>NC_140141.1:10673202-13073202 GCF_964035555.1 Netta rufina | reverse complement strand
GAAAGAGGACACTGTGGAAGAGGAGGAGAGCAAGTTTAATCTCATGCTAATGGAATGCTCCATTTGTAATGAAATAATACACCCAGGATGCCTTAAGGTGAGTGCAAGGATGTAATACCTGTTGGAAACAAGCAAACTAAAAGTAGATTAGATGTCACCTTAACGTAAAAGTAGGGCACAGAAGTTAGAAAACTTTCACGATTTCGTCTTTGGAAACTGAGTGAGCGCAGAGTTGGGGTGAGAAGCAGGACTGAAGCCGTGGCGTGCGTGGTCCTGGCTGGCAGGAGGGAGCTCTCTTCTGATGTGACCAGCATCCATCCCCTGGCCGCCCAGAGCAAGCCTGCAAAACGTGCGTGCATGCAAGTGTTTTATTTATTTTTTTACTTCTTATTTAAGTGAGGTATCTCAGCCGGCACAGGAAGCTCAAGGGGGCAGAGGAATCTACCTGTACGTAGCGTTGGATGAGTTAGTCACAACCCAGCAGCTCCTTCCCGTGTCCCACAGAGGACAAGGAGCAGTTTGCTGTCCGGGTTTGTCCAGGCACAGAGCTGCCTTTTGGTGGCAGCTGGCTTGAAGGTGCTGTGAGCAGAGGTTGCAGTAGGACTGCAGCTCTAGAGAACGAACTGAGCAAGGTTCAGGCTGCAGGAACGCTCAGCCTTGGCTGCCTCGAGCGCTGCGAGCAGATACCCTCCTCGTCAGTACCAGAAGTGTGATTTTGGGCAAGTCCGTGTGTCTGAGCACTTGGAAGCCTCCTTTCTCCAGAGCTGCTCGTGTCTCGGCTGCTCAGCCATTTCCTGTTGCTGATTTGTTTATGGTTAAAGTGATTTGCCAAAGCAAATGTGCTCTGACATACCGTGCCCCACGAAGCAGCCTTGGGCCCCCGGGGATCTCCGGGAGGGGAGGCGCGTTCCTCATGCAGGCCCGGGGTGCTGCTCTCCGTGCCTTTCACTGTTCCTGCACCGTGTGCTGAGATTCACCAACCGACCCTTGTGTCCCTAGAGCAGAAAGCAGGTGGCTTTGATACCCACAGCTCCTGCCACTTGAGGACTCGGGGAGCTTTGCTTGCTTAAAACAAAGCTTCAGGGGGTGAGGAAGCGAGGGAAGGAGCTGCTGCTTTCTCGGGGTGCCCTGGTTCTGCCTTGCAGCTGCTGCTTTCCTACTCCAGCCCCCCTCAGAGTGCTCCACACCCCCCTTCCCTCTGCTTGCAGTGCCAGTTACGCTTTTTGGCTGGGTCCAGAGGCTGGGATTGTTGTCTAGTGGCAGTTCAAGCGTGGTTTCCTCTCACCGTACCACATCTGGGACTGGTTGCACAGGATGTGGGTCAGATCTGTGAACTCAAGCAAGTGCTGTTTGTTCCTTTATGCATATGTGATGTTCCGAGTGATGTTTTGGTAACTAGGAACAATGTTGCTCGAGGTATTGCTGAAAATGAAGCGGTGGGAGACTTGCAGCCTGTCTTGTTTTTTTAATTACTCGGTGCTTCTGTTGAGCTGGAACAGTGGGAGAGCTGGTGGTGGTCAGATACCCAAACAAAAGGGCTCCAGGAGGATTTCAGAATCACCTTGGAAGGCGAGAGGAGAACAGCAAAAAGCAAACGGGACCTTTTCCTTGGTTCCCTCCTTGCTCTTTGTTCCTGGGTTCCGCAGTTTTCTGTGAGACAGGAGCCTGGTGCCTTATTTATGTGCTGCCCCCTGATGTGGGCTTAAAAGCCCCGCGGACAGAGTCCCATAAACAGCCCTTGTGGGAAGCGCCTTTGAAAGCAAACGTGGCCCCAGGGCAGCTTCTGTGGGTGCCCACCGAGAGGAGATCCCCTCCTGGCCTGCTCAGAAAGCAGGCAGCAGGAAGACGTGTGAACTGTGGGGGTTGTCTCCAGCAAACGTACTTCTGGGGGAAACCAGCAGAAATTGGGCAGGGAGGGGAGGAGTGAGGGGAGAATTCTCTCCGGGGTGCATCTCCAGGGCTCGGGCACGCGCACTGGGCTGCTCGTGGGTAGCTTGCTCTGTCCTGTTCCAGCTTCCCCCTTTGGCTTTACGTGTTCGTGGTGGGTTTTCTCCAGGAAAAAACAGTGTCAGGGGGTGGCCTCTGCTGCATCTGTCTTGTGCTGGTGCCTAATACTTGAGCTAGCTTTAATGCTAGCTTCTGGAGGGGCTTTTACAGCTGATCTTTAAGAATTAAATGATCCTTAAGGTTCCTCCCAACCCGAAGCATTTCATGAAGGTAGCTGGGGTGCATCCGTGCTCTGCCACACTCACAGCCTCGAGGAGCTCCTGCGGGTGCCCCGCTAGCACAGGGCACATTACACACCTGTGTGGGAGCTGTGTGAAGGGCAGCCAGGTTGTGGCATGTCCTGAGGAGTGGCACAGGGTGCTTTCCGACACGCTGCTGCTTTTCTTGGAAAACACAATACCAGCGCGAGCGCTCGTTCTGCCGAACAGCTTCTTAGGAAAATCATGTTGGCAAGCCTTCCCCCAGCACGGCGCTGCTTCCAGAGGAAGCTGCTGAGCTTTTCAGAGGGATATTGCCTTTCGCTGGAGCAGAGCGTTCGAATTGAACCAGTATTGATGGGTTTCTCTTGCTGCAAGTCCCGTTACTAGTAACGCTGGTGAGCACGGGTGACCAAGTGCAGTGTCTGATGCTGTTTCCTTGAGGAAAAGGGGTTCGTTTTCCCAGTCAGATCCTCTTCTTTTTCATCTTACGTAAATGTAGTGATAACGATGGAAAACAGGGGATATTTTAGATGCATTGACAGAAAAGCAGAAAGAGTAAATGAAAAATAAAGTCCTTTTCCAGCACAGCTGCATTTCTGCCCCTGTCTTCAGCCCAGGTGTGTCCGTGCCTGGGTTATTTCAGTCTTGGTGCTGCCAGAAGTCAGGGCTCTCGCTCAGTGATACCAGACCAACACCCCGGGGTATTCTACTCCCCAAAAGGCAGCCCTCCCAGCAGGGCAGGCTCACGCTGAGGCTTCCTGAACCTCCACCCTCGTGCTGCAGGTACGGTCCTGAGGCTGCCTCCCGCCGCGGCTCAGACGCCCACCTGCTGGTGGTAGCAAACACCCAACTGGCTCCCACCCAGCCCAGGAGGCTTGGGACAGATTCGGTGGCAGGTTTGTGTGTGTCTAATTAGTTTGCTTACAGTTCCTCACATCTGTTCAGTTCCTTCAACTTCACAGAAGGGACGGAGCTGTAATGCTTTCCCTTTGGTAGCATTTGTTCTATATTCGGTGCGGGAAATAACTTGTTCCCAACTTGGGCTCGAGCCAGGGATTGTTCCCCCGAGGCAGAGATGTATACAACAACTCCTGGAGTATCTTACACCTACCATGGGAAAGAAGGTTCAAAGGCGCACAGTTGTGATAAAACCAGTATTTAAATTCTGCCCACTTCATTTACTCGTTTATTAACTCCAAAAGACTTGCTGAGAGAGACTGACATGTCATCACTCTTGCTGGATGGTGAAACTAGCAGGGCTGCTGTCTGGCTCGGGGACTAGAGGAAGCAGTTCCCTAAAAGCGGGGCTCGCTCCTGCACAGCCAGCACGTTTCCACCCAGCTGGGAGGAGGAAATGTTTCAGAAACAAGAAAAATCTGCAGATCTTTGCCCCTGCCTGTTTCAGCAGCAGCCTCCTGCTACTGTGCTGCCGATGCCCAGCTGTTTGTCTTGACTGTAGACAACAAAAACATGCTACTACAGCCACAAAATCATCTTCCCTTTTTCCCCTCAAGGCTTTTGTCTAAATATATATCGAAATCCTTGAGATGTGAATGTGCCATCAGTGAGCATATGTGTTTGTGTGGAGGTGCTTTTAGCCTAGCTGTACTGTTCCTCCTCAGTTTCATTCACAGAAATTTCTCTTCAAGCCACCGATCTCCTGTTTGGAGAGTAACGAGGGCTCCCGTGTGGAGAGGCAGAAAGCAGCTTTACAGCCCTCTGCTTTCGGCTGCGATGCAAAATGCAAAATGTCCCTGTCCCGCAGGGGTAGCTGAGCAGTAAGAGCTTCTGTTCCTCATGCTAGCCGGATAACTGGGGGGTGAGGAGCCCTGAAAATGATTTCATGTGTCCAGTCTTCTGAATAAGTGTGCCTGTTCTCCAGCTGACTTGGCAACCAGCGTTTTTACTGGCACATGAGCTTGGGGGCTGGGTGCACGGGGCTGCGAGCTCCGGCCATAAAGAAAAATATTTCAAGGAACACTTGATTACAGTGCAGGGTGCTCTGCTTCTAAAAATGCCTGCCAGTATTAATATATGTGAGAACGTGTGTATGGGAAAAATCCCTTCCTATGAAAAGCTCAGGCTGTGCCACTCTTCGGGGTGGGGGGGGACATGGGATGGGGCCTGAGCTTTTCGCATCGAAGCGGGAGGCCTTTGGAGATGGCACAGTTACAGCCCTTCTTGGGGGGAGCTTTGTGTTTTGTTTTCTGTTTTTGCTTTTTTTTTCTTTTTAAATATTTTTCCAAGAGCAGAACGTCCCCTGTGTTAATTAGGATTGCCCCTGACCTTCACAAAACCCCAGACCTGAACCCCGTGTCACATACCAAGTTGACCAGCACGCTTGCCTCCCGTCGGTGTTACCACGAGGGTGGTTTTGTGGGGCTGAGGCTGTGCTCAGCACCAGCACCTGTGGTGATCGGGGTTTCTTTCCTGTAGCCATCGGGAGGGCAGCAGTCGCTCAGAGAGAACGAAGAGCTGTAAGAGATGCCTCTGAATGATTCTGCCTGTAGACTTTTACAGCTTCCTGTGGCTTGCTGTGAATTGAGTTGTGCCTCTCTTTCACCAGGTGAAGGAATCAGATGGTGTGGTTAACGATGAGCTGCCGAACTGCTGGGAGTGTCCAAAGTGCAACCATGCAGGGAAAACTGGAAAAGTGAGTTTAATGGGGATAAGTGGTGCTGGAACGACCTACAAAATCTCAAGCTATTCCCTCTGGCTTGTAGATACAATTTCGCCCAGTACCAGCTTTTGTTTTTGTGTCTAATTCAGTTGAGTCAAAGGAAATAAGCTCTTGGCTTTCTGTTTGTTCCCCAGTCGTTTTCTTTATTTTTCCCCCATGCGCTTCACCCAAAATCTGGGGAGAATGTAGGTTAGTTCTGTGCATTGCTGCATGTTAAATTCTAAGATGAAAATACTTCTTTGGATTTTGTAAAAGGGAAAAAAATAGGCAAAACCTGAAGTGTTGTTTGTTTTCTTTTTTTGTGTTTTGTTTTTTTATTTTTTTTTTGTAAACTGAAACACTGCAAGTGTGTATAAGAACTTCTTAAAGGTTGAAACTACTTCTCCTGTAACTCCTTGTTAATGCTTTTGTCTGTTACAAAGTGATCAAGCCACCAGTGCTGGAGACAACTTACATAAATAGCTGAGAAAGGCATGAGATATAAAGTTTGTTTGTGTTTTGTGTCTCTTTGGCGTACAAGCAAAAGCGCGGACCAGGATTCAAATACGCATCAAATCTCCCAGGCTCATTGCTGAAGGAACAGAAAATGAACAGAGACAATAAGGAAGTAACAGATGCTGCAAAACGGAAAGGGGACTGTGAAGAAACTCCCAGGCGGAAATCTGAGGAACATTCCAAAAAGACTCAAGTTGACTCAATACTGAGGAGAAAGTCAGACGAAGTACATCTGCGGAGGAAAAGGAAATTTGAGAAACCCCAGGAACCCTCTATGAGAAAACGGGTATGACAAAACACCCTTATGTACGTACGCAGATGCGCGTGGGCTGGTTGGGGCTGATGTCTCTTGCCTTCTGGCTTGTACCTCGTCTTGAAATCCCAGATTGCTACAAAAGAAACGGCGATGTTTTACCTTCCGCCCTGAAAACTGCTAGTCTAACAGGACAGTAGTTTGAATGGTGAAGCTCGGGTTGACATTCAGAGGCTGAAAACACTGGGCTGTGGCTGTTGGTTTATTCAAAGTACTGGAAAACCCACTTTAACTAAAAAGTCACTACAAGATGCTTGGAGTAGGATCAAGGTGAAAATCAATTTTTTATGGAAGCCTTTTCATCTTTAGCCACTTGGTGGCGCGTGGCAGCATGTTTTGTGGCTGATTCACAGATGTACAATGCTCGTAACTGATCAGAGGACCTTTAGAAATGACACCTTCTGTAGCCTGCAGAGAGGAGGAGCTGCTCACAGCAGCATTGTAGGCAGAGCTTCTTCCCCGAATTTAAAAGTCAAAGCTCTTGGGCCAGGCAGGGACACTCCGAATTGTCATGTGGATTACAAAACACACTAATAAGGACATACAGAAATGCTGGTTTGCAGAGATAGAATTGAGGACCTAGATTTCAATTCTTTCACTAATCATCAGATGGCTTTAACACCGGGATCAGTAGCAGGTTTTGTACTGCTTGTGTAGTTCGCTAGGACTTGGTAGTCGGTCTGCCCCTCACGGCTTGGCAGAGGGAATGCTACGGTACAGTAAATACAGGGATTGTTGGTGCTTTGGTGGAGTGGGAGAGCAAAATTCATGACACCAGGTTATGCACATCTGCTTTCTGGCCATGATTTCCTTTTCCCATCCCTGCGGACTCACTGGAGTGTTTATGGATGGCTTGAATTGCTCCGTGAAAGCCCCCCAGCGTGTGAGGAAGGCATTGCTGGTCACCAAACCTTCAACAGACAGCAGAACAAATGTCATGTTTGGGGGTTTTTACTTGTCTTTCTTCCAACAGCTAAAACTTGGACAAGAAGAGAAACTCTTCAGGAAGAAGGTGCTTTGCCTTTTTAAAAGATGTGTTCTCAATCCCTTTTCATCCTTCTCACATGAGCCGAGTGCTGAGCCAGTTCATCAGCCATGTCTTTATGTCACAGCAGGCATCTTTGTTATGCCATGTACATCTTGAAGTCACAGAGTCTCTCTCTTGCAAGCCTTTACGCTCCAGAATAGTTAGCTGCAGTGTCTGGTTCTGTATGTCCTGGGTTTGTGTCCTGTATTAAAACACAGTTGAAAGCTGTGTTTTGATGACACCAAGGAATGAAATCCTGTTTCTGTACTGATGTTTTGCTCTCCCTGTGTGGCTGAGCCCTGTCCCTGCCACGCACCCCCTCAGCAGTCTGTGTCACAGCACACTCAGGAAGCCCCCCGCTGGCACAATACTGATTCACCTCTCACACTCTGCTGTGATAACAGGACTCTGATACCTTTAAGTTATGCACTCGTCCTTACCCTGCGTGAAGGATGCTGCAAGCTGGCAGTAGTCTGATGGTTTACTTCTTTTCTTCTAACCTGTCATTAACGTTCTGCGACCTCTTCCTTTATAATGTGTTTAAGGACAGGGTGATCAGCTTTCTCTGCAGTCTGGAACACAGGAGCAGATCACTGACTTGATCCCAGTAGTTCATTGCAAAGGGATAGGCATTCTGATGCAGCGAGCGTGTTCACAGCAGTTCTCCTTTCCTTGCCAGTCCTGATCTCTTCTCATTAAATCTGTTTCATTTTAACAGTTGCTAGCTTCTTCTTGCATGCAGCGATCAATTACTCTTGAAGTCTTCCTTGCTTTTGGCTGATCCATCTCCTACATTTCCATCCGGTGCGCATCCAGGAGAGACTAGATTAAAGCAAGCGAGCGAAGCGCGGTTCGCTTTTACGAACAGTGACCAGGGCAGGGAAGAAGGCGCCAGCCAGCCCTCGTGAGCCCGCGTTGCGTCGGAGATCGTGGCAGCGTGAGGTCCCGTCCGCCTAGCAGTGTCAGAGCTGTCAGTCGCATCCCCTGTTCTGCATGCACCGGAGGCGGGGGAAGCTTGAGAAGATGAACCGAGTTCAGTAGGACATAAAGGGGCAGCTAAAGTGTGGTTGACCGAGGCTGTGAGTATCCAGCAGTAAAGGCCACAACAGGAGCACAGCCACAGTGCGAGCCGGGGATGGCAATCCAGGAGCTTTCAGAAATTCAACTTCTGGCCATTGGGCACCCACGTGTGTCAGGCAGTGTTGACAGTGGGGGCTTTGCCCAATGAACGCGTCCCGAGCCTGGTTTCTTCTGGCCCGTTGGGGGAAAAAAACAAACTGTCTATCGTACGCTGTTCATCTCGTGTATGTAAATTGTCTGGTGTGTAACGATAAGGCCCTTAAATCTGCAGGATTGTGCATGCTGAATCAAGGCGTTTATCGCTCCCTTGGAGTCCGGAGAGCCCATAGCTGGCCTCCTCATCCCTGTGATGGCACTTGAACTTGATACCTTTGGCCGCCGAATGTGCCCATGTGCTGGGACGGGAGGGGCGCTGTGCTGGCAGGCAGCCCGGCCCCCCGGGCACGGCTGCCCTGTAGAGCATCAGCGTTGCCCAGTGTTGCCGGGCGCCTTCTTGCTCAAATAGTCAGCCCTTGTCTCTTCCTTTTCAGCGGCGATCGTGGAAGGCTTCAGATGACCGAGCTGCCATGATCAAACCCCTGCGGCGCCTCAAGCAGGAGCCGGAGGATGAGCTGCCAGAAGCACCCCCCAGGTCCAAGGACAGCGACCAGTCGCGCTCCAGCTCGCCCACCGCGGGTCCCAGCACGGAGGGCGCCGAGTCCAGGGACAAGAAGAAGTTCAAGATGAGGCGGAAAAGGCGGCTTCCTAATAAGGAACTGAGCAAGGAGCTCAGCAAGGAGCTCAACCAGGAGATCCAAAAAACCGAGAACAGCCTTGCCAATGAGAATCACCAACCCATCAAATCCGAACCGGAGAGTGAAAACGAGGAGCCAAAGCGCGCTTTGAGCAACAGCGAGAGACTCCATAGGTTCAACAAGGGTTTGAACGGGACTCCCCGGGAGCTGAGGCACCAGCTCATCCCCAGCCTGCGAAGCACCCCTCGGGGAATAACCCGGCCCCCGCCTTCGCTCTCTCCTCCCAAATGCATTCAGATGGAGCGGCACGTTATCCGGCCGCCTCCCATCAGCCCCCCTCCGGACTCGCTCCCCCTGGATGACGGGGCAGCCCACGTGATGCAGCGGGAAGTCTGGATGGCTGTCTTTAGCTACCTCAGTCATAGAGACTTGTGCATCTGTATGAGAGTTTGCAAGACCTGGAACAGATGGTAAGGAGCGGGGGAACCGAGCTGGGTCTGATGGGAGGTGGGTGACTGGCAAGTGATAACGTCCACTCGGAGAGCTGTGCGGGTTATTACTGAAGCTCTGCTGAGCACAAGGGGAGAGGGTGCCCAGCAGCATCTGAAGAAGTAGCTTGTCTTTTTCTGATGCTCTCTCAGAAGCAGCAGTTGCCGGCACTTCTGGTGGGAGTTTTGTGTTTGTGCACCGGGCTGCTGGAGCTGTAGCCCCCAGAGCAGGCTGTTCTGTACAGAGACACCGCAGTGTTCCGCGTGCTGGAGCAGCCAGCCTGGGTCGTGCTAAGCCTTGGTGTCATTGTGCCCCCAGGAGCTGCTCGCTGCTAGCACAGTTGTTTTTGCAGCTCAGCCATTAAATATCTGTTGAGATACAGTGGGGCCCTCAGTATACTCCAGCAGGTCCGTTCTGATCGTTGCCCTGTAGAGGGTACACAAAGAGCGATCCCCGTTGCTGATTCTCTACCAGCAGAGCTGGTGGAGGAATCCTTCATCATCGCCTTTACTTACAGTGTGTCTGTTGGGTGCTCAGGGCACCGGAGTGTAAAAATTAACAGTGACTGTACCACAGAAGGAAGCATTAGTGGACAGGTTTACATGTTTCACTGAACTTGCAGTAAAATATCTTTTTGTCATCTGAGATTGGGCTGTGGTGTGCACACAGGTGGGCAAATCAGACAGAGACTCCTTGGTAGCACAGTGCAGTAACAAACTGGGTAAACACCAAAAAGGTCGATAATTTGGTGCAAGGTGATGCCCATGGAGCCCCCCCCTCCCTGGGTTTCTTGGTGTCACAGAAAGGTGTTAGACTCTTTTTCCATTTAAGCACAATATTTTCTAGTGGAAGATTCAAGAAAAATTGAAGTCTCGCAAACCCATTCGGGTTTCTTGTTGGTGGCCCTTAGAGAACCAGAAAGACAGTGTCAAAATGCAGAAGCCATCTAGATGGCAATAATGCAAAACCACAGAACCAGGAGAGGGGGATCTGTTTTATAAAATTCACTGGGTTTAGGTGGAAAGTGCGGGG
The DNA here is from genome assembly GCF_964035555.1 of Netta rufina. Classification (NCBI taxonomy): domain Eukaryota; kingdom Metazoa; phylum Chordata; class Aves; order Anseriformes; family Anatidae; genus Netta; species Netta rufina. The sequence continues at coordinate 13,063,145 of NC_140141.1, read as the reverse complement.
AAAATCAGAACAGTAACTTTTAACCAGTCTTTTTATTCGAAAGATAAGAAAGAAGGTGCTTATGTTCAGGCTAGGAGATGGATTTTAATAAACAAACTGATGACTTAAAATGAGATCCTAAGTTGCTGACACTTGTAATTCCGTAGAAATAATTCCATACTTTATTGCATGATACATTTGATGGAGAAACTTCAAACCTATGTAGCGTTGTTTCTATTTGCGTGCTCATCTTAGCACCACTGAGCCTTATTTTGGCTATTTCCCATTAAATGCTGTAGTTTTCCCTCCCGTTCAATGACACCTTTTAAAGTCTCACAGAAATGAAAATGAGTGCCAAATTAAAGCGCTGTTGGCTTTTTTCTTTTTGGGTAGGTGCTGTGACAAAAGATTATGGACCAAAATAGATTTAAACCATTGTAAATCCATCACTCCACTTATGCTTAGTGGCATTATTAGGAGACAGCCTGTAACCCTTGATCTTAGCTGGACAAATATATCTAAAAAGCAGCTGAGCTGGCTTATCAACAGACTGCCAGGTAAGTGACGTTTTCTTGATCACTTTTCACCAAATCTGGCAAACCTGTTTGTATCTAACCTGCAATCTCTGAGGGATGGCTGGCGGGATCCCTCTTATCTGATGCGAGGAATAGATATGTAGGGATGAAGCATCAACATGTTAAAATGAGCCCAAAAAATAGTTATGCTGTGACTACTTGGCGTTGTAGGTAGAGTAATTTGAGGCAGGTCTCAGTCTACGGGTAACATTGCTGGGGGGAGTGCCTGTGCTGACTTGATCAGCGAAGTGTGCGGCTGAGGGCTGCTGCAGAACTGTTCTCCCCCACAGGAACGAAGTTGCAGGAGGAGGGTGGGAGGGAGGGCTGGGCAGGAGGAGGCTCACGGGGTCCCTGCTTGCCCTGGGGTGCTGGGATCATTTCAGAGCAGCACTGGGCTCACCCCAGCCTGCTAGGGATAGCAGATCACCGTGCACGCTTCTCTGGGTAGGCCACATGCTCCAATTTCTTCTGTATCTGCAGGTCTTCGAGACCTGCTGTTATCAGGGTGCTCATGGATAGCAGTGTCAGCACTTTGTAGTTCCAGCTGTCCTTTACTCCGAACTCTGGATGTGCAGTGGGCAGAAGGCCTGAAAGACGCCCAAATGAGAGACCTCTTGTCGCCACCCACAGATAACCGGCCAGGTAACAGGCGGGGGGAGCGCGGGAGGCCTGTCCCATCTGCTCTGTGGCACGTTCTGCTGCTAGTCCCACCTGCAAGGGGTGGGCAGGAAGCCCTGCAGCTAGCACCGGCGGGGTTCTGGGCTCTGTTTGAGGTGGTTCAGTAGTGACTCGCAACACCTCACTGGAAGCCGCTGGGTATTGAGTGATGTTCTGACTGCTGAGCAGTCATCTGAGCCACTGTGCTGGTTTTCTGTCTGACTTTCTTCTCTTCAGGCTGCAACGGGTGTACTTTAGAGAGTATGGAAACACTTTCTTCCAGTTCAGGGAAGGAGCAGTTCTGTGGGTCATGCCACATTCGCCCGGATTTCAGCTCAGGTGAAATTTTGAGCAAATCAGATCTGCTTTCTGGCATGCACTGCACAGCCTACTGCTTATTCCCGACTTGTAATTCCGCTGGGCCCCTGCAGTTACTTTTATCCCTTTTTGTTTTAAAATCAGGAGGTGGTTCTTGCCCACGTGCCTGTGCCAAAAATAGACAAGTGTTCCTGCTGATGTCCCCTCCAAAGCAACAGACAGGCAAAAGCATCTGAAGTTAACTTAGGGCAGCAGTGTTGTGTGTCACAGTGCATTTCCTAGAGACGTGCAGATGTTCGCGATGCAGCGCGAGGCTCGGAGGAGTGACCTGCCTCTCCTGCTTTCCAGGTCAGATCGACAACCGGAGTAAGCTACGGAACATAGTTGAGCTGCGCCTGGCCGGCCTGGATATTACCGATGCGTCTTTGCGGCTGATCATAAGGCACATGCCTCTGCTCTCCAAACTCAATCTCAGTTACTGTAATCATGTGACAGATCAGTCTATTAACCTGCTGACCGCAGTTGGAACCACCACGCGGGATTCGTTAACAGAAATTAATTTATCAGGTACGCAGCACGAACTCAGGGGAGGGGAGGATGGGAATGGCTCATCGCTGTTAGACCTGTGTGAAATACTCAGCAGTGGAAGTGGTTTTCCCCAGCTACCTCTATCCATGCCCCCTGTGTAACAGCCCCACCAGCGCTCCATTTCTGTGCTGCCGGTGTAAATAATCCCGCAGCTGCCCGACTTTCCCAGGGCCCTCCCTCCTCTGGCTGATGTGCAACAGCCCCTCCCTGGGGGGAGCCACGTGCTGTTACCTCGCTCATCCTCCTCCTCCTTGTGGGATATACAAACGCTGCCGCTCTGTGCAGCTGGTGCTCTGCTTTATCTCAGCAGTTACACAACAGAATCTCAGGGATTAGAGCACGGCAGCCGGGCTGTTTGGGGTGATTTTGGTGTCAGCACAGAACAGGAGCAGAACGGGCCTTACCGTGGTCAGGTTAAATTGTCCTTGTGCTGAAGAACAAACCAAGACACGCTGTTACATTTATTTCTCTCCCCTCTTTTTTTTTGGCAGACTGCAATAAGGTTACTGACCAGTGCCTGTCTTACTTCAAACGTTGTGGAAACATCTGCCAGATCGACTTGAGGTACTGCAAGCAAGTGACAAAAGAAGGCTGTGAGCAGTTCATAGCAGAGATGTCAGTAAGTGTTCAGTTTGGGCAAGTGGAAGAAAAACTTCTGCAAAAACTGAGTTAGTTAAAGGACCTGTGTAAATACTGGGGCGGGGCGGGGGGAGGGATGGGACTAAGAACATGTAGGGATTTTATTTTCAATTGGGAACTTGGAATATTGGAAGATGCCGCAATTGGATTTTACAACTCTTGTCGAGGAGAGAACAACGTTAAACTACCCATGTTAAGAATTTCAACTTGTGCCACTAATTCAGTCTACCTGGGATGTCCTGCACTGGCTCTTATGCAAATTCATAAGGCGACTGTTATTGATGATAATTGTTCACACCCGGAAGAAGACTGATCTCCAAGAAATACTGTTATTTAAAGTACCACAGCATGTGCTTGGTAGTGTAAATTTGATTTCTGCTTTTCATTTCTTAAAACAACAAAAAAAAAGTTGGTGTCATTAAAGTGGACCACGCACTGCATTTCTGCCTTCTTAACACATTTTGTTTTGTTACATCTTACATTATGCAGAACTATTTTTGTACAAAAATTGTTTAAAAATTATTTATGCAATGTTTGAATGCATTACCAGTGTTTCGGTTTTGATTGCCAATTTTTATCTTTACTTATGGTAGGAGAGAACTTAACCTATACTTCGTAGACAGTATCTATCTACAAACGTGCCCAGGTCAGGAAAAGTAGGTTAATACTTTCAACTTAAAGCATGTTTTAATGGAAGTTTATATCCTGCTTTGTATACTTCAGAAGTGACATAAGCATGTTGTGGAAATAAGGTGTAAATTATAGTTGAAGTAAAACACTTTGCCAAGTTTTATCTGTATAGAAATCACCTTTTTCTCAAAATTTTAAAAATTCCAATTTCAGCTTTTGCACATAGGAGGGTTTCACTCTGTAGCATGAGCTCTTGTACTCAATATAAAATTAATTTATACAGTGAGTCCAGCAGTAGAATAAATGGTCAAACGTAGTCTCTCTTTCTTTGAAGTGTGAGTTGAGTTCTCATTTAAGGTTTATAACATGGTTATTTCCTGATTGTAAAATTCTGCATTCATAAGTGCCATTGTTGTAAGGTGTTGTTTTCGTAGACCTTCCTGATGCAGTTTTACCTTTGTTGAATTTGTATAAACAATTGTACAAAAACAGACACTGGCTCAGAGGGCTTTTGTTCCAATTCGGGATTGCCGGTGGGGAAGTTGTGGGGACTTTAGGGGTGGGGAGTGCTTGTAATTAGTGCAACTGAGCAAAGAGAGCAAGTAGAGGGACTTCTTGCTGAGAAATGGGACTTGTTGACTTCTCTTTCATGTGTTGTGCAGAGCCAGGGAAAGTAATTGTATTGTGCAAGACTTAGAGCAGAGAAAATTGCCTGGGTGTGTGGTTTGCCTTGTATAGCGTAACACAGTCAGGTCCTGGTTCTGCACGCTGAGAAGGTAACTGCTTGGTGGAAGCCCTGACTTCTGACACATTACAACCAGGCTTTGGCCTGTGCCTCTACGGTGGCCTATTCCAGTACCTTATTACTGAGGGAAAATAGAATACACGTACCTTCTTCAAGCTGGTGTCTGCCACAGTACGTACCTGTGAAAGACGGTTAAAGCGCAAGCTGAATCTCCAACACCTCCTGCGGCTGGTTAAGAAAAGAGCCAGAGGCTGAGAAAGCCCATCACAAATCTTTATTGAACTTGTGTGGCTAATGATCAGCATGGAAGTAACATATATAGTAAGTCTGTCTTCATTAGCTTACCCATTGAACAGAGACTCCAGGAATTAAGTATCATTAAAAAGTTACTTCTAAAAAATAAAGCCATTGAGAGGTTTGCTCCCTTCTGAAAAATAACCAGCAGTGTCTTTAAGCTGCATATTTTAATTTAAGGAGGAGCTACTTTCTCTTTTTCAAGCCAGCCACGTAAAAGACGAGAGCAAGAATGACAGGCAAGGTAGCAGAGGTAAGAATTATCAGATACTATATCCATGGCAAAACATCTTCGTATCCATTACTTTGCTAGCATGGGGGAAATTTAAAGACAAAACTGTGGCTTTAGGTTCTTTCCTCAGCTTTTTGGAGCATGAACTTACTCTGTTAAGTGCCAGCATGGCCATGCTTAGGTATCCTGTCCCCACAATTCTAGTGATTTTTGCAGCTATTTTTCCTAAGAAGGCTGTCACAGATACCCCACAGGCACCATTAAAATGTTTGCTCCAAGAGCACTTACCCCACCACGATGGCATGGAGCCCTGCTAGAACCCGGGCCAAGGGCTGACAGCAACACAGGTCAGGCAGCAGCTGATCGGAAGCGTGGTTACTGGTGCCGCAGCCTTGGTTAAAGTCCATGAGTGTGAGGTTTTAAACAAACACCAGGCTTCCTTCCCCCTATCCTTAATAAAACCCTTCCCGTTTAAGGTTAGTAATACCGTACATTCCACATGTTAGCAGCAAGTAGTTTCATGACCCTGATTAGTATTCACAGTAATATCAGCTTGTCGGCACATGAAATACAATCATCACCTGTAAGTTAATAGTTACAATAGGCATGAGTGGATTAAGAACCACGAGAATATGGTTTACTCTACCCCCTTTTTAAAAAAATACTTTATTCCTAAACTAAAAACTAAACAAAGAAAAAAACCCTTAGTATTTGGACACCACATAATAGAGCCCTACATAATGACAGCTTTTTGCACACTTACAAAGAATGGCCAAGACAATACGCTGGTAATGTCAGACATTCTGAGCGAAGCAATCACCAGAAAATAGATTGCTTAAGGACTTCTGTGCAGGTACAGTTAATGGCAGTGCTTTCTACAGTCTTTATACTGTTACCACTGTTGCAGGAACAGTGCCGGAACAGTTACATTCTATATTTAATTACATAAGAGCTGAATATTCAACTGATAAAGTTGTTGCTTTTAACAGGCTAGACAACCTAACACTAATTTGGTCAAGCAAAGGTGTTTTCTGCAACCACTTGCTGAGTACTGAATGCGATAAATAGGGGTGGTATTCTTCAGAAGAGAGCAAGAACTGCTGTAAACAGTTTGACTCGGACAGTTTGCGGGTTTAGAAGGTAAGTCAGGCAGCTCTATTACTGTACACACAGGCATCGGCTGGTCCTGCCCAACCATGACTCAGTATGCTGTAGAAAAGTGGTTCATAAACTTCTGTATCCTGATGTTCAGACTGTTGTGGTTATTTTGAGAAATAAAAAGCTGACATATACCCCAAGGGTCAGCACTCCTGCCCCCAGAAATCCTGGTGGGATGACCATACCATCCACTTTTGGTCTTTGTTTATGATTTGAACACATGCACAGCCCGCACAACGTACTGTCGGCAGATGGGGCACTCGCTCATTCTCTTGCCGCACTTTGTGCATGTGACCATGTGGCCACACTCCAGCAGGACGCAGTCGATCACTGCATCCATGCAGATCCGGCACAAGTTGTCGTCATTATCGTTCAGCTGCATCTTCTCACCCTCTGAAAAGCAACAGAGAGAGAGGTCACATATTCAGGCCCTGAAAATCCTTATAAGTTCTAGCCCAGACAACAGCTAAAACACCATTAGTTTAGCATCAAGTTGTGCTGCTCCATGCTTAGAACTGTTCTAATTGAGAGCTAAGAATTTCTATTCCTTAACCTCTACATGAACATCTGATTCTCAACTGAGCATCTAATGACAGTGTTTAAAATTCAGAGCATGCTGCTTTTCCATTGCTGAGCTCACATCACTTGGCAGAATACTTTCCTTGTGATTATACACAGTAATACAGAATAAAGTGAACCAAGAAACCAGAAGCATGAGTAAGCTGTGAAGATGGCAGAATTGAACAAAGCCTGTCAAGTTTCACTGCAAACAGACATCTCAGTAACCGTGTTGTCAGACCATACTGAAAAAAAATGAAGTTTAACACTTGATTTCAGACAGGTTTTCAATTCTAGTTTAATCACCAGACTGATGTCTCATTTGAGCCATGCTTTGACATTCATTAGCAGTACCACCAAAGAAGTGAGCAACCATCACTTTCAGAATCATCCTTCTCCAGCCTGATGAGCTGATTATTTCACACCTGACTACTGCAGCCACCACAGCCAGCAGCTGGCAGCACCTGGCTGTGAAGCAACCCCAGGCTAGCAAGCTGCTCGCTGCTGTCCTCCCTTCCTTACAACCTGACTGGTGGATGCAGGAATGAAGAGCCAGGCAGGAATTTTTCAAGCCAGTGGTGTCTCAAGAAGTTGTTTCTCAGAGCACACTTTGTTAACAGAAATCAGACTGTAGCTATACTACAATCATGCAAGTGAAAGACTCCAATTGTTGAGTGGAACAGAGGTTAGAATATCAGTCATTGAGCTGCAGCCACGGGAGCACCTTATCATCAAAGCATGGACTGAGACCAAACCACTTGAACTTGGACTTTTGCCACTGTAGCTTTTAATGCTGTACCACAGCAAAAGACCTGAATTACTTTGGTCTGTTGACAGCTACAGAGAAGCTCTCTTGTTAATGCCTTGTGAAACCTAATAAAGGATGCGGAGGTGCCAAGTTTCACGTTCTCTGAGAAACTAGTTCTCTGTTGTGCAATTTTACCTTCCCTGTGAAAGCTGAGCTCTCTTATTTTCCAAAGCTGTCTTAAAAAAAAAAAAAAGAGGCATGAATCCTGAAAAGCTTTACGCACTAGTACGGCATTCAGCTTTCCTAGATGCAGCTTGAACTATGAAGACACATCGTCAGTTGTTCCAGAAAGGCAGACCAGGTTAGATACCAAGTCTGTTGGCAGAACCAGCTACTGGAACCCAGGAAAGGAAGGAGAGAGTTAAATATCAACCTACGTGTCTTGTGGTTTTCCTCGCTCTCTCTGTATAGCCTGCTCACTTTTTCCACAAGTTCCCATTTCTCACAGCATCCTGAGTAGTTGACAAAGTTACACGCGAGTATTTCCTTCAACTGCCGAACAGTCAAGCCTTCAATGTCTTCCAGACTTGAAATATCAGACAAAGACGCCCTTGCTCGTTTTCTGGACAACCCAGGAGTCTGAAACACAGCAACTGCATGTTTTTAAACGTCCCGGTAAGTTCAAAGCACCAGGTTTATCCATCTTACCACCACAAACTACATTAAGCTGCAGCAGCTCAACTGAAGTTGTATTCTTTTTAGAGCAAGTATTTACAGATATGCATTACTAGACAGTTCTTCCAACATTAGCTCTACACCATGATACTGAACAGTGACAGAGATCTAAACACTTTATGGTATCACAGGCCAAAAATGTATTCTTTGCATAGTTCTTGTCTTACCTGCTCCTCAGCACTTTCTTCTTCTTCGTTATTTATAGAAGATGTTTCAGTTTGTCCCTGTGTACAAAATGAAATTAATCAGGATTTAAAAAAAACACACATGATCCCTTCTAAAATATCTTCCTTTCTGCCAAACTAATCACAGATGACAAAGACATTTTGAAGTTCAATTGCTACTAATCATTACCAATTTAAGTCAACCCTATCATCTAAGCCAGCAATCTGATCTAGTAATCTTCCATGTTCAGGCCAGAAACACAAGAGGCATTTTGCCAGCCACCCCCAACTGTACCAGTTGGTCTTTTGTTTTCTTTTAACATGATGCGTATCCATTAAAAAAACACACATAAAACACATTCTAGTTATTGTACCCGTAAAGGTGTTCCATTTCCTGTGCTTCCCCTTCTGTTTGCAAGTTCTCCTTGAGAAGACACCGATACAGACATAGAAAATGGATGAGTAAAAAACCCAGAAGTCTGTGATCGTGATGAGCGCAAGCTACCAGCGTCCGTATCCTCCCCAGGACCTAACCCATGATGGCACAGCACAAGATCCACCAAGTCTTCTTTCTCTCTGCACGTATCTGTGGGTATGTTTCTGAGAATAAGGTACTGACGCAGATCCTTTACTTTGAGTCGCATTAACTGAGGTCGCTGAAACGCTGTTTCTTGCAGCAAGTGACAAGTAGAACACCTTCTGAGATTCTCTTGCGAGACTGAACAAACCGAGCAAAAATCCTTCTTGCAGTCACAACACACATGCTAAGAAGAAAGAGGAAGAAAAAAAACATTCAGCTGTTTCATAGAACACAAGCCTATAACCCTATTCTTTCTTTTTCCAGACTCCATTATTTATTATGTGTCTTTCCACCAATTTTGACATACATCAGTTTTAGGATCTAAGTCTAGCAACTGCCCTGTCAAATAGTTCTGCAGGTGTTCCAAGTTGGTCTGTTGCTTTTGTAGCACGACCACACACTGACTTGAAATTTTAGTAAGTAAAAACATTATGAATAAATAACCAAATAAAGTATTCACATTTTAGTTTACAAAATAAATGAAGTTGAAAGCTAATCAATGTTATGGTATGTTAAAATAGCTTTGAATATACCACCACTGCTCTTTTCACGAGTCTAAAAGCCAGTATAATCCCCAAACTTTAAAGAGCATTCTTCTTCCTCACTCGATTCAATGAGCTGTATGTAGGTCTTAAACGTGACAAATCAGGCTGTAGGTAAATAGTCTGCAAGCACTCAGATGTCATTTCTGCAGAGAACTGTGCTCAAAAGGCTGGCCACAACATACAAAAGCTCCAATTGAACTTCCAGCTGCAATTTTACATGGTTCACCGTGGATGCACTGTGAACAAACACAGACTCATCCCCAGAGTTTTCTGTAAATTAACATTAGCTCTGGAAAATGACCCTACGCAACCTTTACTTCCACAGCATGCTTGCATGCAAACAATGGGGCTCATGGAGAAACAGGACACAGAGGAAAGGGGAAACTAAATAGAAACTGAGGGAAGAGGCTTTATGTTTCTCCAAATGAGCTGCAGAGAATTAGGTCGCTACATGGACAAGATAACGCTGCTGGATGGCCATCACAGGTAAAGGTATTACCAACAATCTCAGCTTTATTTATCTGGAAACTTCACTAACCCACCAGCTTGGCTCCAAATGAAGCAAGAGGCCGCTGGAGTGCAATAGCATTTAGTAGAACTAAGCCTGTTTAGGAAACAAGGAGAATCATGCCAGGATTTCACAGGAAGAAGCTGTGACGCTAAACTGAGTTTTTAGCTTTTCTATCCTCCAGTTTATTCATCTCAGCTCCCCACTTTTATGTTTGGTGTTACCTTCAAAACCAGATTTGCCTTACTATTCAGGATTCTGAAATTAAGGCACATATCTTACAAGTTAGAATCAACTAATTTTCAGATCAGTCCAGATCCAACATGTACCCCACTAATGACCATCAGACCTCTTAGCTTCTAATCCTGTCTGACATTAATTTCCTGTAGCCTCCGAACAAGGCACTTTCACCCTCCCTGGCTATCTGCCTTGGGCTTCCTCAACTAAGGAAATAAGATCCAATATATTCATATCCCAATATGACTACAGATTAGTTCATATTAGTAAAAAATGTTGTGTAACAGGAAATATACTCACTTTTTTCCTAAAAACTGAGAAGGAAAGTCCACAGGCTTTGCAAACTATGTTAGCACCTGCTGCAGCTGGAGACGGGTATGCCGAGAAGTCTGTATTTGGTGCAAACCTGAAGGGGCCAGCGCCTCCCGCAAAGCCAGACTGTTGGCCACGGACAGCTCCAGTACCCATGACTTCATTCAGCAATCCACAGCAGGAAGCCCACATGGAAGTAGCTCCCGCCTGCAAACATCCATAGAGCAAAAAAAAATTAATATCTTAAAGCCCACGTCACGTGTGAGTTGCTACTGAAGAGCCACTCCATCTGTCATCATCCCAAAAGCATGTTGTGCGAATTCCCAGAGCACGAGGAATTCAGTGCACAAACATCTGCACAGCCCAGTAATCTCTACTTCCCAGCTGCAAACCAAAGTAGGTAAGATTTGCTTCTGAGACGCGCTGGCTTTCACAACTCCTTTTCTAGCAGAGTTCTGCACAAAAAGGGTAAGGAATTTGAGGAGGTAATGCAAGAGCAGAACAAAGAAGGAAGAGGCTAACAGCTAGTCTTAGGTGAGGGCCATGACCTGAAAGGACAAGCCAACAATACAACAGTTTATCATAATTAGAGCAGAGCTGTCCCCCGTGGGATCTTCTCCAGAACTAATTCAGTTCTTATATGACTCACAGTGAAACTCTAAGAAAACATTTCTGCTTCTTCAAACTAACCAAGCTTTATGCAAAACTAGTTCTGCTCTAATTTCTCTGAGGGAAATATCTTCCAGCCCTCCCTGGACTTGCTGTTCTGTTGTCTTATAGAAAATTTAAGAAAATTAAAATAACTATGAATCACCTCATTCCACAATGACTTCAGTTCAGTTTTGAATCATACTCTACTATCTTGAACTCTAGAAAAATAGAGTAAGCAGATCTGTGGAGCTCTTTGCTACTCCTTTCTCCTTGGAAGCCTCTAGCACTAGATTCTCTATCAAAGTGCTCATTCTACTTTACGCCAGAATTTGGAACCCGTGTTGCTCAGGTCACACATTTAATTACGGTCATGTGGCTCACTGAAACCCCCTGAACAACAACAGCAAGCAACCAGAAGCATGCTGGGTTCTTTTTGGAAGGAAGCCGAGTGGTACAACTTTCCAAACATAATTTTTAACTATTCTGGTAAAAGCTGTTCTGTTTTTTATTCCGGGACAGCAACTCCCTTCCCCTCCCTCCCCAAGCACAAAGGCATGAAGTTAGTGGTTTTGAGCTTTGTAGTTCTTGCTGCAAAAGCTAAACCAACCAGAACGTGCACGTCAGCTCAGTAATGGCAGTGCTCCTCTAGTAACTCCACTGATTTCTACATTCAGGTGCTTAGTTCCCCTGGCTGAACACAGTCCTGCTACATTTGTGGAAAGTTAACGCAACAACTGGCAATACACCAGGACGCCTGTCTCCAAAAGGCCAAGCATTAAAGGTAAGAAAGGAGTCCTCACTCTAGTTTAGTGGGAAACTACAAGACACAAGGCCGTAGGACTAAACATGCTGTACTACACCACTGTCATGTAACTGCCTTATGTATGGAACATCAAAAGTATCTCTCCAATGTACACAAACCTCGTGCTTTGCTTTTACTCCTGTAAGCTGACATTACAAGCGCTGCAATACAAGCAGAACACCCCACGTGGTCAATCATTTTGCTTCTAGGCTGTATGACACGTAACACTGTGAGCAGTAAGAACATCAAATGCATACACAACAGATTGGATTCACCGGTCCAAGGTTACAGGTATTTCGAGAGCAAAAGCCACCCCGGGTGTGACAAAAACCCCTCCCAACCAGGAGACAATCTTCCTAAGCCGGCTGTGAGCAGAGCCCAAGGAGGGTGAACTCCCATGACCCCTGACCCCAAACCAGACACAGGTATCAGCAGCACGCGGCGTGCAGAGTTCACCCCGTCTGACATGTGCTCAGACCTTCGTGATAATCGTGAAGCAATCAGGCTAAGACTTGCCTTCTGCTTCTCAATGACAAAGAATGGAAAGGTCGATGTGCACTCCTATACAAAACTAATCATGCATAATTATCCTAGCTTATTAGGCAAGAGTTAAATAACTCCTCAGGACTGCATTCTTCAAACTAAGGACTTAAAACTTGGAGCCCTCTCAGACTAAAAGCTGGTCTTTGAAAAGTGTTCTTCCTCACCTTAAAGGAAAGTTGTCAGTTACAGAAACACGACTAATTCTTCACATATCCTTAACAATTGATGAGTTAGCTTCATAGCTTAAAAAATATTTTATAAATAGCTGCAGGCAAATTAGCACAAAGATAAAAACCAGTGACCCAGAAGCGTGTCAGAATTCAACTCGCTCCCTTACAGGACTACTGCCTCTTCAGAGGGCCCTGGCAGCAGCACACACAACGAGGCGCTAACACACTTGCTTCTTAAACTTTATTCAGGAGCTTCTAACAACTGATCAGACATAACCTTCAACACTAAATAAATACCTACTTAGGAAGTTCATTAGCCACTTTTGATACATGAAGATTGTATGTATCAAACGGAAAAATCTCATTACATTTTCTTGAAGTGTGTGCTTGTGCATGTGAAAGGTGAGGCAACACGGCATCATTAATTTTCTCCTTAACCTAAGTCAGCTGTGGATTCTTTCTAAGCACTAATGCCATTAAGCAATAATTCAATTACAGAGTCTAGACTCTTCATAATACTCTGTAAAAGAAATGAGAGCATGCTGAAAAGCACCAATACAAGACACAAATGAGACACGCTGAAACAAAAAACTCCCTCTCTTGAGAACTAATTAAAACCTAGCCAATTTCTGCAGCAAGAGCCTTTGCAGCTACACCAGCCACCGCTTCCTTATTCTCTTCTCACACTGCCATCAGTTATCTTTTCTCTCCATACTATACGTACATCCTATTTGGGTAAAAAAATGTGTTTGAATTCCTCCAGTCTTTTTCTTTTCTTTGACTTTAAGTGCCTTTAGTAACCTGACAGGCACTGCCATCCACCAAGGAGCTGGGAGGCTGCCTGCCCGCTCCTCACACATCTGTGCCAGCAGGACTTGGTATCAGGCGGTGTCAGTGCCAGCACGCCAAGCACAGTGTGACTGGAAGGCTTTCTGTTGAAGCCCAAATTTCATTAATTTCAAAATATTGGATATAAATCCACGCAGCTCCTAGGTTTAACACCTGAGACCAGGCCGAGCTTTATCAGGCTCCCCTCAAAACCCACTGAACTGCGAGTGCTGTGAACGGCACCCCACAGCCCTAGCCTAAAGGCACCACAACGATAGCGAGGAAGCGGCTGTGGGGAGCCCCCAACACCCCCTGTCACGCCGTCAGCCCCTGTCACCCGCTCCAGCCTCCTCCAGGCCCCTCACAGCCCCACCAGTAGCCATGTGGAGCCTGAGCTCGGCCTCAGGCAGCATCCCCAGGCCCTCTCCAGGCTGCTCAGCCAGCGGAGGCCCCTCAGCGAGGCGGGGCCCGGCCCAGATCCCCTCAGTATCCCCCCGGGAGCCCTGAGGGCGGGGCGGGGCGGGCCGGGCGGCGTGAGGGGAGTGGGGAGGCGCCACCCAGCCCACCAAGGTCCCGGTCCCGGCCCCAGCAAACACCACTTCACCCCCTTTCTCCCTCCCTCCATCCCCCCAGCACGGACAGAGCCGCGCCCCGGCCGGAGGCGCCGCCGTCACCTTCATGGCCGCCCCGCGCCGCCGCCGCCGCCTCAGCCGGGCGCCGCCCCCGGCCCTGCGCCGCTCTCCGGCGGGCCGCCTCACGGAGGGCGGGCCTAACCGCCGCGCCGCACCCCATTGGCCGCCGTTCCCCTGACAGATAGCGGGAGAAGCCAATCGAAGGAGAGGAAGCGCCGCCGGCTGGGCGGGGGCGGGGGTTGGGCGGGAACGGGGCCGCCCCTCAGCGGGGAAAAGGGCGGGCACGGCGGGGCCGTGAGGTGACGGGGCCGTGAGGTGGCGGCTGCCAGGTGCCACACGGACTTCGCCGCTTCGGGTCGCCCTTTTAGTGGTCGTGGGGTGGAGGAAGAGGCTGGCTTCTCTCCCTCGCCACAGTCTTTGAGAACTGAGGAATTTTATTATTTAAAAATCCAGTTTCGGCTGGCTTCCAAGGACCTCTTGCTTTATCTGTGCTAGGAATGGGGTGTGTCAAAAAATAAAAATAAAGAACGGTGTATAATAACTAAAAGCTTGCAGCCAAAAAGATTTCATTTAAAAAAAAAAAAAAAAAAAAGCCTTGAGGCAAGCTTTACATAAGAGCACACAGAGCCAGGAACAAAAGAGGCTGCTGCCAAAAGGAGGGATGGACAAAAGTGGCTGAAAATAGATTTTGACCACAAACCCAATTTACTCATACAAAAGGTTGCGTAGAGTCTCTAATAATTTGTGCAGGCTGGATCTATTTTTGGAGCAGGGCTCATGGAAGAACTGAGTCCAACAAATGTATGTTATTGCCACCAGAATGTCACAGTCTTGGCAGCTCCAGCAACAAGAGTGGAGCCAGCTCCTGGATTTGCTCTGTTCCCATGCTTTCGTTCAAACTCAGGTTGTCTCTTCTTGGAAGCATTTATGTTTCTCGAGAAGCTTCTGATAGACTATTAACTTTACACGTGTTTTAATAAAAGATATTGTACTAATATTTTTTTTTTCCCAACAATAGCCTGCGATTTTAGTCAACGTACTCGAGAAGACAGTTGGAACGCTTTATTTTCTCCTATCAGTGGTAGAACAAGAGGTGGCACATATCCCACATTTCTCATGAAAGAGATTGCTTTAAGACACCTTAAGACACCTTGTTTTTTATAAACTTTTATGTCACTTAAACTCAGTTGATTCAGAGAGTCATCCCTGCAGTACCGAAGTATACGCAGATATTTTGTTAATGATCTCACACTAAAACATGAGAGCTCCTCATGCAGTTGCTGTAAGTGACATAACAGCTCTGTCCCACAGATGAGAAAAAAACGAGCAAAACCTAGAGTTTCTCTTTTAGCTCTGGTGAGGACTTGTGACAAGAAATCCTCCCCAGCACAGATGTTTTAGGGAGCAACGTGGGCCTAACGGAGCTGAGATCTGGTGACTGTGCTGACAGCTGCAGTTGCCACTCCCGCCTTAGCTTGGGCAGATCTTGATGATTCATATTTGTAACATGTGATTTGAGATCAGTTTATCATGTCTAAATTGTAACCACATGAATTGTTTTTAAGCAGGGGACTTGACTGCATAAAAACCAGTTTAAGAACAGAACCCCAGCTGCTACTGTGTGGCTGACGAGTGGCATTTGTGGAGGTTCTATTAATAAGAATCTTGCCCTTGCTGAGCCTCTGGATTGTGCCAAAGAAGCATTAAAAGATTTAAATCTATTAATGCTAGATGTCCCATTTACTTCTGTCATGAAAGAACAAGTAATGATGACTCGCTGCAGCTCTGTAATCCCCCAAGGTTTTACACATCACGAGAGAGTGAGGTAGGGAAGTGATTCTTACTAGGAATCATTTTTTTTTTTAATGTAACAGTTTGCAAAATTTTACATTAATGTTGAAATAAAAGTTAATCTCTGGATTTTATCTGGGAATTTCAGACTGGTTGTTACCACGCATAGTAGCAACAGGCATTACAGTAGTCACTTTTTATACCAGAGACACAATACTCCGGAATTACCTTTTGAGAAGGTTTTCAGATTACAGAGTCTTGGTTCAGCAGATTTAGTGCTGCACTAAAATGCAACAGTTTCCAAATCTATGTGCCAGCTATTTCATGCTTCATAACTTCAGGTACATTACACGGGGGCTTGAGCCTTGTTCTGGTGTGATAAAGGATGACTTTTCAATTGTGTAACTTAATCTTTAACTTAATATGACCAACATAATCTCTTGCTGCCTATTTACAGGGCTGGTTATTGGGTATTGCGGGTTAATTTAAATATACTTTAAAAACATATTTTAAACTTTACACAATGTACTGTACAACACGCTGAAGGTTTATCACTTTCATTTGCATGTTGACTTTGGAGAGTTACACAGAAACGTCAGGATTTGGGCCAGATGCGTGTCACTTCCTTTTTACGCCAACTTCTGCAAACACTGACCGCAGCATTGGGTCTCTCTTCTCCCACTGCTCCCTGGCAGCCCATGTTGCTATTTCAGCGTTTCCGCCCAAGCTGTCATGCTTTGTTTTCAGGAAATACCAGTAAATTAACTCGTATAACCTCACAGCTGTCGCTACTTCCTGCTCTTCACATTCAGATATTATAACAGAAGCTCTTTATATTCAGATATTATAACTAATGAGCATTAGTTCCTTGAGATCTAGGGTCATGCCAGCAGCAACTAACCACAACACCAAGTTTCTTAAATGGAAACGAATCCTAGGAAATTACTCCCGGCTTGATTTGCCTCCTCCTCCTCTCACAGCCCGCAGGCATGAATCCAGAGCAAGTCAACTGAGATCCCTGGGGACACGCAGATGTCTAATAACAGCGCTTTTGGGTTCTCTCACCAGAAATGGAGCTGTTTTAAAAACCGGGTGTTTTGTTGGAAGCACGACACCTCAGGGAGGAACCAAAAAGCACCGCTCCCCCCCCTCCCCGGAACGTCTCCCCGCGGCCCCATCCTCCGGCCGGCCCCCTGGTACCGGTGCACAACCCCCGCTCCCGATTGGCCGAGGCCTCTCCCACGTGACGGCGGCGGCGGCGGCGATTGGCTGGGCGGGCGCGGGCGGTTGCCTTGGCGACGGGGCGGCGGGTGATGGCGGCCGGGCGCCGCCATGGCGAGCGTGCACGAGAGCCTCTACTTCAACCCCATGATGACGAACGGCGTGGTGCACGCCAATGTCTTCGGCATCAAGGACTGGGTCACCCCCTACAAGATGGCGCTGCTCGTGCTCCTCAGCGAGCTGGGCCGCTCCGGCTCGCAGCTCGGCCTGCTGGAGAGGCGGCGCCTCAACAGGCTGCTGCTGCCACTGCTGCAGGTCGGGGCCGGGCCGGGCTGGAGGGGAAGGGAAGGGAAAAGAGAAAAGAGAAAAGGAAAGGGGAAGGGAAAGGAAAAGAGAAGGGGAAGGGAAAAGGAAGGGGAAGGGGGCTGCTCCCTGGCACCATGGCCTGTTCAGTTTTGGGCACCTCACTACCAGAAGGACATCGAGGCCCAGGAGTGTGTCTGCAGAAGGGCTCCGAGGCTGGTGAAGGGCCTGGGACACAAGTCCTGTGAGGAGCGGCTGAGGGAACTGGGGGGGTTTGGTCTGGGAAGAGGAGGATCGGGAGAGACCTCATTGCTCTCTGCAACTGCCTGAAAGGAAACTGTGGAGAGCTGGGGGTCAGCCTCTTCTCACAGGTAACTGTGGTAGGACTAGAAGGGATGGCCTCAAGTTGTGCCAGGGGAGGTTCAGGTGGAAATGAGGAGATGTTTTTTCTCAGAAAGAGCAGTCAGGTGTTGGGATGGGTTACCCAGGGAGGTGGTGGCATCACCATCTCTGGGGGTGCTTGAGGAGAGGTTGGTCGTGGTGCTTAGGGACATGGTTTAGTGGTTGACATTGGTGGTAGGGGGAAGGTTGGACCAGATGATCTTGAAGGCCTTTTCCAACCCTAGTGATTCTGTGTCGCTGTCCTCCCCAGGGGCCCGACATGCCACTGTCACGACTGCGCAAGGCCATCGAGGAGTCGTGCCCACACCTGGCCAGCTCCGTGCACATCAGGTGGGTGCCAGGCCCTGGCAGGCAGGGAGCTGCCCAGGGCAGACGCTAAGTGGTGCTGCAGCTGGGGCGTTCCTGCACTCTCACATCAGCCCCACTGTCTCTTGATAACCACTCTGCCCGTGTTTATGTGCCCAGTTGAAAGGGCCGTTTGTCCATAGCGAAAACATGCTTTTACAGCTTTCCTAGTTGTCACAAACAAGTTCTGAAAGGCACACAAATCAAGCATTGAGGAAATCTAGTTTAATCAAGTCTCTATGATAGAAACCACTTGTTTCAACATTAGCTAATTCAGAAAATGACAGCTTTAAAATCAGTATTTTTTTTGATTCCTAATTTTTGTTAGAGTAAAAATTCCTTCTGTTTGTTCTCTTTATTACAATAGCAGTTTAAAAAAACCTGATCGTTAATTAGATTCTTATTAAAATTTAATGTGTTTTGATTTTATTCATTATGTAAAAACCTTCTGGACATAATGAACTATCTGCCTTTTGGATCTGTCAGTGCTTATTCATCTATACCTGAAATAGAGGAATATTATTTGATGTATAATGTTTAAATCCTATTTTTTTTCCCCTTTTTAGGTTGAAACTTATGGCAGAAGGAGAACTGAAAGATATGGAACAATTTTTTGATGACCTTTCAGATTCATTTTCTGGGACAGAGCCAGAAGTTCATAAAACAAGTGTAGTAGGTAACTAGCTATTGCCTGTACGCTTTAGTTGATATGATAGCTGTTATTGAAGGAATTCACTCAAGATACAACTTTGTAACCAATAATTTTCCACAATCTGCAATTCTTGCTGCTGTTAATTGTTCTGCGATCAGATAATCTGTGAGCTTTGCCACTGAATTAATTAGAGATTTATACTGAGCAGACCTGAATTTTATCAATTGGTAGGCTGAGATGAGACACTTAAGCTAAATTAAATAGTGCAATTTAAGTAATTTAAGGTTATTAAACTGATTTGTAGTCTCCTCTGAATCGGAAACCTTACCTAAAGGTGTCATAACACAGATGTTTTCCTTTGCAGGCCTGTTTCTGCGCCATATGATCTTGGCATACAATAAACTTTCTTTTAGTCAGGTCTATAAACTTTACACTGCACTTCAGCAGTATTTTCAAAATGATGAGAAAAAAAGTGGAATTGATGAGAATGATATGGAGCTGACGAATACAGAAGAACAGGGGGGGAAAATGGAGAAAGAAGAACTTGATGCACCTCTAAGGTGATATATTAATACGTTAAGTCTTTTCCACTTCTGTCAGCAAATTAGTTGCATTTCAGATTGCTTCTGTACACATCAGTGTAAGCTGAACCTTTGTCCAGGTCAAGCTTCTACTCCTGTTAAACTTCGCGAAGTCCATGGACGCTCATCTGTGTCTGTCCTATCACAAATGCCACGTTACAATCTGGGATAATTTAATTTTAGTGCAAGTGGACAAATTATAGGAACTTCAGCTGCAGTATTGAGATGTAGTGTACCATAAACTCGTATTCGCTCATATCCAACTTAGAGCAGGATGTCGCCAATTTGTCTAATGCATAAAGTTTAGGTCAAGGCCAAAACTTAAGAATATTGGCTTAAAAATTCATGAACAGTATTCTTGCTAAAGAAGTGATTATCACAGTAATCTGATCTTGTTGATTTTTTTTTTTTTTAGCTCTGTGTACAGATCACAGAGCTTGTGCTGATGTTGGTTTGCAGTTACTCAACTTTAAATGGTTATTGTAGTTCAGCAATACACACTGAATCTGGTTTCTTTCCTGTAGCAGCTGCTTACTGTTTTCTGCACAGATAATGTTAAAATACCGCATGTTAAATGTTAAATATTATGTTTAAAATACCGATTTGCTTGAGGAGGAGGGGAAGAAAGGGGAAGTGATGTCACCTTTGTATTCAGAAAGTTCTGTCTTTATATTACTGATTAAGGCATGTGAAGAGGAGATAACCAGCTGTGTGTTTTTTTTTTTTTTTTTTTCTCTCCTGGAGCCTAGTGCACTCTGGCCGAGTTGGGTGGCCTCCCCGTTTCCGTGGTGCCACCCTGTGGTATCATTTGTAAATGGCAGCAGTTGTGCTCGCTCTCAGAAGATGGCGGTGCCCCATTCTCACGCTCACACAGGGAATTGCAGCCTAAAGGCCAGATGCTGCCCATTTTCCTTCTGTACAGCCCGCTGCTGAATGATTCTTCCCTGGTTATGCTAGGGTGTGATGTGCTAAAGCTGTTGGAAAGAGCACTGCTGCTTCCAGCAAGGAAAGATTCCTCTTTGAGGAAAAAAAAATAAGCTTAATATTTTGGTTTCTCTTTTTGCTTTTCTCCAAATAAAAATAATGACATTTATTGAAATAAAAAGATGTATGGGAGGCATTCCACTCGCTAAAATGTTACACTGTAAGAATAATCCTCAAAGTATTTTGTGTATCCATTTACTTAAAGTGTGCTTTTAAAATTGTCTTCATATAAGCTCATGCTTGGGCATGCTCTGCTGTAGCTTGAGTCAGTTAACAATTTTGGAGTCTTGCTTTGTGCTGTAGCTGTTGTCTTTCCATGGAATGAACTTCGGGCTGCTTTGCAGAGCAGCTGTTTTCTGGAGTGATGTATGTGGTGAAAGTGCCAGTTCATTTCTTTGTGAATATCTTCAGAAAAAAAGGGAAAAAAAAAAAAAAAAAAAAAGGGAGCTAGACATTTAAGTATATCACCACAAATCTTGTATCTGCTGTTGTTGTTTTTGTTTTTTTTAAATACATGTGTATTTGGGGTAACATTCATACTGACCACAGTCTGTGCAGGCTGAAGATTACAACTAAACAGTGTAAAATAATTTGGATTGTTAAGTTTGACGTGGTGGATTTTATTCTGTATTAATTTTTCTCCTTTTATTTTCCTTTTGTGCTGTTGAGCTCTACTATCTCATAAAAATTCATAAAGCGAAATTGTGGAGTGTCTGATAAAAAGTATTTTCTTTATTTCATTGCCATTGTTTCTAACCAGAGTGCTTTTTAGCAGGGAAGAAGAGGTATCTTGCAGTGGGCCTCTTTCCCAGAAACAAGCAGAGTATTTTCTTTCTCAGCAGGTATGTTAGTTCTGAATGAAGTTGAGTAAATGATCTGTAAGATGATCTTCACCTTCAGTTTTATCCACAGTGTCAAAATGATGGTTTTTTTATATCTGTTAAAGGTTTGTTAATTATCTCAAATGTAGTTGCTCAGTATGAGCACTTGGGGTTAGAATTGTTTCATCTAAGCATGTACACCAGATGATGATATTTGATTCTGAGAAGGTCACTTCTGTTCTGACTGCTTGCTTCAAATGTACTGTCTGCTAAATGTGCAATGTTGTTGGTTATTTCAGCTGGTAAATACAAAAAGGAGCAAAAATACACATGGGCACCATTGTTAGTAAATGCGCTGGGTGCTTATAATCGTTTGCTAATAAAATAACATAATATGTACTGTTTCGTACGCATTTAAAAAGCTCAAAGTGACTTCTCAATCCCACTAGGACCTTTACTTTTAGGGTTGTTGAATACAGCAGCCTGACTGCAGCAAGGTTCTGCAGCTCCACGCCCCCTGGTGCAACCAGTGGCAAGGCTGAACGTTACCTGCTACCCTAGTTCCCTCTGGCTGCTCAGGGTGAAGGTCTGTTAGGGGAAATATGTGTGCACACTTGCACCCTTGCTCTCTCAATTCTGCCAGTAGCTGAGCTTCAACACTCAGTTTATCAAGTAACTGGCACCTGGATTGCCCTGTGTCTAGTTCTGGCACAGGCATGCAGAGTCCTGCAATCCAGCTCCAGTTGCTGGCACTCTAGCTGCCTTATACACACGTGCACGTGGAGTGGAGAGCCCCTCATCCAGGAGCAGTTAGAAGTGAGATTAATTGAGAAGACAAGACAGTTATGATTTACGGATTTTTTTTTTACCTGTGTGTATAACAAACCTTTTCTCTCCTAATTAGAATATTGTGGAGGAATCAGATGCTTAGGACGGTTCTGAAATGTGAAGTCCTTTTATTATTCACTAATGCTTATTCCTGTAAATAGATTATTAATTTTGCTTATCAATTGATCTACTTCCTAAAGCAAAATATGGATTCACTTTTGCTTAGTTTGGTTTCCTGATTGTTTTTTGTTCGTGAAAGAAGCGTGTAATTCCAGTGAGCAATCTGCTGTACTAGTTCTTAAAAAGGAAACTTAAAATTCTTTAAGTACCTTTGAACAGTCATTTGAATAAGCTTTTATTTTACTCAGTCTCTCTGATCTCTGGAAAGTGAATGCTGTAATATAGGATAGAATAAAACTGCCACGGATGTTTCAGTGTCATAATAGAGCTGTTCTGAAATCTTTTTTAACGCTTTCTCTGGAGATGACAGAGAAAATGACAATCATATATCAAAATGTATTCCTAATGCTCCACTTTGAGTTACTTAGCATTGGTTTCATTTTTTTCCAGGCTTCTTTACTAAAGAACGATGAAACAAAGGCTCTTACTCCAGCATCGTTACAAAAGGAATTGAACAACTTGTTAAAATTTAATCCAGACTTTGCTGAAGCAGTAAGTGTCTTTTTCCTCATCCGAAATGGTTTTAAAGGGATTTCTTCATATCTCTAGGATGGGATTATTTGGGAGTATTTTATTCTATATTGAAACATAAGCAGATGATGAAAATGTGAGCAAGTTCCATGTAAATGTTTAGTAATTCAGACCGAAACTCCTGAAGGTACCGAAACCTCAATTAAGCTAAGTACTTAACAACATGTCTGGCTTTATGCATAGAAATAATCCTCTTAATTTTGGTGGGTCTGTGTCAGTGCATTCTTATTGAACTAAATCTAAAACTTTTTTCCTCAAAAATGTCAGGCCTCACACTCGCATAGATTAAAAACTAGCATTGGGTGGAATACCTGCTGATTTTGATTTTTGATGTTCACTTCACTTCTGGAGCTTAGCTGCAATTTACAGTGAAAGCAACAGACAGCTCATGTTGAGAGTTGGTTCCAGACCTGCACTGCAAGCATTTGCCTTGTTCCTAGAGAACTTACTCTTGAGCGGGTGCCTTTCTTTCTGCACAACATTTGTAAGCCGTGTTCATGCTTCTGAGTACCTTCCTGAGTGCAGACACAGTAGGAGTTGTGCCTCCATTCCCACTCAGCACATAAATACAGGCATTCTGCCTATGCAGATGTCTTGGGCTGGGTGGAATAATTCTCATGGCCAGATCTTGGAAGATCCTGTTAGGAGAATGACCAGTTTTATTCAAGAATTAGAGAAGTTCTGCACATCTCATTTTATCAGTATCATTGTGACTTCTGGTCAGCACTTTCCTGGCCATATCTATCGCTTCATGGTTGTATTTGCTGGACAGTAAGACAACACATGGTAAGTATAAACAAAAACTTTGTTTTAATAGCTCCATATAGTTAAAACTGATTTTGTTTCATTTTTTAGCATTATTTAAGCTACTTAAACAGTCTCAGAGTGCAAGATGTCTTCAGTTCAACGCACAGCCTTCTTCATTATTTTGACCGTTTAATTCTCACTGGAGCAGAAAGCAAAAGCAACGGGGACGAAGGCTATGGTCGGAGTCTACGATACGCTGCTCTGAATCTAGCTGCGCTGCACTGCCGCTTTGGCCATTAGTAAGTCAAAATGTTGTACTGCACACTTAAAATTCATCTCACTGCATCCCCTAAGTACTGACGGATAGGCCTTCAGTTCATTTTGAAAATCTGTTTGAGAGAAGGGACTTGTCTAATTTGATAGCAGCTATAGTTGGCTTGGAATTTTCTTGTAATCCTGATTTGTTTTGGTTTGTTTTTATTTTGACATTTATTTGGTTTCCATAATAACCGGGCCTTTTACAGCACGGTGAGAGCTGACATTTGTCTGCATCCGTTTGTGACCATTTCCTAGGGATTTAAGTTCTCCATTGCTACATTTCCATGACCTCAGAAAGGTCAGTGGACATAAGTGCTTATTTCCAACTATATTCCCAAGAAAGTACAGTTGTTCTTCTGTTATATTCAAATCAATATAGAGCTGATCATCTGGAAGAAGAATAATTAAAGAAAAAGCCATTTAGGAGATGCATATTTTTAAAAAGCCGTAGCGGTGGGTGTTATTTTATTGATAAAGCTGGCTCACCTATCTCCATGTACAGTTTTCATTTATTGGCTGCTTCTTGGATGGATCCTGTAAAAGGACTGGAGATGGAAAGGAGATAAGAAAAATTAATGACTATTATTTCTATATAGGGAGATACTTAATGTTGCCCCTGTTCAAACACTAATTTGGCACTTTGGCATGCACACAGGTTTGAAAGCCTGCTTAGGGGTTACAGTTGCGTTTTTGTAGTGGCTTGCAGATGCCATCGTGCTCATTAGCCTTGGGTCTAGAATATGTTGCTGGACCGCTAGGCTTTGCCATTCAGTCTTTTAAATCAGTTTTCTTCTGAGTGCGATATGCATAATTTAGATCAGTATTCCTCTGTGGTGTTGTAATGCTGTATTTTAAGCACGGTGGTGATCCTAATATGTTCTTTTTTGTTTGCTGATAGTCAACAAGCTGAACTTGCGCTTCAGGAAGCCATCCGAATTGCACAGGAGTCTAACGATCATGTTTGCTTGCAGCACTGCCTGGTAAGATAGCCATGTTGAAACAGAGGTTAAGTCACCTTTGTCTGTTACCTCAGCCTTTGAACTGTTGCAGAACTACTCTTACAGTAACATTTTGTCAAGCGGATCAATAATTTGAAGGTGACTGTCCCGCAGTGGGGTGATGTTTTTAGCAGATGGGTCACCAGGAGCAACAAACACTGGAGAGTAGGGAGATCACAGGACAGTTTTGTTGTGACTCGGGTTTACTTCCTTAAACAGGAGTTGTGATCCCAGAGTTACTCAGTACTAAGCTCAAAGTTTAGTCTGATGTGCTTTAAAGAGCTGAAGTATTTCATAAGCTTTCTTCTTACTGTCTTCTGGATTTTCAGAGTTATCCTCCTTTTCACCAAACAAAAAGGAGGAAGGGAAGACTTAATTTTCTCTCTATTTTCTTCTGTAATGAACATCAGTACTGTAATGAGAGAATCTCTGCAACCAAACTCTGGAGTTGCTGCATTCCACAATTGACTGTATAATGGGTTTCTGTGCATTACTCTGAAACCTCCAGTATTGACTCCAGTATTGTGAGGCCCATGCCCAGCCAGGCTAGACTTCTGATATATTTTGGTGATTCCAGAATTTTCATGCATTTCGTGCAATGCTGTAAAATGCTGTAGCGATCAGCTATTTGCAGTGACATTTTAACTTTTTCCCTTACTAGAGCTGGTTATACATCTTGGAACAGAAGATATTTGATAGCTGTGTTCTGCTGGAGCACTCAGTAAACAAATCTTTACACTTTGGTTTGCCCGTAAGTCTGTTTCATTTATCCTTAACTGTATTCTAAAACCTTCATACGGGAGCGAAGGGGTGTATGCGTGGTAGGTTTTTTGCTTGTTTGTTTTTTTCGGGGTGGTCAAAATTATTAATACAAAATATGTAATTGAATTCAAGCCAACCTATTTTATACTCCAAAATCTACCTGTTTCTATTATTTTGACTCTTTATATTAACAACCAGAATTTAGTTGCTTTATTGTGAGTGCATTATCACAAGGCATACTGTTTTTCCTTCTGCCTTGTTTGTTTTTCAGGCAGGAGAACTGTGGCCACTAGCCTGGCCCTATGCACCATTTAGGTCCATAATGCAATCTGCTGGTGCTCAAGGGAGGTTCTTATGCCTCAGCCTTCCCTGAAACTCAGTGCTGATGCCTCTGACAGGGCTTTGAATGCATTTACTTGTATGGCTCTGTCCCAGCTGTGAAATCTTGTATGGTAGCTCTCCCCTTAGATGGTTTTATGCCCTGTACCAATTGCTGTTTTTCCCAAGATCTGCAACCTCTTTGAATTGTTCTAAAAGGAACTAAACTGCTGATGTTGGGAGATGAAAGCAGACATGGCTATTTGGTGGGGAAGGGGAGGAAGGGCTCTCTGTTTTCACAGCTGTTTCATCACTGGAGAAATCCAGGTACAAGTCCAGTCATCCTCTTTAAGACTCCTGTGTGGAGGAGTGGAAATTACCTTTCACATCTATCAAACTGGCATTCATGTATGTGTGGGTGTGTGTAAGTGTGTATTTAAAGAAATGCCTGGAGCAGTGTTCTTTGTCTGTGCTGAATAACATCACATCTTTTTCTTTGGGATTTTTTTCTTAATTTATAACTCGTGCTCTGGTATAGTTCACAGGTGTAGTGCGTAGCTATCATCTATCATCTTTCAATGACTTTCTTTTATGTTGTTTTTTTTCCCCTCTTCCCAGTACCTTGCTTCCCTGGGAATACAGTCCTTGGTTCAGCGAAGAGCTTTTGCAGGAAAGGCTGCCAACAAACTAATGGATGCCTTAAAAGATTCTGATCTGTTGCACTGGAAACACAGCTTGTCAGAGCTTATTGATATTAGTATAGCACAGAAGACTGCCATTTGGAGACTATATGGCCGCAGGTATTTCATTTCTTTTCAACTCTTGGGTGAGCTCACTGTACTTGGTAGCACATAATGCATTCTGAGTTATTTATATAGATGTAACAAGTGACTGTGTCTCTCCAGTGCACTAAAATAAAGCAATCAGATAGTGATTTGGTATAGGCTGGGTTCAATTATTTCCATTTCCTTGTGTTCATTCAAAAATCATACTGGAGAAGAGATTGAGTTTGCATTTAGTAGTGGCAAATAGTGCATAAGTCATTGCCGTGTCCCCATTTTCAGCATCACTGTGCTTGGACCACGTGCAGCTTTTGGTTTGTAGCGTTGGATGTGCTTGCATAGTCTAGAGTTCCTGGGTAGCAGTTGTTTTACAAGTTTGCATTCTCCCCCAGGCCACTGGCTTACCCCGAAAATCAGTCTGTAGACCACAATCATAACAAGACTCTAGATTAAAAAAATGGTGGTTGGTTGTTGCTTGAAAGCTAAAAGATGTTTCTCTTGCTCAAGCACCATGGCACTTCAACAAGCCCAAACATTGCTGAGCATGAACAGTCTGGAGGCTGTGAATGTGGGCGTTCAGCAGAATAACACGGAGTCCTTTGCTGTAGTATTGTGTCACCTGGCTGAGCTGCATGCAGAGCAGGTGAGTTTTATGGCTAGTCGCACAAAAAGTCATTTGGTTGAGAGGATGTGTGGGTGGTGTTGACAGAGAGTGCAAGACTTGAATCATGTTTTCTTCTGCCTTTAATGTCTGTATTAGGAACAAAGAAAATAAAGGGCTTTTACCTGGCGAGTTCTTGCCATGAAGGTTGGGTCAAAATCAAGGGGAGCGGTGCTTGCCCTGGTCTGTTTATCAGAGTGCTGTTTTTGTGTTCCAGGGATACTTTGCAGCTGCTTCTGAAATACTGAAACATCTAAAGGAGAGATTCCCTCCCAATAGCCAGCATGCACAGGTAGAATATATGCAATTTAGCCTGTAACTTGCATAACTGTTACACAATAGGACCTGAATTCATACCCTCTTTACTCTGGATGCTTTGGGTTATATGTTTGCCGATCTCATTTGGCTCATGGCCCCTCCCGAATCCATGTAGCATAAACTCTGCTGTAAAAGCATGAAGAAGAAGCCTTTGTTTTATTTGCCTCCTAAGAAAAGGCTGATTAAATAGAACTGTAAGTAACAGAGGAATATACATCTGCTTCATGAGCACACACAGGAATCAAATGGTCTACGTCAATTTGGAGCTTCAAAGTACTGTTTAATTAGTGGTAATTATTTTGATATATTACACTCCAGAAATAACTGAGAAGAGGCTGTTTTTGTGCAACACTGGGAAACGTTAATATGTCAGTCTAAAAGGCACTATTTATTTTACAGTGTTTAAGATTCTATTAAATTTAGCTTGGTCCTTCTCTTTTTGTTATAGAACAAGTCTACTATTTTAAAGTAATAGTAATGGTTTTAAAGCTTTTGTTTTTTTACTTAAAATATGGTCAAATAGGTGAACTGTGCCATTGAAACACTACTCCAGGCCTAAGCATTTCTGTTGAGGACTGTACTTTAAAAAATACAGTAATTGGACAGTCGAGTTAGTTGTGTCTAGACATAAATATCCATGGGGGAAATAAAAATTAAGTTCTAACTTGGGGTTAGACAGTGAGCAGGTGCAACTTCTAAAACATGTTCCTGGATGTTCTTTGTTTAGCTTTGGATGCTGTTTGATCAAAAAATACAGTTTGAAAGAGCCATGAATGATGGCAGATACCATATAGCAGATTCTCTTGTAGCAGGAATTACAGCACTTAGCAGCATTGAAGGAGTATACAGGTAAGAAATCGTGAATCCGCATATATTTGCAGGTGTATCCCGTGAAGATAATGAAAAACATAGCAAAATGGTTGCTGGCAATCACGTGTGTTTGTGTTCTTCCCTTTCCAGAGTTAATTACAGTCGTGTTGTCTAATGTGTAGTGCTTATTCCATTACAATATATCCTGTAATCATCATTTCTAGTTGTTTCTCTGGACGTTCTAAGAACAGGAGTAGCACCGGTGAATTTCTTGTTGTTTTAGCGGTGTAGATCTGCCCTGAGAACACAAAATATTTCTTCAAAATTTGCCGTGGTAGCTGTAGTCAAACCTGAGCACTATGCAAAATTTTATAAAAAGACAGATCTAAAGGACCTAAGGCCAAATCTCAACTCTGATACAGTCAGAGCTTGAGTTATGTCTTCATCTGTGTCCTGGTTTCCACATCCGCAAAATGGGACAATACTTTTTTCTGTCACCTCAATTTGTTCTCGTTTCTGAATGGAAACGTTAGAAATAGAATAGGGTTAAAACTTGTTATTTGCTGAGCATGAAGACAGTTTGCTGTTGAAATCAATTTCTTGTTGTTTTGCAATGAGGCAAAACACCTAAAAACATAGCCAGTGCCAGTAAGCCGGAAGATCGCTATTCAAGCTGTGGGACCTGATGCTTGTCCTTCTGGAACTGGACTGTCTGTTACTTCCCTGATCTTTAAATATAGCACTCAGTATATGGGTTTGGGGGTGTTTTTACACATCCCCTACAGCTATGTATTTGTTTTTTTATTTCCTTGTTCTCACTCTTTCCCTCTCGCTCTGTGTCCTTGTTAGCTTATGCCAATTTTAGCTACCTTACATCATACCTGTTTTTCATCCACAAATAATTACTTCTGCTTTCCAGTTTGCATGCCCTCCCACTTCTGCTGCCTCTTTGGCCTTTGTTTTTGGCAATCCCTATTTTCTATCTAAAGCTGTTTCGTGAGTTTGATCCTTTCTGCTGTGAGTTGTCCAGCAATCAGAGCTACTTGGTTTTCCCTCTGCCTCTGTGCATAGCACGAACATGCTTTGTCAGAGTGCTGTTCTGCTGTCACAAGAAACAGAGGTCACAAAATAAAGACCTGTTTTACCGTGTTCTGAAGAGCAGATTTGTGTTTAAAATATTTATATATCAGTGATGTCTTCTTTCTACCACGGCAGAAAAGCCATTGTATTGAAAGCCCAAAATCAAATGTCAGAGGCGCACAAACTCTTGCAGAAACTGTTGATCCACTGCCAGAAAATCAAGAACACTGAGATGGTGATTAGGTAAGAATGCTTAATTTTCAGAGTATTAAAGCCACTTCGCAGTGATTAGAATCAGCCACTTCAATTTGTCTGTGTTCGGACTTCACCAGTCCTCAGGTTACCTAAAATGATTTGGAGATTGTGAAATAATTATTTCATTTGTTAAACATGGTATGGAGGAATCCTCAAAATATCACGGAATTGAAACCTAGCACCACGTTATATATGTATATGTAACCTAAAAGGTATTGAATGTTTGCAAAATGAATAATAAGAAGAAACATGAATGTAACTGTGCCTTTGTGCCAACCTTCAGAGTAGTTAATGTTATTTCATCTTTGTAAGGAGGTGGGATTTCCTCTTAAGGGTGCAATTTAAGTTTATTGTATGTACAGTAATGTAATTCATAATAAAATCAATACTGTTACGGATGGAGTAATTGGAAAACAAGTGGCCGTGTTTCATCAAAAGAAAACAGTTTATAGTTCTCTCCTTCTCTGTTGATTAGCGTACTGCTGTCAATAGCAGAGCTCTACTGGAGGTCTTCATGCCACACCATAGCCTTGCCTGTTCTACTGCAGGCTCTGGCCCTCTCTCGAGAATATAGTCTACAGTACTTGGCTTCTGAGACTGTGCTGAACTTGGCTTTCTCCCAGGTAGGTTTGATTTGTGTTTTCACAGGGCTGTGTGGCAACATTTTTGCTGGGGATCTGGGTACAGTTTTCACTCCTGTGAGATTTAAGACCATAACCTTGTCGGAATTAAATTATCGATTCTGATGAAGTACGTTCTAAATGTAAAATCTTTTGGGGAAGCTAATAAAAGTTGAGTTCCATGTGTATCGGTAAGATGGGTAGCTATTGTATATACTTAAGTAGGCAAGCATAAATTGGCCCTGCCTTCATTTCTCCAGTTGTTATTTTTATGCTGTTTTTTCAGCTTTCTAGTAGCACAGTTTGGCATGTGCCTGAATTAAAAATAATGCTGGTACTGGAGTTCAGTTACACTGTTTATTCTGAGCTGGCAGGGACCTGGTTGTCAGCACTGACTGGAGTGGAGGAGCCATGCCTAATCATTCCAGATAGTAGTTCATGTCTCCTAGTAAATTTTGATTTACAGGAAGATTGTGGGGAAGAAAATGACGTCCTTGTCTGTAGCATTGCTGTGTTGGAAACAGATGTGGCTTTTGTGGCTTATTCTGGTCTTCGCAGAAGGTCATGATCTTACCAGCAGATTCCAGCATTAGACAAGCAAAGTTTCTCTTTCAGCTGATCCTTGGCATTCCTGAACAAGCCCTGAATATTTTGCATATGGCAATTGAACCTGTCTTGGCCCATGGAGCTGTATTGGACAAAGGCTGTGCCATGTTCCTGGTGGCCAAGTGTCAGGTGGCTTCTGCAGCTTCCTACGCTCAACAGAAGAAGATTGAAGGTAATGTGAAGAGTTAACTCTTCCCCAGTGTAACTGCGCTCAGTTGAGAGATACAAACCAGGGCATATATTGGAGTCCTGCTACACAATCACCATTAATGAAGTTTAAACAATATAGGGGAGTGTATTACCTGGTAATCAGATAGGAGAATTAATTTGGAATTAGTTGTTCAACAGATGCGGTGTTTATAACAGCAAGTTGTTTATGCGGTTTATCTGCGTGCTTCAACACCCGTATTTTGCAGCAAAGGTTGAATAACAGACACTAGCTGAAGGACCATGTTGCTAAGACACAAACTGTTTTGAAAAGCTGAGGAATTTATAATTGGGCTCCTTAGAATGGAGCTGCATTGCTCGGAGTTGTTGTTGTTGTGTTATTTTCTTAAGTATGACTGTCCCACCTTTCTCACAGCTTTGGAATCCGCTATTCTGAATCTAAATGAAGCTAAGACTTACTTTGCCAAGGTGGACTGCAAAGAGCAGCTCAGAGATGTTCTCTACTTCCAAGCCCGGCTGTTCCACACCCTAGGCAAGACCCAGGAAAGGAATAAATGTGCCATGTTGTTCCGTCAGTTGCACCAGGAACTGCCTGCACATGGTGTCCCCTTGATAAATGCATTCAAGTGACGCATTTAAAGATGAGATTTGTTTGTTTTCCTCTTTTTTTTCTTTTTTTTTTTTTTTTTTTTTACAAATGTCTTTTTACTATATTCAGTCATTTGTGTTTCAGAATAACTGCCAATAAATCATGGTCTTCTATGGAACATGCTTGTACTTTGTTTGCAATGACTTAGGGGAACGCATAGGTTTTCACCCATTTTGCTTTTCTTCTGTGCTTGAAATTAAGAATTGAAAGAGGGGGGGGGGAAAAGAAAGGAATCGACTGCATTACAGACATGCTGTGGGGAGCAGCACTGTCACGATGAAATCTCTCAGTGACATTTTCAGAATCAGCGCTGCCCTTATGAACACCGGGGTACAAAAATAGTGAAAAATGTAGGTGAGGCTTCTTTGTGCTCAGTTTAAGTGGTACAGAAGAGGAAGTCTCATGTGAATGCTTTCCTTTCCTTGTGCTTAACCTGCCCATCATCTGTGTTACTCTGTAGACATGGATGGTGCTGGCAGAAGGGGAAAACAGGATTCAGTTGGAAGGCTTTAATGGTACAAAGTCCTGGTACTGTTGCGTTAGGCACGTCCTTGTGCAAAGAGTGGCTCAGAAAAGGAAAATGTGCAAACAAGAGCAAGAGCCTTAGCTCAGCTGAACTACGTTTACTGTGTGTGTTCTTCCTTAGGTGCTGGCTATAACTTAACCTGCGCTGGTTTTATCTGTGGATGACTGAGGACCGCAACTAACTCAGTATCTGATCCGTTGCCATTGAGTGTAAGCAATTAAGTCCTTGTTTGGGGGGAAAAAACGATTCGGATGTCATGGGCAGGTGGGATTGCACTGGTGCAAGTGCAAATGTGTGTGCTGAGTGAACCCTGAGCACAGGGCTGCCTCCGGTCCCTTCTGCTGGTACATCCTTACACCCCGCTGCTGTACAAAAGCTGAACCTCCTGGTTGTAAAGGCAGACAGGTACCGTGCCAGGAAGCGCTCTGTTAAGCCGTGGGGCTGGTAGCGATGAGAAGGCAGCTTTGGGACCAAACCTGCCTCTGCTGGAGCCCTGCCAGGTGAGGCAGGAGGATAGTAATAATAATAATAATAATAATTTAGCCATGTTTATTAAAATGAAAAGTGGTCCGTGTGCCCTGAGGGATGCTGGAGCCCCTTGGGCCGAGCCCCGTTTGCAAACCCCGCGTGGGGACAGAGGGGAGGCCGAGCTGTGGACCTCCCAAATAAATAAATAAATAAAATAATATTAAAAAAAATATATACAAACATCCCCCCGGTACCCCCAGGGCCCGGCTGCTGGCGCTGGGGGCGGGCAGGATGCGGCTGCCCGAGGGGGGCGGGAGGGGGGAAACCTCCCCTTCCCCGGGGCGGAGCGGGGCCTCCCCCCCGCCTCCCTGCCAGCCTCCAGCCTCCATCCCAGCCTCCGTGCCCGGCTGCCTCCCTCCCTCCCTCCCTCCTTTCCTTTCCCTCCTTTCCCTCCTTCCACCGGAACGGAACCGAAAGCAAAGGCGGCGCCGGGCGGCCCCGCTCCGGCCCCGGGGGCCGCGCCCTTCCCCGCGGCCCGGTCCGGTCCGGTCCGGTCCTATACAGCCCGGTACGGCCCGATACAGCCCGGTACAGCTCGGTACGGCTCGGTATCGGTCCGGCCCACTCAGGTCGGTGCCTGCGGGCGGGGCGGGGGCGGGGGGGTTGCGGCTGAAGCCGAGACAAAGCCGAGCCCGGTGCTGGGGGACGCCCCGGTAGCAGATCCGGCCTGCGCGCGGCTCCGCCGTTATTTATTTCATTTAATTATTATTAATTTTTTTTATTTTATTGGGGGGGGAGGATCGGTGCTGGCACTGCCCCCAGCCTGGGTTGCGGGGTCCCGGTGGCATCCCGGGGGGGGGGGCTGGAGGCTGGAGGCAGAGGGGAGGCCGGTGCCAGAGGGCTCCGAAGGGGTCTGGGGGCTTTTGGGGTTCCCCGGGGCTTCCCCTGAGCCTGCAGGGTTCATGCAGAGAGCAGCGAGGCTCGCTTCACCTTCGGGACCAAGTTCCCATCTCTGCTGCACGCCGCTCGCAGCGCCCCCCCCCCGGGGAGCCCTGCAGCTCCGTGCCCCCCAGGGCTGAGGGTCCCAGCCCCTCCCGGCCCCCAGCCACGAGCCCTTGGGGTGGGTGCAGTGCTTTGGGTTGGGGCAGAAGGATGGAGCCTGCTCCAGGGAGCACTGGCATCGGATGTTCCAGGGGTAGGCGGCCTTAATGAGGCTGGGGAGGTAATTTGGGGGAGGTTTTGCTTCCAGCTCTGCCCCAATGTCTTTAATTAGCGTTGGCAGCGTGCGGGGCCATAGGGAGAGAGGCTCTGAGCCCATCCTGATGCCAGGTCCGACGCTTGCACTCTCATTTTGGGATGCTCATTGTGTCCCACTGAAGCAACGTTAGGCGGTATCATCGCCGTTAAAAAGAAATCTCGTTC
This sequence comes from Netta rufina, assembly GCF_964035555.1. Taxonomy (NCBI): domain Eukaryota; kingdom Metazoa; phylum Chordata; class Aves; order Anseriformes; family Anatidae; genus Netta; species Netta rufina. The sequence goes on along the minus strand of NC_140141.1, from coordinate 13,029,170 downwards.
AAGATGCTTTTTTCTTCCAGTTTGAACCTGCCACGGGATTTTCTGCCCCCACAGTGCTCCCGGCCAGCCTTGGTGGTTTCCTCCCCAGCTTGTCCCGGCCGCGGCGATGAGAAGCCCGGGGACACCCGGCCTCGGTGGGGGCTGGGTGCCTCATTCCAGTACCTCGTTATTTTGGGTGTCCTCCGACTTCTGAAGAAGCCGCTGAGAGATTTTTTCCATTAAAAGTCAGCCGGGGATGCATATGGTCTTTGTATACTACGGTGACTAATAGATTTCTGGCAAGGTCCGAGCTCGCCCGTAGGAAGGGAAGCGGCGCTCGATGCCCCGGAGCTGCCGATGACACCGCTCCTGGCACCGGTGCTTCCACCGCTCGCTGGGACCACGGAAAGCAAACCAGAGGCCAGATTCTGCCTGGCCGGAGCTGCCCCAGGCAACTTCCAGGCTGCTTTCAACTTCTGGGAGCAAGGGGAGGACGTGTGGGGGGAGCCTCTCTGCAGTGCAAACCGGCCTTGGTTTAGGTCTGTGCTGAAATCAGTAATTTTTGGATCGTATTTTTGGGTAGCACGTGAGCTGATCCCCCCAGAAGAGGATGGATGGAGGTGGCGGCCGTTGCTTGCTTCTGCTGTGAAGGTGAAAATGGGGCTGTGAGGGGCTCGGAGCATCCCTCACCCTGGTGTTTTAGGGTCCGTGGGTGCCCCCTGGGCTCAGGCAGGACTGAGTGCCACCTGCGGGTGGCTGTGCTGTGTCCCCATGCTGCTGAGGGGCTCCTGGCCAACTCGGGTTAGGGTCAGGGGCACGATGTCAACAGAAACGACCCCCAGAGGTGTTGACGCTGCTTCCACCCTGAGCGAGGCGTTGGTTTCTGTGTGCTCTGGCATCTATCAGTGTGGGGCCTACATGGGGACCCCGCTGGGTCACCTCGGTGGCCACGTGGGCTGTGTTGGTGGCTTCGTCCTTGCAGGGGCCACTTTTGTCCCCATTCGTTTCCACCAAGCCACGTGGCCACGGTGCGAAAAGGAGGGACGACGCCCGGGCTTCCCAGCCCTCTTTCCCTTTAATGCCCCTCTCCTCGGTGAATTAGATGCGAGACTGATTGCTTCGATAATCCTGCTGCAGCCGCTATGGGTTAGACGTGGCTCGCAGCCAAAAGCTGGCCCGATAAATCATTCCTATACACCAGGCTGCTACAGTTCCTGAGGATTTTGTGGCATGTGCTTTTTGCTTTTACGTAAGGATCTGCTGGATTTCACACCAGAACGCGCCGCTTTTCCCTGCACAATGCTGGGGGTGGGCGGGTAAAGCCCCCAGGCTGTGTTTCTTCCCTTTGGCTTCATTCCCCCACAGTCAATTTTGGTTTTCCTCTGCCCAGTTACACGGCTGTCTTCCTCCTCCTTTTCCTCCTCCTCAGCATCCCTAAGTGCTTATTAAGGCTAACTGGCTGCGTTATCCTTAGAGGTTATTCCCCTTCCCTTCAGTAGCTGGGTCTCGCTTTTGGGTTTTGCTTGGGAATGGCATCCCGGCATCCTCTAAAAGGCCGGATTCTGCATCCACCCTTTTTTCCGTACAGACAGAGGGGAAAAAGAAAACCACAAAACTTATTCTCCACCGTAGGAGTTGTGAGGATGGTGCTGGGGTGACTTTTAGCCTCTTCCCAGAGCCCTGGGACGCCTGCTTGAATTAATCAGCCCTGAGCTGTTTATCCTGCTCAAGCCAATTAACTCCATGGTCCAGGGCAAGCTCGCTTCCGAGCCTTATTTCACACCTCCACTTTGCTGTGGCCCGGCAGAACGGCTCTCGCGTGGTCACCGGGAGGAGATGGGGACGGCCACGTCCCCCCGGGGACCAGCAATCCCCCGGGGGTGGCTCTTGGCCGTGGCCCCCCTCGGCGCTGCCTTTTTTGGTGCGTTTTGCCCGGGCGGCCGCGGCGCTCAGCCAGGGTGCAGGGCACGGCGTTCGGGCCCCGGCCCCGCTGGGTGGGATGGCTATTTATAAACGCTGCCTGGCGCACTTCCCCAAGCAATGCGGGCAGATGGAAACTGCCGCCGGGTCCGTCCGGGGCGATTTGGGGCAAAATCAAGGGGAAGGAGGAGTGTTCCTAATTATTTTAGCGTATTTTTGAGCGTGCTTTTAAATGAGCTGCCGTGGTCCTAACGGCTTCATGCGTCTTGGTGCTGGGATGCGCTGCCAGCTGCACCGGGGGAGTTTCGCAGCCGTGGTTTCGCTGGCAGCGCCCGCGGGTCCCGGCTTTCTTGAATAACGAAGCCCCGGCCAGGAGCGGATTGAGCGGCGTTTCTGAAATAGTTCTGTCCTTGTTGCCGTTCGGCGGCTTATTTATAGCTGTCGCATCGCTCGCGCTTCTCCAGAGCGGCGAGCTGCGCTGTGCCGACTCCGCTGCGCTCTCGCTTCAGTGCCGGGGGTGAAATAACTCAAGTTTACAGATCAGGGCTGGAAGTGGCAATTTGGCCTTCAGAAAGTCTGGAGGAGGGGGGCACCGCTTGAGTTTGGCACTTGCCTTGTAATCGGTCTAAAGCACTTGTGAGCTGGGTGCAGCCTGGAAACTTCAGCACGGCCGAGAGGAGCTAATTTTAACCTGCGGCCCTGCCAAGGTGCAGGAACTGGGCGGAAAACCCAGCGAAGCCTGGTCCTGGGCACTGATCCGGGGTGGTTTTATTCATTTGCAGCTCGTGGCGACTCGGAAACATAGAAATGAGAAATGATGGCATGGCACGGCACAGGAGGAATGGGTGTGTGGCTGCTGGCCCCATGATGTGCTGCTAACAGAATCGCTTTCTCGTTTCTTCCAAGGTGCAGAAATCCTGTCCTTGCCAAGGAGGAAGCAGGGAGGAGGAGAAGCCGTGCGGATGCAGCGCGGTGGGCAGAGGTGGTGAGCCTCAGGGCTGATCCCGCACACCGCGCTTGGTAAGTGTTTGTACGCCCCTGGGAGCAGCTTCGTTGCTCAGTTTGGCAGAGATCTGCCCGTTATGAGAAGGAGAGATGGGAACCGAGCGGTATTTTTGTGTGCTTAGTGCAGGGCCTGATCCTGCCCACGTAAAATACCACTTCGGGGGCCTGGTTGCTGAGTTCCCATGGTGGTGCTGTGCCCTGGGGGTGCTTAAATAAAAGGGGTGAGCAGAGAATTAGCGGTGGCTGATAAAGGGGGAAGAACCCTGCCTGGTGCCACTTGGTTTCCTCCGGTCACTTCACCTAACGTTAGCTGAAGCCATTTTTTAGGTGTGAAAGCCCTTTAGGGACCTTCCCCATGCGGAATCCTACCGGTAGGTGAGGGAAGGGCACAAAACCTCCAAGCCCTGACGCAGCCCTTGTGCAACACCGTCCTTGCAGGTGCACATCCCCGTCGGAGCACCGCCGGCTGCCGGGATGAGGCCGGCGGCCTCGCCATGCCTTCCTGCGTCCCCGGCAGCTCCCCCACGGCCCCCCGGCCCCCACGCCACGCCGGAGGGCGCAGCCAAGCACCCGAGCTGCCGCTGAGCGCCTGCCGCCACCGCACCATGGAGTCGCTCATCGTGGTGACCGAGTGCGAGGCGACGGGGATGGCGAGCGAGGAGGAGATGAGCGTGGCAGCCGGGGAGGACGGCCGGGAGCCGAGGGCGAAGCTGAACCTCTCCGGCCGAAAGCTGTCCCTGCAGGAGCGCTCGCACACTGCGCACTCGCCCAGCAGCAGCGACGGCACCAGCGAGCGCTTCATCTACCCCTCCCTGCCCTACTCGCCCGTGACGTCCCCGCACTCGTCCCCGCGCCTGCCGCGGAGGCCGACGGTGGAGTCCAACCGGGTCTCCATCACGGGACTGCAGGTGAGGCTGCGGGCCTCCTTCCTCCTCCTCCTCCTGCTTCCCTCCCTTGTATTTTTGGGATGAAGTCCGCAGGCGTGTGGGGGGAGGGTGGCAGGATCCTGGTCCATCCCTGGCTGTGGGGACAGCCCCAAGCTGGGGGACAGCACAGCTCCCCGGGTTAATGCAGTGGGGAGAACGGGTTGGCTGCGATTCCCAGTGCTGCCAAGCTCGCCTGGCTGTGTTTTGGGGTGCTGGGGTGCGGAGCAGCCAGAAATCAGATCCTGGTCCTGCTTAATCTGCCCAGATGCAGGCAGCTTCACTCTTTAGCTCCTTTCAGGAATTGGCAATTTTTGGGTTTACCCTTAAAAAAGACAGACCTCAATGAGGCTCGGAGAGAAAAATTGTACTGCCTGCCCTGGCCTTCTCAGCACCGACAGCAAACGGGCAGCAAACACCCCCAGGGCAGCACTTTGGCTGTCGAAATAAAAAAAAATGTGGTGCCGGGCAAGCGTTAAAGCCCCGGGGCTGCCAATCGCCGCCGCCACCCTTCATGCTCTCGTTTCGCATGAGTGGACAACGCCGCCTGCCCGGCGGTGAACGTTGGTAATTAGCTGTCTCTAAACGAGCCGGCGCGTGGCCGCGTGGCGTTATTGCCGCTGAACCTGAGCTCTCCGGCTCCATCCTGGAGCTGCCAGCCCGGGCGTGGAGGGCAGTGGCCACGCGCCTCAGCTCCTGGCAGATTTGCCCTCTCTCCCCGCAGGACTGCGTCCAGCTCAACCAGTACAAGCTGAAGGATGAGATCGGGAAGGTGAATATTCTCCGGCTTCAGGGATGGGGTGGGAATTCGGGGTGGGAACGCGTTGGTTTTGCTCTTGCTTTCAACCCGGTGACATCGATTGTTGAGTTTAGCCCTTCTCCGTGGCAGCTCCCCTGGCTCCATGCTGCAGTGCTGGTCTTTTGGGGTTGTGCCCATTGATTTATTTCTTTTAGTGATCATTACTTGTCCCCTTTTAAACAAAATGGGGTATCTGAGCTCTTCTGTGTCCTGGGAGAACTGTGCTCCCCGCTGACCCCCGGCATTGCCTGGGCTTTGCAGAGAAGCCTGGCTTGGTGCTGGTTTTTGTTTTTTTTTCGGATGGGTCACCCATGGCTGTGTCCCTCTCTAGGGCTCCTACGGCGTGGTGAAGCTGGCCTACAACGAGGACGATAACACCTACTATGTGAGTGGCACACGTTCCTGGAGCATGCAGCAGGGACAGGGACAAGGATGGTGATGGGGACAGGGACGAGACAGGTCCCCTCTACTCACCTATGCCCAGTTTTTGCCCCAAATCTCACCGCTTCTCCCTTCTTGCAGGCAATGAAGGTTCTCTCCAAAAAGAAGCTGATGAGGCAGGCGGGCTTCCCCCGTAAGTGGCACCCGGTGGCATGAAAGCTCCGGGGCAGGTGACACCTCGGGGACACGGAGGGCTCGGAGCCATTCCCACCCCATTTTTGCCTTTCCCGCAGGCCGCCCGCCGCCCCGCGGGGCCAAAGGCGCCTCAGAGGGCTGCGTGCAGCCCAAGGGGCCCATCGAGCAGGTCTACCAGGAAATTGCCATCCTGAAGAAGCTGGACCACCCCAACGTGGTGAAGCTGGTGGAGGTGAGCGGGGCGGGCCACCAGGACATCAGCATGGACAGAGGAACCGTGGAGGGGCTGGGATTGGGGTAGAGGGGCTGGGCAGCTTCCTCTTGTTGCAGATTCATGTTTTCCCTGTTACGAAAGGTCTTTTCTTCCCTCCTCCCCCCGCCTAATAATTTTCTTTCCTGCACAGAAGGGAAAGTGCAGAAATAATTTGCTTCCTTTGAGGACGCGGATCAGTTTTGGGGAGGAAGTGGTGTGCCCGTGGGCTCTGCAGCCGCACTGCCCACCACCCACTGCCTGCGTGAAACGGTCCAGAGGAAACAAAAATTGAGAATTAAGGACGGGCAGCCTGGAATTCATTTGGCTTATGAGTCAGATGATGCTTCCTGCGTGTCTTAAATATTTATTTCCAACTACATCTTTTCTCTTCTTCTTCCCCCACCTTGTGGGTAGAAGCTCCGAGATTAGCAGACCGAACCCACATGTTTTTAAATTAAAATGTCATGAGCAGGACCTGAGGGTGGGTGGGAGCTCACAGCCTGCCAGCACCCCCCTCCTTGCCCGCCCTGAGCTCCTGGGGGGGCTTGGTGCAAAACTGAGGTGGCTGATGCAAAATAAATTGCAACATTTCACTTGCAAGGCAATTTCTTGATTTTATTTTTGTTCATTGTCTAATTTCCTTTCTGCTTCTTCTGGCAGGTGCTGGATGACCCCAGCGAGGACCACCTGTACATGGGTAAGTGCCCACAGTCCATCCTCCCACATCTCAGTGTGGCTGCTTATGGGGCTGGGTCTCTGCGGGGTGCATGGGTCATTTTTTCTATCTTCACCATTAAGATAATTGCTTTTGTGCTGGGACCATGCTTGCAGGAGCTCGCACCTGTACGTAATCAATAATTCCTGTTCCATTCTGTTTCAGTGTTTGAACTGGTGAAGCAAGGGTGAGTTTTCCTGATTTGCCCCCCGACACGTTAACACGGGGCCCCTTTCGGCATCACCGGCCGGGAGCCAGCTCTGTCCTCTGCCTGTGCAGCCCCGTGATGGAAATCCCCACCCTGAAACCTCTCAGCGAGGACCAGGCTCGGTTCTACTTCCAGGACCTGATCAAGGGCATTGAATACTGTGAGTGCGGACAGCACCCGATTCCACATTTTTATTGTTCCTACCCCCGGGGGCTTGGCTCCTGCCTCCTTCTGCTGCATCCATCATTTCCCTTCGATCGCAGTGCACTATCAGAAGATAATCCACCGGGACATCAAACCTTCCAACCTCCTTGTGGGAGAGGACGGGCACGTCAAGATTGCCGACTTTGGTGTCAGCAACGAGTTCAAGGGAGCCGACGCCCTCCTCACCAACACGGTGGGCACCCCCGCCTTCATGGCCCCGGAGACGCTCTCAGAAACCAGGAAAATCTTCTCTGGAAAGGTATTTAATAGCGATTTTTTTCCCTAATAACCCTCCTTGCACATGCTGTTGCAGATCTGAGGATGCTTTCTTCTCTCTGCAGGCTTTGGACGTGTGGGCCATGGGAATCACGCTGTACTGCTTCGTATTCGGGCAGGTAATGGTGTTTGGTAGTGCTGGTTTTGTTTTGGTGCCTGCATCCAGCCAGGCACTGGCTGGATTTTGGGGGCAGGAGCTGTTGTAATAATTTGGCCATTTTTAGTCAAATGTTATTTTCACGACTTTTCAAATAAGACACTGCTATAATAAGAAGCCTTCCAGTATTTCCCTACAAGCATCTCCTTGTTCTCCCTGGGCCCCATGAGCCCCCAGCGCTCTCCAGGCTGCCCTGCTCCTGCTCAGAGGCTGTTCCTCTCCTCAGTGCTCTTTTCTTTGCGGCAGTGTCCTTTTATGGATGAAAGGATCCTGAGTTTACACAATAAAATCAAGACCCAAACGTTGGAGTTCCCAGACCAGTAAGTACTCAAAAAAAAAAAAACAAAAAAAAAACCGACACAACCCCTAAACCATCAGCCCTTATTTTAAAGCATGTCTGTGCTGTTGTCCTGGGCAGATTCCAGTTTTTGGGCTCTCCCAGCTCCATGCATGTGGGACCATGCTCCACATTGCCCAAAACAGGGGTATTTTGGTTGTCCGGGGAGGACAGCGGCTCCATGCCTGGGGCTGGGTCCCCGTCTCATCTCTCCCCTCTCCTCTCCCAAGGCCAGAAGTGACGGATTTCTTGAAGGATCTGATTACGCGTATGCTGGATAAAAATCCCGAATCGAGGATTTCGGTCCCTGAAATTAAGGTACTGCCCCCAAAACCTGCTGGTGGCCGTGGCCTCACTTTCGTGGGGCTCTTCTCGCTCGGCTTTTTTGGGCTCAGTTTGCTCGTGCCAGGCTAGGTTCTCCCCATGTGCCCAGGCCCCTCCCGGGCAGGTAAGTCCCTGCTCCTTCCCCTGCTCCGGGGCCCGCTCAGATTTGGGACCTTTGGTGCCTCCAGAAGTCGCAGGCAACGGAAATCCCCTGAGCCTGGTATTTCCTCTGCTACCAGGCAAGTACCTTGCAACAGCCTTTGGCAGGAGATTTCTGGTCCTTCGCCCCTGCGGGAACCTGGAAGGGGCGAGAAGCTGAGAAAATGGAGACGAAGGTAGGGGGAAAGGATTGCGGGGGATTTGCCGAACCGGTCCGTGCTCCTCCAGCGGCTGCCCGGGACGCCAGCTGTGCGGGCAAGGAGACCAAGGGGTTTCTGCCTGGATTAATTCTGGTCCGAGCCCAGGGCTCGATGGGGCTCCCCATCACGGCTGTTCCTGCGTGCGGTCTGGAGGAAATCCCCTCTGTAAGATACGAGTGGCGATAGGTTTTCTGTAAAACCCACGGGGACGCGGTGTTGCGGCGCTGCACGGTGCCGAGCTGGGACGCCGCGTCTCTCCCGTGCTCCCTCGCATTTCGGAAGGGTACAGGCGCCGTAGCTTGGGCGAGGAGATGCGTTTGCCAGGCCTGTTGTGGTTGGAGTTACGAAAAAGAGGCAATCGTCCCTGACAGGCTGTGTTATTAATTGAAGTTGCACCCTTGGGTCACCAAGAACGGAGCGGAGCTGCTGCCCACCGAGGATGAGAACTGCACCCTGGTGGAGGTGACGGAGGAGGAGGTGGAGAATTCGGTCAAGCACATCCCCAGCCTGGCCACCGTGGTGAGTATGAGCAAGGCGTGGTGAGTGCAAGTGAGGCACGGCCTGCAAGCGTGCAGGCCCAAAGGGGAAAAGCCCAGGATGAAAGCTCTCTCCCAGTGTGTTTCGTTCAGCCCCAGATAATTCAACGTGCAACTCTACCTTTCTCCACGCAAGACTAAAAACCAGCTCTTGCTCTAAAGTGATTGCAGCAGATGAGGGTTGTTTTTTCCCCATTTGTGAATTTTGGGCTGACCTCTGTGGTGGGCGCTGGCTATAGGGGCAGGGTGCCCAGCACTGCTGGCCCCCTCAAAAATGCAGGTGGGTTCAGCCCAGCTCAGGGTGAATCAGGGGAGTGTGTTCCTGGGAACCTTTTTAAATAACGCACTGCCTGTGGGTAGATTTGAATTTTCTCATTTGCATTTGTTCCTCAAAATTACCCTCCAGCCCCTGATCTCCATACATCCAACTGCGGGCATCACACTCGAGTGCCAGCCACACGTGGCTTCGACTCTTGAATTAAATTCCTTCCCCCACGGGACCCGGCTGGCACGGGCATTTCACATGTGTGAGGGCTCTCGCTGCACGGTGCTGAGCAGATGGAGAGCCCAGAGAGGGAAGAGAAGCAATAAAAATTCAGCTGGGGGTTCCCAGGTGCCAAGGGAAAACTGTACTGGTTCCTTCCTTCCCCTTTCCCTGTCCCTTTCCATTGAATTTTTCAGGCAGGTAATAATGGGCAAGTGGGGATTTGCAGTTACGGGATGCAGGAATCGGTGAAACCTGCTCCCCTGGGTGGAGGAAAGGATCCCAGACTTGGTTTTGCTCTCCTGCCCAGCCTCGCACCAAGCGTGGCTGTGATCTGCACCCTCATCTGTTGTACCACGGCTTTCAGATGAGGATACAACCTCTGCGTTAAGCAGTGGGAGGCTTGTAAACGTGTGTTTATTTATTTATTTTCTTTTAAAGAAAGGGAATTTTGTTTTCAGTAGTTTAATTTGTTGAGCACAAGGGTTGGGTGTTCCTGCTGCTCTTGAATGGAAGGAAAAGCAGTAACGCCCTGCCCAACCCCAACCTGGTCTTGCAGATCTTGGTTAAAACGATGATCCGGAAGCGATCCTTTGGGAACCCGTTCGAGGGCAGCCGGCGGGAGGAGCGCTCGTTGTCTGCCCCTGGGAACCTGCTGCCGTAAGTGTGAGACGCCCACAGCCTGCCCTGCACCCCGGCCAGGATGTTAACACGTGCTCTGTCTGACCACAGCTCCTTTGTGGGGCCTTGGGGGGAGCTGGGTTTGTGGTTTCGAGCATCCTTGACCTTCCCGTGGGGTGCAAAGCTTCTTTTCCTGTTGCTTCCAGCCTGTCACCAGGAAGCTGGGGTGGGGGGAACGTGGTCAGGGTCATGAAGGCTCTGTGGTGGGGACGGTGCAGGTGCTGGTGTCACTTTCTGCTTTGTCCCAGATGCTCAGCAGGGGTTAGGTGGCTCCTCTGGAAACTCGTCCTGCCCAGAGGTGACTTGTCCTCAGCCCAGGTGACCCCTGCTGCCCTTAAACACTCCCCACAACTCCCAAAATATGAGACAAGGCTCAGTTTGCCTCTTTTCTCAGCCACGTTTTCTTCTTCCACACTGGAATGGGCAGGCTGAACAGCAGCACATTTCGTTACCCCTCTGGAGAGGGGTCGGGATATTTCTGGGTCTCCCCCATCTGCCCATGGGGCCACTTTGTCCTGCGGTCCCAAGGGAGGGGGACTGCCAGGAGCACTGGGAGCTCCAGCCTGGCTCTGGTGCCTGCCCAGTCCTCCAGACACCCACAAAACGACACGCAGGGAGTAGAGGCAGCTTTCTCCTCCCTCTGTCCTCACCCTGCCCCAAACAAATTGCGGTGGAGGAGGCTTAAACCGCTTACCGTCCTTTTAAAGCAGGAAGCAAGGCAGTGAAGATAACCTGAAATGCAACGACTTGCCCAACGTGGGAGAGGAGGAAGTCCTTTCGTGAACGGCCGCTTTACGGTTCTGTTGAGCAACTCGGTCCGGGGCATGTTACAAAGCGTGCGGCTGAGGATGAGCGACATTAACAGAGCCCACACCAAACGCAGCATGACGCGGCGCTATTTCAGTGTAACGCTGGGTGTAGAGCTTACATAGCAGCATGTTGTAAGACATCCGACTCCCGTATCCGTCATAACCATTGAACATCTCTGATTGCTTGGACCGCAGACTTCTCGTGGGGGAAAAAAAAAAAAAAGGTGCTGGCAGATCCCGGAGAGGTGAGCGATGGTGTTGAGCAGCAACAGCGCATTGCAAAAAAAAAAAAAAGGCAGTCAAACAAAAAAAAGCATTTGGAACTGCTTTTACCTGGTTTTTCATGCCAAAAAAATTTCCAGGCACTATCACCAACGTCCCAGGGGTGTTGTGTGCCCATCTCGTGCGCACGTGCAGAAGTGTGAAGCTTTTGCAGAGCGGCATGCGCGACAGCAAAACGACGCTCACGCACTTGGAGGGTTCACGACCTGCCAGAAATGTTGCATCTATTCCTCGTCGTCCTGTTTTGGTTTTAATTGACACCTTTTTAACTGCATGAGAACAAAGCAAAACCCACCTTTTCAGCTTTTTTTTTTTTTTAAGAATGCCTACCTTTGTGAGCCGAGTTGTATTAAACAGCATCTACAGGATGTTCAGAAAGTGAGGCTAATTGCAGCGTTTGAGGACGCTGCCTCTCCTGAGGTCTTGGTGTTGGTGGGACTGCCAAGGGGTAAGTTCAATACTCAGTGTATGAAAGGAAAAGGTACTTAAGGGCTTAAGTTCAGTCTGAACTATTTTTGCTGCAGACATAAGAGTGAAAGGTGGTGTTTAGCTGAATGTTTTGAACAGCAGAGGAAGCACTAACAAAAGTTTGTTTCTAAATCTTTTACTTGATCTAGATAGCTATACTAGTAACTATAAAATTCAGGGTAAAATCCTTCACTTCCATGTACATTACATGGTTTACTACAATTAAAAATAATACAACTTATGCTATTTTTTAAGTATAGACTTAGGGCTTGCTTAGACTTTAAGATCTTAACGAAATACATAGATTAGCTAGTAATTTTCAAAGAAACCTTTGTTTTCCAAACTCTTCATTTGGATTTTGGGGCCAATGCTGTGTACTTTTTGCAAGTTCGTTACCAGTAATTTGTGAATGCCTGTGGATCAGAGACTTGTTAGTAAATTAAGTGTATACCTAATTCATGGATTGTTTCTTATGAAGAGCTCCTTCACCTGCAGTCAGATTTCTCTGATCATTTTTGTGGTGCTTGTTGAAAAAAAAAAAAATTGTGTAGTGGGAGAGACTCTGGCTTCTGGACTCATGTTCACAAGGTCTCTGTGCTCGGCCAAAGCTGGAGAGCGGCAGCGTGTAGGTGAGCTGGCGGAGATCAGGGTTTGGCTGAGCAAAGGGGTCCGGGTAAGTACGGCTGGGCTGTGGCTGGAGCATGGGGCCAGGAGGAGAAGGTGTTTTAGGAAACTGAAGTGTTAGGAGTAGTGGGATGGCTGCCTGCTGACCCCGCCACAGCTGCCCCGTTGTAGGCTTTTAGGACATGACTGTTCCCTTGTCTTCCGTCACCTGGGGCGCTGCTGGCAGCAGAGTGCTGAGGCTCTTGGCTGCGGTGGGACCTGGCCCAGTAAGTCCTGCCTCTGATGGCTCCTTGTTGAAGTCGGGTGGTGTTAGTGAGCGCACAGGTGCCTACACAAACTGCCCCGTACGTCTTTTGATCACCTGAAGCGATGCTCCCCGAAGGTCGCAATTCGTTACTGAAAGATTGTGCTGCTGGCCTCTCTCCAAAACCAGTGCCTCTGGTTTGTGGTTTGGGAGCAGTACGGTGGATTTGGGAGCCATAAGATGCACTGTTTTCCTCCCACTTTTTTTGTCCAAGGCTATGCCAAAGCCCTGCAGCTTCAGCTTTGGGAAAACCAAACAAGTAACTTGGGTGCCAGCACTACTACCACTGCCTCCTCCCCTGTCTCTGAACAGAATTTGTTCATCGTGGAAACGATGATTGGGAGTGGGCATCTTGGTTCTATAACCTTGTAAATGGACTTATTCTGAGGGAAAAAAAAAAAAGAAAAAAGAAAAAAAAAAAAGGGATCTGATTACTTGTAGCTGGTGTGTAGTGATGTGTGTGGTGTGTTTATGTTAGAGGTGGGTGAGCTGTAGCGATGCTCCACACTGAGCATCTCCAGCTGGTGATTTGGCAGGTGCCTAGCAAGACGGGTTAAATTCACCAAACAGGATTGCCAGGTGCAATGCAGCTTCTGAACAGAACCTCCACCAGTTCCTTAGTGCCCAGTCACAGTTACTGGGACTCAGATGCTAGCATAGATCGGTCTTATGGACAGTGTGGGCTTGGTTCATACGGATCCTAAGGCTCAGCACTTCCTGAAGGTGCTCTGCAAAAGGCTTGGATCTTAGTGCCAGCTCTGGTAAGGCTGCAGCCAAATGCACGTTTCCAAACGAAACTCGATGTAGATTTTCTTGTTGATTCGTTCTGTTGAAAGCGTAAAGCTTGGGTGTGTGAGGAAGATGTATCTCAATGCATGACCTGTTAGAGAAGCAGTACTGTATGTTTCAATCTGCCCAGTTCCCTGTCTGCTGTTCCTTAGTAATAAAGCTCGCTTTTTTCTTATAGTGAAGTAAACATTTTGCTTGTGCCTTGGAACTGGGCTACAGCTTGATTTCCCCAATTCCCCTCCTTTCAAGCGAGCCCAGTGCTGACTGTGGGGTTAATGCTGGGTACGAAGCCTTTTGGGCTCTGAAAGCACACACAGGAAAGTGCTATGGGGAAACCGGGCCTCTTGTGCTGAGTAGTTTTCTTGGTGGTCCCCTCTTACCTATCAGGCAACTGATCTGTTTCTTTTTTAGAGTCCTGAATATTGGCAAATTTTTATACTGTTTGTTTAATGACCAAGGCTTGTGTTTCATTCCTACCCCTTTATTATGCATTTAACTTTATCAGGTGTATCAAGTTTAAATACTGTGTATTTACCACTTTTAAATTATATTACCGAAGAAGAAAACAACTAAGTGTTTTTCCACACAGCTGTTCAAGCTTCTCTGTACAAGTTGAAATAAATGACATGCAACCACACCCTGAATTAGTTGATCAAGGGGAACCGTTATCCTGTTTGACTGGTCTTTATCAAACAGATTTTGCTGGTTGAAAAAGGAGTCTGAAAGCTCCTTCCTATGTTACTGGAGCCTGGTGCTGTACCATTACTGGGGATCTTGGACAAGGAGGAGACAATGTGAATTATTTGTGGGCTATTCGTGTGCACAGACTGGAGAGCTGACTCTTGGCAAGACACCATTTGAGTTGTTATTCTCAGCTTGGTGCTCAGAGCAGCAGCAGGCAAATCAAGAATGAAACAAAAACAAAACCCAGCTTGCAGGACGCCAAGAGGGCTGATAGAAGTTAACATTTTATTAAAAAAGAAAGCAAATTTTAGCACAGTGGCACAACAAAACAGAAAACAGGACTTATAACCAGTAAACCACGTACCGTAGCACAAGGGAATGGGGCACCGCTTTATCTCAGTTGATGGCCACTGGAGCTTGGGGACAATTAAATAGAAGGAAGTCTCACCTAAACATCACCATCCCTCATGGTGAGGAAAAGTGACCTGATAACTGCTCTCCTAAGGTTAGGCAACACATGCCAGGAGCCACGTTTGCTGTAAGGAAGAGCCTTTGCTGCTCTCTGCTACCACTGAGCTCAGGGAAAGGAGGACTGTTGAAATGACAATGACGTTATCCCAAGCTCATCTGTGCAGAGGTCTGGCACAAAACCACGAGGCTCTGTATGTGCTTAGTGCAGTTCACCTGGAAAGAACAGACAGATCCAGTTCTCCTCTCTGGGGGTTGGTTCTGGCTAGCAAAAGGTGGCGAGTAGTGAAGAACATCCCTTTCTTAGGTTTGTTCCCCCCTTCCTTCCAAGGAAGAGAGGGGCAGGTCTCACAGCAGGGTCAGGGAAACATTCACAGCGTCGGTTCACAGCAGCAGCTGGTGCTGCAGCAGCAGGAGATCAGGAGTCGGTTCCGTAGGTCTCGCCATCTCCCTGCAAAGATCAGAGATTACGCTTATCTGCCAGAGAACTGTTCTTCCACTTCCTCTCACACAAAACCCTCTCTGCACAGGCAATCTACTCTCTGCTACTGGACTCAGACTTTACAGTGCCAGTGGCAGCAGGTCTTTTGACTCAGAAATCCTCCTTTTTCTGCACTGCCTACTGAGCACAGGGCTGCAGAGCACAGCTCTGCCCTCAGCACCAGCCAAGGAACCCCACCAGAGGCAAGAGGAGGGCTAAGTCCTACTGGCCTGATGGATCCTTTAGCTCCTGAAGGGGAGTGGAACTGGCCATCAGCAGCCTGGTTTCAGAAAACACCTGCCCAGGGGCTGTGTTTGCTTGCAGCAGGAGGAACCTCTAAAGGCTTTGGGGGGATTTGAAAGCAGCAGAACTGTCTACAGCTTGTGGGAGGCAACTGCCAAGGATGGCAACCCAGAAGAGAGATGCAGTGGGAGCACAAGTTCTTGAACATACACTTCCCTCTCCGAGAGTGGTTGCCCAGGAAACACAGTATTTTTTTCTAGTGCTTCTCCCCACAACAGCTCTGAAGTAAAAATGAGCTG
Organism: Netta rufina; assembly: GCF_964035555.1. Taxonomy (NCBI): domain Eukaryota; kingdom Metazoa; phylum Chordata; class Aves; order Anseriformes; family Anatidae; genus Netta; species Netta rufina. The sequence continues at coordinate 13,013,983 of NC_140141.1, read as the reverse complement.
CTCTGAGGACAAAGTTTCCTCACAGCTGTGGTGCAAAGCCTGTGTTTGATGTGGACTTTGTACATCCTGTTTCAGAACGCTTCCTCTGATTCCGAAGGCATCTCGCCCTGCCTTCATTGATGCTTACCATCTCATAATCCTCCACATATTTGTATTTCTTCTCCCGATAGTAGTATTTCTTCTTCATGCAGTTCAGGACAACAAGGTCGCATAGCACTGTAGCCTAGTGGAGATTGGAAGAATTTAAGGCAATGATCCTCAGAACTCAGCCACTAACCCAGAATTCAGTCCTAGTGCAGTCACTTACCACTCCGAACAGCGCTAAGCCAGAGCCAATGTTAATCATTGTAGGAATTACATCAAACTTTCCTGCCTGGAAGACAGTTACAAGGCTAAATATGTTTTTTCTGCGTCTCTGAAAGCCCTCACCCCACAACCTCCATGAAGTTGCCCTACCTTTCCAAACACTATGATGTCAAAGCGGATTCCATAGGCTTTGACAAGTGTCCGCGATTCAATGCCACTGCTATCCTTGTAGTATTTTGCAAACCTAAAAAAAAAAAAAAGGTAAGTCAGAGCTTAGCTGGAAATATTGAGGTTCCTTATGTGATCTTCATGCAGCATCCAGGTGTGTTCCCCATCCCAAAAGGATGGGCTAAACATTTGTACTTCCACGGATTAGTTTACATGCAAGCAAGCACATACAGGAGAAAAGCCCAGAAGAGGCAAGTTTAAAACTGCAGTTAGCACCAGCCCAGTCAGGAGACTTCTAAAGGATAGAGAAAGGAGGAAGTTAGGTGAGCAGAAGGACAGATGGGGAGAAATTCAGCTACACATGAGAATCAGCCCCTCACAGAGGCAAGCAGGAGGCTGTAGGAGCACAGCAGCCACAAGAGGGCAGGGCCGGGAGCAGGCAGCGCGGGAGGCAGCAGAGCTCACAGCTCAGCTCGGCACACAAAGGCGGTTCCTTGTCCCACACAACGTGACTCGCACGCAAATGACACGGAAAAGGAATATGAACAAATAAGTGAGATTAGACTTACTCTGTCACATGGCTCACTAAGCCAGGAGGAAGCACAGAAGAGGGTAGAAGAGAACAGGAAGGATTGGTAAGGGCAGGCACCATGGTCTGCAATTAGCAAGAGCATCTCAGACCCTGCACCAGCTGGGCTGCGATATCCTCCAGCCTGAATCATCTGACACCCCAATACCTGCAGGCCTGGCACCTCCCAAACACGGACATGCTCTGTCTGCATGGCAGCAGCTTTACTGGTGGTACTGAACCCACCCATACCAACCAGCACCTGTACGTGGTGGTGTACGCCAGAAGGATGCTCTTGGTACAGATCTGGTCTCTGACTGACAGAGACACCTTCTAGAGGCTAGTTTTTCCCTCACCTTGTACAGTGAAGGAGGCCCTTCAGCCTCCCACCCCCGTGCTCCCTGCCCCTTACATCTCACAGCACCAAAGAAAACCTCCAAGCAAGTTTTACAGCATCAGAGGAAGTCCAAGGACCAGCTGCAACTGCCAGAGGAGCGCAGGCAGCCTGCAACACTGTGCCAATGGCAGGCGGAGCCACAGGCACAGCAAGGTCCCTTCCATTGCCACGTTACCTGAAGTTGTACCCAGGTGAGACGGTGTGGGCAGTGTCCTTGTTGTCAAGGCGCCGGAAGGAATATTTCGGCACGCAGTAGGAAGCAGCTCTGTCAAGGTTGCAGTCCCAGTTGATCTGCAGCCCCATGACTCCACCCTGCCGAGCAGAGGAGAGGAGCTGGTGAGCAGTCCAAGAGCCTGAGTAGCCTAGCACAGGGCTCTGGGCTGAGCAGGACCCTGATGACTGGCTCATGATGCACGCCCAGTCTTTCCCACTGCTACAGGAGAACACAGCCCCACCAAGGCACCCAAGGCCAAATGTTGCTAAGTAGAGCTGACTCTGCTCCCTCTGGCCAGGGCAGCTCTCCATTTTGCAGCTAACGCACGTCCCATGGCTCATGCCACCAGGCGGGGGGGATGATTACTTACTGCTCCTATCCTACACACCCGAAAGGTCTGCCAAATACCTCCACAGCCATCTCCTGGAAGTTCTGCCCTGCAGCTTCAACTATTTTCCCTAGGCGAAAGATAGGGCAGAAGGGATCTGTCTTGGAGTCATAGATGCAGTTCTTGAGGTAAGTGGAGTTGATAGTGGGGAGGATGTTTCGTCTATAGGGGAACAGAGAGAGGAGATCTGTTGCATCTTCTTCCACTTCTCCAGCTCCCCTTTACTGTCCAGGAGGCCAGGCAGCACAACGCCTCGCACACTACTTACTTGGTGAAGTTGAATTTGGGATACCAAATATTGTTCTTCACCAGAATGGTGAAGTTCTCGGCTCCTTGCAGGAATGCTGGCCTGCAAAACAACAGAAAAAAATAAGTAAGTTTCATTTATATTTTCACAAATAAGGTCTTCATCACTGCAGGGCCTTTGATGATAACCTCTTTAGCTTTTCCCAATAGTAATGCATAAGGAAACGCCATTGGTTGTGGCAGAAACCAGCTGTGTACTGCTGGCCTCCTCTCAGGAGGGCCACCACAGAGTAAGAAGACAGAGCTCTCACTTGGGTATGTGATAGTCATCCTCCACGGGGCACCATGCAAAGACTTCACAGGTCTTGATGCTGTTGTTGTAATTTACACATTTCCCAGTTTGGATGCCTGGAAAGACATGCACATGGAGACACTCCCAAGGAAAAGTAAAGAGGTAGTATTTGCCCTGTGATGTCTCCTCGCTCTTTAAGGTGAAAGCAGTCTGCTTGGAAGGGAAGTGCCACTGTCTAATCCTCATTATTTTCCATTGCAACTTGTAGTACAATTTCAGAGAAAGAAGCGTTTTCCAAGTCAAATCCTCATCTATGCATGTGAAACTGCTTCATGGACTTAAGGTCTTGAAAAAGCTCTCACACTGTTTACTAACTCACCAAAGCACACATCCATCCAGTATCCACCCAACGCAGTTAAGCCCATCTGCTCTTCCCTGGAAGAAAAATGTGAGCTTCCTTTTCAGTTCTCTTAGGTAGGAAAGAATGAGGACAAGGAGACATGACAAGTGGCATGCTGCTTCCTTCACAGGAGAGTGGGCACAGCGCAGAGATACCACAACACAGAATGAAAGAGCCCTTGCAGCAAGTTTCCTACCATTGCTGTGGGTGCTGACATATCCTGGAACACAGCTGTTGTTCTTGCTGCACTCTGTTTTATCATCTGGAAGCTGGACAGGAACAACAATTAAACAAAACTCCAAAACCAACTCCTGACCACACCACGTAGGATTAAAGCAGACCCTGTACCTACCTCTGGACATCGGCCCTGGGTCTGGTTTAGTGTGAATATCATGTTGGTCATGACAAACACGCTGTTCTCCTCCTGAGCATGCAAAGCAAGAAGGAAATTTAAGAGTGACAATACTGTGCAAAGCATATCCACGGCACTGCCCCAAATGTCAAAATGTCTTTACTGACAAAGCTGAGATGGTCCTGCAGAGGGGGCTTGCTAAAGGAGCAGGATCCCACGAATATCGCCTGATACCACTGCCTTTGGGCAGAGGAAGGAATGTGGGACTAGCAACCCCTTCTGTCCTCCCACTTGGCCCCTCCTTTACAGTATGAAAACAGATCACAGAGCTATTCTGGGAGTTACAAAGCATGACTAGGAATAAAAATCCAGCCGCAAGCTTGTTCACAACTCTCACTTTTTTTTTTCAGTATATCTACTGAACATTTGACCAGTCTTGGTTTGTTTCTGCAGCGAACACCACTTCCATTACTTTCAGATCTATATGAGTTGGGATCTGTTCTTTCCTCCTGCTCCATTAATATGCAAATACGATCACTCAGCCAAAAACTGGCTGAACACTATCACTTTCTGCACCACAACTGACGCAGACAGAGTGACCCACAACTAGCAGCTTGGCCACGTCTGCCAACCCTGAAGGCCACGTACTTCCCACGCAGTGCAGATTCCTGCAGACACACCGCCAATCAGTAACTACAGCAATACCTCCTGTTCAGTTCCGGATCAGATGAGTGGCAGGCTATTCCTTGGGCTTCTGCCAACAAATTATCTTTGAATTGTTTGCCTTTGAGAGTAAGAGGGAGGATGTGGTTATTGCCACAACTTTTTCCTGAAGTCTGCAAAATTATCCTTCATATGCATACACACAGACACACCGACACACACACACACACACACACTTTGCTTGAAACAAGCTTCCTAATCTGCTTTATTTGCTACATTCTCTTGTATAAAGGCCATGCTGGAGCAAAAGCTGCTCCAGACCTCATTGGATTTTGGCAGAGCAGCAGCTGTTTCTTAGAAAACCCACCCTCTGCATGTGAAATGATTCATACCTGAGGAGGGATGACATAGTCAGCTACATCCCAGACCCTGGCTCCCAAGGAGGATGTGTTTGTCAGCGTTACTCCTTTCACCTTTGTGGTTACAGAACTGACCACAGAGTCTGTTTCCTGGTAGCCCTTCTCCCACACAAAGACCCAGCTGCAAGATAGGGATTGCAAGAAAAAAATAAAGAAATCAAACCACACAGCACACAACAAAAAGCAGCTAAACATCATAAATTAGCACTGGCAGTGGGAATTTCACCTTTTTCCATGTGTAACTTGAAAAGGCAGGTCCATACAATTTCAGTGTTTTGCTACAAAAATCACAGGATCAGCCATCTCCCTTCTGTTTTTTCTTAAGTGGTTTGGCAGTGTCTCATTACTGCATAATTGTATGTACGTCCTCCCACTCCCACAGGTGAAGATCAGTTCACAAGAGGGGAAACATCACAGGGCTCTGCCATGGTCTCCACTACAATCGCCAAGCAAACGTCACTTTGACTCGGGGCAGTCAGAATGGCCCTTACTGCTGTATAGGTGGTGGGTCAGGTCCTTTGGCTCTGGTCCACACCATCTATTTTTGGCTTTTTATTTAGGTATTAAACAAGAATAGGATGAAGTTTCCTTTCACCAGCTGTGTGCAGGAACGAGAAAGAGACAGAGAGTGCGCTGCAGAAACCCCCTGTTAGTGAGAGGTGTAAGGATGCAAGAAAGCAACTCTCAGGATAACCAGTTCGTGACTTTTCCCAACTACATGCCTTAAATAATTACAGTTTTCAGGTTTCCACTGGCACTTACTGTAAAAGCTATACACACATCCTTTGCTGCCAGTGAAGGATCCATCTCCTCAAAAAGCATTTCAGAATAACTGGAAATTAGGTTAACTTTTACAGCTTATACAGATATTTCATATCTTCTCAGACTGGAGCAATCCACACACAAAGCACAATCTTTGCTCCTGTGACCAGGAGGGGCTGCCCTGGTTTTTCCTTGCTCCTAGGGATGGGGCCACACTGCAGGAGTAATTCCTGTCAGTAAAACATTGACCTGCTGCCTCCCTGGTCTCTCTCATGGCGGGCTGTCCACCACCTGGTTGCCAGGTCTTTCCTCACAACACAACGCTCTTTGCCTCGTGCGAGCTTTTATATGTTATAAAATGCTACCTGGGACCTGGCGACAGGTGGGAGGGAAAGCCGCCAACCCCTCTCCAACTTTACACCATTTACGTCCTTCTGAAAAGTGATTTGAAGCAGCCAAGACCCAGTTACCGTCACCAACAGGCACACATCTGCCCTATTCCTGGAGCTCACCCCACATTTCTTCCCCCAAAACGCCTCTATCCCACACATTTCTTCCCCCAAAATGCCCCTATCCCACACACTCCCTCTCCTCAGGCACGACCCCAGCCCTCCCCTCAGCGCCCCGGGGGTCGCTTCTCGCCTCCCAGCGCCTCCCTGACAGAACCGGGGACCCGGGCAGCCGCCGGCTCCTTCCCCTCAGCCCCGAGGAGCCTCCGCCTTTAGGACAGCCCCAGACCGACCCCTGCTGCCCCCTCAGCCCCTCGGGGCTCCCATGAGGAGCCTCCCGCCCTCCTCCCTCACAGCAGCCCGCCTCCCTCAACGCCCAAGCCCCCAGCTCACCCGATCACGTAGGCGAGGATGGCGAGCTGCACCCCGCGATTGACGAGCCCCACTTTGCGGCTGCGGATCAGGACGATGCGGGGGGTGTCGTACTCGAAGAGAAAACTCTGCGCGGCCCCGCACCACACCATGGCGGCGGCCGGGAAGGACGGGCGGGCTGCCCGCCGCCCTCCGGCCCCACACGGCGGGCAGAGGCCGCCGCCGCCCCGCCGCGGAGCCACAGCGCCCCGAGCAGCCCGGAGAGCGCCGCGGCAGCCCCCGGGGCTCGGAGCGGCTCCCGGCGCTTCCCCAGCTCCTTCCCCGCCCGTTCTCCACAAGCTGCCTGCCAGACGCCCCTGCGGCCTCTCCCCAGACTGTTTTCGGCAGGGTTAAGGGGGTGTCCCGCGGCCCTGAGTCCTGTGGGGCGCCCCGGGATGAGCCGGGGCAAGGCTCTGCCCACAGGCTCCCCTCAGCTACCCCGGCAGGGCAGCGGGGGTGGCCTGGGGCCTCAAAATTCGTGTTAAAAGAAAGAACCGGGCACTTGTGGGTCCTGATTTTTTTTTTTTTTTTTCTGGTTTGTTTGTTTTTCCACACTCCTCCTTGTTAGCAAGGTTACGGGGAAAGAAAGTAGCAGGCAAAGAATTAGATGAAGAGAGCTCACCAAGTGGCGGTGGGGTTTTCAGACATTGCAAAATCACTGAAGAGATTCTAACTCAACTAGTAAAAATGCTCTGTTTATTACAAAGCCAGTCAAAAGTGACAGGAGAAAAAAGGGGTGGGGGGTGTTAAAGAAAAACATACATGAGAAAAGTGAAAAGAACTTAAAAATCACAGTTTTAAGTGAATATCCATTGTAATTCTTCCAAAAGGAAAGATAGCGCACGTGTCAGAACAGGAATGCATTCATGCCAACTGTAATCTTTTCTCACTCCAGATATATAAAATGATGCAATGTGAATGTTAATACAATTAATGTATATTACAACTGAAGATAGAAATATAGCTGACAATCTCCTAGCCATATATCCCAAAATGTATGTTGGGAATTGAAACGGCAAACTGCTGGTTTAGCTCGGAGAGAACAAAGCTTAGTTGAAAGGAGTGCAAAATATACACGTTACAATCCTTCTCACCCTGTTTCTACAAAAATAGAACATGGCCAAGTACAACAAAAAGAAAGAACTGAAAAGGTGTTGGAGCACTGATTAATCTACCCTAAATTTGCTGTTCCTTGGCTGTGGCCTTATGCATCACTGTAAAAAGCAACTTGCACTGTGCTGCATGCAGTAGGAGGAGGTGTAGGAGGCAAGGCCTGTTAGAAGCTAAGAGCAAACAGGAGGACAAAGACTAACATTAAAATTCAATGAATATGAATGAAATGCCTGAAAATATTAGACAAAGATGGTAAAAGTACTTTCCACTGTAATTCCCGGTTTAAGGTAAAAGGACCAATATAAAGAGAACAGCTGGGCTTTTCAGAAAATGCTTTCTCTGTGCCACTGAAATCTAAAATAAGCCTGTTTAATCTGGACAGACTGTCAGGCCTTTAACAGCGAGTTATGAAAATGCATACTCACTGGCCTCCTTCCAGAACCTCTGATCCAGAGCTGCAGCAAGGTGGTGAGGCTAGGGGAGAGAAATGCTCAGGACTACATCTTCAACTGATCTCTCTTTTGGGCTTCCTTCTTTCAGGGGCCACGCTTTTAGATGGTTCTTGGCTCCATCTTATTTTCAGGGTGCTGGTCATCTCCTCACTCATCTGGGAGTCTGGCACACGCCAAAGCAAAGACAGGAGACCTGGAACCTCTCACTAAAACGTAGCCTTAAGAGTTCACCCCAGAGGCTACATTTCTAAACCACACAGGGTGAGTCACAGAGCGAAACAAAGGGAGAAGTACGTACTTTAGCTCAAGGTACTTGTTCCTCTAAGACAAGCAGTAGGCAACAGTCCCTCTCTAATGACAATATACAACAATTCAGCTGCACAGCAAAGATTTGGGGAAGTCACACACTTTCTTTTTCTTCTTCTTTTACACGTATCAAAAAAAAAAAAAGTCCTATGAAAGAAATCAAAGGTTAAATGCCCAAGGTAAGCCACAGCATGAGCTCAAGTTGTGCTGCTTCCTCATTCTATCTTAAAACCAGTATAGTTGCCATCTGCTTTGGGATAAGTACTTCTAATCACCCCTCTGCAGCAACTTGGGATGACAGCTCTGTCTTCCAACTCAAAAGAGCCAAAACGCCAGTGAACATACTGCTTGTAAGCAGCATGACGTAGCTGATTGCTGGTATTGTCATCTTTCAGGTCCAGAAAGGGGTCTTCGTAGAGAAGGGCTTTATTCAGGGTTTCTTTGGACAGCACCAGCTTCTTAAACCAATAGGTGGTTGTGATGCACGGCCCATCTGTGCTGCGGCAGCAGAGCTGCTCGTGAAACTTCTGCGTCAGATTGCATTGGCCACAGCAGCACCACTTGGGGCACTTTGGAGAACGGGTGCTTTGCATTAGCCAACTAAGCTGAGATTCTTCAGTGTCATGGTTCTCCCTGGGCTCCTTGGTGAAGAAGCTGCAAGGATCACTGAATTTCACAGGGTGATTCTGCAAAGCAATTCCCAACATAAATTAGATGATAAAGCATTGCTGCTGTTTCATCCATCTGCAGAGAGAATTTACAACAGTGATCCTCACCACTGGGTCTTTCATTTGACACAGCACAATAAGTATAATGATGATAGATCAGCAGATCTGGAGGAGGATTATCTTTCTGTGTTGCCAACGCCCACCCTTGCAAAATCGAATTGACACCTTACAAGTTGTTTCAACACCAACACACTCCCACTAGCACATGCCCACTACAGGAAAGCAGCAGTTTTTAGCTGACTCTAGAAAATACATCCTCTGGTCACAGGACTTACTAACTTTAGGGGGGCAATAGGAATCCATTTTTAGTCCCTCAGGATCTAATCTAGAAATATGGGGAAGGGGAAATCCAAATCAGTTTGAAATGACATTCCTCAGTTCTCTTTTCTGAAGAGGGAATCCCGAAGGTTAAGTGTCTGCCTTTACCTCAAAAATGCTGCCTTCAGCATACTGCAAGCTTGTTTTCAGAGGCTTCTTTATCAAAATAACATGTGGCTTATCAACATAGGACACAAGCATCACCTGTAGAGCAGAAGAAATGAGCACTGTCAGCTGGAATAGTTACCTAGAAAGCTGGGGATATAGCACAGTTTTGCAGTCTGTATGCCGACAACAGTTCCCTGCAACTGTGTGCTGCAAGGGTAGATGTATCCCAGTATCTGGGATAGCAAGGACATGGGCAGCAGCAGGGACAGACGAAGCTAAGAGGAAGAGAGGTTATGGAACTAACTGTAGCTACCTGCAGGAGTGCGGTTGTGCAGGGCCTTTATGTGGAGAGTTCATCTTTGCCTTTCTTTAAAAAACATGTGTCTAAAATGCTGGGGAATTAGTAGGTGTACCCAAGAGTAATAACTGGTAATGCCTTGAAAAAGAGGAAGAGGAAATTCAGGTTGGCAGGGAAGAGCCTTTGAGCAAAGCCCTCTTTGTAGATAACCCTTCTGTGACCTCCTTCCCCTATTTTAAAGGGTCACTACTCCCAGCGTGTTTCTCTGATAGAGATGGTGTTGCTCTGCTCTGCCAATGATCTATGTGCAGAGCCCACTGCAGCCATGCAGTGCACAGCTCCATGGAAGCTCCCTGGAGATTCTCTGGCATGAAAAGGAGGAGGCAGTTCCCTTTGCCAACTCCTTTATGCACTGGATCCCACAATCCCTCTCACAAAAATCTCTGATCTCCTAAATCCACAACTGCAGGCTGCACGCAGGGTGCAGAAGAACAAAGCCCAAGCAGTGAAGCAGGAATGAACCACACGGCAATTACGAAGGGTTTGATCTGTGGCATTTGTGTGTCTACTGAACAGCAATTTGCATTCTTTACCTGTTTTGGCTCCAGCACAGTCTCATACTTCTTCCTGATTATATTATCACAGAATGGTATTTTGCAGCAGCAGGAGCAATTGTATAAGAAAAAAAAGATTTCAATGGCAGTAAAAGCCTGCATAAGAAAGAAAAGCAAGTAGTGATTCCACTTTCTTAATGAGACTGGAGTTCTCCAGAACTGGCTCTATTAACACAAAAACCAAGTCTCTCACCAAACCAAAATAGGTGATTGTGGATCCAATGAATGTGAAGAGTTCAACACTTCCAAATTTTCCACCCTAAAGGAAGCATAAAAGAATATCTGGGTAGCAAGATCTATAACCACTCACTCATCTGAATGCCAGTTCTCTTTTTGTCCTTTCACAATGATTCATCCTTCCAATCCCAAGATTACATAAACTACCTCTAACACTTTGCAGGGGAAAATAAACAATTTGAGAGGGAAACAGCGGTGACACACAAGGTTCATGATAGACAAGATACCTGTTATTCTTTGTCTAAACAACAATCCTGTCTCTCTCAACCCTGCTATTTCATTCTCAGCTTTGTTCTCCTATGCCAATTGAGTTTAGATCTACTAATCTGACATGACTTCCTTTCCAGAATGATGGACAGAAGAGGGGAAAGGGGAATATGGCAGACGTAGGGCTAAAGAAATGGTAAGTTTTTTTCTCTCCTCCCTCCACAAAGAAAAACAATTGCATTTACTGTGCCAAAGACGAGGATATCAAACCGTATTCCATAGACTTTGAAAAGTGTTCGCTGCTCCTTTCCATTTAGTAGCTTGTAGTACCTTGCAAATCTGCAAAAGAAGTTCAACCATGGGTAAAGCAGTTAGAAAACCCTAGCAAGAATATGTGAGGAACTGGCAATGGCAAAAGTGCCCATGTTCTAAAGTCTTTTAATGCTACATTTTCCACTACCTGCTCTGAACTCCTGAGGACACTTCAGCATGCTGGATTATCACTCATTTCCAACTCCTTAAGCAGCAGAGAGTGCCAAGAATCACATGGGCCTTTATGAACTTCCAGTTTCTTATTCTATCAACAACATGACCCTCCTGATGCACAGCTCACATCAGCTTATGGATAAATAAACAGTCACAGAGCATGCAACAATGAGATCTTTTTCAAGCCTGACAATGAAAAGCTGGCAGTACAGACAAAATCATTACATTAAACTGAAAGACTTACTAAAACACACAATGGCACTAATTCTCAGCTACTGAAAACAATACCGTATGTCTTTTGCCTCAGACTTGCTGTCAGGATTTAAAATGCTGTGTTGTTCTTGACTGGTTTACTTGAGTGATCTCTAAATCCTCTTCTCCTTCATTTAGATAAATAATTTGAATTGCAATTTGCTGAGCTAAAGGGCTGCAAGGTTAGTTCCGTGGGTGTCAGACACTCACAGATCACTCTGTCATTGTTAATCAAAGTTTGTTTTTATAGTTGGCTGCCTGTTCTACTACAAGAAGAGTAACTGTGTTTAAGAGGATATGTCTAGCATAAATACTATCAGTTTAGCCTTCTGATTTCCAGTGTCTTGGTTTACTCATTCAGATTATAGAGACAACTAAAGAAGAAATACTTTTTCCTCCTTTTTTTACTCTTTGGGTTCAGTCCCTGCAGCTCTGCTTTGCCATCTTGATGCTAACGAACCAGCCCAGAGCGAGCTTTTACTTGATTCCACTCTGTATTTCGCATTCCCTTTGCATTCTACTCCAAGCTAAGTTTGTCAGACTTTTAGACTACTCTTAATCAGTTTCCTAGATCATTTGCTTCTCATTCACAGAGATACGATATAAAATTCTCTGAAGGAAAGTCACTCAGAAAAACACAGCATAATGTGTTCTGCTTTCTTCTTGCTTGCACAGATATGAAATACCCTTTTTGCTTGTGCTGAATGGTTCCAAAGTCTGTGACCAATGCATGTTTTACCAGCCAGCTCTTAGCCTCCAAAGCTTGCAGGTCATTTAGGCTTTATTTTAAAGTTTTCCTAACTGTTTTCAGGATCAGAGGTTTTCTCTAGCCCTCATGGTAGAGGTTATTTCATATTTCTTCTTGATGGCATACAAGCTTTCTTCTCTGTAACAGCTTTGTGCTCAGAGATGACCTGTTGGGAGCTTTCTTGACCACCGTCTGAAGCTTTGCTCCCTTGCACCTCAAGTAGTTATTTTCTTTTAGAAGGCTTACATCTTCCCATTCAAGTCTATCACAAAATTTCCTCTGGAACTGGGCTAAAAGCAATAGGACTCCATGCAGACAGGTTATAACCTGCCTAGAGTCCCCATCTGGACTGCAGGGGAAGCAGCGTTCTATAACCTGTTTCTTAGGGTCTTTTCAAAGTTTTCTTCTGCTACTGATCTCTGCTAGCTTTGGGATGCTGGGCTGGATGGACCTCTGGTCTGATAGCATGTTACATTCTTATGAAATGCCACACTGATGAATACAAGTTTTCTTGAAATATATTTATTGTAGGATCATTTCCTTTGGGTAATTCTACTGAAATCAGCAGCCGTTTATACAGGTTTGCACACACCAGCTCAACACTGTGGCAGAGTTTGTGCACATTCTTCCCTGAAACACCCATGGCTGTTTTAAATGGTATTATGTTCAAACTATTCATCATCCTTCAACTTTCACTGTTTTCACTTTTTGAATTGCTGCACAGACCTACTCTGCACCTCTTTTTAAATTTTGCAGACATCAGAGAATGGCTTTCTTTTGCCAATAAAACCCCTTGATTAACAGCTGTAGAATCAGGCCATCTGGATGTTGTCTGGTATCCTGTACACTCTCCCAGCAGGCTTGCCTGTGTTCTCAGATGAAGCTCACTTCCTGGATACTAGAGTTTTATTTCCTTTCAGCACACATTTCAACTGCACCACAGCAAAATAACCTGCTACGGCACTTAGATGTGCACAAGTCGATGGGGCCGGATGGGATCCACCCAAGGGTACTGAGGGAACTGGCACAAGAGCTGGCCAAGCCGCTTTCCATCATTTATCAACAGTCCTGGCTATCAGGGGAGGTTCCAATCGACTGGCGGCTAGCAAACGTGACGCCCATCTACAAGAAGGGCCGGAGGGCAGACCCGGGAAACTACAGGCCTGTCAGTTTGACCTCAGTGCCAGGAAAGCTCATGGAGCAGATCCTCCTGAGAGTCATCATGCAGCAATTGCAGGGAAAGCAGGCGATCAGGCCCAGTCAGCATGGCTTTATGAAAGGCAGGTCATGCCTGACGAACCTGATCTCCTTCTATGACAGAGTGACGCGCTGGGTAGATGAGGGAAAGGCTGTGGATGTGGTCTACCTTGACTTCAGCAAGGCTTTTGACACCGTCTCCCACAGCATTCTCCTCAAGAAACTGTCTGCTCTTGGCTTGGACTGGCGCACGCTTCGCTGGGTTAGAAACTGGCTGGATAGCCGGGCCCAAAGAGTAGTGGTGAATGGAGCCAAGTCCAGTTGGAGGCCAGTCACTAGTGGCGTCCCCCAGGGCTCGGTGCTGGGGCCGGTCCTCTTTAATATCTTCATTGATGATCTGGACGAGGGCATTGAGTGCACCCTCAGTAAGTTCGCAGATGACACCAAGTTAGGTGCGTGTGTCGATCTGCTCGAGGGTAGGAAAGCCCTGCAGGAGGATCTGGATAGGCTGCACCGATGGGCTGAGGTCAACTGCATGAAGTTCAACAAGGCCAAGTGCCGGGTCCTGCACCTGGGGCGCAATAACCCCAAGCAGAGCTACAGACTGGGAGAGGAATGGTTGGAGAGCTGCCAGGCAGAGAAGGACCTGGGAGTGATGGTGGATAGTCGGCTGAATATGAGCCAGCAGTGTGCTCAGGTGGCCAAGAAGGCCAACGGCATCCTGGCTTGTATCAGGAACAGCGTGACCAGCAGGGCGAGGGAGGTGATCGTCCCCCTGTACTCAGCTCTGGTGAGGCCGCACCTCGAGTACTGTGTTCAGTTTTGGGCCCCTCGCTACAAGAAGGACATCGAGGTGCTTGAGCGGGTGCAGAGAAGGGCGACGAAGCTGGTGAGGGGCCTGGAGAACAAGTCCTACGAGGAGCGGCTGAGGGAGCTGGGCTTGTTCAGCCTGGAGAAGAGGAGGCTCAGGGGCGACCTTATCGCTCTCTATAGGTACCTCAAGGGAGGCTGTAGCGAGGTGGGGGTTGGCCTGTTCTCCCACGTGCCTGGTGACAGGACGAGGGGGAATGGGCTTAAGTTGAGCCAGGGGAGTTTTAGGTTAGATGTTAGGAAGAATTTCTTCACTGAAAGGGTTGTTAGACATTGGAACAGGCTGCCCAGGGAAGTGGTGGAGTCACCATCCCTGGAAGTCTTCAAAAGACGTTTAGATGTAGAGCTTAGGGATATGGTTTAGTGGAGGGCTGTTAGCGTTAGGTTGGAGGTTGGACTCGATGACCTTGAGGTCTCTTCCAACCTAGAAATTCTGTGATTCTGTGATTCTGTGAAAATAATCTTTCCACTGGTATTTTGATGCTTAAAAAACAGGATTTCGGGCAAACCCATTCTTGGCATTTTGACCCTAGCTGTTAATCTGATACTAATATCCTCAAAACTACTCCAGTCTTCCTCCAAAAGCCTAAGAAATCCCCTTTGCCTGCAGAAGTCTATTGAATAGAAACATCGCTGGCCTCAGCCTTGTAGAACTGTCCCACTTTTAACTTGTGTTCTCCCCCATCTCCTGTCTGTGGTTGTCAGCTCCGAGGGAACACCTATTTGTTCCTTGTTTGCACAGCTCCATCAGAACTCAGCTTTGACGTATATTGGCAGCTCTTTGACAGCTCAGACACTCATGCTAGCATCACCGACATATGAAAACCCACGATAATAACCAAAGTCAAAAAGTGCCGTTACACAAAAACTTTGTCCTAGATTTGAGGGATAACTTTAATTTTAAACATGCTGATATGCATTTGATAAATTGTGTAACTATTTAGAACTAGAGTCACAACAAGATTTTTTGTCAGGATTTCTCGTAGGTCTGCTGTATGAACACAGAACCAAATGCTCTAATTTACTTTTAAATAAATCTTGATTCAGTGAACTGTAGGGTTACCCAGATGTTAGCAAAACATTTTATTTTATTTTATTGCCTTAGGAAACTCACAAATTTAGGTAGTTTAAAGCTTCAATTGCCATATGGTGGAACCTGCCCAAACTATTTTCTGTGTTAGTTCCCAGAACACTTGTGGAAAATTTCTAGGCCTTTCAACACAGAAATAAAACCTCCTACCATACAACCATGCTCACCTGGAAAATGACCATGATGATACAACTGCAGTAACTGCAAGTTAAGGACATGAGTACTGAAGCAAAGCAGAATCAAATGTTCAGTTGTTCCAAGCTGTCATCCTCCATACCTCATCACATCTTCGCTTCAACTCAGAAAACACCTTACTTGCTTCATCTAACATTTTTTACCTGAAGCTGAAACCAGGGTATTGGGTTCTTGTTTTGTCATCAAGGCGGCGGAAACCATACTCTGGACTGCAGTAGTAAGACCAGCTGTCTAAGTTACAGTCCCATTTAATCTCAATGGCAATTATTCCTCCCTAGGAACAGAAAAAGTAAGTGTGAGGACTAGTGTGATTGCTGCCTTTGCTGAACTTTTTAATGCCAAACATAAGCCACTATTTGTGCCAGTCCGACTTTTGGATAATTTTTTCCTGAAGTAACATGATTTATGATGTGCTTTGGTAGAATTGAAAGATGATCATGAGTGACAGCCTTATATAGGGCCTGTTTAAATGAAAGGTGGTACAAGGGCCTCTACAAGCTACAGTAATACAAACCAAATAGTGTCAACTCTGTCAACGCAGGTTTCATCCTGTGAGATGGTAAATACATTTATTTTTTAAAATGTGAGGCTATGTTGGTTCTCAAACAACCTGTTTCTAAACCTAGAACACTTCCGTTATATGGCAGTCAGCAAAATATTCAGGAAGAAAAAGAAAGAAGTTTCCACACTGAGCATAAAAAAGAAAGTAGTATCACAGACCTTTACTGCCACCTCTGAAAAGTTCTCTTTTGCTTCCTGAAGGATATCTCCCAGACGGAATATTGGGCAGAGAGGGGAAGTTATCTTGTTGAATGTGCAGGAAGAATTGAAATTTGGTGAAATATTTTGTCTGTGAAGAACACATAGAGTTGTTTAAAATTAAAAACAAAAGCTGGAGCAGCTATAAATACAGCTAAGGGACTTCACTCTTAATAGAAGCTGTGTTAAATGTGCTCAGATTGTACTTACATGAGCTTTTGTTTTCACATCTACCAGATCTATATTTCCCTAAGTGAGATCTACAAATCAAGATGAATTCTTTACTCTTTGAATATATCACAGGCAAAATTTACCTGAGTAAACTAAATATTTTCACTTTATAATCTGGACCACACACCTGTTACATTGTACTTTAGTCATTTTAGGCCAACATAAACCAGTATATCTGAACGAGCGATTTTATTGTCCTGTGCCTGGGAGGCTGTGATCCCAAGCTCTTCTATTTCTCTTGGTTCCTGAAGAATTAATAGGACTAGAGACTTAACAGCTGTTGCTCATGCAGATAAAGCCCTGAAGACAGCCTTTCTGAGTAAAGAAGGTGCCAATTTACACAATCCTTTCTTTAGAGCACAACCACTCACTCTTCAGAAAGCATTTGGGAATGTTTGCACTTACACGGTGTAATTAAATTTTGGGAAGTGAATGTTGTTCTTTATTAGCACTGTGAAGTCTTCAGAACTCCTCAGAACAGCAGGCCTAGAAGAGAAACATCAAATGAAGTAACTTCTTGTACTTAAATGCATCATTTAATGCTATGCTAATTTATTACCTGGAAAATTGTCAGTAGGAAGAATATTTTGCTGAGAAAGAGATTGAAAAGCAGAGTTAAGTGACTCAGGGAACCAAGAAAGATAAAGGTCATTCTCTTAGTTTTAGATATAAATTGTTCTCTCCCTCTTGCTCTTGCTTGTGTGGGCTGAGCCTAAATGTGTGCTACGTGCAGCTAAAATATGAGCTCACAAGACTTCTCATATAACTCTTGCTACAGAATAGTAGTAAGAGCTTATACCATTTGACAGCTGATTATTTCTGCACAATGACAAAGGCAGTTTCATTGCTGGTCTCCACAGACAGGTGGCCATTTATGCCAGAGCTGCACAGCTAGTAAGAATATAAGAATGAGCCATGCTCTTATTCCTAGAGGATGTCTCTGGAAGTCAGGTGTCAATCACATCATCAAAGGCTGTTCTGCCTTTCTAGAAGATACCAGTTCAAGGGCTTACCCTGCAGACTGTGGGGAGACAGTGGTTTGTGTCACTAAATATGTTGGTGAACTGCAAACACCGTGGGAAGCAGGCTGCCAGTCCTACCCTTCCTCAAAAGTCATTTTTCTGAAGCTAATGTGGCAGGAAAGAAGGCACTTCTCTACAAGTTGCCAGCTGAGTAACCTTGGCCTAGATTGCATGAGACAATCTCTGCTACACCCCAGGACTTGCCTGGGCTATAGAAGAGTAACAGATGCAATTTTTAGCATTATATGTCGTGCACAGGGACAGTGCTGGACTGGAATATTCGCACAGCTCCCTTTTGAAAATGAGTCAGGAAAATTTTAATTTTCATCAGGACAGCCATTCCAAGGGGTGTAAACAGTCTTCAAAGCAGTCATCCATATCAAGGACAATGCTTCTAAGCATGCAGTATTTTTCCTATCATTGCACTTTGAGCAATGCCTCTGCATCAGAGATCTGTGATGACTAGAAGCACATTAGTTGGGTGACAGTTTCCATGAAGGACATCTCAGAGCATCTCCTAAACAAAGTCAATGAATGAGAGACGTGGCTGCAAACCAATTTAATACTTGCAGATACTATCTGGACATAAAAGCTTCTGAAGAATTTCAGTGTATGACAGTCAAGACATGAATAATGTATGTTAACTGTTAAAGAGCTAAAAATGAATGAACCTATAACGTGGAAGTGTCTGCAACTCATCCACTGGGAGGCATCTGAAATCTGATCCAAAGATGTTCTGGAAAACGTGGTGTAAACACCTATCCTTGGGCCAGCTAATCTGACAGCTGTGCCCTGTCTGAGGCAGAAATGAACAATCAAAAATAAAAGAATCTTCTTGCCAAAATGCAGTAGCTTTGTTTGGCTCCTTTGTTCAGCTCCAGCCATAACTAACGGGAAGGAAAAGGAGTACTCCTGTATAGCTCATGAAACTTATCTTTCAAAAGAATTTGGACAATAAAGACAATCATGGGTGTAACCAAAACCCAACTCCCTCAGTATCTCAACCAGACGGCAAAACTTCCTGGGCTCTGACCTTTCTCTTATATATTGTTCTGGTAGCAAACAAACACTCAGCTTTGCTATTTAGCAATTCCTCCTTTTTTCCTTGCCAATGAAAATTGTGAAGAAACATTTTACATCAGAGGTTTGGATCAAACCTCTCATCCATTATTTTTGGTCCCTGGTAGTGATCAACTACTGGCACTGTAGAGGACGATTAGGAAACAAGACAGAATGTGTCAACTGGACAATGTAATAAACGACAAAATTCCCTTTGGAACACACGGCAGTAAGCCTACACAACATGGCATTTGGAAATGACTGGCAGTCACTGAGACTTTATCAAAAAAATCCTAAGATTCCAATAGCTCAGGAAGCTCATGCATATCTTTCCAGGATGCTGTATGAACAGTAATATCCTTCCTGTTTCTGGGCAAAGCCTTTTTTTGGATCACAGCTCTGTCTGCAAAAGTAATGGCACTTCCTTTAAAGAGCTGAAAAAATCTCAAAGTTGCTGCAGGAAGTGTTGTGAGCCCTGGATGGAACCTGGCAGTGGAAAAACTTCTCAGTCTCTGGCAATAAGAAAAGATGGGATATATACACAGAATCATGCTTGTTATCTTTTAAAAGCAGTGAGTTAATGGAAGTGGTAATTGACCTGGTTTCTTACATGTATATTTCAAAAGCTGGTTGAGAGAAGCTAAAATTGATTACTCATCCACTCTAAGTCTTAGAGCGTAATTTCCAGCATCTCTGTAGAAATCAAAACGATTATAAAATTTCTTCATGCTTTGGCTGATACAGAAAGAAAATGGACCAGTTTCTTCTTGGAACACTGCACACTTATGCGATTACAGAGAAAGATGGCCACAGGGCTCCTCCATTCCACTCTCTGGGTCACAGCAACATTGTTCCCCAGAGTCTTTTTCCTCCAGTTTTCTTCAGCTCACTATTATGTATTGCCAGCATTTCATCACCTGTCTAGAAAGGATGAAGATCCTGTTCTTCAGTCTGGAGAGGACCCCCAAATGCTACTGTGCAGCACAGACAACCAATCCAGTGCTACTGTTCTGAGTGGTGGAAGCAACCTTGCTGTGGTAAATGCACCCATAAGGAGCTTCTACACCCCAAAGCACTGAGCCTGGCAGAAGAGAACCCCAAGTCAGGAAACCTATCTCACACTTTCCTTGACATTTGAATTCATGATCTAAATGCCTCTAGTGAACTCAAAATGAGCCTGTGACATCTAAAATTGTTTTTCTGGAAGCTGTATGACGTTACAAACTGGAGGCTCCGGCTTCACTGCACAATCAGCAGGACAATTGTAGAAGGAATTCATTTAGATAGAGTAAGCATTAACAGTATGGCTGTGAAGAAAATAGCTGTTTTACATGAGATCTGTATGTGCCTGAGCAAAGTGATTATCCTAAAATTGTATGACTCTGTCAAAGCAAATCCTTTTTTTTTGACAAAAAAAAAAAAAAAGGTATATTTTTTACTTACACAGGGGGGTCTTCCTCCATTGGCACAGGGCACCATGCCATGATCTCACAGGTTTTAAGAGTTGCATTATACTGCACACATCTTCCTGTCTGAACTCCTGTAGAGAAAAAAGCTCTTATTCAGCAAACACGAGTTTTGCACCATATAGAGAGTTTCCACATGGCAGTGGATTCCTCCTCAAATATAAAGCAGAGATTTTGACATTATAAATTCTTGCAGCTTTCTGTTCAGGACCAAATCATGGTCCTGCCACACATCATCAATCCTTATTTAGCCCTTTACTTGAGTCAACAATACTTGCTGTTGTTTGGACTGAGGATGAAGTACTTTCCTGCAAAGTTTTACATGAAGTTACATATCTGAGTCTTGGTATAAACTGAGAAATTAGCTGTTTCAGTCAACTGAATTAATTAACAATTAATTAAACAATTAACAAGTTTAATTCAACAACATAAGCAAATTAAACAAGGATATAAAGGTAAGCAGAAAAACTTAATTCTTTCTATATTCCTGGAGAGTCAGCATTTTTTGTGAGTGCCCTGTCTTTACCAGCTAAAGCGCTAATTCAGCCAGATGCCTGAATTCAGGAATCCCAGCACTACAAACAACTCACATAGCTGATGAAAACTGTAAGATGTCTTCTGGACAACTGGCCCTCAAAAAAGGACAGATGTCATTGTCTCATTCTGAGAACTAATTATCATGGGGATGTTACAGACCCTTCAAAAAGATCCTGTAGTCACTCCCCTTGCTGAGCAGTCACGAACTTCAATGGGAGTGACTGGGAGTCTTAATTCACATCACGGTCTGCACTCCTCTTCACATTTGCCCTTCCTCTGCTCCCTTTCACTGTTTTTCTTTTTAGAAAGGGCATATACAAAATGGTAAGAACTCTGTTTTTTCATTTCAAAAATAGGTTATCAGATATCTCTCAGGATTCTGTAGTGTTCTACTGCAGTTCTTCTCCAAGTTTGAACTTGTACATTCTGCACTGGTCAATAACGCAACAGAAGGTAGTACCCACAAACAATATTTAAATCTGAAAATGCCATTTACCTACCATTACTGTGGACATCTGCACTCCCTTTTTCACAGGACTTGTCTGTAGAGCAGATAGCTTTGGCAAAGGGAGCCTGAAAAAATGACATAAAAGAGCAATATAAATATATTCCTCTCCACACCTATGTAAAAAGTCTTTCTTAACTTCAATGCAAAAATAGTAAATAATGAGAAAATAATGCAGAGAAAGTATAATCCTTACTTATTATTATGCTTATAACAAGCACAAGGCTAAGCTAGCTGAAAAAAAAAAAAAAAAGGAAAACAAAATATTTTTCTCGCTTATAATAACACTTTCCTTTATTATGTCCTTTCCTGTTTTGTGTACTCTTTTCTGTACTACTAGGTGCAATAAATCTAATACTGGACTATTTCTTTGTTTACTAACAGCTCCATAAACTTTTGCCAGTGAAAGTCAACTTGTGTTTAGGAACTACTCTGCAAAGTCCCACTTCTAGGCCAGGCAGATGAATGAAGAGAAGAGCTGCAGCTGACTACCACATTCGGGCTACAGAAAGGAAGGAAGGGAACATGTAGGAATGAGCGACAGCAAGAGCACCATACCAGCAGAGAAGCCTGATAGCACTTCTCTAACTCTGTCATCCCTTCAGGTTTTTCTCAAGACCAGCAGCAAAGCCAGAGAAGCTACACCGGCCTGAATGTCACCACTTCCTGAAAGCGATGCAGGTACATTTGGCAAGGTCATTGCTACAAGGCAAAGTCACAACTGACAACTGAATCCCCAAGAAACACCAGAGTAGAGGAAAGAAATGGAGCAATTAAAACAGATTTTGCATGCTTTCTGTTGAGATACAAGCATTAAAAGCAGCAGTATTTGCTTGCACAGGATGGTCCCAAGGACAGTCCGCTCTTTTACATCAATGTTAGTATTTGCTCCTAACTACTGTCTATTTGTATTCAATACCATCATCCTAAATATAAATTACCAAAAAAAAATATAAATATATATATTTACCTCAGGGCATCTGCCTTGAAGCTGGTTTTCTGTCTGAATGATGTTGGTCATCACGAAAAAAGAGTCTCTCGACTACATGGAGAAAAGAAAATGAATCTGATTGAAATTTCAGAGACTTGTTTCAGACCTCAGTCACTCCAGATCATTACCTGGAAGGACTGTGAGGCTGTTTCTGCTCTACCACCCCCCTAACAGACATTAAAATTCAATCTGGCTTAAACAGGAAAAGCCAGGGACATCATCAGGGCATAAATGAGCAACCAGGGCAAAAAGGCCCTGATTTTTTATTTTTTAATCTGGCATTGCAGCCGAGAAAAACATGCTGGCACTAACTAGTAATGATACTACTGCGTTTAGTACCACTATACTGGAATAAATCTGTTGATTTTGTAAAAATTCATAACAAATAGCACCACAGAATTATCATAAAAGAGGATAATCTTTTTCCTTGTACCGGGGAAGAAAGGGTAGATTTGGTTTCGTAGACTGCTGTCTCACTTGTAAAGTCTCCTTTAATGTTGCTGCTCATTCCAGGAGAGACATATCAGGAAAAAAAAAAACACAGATGTACCAACAGAAGTTGAATATTATGCTGACATTAAATTAAGACTTGCCTGCATTGGTATGGCATATTCTGCTGTATCCCAGATCCTGCTGACTGCATGAGCCACTCCCTTCACACTAGTGCGAACTGAGCTGGTAACTTCTTCCTTCTCCTGATAGCGCTTGTGAGCGATGAGGGTGTAACTGGCAAGGTTAAACAGAAAGAACAGGTACACTCATAAAAATAAAATTGGGTCAGTTTTTTTTTGTATCATTTTTGGACAAAATGCACTGCAAGATAAAGTCAAGCATTTTCAAGTAACTGAGAGCCTTTTGGTGTGAGACTGATGCATCAACTGGGCCAAAGTTTCCCTTAGATTCACCTTTGCAATGTTCAGCTTTGTCAGGAATGAGTTCAAATACACACAGAGAATTTCTATTTTCACCACTTAAATGCTATAGACAGCATTAGGTCACATCCTGGTTCTTCAGATGCCATTTGTGAAACACCAACTAACTGCAAGGGGGCTTAATGTCATCCAAAAACTTTTGCCCATGGTGCATTACTCTACTTAGACTTTGACCTTTTGTGTCACAAACAGTAGTGTCCTCTCTATATTTGGGATTTATATTTTTTTTTGGGGGGGTGGAGAGCTTAAAATACTTAGTCTTTAACTTTCCAGAGTGAGTACTCTTGCATGTCATTCTGATTGCTTTAAAAATCTTGTCCTAATGCTTTTACTTCCTCGTGCATTGTGTGTGTTAATAATAGAAAGTCATCTCTGTTTTTATGCTGACAGGGAAGTCATTTCACTCATCTAATTCATGAAAGAACTGACAACTTTGAAAACTATTGTATGTTCAGAAGGTACTTTCCTCTCTACATAAAAGTACCATAAAAGGCTTTATTTGACAAACTGGCTGCATAGCCACAGGAGCCAGCACCATTTCAGTTTAACAACAGACTCTTCTGGAGGGAATAAAAGTTTCTGAAGGACAGAAACCGAAAGCAACCGATCAATGCTCCTCCATTTATAGTGTCTATTATAACAGTGTTTCAGCCTTTTCCTTCAGGAGAACGGTACTTTGGGATAATCATGCGTTTGGAAATTGGCAGTAGGAGCCCAGGTCTGAGCAGCAGTAGGTGCCTGCATTTCCTGCCGAATTGATTCTTACTGAGATTGCGATCAGTGTGCTCAATGTCCTGGCGTGTTGCCCTCCCATAAGAAAGAAACCAACCATCTAAATTTGCAGACTTTGTTCAGCAAAGACTTATCACTGAAAACAGCCCTACTTTGGGAGCAAAGAGGAAAATCTGCCCTTTAGAGGCAATGAATTACTGCATATTCCTAGAACACCTTATTGTTCTTGAAATCTGCTTCAAGGGCTAATTTGGCTATTTCATCTGTTAGGTGTATCTAACCCTAGATAGGAGACTCCGGAACAAGATCTAATCTCAGAAACACTGGTGTAAATCTGAGATTTTTAGTGCAGGTAGTGTGGTTTTAATAGAACAAAAATGAGAACCACACAGCAATAAATGAAACTGAAAGCATTTGTTAGTAGAAACCCAGCTCTGTCCTAGTAACCCCACCCTGTTAAGTAACCTCCTGTGCCCAACTCCCACCACCAGGTTCCCACTGCCACATCCATCTTCCAAGAACAGCCCAACACCAGAACAATGGTCTTGAGTTGCTGCCACAGAGCTCAAAGCACTAAAAGCCACGTTGCAAGCCAGACAACCTGCGAAACAAGCAACATTTCTTAGTGTACAACACCGTGTCCCATCACCCTGCACTTACCAAATATATATGGCAATAACTACATAAATGAACCACTTCGCACATACACATCCAACGCTCCGAAAGCGGATCGATTTTGGAGAGTCATAGTGAAATGGATCCTTCAGACAGCCACACGAGACCATCGCTGACACTTCCTTTTAGAATGAAATTTCTAACAGTTGCAACTGGTTGGTGCTGTCTTTTTCCACTACTTCTCAAGCCACACCACTTAAAGGCACAGGCAGAAACCTATGGGAGTACTGGGGTTCCCCAGGCCTTCTACAGAAAGGCAGGTAGTGGATCAAGGACTGATATTAATCACAACTAATATAAAGAAATGGCAGACAGGATGCCAAACACCTTCTTTACCTGTCCAGAGAAGGAAAAGGACAAATTAACCTGTTTTAGTTTTATAAAATAAGGCGAATTCCACTAAAAAGTAGCCTGACTCAGCCTGTTGACAGAAAAACAAGCTCTTTGCAGCCACCCACGTTTATGTACGACAAAGACAGTTTTCAGAGGGAAGATTTTTTGAATTCCCTTCAACTGAGTACCCCTAGTGTAAATTTATGAATTCAGACTTTTTTCAAAGAGAAAAGTCAAAATGCCAGATGCATTAATGCTGCTAGTATGTTCCCCAGCTAGCCCAGCTTTCTACAGTTAAAAAGTTCTGGTTTGGAAAAAAATGAGAGAATTTCCTGCTAAGTTCTCAAGTCCTATTTGTTCAATGTCTGGGGGAGAATTTCCTTTCACTGAATCAATCCAGACATCAAGCCTGACTTTGAAAGCTCCGTGAAGCAGTAAATACTTTCAAGCTCCTGACCTGACTTGAAGAAGGATGGGAAGCTTTTATATTGCTTAAAAGGCTTGATTCTTCTGTGTGAATTCAACACTTTTTTTTTTTATTTATTTTTTTATTTTATTTTTTTTCAAAACGCTTCAGCAGGAACAGGATTAGGGTTCACATTAAATTTGGAACAACTACCGTGGATCAAACCGCGGGACTGTTAGCACCGGACACTTATTTTGTCTCCAAGAATGGCCATAAATAGATGCCTAGGGAAGAACGTAAGGACCAAGAAAGCAAAAAAATGATTCTTCCAAATAGTTTCCCAGTCTGTTTGCAACTCAAGGACACCCTTAATCAGATATGATTATTATTATTTTTATATTCAGTAACCTTTAATAAATCTCCCTTCCATTAACTTATCCAGTCTTCCAGGTAAAATTTTAGCATCTTCAAATCCCTCTAGTAAGCATTTGCACAGCTAACTGCACATAGCCTGAAGAGTCACAACCGTTGATTTGTTTAGAGAAGGAGCACTGAATTTCACCCTAGAGCTCCAAAGCTGATTGCTAGCACTGCTTGTCACCTTCTGCCAACAGCACCATCCCTCTGCCACCTGCAAACAGCACCACCAGCACTCAATCTTTCTGCTCCTCTGAAATCCCATAGACCAAAGGCCTTAAAACACAGTGAAATGGGAAAATGGAAGCTCACTAGTTTCTACGATGGAATTACTGTGCAGCCTTCCTCACATCAAATCCTCTTCCAGTGCACCTTACTCAACATCTTTAAAATGAGCTGATCATTTACTTCCTACTTCCTTGGAAAGCTGTGGGTGCATCACTAGCTCTGGTTTACATGAGGAACTGGGTGGCCTCAGCCACCACAAAAGAACCTTGCTGGGTGTCTCTTGTCCACATATGCAAGGGGGAAGCTGAGAGCTACAGGAGCATAAAGGCAGAAGCAGCAGCTCAGATGGTGAATCCCTGCACTGGGAGACAGCAGTACAGGAAGGTCAGGAGGCTCCTGGCCATGCTCCTCCCACTCCAGAGGTGTATTCCAGGCACCAGTGCAGCTCTTCTCCTCAACAACCATATCAATAGGCATTTGCAAAAATAAACTGGGTTCTGGTTGCACCGGGAGCTGAGCACTGCACTGTGAATTATGCTGCTTGGCTTTCCAGGAGAGGGCACTGCTACATCAACGCGCAGGCCAGCACCTCATTGGAGGCGTCTCCTTGTGCCTTGTATGTCAACAGCCTTGCAACCCCCCGCCCTTGCTCTCAGCATCTCCCACAGTGAGCGACACTCTTGCAAGCAGATGCTTTGCCTGAAGCTGGGGCAACTGTAGAGATCAATCTAAAAGGACTGAAACCTGCACGATGTTGGCCTCCTTAGCCTGACTCCCCACCTCCCAACACTTTACATCAGTGCAAAGAAGGTGCCATATGCTTCCAGACTGGACAGATGCAGATGACTTTCATTTCACAGGGTTGACAATGATGACACAAGGAGCAGAGCGACAATAAAGCAAGCTTTGGGGACATCAGTGGCCACAAAGATTTTCAGCTTTTTTACCTCAGGTTGCATGGGACACAGTCCTGTTTGGTCTCAGGATAGTTTTGTGTCAGGTAGGATTAAAAACAAGTTCAGCTAGCTGACCAAGTCCCTAGTCTGAAGGCAACACAAAGTATGCAGTTTGGCTCCAGCTTCTGATATGCCATAGTTCCATGCACAAGCTGTTCAATGTGCTGCAAGCCAGCTACTGGCATCTGGCTCAGGGGCTCAAGGAGCAGGTGTGAGGCCACCATCTGATGCTGTAAACACAGGAGAAGGAGCTGTAACGAAGTAGAGCTGTTGAGGTGGGACCTGTAAATCTCATTTTCAGAGTCAGAGAAAAGAAGACTGGATCAGAATATATTAGATTAATAGGACTAGGTTCCTTCCTCTTGTAACAGAAGACCCACACAGAGGCACAAAATGTATAAAATCTGCAGAACAGATATTTTTTTTGTTTGTTTGTTTGTTTTGTTTTCCCCAATCTTTTACTATTTTAAATCACCTAGGATGCTATGGCTGTAGTTGTGATTAACTATTCAGAACCAGTTTTTTTTAGCTGTTAGAATTGTCTTAAATGCTTTTAGCACACAGGAAGAGGTCACATTCTGACCACAAATATGCTTGATTGTTTGAGACATCAGTGATCATTCCTCATGCTTTTGCTGACCACAATCCATACCGCTACACTTGATATTAGTGACTTCAGCAAGCAAAATCCTGCTATGTACTAACAACTGCCAAAGCTGCAACTGGGAGGAACTAGAAACAGACCTGGGATGCATTTAAGTGCTAGAATAGCCAGAAACAAATTGATTTTTAATATAAGCCAGTCAGGCCTAACTGTACGTATAAAAAAACACAATAGCTATAATAAAATAATAAAAATAAAAAAAAAAAAAAAAAAAAAACACAAGAGGACCTGGATTGCATAAGACATGCTGCAGTAATTGGTGTCTTCACTTCCTAAATACTCTCATTTTCACATTAACGTCTTCCATCTGTTTGGGATCTGAACTCAGCAGCTAGGCCGGATGCATTCATCTTCTTCTCCATGGATGTTCCCATATAAGGTGATCTCTCTTTGCCTGTGGAGCACGATTTCAATTTGCTCAGGTTTCGTTCCTCTCTGATTTGCTGGCCTCTATGATTGAGCTCCTCTTGCAGTTTTGTAAGGCAGTCATCCACGCAACAGTAGCTATAAAGGGAGGAGAAAGTAATGAAGATGTGCCTCCAGATCTAAAGAGACCTAGATAGCTTATTTTGCTCCATTCTCTTTCTTCTGCACACTGCCTCTGCATGATACCCTTTTAATAAGCAGTTTCCATAAGCCTTTTCCATTCAGTATAAAACATGAGCCCTATCCAGAGAATTGGACAGAACTCTAGGGCAGCACTGTTGCAACAACTCACTTGTCATTAGAAAACTTTGCTTCAAATTCTGTATAACTCTCTATGCAAACTAACTTGGGAATTTGGAAAATGCCTGCAGAATTGTACAACAAATATGTATGAACATTGGCCTTCAATTCTGTGAGACCTGATCCAGGCATCACATCACCTCAATTAAGATCCGAGTTCATGGATTTTCA
This sequence comes from Netta rufina, assembly GCF_964035555.1. Taxonomy (NCBI): domain Eukaryota; kingdom Metazoa; phylum Chordata; class Aves; order Anseriformes; family Anatidae; genus Netta; species Netta rufina. The sequence continues at coordinate 12,985,919 of NC_140141.1, read as the reverse complement.
CCACAACAGTGATACAATCTCATGACCTTTTTTTTTCTTATTGTTGTGTTTTCTAATTTTCAAACATCCTTCCTCTTCTTTATCATCTCTGTAACACTAAGGAGACATACAAAGAGGGGAACTGTCCTTTATTTCTTAGAAGGTGTGAGGAATGGAAGACTTAACAAGAATCAGAGCAGCACCCTCCCACCGTGCCCAGCCCAGATCCAGATCCCTCTCGCTGCCCTTGGCACTGAAGGCACAATCCATTTTCTCCCCTGTACTGAAACAAGGATGTGTTTCTGTATTTGCAGAAACATGGCATTTCTCCAGCATTAAGGAAGTACTGCCCAGGATCCATGGGTCTGCCACTTCCTATTACCTTTCTGTGCAGTCTACAGGGAGCAGAACTGGTCCCCAGTGCCTCCATGGGAAATACCCTTCTCATTTGCTCCCTCTGTGTATTCTATATGCTCAAAATACTCATCAGAAGAAAAGCGTAACTGATACCAGGAAAGCATGACAAGGGAAAGTAGATCTCTTCTGGGAACTTGTAGGTAGATACGATTCCTAAAGGTCAGTATACAGCCTGAAAGCACAAAGGAAACATGATCTGGTTTTTAAAGTTCAAATCCAGGAGTCAGGAGACTCGGATTATGTTCCTGGCTTTCATGCGCAATCAAAAGCTCCTCATCCATCCCCTCTGTGACTGAGTTTATCCAGTTAAAAGCTAGGACAGCAATGTAGTGTCACTTTTCAGGCTCTCAGAGAAGATCGGTAAATTAGGATTTTATGAAGCATTTTATATTCCTCAGAAAGAAGAAAGGAGCTAATCTAAGATAGACGCAGTACTTAGAATTGCAAAGCGTTACATTTATGATTGCTATTTACTGAATAAAATTCCGCAGTGATTTACAACCTGTGCATTTCAATTGGCACCAATTTAATATGACTCACTGCATATTTTACTCCATCATCTGTGGACTCACGTGGGTTTCTAAGACAATCCAAAAAGCTAATTGTAGTAGCAGAGGCTCCAAAATCCACCTATTTAAGGTCTAAATGTGATTTTTGAAGGATCTGCAATTAAAAAAAATGTGCAAATTGGAGATACCACTTTCATGAACAAGCTCCGGAGTCTATTTTTGATTGTTTGGTATTTTTGAAGCGCCTGTCCTCGTTCAGATGTGGTATTGCTCACACTGACTGTGTGCTTATTGCTCTGCTGAGGCACACTGGCAACCCAAGGACATAATTTGCCATTCCCCCCTCACGAAGCGCCCCGTTTTCCACACAGATCCCCCGTGCTTTCCTCCACAGCACGGAGACAACCATTCCAGTCACGCGCACCAGCGCCATTTCCCATCTTTTTATTGTGCCAACGACCGCCAGAAACCCTAACTGGGTAACGGCAGCAATGCCTTTATACATCTACACGCCACAGCATCCCCCTAATAAACCGGGGTGCTCATTATACGCGTTAAAAGGCGAATAAATTCCACCAGCGCCCCGCGCCGCTCTGCGCATGCGCAGCCACCCTCCCGCTCTCAGCCGTCCCGGCGCGTTGGCTGAAGCGCGCGCGCGGCAGCGTCGGAAGTGACGCAATCGCCCCGGCCTGGCAACCGTTACCATGGTAACCGGGAGGCGCTGAGGGGAGGTGAAGGCCCAGGCGGCCTCGGCGCCTCAGGGCGCTGCCCCCCGAGGGTCTCCGAGGGTCCCGGCCCTTCCCTCGGAGCCGTGGGGCTGCCAAAATCCTCGCTGAGGTGGTGCCTGGCTCCGCTGCCCCTGTCAGCCCTCCCCCGGTCCCGCCGAGGCCTCCTCACATCACCTCCGGCCCCGCCGCCGAGGCTCGGCCCGGCCGCCACCATGAGTGACCAAATGCAGTTCATTGTTGAGAAGCTCAATCAGGAGCCCTTCAGGAAGAGCTACAATCTGATCACGTTTGACTCCTTGGAGTCCGTGCAGCTCTTGCAGCTGCTCAATGATGTGCTGGGGGAGATTGACCCGAAGGTAAGGGGGGCAATCGGAGCTGCTCAGGCCTGGGGAACTGCAAGCGTCATGGATGGGCTCGTCACAGAAACTGCGCTGAATGCTTTTATTTAGGTCTGGCTCCGTGTTCCTTGTGGCATGTTTGGTTTACCAAAATAGCTTGTATGAATCTTCCTGGAAATAAATCTGCCTGGCAAGAATCCTTTTTGTCTCTACATCAACGTGGTTTTAGCAAACAAGCAAATGGTTCTTGGGCCAGGGATACTGGACCCTTGTCCCCTAGAGTCTGATGACTATATTTTATCTTGGGAATCAGGACACAGATCTTACATTGCTTCAGACTGACAATGACTCCATTCTTAAGTCAAAAGTCAGGCTGTGTCTTGCGCACTTACACAGGACAGCGACTGATCAAGAACTGAGCCTTGTGATTTCTCACTTGTGATAGATATTGAGTTGTTAACTGCCTCAGCCTCGAGGCTACCAAAGGTGTGTGTGAGATCAGAAGGGTTCATTCACGTACTTGGGTACAGATACATGTGCCCTGGTCTGGTAGGATCCCAGACTTCCTTGGTGGAAGCAGATGGTTTGTCTGTATAGAAGCAGTCCTGTGAGCAGGGAGAACATATGCCTAGAATAAAATTACCTAAATACACATGTAGGAGAAAAATCTGTTAAAGAGAATCAGAGCTTGGTGATAAAAAAGAATGTTCTGTATGGAACATCTCACTTCATTGACGTATCATATGAAAAGTAGATGAAGTCAATTCTTTTAATGTTACCAGTTAATTAACATGATTTGAACAAATACTGTTTATTTGTTTATTTACAACTATGTAGCATGTTGTTGACATCAGAGAGGAGCTGCCAGAGCAAACAGCTAAAAGAATGTTGACTCTCCTTGGTATCCTTAAATACAAACCTCCAGGAAGTATATCAGACTTGTAAGTATCTTTTTGTCTATAAATTGCAGCAAAATGTGCTTTACATATTATGTGCAATGACCTGTAATTCAGTAGTTTTTAAAATTTTTGACCTTGACTATTCAAACGGGCACCTGTAGAGCTTCAAAGATTGTTCCTCGACTGTCCCCATGGCATATGGCTCCAGTGGTGGCAGGAGAAGGCTCCTGCAGGTGTAGGGCAGCCTCTGGGGCCCTGCTGCAGTGGCCGCCGTGCCCGGGACCTGCTGTGAGAGCCGCTATTGCGGAATCGGCCAGGAGAGGGTGCCGCCTGCCTGGCAGGGTCAGTCCTGCCCCGTCCCCTTCAGCCCAGCCGCACAAGGTTGCCTTGCACCCTCCTGCTTCAGGTTGTAGCCCCAAAAACCTGTGATCTTTCCTCATTGAAGACTATACTCTTCCTGAAGAATATCTCTGGATAGGAAGAGGCGTTGGTGCAGGCTTTAGGCTTTTTATGTGATACAGGGTTTTTATTTGCTTCATGGTAGCAGAGTTAGGATCATGACCAGCTAACTGGCATCATGAGTGCTTTTTGTTTTAACACCATTAAGAAAACCATTAGGCAAGTGGAGAGAGGATGTCAAAACATTGCTAACTGTTCCCAGCCAGCATTCTTGAGTTTGAGATTTATTGGTACGTGATGTTTGCTTTTTTTGTTTTTGTATAGGAGTGCGTTTCGCCAAGGGTTAGTTACGGGAAGCAAACCTGTAATTCATCCTGTCTTACACTGGCTTCTTCAGAGAACCAATGAACTCAAGAAAAGAGCTTATCTGGCACGTTTCTTAGTAAAATTGGAAGTGCCAGTGGAGTTCCTGCAGGATGACACTGTGGCTGATGTCAATAAACAGGTAGTAATTTTCATGAATGCCAATGTTTTCTTGACGTTAATTAATTGAAGTGCCAGTAGGAGAAGGGATAAATGAATCAGGGAGTTACCGCTGAAGTAGATGTTCAAGTGACTTATGCTAACAGTTAAAAGCATGTTGGAATCAAGGGTGGGCGACAATTCATAAAGAAAAGTATATGTATTGACCTGCTTTCTTCCAGTAACCCTGAGATTGTATGGTAATAGGTAGCATTGAATTAAAAGGTTTTAAGCTAATTAAATACTATGTGCTAAATAATGGCTAAGACAAAGACTTATTATTTTTTAAAACACTTTTTTTTAATTCCTGTGATCTCTGACATGGATACTTTTAACATTATAAATTACCACTTTAAATTAGAAAACAGTATGACCAAAAGCCACTGCTTCCTAATTGTCAACTGATTGTATAATATTTAGCCCCTAATATTTATATTAGCATTACCCCACTTCTGCTTCAACCATTTTTTAATTTTTTTGTGTGTGAATAATTTTTTTTTTTTTTCTTGGGCTGACATTCCTACTCATTATGTTCCCACTTCTTTTGTGAGCATTAAATGTTGATTTTAGATAGTGAGTCTGGGTGGGTTTAAAATGCAAAGCTTAAAGTGAACCAATGTTATGTTTTTACATTTGTGTTGTCTGAGGTACATATTTACTTAATTTTTATCCAGTTTTCTCTGCCTTTTGTTATATATAGTTGCTTGTAAAATCCCAGTGGTTTTTTAATGGTTGTAATAGGTAATTCCATTTATTAACTGTGCACCAGCAAAGCTGCATAGCCTGACTGAAGCTTGACTAAGCCTTTTCCTTTTTTTGTTACCACTTCTACCATATCTGATTTATAACTTAGAATAACTAAGCGGAAGTAGCATGGATAGAAAGGAATGCAGATTGTAAGTTTTTTCAGTATGTCACAGTCCCAATATATATAAATATCCAACTCCATTAATTCCATTACATAAAATGTGTTCCTTTTTGGGATTACAGTAATGTAACCATCTTATTAAAATAATACTCTACTGATTTAATTCAGAACAGAAGCTGGGGTAATATAGTGCCTTTATGTAATTTAGCATAAGCATGCAAATAATTTAGATACTAATGAATTAAATAATTTTGCCTAGGTATTTAGATAGACAGGCATGGAATAGTGCATTTTAATAGAAACATTTAAAGTACGAGAATCTGGAAATCTTAGAACATGATCAAGTTTTATGGGTGTATGGAGTCAAACTCAAGTATAATTTTGCAAATAATTTTAAAAAGATTGTCAGAATACCTACCACCTTCCCAGTTGTATTGTGATTTGGACATCGGATTGGCTGCAGTGTATAATTGTAAAAACAAGCAAATCTAGGCATAAATCTAGTTGTCCACTCTGAAATTAGTAGCTCCCAGGTGCCAGGAATCTTTTTTTCCGTGGTTTAAACCTGGATGTTCTTTGGTCATTGAGTGTGTCACTTATTTCAGGTGTGCGTGGGCCAGCTGCAGAATGTTTTTTACTCAGTGAAAGTAAAAAAAAAAAAAAAAAAAAAACTTTATTATGATTTGGCAAACTGTGCTGTGCCCTTGTTTGAATTTTGCCATTGGTCTTGAAATTTCATATCCCAATAAGGAAGAGGCTTGCTAAACTCACTTGTTGAAAAATAGCGAGTCCACACAAAGGAGAGCTGTTGGACATCAGCAATCACGAATACAGTTGCTCAGAGATTCAGAGATTACTTGCTGTTTCATTATTAGCTGAACTACTTCTATAAAGCCTAAGTAACTGTAGGCTAGTTGCTTTTCTGCTAGTACCTTTTTTATTTTTTAACTCATTATTCATCATCCAGCCTGTGTATACCTTCTTATCATAACTTATTTGTTTAACTAAGATCTTTCTATTATTTAATCTGTTTCTCAGTAGCTGTTTTGCTTTTTTTTTTCTTTTTTCTTTTTTTTTTTTCAAATTAATTTCAGCTTGTCAGTGTGAGCCTCATAGTGAAACAATCAGAAACAAATGAAGTATTTCTAGAGGCTGGTTGCTCAGGGTTTTATAGAATAGGATTGCTGCTTCACCACTCAGGGATATGTCATCTTTGTTTGAACTGGCCTTTGCTGTTGCTATTTTGTGTTCAACAGTCATATCAATTGCTCTTTCCAGGAAGTAAAAAATGACTTGATATTCTCTGTTTAGATTTCTCCATCTTACTGAATGGCTGTTTCTGTGGAGATTATTCTTCCCTATATCTCAGCTTGCGTTTCTCCAAGTTGAATCTAAATTTATTTCCTATCCATATTTCTAAACTCTTTCTGTCCCCTGTTATTTCTCTGCCCACACAGACTTTCACACTGCCTCTCAGTTGAAGATTACTGGTGGGCAACGTACTGGTGTGGAGCTAGCACACTGTCTACTTCTCTCTAGCTGTCGAACTACATATATCAATCTCTATAACATACTGAGGGCACGATTATGCAATATGTCAAAACTATTTCTCACATGTTAAGTCAGGTGTGCTCTCCGACTGCTTTGCTGGTTAGAAGTTCAGTGCTCTATAAATTCAAGCCCTGTTGCTCAAGCATCTTGTTAGACCCAGCTCATCCTTTTTAGCCTGATAATTTTAACACGTGTGATGTACACAGATTTGTAGTAAGAGAGAATAATTTGTTAACGTAGCTTTGTCCCTTTCAGCTAACATCTTATCCTCCTGTTTTGAAAATACAGTATGCATTGCAAGGGAAGAGGTGAAAACATCGAAGACATTGTGAAACTTCTCAGTGTACCTTCAAATGGAAGATAATTCACTGACAGTTTTTACTTTTGTTTTATAAGTTGATAAGCTTTAGTGGTGAAAAATCCCTTGAATTCTTGTCTTCACCTTATTTCTATTTCTATATTTACTGTCTCAATAGTAATGCAGCATGTTGGTCTGAAAGCCCATAGCCCTAGAGCTCATTCTGTGTATTTTTATCTCATTTTATAGTATGAAGAACTGATGGAAGCATTTAAAAACCTACATAAGGAGTGTGAGCAGCTCAAAACGTCTGGTTTTTCTACTGCAGAAATAAGAAGGGTAAAAATATGAAAAAATAGCACAACTTTTGAGATTTTTTTTTGAATGCCAGTTTTATTTTTCTGGTTCTGTGGACTCACAGTGTGGAAGTTGTAGAGGTCAGAGCTAATAGGCACTGCAGTTGCTTTTTTGAAACTGTTCTCTGTTGGCAAACATTAGAAAGTCCTCTCTCATGCTTAGAACTGAGCTTTCTGAAGCAGATTGGGAAACAAGGCTGCCAAGACTGTGTTCAGCATGATTTTCAAATATTAGAACTCCTTATTTTTTGTGACCACAAACTGATATAAAACCTTTTCCTTTACTGATACAGGGTAATAATGTCAGAGGTTGTTGAATGAATTAAGGACTTAAGTCAACAAAATGGTGCTTCTGTGTGGCTAGGGTGTTAAGTAAAGATATTTGCCCCATTTCAGCAAAATATTTAAGCATGAATCCAGCTTTCCAGTAAGACACACACATAAGTTAAGCAAGTTTTGAGATAAGGACTAAATTGGAGAAGTTATTTCCTTTTCTCTCACAACTGTCAATCTGTGGAGTCCTGCTGTTGTAAGATAGGATTAAAGGAGGATAATAATTGGGTACATGTTTTAGAACTATTAAGTGTTTCTTTTAACAAAATTTTAGTGGGAAAAGTGGAAGCAAACATCACTCCTATGCAATTTCATGCAAATTATCTGCCAGGAAGTGTGTGATGGTGGTAACCTTTAAGAACATGTGACCACATCAGTTCTCGAATTCATGCTGATTTTTGCTTGTTTCTGTTTGTTTTTTATTTTAGAGAAATACACAAGTTTTTATTTTAAATGTTCACATTAGTACTCAAGGATGCAGATAAACTATTGTTAACATAAAGAGTATTTGAGCTGAGGAGGATGTAAGAGAGATGAAAGAGACTGGAATCCTGTGTGTTCTGATCATAGATTGATAAAATTATAACCAGTTCAATGTATTCAGAGAGGAATTATGATTTTCATGTTGGTTTGTACAGTATTTAGTCTAATCCATATTATATAGTAAAATACATTAACATTTATTTATTTTTGCTGCCGTTTAGGATATCAGTGCAATGGAAGAGGAGAAAGATCAACTCATCAAAAGAGTAGAGCGTCTTAAGAAGAGGGTAATAAGAGAAGTAACGCTGTTACATTTCAGTGTCATAATCCTTGGCTTGCAACTCTGATTTTGGAATGCAAACAAGGATTAGGATAAACATACCGTATGTCTAGGAAGGAGTCAAATAACTAATTGACCCACAGGGAATCTCCCTAGGCGTTAGTCCAGAGCTTTTAAGAATCTTGAGTCCAGTACTTTGCTGTCATTTCTGAGTAGTAACATGTATGGAAAGGAAGTGCTAAGTGGGCTTGTGAGACATATGATCTCTTTTAATGTATTTCTCAACTATCTGACAGTAACATGCACTATTTATCCACTTGCTGTAGGTGGAGACAGTACAAAATCATCAACGAATGCTTGAAATAGCAAGACAGCTTCGCTTAGAAAAAGAGAGAGAAGAGTCTTTGGCTCAACAGAAACAAGAACAAAAAAATCAGGTATTGACATAAGAGAGTACCTATTAAAATAAATAATTGTTGACATCTGTTTGGGGGTCATGCATATAAAGAAATAAATCAGAAATAAACAGAGTTTCTCCCAACATCAGAAAATTAAATCTCGTTTAAAATAGAAATAGCTGTGTACATTTTAAAGGAAGAGGCTTGACCCTACAAGTTTTGAACATCTCATTTAAGATATTTGGCTGCCTCAGCTGCCCCTGACATAATCATTTAGCAATCCCAGGAAATGTTCCATGACTTATTGTGGTAGCACCCAAAGAGAGGTCATTATATTTATGGTAGCGAGCAAATGTTTCCTTAGTTTGATTATATCTCTGTACACTTGCACTAAGATTTCAGCGGCTAAGTGATACAGCAAGTACCCCAACTTTTCGCTGTGGATCAGTGCAGAGGGAATAAATATTCAGGAGCAACCTTTGGGTTTTGGTCCCTAAGTCTGACAAAGATGATGCTGTAGGAAGCACTGGAAGCAGCTGGAATCTGACTATAGGGCAGGGTTTATTCCTAAGATATGTTGTGGAAACAAGATTCTTTAATATAAAGTCCAGCACCAGACTGTTGTATCATCTCACCAAATTCTGTTGATTTCAAATATAACATGAGCTTCCACACTGTATTAAAAGGAGAAAAACTCAGATTTCTAATATTGCAGTCTATATCTGGATTTCAAATTAATGTGAATCAGGGTTTCAAGCTGTTGGGTCTTTGCTTGAGGAAGATCACAAGTAGAATGAAAGGGATGTCTATCTAATTCCACTTCTTTTTATGCCTTTCCTGAAATTGCAGAAATGCTATTCACTTGGATGTTGTTTGGCAACAAGCTTTGCAGTGTGTTCTCCACTTGGCTCAGTGTTAGAATGGTGGATCGCTGTGACAACTCAGCTGCCTTGCAGGAACTGCAGTAAAAGATAGCTAGAATCAGGGCAGCAGTAGAAAACTGTCTTTTTTTTATTGTTGTTTTAATGTTCAAACCACTTGAAGGTTTGGTTAAAAAAGAGTCGAATGATTTTCTGCCATAGAGAAAATATCACTTGGGAATACAATAACACTTTTCTTAATTAACACTATAGAATATCAAGTCAATCCAGGCCAATTGTTGAAAATTTATTTTGGCATGTTCCCTTGCGAACCAGCTGCTTATAGCTACCATTTTTTTTTTTTTTGTATTTGGGGTTCTTTTTGATACATTTTGTTTTCATTGCTTGGATATGCATTTCAAATGAATTAACTTACATGTGTCCAATTGTGTCTCAAAAGTTGTTCCATGCAGAGCAGAGACTGCAAAGAGCACAGCTCCAGCTGAAAGAGATGCATCATGCAGTAGTGGATTCAAAACCTGAAAGTAAGTGGTAATCTATAACAGTTGGGGGTTTATGCTTTTTCTCTGTTAGAAATGAAATCAAAACTGTATGACTGTCAATAATATGGTAGTGCCAAAAAGCCTATAGGAATACTGAGAAGCTAACGGAAGAAATAACTTGTGTTCTGAAGTCACATGCTTGAGATCCTAAGGCTGGATGTGTCTTGCCATAAAATGCCAGGTTTAGTGAAGTTTTATGTTTTTTGTGTTTGTAATTGAGCATCAGTGAAATACTGCTTCTTAAAATTTTTCTCAATGAATGTACAAATACATTGAATACTATGTTTTAGTCAGTGTAGATTTGTGGGATTTTTTTAGTTTCATTCAATAAAACATTCACGTGAAGGGCTTTAAGGTCTGTTTCTTATTGTGTTTTTTTATGTTATCAAAAATAAAGCCACTTCCTAATTAAGCTTTTATAGAGCATGGATTTTACACACACATGTGTATATACATACACACATACACCTATACGTAAGATTATATACACTAGATACTTGTATATTAATGTATAGACTTAATATAAATAAATATTTATAATATATAAAATACTTTGTTCTCGTGATGTCACTGTAGCTGAGTTATTCGTATGTTGCTGCATTACATTAATAATGTCGAGACTGCTTCTGCTCATTTTCAGTGGTATCTCAGTCTGCAAATAAACTCAACAAAATAAATTATACTACTTGTAGAGTAAGTTAGTCCTCTATGATCATTTATAAAAATAGCAGGTGGGAAGGAATTGTGGTTAGTAGATTAAATGCATAATAACTATCTCCAAAGGCTACAATTTTACAACATCTAAGCTGCTGATGGTGTAGTTACTTTGAAGGAAATGTAAGAAGGATTAGCCTGAGTCAATGTAGGGTTCAGTGTTTCTGATGCATGTGACCACAATAAGGTTATCAGTAACCCATCAAAGGATTGATACAGGTTTTATGCGCTGTTTATACAGGCATTGTGGATCATTAATATAGAAAAATTCTACTGTCTGGAGGATTGTATTGTGAAGGCATAAGACTCAGAATGGTTCTTTTCCCAGAACTTTTGCAGTTGCATTCGAAGTTGCTCTGGTAAAAAAAAGCCATAGAATGATTTTTGTTTTATCTACAAATTACTTCCCAAATGATAGCTATAGATTTAAATTTAGCAAAGTAAGTCATTGGCCTACTTTTTCAAGTACATTTAGTATTTCAGTTGCATCACAGAACAGCTTTGGCAGTTGTTTTGAGTTAGAGGATTTTTCTCAGTCAACAGCATGTTATGTTTTTATTAGTTCATAAATTTTATTTTTTTTTTTAAACAATGTTCATCAGCTGCTGAACCACAAATGGAACTAAAAGAGTATCTGAACTATCTTCTTTACTCTGAGGGACCTGCAAGTAATTTTGTAACCGTTCCATTTTTGCAGTAGCTACCAGAGAGTTTATACAGCAAAGCTGTGTCAACATTTCTATTTCAGTTCCAGGGGTATTTTTAAGGCCAGTGGAAACTTGATGGGTTCAGTTCACAGAAGCAAAGGTAACATAATAAAAAGTCAGTAAATATGTCATTTAATCATTGAGATGAAAATAAAGTTTACTCATTTAATTCCCTTGTCTTGAGTCCTGCTTGCAGGGGAAAAAAAAAGTGTTTAGATGATCTGAAGATAAACTTGGAGTCATTACTTAAGAAAACTTCTTTTGAAATTTTGCCCAAACAAAGACTTCAGGACTTAGCTTTGTAATTGCTTTTCTCTATACTAGTTACAAAGACACTGCTTGTCGTAGCAATTACAGAATGCTTTTTTATTTATTTATTTTTAATAATTAGAATTAGGTGACCAAAGTGCATTGAGTAAGATAACATTTATTTTAAAAGCTTTGTTGGTCTACAGTTAGCACAATTTATTTTACATAAAAAAAAAAATAAATCCCTTTGGCTGAAGTTCTGTATCTCAGCTGCATACTCACATCAGTATAGCTTGTATGCTGACAATTCAAAGGCTGTTTGGTAGTTGTGGATTTTCTGTACAAATCAGATGCTTTCCCTTAAAATAATTGAGTTCCATTTTTAATACTTAGGTGTTTTTACTTCCAAATCAAGATAAAATTATAAAAGTTGTTGTGAATGAGTGGAAACTTTTTTATATGTCTTACGGACACATGCTGCTTCAACTACTTCATCTTATAATTACTTTAGGATGACACTTTTTAAAGAAATGTAAAGGAATTCTTTAAAGGACGCAACTAGCATGTATTTAAGAGTGGCGTTAATATGCAATTAGCATCAGTCTGCTTTAGCTGTACCAGGGAAGTATAATTTATGGTTAGTAGTTTACTTACTTTTAGAATCATAATAAGTTATTTAGAAAACCTTGTACTGTTTCATGAAAAACAGTTGATCATTGTCAAATATCTTTCAGACTAAAATTGATAACATTGGTTTCCATAGTGCACTCCTTCCTTGTTTATTAACTTCAGTACCACCCAGCATGTTGCCTAACTACAGAGAGGGAGTTCCTGCTGCTAGTACTGACATGAATTTCTGATTTTTTAAAATTCATCTTTCTTTGTTCTGGATATGAATAGTATTTTTATTGATACTGATCACTAGTTTGAATAACCTAGCCCATGATTCCTCATCAAGGTTGCCGTTTTTTTTGTTTGGAATATCTCTGCTGGAACAAACACAATTTGTGAATGCCAAGAAGTGAACCGAATTACTGAAATTCTTGATCTCTGTCCATTTTACAGAACTTTATTGTTCATTTTATTAGCAGAAATATCGAGAAGTAGATGACTAGCTTGAAAATATTGATTGAAGAATGGGTTAAGAGGATTTTTGTTGATAAACAGTGAAATGTGTGATTTATACACTAAATTAAGTTGGTATGGAATAACATTTAGAGCAAAGAGAACATCAAAGATACCAGTTAAAGAGGAAGTGTTTTATACAGATGTCTCTTTTATATCATTTGAAACATTTTATGAAAAATAGAAACTTAGGAGACTATTACTAATATTTTCTATTTGCATGAAAAGATTAACATTTTTCTTTTCGTTAAGTTTAAACCTTTTCATTTGCCACAGAGCTATCTTTCCCTAAAATTCCAAGTTTAAATAACTTCCTTTCAAAACTACAGACCAGGTTACAATTATGGCAAAGGAGAATGCTTAGGTGGAACTTGATAATAAAATTGCTTATAATTATCTATCGGAAATACAATCACTGTCAATTCATACAAGGTTAGGGGGAAACCACTTTTAAAGTGGTTTAAAAAACTAAAAACTCAGCACGACCTATGTTAAATGGATTAAAAGGAGTTTACTGGAGCTCCCAGGGTCAAAGAGTTGGTGCTATCCTTGCATTTAGTTGTAGAAGGAAATGTAACAGAAAAGTTGTTAGCTCTTTTTTTAACTCAGGTATTTCCATCACTGCAAAACTGTGTCTGTGGTTTAGAATTTGAGACGATCGTTGGAAGTTAGATTTCAAAGAGACACAATAATATTATAACATGGAAAGCATGCCTTACAGTACAAGATTCAGGAAGCTGTTTAATTTTTGAAGGAGATATTGAAGGGATGATCTGTCATCATCTGTCATTATTTGTATGTCCCAGATCTCTTTTTAATATGGGGAAATGGGAAGTGATATCATTAGAAGCTGTGGACTGAATCACTTAAATACTGCTTTGTAGAAGATGATTGCAGACAGGGAAGTGAAGGCTTTGACGTTTAGCAAGTGAATGCCACGTGGAAGTCTATTCTACACCTGCCTTTGTCATAGCCTTTCTATGTGATATTAAACAAAGCGTTGGTCAATAACCTATAAAATGAGCGCTCCCTTTTTTTTTTTTAATTATTAAATCAGTTAGTGTTGCAAATGTTTTTGGTATAGAATACACAACTGGTAGCCCATTGAGGGGAAAAAAGTAGTAATCTGAGCTCAAGGTGGATCAAACTTCAGCTCAATTAGCAGAATTATGCAGGGAAACTTGCCTTTTTCCTACATGACTGAGCAAGCACCAAGAAACTCTTTCTCCCACCCATCTCTTTGCAATAATAATAAAAATTGAATGGAAAACATGAGGAATTACTGTTAATAGCTCTTCACATGTAAATACATGGTTGGCACAGTCTTGCTAAAATAGCCTTAGGGCACAGAGCCAGACTTTTTGTGCAGCTTACGTATGTAGATTTTGTAATCATAAGTCAATGTTAAAACATTAAAAACAGGGTTTATGTGTGTAATGGAAAGATTTAAAGTATGCTTGCTTTTCTTTCCTTGAGCCTGGGAATATGAAAAAGGGATGTCTTTCACTGAAAACAAATCTTAAAAGAGCTGCCCTGTGTTTGTTTTCTAAGGTTCAGTTAAGCAGCAAAAATAGCTCTTAGGTAGTTACTTCTCCATATGTCAAATCATATAGGAGGAAAATATCTCCAGAAGTATTTAGGAAAGAAACTACATTAGTCATGAGGGATGTTGACATCATCATGTCTTTCCCTGTCAAGATGTCAAGTTTTAACTTGCTTCATTGCTTGGTGCACCTTCAACAGCAAGCGTGAATGCAGAACCAGCCAGTGTTTAAAAGAAGCCGGTAATAGCTCTTGGGTTATCTGCGAAGCAAATCTAGATAGTGATCAGGGTTTTACCCTGTGAAGCCAATAGGCCTCTGCTCGTTTGAAAGCAATCGTTTAGGCATGGTTGTTTCCTGAGTTTAGTGTCATATCTATGATGAATTATTTAGGCATATTTATGCAGTTTTATAAGAAGGCTGGAGTAGGATAAGAAATAAGATATGGTATGTATGCAGATTTTTTTTTGCTACCAAGAGGAAAGCTAGAAAACAAGAAATTAGTTTGATTAAACTGTTAATATTAAATATCAGGGTAATTTAATTGACATCACTTTGATTTCCACGCCAAAGTTCTTGGTTATAAATATCTAGTTGGGAGTTGTGCTTCTAGTCAGTTCTGAGGTGATAATTCAGCTCACGGTGTACGTGGGAAGCTTTGCTGCTTTTGCAGAGGTGGTGGATTTCTAGTGAGACTTGAGAATGTAGTCCTTCCTGCACAGCTCTGTGGTGGGCCGAGGAAGACTGGAACCCAGTTCTTTTGCAGGAAAGAAGTGGGAATTTTCATGGGTTGATTAATGTTCCCTCTGAACCTCCAGGGGTGTTTCTCAGGTTACAGCTGTAGCGCCCAGTGCCTAATGGTTATTGCATGCATATAGTAAGTACGCTTTCCATTCTGAAATTAGTACTGATGCTGTTTATTTTGTGCAAGATGAATGACCTTTCCACATAGAGGAAAAGAACCTATGACATTGTTGCTTTTCATAAACACAGAGATCAACAAACCGAACTGCTGGAAAAGAGGAATTCCCACTCATTTTTAGTTTGCGTTGACTTTATTTTTTTTGCAGCACTGCTTTCCCTAGGGTCTGTTTCCTTTCTTCTCATTTTCGAGGCTTTCTTAGAACTAAGAATGGCTTATTTCCTCTCTGGCAGCTAGACCAAGTAGCTTTCCTTTCAGTCTAAGCTGAGAGCAGAGGCTGAAGAGGATCTATCAGTACTGTTTCTAGAGGTAAATAGTTGTAAAAGAATGGGCCCCCCTTTTCCAAGGCTTGTATTTCACTGTGCTCTGTTTTCTTTTGCCAGTCAGTGATATGGTCAGCAGGCTCTTTAGCCTGAGAGCCAAAACTCTTCTTTCAACCTGCATCCTTTCCTCTGTCTGTTTCAGCAAGGTCAGCTCTGTTATTGTATCTCTGTACTCAAGCTTTTCTTTGTGTAGAGAAAGACAGAGATTTGAATTTCTTGTTTTTCTTTGTGTTTCATAGTAATTCCATGTTCTCAGACAAACAACAACAAAAACCACCCCACTCCCTCAGCAAGTAGTTTTAAAATGTACCCAGGATACGTACCTTTTAGTCATCTAGATCATGAAAAATACTCTGAAATACCTGTTCCCACTCTCATCTGACATGTAACTTGCAGATCTTACAGTAGTCCTTAGTAGAGGTGTCTTGGAGGAGTAATTGCACTAAACTGCCTGTTGTCAGCAGACGACTGTGTAATGTAATTTAAATAGCAGCTTCATTTTATTCTGTCATATTTTTCTAGCTGTGTATTGCTCTTACCTGTATGTGCCTATGTTTATTTATAAATTATCTGTAAAGGAGGTTAAATTACTTTACCTAGCAAGAGCCAAGTCATAAGCATGGTATCATGCAGTGTGCATCAGGCTTGCATAGAGAAAAACTTAAGTGTGATTGCTTTTCTCAGTAGAATTTTTGACATTACACAGCATTTTCTTCTTTTTTTTTTCAATTCTTTTTTTTTTTCAGTATTCACAGTCAATATACTGTCCCAAGACTGAACATTTGTTCATGAAAGAAAAAGTAGTCTGTTCCTTAGAGAAAAGCAATTTATAAGTGTTACAGCAATATAGAAGACTATTAAGTGTATGTAGGCATCCATTTAATTCCGCTCATTTTAAGGGCAAATTTCAGATGCCAAATTAGAACAAAGAAGTTTTATTTTAAGGAAGAATTTCCAAGTGTATAACAGATCTTACATGAGGCTGGCCAAATTAAGATCTTTGTTCTATTTTGAGACACAGATAAAGGATTCATGCTGAGATAATTTCTGTCTGTAGATGATGTAATTCACATGAAACAATGACCTACGTAATCTATGGGTAGAACTGGCTTCAGGATGCTTGCTCCTCTGCGCCAGCCAGGGAAGCTGTAAGGGATACAATCTTCAAAGGAGCCCTGAGCAAGTCAGCACAGCTGTGATGTGTTTTGCTGTCCCTTACCCTGAATGCATATAAGCAACCCAAGCCTAGCCATCAACTTTTAAAATTTATAAAGAATGTAATTCACAACAAAATGTAACACAGAATCAAGTATCTGGATGTGTGAGACATGCACAGGGTTATCAGTGTTGTGTGTTGAATTTTAGAACTGATTCAGCTAGACTTTCGTCTAAGGGTTTTACTTGTTCATTGATTAAAATAATTTGTCGAGAAATTAATAGTTACATGTTAGAGATGCAGATGGATAATGAATGTAATGCATATTGTATCATTTAACAGCTAGATTAAAAAGCTAAAACGAGTAACTACCTGTTTCTTTGAGTTTTGAGAAGAAGACTTAAACGTTGTGCTGTTGTTACTGTAATCTGCTGAATACTTTAATATGTTGGGGAAATGAAACTTAATTATCCTCTACATGACTTTGGCTATAGACATACATTGATTTAATCTGTTTTTAAGGTTTAATGAAGAAACTGGAAGAGGAGATAAATTTCAATTCATACCTGACTACTGAAAAAATACCTAGGGAGCTTGAAAGCAAAAAAAAATCAGTATATTTCTTACAAAAGACAGTTGGAGAGCCAGCTCTGAGTCAATCAGATCTCAATGTACTTGAAATGAAGGTAAGCACTTAATTGGTGTTCCATACCATCTCTAGAGTTCTTGTATATTGCAGTTTTCCTATCCTTACTTTACACCCGTGAAAAAAGGTTTAATTCCCAAAGGAACATCTTTCAGCTGTAAAAGAAAAGATGCGCTAACTTGCTGAATGCAAGCTCTTAGATAAGTTAAAAAAAAAAAAAAAAAATCAAACCCCAAACCACAAAGCCCACCCTATCCTTAAATGCTGTATAGAAAATCATGTTAGCAATTTGCTGTGGTATGAGCAGAGATGTTAATTCAGCGTTAAAGGTTTGAGCAAGTTAAATATCTGAAAGAAAAGTTGTTTATGGAAAAACTTAATTTATAACTCAGAAAAAGAGCAGGATTTATTGCCACTTAAGTACATTTGTATTGTTTTTATATTTGTATCATTCTAAATTCAAGATTAAATATGTAATGTGGTGGTTTAGAGGAATTTAGAGTAACACTAATCGTTAGTATTTCTGTTGATGGTGTTGAAAGTTTACAACAGTCTTAGCTAGGGTAGGAAGAGCAGTTCTAAGTACTACTATGTACACCGTTCAGTCTTAAATGTCCTCTCCTTCTCTCACCAGTTGGAGATCCTAGAATTATTAAAAAAATAAATTACTATGAAAGACGAATAGGCAGAAAACAAAGTATTTGTAATTGATCAGAGAATGATTACCCCATGGAGGTGTGAGGGCTGTCATCCACCATTCTTCTGGTGTCTTATAGAGAGGTTTAACAACTTCATCAACATCATGATAGCCTGCGTGTGCCTGCATGCATTTGCTCTGTGGCACACGTCATACTAATGTAATAAATGCCCGTAGTTTGGTTGTTTGTTTGTTTTTTTTTGGATCAGTCATGAATCAGCAGTTGAGTGTCATCAAGAATACGCTCTATTTTAAGGTTACGACTACTTTTTGTGAAAGAAAAAATAGTGACAACCCAATGCCATTTTGAATCCTGATCGTTATAACTTCAAAGAATGACAGCATTATTAAACTGTAGATTAGGTCTGAAATATTAAACTAGCTCTGTGATTCAGCCTCTGCTTTCCCAGTTTCTTTCTTTAAATCAAAACAACATTTGTGGTTGCAGTTATTTCTTTTAGGCATAGTCGAAGCCCTGTTTTACACCTATCTTTTCCAAAAGTATTCTTAGGATTTTGGCAATATTTCAAAGAGCTTCAAGATTTCTTTTTCACCATGAGGTAACCTTTTAATTTGTTATATTTTGGAAGTGTGTTCTTAACAGATAATAAAAACATGTCATATACTTGGCTGTAATCACAGCATGGCCTTAGCATTTCTTTCAAAGGCAGTCTTCTATTATCTCAATGTCTTTAAAAGGAGCTGAATTGCAGTAAGTATGATATTATCATGCATTTTATAATATATAAAACAGGAATTTTATTAAAAAAATTGAATCCTTATGCCATCTTCAAATTCAGACCTGTTCTAACCACCAGTAGGAAAAGAAATAGGCTTTTGTAAAGGAACAGAATTTACTAGTGAGTTTCTTCAGGTGTTGGACTATTCCTGGTCATATTAAGCACTTTATTTGAAATATTTAGCTTTAAAAATTCAGATATTACCCATAGTAATGTTAGGGTAATGTCCAGCACTGCACATGTATTATGTTTTGACTTTGTTGGATTTCAGCACGTATTTACACTGCTTGCTTATCAACACTCATCTAGGTAGCAGAGAATTAAAGGAAGGTTGCTAGGGCTGTGGTTCAATGGCTGATGAGAGCCCCAGTTTAGCATTAAGTCAGGAGTGGAAAAGCTGGAATCAGTTCACTGGTGTAGCTGTTTATTAGTTTCCCGGTGCAGTTAAGTTTCAGCTAGAATGAAGATCAACAGTTTGAGCCTATGGGCAAACAGGTGCATTTTGCGTCAGTAGAAAAAAGGTACCAGAGAGATGGAATATAATGAGACTCTTCAAACCACTGATGCAATTTAGTATCAGTTCAATTTTATCTGTTCCTCTTTAAACTTCTGATAGATACTTGAGTGAAAAGGAATTTTAGTTAATATCGCTAAAAGCACATTTTCACATAGTACATGACAACACCGTTCTTTTTTCTGCCTGTGTGTGCCAATTTACATGCGTCTTCTGTCTACATGTACCACTTTACTTAATTTTCAGAATAAGCTTCATGCTTCTGCCTTATCATAAAGGCACAGAACTGGAAATAGAAAAACATAGTCTCTTCCTGGCCAATACTGAATGACTCATTCAGTTGTTTTTTTTCTTCTTTTTTCTCTATTTTAAAAATGGAACTGGTAATATTTCCTTGTAACTGGGTTGTTAGTCTGGCTTGCAAAGCATTTAATTCTTGGAGAAGGCAAAGAAAGAAAGCTCTGTTTCTTTTAGTTTTCTGCTCTGTTTTTCAGATAAATGAAGTAAATGCACAAATAAATCAGCTTATTGAGAAAAGAATGAGCAAATATGAGCCAATTGATAGTAAATTTTCCATGTATCGTCAACAGGTAAGGAGGAACAAAGCATTTTTTAAGTAGAAGCAGTAAAGCAGTTTTAGTCACTGACTATTTGACAGACTGATTTTTTTCTTTAATTTATTAAAGCATAAATCAGAAGAAATAAATAATAGTGCATGACAAAACCAAAATCAATAGCTGTTGAATATATGTATGTTTAGGGCTTAGTCAAACAATTGTTTTCAGTCATTCTAGTGAGTTTACGTCAATTGCTGTCTGAGGTGTTGCCCTCACAGTAATTCTGGAAGGATCATTTTGGAGGAGCTATTTTGGTAAGTCTCCAGCTGTGGACAGATTCTTACAAGGCAGCATGTGGGCTGACTGCTGCAGTCAGACCTGGATGCAAAGCTTGCTTTGTGTTTGACCACATGCTACTTTTCCTTTTACATCTGTTAAGAAGGTATTCTTTGATTTTATTATTTTTTTTCATCCTGAGGTTATAAAATAGTCTCTCTATAAAATGGGCTCTGTGGTCTAGTCTTAGTAAATTTGTAACTTATAAAAAGGATTTATGAAATCTAAGATTTTTGGAGCTTACGCAGAAACATACGTGATTTCTTTTCCAGCCGACCTGTGTAGCTGCTGATTTTATTGAAAATTTTCATAATGATGCTTATGGTGATGAAAAAAAATAAAAACCAAAAAGGCTTGGGTAAAATATTCAGTGGTAGGAAAAATTGTGATAAAATGTATACTATAGTTCAATCACATATGAAATATGAAACACCCAATTCTGTTTTGTAAGAGATACGCTTCTTCCCTAAAGAAAAGCCTGCTACATGATATGCTGGTGCCAAAGACCACCTGGCTAGTGATACTTCTAGCTATTCTAGGAGTTCAGGTTGCTGCTGTGAGTTGAAAGCATATGGTTGTCTTTGCTTTGTTCTTCTAGGGACAACTTGCTTCTGTTTCACAAAATAAACATATATATTGTACTACAGTTTGTTGCTGCAGATAGCTCATGAAGCAAAGAGCTGAGTGGATCCCAGCAGAATTCTGTTAGATATATCTGTTAGAAATAAAGCTGGCCCTCTTAATGTAGTGTGAGAAAGCCGTTACGTTTTGCTTCATTTTTTCTTTTTTTTTTTTTTCCTTCAGATGAAGAAACCAACCATGCATCCAAATTCAGGCTCATACATCTAAATTCATGTGTTGTGTTAAAATATACTTTGGCAAGATAAAAATACTTTTTTTTCCTGAACTAATGTATACTTATGTTCCTAAATCTGTTGACTTCTAGTCAAACATTAGGTACTTTTAAATATTCTGCCTGGTACAAAACATTATTTTTTAAATGCTTTATCTTCTAGACTCAAAAAAAAAAAAAAAAAAAAAGTAATCTGTAATCTACACTATTTCTGTACTGTACTGCTTTATTCATTCCCTTTTAGCTATTTGCCAAGATTTAGCGGCTAGGTTCTGCTGTTAGCATAACATATTTCTGTAGGTTGGAGTAGGTTGGAGTTATAAAAATCTGTATTATGACATTTGTGAAATCTTGGATATCTTTCCAGTTAAGCCATGTTGATGTATCTCACATATGCACAAAAAGGGACTAAATAGATTAAATGGAGCAGCTAAAATGTGTACCTTTTTCTTCAATGAAAATGAAAAATGAGGTGAAGAAACATACATCCAAAATGTAAAGTAAATCAGCGTGAATCTGAGAAAAAGGCTAAGATAGAAATCTTGGCTATACTAAAGAAAGTTGGGAATTTGCAATTTGCTTCAATGAAGCTGTGGTTTATCCCACTGTGTATAATGTGTAACTGATGCTTTTTTCTTTGCAAAGAGATATGCTCACATTTCCTAATGAAAATTAGTTTCCTACAATTGAAATGTGTTTACAGTGGTGCCGTGCCTGAAATTTAAGTGTTTATGTTTTACTAATGATTAAACAAGTCTAAGCAAGAGCAATTTGCACTTTACTTGTACTTATACATTTCTAATATTCATGCAGGCATCTATAATTTCCCGGAAAAAGGAAGCTAAGGCAGAAGAACTTCAGGCTGCTAAGGAAGAGATGTCCAGCATGGAAAGACAGATGCTACAAAAGACAAATCAGGCCCAAGAGTTAGAAGGCTCTGAAGTTTTGAAAGGGGATGAGGTATGCAATATAACTGTGCACGTGAGGAAAAGGAAATTTGTAAGAGAGAGATCAATTTTTTTGTTAACTAATAGTTTCCATTTAACTTCACATTTCAAAAACTGCATCTACAGTATCTTATCCATTTATATAGTATGGTGTCAAACTACATGGCCTCAGCACTGCAACAGGCTGGGCTCTGCTTTTTTATGTATTCTCAGTAAAAATTGGATGACAAACAATGTATATGAAGACATTTTTGAAGTGCAGATAGTACAATGCTGTCTAGTGCTTTCTAACGTTTTCCAATATTTATGCTGTAACACTTTTTTAAATACTTGATTTGTAGCTGTTTTCAAATTAATAATTTAAATTATTCACATTGTATCTAATAGATTATAAAGTACATGCAGACTTAATGTTGGGCTGTCTTAACATTTCAGATCTTTGAGTTAAAATAATGTCAATATCATCACAATGGTATGATGATAAATAACTTTAACCAACTATTGAAGTCAACAAGACTAATGAGGGGATTAGGACTTAAAGTTATTAGTCATGTAGATCAATTTTATTATTCAATGTATAATAAAAATCTACAATGTTACTATCTATTCTTTATATGATAGATGATCACAAGGTGCAATACCAGCAATTACCAGAAATGCAGGTTTTTTTTTGTATTTATTACCCACAAACGCTTTTACTTCAAATAATATTTTCACAGACCCACCCTTTAGGTGCATCATTCTCTGAATTAGTGTATCTCTTTATTCCTCATGTACTGTCTTCATTTGTACTGCTATATTTTAGTAAGAGTAACACTCTTTCCTTTCTTTTTCTTTGTCTGTTTCTGTGCTTTTTTTACATACTACTCAGTACAGTGAACGCCCTTTGTAGAAGGAACTCCCTTCCTGATCCCATAGGACATGCCTGTTCCACAAAAATCTGTTTTCTTTTAAAGGAGTCTTACAGAGTAAATAAGTATGGGAATGTATGTGTCCACTCATGCATAAAGACTTCCTGCATATTATGGAATCCGTGCATATTTCTCTTGTGCCTTCTTGCCTGTCTACCCTTCTGTAAATCAAGATGAAAACTATAGGTGGAATTATCATCCAGGGTTACGTTTAGAGCAATGAATATCTCAAGTCTGCTGAAAGTAACTCATGCTACAAGACTTCAGCAAATCTTTGAAGAATTAACATGTTGATTTCTCTTACTATGATGTACTATAGACATTCATAGTAGTAACTATGTAACAATAGTAACAAGACCGCTGAATTATACTTCTCTCCACCACAAGGTTTTTATCTCCAGTGGGCACCTTGATAGAACCTTTGACAACTTTAAGACAAGAATAGAAAGCAGATAATCTGTGTTTCTGTCATGGGAAAGAAATGTTTAATTAATCATCAGGAATGCATTACAGAGACATCACATATGTTTTACATTATCTGTAAATACACTTGAAAGGTAAGAAATACTTGTGCCTACTCCTGAGCGGGGACAACATACTTTGATCAATAGCAATTTAAGGAGAGCAGGGCAGGTGGGAAACACAGTTACAGAACCTAGGCTTGATAATGAAAAAATGAAGTTAACTGTCTGATACAAGGAAGAGGCTCAATACACAGGGGGAAAAAAAAAAAAGACCTGTTTTGAACATAACATGCATTCCTTTTGTTCAAATCTGTTCTACTTTTGGCTTTTTAAATATTTTAAAGTCTTCATTTTGATGCATGCAGAATACATGATGGAGCACTTTGGGCAAAACATCAGCTTAAAATAAGAAGTGTTTGCCTTTTTCTAAAAACCATTTCTTGTTCTGTAAAATACTTTCTGTATGTTGGCCCAAGGAAGCCAGCATTATATGATCAATGTTCTGTTCCTGTTTATTAGTTCATTAGGTACACTGTAGTGGCACTCACAGGCACTCCAAAGCAGTAAAAAGAGTGTTTTCTATGGCTTAAAACTAGCAAAGAATTTGGATTCTTGATGATTTTGATTGCTTCATTTTCAAAGGTCACAGTTACCTTCTCATCTGGAAGAAGGAGATAGTGATGTTATTATTATTTTTTTAAATGTCAGTTAACAAAAATGCTGCAAAGGAGTTTGGTGCTATAGTTTTCGTATCTCCTTAAAGTAAATGCAAACACGTATTATAGAAGCAGTCCTGCTTCACAGTCAAAGCTGTGAGAAGATGAGACTGATAGATGATACAAATAAGTTGTTGGGGAAGAGGTGATGAAGCAAAAGTGAATTGAACAGGTTATCTTTCATCAGTAAGTTTCAGTTCATCGCTCACCTAGACAACCTTTCACTGTAGATTTGTTTCTAATGTGATATGTTTTTCAATTTGTATTTTCTGTTTCACCGCTCTGTTACTCCAGCTTTGAGCCAATACCAAAGGAAATCTTGATTAGTGTAATGGTGAATCACTACTGCACTACGTATGTTCAATAGAGACAGACAGGTTGTAGAATCAACCTTCACTTTCCACTGTCTGACAACTGAGAGCTGCTTTTATGCTTTCTTGTTGCAGTCCCACACATTAGTATTTAGTTCCTCCATTTTCGAAAAGGAAGAAAGATTTATTTATCTTTTAAAACAAATAGATTTGCTGTCTTAAGTCGTAAACAGGCTTTAATCCTGTCACATTTAACTTATCTAAATGGTGTGTTTAAGTCAAAGAATTATTTTTCTCCTATGCTCAATGTTTCTCATCTTCTCTTTGTCTACCTTTACTGCATTATCTTACATCATAGCACCCACAAGATTTGGCAATCAAAGAATTAGTGCCTTCCTAGCTTGTGCTCCTGTACCACAATTTGGATCTTCAGTTGAGGTCCTCTTAGCACTTCATTCACCCAAAGGTCAATCCTGGCTTATGTTTTTAGGTGCTAGTATTTTGCTTTCTCCTCTAATCATAAAAAGGAATGTTACAGCATTCCAGTTGGTTCAAGAGGTTGTACAGCTAAATAGAACTTAGAAGAAACAGCAGGGAATAATCAATTCATTTACATCAAACACACACACAAAAAGGTAGGAATAAATTGTCTGCTTCAATGATTACGAAATCTTTTTAAGTACTTCAAACAAAGTACAATGAACACGGGGCAAAGTTGGCAGGCTCCTAGCTGCAGCTGTCAGATCCTGAAAATTAGGGAATCAAATGTTGACACTTAGAAGGCTAGATGGTTCAATTACAAGTGATCCTAGGTAAAGCTGTGATATTTTTAGTTCTTTACACAACACATTGTACTTTTCAGAGTTCAGCATAGGGCCCCAAGAGCCTAGACTTTCCCAAGGTATCAGAATAGACTAGTACCATAGCTGTGCTTAGCTACAGTAGTTAAAATAATGTTTTTGAGAATGTGGTATAGAAAGTCCTATCTGTTAGTTAGCAGATATGTGAAGTTTGCGTATTAATGAGTTAATGCATATTAATTAATGCATATTAAGGAGTTTAATCTGTTCATACAGATGCCTGCCTATACCCTGGTAAAACTATAAAAAACGTAGAGGTTGATACCCTTTGAAAACAGAAGACAAATTTTTTGGCCATACATCTTGTTATTCTTCCTCTAAAATGGTTGAGTCAATCCAAATTGATGAGAAACAGTTATCAAGCCCCAAACTAGGCAGATGGATTTTTAAGAGAGTAGCTGATAAGGAGCTCACTAGTTGACCATTAAATGGCTTAAACCAGACCGAGGACATATTATCCTGTTTATTACCTTTCCCCTGACCTTTTCATTAAAGTCCTAGGTACAGTTATATTCCTGTCTGTCAAAGGCTCCTTAAACATGAAACGCGGAGAATAGATGGCAGCGAAGTCGAGAGAACAAAAGTGGCAAATCTGTAGGATTCTTACAGAAGCCAGAAGCTTTTTGCTGTAAGAAGTTAACCATCATTTAAGCCAAATGTATGCGGTGATTCAGACATAAAATATAGCTTCGCAGAACTGAATGCTCTTTCAGCACCCACTGGCATGAATAAATCATTGATTTTATTGATCTGTGCATTTCCTGTGATAACTGAAAATGTTTTTTCATTAAAAATATTCTGATTGGCCCAAATTATTAGTAATGGCTATTTTAATATTTCTTTCCTGACCAGAAGCAAGCACTCCTAGAAAAGATATCCTAACTCAGTGCTAATGAAGAATTTTCCTGATCTAGCTGTCTAATGAGCAGATTATAGGATACTTTCTTTTCAATAGATTGAGATAATACTGGTTGGATCTTTTAGAAGTTTGCCCTTCTGTGTATGAGTCAATAACTATATCCAACAGTGGCTGTACTTGCTCAATTTTAGAGCCTCTTAAAAAAAAAATTACTGAAAATCTGTCATGATAAGGAACTTTTCCTAACTGAATGTTAATACTTTGGACAGTCTGTATCCCATTAATTGGTCTAGTTAAAAAATTAAAGCATCTGCTCCTTAATTAATAGAAATAGAGATAATCAACTAAGATTTTCTGCGGTTACTGTCCTTATGCAAATGTTATTAACAAAACTGTTTATTTGGAATCTTCTTTTGATTTTATGTTTCAGAAAGATTATTTTTTTTGTACAATTAATACTTTATTTTCTGTAGCACTTTCATGTGAAGAATATTTTGATGATTATAATACAATCAAATTGATACAGTAATCCACAAAACTTCTAAATGATTTGAAAGTGAGGGATTAGTCTGTGGTCTGTTCTCTTCTGTAAACAAGTTTATCTATTTTCTCCTTTAATGATAATCTTAGAATAAGAACCTTGTAAGAACTTCACATAGGGCAAGTGTTAACTTTTAAGGAGATGAAAGGGAGGATTTATAGTTACAGTATAGGCACATGCATTCGAGGAGCTGGGCTGTGATCATTTGATAGTTGCAATTCAATTTTGTCATATGTAAAATTACAATAACACTTAATTACTTCAAAAAAGCGTTGAGAGAGAACCTGTTAATTGCAATTGCTTTCAGCTAAAGTAAGTGGAGAAGTCTAACATACCAGAACTGGTGGATTTTTCAATAAACATGGAACACAATACAGGAAATCTGCCCAGGGATGCTAGATACCTGCCTGCTCCAGGACCTTATATGAGATAGCAAAGTCCTGCTTCCATTCAGTCTGTTTCACAGTCTGGATTCCACGCTTTTTATGTTACAGTCGCCCATAAAAATAGCCAAGGGGGGAAATCATAATCTTTCGTTGCTTTCATTTGGATAGTTTTTATATCTCAGGGGGCTCTGGCTCGACTAGCAAACATGAGTCTACAGGCTTGTTTACTTTAACTGCTAACTCAGTGCCAACATTTGGTCCTTGTCCAGTCATTTAATCTTTGAAGCTTAAATAACTATTTGCGTTAAGTTGCTTGAGAAAGAAAAGCTCACTGGCGGACACAGCCTCGAATGGTGCATTACTGGGGGCACTGACAGATCCATGGGAATTCTGTAGGTTGAGCCTGCTGAGCTTCTACGCAGGGAGCAGTTGACCTGGTCTATGGGAAAGTGCTGGTGGTCAAAAATGCAATCCTTTTGGGTGGTTAACTTTACTTTAAAGTGATATGTCTTGACATAGCTATTCTTTCTTGAACTCTTTGTAGTATTTAAGCCGCAGTAAAATCCAATCTTTTATAGCATTTTAAGGGCTTGATTTTTCACATACATATAGATGGGAGCATGAGATATACAAAGCTTGAGAAGTAATGCTTACAACAGTGAAAGCACTATTATTTTGCAAGAAATTTATTTGTAGTTTTTGGAAACCTAACAGAATGATTCTTAGCTTTTAGACTGGAGAAACCTAATTTTTCCTGAAGATCCCTATTAGCTGCTGACTTAAGTGGAGTTAAATCTAACAGCTCCAGCTCTGCGTTTGGCCCTGGATCTAAAGAAGGTTTCAGTTAGTGAGATTTTGAGGGGTAATCTGTGCCACAGTTGGAGTAGGTGAAGTCTTTTGAAAATTCTGCCAAACTATTGATTGATTTTCTACAGGCATTATATTATCATTTTGCTGCTGTTTTTTGTATCTTGTTTCACCTTCTTTGTGGGGAAAAAAAAAAAAAAAGTTATGTGAAAACTTGCTTACTTTTAAAAAGCCAGAGATTGCGGTGAAAGATAGACATCTATCTCCTAAATGAATAGATTTCACTTGTCAGTGTGAGCAGCTTGTAGTTCATTTTGCATGAATTTTTTATTATATAGACTTAATCAACTAATAATAGAACTTCAGTGGAATCAGTTCTTTAATCAACAAGATCCTTTGACTCCCATTGTAAAATACATTATGCTGTGCATATTGAATATGCAAATACTCTACCTCCCACTCAAGCTATTTTCAAGACCTTAGAAGTAGTTATAGAAGTGAAGAGAACAATAGTTTGCTTTTCACCCTGGGATAAACTGTCAGAAAATTGTTCAGTTTTGATTGGTGTATGTGGTCATACAAAATAAGTTTAATCCTTTACATAATTTTTTACTATATTCCACTGATCAAATGAAATCTCTTAGGAACTACTCCATCAAGACCAAAGACTCTGCTCCTCTTAAATTTTCCTCGGTTTGCTGGAGAGATTCTATTTATATTCTTATAATCTCTTGAAAATCACAGAAAACTTGGTGTTACCTAAATGAGAAAAAAAAAAAAAAGTCTTTTATATTAACTAGGAGGATAGAAGTGAATTTGCTATGAAAAATAATTAATTCTGGTAATACCACACTAATTTGGCAATCATATAATGAAGACAGCAGGACTGTAGCAGAACTGCCTCCGTTGTGCAGTGCTGTGGCTTAGGTGACCTTGTCTATCCTTGTCCTAGGTAGTACGCACAATGTAAAATGGTATTCCAAAGCCACACATAGTCCAATCTGCATAGAGCACATTGAGTAATTTGTGGGTTTGTTCTTTCACCAAAAACGTTTATAGCTTTTGGCTTTAAAAATAGTTGTGGAGCATAGCAAGGGAGAAGCAGCTTTGGCCTAGATATTGCACAGGATGGCAGATGAACAGGGTTGATTTCATTTTGGGCGTTTTGCCCAGGACACTTTTTATAGAACATACAGTTACTCTGGGGGTTCTGAGGCTGTGGTCACATTGTTTTTTTTTGAATTTCTTCTTTAGAAGGGAGAGTGGCATCATTTTGCAAAAACAAGAAAATAATGTAATTTCAAAATCTAAGTTCTTCTGAGTTTTGAACTCCTATCAGTGGTAGCAGGGCTCCTATTTTCTGCCTGGGCCTGCCTGTTTTGCACTCACTCTGCACATGCTGAACCCTCCTCAACGAGGAACATTCTGCAGCCTATTCTTACGCTATTTACTCTAATAAATTGTATTTGTTTTCCATCTTTGGATCTGAATGCATTTAGAGCTGTGACTGGCAGCTCAAAGAGCTAAGCCTGTTTGACATATGGAAAGCATTCAGGCAAAGAAAAACATTACATGTTTCTTTCAACACCTGATTTTTCGTATCTCTTACAAATTGAGCACACTTGGATTCTGATATAATTTAGTGAAGGCTGCTATCTGTAAGGATATGAATTATTATGCTTAGTCTTTAATAAAAATACAAATTCTCCATTACATTAGGTTGGGGTGAAACGTACTGCATTTCTTTGCTTTTATTTTTCTGTTTTTAAAACCCTAGCTTGTGATATCATTTAGTTCTGCAACAGTCAATGCAACAGAACATAAAATTGTAACTATTGAGAACTAGTAGTCGAAAAGAAAGCTAATGTTTTTCCCATGCTCTATTTTTCTGCACTTTCTTACCATGTTTCTTGGTCTGCAGAGCTCTCTGCGGGTAGGCACTGCTGAGATCTGGTGCTCTGTTAAAAGTGCAAATTCCTATTACATTACCTTTTTATCATCCATGATTCTCAGAACATTTTGCAAACAGTGATTAGTTTTCCAGCTGTCAACTGGTGATGAGTAGAGCTGAATGATCTCTGTATTACAAATGAGTGAGCTGGGATGCAGAGCAATATAGCTGGTTTTCTTATCTCACACAGCAAACAGAGGGCTGGAACTAAGTAGACCCTGGGAATCCTTAATTCCAGTCCTCTATTTTAAACACTTAACCTTCAATATGCAGTCCAAATAGGATAATTACATGTTATATAGCAACAGTCAGTGATGAGGTCCTTTTTTGCTTTACATTGAATGACAAATGCTTCGATTCTCTCTCTTCTCTCTCATTCCAGTTTAAACACTATGTTAATAAGCTCCGGAGCAAGAACACATTTTATAAAAAGAAGCGACTGGAAATAGCAGAAATTACAGCTGAGTATGGTATCCTCCAGAGGACAGAAGAACTTCTAAAACAGCGCCACGAGGCTATTCAGCAGCAGTTGGTAATACAGGCATTTACTACTCCCACAGTCCATCATCCTTGCTTCCCTGATAACTAGCTATATAATAAGATAGATGCTGTTTTGTTAGTTTCTAATATATATCATCCTCAGCGCTCCTGCTGTCATTAGTCATTAGGGTACAAAATTTATTTTTGTCTGTTGATTGTGCTAAGCTGCTGTACTTTATGTTCAGCAACTGTTTTTTTTTACAGGCAGTCATGAATGTTCTGCCATTTCTTAGAATGAGGGGCTTGACCCTGCTTTTTGAAGTCAATGGTAAATCTTCACTAACTCCAGTTAGAGCAAGGCTGGATTCTTAAATTAGTTTTTGGTATCCACATACATAGTAAGGGCTTTGAAAATAATATCAACAGCAAGTAGGATTCAAGTTACTGCTATGAAATATACAGGAATAATGTTTAAAAAAAGAGGGGGCAGGAAGTAAAGATTATATCCCCAGAAAATCAGCAGAAAATGTGTTTCACAGTAAGTGAAAAATGTTAAACTGGATGAATGATTTTTCTAGGCCAGAAGAGTAGAAATCTTTTTACTCTTCTTAACTGTAACCATGTTGGCAGTATACAATCATCCCAAATGCAAAGATTCATTTTTTAGCTCACAAAAATCAATTGTTGTAGAATTTTCTTTTAATATCAGTACTCTTGTTATCAAAATATTTTTATTTATATCTGTTTTTGGTACATGTACATATTTTGCATTTTTTAAACATAAAACTATTTGCTCAATTAAAAAAAAAATACACAAAATAGTCTGTGAAAAGATATTCACGTAGTTGCAGTGGATGATGTCATGGTATTTCAGTAAGGCACTCACGTTTAATTAAAAATAAAACCAGAACTGCTACTGGGTAGAAAGAAGCACCTAAGCAGTAGGATCAGAGCTGTTCTCGTGATTGCTACTCAGCTAGAAGGAGGGTGTGTGGATGTATGTTGTCACTTAAGATGTGTTTATTTACAGCAGGCTAACTAACGTACACCAGTCATCTCACAATCTAATCACTGCAGACAAAAAGCACTAAATGTTTTTTTGTGATGCAGCTACACATGGTCAATACTATGTTCCTATACGAGTCTGACCTTTTCTAAACTACCTTGTAGCAAAACCAAAGAGCTTTGACTTCATAACGTTCTTGTTATCTGTAGGTTCATTCCCGGTGCATCCTGCCAATTCTACATTCGTACCCTCAGATGACTAGTGCACACGTTTTCCCTATGATATCAAAGATACCTTTCCTAGCCTTGGGCACAATGGCCTGTCAGATTATACCCTGCTATTAAAGTCAAAATGTTCCCATCATAGTAGCAGTAGCTAATAGAAGATATAAATCTTTTCTTAAACGTATGGTTATAAAAGGTTTTGGAGGACAATGGGCTTGGAGTTCACAGATAGACGACGCTTTTAGGAATGAATATTTTGCTTTTTAATAAATTGTGGATGCATAATCAACACCTAGCTTTCAAATTAGAGCTCTTCCTTACATACTTAATGAGCAAGCATTGCTAAATACCATTACATCAGCATTTAATTAAATGTAAAGTTTATGTAAGTATATTATGTAGTATAATATATTACTATAGTATAGTGTATATATATATATATAGTATTACTATAATGAATACAGTGTTCACTTAGTTTAGCTTGACAGTTGTTTATAAAATAATTAGCTACATTGCATCTTCTGATTAAGCATCTAGATTTACAACAGAGCCTGACCTAAAGCTTAGTTTACTTTGTGGAAACTTTCTGTTAATTTCATTGGGTGTTAGATGACACAATAGTGGTGTATTATAGGAAGTTGTTATTATCTTGCTGTACAGGCCCTAGATAAAGTCAGTTGTTGGAGCAGCTAAATTATTAATCACTTTCAAAATAAGTTGATTACAGTACGTTTCCACTTTC
Source organism: Netta rufina (assembly GCF_964035555.1). Lineage (NCBI taxonomy): Eukaryota > Metazoa > Chordata > Aves > Anseriformes > Anatidae > Netta > Netta rufina. Next base: position 12,953,853 of record NC_140141.1, on the reverse strand, counting down.
TTTACAGTATTTCACTTCTTTGAAGGAATTTGGTTTATTACTCAGTTAATGGACTCACACTCAGCCTTTGTTTGTGTGTGTGTGTTTGCAGCAAGCAATTGAAGACAAAAAAGGTATTTCTGGATATAGTTACACTCAGGAGGAGCTGGAAAGAGTATCTGCAGTAAAGAGTGAAATGGATGAAATGAAAGGCCGAACACTAGACAACATGTCTGAAATGGTGATTTTTGTCTTAAATTGTTGTACTACTTCAATCTCAATTTCTGGTTCCTCAGAGTATAAAACTAACTTTAATATTTTTGGTTGTTTTTTTTTTTCATTTTCCTTTAGTATATGTTATATAATCATAAACATATATAAAAATATGTATTTTCAAACAGTATAGACCTGCAAATGTATATTGGAAAGGTTTACTAAAATGTACATTTCTTTTGATGAGTGAAGAAGAAATTTAGAATTATTAAAAAAAAGAAAGAAAGAAACACCTATTTCCCTCCTCTTCAGAAACAGTAGAGATATCGTCTTGGTTTTAACTTTTTTTGTGTGTGTGTGGTTTCATATTTGTTCTTGCACAGTATTTGAAAAGTTAAGAGGTTTGAATTGTTAACAGAATCTTTTTTTTCCTTGTATCACTGGAGTTAAACATTCATTAAAAAACAATATTTAACATTCCCAAAGAGCTAAATATTTTTTCTTTTTCTCTGTAGCCTAACTTTCAATTATACTTAGATCTGTGGTCTTCCAACTTAATACATAGCCACAGAAGCAAAATAAAATAGCCCAAAGCAAAATAGCGTTCTGTGAAATCATTAAGGCACGTTAGAAATAAAATGGTATAATTAAATAGAATGAATCTCAAATAGAAAGCTGGATAGAATTTGAATTTTCAGTATAAATATTTTAAATTGACTCTGTTTAAGCATGTTCAAATTTTATTTAACCTATGCAGGGTGTGTTTGTTTGTTTTGTTTTGTTTTAAGGATCTCTTTTTTTTCAGTCATGTCTATACAGCTCATTCCTTTTTCCCACTCCTTAAGTTGTTTAGGTGTCTGGCACATAGACTGTCTTCTGGACATGTCTGTGGTGTTCTCACTTCAAACAATGGAAACAGAATTTGTCTGGTTTGTGGTACTGACCCTACTGCAATATGGCCTCTTTCCCTTAATTAGGCCTGCGCTTATGTTTTATTATACATAGTTCAGTCTCCTTACATCACATGTTTTTTCTCTCCATATTTTGGTTTTCTTTTTTCTCCTTACATGCCCAATAATGTAAATGTAGCATTAATATATTATTAAAGTATATTATTTTGTCACTCTATCAGGTAAAAAAACTGAATACTATGGTGGCAGAGAAGAAGTCCAGCTTAGCTCCTGTTATCAAAGAACTGAGACAATTGCGCCAGAAGTGCCAGGTTAGTAGAAAAACTTCAGAAAAGCTTTAAATAGTGCTTGTTAATGAATTAGGGTAGGCAGCAGCAGACTTTGGGAGGCAGTCCTATGTTTTGCTCTGCAAATTTGTCCATGTAGTCAAGTGTTACAGTTACAGCAGGAGTTTATTGTACGTACAGACTTCTAGTGTTTATATGTCTATGCACATCCTCTCCCTCATAAGGCACCAGTAACTTCATGGCAATGCAGTTTAGAAGTTGAGCTAAGACCACGTAAAAATGGAAGTCAGAATATGATTAGTTTGATTCCACTAATCAGATGCCTAAATGCTTCAAATAATGCAAATCCCTTGTGTCTCATCAACTTTATTTAATTGCACACCTTGTTTTGTGTGTTTTTTCTTGCCTTTGAAGTAGGTTTATTTTAATCTATTAAACCTTCCTCTCATTCTATGTAAATAAGGTCAAAATTACAAAGAAACATCATTTACAGCTCTCTGTTGTGTTGTACAAGGGCATAATCAACCCTGAAGGAAAGCTGGAAATACCAGAATAGGTCAACAGTGATTTTTAACAAGCAACAAGAATGGAATTCTTAAAAGCTGACAGTACAGGCACAAAATCAGGCAAATATTTTGTCCTTTATAGTAATTTCTAAAAATAATAATAAAATGTAATTACCATACCAGGGGAAAATTTAAAAAATCGTAGTTTGAAATCATAGCAAAGTTAATTTTGAAATTAGTTTCAAAGCTTTTTCTGCTTTAAATGGATTGCAAATAATATTTAATTGATCTAAGACCTATATTAGTCCGTATGAATGACAGATTTCTCTCATTGCTCTAGAAGTAAATAGAGCTATGAAATTTGTAAATTCTTAATTTTCAGTTTTGTAATTATATTTCCTTTCTTCTTGCAAACACTGCCATATTTGTCTACCACATTAAAGCTATGGCTGTGGCTGTAAAGAGGAAATTTGCATGCTGTGTTGTGGTGTATACAGCTGATCTGCCAGTATGCAGCTTTACCATGTGTAATAAATAATACCCACGTGCCAGCTAGTTTTATGTAAGTGCTGGTGAGAATGCCAATAGCTGAGGTTGATGTGTGACACCAACAAAAACGGAGCCTGCTTGAATGTCACATGTCAGTCAGTTGAAGGCTTTATTTATGTACTCTTTTGCCCTTTTCACATAAGGAATTAACTCAAGAATGCGATGAAAAAAAAATCCAGTATGACAGTTGTGCAGCAGGGCTAGAGAGCAATCGCTCCACGCTGGAACAGGTAAGATGGTGCCTTGGTCACACATTAATAAATGCTGTGCAACATGTTATTTATTATATATATTTATTATGGTTTGATATATCCCTGTCTTCCCTTTTGATATGGAAGCTCACTGAAGGTGGAAATGAGTAAGTGGTGACCTACAACTACATAAATCATGCATGAAGCTGCTGTGGACTAGCTACAGACCCACACATCTCCTGTTCTGAATGAGCTCAGTGGTACATCGCTCCATCCACTGAAGTCCAGCACCGGTTAGCAAAAGTATTGTAAAAGATCCATCTGCCAGAAATCCTGCTGACCTAATAGTATCCGTTAGGAAAGAATTTGACAATGAAATGTTAAGGATTAATTTGTGAAGACAAATCTTCAAATGCATTTAGCAGCTTCACTACATTAGCAAAACCAATCCAATGGTTAATTAATGCACTGAAACTGATGGCAAGGATACATATTAAATGTGATTTGTCTTGCATTCTTGAAAATTATAGACAAAAAAAATAAATATATATATATATTTTTAAATGCAGCCATATAAGTATAGCTAAGGGCTTGTCTGTATGTAGTTTACGTATTGCTTGCACTACAACACTTCTAGGAAGGGAGGTACCTAAACTAGTTCTATACTCTGATGTGGGGTCAGTATTAATGTACATGAATCTGCTTTATCTCTCTAGATTACCTCCTATGAGCTTTGTCTGGACTTGATTTCTCAAGGGTTTGCCAACATAAGGAATGTATTTTGCAATAAAAAAAGATGTACATGTAAAGTGTAGGTGGATATATAGATATTCTTTCCCTGCCGTAAAAGTACCTATATATGGTTTAATCCAAGAATAATAAAAGAACATACAGATGAACTTGCTATGAGGTAGACCTTCTGTAAGAACTATTTTGCAATATCAACCTAGGCTTTTTCCTTGGCAGACAAACCTTAGTCATGTTCTAACACACGATGACAATCAAGTCCACTGATTAGGCTGGACGTGACTGTTAGCAAACTTTTGCAGTGGAACTGGTGAATTCAGTTTTCCAGCTGATGGTCTGAAATTCATATGGTGACACAGCTTTGGAGTTGACAACTTCATTGTGGTTTAGGAGTACATGTAATCCAAATTCCATTGAATTACCAATATTCTTGGTATATTTTCTTTGACCGTTTAGGGATGGGACTAGCCCCCCATCTACATACCCCTCAACATAATTATTGATTGCTTGACATACCATCAATGTGTTCATAGCTTCTAACATACCTTTTGTAGACATGTTCTAGGAAAGGAACCATATTTAGCACTTAAGATGTGCTTAGAAACAAGACTTTTGGTAGTGCTTGTGTCTTGTAGAAGATTTATTAGTAAACAACAATTAACAGTCTTCTCTAACTGTGACTGAAACTGCACATCTAAAAATGTTACCCTTTCAGTTATCTTTCCCTTTAAGAGAGATTTCTGTAAAGCCCAAATATAAACATTTAAGAAAGGATCAGTTCAGAATTATGCCTGTTTCTGTTATGGACTCTCGTGGTTTATATAGCAACACAGGGCATGTACTATGGACTTTGAGTTATGTTATCCATTGAAATCTTATTCCTGTACTACAGGAAGTGAAAGGACTCCTTGAGGAGTGCATTCAGGAAGAAAGCAACTACCGTTATGTAAACTGCATGAAGAGGGTAAGATCACAGGAAGGACTAAATCGTTCTTTGTGAAATGAAATAGGAATTATATATTTTTAAAACATTTGTGTCTTCATTTATAGAATCTAGAAATACAGCTCCAACGTGCTAAAGAAGAAATGAAGATGTACGTCTCCCCAGATCCTCAGGAGAGGCGAAAGGCAATTCGGTAAATGGATTATTGTGTTTCCTTGTGTTAACTTGAGGGATATTCATAAACTAAGACTAAAGTTAGGAATTTTCTCACTGGCATTTGAACTGAAGGAGTTCACCTGATAAATTTAGAAACACTATAATAATCTAAAAATAAGCATCTTGAATTCCAGTATATACTGTTGTAAACCTATGAATTCTCTCAGACATACCAAAAGATTTTCCCTTCCTGCTGGAGATTATAGGCCCCAGATAGTGGTTTTAACTTGCAGCCCCTGCTGGCAAAGGCTCAGAAAAGCTGTGCTTCAGCTAGGTCCCGCAGGAAGTGTGACTCTACCAGACATAATCCCTCTGCCAAGTCTATACCAAGACTCCAGCAGGCAGGAGTTGGTCTACCACCTCTCAAAGACAGCAACCACATGCTGCCCTCAGATTCTGGCCAATTCTTACAAATCTACTGTTCTTTCAGGTGTAATAGCTATCACCATCCCTAGTACAGAAATGGAGGACTGCGTAGACAGATCTGAAATGCATTTTGGTTTGCTGCTATTTGCAGTTTTCACTGGAGGTAGAATGATTAATGTTCCATACCGTCACAGTAACCTTCATTTTTACACTCAATTTAATTGACAGAACGATTGCTTCAGACTGAGAGGTTTTTCAGGACCCCTTGCCTTTGTCTGGTAGGAAGAGAAACAGAAAAGGTTATGAATTGAGCTGATAAATTATTTTGTGTAGTTTTCCATTTCAAATAATGCAGTCCTGCCAAAAAGATTGAAATGTTTTTTGAGAATGAGATATTTTGGTTTAATTATCTGTGCAAAGAAATCTAAATATTACCATGTCATACAGATTTTTTATGCTTTACAACATACCAAATATTTTTGTAAAAGTATCCTGTTTAAAATTGTGTATATATTAAATCTTTTCATACAATATAAAAGTTGAAACAAAATTTAGGCAATAAAGTCCACAGGCTGGTTCAGTCCCATCAAAATTAAACACCAGAAAAAAAACATAATGAAATATTTTTAACTTTCATTTGATAAAAATGTGAAAATACCTGTTTTATTCTTAATATTTTTTTTAATTTTAGAAATTTGTATGAAATAGCAATCCTGTTTTCCAGCTAGTTTTATTTTTGACCAAAAAAAAAATCTTAAATTCTAGTTTTCGACAAACTGAGCAAGTTTAAGTTGTTGTGACTAGATTTATGAAGTTGTCTGTGGCTTTCACACAATAGTATTTATCAGTCGTGAAAATATTTACCCAAACAGTGGATCTATAGTAGTAAAGTTAAGGTCTGCTGTGTTAGACCAATAAGTCTGTTTTTGTTTTTTGTTTGTTTGTTTTTGTTTTTATTTTTTTTACATTTTTAATGAATGGAATGAGTGAAAAACATTTTGATCTTTTGAAAGTACGATTGGGCCTCCTCAACAGTGCAGTCACACTGTCTAAAGGAATCTCTGCAGAGTACACCAGTTTTAGTTCACTGCAGAGGGGACAACAGCTCTGCCTTGTACCTCTCCATCTCACAACCTGCATCAGTCAGCATTCCTACAGTTTGCTTTATTGTGTAGGCTTTAAAAAGCCACAGCAATATCAATCTTTAACGTGAGGCCTCTTCCTAAATTCCTGCGTTTGTATTTCAGAGACGTGACAGATTGTTGCTTGAGATCTGTATAAACTGTCATGTCAGAGCTGTGGTTCATGTACAGCTTTCTGTGCAACATGCCAAAATGCTTCGCAAAATTGTCCCATTCACAAAACGATTCAAAGACATGACTGAGTGGTAAAGCAAAGACAAAACTAAATTAGATAAATAATAATCATTCTGCATTTCATTTTAAAGCTTTAGACAATCCATCATGCAGATGTCACAGCAGAAAAACAGAACCACTAGCTGTTTATCACTTCTTAAAAAAGATAGAAGAATAAGTTAATTTTCCAAGATATCTGTCCTCTTATGTCTCTACCTCTCTGAACAATTTCTGGACAGTTCTCTTGCAGTGGTGGCAACTAGGGAAGCAACCGTAAGTGGGTAGTAAACACAGAATCATGGAATAGTTTGGGTTGGAAGGGACCTTAAAGATCATCTAGTTCCAACACACCTGCCAGGGATACCTTCCACTAGATCAGGTTGCCCCATCAAACCTGGCAAACAATCAAATATCATTCAGTATCACCTGAGGCAGTTTCTTCACTCATTGGGGAAGTGGAGTGGAAAAAGGCAGTAGCTGATAGCTAAGATTTTACAGGCTCTGGAGTGGGGCCATTGATAGAGACAGCCACATGTCAATGAGAAAACTCCAAGGATTCTGTCAAGAGACACTGAGAGATGAGATTGTCTCCTCTGTCAGATCCTTCATAAACTAGAAATTGTCCTGATGCACCTTGAGAATGGTGCCAGTGGAGCTGCATCTCTTGCTGTTCCAGAACATGAACCAGAAGTTGCTAGGAAATGAAAGGCTAGATTAATATCCATCAGAGGCCTTCTGCAAGGATCCAAGCCATGAAAATAGTGAAATACTATGCAGAAAACAATGTAGGAAAAATAAGAGTAAGAAATGAATTAAAACCAATAATGTTATGGTGAGAGAAGAAAAAGATGTAAAGACAGAAAGTGAGTGGAGGCTAAGGAGCTTCTTACTCTCACAAAATAACAGAAAGCTGAAGGATGCAAAAGATTTATTGAATGAAGGCAGATTAAAAAAAAAAAAAAAAAGAAGCAGAAGGGTAAAAAGAGAAATAGCTGTGAGAAAAATCTTAGTGATGATGTGAACATTCATTAGTATGAAAGGCAGCAGAGCTCAGCCAAGCAGCTGAGAGGAAATGCGGGTCAAGCAGCAGGCACTGGCCTTTTATGGCCTTGCAGGGAAGGGGAGGGTCCGAGTTTATTCACAAATGTTAAGCAAAAAAATGCTCCAGCTCAAACACTTGTGACAGAAACATCCACAGTGTCGATACTCACGCAGGCAAGCCCCCAAATCCAAATGCTGGAATTAAGGGTGAGTCCAGCTATGTCATTCCAGGTATGGTGAGGAGAATGTGAACAGAGCATTATCTCTGCTGTCCCTGCTTCACTTGCTAACTGTGGGCACAGAAGCTAGAGAAATCATCCCTCTCACGGTGACTACACACATTTCTGACCTTCCGTAAGAGGTCGCAAACCAGTTGTGTTTAAATGAATTACAACGAAGTTCCATAGAGAGATTTTTACAAAAAATGAGAAGATAACAAAATGTTTCTAGACATCATTTTAGAATGTGAACCTATTTTTCAGCAGGCACTGGAATGTAAACGGAGTGAAAATGAACCATAAATAGAACAGCACTTTCCTAACAACGTATTGAGCAAAAAATGTCTTAATTCCAACACTCTTTTTTTTTGAACATAAACTCTCTGTTCCGTGGAGTCAGTTCTTAGGAATGTGAAAAGTTAATTTTCTTCTCTAAAAATAGAAGTTTGTGTGTTATTTTTTTTATTTTTTTTTTTTAAATGAAGTTATCAAGTTGCATTCTTTCCAGTCATCATTATAAATAGTAAAGAAAAACTTACTAGGAAAGACATCTTATTTTCTGATGATTATTTTGAAAATTCTATTAAAGAAAAAAAAAAAGCACGTGTTCTTGAGGCCAAATGTGTGTGAACATACGCTATGTGCCAGTGGAAATAAGGAGATTCAGTGTTGCTCTGATTTGGTGAGGATTGCTAGGGATCAGCTGTGTCTGCACAGTGCTTGGAGCAGTCTCAAGACTGCTCTGATTTGTTCTGGCTCGAATTGTCCGAGAGTGACAGATCATAAAACGATCCAGCTGCATTCCTTGCACATCCCTTCTGCAGGGAGTATGGCAGGCAGGACCAGGTGGCCTGGGGCCCAAGTGCTCCAGTTGAAATCCTGGAGTAGCTCATAGAAATAGAAGGAAGGGATATAAGAAACATGATGCATTGGTTCTACACGGCTGCTCACTATGCTGTAGCAAACCTTCACACTGATAGCAGAAAGGCTGGTATTTCTTTCTGGAAATTAGGATTTCACTATACCTAGTTCTTCTATCCTGAGCAATTTGAAAATTTCTTTAGATGAACTGGGTTAATTTTTATTCCACTAGCAAAAGCTCAGTCTCTAAGCGTACCATGACACATGAAATACAGTAATTTATTTTTAGATTGTTATTGTCCTATTTCAAAAACAAACAAACAAACACAAACATAGTAATGTATCTGAATCATGCCGTTATGGTTTGCAATATCGTATTGTCAGGTTTCATGTATTAAGTTTGCCTGTGTCAGAAGGCGACCCAGCCACTTGTTACAGGCAAAGGTGTACAGCCAAGATTTTTAATAACGAATGTCAACAGTTACACTTCTAAACCTATATTTAGGCACCTAAATGTGACGGCTGTCTTCGGAAGGTGAGGGACACACAGCGGTTCTATTGCAGTGACTGGATTTGTTAAACCTGGACTGAACTGCTATTCTTCATTCCTCTACTTTCCCACTCATTCTATCCCTACATTCATGGCAATTAAGGGCTGTGGATTTGTAAACTCTGATGTTTGTACAAATTAGGGCCAAGGGCTAAGCTTAGAATACCACTAGCATAAATACATCATTAAAAAGGGATCAAGTATGTCTTATCTAAACGATCTTGCTGTTGTCTTCAAGCTGGAAGCAGCAGTAATTATGCCTGCTTTGAAAATGTAAGGGATTTTATCCAATACCACTTTTGCCAGCTGCACAACTGAGAGAATCAAGGCAATCCCTGATGTCAAGGATATGTTGTCTAATGAATAAAAGGTTCCTTCATGCTTTCTCTTCTGACTATCTATGCATGAACCTCATAATACCTTCAGAATTTTCCATGGTTATATCATTATTCTGTCCTATTATTTAGAACCAAATAAAATCATAATAAAATTATCATATATTTCCTTTAGAGAGCAGTATACACGAATGATCCTTGAGCAAGAAAACCTGGGGAAGGTAAGAATGAGGTTTTTACTCTGTAAAAACATCACACAGTTCATATTTTTGTGGGCCTTACTACCAAATGTTGTGGTCAGTCTTTTATAAAAAGCACATTGCAGCCTACAAAGAAAATTCCATTACTGCTGGCAATGGTAATTAATACCCTGAAAAGAGATCATGCTCGCTCTTCAGGGCTTGATTTCCTGCAGAGTATAGCATGAGCCACTTGTAAAAGATAGTCAAACAGCTTAATGTGACAGCACATTCCCTGTAAACCATTTGGATAAGAAACTGAAACATGGACATAACAAACTGTGCCAGCTCAAATTTTATGTTGTATATAAAGCAACCCGTTGAAGACAATAAATTTTGAGCCTGTCAGCTTTATCACTGTTATTAAAGGCCAAGGGATCATCGTTGTAGCAGTGCTAAACAAAAGCAGTTGTCCGTTTTTAATCTTGCATGAAGCTCAGATCAGCGCGGAAGAAGTTAGGCTTACGATTCATGCTAAACATCTTTCTTTTATTAGTTTTCTTTTTATGAGTCAGTCTGTGAGTGATTTCTGCAGGTTTGGGCCACCAGTATTAATGATCAATAGCAGGTTTTGCTGTGAAACATTAATTTCACGTCTATAATATGATAATATGAATGCATTGCAGGCTGCAACTTGACACTGCAAGAGCTCTGTATGGAAATAAACTCAGATTTCTACCATAACTTCTCAAATATATGAGACCATTATTTAGGCGGTTTTAAGACACTGAAAGGATTGTCAATCCATACAAAGCAGATAGATAAGTCCCAGGTGCTGATTCATTTATTGCTTGCAAGGAGTGTTATTAACTTGAACAAAAGGTAATAATATTTCAATAGCATATAAAAATCCTTGTCATTCCAAGCTGTCTTTGTAAGCAATTTTTGTGGTTTAAAACCGTTTCAGTAATCTAATATTTTTGTATTTTTAACAGAAATTACGAGAGAAGCAGAAAGTTGTACGGGAAAGTCATGGGCCAAATATGAAGCAAATTAAAATGTGGCAGGACTTTGAGCAGTTAATGGAATGTAAGAGAGAATGTTTTCTAAAACAACAAAATCAAACAGCCATTGGTCAAGTCATTCAGGAAGGAGGTAAAGATAGGCTTGTATTATGAATTCTGCCTTTTTTATATCAGCATAAAGTGGGAAGACATTGCATTGACTTCTTAAAGGTAACCTCTTTCTTGACATTGTTGCTTTAATCATTTCTGAAAAAAATTGTTGTATTTTATTTGGTTTTGGTGGATAAACAAGGAGGGCAACTAAGCACTCGATGAAGCTTTTCCTCCATTGTTTAAGTGACAACAAAACATGGTTAGGAAGATCTGTTATGAAATCTGCACTAGGGTGAACCTCATCGTAAATCTGTTTTATGAGTCTGGGAATGGCATGCATCTGCAGAGAGATCAAAGGGAAAAAAAAATCCTTTTCCAGGGTCACGGAAAACTTATGTAATTGCTCTGCTCCTTATTCTGTATCTCTAAGATTACATTTTTGCAAGGTCTGGGACTCAATATTGTATAATTGTGGACCTCCTGGCTTGGCCCTCTCCTTCCCTATTGTCTTTATTCATCTAGTGTGACTGGCAAGAATGGAGCCATTTTCACTCTGAGCTGCACAGACCTTGCCTGCACACTCCTAGTCATACTTTCCTTGCATGGTTGAATTAAACTGATTGTGCTTCCAGGAGACAGTTCATTGCTACAGCGTCAGGAGTAGGTTCTGAGAACAATTACTTGGATTCTGAATTTTTTTCCATTGTCTTTTGTTGGTTTTAACAAATGCATTTTTCTTGCACATATACCTTTTTCTCATTTTTCTTAGTTGTCCACCTGGGCCAGCTGTGGTCCCCTAAAGGCTTTCTCCACTGAGGGCATCTTGCTGTTTCATCTGTGCAGTGTGATTCCAAAGTGGTTGCACTAGCCAAAGAGGGACATCCCAGGGAAGGAGGGCTATTGATGGATGTAAATATGGCACAGTGGTTCCTGTATACGTCCAGCGACACCAAACAGGTAGATATGCAAGGCTCCCTCGTACTGTGGTTTTAACCTGTGAGCCACAGGCAACTACCACTGCCCTTAAAATTGCATCGTGAGACCCGTGGCTGACCCAGGGTAAAAGGAATGCAGATGAGGCTTGAAACTGTCCCTCACGCTTCATCATTTCTGATGAGCGCCTCTTAGTCACAATCAAAGACTAGAAGCAGAGAGATAAGTCTAGGTGATGAGAGCTCCTGCTGTTCTTCTTTAGTCTCTTGGCTTAGTGAATTTCTAGATAGGTTTTTTTCTTCTCTTTTTTTTTTCCTATTTCCTGCCTAAAGTAGAATGGACTTTATCACTGATAGTTCTTTCAGATGTAATTTGGACACAAAAAATTACTTGGTTTTCTCTGATACATACCTATGAAATCTGCTGCTGTTTTCTCTATCAAGAGAGAGTCTGGTAACTGTACAGTTCCTAGTTTGCCTTTACATTAAATATATTTGGTAACAGAACTAAAATAAAATATGATGACTCCATTTTGCCTGCATGGTTTTATTTTTCACATTTTGTAGGTGAAAGAAGTGATAGAAGATAAATGCTTTGTGCCACGTTTCTTGCTGGGTTACAGGAAAAAGAGGTTTGGAAAGCTCAGGGTCATTTAATGACATTTATTTCAGATGCCCCCCAGAAGGTTCAAAACCCCACCAATGCCTAAGGAGCACGTCCACAGATGCTCAGGACATCCTCATGTAAGCCCTCCCACACTGCTGAATAGCTGAAGATAGTCTTTCTCAACAGCTGCACGCTAATCTTTCCCATGACAAGGAGAAGCAGCACATTCTCCCCTACGCACATTTTCAGGGAGCGTGAAGGGAAGGCCGCTGTGTAGGACACAGGCACAGGTAGAGTTAGCTGAAGTGAGGGGCAGGCGATGCGTTGCCACCAGAGGCTGCTTCCATGATGGCAGCAAGAGAACAGGCTGGAGGAAGGAGTGGAGTAATGGAGCTGAAGGGAGACCGTATCAATCAGAAAGGGAGAAGCTCAGGAAAAAGGCATGTGCAGACTACACAGTGTGGGCACAGCCATCTCTAGAGCCATCTGTAAATTTTCTTCTTGCTAGCTCTGTAGCATCATTACCATCATGTACCACCATTACCACACATCACCCGCATTGCATTGTAGAGCCTATAGGTCTGAAGGTTATGGGAGTCATGTACCTGGACTTCCAAATGACGGTTTGCTGAATAAATGCCCACAACAGTAAGATAACATAGACATCTAGACATAAGATGTGCTGAAAACTTGGGATAATCACCAAAACCGGGCATCTAGGTTACTTAGGATGCAGTGCTGGAGGACTGCCTGTGGTTCAAAGCCAGCAGAAAAAGGGGGAGGGAAAGGGGATATCATACATTTCAATTCAAAACTTTTACCAAAATCCTAAAAGCTCTATTTGACTAGACCATTTATACAGAGATTTATTATGTGGATTAGTCTGCTGCCCAGGCAAAAGTAATGCTTTTGAAATTCATAGCAATAATGTAGAGTAAGACAGTATAATCATTTTCTGTTTTTCAGTTCAGAGTTACCCTAAAAATAGTTCATCTTTCTTCCTTGTAAAAACAGTTTATTGCTAGTTACTCAACGATGACGTGATTGTTGCTCTGATCTGATTAGTGCTCTGTCATTTGTACTGCACCAAGAAAGGGCACGCAGATTATACACTACAGCAGCAGCAAAATTACTTTCTGAGATGAAGCAGAAAATCATAATAACTGTTATGAAAAGAAAATTGGAAAAACTCAAGCTATTTTTAGCTTTTATATAAGTGGACATTTAATAAATGCAAATTTAATGGATTCTGTTCACTGGCTTTTCCACATAGTTTGGGATTTGATGGGAGCATTCAAAAATCTTTGAGTTTTGCAATTGTATCTTTACTTCCTAACTTGCAACAAAAAGCTTACTTCTGTTTTTTTTTTTTTTTTTTTTTCTGTTGTTATTATTAATAGTCTAGCTGGTTAATTAATAAGATTAAACATACCATAGAGAAAAAATACCTGCCTTTCCCTTGTGAAGGCTGAAATAAATAAAAAAATGTGCACAGTTAAACTTGGGGTCTCAGCACTTACCAAATTTCTTCCATTTGGAACACCGATCAGAGCAGTCACGAGCAGCAGCTTACTTTGCTTCAAAAGGCTTCTCCTTATCTTTATCCAGAACTGGATGAGAAAGTATTCCAGCTATAAAAACTCTTGTAGTGTTGTGCAGCTTTGCATTAGTTAGTCACGTTGACGTCAACTGTCCCTAGAGCCACAGGAGATTTGCACATAGTGCTAAGAAATGAAATAGTTACAGGCATCAGAAACAGGCATGAGAAAACATCACATTCACCATATTATTTAACCAGCCATTTTATCATCTGGAGATCAGATTATTTTGTTTATATTCACAGTACCATTTTACCTCCATAGGAGCTATAGTAAGTAAAGTAAATGTTCTTAGGCTTCCTTAAGTAACCCAAATCTATGAATACTTACTTGTACACCTTTATTCGCATAGGTATTACTGCGAGTGAAGTCATGTATAGTTGCCTACAGACATCACAGTTAGGTGCTGCTATGGTGTTTTATTATGTTTAAATATAGTGATTTCCAGAGCTTTCTTGATAAGGCTTTCCTACAGCTGTGATGGTGATCACTGTTATAAAACACAATGCGGCAGAAGCATTTAGAACAGTTCAGAGCCTAGAAAACGGCCTTATGATGAGCATGAAAAACTGTTCACCAAATGACTTGCTGGTTCAGGAGCTGGAAATGAAGTAGAAAACCTTTTTTCCTTAGATCACTGTTTCTTGTCTGGCCCAAATCAACAGCGACTGAAAATTCTCTGTTATACCCAGTGGCTGTCCTCAGCAAGTGCTCTAAGCTGAGCAACTTGGCAGTATCGCTCCAGTTCCTAAATCACCACTCTGGCAGTGTCTGGTGAGCCTGGAGTCAGCGGCCACGAGAAGGCAGGCAGACACGGCTGGGAGGCCGCAGAGGCTGAAGTGCTGTCGCCTGAAAGGTGTCACCTTGGGAGAAAGGTCGTGACACATGGCCGGGGTGGTGTGGGAAACTGGAACGCCGTTGTCTTGGTTGTGGATGAGGACAGCACGGATGCTTAGAGATCTGCTTTCTCTCATTGGCCCTGCCTGGATTTGCTCAGATTTAAGTGAAAAAGACAAAGAACTCATTCTCAACGTTTGCCCTACATTATCTTTTGTAGCACTAGGTCTCCTGCTGAAGGAATGCTGTTAACTCTTCAGCTGCCTATCGCAATCGGTAATGGGAACAGATTTTTTTTTTCAGGGATGTGTCAGGGTTCCAGTGAGGAAATACTACATGAATCAACATTTTGTCACAAGGTACTACCTGTCTTGACAACATCCAATTGATTAATTGTTTTTTAGCAATCAGAATTTGACCTACTTTCAGCTTGTTTAAAGAGTTCTTTAAATCTTCAGTATGAATTTAAAAGGGGTTCTCCACATTCTCAGTGTCTCTCTTTCTTTAGCGTTAGTTACACAGCAACAGTCTCCAAAACCCCAAGGCAGCCCATCTTATTCCAAGGTCATTGGGTGAAAAGGGTATTTTTCACAGTCGCATTACACTGATTTTCACGATTGTAACAAAAAAAAACACGCTGTCAGCCACGGTGCCGCGGTAACGTCAAACTCGGTGAGGAGCTCTGGTGTTAGCAATCATACTCCAGATAATCAGCAGGAACTGTGAGACAAATCATGCAGTCCTTACTCTCACAAAACCCTTACTGACTTCAGTGGGAGTTTTGCCAAAATAAGGTCTGCTGGATTTAGCTCTGTATTCTTCCTCCTGACAGAACAAGTAGGAATTAAAAGGGCCAGCATCAGATTTATGAGACAGAGGAAAAAAAGAACTATAATTATCTTTAAAGTAATGACTTTCATCTAACACAAATCAATGTTCCATTAGACACATTCTAATTTATAACAAAAATTGTTTGTGCAAGTTTTTCTCAGCACAACTAAAATCCACAAGTAGTTAGCAATACGATTTGATTTTTATTAGACATGTATGAGAGGCTGTCTTGCACAAATCTAGTGCTGGAGTACTTAGAGTGTTTAAAATGCAGCCTTATGCATTACCTTGTGTTTAACGGTATTATTTTTATTTATTATAAAAATAAGAAGTATATTTTTACCTTTTTTAAAAATTTCCATTTCTCATAGTTTTGAGAAAAGTGTGTTTTTGCAAACTGGGATGCACACAACTGGCATTTGCTGAATGCCAAGAACTAGAGTACTTTTTCTGCAAGAGGATCTGCACAAGCCAATGCCTATTGCACCGTTTCAGTTCAGTCTGTCATTACAGAACAACATTTCATTTTTAAGCTTCTAAATTTTATTGCAACTGCTCAGGTCTTAAAAACACTCATTTATACAATAAGCACTTAATTAGGTCTACTTCTGAAACAGGATAAAGCCAAATCCTGCACATTTTGCTAATAACGGAAAAAATGCAGTTGATAGGAGTATGGAAAATGGGATCTTACCAATTTTCAAAGATAAATTCTCTTCTCTCTCCCTACTTCTTTTCCCTCTAATTGAATAGAAAATACGCCTGGCATGTAGGAAACAACAACAAAACTATAAAGGCATACATCTTATACAAAGAATAACCATGTAAGGGAAATAATAAAAGAAATAATCTCACAATGTCTTTATTATATATTTTACAACTGGTTCATGCTGAAAAAATCATGATTGAGATTTTTCTCTAATTAAAATAAGTCTGAATGCAATTTTTTATCAGATTACTGTTTTTTAAATATGTTGAAACTCTAAGGTTATAAAATGGGAAGAATAAAGCAGTTTATTTGGTTTACATTATTGCAGCATTTTCTGGCAAGTAACAGTGTTTAGGCATTTCTTTGGAGTTAGCACATAAATCTTAGAGCCATTAGTGATGAATTAGCAAAAGCAAAAAGGGTTGATTAATTTGGAATTCTAAAAATTGAAGATCTAAAAATTAAAAATCATGTGAAAATGATGCATTTTGCGTATCAACTAGCATTTAAATGATGCATTTCTCTGAGACAGCATCCTGTGGACTGCAACATTCAGAAACTGATTTTTTTTAGAGTATATATAAAACATCATACCCACCTCCCTTTTTCCATGTTTTAAAGCTTGCCATGATTTCACAGCATATTTAAAAGAAAACAGAACTGTATCAGAACACTGAAAGTCACCCACAGACAACCTGTTCCACTAATACTTTTACATTTATACAGCATCTTTTGTCCTAAAGGATTTCTCTACTTCATTTTCATTTTATGTAGGCTGATTAGAGTGCTCAGGTATCTGCATGAGTGAGTCAGGAAACACTGAGAGATGCAGTTAATGTTCAGAGGACAGCAACGAAAATTGGGAATTTATTATCTCATGAGCAATGACAAAGTCATCTCAAATCTCCTTAGGAAAATAGATCCCACAGCTACAAATGAGAAGAAAACCTGAATCCTTCTAACAAAGAGATGGAATGTGGCATACTTCGTAGTGGGTTGTTACTGATGTGCCTACTATTCCTTTTGTATTTACCACACTGTACTTCAACCATTTGTATGTGAAATGCATTGCTTTAAAATCTCTATACACTAAAGGTTCTTTTCTGCTTGTTGATTTAATTGCGTGAAGTGAAGCTTGATCATAAAATATAACGAGAGGGGAAGAGAGAACTCTTATCCTGGAAAAAGCACTATAAATATTTTCCTAGGATCATTAACACAACCCTGTAACACTTTGCTCAGTGCGGCGGAAAGAATTATACAATCATTTTATGAAATTTCTAAAAAGTGCTTACAATTCCGTCCCAAATATATGTGTGTTTTTTTTTCAAGTGTAAAAAAAACATCCTAAAATTCTTAATTCTGTTATCAAAGTTATTTTCAACTTTTGAAGGGATTCACTTGCTAGGGACTTGGCAGTGTCAAACAAATGTTCGACTTTTATTCTGACACTTCTTGAAGAATTTGATTGAAACTATATATGTCTAGATAACACCCAACAAAGTGCCCCTCTTGCGTTTGTTTCAAGATATTTTTGGAAACAACAGAGGCGACCTTGGATGGAGCTGCTTTTCCAATTTAGGACTTCATTTGGTCTAAGAGAGTAAAATTATACTCTTCAATCCTTTTGTGTAGCCACAAACAAAACAGTGTTATTATTTTATGCTGTTGTAAAATTGTTTTTCTGTACCTTGCTAGCAGTGTCTATCTGTTTAGGATAACAATTATTTTCAGTAATCAACAGTTACTTTCAAATGTACATATAAATAGTCCTCTAGTGTATCACATGTCCCTTTAAAATACTGTGTAATCAAAATGGGCACTGGTCCTTTATGGAATACCTTTGTTTCTTAAAACTAGCGTTAATAAATAAGTGTTACCCTTTGTCTTTGCTTATAGACAAGAATCTGATTTCAAGCCAGGGCTCACACACACTTGATGTAAAGTCTAAATGAGGAGAGTGGTAATGCTGGCAAGTGCTCTGTGATGGGACTGCCACCTGTCCCGATCACAGGAGAAATATTGTTTGTCAAGCTTCAAGTTTAAAAGCCAAGGTTAGGAGCCAGGTTCTCTGTACATCTAGAGTGGGGTGATTGTTTTCTTCTGACTTTGGTCTGCCAGCTGTGCAATTGTTTCTGCAAACTTTTATTATATTTAATCGCTTAGGAAGTTTTAAATAGTTTGCACTTAATTTTTGTTACAATCAATATACTTTAATTAATTTGTATTAGTGTCTGTTACAGGCACACTGCAATCTGTAACAAAATGAAATTAGCTTGTTGCAATGATAATGCAGTTTCATTGCTGTGAATAGAAACAGAATTGACAGAATATGGTATTGTCATTTATCCTCTATAATAATTTACTGTCTTAAATAATAATTTAGCCCTGTGTCATCTAATGGTCAAATGCAAAATATAATATGGAAACTAAAGGTGGGATCTATTTGGCATACGTGGTATATGCAAATGCAGATGTAAATCTACTGCTCGGGTATATTGTTTAAACTCATTTGGTCACGCTCCAATGTCAATACATATTTTTATAGCTCCATTTTCCACTCATTATGACTGATGGTTCAAGAGCTAACTCTAGAATATGTAGTTCCCTGATTTTATGGCATTGTCATGTACAGTAGCTGCAGACAGCTTCAGAGAAGTAACTGTTAATTGATCCTGTGAACCTGTATGTATATGACTATATTAGCATATGCACAAATCAGGTTAAAATAAACTGTTTGGTACAGCAATTTTCATCACAGAATCTCAAGATAATTTACAAACAACCTTTACTAAAGTCTGTTGACCACACAGCCAGACAAACTAGTTGCTATTATTGTCTAGGTGAACAAACCACGGTACAGAATGAAGCAGAAGCAAAACTAGGAATCTGGTCCTTGTCTCTGGTATGCCAGGATCCCCAGCTTGATGCTCTGCAAGAAACCTGCCTGAGTCCTCTCCTGACCCTTCATGTTCAGAAGCCCTAACCCTCATCCTAGCCTGATGCTTAGCAGTGCAGTTGTCAGCGTCCCAGCTCTGAGTATCCTCGTCTGACCTCTGCCACTCCCTAAAAAGTAACTCAGAAGTAAAACATTTGTACATTTGCAATGTATTAATTTATTGAAATATGTAAAGGAAAGGTCATAACAGGTACTGATAAACAGATATGATACGAATGTGAAGCCATTTTTCTGAAATTTTAAATTAAATTCTAACAGGGAGTTTCAAACTATAAAAAGCATCGCAGCTACCTTCACTGAGCTCATGGAGGCAACAAGACCAAATGTGAGATTTTCTGTTATCCTGACAGCTTTTGACAATCACGAAGAGAGAAATACCAGGAGAAGCAGTCCTAAGTAGAAACACGGTGTGCACACGCATACATACATGCAAACAAAGATTAGGTTATCTTAGTTATAAAGCAGTGGACAGCATTTTAGGGCAACTCATTTGTGTGCCTGTCCTGTATAAATTTTTAGCCTTTTACAAGTGCCTACGTTGTGCTGTAACTGGAACATTAATTATACAACTAGAGAAATAACAAGAAACTTTTTCTTAAACACCCAGAGGAAATCAAGCTATTTTTCACTATTCAGTGTTGCTTTCAAAAATGTAAAGAGGCGTGACTGAAAGCACATGGGAAAACCTATCAGGCTTAGAGCGTGGTGAGGGATGAGAAAGTGTGTGCTTCTGGTTCAGTGCCCTGGCCACTTGTCGTCAAAGCTGTTTCTTCTGCTTGCTTGGTGTAACCTCAGTGTTCCAGCTGCTGGAATTGGTTGGAATTGGCTGCAATGAGACCCTCTCAAATATGCAGGAAGCAGATTTATCACTGGAGCACTAATTTTTGTTTTTATATGTGAGAACAAATCCAGGGTCACCTCAGTTAATGAATAACCCAGTCAGTGGTGATAGGCCCTATTTATTCTGATAAATTTGGCTTTAAACAAAAATTGAACTTTTGGTGATACAAGCGTATATACCACAGGGGAATAAAAAAACATTTCCCCTACGAAAAATACTCAGAGTCAACAACACAAAAGACTTACATATTAATATTGTATGTTGAAGAAAATCTGGAACATCATGGCTTTCACTAAAAAACAACACAAAACAAACAAAAACAAACAAACAAACAAAACACCTTTTTAATGCAAAGTTAAAACTTTCCAAAGAAAAATTATACTTTCTGAAGGAAAAAAAAAAAAAGTTTCCTCAGCAAAACAAAACAAAACAGAACAAACAAAACAAAACAACACTATTAGCTTTAATGGAAATCTTCTCCTTACTTACTAGATATTCAGCCTGTAATTCCATTAGAATCAGATGAACTGTTCACAGCAGGCTCAGTGATGCTTACAGCATTGTATTCTCCCTGGAAAGGCATGGATACTGGGGTTTAATAATAAGGGAATTTTTCTTTGCTACAGCAGCTGCATCAGAGCCAACTTCACCTGCAAATACACAGTGCTAATGCAATTTATCTTTGAAACAATCCCTATGGGTACATCGAGGTTTTATAAAAGGCATTCAACAAATAGAGCGGGTTGCAGTGTTATTGCTTCACTGATGCATAAATATTGAATATCCAAACACAACGCTGGTTAATTAAGTTGGGGGTGACTATTGGTCAGAGATAAGGCACACGGTAAGTAAGCATGGATTAAGCCTGCCCTCTTACTGCACATACTGTGGTTGCTCCCTGCATACAATGAGAATGTAGGTTTCCAGGAAATTAAATCCAGCAATAATTTACACCTGGAAGCTAAAAGAAGGTCAACAAATATTAGATGGAGCTTCTTAAATTGCAGTGTGTTGTACAGACCGCATGGAACTGCAAAAACAAGTAAAATAACAGTGAGAACCTTGCATTTAACTGAAAGC
The DNA here is from genome assembly GCF_964035555.1 of Netta rufina. Classification (NCBI taxonomy): domain Eukaryota; kingdom Metazoa; phylum Chordata; class Aves; order Anseriformes; family Anatidae; genus Netta; species Netta rufina. The sequence goes on along the minus strand of NC_140141.1, from coordinate 12,932,894 downwards.
ATTACTTGGCATATACTAACACCTTCATGGAAAATTGTCTTTGCAAGGCAGGCAGTAAACTAAAATTCACAAAATGATGCTTCAAAACCTGACATACATGCAAACTATGCAGGCACGCACCCCCTGCCGCTAGACCAGAGCCAGCAGCAGGCCCAGCCAGCCAATCTGCCAAAAGCAGAGACATCACAAAACATGTTCTGTTTACACAATTTTATTTTCCAACATGACTTGGTTCACAGCCATTACTGCACTGATGGTAAAACACTCAATCCTCATACCTATGTGCGTGCAGTTGTACCCACCTTGCACAAACTGCTTGCACAGCTGACTCCATGTAAAGAGTTTTGGAGAACTGACCCATCTGAAACCCCTTTTTCCAAAGGTTTTCACAGCCACCCATAGTGGACACACAGGTCCACAGACTTAGCTACAAGAGTCTGTATGCAGGCTCATGCAGCTTGCACTTTTTTTTTTAAAGATAAATTACTACATAAAGCGCTGTTGATGAACTAGAAGGGTCTACACCAAGAAGAGTGGGCAAGTTAAAGAACATGAAAGAAGCTAGGTGATGGGCAGAGCACGCTCCTGCTCCCACTTATCCTGCCTGTGGAACAAAACTGCTGTAAAGAAAACCCAGACTGCCCAAACAGAAAGTTATGCAAGACAGTTGCTTCACATTCAAAAGAATTCTGTCCCAGATGACTTAAAAAAAGCCTATGTTGGTATGTTCATTGACAGGTTAGACTAGCAAAGCAATGCACGTTACTGAACAGTTAGGAAAAACCACCTGGTAGCCCGAAAGAGGTGGGACTGCCCTTCTCTGCGGTACCATTGTTTAAAACAGCCTGCAATTATTGTGAAAACATTTCTTCCGCTGTGCTGGCACAAATCTTTGTGGGGCTGCACAGCCAGCCTGTTATTAACTCAGTTACTCAGCCTATAGCCACAACTGAAGGGGAGAGCAGGAAGCAAGGAGCTGGGAACAAGTGGGCATGGATGAAGAAAGGGGGTCTGGAGCTTCCAAGACTGCCTTCACTGTCAGAGAAAATGCAGAACTGCACCAAAGTCTGCCTTTTCTGTTGTCCTTGATGTGCTTCGGTGATTAGCCAAAGACATTCTGAAGACAAATTAGAAAAATAACAACTGTTTTATTAAAAAGCTCATGAGCGAAGGTGAAATATCCCCTTCATCAGAACCTACGTCCCTAATGGGATGTTAAGTGATCGCAGAGTGAAATAAATAATAATTAAAAAATAGACAGAAACGCTGCATCATTTAACAAATGCTTACCAGGCGACCAGTAGTGGAGGGCAGGAAATTAATACTCATAACTTCTGATTAGGTTTGCCAGAGGAGTCACATGCTGCTGTCCTTTGTGTGATTCTCAGAAAATGAAAGATGCAGAATGAGATTAACACATCCAAACTTCCCAAGCTCACACAAGCCTTTGATTTTCCAGGGAATGTTCTTCCCTCCATCGTCCTCCCCTCACAGGACGTATGTATTTGTTAACTAGACCAAGAAGTGGGGGAATCTGTTTTCCTAACAATTTACCTGATGGCATAAATCAGCCTACATCACTTTCCTGATACAGAATCTTGGGCAGATCCCTTCCCACTTCCTGACCAGGATTTTGGAACAACCAAAGAGAAAACAGTCTGCCCTAATTAGTGTACTCCATCATTAACACTGAGCCCTGCTTGTTAGAAGGTAGGACTTCACCACTTCTACTGAGTGTCACCTTAATGTCCAGGCACGTTGGATCTGTTCTGTAAGGCTGACAGTTAATGTGAGATAAAATACAGCAATAGGAGGATCATAAAAATGCTTATGCAAAAAACAGTGGAAAGTTCCAAAATACTGGAATGCAGTTATGGGTCATTCTGTAATTCAATTAGACAGTATTTTTCAATCTCTTTAGCTATGTGAATTTAAAATATGCAAAAAAAAACCTACTTTATCATGTGTCATGTATATGGTCAGCTTAAGGTATGAACACATGAATGACAGGCACCACAACGGGCTGTTTTTCATACGTTCCTTTGCAAAAACAATACTGCTTTGTTACAAAAGAAGCACTCTTTAACGGTATTTTTCTAAGTAAATGCTTTCCTCCTGAGCTTCATTCAAAATATACATAACTAATACAAATGTAATAATAACATAACTAACTGCCAGCAAATCATGTCATAGCATTATGATATGCTTAACCATTTACAAAAAATGTCGTATAAAGTCAGAATATTTGCTTATGGGAAATATACTATTTTTCTAAGGATTAATAGGATGGCAATTATTAGGGGAATGATTCACTTGTGCTGTATCTTCTCCAAACTGAATGAACTAACCTCTTTTAAGTCAACCAAGTCACACCTAGCTAGGAGAAAAGAGTCCGACCCAAATAATCCATAATTAGATCATCAGCTGCTAACACTATTGATCTCCTGAGATTTGGGGTGGCCTCAGCTGCCCTCATTCTCCAGCTGCAACTCAGACTTCATTCTTGAAAGAAAGGAGAAATTTTAAAAAGACGTGTGGAATAGTAAAATAATGATGTTGACTATCTGCCTTAGAATTGTCTTAATTTGTTAATGTATGATCAGAAATCAGATTATGACCATGTCAAACAGAACAGCAATTATATTATTGCTTACATAACTGGGGGTCTGGTTGCTGCCTTTTATTACAGCTTGCAGGAAAATTCAGGGGCTGTTCAAAGAGATTTAAGTCGATAATATCAGGCTTATACTGTCAAAATCACTGCATAAGGTTAAGCAGCAAAGACAGCCTTTCCACAGTTCCACTTTTACAAAGCCAAACAACTGGATCAACACTGAAGATATAAAACAAAAAATTTCTGTATTCTCACGTATTGAGTATTTTATGCTTAATGCCTTTAAGAACATGATATTCTTGGAATAATTCAAATTGGTATACTGCGTTTCTAGTATTTCTTTTCCAGTGGTCAGTATATGAATGTAGTAGGTTACACTGAACTTTCTTAATGATATATACTAAAGTAAAAATAAACATTTCAAATTTAGTAGCTTATGATGTAATTAAACAAAAAATGTTAAGTGCAACAATTTTACTTTGATTTAGAATATCTGACTCACAGTACAGCTCTGATGACTATTAAATCTGCTTGAAAAAGCAAATCTTATTGGTACCAGGTACAAATAAAACTCACAATCCTTTCCAAAAATATCTGTATTAAATCCTGTCAAGCACAAACATACTGAGACACACAGGATCCTTCAGAAGGATCAGAAGGCCCTCACACTAACTGCAGGGTTTTTTCCTCATTTCTATGGCATATGTTGTATCAAAAATCACAGCAAAAAGAAATTTCATGCTCAAAACTGAAATTTTTTCTCACATTTAACTCAGCCAAAAATCCTGTGATGGCAGAATTAAATTTGGGTTTGTTCTTAAATGGTAAGGAAGCTACAATATGGAACAATTACTGTTTTTTTACTCCCGACTACAAAGACTGTTACTTTCTCTGAACATTTATAATCATTTTAAAGTCATCTGTAGCTGTCAAATAAATCCATTGCCTCTGCCCAGAATTTCTTATGAACTTTGTTAAAGGAACTTGCGTATGTACTGATCTAGAAGAAATAATTAATCTTTTTTATGTAAAATGCAATGAGTAGAGCAGATGGGAAGTGACATTCACTTATAAACACTTAAGCAACATCTTAACCTAAGCTGAGGCTCTCTTCTTCAGATGAAAGATAAAAAGTGGACTGCTACCTTAGGGCCAGATCAGGCAGCACATCTAAAAATTAAATTCTAGACTGGTCAGACTCGGGCTGGGGAGAAAACGGTTTTGGTGATTTCAGTGTCTTTGTCTTCCGCCAATATTTTTATTCTCTTGCGGTATAAATATCCTTAGAGGGAAAGATCTCACTGCATGTAACTCTTTTTTTCTGTTGAGTCATTTGGCTTGTTTATGTATCCTATGTAGAGGTGTAGTTTTACAAAATGCCTGCTGCATGCATGAAGAACTCCTCTCTGAACAGATCCTCTACCTGAGCATCAGGGAAAGAAATAAATGTGTAACCGATGACATTTCAAGGGCAAGGAAAACAACTGTTCAGAGGAGAATTAGCTGATTTGGTTGGTGTTTATTTTTACTTCTATCTAGCAATCTGCTCTCCAACAGAAGATGCTTATTTGCAGCAGAGAAGGCTGTCTCCTGTTTGGACTGGCGCCCGATCTGGAGAAAAGGTGCGACTAAGGACAAGAGGTATGTCTTAAGCATGTATTGGCTAATGGAACAGGGTCCTGGTGTGGGAAGGGATATTGTGTGTGTCATGTATGATAGCTAATGAAGGATAAATTCTGCATTTCTTCCCATCATGCTTCTCATCCACTACCATATATTAAATCTGCCTTACGCTCAGGAGTACTTATTCCAAACTAAGATATTCCACATCTGGAATTTTAGAATTAATTATTCATCAATAACTTATGTAGGGAAGCTCTAAGGTATAGCTTAGTTAATTTATTTTACACATGCTTACTGCCAAGTTGGAGGGCATAACAATTTCACAAGTCTTTTCCTTTCAAGAACTGTTTGGAGAAACTTTTACAGTCCTGGTATCCTGTAATGAAGGTCTGAATAGCTGCAGATTGCAAACTGAAGTAAAACAGATTGCAGCAGAATGGCGAATAGGTTAAGAAGCAGAAAAGAGCTGTTACTTTTTGCTGCAATCCCTAAGAAAAATGTAAAAGGATAAAATCCAATTCCATCTGCCTAAGGCTCAGCCCTTATTTTTAGGTTATTTCTACTGTAATGATTTTGTCTTGCATGCTCTGTCACGTAAGACATTAAACAATGCCGAGTTACTGATGTGCCAGCTATGGTATCCAGTAGTTACCGAATATAAACCCGAGTGTTTGCTTTCTCCAAGTCTTTGCCTCGGTAATATCTTTAAACATAATAGCCTCTGCCTGTTGGCTTGTTTTCTCATGGGGAGGATGACAGAACATTTTGTGTTCTCTTATCTTCAATAGCAATGAAACAGGAGGAGCTCCACAATGCGAAACCAAATCTACTGCTATTAATACAACATCCCAACCACAGAGAAGAGATTTGTTTATTTATCAAAGCTAGAGATGCCTCTCTCTGACCTTTCCAGAGCTTGTGTGCTTTAGCTGGGAATAGATTCCATAGAACTGGATGCTCTTTTTAAAAATATACAGTAAAAAACTTACCCGTCCCTGAAACAGAGCCAAGGCTCTATCCCCAATTACATGAAATGCCCCGTAACTTGGAATATTTGGAGTCTAACCAGGGCAACAGTCCGTATTCAGTTTTGATTGCTTTGCAGCTGCACAGAGACCGGCCAGCTTTCCAAAGCCCACTCGCCCTTCTTGCTGCCACTCAGCGGCATGCTCAGCTGGCTGTAACCATACATGGGCCCACTTCTCTCGGAGGCCTAACATCTGCCTGCAGCCTAAGAAACCTGCCAGCAGAGCTTGTTTTTTCTTTGCAGAATTAAAAAGTGTTTCAGACCGTACAGTTTTGTTCGTTTTTCTTCTTTTTTTTTTTCCTCCTCGGCCATCGAGTTCCCCAGCTCAGCACATCGATTCAAACACCACTCACTTGGTGCCTGCTCCATGACTGCTCGGTATTTCAGCCTACACAGACTGTTAATGAGTTACAGAAGCAAACCTGGGAGTAGGAACTAGAAGCCCTACGTGTCCTGATTCCAAGGCAATAATCATATTATATAAACGAAGAACAATATTTATGCCATCTCCTCCTCCCCCAACAGTTACAAGAAGGCAGCACACAGCCCTAGGAAGCCTCAGTCTTACCTGATAGCTGTGCTTGGAGCGTACCTGCTTAACAGGGCCCTTCCAAAGACCAGGGCCTATGGCTGCCTTTGTGAAATCCCACAGACTGGGTTGGTTCCCCTCTCTTGCCCGCTGTCCCTGTCCCTGGGCAGCTGCAGCATCCCTCAGCTGTGTTGGTCCAGTGCCCATGCAGAATTGCCAGCCCCGTCACCGAGCTGTTCACCTGAAAGGTAACACAGAGAAAAAATCATAAGCAGTCAGTTCAGCGACTAATCTGTCTGTCAGTTGTAGTGATAAAACCGCTTGTGGGGCTGAACAGGGAACCTTTTTTTTTGCTAAGTGACTTTGCAGTGCCTGTACCCGTGGAATGAGGGAAAGTAAAGGGACTGAAGTCAGCACCAAGGTGTAAGATGGGAGCACTGCTGCTTCTTTGGGCAGAAGTACCAGATTTGGGGTAGGGTAAGTTGTTTGTTGACCTGTCTTATGTCAAAGTCTTGTTTTAATTATCACTTACAGTTTTCTAGGCATTACATGCAGGGTCCTGTGGTTTGACAGACCAATTATTAAAGTAGCCTTAGAAATAAAAGGCAAGAATCCAAGATAACTGTCTTCTCTCTCTAACCATTGGGCAATATTATCTATAAATAAAATCTCCCAAATATTATTCTGAACCATATAGCAGCTTGGAAGGCCAAAAATCTGTCTTTCATTACTCTAGAAACTACTTCACACTTTTGAGGGAACTGGTTTAGCAGTGATGCATCCCCTCATGCTCTGACCAACTTCACACTTCATTTTTTATCCAAATCCAAGTAACAGGCTTTGGGGACCTTGTCTGTATTCCTTCCTACTCAAGTCTGTTCCCATCTGCCTGATCCCCTCAGTGACTTTATAATACTTCTTTTGTGTCACCAGAACTACTGCTGCCTCCCAGTCAAACTTCCCACACTGGTCTCTAAATCTGCACTCCCTGCTTTGCCATGTTCAGATTTTGGATCTGCGAGTGCATGAATAAGGGCTTGTTTGGAGGCACAAAATTTACTACGGCCATTTTACATTTTGGGTTCAGACTGAGCTCTGTCTCCGTGGAAAATCGCCAACAGGCATCTGATCCTAGTAATTAGGGGACGGTTATGCGAGGAACCTGTGGAAAGAGGGCCCTCAGCCTGCCCGCTCTGCAGCTGGGGTTTCTCCCTGGCAGTTGAGCCCGGTGATGTGAGAGGTTAGTCAAGAGTGGGAGCAGATTCCTGTGGGGCTTCACCAGCCAAATTCCTATCTAGCAAAAGGTTGCTACAGCAACTCTGAGCCTCCCGAGATACAGAAATTATTGTAATGGCTGCTGAAACGCCTCCCTTCTGCTCTGAGACTGGATAAGGAAAATCCTTTCCTGTGATACAGCCTGGTTGCCCACTACCATGCTGCCACACCAGCTCTGTACAAGCTCCAGGCTTCCCAAACTTGCTCAGGAGCTGTGGCCACCTTTCACCTGAAAGCAAGATGCAGTTACCCATTTGCATGTAATGCAAACATAGGAATAATAAACCCAAACGCTACACAACTAGCACTACGCTCCCAGCACATTTTTCCCATGGAGAGGATATGAGAGAAAAAAAAAAAATCATAGGATAGGAGTGAATATTCTAATGAGTGAGCTGAACAGAATATAGAAACCTGTACGTAGCCAAAATGTGTATAACCAGGGTTTCTCATTTACAAAAAACACATAGATACGAGAAAACATAAACAAAGCAAAAAAAAGGGACAAAACCCCTCATAGCTTCCCAATGACTGTCCAGAAGTTTTTTGGCTGCCTCCAGCCTGAGCATGTTTTCCTCTGGCATTTGGCCCGCTCACAGGTCATTCAGTCCACTGGCGTATGTAATAAATACCAGACAGAGATGATGCTTTGGACAGAATGGGAACACTTGTGACCTAAACAGGACCTGGATCTAGTACGGGGTGGACTAAGGATAACAGGGGCATAGAACCAGCAAGTGTCAGCATACTCCTAAGTGCAAAAACTTTCTCAGAATTGTTCCTGTTTACCTCCCTTTTGCTTTTGAGCTACTTGGTTTGCTCTGGAAGCCAAAGATGAAAACAGCCCAATATCCGTTATCTGAAATTGTAAGAATATCTGTTATCTGAAACAGCACCTGTGCTTACCTGAAATAACTGAATGACTTTTAAAATTATTTCTTTAAAAGAGAGGCCGTAGCTTTTTCACAGTTGCTCAGTTTAAACCTGACCATTGCATTTTGGTCACAACAAAAAAGGATCAAATTGCTCTGGGTACAGATCCAGTAAAATTGATACAGTTACCTCCTGGCAGAATTTGGCCCAACACCCTTGGAACATCCTTTGGGATTATTCAATTCAAAATATTGCACTAATCCAATCTTCTAAAGTTGCCAAATGTTGTAATGTCTGGTATCAGCATGTGGCTGATATTTTTTGATGCAAGCTTGGTCTCTAGTTAATAGGGTATTTCTCTGGTTTCTTACTTCCACCAGGTCTGTGAGTTTTTGGGCTAACCCTGAGAAGCCTGAGAACGAACTTTGCTTTCAGTACATCAGAACACCGTGCTCAAGTCAGAGGAAAGTTTTTTTTTTTGCTTCCTTCAGTGTAGTGTCTCCTGTGAAACTGATTCTCACAGATCAAGAAAAGCATAGCATTTTTAAAACAAAACATTTGTTAACTAAGGATTTCCTGGATTTTTCTGCTTTCTTATTTATACTGTGATCTGGATACTGTGAAACCACTGTTTAACTTCCAGTATTATTTATGGAAGCCAGGCTGTTGCTGTTTCCAGCCCTTGCAGAGAACTTTCAGTTTGCAGTTTCAGTACCAGGTGCACAACCCTGGCTTAAATTAATCAGCTGAGAAGTAACACACTGTAAGTACGCAACCCTCTGGCGCCCTGTCTGAAGCTCCACAGGTAGGACCTTTTCTGCAGGCTGTAAGCTACCTCAGTAGTTGGGGTCCCGAATCCTGAAAGCTCCACATCAGTGACATCAGAACTTGGGATTCTCCAACCTTTTCAGTAGGTACAAGTTTGGGAGCATTCCTGTTGTGCACAGAGAGAAATTTGAAGTTTTATCAGCAGACTTCATGCCTAAGCACAGAAACAGATTTTAGGAAACAAACAATTTTTATGAGGCTTTGCATGTTACAACTACTGATCAAAACTCTTCAGTTCACAATAGAAGGAAACGAGCAAGGAAAAATGATTTAAGCAAACTGGATCCAGTTTCTGTGCAGTCAGTGTGACTATTCTGACTTACAACCATGGTGAAAACATCAGTTTGAAGTGTGACTCCCCCAGCACATGGGCCCTGGGTTTGCATGCTGTGGCATTATGTGCTACCATTCACAGCTGCATAAACTAAGTGCAAAGTAGTTTGAAATTGTTAGAAAAACAGAAATCTTGATTTTTAATTATTTTGCATGACTAAAAATGACCATGTATGAGACAGTACAGAACCAGGTCAATGAAGCTCACGTGACTGCTATCTAAGCAAGGTTGTTAATGATTGCACAATAGGGAGCTGTAACGAATACAAGAGGATGAGAGAGAGCAACAATAAGTAACTTATTGCAAACTCTGCTCAGGTGCTCCTTTACCTTACAGTTCTCCTGTCCGACACCTGCAGCTTTCTGTCACCTGGCAGAAGACCTGGCATCATCACACAAACTTCACCATCACACCAACATCAGTTACAGCCGCCAGAAGTCTTCTAGGACAACAGATAAAGGTTACAGCCTGCTGAGGACCCAAGTAGATGTCAGTAGGATGGAATACCATTGTTTTCAAAGGCTTTTTTGAAAACCCGGGGAAACACATCCTCAAAGTCTTTGTTTAAAAGTATTAAGACTACAAAATCAAACGCTTGCTGAAATTAGAAAATGCTGGGTTAGAAAAAGAAGCCCGGAATCACGTAATTAAAGATTACTTTAGGGTACATGCTTGGAAAGGCAACCTTTCTTCTGGCATTTTCTAGCTTCAGTGTGCAGCGAATTATTCATATTTTGGCAAAGATGTTGGATATGTAAAATGTATATATTATATATAGAACCGTATTTATCTCTGGTATATTTTTGTCTCATAAATGCAGTTTCCTGTTTCCATGTTAGAAATTACAACATTAACATATTCAGATGCCAGTTGCTGGATTTATTTGCTTCTCGATAATCCAAATGCTGAGCCTGGATGTGCTCAGCCTCTCCATACTTCAGCCTTATCTAGCACTTTTTCTAAGCCACCCAGATAAATTATCTCAATGTCCTGAGGTAAAGTGATTCTCTTGTCCAGGGTGTCTGGATTGCTCCACTTTTTTTTTTTGCCACACAAGCACAAGGTCTAGTGTTAAGACCGATGAACAGAAGTTTTCTATATTTCACTAATTTAATTTTGTAAAAAATGTGCAATTCTGTACCAAGAATTTTGAAATAAAAGAATTGGCTTTAAAAATACTGCTTTAGCAGGAATGTGGCCAAGTTATTTCAGTGTGCAACAATCCACATAAATAAAAAGCAACATATGAATCTGAAAATAATCTTCATGTAGAATGAGAAAAGCGGAAAAAAGAATAGAGAAGGAGACCCGCTAATTCATCTTCTTTCAAATCATGTAAGAATGAAACATTCATTTGCACTTGAACAGATTTAGTTCTCCAGAAGGAAGCAAAAACAGTTTCCCATGATTTTTTCCCTGTAAATTTTGTAAAAATCCTTTGAGTTACTAAGTTAATATAGAAGCAAAAGGAACATATTTAACTTTTATGGCATTCAAATTCTGAATCACACACCTCACTAGAAGATTTATTTTCATTCACGTCCTCTTTCTGTAATATGGATGTTCTGCAAAAGCAGCAAAACGCTGCTCTTTGTTGCTCTGTTACTGTTCAGTATTTCAAAGTACTTTAAGTGGAAGTAAGTTTCGCAACGTATTGTGCAGACACTTCAGTTTCATTTAGCTCAATGCAAACTGAGGCACTGCTAAATCTGAGAGCAGAGTGCAGTGCCTTCAGTAACCCATCTGCATGCCCATTCCTTAGCCTTCCTCCTTCTTTCCAGCATATGCACACTTCCAGAAAATAAAAGGCAGGCAATGCACTTTGCATCCTCTGGCCTGGTTAGGGAACTAACATGACACAGACCCCAGAAAACATACATGCAAGATGCAGGACACTGAACTTGTTAGTTTCAGGAAACCCTGATTGCCTCCATTCAGAGGTTAATGAAAGATAATTGTGTACATTTGCTGTTTGTTACTCAAATATCACTTCCTTATGACAATACGTGTTACCTAATCTGCAAAGGTCAATGAATTACTCTTTAGTTCCTTCCAAATGCCTGTGCAATGAACTTTGCCATTTCTAATACAGACCTCTCAGTAAAGAACTGGTGGTGCAGGTTTGAGGCTTAGAGCACCTCTCAACCTGAAAGCACCTTTCATGCCAATGTACTTCTAGCACTAACCATAGACCTTTGTAACTCTCAGACCCAAGCAGAGACTTCCCTGTAGAGCTGATTCAGAATTTGCACAGAATCCAGCGCACACTAAGCACATAAGGAGTGTAGTTACGGGTTTTTTTTTTGAATACTCATGTGATATAAATATGATTACCCAACGTATTGGTCCTCAAACACACGTGGAAGGAGATTTAGGAACACTGAGATGCACTATCATCTGAGGTATGATAATAGGTAATAGCTTGGGTGAACAACTTACTCCACATTGTCAATTGGATCACTTGAAAAAAAAAAAAAAAAGAGGAGCAAACATGGAAAAATTGCAGATCCACAGCTGGTTAAAACTGCATAAATACACAGAGGCTGGTACCATTGAAATCAGTCCTAATGCTGCACAGAGCTGCTGACTTTTCACCCCCTGTGGGGCTCCACTGAAATCAGACATGTTTGTAGGGATCCTCAGCACAGCTTACGGGCTTGGGGGCTGTGTTCTGAACCGGTGTGGATAGTTTGAATAGCACCAGAAATCTCCATGTAAAACCAGGACAGCAGGGTTTAACTTAGCAGGTAGTGGAATGCACAAGCATAGCACAGAGACAAGGCTGGGGAATTAGGCTGCTGGCAAGGAGCAGCTGAAAGCTGATTGAACACAACAGATTGGGCTTTCATACTGGACAGATAGGCAGCAGCTATTTAAATGGAGCATTAACAGTTTTGCTCTTAATTATTTCCAAACCTTCCAGCTAATGCAAACTCAGTATGACATGTATCCTGGCCTCATTTACTTGCTGTTTCTGTAGGAATCCAGTTAAAGGAGAGTTGAATGGCTTGTTGAGAATTTCTGTTTAAAATCATTCTCCTGTAACTACTGGGCTTCTTTCTTCAAGCAGCTCTCATGTAAGTAATCAAATATATACCTCACAAAAACGCTTACTTTCTCCGTTTGAATTAGGATTTTTTTCTGAAATGACGCTGCCCTGCAAGGCAAGGAATGGTCGTCATTCTGAGCTGGCAGCAGGTGGAAGGCCAGGAAACTCCAGAGCAAAAGAGAAACTTTATACCTTCACAAAAGGGAGATTCCTGTCCTCACACTTGTGGATCATTTGCTTTTTGGTCTGGGATGACCTGAGATCGTGGCATTTCTATGTATAGCACAGCTTCTTCTAGAAGTTTTAAAAAGTGTATTAGTCACAAGTTTTATCTCAGATAATTGTTCAATTAGACTTGTGAAAGCCACAAGGGCTGGTTTATACCTCAAAGCACAAAACTAAATAACCTCATAAACCTTTACTAATAAAAACGTCAAATTCAACTCAAACATCCCTGAAATAAGAGAATGACCTTCCAGAATCATGTTCCAGCAAACTGTTCTAATGCAATTACTTCCAAAAATGAGCACTTGGAGCCTTGTTTTCAGACTTGTATTTTCTATACATCCTCTGATATACTATCTGCCAAAAAAGATTGGAAACCCTCATCAGTACTAATGTAGTATGGATCCAGGGTAGGTATACAACAGCACTTGTGACAACAAAATGGAACGGAACAGAACAGAAGAGAACAGAATAGAAGTAGAATAGCTCAGTTGGAAGGGACCTTCATAGCTCTTGTAGTCCAACTGCCTTCAGGGCTAACCGAAAGTTAAACCATATCAAAGAGGGCATTATCCAAAGGTCTCTTTAACACTGACAGGCATGGGGCATCAACCACCTCTCTAGGAGGCCTCTTCCTGGCCTTGCCCACCCTCCTGGCATAGAAATTTTTCCTAATATGCAGTCTGAACCTCCCCTGGCACAGCTCTGTGCCATTCCCATGTGTCCTGTCCTCAGTTAGCAGGGAGAAGAGATCGGTGCTTCCCTCGCCATTTCCCCTCCTGAGGAAGTTGTAGAGCAATGAGGTCACCTCTCAGCCTCCTCTCCTCCAGACCAGGCAACCCAGGCATCCTCAGCCTCTCCTCACAGGACATTTCCAGCTTTGTTGCCCTCCTCTGGTCACGTTCAAGGACCTTAACGTCCTTGCTGTATTGTGGAGAGCAGAACTGCATGCAGTACTCAAGGTGAGGCCACACCAACACTAAATATAGTGGGAGGATCACCTCTTTTGACCAGCAGGCTATGCTGTGTTTAATGGATCCTAAAGTGCAGCTTGCCTTTTTGATAATCTGTCATAATGATCTATCATAAAGACTGCTGACTGGCACAAATCCAGCCCATCAGAAATCTGTCACGGTGAATTTACAGCCTGAGATTTGTATATTCCTTTCATTGAAAAAATATGCAACGTCTGCTTTTTATTTCATCGTACTCAGGAAAGGAAGAACGTCCTCTCACCAAAATGAAGTGAGAATGAATTTAACTGAGCCTCTTTCCTAATCAGAGTAATTGAATTCATTCTTCTTTGAGCCAAAATGGCAAAAAAATAAACTACTGGTACTGCCTCAGTTTACCGTGGTCACGAGGTATCTGTTCTGAATGACTGAGAAATTCAGAATGAATGAAAATGCTCAGAAAAAGAAACAGAGCACAATCTCACACGTGTCAGCCAGGATCAAACAGAAGGATTATCTGGAATGTCACAGTTTCAGGTGGCAACCACAGCTTTACATAAAAAGTGCAAATGTAAAGGGGATAAGTATTTCCATCAGAAAGCTGGACATGGCACTTAGCAGCAGTTGTGATCAGTATCCTATATTCTTAGCCACATGGAAAGATAGAGGTTTTTCTCATCAGCCAAGATGTCTGTAGAAAGAAGAAACACAAACAATAGGAGCTAATGGCTCTAGCACTTCTTATTCAGCACAAAAATGATTGCGAAATGCCCACTTCTAGTATTTTGAGGCCTTAACAGGTGTCACGATGTAGCACAACCCCGAATTTGTCTCAACATACAAGAATGCTGACCACGACTCTGTGTTTCCTTAGGGATGGTGAGCATCCACTGGCTTTGACAGAATGCCTGAGGAATTACCACAACTCAGTGAGTGTGGACATTTTGAAAAAAGTCCTTAAAGGTGTTGCCTTTAAAGGTCAGTCTAAAGCAGTAGAGACCTTCCAGCTTTGCAGAGCAGCATAAAGATCTGCACAGCAAATAGGAATTAGCAGATCTGCTCATCCCTTCCTACAGCTGTCATAAACAGGCGCTATAGGCACACAAGCCAGAAAAAATTCATGTCTTTACCACTCTCAATGAGATTTTCATTTGTCTTTCTGCTTGGTCTTTTCTGACACATTTGAACTGTGAAAACTCTTAAATGTGAAAGGTAATCAAGTTCACACTCGGGAATGGTACATGAACTCAACATGCTGCCCCAAGGCTTAGGCCTGAAGGAATTTCAGCTGTGCGGAGATCCGATGGAATAAATGAAGACAGAAATACAAGGCACATGCTGACATCGCTAACTATGAGAACAGACAGGCATTATGGGACTGATAAAAATAGGATGGGGGTAGAGGTGCATGCAAACCAACATGGCTTGCAACGACAGTGACTCACATTCCTTCTGCACATTGTTCTAGCTGCCATGTCCTCCCCAGATGAAGGCAACACCACCCAGCACAGCTGAGCCCATGTGGGACAGCAACAAGGCTTGCTCTGTTCTCAGAGGCTGCTGCAGAAGTTCTGCCACACCTAAATTATTCCTGGAGTACTTGGTCCTCCTCCTCCACTTTCTGCATGGCTGATTGAAGCTGCAACCTGGCCCTAATTTTGCAGCTAGTCTCAACAAGTACAGTTAACAGCCCAAAGCATTCCTGGCACCCTGGAGCAGACATGAGCAAGTCTTTTAGTAGCTGATACCCAAAAGAGACAGAATATATTTTCCAATTACGGATTTTGGATAAAAGTTAGGAGTTACGAACTCCAGCTAGACAGTTTGTACTGTACCTTCCAATTCAGCTACGGATGTGAAAGATTCTTGAATTTGCAGTCAGAACAAGGTAGGACAACGTCTGCTAATGCTTTTACTTTCTGTTTGCAGAGACTGGAAGAAAAAAATCTAGTTTCTCCACAATGAAGCAAGTTTTTGTTCCAAGCTTTATTTCGCTACTTCATTGAAGACAACATAGAGTGCTGTATGTTTTTCACATTCCTTGTGCTATAAACAGGAAAAATAGATTGTTTTTTCATATTTAACCATCCTCATACCTCATATTTATCGTTTTTTATATCACTGTATCATCTGTGCTAAATGTCGTTATTTTTCTTGTACAAATAGGGCACTGAGACAAAATGCTTACCTACATAAGCCAGAGGCAGAGTTGGAAATAGAATTGTGGTGTTGTGATTTTTTTTTTTTAAATTCCAATTCAATATTCATCAACAGAAAATTCAGAATCTTCATTGACAATGCACTTGGATTTAAAACATTATTCTGCCCAGTTTTAAGATACTGTATTATGTCTCCAGATGGCTTTTTCTTAGAGCTATACAGCTGGAGTACAAGTGTTCTGAAATGTCCCAACTGAATTTCAAATGAATATCAAAAATAGGCAAGGATATACATGATACATGCAGAATATGTATCTAGGGAAATCACAGAAGATCTAGTTTCCACTAGTTGGTTATACATAAATTATTTAGGCAATCTTAGTAAGCCTGTTGATTAGCTGGAGGCAAAGATTTCTATTTTAGTTGTACCTAGGGTCAGGATTAACTCACAAAACGTGGATGGCATTGCCAATAAAACAGCTAGAATCATTTCAGCAACCTCATTAAAAAATGAAGTAGTCTCCTTTTATCCCTTAAAAAAAATCTTTTAAGCTTTCCTTAACAAAGATGAGATTTTTGAAAATCATGTGATAAATGTCTTCTAAAGCTATACTAGAAACTATTTAGGGTGACTGGAGAAGGAACAGGACTGAGAGCCAGGAGACTATTTCTATTTCTAGTTCTGCCATCGACTGTGTGACTTTGAACCTCAGCGCCTGTTTTTGTGAAATGGGGATGATAATATTTACTGTTCTCTCAGGGATACTGTATAATATAATTTTCATCAAGGCTTATGGAATGCCTAACATCTTAGATTAGAAGAAGTTTCAAATTATTAATAAAATAATAGAAACTGCAATATCAGCACTACTATTGAAAATAATGTTTGTTAATGCTATTCATAATAAATTATAAGCTTGATAGCACAGTTCTCAAGAAAAACCCAACCTGGTCATAGCAGGAATATCATTCTAACACACTTCTAGGAACAAGAAAGCTGCCAGCATAGCTTCAACATGGGAGTGGAAAAGAATTGATGAAGTTCTCTGAGCAATTGTAGGTGGTAGAAATGAATATCTTTTCAATAATGCTTTGTGACACAGGAGCAGAAGCAGCTTTAAGAGCTGAGCAGTATTTTTAAAATATGACTCAGGAGAGGTTTTCTTTTGCTAACAGAATTGGGAAAAAAAATGCAAAAAACCACCCAGGAGTCAAACAATCTTTTAGAAACCAGGAACCTTGAAATAGAACAAGTATTGTAGGTCAGGATAATTTGAGTTCACATGTAACATCATTGGCACAGAAGAAATCTATGCATAATAAACAGAGAAAAGCAGACCTGATCTACTGGAGGCCTTGAGCTCTGAGAGATTAATCATAAGATTTTTTATTTTCTGAGTGACCAAAAACTACCACAAGTAATTTGGGAGGTTAAAACCCCCTTCAACAACCTATCATTTTCATGAAATACCTAGATAGATTGTATTGAACAGCAGAAATGAGATAAGGAAGCAGAAACACGAAAGATCAATACAGCAGTTATTCCACTAAAGCAAAATGCATTCAGATTTGGTTAGAGTCACATTAAGAGAAAATGAAGGCAGTCCTGCAGCTTCTCTTTTCTTCCTGGACAGCCCACATTAGGAAGCTGATGTGAAGACCTTAAGAAAGGTAGGGGAAGGTGACAGACACAGTTTAATTGCATCCATTAATTGCACACTGAAATATTGCCTTTTTAAAATAAAACCCACACAGACTGTGGGTTACACAGACTTCTGATGGTTCAGACTGGAAGAATGTAACTGGTAAACCAAAGAGAGCATTTGGGTTTCATCTCCATTTTTTTCCTACATCGTGGGAAAGGAAAAATATCCAACATAAAAGAATTTTAAGTATTTTGGAAATTCTATATAATATATCACATGACTCACAAAAGGGCTTTGTTTGATGGTATAGCAGAATTTTATCAATGTCTGCAAACTGAAGTGTGCTCCTTCAGTACGTTGATAGTAACTGAAAATGAAGTAATCTCCATGACTAAGGTGCTACTCACCTACATGGAGCACATAAGGATGTCGTGCTTTCAGTCTTGAAAAGTCATAGAGAGTGTGACTTCACTGTGATTCAGCGAATATATTAAATGATAGATATGCGTTGCACAGGGGAACTGATCATGGCACAGTACTGTAACACCGGAAAACACCCAAAATATACTGTTTACATACCACCCTGATTACAGCCTCTGATAGTGTCAAGAGATGCAAACCAGAAAGTTTTAAAAATAAGTAGTTCAGATAGTTCACTTCAACCTAAGGCTCTTACTATACAAAGCTTAATTAAATAGAAGGTGAAAAGACAAAAAAAAATGGCACCTATGAGCTACATTCTGGCTGTCATTGCTGCTCACAGACTTATATGAACATATGAAAAGCATGTACTTTTCTCAGCCATCCTTCTTTCTTTCTTCCATCCTATCACAGGCAGGACCATGCAAAGCACTGTGTCTGAGTAATTTCCATTCTCTTTTCCTTTCAGTGTACAAGACTGGTTCTGTCCCCATAAATATCTACAAAGCAGGAAAGGAATTTGAATTTATAGTGCCCCTAGAGACGGATACAATGGTACTATTAATCTACAGTAATTATTGCCCTACCTTGTAGCTGGTAGTTTCTAGGACTTGTCATTAGCCTGCTAAGCACCAGACTAACTCACTTATACCTGATTAGTATAGAAACAATGTGCGTTACACGTTCAAGAGAGCACACAATAAAATCTGAATGCCATGGTAGCATTTCTAATACACTTAATAATCACACAAAGAAAACCATCCAAAATAATTATCTTAAGTTTTAATACTGTGAGAAACCAGGCTGTGTTGTGTGTTTGTGTGTCCAACTTGGAGCTGGCACCGTTCTGAATGCTGGAGGCTGACTGATGGCTTCAAACCTGAAGCAATTTCCTTGCTCTGAAAGTGGTGGCCTGCTAAATTCTACAGGTAAGTAATATGTAGTGTGACCATCCCAGTTAGCCATCAGCTTGTTCCAGACATAAAATATAGGGCAATTTTATAACGCCTCCCAAACAGCAAACTCTACCATTCAATCAATATTGTGGCTGACCCCACATCCTTACAAGCTTGGCAGTATCCCTAGCCACTTCTACAGATAGCAAAATTGAGCTCCAGAAGCACACAAGGGATATTTACAAAGGAGAAAAATGGCAGCTAGCTGCCAAATTAATCAGAATTAGACCTTAATTAGATGGAAAATTCAGGTCAGGATGAGAACATAATTCAAATCTCATGGGCACCAACCAGTGCTTTATTTCTAAAGTTGTTGTGCATTTTTAAGACAGCAGTCAAGCTGGTTTCCCTTTAAGAGAAATGACTCGGCCAACAAATAAAGATAAAATTATTTTTTCAGATATGATGGATCTTGGTTCTGATGCTCTCTCCCATACTCCTAGATCTCCTATTGACGTCAGTATTAGGATAGGCAGATTTTTCCAAACAGGGAAATGGAGATGATCGTGGTAAATACTCTAATGGATACTTCAGTGAGAAACTAAGTGACTATCAATAGGACGCAGAAATCAGAGAGGAAATCTACCAACACAAACTGTGATCTCTTATTGATATTGGCACCAAGATCAGAATCTGTCTCGCTGTCTCTTTTACACTACTGAGGCAGCAAGCAGCTGCTCTGTGCAGGAGCAGTGATCCAGCTCTAGAAATCTCCCAGCAGCAACCCTACCCTTTGTGTTCACGCTCTCTCAGGTCTCTATGGTAGTCACATTCTACCTGCTGCTGATACAGGAATGCACGTTGCCTAAGCAGAAAACAGATAAAGAGTAAACTCAGATTATTTTAATTGTCAAATTTCAAACTCATATTTAATCCCTTATTTTTCTACTGTTTCTGTGTAACTGTTTCATCGCAATATTTTTTGCATTTTGCTGTTTAAGCCATAAGCTTCTTAAAGGGAGAGAGGGGAAAAAAAACCCTTGACATAATACCATGAAATCAAAGAGCAAGCTGACTGGAAAAAAAAGAGTTACTATATTTAAACTGCATTATCCTATCACAGATTTGCAGTTTTTAAACCTTTCCACTTTGATCCAGCATTTTTGCAGTATTTTAATACGTTTTGGTAGATTTCAAGTGGCTGAAACATTTTAATAACTGTAATTTAAGAGGAATAAAATAGTACCGTGGGAGGAAGAAACAATGCCCCCGTTTGTCACTCATGGAGATGTGTGTTTGAAATCATCTGGGGTAATAAGAGCGAGTCTGGTGGTCTCAACCTAAGTCTCATTAGGCAATTAGCCGATCTGCAAAAATTATTACACATTTTGGCACAGTTAAGCAGTATAACTTTATCTGTGTCCGCTGAAAGAGATCCAGGCCTGGAATAAAAGGCTATTGCTGGTCAGCACAACAAACTGCCATTTTGTGTGGGGCGCGCCTCTCTCTGCTGCTGGTAGATCCAGTTAAAACTATTAATCTTTGAAACTTGAGCTTGAACTTGATGTTTTTGTGTACAACAAGAGACAACTCACGTTACAACCAGTAACTCTGCTGTGAAGCTGCTTTGCAGCAATATGGATGAGTTAATGTTACTGCAATTTGAAGGAAGGCATCCTGCAGTCCTCTCTCGGGCCAAATTCCCATTTACTTCAATTAGTAAGCATTACAGGAACAGTTTTAATACTGCTGCCTGAAGTGTTGGCTTCTTCTTCTAATATATTACACTGAAAAAAAAAAAAGATAGCAGGCCAAATGCATGAATGGTGTACTTCCATTATGTGAATGGAATTTCATCAAGGCTAAAGCTTGTTGTGCTCCTTTCCAAGGTAACACTAAAAACAAACTGCAACTTTATTTTGTAACAGCAAAATAAATCGGTTTCCTTCTTCCTTACAGATGGAGAACGTAAAGCTATCTCCACATGCTGGAAATACTTGTCTCTTGGAAGCTTTCATCGGGCTTGGACAGCTTAGGCACGCTGAGGTGCCTTCCTTCTGATTGGGGTGAAGATAACCATATTCTTTAAGAGACAAGACAAATTTCTTAGGAAACTTTGTGAATCCCTTGATAACAAAAGATGGGACATAAGACTGTCTTCAATTCACACTTTTAAGTTTATACGATATCAATTGATGCCAAAATTATCAGGTGCTGATTCTGCTGCAGCATCTGCATGGGTATTTGTAGTTCATTCTGCACTATGTTGTGTAGGCCAAGCACTGTGTCTGCAAATATTTTTCAAATTTGCAGCTGACAAATGATCTTTAAGGATTTGAAAGGTATCACTTGTGTAGAAATCCTCAGTGATCAGCTAGCATCAATCTTGCACATCTATGGAAAGGCAGGGAAACAATTCTAAAGGAAATGTAGATCTTTATCGTGCTCTGGAAGAGAAAGTCCTAGAGCAGTCTTTGATTCAGCCATTCTTCTCCTGATGTTCACTGAGCTGTAACAGCACCCAGAGTCAGAAAAAACACAGGCAGAGAACTGTACTTTCAGGTTCTTTCCACATTTTATGTAGGGTCTGTGTTCAAAAGATGCAAAAGAATGGGAAGGATCAAGTCCTCTGTTCTCAATGGAAGAGACAGAAACAAAGGAAGTGGAGTTGTCAAGCTGTAGCTGGACTACTGAATCCTAGAGAATGCCAAGAGTTCACCAGGATTTGGTAGAATGCAAACTCTACTCTCCTAGCCACATTTCTGCCTGCGAACAAGTTGAAAGGACACCATATCTACTTTTTTTTACACACTCTGCCAAGTTCTAATTGCACATGCCATTGTTTTGGTATGCTTAAATAATTTTCCGTAAGCCTTTTTGGAGGCAGGCACAAAAAGGAAAACAATAATGACATACAAAATATATAACAAAGGGAAATGATTATGAAATAAGACCTTTTTTTTTTTTCCTAATACCAGTTTGTTTTGAAAATTGTTACTGATACTTAATTATATTGCTTTTTCTATAACATTTAAAAATAATACTTCAAAGTAGTAAGAAAACGAAGCGCATGACTTTCAAGTGCTTTACAGAGGTTCTTGTATACAAAGTCTAGTAAAATATGTTTGTGGGGAAAAATGTTGGTGTGGTAAATGTATTTTTACATAATGTTACATATAATGTAAACTGTGTTAATATGGTAGACGATTGGAAGCTACCCAGGCATACCATACTGCCAGTCAGTGAAATATATTAATTGAAGTAGCTGGGCTTACTGTGTATATATCCATTTGGGAAATTACATGTCCCTTAACGTTGCACATACACATGCTATGGGGACTGACACTGAGTCTATCATTTGGAGGTGCTTGATGACAGAGGTACATATGCACTTGTGTGTTGGAAAACTGAAAACTTAGGTGTGGCTTAATTGGGCCTGTGACAGGCATTCGTTGGTTGTTCTGTTGGCACTGGGTGTTTTTTTTTCTAGGACATTGTTTTGTAAGAATATGAATTTCAGATGCATGTGTGCCCTCTGATTTCAGTTATGTTTTTGGGATGATGGAATCATGTATTCATAGAGCACCATGAAAAATATCAAAACAGCAACAAAAATATACAGTAAACTGTATATAAACTATATAGACTCTCATGTTAACATTCTTGCCTCTGTCACAGGGTATGTGTACGTATAGGCAGGGTGACGCAGTGATACACGAAGCAACATAACTGTATTCAAGCAACATTTGGCCATGCAGATTAATCCTGTTGATAAGCAAGATAAAATTAATACGAGCATGGAATAACTAATTCTCATACTTGAACTAGGTCATCTGATTGTAACTCATGAATTTTGTACAGAACTGCCCTGTGAAGTATAGACATGCAGACACTAAATCCTTATCTGGACATTGGCTGGTTACACAGGAATCTCTTCTAGGACAGCTGTACTTTTGCTAGAAAGGATAGAGGGCAACACACAGCTTATAATGTCATCATTTAATATTGGCTGTCCCCTCTCCTCACTTCTCGTGCCAATACAGAGGTAAGATTAAGAGATTTTCCTTCCAGATCAGCCAGTTCCTCATAGCACGATATTGTGGGTGGTTTTTAATACTGGTGGATATGCAGATTGTATGTAGGATCTGCATTTATGTAAGCCAGGACACATGTACAGATCAGCTTTTGTGGTTGCACACGCATACACAGGAGCATTGGTTGGAACTGAGTGCTTTTAAGGGAAGGTATTTATATTGTGTCCTGTATTGTTTGCGGCATGTTATGTATAGCTGGTGTCACTAGTGGCGGTCAGTGCTGATCCCTCTAACAGCTTGTGTTGTGTTCCCTGAAGTTTCTGTGAATTGTTGGGGAGGATGGCTAAATCAGTCAGTTTTCTGTATTCTATATTAGTTTTTCAGTCTGTGTCACTTACCGAGATACTGCGCTGCGGAAGACTGGTATCTCACACCACACACGCTGCTGAAATCACACCGTGCAGTTTCTACCTCCTCATGTTATCTCGGTGCAAGCCGGGGCTGAGTGTGCGTGTTACGGTTATGCTGGCGGGGCAGGGTGCGACGGCTGGAATGGGAACTGGGGAAGGCTGGAATGGGAACTGGGGAAGACTCGTGGGAGGCACTGCTCTGTCAGCACAGGCCCCGTCACAGCCGGGGCACGATCTTTGGGGCACAAACCCCTCAGTGCATGCACGTTGGCACACAACTCGTGATTTTTTCCCTCCTCGGGTGGATTCAAGGCTGGACGAGGCTCCTGTCACCACAGAAGCGGAGACAATCCCACTCCCCCCTTTGGGTACTTGACGATCCTGTCACGACACAAACAGAGGCAACCCCACACGCGGCTCCAGTCACGACAGGCCGCTGCGCTGAGACACCCATCACCTCATCCCTCCTGACGGGGCTGCACCCCCGCGTCCCCTCAACCACCATATCGAGACCGCACCATGAGGCTGCTGCCACCGGGAGCCGGACCAGCTCGCCCCCCACCCTCGGGCCTCATCCCCCGGCAGGGCGGAAGCTCTCCCGCCGCCGCATGAAGCCTGCAGCGCCCGCCTCCTCCTCCTCCTCCTCCTCCTCCTTCTCCTCCTCCTCCTCCCCCGGGCGGAGGGCGGCCGCCCCGCGTTGCGCAGGACCGCGCCAGGCACCGCCACCGCCACCGCCATCGCCTCAGCGGCCCCCGGGCGGGGCCGCTCCATCCCCCGCCCCGCTCCGCTCGCCCCGCCAATGAGCGGCGTCCACATGCCGCGGCGGCGAGTGGGGCCCCGGGCGGCCCAGCTCCCGTAAGTTACATTAGAGCAGCCGCCGCCGCCGCCGCCGGTGCGCCACCGGAGCCACGGAACCTCGCGGGGGGGAGGGAAGGAGGGGGTTGAACGAGCCCGCAGCCCTGACGGCGGCCTTGGGAGTGTGTGTGTGAGGGGGGCGTAGCGACCCTCACCCGGCTGAGAGGGAGGCAGCGGGGCGGCTGCGCCTTTTTTTTTTTTTTTTTATTTTTTTTTATTTTTTGTGTGTGTGTCTCCCCTCCCCTCTCCTTCCCCGCCTCTCCGAGCCGTTATCGCCGGCCGCGGGGGCGGCTCGGAGCTCGGCGAGGCGAAAGGCGAGGCCAACCGGCCGCGCTCTGCCCCGCGCCCCTCAGGCCGCAGCGGCTCTCCTCAGCCAGGCTTCGGGGGTGCCCGAAGCCCCGCTCGGCTCCCTCAGAGGGCGTGTGGGGTGGGAGGGGGGGCGGGGGCTTTTTTTTTTTTTCATCGGGTTTTTCCCCCCCCTCTCCTTTTTTAATTTTTTTTTTTTTTTAACGTCCCCTCCTGCCTCCTTCGGGAAGAGAGAGGCGGTGAGGTGGGCTCGGGGGCTCTCCTGTGGTGCGGGAGGGGGTCTATGGTGATAGCACGGGGGCGGTGGGGGACAGAGCCAGGCGCTGAGGGGGCTGAAGAGGGGGCTCGCCGCTGCGCCCGCCGCTGACGAGGAGGAGGAGGGAGAAGAAGAAGAAGAAGAAGCAGAAAAAGCCAGGCACCATTTGCTGCTCCTTGCCCCAGCCATGGAGAACGCGCACACAAAGACTGTGGAGGAAGTTTTGGCTTATTTCGGGGTCAACGAAAGCACCGGGCTCAGCCTGGAGCAAGTCAAGAAGCTGAAGGAGAAATGGGGCTCCAACGGTAGGTGAACCGGCCCCCTCAGCCGCGGGGATGCTGTCGCTGGCATTCGTCTTCTTTTCTCCCTCCGCTCCCTTTTTTTTTTTTTTTCTCTCCACTCTTCTCTTCCGCTCATCGTTCTCGGGGCCCGGCTTCAAGGCCTGACGTGTATGTATTTGCAAAGCCGGCATCTCTTACAGGACCCGGAATAGGAGCGAGGGAGAGAAGATGGCTGACTTGAACTCCACCTCGTGGGTTTCTTTCATACCCCGAGCTCGCAGGGCTGCTTTGGGAAGGAGGATGTCACCTCCGTTTCCTTTCACCTTAACGGTGGGAAATCTTCTTCCATTCTGAAATGAAACACCGTGGGGTTTTTTGTCCGTCTTGACCTTCATTTTTCTATGCTTTCCGATACCTTTCTGTCCCTCATTTTACATTCTTCTCCGGAGTCGGGACACAAAATTCGTCAGATAGGGCGATTTAAAAAAAAATCTTCATTATTTGTCCTTACTAGTCCCTTTTGAACTATGATGGCATTGTGTAAAAATGAAAAGCTGTGAGAAAATTATGTGTATTTCTTTTTATTAGCTTTAACTCCCCTTTTATGCCTCTCATATTGCTAAATGTAGTTGTGGGGAAATAAAGAGAGAGCAGAAATGAGAAAATCCTGAAATGAAGAAAAGCACTTGAAATATTTTGAACCAAGTTCCTTCTTTTATTTTTTTAAGTGGTTGTGGAGGAAAATCCTTGTCAGAAAGCATTTGGAAAGCATTTTAAGCCTTTGACCCTTTGTATGCAGCAACAGCAGAAGTCACACAGCTGGCTGGAGTGATGACTTGGCTGAATTTACAACCCTTAGCAGCTTCCAGCTAACCTGTATGTGTCTTAAAATGCAAGACTAGCAGGCCTATTCAGTTCTTACAATGAAAAGAGCTGCTTTAATGGCTCTTAAGGTATGGCTCTCAAACCCAACTGAGTTGAGTGTACAATGCAGAAGCAGTATGTGGTGGATGCCTTATAATGCTCTAATGTTTCTTCAATGATTTCTTCTCTTTGACATGCTTCCTGAAAAAATCTGACCGACAGAATTACCAGCTGAGGAAGGTAAGCATTTTTTCTTGAAATTTTCTAGTTCTTGTCAATAGTTCATCCTTTTTTTATATTCATGACTAAATGTCATCTTTACACATTGCAGGAAAAACCTTACTCGAGCTTGTGATTGAACAATTTGAAGACTTACTAGTTAGAATTTTGTTGCTGGCAGCTTGCATATCTTTCGTAAGTATGAATTGTTCTTATTTCATTGGCTTGTATATTGCAGACTCAGAAATGACGTATGTTCCAACATATAGGAGCTGTACACCCTTCTCTTTCTTCAAGAGGTAGAAGTATAAGATGCTTAGTCAATCGCTCTCTCTTAAATTGGTTGCCTTGTGAATGGATTTTTTTCCTATGCTAAAGAAGAAAGTTTTGGGGAGTCTTTCACTGCATGAGTCAGAAGTACGTAACTATGCTAGGCAGGTATTTTAAAAGTACTTCTTATTCAACCCCGCTTGCTTATTTGAAGTGGGATTTCCCAATGCTTTTGTTGGCTTTGAAAACTAACCTTGAGTAAGTGTTTAACTGGTCATCCTTCTTGCCTTTGAGTTAATTGTTATCAAGCTCAATGTATAATCACCGCAAGACATTTTTGGACGCAGTGCAGACTGTAAATAGAATTTACATGGCGAATATTCCAGTTGCCTTCCCTTCCTGATAATAGCAAGGTGACAGTTGTTGCTTTTGACAGTGACAAGAATGATGACGGCTGTGATGGCACCATTGTTGACCAAATTTGGTAACTGACCTTTGGATAGTCTAGTCATAAAATGAACATCTTGCTTTGCGTACAGGATTAAAAGAACAAGAATGAAATTTAATTTTTTTTAAAAAGCACATTTAGTTGGTCATCTTATGCAATATGTAAAGTGTATGCGTTTACAGAAAAAATAGAAATCTGAACAAAGTTTTAAGTCTAGAAGGAAGATGAGAGCTATGCATCTTAGGGAGCTGGATGACAGGGAAAAAAAGTGCAGAATATTAAATTGTTTCAGTAGAGGTAAAAGTTTATAGTAGACTTTGCCCTCCAGTTGTAATTAACTACTTGGGAAAAAAAAAGCTGCAGCTGTTAGGGGGTGTGGAAATTGTGACTCTAGCTAAGGGCAAGGTAATTAGATGGGCAGAGGAGAAACTGTTCTGTAATGGGGGAGGATGTGGAGTTGGGGGAAGGGTTGACCTGTTGTGGCTGCTGCCGCATGCTGTGGTGCTGATCCTTGACCAAGGGAAGTTTTATCTATCCCCACACCAACACCTTTCAAAATGCGCTGGGTTTTGGTATGTATATACTGTTACCAGCTGAGCAGTGGTTGGTGGCATTGATCTTGGCTGTGGACACAGAGGTGCTTTACTCACTCCTCTGTTTCCTGGGGAGGAAATTGGGCTGCCCATAGCAATTTGAATAAACAGGTCATTCAGAAGCCTTTTTTCCTCTTCTCTTTCTCATTTTCTTTCCCCAGAGGATGGAAAGGGGATGAAATAAATGACAGTACAGAATATTGTTAGCCTTTCCTTCCAACATATATTTTGTTTTTATTGTAACCAAGTGACAAAACCAACTTTACCAAACTTAAAAGATTTAATTGCCGAATGAGTATTCAGTACATTACTAGACTGACAGCAGTCATATAATATGCACTGCCAAGCACGCTTTGCAAACTTTATTAGTAACTGGGTTCAATTTCTCTTTTTCAGTATGCTTAATTTTCCTGCCTAATTAAGGGGAGACTGTAGTCGAAAGGAGCATAGGGTAGATCTGGGTTCTCTGCTTTTGTGCAACTGGCATGGTGTATGACCTTGGGCTGCTGCTTTGCCTTTTCTCTGTCTCCTATTTAAGAGTTATGGCTACCTGCTGTAGGATTATTTTGGGAATAGCAGGGATTTTCCGTTTAATGAAATGTAAAGGAAAAAACTTGATACATTTTATTTCTGCACTTTAAAAGCACTCCTCCTTTGTGTTAGTTTCTGGCTTTTTCCCTGTTCAGAATGTGATCGTGCATTGTCTGATTTTATTTTGTTTTGACACTTCTTCTTGATGAAAGCATATTAGAGACTTTGGTAGTAGCTGCAAGGAACTGTTGAATGTGTTCATAGATTGTATTGCTGTAAAATTGGGTGGAATTAACATCAACTAAATTCTAGTGCTCCTGAAAACGTTTGAAGAGTGTGTGTAGCTGTGTTAAGCATGTGGACAGTAGTTTTTCCATGAGAGAACTTGAAAATACTACATTAAATACTGGAGTCGTACGTGAAGTTGAGACTAATAAATTATGCTAAGTCATTCTTATGGTAGAACAACTTAATAATGGAAGTTAACTTAAATGCATGTATTATGCTGTCTTTTGCAAGCCTTAAGAATTCAGTCTTGCCATTTGTACTGTTGGAAAGCATGCAAAACTTCCTGTACCTTAGTGATCTTGAAATGGATAATTAAACTTAAAATGGAGTCAACTAAATTTGTGTTGCTTTAGGATATTGAGTAATACCACTGAGAACTGCTCTTCCATCTAATAAGACTTTGCCTTTCTTGGAGGCAGTGTCAGACCCCTCAGACATATGTGTGGGACGGATGTGCGCATTCACACTTCAGTTCAGTGACTACTTCTTCCTATATTTTATTGTTTGATAGACACTACAGTACTCAGGTAGGGTGTTAGATAGTGTACCAGCAGAAGGAAGACTGGATAATGGCTCTGGGTTGAAATAACTTCCAGCTGAAGACTTACAGACCTGGTGTACTTATAGACCTGGTGTATATCCAAAAGGGAGTTTCTGTGGAAACTCAGACAGACCCAACACAGATGCTTAAATGAATTGTTTACTTTGCATGACAATGGGGGAAAATGGCTTAACGAGCTTGGGTTTAAGAATGAATGACCCCCAGATCTTGCTAAGTCTTTGAATTACTAGTGAGAGGGCCAACAATTGAAATTAGGCATGAGTATAGGATTGACTTTATTTTTAAGCTTTGCGTGTGTCACTAAAACTTGCTAGAATTTGAGCTGTTGAGTTTACTGAAGATCAGATGGAGAATGTACTTCACCATGCTAGTGGCAGCCAGTTGGCACTGTGTGCTTGCAGGAAAGGCATGGGTGCTGTTAGGGCAGTGAAAGTAGTGGAGGTCTTCATTGTCAGTTTGAAGAAACCATTGAACTTGAAGGTTCAGGTCTAAGAGATGGAACCTCAAGGTATGTTAGGGTACTAGTTTGTATCACGGAAGCTTCTCTGGTAATTGTGTTGTGATCTTAAATCGTATTAGATTTTTACTATTATGATTGATGGCACAGAAAAAAGTCTTTAACATTGAGATCTGCATTCAGCTACATTTTTGTGTAGCAACATCACCTATTACATACCATAATATTCTGTGTTCAGAGTGCCTTTTGTGTCCTCTACTCCCACAAGCCCTGTCAGGTATGTGTCAGTAAAATAAATCAGACTAACAGCTGAATCCTTGTCACCCTAGCTGATCGCGGGGGTCATATGCTGCCTGTTGCCTTGGCTGTAGATACCGTGTGCTACATTCCAAGTCGGAACTGCTGTTACAGATGTGCCAAGTTAGTAACAGCTTCAATTCTTACACTGTTGTTTCTCCAATATTTTTACTGGCCTTAAGTATGGTTTTTGAAGAGAAACAATGTCATTTCTGATTTGAAGTAAATGGATCTACATGCGCACTCGGATCTTGTCTCAGTATTTTGTCGGACACGGTGAAGCTTTTACAGAGGTAACTAGTGAAATGCATCTCAGTGGTTCAGGGGCTTTGGTAGCTTGATTTTCTAGGTGTAAGTAAGAGGATGGTCAATTTACCATGAAATCCAGCTTTTAATCCTTGCTACGTCGATAACACGCACTAAAATCTACAGTATTTACGTTAAAAATAAGCTTGCTTTGCTGTATAAATCACTTCAACAAGTTGTAAAATGTTACTTGTGCCCCAGATTGGGAATAATGCTTTGAAGAATGTGATGTGTGCTTAACTGTACAGTCCTATCTTTGCATCACATTTCTACTGAGTTTTCTTCTACAAGATGAAGTATGTGCTTGTAAAAGCTTGTATTTTAAAGTTAAAACTTCAGCATCCTGAGAGCACTCCTCTTTGGTTCAATTACTTCTGTAATGCGTGGACTAACTTAAAAGTGAATGTTCTGGGTCTCTTTCTGCTAGTGGATGTGTGTGTTTAGAGGAAAACAATATATTGTGATTTAGGCTGGAGATGTTGGTTATATCCTGGAAATTAGCATTAAAATATAGGCTCATCTGTGTTAAAAGGTGAACAAAGCCGCTGGTGAAGGGAGTTAGATGTGCCAGTAAAATGTTGCAGGCTTTGCCCTGGTATCACCCCAGAGCTACCTGGTAAGGTCAGGAGCTGTATGTGACATGAGATAAGGGCTGCTGAAGTACATTACATTGGCATGCTTTTAGCCAAACTCAGATTACTCAATAGGACCCGAGACACCAAATGATAGGTGGGGTGACAAAGGAGTAGGAAGCAATTGTGATTCCATTTTAATTTGTATAAATTAAACTATAAGTACTATGTATCTTTATTGTCCCTGGTTTTGCTACAGTAATCACAGGAATGTTCTTGATTTAGAAGTATGGAGTAGCAAAACTATTGGATATTTATGATCTGCTAACCCAATAAAATTCTTGATTCCTTACCAATAATTCTGGCCAAGATTTTTTTTTTTCTTGTGTAGCAATTAAAAATAAAATCTGTTAGCAAATTGGGGATTATTTCCTGGTCTTCAGGGTAACTGTCAAGTAACTAGAACAAGTATCAGGACTGCTAAAAAAGCTTGTATCTGCTTAAAATTAAGCAAATTTGTATTGAGAAGAAAAATAATTTAAAAGATTTGTGAGCAATAGTAGCTAGTACTCTGTCCAAAACATTCTGAATCCTAACTTAGTGTCCTGTGAGAAGAGGGCTCTCTTAAAGGCTTGCTGTAGTTCTACATGACTAGCTTTAATTAGTCTAAAACTTTTTTCGTCAGGATGAGGTCTTAATCTGCCTGCTTGCTTCAAAGTTTCCATTGTCAAAATGAAAAACAAACAAAAAAAAGCCTTGTTAGGTTGCTGACAACAAACTGTTTGCTTTTCCTCTGGTAGTAGGTACAGCCTGCCGGGCAACAGAATTTTATCTTGAAACTTTCATTCTTCATTTTATTCTTTCTGTTACTTAATGACAAATGGACACCTGAGGCAGTTTGCCACCA
This sequence comes from Netta rufina, assembly GCF_964035555.1. NCBI lineage: Eukaryota > Metazoa > Chordata > Aves > Anseriformes > Anatidae > Netta > Netta rufina. The sequence continues at coordinate 12,901,987 of NC_140141.1, read as the reverse complement.
TAACTTAACTTCACAATCCACAGATATTAATTTGTAGAAATGCAAAAGGCTGTAAGGACGCTTCTGTTCTTGCAGCTGTATTGATCAGTAGTCTGCCTCATTGTTGGCTGACTTCTACATTGTACTTCTGACCCCCTTTCTTTAAATAACCACAAAAACTAAGTGCAGTTTGCCTGTTGTTGCATGTTTTTGGACTTAGTATCCTGCAGGTCCACCCCATTATGCTCTGGATAAAGTAGGCTTCTGTAAGCCATGTATAGCAACGCTAAATCAGATGTGCTGAATGAAAGTTGTCCTCAAAGCTGCTTGTGTGGGCTGTTGGTATGGGACTGGTAGGTCTTGCTAGTGATTTCCCTTATGCTGTCAGGCTTCTGTTTCCCCTGAGCAATTATTTTATCTTTTTCTTGCTTTTTAAAACTTAAATGATAGTTTTTCCTACTGACCTGAACAGTACATTGGGGACCAATGATGTGGTAATTAAGCTTCTCTATGTGTGAGTTGAAGTGGTTAAAATATAGTGGGGCCCTTCTGAGTAGTAGCCAAAGATCTTTCATGGAAAACCGCTTTAGGGTTTTAAAGTGTGCAAATGGAAGCTTTTTTGACATAGACTCAATGCCTTGGGCAAGAATTAGTCTCTACTAGGCTTTGATTTACAATCTGTTATCAAAAATGCATAATGAAATGGTCCTAAACTTACATGTATTCCTTGCTCTACCTTTTGAGCTTGCTGTGTTTGTTAACTTTAGGCTACTACCAAAGAATAACCCTCGTTTGTTAGTACAGCATGTCTTGTCGGTCACAAATGTCCTCAGTGGAGTGCTAATGTAGCCGTAGTTTGCTATAGCAAAACCAAGGACTCACATTCAGGTGTTCTGTTATTTACATGCCTATGTTTGCCCTCTAGGACTACACAGCGTAGGTTCTGTTACACAGTTCATGATTGTGTGGAAATTTTGCGGGTGAGATGTGTGCTGCTTGCCTCCAGGATTAACTGTGTTTCATTTCAATCTAGTCACAGATCGGTAACTTTACCAAACAAGCAACAGTGAAGATCTAAAGCAACTTGATAGATTTGTACTGTTAGGATTTGAGTTCATCTGCTCTTTTTGAAATAATGGTATATTGAAAGAAAGATCTCAAACTTAATTTTTGCTCTCCTTGATGCGTGTGGATCATGCTGTTCTTGTAGCTACTTTCCTTCCCTCTTGAAGTTGCAGGCTTTCTCGATGTTGCTTTACAACCCACATGGTCTTCAATCTGCAAAGATTATGGTTTAGTATTATGTAAAGCAGATGTTTTACTTCGGTTAACCTTGCAGTTGTCTGCTCTGTTAAGAATGCTACAAAATGATTGGATTTCCTTACTTTTTTGGAAGCAGCATTGGCTTTGTGGAATCCCAATAAAGAAAGGGAAGGAAGAAACAGATACTAAGCAGCTTTTCTGATGGTGTGTGGCTTTGTATATGCCAAGGAAACTGGGACATGCTGTTAGCCATTTCTATAACTCTGCTAGAGGCAACAGTGCTGGTGAAGAATAAAAGCTGCCCATGATGTAAGGAGTAATGTGTTGAGTGAAAACTACCGTGTAGGCTGCGCTTCAGCAGGTCAAATGGCAGAAGCTGTTACTGGGAATTGAAGATGTGTGGTGTGGGAGGAGGGAAGAGGCATTGAGATGTGAAGAGCAGAAGAATTCCTAAGTAAATCTCTCTCCAGAGGGATTACACAGACCCTCCAAATTACGCATTGCCAGTTGGGGTGGTTCAGTCTTTCTAATCATAACCTGGGTCTTACAAGTTTATTCTTTTGTAATAAAATTTGTTGTTGCATTGGGTTTGCTTGACAGTCTGCTTTCTGCTTGAGGCTTTCATGCTGCTGCTCCTTCTTCCTTTTAACGTCCTGGAGTGTTTCACAATTGAGCAATAGCTCTGAGCAGCATGTCAGTGGAATTATGGTGCTTGCTTTAGTAACGGTTTGCTCACTGCAGTCAGTGATTCAGACTGCTGCTGTTGCCTGACTACCAGTCCTAATTATCTCAACACGTTGTTCCTATTTACTGTCACTTTCCAGGCTTCCTGTTGCTCAATATGTTGACGAAAAAGCTCTTCCTCTCTGGTCACGTTAGCTTGACTTTTCTTTGGTAGCTACAGAAGTCTGCAGAGGCCCTGATGCTTACCCATTCTCCTGAAGCCAAATGAATGGCAGAAGCCTAAAACTAGAACATGATTTGAAAGCAAATGGATTAAAATCTTCTTGGAGTCCTTTATGCAAGTTTTTCTGTTGATTTACTTTAAAAAAAAAAAAAGTTTAATTTTTATCAGATCCTTGGCTCTGAATTCAACTTCAGATGTAATTGTGTCGTTCACTTAAATGCTTCAATAGGACATTAATTGTATTTTAATTAGCAGATATTTATTTTCATATGCACTCAGTGAAAATTTGTAAAGCTATTTTCATTTGTGTAAGTTACTGATAAAGACCAATTTAGTTAAAATTCAGAATCTAGCTATGCATAAACGTTAATCCTGTGAAGCTTTAGTGCTCTGAGTAGTCAAGCTAATCAGTCTGCATCTTGTTTTAGACAGTAATGAAAAATTTTTGCAACTTTTCAGTGCTGGAGCCGTTGTCACAACTTCTGCTTTCGTTTTTGAAGCAAGAGTAGCCGTATGGTTCCCAAAAAAATAGCTTTCTCCTTTAAAAGAAGAGCAGGTTTCAGAATGAACTTCGTACTACTTCAGTAAAGATTCTTTTTCTCCTTTTCCATTGCATATTGCCAACTCCTTCAGGAGCTACAGCTTGGAAGATTTGAGGGTTCTTCAAAATTGCTAAAGTCTGAGGAGTTGAACCTCAAGCTGAAATTCACTGTGTCTTAGGTTTGCAAGGTGTCAATGTAAATCACTTGATTTAAATCAGTGTTTCTCTCTTTCAGGTCCTGGCCTGGTTTGAAGAAGGTGAAGAAACAATCACAGCATTTGTAGAGCCTTTTGTAATCTTACTTATATTAGTAGCCAACGCGATTGTGGGAGTGTGGCAGGTATGCAGATATTTTACAATACCAAATCACAAATGTTTTGGAGTTTCTTGGTTTAAGAGGAACTGCACACTGTAGTGTCAGGTGCTTCATACAATGCAAGCAATATGTATGGCTACATTTAGATTCCTAAGAGCCTATGTATCATAAATTCCAGACAAAGTATTGACTAAAGGTGAAATGAAAGCTTCAGAAGTATTGCCAACAAGGCAAAGTGCCTGTCAGTTTGTTTAGCCATACACTGATCAACACATCAACTCAACTGTCCAGAATGAAGTCCTGAATTCAGGAAATAAACATTGCAAAGCTAAGAAGCAGTCATTTGTATAGGCTTACAAAATGTGGCTTTGTTCCAGCTGAGGAACAAAGGATGGGACATCTTGTAATTTTGTTTCTTGTCTGTTTCCTTTTGAGAACAAATACTAGTTTTAGTGCATTTGTTGAGGGAATTAACACAGTATTCTTCCTCTTCAATTACTACGGTTCTTAGTTATAAAATGGTATTGGCAATAACGCATACTGACACTTCTTAAAATAGTCAGAATGATATGAACAATTTTGACTTGCCAAATTTGATCACTTTCAATAGAACATTTTATTAGAATTTTTTTCTGCAGATAGAAAGTATTACGGGGTTTTAGGGTAACTGAAGTCCCTTGCAGATTTTTTTTAAAGGGGTAGTGTTAATGTAACATAAGTACTTGCTATCCTAGCAAGTCAGGCTTCAGTCTTTTTTAGAAAAAAACAAGCAAAGCAAAACACAACAAACAACACAACAAACCAAACAAATAATGCTCTCCGAAATAACAATGAAAACTAAGGGAGAGACCTCTTAGCATGTTAAAACACGTAGGAGTCGAGCCTAAACACTGTTAACCACCAGAAGTGTCTTTCCGTGGCATTGCTATGTGTTTCTACTCTTTGCTTTGTTCAAACACAAGTAGCAGATTGATTTTTCTAGCAGAATCCTGCTTGCTGCACAACAGCTAGAGCTGGTAATGGGTGCAGAGGTTACGTAGAGTGAAGAACGAAAGCAGTGCATGCTTAAGTGTCACTTGTATAAAGCAGTTGTGGAAGAACTAATTTTTAATAACTTGAAACTGTGTGTTACAATTCTGCACACAATCTGAAGCCTGAAATCTAAGGTAAAGTTATAGTTTGGGAACTTGCTTGTGTAGTCAGATAAACTCTTGTAGGGAATAACCAATTTTTTCAGATGTGCTAAGTGTGCAGAGAGTATCTGTACATCTACATGCAGCGAACTTAATTGTGAAACAGAATTGCTGCACAGATTAAATGACTCATTCCCTTGTTTTAATGGGCATGGAAAAAAGTCACAGTACGTAGTCTCCACCCATAACTGTATCTGTTTCTACAGGTACCGTGAGCAACTGAGTCATTGCCTTAGCTCTGTCCTTTTCAACCTTTCTTTCCATGTGCACATTTCCCAAAGCGCCATCTGCTAGTACTTAAGTGGTTGACAGGACAGCGTACCTCTACCCTTCAAATCAAGCAAACTGGGAGCAAAAAGATATGGTCAAAGATGCTGAGATGTTAACTCTTAGTTAATGCTGACATTACTTTTCCGTGCATTATGTTGTTGAGGAGCAGAATCAATTTTCCTAGTGGAATATGAGGCTAGTATTACAGCTTTTGGGACCTGCACTGGTACCTCTTCACGGCCTGGCACAGAGCTGTACCATGTAAACAGAAGTCCTTCGAGGTAGCTTTGGTGAGCTGCTTTGTTGTATGGAAACACTTCATACCTCAACCTTGGACTTTCTGAGGATTAAGTGTCTGTTTTGATACATGCTGGGTCAAGTTTTTATCGTCTAGAAAGGCCGGTATGTATTTGAAGTGAAGACTTTCTAAAAACTAGGTGTACTAGCTGTACCCTTTGCATTTTCAGGACTGTATGATGTTTGTACTTGAAAATTGAGTGGGAAAATGAGAAATAAGTTATTCCTCCTTGAGACAGAGCAGCAGTAATGATAGGCTGCTGGTTTTTATGTTGCCCTATCTCTGGGTAGCATCACTGCATTGACAGCAATCTCTGGTAGTGTTAAGCTGAGGAAACTGCGATTGAGATAGAAAAGTTATTGTGCTAGTGTTTGTGGAAATAAAAACTTGTGTTTGGGGATTCATCTAAGTTTGTAAGCTGCTAGAGAATCTGGGGAAGCTTCTTGTCAGTGTGCCTAAATTTCACTGTAGCATGACTTAATTTGCTGAAATGAAACTGATGATAATGCTGTTGGGGAAACTTTGAGCATCTTAACTTGACTCTTGACTTCTATTAGTAAATCAAACTCAGTATTGCTAGCCCACTCCAGTTTGAATGTAAGCTGGTACAGCTGAGACAAGACTAGGATTACAACTCGTGGATATACTTACAGATGCTTTTTGACATGAAAAAAAAATCACTGCTACATAGAACAGTTTGTGCAGCCTCCCTGTAACAAGACATAAAGGATTTTCTTGATAGGAAATACTGCTGAGTTTGAATAAACAGCATCAAGCTTCTAAAAGTCAGCTAATATCTGAATTACATTGTAATGATTTCCAGTCAGCAACCTCATAAGGGGATGGGTCACACAATTTTCGTTGTGAATAAATGTAGCTGAGCTGAGTCAGTAGTATTCGTGTGATACTGCATTCGAAAAGTTGGGTCTGACATACTTATCTTTCCTTACCTTGAAGGCTCTTTAAACTGCATGTTTTTTTTTTTCTGTCTTTTAGGAAAGAAATGCTGAAAATGCTATTGAAGCTCTTAAAGAATATGAACCAGAAATGGGTAAAGTATATCGACAAGACCGAAAGAGTGTTCAAAGGATTAAAGCAAGGGACATCGTCCCGGGTGATATTGTAGAAGTGGCAGGTAAGGCTCATTTATGTGATACATACATGTATTAGTTTGTATTGTAAAACTGTTGTGGGGGCCTTGTCTTAATGATTTGAGGCCCTGGGGGGAGTTCTTAGAGAAATCTTAAGTATATGCTTCACATAAAGAACATCCTTGCTCCTGTTCATCTGTAATTACTTTAAATGTGCATTTGCACTGAGGGGATTGTTTTTCAAATTGGCACTTAGTTTAATTAGCAGGTCTAAAAGCAAAGCATCTTAATTGGAGTACAGGTTTTAAAACCCTTGTCACTACTCTAAAACTGCATTTTCGGCAGTCTGGGTTCAGACTATCATGTAACTTGTCTGTTTTCTATCACAATTTTTTTTCCTTGCTCTTAAATGTGATGACTGAAATTTTGGAATGCAGAGATTTTTTTGTTTAGTCACACTCTGTCCTTTAGATAAAGAAAGCTGTAATTTAATTTGAATTTTTTTCCAACTCTTACACTTGCAGCGGCAGTCCTTTTTCAATTTCTTGTTACAAATGTCTTCCTCTGTCCTCAGCTAATATGTGCCTGGCATGTGACATCATTGGTTTCTCATCTTTGATAATGCCTTAGCACGTCTTTCTTTTATGTATTGCTGTACAGGAGGCTGCAAATAGAATAATTATTAAATAAAGTAGAGCATCCTGTTCTCTACTGTGAGCATTTGAACCCCATGCCTTCATTGCTGCTTTTTAAAATAGATAAATAAAGTCCTAGATCAAAAGATTTGATTCTTGCATCAATATTTTCAATAGACTTGTCCTAAAAGATGTATCTTTGTCTGGAAAGAGTACAAAAATGAAAGTATGAACTGAATATGTAAAACCCTTTCACTTTGGTGATAATGCCACAGCAATATCTCTTTCACTAAATTGGAGTGGTCAGTGACTTTGTTTCTGATTTCTTCCCGGATAAAAGTGGGTGGTTCTTGTTAAATGTCAGGAGTAATTGCATACTCATATTTCGTAGGTCATTATCAACTGTTAGCTGAGTGATTGCTCCTTTGGGAGCAATTTAGGGTGTACATCAAACTACTTCTTTTCCCCTAGCCTTCCTTTGCTTTTAGAAGTGGTAGCTGTCGAAGGTGGAGATAAATATATACCCTTAAAATTGACTATCCTGCTGTTTTAATTAGTAGGCAGAGAGAGTATGCACTCAAAATGAAGTTGGTGTTGGCTGGCTTCCCAGCTTTCATTCCTTGAGAAACTTTAATGTTTGCTAAGCCCTGTCCAGAGTCTCAGTCCTGTGCACAGGATGATTCAGCTACGACAGCTCTGGCTGAGGTGACTGCGAGTGAGTGAGAATCGCATCAAGACTGAAGCTAGTTTGCTCTTAGTGTCTGTGGGTGAAGAACAAGTACAAATACAAAGTGCTGATAGCTGAAATAAAGGGTGAATTATGATACCTTGTCACTTACTCTGCTGTTTTACCTCACCATTACCGTATTCTACAGTTTAAATCCATGAGTTCTGCAGTGAGATGTTGTTTAAGCAGCTGAAGTTTTCTTTCTCCCAATTTTAAGTGCTTGCAATAGACTGGTAGTTCTGGAAGCAGTTTATCATGGGAGTATATTGATTTTTGTGGGGTACTTAAATGAGTATTGGTAGAACAGCAAACTGATGACTGTATTTTATACAGGTTTGGGGTATCCAGCTAAGGAAAAATGCTAGATTTTGTTGCTCTGACAGGTGTCTAGAGCACAGAAATTTCCCAACTGATTCTTTGTTATTTCAGAAGCGGCAGAGAAATCCCATTTTCATCTTGCAGGAAAAGACAAAGCTCAGGTTGTATGTAAAACAGCTGGGGGATGTGCAGGCTTTACTTACATTGCTGTGTGTTGTCAGTATCAATAAAATCAATTGCTTGTGACTTTAGACATCTCTTTGGAAAATCTTTGTCTGAAGGAGAAAAACGAATTGAAAATAAATTGCTGACTAGAATGTCTATATTGCTAGGCCGTCTTTATCAAGCATGGTACCCTATTTTTCACAGGGGAACTATTGCATTATTTTAAAATCTGATTGTAGATCAGTGTCTGATAGTTTGCGTGTGGAACGGATTTAAAAAAAAAAAAACACAAAACACTAGTATGCTTAGTAGGAAAACAAAATTGCCCAACTTTTGTGATTGTCCTTTAACATAAATAGTCTAGCCTGTTGACTGACTGTAGAAGTACTTACTAATTAAAACACTTGCTTAATCTGGTGGGTCAAATAGTCCTGAGCATGTTTTAAGCACTCATTTTTCTTACATTGGTAAGTAGTCAGTTGCATCTTCAATGAAAGTGACTATATGTGTTATATTAAGTATGTCATGTGGTTGTTTTATACAGAAAATTAGTGCTTCAGTGTAATATGAACAATGATACTGAAACAGTATAAATTCTAACTTGTAGTCAGACAATGATGAAATTTTAATCATATCAAACTCAGAAAAGCTCCCAAGCAAGTTGAGAAGAGCAATACACTATGTACCAGCTTTAGTGTCAAGACCTGGAGGTGAGGGAGAGTGTGTGCATGCCTGTCTCTCAAGCGCAAGAGTATTGTGATGGCCTTTGACATGGTGTTTGCAAAAAGATGACCATGTAGGGAAGTGACGGAGCACTTCATACTAGGATACATATCTGGGTATGGAATTCTAGGCAAAGTGCCAATGACATTTGTGTGTCCAGGCGAATATCTCTCAACCGAGTGGTGTAAATAACCAGGTGATAGGTTTCTCCCCTGTGTTGATACCTAATTTTAAAGAACTTTCTAAAGGTCTTCTAATACAGAACAGTTAATGCTATAACAACTTTCTTAATTTGATGTGGTTACATTGGGGTCTGATGCAGAGAGAACTTGCTGTAGGAATTGGTGGATTGGTATTGCAATTCATGCAGAAGTATACATTTTTATATTTGCTTCTTTACACCGCAAGAGTTCTCTGAGAATAAGTAGCATTGAACCATTTCCAAAATCATTTGGTCTGTCTTGTAGTTTTGAAGCCATTAAAGGTAACCTGTGCAGTTAAACATAACCAAAAGACAATACAATAATGGCTAATAGATTACTCTTTATTTTGGCTCCTTAGGCTGTTCCATGGAGCTTGACTGTGTTCATTACATAGACAACTATGCCTCTTGGCCTTCTAAAATAAAGCTATGTGAAGATACTTCCTTTAATTGTTCTGTCAGCTGGGGAGATGAATGCTGGGGTATTTGACTTGAAGTAGTAGGGAGAAACTGCAGGTCTGCATTGTCACTGTGCAGTAAATGTGGAGTACCTTGAAATAGATTAGGCCATCTATCTCTTGAGGGGCACTGTCTTATGCTTATCTTGGGAATCAGTGTGCACGCAGGCACTGTGGAGCACTTGATGAGCAATTACTGGTTATTATGCCTGGCAGCTAACATTCGACATAAGTGCCACGCTATAATTTTGCAGGTGTACCAGCAGACAGTTGATGGTTTGAATGCTTGGAGACTATGCAGACATGAATTGCTTAACTGTATATGTTCAGAAACTTTTCTTCCATGTCTGCCTCAGCAGAGCCAGTGGAAAAGATACTGTATAATCATCAGGAAATCTGTGGGATGGAGTTGGAGTTTAGGGGTTTGGGATATATGCCTTAAATTGGCTTGCAGAGCTCTAGGGGGCATAGTTCTCAGAACTGTAGTGTTTGAGGGTTACTAAGCTACGCTGTTTGTTTCTTAGAATTGATGAACTGAAAAAAAAAGTCCAGATGCTGTCCTCAAATGGCTTCTCTGTGTGCCTGTCTTAAATGGATTACCACTCTGCTCTAAAACCTTAAGTTTATTGGAGGATGCACTCTAAATTGGTAACTAGCAGCTGCCTTAATAGATTAAAGATGCCCTTTGATGTTTTGAGTGTTTGCCTTGGTTAAAGTAATATTTTAAAGAGAAAACAGCAGGGCTTTAGTTCTTAAAATTTTATATGAAGCCCAGTCTGACAAGTTGGGATAAACTGGTTGCAAATTGCTTAATTATAAAAGAAGCACAGTAATGAATTTTGTTCTCTTTTTTGCATTATCCTGTCTAAAGTGTTCTGGCTTAGATGGTGTATCTAATTAGATTTCTGTGATTTAATAAATGGATGTTCACTAGTCGTAATTTGTAAGTGACCAAGCTGGAGTCATAGTAGTCCCTTTTTCCCTGAAATGCTGAATAGTGGTTTCTGTCATCTACTGTTACATCTGTAAGTACTCAACAGCTTAAAAATACACAGACTTCCCAGAAATTGATGCTTATTTAATTGGTGGATATGCTTGAATACTCACTTTTAAGTTTATACCTGGCATAAAGTATGCAAGTGTTGCTTTCCAAGGCTTTTAATTCCAACTGCAGAATATTTCAAGATACTTTCTAAAGCATAAATACTTTATAATTAAGGGAAGATGAATTTTGGCATTAAAGTTGGGAAGGAATATTCTTGAACTGAATTACGTCAGACTCCAATGTGGTTATGAAGGAGCTACAGGTTATCCGTGTAGTATGAACAGCAGACATTGATTTTTGCAGAATTTATTCTAAAGCAACTTGCTCTCTGCATTTAACTTTTTTAATGACTAGAATTGATCTTCAGTGCTAAAGATACAGGTTTATTTTCTGTGGAGAAGTAGTTGGAACGGGTGAGGGTGGCATACCAAACAGCTACAACACAATGGAGTGAGAGTTCAGTCCAAAGTGTTGACCTTCTGGTGACTGTCCTAAAAGCATACTGCTGAAAGCAGCTCTTGATATGGGGGGAAAAATCAACTGTAGGTATTTCTTCTTGCCTAGTGCAAGTTGTTGGGTTTGCTTTGTAAAAATGAAGCACCAGCTGTTTTGCTTTTTCCATAAAGTACTGCTTTTGCACCAGAAAAAAAAACACACATGGAAATAAAAACAGAGGTTAATTAATACATGTATGCACAGTACATAAATCTGTGGGCTGCGGTGAACATTTTGGCTGTCGGACTCTTCTAACACATCAGAGGCAGTTCTGAGATAAGAGTGCAGTCCAAACTTCACTCGGTACTCCACTGACATCATTACCACGTTGGTGGTTATGCATGAGGTTCAACTCAGGGCACAGCCTAAACCCGTGTCACTCACTGCATGCATTTGTAAGTTTAACAGACTACTCTCTTGTTTTTTCCTGTTTCTTACAGCAGTTTCCTCTGGAGTTGCTGAACTGTTAGTGAAAAACAGTGACCGTAATTCTATTTTAATTGTTGGTATTCGTAGTATATCTGGTGTTCTATATTCTGAATAGAACTGATACTGCAGTGGGGTTTTAATACAAGTAGTACTGAACAAAATACTTGATCATCAAGATAATGTTCTGCTAATACCGTAATCACCCTTGCAAAGCAAGCCTTTCCTTTTTTAAGACTAAGGAAAACTTGCCCTTTGGTGCTGTGCTGCACTTCCAGAATGCTTACTGGTTGTTCTTGGATTGCCCAAATGCAGTCAGATTTGGAAATGGGATTTCAGCTTTGGTGGGGAAATGTCACCTGCTGCTCTACCTGATCTGGCAAAAGTGGAAGCTTAATGTAACGGTTTCTTCTTTCTGCTATTAGATATTTTAATAGGCTGATCACAAGAGTTTCCATCTAGAAGGTGGTGTTATAAATAAATCCACTGATTAAAAGCTGAAGCTAGACCAAGTCAGATTAGAAAAAAGTGCAGACTTACAGGCTGGGTATCACGTTGGCACAACTTACTAAATGTTCTGGTGCCCTCTTCAGAAAGACTGACATTCAAATATGATTTTCCAAAATGGAAGCATTAGAATAGGAATGATTTGTCTTATGTATTGCTCAATACACTATATACTTCTAAATAAAAACCTTAGTTCTGGCTTTGAAATATTTTGCTCCCAGAAAGCTGAGTTTTTTCCTGTTTTTTCCTGTCTCCTTGGTTGTCATTGATGAGAATGCAACATGAATAACTTATGTATGATGTTTTTCTTCTACCTCTAACAGTTCTTAGGTTTGGATGTTTAGACCTCTGCATGTGCTGTGCAGTAAGCTCCAAGGATAATTTCTGTCTGTCCAGAATGGAGAACAGCATGTGGTAGAGAGGGCTGTTTTGTGAATGCTCTCTAATCTGTAGCATGTGTCATCAATGCAAAAAATTGACTCAGAATATGTTGTTTTGCTGTCTTGGCAGTAAAACCAAATGCTGTTTTACTAGTATGGTTAAAACTGAAGGGACCACTATTTTAGTCTACATCTTCTTGAAAAGAAATCCATCTTAACTGTCCTTGGGTGTAAATTCAGGTTTACAGTGTATTTTACGGTCACTCCTCGTTTTGATAACTTGGCACTTCTGACCTTGTATGAAAGAGTAGGTGGACTTCTTGTTTTGAAGAGCTTCTGATTTTTCATAGCATTTTTTATTATGCCCTATATAGGAAATGTTAAATTTTATTCCTGTAACAACAGGTTAAATTTGTGGTCAAACACAATAGGAAGACTGGGCTGTATGTGAGAGGAAGACTAGTATGTGAAGAGGGAAGAAGATGAGCTAAGCTGAGTTCGTTAAAGAAGTTTAGTATCAAAATCACGCTGCAACAAATAAACTTCCAGATAGAAGCAGTTCATTATGTTCAGATGTAATTGCAATTGTTACTGTCTGTCCAGCAGAAACAATACTCAGCTCTGTCTAGGGTCCCATATTGTGTTACTTAAGCCTGCTCATTTCAGTTCTTAAATCTTGTGGTGGTATCTCTACTGTAGGGATTTTTTGATTGCTTGTTTCAATTACCTCAGTTTCATAGGCAGTTTATTAGTAAATACTCCCCACTGGTATGTATTCTAATTTAGAAGATAAACTCTATTTTTGGGCAAGAGTGGACTTTGAAATAACAGATTCTTTAAGAGGCTAAAGATCTCATTAGGAAAAGTGGCCTAAGTAACTGTACCCATAATAGCATGTAATGTTGGAACAGATAAAGAAAACGGTTGTTAACCCTTAATGTTTTGGCAAAAAAAATAATACTCATCTTTTTTTGATGGCTTTAGTTTTTTTTCCTCTAACTTCATGATTTATAGAACATGTCTCATCACTTCATAGCTTCCTGGGCTGTTGGAACCATAGGCTTCAGCATGCTAAGTGCATTTCTGCTGTAGGAGTCTTCCAGTAACTGTCTCTGTGTTCTGACAGTTCTGAAAATAAATGTTTAGTGTTACTGCTATCTTGGAAAGTGGTAAAGGGGTATTGGTTCTCAAGTTAAACATTTTGATAATGAATTGATCGTTCCAGGACATGGTCACAGCGAGGTGTTAGATTAGGACTCAATGCATTCTACGCTTGAAGTCAGTCTGAAGACTTGAATCATTCAGGGTCACTTCCCAAGTCCAGCTGGGCAGCCTGCATGCTGGTTTTTCATTTAGGTTTTTGTTCATGAGGAAGCCCTCCTTAGGGAACTGCAGTCACATCTGCAAATGGCACCTGTTTTACTTGAAGTGTGCTCCTTTGCCAAGTAGGCTTTAAATTGAACACATGTAAATGATTGCACACACAAAGAGTGGAAATTGACCCATAATGCTGCCATGGCACTGGGAGGAGTCAGATAAGTGGGGAGCTTTGAACTCCAGAAGAAAGGCTAGGGGTTGAGGTGTAATCAAGATAACATTGCCAGGTAGTTGTAAGTAGCTGAAAAACTCAGGTATTAATTGTCCATATTTTCAGTGAGGCAATGTGGCTTGTTTAAAATACCTTTAACTTGTATCGCAACTAAATGTGAGTCCGGTTTCTATCAAGGAGAAGAAACTGTAAATCATATGCTACAGTATATACTCACATGCAGTTAAATAAGTGGCTTTCTTTGGCCTCTTCACGTGGACTAGGCTTTTTTTTTAAGATTTCTTTGTGGGATAAAGCTCAGTATTATAATGCTAAAATGCTATTTTGTGCATGAACAAAAGGATTGTGAGGAAAGCTGTAATGATTTGAACCAAGCCCTGCTAAAACCGTTCCAAGTTTAATTTGTTAAAAATAATTGATGAAAATACTTCTGTAACTGACTTGTGCTTTTAGGCTTAAAGCTATGAGATTATCTAAAGTTAGACTATCTAGACTGTAGCAGCTCTGTATTAAGCAACGCAAATACACATTCTCCTAATTTCTTGTTGTCTTCTAAGTAATGGCTTTGGGTAATACTTGTAGTTGTTCTGTGGTCTAAAATAGTTTATTATCACAAAACAACATGAGATTGATTTGAGTTAAAGTATATGGAAAAAAAGCCTTCTACTTATAGATGAGATCTGCATTAGTCTGCTCACCAAAGAATTTCCTGTCTATCATAGGATAAATTCCTATCTATAGTAAGTTTCACTTATGCTCATTAAAGTGTATTTGAGACCATAAATGCCTTAGTGTCGTAGCTGTTTTTGCAGAGAGCTGCTCAAAATAGTTCTGTAATAGATCCTGATATAAAGTTGTTTTTTTACATATTGGAAATACTTTGAATGTTTTACTCCAGCCTTCTCAAATGGAGATGGTGAGGGAATATAACGCATCTTACCTTAAATTGTTGAGATAAACTTAAAAGCAGCAGTATTGTAACATTAAATGCTTCAGTTCTGATGATAGAGGCAATAATAATAGTGAGTAGCTCTTGTGGCAATATTGTTGCTTGAATATCAATCTACAAGAGCAGGAGTCTCTCCTGGCACATCAAATTTTTAGGAATATTGTGTTTGAGTTTGAACAATTTAGAGCTATTCAGAAGTAGTGCACTGGGAGATAACTCGTGCACTCTTCTGTCCAGTTACTTGAAGGTACTTGTTTACAGCTGCTTTTTGTATTAAGAAGCAATGAAGACTTGAGCATAGTCTTGGCAAATGTGGTAGTGTGTTGGAGTGGGCCGTAGCTCTCCAGCTGCTGTAAGAACTACAAAAATGTGTACGTGGATTGACAGGCATTATGCCCCATCGCACTGAGGCATTAGCCTGTTGTTCAGTGATATCTGAAAACCAGCTGCAATTACATGTCTGCATATGAACTTCCCCACGATGTCAGGAGAGCATATTGAATACTTTTGCCATTTTTGGCTGAGGTCACTGTTCGTCTAATGCTATTTTCTCTTGCTGCTCAAGGGCACGGTGGCTTAAATTAGTTTTCACATGCTATAAAGATACAAAAAGACAATTTGTGGCTATTTATGGGATCCCTTCTTATACACATGCTTCTAAAAAGATGGGCAAATCCTCAAGCTAAACTGCTCGATCTCTGCTGGTTTTAATGGTGGTTGGGGCTTTTTTGATGTTATAAAAAGTCACGTGGTGCAAATTTACTCAATGTTCAAAGTAGCGCTTAATTCTCTTCAGCATTTTGTTCCTTAGCTTTCCTGTCTGAGTGATTGTATGTTCGAAGGCTGTAACACCATTGCTGACTTTCTCATGGCATTATTTGTTAACGTGCATTATTGCTGTTAGTTGCATAAGCAGTTCCTGCAGGAATTGCAGCTTGTTTTAATTTTACTGCAGGGACACAGTCCATTTACTGAGAAAATCATCTCTTATTAGCTAGTTATTGAAGTATTCTCCCTTGTCTCTATGCATTCTTTTATAATAAAAATGAACGTAACACTTGAATAACTGCATTGCTAAAATCACGTTAGGAATAAACGTGATTATATGCATTTGTTAGAAATGCTGATGTGTGAATGTAGACCCCTCAAACATCAGTCAGAAATGTGGCAAGTTAAGTTGCTTGCATGCAACAATTTATTTGAAGTAGTAACAAAATAGTGAGGCTTAGTTCTTTTACTTTCCTTACAAAAATAGGAAAAGCTCTAGATAAGAGAAAGTAGAAAGATGGAAGAATTAATTGTGGGATGATAAAGATGCAGGAGCAAAACTGGCCATGCAGCTCTGGCAGCTGACTTCATCACTCTGCCATCTTTAGGAGTGTGCTGTTAACTGTTCTACCATCTGCTGCCTTGGTATCTCAAACACTTGATAGAGGAGGTGGTTCTTTATTATTATTATTATTTTCATCCAGTGTTGTGCTCTAGAAAATAGAAATGTATGACAAACACAGCATAGAGTTCTGCCAAAATTTTATGGGGATTTGGACTGTGGTATATTTCATACAGTAGCATTAATGAGAAGTAAAGCTAGTTCATGATCTGAATTTAGCTTTCAATTCTTAAATATCTGGCAGTATTCAAAGGAAAACATTTAAAAGAGCAGATCTGCATAAGCAGTTTCTAAATAAACATGGATAATGTTCTGATCTCTGGAGAACAGAAAACTGACTTTGTGCATAAAGAAAACAACCAGAAAACTGGCCAGGACAGTTTCTGAAAAGGAAACTTGATTCAACTTATAAATAACCAAAATTTGTAGCTATGTATTCTGAAATTGGTTATCTTTCTCCTGAGAATGTTCTCCCTTCTCTGTAATGTAGTCATGTGATTAGAAATACAAAATAGTGATTTTCAAAAATGTTTCTTTGATGGGGTAGAGATCTTGAAGACAAACATACAATTTCCAAAGTATATATTGGATACTCATAAAATGAGAGTATTGAGAACCACAAAATATTTAAGAAGCTGTTAATAATCTTAATCACCTAAACATTTACTGGAAAATTCATTTTCCTGGCTGATAAAGCTAATAGTAATTTGGTTAGAAATCTCACCAAAAAACAAATGCTAACTTTGTCTTATTAATTTCTTTGTAGTTGGAGACAAGGTCCCTGCTGATATAAGGATTACGTCTATCAAATCTACAACTCTAAGGGTAGACCAGTCAATTCTCACAGGTATGAGTTCTGTGACTTTTGGAGAACTACGCGTACATTTGGAAGTGACTTTTTACTGTTCTAGAATACTAGAGACTATTTCCCTATGGACGAGCCAGAAGCTAGAGAAGTACAATGTTGCACTTAAGTGCAGTATATTTCAGATCTAGTTACTTAAATTTTAGTGGTTGAATGCGTTAACATTGTCACTTGTGTTCACATTTGTGGGGTGAATATTTTTCTGAGGTTTATAATACCTTTTTGATATTTTTAGTTGAGAAGCACAGGAATCTTGTGGGGAATAATTTCTTTCCTAGTTTATGCATTCTTCTAGGTCTGAACATCCTGTCACTGCTTGAATATGAAAGTATGGAAATCTTGCTAAATGTCTTCTGTAACACCAATTTTCTCTCACAAGAGCTTCTAAAATACAGGCAGCTGTTAAATTGCTGTTACTAAAGCCTTATTTGCTGAAATTCTGTCCATGCACATTCATGTGTTTTCTGATACTAGCTCTCAAGCGCAGGAGCTATATTTAGAGCGCTTGCAGATTAGTTGAAAACAAAACAAAGTAACGGTACTTCTGAATATAGGAAAGAAGCTAGGAATCAACCAAGCATGTTATAAGAGTTTTCTCAGCTGGAACATGAAGATCTATCTGCCTGTTTTGGTAGTATAAATAACAAATGTCAACTAGCTCTGAATTTTGAAACAGTAAATTATTCATCAAAAATTTATTTTTGATCCTTAAATTCGTCTTGAAAAACAGGCTGCAAATTTTCTTAGTACATATCCTGAATAGCACAAGACTGGTCAAGCTTACTTATGTTTAGCATAAGAAAATGTAAGCACTCTGTGTTTGTAAAGCTATCAGAACTGGAAGAAGTAGAAGTAGTCAACTGGAAGCTTGCATAAGGGGAATAATGAATTCCCTGCCATTATTTAAATAACTGAAAATATTTACTTTTTTAAAAGAAAACACTTTTTGAGCCTATTTTAAATTGATGTTTGAGTCTTCTAATTAGTAAAACAGGACTACAGTCTAAGATGCTCATCAAACCTTTTAAAAGTAGGAAGCTTTGGCTCTCTTGGGCTTACAAAAAGTAGTATGCTTAAGTAGTATGCTTCTAGCATCAGTCACTGAGTTACCACTCTTTTTGAAATCTGATGTAGTAATTAACATCTCTTCTTACTGAGAAGAAGCTTTGTATTCTGGTGTGATGTTTATGGAAATTGAGACATTGAAGGTTTTTATGGAAGAGATTTCAGAAGGCTTCCAGCTAAAGGAGTTAACTGACAGATGGCTGCATAGCGTTAAAAAGAGAAAATCAAGGTTTGCCAATAGATGCATAACTGGTAACATGTAATTATTTAAATGAGAATGTAAATCTTCCAATGCATAGAGAACAAACTCATGAATGCATGAGAAGCACAAAACAACACTGAAGTAGAAACTTCCTGGTGAAATAATGAGAGGTCATCCTTGATGCAGTAGATCTTGATAGGTTAAAATAAGGAGTGGTGTGACTACCTATGTGACCACTTTAATGTCTCTTAAAAGACATGGTTTATGCTTCATTGATTTCTAACTCTATAAAATGTTTACTTAAATCTTACCTTATTTTCATTAAAAGCCAGCCGTTCAGTTCTTTGGTCAGTTGAATTATTTCCTGTTTTACTTAAGCAATTAATTTAAAGAAAGCAGTTTCACACAGTCTTTTTAGGACTGAAGATTATAACTTTTGATTCCCTACAGGACTCAAGATGATACATGTATAATCTCTTCTTAAGGCTATTATCTTCATTTTAGGTGAATCTGTCTCTGTTATTAAGCACACTGACCCTGTACCTGATCCTCGTGCTGTAAACCAAGACAAAAAGAACATGCTATTTTCTGTAAGTTGTTTTGAAAGTTTTAAAACATACAAAACAATACAGATAAGCTGATAAACGAAAGTGAGGAGAATTTAAAGCCTGAATCTAAAGGCCATATGACTTTGCTATATTCTCTGTGCCATATGTATGTAGTCTCCATGTGCATCAAATGGAATGAAATAAAAGTTAGAAGTAACTTTTAATGAAAGCTGTCCTTAGGGAAGATGCTTGTTGAAACCAGTTTATGCGAGGAAATTCATTTTTGTCCTTTACAAGAAAGTTTTGAAGGTTGGAGCACGTGCACTTTTAAAGTGCGCCTAAATGACTGCTCTTTCTAAAGTAATTGTTCTCAAGACTGATAAGAATGTGTACCTGAATTGTGCTATTGTGTTGCTAAAACTGAGAACTAGCTTGATAAAACAGAAATACGGAGTTGATTTGAAATTTGTTTCATGGAAGTGTTGAATGCCTTTCAGACACTGAAATAACTCTTACTGTTGGTGAACTCCCTGTAGAAAACCTAACTTCTTGCTCACGTTAAACATGTTCACACAATCCCACAGAACGTGTCTATTACTCACAGTAAATAACATAATTAGGATTGGTTCTTGCCAGGCTAAAACAAAAGAAACCCACTTGAGATGTCTGTAGACATAGGTACTGAATGTATAGCAGCTGGGTTGGATTTTGATGCTTATAGTACACCAGTATGGGTTCATATTGGGCCTAAATTGTAAATGTAAATTATTCTGTGCTAGAACATTCTCTTGCATATATTGGGGGAATGTCATTCTTCCTCTCTTCTCCCTTTTCCATATCCTAACTCAAACATGTTCTCTAGTCTGGCCTTGTATAAGTGTGTGTTGTTTTTTGTTTTCTTTATTAAAGGAAACTGTTTACAGTTTGAATGCAAGTTGTTTTCTCTTCCCTTTATGTACATTAGGGTACTAACATTGCTGCTGGTAAAGCTATGGGAGTGGTTATTGCAACAGGAGTAAACACTGAAATTGGCAAAATTCGTGATGAGATGGTGGCTACTGAACAAGAGAGAACCCCTCTCCAACAGAAGCTGGATGAGTTTGGAGAGCAGCTGTCTAAAGTCATCTCACTTATCTGCATCGCTGTTTGGATAATAAACATTGGTCACTTCAATGATCCGGTTCATGGTGGCTCCTGGATTCGAGGTGCTATCTATTACTTTAAAATTGCCGTTGCTCTTGCTGTTGCTGCTATTCCCGAGGGTCTGCCTGCTGTCATTACCACCTGCTTGGCTCTTGGAACCCGCCGAATGGCCAAGAAGAATGCTATTGTTAGAAGTCTTCCCTCCGTAGAAACCTTGGGGTGCACCTCAGTTATTTGTTCTGACAAGACTGGTACCCTGACCACGAATCAGATGTCAGTCTGCAGGGTATGTTGAATTGGCTTGCTCTGTTTTTCTTTCTCTCCTCAGCCATTCAGTTTGAATAGTCAGCGTTGTTTGAATTCTTTTGATCAGGATTTTTTTGGTTCTCATATCATGAAAATCTTGCTTTATTTTCCCAAGATAAACTTCTACTTTTAATTCAGTTTTCCAGTGTGTAGTGTTTAAAGGCTTTTATCTCTTCCCTTATTTAGTCATGGCCAAAAATAGCTGTACCCGCATTTGATGGAAGGAAAGGTTGTTTGCAAGCAGCTTCCTATGGGCATTCTGCAAGCATGTCAGAATACTGGTGATTAGTTAGTATGATTTGTCCAGTTTCAGAAAGTGGTAG
Organism: Netta rufina; assembly: GCF_964035555.1. Taxonomy (NCBI): domain Eukaryota; kingdom Metazoa; phylum Chordata; class Aves; order Anseriformes; family Anatidae; genus Netta; species Netta rufina. The sequence goes on along the minus strand of NC_140141.1, from coordinate 12,881,708 downwards.
GATGTGTAGAAGTATAAAAACATTCACTTCGTAGGAAGATTACGATGGTGGAGAAGCTTAGCAATGAGAAAAAGGTAGAAGGTTTACTAGCAGTAGCTTGGATGGTTTGAGTTATCTTCTCTACTGTTTCCACCTTTTTTTGGTTATCATTGCTAGCTGCTGTTGCTCTGATGTAGATCCCTGTATTGATTTCAATGTGCGTGACTAATCTGGCAACTTGAGGTGCTGTTGACCCTGTCACCTGCATTGCCAGGGTCCTCTTCAACGTATGGTGTGCTTTTATGTAAGCATAAGTGATGTGTGCACCTCCCTTTCTGCTAGTATTCATTCTTGTGCTGATTGAGATTTTTATAGCTAGTCACCTAATACAACACATGTTGTGTTGCCAGTTTTCCGTGCTTCCCATGTACTTGATATTCTGAGTAGGAATTTTATGGAGAAAACACTAAGTTCTTTTCACAATTGTAAATGTTCAGCAGCATAGCAAATTTATGATATCAAATGTTTGTTCAGTCATTACATCGGGTTAGAATTCCAAATGTGTAAATGTTGCGCACTACAGACTGGTATTTTTGGCAGAAGTTTTTAAGTCTTAACCACTTTATTCTCATGTGATTGATTTTTCTTTTTAATCGGTGGTTGACTTATGCTACATGCTTCAGTATTGTAGTATTTATACCTAAGAGACACAAAGCAGCTGCTCATCAGTATTCCAGAGGAGGTTACTTGCAGTAGAGTTGCATAACTGCCCTAGTCTTTGCAGAGATTTTTCATCACCAAATGCAAGCTGCCAAAAATGAAGATGCCAAAAGCAGAAGGCTTCATGGTTAACTCATTTAAGAACCTTCAGATGTATTTACGTAAAAACCCAAATGCTCTACTCCTTGGATTCAGAGGGCTAAATATTCTACATCTCTAGCAGTACAACTTACCGGGTCAGGCAGCTACAGAAAAACCTTAATTGCTTGACTCTGCGAAGCACAGCAAAATCCTAATATCTGTAACCAGTATGTGTATTCAGCTTCACTTGAAGCAGAGAGATTATCCAGCTTTTTAAGAAGCATTTTTACAATAGTAATTCCCTTTTGCAGTTAACAGTTTTCATAATGTTTAGTAATTCCTGAGTGTCCAAAGGAAACCTTTCCTAAATATTTCAGTCAAAAGCAACACTTCTTTAGGAGAAGATTTTAAGTCTTGTTTTAATGTCCTCCTGTCCTGTTATCTCAGACAAGAACACGTTTACTCTGTTTTATCATGTTCATTTATCTGCTTGTTTAGCTTTTTAGTTTTTTAAAATTACTTTGAAGATTACAGACACTTGAGACATTGCAGACCTAGATATTAGGCTGTATTGTGTGAATGCTTGCCTAAAACATAAGGCAGCGGAGTGAGGGGAAATGAAGATATTAAAATGAGGTATAGCAAAATGGCTCATAGTAACCAACTTCTAAGAAGTTGTATTAAAATACATTACCAATCAATGAGAACTTTCTCCTCTACTACCAGCTAGTCCTGGTAGAGTGTGACAACTTGAGGTGCCACGTTTTTATCTCCACTTTCACTGATTTGAATCTGCTTGCAGCTCTCCTAGAACGAAAACGGAAACAAAGGACAGATGAACGGATGCATGTGTCTTAGAGCACAAATGCATCCTTCAAATTAGTGTATTCATTTGAAAATAACTTCAGTCTGTGCTGTAGGGACACTTGAGCTGTCTGAATGGTTCTAATCAACCAGTGTAGACTGACTGTAGATTAAGTCATTGCAAATGACTTAGAGAAACAGGAGAGGAAATGCTTTGACTGATTTTAAGGGGAACTTGTAGTCTGCCTCTTGCCTCAAACCTTACCTGCTGCATAGAAAAGCTTCTGTTATTTGTAGATGCTTTGTATTTTTGCTTTGGTAAGAATTATCAGTGTACAAGCTGTCCTGTGCTGCTTTTGATTGGAACTGCTACTTCAAACATACACAGGAGAATTAATTTGAGTCTGAAGCCAAGGAAGAACTTAGGCACAGTCAGGACTGGGAGCTAGCCTAGTCCTAATAGCTGAAGTTAAGTGTACGCTCTATAGGATTTTTTTCATCTCTTTGATCTACTTGTGCCACACTTGAGTTTTCAAATAAGATCTGAACTGAAATGCTGTGTTCTGTACTTCATGCTTCAGTACAAGGAGCTGTTCAAACATGTATGGGAGTGAAGTTCAAAGTATTGTCTGGTTTTGTCTAGTTTGTTTACTGAACATGGACTTGCTTCTTGTACCTGCATACTTAAGGTTTAAATCTCATGCATTAATTACTTTTCAAAGGCACTTCTAACACTTCTAACTCTAATTTCAGATGTTTGTCCTGGACAGAGTAGATGGAGATAACTGTTCTCTGAATGAATTTACTGTAACTGGTTCAACATATGCTCCAATGGGAGAAGTGTAAGTGTTAAATATTTGTCTATTTACTCACTGACTGTTACTGTAGACTTGCAAAGTGATGTGTAAAATACTCAGTAATTGAAAACTCAACCAGTGAGAGTGTAAACTGCCTCAGAGAAGACTTTGTTAAAGTATCTTATGAATGTGCTGAAGTTTTCTTGAATTTACTGTAAATTCCTCTGTCCTGCCCTCAGCAGTTTGTGGGGCTTGATGCTTCTGTACTTGGGTAGTGTATGTGTTTGTCTCAGCCTGTGGCATCTGAGTTGGTACTAAGCCACTGGCTTTGAAAAGGCATGATCCATTTATGTTTTACTTCAGCAGTTTCAGGTCTCTCCTAGTGGGATAGATGGTTCATCCTGAGAGCGTCTAGAATCTTAGGGTTCTGATTCTAGAGGGAGAGAGCCTCCTTCTATCAGGTTGTTCCTGCTCCTTTTATTTGGCCAGTCTTTCACGTATTTTTATCACTTCAGTTTTACAGAATTAGAATTCTGTGTGTAAAGTAGAACTAGATTCAATTATTTTAAACATCTCGACCTTATGGAGTTTCACATACAGGCCTGAGACTTCATGCAGTCTTCACCAATCTCAGTAGCAATTATCCCTCTTTATGGTCTTAACTGCTATGAAAATTAATGTTCTCAGCAGCTGGAAATCTTAATTCCCCAAGTCTCTTTTTGTTTCAAAGCTAATTGCTGTCAAAAGCTTATGCTTCTGTTTCAGCAGACAGAATTAGACAAGGTGACACTCTAGATCCTGAAAAGCATCTAGCTATTATGCTTTTGCTGGTCTCTCAAGAACTAGAGATAAATGAAATAATAAAACTCAGTGAGGTGACAAATGCGAGTATAAGAAGTGTCATCAATGTATGTTAATGTTCTGTTTTTACTTGCTGAAACTGGGGAAATGTGAACAAGTGTGTGAGTAGCACTGCATTCATGTACATAGCATTTTGTAGTGACTGAAACTTTTCTAGTGACTGATTTCTCAGTTACGAGACTGTGTCCTGAGGCCTGACAAAACGCTCTAAACTGTTTGACAATGTGCGTGCTGGTTTGCAAAATGAGACCACAAAAGTAACAGTGATTGGTAAGAACTGCAGCAAAAGCTAGTAGAGTGCATTTTTTCATTTTTAGCTAATCAAAAAACCTGAAGCTTAAGAAAAAGCTTCACCTAGAACTGACCCCACAACTTTGACTCCATGTGTAGTTGTGTTACTTCAGACATTGTGATTGCTGATAAGGTACAGGCAGGGGAAAGCTGGTATAACAAGTTAGGAATATTCAAATATGCTGGTTGTCTGCAGGGTTCAGAACAGGTGAAAGCAGGATGTACCAGCTGTGACAGATGATGGGACAAACTGAGAGCTGCCGAGAACTTTAAAGAGTTAAGAGCTTAGAGCTGCTAAATTTTGCTTATGACTGTAGGATTATATGCAAAATGGAACTTTAAAGCATACTTATTTTTAAGATGCGTTTTGTTCATACGCTATTATGCAACGCTGGATTTCTTTTGCAGTACTACAAGAGGCTGAACAAAAAGCTTACATAATCAGACGTCATAGGCAGTGTTAAGCATTCTTATGGAGCAGTGATCCATTTCTTTCTATCAGACATTTTTCTCCTTGAGGGCTTTAATAAGAGATGGTACAAGAGAATTGTCTTGCTGATTCTGGTAAAAATAACAGCATTGAGCACTTTTTATGGTTCCTTTATGTTTACTCTAGAAGTGTGCTGATGCTACAGAAAATGAGTTCATTTATTATCTATTTCTAAATGTGGAAACAAAGAAGTTCCTTTTATTTGTGATGCCTGAAGGGTATGTTACTTCGGGAAAATGTACCTTTGCTTTCCTAAAGAGCTCAGATATTCATCATTAAGTATATATAAATACAAAAAAGAGTATTTTTTTTTTTTTTTTTGCTAGTGGAATTTGTGTTGTGAAATGACCTAGCTTTTTATTGGTTTAGGAGATTCGCCTACAGCACAGATTAATTTTTAAGAAATAACAAAGACCAAATCTACTGCCTGTCCAGTTCATGCATAGCAGTAAATCTGCAGAATGTGCAGTGAGACTAAGGAAGTTAAGCTCCTAATGTGTCCAGCAATATCCTTTTCCTTGGAACTCCCCTCCAAGTCATACATGCTGTAATACTGATTTCAGATTCTTCTTTCACTGAGCTCTTTATTTCTGTTCTGTGTTGCTGTATGACTGTCACCGGAGGAGATAAGGTTCTGTAATTCAGGTAGTAATTTCATCGGTAATGTTGTGCTGTTCATTTGTCTGATCTAAAATTCAGATTTCACCTTTATCAAATTTATATGATAAACTTAAATTTATTTTTATTGTCTAATAACTGCATATCTATTTAAAGGTATCCGGATTCTCTGGTGAACTCTGTAGTTCCAAGTCATTAATAAGCATTGTATTAAATGGCAATACAGTAGTGGGTTTAAAGAAGGGAAACTTGAAATGCTAATTCTAAATAACTAATGTAAATTTCCCCCTTTTTCATCTTCTGGGAAGGCATAAAGATGACAAACTTATTAAATGTAGCCAGTACGATGGCCTTGTGGAACTTGCAACAATCTGTGCGCTCTGCAATGATTCTTCTTTGGACTACAATGAAGTAAGTACATATCCTGGAAATATCCTGGAACAGAGGGGAGTGTGAGAATGAGGATAAATGTTTGTTCTCATCTGTCTATGTAATACCTTTCAGTGGTAAATCCCCTTCTATTCAAGGAAGAGTATTTAGGTCTTCTTAAGCATTAATTCTGGGAATGACTTGTTTGTTGAACACTGAGGAAACTTAAGCCAGGCAGTAAGTGTAATCTGGAACTTGGAGATCTCTTGCTGTGTAGAATGCACTGCTGCTTTCTTGCTTTGCCTTGCCTCCTTAAGGTTGCTACATCTCAAAATGACTTGACTACATGATAAAATACTGACGTCATTCTCTGCTGGTATTGAGAGGAAAGGCTTGAAATTTTCTACAAATTAAACTCCTCAAAGTTGCTTTTTAAAAATAGTTTTGCGTGTTTCATAAGCCATATTAAGATTTGTTAAGCATTTTTTTTTCCATTGTGAAACTTGAACTTTGTCTCCAGTAGGTTCCAGCTGAGGGTTAAAGTAAACTCTTGTGTTTGTTTGCTTTGTGTTAACTAAAGGCTAAGGGAGTATATGAAAAAGTGGGTGAAGCTACAGAAACGGCACTTACCTGTCTGGTTGAAAAGATGAATGTATTTGACACAGACTTGAAAGGACTTTCTCGAATTGAACGTGCGAATGCTTGCAATTCGGTCAGTACTCTTTTATCTGGAATTCACTGGGGAGTAAGTTTTGGTACGTATATTATCTAAAACGTATTGTTACGCTGTTGTCTTAAAAGGTGATAAAACAACTTATGAAGAAAGAATTCACTCTGGAATTCTCAAGAGACAGAAAGTCTATGTCTGTCTATTGTACACCGAACAAACCAAGCCGCACGTCCATGAGTAAGATGTTTGTTAAGGTAGGTTCCATGCTAGAGAAGTGCAGTTATGGAATGGCTGCAAAGACACAGTAACATTAGAAACTGTGGCCAAACTGCTTGGACATGAAGAACTTTGTTAGTGTAAGCAAATGCTGTGTTGGAAAGGAATTTTTTAACTAAGATTTCTTCTTTTTTTGCCTCTGCAAGGGTGCTCCTGAAGGTGTAATTGACAGATGTACGCATGTCCGTGTTGGAAATGCTAAAGTAGCATTGACCCCAGGAATTAAGCAGAAAATAATGTCTGTTATTAGAGAGTGGGGAACTGGTAGAGACACATTGCGTTGCTTGGCTCTGGCAACCCATGACAATCCACCTAGAAAAGAAGAAATGAATCTTGAGGACTCCTCAAACTTCATTAACTACGAGGTAATTTTAGTTAAATGTCCTTTTAACATTTCTTCCTCTCCCAAACTGGGGAATGGTGACTCCTTATGTTTGACCCTTTTCTTGAGGTAGTTAATGCTGAGAATGTCTTACTGGGTGTTTTTGATGTCAGACACAATTAGCCACATCTATGGAGGGAATTATCAGTTTATAGAACAGATTGTATGTAGCTTTGAAGAAATTCAAAGGATACTGTCTGGTAATTCTGTGGTTTCTGGTAACTGTCTACCTTTTTCTTTCACCAGTTAATTTTGGGTTTAAAAGCAAAATGTGCATTTGTTCTTGATGGCTGGTTATACATGCTGTCACTTGGCTAAAAGCAGGAGAAATCAGCTAGAAAGCCACCTACAAGTTATACTGTTTTGCATATATGCATACAGTCCTGAAGGTCATAACGGCATAAACTGTTTCAGAGACTGAAAAACCTTCCCAAAAGTGCATTGTGGTTTCGGCTTCAATGATTTTTAGTTTGACGCTGCTCAACTGCGAAGACCTCTGGGGATTTTATGATGAAACCTCACTACCATTTTGTGCTCTGAGGATCGGGTTTACTTCCCCTCCTCCATACTGTTGTCTGCGAAAAATCTGTCCATGATTATCATTTTAGCTACTCTGTAATTTTCCAATGAAATCTGTACCAAGGACTTGGGCTGGGGTGGAGTGTTGGGGGGTGTGATAGCAGTTGGTGAGTTTTGGTTTGCGCACTGTGCTGCTGGCTCTGATCATGAAAAAGAAAAACTTGACTGTAAGTTGAATTTGCAAGGGTAACAATTAGATCACAGATAATGAAATGAACGTATTTGAGGCAGGACTTAAAAATGTAGGATCCCATTTCAGTATATGCTTGTGCTCTCGGAATTAACTATGTCCTCCCATGTGCCTCTCATGCATAGGGTACCACGTAGCAATGTGATTCCGAAAGCACCAAATGCTGTCTCACCTCCTCGTACTTGTCAATATGCGTATAGATGTGTGACACTTTGGTTCTCCCACTCTCTGAATTAAGTGTCAGACCTAAAGTGCTGTGAAAATTTAGCATAACAAAACAAGTAATCCTTCCAGAGTGAAAACAACAAGCATATCACGCATAATACACTGGCTTTGGCTAAACATCAAGTTGCCATAGGCTTCAGTGTCCAGTTGCTCAATATAGAATGTTGGGAATGGGAGTAAACACAAAGGTCACTACACTGAGATATGTTTAGCATGCAAATAAAAATGATTGTTTTGCTAATGTCAGATGTCTACAGGTTTTTGTGCTAAAACTCAGTGCTGTATTGTTTCAGACCAATTTGACCTTCGTTGGCTGCGTGGGTATGCTGGATCCCCCAAGAATTGAAGTAGCTTCGTCTATAAAGCTGTGTAAACAAGCTGGTATTAGAGTTATTATGATCACTGGTGATAATAAAGGCACAGCAGTAGCTATTTGCCGACGCATTGGTATCTTTGTGGAAGATGAAGATGTGTCTACAAAAGCCTTTACTGGCCGTGAATTTGATGAGCTCTCACTTGCTGCCCAAAGAGATGCTTGCCACCATGCCCGTTGCTTTGCTCGTGTGGAGCCTTCCCACAAGTCTAAAATTGTGGAGTTTCTTCAGTCTTTTGACGAGATTACAGCTATGGTGAGGAATTGAACTTTTTACTTGATTTGAAAGGCAGATACTGTGTTTAAACCAAAATTATGCCCTGTCAGACTGATGCCTTGTTCAGGACTTCAGCTTTTTCCTGAACTCCATCTCATAATAGCTCTGTGCTTAAGTGATTTGATCTAAAATACCAGACACGATGTGAAATTCTTTTCTTGTCCTATATAAAAGTGTCTGCTCTTCTTCAACTTTAAATTCTTGTTTTAGACTGGTGATGGTGTCAATGATGCCCCTGCGTTGAAGAAAGCAGAAATTGGAATTGCTATGGGTTCTGGTACTGCAGTGGCTAAAACTGCTTCTGAAATGGTTTTAGCAGATGATAACTTCTCAACTATCGTAGCTGCTGTGGAAGAAGGACGTGCAATTTATAACAACATGAAGCAGTTCATCCGTTACTTGATCTCTTCCAATGTTGGAGAAGTTGTGTGGTAAGTTTCAGGTGTTTTCTTTGGGCTAGAGTAGTGATGATGGAGTCTATTATTTATTTACTTCCAGTATTTCTCACTAAAACCAGAGAAACAGGTTCCGTTCTCCAGGTAGTAGCTCATTGTGACTGTGTGGAATGAGGTCTGTATACTTCCAGGGTCAGTAGCATTTACTGGAGAACTTTAGCATAGCACAAAAGCTGAGCGTTGCATTGCATATAATACTCTAACTCAGTAGGTGGCTAAGATTCTTTAGTTACTTCTGTGTTTGGAATGCTTCTCTGTGGAACTTAATTGTAAAAATTAGAAGACAAAATCTTATAAGATCTGTTATTTCAGATAACATAGCCATAGATCCAATTTAAATGTTTCTGTAACTTAAACCTCAAGTTACAGAAGAAAGTCTCTTACATGTCCTGGGGAGAAATGTTGCCCCAGTGCCACAGAATGTAAGTATTGATCTCCTAACTGTTGCTTACATCAAAGCATACTTTCTCCCTGAGCAGAATATAATACAGCATTTGTCTTGCCCTTTTTTTTTTTTTTTTATATTTTAAAGCATTAAGAACTTCAATGCTGTTTGTGATACAAAATGGATAACTCCATGTGAGAGAACAGAAAGGATGCTTTAAGCTTAAGCATTAAAAAACTTATTTGTGTTCACAAAAATAAGCTTATAATTGGTGGGTTTTCTTATAGTATCTTCTTGACTGCTGCCCTGGGTTTTCCTGAAGCTCTAATTCCTGTCCAACTGTTATGGGTAAACCTTGTGACGGATGGTCTCCCTGCTACTGCTCTGGGCTTTAATCCTCCTGATCTTGATATCATGAATAAGCCACCCCGCAACCCTAAAGAGCCACTGATCAGTGGATGGCTATTCTTCCGTTACCTAGCTATTGGATGTAAGTAGTAAGAGCTTTCTTATTTCTCTTAACTACAGATTTTTTTAACTGCAGATTTTTTGAGGCCCACTTTGAAATCAATGTCTAACTTTTGCTCAAGTTCTGAAAACTAGCAATAGATGATCTGTAGAATTGGTATTCTATTTTGAGATTCACTGTTCTGTGTATTTGCAGGCAATGCCATGATAGAATGGTAAAGCAGTAACTTTTTCTTTTCATTGCTAATAACAGAGGCAGAAGAAGTTATAGTTGCATAACATCAGTAAGACATCTACCACTTCATCGGAAACTTTTAATTAGATTCTAGCTGTATCTTTTATCTAAATTTTAGATAAATTAGAGGTTTCGAAGTAGAAGTTCGGGTGTGACAAGTGAGATCTTCTCTTGCATAAAGTTCACAACACTGAAAAAAGTTTTGTTTTCCTCAAGGTTATGTTGGTGCTGCCACAGTGGGTGCTGCTGCTTGGTGGTTTATTGCTGCTGATGGTGGTCCAAGAGTTACCTTTTATCAGCTGGTATGTGCTCTGTTTAGTTTCTCGGGGAAAGGGGCACATTCCTTTTATACATTTTTTTTTTTCTTGAAATGACTGTAGAAAAACAGTAGCTTATTTTTAAAAAGATTTATGTAATGAGATATTCTTTCGGATTTGTTAAAGTAAAACTTATTTTAAAGACTAATCAATTGTGATCAAGCTCAAAGGTGGCATACCTGAGCTGCTAAACAATTCGGGGGACTGAGGGGTGTCTTGTAAATAAAAGACTAACAGAAATTTTTCTGAAGCTGGCAAAAGCTTTTTGGTTTTTTGGTGCTTGTAGTGTCATATTAGACACTTGTCTCTCCTGTAGTGTGGTGCTTGTAGGATTCATATTTGAAGTTTTTTATGATACTACTTACTTCCTAATAGCCTACTTTACATTTTAAAAGTTAACGAGCTGTAGAAATGAGTTCACATTTTTCTGTTCTAGAGCCATTTTCTGCAGTGCAAAGAGGACAACCCTGACTTCTCTGGTGTCGACTGTGTGGTGTTTGAGTCTCCGTATCCAATGACGATGGCTCTTTCTGTACTTGTCACCATAGAGATGTGCAATGCTCTCAACAGGTTCGTATCTCCACATCAGAAAGCAAAGCTTTTGCGTAGCTTATCCAAAATCCCACCTTCTATGCAGCTTGGTTCAGAGTGTGTGGACAGCTCAACGAATAATGAGTCATACTTCCTTTCCAAATCCTGGCAGTGCAAACAAAATGACTCTCAGATAACAATTCAGATCCCTTATCATAAGGTGTATTTTTAATTCTGTCAGTTCATTCTGGCACTTTACTAAGCATAAGCAACTGACATATTTTCCGTTACTTTTAATCTGAGCTTAATTAATCAGATTATCCTTCCCATGTGATATCAAGGAGAACTAAAATGAGAATGTTGAAGATATGGAAAATAATTTTTCCTGCCCGAAGGGAGTGTGGGTTTAGCCAATTAAAGTTATTATAAATGGAAACCACTAAGTAGCACAATGTCAAGGGTATTTTCTTCAAATAGCTTAGAGGTCACTTTAAAGTTGTTTTTTAAAATTAAGTGTGCTGTGGTAGTCCTACATAGTAAGGTACTGCTCTACATTTGGTGTTCTGTATCGCAGACTCCTCTGCAGATTGAATCTGGAGTGGATTTAAAGAATAAGCATGAAGAAGGTACAAGTACATGACCTCCTCTATATTTCCAGTCTATAACTGACCTTTGGAGGAAATGGAGAGGGAGAAATAGGGCCCCAGCAGCTGACAGACAGGAGTATTCTGTCTCACGCTGTTGTACGGAATGGGCAGAATGCACAAAAGTTTTCAAAAACAAACGTGAGACTGAACTGTGGTCACTCTGTGAAGCAGTCTTGCAGGGTAATCTAAAGTTGTAACTTACTTAAACCATGCTTTGGTGTCCTTTCCTTCATGACTGGGATAACTGGGGCTTGCCTTGCTGCTCTTTCCAGCTCTTTTCTGATTTACTGAATTTCCTATTGGTATCTTGTACATACACACACGTACTGTGTTTCTGTTGCAGTCTGTCAGAAAACCAGTCCTTAATGAGGATGCCCCCGTGGGAGAATATCTGGCTGGTGGGCGCTATCTGCTTGTCCATGTCACTCCACTTCCTTATCCTTTACGTGGAACCGCTGCCAGTAAGTGTTCTATATCCCCATCCCTGAGCTTGGAGATGGAGTAAAAACTTGTTGGGAGCTTGAGGCAAGTGGTGGAGGAGGAGCAGAGGTGTAATACTTGGCTTTTCTTTCAGATTATCTTCCAGATCACACCTCTGAATGTGACGCAATGGCTGATGGTATTGAAAATCTCACTACCTGTCATTCTGCTGGATGAAACACTTAAATACGTGGCCCGTAACTACCTGGAACCTGGTAAAGATAGTGTGCGGCCTGCCACCAAACCGTGTTCTTTGTCAGCATGCACCGAAGGAGTTTCCTGGCCGTTTGTGTTCATTACTATGCCCTTGGTTATCTGGCTTTACAGCACAGACACTAACTTTAGTGATATGTTCTGGTCTTGACTGACATGGTGACAGTTTTACATTGAAAGAAAAAGTTTAACTTAATCAATTTTTTTATTGTTTAGAGCAACTGTCTATTTCTGCTGAATTTTCACATGAACATATTTGCCGGTGATGGAGGTTTCATACTCTAGATTTTGGTTTTTTGCTTTTTCTGACTTCAGTGGGGGCAATATATTCCTCTTTTATACACAGTTAAAGTGTCCATTGACATGTACAGAGAACTAACACTATTTTATGCAATTTTTTTGTAGATGAAAAGCATGTACAGTGTTCTGTTCAATAGTCTATTCATCATGTAAAAAAAAAAAAGTAAATTTTTTTGAGCCAGCGGACACTATCAAACTAAATTGGCAGCAGATTTTAGGGAATGAATGTGTGTTGTCTGAAACTAAAAAAAAAAAAAAAAAAAAAAAGAAAAAAAGCATGTAACTGTTTGTCTTCTGCATGATCATCCCAACTTAATTTGTCATACAGTCAGGTTTTATTTTTTTCATAAGCCGAACTTTCTGCACTGGGTAGAGAGTACTGCTACCTTGGTCAGGATTTCTTCTGTATCCCCTCTTCCTGCTCCCTTGCTCTTGGTTCTTGACTGTCCTTGTTTACACCAGTTTCTGTATGAGGTATGCCTAATCTTGCTCGTGCAGAAAATATCATTCCAGGTGCAGCCTCCTGGGGTTCTTCCATATTCTCAACACACAGTTTTTTTTAAAGATTATTTATTTAAGTGTCTATTGTATTTTTATTGTAACAGACCTTATTTTGCCAGTGTTGCCCATGATGCAGGAATAGGGAGGTTTTCTTCTGTCTACTTAAATCTAAACCAAGCCTTTTTAACCAACACAGTCTGTTTTAATTCCGAAAGAGAGTTTAAGTTGAGTTTTAATACCTTACTTACATGTGTCAGATCGTTTTTTTTTCTTCCCCCTTTAAGATCAAAACTTGTAATGAGACCTGGAAAAATAACTTGCACTGCATAGCTAGAAATTGGATTTCCTACACTTAGGGCACTAATGCTAAGTTGTATACATGGAGTTACTCTGCTGGCCTGTTGTTAGCCTGACTTGAAGTAACAAGCTCGTGTGTGTGTTTTGTAAAATCTGTAAATAGCACATGACCAAATTGAACATATTGTATAGAACTATTTTTATTTTAATGTGGCACTAACCACCTTCATTATTACGGTAAATGTTAAAGCATGTTTTCAAATTCAGTCCTGTATCAACAACGTGTAAGTCATTAACAGTCCTAACTGTGGTGTTTTTCTCCAATGCCTTCCAACTTTCATCGACTAAAGTGAGTATTTCTCTTCCATTTCACCATGCCAGTGGTGACTTGCTGTAAAATAGCGTATGCTGTATACATGTTGAAGAATAAATAGTAATTTCCTTCATTCCCATGCTGTGTTTTGTCAAATTCTGCTGTGCTACATTATTATCACCACTTTAGACTCTCATTCTATGGTGTGAAGCTGAAATTACTGATTCTGAAGGTAAAGCGCTTGCTTTTGTTTTAGTGCATTTTAGAGCTTGTTTTAGAGCAGCCAGGAGCCTTAGTGTACCCCAAGATCCTACAGCTTTGTCTTAAGTCCAAGATAAAATTGGATAAATCTGTAACTTAAGACAATGACAGGTGTTTATATGAATGTTTAGTGTGCAGAACACTAGTACTCATGGTCAGGTGCTGGTTTACTCTGAGGTTTTGTCCTCCTCTGAGCACACCAGCCCTTCTCTAGGAATAATCCACACAGTGCTTAATGTGCAGGTGCTTCTCTGCTCCTCTTTGCAAAAGCAGCTTATTGTTTCCAATGAATGGAAACACTTTGAACAGTGGTCATACAAAAAGACAAAAGAACAGTCTTGGCTTCACAGGATAGTCTTTGAAAATTGTACGAGGGTCATAATGCCTTTGTTGAGTAGCAGGTGCTGTGTTATCTTGTGTTGGCTCGAAATCTGCTTTAATAACCAAATTCAAACAGCTTTCTTACTCCTCGTAGCTTTTAACTACCATTTTCCTCTCTGCTCTTTTAGAGCCGGCTGGAATCCAGTGAGCACAGATTAATCCTTTAGGTTTCAAGCTTTCAGATATACATGCCAGCCTCAGAATACAGACCTGATTTGAAAGTCCACTGCATTGCGAATACTCCCTGTTTATGTAAACACTGATATACTTTAACTGATGCAGAAGTGACTCAGGTAGGGGGAGATAGAAATGATGTAAGAGGTTTTTTGTAGAACTGTAAGCGCTGAACTCACTTGAATGCCCTCTATGTAAGAAGGAACCTGTCTTTGCCAACCTGGATGTTTTGCATACCACAAAACTGATGGCCAGCACCAGTCAGATGCTGTCTGAATACTAACTGAGCATTTTAAGGCTTGCTCCTGTTCCTTCAAACAGGAAACTTACAGGTCATGTAATTTAGAATTCCTTGAGATCAAAATATATCCAAGTCCATTGACATTTGTTGGAAACAATAGAATTGTGGCCAGATTTTTTTCAAGGGGGCAGGAATAGCCACTGAATCTTTGAGCAATGGCCCTGTGTAAACCTCCAGAGCACCGATGTTGCTGTGCTTTTCTCAGCCATGTATGTGGCAGTAGTTGAGAGGAATTCTTGTACAGTTCTTTTCCTGTCTATTACACAAAATAATTCTTGTATACAACACCTTTCTCCCCATCTCTAAGACACTGAAGGGGAAAATGGATGAATTAAAATTCAGTCTTTTGACACGTTCTGTTGAATCTTTGTCTGGCACACTCAGTTGTGCATGTTGAAGACAAATCTTGCTGAGGGCTCACTTGTATCAGTTATCTCAGGGTCTCACTTGCAGTAGGAGCCTTCTGTTTCTTGGAGTTTACCTTTGAAAGCTAGGCTGTTGGTGGGTGAATGGAGTGGCATTTATCCCTCCTGACTGCTTCTGCAACCTCAGGAGCCTGGTTTTGTAGGGTATGCTTAAAGAGCCCAAGCAATCTTAACCTACCTTGCTTTTCTTTATTATTTTTAGATGTCTCCTGGTCTTGCTGTCTAGACCTCTTTGCAGAAATGGAGCAGTAGGGTTCCCTATGATCAGTACTTCATTATTGCTGGTTCAGTGGCAACTTCTGTTATACTTCAGTACTTCTGTTCTCCAGGTGTTGCCACTATAAGATGCAGGCTAGCCTGGTGTGGTCTGGACTGGCCAAACGTTAAGACTTACCATGTGCTTCTTCCCCTGTGGTCAAGCACCCAGCACTAAAATTGCTCTGCTGTGGGCTTTCAGGTTTTATTTCCCATCTCAACTTTAGAAGATAACTTCATACCTTTTGTTTCCCTTTGCTCTCATCTCACTGAGCTTCATCTCTCTGGTCTTCTGAATTCCTCACACCTTGCTTGTTTTCTAGCATGTGAGGGGTGTGTAAGATTAACGTTGATTGTGACTGATGGTACCATATGTGAGAAACACCAGGAGGGATCCCAGCTTATGCTGGGAAACCAGTGGGTTTTGCTATGACAGCAGTGCCTCCTGAATTCAGTGTTCTGTGGGCTGGTCCAAAGCAGAGCAAAGAGGATGGTCAGGCAGCTGCAGTCATATGCCAGCAACATGGAAACAAGGGCTTTTATCTTTGTCATGCCCCAGGTGCTCTCAGCTTTCAAATGGCAGTGATTCAAAGTACTGGTTTTGAGCTGCACAACTCAAGCTGCTCCTTCTTGCCTGTATCCAGGCACTAAAATTAGTCCATGGTTGGTTTTTCAAAGCATTACCGCAAATAAATCAGTATGAAAGAAGCTGCAGAAAAATACATCCCAGTCTCTCACAGTGCTGCAAAGCTGATGGTTGTAGAGAGGCCGTTCTGGAGAAAGCTCATGGTAAGAAAATGAGTTCTTAATCTGATGATAAAATGCAGTACAGCAGTCCTCTGTCACTGTTCGAAGAACACAGCTGATGCACAGAATATATGTGGTAAACTGCTTAAAGATGGTTAAATTTGCTGAGATGAAGGGAGGTAAAAACTGATACAAAATTGTCTGTCTCTTGCACCTGTCTTGTTTACCTTCTTGCACTTCTAACCATTATCTGTTTCCCTAATCTCTGCTAATTACATCCTTAATTACATTAATATTATGCATTCTCAAATCCTAGCAGGAGAGCCTAAATTTTAGTGTTAAGCAGTGTTTTGAAGAGCCACCCTTTAGTTCTAGGCAATCAGAGTACACTTTTTCCAGACCCAAGGCTAACCTTACGCTGTATTTTAGGGGTAAAGTCCAGTAGTTATACTGTACTCTACCCTTTGCCTACGCATTAATCTGTGTAGTTTAACGACTTCTTCGGAGCTTTCCTACTGCTTCCCAGAATAAGCTGCGTAACTTAAAAAAGGGACATTGTTAGGTCACTTCAGGGCCAAACTTGCACTATAATGCCTCGATTAAAAGAACACTCTTCAAGATTATTTATTTTAAAGGGGAAAAAAATAGCTCAAACTGGGTACTATAAGAAGCTGAAAGACAGACGAGTCTCCCTTTACTTTTTACTATTACCACTAGTCAGGCAAAGAAATGCAAACGCTATCCAAACATACCTCAATTCATCTTCATTTATGGTCTTCTGGAGAAGGTGCTGACTTTGATGATAAAGGGAGCTCTGCTGAATTCAGAAGAGCTGAGACATAATCCAGAGTGTCCTGGGCTTCAAGAACAAAGTAACCTGAGAGTGTCCCTTCAATGACAGAGCAGTTGTTATCAGACTTAACATTCTTTCTTCTGTCACTGTTGATCTTAGTCTTGCTTTTACAATGATACTTTGCATTCATCCTTTTATTAACTGTTTCCTTTTCTTTCTTTCCTTTTCAGCAATACTGGAGTAATCGCTTCCTAAACAATTTTGCAGAAATGTAAGGTTGTTTTGTTGCGTGCATGTGTTTTTAGCAACACATCTACCAAAACTTCTGCATGTATCATGTGTAAAGATTCTTTGCTTTCCCTAAAAACAAAACTCATTGTGTTCTCTGTGGAAGAAATGTGTGGTACCATTAGGACTTCAGATGTACAAATGTGCAATATAGTTACAGAATTGGAAACTCTCTCCAGAGAAGTTTGGGTTCTGTGCAGCATGGAGAAGAGTTTGTTTATCTTTGAACAAGAATCGCCGAGCTGTCAGCCAATTTTCCATATTCCTGTATGTAAAATGTCAGTTTATAAAATGTACAATATCAAAACTGCATGCCTTCGGTTGTAGACAAATCTCTGTATTGTATCATCCAAACATACTACTCTATAACAGCTTATGTACAATGCTATCCTATTTATAAAACTCATTGAAAAGATTACAGATGAATGTTAAACTGTAAGCCTCCAATTCATACCTTTGGATTTTTTTATCATGTGTGCAAATCAACCTGTTTTGCACTGTAATGTAACTTATTTAAATCTAAGGCAGTAAGACAGATGTTGGTGCAATACAAAATATTGTGATGCATTTATTTAGAAAGCAGCAAATGATTTAGCCAGTTACCACAACTGCATGTATGACCTTTAGAAGTTGTAAATAAGATCAGTTGTCTATTTACATGCTGACAGTAAGAAGCATCACACCTAGTTTCATTTGTATCAGGTAAATAAATTTATTCTACAATACATACTTTGTGTGTTATTTTATGCACTTTGTTTTCCGCAGGTACATGCGTACATACTTCAGCGTGCTCTTATATTAATGCCAGGATGACACATATTTGCACCAACAGCATTGCAATCTTTCCTTCTAGAACTATGCAGATGCCAGCTGCTCTTCCAGCAGTATTGACCTCCTCGCTGGTGTGACTTCCTCTGTCCAGGGGCTTGTGTGTGTGTTTAAGGGACACTGTCAAGTACTTTGATCACTCAATTTTTTTTAAAATGCTCCATTGTTTGTAAATCCCTCTGAGAAACTTAAAATAAACATTTCTTTCCCAACTACATCTCTATTTTTTGTCCTTTTCTATTTCCTAAATTGCCCCAGCCCTCAGTAGCTGCTGGCCCCTTCCACCTTCCATAGGCAGAAGGAAGATTAACCAAGAGTTACATTTGCTACAAGCCACGACCAGCCTGCTTACAGCTGCTTTTGTTAGTCATGGCTTATTCCCTTCCTCAAGACTTAGGCAATTCTGCCAGTAAGCGTGCTGCAGCAGTGCAGGTCCCACCAGGTCACAGCATCAGAGCCCTCGTTACAGCGTTAGGCAAGGCTAAAGCACTCCGAAGGGTAAAAGCTGGGTTAGCCAAGTGTCCTGTAATGCTCTGCTCTGACTCCCATAAACTACGTTTTGTTTGGAGTAAGAGGAGGGAAGTAAGGGCACAAGCAGAGCCTCTCTAACTCTGCAACTTCAGCCAACTTCAAAGGGGAGTAATGCGTTTTAAATTAACTGTAATGCCTCTCCAACTAGCCCATGATACCAGCACAGCGCCAGCAAACAGTGTTACCCAAATTAGGTGACATGTCTGAGCCCCTTCAAACACAACAGCACGAGGTTTAAAAATACTAGAGCCGAATTCCATGGCTGAGCTCCGCTATATGATGGTCGGCGCTGCATTAATACATAGGGCTGCAGGAGAAGGCTGCTTCCTACTATGGTAGTGTTGTTCCCAGCAAGCTGAGCTCTGCTCCTAACCTCTGGGCCAAGGCTGTCAGAACCGAGTTCAGCACAGCTTTTATCTGCAGCTGCAGCTCTTCCCTCCACCTTATTTATAGACCAACTCCTGCGCACACCAACAGCACTGTCACCAAATAACCTCCCGGAGCTGCTCCCAGCACAGGCCAACAAACAGCAGCTGTCCATTACACTGCGCAGACACCTGAGCTAAACAATTAAAATCATTTGTTCAGCCCGTTAGGGAAGAAACTGCCCCATTAGCAAACATCTTTAGGCTGGTGTTCAGGAAGTGGTGAGAAAAACAAAGCTGTCTTTATCGACTACAGGCAGCTGAAGTCCAGTTTCTCAGGAGAACACACACACACAGTGTAGCAACAGCTTGTAAAAGTTACTCCTGCTGCCCAGCTGAGCTGATGCCCTCTTTTCTACTTTTATGAATACTTGCCAGTCTGTACATTTGGTATCGGTGCTGTTGACAATTAATTCATTGTTCAGAAAACAGCTTCAGCTTCCACTCCGTACTGCTGCCATGGTGCGAGGATGGTTTCGGCATTTCTGCGTTGACAGCACAGCACTGGGGAGTGAACTGAGACCAAACCCTTAACTTAGCTTTAAACATTTTTTTTTTTTTAGTTATGATCTGCAAGCATAACTAGTCCCCAAATGAACTGCAAGCAGCACTTCTGGAGTACAGCCACATAGAGAAAACTTTGCGAAGCTCAGTGGGTTGCTAGGTACTCAAGTGCGAGAGCATGTGGGGTAAGAGATGCTGAGATAAACAGCTTCATCGCCCCCCTCCTCCTCCTCACCTCGCTGCACAGCCCTGCCTCCAAAGCACCGCATGGATGGGCCCCACTCTGACAGCTGTGGAAGGAAGAGAAATGGTTCCTGGCACCCTCAGGAATTACGGGCAAATTACATCAAGCTCCAGGACGGGGCAGAAAACAGCCCCAGCTCCCAGCCAGGTGAATGTGACTGCGTAAGATCCGAACCCACGGCCACCCCCAGGCTGGTGGGTGAGAAATGAGGAAAGCACTTGGTAGAGGAGAAAGCTCATTTGTTTCACAACCTCAGCTCTGAAAAAGAGCCTCAGGAAAATCTACGGGCCGAGCCCACAGAAGCCACAGAATGAAGAAGAGCATCCCACCCTCTGCTCAGCCTGCAGAGCCCTGAGCACCTGAAGACAGTTTTAGAACATTTCATCCCCAACGATTCAGCTGCTCTAAACCAAACTCCACCAGAGCACCACACACCTTCCCCACCACCGGCTGACTTCTGTCCCCAGCAATCTAACACAAGCCCGCTGCTGTCATTCGATGCCCAAACCAAAGATGCACAATCAATACCAAAGGGAACCAATCTAACTGCAGTCATGGCCTCAGGTTCTGCTATCAGCCACGGACACCTCAGAAGCAGTTAACTGCAGCCCAGAGCTTAGGCTCTGCAAAGCCCGTGGGACGCTGCACAGAAAGCTCTAAGCTAAGTGGGGCAGCATCGAGAGCGGCGACCAGGGGCTGAGGTGGAAAATGTAGGTCAGCTCTACTGCTACTGAAGAAACCCTGCAAGATCAGTAGTCACCAAGCTCAGAGTGCTCAGAAGCCTTCTGAC
This sequence comes from Netta rufina, assembly GCF_964035555.1. Lineage (NCBI taxonomy): Eukaryota > Metazoa > Chordata > Aves > Anseriformes > Anatidae > Netta > Netta rufina. The sequence goes on along the minus strand of NC_140141.1, from coordinate 12,861,637 downwards.
ATGGGTTTAGCAGGCTCAGCTGTCTGCCTAACAAGGTCAAGGCCCCTGCTGTGTGTTTAAATAGAGAGAGAGGGACCTGAATTCATATGGTAAGAGTTATCTTCATCAGCCTCCTGGAGCAGCTTGAAGGGAATGCGCAAAATCATGAGAGCACCCAGAAACTTCCCTTTTAATTAGATCTTTTGGAGGCAGTACGAACTCCCACTTGCACATAATCCTAGGAATAACACAGGATTTTGCTGACATCACCAGCTTTAAGAGAAGTAAAACTCTCTACTCTTGCTCTTCAGCAATGGCCAGCCTCCAAGAGCTGCTTGGCGTGTCCAGCTCAGTGTTTCTCTGAGACTGAGCTGCCATAATCAACTGAAATAGACTTCAGAAACAACAACAAAATCCCCAGACCTGATAAGCCTGGGCTGCTATAAACCCATGCTATTTTTGCAGGTGGCAGAGTCAATTTTTCCTACCGAGGCAGGCAAAGAACACTGCTTTACTATTGGGGTGAGATAACATCAGAGGCTAACAATCAAGCTGCAACCAGCTCATGCATCCAGAACCAAGTCACACAGCTCCAGCGCATTGTGATTGCAAAACAGCGACGCTTTGGTCTCGCGCCTGTTCCTGCCCTGCCCTGCATTCAGTGAGGCACGACACCCCAGACAGAATTTGTAACTTAAAAGTCAGTTTCTCTTATCATCGCCCTCCTGCAGGACTCGAGCACTAGCAGAGACCTTCAGTCGAGGTTTGAGACCAACCTTCACCAAGCAAAAGAGGGGCACAAAAGAAAAAGCTCCCACCACCCCTGAGCTCACCCCAATGTGCGTCCTTTCCGCTCCTGGAAGAACAAACTCGCTGTTTCTCAGGACATCCACCACGAGGCTTTGTACTTTTGCTGAACTGCTAACACGAGAATCCACCCCCCCGTGCTCACAAACAACCGGCAGGTGCTGGAAATCTCAGCCTCTGCCAGGCAGCACTGACTGGGTGCGGACTGCTTGCCAAAACCGTGCTGCTCTTCAACACAGCTCCCAGGCGTTTCATGGACCAAAAAGAAAACCAGAAGGAAATGGCTGCAGCATTGACTCAGTCTCCAGCCCATCAGACGATGCCTGCAAACCACAGCTGGCCTCTCAGAAAACAAGGCCAAGCTCCCAAAGCACCCCGAGCCTGCTTTAACAAGTTCTCTGCCTTGCGGAATTACGGAATCTCCCAGAGCGACACTGCAGACATTTCCACCAACATCCCAGCGTTGTGTCAATCAGATTCCGCAATAAAACAGCAAAAAGCTGCACGTAACGTGCCAAAACTAGCCCAAAGAATGACTGTGTACACTGCGCAGCACTAGATCTGTATCAGCGCATGGAACAAACAGAGGAAGGCGAGTGCTGCTGGTGGCTGCCCACAGCAGTGGGGAACGAGATGTTCCCTTAGTTTGGGTTGAGGGGCAGAGATAATAAAAGTGCTGAAGTAAAATTCAAGCACCTAAAGTCCTGGAAAATTCCTTTCTCCAGTTGACGCTGACCCCGGAGCACACAGACTCCCTGGGACACTTCTCTTTTCTTCCTGGAACTGCTCTGACACCTTACGCTGCCTTTCTGCGTGCGCTCGGAGCTGCACTGGTAAGACCAGTTCAGCATTTAGCTCTTCCTATGCTAATCAGGTTCCACACGCTCATTAGGCAGTCCTCAGCCCATGCGAAGCACGAGGGCTTTTTTTCTGACAGATGTACGCTGAAAGACTTAACACCATCCGGCCTTTCACAAAATGGAGTTGCTGTTGCCCTGCTTTTACAGTATAATGGGATTAAGAGCTCGCCTCCTCCCCTCACCAGCTGCCATTTGTCTTTGAAGTCCTCATCAGGACACTTCCATCTCAGTGAAAGCCCCACTGGCAACGTCCCACAGAACCACTCAATTCCTCTCGCTAGCATCCTAGTGAAAATGCAGCCATCACGGGGCTGGCACTAGGGCTAATCCAGGGTTAGAAATAGGACACACGCTTTTCCCTTCCCTCAGGGCAGGGGAGATGAAGAGCAGCCTCACCCGCAGCAGGCAACATTTCCCTTCAGGCCATGCCCAGGAGCTTTGGGAGTTTCCTTCCCAAGGCCAAGAGCCCAGCAGCAAGTGAGGTTAGCCCCTGTGTGTGTCTCGACACCCATGTAAGGCCAGATGGTGCACGTTCTTCTTTCTGCCATGTAAAACCTCTGGATTGATGGCACGGATGGCAGATCACAGCACAAAGGGAGATCAAACCAACCTGCTTCCTATTTGCTCTTTTCAGACAATAGAGGCAGCAAGAACAAAGCTGAAATCAAAGCACAGCACGGGAAGAATTCAGCCCCTTTTGCAAAAACTCAGGTATTTCCAGGGATGGAGTGTTACTGGGTGGAAGGTCCTTAAAACTTCTTAGAGCCCAACATTTTGGTAAGGGAAGTGAACATTCAACAGAATCCTGCAGCCTTATCTAATTGTCTGAGCTGCTGCGTGACATCCTCTGCAGAACAGTGGTTAGCTGGAGCCACCTTCCTGCCTGCCTATTAAAAGCTGTCCTAGCGAGCTGAGGAAACATTAAAGTCCACCTCCATACACAGCTTCTCCTCTTGCAACAATCAGCAGCAGCACCAGAATCCAGCAGTTATCCAGGTCAGCTTGAATTTACACTAACATAGGAAGGACTATTTTTCAGAATAATGCCTGATGTTCCCCTCATTAAACAGATATTTCAGCAGATGAGACAACTGAACTTACAGAAGGCACGAACTGCATGACCTGGGCCAGTTTGGAAGTCGCCTGCATTCCAGATCACTCAGGTCCACCAGACTGACAGCCCGCTCAGTCCACGCAAACGTTGCCTCCTTCTTGCTTTCACTGTGGACCTAAGGAGGAAAACCAAAACCTGAGGTTAGGCTTTCTGCCAATTTGGTCTGCCTGCAGCATCACTGGCTACCAGCCCATCAAATATTCCAAGGCAAAAAAGCTCCTCAGTCACTGACTGCAGATACTTGCCGGCTTCCCAGCAGACAGGCTTTGCAAACATTTATTCCAAGAACCATATGGACTGCAGCTTACCCAGACCAACCAGGGTAAAGAAGATTCATATCTGCATGCTGCTGTTCTTGCTCTACTGATGTCATCATGCTGAAGTTTCCTGGAAAACCGCTCAGTATCCAACAAGATGAAGCCAAGTTACCAGCTTCAGCTCTTCAAACCATACTACACATCGAGGGAGAACACAATATATTAGATAATAAACATTAGGCAAAAAGCAGAACAACAGAAATCTGATAAATATTTCGGGGAAAGAGCTGGCATCTTAGTGACCTTTACAGCAATGCACAAGCAGTGTGCTGTCTCTCCAGCCAACACAGGAATGGAGTCTTTTGTGCCGCCAGATTGACCCAAGCTCTTGGATCAGATGCCAGCGTACAGATCTCACCTCTGCCAACTGCTAAACCCTCCCAGCCCAGGGAGCCCAACCGGGAGATGTTCCAAGCCACCAAAACCCCTCGTTAGCTGAGCATCGTGTGCTGCTGCCTGCCCATCAGGCGACTTTGATGTAATTGGATTTTCTGTTCTCTGTAAATATTTTAGAAATTGTCAAGTCCAAGTCTCAGGATGTGGGCTTTTTTCCCCTCTTTTTCCTCTAGACAAGCATTCTGAGGCTCACTGTGCTCTAAAACAGACAGCTGACAGCTAAAAAGAAGCAAGTTGAAGTGATCAAAGGTAAAATTTCAGAATGCGAGGTCACTGTTTCCTGCCAGGCCACGCACTGGTTAAACATAATGTAGCCAGGACACAAGCAGGACAGCCAGTTCAGCAGATGTCATCTATTGTCCTTTAAGAAACGGTACTGCCTGTGAAGGGACAGATGTACAAAACCCAATCCTTTTTAAAACCTGTCTGTCAGGAATTATACTGCTGTTGGTAGATCCCCAAACCATCTGCATGCATCAACGTTTTGATAAGCAGACAGAGAAAGAAGGAAGAGGAAACTGATCTCCAAACTTACGAAGCCCTTTGCCTCTCCCGGGAGCTGGTTGGGAGCAGGGAAGCTGTTTGAAATGGAGGCTTTTACAATGTAAACATCTGTCAGTGACCCGCCATGGTGAAAGCTTCCCCTGCACATTCCATATAGAGTATTAAACAGCCATTAGCATTAATGTTAGCTAAGTATGCGCAAGGCTCGAGACGGCAAGTGAAAACATAGATCATTCCTTCTGTTTTGCTGTCATCAACAGCAATCGATGTGGACTAGCCAAATAGTCTTGCTTAATACAAAGATATTGGACATTGTTACAGTGAAATCCCCCACATGAACAGTTTATTTTTCACCGAGCTGTGTGTGCACCAGAATACACCCTTCTTTTTCTGCACCCAAACACCCAGCTCTGTGTACTCTCTGCCTCCTCCTGACCAGCTTCCAAATGACATCTTAACCAGTCTGCCAGTTCTGAAAACAAGCAGAACTGCAGGAGCAGCAGCAGCTGCCCAGTTCTCTCCCTTTCCACACCACCACACCATTATTCTTCCTATCTTGTCATCCTTCCCTCCAAGATCTGGTCACTGGACCGTCACAAACCTGTTAATTATCAGCAGGGCCTTAGGCAAAGCTCCTACACAGCAATTCAACAGCAACACAGTTCCCAGCCCCCTCCTCCTCAATATCCTTGAACCAAGCAGCCTTTTGTGGGGCCACAAAGCAAGCAGATAAAAAGTAAAATTTAAAAAAAAAAAACAAAAACCAAAAAAACAGGATGGGAGAGGAGTGTGAATATTTCTGAGGGAATTTCAGGAATCTTGTTACAGGATTACTTTTCAAACCACTACCCAGGCAAAACGGGCAGTACAGGAACACGACTGGTAAGGGAGTAATTCCTTAAGCTCACACTGAATCCTTTCTATGAAGAAACTACTGCAAAAGTGACTGCAGTGTAATTGCTTTTTACTGGGTACTACATAAAGTTGTACCAATGTACTAAATTTAATCCCACCTAAGGCCACTAAATTTAAAACCCCTGGAGTCTGCATTAATTTAGATTATTTATTTATTTATTTATTTATATTTGGCTACAATATACCTGTGTAACTTGAAACCACAACAGTACAACGTAGCCTTTGAGATTTCCTTACAGCTGAGGTCTGAATGAAGAAATAGGGTTTGCTGGATAAAAAATATTCCTTGCCTCTATCTTCGACAGATCAGTTTCCACATCACTGAGCTTCTGAAAAGTAAGGATAGAAGAAAAGAATCACTACAAAAATAAAACAAAACAAAAAAAACAGGCCTAATAAGACAGTTATTGAAGAAAAAAAATCCCTAGTTAATCAAAAATCTCTCCATAATCAGCAGTAACAGAAAAGGAAAAAGCACCTCAATTAGAGAAAAACATTTATATTGGCCAGCAGTCCTCAGTTCTTTTCATTATCTCTGCTTCACAGTTCTTAGATTCTCAAGATCTGGAAATCAGAATTCTAAATACTGCCAGTATTTTAGTTGTTATTAGCACATCATAGAAAGCACTGGCAAGTCGCTTGCTACAGAACATATATTATTTAGATAATTCCTAGCCACATCATTGATGCATGATACTTTTTGATTCCAGTAAATTAAGCCTTTTACCTCATTCCCAAGTCTATGTAAAGGCTTTAGATTTGAAGAAATCCCATCCCCTTATATCACTTCTGTATGTTGCCTATCATAAAGCAGGCAGGAATTAAGAACCTGTTAATGACATCTGTGATTTAAACGTCAAACAGCTGTCAGGATTTCAAGCAATCACTCTGTCCTTACCCAACCCAGAGACTAGCACTGGCAGATGTGTCAGTGCTGTAAAATACAACTGGATGGCAACAGCTTCTTGCCTCCCCTAAGAATTGCTTCACTTCTGGGAGCTTACATCACAGATTTGACACAGCCTGAACTTCAGGTTTTGGCTTTGTGATTTTTACTTCTAGCGTGCAGAGTACATGATTAATGGACAGAATGAGATCAACTACATAGAATTAGCTAATTGTTGCAGTCTCTAAACTAGAATACCAGTAACTAAATTTGAGTACAAGATTTCTGCAAAACCCGAGATCGCATTCTAAAAGTAGAGCACTAATGAAGGCTCATTAATAGGCAAGAAAAACCCCTTTAGAATTCTCAAGCTAGTGCTAAGTACATCTATCTACATAATCTCAAATGCTTTGGCACATATGACATTTTAAAGTTCCTTATTCTCTACAATTAGAGACTACAAAAATAGTACAATTACTAGCAAAGACTACAAACAAGTGATATAATCCTAAGACACCAGGTCCTTGCAGAAGCATTATTTACAGGTATCTTTTCACTGGAATTTTCACCTTCAATAAGGAGTAAAATTCTCAGAAAAATAAATCAGCAAGGATTTCATTCCATTTTGACAGCTATCTTAAGGTGTTCTTTGGTGTACCTAGACACTGTTTGCTTCACAGCATGCTCATTTATCTTGTAGTTTCACCTCTATCCTACAAGAGGTTATCAGGTTATCTACAAAAACACTACAGAATGATTTAGTAAAACTGTGGTTCTCAGCCTTCCTGTTCTATGCAAATGTTGTTTCACAAAAATGTGTAAGAGTAGTGGTTTCCACCTGTGATTAATGACTTATTTCAAGGAATCATTACAACAAAAAGGCCAAGCAGCTCACAAAATCTACATCATGTACCTCATATGCTTCTTTCATCAAAAATTAAATTTGCCTGTTCTTCAGTTTAATAACATTAAAAACTATATTCTTTCATCTACAATGGATGTTTGAAATAACAAAGCTAATGAACCTTCCTACTTTTCAGACATGGAATACGATTTGATGAAACCTTGAGTGTGAAGAAAACACAAGGGACGTGAAAAAAGAAAAAATGCTTTGAATTTGCTTGTACATGTATACTTTTTCCATCAGACAGCAATAGTATAAACACTTAGGTTCTTCATTAAAGAAAAAAAAGGGTTTCAGGCCTCTCATACACCAGAATGCAATTAACTAAGTGTTCACTAACTGAAACACAGCCATTTGGTGAATTTATTTAATTAAGGAGCAGTCACAGTTTATGCCAATTCAATCACCAAGATAGCAGCGTTCTGTTCTTTTCTGTTCTTCCCATATATTCTTCAATTAAGCATAACTCAGCTTGATATTTTGGAAAGTCTAAAGCCCCTAGAATTCCAGAGAGAACACATACCCAGACGTTTGTTGTTTTTTTTTTTAATGGATAAACTATTAGACTCCCTTTATGTGACATAAAAAAGCATTTTCAAAATAGACTACGATAGGAGTAACTGCCTAGTCTCTTTGTTGTGCATTTTTCTAATTCATGTAGTGCATATTACAGAGGAAAAGAAATTTTACCCTTATCTGCATTGTACTTCTACGATTAGGGGGAAGCTTGTTTTCCATCTCATGTATTTGTAGCAAACAGGCATTTTTCCTCCAGCTGATACTCAGAACTACTTTTTAGTCTTGTAATAAAGTCTGTCTGCTCCAGCATGGCTGTGGTAACAGAATAAATACAAAAGGAATTAAATTGTCAAGATAAAAAGATGTTTTCGTAAGACTACGGAAATCAGAGCTATAAGAAAAGTAAGAGCACAAAGTAATTCCTCCTCCCACACACCAAGCCCACAGAATTGAGTTTCTGGATTACACGACAAAGCTCACCCTGGAAAAGATGATGCTGAGGAGAGAAAGTTGAGAATCTGTAATCAAAGCAATGTAACTTGGCTTCAAAAGGTGATGGAAAACACAAGAATTCAAACATTATCTCCCAAGAACAGGAAGTATCTAAACATGGCAAAAGCAAGACAATACATACTTGTATAATTTAAACATTTTTACAGTAATGCATGTGGAAAGGGATGAATTCTTTTTATATCATTTTAATTGTCATTGCTGTATGCTGAATGTGAAGTGCTTTGAGTCACTGATGAAAAACCATTTAGTAACATTCTGAAATAAAACTAAAGAGCATTTAAAAATAAATGTTAATGTACAGACTTTATGTGATTACAGAGTTCAGTAAGGATTGGGCAAACTGCCGCAATTCTCCACCATTGGTACAATTCCGTACACACAGAAATCGGTCAACTACAAAAATGTCCTCTAAGACAAAGCCGAGTGGCGTATCAAACGTCTCCTTTACAGCACACAGAAGATAAAAAGACATGCCTTATAAAAAGACAAATTAATTCAACAAAGACAGCAAGAGAAAAGTGCTGCTTTCAGCCACACCAAAGCAACTCCTCCAGACTTCAACAGGAGTGTGAGCCCAAAAGGTAGCATACAAACAAGGGAACATACAAACCTTTTTCACAAAGGAATACAAACCGCTGTATTTACAAATCAATCAAGCACACTTAGCCCTGAACACAATTTAGACAGTTCTCATCATAACCAATAGGCTTATTATGCACTTTAGATTCTATAATGCTTCTAGTTTTAGCAGGGATTTTTTGAAATTAAAAGTTGCAAATAACCTTCAGTACAGTTAATCCCTTATACTTAATAAATAAGAAGCATTAAGAATCTTCATGGCATTGAGATGCATAGAACTATAAATGGTTTCAGAGTCTATAAAAAAAAAAAAAAAAAGTCTTCTGTTACTGCAAAAAAAATAGCTGAAGTTCTTCAAAGAAGAATGGCCCCGGTGGTATGTTCATGTGCCAAAACACGCCTCAGTAAGAGAGGCCATCACTGCATGCCAAACCACTGTTCTTGATCTGCCCACTGGGCTGCTTCACTGTCACTGCCTTCCAAGTCCCCCTCTTCTCCACTTCCCTCCATATCGTCCACATCTTCTTCCTGGGTTGCATCTGTTGGGCTTTCCTCTTTTTCCATTTTCTGCATTCCTTCTAGTGACTTCTGATCATTTGGATCCAAACTGAGGGAAAAGAAAGGAAAAGAAAGCATTGACTTAAAACTTAGTATTTTTTTTGTATTTTTAATGCTATCATAAAAAAAAAAATTCATCTTGTTTTGTGCACTTTCTGTTTAGCACCACCAAGAATTTCAAATTAGTAGATGCAGCTTCACCTCAGGCTGACAATAACACCAAGTATTACATCTCTATACAAAACCATTTTGAGCCTCACGAATGCACTTCTCTAAACATCACACTCTTTAAGGAAACTTAGTCAACTCCTTCAGACAACACTAATTATAAGAACGTGGAAGTAATAAAAATTTAAATGACTATGACTAAACGCATCATTTACAAGACAAAAATAGCTGATCCATTTACGCAACATGAGTTTATTGTGGATGTAATGTGCTAGATTTAAGGTAAGTTTAACTTTTTGAAATCGAAATATGTAACATTTAACATAACTTTATAAGATAACATTTAGGTTCTTTATTGAATCACCTATTTAAATTTACATAATAGCTCATGCTCATAGAGCACCTCCGATTCTAAAGGAACAGATCCTAAAGTTGCCAATTTAATAATAAATACAAAAATCCACGCCTTAATCTTTTCATCAGTAAAGGAGCTGTATGCCTGGTGACATGTTTACCATTAATACCATCCCTAAATTTTGCACTTCTCAGTTCAAAGCCTTATGAGCAACTAATTCATTATCAGGTCATGTTGTGTTACGTTTCTGTTTTAAAGGAGAATGAGGTAGAGCTACCTCTGATGCATGCCCTAACCAATTAGTGACTCAATGCTCAACTTTTTACTTGGAGTTGATTATGGATTCTTGTAAAATACGCTGCAACCTTGGAGTGTCTGGGTTACCTTAGGGCAATACTGTACTGGTCCATCGCTTCCTGGTATTCGTTGACAGCTACAAGAAAGTCTCCAAGTATTCGATGCAGAACACAGTCACTCTGATTAGCCAGCGCGTTCCTCAGCAAAGCAATTCCATCTTCATACTTTTGTTCTCTACCTGTTTATTTGCAAAACTACAGTTTTAATTAATAGTTTAGACGGATCTATAAAAGTCAGAGTGTGCAGTAAAAGCCATCACAACATGAAACTATTTCTTCCCTCAGAAGTGACAGCATGAAGGATAGTAGTAATATACTTTCTGTAAGCAGTAACTGCTACACTCATGACTACATATACTTTGAAATCAAAACATTTTGCCTGCAATTGTTTTAAGTGCTGCAATGTCAGTTGTGAGATGCAATTAATTCTTGTTCTTTTCCCTTCAGAATAGAACTGACAACCCCCTGGGCTGCAGCATCACCATCACATTCCTCGCATTGATGAGGCTGCATAATAATATAAAACATAATTAATGTTGTAAGTAAGTTGACGTGGAAAAAGTGAACTTACTAAGAAGTTCTGCTTTCTTTACCACAGCTTTAATGTAATCAGGTCTTTGTGTCAGTGCTTTGTCCAATAACGTTTTTGCTTTTTCCTGTGTGACTGGGTCTTCAAGACAGACTGTTGCTAACAAAGTGAGGGTCTGCGCATTTGCTCCCAGAGTTTTATACACATTATTTGCCATAACCATAGCTTCTCGGATACTGTTAGATGCTAGGTAACATTCGATGAGACCTGATGATGAAAAAGGAAAACATTTTAACATTACTTTTAACTCTGCAAGAAAATCCATATTCCTCTGAAAATATATCTTTATATCTTTTCTTAACTACTTGCCATATAAACTTGTTCCTATTTAGGAGACAGTATGACAAAATGAAGTTCCCAGTGCAACTAACTACACAGTTCACATCATCATCTGAAACTGATTTTCCCAAAACACCCAAGTCTCTTTATAGCCAGATTAAAGAATTTAAAAACAAACATCTTTTTTGAAAATCATTCTTATAAATACACATGTTCTCTATTATCTCTCATCTAACCACTTTTCATAGAAATGTATAGTTTTGGGGGTAATAATAATGTACTTACTAGAAAGTCAGCCTGAGAAAAAAAAAAAGAATTCCTGTCTATTTTCTTGTTTGATAACAACAATAATCATCACCACCACATCAACGCTATCTTTCAATAGCTTCACTTCACTCACCTTCATAGCAATCCAGCCTGCAAGGTGCAAGACGTATCGCTTCACGGAAGTGTATAATTGCTTCCTGTACCCGGCCCATGTTCCTAAGAGCAGCTCCTTTCAGCAACAGAGCTTGAACGCTATTACTATTAAGCTGGATAGCTTTGGCTCCTAAATATAAGGCACGGGAGTATCGTTTACTATAGAAACTATGACACCTACGGAAAGACAAGATGGATTGTAAACACATACTGCCTGCACTCATTCACTGAGGCTTACAAGAGAGAGGGGAAAAAAAGATTACAAGCAACTGTTGAGCTTCTTGGATTTCAAGTTAAAAATAACATGTTCAGGTAAAAACAAACTTCTTTTCAAAAGCTAAAAAAAAAAAAAAAAAAAAAAAAACAAGCAAAAATCAATATGAATATTAAACATTATAGCTATTTAATATATCATTACTACTGAACAGGTATAGTAACTCAAAGAGGTTTAGACTTACTGAAAACAACCAAAATAGGTATTTATTACTAGCTAGTTACCCCAAAACCAGAACACAAAGGTTAGAAAAGCACCGTCTGTACAAAAAAAGCTGAATCCACTCTATCAGCTGTAATCCACCTCATGCAGCAAATCAAGAGGGTCAGGGTAAGAAAGGAAAGAGAACATCTTACCCAGACACCACCCAAGGTTCTGCATGCTGATCAGAAATATTGAAGAGACGGCAGCCCAAGTTCTCCACATCCTCCAGCCGACCTTCCCGTGCCAATAAATAACCATATACATCCATTCCTGAAGCGAAACGTTTGAAGGTCAGTCATCAAGAAACGGAAAACTCATTCACAACAAGAAATAATAAAAGCAAACTTCTTAATTAAATTATTTTTAATATATGCTTCTTTGGCAAACCACATAAATGGCTATGCTACCTTTTAATTTTTAATGACTGGCAACACAAACACCTACTCTGACCTGTGCAAGTACCAGCAACTGGTCAGTGTACACAGTTTTGGAGTGTAAATTCTGAATTGAAAGCCAGGTAAAGCAATATTCAATATTCTACTGAATGTTTGTTTGCATGTATCTGCCACTCTAATGTTACTCACCAGATCATTACACTAAGTAAACTTTTTTTTTTTTTTTTTTAGGATTTACTCACCTTTTATTAGGTAAGGATCCAGCATTTGTGCTTGTTCAAATTTTAGAATAGAGTTTTTATTATCTCCAGCTCTGAAATACAGGTCTGCTAAGCTCCCCAGTAAATCTACATTATCCCGCAGCAATGACTTTTTCTCTAAAGAGCTTTAAGAGAAAAGAAACAGCTGTTATTTATACAATGTCATTTTAATATAATTATACATAAATATAAAATATAATTTGATTACATCATGCTCTTTCAACTCTTACCAAATGGTATTGATTGCTCTCGTGTTATCTCCAGTATGCACAAAAGCATATGCCTTGATCCACACTGAAAGCCAGTCCAAGTTAGGAATACTCTGAATTACATTCATTGTCATAGAGGCCACTTCCGCACCTTTCACCGACAGTGAGAGCAAACCTATTCAGAAAGATACAAAAATGAATTAATTAAGTCAACATAAACAACATTAAATACAAATTAACTGTCTGAAGACCAGAAACTCCATCCCCTGACAAGCACAAAGAAGCAGTTTGTCACAATGTTCTTTATAATTTCCATAACGCATTCAAATTACAGTGAATTACCTAGTCCTAAATATAATTCAAATTATAACACTTTTTACTGCTGAAGTACTTACAGTATGGAGAAACCTACCTAGTATGGCATCAAGTGCTAACGGGCACTGCCTCAGTACTTCTTTGTAGCTTGTAACGGAGGAGCGTTCTTGACCCGCTTTCTTGTACAGATTTGCCAGCATCATGTTGATCTGCAAGGAACACAAATGGCAGTAGTGTCAGGTACAAGAAAGAAGAAATCCTCACTAAGAAAAGGTCACAACTTTGCCTTCAAACATGCTCCCTCCCTCCTGTTCTGGGCAGAAGTTATAATTGCCAGCTTTTCTTCTGAGATCATTATAACATACTATATACTATAAAATTAAAATCGATTATTCTGAGTCCTAATATAAAATTTATATTCTTCTGTATTGAAATAATACATCTTGAAATCTCAGTATTTTGCACATATGATGTCAAAAAATGGGCAAACATTTACATATGATGTCAAGAAGGACCTGTATATTCTTTGCATTAACTTTCAGTGCACATCTCTGATCAGATTGAGTTGATGCCTTTATCTTTTAGCCTTTATGACATAACAGAGCCAAAAGGCACAGACTCAACATATTTAGCACCTCAGTCCACAATGGGATCTAAATATTTAGCATTATCTAAACTGTTATTAAGAAGGATGGAGTGAACTGGAAAGACGGAGCATTGGCACTCCTTTTATTTGCCAAAGTCTTCATCCTTTCAAGCATCTTGTGTTGCTCAAACTCTACAATAAGAAATGATGTGCAACTCCTTATACATTCTGGGCTCAGGAACATATTAAAACACTTGCTGAACTTTAATAATCATAGTTTAGCAAGTTCAACTGACTGCCTAGGCTACAAGTGTCTTCCCTTCAGCTCCAGCTGGTGACAGCACACCTTTCCTGTTCAGTGATATACAGCTTTTCCATGGAGGTTAGGACTCTGCCCAGCTACATCCACAAAATAAAGTACGGTACATTAAACCTGTACTTGGCTCTCACTTTTCGAGCCCCACCTCAAAACCAGAGCAAATTATTTGGGTATCTCGCACTCACTCGCTAACTTGCTGTAACTCAACAGTTTACAATCATATGAACTTTTTTCCTGGTAGAAGTGACACGTGTTTGTTGAGAGTAACCACGCTTTCCCCTATGAATACTACTCATGACTACATCCAAGAAAGAATGGACAATGGATGGATAATACAGATTTCAAGCTCTATTGTAGTCAAAGACTACACTGCTTTACTGGCCCAAGGATTAGAAATACACCGACCAAGGACTTGTGACAAACATCTGCCAGAACAAACCTTTGGGGTTCTCTGTCTGGAAGGAATCCCATCCAGAATAGCAATGGCATCTTTATCTTGCTTCAGCATTGTATAGCATTCAGCCATTTTATATTTCACTTCAATTTCAGACGGTAAACACTGAAATAAAACACAAACATTAAAGCACATTAGAGTCACATAAAAAACGTAAGTAACATCTCCTCATTAAACGTTTACAGCATGTTAGAAAAGTCTAGTGCAATAAAGTTGAAAATGCAACTGACTGTTGGTTCTCATGTCTTCAAAAAATATGAATTGCATGTATAAAAAACTCATGTTCCAAGACCATATTAAGGTTTTCATTAGAAAATAGATTTATTTGACATGATAAATCCACAGTCTAACACTACATCATTAAATCAGCAATATTAACTGAACAGAGTGGGACTGATCATTGCATGCAGCACGTTAGTCAGTTTTTAAATACCTGGCTTTGGGGGGTTGATGCAGCATTCCCAGTAGAAGGTCTTACTTTTGAAGTTTTACTTAAAGCCTTTTTCTGCTGCAAGGCCATCGTGTACTTACTGACAGCATTTCTATACTCCTTATCATGGAAAAGAGAATCCGCGTGATATACAAGGAGTTGGTATTTCTGAGATGGTGAAAACAGTTCCCTAGGAAAAAACGCAAACAGACTGAGTTCAGCTAAGAGCCAAAGGGATTCCAAAGCATGTGAAGCTTGCTTTGCCTGCCTTCAACTCCCAGCTGTTGCTGCTCCCTTGCTGCACTGGGAGGGCCCCTGGGTAACAGGTACAACCCCTCACGACGATGAACTGTGAGGATTTCAGAAGGGGATTCCGGCGTTAATTACTACCTCAAACAACTCTTTGGAGAGTTAGGGAGAGCCCTAACACTGAGCCCTCCTCCTCCTCGCCTGCTGCCCCCAGGCTCCCCGCGGGCCTCCCCCTCAGCCGCCGGCGGGAGGGCCACTCACGGGTTGTTGCCGCTCATCGTCAGGAGAAGCCCGCTGAGGAGCCGCACGTTCGAGTGGAGCCCAGCGGAGGCCATCTCCCGGACGTGCTCCACCACGCTCATGACGGCGGCGGCGGGAGGGCACGGCAAGGAGAAACGGGGCCGGGAAGGGACCGAAAAGGGACCGAAAAGAGACCGGGAGGGGACTCGGAGGGAACCGGGGCCGCCGCCGCCGCTCCAAAATGGCGCCGTCGCAGGCCCCTCACACGACGCCGCCTCCGCCGCTGCCCTGACAGGCGCTCGGCGGGGCAGCCCGCGGGCGGGGCCAAGGCCCCCCGATAGCTCCGCCCGCGCAGCGCCGCCTTCCCTCAGTCGGCTGAGGGGCGGGCGGGGGACGGGAAGAGGGAGGTTTACCTCAGGCTGGGTACTGTGTTATACGGGGCTGGAAGAGGACTTCCCCAGCTCAGCAGTGTTTTGTGTAAAAAGATTTAGATTCTGTGTTTGCAGAGCTCTTAAACCTAGCTGTTTTTCTCTCAAAACCGAATTTTCTCCCCAAACTTCATTAGCTGTTGGCTGTGGCAGCTAAGTGTGACAGAGGTCTTGGAGGTAGCAGAGGTTCTGCCTTTAAAAATAGACAACTGAGAAGAAAGACCCTTTAAAATCCAGGTTTCTTCTGGGACACAAGCAGAAGAAATGCTTTAACTTGTGCCACCATAAACTACGAGGCATGAACTGCCTCTCACAGGGGTTGACCTCCCACAGCAATAAAATAAAACAGACGTGTTGGGATTTTTTTACCAATCCCTTTTCTACTGTGAAAGGGAGTAAAACGTGTAAAATATAAAACATGAGTATTCCACAAGCATTGCTGCCACCAACAGCAGGAGGAGCTGTCAGCTCAAGGAGCTCTCAGTGACTGCGCCAAGCAGCCCAATGTTAAGGAACACAAAGTGTGTTGGTGCTGTATGGTGGCAATGAAACAAGCATTGCCACAATGTTTTGCCATTTACTGCAATTTTCTGTCTAGAAAATAAAACAAACTTACATTTGCAGATCTTCAGGAAGCCATCAGATTGATCAAAATAATTTTTGCTACTATCATGCTCATTGTTTGTCCAAATCTGCCATCACAAAGGCAGCTTTGGACTAAGTTGTGTGTAATCTGCCTGCATTACTCTTTGAAGATGTTTTAGTACAAGGAAGCACTGCTCTGAAGAAGATGTTAAATAATCAGGACATTGCTGGAGACCACAGCCCCTGCATTAATCCTGTTTACAATACAAATGATTCACTTCTGATTACTTTACCATTACACAATAATGATGGCTTTTTCACCAAAATTTTGATTTTATTTCTTTGAAAGCTATCCATAAGACATAAAGCAGTTATCACATTAATTACAAGCTAAGTTTATTGAAAAAAGGTAAAAATCACTGTACTTTAACACGTGATACTGAGACTCTAGCCAGCAGAGCAATTACATACGCCCCCAGGCACACACATTTCTCCTGTTTAAACAAAAGCCCTGTTTTAAATGCTAGCTGTAGCCACTGATAATAAAGCAGCCTGCATCTGAAACAGCACATTAGAAATCTTTTATTAAGCACCAGCTTAATATTTGCTTACAGTACTCAATGATCTTTTTGCTTTAACTTCCTTTTACCTCTCATTGATTATTTTTTCTTCGTAAGCACTTAATTCTTCCTTGGTACAAAACATACCCCAAAAAAAAAAAAAAAAAAAAAAAAGAGACAAAATCCTTTACACGCGTTCCTGTGGAAATGCTTAATGTTGCTACTTTGCCTCTTCACTGCCCAGGACCTGAGAGACTCTTGTTCATGAATTGTCTCTTCACAAAGCAGATCCACCACTGCAGAAGAAAGTACGAAATAAGAAAATATGCAAAAGCAGTTTCAATGCAATAAATGAAATAGTGACTTCCAAGTACTCTACCACTAACAAATAACAAATGTTAAGGCTCCAATTTTGCATGTACAGTTTTCCCTATTGGTTTCTATTGGAATTTAGGAAAACAAGATGACGGGAGTGGATCCAATGAGTTATAAAACAGGGCTGCAGACTCTGAATTAAGGTAAGACATTCTCCTTTCTACTATTTCAATACTATTTTTGCCATTATTCTGTATATGCTATCTCTTTCAATATATTTAGTCCAGTATAATAATGAACAAAGGGATGCATCAGAAGGCTATGCCTTTGAAACTAAATTAGCCTAACTACTTTCAGTATTAAAAACAGTCATATTTGCACATGAAACATATGACCAAGAGGTAATTCGTGTATTGATAGGCTATTTTTTTAATCTGGGTATGAGGCAAAACGGTTTACTTCAAGGAAGGTATCAGATCAGAACCACCCAGGAAGATAAACAGCATTTCTCATGCCTGTAAATTTCTGAAAACCTGGAATCCTTAGCCGACAGCATGTAATACTTTGAAGAACTGAATGAGACACCACTTATTACTACCCTGCTTTTAAAAGTTGCCAAAATCGTCATTTGCTGTCTTACAATATTACAGATGAAATGTATTGAAAACTTTCAGTCTGATATCCTTATAAAGTCAGGGAAGTCTGCTCCAAAGTTACGCACCCCTGATCTTTTACCCCATCACCTCACTTCTCTGAAAAAACAAGCAAGCCTCTCATTAAATCTGTGTTGATCACAGCAAAGCCTTACCTTACTAGGCTTGTCACTCTGAGGATCAAATACTTTTTCACAAAGCCGAAGACCGGTTTCTTGCCTGAGCTGCTGCAAGTAGGCTCTCATCACCTCTGAAACACAACACAAGCACAAAACAACACCAAGTGAAATTGAATTTATCATGGAAGCATCAGACATCAATGCCTACAGCAGAAACTGTGAGTTTTCACACCTTTCAGCTTGCTGGCTGGCTGAGTTGGTTCGTTCAATGTACAGCCACACTTGGGATTTTTATATTTAATTTTATATAATGTTAATATAATTTTATATAATTATAGAATCAGTAAAAAGGATCATCCAAACCATTTTTTCTCTTTGGTACCTTTGCCCACAACTGGGGACTTCCTCTTTTCTCAGTGCAGAAGTTGTTTTGGGCTCTGTTACAGAATTTATCTAGCAATTATGTTGATGCAAAAGCCTCAGACCCCTATTGCTCTGTTCTGTTGGATTTATGGACCCAGGAAAGTTTTTGAGCCCCTGAGGTCAGAAAATTCAGCTCATGCAGCCCGCAAATGACAGAGCTACAGATTCAGAAGCTTCAGTTTTCAGGGTCACTTTTCTAGTCGTAGTCACAAAAATGCAGCTGGTAAAGTACAGGCCAAAGGAAGCCTTCAGAGTTCTTGGTTTATTCTTACCTTCCTCCTGCTTGTTGGTAGGTTTGGCATAAATGGCATTAAGTGGAAAGCCCGGTTCCCCAGGGATTGGGAAGTTAGTGATTCCTAGCGTGTACATCTCCTTTTCTCCTTGGCCTTTGGAGTTACACTGGAAGAACCAGGCAAACAATTGATTAAAACTTACAAACAAAAGCCTTAGACTCAAATATTTTACCAGTCACTAAAAGACTCATCAAAATTAGCATCACAGCATCTCTTTGGAGATCCACAGCCTCAACTATTTGTGGCTCTGACAACTGGGACTGTGGTGAGCAGTGTTAGTTGTGCCCCTAGGAGGAGAACATCAGCAAATACTCTTGAGTACAATCCCAGAACAGACTGTTTCCCTGCTTACCTTCTGCAGCTTTTTCAAGCACTCAGAAATGTAGAGAGTTATGTAGATCAGTGTTCTGTCGGCCTCATTCTGCAAAATAAGAGCACACAGAGTCCAGACACTGTTAGACTGCAGGATGTTTTATGGAACTGGTAAAAGTTTGAAACAGGAATTAATTCAAACCATTTGTGGTAACTTCCTCATCAAAAAGGAGCTTGTAATTCATGACATTTATCCAATTAAAAAAAAAATAAGTGGGAGGAAGGGGAGGTTTTGTTATCTAATAGAACTATTTAACATGAAAAGAAATGTATATCTGTACCACCAAATATCCAAGTCTTACTGTATACACAGTATCACAAAAAAAATTACCTTAATTTCATAATTTTTGAAGAAAACATTGGCTTTGAAGTAGTAGATGGCTTCGTCTATAATATCTACATCCTTAGCTTAAAAAGAAAAAAGAAAACCAAAGTTAAACGGTGTACCAGTGCACCACATTTGATCATAACTTTTATTCACTGAAGTAGATAAACAATGATTCTTCCAAAAGCAAAATAAGTTAAAAAATGCAGAAAACAGGGCTACGCTATAGTCTTTACTACATGGAAGACTGGTGAACTCAGACCATAATATTTAAGTTTCCTACTCTAACAAGAGTTTTAATTCCTTTTTCTTTCTTCCACCATGACTTCTCACTTCACAAAGAGCAGCAGTTCAGCAGTTCCCCAGTTTCCTACCCGCTGAGTAACTTGAGTGTTCAGTGTTGGGATGCCCCAGACTAAAGTTTTGGTTTTTAGCTACCCTACAGTGCTGCCTTTCTTCCTCATCATCATTCGGCTTCTGAGCAGCCAAGCATCCTCAGCCTCTGCCCCAAAGTGCGAGTTCTCTGCAGTTAAACCTCTGCTTCCTCTGACATCAGAGGGTTTGCACCACCACGTCCTCCTCAGAGCCTGCTGACAAGCACACTGAGACACTGGAGGAAGTGTAAAGATAGTAACGGTAGGCTTCATTTCAATTACTAAAGTAACCAAATTACCCAGAGCTGTTCCAGATAACTACTATATGATAATTTTCTATGGCTTGTAACACTTCAGTATCTGAAAACATCACCTACAAAGCAGTCCATTTCTAAGCCACAACTCCTCACTGTTACTAGGTCTGGTCTGGGACAAACTGAAATGACTACGAACAATATGCAAAGGGGCTTTCAGACATAAACTTACTTTCCCGGGGTGCTGGGCCTTTGAACTGGCTTCTGATGGGTAACAGCGCCATGTTCCCAACTAGCTTGGTATCAGAGTCCATTAAAGTTGAGTGGTAAGCCTACAGACAGGGGAGAAGACTTGTTAATGCCACTGAAAATGGGCATTTCAGTATCCACTTGGCAGCACAGACTGATCACAGCTTTCTCCTGTATCCTCACCGAAGTCAGTTTTGTTGGTTAGCTGTGCTTCCAGCAACCTTTCCTTGCAGAAACAAATTATTTTTTTCTAACTGGGCCCATATCTTAGCACCATTCCGGTGACGACCACCACCCTAACCACCACTTATGTGGCAGTGATGGAAGAGAGGACAAAATCAGTCCGGCCAACCTGTGTGTGCTGCTCCAGCCCTGGGCTGCCTGAACCCAAGTCGCAGGGGGAGCAGCCCTGCACTGGGGCATGGCACAGGTCACGAAATTGGTCATTAAACGAGTTAGTTCTCCATCATTAGAAAGGGATTTTGTTCCACGTCTAGCTAATAATAGATGATAATTACTAAAATTAGGCTTATCGCATACATGCTCAAGAAGATTTCTGTGTGCTACAACAGGTGTAAGCGGGGTAAAAAAAAACAACCCTCTGAATATGCCACTTCCTACAAAATTAGCTTTGACCAGGTGACCATTTAAGAAGCCTTCCCCACCCCACAGCCCTGCCTTTGCGGGGCCGTGGCAGGCTGCTGCCCTCTACGTGGGGGGGAGGAAGAAGAAAGAGGAAGATGAAGGCTCGGGCCTTGCAGCAGCCTCCCACCGACACCAACCCCCTCCAAAGCGCCAGCCTCCAGCGGCTACGGCCCCGTTCCCCCCCCCAACCCCAACCCCGGTCCCGTTCCCTTTTCACCCCCGGCCCCACAGCCGAGCCCCGGCCCCACAGCGCCCGCCCGCGCCCGGCCTCCCGGGCCCCTCACCGGCATCTCGGAGGGCAGGGGGCGGCTCGGCGGGGCCGAGCGGGTGGATGGCAAGGATGGGTTCCCAGCAAAAACCTTCCTCTTCCTCTTCCTCGGCCTCCGGGGCTGCAGGAAATGAGGCAGCAGGGCGGTGCGAGCAGGGGAAGCCGCAGCCTGCGCCGCCCCGAGAGGCGCCGCTCCCGGCCGGGGAAGGAGCTGAGCTGGGGAGAGGGGTGAGGCAGGACGGAGCCAGACCCAGCGGGGTGGGTTTTGGGGTGAGGTGTTTGAAAAGCCCTAGGTTCGTCTGGTACTAGCGACCCACAGCCCTCCCTGGGAGCCAAGGTGTCTAATTTCCCCCCCTAAATGACTCGTTGTGTGATTCAGGCAGGAAAAACGATGGGAATTTGAAGCTGAAGGGCTTGGACTTCTTTCCATGCTCCATGAGCAGGACACGGTCAGAAGGATGCCCCAGCCCCGCTGCATGGGGCTGGGGGCAGCCTTGGGACTGTGAGGATCCTTTCTGCCCAGACCACTCCCTGACTCTATGACTCAGCCCTAGGATGTGCCAGGCTGGAGGTGAGCTAAATCAGCAAAATTTAATTCAGCCACATCAGGCCCCGACGTGATGGGGTTAAGGATTAACCCCAGACAGGCATCAAGACACATGACGTTAACCTACCCTGTAACTATTAAAAAATGACTTGTTTTTTTTGGCTCCATGTTTCAAAGTTCTGAAGAACTATTACTTGGCTGATGTTCATGTTTTGTGGGAACAGACTTAATTTTTAATACACAAACCATATATCCCATATAGTGAGAGGTGTCATGCCTATACAGAGGCATCCACTGAATTTAAGCATTACATAACCATGAGACCTTTATGGAAAATATTTTAATTCAAGGACTCCATGAGCAAAACTCATTCCTTAGGCTTAAGGAAAAGGCAAGGTTGAAAGATACTTGGACATGAGCAGCAGAAAAACATCCTCCAATTCAGCTGAAAGTAGCTTAATAAATAATAAATTGGACTAATACATTTTGGGAGAAGAAATAAAAACAAAATAAAATTGAAACATTTAAGAGAATCCAGGAACTTTCTGTACTTATAAAAGAATTAAAACCAACAATATAGTTCATAATATTCTGTCATATAAACTGACATATAGCCCACTTCTCAGTAGAAATGTTAGTTATCTTACAGATAAAACATCAAATATATTTGTACAGCAGTGGATTTTTCGTTGTTTTAAACACACAGGCAAGGTATTTTCTTCCTCTTTCTGAGCATCTATTTTTCACTCATTTACATGATCTTGAAAATACTCATCCACAAGAGCAGATTTATCTTCTTCATTTTCCTGCCAGAAAGAAAACAAAAAAGGTAAAACCTGACTTTTTCCTAGTGGCTGTTTTACATTGTCTGTTCTGTGATGCTTTATTTTAGAAACCACAACAGGAACAATGTCTAATACTGTTCCATAAAACAAATTGCAAAACTTTCTGAAAAGCTGTTTCTAGAGGTAGGAAAATGTATAGATCAAAATCTAAATGCAGGTATTTTGCATGTTCAGAGAGTACAAAACCAAATTAAAAGCATTATAGAAGCACTGGACTTGTTCCTTATGAGTTTTGAGCTGAGTAATAAAATTAGACAAACCCTGGAACTGATTTTAACCCAGTGGTCTTCTATCATGTATTTTACATGATAGATGTATGAGAGACACAGATGAGGAATAGCTTTGCAACATGAGATACTGATGCAGCAGTTTTTAGGGGAGTTTGAACAAACATGCAGGAAAAGATCTTGGTGATCTTAATGTCCCTTTCTGACCTTTAAAGGTTAAAATTCTATTATTTTTGAAATTAAAGCATTACTTTCAACACAACCATTTGAACGGTACTTGCACAAGCAAGACAGTATTAAAGAATCTCATTTTTGTAACTGTAAACGAAGATGATATAAGCATTGTCACTAAAAGATTAAACATGGCTTCCTTTGAACCATACGAAGGCAATCATTTATTAACAAGGCAAAGAACACATTTACATTATGACTTGTATTAAGGAGCCCTTTTAGTTTTCATCTTATCATCAGAAGCACCTTACCTTTGGTTCTTTAAATTCAAGATCCTCTCCATACTGAATGGTAAGGTCTATGTGCTGCAGAACTATGTTTATACTTTCCTCATCAGAGCGATCAAAAGGTAGAAATCGAACCATACCATAATCATCGATCTAAAGAAAGGATTCAAAAGACATGAGAAGGAATATGCACTAAGTCTCCTCACAGCACTCTAAACCACCGCCTTAAACTACGCTTGTATTTTTGTAGTCCAGAGTGCTAAAGCCATTTGAAGAAAAACTGCAAACCAATGGTAGTTCCCAAATCAGAATATACGTACCAATCCACATATGGATTTAGTCAGTTTTTTGAACATTTTGCTTTTCAATAGGTTTGTAGAATCTTCAATCATAGAATACATATCCGGATCTAAGTACCTGGCAGAAACAAACTCATCATTAGCACTGACCTACTGAATATGTGAATCACTATGCTTTTAGACAGCTACCACAGTCAGCTATGATTGTGTGATCTGAATGAACCAACTTAATATCTATCATGGCAACTTACAACCCCTGTTAAATATAGTTTTTGTAAATATTTTAAAATTTCAGATTATGATTGCTAGTAGAAAAAAGTGTTGGCGTTTTTACTTTTCTTTTTGCTACTATACTTCAATACTTAAGAAAGCTTTGAGAAAGACCACAGGGAATAATATTTTTTCGAATTGTAGTACAAATGTAAAAGTAACACCAAGGTAATTCAGTATGTTCAATACCAAAACAAGTTAGGATCACCTTTAGTTTAGGTTTTCAAGGAAGTGCAGTACCCCGGAATGTCATTTAGAATGATGCAAGTTATTCAAGATATTTTTTTACAGAAAAATCTAGATACGTACACACATGGAGCTAACCTTTTGACTTTGACTAAACAGTAAACATCCTATTCAGGCATTTAAAGACCACATTTGATGCAGAACAAATTCATCTTTTGCCATTCCAAAAAGAGCATATTTTAAATGGGGGAAAGATTGGACTGAATTCTGAGTGAAATATACCTCAACGTATCACACTACAGAGCAAGTAATGTTTTGGAACTTACTTTTCTATTTCCTTCTTAGCTTTCTTGCTCAACAAATCCATTTTAGTCATGATGTTAATCTGTGGAATCTCTAAAGAGATCATTGCACTGAGTGCTGCCAGAATTCCAGAAATAAACTGAAGAAATATAAAAAATAACATGGTTAAGTACCGAAAAACACAAAACCATCAAGCAGGACACAATCTACCATACAGCAAGTCCAGCTAATGAATACATGAAACATGGGCATGAGGCCAAGTGGGAAAGTCATTATCTCTGTTGGAAAAGGGAGGTGACAAGGCTCCTGTCTGCCAGCTGTTTCCAGAGCTTTAAATCTGGATCTGTCACAGAAAAAGACATTAACAAAACTCAAAGCCCTTCTCGGGATTCTTATTGCTGGCTTAGGGAAGGGTCATGCTCTCTCTCCAGATCTGAGAAGGCTCTCATAGAATCACAGGACAATTTAGGCTGGAAGGAACTTTTAGAGGTTATCTGGGCCCTACCAACACTCAAAGCAGAGCTAACTTCTCAGTCAGATTAGGTCGCTCAGGGCTTTTGTCCACCCAAGTTTTGAACAACTCCACAACCTTCCATTACACAGCCTCTCTATGCTCCTGCTCCCACCTGACCATTCTCACAGTGCAGGTTATTTCCTTTACATCCAGCTGGAACTTTCCTTTCTACAACCTTTATCTGACACAGCTAATGACAGAAATCAGATCTCCCTTTTTAGTATTCTTTCCTTCAGCCTAAACTCAGCTCCCTAAATCAATCAGATTCCTTGTTCTACATCAATATGAACTTCTACAATTGTTTACAAGATTTCAAATGGGTACCTTAAAAGATTCCACCATAAATTGAGAGTCAACGAGAAACACTCCACAGACACGGAATTCCCACTGCTGAAGCTGCTCCACCAGCTGTTTCATCACTGGCAAATGTGTATAGAGTTCGATCTGACCTAAGACACATTTGGAATATTAATATGCAGAAATGTAAAGATAACAGAAACATTTCAAAGTTATTGGTTATAGAAACATGGGCATTATACTTAGTATGAATGACAGCTGATAAAGAAAGCCCAGTCTTCCAGACAACTGTGCCTGTATTTGGAAGGAATTGTACTGGCAAAGTGGAAATGAATTACGAACTTTGTTTTCCTTCCTTAACCTCCACTTAGCATTAGCATTGCCATAGTCTTCTCATGCTACATGCTGCTAGCAAAAGTCAGTGCTGTCACCCAAATTAGAATGGAGACAAGTTAACTTCTGAAGCATCTGGAAGCGACTCTGACAACTGTTAATAATACAAAAATACGTGAAAAGGAGGCTGAAGGAAGACCTTATCAATCTCTACAACTATCTGAAAAGGTGGCAGTGAGGAGGGTGTCAGTGTCTTTTCTCAGGTGACAAGCAATAGGACACAAGTTGCAGCAGGGGAGGTTTAGATTAGATGTCAGGAAGAATTTCTTCATGGAAAGGGTGGTTAGGCATTGGCCAAGGGAAGCAGTGGAGGTATTTAAGAGATGTGTGGATGTGCTGCTTAGGGACATGGTTTAGTCATGGACTTGTCAGTGTTAGATGATGGTTAGACTTGATGATCTTATGGGTCTTCTCCAACCTAAACGATTCTGTGATTCCATGACCAGCACAGAAATCATCTTGAAAACATTATGCTGCGCACAAAGCACGACACCAACACAGGAATTGTTCACCTGGGCAGTCAAACAGTATGTAGTCATCCTCCACGTGCCCCAGGCTCTCCTCCAGCCAGTTGAAGTTGTTGGCGAAGTACTCCATGCAGAACACCAGACCCCCGTTGGGGCCAAACCGCAGGGAATCGTCCTCCATAACATCATCCACCTCGATCAGCTCGCGGATATCTGCAACGACATCAGGTACACACGGCGCGTCTGTGGGGGGGGGTTCCCCGGCCCACCACCCCTCCGGTCCCCTCAGGAACCCCCCCAGTCCCCTCAGCAACCCAGTTTTCCCCTCAGGAACCCCTCCTTTCCCCTCACCTGCCATCACGGGGTACCCGAACAGCTCCGCCGCCGGGTCCAGGTTGACCACCTGCACGGCTCTGCCCAGCGCCTCGCAGTGCTGCACCATGGCGGCGCAGTAGGTGCTCTGCAAGGCACAGGCGAGCCGTCAGCGCCCTCCTCACGCTTCCCATCCCGTCACCACACCGACCCTCGCCCCCCCCCCCCCACCTCTCCCCATTACCCCCCCCGTCCCTCCTCACCTTCCCGCTGCCCGCCGGGCCCATCACCAGCTGCGCGTAGCGCGGCATGGCGGCGGCCCGGAGCTAGCGGGAGGATGGGGGGGGGGGAGAAAAAAGCTCCGCGAAGCGGCCCCGCTCGGTCTCTCCGCCTCCCCGTAGCCGGCTCCGGTCGCCTCACGGAGCGGCTCCGCCCCGAGGCTCTCGCGAGAGGGCGGCGGCGGGGCCGGGGGAGGCGCGCGGGGCTCGGGGCCTGCAGCCGCCGCCGCTGGTGCTGGAGGAGGAGGAGGAGAAGGAGGAGGAGGAGGAGAAGGGGGAGCCGCGGCCTGAGGGGGCCGCCCGGTAACGGTGCGTGCTGCCCGGCTTTACCTCAGCCCCCCTCCCGGTCCCCGGGGTCCCTCTCCTTGTTCCCGGAGCCTCATCCCCGCACCCCACGTTCCTCCTTCTCCTCCTCCTCTTCCTCCTCCCGCGCCCTCCCGGCCCTTCAGGTGCCCCCGCCGGCCCCCAGCCCCTCACAGCCCCCGAGCCCCATCGCCCCCCGGCCCCCTTCCCTCAGCACGTTCCCTTAACATAATCCCTCACGTTTCGCTTAAAACAGCGTGTTCCGTAATCCCACGTGCTCTCCTTGCACATTTTTCTTCATTTTAAACTACATTTCCTGCCACTTTTCCTCCTCCCTTGCGTCCTACAGTTCCAGACTGCTTGGAAGCTTTTGCAGCCATTTTCCCCTTATGGTTACTCCCGGATTTCTCCTGCTGTTCCTGTGATCGCATGTCTTTTCTCTGGGCCTTGCACTTCCCTCAGTCTCCGAGGCTTTTGCTGAGCACAGGAAGATGTGAATAACCTAAAACTGAAGCCCTGACTGTTTCGTTCTGTGACCCACAGGCTGGTGACATGGCCACAGACGTAGCCGATCCTGTGGTCCCTGACTGCAAAGGAGACGTAAGGAGCGGTGCCAGGTCAGATGCTGACTATCCTCTTCGGGTTCTCTACTGCGGAGGCAAGTGCTGAAGGGGCAGTGGGCCGCGATTCTTCCAGTGTGCTGTTTGTGAGGGCAGCCTAGCAGAAAGAGTGAGAGAATCAGAGGTTTTCTTCTGGTCAGCATTTGTTGAAAAGATAGGCCGTGGTCAGCGTGACCTTCCTGAGCTTCTTTCTGAAGTAGTTTGTGTGGTGGATTTTATCCAAAGTGTTTTTGGTGAAATGTGGGGGGCTTGTGTAAAAGTTACATTAGCGGGAATGGTGCTCAGGCTACAAACTTCTGAGCAGATTTGTTCCTGCAGAAGGCTAGTAAAAAGCTAGAACCTTTAGCACAGATAAGGTCTCTGAGTATAAGTATGATAATAAATAAAGTTAGAATTAAAGTGATCGTTGCACTGTGTTTAGAATTCTGTTCTACTCATTACATTTTTAATTATATAGATGAATTTTTAGACAAGTATGTTATTTCATTTTAAAACATATCCCTCAAGATTATTTATTTCGCATTGTGCTTGAACACAGTTGCAGGGGATTAGAAAAGAATCCCTGCTGTGCATGAGTCTGCACAGTTGGTTTGGGTGTGTTTTAGAGTCAAGCCCATCCAACAAGTTACCCGTCTTCTTTGATGGGCTTGGGCCTAGATTTTCTTGGATCTTTGGGACATAGGTAGCTCTTGGAAAATAGAGAGCTATCCAAATCTGTATCTTTTCTCCAAATTGTATGCATCTCCTACTCTTCCTTCACTGACTGATTGCTCTTGTTGTGATAGTTTTATTCTAACACACAGTATGTGATCAAATGACTAATGGGAGGAAAAACTGGGGGGTGGTAGCAATAAAGAAATGTTTTGAGTCAGCGTGAGGTTATAACCAGAAGTTGCAATGTAAGAAGTCATTCCTAGCTTTAAAGTACCAATTTGAATGAACACCAAGGTTGTAAGTTGAATGTTTTTGTAATTTCTTTTTTTTTCCCTCCCTTCTCTCTCCAGTCTGTTCACTGCCAACAGAGGTGAGTTATTTTTTTGTTTCGTTTCTTTCTGACCTACGATTTCTATGATGATTCTTTCTGACCTTTTCTGGCTTTTAATTGTGGTAGTTCTGTGCTTCAGTCGCTCTCATCTTTAGGATGCCACGAGGCTCCTTATGTGCTGCTAGAATGTTGGTATTGAGTCAGTCTAAGGAGAAATGGCTGAGCTAAGTAGAAAACTTATTTTGCTCTATTTGTTTGTGACAACATTCATGTGTCCTTTCTTCTCTAGTACTGCGAATACATGCCTGATGTGACTAAATGCAGACAATGGTTAGAAAAGAATTTTCCAGATGAGTTTGCAAAACTTACAGTAGGTAAGAATCTTTCTCTGTGTTCTGGCTTATATGTGTACTTAAATGTACTCAGAAATCTTTGAGCTTGTCCATTTCTCAACTTTTCTATCTTGCAGTTGTCTGAAAGTTAAACCATTTTCTCAAAAGTCTAGCGTGCTTTTGAATGCTGTGAATATAAGTTTGTCAGAAAACCTCAGAAACGATATTTGATCTTGATTAAGGTTTCTGCTGTAACCAGGCATCTGTGCATTTGTTTCCTGTCAAAGTTAATGTATCCAATTCTATGTCTTCCCAGTCAACTGGATTGCTGGAGGAAAGGTCATTAGTAGTAGGGAGCTTGTTGATTAGAATTTGAATGTTGTTAATTTCTGTCCCTTTTTGGAAATTATGCGGAGACTGTATTGGAACTAACTGCATCCTTGAGCTGAATGTCACAGGTCTAATTTGTCCCAGTGCTAGAATGAGTTTGTAACGTGCATCAGTCAGGGAACCATGGCACTAAAGCCAGCTGCTTAGGGATCTAGCAAAACGTCACTATGCCTTACTTCCCATTTCTGTAAGGGCATGTGGTAATCTGACCACTAATTTTGTTCTCTTTCTTCTCACCACTCCGTTCTGATGTACGTAAGAAAATTCACCCAAACAGGAAGCTGGGGTTGGAGAAGGCCAAGGAACTGCAGGAGAAGAGGAAGAGAAGAAGAAGCAAAAGAGAGGCAAGGTCTAAATAGTTGTTTGTGGAATTGATTCATGAACAGTTTGGGACATCTTTTTCTCATCTGTAGGCCTGGACGAGGCACGGCTTTCTTGTGTTTTGGTTGTGTTAGCTACCCTTCGACTCCACGCAAAAGATATCCACTGGAAGAAGCGTATATGGTAGCAGAGTTGGTACAGCGATGTGTGTGGTGTTAGTGAAGAGACCTGGGTTGTGTATCTGATTGTCCCATGATTGCAATGGCGCTTATTTGGGGAGTAATACTTTAATCCCCAAATCAGCTGGCATACCTCCCCAAATGCCTGTTTCTGCCCTGTTTAACATGAGCTTATAGGTTGCTTGCAGAGTAGAGCAAAGATTGTTTGCCTCTAGAAATGCCTCATGGTGCTGCTTTTGCTTTTTTTCCTTCCATCCTTTCCCAGTATTGTTAGTTATTTCTGTTTAATTAACACATGTCCCATCATAAATCAGAATGCTGCGGTTATTAATATGTATTTGCCTGCTTATTGTCAGCTTTCTATAGTGCTTCATAAATGATGGTTAATAGCCCAGTAGGATTCAGATTTTAAGCCACATATCGCTGCAGATGTTTTATTTTTGTGTCTTGGTAACCAGTTATGTTTACTTTGTCAGTGGGATATGTGTAGTGACAACAGTAACTTAGAATCTCTAGTTTGGATGCTTCTTCCAGAGACTTCAGAACATTTTCTTTCAACATTATTTTATTGTGTGGGATACTGTGGCTAGTATGGGTTTAGTTATAAAATAAGTATTTAAAATCATTGGAGATTTTATCCTAGAATCTCAAGTTTCTTGTAACCTAGGGTGTGGTGTTAAGTGTGATAGTACAAGATACTCTGGAAGAGAGGGTGAAGAAAATGAGCAAAAACTTAGTGCAGATGTTGACTCAAAAAACTTTGAGATAGCTGATAATTTAAGAAAATAAATTGATATCAATTTATAGTAATGTAGAACTGAGAGTGCTGCACATTAAGGAAAAAAAATATTTGCAAGGGGTTAGTTTGCTTGTCATAAATTCTTGGTGAATTCTTGGCTTTCCTGGTGAGAAGGCTCTAGAACAAAACTTCACTTACCCTGGGGTAACTTGAGTTTATACAAAGTCAACTACTGTGGCTGGCTTCTGTTTGAGGCATGTTTTTTTCTACTAACCCATATACATAAAACGTTTCATACATGTCCTGCATGAATATCTAGAATTTAACGTGCTGTTTAACCCAGCAGTCCAAGCAGGCAGGTTCTCCTGGCCTTAGTAAATGAACATGAGTAAGTTGCTTTGCATCAGACCCAAACCGTAGGGATTTTAAACTCATGAAAAACATTAAAGTAACAATTCATTCCTAAGATTACTATCAAAAAAACGGGCTACATGTAGACCAGAGTAAAGTGTTGAGAACCCCCCGTTTTCATCATTCTAATAGGGGTCTGATGTGTGTGCTGTGCTTTAATGCGTATTTGACATGCATAGGTCATTTTTTGTAATACAGAGCTTTCTTGTGCAATGTATTTCTGTTTGCATACATAGATGGGGAGATAGGTTTCATTGTTTACAGGGTTGAAATCTGACAGTCTTTTGTCTTTAAGTGTTATGTCATTTAACTGTGTAATCTTACCTTCTGTTTTAAAGGTGGAAGAGGTCAGATAAAACAGAAAAAGAAGACTGTACCACAAAAAGTTACAATAGCTAAAATTCCTAGAGCAAAGAAAAAATACGTCACAAGAGTATGTGGCCTTGCAACCTTTGGTGAGTTTTGTTAGGTGTATTTTGTTGCCTTTAGATGTGCCTTTAACCTAAGATGTGCTTGCCTTTAACCTAATATTACCTAGAGTCTTGGCTTGTTTCCTGTGAGAAAAAAGGTTTCAATTCTGAAACTTTATTCCCCCCACTGTAGGTATCTGGTTCTCTCTTCTGTTATCTCCTTCACTTCTTCTTCTTCACAAACTTTTTTTTTTTTTTTTTAAGTTAACTGAATGCTGGATACTGTCTTTTATTCTCTGCTGGTACACCTTGTCTGAAATATTTAACCAGTTCTTCATTCTCATTTAGCAATCATCAAATAATAAGTCACTTAGAATTGATTTTTTTTAATCAGTTCTGCATTTGTGTTTTTGGTGAGTGCATGCAGCCTAGACCTGCAAAAGCAGAACGTATAGATGACTTTTAGTGATTTTGGCTTGAAGAGTGCCAAATTTGTTAAGTCAGTTGTTTTGTATATAAATATCAGACTTTTGGTTTCCATGGAAATCGTATTAAAGTTTTAACTATAAAATACCACTAGTCTTTCAATATAAATTTCAAAATAAATTTTGGTTGTAAACTTGAGGAAAAACTGGTATGACAATGACTGTACTTACACTGTCAATTTTCCCTTAAACAGAAATCGATCTTAAGGAAGCGCAAAGGTTTTTTGCTCAGAAATTTTCCTGCGGTGCCTCAGTAACAGGAGAAGATGAAATAATCATTCAGGGGGATTTCACAGATGACATTATCGACGTAATACAAGAGAAGTGGCCTGAGGTAATAAACAATTTCTTCTGTAAGACCTCTAGTTTTCCACAGTAGCCTGTGACTTTTCCAGTGATTTTCAAAAATGGGTGTCACCTTCGGTAGCACAGACTGTTGTTCGAAAGTAAGACCAGTTGTTGCCCTTCCTCCTCCATGTGAACAATTAGGTTAAGGAGTGATTAAAGTTGAAGCTGAATGTTGCTTCCATTGTCCAAGAAACATTAAATCCTTAAAGATATAGTGTAGGGAGGAAGGTGTATCAGAGTAAGAGCTGTCAAATATCTACAGCTTCTCCCTGACCATTTCTTAATGGTGAATGCTTAAGTGTTCTTGTGCTGCCATTCTATTTTTCAAAGTGTCTTAAAATATCGAAAAAAGTTGTTCTTTAGAAGAAGTGGTGAACTCATTTTGAGTCGAGCTGAAGTGTAGATGGTTGAGAATTTTGGTTGCACTGCTCTAAGTGCAGACAGTTTCTTTGACTCTCCCTTGTTCTGGTATTTCCTGGTTTGAATTCCTTCTGAATAACTCCGTAGGCTTGTCCTTGGTCAGAGCTTCATAGGCTCAGCTGTGTGATATAGGCATGTGTCACTCCCTTGGCATTTACAGCAGGGAGTCTCAGATGGCGATGTGTACTTCTCCTGCACTTCAGTACATGTACAGTGAAGAACATTGAGTGAGATGCATAGCGAGGAAATATGCTTAACCTGTTTTGGCTTTTTTCCCCGTAGGTGGATGATGACAGCATTGAAGATCTTGGAGAAGTCAAGAAGTGATAGCGAAAGACTACCTTTATTTAATTTTATGGTTATTAATGATGTAGCCAAAGTGAGGCTTCTAAATCCATTGACTCTGCAGTGAAACTGTGGAGAACCCGTATCCTTGGCATTTTCACTGTTCTGTATAGGCTGCTTCTTTTTTTTGTTGTGATATTTGCCAAAGCTAAATTGGGGTTCTATCATGCTTACGCATGAAGTAGATTTAAATAAAATTACTGTTCCTCACTAAGTAGTGTTTGTGGTCTGTAGAGCTACTTTCCATCCTAAGCATATAGGAAAATAATAATTTAAGTAATTTAACGTTTATTTTTCATCTGCTGCCCTTTCTGCTGAGCTAAGTATTTAAAGCATGTATCTGGTGTACAGAAACGCGTACCTCTGACTTACCTGCATAAAGTCTGACTGCTTGTTTGCTTCTGCACAGTGTGTTCATGTGGCAGGTACAGTGAAGTCAAAGCTGTGCGGCCTTCCAGGCTTCTAGCGAAGAGCTCTGAGCACAGCTTTGGTGCTTTTTATTTCACTGCCCCATTTAAAGACATTAAATGCTCCCTGCTGGCGTTGTCTTGGAATTGCCACTATAAACTTAATACGACTTCAAACCCACTGTGTACATTATCCTCTGCCAAGTCCTTTTCTTTGCGATTTTTGGTGATAAACCCGTAGATGTAATTAGATTTAATTAGCGAGGCAGCCGCCTCTCTGCAGCTGTTCCACGACAAGCCCGAGGGGGGCACTTGCCCTTCGCTGACAGCGCCTGGCGGGCGCGGGACTCGAACCCGCGGCCCTTCCCCTCCGGGGCGGGGCTTTTGCCTAACGGCCACCGGGGGCGGGGCGCAGCCGTGGCGTCAGGGCCAGGGCGCCGGTGGGTGGGGGGCTGAGGGGAGGGGGTCGCCGCCTCAGGGCTCTGGGGGGGGACTCCCCAAGGAGTTTTGCGTTTTCTTGTGATTATTTTTGGGTGTTTTTCCCCCCTTTTCTCGCAGGGCTGCCGGATGAGAAGGCGGCTGGGTGGCCGTGCGGCGCCTCAGCCAGCGGGAGCCCCCCCCCCCAAGGCTCCATGCCGGCTGCTGCCCGCTCCGGGCTAACGCCTGGCAGCGACCCCGGCCCCTATGAACCCGGCCCGGCCGCGCTCCGCTTCGCCTCAGGTAAAAAAAAACAAAAAAACAAATAAATAAATACATAAAACGAGAACCGGGGCCCTGGGCAGGGGGCTGCTGGAAACGTGAAGCGTTCAGCCTGCTGCTGACGGCTTCGGGCAAAGCCCACAGGTGACACCACAGCCGCAGGCAGCGTTTAGGGGCGGTCTCTGTGCCTAACATACAAAGATTTCAATTGAAACCAACCCGGAGTTTGTTATCAGGAAACTGGGACGCTTGTTCTTCGTGTTGAAGCGTGTTCTCCTTCTTGTGTTTCCTAGAAATTCAGCCCGAGCTTTGAGAGCAGCACCATTGAGAAGCAGAGGCGAGAGCTCCAGGTTTTAATCGCAGAACTGAAGGATCGAGATGAGGAGCTGAATGCCATGGTTGCCGTGCATCAGAGGGAGCGCCTCGCCTGGGAAGATGATCGGCAAAAAATACTGACTCTGGCAGAACGATGCGCCTTATTAAACAGTAAGCGTTGTCTGTAAAGAATAGGATCCTGGTCTTTCAGTACGTTCGGATGCTTTGAGCTCTTACTGACAGCGTTGCATCGTGTATGGAACAATTTCCTACACTTCAGCCTTATGTTTTGTTGTCTTCTTTCTGAGATCAAAACTTCTACAGCGGTACTAAAATGGACTGATCATGTAGGATGTTCATTTGAATTTGTAAATTGGTTCTGTGGACTCTAAAAAATAACTGATGAAGTAAAGATGGGGAGAGAGAACACCTTGTAAGCATGCCAGTGGTCTGCAGAGCCCTGTGCCCTGAGGTTCTGCTGCAGAGCTTTGATATCATCCACGAGGCACCTGTATAAATCACCTGGCGGCTCCAAACAGCCTTGTTTGACAGCTGTACCACAGAAGTCACCATGGAGTTTGTGTTCTGTCTGACCTGGGTAACAGGAATCCTCATTTGGAGTGCACAAAGTGAACATTCATTTCTGAATTACGTGATTTTAATTGAACGCTCATTTAATTAATGGACCCAGGATTAAATTACTGTCCATACATTAGCATAAAATCACTGTCCAGTAATTAAAATTTCAGAAATATCTAGCCTGATGTCTCACAAATATCTTCTCTTTTTTTTTTTTTTCAGATGAACTGAACAAAAGAAATGACATTATAAAATCACTAACCAAAAAGTTAAAGCTCTTAGAATCTCAGCAGAGTGACAGTAAGACAATATGCGAAATTACACAACAGAAGTTTAAAGAGCTGTCTCAAAAACTAACAGACATGACTCTTCACTGTCAGGGTCTGGAGGTAGGAGTTGAGTAATGGTCTGATTTTGCAGTCCAAACATGTGGAATGCCAGTGACACTTGTGAATTTCACTGGTGAATGAATATTTCGGATTATCAGGCTCCTGAGTTGTGTGTCTTTTAGTACAGTAATCTTGGATCAAGGTGTCATCTGAATCATGTGGGGGGAAGAAAAAAAAAAAAAAAGCTTTTCTAAGCTAGGATTTGGAACTTAATGTTTGCTTACTTAGTTTTGGAGAACATTGTTCAGAACCAACTTGCTTCCAAAAATCTCAGGCACCGTGACTTCATGTTAACCCCCAAAACTACTGGTACTTCACTGGGAAGTTCCAGAAAGTCTTACTTATGCTACTGGTTGCTATTACGAACTGTTAATATTCTGTAACTGGTTTAAGGATATGAATTTTTTTTTTTCAAATGACTTGGCAATAATGTGTTTATTGTAATAATCTTTCCCCGTGTCCAATATGGTAAAGCAGTATTCTGTGTTTCCATCTATCTAATAATTTTAAGGCATGCAGGCTATTAAGGCCCTTGATTACTAGCAAGTTTAGATGTAAAAGAACTGGGGAACAATTTTTATTTCAGCCTTCTTTTGTCCAAATCCTCTGTTGCCATTCGTGATTTTTAAATAAAGTTGTCCATACTTTTGCTGGCAAAATAGTAACTTTGAATTAGTGAAGTAAAAATTGACATTGTTATTTCTGTTCACTAGGAGGAAAATCAAATTCTCCGCTGCTCCGTTTTGGAACTGTCTGCTAAGAAAGGCCAGCTGCAAGCTAGAGAACAGGAGCTTCTTAAAAAGCTTGAGCTGAAGGTAACATCTGTCATCTCATCAGGCACTAACTGTGTTCAAAATGCAGTGCATTTATTGGTGACTGACACAGTGTTTTAGTCTGTGTTGTTTTCACATCTGTTTAATTCTTTGGGTTGACTGAGAAGGAAAAAGTGGTCAACAAACAATAAACTCGTTTATTTTCATAAAAAGGCATGTTTCCTGGCTTTTGATTTCTTTTTTCCCCTCAAAAACCCAGAAGGAAATTTGTGAAGTAGCTACACCTACTGCAGTAAGGTGTACTGTTGTTTTGTTGAGATCCATATGTGAAGGTAAAACAATAATCAGGAATATGTTCTATTTCATATTTCAGGGAGAGGCAGTACTTGAAACAACTGATTACATTGCTGAGTTTACATCTAAATTAAAGCTGGAGAGTGCACTGCGTGCAGCAAAGGCAGAAGAATTCAGTCTCAACAAAGAAAAGCAGGACCTCAGACTGAGACTGAGAGAACTAATATTTGAAACAGATAAGCTGAAAGGTAAATGTTTATACTAGGCACCTCATTTAGTATGGACCAGCGTGATTCCTTTTCATGCTGGGAAATTCTATGTTGTGTTTTAAAGATGACCTCTGTGAAAAGATGAAAGAAAATAATAAGCAGCAGGAAGAAATCATTCACCTCAAACAAGAAAATGTCTTCTTGAAGAATGAACTTGCACTTAATGGTAAGTGCGGGCAGTTGGCTTTTCAAGCCTCGGCTTTCAACAGATCAGAACCTTCTAGATGACAGCAGTTCACTGGAATCTGAGGGAGGCAGCTTCCTTGACATTTAATAAAGGTAGATGCCCTTGTGTGTTATTCTGTGAAAGCAGTACCTATGAATTCTGCAGGGACAGTTTATAAAACCTTGTAAAAGCACAGAGTTCACCAATGTGATGATGTGTGGAGGAGTAAATGGTTCAGAGGATTCTCTCTTGAGAATTTTTGAGACTTTCACGTCTCTCATGGTATTAATACAATAAATGGGGGTGGTGTTCTTCCTTCTGAGTTAGGTTGCATAGAAGTTAGTGAAATACTGAAAAGATGCAACATGCAAAGTCTAGAGCTTAGGCCATGTGAAATTAGTAGCCCGTTCACTCCCTCCTGTGGGCAGCAAGCAGGTGTTGCTGTTGAAGCAGCAATATGTTCACAAATTCAGTTTGGTACTTTGGTACTCAGTATTTCCCAGCACTTACCTGCATGTTTTAGAATTAATTGGTAAGCTTCTTTTCCATGAAAGAATGTAAACATGGAAAAGTAAAATGTATCAATCAATGAAGTTGAATATTGCTACTAGTAAAACTAGATGCTGGTTTAGGTGAAAAGCCCGAAGAAAATACCTAATAAATCTGTGAGACAACTTACTATGTTTTTGTTCAGAGGGAAAAGAGATCCTGTTGATCTTAAGAAAGTGCTTTTATTTTGTTTAGGTACTTGTTTCTACTGCTACAGACATGCATAAACAAATGTACTTGATTTGTGTCTATTCACTTAAAGTAAGTAACTTGAAAACTATATAACATGTTTTGAAACAGTTGAGAAAGCAAAGAGAAAAGATCAACTTCTTCAATTTGCCAAGTCTAAACAAGTACGGACTGACACAGAGCTATCAAGTTTGCGACAGGTATGACCCCAATTGTGCTTCTATTCTGAGATTATAAAGACGTTTTTCAGTAACATCAGATTTGCATAGAACAGTGTGAAAGTTAAAACTGTCTGTTCTTAAATAAGAAAGAAAAAAAAAAATCAAATTTGCTGTTGCTCCCTTTTTGAGACACTACCAAATGTTGATTTTTTTTTGTTGTTTAAATTAAAAATCCTTGATACAAATCCTTGTATTTACACAGGCTTTTGGCCTCTATTGTGTAGTTGTATCTACTTAGTTCTGCAATGAGTAAACATCCCCGCAGTGCCCTGGTGAGGTAACAGTTCATCACTGTGTGTATAACCAGAAGGTGCTATGCTCCGAAGTCATCTGAAAGGCAGTGGGAGTTGGGTGTGCTGGCTCACGTGTGCCCAAGGTGAACTCCTGCAGCATAAAGGGCAGGGTGTACCAAAAGAGCTCGCTTCAAGGGAGACTTAAACCCAGTGTGTTCACCTGCACTTATTTGATGTTTCCAAGGCACATTCAATATTCTTTTATTGCAAATAATTGATCAGTGTGTTATCTTTCAAGTTAGCTATACAAAACATTCCGTGCAGTGAAAACCAAAACTGCCGTCATCGTTCCTTGTTCTGTAATTTTGCTTTGAACAACATAATAACAACTTGTGCAGAGTACTGAATAGCAGTAATGATATTTTATTTTTGGTTCATTGTGGTTTGGTTACAGAAGACCACTCCAGTTCTGTAATAAAAATACTGTTTATTTCAGAAAAATGTTTTTGTAAATACATGGAGAGAGAGTCCCTTAGACTTGGATGGCTTTGACAATAAATTGACTACAGATATATAAAAATGGTTTGTTTAAAAACAAACGCACAAAATAACAACAAAAAAACCCTGCACATATATTAAAAAAGCTTATAAAAATATTTTGAGGATCTATTTGGAACACCAGCAGTGTGTTAGTGCCTGACAGCAGCGTTCTCGCATTCCAGAACTTCATTAATGTGCCTTGCTATCTTTAAGCAGATCTATGTAAAACAGCAGCGTGACTTGCAGTTTCTTCATGTCAACTTGGAGAACTCTCAGGAATTAAGACAAAAGCATGAAAAGGTGGCATATGAAAGGAGGTACAGAATTTTTTTTTTTTTTTTTTAATATATATATATGCTAATTTACTCTCCAGTAGACTTCACTGTTGAGCCACAGTTGGCATTCTGAAATAGATGTGTTTTGTATCAAGATGGCTTTGCTGGACTTGACCGGATATCCAGTGCAGTTGTCCGGTAGCTGTTTTACATGGTCAGGACACCATGAGTATCTGGCACAGAATTTAAGCATTGTATGGAGGTCAGACAGTTCTTGATCTTTTTTAAAAAACAGGAATATTCTGGTGGTACGGCTGTTAATCTGGCCCGCTATTCCACGTTTGAAAAACAAAATTCAATTTGCTTTCAGATTAGGAAATTGGTGCACACCCTGAAAGTTCAAACAAAATTATCAGTTGGGTAAAACGTGAGGGAACTCTCAGACTCTCTTTTTACAAAGTAACATGGTCAAATAGGGGCAGGCTTCTGTTGTGTTTGGGCAGGATGCAGCTGCTTCTTAGTATATAAGCCACTGTAGAACCATGGCTACAGCCTCTAGTTAATGTATAGCTTTATCCAGACTAGTTACGTATGTTCTTTAAATACACTGTTTCTGATTATTTCTTTTTCACACCACTGTAGCATAGGTATGGTGTTCCCTGCTCCTGAAAGTAACAGCCAAACAGAGTCGGTTAGGACTGACGGTACCCACAGGGTACGCGAGGATCATGGAACTACACAAGTTCCGAAAAGCAGGGTAGAAAACACCTCTGAGATGTGTGAAGTTGATAATAGACTGTTACTGGATGCATCAGGCTTGGAGAAAACTACATCAGCACGCTTAAATCGGTGTCAAAAAGTTGTGAAAGGCTTGGCAGTGGAAGAAGAAGAAAAGCAGGATGTTGCATCAAGCTCTGATGAGCTAGACAGCAAGCTATTTTATGAGGCAAACAACAGGAGGCTGTTGAGAAACAGGGAAATCTCTGAGAATGAAGTGGAAAGCAGAGACCAGCAAACTTTTGAGTCATCTTCACCTGAATATTGGCTTAACATCACTTCTTGTGTAGATTCGCAAAATACTTTTATCCAGAACGCCACATCTGACAAAGCTGATAATGAAAATAAAATCTGGGAAGAGAGAACTGGAATTTTGTTTGGTCAAAAAAGCAAAGAGACCTCTGTTGCAATTCACACATCTGAATCTGAGTCCTTTAGTAGTAACTGCATTATTAAAAAAGATGCAAGGTGGAAACCCATATCAGATCCAGAATGGCTGAAGATTTTCAAACCCGTAAAAGGGAATGGAAGTAAATTGCAGAGAAAAGATTGCAACTGTCCCAAGACTGCAGAAGAGATGAAATATGCCAGTTCAAAAAGGTTATATACTTGTTACATTTAAGAAGTAGACAGGGACAAACTAAAGTTATGTAGAAACTCGAGTGGACAAGCTCTCAATAATTTGTATTATTTCAGGGGATCTTTAAAGTAACTGCTGTTTTAAAATTAGACCACCAACTTGAAAAGTGGCAAATTTAAAACAAGTTAAAATAGCTGTAAGGTATCATTATTCTATTTTTATGCTGCATAACTCACCAAATAAACCAGTTGAAGAGAAAAATGCAGATTTTCAAAAATCTTTTGATTTTTGGAAATCCCAGATGTTACTTGTAAATCTGGTGGGTTCTGACTCAGTCCAGACGTGGACTTGTACAGTGACATTACTGTAAGGCAAGAAACAAACCCAAATTTTGTGTGATGTTTTACTGACTGTGTTATTTCTGTTGAGAAATCACACAGCGGCTGGGCAAGAATGTAGGACATGGCTCTTCCGTGCAGGCTGCTTTTCCTCACTCAGGGCAAGACTTAAAGGACAGCATCTTTGTTCGTGGGGCTTTCTCCCTGTGTTTATACTGGGGGAGGAAAGTGGGATGTGTGGCTGGGGACAAGCAGAATGAGGTTTCTAATTCTGAGAAGTGTCAGAAAAATACTGAAGTGTCTCAGTGGCACTGGAAGGTGTCTAAAATATAAATGCTGCTTTGCAGTTATAGAAGTTGTTTTTATGCCTGCACAAGCAAGGGCATTCAGAGCTGTGACTGTTTCTATGGATTTTTTGTGCTGGTTCCTCTTCGTCCTTTCGAAAAAGTGACTGGCTTTCCAGTTAACACCTCTGAAGTTTTCTGAAGATTTCTGAAGTTTTACAAAGCAACTTCAGAGCTGCTTTTTAGATGGGCGAAGAAGAGGTAGCTTTCCAGCTAATAGTTTGACATGTACAGTAAATGAACAGCTGTTTAAACCTGAAAAGAGTTTTAACCAGCAAGTCTGGCCCAATACTCAAACAATTTAATGTTATGGAAGGGAAGTATCTGATTGTACCAATGCTTTTATTCTATATTGCTTTTAAAACAAAAATACCATAGAAATCATTACTGCAATGAGACAGACTTCTTCAGAAACAAGGTGAATGAGCAGCTGCTGGAAAAAATAGTGCTGTCCTGGCACATTTCCACGCAGCTTAGCTGAGCTTCATGTTGTGTTATTGACTGTCTTCAGTTTCCACTGTCCACAAGTCATAAAACAAGACTTCCCCTTACGTCTACCCTCACCTCTCTGTATTTACTCTGTCCAGCAGCACAAATGACACATTGTCACCCCTACAAATCTCTTTTGAGGCTGAGTCACTCAAACTGCTTTCATTTTTTGACTCATCCTTAAGGGGATTTTAGGGGAGAAGGAAAAACTCAACCCAGGCAGTGCAGGCAGAATGGATATCAGTCAGTACAGGGGGGCTGCTCCAGCCATTTGGAGTTCGCTGAGCTATCAAGTTTCGATCCTAGGAGCTATGCTAGGAGAGACTGGAGATGGATTGACTCCAGTGCCTGTTCTCCAGCCATTGCTGATTCTGATTTCCCACCAAATACATTCTCACCCTGTAAATGGGAGGGAGACTGTGGTATTGCAGTCCTCAGCATGGGCATCTTGTTTGGCTACTGCCATTAATGCCTTAACACAACATTCCTCCTAGGACTTGAATCTGGATCCTCCAGTTTCCCGTTGCTGGCCTCATAATGCTGATGATGTATTCTGTGTGTAGGGAAGGGTGCTGGCACCTCCCTGTCAGCCCAGCAAATATTTTTGACATGAGTTCTTGAATTCTGGACAAGCCAACAAGCAGCCTATTAACTCTGCCAAATACCATAGCCAGCTGCAGGAGCGATCGTGAAGTGCTGTAAGGCAGGAATCCTGTCTGTGTGCTCTGGCTTAAGTGACTCCATTTACGTTGGACCAACATTTACTGGCTTGGGATGTTTATCTCAGTTCTGTTTTTAAAGACAGCAGTTACTTGTTTGGTGTGCCCCCGCAGGAATAAGCCACCCGTGCCTTGAGCCAGCTCCCTGCCTCAAAATCCAACCCATTTCTCCCCGCTCCCTCCCAGCCTGTGCAGTCCTTCAAACCTGGCTGTGCTCATTGCCTTACCTCTGTGTCCTGCTGCGAGGCTGCTGCAGCTTGTTTTGTCACAGCTCTCCAGAGCCTGCTCTTGTCAGAAGCTCACAAACACGAGCTCCTCTTTTTTAAGAGCCTATTGTACCCCTGTGTTTTACAAGAGAAGTGGAACGAGACACAGCATACGGTTCTCAGCTGGCATCTCTCACAAGGGCTTTTTCTTAGATTGAGTGGCACTGAAAAATAAACCTTTTTGAGGCAGCCTTGCCAGGTATAGAATGGATTGCACCACCGAAACAAGTATCTAAAGAATACTTAACCAAACATTGGGAATTTGAAAAGTCTTTTATTTAATGGATGTGTATTTAACTAACTGATGCAGGCAGTGCTAGCAGTCATGTTTTGCTCAGAAGAGTGAGGAATATGGAGATGTTTTATTTGGGGAGGTGGTTGCCATTTTATTTATTTTTTGAAAGCTTTATGAAGTGGAAATAGCAGCTGAAGATGAAATGCGCTGGAGAGCTCAAACCTGCTAGCAGAATCCAGGGCACGTCTTTGAACACGCTGCAGACTGCATTCAGTCTGGGGGCCAGGTGATTTCAGGGAAAGATTTCTTACGTATATTTGGGCTGCTGCTGGGTTCCCGTACTGCTGGAGCAGATGAGCCAAAACAATTCCTAATGTGCTGCAGCCTTTGTTAGTTCTAGGCTTGATTTGTGATCAGTTGTTGCTGGAGCTGGCAGAGGGATGTGGGACGTTCAGATGAAATTCTGATTTAAGCCACTGAAATTGAGAACTGTTTTTTTGAAGGGTAGGCTTCAATAAAGTTAACTTTTCGTAGGAGAAAGTTGTGAGAAAGTTTCAATCCTTATACATGCATGTTAAGGGTTACAGACCCTATCAGGGCAAGCTGGTGGTATTTGTAAGTCAGTGTTTTGACAATAATAATGTTCTGGGCCTGATTTGTTGCTTTAATTGACATTTAAATTGCTTTTCAGATAGTCCTAAATATACTCAGATACACCCAGTGCTAAATTAATATTTTGTTTTGCTTTAAAACCTAGGGGAAGATGCATGCCAATAGCTTGTGTGCGTCAACTCCACTCTGAAATCATAGTCAGGCAACTGAATGTTGGGTTTAATTGCAGTTTACCCAAACTGAACTTTAAATGTACTGTTTCCTTCTGTATTTGTAAATAAATATAAGAAAGCCTCTTTTGGAAAGCTCTCCTGTGATCTCCAAAGTAAGATAGTGGCGTTAAATGTCTGAGATTCTCTTGAAAAAGTTCACCTACAAATATTAATTTGCCTAAGTGGTGATTTCAAAAAAAAAGAAGAAGAAAAAAGGAATAGTTTATGAGAGAAGGAGT
This sequence comes from Netta rufina, assembly GCF_964035555.1. Taxonomy (NCBI): domain Eukaryota; kingdom Metazoa; phylum Chordata; class Aves; order Anseriformes; family Anatidae; genus Netta; species Netta rufina. The sequence continues at coordinate 12,818,428 of NC_140141.1, read as the reverse complement.
ACCACCGGAGTAGTGGGAGGAAGTAGATACTGCCTTTTGTATGCTCTTTGGGATATTAAATACATATCCTAGCACATGGCAATATCTTCTTGAAATTGGTTGAATGTCAAACCCTTGTCCTCAGAGACTGAAGCTCATCTAGTGAAGATGTCAAACATGGAACAGCTCTGAGAAACAGAGTGATCTCACATGTTTGGTTTTCTTGGGTCGGGGCCCATAAATATTTATTTATTTCTCTTTACAAGTTTAAAAAGAATTGTGTTGCTGTTTCTGGCAATATCTTATTTTTCTTTTCTTTTTTTTTTTAACAGTGAAGAAAATGTGGATCTGAATTCTTTTCACTCGGATTCTTCCCATTGTTTGACTTCCACCCAGAAAGGAGACAGACCTCAAAGATGTGAGAAGTTCTCCGATGCAAACTCCCCTCTGGACATCGGTAACCTTTCAGTGATTGAGCCAAAAAATAGATGCTGCAATCCTACCGTCAACAAAGTCAGTACTTTATTGCAGAATGTGTTTTATTAATTTTATGGGGAATTATGACTGATTTTGAACTGAGACATTTTTTAATGGGAGAGATGATTCTTGCTGTTATAACTCTCTCATCTATTCTAGAAAGATGATTTCATAACTGCGGCTTGCTTTCTGTCTCCTCCAGGATGCCTGCTACCCCACAAGTAAGCTGCAGCGTGCATTGGCTGAGTCTCAACAGATGGTTGCTGATCTGGAGCTTAGCACTCTCCTCCACATGAGCCCTCACTGCGGTCCAAACAGCAGCAGCATTAATACGGTATTTGTTGCTCTTCTGTGACTAGATTTAGGTGGCTGAGAAGAGTCACTGTGAACACTGTGCTTGACCTGTGCGACAACATTATAAGCAATATCCTCCTCATGCTTTGCTGCAGAACAAACCCCTGCATTCCTTTGCATGAAATGCTTGGATTTTTTTTATAGGATTCTTTATGGCTCCTTAAGGTCATGACAGGATTTGACTTTTGCATGTGTCTAAGCAGATGGAAGGAAGAAGGCATTTTGGAGCAAGCTGTAGGAGGTCTAGAAAAAAGCGAGCACAAGTATGACTTGCACTCAGAACTGGTTTATTATGCTGGCTATATTTGTGGAAAGGAGGACAGTACAGGAAATGGTGATATAGAGGATAGTTTTGTGTAGGAATATAAGCCTGACTCTCAGCGTAAATAACCTTTGAATTTTTGTGGGTTAATAGTTTTAGTTCTTTCATTGCAGGGTCAGAGAGCATACTGAAGGGGCAAAGAACCCGTCTAACAGCTGTCACAGCAATGCATTTTATGAACGTGAACTCTGATAGGAGGTTTCTGTCCTGAGTATGTGAGCTACAGGAGTCATTGGAGAAGGAGGCACTTGTTTGTTTTCATAAATAGCCTTAAGAATTTCTGCTTTGACAAGATTTGTAACAAAGGAGATTGTATCATTTGTCACTAGTGTTGATGTGTATCACAAAGGGAGAATTTGGGCTCCTAATGAGAAGGCTGCATGCTGAAACTTCACCTGTGCTTTTCCTCTGAAAGTATTACCTCTCCCTAAAAATGTTGCACTCCTTGAGGCCTTAGATGAACTTGACCAGAACAATATTACTGTAAGTACCGGACAAACAAAAGTAATTCTGATAACATTGAGAACCAAAAAACCTTAGTTGTGCTGGGACTGGCTGAGAGAGGATAAAGGTTGTGTGCCAGCATTTGCATAAACTGAAAGGATATTTTGTTCAGAAGTTCATCTGCAGGATTTCATTCAGCCTGAAAGACGGCAGCAGTGTAGTCCTTTGCAAAGACTATCTTGTGGGATGGATTCCTGAAAAGCCCTCTGCAGAACAGTAGTTACTTGTGGCTCTTGCCCAGCCCCATCAGATGTCTGGCTCCTGCTCTGATTGGCATGCCACAGCTCGGCTGAACCGGCCATCCTTTAGGCGAGAGCACGACGCTGCTTTACAACCTGACACTGCGTTTTTCAGCTTGGAAATTGGCTTCTCCTTCGGAATGGCTGTTGCTTCGGCGGGTAGAAAATAAAGCACGCTCATATTTTCTGGCAAGGGTAGCTTCTGCACCACATCTGTAGAACTTTGATCTACTTTCGGAGCAGTTCTGGGCAAAAACTTGTCAAGCATGTTCTGGTTAATCTATGCAGGCTAACTAATCTGTGCTTAAAACCAGGTCTACCTGAGGCTGTTTTAAACTGCTCTTTAAAACACGATGCATATAAAAAAATAACCCTTAAAATTTAATCAGTGAGAATTTGTGCCTGATGAATTCTGTGCCCTCTTTAGGGGAGGGGGGAGGAGGGAAATAAAAAGTGTACCATTGCTGCCCGCCAGTTTGAATGTGGGACATCTGTAATTCTTATTGTCCAAGTTCCTTGATTTCCATGTGGTGTTTTTGCATTACAATATAGACATCAGAACTTGCAGAGACTCTTCACAGAACGCAGTTGTCTGGTGCAGAAGAAAGAGGTGCTAAGCTTCCGTTCTTTTCTCTATGATATTTTGTGAGTATGCTTTTTTTTTTCCCCCACTTGATTTATTTTTGTTTGTTCTCATTATAAATGCATCTGCAATATTAATACAAGTCTCTGGGCTTCTGAGATGAGCCTGGCACAAGATTCTAAGTGCACTGCTCTGAATGCATTTCCAATAAAACTCTTGTGAGTACTGTAGCAGCAAACAGATACTAAGGCAGCCAGTAATTCCTTTAGTCAAATAATTAAACTTTTCTCAAGCATGTTTCTAACGCTTCGTGCTCAGAAAAAGTCTGGGCTCTCAGATCTTGCAGGTCCATTCCTGAGCCTGCAGCTTTTCTTGTACCTGCACACAGCTTATTGTAGTTGGAGTCCTTCTGGGTGTTACAGATAACAGGATCAAGGATATGAACATTGTTGAGTAAGAGATTGGGAAGTGTTTTTCAATGCCACGGCCAAGGGCTGTTTTAGCATATTGTTCCAGGGCTCGGAGCTCCAAAAGTAGAATGTATTGAGTAGAGCTGTTTCAGAATATAAAAAAAGCAGCCTTGCCCATACCAGATTGTTCTTCCTTTTCCAAATCAGGAAATTTCTCACTGTCTGATTATTTGTTCTACCAATGTGAGTTGGATGCTTGCAATAGGCACCGTGTCGTCTGGTTCTGAGGACAAAAGGGTAACCAGATATGGTTAAAACACAGAAAACCACATGAAACTGAGTAACAGCTAGCAACAATGGGGGGGGGAAAAAAAAAAAAAAGGAAATCTTCCAGTGCTGACACAACCCCAGAGCATGTCTGCAAAGGGAAATTTTTACTCTGTAAGCTGGAGTGTGAAGCTGTGTGGCAGTGGCTTTCTAGTACTGGTTCTTCATGGGGACACTGGGGGTGCTCTTACGCAATTTTGGGCCAGTGGAGAGCTCAGTTCTTTTCTCGGTATATTCAAACTGCACTCCCTGGTCTGCGTCTCTTCTATGGAGCTGAACCTTTCGTGCCCCTGGGAAGTGGTGTTGGTTTACAGCACCCCGACGTTCTGCTGTTTCGGCAGGTACGCTCTGCATTAAGCGCAGAGACACTGAGTCTTCTCTCAAAGTGAGTTGGGTCTGCTTACTGCACGCTAATGGGGCTCTCAGAGGAAATGGATGCTGAGTAGCTGGAATGCCCGGCCTCACTGTGCTGTAATATTCCTGTGCAGAGATCTCTTCTTTTCCTATAAGGATAAGCCCCAAGCTAAAAGAAGCAGGAGGGTTTGTAGATCGAAACCAGCGCTGTGACTTGCATCCTGAAACCACTGATGTTAAAAAGTTTCAGGAGCAAATCCCCAAAATTGCTGAGCACCGTGCTGATGCAGCAAAGTGGTAAGCACATGCTTAGCCTACAGAAATAATCTCATTTGCTTCAAGTGAGAAAGAACCGATGGAACAAACGTACCCACAATTCACTGTAAATCCATGACCAGGTTTAGTGACTCTGCAAGTCACTGGCTGCTGAATAAATCTTAATTTTTTCTCTTAATAAAAGGCATTGAATCAACTATGATGAGTTAAAAACAAAGCAGCTTTTGCAGGTTCAGAAGTAACTAACATGCTCATGTAATTTCGTATTGAAAAGTGATGGAATTTATTTTTTGTTGATTGCTTTCAAGTCACTTGATGGCAGGTGCTGTGCTAAACATTAGGTTAATTTCCTGCTGACAGTGATTTAGCCGTTTTCATCAGTCAGTCATTTTCTCTTCAGAGAGAAACTGAGCTGGGGAGAGCTGAAGAGCCACACAAAGGAGGAAAGCATTGGGGAAAAAGGATCTGTTTGGTTTTGGACAGCGTACTGTGTGCCACTTCTTGTTAACTGTGACTCAGTGGCAGGCCAAGGGCACAAAGATCACTCCTTTTTGCAAAACAAAATGAAAACATTTTATTTCATAACACGCAAGTGGTATCCCTGAGACTGTTGTCCTTCTGTGAAGCACTTCATTTACAAATCTGTCTCCTCTTTATATTTTTATTGTATTTTTTCGGTCTGTCTTCAGTATGAAAATGTATATAGTAAATTGACGTATATGTGATTGCTTAATATATTTCAGAGGAAATAAAAGCCTTCTGTCTTTTAATACAAATCTTTAATTTTCTGCAGTGGATGAAGACATTTCCATTATAGAATTATTTTTGAGAACTGAAGATCAGCAGCCCATCAGCTACAATGGAAAGTTACCTAACTTTTTTTTCGATAGTTCTATGAGTGTTTGAAAGACTCACAAGTGGCAAAAGATGTGACTACGCTGGAATACATTTCAACTTGAAATAAAACATAGAATGATGCCAAGGTAAACTAAACTATTTTTTATAGCAATGAGGTCAGGTTAAATACTGGCTTGTTTTTCTAGGAATCTTCAATGTGTAATTGTTACCACACAGCAACTATTTTTCTTACCTTTTTTATGGTGGTTCAGAAATAATTTTAGAGCATGACACACCAAGCATTCATTTTTGTTAGTTTATTGTTTTTGTTCTGAACTTCTTGCCGTGTAGAGAGATGAATAATGTTTATAGGAAGTTCCCAATTAGTGTTGTAACCAGGAAATGCCTCCTACATTGTTGAAATTGGACAGCTGTCACCCACAAGGTGGGCAAAACAACTCTTCCCCAGTGAGCAGCTATTTATTCTAACAAAAGCTTACAGCAAGATCAGGTGTTTGTGTGGACTGTTTTAGCACTGTATGGCAATGGCTAACCATAATGTGACTGGCTTTTTAGCGTTTAAACTCTTTTTATCTTTGACTACTGAGCAAGACATTTCATTTTCAGTTTGAACTTTTTTTTTTAATGAAAAGGTCAAATAAGATAATAAAAGAGATTATTTTCATACATCCTTCTTGCATATTTCACACACTGTCCAACACATTCCGTACTTAATTTATGATGATTCTCTGGGACACGCGACACCAACTGCCCAGAACACGAGTGCAGGGCAGGCTCTGGGTGGCCACTCAGCTGTGTGTGGCTTGCAAGCAGCCTGGGGCACCTCTGCCAAGTCCACGTCCTTGTGCACAGTGCCAGCGCTTTCACTGTGTGGGGGTAGCTGAGCAAGGGGCGTCTCTGGCCCCAGCCACTGCTACGAATTAATTGCAGTGAAATAAAACACTTGCACCATGATTTCCCCTTGTTAACTTTCACATAATTCTCTGCTTTCTCTTTAATTACCTAAATGACAGCCTGCTTTCTGTCCTGTACTAATGGCCTCAAAATTAGTTGAACAATTCCGGTCACAGCTGCCGTCCTGCAACCTTTCCCTCCTCTGCCTACAAGCGTTACAATTGGAGGGAGTCTCTTGCTTCTTTTTTCAGGAGACAAAGGCTATTTTCCACAAACCTTTAAAGCACGTTTGATTCCTCTACCTGCAGAGCAAATTTCTAGGCTCTAGCCTCAAAATGTAATGCTATGGGTATGACAATAATTCCCCAGAATTATTGTCATACCCAGAAAAAGTCACTGACAGCAATAGCACGATGCTCACCCTGAAGCTGTCCAGCTGCTACCACCCGACTGGTCAAGTTAAATCAAACCCATGAGAAATTCCTGCAACTTCCTAGCATGAGCTGAGCTTTTTGGCTAAAATGTGTTGTGTTAGCAGGCAACCGTACTGAACCCTCTTGTGAATTTAAAATGCTTTGCTGCTGGCATTAAGATCGGAGTGGAAAAGTGAGCTCAAGTGATATAACAAGGATCAGAAGAGCCAGAGGATTTCTTGTTGGGGCTGCCCTAGATTTCTGTTGCTGTATTTTCCTGTTGAGTTCCTGCCTGTGGAAAGCACAACCCTCCCACAGCACCCGCATGCCCTGGTTTGCAGTTGCTTTTCCAGCGTGCGTGGGGCTTGTTCCGGAAGGGGAAGAAGCAGAATATTGGGGCACACTTAATCAGGCATTAAGTGACTTACAAACCAGCTGTATTATCTACTGCACTCTGCACTCTGGAGCTTGCATTGAAACTCAAGCTGTATCAAACTTGGCCGCCTTATTTCTGGAAGCATTACAAATACTCCAGGGAGCGCCTTTGCTATTGTACTCTCATACTGAATTATTATTAAAGGAAACAAAGCTCCTGTTCAACTGCAGCTTTCCACAGGGGTGGACGAGCTCTGTGCTGCTTGGTCGTTATGAATGGAAGGCCGAGATGTGGGCAGCAATGAAACTGAGTCCCTGAAACGTGTGGTGGGGTTTAGGGAAGGGTAAAGAAGGGCTGCAGAGCTGGTGAAGGGCCTGGAGCACAAGTCCTGTGAGGAGCGGCTGAGGGAACTGAGGGTGTTTGGTCTGGAGAGAGGAAGCTCAGGGGAGACCTCATTGCTCTCTGCAACTACCTGAAAGGAGGTTGTGGGAAGCTGGGGGTTGGCCTCTTGTTGCAGGTTACTTGTGGTAGTGCTAAAGGGAAAGGCCTCATGTTGCGCCAGGGGAGGTTCAGGTTGGAAATGAGGAGACATTTCTTCTCAGAAAGAGCAGGCAGGTGTTGGGACGGGTTGCCCAGGGAGGTGGTGGCGTCACCGTCCCTGGGGGTGTTTGAGGAGAGGTTGGACATGGTACTTAGTGGGTGACATTGGTGGTAGGGAGATGGTTAGACTAGGTGATCTTGAAGGCCTTTTCCAACCTTAGTGATTCTGTGATTCTTCTGTGAAGGGGCTGGATGAAGGAAATAGGAGAACTCAGTCAGGGTGCTCGGGCACAAGCCTCCAACGCCCTGAGGCGAGGACGAGGGGGCCGCGTGAGGCCGTGTGGGACCGCGTGGGGCTGTGTAAGACCGCGTGAGGCCGTGTGGGGCCGTTTGGGACCGTGTGGGGCCGTTTAGGACCGTGTGGGACCGCGTGGGGCCGGGCAAAGGCGTGTGGCGGCCGCCGGGGGCGCCGTGGGGCCGAGCGCAGTGCGCGGCCGGGAGGAGCCGCGGGCGGCGCCGCTCGCTCGGTGCCCGGTGCGCGGTGCGCGGAGCCCGGTGCGCGGAGCGGGGCCCGCCATGAACAGCATCAAGAGCGTCCCGGCGCGGGTGCTGAGCCGCCGAGCGGGGCACAGCCTGGAAGCGGAGCGGGAGCAGTTCGACAAAAACCAGGCAAGGGCAGGCGGAAGGGGTTGTGGTGGTGGTGGTGGTGGGGAGGATCGGGGATCCCGGGGATCCGGTCCCCGTCCCCGCGGCGCCGGCTGTGAGGGGAGCGGTGAGGGCGCTGCGGGACCGGCCCCGCTCCGTGGGGGCTCCGTGGGGGCTCCGTGGGGGCTCCGTGGGGCAGCGGAGCTGCACGAGGGGCCTGGCCGGGGGTGTGTGTGGGGAAATCTGGAGGCCACCGGGCTTTGGGGACCCGCCGTCCGTCTGTCCGTCCTCCCCGGTGCAGCAGCACGGGGTTGTTCTCCCCTTTCTCCCCTCACATCGCCCACCCTGCCCCGGTCCCCGGGCTGGTTTGGTCCCGGAGAGCTCCCCCCACGAAGAGCAGGTGCTGGTTTCGGGTGTTGTGCTCGGCTATGCTGGGTGGGAAGCGGCGATTGTTGGGGTTGGGGAGCGACACGGGAAAACCGGCGAGTCCTGCTCCTGCCGGACCCGTCTCCTTCAACCGCCCCACCGGGCAGCGCTGAGAAATCACCACAGCGTGAGCACAGCCTCGTGCACCCAAGGGCAGCCTGCGCCTGCTGGGCAGGAGCACGTCCCTCCACCTCCTTCCATCCCTTTCGGCTTTTCCTTCCCTTGGCCCAAGCCACAAGAGAGAAGTCGCATTGTACGAGCACGTCGTGGCCCCACACGGATGCGACTTCGCTCGCACGTCTTCACTCGCTGCAAGGCGTCCTACAAAAGCTTCATCCTAAGCAGGGCGTTTCCAACATCGTTACAGGGGTATCGATCTGCCTTCTCCATCTAATTATAGCTGCGGGGATGGCCACTGGGCGGTTGAGGCTGGTGGTGGGGTGGATTTCATGCCCCCACTGTGCTGCGGCAGCGGGAGGCTGAAACCGAGCACTGCCCCATCGCCTCTGCCCCGTGCCGCTGGTGCAGGTGGGGATGCTGGGCCTGGTGTGAGCCTGGTGCTCGTGGGCAGTTTGGAGGCCGCTCAATTTTCCTGGAAGTTCTTTTTGAGGTCTTGGTGCAGGCATCCCCCTCGGAGAGGCTGCGTGTGGGACGTGGGAGCCTGCTGTCCCCGCTGGGTGCTCACATTGCAATGTCATCAGAAGCAAAACTCATGTTTTTCTGTGCCCAAGTTCTTTCTTCTCTTAGACATGTGCCAGAAGGTAAAAATCCAACCAGCTAAGCATCCACATACGGCTTCTGAGCAGTACTTTTCTGGTATGATTTGGGAAGAAGAAGCGTTAGGAAAGGAGATCTGGAGAGGATCTGCAGCTCAGCTGATCCAGCAGCCCCCGGGTCACCCCAGGGGAAGTTTCCAGCCTGACATCCTGCTGCCAAAAATCATCCTGCTGCCAAAAATCGCTCCCCGCCGTGGTGTGGGGACCTGGCATCCACCTGCCGGGTGGGGATTGTGGCACCGCAGGATGCCGGGGCTCGGGGGAGCCGTGGGCGGAGAGGTTCACGCTGTAATTAAAAGCAGCCTGGAAAGAAAGGGTGGATGTAAACCATTCTCCTTCATTTGGGCGCTTTGATCCCGGCTTTAGTCACCAGCTTGGTACGTGAGGGCTGTGAGTAAGGTGTTCGGGCTGTGCCCATGTGGGTTCCCGGGGCCCGCAGGCAGGCAGGTTTCGGGGTCTGACCCCCCCCAGCTGTCAGAGCTGGGGTGGCGATGGGGAAATCGTCAGCAGGTTGCATAAAGGTTTCGGCCAGGCTCTTTGTGCACCCACGCTCACAACCAGGATGTGTCCATCTCCAGATGTCTCTGTTTTGAACCACTTTTTTGGGAACTTCCTGGCCAGCCCGGGATTTGGAGGCAGCAGAAGCACATCCAAGTCGCTGTCCCTGGGCAGGGGCATCGTTTTGGTGCTACCTTGGTTTATTTGGGACCAAGCTGGACGCGGCATCTCCCATCTCAGCAGTGGTGAAGGTGGCCTGGGGGCTGCTCACCTGCTCCGGATATAAATCAGCTCAGTTCAGCCCTCAGCACCAAATCACTGAGTAAGAAACCAGCCCCTCCAGCAGCCCCCAGGCTCATGGGCAACAAGGCAATAAAGCCACCAGCACCAATGGGGACTGTAGGCTGGTTTTGGGACAGGCAGGTTGGTCCCAGCCCATCCTGTTGGGTAGACACGAGTGGACGAGTTCCCATCCCCTGGGATGGATCATCCCCTGGTGGTATTTCCCTTGTCCCGACCCTGTGGGGATCAAGGCTGAGCCCGGCTCCTGCTGATGATTTGAGCTGAGCTTGCTGTCACTCCTTGCAGGGCAGGAGACAGCTTTGCCCTGCTGCCCCCTGAGCAAAGCGCCCCGATAAGATGCAATAAAACACCCTTTGGGGCTCGTTAGGAGCCTTGGGGCTCGTTAACCTTCGGGGTTAAGAGGATTGCATCAAGTTGCCAGCTTAACTCTGCTGCTGCTTTACTGACCCACATGGCAGGGGAATGCCAGGGCTTCCCTGAGCACAACCAAAGCGAAATCGCTGCGGGCACAGCAGTTTTGGGCTCACTTTGGGCAATTTGGGGCATTAACGCCTTCAGCATCACCCCTGCGGCTGGGCGGTGGTGATGCAAACCCCGGAGCCTGCACCTGTGTCCTGAGGGCTGCTCGGCCCCAAAATGCTGAGATGAGGAGCGCTGATAATGCCCGTGGGGGGATCAGCTCTGTGAGTTTCTGGTCCCGGCTGATGTTTGACGGGACGGCAGCGTGCTGGAGCTCAGGGCACCGAGTTCCTTGAGCATGATCTCCTCTCACCATGCAGAATACCAGGTGACACAAACCCAGGGCTGGTGTCGGGAAACCTGCGTGCTGCTGGGAGGTAAGGCTGGAGCAGGTTTTATGGCCTGTGCACAGGGAGGGACTGCGTTTCCCTTCCGGCACAAGCGCCAACGGCGCGCTTGCTTCCTGCCTTCCTGGCCACTTGGTTTTTCCTCCGCGAAGGCACCGGTGACAAAGGGCTCTCAGACGCAGGCACGGCCCCAGCGCTCGTGCCAGGGCGGAGCAGCCCAGCTCAGCTGAGCCTGGGACGGAGAAAAATCCTCGTGGTTCCCAGCAGCTCGGTTTTGGAGCCCGGCGTGAGCTGAGCGATGCGTCTGGCTCCTATTTTTGGGACTAAACCATAATTTGAAGTGTGATTAAATCCATTAACGTACAGATAACCATCCTGATAAGGGCGGCATGTGGCACTTCTCTCCATTAACCTCACTGCTCCAGATCGTGGCATCACAGCCCTGCTCCCTCCTTGCTTGGGGGCTGCATTTTCCCGGAGCTGCTCGCCCGCGGGGCTGCCATCAAAGCCGTGGAAAAACACCCGGTTCAAAGGCTTCTTGTGATTACACAAACAACCCGAGAATTTGGCATCTCGCAGTCGTGCTTTACCGCTCGCCGGCGCTGAGTTCAGGCTCCAAAAATGCCGTGTGTTTACCGGGCCAGCCGAGGGTACCAGCGGCTCTTGTCGAGCCGCCAGCCATGCGCCGACGGGGAACGGGGAGGGCTTCCAACAGGCCGCTTTGTTCAGGGACAAAAAAGCCTGGGTTTGCGTGTCACGAAGGGTTTCGAAGTGACAAACGTGGTATTAAATTCAGAGTAGTCCCAAAGAGCCCCGGGTGGTTGGGCTGCTCCCAGCTGGCAGCACACCCGGCTCTTTGGTTGGGGGGGATGCGGGTTGGGGACGGGGTGGCCCTGAGGTTTGCTGCTGACTGCCCATCTCTCCTTCTCCTGCAGGCCATCAGCATCAGCAAGGCCATAAATACTCAAGAGGCACCGGTGAAGGAGAAACATGTGCGCCGTATCCTTTTCCTCAGCTGCTTGGTGATGTGGGAGCTCTGTTCTTCTCCATTCAGGAGATCTGCTGCCTCTGAGCAGCGCAGTGCCAGGGCAGGAGGGTTTTGGCCTCCTGCAGGAGGTTTGGGGTGTGGGACAGCTTGGCTGGGGTGGCATCTCGGAGGTTCATCCATCAGTGAAAATGCAAAGGAAGGAAATGCTCCACGGGATGATTTGAAATGCTTGTGGCAGGAAAACGTGGGAGTCCCTGGTGCACCCTGCAGCCAGGAGAAATAAACGGGGTCTTGTCTGTGGGCACAGCTCTGTGCTGGTGGCCTCTGAGCCCACGGTGAGCTCTGAGCCCACAACGCGTCCCCCCTGTGTGTGTCTGCTTGGCCTTGACTGCCGGGAAGGGATCATCCTGGGGACGCACCATGAGAAAGGGGCCTTCACCTTCTGGTCCTACGCCATCGGGCTGCCCCTGCCCAGCAGCTCCATCCTCAGCTGGAAGTTCTGCCACGTCCTGCACAAAGTCCTGCGCGACGGCCACCCCAACGTGAGTGTCCCCTCCCAAACATCCCTCCCACCAGCTCGGTCTTTTTGGGGGGAAGCACGTTACGTCCCTCGGCAAAGCACCCCGTTAGCTCCCAGCCCTGAAACCTCCCCAGCCTCTGACGTTTGGGGTTGAGCTTTGAGTTTTGCTGTGAGGGGCTGGATCCTGAAGCTGGATCCCTGTTCCATTGCTCCCATTTCTGCCCCTAGGTCCTCCAGGACTGCCAGCGGTACCGCAGCAACATCCGCGAGGTGGGAGACCTGTGGGTAAGTGGCAAAGCTGGGGAGATTAGAGGTTGGTGCCTTGCTGGAGGCTTGGGAGTGGGTGCTGGGGCTTCCCTGGGGAGGGGATTTGGGCAGGGGCTGATCCCCGAGCACCTGCAGGGGATGGAAGGGCCAAAAAGCATCACGTGCATGGGGAAAGCAAACCAGCAGCAGAAATAACCTGCTGGGCAGTGGGTGTGGGTGAAGCGAGGGGCAGGTGGGAGAGGGCGAGAGCTGTGGGGCTGCTGTGGGTGGCAGGTGGTTTTCTGCATTGCTCCAGATACCCCAATTTTCCCTTTGTGTCTTCATCAGGGCCATTTGCACGACCGGTACGGGCAGCTGGTGAGCATCTACACGCGGCTTCTCCTCACCAAGATCTCCTTCCACGCCAAGGTGAGACCCTCCACAGCGTCTGCACCCCCAGAGCTCCCTCCTTGCTGCTGCACCCGGCGGGGTTTTCAGGGGCACGTGCTACACCAGCAAATTTACCAGCTGCAACAGCTGTTTTCTTTTTCCTTTTACAAAGCACCACGAGTTCCCCCCGGGCCTCGAAGTGTCAGATGAGGTGCTGGAAAAGACGGCGGGGACGGACGTGAATAACATGTGAGTGTCCTCGTGGGAGCAGTGTCCCCCCGGGTGGGTGCATCGTGCTAACCAAACGGCCTCATGAAAGGCAGCCGGCGGCGTTTTTAAATCACCCCTTGTCTGTCAGGGTTCAACGGTGCCTGGTTTCTCCCAGAGCAGTGAAACACAGTGTAAACACAGGGAGCAAACACACCAAAGTCTTGTAGATCAGAGGGAGGTGGGGGAAAAAAAGGACTCGGCAGGAGGAAATGCAGCCTGGAAAAGTGGCGTCCTGCAGGAGCACCTGTAGCAAGCATAAACAGCTGGAGCAACGATATCCGTGCTGCACAGTGACCCGTTTGTTTCTTTTGGCAGTTTCCAGCTGACAGTGGAGCTGTTTGACTACCTGGACTGCGAGCTGAAGCTGTCAGAGTCGGGTGAGGAGGAGGCAGGTCCTTCCCGGCTGCCCCGGGGCTCTTGAGCAATAGTTTCGCTCTTTGGTCAGGAAGCAAGTTCCAGTTTGGGTCCTTTCTCCTCCTCCTCCTCCTCTTCCTGGAGTCTTTGGAGAGAGTGTCTCAGCTGGTTTCCCTGTCAGTGTTCTGTAGAGGCAGTTGTAGGAAAATATTTCAGAAATGTGGTTATTTTTAGCACACCTGAGCAGTGCAAAGCGTTGTACAGCGCTGCTCTGAAATGCCTTTTTGTGCCTTTTCAGCGCAACGATGTTAATTGTATGCATTACCCAAATCCTTTCCACCCCCCAAAGCAGAGCACGGAGGCTGTGTTCCTTTATAAATATTAATTTCCTCGTGTTGAAATACCTCCAGCAGGGCTGGTGGCCCCTGCCCGTGTTTGCTTCCTTTGCCTCATTCTCCAGGAATTTTGAGATGGCTTAAAAATAAGGCAGTTTCTTCCCCTTCGTCAGACATCAGGAGCACGATGCTGCCCTGGAGAACGGGGCGCAGCGGTGAGGCCGTGCTCCCGGCTTCGTTAGCCATCCGCATCTCCTCCTGACCCAGTTATACGGAGAATTTATATTCATAAATATTTCAATGCTGAGCGGGGAAGAAGTCAATCGATGCGCTGCCTGGATTTCTGCCAGGGGAAGGGATCCATTTCTGTGCCGTCCCCTGCCCTCGCATCCTGCCCCAGCTCTTTGCAGGGCAAAAAACATCGCCTCTCCCGGCCACCCCTTGTGGTGGCAATTACCAATGGCAGCTGTCCTGCCCATTTATCATCCCGGGTTAAATTCCTCCTATTTGGGATCGGGGATATCCGTGGCAGAGCTGAGCCCCCATTGCTTCTGCCACCAAGGTCCCTGTGGGTGTTTTTCTTGCACAGAGCGGGGTTGTTCCCTGCTCAGCAGCACAGGATGGTGGTTGGCAAAGCCACAGCTGTCATGGTTAATGATCAAGCCGAGCTGGCTGGAGCCTGGTGGCTCTGCAAACATGTCCCCGGCGCCTCACCGTGCTCTCCCCTCCAGTTTTCCGGCAGCTCAACACCTCCATGGCGCTCTCGCAGATGTCGGCGGTGCAGTGCCGCCTGGCCCCCCTCATCCAGGTGATCCAGGACTGCAGCCACCTCTACCACTACGCTGTCAAGCTCATGTTCAAGCTGCACTCCTGTGAGTCCCCACACCCCGCGCTTCCCCTCGCTGCATCCCCCGTCCCCGCCGCTGCAGTCACCCGGGGATGCCCCGTGTCCCTCCCGGTCCCACCTGGCCTTTGTAGCCAGAGGGACATGGGCATGTGGGAATAAATTCACAGCTGGAGTGGGGCAGAATTTGCAGCCACTGCTGTCCCCTTCCCATTGCCACAGGTCTGCCAGCTGACACCCTGCAAGGCCACCGTGACCGCTTCCACGAGCAGTTTCGCAGGTACCTGGGGCTGACACAGGGCACTGGGGTCCCTCCAAGCCTCCCCGCATCCCCTTCAAGCCATTTTTCTTTCCTTCCCCCTTCCAGCCTCAAAAGCTTCTTTAAGAAAGCCTCCGACATGCTGTATTTCAAGCGGCTCATCCAGATCCCCCGGCTGCCAGAGGTACGGCGGGGTTTCGGCATGCGATGGTTTGAGAGGGTTTTTAGGGTGCACAGGGGTGTCCCCACAGCCAGGGGGCCTGAGGATGCTGCAGAGGGACACGCCAGCACCTCGTGGCAGTGTGGGGTCGCCTCCCTCCCCGTGGCTCTCCCGAAAATCCATGGAGGTGTCACCGTGACTTCTTGTCCCCACAGAACCCCCCAAACTTCTTGCGGGCGTCTGCGCTGGCAGAGCACGTGAAGCCGGTGGTCGTCATCCCCGAGGAAGCCCCTGAGGACGAGGAGCCAGAGAGCCTCATCGAGATTAGCACAGCTTCCACCACAGAGCCCCAGGTGGGGGCACGAGGAGGGGCAGAGACCCGTGGAGGGGGGGGCAAGGACTCAGCCTGACGCCCTCTGTCCTCCCCAGGTCACCTCGGATTTATTTCAGCAAGCCTTCGGGCCGCCCAACGGCATTCGGGATGACAGGGACGCGCAGATCGAGAGCCTGAAGAAGGAGGTGGACACGCTCCGCGCGGAGATGGAGAAAATTAAGCTGGAGGTAAAATTGGGTGGGGGAGCAGCTGCTTTTCCACGCTGTAGTGGGAAAACCCAGATGGGATCTGGCAGGACTGGGGCACGGGGTCCTGGCGCCCTGTTTTGGGACCTCTCCCAGTGCCAGCAGCCAGCTCGCAGGGAAGCAGACGGGACAGAGGACAACCTTGGGTGCTAAGGGGAGACTTTCCTGGGGCATCTTGCAGCTGCTTTGCCCAAAACTACAGCTGGGCACTTGGAAGGAGTTTTTTTGGGGTAAAGGGGGTGCTGGCACCCCCATGGGGCAGCACCTGAGCACTGTTTTACCCCACAGGCGCAGCGGTACATCACGCAGCTCAAGGCGCAGGTGAACAGCCTGGAGGGCGAGGTGGAGGAGCAGCGCAAGCAGAAGCAGAAGGCGCTGGTGGACAACGAGCAGCTCCGGGACGAGCTGGAGAGGCTGCAGCAGGTGAAGCAGGACAGCGACCGGTCCCTGCGGCTCTGCGCCGAGGCAGAAAGTAGGTGCAGGGCAGCTGCTTCGCCCAGCAGCACCCGTGGGCTGCGGGAAGCCACTGGAGCGGGCGCTGATGTGTTCTCACCCCCTCCAGAGAAAGCCAACGCCACTGAGATTCGCTACACGAAGCTGAAGGAGAAGCACAGCGAGCTCATCAACACCCACGCCGAGCTCCTGAGGAAGGTAACGCCACTGTCTGCAAGGACCGGATGCTGCCTTTGTCCCCCTGTCACTGTGTCCCCCCAGCCCAACCCTGTGTCGATCCCATCCTCCTGCACTCAGAGCCCCCCGAGCACCCCTTAAATTCATGTCCGCCACCAGCCAACATATTGGATGCCACGAAAAAGGCATCGCCCCTATTGCCCCAGCCACGATTTGGGCAGAGGGAGGGTGGAGGTGGTTTTGTGGCGAGGGTCACCTCTCTGAAAGAGCCCCGTGTCCCTGCACAGAACGCTGACACGGCCAAGCAGCTGACGGTGACGCAGCAGAGCCAGGAGGAGGTGGCGCGAGTCAAGGAGCAGCTGGAGTTTCAGGTTGAGCAGGTCAAGCGGGAAGCAGAGATGAAGGTGAGCAAGCCATGGGGCCACAAGTCATGCCCCGGCCCCGCATGGAGCCCATCCCAGCCCGGGGCACGTGGCCCATGGGGGGTGGCTGGGGACAGTGCCTGGTCCAGGAAGGAAGGAGCTGCCCTGGCTCTTCATTGTGGTGTTATTTGATGTGTGCTTTGTTCGTTTCTTGCCCAAATCTGCCATTTCTTCCCCCAAGAAAATGCTGCACTCCAAACTGCTGGGTTCGGATGCTTTCATTCCAGCAACTTGGGGGTTGCTCCCCAAACTCCAGCCCTTTCAGCCCCCCTGTTCCAAGACCCCCAGACACCATCCTGCTCCCACAAACCGCCACCAGGCTGGTTTCCACTGAGCCCCGGCGTGGGTTTTTTGATTGCAGCTGGAGGACCAGAGCGTGCAGATGGAGCAGCTGCGGCGGGAGCTGGATGCTCGGCGGGACGAGCTGGACCAGGCGCAGAGCTCGCTCAGCCACGCCAAGCAGGTACCCAGGGAGCACCCAAATCCCCGCTGAGCCCAAGAGCAAACTCACCAGGGTCCCTCAGTGTGGGTCCAGCCCATCGGTGTTGCGAGCTGAGCACGTTCTCAGCCCCTTCTGTAACTGTGGGGTGATGACCCGTGGGTGACAGGGGTCTCCTGGCCCTCCTGACAGGCAGGCACGGAGCTCAGCGCCCAGCTGGAGACCCTGCAGGCTGAGAAGGAGCAGCTGAGGCGCTCAGTGAGCGAGAAGGAGCGCGAGCTGCTCTCCACGCGCAGCCTTGTCCAGGAGAAGGAGCTGCAGCTGAGCCAGGAGGCTGACAAGGCCAGCAGGGAGATCTGTGAGCTGCAGGGCAAGCTCCTGGAGAAGGTACGGTGCTGCACCCCTCGCTCGGTTTTGGGGAGGGTGCTGAGCATTTGGGGGGCTCTGCCAATCTGCTGCCGATGCAGCCATCTGGATGGGACTTGCAGCATGGGATGCTGGCCTCTAATCCTACAAAAGGGACTCTTGGTGATGGGGTTGCTGTGCCCTGGCTGCGTGCCCACACCTCCCTCCCACCCCACAGAGCAACCAGGAGCAGAGCCTGCAGCAGAAGCTGCTGGACGAGCAGTTTGGCATCCTGCAAGAGGCAGTGCGGGAGGCTGAGGGCATCCTCCGCGACGCGGTGGCCAAGCTGGACGACCCCCTGCACGTCCGCTGCACCAGCTCCCCAGGTATGTCCTGCAGCCCCCTGTCCCCCTGAGACAGGTAACGTGGCACCTCCGCTTCCCCCAGGCATCTTCTCCCACCACACATTGAACCTGAGGAGTTTGGGGTCTGACTTCCAGAGTGGGGATTTTTTAGCTCTTCCTGAACTGGTCTTTAAGGGTTCCTTCCAACCCAAACCATTCCGTGATCCTAACGAAGCTGAATTCCTTGCAGATTACCTGCTCAGCCGTGCAGAGGCGGCGCTGGAGTCCACGGATGCGCTGGAGAGCGGGCACGCGCAGTACGTGGCCTCCATGGCAGGTACCTGGGGCTCGGGACTGGCAGCGTTGCTTGAATGTTGCTGTGATTTTATATTTATCCAGCAGCCTCTGGCCGTTTTGGGGCTGTCAGCAAGCATTCACTGCCTGTGGCGGGGGGAGGACACAGGGGCTGGAGCTGGTGGGTCCCCACGTGCTTGTTTGAGGAGTCACCTGCAAGCTGGAGGGGTCAACGCCAACCTCTCCAAGCCCTTGTGCTGCCTTTGAGGGGGTGACAGTGCCCTGGGCTGGCTGTCCCTGACCTTATTCTCCTGCTGGCAGATGCTGCAGCGCTGGTGGGGGCTCTGTCTCTCTTCGCCCACCTAACAGCCGACACCATCGTGAATGGCAGCGCCACGTCCCACCTGGCTCCCACCGACCACGCTGACCGTGAGTGGATGCAGAAGATGCTCTGGGTGGGGTTGTGCTCACGGGGATTTGTTTTTGGTGCTGTTTTTGGTGCCGGACCCTCCGTTGGGTGGATGAGGGACATCCCTGCACAGTGAGGGGACCGCCACCAACCTGTCCTTTCACCAGGGCTGACGGAGACGTGCCGGGACTGCGGGCAGCGGAGCCTGGACTACCTTGGCCAGCTGAAGGACAAGCAGACGCTGGGGTGTGCTGAGCTGGGGGACGTGCGGCGGGCGCTGCAGGGTGTCCTGGGGCTGGCCCAGGTAGATGATGGAGAGCTGGTTTTTACTTTAAAAAAAAAAAAAAAAAAAAAGGAAATGTGGCTTTTCCTGTTGCCCAGAGCTGAAATTGGAGATGCTGGCTTGGAGTCAGCACTTTGGGGTAGTTTGTCCCGGTGACCTGCAGGTTCTGGTACATTTTCTGAGCACTGAGACACTTCCTGATGCATGGGGATGGTCACCCTCAGATCAGCTGATGTCTTTCAGCTCAGTACCCCTGTGGTATACTCCTGAGAAATCAAATTTCCCAGCTTTCAGATGTTTCTTGAAGCCTCCTGTTAGTCTTTTCCATTAAAATACTGCAAATTTCAAAGGCCATCAGCTCTCTAGAGCTCTGCCATGTTAGCTCTGCCAAACTGCACCTGTATTTGTGTTTTGCCAACTTGGTTTGGGACATTTCCTACCTCTGAGGTCCTTGTGTTGTGTTTGCTGCAAGGTGCTGACCTAAGGGACTCTGCCCTTGCTGCCTGCAGAGTGCTGCTCTTGCAGCTTTATTTATTTAGGGGAGAAGAAAAAACAAATTCAATGCCTTCTGTGGTTTTATTCCTTACAAATATTTTCTTCTCTTCCTCTGCTGAAAACCTCCTGGCTGTTGCTGCCTCCTCTGGCAGGAGCTGAGACCGAAAAGCTTGGACATCAAGCAGGAAGAGCTAGGGGACATGGTTGAGAAGGAGATGGCTTCCACCTCCGCGGCAATTGAAGATGCTGTCAGGAGGATAGAGGTGAGACAAAGCCATGAGATGGGCCGTTGGGCAGCAAAATGTCCACTCCTCCCTGGTGTCTCCCCTCCTCCTGAGCCCTGCTTGCAGCAGCGTGGTGTCCCACCTTCCTTTTCCCATTTCCCAACAGGAGATGATGAGCCGAGCCAGGAACGAAAGCTCTGGCATCAAACTCGAAGTGAACGAGCGGTGAGTGTTGGGGGATTGCCATTTCGGTCCTGCAGCGGCTCTAACAGTGGGGCTGGGTGGTGTTCTGAAGCCTCACATGCACTCTGGACCTGCATTTTTCTAATGCTAAGCATAAAATTGCCTTACGAAGGGTGGGCCTTCATATTGCACATCTAAGTTAATATTTGATAGCTTCTCTGTGGGCTGCTTAAAGGTAACCTTCAGCAGGCTGGTCTCTGAAAAAACTAATTCGTTAACTCAGGCCAAAGAGGGCTCTCCTGGATGCTCAACCCTTTTTCTTGTTTCCCTACAGGATTCTGAACTCCTGCACGGACCTCATGAAGGTCAGTACTGCAGGAGCTGAGCTTCTCGGGGGGTCACAAACTGCACAAAACTTTCACTTCCCACCACTGGCAAAATTGATCCTTCTGTATAAAATCCGCATCAAACACCAAAACCTGTTCTTCCTCGTTCCAGGCCATCAGACTTCTTGTAATGACATCCACGAACTTACAGAAGGAAATAGTAGAGAGTGGCCGGGTAAGTCCTCCCCTACGTTCATCCCCGTGCACTGACGTGAAATACCCACAATTTCCCCCAATTTGCAGAAACAATTGCAGAATTTCCCACAATTTGCAGAAACACCAGCTGAATTTCTCACTTTCTCCCATTAGTGGCACATTTGCAGCCCTGCTGGTTGGAGATGGGCTGCTCAGCCCCGTGCTCTTTGCAGACCTTACAAAGCTTTGTCCATCTAAAGATGATGGCCCAGAAGTGTCCTAAACCCAAACCAAATTCACAGTCTCGAGGTTCCAAAGTTAGTTTTCTTGGTCCATATTTAAGTAGGCCAATAAGAGCAACCTGAAGGGCACAGAAATGCTGCTCATCCCTTGATTTATGGCTTTATATATGGCTTAAAATACGGCTTTATTTATGGCTTTATACATTGTTATATCGTATGAGGATTTTTTGGTGGATTTTAATGATTTATGGATTTATTATACATTTATATGGTAGAAAGAAGCTAATGCAGGCCATAATATTCTTATAACAACAGGGGGCAGCAACAACTCAGGAGTTTTACGCCAAGAACTCGCGCTGGACTGAAGGGCTGATCTCTGCCTCCAAGGCGGTGGGCTGGGGAGCCACACAGCTTGTGTAGGTGTCCAGCTGCAGAACGCAGCCGTTACCCCACTCGGATACTCCCTGGCTGTTGGGGTGGTCGTGTGTGGGTGGTTGGGGTCAGGGCACCACGTCCTGAGCTGTGCTAGTGTGGAAAATGTAGGGGCTTGTTTGGAAAAAGCCCCTACAAGATTTAAATATCTTGTCCACTCTATTGCAGGGGCACAATCCTGCCTCCTGTGGTGTTTTATCCCCGTCCAGAACTTCTGGATCTGGGGTTTGAGCAGTTTGCTTTGTAAATGAGCTTTAAATAACCAGACAAAGCTGTGGTTTCAACATCTGATGCTGATTTCTGAGGGTATAGTGGGAGGCAAATAGCCCCCACTAGTGCTGCAGTGCGAGGCGAGTGTCTCTAACACGCTTTCTCTTCCGACTGCAGAGAGTCAGCAGACAGAGTTGTCCTGCACACAGGCAAATACGAAGAACTGATCGTCTGCTCCCATGAAATCGCTGCCAGCACGGCCCAGCTGGTAGCTGCCTCCAAGGTGAGCGTCCCAGCATGGCTGGCTGCACACCACGTGGCAGGTTTTGTCCTTTTGTTCCCATCGTTTTGTTCCAGGGCTGTTCTCAGGCACTGGTGCATGGCAGTCCTGCCCATGGCCTCCTTCCCAGGGAAGGGAAGCTCTTAATTGGAAGGGGATTATTAAAATTGGAAGGGGATTATTATTTTCAAGTTGGTTTCTGCTTTTAATATGTGTCTTCACCTGCATGAATGCTCCCACACCTCACAGGGCTTGCCTCTGATGAGAGGTGTAAAACCTCCCATCTTCCTCCTGCCCAGCTGATTATGTAAAGAAAATGTTAATAACTAGTGAGGAACCCAGGGAGAGCTACTGCAGGAGGCAGCATAGAGAGGGATGAATTTTGGTCCTTACCACCTTTCTTCTTCATGGTGACGGAGATGTGTTGAGGTTTCAGTGAGCAGAGAGTTGGAGGGAGGTGGGCCGAGACTGCTTTTTGTGGCAGATGATGTTAAAATGAAGAACGGGGTTGTAAAAAAATTATCCGTGCACCAGTGCTGCTTGTTCGTGTGTCCTTGGCTCACGTGGGAGCAGAGGTGGCTTAGTGTCTCCAGGCTGAAGGAGGTCACCTTGTCCCTGATGGGATCAGCAAGTCCATCTGTCCTTTTCACATCTAGGTTGTCATTCCCAGTTAGACCACTCCAACGTGGTGTGGTTGGTGTCCCTGCTCCCGTGCAGGATTTGGCTGCCTCACTGTGCACCCGTGTCCCCGAGCTGCAGGCTTTGGGGCCACACTGGGGAGCCGCGGCCATCTGTGTGTTCGTTGCAGGTGAAAGCTGAGAAGAGCAGCAGGAACTTGAGCAAGCTCCAGGAGTGCTCACGCAACGTCAACGAGATGGCGGCCAACGTGGTGGCTTCCACCAGGACGGGGCAGGAGCAGATCGAGGACAAAGGTGAGGTTTGGTAAAGCAGGAAGGGAAAGCTAAAATATGAAGTCCTCGGTTCTTTCCTGGCCTAGTAAACACCCCCCCGCTTTTCTCTCCAGACACCATGGACTTCTCAGGCATGTCCCTCATCAAGCTGAAGAAGGAAGAAA
The DNA here is from genome assembly GCF_964035555.1 of Netta rufina. Lineage (NCBI taxonomy): Eukaryota > Metazoa > Chordata > Aves > Anseriformes > Anatidae > Netta > Netta rufina. The sequence goes on along the minus strand of NC_140141.1, from coordinate 12,796,295 downwards.
TGGAGACACAGGTAAAGCCTCCGCACCGGGAGGAAATGAGGGCTAATTCGGTGCTGCCATCCCCTCTGGAGGGGGCAGTACAACATTTTGGGGGGTTATTGCATCTCCGTGGCTACTGTTGCTGGGCACATGAGGACCAAGCGTGCTCTTGTGGTGCAGGTGAAGGTGCTGGAGTTGGAGAAGTGTCTGGAGGGCGAGCGGGTGCGCCTGGGCGAGCTGAGGAAGCAGCACTACGCCTTGGCTGGTGGCTACGATGCGACGGAGGATGGGGAGGCCCGGCCAGCACCAGCCCCCAGGAGAGGCATCCTCAAGAAGCCAGCCCTGGCCCAGAAACCCGGCCACGTCCCGGGGCCGGACAGAGAGGTAGGGACATCAGAAGAGAGGGGACGGGGGCTGGGGACACGTTTGTGCCCTGATCTTTGGCTTTGTCCCCTCTCGTTGCAGCCTGAGCAAGACGCCAGCCTGCACCAGGCACACGCCGTCAACTTCTAGTGGGACCGAGGGGACGGAGCTGGGGCCCAGCCCCGGGGTGGGGGCAGCCACAGCAACGCTCTTATGTCTGTGTTTTAAACAGATCGCCTTGCCTCTGCACTGGTGTGCCTTCGTGCGCGGGGGTCTCCTCCCTGCCTGGCCTGAGAAACTGGATTTTTTTTTTTTAAAGTGACTTTGATTTTTTTTCACTCAGTTCCTATCAGTAGAGTTGTTGGGGTCCTGCAGCTCCCCAAGCAGTGCAGGATGCCCTCCTCGTGGCCTGCTGAGCAGCTCGCCCAGTTTAACTTAATTTGGGATTCTTTTGGGTTGATTTTTATTTTATTTTTTATCAGCTCTAGACATTTGCAGTAAATGTAGCTCTCTACTGTACTGCTTAGACCCTTTCAAAGAACTGTGAAATGTTTTTGAAGTAGGAAACTGCTGGGCTTTTCTTGCAACTGTTTTTTTAAATTCCCCTTTTTCAGGAATAATTTGACTTTGTTTTAGCTTGGGATCAGCTCTCAGCAGAGAAGGGGAATTTAGCTTTAACAGGCGTGAGGAACGTTTTGTAAGGGAAAAAGCAGGTATTGACACACTGGCAATAAGGATATAAACATTTTTATTTCCTTTTCTATTTTGTATTACTACAGCAACAGCAGGGGATCAGTTGCATTATGTTTTATATGTAAGATAATTAGCAGAATTAAACCTACCCGTGGCCTGCAGGAGCCAGGGGACGTTAAACGTGGCGAAGTCTGCAGCAATAAGGGAACGCTGATGGGAAGAGACGGGGGGCAGAGGAAACGTAATCAGCTGTATCTTCTCTTTGAACTACTACCATGATGTAGATTATTAAAGCAGCAATATTTAAACGAGGTGTGGTGCTTGGGCAGCGGTGGGGTTGGCACTAAAGGGGTGCTCCAGCAGGTGCTGAGTTGCCCCCTGGTGGGGAAGTGCCTTGGGGGAGTTCAGTGATGGTACAGGGGTGGGATGGGTGAGATGTGGCCATGAGAGAAAGGCTCCTCGCTGCCCCTTTGGGCCCCCATGGGCAGGAACAAGATACCACCAAGGGTTTTGAGCCACGGTGGCTTTGTGGCAGATCATACCTGCGATGAAAGCTGTGGCTGAAGGCACAGGGCGGGGAACCTGCACCCAGGGCTTGCTGCCGGCTGCAGGGCACCCGCCCAAAGTCAACAGGGAAGTTTTTGGCAAACCTCAAGGTTACTGACAATTTGTTTGAAATTGCTTCCGCTTTCTTCAGCCTTAGGATGACAGAAAGGAGATGTTTCAAGGAATCTCAGTTATTCTGCAGGGCTGAGTTTCACTTCAGCTTCTGGCACAACTCAGGTGCACCCATGGACACCTCAAGCAAAGACACCCATGAGAGGGTGAGCACAGCACCCACGTAGCTAAGAGGAGCACTGTGAGGGGCCATTAAAAAAAAATAAATACGTAGAATCAACATTTTCATCCAGTTCCTCATGAAGGACTAAATCACTAAAGCAATTATAAAATTTCATACAAGCCACAGTACAAAGCCTGTAGTTCACCATTAAAAATAGACTGTGAAGCTGTTTGTTAGAATTACAACTTCCTATATCTAAAGAATGAAACCTTTAGAAAGCATTTTATTATTCAATAGTGTCGCTGCCTCCTGAAGACCTAGGTTTCCTGAGGTTACACATCACAAACCATATTATCGGGTTATAAACAACCCACCCTGGCAGCGCAGTGAGCTGTAATTCTTTCCCAACCAATCATACGCGTAAAGAAGAGCCCACATCTTGAAAATGGGCTTTGGTGTTTGTTAAATACTGGTGGCACTGGGCAAAACGAGCAACTAGTTGACTCCTGCAAGCTACAGGGAGTGCTTCCGCAGCCTGACAAGGCACATTCTTCCCTGGAAGGCAAAGCGAACCTCTTATCTGCAGCAGCACTGGAGGAAAGGCTTTAGTTTATTGGGTGACCAATAAATACCACACCGTGCTGTCACGTTACAGCACCAACTGTGGCCAGCCCTGTACTTCTAAGTTTCATTTCTTCCTGAAACCCTTTCTCTTCACACAAGGAAGTGCTTGCTGCAGTAGCTTGCAGTCTATTTATAGGCAGTGATAAAGCTGTATTTGCTGGGAGACTGACGTCACCCTGGCCACTCACACCAGCACATCTCATAATGGAAATATTGATTAATCAAGAATGCTAACTTTCAAATTGCGCTACCGTAAATCTAGCCACAGCTCTATTTAAAGTTTAAAGAATTCAAAAGCAAAGCGATATTAGCTTTAAAAGCAGTCCTATGGGTGAATGAAACTTGTTCAACAACGCTGCTGTTTCATTATGGTTTACTTAAATCAATACTTGCAGAGGCTGCAGGTAAAGTGACCCATGCAAGCATGTACAAAGTCAAAAAAAAAAAATAACAGCACACAGTAGCCCCAAATGCCACTTAAAACAAAACTTACGTACTAAAGTAGTTTTATATCAAAATTAAGCTTGCTGTCCATTTTAAGATTGCCTCAATTCCCGTTCTTTTTGGAAAGTATTTTCTAGTCATAGCAGTCATGAAAAAAAAAAAAAAAAAACAAACAAACCACATCACAAACTGTCTATGCAAAGGTTTAGTCTAAGATTCCATCAAGACGCCCTGCTGTACAGGATCCAATTTGCTAATGAGTTTTAAATGCCATTATTGTATCCGTAGAGCAAGGAAGATGCTTAGAACTGTGCCGAGAACAAATTTTACTCACTACTTGCGACAAAAACAGTGGAAAATAACCATGAGAAAGATGTGAAACATGACAGTCTGCTCCCTCCTACCAAGGGTAGTTCAGTGCAGTTTATTTTTCTTGAAGCAGTTTTCAAGCAGCCTCTTATTGAAGCCCTCCTCTCCCCCACCCTCTGGCTTCCTCGGCAGCCAAACCTCATGTAACCACAAATGAGTTTGGATGTGAGTGCACAAAGCAGCTGAAGTTGAGTACCTGCACTGCTAGAGAGAGCGAGGTTTAGAAAACACAAGTCTCCCAGATCACTAAGAAGAAAAACTCCATTGAAAGTAAGCACACAAATAGGAAACGCTGCCATTACAAGCTCTAGGAAATCAGGTAAGAAAGAAACTTCTGTAAAAATGTTTTTAAGAGCCCTTAAAGCCATGAGCAGCCGCCACCCACTTGCGGGGTGGGTTATTTCCCTTCTGAGCCTAACCTTCAGGGCACCAGGTAAATGCTTCTGTGCAACACTGTTCTTGGCACAGGCATTCCCTGAATGGCCCAATTGGGAAAATTACTTGGGAAGGAAAGAAATCTCGGCCAAGACAGACATTTTACAAACACCCCTGGGGTCAGCTGGCTTAATTTAAAACAGCACGATGCAAAGAGGCTGTATATAGCCCTTGCAAAACATCACTGGTAGTGTGAGACAGCTAACACACACACACACAAAGCACCCCAAAAGACAGCATAACATTTCCACAGCACAGTCAGCCGGAGCACACGAGTGTCATAAAGCTTCACTGAAGCTTCACGTGAGAAATTCTCTCGAAAGAAATCAGTCTAAAAAGCAGCCCATGTTTCAATCACAGTGACAAAGACTCAGAAGTAAACAGGCAAACCTGTAGAAGAGTCTGTCGGGGTTGATTAATGTACAACTGGAAGAGGACTCAAATTAGAGGAACAAGTGTTACAGAAGGACGTGTATAGGTTTGTGTGACCTCCAAAGCCAGCTTCCAAAGAGAAGGGAGGGCTCAAGACATGAAACATTACCTGTGTCACCAACACATCACTTGCACCTTTTGTGTTAATTTTTTTTTGTTATCAGTTACACAACTGACATGTGGGTCCCCTACCTGGCAGCATCTCACCGCACTGGCTTTCTCTCCTTTGGCTAAGGAACAATCCCACCTAGATCAATGGTTTAGCACATGGTGGCCTCATGGAAGGGCATCCGAACACCCCCATTTTGGAACAGGCACTTCTCGAGGCTTGGTGCACACCTTCAAACCACGGGCGTTGCTGCAGATTCTTAGGAGAGCCGCGTTAAGGAGCTGCAGCTTTTACATAACACCACCTCCTTCCCTCGCCCACCTGCACTGAGTCAGCACAGCAAGCTTTCTGTAGTTGTAGTTCCCTATTTCTGCATTAGCAGAAGGTGATCAAATCTCTGCAGCCACCACAAATGGAACACATCAAGAAGAAAAAAGGAAAAAAAATTTTAAAAGGGATTTTCTCCCATATATTATCCTCAGTTATTCTGCAGCAGGACTTCTATTTAACATTGTTATTAAAACGACAGATGTTACAGAAAATTACATCAGGTTCTTTCTGCTCTCTGACTCATATTCCTAAATAATTTTGGTTGACTCATTTCTCCTCACTTGACTGAAATCTAAGTTTTTCCTCTATTAACAAATAAAAGCGGGCTTCCCCCTTCTCTCAGCTTTTCCAGGCCAAGACTAGACACTTCCACTGTTCTAGGGAAGTGCAGGAAACAAAACTGCAGAGATTTGACCTGGCAAAACAGCCCACCCACCTCTTCGCTATGATTAAGATGTGCAGAACCTAAGTATACATGTCCTGTATCAGCTGCACACACAGTGTATATCCAGTCACTAAAAATACGAACAATGGATTTATTATGAGCAGTTATTTTCCTGTAAATTTAAGTTCCACATTCAGCTACAACTGCATGTGATGTATATACATCATTAGTATTAAAAAACATGAGCATTATCTCCACCGTGATTGAAGGAAGCCGCAATGGGAACATGACACCAAGAGATATGATATTTTATTTAAAATCAGACCACAGTAGATTACAGAAAGACTTATTATGCAAACAAATCCACTGTACATTTCACAACTTGCTAGGCATATAAAATTGCCCCTTTATTCAACTGTCCAGCATTACACAAAGAAACCATTCAGGTGCAGGACGACTCTACCTCCTCTGAACTCAACGTTTGCCAAGTAGTTCTGTGTTCAGGCTCGAGGAATTGTCAGCTGGAGCTCTACGTCTAATTCACTATTCCAGTTTGAGAGGGCAGAAACATCCACAAGAGGTGGAGACTGAGGTTATGAAGTGGGAGCACTAAACAAAACGGCCACCCACGACTGGACTGTGCCCAGGGCCCTGCCTCCTGGAACTGCATCAGAGCTTGTATCCTAAAGAGTCCCTCCAGGGTCATGGTACAACCACAACCCGTGTGGATCAGCTGTGTCAGAACAACTGACTCTGCTTCCTCCGAGCGACAGCACTGAGGTGCAGCAAAACTCATCCTAGAGTTAGACCCATTCAATGCTGACCACCATTCCAAAAAAAACCCCAACAACCCTAACCACACACAACTGAATTAGTCATAACTTACAAAATCTGCGTACAAAAGACTGGCAAACGTAACGCCATCATTTTCAGAGAGCATTTTCAACCCTACCAACACTCTAAAGCCGTGTTACACATCAAGTTTAAAAGATTTTTCTCCGCTCCAATTGCTTTGGGGAAGTATATGCTATTTGCAGCAGACATGAAAAATCCTCAAGACAACATAAAATATATTTTGGCAAGCACACTGAGCTACCCCATCTCAAGTCTCGGCTTGCCTATGGCATTTTAATCTCACTATCTTATAAACAGTGCAAATTAGTACAATTCTAAACATCCTAGCCATAGCAGAATTTATTAACTATAACAGAACAGGAGAAGCTGTCAAAGGGCAATGGTTCAAAGCACTGACACAGCTCTTGCCCAACTCATTCAGATTAGTGTTCTGTAACATTTTTTTTTCTGAAAGGATTTAAACAGCTTTCCACAGTCATCTTTCTCCTATACCCTTTAACATTACCAGCAGTCAAGTACATATTTACAGTTTGTGCGCACACACACACAATTAATGGCAAAAACATTTTCCATGAGCAGCTGGATTTCAGTTATGGGACTGCTATAACTGAAACATCACATTAGTTGTATCACCTATGTTCAAACTAACCCATCAGTGAAGGCAACTATACGCTCACAAATAGCAGATACAGCCTTTCTCGATTCTAAAGTATGAGGGTGAGATTTTTTTTTCCATTTTTTTATTATAAAGAAAGTGCTCTTGAAGAGCCCTTAAATTAGAGTTAAACAATGGCTATTCAAATGATAAAAATGCTAGTATCCTAGTATTACAATCACAGGTAGTGATCCTAAGGCACATCAGCCACATGCATATGCAATAATGCATTGTTTTGCTTTCAGACAGAAAAACTGCATTAGCTTTGTCTGTATTTAGTTAGCACAAGAGTTTGTTTTTAGATAAAGTATCCCTGAAAGATCATGTTATCACAAAAGTTACCAAAAGACAGAAAATTTAACAAGTAGTAAAAATACTTTTGGACTACTAATACCAATAAAGTTAGATACATAAAATGCAGTGCAAATTCACAATACACTTATCTATCACCTCCATCACTTCTGAGGATTTGCAACTCTCAGAAAAAAAGTTGGCACTTGATAAGTGTAAAATATACCTGGTTGTTTTTATTAAATGTTAGCAAAACTAATTTGGGATTGTTTTAGTTTGTGTAGCAGGCTCAACGTATGAATTTCTATACTCAACCACCACCCTGGTAGCCCCCACCAACTTTTATTCTTCCTAGGACACAAATCATTTCTACAGCAGATTTATGTTTAGCATTCAGATACGACAGTTGCCATCCAAATACCAACACTAATAGCACAGCAAAATTTTTTTTTTGAAACAAGTCATAATCAACCATGCTTACACAAATGCTTCAATGAGAAAATAATACCAAGAAAAGATATTACACTATTTTAAAAAACACATCCTGTACCATCACTAGATTACAGAAAAAACACACTTTGCAAACAAATCCAATGCATGTTGCTTCACAAACTCCCCCATCTACAGAAACTTTCCAGATTTACACTGGGGAATTGGTTCAGATGCCAGTAACACTGACCAACCTTCTGCCTTTTGTCTTCAGAAGGCAAAACAAGCCAAATAACCATATTTTCAGAATAGAGAGCTTCCTGTTATGAGATTAATTTCAGATCAGTATTTGCTAGCAACCACCACACTCCAGAGGAAATGATTAAGGGACAGTCAAGGGCCTTATGTAAAGAAAAAAATAATCAGATATTCTATTTTGACTGAAGCTGTTCGTAGCACAGACTTCCAAACAATGTAGTGCATTCCAGGACAATGATAAGAATGTTTTAAAATAGTGAAGAAGATATGACAGGTTCCGGATCACGTCTTCCTTAAGTTAGCATGAATTAGTTGAAAGTTGTTTGTGGGTATGAAAAATTGATAACGAATTTGTGGACATATTCTGCACAAGCAAGTGTTAAAGATTTGCCTCTCCCAATGCTAGATTAGATTAGCAGCACGTGCCTAGAGTCATATTGAGAATGAGATCTGAACTCCCCTAAGCAGCCTCCCGCAACAGTGGTATAAAAAGTCAAGAAAGGATGATATAAGAGGCAAACAGCCACCATGGAGTTCAATTTTTTTTCTGTTTCGACTGCTTGCACAGAAATGTTAACTGCAAATTCCAGATAGATAAGCATGCCAAAAATTGCAAGACTAAAGGAAATGAAGAAGTTAAAAACAGTTCTGCCAAGCAAGAGATGGAGTTTGAGGGACAAAATGAAGTTGTGGGCACTTACATGATGTGAGAATCCAACAGTTAATTAAGAAAATACCCTGCCTGGATTCCTGGAATCACATGATATCAAAAGCTAAGCACCGGTATATAAAAAAAATTAACTTCTGTATCCCAGGTGTGGAAAAAAAAAATATGAAAATCTTAATAGGTAAAGAAATAAAAATTCCTGGTAAAATTTCTATAAAACCCTAAACTGGCTCTACAAACAGTTTAGTTTAATTTCAAGAGACCAGGACTTTCAGAGTATCAAACTATTTAGGAATGGGAAGAGTGCATACTTTTATTGTGAAAAATCTAAGGTAACAACTGAAATGTAGAACTGAAACTCTTGTAACTTTTACTGTTTAAAAACCCTAGAACGTTATCTGACAACAGTTTCAGCTCAGCGAGCTCTGAAAGTGTTGTGCACCTGGCCACAAATGCCACTTGTCTGGGCGCACTGTGAAGGCTGCTGATGCAGTCCCTTCCAACCCTTCGCCCAGCACTCAGATATGGCTGTTACCATCCAAACACTGGCACTCGTAGAGAATTCTTTAGAGAGACAAATAGCTCCCACTTGCCACACACACATCCAGCTGCAACAGGAATACATCAGAACAGAAAAGGATGCTGATTTACCATCGCTAAAGAATTCGGAGATTTATAACGTCAGGAAATCCACTGTGCACTGTTTCACAATTTGATGGATTTAAAAAATTTAGCCCCTATCACCTTCCTAGAAAGTTCTTGCTGTCACTGGTATTTGAAAACAAAAATAATCACATTTACTAAACACAATTTCAAACCTCTGTGCCAGAGCTCAAATTTTATACTCCACTGTGCAAAAAACAGAGGCTTTCCATTGCCTACATTAAGTCTCTGACAGGGAGAGAAAAAGGAAATATAAGCACCAATACATTAAGTCAGGCGCACCAAAATATTCACTGGAGAATAAAACCAGGATGTGGTGGGAAGCGAGGCGGTCTTTGGGGAAGAGCTGGAGGATACGGTGGTACGAACTGAGATGGGTATCCTGGCTGTGACACTTGACTTGCAGACTGAGCTCCCGGCCGAGGTGGGAGAGGAGGATACGGAGCACCTGGATAAGAAAGAGCTGGTCCTGAACTCATGGCTGCAGTAAAGGGAGTAGGAAAGCGTCCTGCTGGGACTGAAGGCGGAGGGGGTGGTATTCGTCGGGGCACAGCTGAAGGAGGAGGGTTTGCATCCGAAGTGTAGGAATCTTGAGGTGCTGGTGTTGTGTCAGGTGCTCTCGGCTGAGCCAGCGGCTGAACCTGTGGAAGTCTCTGTCCCTTCAGCACCATCTCTTGGAGCTTCTCAATTTTTACACGTCGCAGGTGAGCCAGTTTACGCTTGCTCTGGTACTCGTCAATGAAGGAATCCAGTGGTATTTCACCATCAAGAAAGTTTTCTGCCATATTCTATCAAATATGGAATAATCTTTTAGAAAACGGCATACTCTGAGACAACCTAAAGGGCTTACGTCCTAAAAATAGGGTAATTTTGCCTGTGATTTTCCAGCTTGCATATGGAGGATGACTGGCATACTAAGAATTCGAAGCAGAATTTTGAATTAGTTATTACTTAGAAGCAGTGGGAGTTAAATACCATTTTTGCTGAAATTTATGCTGAAGTAACAGCAGTAAGAACATCTGAATCTGTCTCTGAACATTTCCATGATCATCAGAGGCAGGACTGAATCAAGCTCAACAGCTTTCCAGATTGCCAGCTAAGCTGAATTACGGTTTAGTACTGCTTGCAGTGCCAACAGAAACACTGAGAACTCTACAAGCCTCAGTACTGAGAGGTAGATTATTGCTAAACCAGATTTAATACTCATGCTTACTTGTGGCAAAGCAAAGCTTTGGGAAAATGATGTTTTAATAATCAAGAGAGGTGACCACACATACAATCATGAAATTCAACTTGACTTGTGATTACAAAAAAAACATTCCCAGGACAAGGCCAATAAGCAGATCTTTTCCTGGATGCTAACAAACTATGTAGTTATACAGAACGTCCTACAGGCAAATCCACTAACAAAACTAAACACTCCCATTGCTCTAAAAACAAGCCACCCTTCAAGCACTTGTAGTGACCGTTGGCACCTAGACAGGTACATTGAAATCATAATGGAATATTCCACCAGAACTGCTGCAGTCATCCCTCTCTTCTTACAGACCAGCACAGGCAGTTTTTCATTAGGTTACTAATTGACGTTTGTAATAGATTAATACATATACCAGGCAAACACCATTAAAAATATTTCCACATTTGGATGCTGTTAGTTTGAAGGCAATGCCAAGGAACTAAGAGAGTTTGGCTTTCTCGTCTGAAAAATATTGTTGTGTCTTAAACCTCAAAGACCTTAAGACTAGAAAACAATTACTCAAAAAAAGTGTCACTGAAATCAAGTGACTGCTTAAGGAAGTTCAAAGACCAGACCACATACTTAAAAATATCCCTTTAGACTACTTATTACATATTCAACGGTATTATATACTTCAGCTACCCCAAGTCTTCGCTAATGGGTATAAAGTGGCAGAATTGAAGTGTACTGTCATTACCTCTGTGTCTTCCTCAATCTTAGCCCCCTCTGTCTGAAGGAGTGCTAGCAGTGTTTCCAGTGAAGCATTACTGGATTGTCTGTCTGTAACGGCATGAAAACAAGAGTAAGTGACACCTGTTTGTAAGTGACTTTTAACCGAAGCTATAAAGTATCATCAAGCATAAAAATCTTCTCAGGCACATCTGTATAAACAGCATACTCTACTGATCTAGACAGGATGACTGTCAGACTACAGTGAGACAATACGACATTTAAGTAGTTAGTTATATAGTCACGGTGCTACAAACAGAAATTATAATGTATAATAACGAAAAAAGCACTTCAGCAAGTGTAGTATCAGATGCACAATACTTCATAATTCAGTATTAGATGAGAACATAAAATACAAGGTTGTTTGATTTATGACTAATCACTGGAAATTCAAATTGGGTTTTACTTTTTAGCAAGGTGGGCAAATTTGATCATTTAGCAAACAATAGCTACGTAACCATATCAGTAATTGAAAGAATCAGTAGTGCATGTTCCTGGGTGTAAGAGACGCCTAAATCATTATGTTCATGATCTATTTCAGAACTATGTGAGAATAAGATTTGATTTTATACCCTAATTCACAGATCTAAAAATGAGTGGAAAAAAAAAAAAAAAAAAAAAGAAAAGATGCACAACAAATTTAAATTCTCTTAGGAAAGAGCAAACCATAATAACCAACAGAAAACGTTACCTAGTTTTGTTTTCTTTATCTGGTATGCTTCAAAAAGAACTTGCAGCTCTTGATATTTTTGAGTCAAATTTGCTTTCAAAGACTCCAACTTCGGCTGGAACAGAAGATTGTCCTCTGCCAGACTGCGGTTGCTGGCAAGAGTCATGTCTTTGCTGTGTTGAACATTTTGGGCCTGCAAGAAGAAAGGTGTGTGAAGTGACAGTGAGGATGTTGAGCGAGATTAATGGTTATGTAGACAATATGGGAATTTCAAGACTACTACATAAACAGCAAAAGTAAACTCTCTGCAAAAACCAGTACTACTGCATTGAACCTGCAAACAACAACAATACTTTGGGATTTTTTATTTGGGAATGTCTCCTGTTTTGGCGGGTATGGTCAGCTCCAGCTATTGCGCCCATTTCCACTCTCTCTCCTACACCAAATCTTTCCTCACAAACTATTTCTGCTGCTCCGCAATATACTATTTTACTAGAAGAAATAAGGCCTATGCTGCAAACAGCACGTTAGGGACATCTACAAACACAAGCTTGCACACAGAGAACATCCCCTGAGCGATTCCACTACGAGCACGGTTCTCCCCCCTCAGCCAGCACCACCCGTGAATTCATCGCTTCCAAGCAGGAGTTAGCACTGACCTGAGGGCACCTTCCCACGTGTATTTTTAACCCCCACATGCAGCAGATGGCTCATTAAGCAGTATTATTTCCAGCTTGGAGAAGAACTACTTTTATTCCAAACATTTGAAGAGTTTGTGCTGTGGGAAAGGTCTCCTAAGAGGACCCTCCCCTCTGACAGGGGCAGTGGAGCTGGTGACGGGCCCTGCAGGCAGAATGGCTTTTGCTGGGTCAGGACAAAAACATGAGTTCCTGCTACACCAAACGGCCTGCAAGAGTCCCGTTTCACCCCATTGCACTGGTTACTGACTGGAAATCAGTGCCTGGGCACCCATCTGGACGTCTCTGCTTGGTGGCAGAGGAACACGGTTTGCGTCACCTGAGTTTCCTCTAATTCTTGTCCCCAGTTTTTGTGAGGCCTGACCTGTTGGCTGCCATGGCCTTGTGAGATCAGTTTTACACTAACACACTGCTACGTGAAGATGCTTTGTATGAATTCCTACCCATTATTTAACCTAGATACTTCATTCCCACCTCACTCACCGCCTTAACACCCCATGATGAATACTGACAGATAAATCAACAGTTGCTCTTAAAAACCTTTGAATTCCACCCATAAGATGCAGGGAGACTGCAGAAGAGTGTCATCCTTTATCTTACTATAATGCAAAAAAAAAAAAAACAAACAAGCACTGCATCATTATGGCTCCTTCTCCAGAATATTCTTCCCAAACTATGTTAAATCAAACCTGGATTAATGCCAAAAGCTTGTTTCAGCTCAATCCTGCTGCTTAACATATCCTAGCCCAAAGACATGGTTCTTAAGGAACAAATGACAATTCCCATAAAACCACTGCCAGCAAGATTCTGAGTTTGCTCACACATGCACGATTTTATCAAGACAGGCTTCAGGAGCTTTGGGAAAGACAAGTGTTCAGAGAAGTCTGCCCTGGATGTCACATTAGATTCACTAAAAAAAAAAAAAAAAAAAAGAAGGGAGGAAAAAGCAAAGGATCTGATTTCAGTCTGAATCAACAAGTGGGCTAATTTTCCCATGGCACAACAGACTGAGTCTATTAAACTTTCTTCAAAACCAATTAAATGCTTGGTGCACTTCTTGTGACCTCCTACATTAATGTGCCCCTTCTACCCCACCTTCAGTGCAAGCGTGAAGAGTACAGTGCTTTCTTCCTTTCACACTCCTGGGGGGACATAGGAGAGGCTCACCTCTGAAAGGGCAAAAGAAGAAACCTGAATGAAAGGAAATCTGAAAATCCCTGAAAAGGAGAGGATTAGAACTCATGTGTTCCTGACAGTCTGAGCACAAGGCCACGTGCAACAGGTGGAAACATCTCCCCAGTATAGCAGCAGTGTCTTCATAAGCAGTTATCTCCTTTTAAAATTTTTATACACTGCTTTAACCTGCTAACTTCAAATTTGACTCAGCATTGCTTAAATACATATTTAATACTTAAATACATCCCAAGACACTGTTCCTCAAATACCCAAGCTTTACTGTTTTGCGCTGTTCTTGCTAAACCACTCAAAAAAATATCATCAAGTCAAGGATAATGCTGAGTCCTAAACTGTGCATCAATCAAAATAAAAGTCTATTCCAAGCTGTACAAATGGGAGGAACTATTTGTAATACTGTTTTGTCTTCTCAAGATTCTCACATCGAGCCTAAACAAGCTTCCAACCCTATGCTTGTGTTCAACTTGAATACTTTCCAAGAATAAAAAGAAAATCCTCTCTTCTCACTTTTGATTCCAATGCAAAATAATTTAAATTAAACTCGTTGCTTCCATTTGTTTGTTCTCTTATGATCCAACGCAGTTAGACTCAATTTTAGTAAGCTGAAGTCCTTGTTTTACATTTTTTCCAAACAATAATGAATGGAAACCAAGTACACGCTATTTAACAGCTTAATTACTGACATCCAGCTTCTTACCAAATTACCTGCCATCACCACAAGTTTTGTTAACTGGCTGCCTTGTGAACTGCCAGCCAAAGAAGATTGCGTGCAAAAAGATTTATGCTTTCTGATGCCTCTCCTCTTTCACCATTTTAACGAGCAAACTACTTCCTTCAAGTGACTTAAATTTGGTCTGGTGATCACATTTTCACTGCTTGTAGGGCTGACGTTCTCATTTCAAAGTAGTTGTGCAGTCAGGCTGGGAAGACCAGTTTTATGAGCGGACTTTGATCTTTCATCAGGACGAAGAACATGTTATGTACATTTTTTCTAAAGAAGTAAAAACAGGGGAATGAAAGATACGCAAATCTATAAACATTTCAAGAGTACAAATCTCTGGGAAAGGGCATTACTCAAATCATGTATGTAATAAGGAAGAGAAGAGCTCCAGGTAAACAGGCAGAATAAGAGAAAAGGCTTCTTTAAATGATATAAAACTTCGGCTACTTTTTAAATAACTCTCCTCCTTAGGTACCATAATGTACTTAACCACGTACATAGCGTGCAGCAGGGCTACAGATATGAACAAGGAGACAAACACCTAGCTTTCTACAATGACTTTCTGAAGAACTTCACTTCTGAATCACTACGAATGAGCAAGATGAATAAACATCATCATAATAGGATATACTTGTCTCATAGGTGTAAGAAACAAATGAATATTACAACAGCACTTGCAAAGTCAGAGTTACCTGGTTTGATGGCAGACAAGCACAGGTAACCCACCTACATCTGACGCAGTGACACCCTTTCCTGACCTTGCCACCTGATGTCTAGCGACTACAGACTAGCCTATACTTAACTGGAAGTCTTACAAATATGTTTTTAAAGACGACAAAAAGCTGAGCTATTCTTAATCGCATTGTAAGTTACAGTGCTTGAAATTACACAAGCCCTAATGACTCAACTTCTCCCGTATTATAGCACTTCTAAGAAGGGCACGTTTTTCTAAGAAATTGAACAAAAAACACAATTCATATTTAATGATCAATGTTAATCTTGAAGTCTTCGCTTCCAGCTTTAGTCTCTGTGCCAAATTTCTTTTTGACAAATGGGCAGTTAAACAGATGAGAAACTCGTATTGAATCTTGCTCAAAACCATGCAAAGAATCAACTCTTCAATTACAAGGTAAACTTAAGAAGAACTTCTTTCCAAAACAAAGATAAAGACCCATTCACCTATTTGGGACATTTTAATGCTTCATTTCATTGAAAGAAGTTTGGGGAGGGAGTAAATTCTAATTCCTAACAAAAAGAACTAATATAAACCCAAACCAATGCAAACTGAATACTACGACAATTTTACAAACCAGAATAATCTCTGGCACAGATGTAAATTCAGTGCCATAAACTTTTCTGCAACTGTTCCACGACATTTAGAATTCAAGGACTCAGAAAAGCAAACAGTTAAATTAGCCTAAAAAGCCCTAAAGAAAAGCTTTAAAAAATGTTGCCTGATTTAAAACCAAAAAAAAAATAAATAAATTGCACAATCATCCAAGGGTCAAAGATACAGCATAGCGTGACCCG
The DNA here is from genome assembly GCF_964035555.1 of Netta rufina. Lineage (NCBI taxonomy): Eukaryota > Metazoa > Chordata > Aves > Anseriformes > Anatidae > Netta > Netta rufina. The sequence continues at coordinate 12,780,754 of NC_140141.1, read as the reverse complement.
TCTGCTAAGAGTACCAACACAGCACAAAGCACGCTTTCAGCATCCATTCAATAGCTATAACAGAACAAGGAAGGAATAAATCCAAACCAAGTTATTTTGTTGTCAGATCTGCTCTGCAACAAAAAATTGTATTAATAGGGAACTGCTACTGCATTGGATGTTCGCCCGCCTAATGGAAGTAGAGGGAAAATAAGTTACCAACAGAAATAAGCTCAGAGCATGCAACTCTAGCAGAATTGCTAAGACGACTGTTGAGGTTGTGTGCAGGAAACCTGAATCTGAAAACAGATGAAAAATACCAGCCAGAATCGTGAGACATAATGAGACAGGGCGATATTAAAGTAGAATGTGCTTTTTTTTTTTTCCCCCAATTGTTTTCCTTTTAACTATCAAGGCCTTGCTATGAATTCTAAATGGGACAAACAGGGTGACACGGAGCTACTTACAATGGGATTTTGATGGCAGAGGGATTGCTCAGCACTGAGCTCTAAACCAAACTGTGGGCAAGGCAAGGCAATGAAGTCACATACACATGGAAGTTAAAGACAAAATCAGGGATTATGAAGTTATTCAAAACTTAAGATGCTTAAATAGTTTCTTTAAGAGACATAATTTGAGTAGTTTTACTCGAGGATTTACTTAATAAGCACTTGTAAGAACAGGCAGCAGCAACTGCTTTGGGAATGGAAATCCCACTGATCTCCTGAACTGCAGCTTTGTTTCATCCCACTTTTAAAGTGAAGAAAAGTGCTGGACAAAGTTAAAATACAAGCAAGTACTAGGACTAGCTTAGCAAGATTTTTACTGTTTACCATTTATTCCAAAATAAATGTTTGCCCTAAGAGTGGTTTGTTCAAAATGACTCTGAGAAGCATCCCTCCTGTTGACCTAAGGCACGTTCCCAGTAGAACACGTCCAGACCAGGTCCTTCTGCCACCGTCTGAGCAACTGAAACCCCAAGGAGCCACAAAGTGCACCCAGTGCTGCTGTAATTACAGGCTGGCTTTGGCAGGCGTCAGGACAAGAAGTCCACTGGTACTTTCAAGAAAAAGTCTCTCGAGGAGCTACAAATAAAACAAACACTCAAACTCTCTCTTTCACTTGAATTACATACTTGTAATTTAGGATTCCAATGCGCTGTCACACTGCAGAATTATAACTATGCACAGTTGGAGTGACAAATTAACCCTTAAAATAGGAGCCAACAGGTGCAGAAGAGGAGAATAAAGACGTCTTTTACAGAAGATTTAGGAATGCTTTTCATCAAGTACTGGTGAACGATAACGCACCCTCTAATGGCATCTGTTTGGTAATAAATATTAAGACATATTCCAAAATAAATAGACTTGCTAAATTTAGGTCTGATTATGCAAGTACTAGCTTAAAAATGAGAAAATAGAGGCTAAAAGGTAAAGTTGCAATTCCTAAATGTTTACTCCTGCTGCCCAGAACTGCAGTTTGTGCCCAGCAGACACAGGCAGGTTATTCATTCCGTGCTTAGCTGGAAAAGAAAATCCTATAGTTGTCACCAAGTCTAATTCTTGACTTTGTAGCTAAATTTCATGTTTGGCAAACAGGAACATAACCACTCACACCATGTGGTTTTAGGACAGGATAAGGAATCCAAGAAATCTGGGCATGCATTCACATCCTTTGAACTCGGACTTTCTGCAGACTGCCCGATCTTTTCAAACAGCTTTTGAGAAAAGGGCTACACTCAAAAACCCTTTCCATGCCTGCCAGCAAATTCCGAAATGCTGGAACAAGAGGAAGGCGATGCATTTCTGACGACTTCACTTCATACGATTAAGGTGTTGAAAAGCAAATAATTTTGGCAGTGGACATGGAGCGTTCAGTAACACAATGCTGCACTGTTAAAAGCAAAGTCCTAGTACGGGTCACGAGACAACCAATTCTCACCAGAGAAATTCATCGAGCTACCACCAGTATCCCATCACAGACTCACCTATGCTGTTTAGAATTACCATTCTGAGATTGACTTTTACAAACAATGTACTTTTATTTCGTGAAGATGAATACCGTCGATGTACTACAGAAATTAACCTCAAAGGATTATCAAAAAACCTCCTCGATTTCAAAAGACGAGGAGTACCAGACAATTGGCTTCCTTCCTCTTTCTACCAGACAAGATGTTCGTTGTTCAAGCGCTAAAAGCCCAGAGGCTTCAAAAACAACCTTGCAGACAGAAAAAAAAGCAGCTTAGCTCTTTGATGCCACATTTTTACACACCTGGGGTTACAGCATGAAGGACACTGCCTAAGCACATTACCCCGGTGAAATATATCTGCACACAAGCACACACACGCAGATATATATATGTATTTTTATATATATATATATATATATATATATATATATATATGCCTACACCCCCAGGATGACATATACAAATCCTGCTCAAGTGCTGCACAGGAACACATTCCCTTCGGAGCTGGAAGGAGCCTATTTTTAGCTATTAGCAAGAAAGCCAAGTGGTTTTCCAATCCCTTCTCTCTGTGAACAAAACATTGTTTTTCTGAGCTGGGTTTCCCTCGCAACAACGAGTACAAAGGTTTTTTCAATTATGGGATAATCAGCTTTAGCCAATTTTGCCACTGAAAATACGAGTGACCTCAGAGAAGTGACTCAGAAAACATGATTTAATTGGCATGCCCCAATAAAATTACTAATTTAAGGACTTTGGAATAACGCTACAACCTAGATACATCCAGACTGCAAACCAAATACCTACACAAGCAGCAGTGAAGTTACCATGGCTTCCCCTTAACGTTCAGGATTTCCCTCTCTCCCTCTTCCTGCCACATACTTCATTGTGAAAAATCAGGAGCCAGCAGCACGTACCCAAGGAGTAAACAATTCAGTGAAGGCAGTAACAAAATGAGGAAGTATTCAAGCAATTCCAGGATAGGTAAATGCTTCTGAGTTGAACACACTCTGGTAAAAGCCTCCATGCACAATAAACAAGGATTACACCCGACAGTAGTATAGCCCTATTTCCACACAGCTCAAATACCTTCAAACCTAGCCACACTTTCCTAACACCACAAAATATTCCCTCGGGCCCGGAGAACTTTACTCTACAATTTAAAAGCCTTCTGTTGCCAACTAAAGAGGGAAACCGGAGGGTCAGATCGAGAAGACGGTGTAATCCCGCAGAGAGAGACAAGCTTTGCCACGAAGGTCAAGAGGTTTTTTTGTCACTTCTGACCCACAGTCTGAAGTCTGCATTGACCAAAAACAAGAGGCTGGCTGGGCCAGCCCACCTAGCACTGTACCTTGCCAGAGGTCACGCTGCAATCAGCAGCACTGCACCCGTTCCTATCTGCACCAAGTTAAGCCCGTTATGACCCGCTGGCTTTCCTTAAATCCTCAGTCTTGCCACGGAAGGGTTCTCCTGCCTCCCAGTAAGCCGCTGGGGTCTCCAAGATCTTTTCACATTTTACTTTCCACAGTGGCATCTATTTCTTCAATGGTTTCTTAAGTCCTCAACATAAAAACTCGTACAGAAAGCTAATATGCCCAACCCTGTCTCATAAATCTATTTACACAAAGTTTAAGAGACAAACACTGCACAAAAAAAAAAGCAAAAAGCAGCTTCCCAGGACTCCTCACTGCCAGCCTCGACCCTCGGAGGGCCTCTCCGTTGTCTGCGATACTTTAACGCTGCAGTGATCCCAAATGACTTCCTTGGAAGTACCAGAAGGGCAGGGATCATACTTCCAGGAAAAGCAACAAAAAGGGACCTTACTCAATAGATGAGGCTTTTTAATCAGCTAAGCCATTTTTTTTGTTTGTTTCCCCTGGGACTTTGGTCCTCTGATTTAAAACAAAAGCAATAACACCAGATCCTGGGAAATACAGCACGCTTGCTTCTTTCAAAAAAATGTTCTCATCAGCAGCGGATCCATCTTACTTGCCGTCAGCTGACTGCTCGGAGCCTTTTTGGGGCGTTTGGTGGAGCACAAAGCTGGGGGAGGCTGCTCCCAGCACTGCCCCACGCTCACCCACCGGCACCCAAAAACCCCATACGAGGGGGCCCCGCGGCAGCGATGACCCCAAAAAACACTTCTTCTATTTGGTCTCAGCAAGCCCAGACCCGAACCCATGCTTTTAGGGCTGACAAAGAGGCTCCAAACGAGTACAAAAAACCCCAAGAAGGCTGACAGCCTCCTCATTTTTGCCTCTTTTTGACTTAAAATCACCCTGAGTTCAAGAGCACGACCGGGACCGGCTTCACCCCAAGACCCCCCCATCATCGGGGCTCGGCCACAAAACGAGGAAAGCATTAATGGGAAAAAATATATATATTAAAAAATAAACACGATACCGTCCGCTTCTCCCTAATTTAGCCCAAAATGAGCGATTTCAGTACTGCCAGGCCCCCTCCTCCGACAGCCAGGCTCGGGATCGGGGGGAGCAACGGGGATCGGGGGGGCGGCAGACAAAGGGCGGGGGGACCGGGAGGGACCGGGGGGACACCGGGGGGACACCGGGGACACCGGGACAGGGCTGGAGGGGGGGGACCGGGGGAACCGGGGGACACCGGGACGGGGCTGGGGGTGCCCGAGGGGCACGGGAAGGGACGGAGGGGCACGGGGGGGGCCGTGGCACGGAGCCACCTGCGGCGAGGGGGGGGGGGGGGCTGAAAGTCACCGGCACCCCCCGGCCACCGAGCGGCGTGGCGGGGGTCCCCGCTCACCTCCTCCATCTCGCGGGCCATGTCCTGCAGCCGCTCCTCGTCGTCCAGCAGCGCGCTCAGCTCCTGCAGGCTCAGCGCCTCCAGCCGCCGCGCGTCCACCGCCATGGCGGGCCCGGCCCGGCCCCGGCCCGTTGCTTTTTTTTCTCTCCCCCCCCCCCCCCCCAAAAGCCCCAAGCGCAGCCCGGTCCCGGTCCCGGTTTCACCCCCCCCCCCCCCGGTCCCTCTCCCGTTCCCGCCACCGCCCGGAAGTGGCGCGGCCCCGGTGGCCCGGCCCGGCCCCGCCCCGCCCGCGGCGCCCCCTGCTGGGAGGGGCGGCGCGGGAGGAGGGGGCGGGACGCGGCGGGGCGGGGGGCGCTGAGGCGGTGCCATAGGGGATGGTGGGGGGGGGGGCAGGATGGAGGTGCTGAGGGTCGCTGCTTTCGGCCTCCCAGGGCTGGGATGGGGGCAGCGGGGCAGGAGAAGGGGCTGGAGTGGTGGTGGGGGTGCCCCAGGGTGCGGAGGGGTGGGTGGGCTTCCCTCAAGGTGCCGAGTATCCGTCCTCAGAGCCCCTCGGTGCTGCCTGACCGCAGGGGCTGTGGGGCTGGCTGAGGTGTCAGGGCTTGGAGTGTCCATTTGGTGGGCACCGACCAGCTCCGACTGGCCTCTGACCAGCTCAAAGCACCCCGCGAGTCCCATGTCCTGAGCTCTGTCATGACGTGACGGTGCTGCTGTGGGTATCCTCGTTCTCCTTTTTTGTGTGTAGCTGCAGCTGTAAATGAGGAAGGAAAACCAGGAGAATTATTTAATTCTCACTTCCTTACCTGGTAGGGAGTTGGCCACGGCAAATCGCAGAAGAGTGGCTGCGTTATTGTTCTCAAGTCTAGGCCGAATACCTATTTACGCTTAAAATAGCTAAAAATCTCATCTTGCTAAGCTTCAGTGCTATTCCTTTTGTCTATCATAGGCACTTTCTTCATCAAGCATAAAGGTCAAGAAATGATCTTTCTTTCACAATGTATTTTATAGTGAATTTGAACAATTTTGAAATAAAACCTGCAAGTTTTACATTAAGAAGCATCAATTAAAACATCATGGCTCAATTTGGTTTGTTTCTGATTTATATCCGTTAAGTACACTTGCAAATATATCTACATCATCGACATTTTGCTATGTACTTTGTGATAACACTTTGGAGCAGTAGCTCTCCAATTACTGCTGATGCTGGAGCATAGATGGTACATACAATTACGCCTGGAAATAATTAATCGTGATAACATAGCCTGGGCTGTATGCATCTCTAGGCACACACCACCTTCTGGCCTGCTTTCGTAGCTGATTGTGGGCGTGGGTGCGCCCATTTCCCAGCGTGTAACTGGAGGGAGAACCAGGATAAGCATGTGAGCCAAAGGAACAGGGTAGGAAATGGCCATGGGGTCCTTACCCTTTGTATTTGGCTTTTTTGATCATTCTGAAGAAAGAAAACAAAAAAATCAATGCGGTGAACTGAATCAATTTCTGATGTAATCCTACTCAAACATAATGACATTAGTCACGTTCAGGAAGTGACCCAGTACTTCCTGGCAGACCTGAACAAAGACAGCACCATTGTGATTGTTTCTTTTTGTCCTACAACTAAACTCAGCTCTCCATCTCCCCCAAAAACCCTCTCTGTCACCTCACAGGTCGCAAAGCCTGACAGTAACACACTGCCAGCAGAAGGCTTCCTGGCCTTCTGGCTGTTCAGTGCAGGGCTTTTGTGAGCTGAGTGCTAGAGGCAGGTAAGAGAGGTCAAAGCATCCGGCAGCTGAGCTTGCTTAGGGTGGGGAGAACGTGATTAGCGATATGGGCATGTGTCTGCTCTTCCACGTCAACATGCCTGCGTATCGCTGAGCTATGTGCCAAACTCCTCCTTGTGGGGGTGCTCTGCTCGGAGCTAAGATGAGTAAGCAGCTGTACCCCTTGGCTGTGACATGGCTTTTCAGGGCCACTACAGCCTGACCTTGTTATTTAAAACCAGCAGATAGCTGCCATGTCAACACGCTATCGCATGCCATATTTGCATACACCCATCAAAGAGAGTTGTAGCCTGGTGTTGAACCAGTCTTTAAATCTCTACACGCATGCAAACAAGTACATGTATGTGTGAACACACACACATATAAACAGAGGAATTAGCTGAGGGATTAAAAGAAGCCCCTTCTTCTAAAGAACATTAGTGATTCTAACTTCATAGCATAGCAAGATAATTGGTATGGGGGGAGCGTGGTTTAGAAGAGTCTGACTCAGCTTCATGTTGTAAATCTAGTTTCACCACTGCCTCTTCGTGTGATCCTGAGTGGAGTTCTCAGCTTCCCTCAACCACAGGGCCTTTTGCTTAAAAGGAAAAAATCAAAATAACCACTCGGACCCATGCAGGGAGTGGAGAGGAATAGCTCACAGTGAATAATGCTGGTGGAGGTACTGTGGGTGAATATCTCAGGTGAAGGGCACTACAGTATTACCATCACTGTATTGTCAATATGCTGATGGGAAAGATGATTCTATATTACAGTGACCTTCTCAGGGGATCTTCTATGTAATTATATAATTTGTTCTTGTTTATTTTGCATAGGGTTGTTCTTGGAATTGTACTGCTGTAGACATCAAGGAATGGATTATTTGAATTTGCCAATGGTAAACAATATTTAATTAGTTAGAAGCCATATAATGAAAAACAATGAAGTCCTCAGAAAATGCACGGGGAAAACAAAACTCATTTGTGCTCAAGTACAACATATATTGAAAATACTTTTTCTCCCCATGTAGATAAATTTGCATTCTGAGGTGTTGGGGAGGAGTGTCAATATTAAACATCTGGTCTGCTTTTTAGTACTCTGAACAGAATCTGTATGTGATTGAGAATTCGAGTTTGGCCAGAAAAACAACTGAGGTTGAGAGACAAAATAGGGGTCAGCTGCTTTTGTATAATTACATATTCTACTTGGATAGGTTGGAAGGTGCCTTTCCATTCAGCAGTCTTCACGAAAGATTAAGGTTTTGTGACAGCACATCACTTCGACAGAACGTGAAGAATAGCAGATAAACTAGGATTTTAGGCTACAGGGATTATCAAATATTGCAACGCTGCAGTTAGAGATTTATCAGCTGCCAAGCCCTGGTTCTTCTTTACCTTTGCTAAAATCCTTTTGAAAGGTGACAGTACTCATGAATGTTAAAAATGTAAGCAGGCAAAGTACAGAAGCCAGGATTTCTTATTAAAGGAGAAGTAGAACAAAAACTCTGGGAGGACTACAGTAGAAGCTGTGTCGTGGTGAATAAGAAGTCAGGCCACAGTCATGGGGAGAACTGGCATCCAGCCCAGTTGAAATTAAATGTTAGTTGTTGTTTTTTATTTTTAATTTTTTAAACCTGAGCCTGGATTTCCTTCTGTCGCCTCATATCCCTTTACAGTCAACAGCACTGCATCCATGCATATTTATTAGATTTAGACATATTTTGCAAGTCACCTTCACAACTTCTTTTCTTTTCCTGGACAAACTGGTTGGTTACGTAGAGACTGAATTTGCAAGTCTAATCTTCGGAGGTTATTAACCCATTTTAGTCTGGTTGCTCAATAGGTAGATAAGTTTTTAGGCTTCTTTGCAATTTCATTTCCTCATCGAAGTCCACGCTTCTGTCCAGATTTCACAGTTTAGATTCCTTCACACGTGAAATGAACTTTATATCCAGCCTCCTGGCGGAGAAACAGCAGTTCTGCTGTTAGTATTGCTTTCATTTAGTGAGCCAGAGGCGTGAAATGAGCAGGTTTATACACCTGCATACACATTCTTTGCCCTAAGCTCCCAGTGACGCTGGAGGAAACAAGGCAGACGCTATTTCTCCTCCCCACGCTAAGGTGCAGCTCCAAACCTGAACTGGAAGCACTCTGGGTATTTATTTGCTTGTGGTATTTCCAGCTCTGCTGAAGGCCTAGAAAGCCCAGCCACTGAAACACACACAATTACATATTGAGGCAGAGTTTGGGGTGCTGGGAGACAACCTGTAGGAATAAACACAGCTATGTTTTTTCCATTACACTGCATTCACATTTACCTTATGTACAGGGGTAAATACATGTTGTTTGGGAATCGCTAAGAATGTAGGATCTGCTCTTGAACTTTGTCTTGGAGAGGGTTCTCCAATGTTTAAATTAAATAAAGCTGTGGTTATACTCATTACAGGGCATGGTTTGAGCTTATTAACTGTGAGGAAAACAACATATTACAGAGCATACAGTCAACCTTTGTCAGCACCTGTGCTTTTGAATGACCATGGGCTTCCAACTCTGCCATGACAGCCTTTAGGCTGTGCTCCATGAGTTCAGGTTTCGGAGAAACACATCTGAGTTCCCTGTGGAAAAAAAGACTCTCCCCTTCTAGGAGAATAAACTTATCCGCCTTGCTGTCATCCAGAAGTGCCTGAACAGATCTTCTTTGTGTTCCCATGTAAACATCAGCTCCGGGTAAACATGCAGCCACAAAATATTACGTGTCAGGGTCTCAGAGGGAACGACGGCGTTTTTTCCAGAACAGCCTGAAATTCGGAGACTGCACACAGGCTGCGAGGCCCAAGGACAAGGGCAGCTCCGGATAGAGCACTGAAAGAATTGCCATTGCTACACCAAGTTAATACAGCCTCACTCTTGGCCCTTGCTTGGCCAACAGGCATTTCTGACACCAATTTTTACATTACAAGCAAACCCTGAAGAGGAGACAGTGCTCCTATGGAGACTTAGCACAGTGTTTGTTTGTGCTCATGCTCTAATTTAGCTTTCAAGGAATTCTTTATGAGTTCAGGCACTTGGTTCCCACCCAAAGTTTCTTCTTCGGCTCCCTTGGGAGATCCAGTCCGTGCACGAAAGAGAGCAAGAGGTCTGAAAAGAATGCTTTCAGCTGGACCAGACATGACACTTCTCATGAAAACAGATTGAAAAATGCTCAGCAAGCAACTTCTGCGTACATGGAACTACAGCTGAATGCAGTGACCCCGTAAGGTAGGGGAGTCCCATCATAAAAAGAAGTCATTGCCAGAATGATTTTGTAAAGCAAGATTTTCGTTACAGTTACAGGGTTTGTACAGGTTTGGGAACAGGGCCAACAGAAATGCCTGTATTATGTTAGTATTGCTGGAGCCCTGGTAGTGTGTGGAGCTCCCACCACACTTCCAGGCCCTAAGAAAACCCTTGCAGCTTTAGCCTTCCAGCAGATCTACTCGTCATGTGCCAGCAGCACAATAAAAGGACTTGTTCAAGCCCCAAGATGTAAAGCTCAGTGGAAAAGGAGCCTCGAGTTATCTGGATGCAAGAGAGAATTCAGCACCAGTGGCAGTGAACAAAGTCAGGCTCTGTTATCAGCTTGGCCTGGTGCCACCACAGAGACAATCTGCCCATTCCAATTCCTATTTCAATTGAAGCTTTTCGGACCCAAACTGGGAGTACAATGCTGGGATTATCATCACAACACGCTTGGAAAGCAGGGCTCCCTTACCCAAATTCACTGTAGCCTTTGCAATAAAACTAATCCATGTGTATCCTCAGATTCTTCTTATTGCAGCACTGCCTGGGAGGCCACACACATCAGGATCTAATTCTCTTTTCTGCCATCTCATGTAATAGTGAGCATTGTCCTAACAGCACTTCTCAGGGTGTTGGCTTCCCTAATTCCCAGGTTACATTACTTTATTTTTTTTTCTTCCAGTTTTTCAATTAAGCAGCAATCAATTCCATTTCTACAACCCTAGAAATCTGCTCAGTCGCTGATAAGAACACAGAATTGCTTGCCCTCCAGCACTGGGTGGAACCCCCTCTTTATACCCACAGTGAATATTAGCATCAGGCAGGAACATACTGGCCACTTACTGAAATGGTGCGGAGAAATGATTTCAGTGAGCTTTTGCAGCATGATAGAGGTTTCACGAGTGGAGGAAGATAAGACAAAGAGAGCTCTCTTCCTTCCAAGGCACGGATTTTTATCCTATCACAAAAGCAAGCAGCTGAAAAGACTCCAGCCACAAAGCCCTGTGCTTTGACAACAGTCAGACTGCCTGTCCTTTTGTGTGGGACTGATTGCCAGATGGGATCCGAGATGGAAACAAGTTCTTAAACAAGTTATACCTAGTGTGATGGTTCACGGTCATTATCAGATGCTGAAGGCTGTTACATACCTCATTCTCCATAGGTACTTCTTGTTATTCCCCATGAGGGAACCAGAACATGTGTGGTAAGCAGCTGTATCCATCCATCATCTCAGATGAACATTACCTTGAAAAACCCAGATGTTCTGAATGCAAAAAAAAACAAAACAACAAAACATCCCCCACTAGACTGGCTCAATGTTGAGTGGCAGAGGTAGTATTTTATTTTTGTTTGAGCATCCCTCCTCAAGGACACTAAAGAGTTTGTAAAACATCACTGAACGAAATCAAAACAGTGCGAACAACGAAACTGCAAAACTGCCAAAAAGTAAAACACAGCAGCATTCAAATACTGAAAAACATGAGAGCTAAAGTGCTTGAGATCATTTCTTAACTATGCACAGTCTGAGTCAATCTTTCCCACAAAATCCAATGCTATTTTTCAATAGCATCTGCCTGGCTGCATAGGTTTCTTCACCAATCTATGGCAGCATAACACTACTAAGCCAGAGCCATCACACGAAAGGACTAGGAGCAATATACGTCTTTCTTTCCCTCTTACTAAAAGTTAATAAATAGTACTCAAAGAAACACATTTCACAGTTCAGGCAGCGGAAGTCTGACTTCCAGGAAAGTGACTGTACGGATTTCCCATGCAGTGAAATCACTTGCATTGCCTGAAGCTGAACAAAGCTTTGGTGGGTTCTATAAAGTGCTGTCTTTTAGTATTTTATGCCTGTCTTTAGTAGTGTTTTTTTCAAACCAGCACCGGGGTTGTGAGTTTAAAAAAATACTGAAGTAACAGACTGAATTTCAGTGGACACTGGAGCCAGACAGACATTGTACAGTGCACACAGAAATATAATAATAATTAAAAAAATCCCTAACCCAATTATGGTAAAACTCTTCGTCCTTAAAAAGAAAACCAAACGCCCACCAAGCACCAAGAGTAAATCTGAAAGCAACACCTGCCTCCTGGTCCCCTGGCTCATTCCAGGAAGGATGATTACTACGTGAAACAAGCTCAGCAGCAATGGTTGTGAGCCTGAGCCTGCAGGCACTCAGTGCAAAACTCTCCCAGCATTCAGCCCCATGGAAGGGATCCCATTTTCCCCGAAGCTGAAGGGAGCTCCCTACAGACTTCAGCAGACTTTGGACTGACCCCATAGATTGACAGCAGGAGCAGGACCTTGTTTTACAGTCGCTGCTTTTCTACCCAGCCAAGAAAGCCACCCCCTGAAATTCCTGGAGGGGTTTTCAACCTTCCCCTCCATGCATGCATTTAACATCCAGTACAGTTAATAGCAGTTACACATGCATATCAATGGGAGAAAAGTCCCAGTCGAGAGGAATTACTGGTAGTAAGAAAAGAAACCCAGTAGAAATGCTGAGAATGGCTAAAGACCCAACTCCCCAGTCGGTTTCCCTGTTTAACCAGCAGGCGTCTGCCCCGCCGGGCTGTACTGCAGGAAGCTCTAGAAGTGTGTGGTTTTGTGTGCACGGCTGCGTGGCGCACGCGGGACGGGCGAACGGGCGGCGTTGTGCGGCGTGCCGGCCCGTCGGCAAGCTGCCTCCTGCCTCGGCATCCCAGCAGGCATCTCCAGCGCCGGCCCTCGCCGCTCTCACTTGTGAGCTGTGTTGTTATAATCGTCCTGCGCCGTGGCCGGGAGGGAATGGTCTATCCTGAACTCTTCCTCCAGCCCGCTGGGCGCCTTCGCTGAATCTCCCCGGGCTTCGGGTTGGTGGCCGCCCGTGCCGCCTGCCTCGAGCCCCAGGATCTGTCTCTGCACCAGCTTGGAATAAAGCCCTCCTTCTTCCATCAGCTCCTTGTGCGAGCCCTGCTGCACCACGCGGCCCTTGTCCAGCACAATGATGTTGTGTGCCTTCTCCACAGTGCTCAGCCTGTGAGCTATGACGAGCACAGTGTGGTTCTGCAAATCGCCGTAGATCGCCTGCTGAATCTGCGCGGGAGGAAAAGCTGTTAGTGCACGAGCATCGCTGGCACCGCTTTGGGAGGGGAGAAGAGCAGCTTTGTGGCTCTGTGTTAAGAAATCTCTGGGCAGGAGGTTTGCTCTCCTCTGGCTACGCAGAGGACACGAGAGCAGGACTCCCTGTAGCACTACCAGCACCAGCATGTCCATCCTGGCTCTCACTGCCTAGCCACAAATCCTCTCAGTCCAGCCAGCTCACGGATGCGGTATGCATCCATCCGCTGCCAGGAAAGGGCTAGGGTGGTTAAATGACAGGTCTGCTCTTGCATGCTGGGCTCTCGTTAGAGCTGGATGCAAATAAAGGCCACGCAGCGTTGGCACAGACTGCGGGAAGCTGACACCTGGGAAATGCGGCTGCTTAGAAAGGTGGGGCTGTTTCCTGGGAAGCTAACAAGGCAAACCAAGAGAGCAGCTTTCCAGCCAAGAGCCAGACAAAGGCGCTAAGATCTGAAGGCTGGCAGATGGTCACCGGGCACACATCAAATTGACACCCCCAGCTATCCAAAACCAGCCCCAGGCCGGCATCAGATACCACGCATGATGCTGAGGACAGTGCTCTGCTGCTGGTAGAGCCGTTTGGTTGTCACATCCCAGTGAGAAAAACCACGGCACAGCTCACAGAGCTCAGGGCCTTTCCTGCAAGTATGGCTGGTTCAGTGCCTCAGCTGGGATTTCAGCTCGGGTAGTCCTACCCTGCCTACTGCAGAACCATTTTTAGAGTCTTTCTGTGCGTCTTGGCCCAAAAGGCTGCACGGTGTTGCTGTATGCCAGCTAACACTTCGCACACTTCAGCAGCTGGCAGGGATCCTGACCTGAGAGGGCTTGGCAGGCCCCGACACCCAGGTCACCCACTCACCGCGTGTTCGCTCTCTGCGTCCAGTGCGCTCGTGGCTTCGTCCAGGATGAGGATGGGGGGCGTTCGGATCAAGGCCCTGGCAATAGCCACTCTCTGCTTCTGGCCACCCGACAGCTGAGCTCCTTTTTCGCCTGCCTCTGTTGGATCAAGAGAGAAAAAGGGGGCAAAATAAAAATCAAGAGCTGCCACCAAGTTCAGCGCCCAGCCAACAGCACCAGGATGGTGGCATGCTTTGAAGCAAAGACCAGATAAATGCTACGGCTCCTGCTCACTTGGCAGATTAATTTAAATGTATTAAACACCTGCAAGGCTACAGTCCTTCCCTCCGGCAGCAAGTTCTCCAAGTCCCAGGGTGTGAGGGACTGATGCTCATGGAAACAACCAAAGGAGGAAGTCCCCGAGCCTGGGAGATCATCCAGGTCCCAGCTTCCCTCTCTGCCTTCTCATAGTTCCCTAGGTACAACTCAGGGTCAGGGCAAAGGGAGGGATGTCAGTACCTGTGTGGTAGCCGTCCTGTAGCTCCGTGATGAAGGCATGTGCGTTAGCCTTCTGGGCAGCCTGAACAACCGACTCGAAGGAGGCCGAAGCTAAGCCGTAGGAAATATTATCAGCAATGGAGCGAGCAAACAGCACCGGCTCTTGGCTCACCAAGGAGATCTGCAGAAAGAAAGGGAAGAGCAGGCAGTAAGGAGCTGGAGACACGACGTCTGACATCTCAGATCAGCAGCATTTGTTCCTGCCAGGTAAGGACTTGAGTGGGCAGAGCCCCACCATTAAACTGAGAGACAGAAATTGCTCAACGTCAGCTTCCAGCGACGCTGGTACTGACAGGGTGCTGGGAGGCTGCTGCATAGGAAAGAAAACGCAGGCAGTGCTGGTATGTTGGCACCTCAGATGGGCACCCCCTGTCCAGCACCCTGCTGTGGTTTTGCTCCAAGCCCATAATTCCCAGCACTGTCTGCTCTTCCCAGTATGGGAAACCAGTTGCTGGGACAAGGCAGACCGGACAGACCTCCCAAAATCTTGCTGATTTCCCGTTCAAGGCTAGTTGTCACAAATGGGCCCTGTGAATAATCCCCCCTGCGTCTTTTAATCCAAAATTAGGAAGTTCTGGACATAGCTGATGCAATTCCTTAATTGCTTAGCAACGGTCTCCCTGCCCCACTGTACAGCCATTGCTGCTCACTCTCAAATTCCGCCTTTGTTAAACAGCCTATATTGAAATAAATTGAACCCTCCAAATTATTGCTCAGAACGGGACGTGAAGAGAGCCAGCAGGATACGGTCATATTTTAATTGACTTCTCCCCATGCTCCTAACACCACACCAGGCCTGCTAAGCTGAAAGACTTGCTTGTCTTTTAGTTTTCACTCAGTACAGGCAGGGAATGTAAATTAGTCACACTGACTTTGGCTTTCCAGCCTGCTTCTGATCAATTGTTTTCAGGTTTTCCTGCTGACTCGCGAGGCCATTCACTCTGGGGGCAAACAAAGCGGGCAGTTACTTGCAGAGGAGATGGAGACTGATCTGTGCTGACATGCAGACAAGAGACAAGGGGCCCAAACCCCTCTCTCCTGGGGAAAGCACCCAGCCCCTCCACTGCTCCTCCTGCTGCTGGCATCCTGAGCAGTTTAAATCCCAAAATCTCATCTGAGAATTACTTTGAGATCTTAAGGTGGAACATGCTGGAGGACTGTAAAACACTTTTTCCGAACTCACCTTAGACTGTAATTAATCAAACAATGAAAACTGTATTTCTAATGGGTTGTCCAAAAAATACAAAAACACAACATGTTGCTTGTCCTGGTTTTGGAAGACTTCCCCCTCCCCACGAACCGATCACTGCCCCTTTCCCTTCTGCCCCCACAATCTAAATTTGTTTCCTGGACCACCTCCAGCTTTCCGGACATTTCGGAGGCTGCCAGCTCAAATCCACAGCCACATGCACCACTGCCATCCATCCCCTCCGACCACGGCAGGCGCTAGCTAGAAGACACGTAGCAGTCGCTCGTACCACTGAGTGCAGGTACTTGTGATCGTACATGTTAATGGGACGCCCGTCGAGCAGCACCTGCCCATCTTGCAGAGGGTAAAAGTTCTCCAGGATGTTGACGCAGGAGCTCTTCCCGCTGCCCGAGGGGCCCACCAGTGCCGTCACTTTGCCGGGGTGCAGGGTGAAGGACACGTTCTGCAACACGGATGGGAGAGTGTGGTCAGGTGCTGGCCTTCACCAAGGTCCTGGGGCAGTGCTTTGGGCACTGTGCAGGGGATTTAGCCAAATTGCGGTCCCCACCTTGATGGCGAGCTGCTTCAGACATCTCGCCTACAAAAGACTAGCTGTTTGCTTCTCCTCCCAGCTCCCTTCCTCCGAGGAAGCAAGAAGCCTGCAAGCTCGCTTTGAATTTGCCTGCTTGCGTGGCAGGACGTCCAAAAACTGCACGGCTTTGCTGTCTTGCCCTGCCCTGTGACCTCAGCCCCTCTCTCACATGGAAGCAGCCTGAGACAACTTGGCACAAAGCCCTGTACCACGCTGACATGTTCAACGTCTGAGCTGGGAACAAGGGTTTTATTAATAAAACTCCTTCCCTGTAAGGAAAGGCAGCTCTGGACACCCACTGTTCATTATGATCTGTTTGCCAGCATCCCACTGAGCCTGCCTTTATGCATCTCCAGAAGGGCAGCTGACCTTCCCTGTGGGCTGGGGATCAATTATTGTCTTGACAGAGGAATATCGTGATAGGAATATCCTCCCGATGGGGAGTTCTCTGCACTGGTGGGGCTCACCTGGAGGACCTGCGTGGCAGAGCGAGTGCGGTAGGAGAATGTCACGTTTCTGAACTCCACCTTCCCATCCACGTGGTCCGGGGCCAGAGACCCATCGTTCACCATCGTTGGCTTGCGGTCGATGAACTCGAACACCTTCTCAGCAGCTCCCACCCCCTGCATCAGGCCGCTGTAGACGGAGCCCACGGACTGGAAGGGAAGAGGCAACGATGAAACCCTCTCAAGTGATGGAAACAGCAATCACAGCCACTCGTGAGGAGAGTGGTCAAAGTGTTTCCAAATCCATCACCTGGTGTTAACTAGAAGCAGACAGAGAAAGAAAGCTCTTACCCTCACCCAAGGTTTATTCCTCTCCGGAATAACGCCCCATCACGCTGGCCCTTCTCTGTTAAATCCAGAATTGCTGAACAGCCTGTACTGCAACTGCCCCTCCCATTGGAGGACGAAAAAAAACAAAAACCCAAACCATACGAAATGCACACCAAAACCACAGCCTGGAAACACCACCAGAGCCTGCAGTTATCAGCACAGATGGTGAGAGCTGGGCGAGCTGTCTCCGGCTCTGCTCTGTCACTGAAGCACCGCTGAAACCAAACTTGGCTGCGAGGAAACCTGGACTTGCTAATTTCTGCCTCAATTAGCCAAAATGACACCTTGGCGAGGGGGAGGCAGCCCCGGGTGGGCTCCACTGTCCCGCCCACAATCCCAGCTCACTAACATGCTGCCAACGCAGCAGCTTGCAGCCTGTTCCAGGGAAGTTAAAAAAAATAAAGTAATGTAATTAAGCTCTTAATGAACCCTGAAATTTAACAGGCAGACGCACAATCTCGGCATCCTTCATACCACGAAACGTGCTTGGGAGACAGCCAGGATTCTCCTGTTCAGCGGGGCCAGCCCAAACCTTTTGGTGCTGATTGCCTTATTGGTGCTGAGCTGCTCTGGGTGCTTTCAGGTGTCCAGGTGTTAGCAGTGGCTGTGTTTGTGGGGCCATAGCGGGATGAGAGCAGGGAGCAGAGGGCACACAGGTGGGTGAAGCCACCCATGTGGTAGGGTAGGCAACACCGGGTCTAGTCCTGCAACTGCAGAGACTGGGAACATCTGGAAGACGAACATCACCTTGATACGGGGTGTCCCAGAGGGATCAGGCTCACCTCCATGCAGTCTCCCAAGACGAACTCATAAATGATGAAGGATATCAGGTTTCCGCTTGTCATTTGCCCAGAGATCACGAGGTGCCCGCCGTAGTAAAGGATGCTGACCTGGACCACCAGGAGGGTCAGCTGAAAGCAAGCAAACAGCCCCAAATCAGCAAGGACGACTGATGTTTTGGTGTTGCTGTAGTTACCCACACAACAGCCCACAGCTCAGGAGCTGACATTTATTCTTTGAGCCCCAAACCAAGCATCCTTGACAGCGCATGGCTGACAGCAGTGAGGATGGATACGAGAAGGGAAAAACAACTCAGGTACTTGGGCTGGGATCTTTCAGCAAAACAGGAATCCAGAGGGGCAACAGCCAAGGAAGGAGAATTTATCTGAAATCACAGTGCCTCATCGATGTCTCTTGAGCTAATATCCTCAAGGATAATGATCCATGCTTGAATTACCCAACACATGCAGTCACCTCGCCACTAAAATAAACTCTGTTATATGACTGTGACACATTTTAATTTAGAGCACCAAACCAAGCCAAGAGCTAATGCACAAAATCCCTGCAGCACAACCTCAGCTCTCGCTTGAGATCAGTGTGTGGGGGTGCCACCTACTCCACGGAGACAGCTCAGCCCTGACGTGACAGATAACAGCCCCGTGCCTTTAGTCAGCCTGCTTCTTTCCACGCAATGCCCAGCGCTCTGCGCAACGTTTGCCACGCAGGCTGCTACTGGGGAAAAGTTCCTTTTCTCTCCACCAAGATCTGACCTTAAGATCCTCAGTTTCCTCTGAGAAAGGCTCCGCGAGGGCTGTGCTAAATCTGTCAGCTTCTTTTTACGTGAGCCCCACAGGAGCAGTTTTAATGGTTTTGGACTCCTTTGATTCAGCGGGATCTGTTCTGACCCAGTTCTTGCTGCTGGCTTCACCTGGTTGTGTAGGAACAATGCTAGAAATGCTCCGATTTTGCTTCCAGCTTTGGGAACCCGTAAGCCTCCCACAGCTGCACGAGGGCGTCATACCTCAAAAAACCTTTCAACAGCATCCCTGAAGTCGTGTGGGTAAGGGCAGCCCAACACAAGGGCTTTGCACTGCCTTAGCTGCTGGTGCAGAAGCCCTGGACCATCTGGTCCCAAGCAGTGAAAAAACCACTTTGCAAATAAAAATAAAACACAACAAAACAAAAAAAATCAGCAGCCTCCCCTCACCACTGCCCCCACACAGAAGATCCCTGTTTCTGAGCAGAGGCTCAACCAACGCAGCGGCTGCTTCCTGGCTGGAGCAGCCGGAGATGAGCTGGCACAGGCATGCAATGCAGCAACCTGAAAACACGGGGTTTTCCACGACCTTGAGCAGTTATCAGTGATATTTTTATTTACAGGAGAAAGCAGACTGCTCAGTGGCGTGATGCAATGCTGCCCTAAGGGGGAACGGAACGTATTTTCGATGAGTTCAAAAAAAATAATAAAAAATATCAAGAGATGGTGGTTTACTGGCAGCAGACACCAAGGCTGGGCTCATCCCACAGAGCTCTCTGAGAGCGTGGAGCAGCACGGACATCACACCACGCGTGGTTTGTCACCTGAAGTGATGTCCCCTGCCCGTCCCTAGTGCTGGTCACCTACCCCGCTGGACCACACGTAGTAGGTGTAAGCCAGGGCCTCGCGCTTGTTCAGTTTGTACACCTGCTGCAGCTTCTGCCAGTACACGTTGGCCTCTGTCTCCTCGTTTGCAAAGCTGCGGACAGTCTTCATGGCAGAGATGGTCTCTTCAGCGGTGTTGTTGGCCTTGGCCAGGGCATTCTGCACGTCCTTGGAGAGTTTCTGCAAGGAGCAGAAGCAGAGGGAGCTCAACACACATCCAGCTGCCCTTTCTCAGGCTCAGGAGAGGGCACGGTGGCATTTTCCAAGGCTATGGACTGAGCCAAGGCTGAGCACTGGGATGCATCCCCCACCTCAGGACAGTGGGGCACGTGGTGTAAGACTTGTGCGGGCCACAGGCTGTGGCATTAACCACGGGGGACAGGCCTTTGGCATCGAAATGGAGCTTGGGGCTAGGTTTAACCCTCCACCCGAGTCACTCCAAAGGGAGAGGAGAGGAGAGGACATTCAGCAGATGAACGAGCAGGCACATATGGGACATCTTGTGGGCAAGCTACCTCTCCTGTCAGCTCCTGAGCACGAAGATAACAGCCAGGCCTATGCTAATCTGCCCACATAGCTGTAACACTGTCCTTCTGCCCCCACTGCAGCCAGCAAAACACCCCAATATCAATCCCTGCAGCTCCAAGGCCACCCACAGTCCCCACAACAGCTTCTCAAGGGGGCCAGCCCAGCGCCGTGGCACACGACAGCCACACCAGCCCCTCCTGCCTACCTTGTAGTACTTGCCGTAGACGTCGGACACCAGCATGATGATGGGGAAGCCCATGAAGGTGACGAGCGAGAGCTTCCACGAGAGGCTGAACATGAAGAAGATCACCCCTGTGGCCTTCACGACGTTGCGCAGGAAGATGTTGATGTTCTGGGAGACCAGGTCGCTCACGATGGTCGTGTCCGACGTCAGGCGGGAGATGACGTCCCCTGCAGGACCGAGGGGTTGGGGAAGGGAGAGAGGGGACACATCACCACAGCAGGTCAATGCCTGGCCGTGTCCCGTGTCCCATGATGGGACCACACACAGGAGCTCCTCATCCAGCCCAGGCCCTGACTAAGGGTTTGCTGAACAGCATGGACGGGGATCCACAACAGTGAATGTGAAGCAAAGCAGAGGAGCTCAGGCTGCTGGATGCACACGGGACATGAAATGCATCCAAAAGCACAAACTACAACCTCGTGTCACTCAGGACATCTGCAGAACTAAGGGGACTGCCTCTGCACTATACCCTGGAGGGCACCCTGTGGGCACACAGGCTGCCACGTGGGTGTTCACTGGGCTGAACACCCCTCTGGAGCTGTCACCCCAGCCCCCAGCTCATTTCTGAATGATGCCAGGAGCCCTCCACGAGCCTGCCAGGGGCTGCTGGCACCTTTCCCTGCTGTCCTCGCAGGACCAGAAGCACTCCTGGCACAGCACGCCCCGCAGAGGATGAGGCAGCTTTGGGTTTAGCTGTGTGTCCTGCAGCCTGGAGGAGGCCCAAGTGACCTGGAGGATGTGGGTGTGACAACTAAGGACAAAGCTCCTGCAGTGGAGATGAACATTAAGAGCCAGCAAACACCACCCTGAATTTCTAAGTACTTGGCCTGTCTTCGAGTGCAGCCAGGGCCGAATCCCCGTACTGAGCAACTGCTAGTCCAGGGTTACTGATCCCACTTCCAGTAACATCTCCAGTGTCCTCAGCTACCAGGGCAGCTTGCAACGATTGCTAAATAGAGCGGTAACCTCAAAACTAAAAATATCGCCAGGAAGAAATTAAGTGTGGGAAAAGTTGCAGCCGACTGGGACCACGCCAGAATGACACAGCCGGGGACGGGACTGAGTGGCAAGCTGGGAAAGCCACAAGCAAGCACAGCAAGCTTTACACGCCCAAGGTTTCCAGTGCCTGGAGCAGAGATGGAGGGCAGCTGATCAGTGGGAACTGAAGGGAGGTGCAGGAAGGGGAAAGGAGGTGTTTTGGAGATGACATGGCCAGAGATGAATGTGTCAGCCCCAGGGCTGCTGGATGTCAGGCTGGTTGGTGGCAGAGTGACATCCTCAAGGTGCTGGGCAATCCTGACCCCATGGCAGGGAGGTACCCAAAAGGTTGAAAAAATAAAATAAAATAAAATAAAATAAAAGCTTTCTATCCCCATTTCTAAACACGAGCATTTGGGTGCCACCTCCAGCTACCTGCCAGGAGGGCAAACCAAGGGGAAAAATACCGTACGCTGGGACGGGATGGAGGGACTAGAGCAAACCCAGGGGAAAGGGGAACCCACCTGTACGGTTCTCATCAAAGAAACTCATCTCTTGGGACACCAGCGACCTGAAGAGGCAGTTGCGGAGGCGGATGTTCAGCCTTGCAAATATGAGCGTAAAAACGCCGCCCCGGATACCTGCGGCAAATGAGCTAATTGCAGATAAGAAACGTTATAGACCAGTGGACACGAAACCCACTCCTCAGCAACACAAACACACCAACGCCCACGCCGAGGGCTTGGGCAATGCTGTGCCGGTACCGTTTCCACCCCGGGAAGTGATGGTGTTACCAACCCCACAAGGGGGCACTGGTCCTAACCCCAGCAATGACACCCATCAGGACGGGACCCGGTGCTGCCAGGACAACCTTCCCTGGGGGGCCCATCCCCTGTGCCTGCTCCTGCTCCCCCACCACAGGCAGATGGACGAGGAGGGCTATGCGATGGCCTCCCCACCACCACCACGGCCTCGCAGCGCCACAAAGCACCGAGAAGCCAAAACGCATCCCTGGGCGCCAGCCCCCGCGATTACCTTCCTATGGCGAGCAGCGACATGACCAGCACCGCCGTGGAGAAGCGGTCCATGCTCTTCTGCACCACGATGCCGTCGATGGCCAGCCCCGTGTAGTAGGGCAGGAAGGTCTCTCCTGTACGGGAACATAGGACGAGAGGTTACAGACCCACCACAGGACCTGCATTCCCAGCCACGAAGGCCCTTGGCCAACCCCATCCCCACCACGCAGGTACCTCACATGAGATGTACCAGGAGGGACAGCCCACAGAGACATCCCATTTCCCATTGCATTTTATCCTCCACTGTACATTTTGCCCTTTTAACTATTCCCCCAGCCCGTTTAGGAGGTGCCACCCATCTCAGGAGCCCCCCACGTGGCTCCTTCCCTCCCGACGAGGGGCAGACGGCCCCCTCCAGCCCCTCCGCTCACCCAGCGCAGCCACCAGGAGGAAGAAGGAGGCGATGCCCAGGAAGAAGGCGTCCGGTTTGGTGTACGACAGCAGCTTGTGGATGGTGGGACCTGCTGCCTCCTCCCGCTTGTCCCGGGGGGCATCGCAGCTCTCCTCCGCCTCGGTGCGGGACTCGGAGCCGGGCCCCAGCGCCTCGCGGGAGGACGTCACGCAGGCCAGCAGCTGCCACAGTCCGAAGGTGGCCGCCAAAGCCACGTAGGTCCAGGCAAAGAGCCCCCAGAACCAGGGGTCCTTGATGGTCCTGCGCACCTCCGAGTAGAGCAGCAGCTTCACCATCATGTAGATGCCCATGAGGAGGCAGACGACGGCGATGAAGGTCCGCGAGGCCCTGAGGCGCCGGGGGCCGTAGGCTGTGTTGGTGGCCACCCCGATGGAAGCCCCCAGCAGCACGCAGCTGCGGTAGAGGCAGCCCCCCCAGACGTCCAGCAGCGAGTTGAAGATGTTGAAGTGCCGCAGGTCCTGCAGGATGTCCCGGCCACCCCGGCCGTGGGCGTAGAGCAGCGTGGTGACCGCCACATCGACCCCGCTCAGCACCAGCGTGCTGGCCACCGCCTTCCAGGCACGCATCCTCCCGGCCGGGTTGGGAGCCACCGAGGCGGTGGGGGGGACGGTTCTAGTGCAGGGAGGACATGGCCACGGTGTCCTCTGCGTGGGGTGAGAAGAAGGGGATGGGGTTGGTGTTCACCACCAGGAGGTGGTGGGGAAAGGGGAGCAGGGTGCAAGTGCCTGTAGGGGAAGCCATGCCAGCCGCCCAGCATCCTGATCCCAAACACCACTATCTGTTCCTTCGTCCCCTCCTCTTCCCCTCTGTATATGCTCTGAGATAATTTCATGGAATTGAACGCCCAAATGAAGACAAATTCCCCCTCCCACATCTCTCCATCCATCCTAAATCCTGAGCCTGAAACCTCCCCTTGCATCTCAGTAGGAAACTTCATCCTCGCTTGCTGTGATGGCCCTGGGCCCACCCTGAGGTCCCAGCTGGGCGATGCTGGGACACGGGCACAGGCCCACGGGGCCAGGACATCTGTGCAGCCCTCGTGCCCTGTGCTATGGAGCCGTGTGGTTATTGAACCCAGATATTTGGGATCTGAGGGTCCCTCCCTGCTTTCCCTGGGAGGGAGCTGAAATCAAGCACTTGATCAAAACCCTATGAAACCGTATCAAAGCAGAAGGGAGAGCAGCTCTGCTTTGTAACAGCTTCTCCTCTTAGAAAACCAACAAAAAATGCATTATCTCCAAAAAATGCATTATCAGTGATGTCTTGAGGCCCCTTCCAACCCCTACAATCCTGTGATTACAGCTCCAGGAGCCACAGCACCCTCCCAAATAACCATTTGGGGCAACCCTCCGAACGTGCTGCATAAAATTCAGAGGCTGCATAAAATTCATTAAAAAATCACGAGGGAAAACTACAAAGCAGCTGGAAACCCACAGCCGCATCCCACGGGAGAGGGAGGCTCCGAGGCGGGACACCGCCCTTGCTACCACGCGGGGCTCCGACCCCACGCGGGGATGCTTGGGACCGGCTCCGAAGTGACATAAAAAGCAGTAAAAAATAAAAATAAAAAAGTGGGACTTCCTTCCTGCCCACCTGAGCCATGCCCAGAGGTGCTGCGCTTCAGGACGAGGCAGCGTGACCGATCCACGCGGGAGCAGCCCCGTGGAGCAAGGAAGGGCCGTACAAAGGCCCCCCGCGATCCGTGGGCACCGGGGCGTTGCGGGGTCCACGGAGAGCCCTTTTGGGCTCTCCGTGGACCCCGCAACGCCCCGGTGCCCGTGTATGGAGTCTTGCCCCACCCCAGCATCCTCCCACCCACCTACCCGCACAACCCACGCAGGCAGCTTTTCCCCGCGCCGCACCCCCTTTTCCCACCAACCGCCACCTCCGCCCACCCCTCCGTGCTCCGGCCATTCCGCAAAACCCCTCAAAACCGGCGCGGAGCCCCAAAAACCCTCCCAAATCCCAACCCACGCAGCGCGCCCCAGCCCCGCTCCCTACCTGCGGCGGCTCCGGCGCCGGCGCGCCCGCTGCGGGAGAAGGTCGCGGGTGGGCGGGGCTTGTCCCAACAAGCCACGCCCACCTCCCCCTTAGCCACGCCCCCTCGCTGCGGCGCTTTCCCGCCGGCGCCACCGTGTGCCGGGAACGGAGGGTGACCAAGGGGGGGGGGGGGCACCGGTGTCGCCCTCCGGTGTCACCCCCCCCCGGCGTCCCCCAGCCCTGCACCGCCTCGGCCAGGGGAGCCTCAGGGTCCCTCCCCGCACCCTGCAAAATTTCACAAAATTTATTTTATTTGGGTAGAAAATAAGAGGGAAAAGATGAAAGGGCCCTAAACCGGGCTTGGCGGGGTTTTATATGGACCCCAAATACAAGGAAACATCAAACCCGGCTTGATGGGGTTTTAAATTAGCCCCTAATAATTAACCCCTACTACAAGGAGTGCTGCGAGGGGTCTGTTTTCAAGAAATCTGGTTTATAAATGTTTTTGAGCCCAGATAAGCACACGCCAGCACTCAGCCTCTTCCCTGCTCAGCACCCAGGTGGGTGACAAGTGACACCGGCGTGGCCTGGGTCAGGGGTCCTAGCACGGGACTTTAACAGGGTCTGCAACCCCATCAGTGCGGCATCTGAGAGATTCCTGGAGTTCACCCTCTGTCTGGGGAGAACAGAAGGAAGAAGGCAGTTTTCTCCGCCTGGATAACCAACAAATGAGAATCTCGCGTTTCGTTGTCGATTTTAATTCTGCTAATGAGTGCTCACAACTAAACAGCTCGCTTCAAGCCATCCCCACGGCCACAGGGATGCAGCCAGACCTGGTGTGGCTCTTCCTGGGTCGGGCTGCCAGCGGGGAGGGCAGATTTAAGCCGGAGGAAGCAGACTGCGACCTGGCGAACGCCGCCTCCTTTCTGGTCCTTCCCCTCTCTGCCCCCAGATCGCTCCCCAGACCTCATTTCAATGATTCTCGTGTTCCAGGAGGAGCCTCTCGGCACCACCGAGCCCCCTGCTGCCCCCAGACGAGGATGGTGCCACTTCTCTGTGCCGTAGGGATGGTCCAAACCTGGACCAGGAAGGGACGGAGCAGAGCCCCTTGTCTGAACCTTCCCCTTCCTTGCTCCCCAAGACAGATCAGATGCGTCCGCGCGCTGGGCTCCCACACAGCTGGGACACAGCCCTCAGGAACAGTTCATTCTGCTGGTCCCAGCCCTGCAGGACCCCCAGAAACACCCCAGCAGCTAACTGGTTTTCTTCCCCCCGGCCATGCTCTGCTCAGGCGGCAGGACTGTCTCGATTTGGAAGGACACAAACTGGCCCTTCTTCAGCTTCTTGAGGGGAGAGGCGCCGTTGCTCCCAAACACGTTGTCTTCCACTTTGAAGGCGAGAGAGGGCAGGCCCCGGCTTTTCCTCTTCATGCTCTTGCGCTCCCGCTTGTAGGCTGTGGTCATGTTGGCGATCACCTGTAAAGCAGAGGAGAGGCTGCTTAAAAAATCAGCTCAGCCCTGCTGCAGCTCTGCGGGCAAAAGCTGTACCGACAGCGTCAGCACTGCTGGCGGCACCTCGAGGCACTGGAGGGACCAAACGAGGTCTTTCCACCTCATCAGCCCCGAACTCGCAGAACTCATGGTAAGAAATGACAATTTGTGACTGTGCTCAGAGTTCTCCATCAGTAGAGGGCAGAATGGGATCTAGGCTGGAGCTTCAGGAAGCTCTGAGCACCTCCTGTCAACCACAGCTCCTGCTCCTGCCCTGTTTGCAGGTGGTACCAACGACCCGGACACCAGACGGGGCAGGACACCTCAGTGTGACCTCGCCTACCTTTTTTTTTTTTTGGCACACAGGTCTCCAAGCACTTCCCAAAGGACACTGAGGCGATTTTTTGAGGCAGGAAAACAAGACATGGAGACAAAACACTTTACCCAAGGTCATCCCACAAATTAGAGCCAGCCAGGAACTGAACGCTGGCCTTGCTCCTTGAATCCAGACCACGGGGCTGCTGGCCTTCATGGGGGAGAGCCCACAGGCAAGGGACTCCTGTGGGGTGGCATTTCTGGAGAGACAGGGGGCTCGGCAGCAAGACTTACAATTTCTTTCACAGCATTCTGCTGCTCCTGCACGGCGGCTGTGAATGGCGGGAGGCCGTCTGCCTTGCTGGAGCTAACGCCCTGCTCCTTGGAGTCCTTGACAAAATCCACCTGCAAGGCACAGACACGTGGGCGTCACCCCGTCACCGCGCCAGCACCAAAACCTCCTGCACGACTCCGCTCTGCCAAGAGGTTACCTCGGAGGACAGGCAGACGTATCTGTTGAACATGAGGAAGAAGGGGGTGTACTTGGTGGCGGCGTTGACCGAGGTGCGGAAATCGAAGAGCACGGGGTCAAGGTGGGCGTCCCACTCGCCGGGCTTCTCGCTCACCACGCTGCAGATGGAGGATCTCAGCACCTCGGCGCTGCGCTCGTCCAGGCTCGGGCAGTCGGCGGGGTCTGCGGGGGTGAGGATCTGTGAGATGTTCCAGCGCTCGCAGAGATGCCGGCTGACCTGCAAAGGGCACCGCAGCAGTGAGCGGCCTCCCCGTGCCACGTGGCTGCAGGGGGGGGCACTCATGGCGCTGCCTGTAGCAAAAAAAAAAAAAGGAGCTGAAATGCTCCCCGAAGCCTGAGGTACTACAGGAGAGGGAGAAAGGTGTTAGCGGGCATGGCAAGCTCGCTGGAGAAGTCATGGCCTGACCAAGTATTTTGCAACAACCTTTGTAACTCAGCTTGAGGCTTCTCACAGCACTGGCAAACTGTGTTAATCCCAGCGTAGGGCAGAAAGCTCAGGGGCATCATCTCACGGGACTCTTCCTTCCGAGCAGAGAGGCTGCAGTGCAGCTGGAGGACTTGCACCACCCAACTACGGCCTCTGATCAGGGTGAAAGCTTTGGAAAGCACCTACAGGGTGGTGACAGGGCTGGGGCTGGGAGGTGGCAGCAGCAGCTCCTTGCACCCTGTGCACGGCGCGCTGTGGCTCTGCCTGTCGGACCTGCTGTCTAAAAAAAGCTTGAGACCACGTTGCTTTCCCCTGAACCACCCAGCGTGTGACCTACCTCCTCGCAGAAGTCCCAGCTCTGACTGGCGTAAATGTTCTTGGACGCTCCGAACCTGAACAAGAACAGGACACACAATTGGTTTTACTCCACAGACCACAAAGCAGAGCAGCCGATCCTCACAGGAAATGGGGTACAGGAGGGACAGAGGGTCCCCAGTGGGGAGAGGCAGGCGTGACCTCG
Source organism: Netta rufina (assembly GCF_964035555.1). Lineage (NCBI taxonomy): Eukaryota > Metazoa > Chordata > Aves > Anseriformes > Anatidae > Netta > Netta rufina. The sequence continues at coordinate 12,752,960 of NC_140141.1, read as the reverse complement.
CCTTGCCGAGAGCAGGGAGAGCTCTGCTGCCCATATCTGTTCTGAAACAGCCAGGCCTGTTTGTTCAGGAATGATAAGGCAGCAGGAGAAGCAAGCAAAGTTTCTTGCTCTCAATGCAGTCTCTGCTGGCCCCACACATTTTCCACGAGGTACCGTGGTGAGGGGCACCACACGAGTGCAAAACAAACGCTCCCTGGAAGGGATCAGGGTACAGGTTAGAGCTTCTGCAGGGAACTGGGGCACAAACTCCCCTGACCTTGGAGCTACGCAGAGAATCATTTTGGCCTCTTTCTCCCTTCCCCTCCTAACAGGAGGAGACCAAGCTGCTCCCAAGGACTTTGTAAAGAGCAAATGCAAGGCACTGCATGGCCTCTCCTGCAGGAGAGAGCGCGTGCTCTTGTGGGGAACCATCTTGTGGACACAGAACCTATCTGCAACACTTCCCAGAGTGCCCCACCTCACTGCAGAGGCGCAGTGTAACTGACAAGAGAAGAGCCCACCTGTAAAAAATTGTAGCTAGGGCTTTAGCCACTGACAAGGGATCTTTCTTCTGCAGAGGAACAGCCTCAATCCACTTAGTGAAATAGTCGGTCACAAGGAGGACATGTGTATTGCTCTGGCTTGTCTCAGGAAAAGGTCCTGCATAAACAAGCACCAAGAAAAATCAACATGATGCCACAACATCACCCAAACGAGGAAGGTAAAAACCAAACCTAGCAAAACAATTGCTGCAACAAAGCAAACAACCCTGATTCTGTTCGGCACTGTCGTTTAGACAGTACAGCTCTGTGACCTTTGTCATCAAAAATCCACCCAGCACAGCCTTAATCCTGAGAAGCAATGCACGCCCACAACTCCCACTGTGTGTTGAGTGGGAACCCTGCCAGTCCCTGGATCAGGTTGCACCTCGGTAAGCTGCTATGGCCTCCGTGACACCTCCTCACCGCAGAGCTAGGAGGCTTTCACTCACGTGTGGCCCTAAGTCTGCCACGCTTCCTGACGGCCGGCGCGGAAGCCCTGAAGAGCCTGTTTGACAGCCGCAAACACTCACCGTGAACATCTAATCCCAGCACTTCCCAGGGAGATTCCACTTTAACAGGTCTGGCTTTCCGTGATACATTCTTGTTGTGCTCTGCATTCTGGCACGTTTCACACATTTTGATCTGGGAAAGGAAAAATTCATATCAAAGGCCTTTAAAATAGGCTGACAATTTCCGTCAGATTCAGACTGAACAGGTTATGAATGGGTAGGAGGGGCAGTAATTGTGTACAGCTTCCTTCTACCCTATAAAAATAAGGAGACAAAAGAGAAAGAGGACAAAAAACAACAGGCTGATACAGTTCACCTCTGACAAACCTCACCCAGACAGCTTTCACAGATGCAATAACCAACTTTCTGAATATGATCTATACCAAAGACATTTCTCACCCCGCTTTGGAGCAAATATTTACTGTATTTTAAACTTTTACTGGCTAGGGAAATTGTAAGCCCCAGGGTGCTGGAGGGGCACGGGCTGCTTGGATCATGCAACGTAACCGCACTTCTCCAAAGCAGGCCATGCTGCAGAGCCCTCCTGGAGGGGACTTTCAGCAATACTCCAGGTGAGGCACAACAGCCCGGAGGAGCTGATGGCAACACCAAACAGCTCTCATTGCAATAGTTTAGTGAACTGAGGAGCTCTGGCAGGAATCCATCCTGCTCAAAGCCAATCCCACGTTCCCATCCTGCCCAAAAGTGCCCTGCGTGAGGATGCCAACCTGTGCAGGCTTCCTGAGGCTCTGGGGAAAGACACCCAATTTACCCAGCTGTCTCAGGCCGTTCCAGCAGTTCCACCTAGCAGATGGCTGCAAAGCAAGAGCACCAGAAACAACCCCCTCCTGCATTAGGGCTCCTCCAGCTGCTCCCTAGGGTCTCCTGCCTGAACCCTTTGGGATACGCCGGTGGCACAGCCACAGCCAATGCTCTGCACTCACCCAGTCCACCACATCCTTCACGATGCCCAGCCAGTAGTAGCGGCTCTGGATGCGGTGCACGGTCTTCTTCTGGCCCAGGTGGTTGCCGATCTCGGTGAAGTGGCTCTCCAGGAAGACCTGCCGCCTGCGCTCAGGGTCCACGATCACCTCGCGCTTCTCCTCCTTCTTGGGCCCCACGTAGTAGAGGCAGCCGCCTGCGGATGGGCAGGGAGAAGACGTTTTAGTGCCACACACCTCATGCCTGCTGTCCCCCTTACCCCAAACCCCACAAAACCCCCCACCCCACAGCGACAAAACCCTACTGCAGGCAGCATCACCCCCCTCACACACACACACACACACACACACACCACCGGGAGGCCCCCTCACCCCAAAACCACCTCACAGACCCCCGGAGGGGGCAAAATTCCTGTCAGCACCCCCCTCACACACACACACACACACTGTGAGGCGGCTGTTTGGGGGGAAGGTGGAGGGGTCGCTGCCCACCATCGAGGACGAATTTCTGGGCGTAGCGCTTGAGGTTCTTCCTCTGGATGGAGCAGAAGCTGGGCGGGAAGCAGCCGTCGGCCAGCAGCCGCTGGATGTCGGCGAACTTGCTGCTGGGGCCGCCCGGCTCGGCCGCCGCCGCCGCCACCACCTCCTCCTCGGCCACCTGCAGCGCCGCCTCCATGCTGAGGGGAACCGTGACGGGACCCCCCCGTGCGCGCTCCCGCCTCCCGCCTCCGGGAGCGCGCACCCCTGCCGGGAGCGCGCCCCGCTCCCCCTCAGCCCCTCCTCAGGAGCCGCTGCTCAGGGGCCGGGCGGGAACATGGCGGCGGCGCGGCCGTTCCGGGCGTGCTCCTGTTTCTTCTCCGCTAACCTCTTCGTGAGGCGCTGCGGGCTGCACGTTCGGTACCGGCACCGGGAGCAGCTCCTCAGCGACTACGGGACGGTAACGGAGGAGGGCAGCGGGCAGAGGGGAGGGGGGGGATCGGGGTCCGTCCCACTCGCCCCCCCCCCCCTCCCCCGGGTCGTTGCTCACCGCCGTGTGGGTTGCAGGCGCTGAGGGAGCGCGGCTGCGGCAGCCCTGAGGTGTTGGAGGCTGTGGTGAGGGAGGTGAGCGGCGGGGGGACAATTGGGGGACATTGGGGGACAATAGGGGGTCGGGGGGGGGGGCCCGGTGCTGCTCTGCAGGGAGTTGGGGGGGGGGCTGGGGGTCGGTCTCTGGGTGTAGGTGGTTGTGGTAGGGCTGAGGGAATGGCCTCCAGTTGTGCCAGGGGAGGCTGAGGTGGGAAATTAGGGTTCAGGTGGGAAATTTGGAGGCGTTTCTCCTCAGAAAGAGCAGGCAGGCATCGGGACGGGTGGCCCAGGGAGGTGGTGGCATCACTGTCCCTGGGGGTGTTCAGGGAGAGGTTGGATGAGGTGCTTGGGGACATGGTTCACTGGTGACACTGGTGGTGTGGTGTTCTCAGATCATTTCCAACCCTAACAATTCCGTGATCCTGCTCAGATCAATTCCCTGGCTCCCCAGGCCAGCGAGCTGTCAAACAGCTGGCTCCAACCCCACCCCTCCTTCCTCGTTTTCCCAAAACGTGCCATAACTAATCTCACGGCGGGTTATTAAAGATGAAGAGTTACCCGAATCAGCTGCTGCTCCAGCTGTTTGGTGTGCGATGACAGATCAGCCTGTCCCGACAGCGCTTAGCAGTAATCCCTTCGTGACAAGTCTGGTCTCCTTCCTAGCAAATGTCTTCATCTTGGACAGCGCTTGTGCTGTCAGGATATAAGCCAGGCTCTCAAGGCGTAGGCCGGTGACTCACGAGGTGTCAGAAATGCCTGAAAGGGTTGAAAACTTGCAGCTCCACGTGACATGTCCATGGAAAGGCTTCAGTTATTTTTTTTAAGCCATCCGCTGTGAGAATGTGTCTCAAATCTATTTTAGGCATTTGAATTTTTAAATATTTATAGGTTTTGTCTTGACTACAGAAAAGCGAGGCACGCACTCTGTCTCCCAGAGGTACCCTGAACAAAAATAAGTGGTTTGAAACAATGAGCAGGTTCCTTGAATTGTTTTAGTTACCCATTTGGATTTTCTAACGAGATGCTCTCTGTTTATTCCTAGATCGAGGCAGAAGTGCAGAGGAGAAAGCAGCTAATCCATCAGTCGGCGGAACGCAAAGCCATCATCGCCAGCCGTTACAAACGAAAACACCCCGAAGTGTACGTTCTTCAGGTAGACACTGGGTTTGAAATCTGTTTTGCACCCAAGGAGCTGGCTGAGGGTTTGTTTTTGCAGTAGGGAGCCCTCTTGTCATCAGGATTGTGCACAGTTCTAGAGCTGTGGCTCGTTCTCCAGGCACAATTCCGCCGGGTTTGTAGCCAGATGAGGGTTGTTCATTGTTAAAGCTGCACCAGCACCCGGTACTCAGCTCAGAATACCATCAGTAATTTGGATCTGAAGCATCCCTGCGGCACACAGGGTTAGTGAAAGCTGAGGGACAGCTACAGCAATCAGCTTTTATGCCCCTAACTCACAGAGAAGTTCCAAGTTGCTCTCAGCTGGAGGCTGGCAGCCTGCTGCCTGCCTGTGTGCACCCCTCCCTGTATTGCTCTGTTGTGCTGAGGCCAGGACAAGATGCGAAATCCTTTAGGAATGACTTTGCATTTATCCGTTAGGTGTCCACGCTGTGAGTCAGGCTCTTTCCTGTCATGCTAAGGATAAATCTGGCCGGTTATATTTAGAAATACTCACAAACTACAGGAAAACACAATTTACCAAACCACTAAAAACACCAGTATCGTTTTCTGCCACAAAAGTAACCCAAGTGTCACCAGCAGCCTTGCTCCCTAGACTCTATAAAATTTCTGTGCCTTTGTGGAAGCCTGTTTCCCTCTGGGGCTGTAAAAGACAGCGCAAGCTAATTGTGTGTCTGTTTCTATTTGTCTTCCTTCCCTGGATGCCAGGATTCTTTCCTGGCCCCGGAATTTTTAGAAATCGTTAGCTACTGCACTTCACCAGATGCTCATCTCGATGGCCTCCTGCGCTACACCGAGTCCTTCTCAGGTAAAAAAACAAAACAAAACAACCCATCATCGACAAAGAGCACCCGCGTGATGCTGAGCCTCAGCGATGACAGCTGTTTTCGAGCCCTGTCTTTAATAGCTCGGATTTGATACGCAGCCGAGACGAGCAGGATGTTATTTTCTGCCTGATGAGAGTCTCTGGAGAGGCAGTGTTGTGCAGCAGTTGTGCTCTGGATGAGATCCTGTGTTCTGCCTTTCCTGTCCCAGCCTGCTGATGTCTCAGCAGAGGCTCTCGCTGCAGCAGGGCTGGGGTTTTGGTTGTACCGTAACCTCGCAGGGGAGCCCGCTGAAGGAATCCTGCTTGCTAGGAGGCTTGGTTTTCCCTCCCCAGTGCTTTCCCGTTTCAGACAATCCCCCTAGGTTAGTCTGAGCTGAAATATTCTCAGTCTGGCTTTCAGCCTTTTTAAAAGAGATCTGGGTTTTCAGCTTCCCTGGTGGCATTCGTGAAGCTCTCTTTCTACCAGAAATGCTGAGAAAAGCTGAAAAGTTGTCTCCTTTTCTCAAAGCAGAGAAGAATGTGTGTGCAGAGCTCTGCTCTCCAGAGCTTCTCAGAGCATTTCCGTGGCACCTGCAGCAGGCATTTAAATCGGTGCCAGGTCTCCCAGCTGGCTGGAGAAGCCTCAAAGCAAGGGCCCAGTGTGCAAAATAACAAATCCATCCCAGAGCCGATCCTCAGGACCAGCGCCAATCCTCTGAGCAGCTGGAGCACGACGTGAAGCGTGTGGGTGCTGCGTTCTCACCAACACGAGCACAGTCTAGCTCGGCAGCACACCAGCCAAGCACCCTCCTGCCTGTTATTTCCCCAGCTGTCTCCCTTCTCTTGGCAGATAAGAGGATCTATCGGCTGCCAGTGTTCACGGAGGAGTTCTGCCGAGCCTTCATTGAGGAGCTGGAGAACTTTGAGCAGTCGGACATGCCAAAGGGCAGGCCCAACAGTATGAATAACTACGGGGTAGGACTCAGCAGCTCTCGTGCTTCTGTAGGGGGAGCGTTCACGAGCAGACTTTGTTTACCTCGCTTCAGGATCCTTTCAGTTCCAAAATGTCTGTATTTGAGTCCAGCTTTGTTTGGGTACAGCCTCCTTAAAGGCTGAGGGAATGTGAGTGACTTGTCCGGAGATAAAAGGACAGGGAAAGGCAGGGACAGGGTGTGGGAGCTGGTATTTCAGAGCAAAGAGTGCCTTGCATTTAAACAACACACATCTAAATCGAGGCATCTGGTTCTAAAGAACACTCAACTTTTGATCTTACTCTGTTCACCATCACTTTCCACCTGATCTTCTTTCCTCTCCCTGTAGCTGGAATCTTTGTTCTTTGGTTCTTTATCTGAGCAAGCAGCAGTGTTGGAACAGAACAAGGCAGCTTAGTACTTGATGAAGCAGCAGAGAACCCAGCTGCTGGTCAGCTGCTCCCAGCTCCTCTCTCTGTGGCAGGTCTTGCTCAACGAGATAGGGATGGATGAAAACTTCATCACGCCCCTGCGGGAGAAATACCTGCGGCCCATAACGGCTCTGCTCTACCCCGACCTGGGGGGCGCCTGCCTGGACAGCCACAAGGCGTTCGTGGTCAAATACGCGCTGCACGAAGACCTGGATCTCAGCTCCCACTACGACAACGCAGAGGTCACCTTAAACGTTTCGCTGGGGAAAGACTTCACAGAAGGCAGCTTGTACTTCGGGGATTTCCGGCAGGTACTGGGCACATTCCTCACCTGGAGCCTGCTTCTGTTCCCCCCTAATCCCAATTTCAAGGCATCGACTTTTCTAAATGGCAGTTGTTTACTTCTGACAGTCAGAAGCACTCTGTCCCTTCCCCTTTTTTTCAAGGTAGTGGTTATACAGGAACCTTTTCTGCTACAAACAAGATCGCAGTGTTCAAGCTAACTGCAGCCACTTCAAAGAGAGGAGACAGCTGTGGTAGTAGAAGGTGGAGTGAGACAAACCAACCCATCTTCCCTTAAGGAAAAGGACGAGCAGGGAGGTGCTGAGAGACAGGGAGAGAAGTCATTTACTTCACACGAGACTTGCACCTAATTCTGTAGCCCCTGTTCTCTAGGAATAGGGCTAATCCCCCTCTAAGAAGGGGATTCTTCACACAAGAGGGGTTAAAAAAAAACACCATACACTGGTAAAACTTTTTTTTTTGGACTGAAACTCTGTCTTTAAGTTCCCTCTGGACCTGTCACTGCGAATGCCTTACCTGAAAGCAGTTGTACCAAACTGCTGCCAAGCCACCTGTGGCTGCATTTGAGGTACAGCTCATCCTTTCCCTGGTGCTTGTTGAAGAAATCAAAGTTTTAACTCGCTGGCCACTGTTCTTCAGGGACTTTCTGGTGTAATGCTGTACCCACCTCCCTTTGTTCCAGGATCCCAGCCCCGTGCCGAGCTACATCGAGGTCGAACACGTGGGGACCCAGGGGCTGTTACACAGAGGAGGGCAGATCCACGGGGCGCTCCCCATCGCCTCGGGGGAGCGCTGGAACCTCATCGTCTGGATGAGAGCCTCGGCCATCCGCAACCGGCTCTGCCCCATGTGCAACCAGAAGCCCGAGCTGGTCGAAGCAGAGGGGTTCGGAGACGGCTTCACGGAAAGCGCTGAGGACGATGTCCCCGAGACTGTGGATCTCTGTTCGCTGTGGTAGCAGGTGTTAGGGCACCATTTCTCTGGACCAAGTTGCCTGAAGCTGCTTTCTGCCCTCTCGGGCTGCTCTGACAGACTCTGGTGGATGCGTGAGTCACGTCAGAAGTCGCTGTCACCTTGCTGGGGATGCAGAACCAGTCCTGCCGGGCTGGGGAAGCCGGCTTCGTCCCCTGCTGGTACTCAGCCAGGTGAGGGCTCACCTCCAGCCTGGCGTGGTGGGGGGATGCTTGGAAGGTGTAGAAAGCCTTAAGGTGGGGTCAGTGCAAGGGCTCTGTGAATATTTCAGGGGTACAGGAAAAATAAATGAAGCTGCTTGGGCTTTGTGGAGGCCTCTGTGCCAACAGCAGCGTTGCAAGGCTCTGTAAACGGGAAAGACCAGTGCAATAAAACCACATAACCCGCAGAAACAGTGCAATAAAACCCGAAATTTGCCACTTCTCTGCTATTCGCGGGCAGTCCTGGCCTCTTCCAGGAGAAAAGCTTTTGGTTGCGGGGCAGCAGTGAGAGATCTGCCCCAAACTGAGATAAAAGCGGCTCAGAGCAGGCTGCTGGGAACGGCGTGGGGTTGTCACCACTGGAAATTCACCTAACACAGGCTCAGAAAAACCCATCGGGAGCAGTACCGGGAGCTCTGATCCCCTGCGGCGGCCGAGGGGGTGCCTCGAGGGCTCCAGGAGCTCTTCGGAGCCATGGGCCCTGCCGAGCCCCGGAACCAAAGTGCGCGGCCCCGTTGCCGGCCGGCGCCGAGCGCTGCGGACCGGAAGTGGGGGGGGGGGGGGACCGGGCCGGAGGAGCAGCGGCTGCGGCGCGGCCCCGGCCCGCGGTGAGGCCGGGGGGCGCCGCGGGAGGGGAGGAGGGCGCATGCGCGCGGCGGCGGCACCGGGGGGGCGGGGGGAGGGTGAAAGGGGCCTTAAAGGGGCAACGCGGCCGGGGCCCAGCTCTTAAAGGGGCCGCGCCCTTCTTAAAGGGCCCGCTCCCTTCTTAAAGGGGCCGCGCCCTGCAGGCCGCTGGCGGTCCCTGCTGCCTCCCTGTGGGGCGTCGAGGGGTACTGGGGGAGTCAGGGCGGTAATTACCTGGGGATCCTCGTGCCCCTCATTAATTGGGGGCCCTCGGAGCAGCCCCGTCCCCCAGAGCTCCGGTGGCTGCCCAAGGACGAGGTGGTCGCAGCCCCGGCTGCATCTGGCCGGGTTTGGGCAATTTTGGGGATCCCAAGGGCGCTGTCCCCGCAGGGCTGAGGCGCCATGGCCCGCAGCCAGCCGCGGAAGCGATCGCGGAGCAGGAGCCGGAGCCGGAGCAGGCAGCAGAGGAAGGAGAAGCGCAGGAAGAGCAGCAGGGAGCTGGACTCGCAGCCCAGCAGCAGCTCGCCGGGGAGGCGGCCCTCGGGGTCTCACAGGCACGGGTCGAGCTCAGCAGCCGTGAAGGAAGGTAGGGAGAGGCCTGCGACCCAACGTTTTTACCAGGTTTTCTTGGGGCAGGTGCATGAAGGGGGCTCAGGTGGGAGAAAAGGATCCCTGCCTGTCACATCAGCATGTGCTTTGTGCCCGTTTTGGTGGCAGCACCGAGGGGATTTGCCCTGGGGCTTTGTCTTTGGGCTGGGAGAGGAGGGCACCAGCAACTGCAGGGGCTAACGGGAGTCCCTGCTGCCACAGGGCCACAGCTGCTCTGCTCACCCTCTTCTTATGCATTGCAGAAAAGAAGAAGGAAGGAAAGAGCAAAAAGAAGAGGAAGGCAAGCACATCGTCCTCTGAGACGTCTTCCTCCTCCAGCTCCTCCTCGTCTTCATCCTCTTCCAGCTCCTCTTCCGAGGACTCCAGTGACAGTGAGCCCAAAGCGAAGAAGAGTCGACACAGCAAAAAGAAGCGAGCGAAACACAAAGACAAAAAGAAGAAGAAGAAAATAAAAAAGAAATCCAAAAAGAAGTCAAAAGAAAAACCTAAGGAGGAGAGCACCAAGGCAGAAGTGGTGCCTGGCCCCTCGCTGGAGCAGTGGCAAAAGGAGTCGCTGGTGGACTCTGGGCCAGGTAACGTTCACATTTCCCTCTTGCTTAGCCAGGGAACACTGCAGTGGGGAAAAGCTCCTGCGTGTCCCCCTCGTGGGATCCACGCGGGGTGTTGTAGCAGAGCTGTGCACGGAGCAGTCCCTGACTCTCCTCCCTCCTGAGTGGCTGCCTTTGAGCAACACCAAGTAAAAGTAAGGAGCTACATGCATGGATTGGTGAGTTTTTAGCTCTAATTATGGCTGTAAGGTGGAAAAAGAGACACCAAATGAAAGGACACAGCAGTACCAACCTGGAAGAGCTCTGGGGCCATCCAGCAGCCCTTCCTTGGCGTGGTTTGTCACCAACCCACAAGCACTGCCGGGATCTGGTGCTGTGTTCCTGGCTGCTCGTTGCAGGCGCACTGTGGTGCCCCTCGAGCACGGCTCTGACTAACGGACACCTTCCAGTCCTGACAGACGAGCAGAAATCCCGCATCCAGGCTATGAAGCCGATGACGAAGGAGGAATGGGACGCGAGGCAGAGCGTCATACGGAGAGTCGTGGACCCCGAAACGGGGAGAACCAGGTATGGGCCCTCGGGGCAGAAAGGAGGCAGGATGGCCCCATACAGGTGGTGAGGGGAGGAGGCTGTTCTGCTGTATGGGGCCACGTCCCTTTTGTCCTCTTTGGCAGCAAAAGCCTGAGCTGAGGCCTGACAGATCCCTCCTGTCAGCCCTGCAGGTGGCACGTTGGGCACCCAAGGGTGACATTGTGCTGGTTCCCACACAAGGAGCACTGGGCTGCCTCCCAGTGGAGAGCTACAGGCAGCAGAGCTCCCTTTTATTTATTCCTTGTGGCAGGAGTGGTTCAGCTGTGTCCCATTGAACGGGGCCCTGCCCCTGCAAAGCAAAAACCAGAGGGGGTGGTGGTGCCTCCACACCCCCCTGCTTCATGCTCCTGCCTTTCAGGGCTGAAACGTGCCCTCAGCACCTGGGGCTGAGTGGGCAGGGAGTGTGTTTTGCTTGGGGTTACAGACAATCAGCCTGAAGTTCGTTTAGCTGCCAACTAGAAATGACCCAGATTTTAATAAACTGCATCCTCCCAGCGAGCAGCAAACATCGTGCTGAAGAGAATTGGGCATGACAAGTCCGGTCTTAAAATAGAAGGCAGCCTGCGGGGCTTAGGGAGGTGTGGAGCTAAGGTCAGTTCCCCGGTAGGCACGTAATGAAGACAATTAAATTCCTGCTCGTGGTTGGAGGTGGGAGCTGCCTCTGACACTGCTGGAAATTTGTGCAGCCGAGATGCTCCAGGGCCTGGCTGCCTTTCAGGCCCAAACTGGCTCCTGTTTATGAGTGGCCCCTGTGTGCTTTGGGCAGTCGGGAGCAGACCTGAATTAAGTGCATAAACAAATAAAATAAGGAAGGGTTTTTGCAGAGGCTGGGTCTGAAGCAGTAGCAGTCACAACTCGTGGCCCTGTCCTTGTCTTCCAGGCTTATTAAGGGAGATGGAGAAGTGCTAGAAGAAATTGTCAGCAAGGAGAGACACAAAGAGATTAACAAGGTAACGGGGGGCTCGTCACCATCACTGACTGCTGGTGGGTGGGTTGGGGGGGCCACAGCTGAGGGGCTGCTGCACCCCGAGGTGGTGTTTTTTGCCTCCTGCGACCTGAGTAGCTCCACCAGGGCAAAACAAAGCCCTGGCAGCCCTGCAGCGGCCCCAGCGGGTGGGTGCTGGTGGATTTTTGTCCTCGGGAAGGCCGTGCTATGAGTGCCCATCTCTCCCTTTCCAGCAAGCCACCCGGGGGGACGGGCTGGCCTTCCAGGTGCGGACGGGGATGCTGCAGTGAGGGCCTGGGCTCCAGCCGTGCCGGGGGCTGTTCTGCAGGCAGCAGCCTGGGCGTGATGAGCAGGACCCTGCAGGCGGCACCGCGTCAGGATGCTTCCTGGGGCAGTTTCCACCCGCTCTGTAAGTTACTGACTGGGAAGGAGAGCACCTTTAATGGTTCATCTCCCAGTAAACCCCTTCTCTCCCCTCTCTCCTGGCTGGGGTCAGTGTGGCTGTAACGTGCTTGGGTCCTGCTTGCCCTGGTGCCCCTTTTAAGGCCTGAGGAGCTCAGCAGCACCGGGAGGTGCTGACGCCCCTCAGCTCTGGGCTTTGGCTGGCAGGCGGCATGGCTGTGGCCAGGGCATGCGCCAGGGCTGTAATACTGGCAGCTGGCTGCCACGTCTTCCTTTCAGGGGCTGCTCTCGGTCCCATCCTTGCTGCCCTGTGTGTACCCAGCTCATGGACCCTTTGTGCTCACCCACCCTGCTCGGAGCAGAGCGCCCATGGTGCTGTGTGGCTCTGCTCAGGCTGCAGCACCCAGCCTAAGCCCTCGAGTGCCACCCTGCGCTGTGCCCCTGGGCAGGGGCTTTACTCATGCCCCTTTCCCACAGTGCAGGTCCTGGGCAGCAGCAAGGCTCTGGGGGTCTCAGGGCCTTTGCCCGCAGCAGCTGTGCTGCAAACAGCCGTCATTTTCCCCCACTACAAAGTCCATAAAGATACAAACTGTTAAAAAAAAAAAAAAAAAAAAAGTGGTAATTAATGGACAAATGAGTCCTGTTGGTCCTCGCAGAAGCCCTCAGTGTTGTGTTTGTGGCTGTAACCCTCCATTAAACTGGCGCCTGCTCCCATCCCAGGCTTTGTGACTCGTGTTTCTAGCGGCTCCCAAAGAAGCAGACGAGAGACGAGCCTTCCCATTTCTTTAATCTGTGTAACTCACAATGGTACTGTACACAAAGCACACCCAGGCATTGGAACGATGCACTAACAGCAAGGAGGAGAAGGAAGTCGTACAGAAGGTTTGTCACACACAAGCACGTCACCTGCACGGTGCTGCGCACACGGGGGCAGACCCAGCGCGGCCCGGGAGCGCCGGCTGGGCTCGGGCTGCTCGGCCCAGGCTGCGGGCGGGCGGCCGGCGCCCTCGGGCATGCCCTCCGGTGGGACCCCACACGCGCGTCTGTTATCCCCCCCCCCCCCGAAGCAATTTTTTATAAATAAAATATAATTAACATCGTCGAATATAAAATTGACAGTCGAGGGTATCGACAGGCAGAGGGTGCTCGGGACAGGGAAGGGACCGTAAGGCTTCTAGAACTAATAGGAAATGCAGCAGACGGTGGCAATACCTGAAGAAGGGGCTGCTACAGCAAGCACGGCGGCTGCTGGGCGGAGCGGGCGTTTGTTAGTAACCCTTTGGCTAGTTACTGCTCTCGGCTCGCGTATCGGACACTGTAAACGTTTTTTGGTATCAGAATTTCGCCTCACCTGACGGAGTGAGCTGGCCACCCAGGGAAACAACTCGGCGTGAATGCATGGGGTCCTTTTTTTTATTTATTTATTTTTTCCTTTAAAAGACTTGAAAGGGACAGCGTCAGGTAGAAAGTCTGGCCCGATAGTTCTGTAATACAAAAAGCTGCTTTTTATAAAAATCTGAGCTCCACAGCAGAGTTTGATTCCCATGGAAACAATTAGAAAAAAAAAAAAAAAAAAAAAAAGGAAAAAAAAAAAAAAAAAGGAAAAGCCTGAGGCAGCCTGTGCAGTGCGTGCTGTATTGTGCTAATGTGCGAGTACAGGACGTGGGCTGCAGCAGAAGCAGCGCGACTGTCAGCGGTCGTGCTGGTGGCTGCCCAGACAACAGCGACAGGGAGGTGCACGAGAAACTTTTAATAGGCTTTCATTTCCAAGCAAACACGTCCTTTGTAACAAAGATAAGTTAGGTCTTGAACCTGACAGTGCCCCTTTAGTAAGGACGGGAGATACATTCATCTTTCCCTCACCGCATCCAAGTGGATCCTCTTCCATACACATGGAAAGACATCGGGTCACATGCATCGCTCTCCAAAACAGCTCAGAACAAACAGGTTATAGACACAGAATTCAACTATTGCTATTGTTCTTTGAGTGAGTAGCACGTTGATCTTTGCTTCAGAGAGATGAGTGCCAGATGGGGGTGTCTGAAGATAGACTGATGCAGACTGTGATGGACTGAATCGGTGGAGAAAACTTATTGGCATATTTCCTGGTAACTACACCCACGTCATCTGGTATTATTGCAGCAAAAAAGGTCCTGCTCTACAATTGCTTCTCCATGTCGGATTTGTACAATGGCAACAGATGGGGGGCCAGTGAAAGGACCTGGGGAAGTTTCAAGAAGCTCAATAAAGGATGAGGACGGAGGTGCTATGATTGTCAGTCTAACTGGTTAGTAGCTGTTTAAAACATGAAGTGGTGGAGAGGTGAGTATAATATTGCACTTCTGCATTCATTGACAGTTACATTAAACTTGGTCCATGAAGTAATTGCTTTGTACATAATGCCTGAAACAAAAAGCTACATTTTTAAATATTAATAAACCCTGAAGGTTCCAGTTCCTCCAGACATTTCTTCCTCTACATAAATAAATAACTTTCCATTTTATATATCCACTTTGTATGTTGAACATTTACATTCGCCTCTGTTTTACACTATCTACACGTAAGAAAATGTGAACATCTCATCAGCATTGGAAAATGTACAGACCATGCCTTGGTTGTGGGCTTTGAGGAAAAGTTGGATTTTGCAAAGGCCATATCCAAATTTGCAGAATTTTGTTTTGTGATGTGGTTTGGTGACTTCACAGGATGGATTGTGGCTTGGCTTCCTACTCGGATGGCAACTGTTTGATAGAACATTCGACTAGCAAAAAGCTGTGGGACGATTCACATTGATTGGAAACCCAGCGAGCTCCGGATGTACATTCAGAGAGAGCTTAGCCGGGCCCACAGAAAGGGAAGTCAGTTTTCGGTAATAAAAGTCATCGGATACATTCTGCAATTGAATAATTATCAAAGAGAAGTGGTTAAGCAGTTTGCAGTCAGGCTGCAAGGACGTGGGAGATGCACTGTGCGGGCGGGCGGCCGGGTTTGAGCGCCCCGCTGGCAGCTCAGCACTGTCCCTCCGCTGGCGGCGCAGGCAGCGCGCGCGTTGCGTCTGCACCGACGCCCCGAACACGAGGTCTACCTTGGATGCCTGATGAGTTTAGGTTTGCCTACTGTGGCCCGGAGCCAAGTAGCAGAGCAGTGTTCACAGTGCTGTGTGTCTCAGTGCGGCCGTCCTGCACTTCATATTGAAACAGTTAATAAAATGAAGCAGCCAGTCTAAAAAATTGTTGTTATAAATAAGATCCTCGTAAGTAGAAAGTGATATAAATACAGGTAAGGGTGGTGGGGGAAGCGGGGTTACACACAGTCGAGGAGCTCGGTAGGACTATAAAATCTCCACGTGAAGAGGCCAACTGGAGGCTGTAAATGGGCACCCCGAGCCCCCCGGGGGGTGCCCCTCTGGCCCGGGAGGTGTGTGCAAGGAGGGAGCCAGGCCCCTCGCCGCGGCCAGAAGTCCCGGCCAGGCTGACCTGGGGTGGGACAGGGCTACGGGGCTTTCTGGAAGCCCCCACTCTAGGCACTGTTCTCCTCTGGTGCTGCAGGCACCGCACCGCACACCCTGCACGTCTCGGTGTCACCAGGGTGTGCCGGACAGCAGCGATGGCTTCCCCCACGCACCGGGCAGCTCCCTCACCTCGCACCCAGCCCCGGCTCGCTCCGGCAGCACACAAACCATCGGCTCAGGCACAGCCGCTGAGAAACACACCAGGAAAATTAAGATATGGCCTTTTCTTAAGCTCGCCTGACTTTGTTGGCACACTTCCTTACAGTCTCCTTACTGCTGGAAAAACTTCTGCACAGAGTTTTGTTGTTTGTTTTTTAAATATATACATATACATATATATACGTGTGTGTGTGGGCGTATGTATATGCACGTGGATGGATATACATACACACACACACACACCCTGGCTTAGCAATATTTCTTTGTCATGCACTACAAACAGTTAGATGTAGCTACATGAGATGGTAACAGGTTTCCATTCTAAAAATCATCAGTGCAAAAAACAATGAGGTTTTACAGTTCAGTAACTACTGGTAAAAGAAGCGAGTCTAGTTCCCATTGAAGCTGCTACTGAACTTGGAGAGAACCTGGGAAGAAGAAAATGTCTCAGAGGTGGGTGTTGAGAGAGTCAGACCCTGCATTTGGATGAGAAGAACTGCTTGCAAATATATGGTGGTTAGTTTTGGAAATAATATAGAGCAATATTTGGAGACTTTTAACAGCAAATTAAGTATCTGAGGCTTGTAACAACTCAGGGTAGCTTGTATTCTTCTTTTAACAGGTCAACACGTTAAATTCCATCGGCTTCTAAAATGTCTCTTTAAAAAATAACAGTAATAACGACCCCACTTGCTTGGGCGTGAATCTGCCGACATTCTGCCCCTACCAACAGCATCTTTCTGCTTGGCCACTGCACGTACTCCTTGCGAAAGTGGCTGAACTTGAAGCTCCTCGTACAGGTAAAGCTCTCGGTTGCTCTGCCTGGCACAGCCCCTGGTAAATCCCTCGCTTGGGGCTGTCTGTGCCGGGGAAGCAGCGCGCTCACTGAACCCCAAACCCACCCCGTGCCAGCACTGGCAGAGCACCTCGGTCTGACTCCTGGGACAACCAAGAGCAAGTTCCCCCAGCCTCATCCCTGTTCCTGTGGCTCTGAGGACAGCACTCGGTCACGCGTATCGGAGCGATGGCTAACAAGGCGAGGAGGCACGTATTTACAGTCACTAAACCTGGATAAGAGAAGGAGGCAGGAGAGAGCGCGATCTTGACCTGGAGACTTTCCCCCCCCCGGTTTCCAGCTGTTCCTTGGGCTCACGCTGCACAAACCTGACGCTCCCGCTTGCAAGGCCTGAACGTTCCGCGTGGGAAACATCCCATCTCTTCCCAGAACACCACGATGTTATTAGAGTAGCACCATATTTACCCTTCCAGCCCGTAACGCCGGCCTCGTCCCTCTTTCCTTTTGTTTTCCCCTCCGGTGGCTACAGCCGACAGTCGCTGGCTCTGGCTCGGCTACTTCTGCCCCAAGAGGCCAGACTCCAGGCGGGATGCCGCGCTCCGACCCCAGCACCCCGTGGCGATGCTCATGCTTCTTTGGCTGCGTTCCCTGTCCCTCTCCTTGTCGCTGTCGGACTGGCTCTGGGTGCGCTCGGGGCGGTGGCCGGCGCTGCTGCCGCCGGCAGCTGAAGGCTGGGAGGAGATGGTGCGCAGCAGGTGGTTCCTCTTGCGCAGGAACTCGGTCTGGCTGGGCAGCCCGAAGCTGCCCTTGCGCAGTGCCATGCGGGTGGTGTTCTTGGCGGGGCGTGAGCGGTGGTTGTACTCCAGCTGGGCCAGGTGGGCCGCGTAGCCCTCCGTGATGAACTGCAAGACAAGGGGGACAAGGGCAGGCGTTAGAGGGACAGGAGGCGTTTCCCCGCTAGGCTCTGGGAGCTGAGTGCTTTCGCTGTGCCACGCTCACTGGGTGATGTACAAGACATGGAGCCACCCAGAGAGATGTCACAGGTCCTGCTATGTGGGACCTTCCTGTCTTGAAAAGCGCCAGGTCTGAGAGCAGCTTTAGGGTGACCAAATCCCCGCTGCTCTCCCTCCCACGGGAGGCCCTTGGCTTTTCAGGCAGCACCCAGGGGGCTCTGACGAGCCGGCTCCTACCTGACACTGGCTCTGCAGCTTCTTAGTGGGTCGGCCAACGATGTAGATGTGGGTGGGCGGGAGGCTGATGGAGCTGTACACGGAGATGTCCTTCGTGGAGCCGTATGCCGCGTGGATCCTCATGTGGAGCTGCAGGGAGAGAAAGCAACACGCGGTCAGAACATATGGGTGCTCCTCGCTGCTCAACAGGCAGGGCTGCTTTTTTTTTCTTTTTTTTTTCTTTTTTTTTTTTCTAAACAGCATTTGTAGGAATCTCAGGTCAATAACTTATGTAAGTTCCCAGCTGGATAATGCACCGCTGAGCAAAGCATTAATTAACAGAGCCGGGGATGTTTACAGGCCGGAACAAGAGGAATAACAGCAACAGGCCAGCAGATCTCCTCTGGCTGAACGGCTGCCGTGCCTTGAGGTCCGCAGGGGGCAGGGATGCCGCACACTTCACTGCCTGCTTGCCACTAGGGGAGAGGAGAGTTTTGCAGCCCCCTGTGCAGTCAGCAGCAGCACGGAGCCTTCCCCTCCACTGGCCGTGCTGCCACACGCAATACCACTGCTCAGCGCCGCGGGACGGAAGGAGCAGGGACAGGCAGTGACACACAACTGCCTTGCGGGCGTTCATCTGCCTGCACTCGCAGCAGAGAGCAAAAGCAGCTCCTGGCCAAAGCCTTCATCAGGGGGTTGAAGCAGGGGAGGTGCTGACACTGGTGCCACCACAGACCAGGCTGCTTTGCCCCCAGAGCTGCAGGGAAGCCGGGGATATGGCCTCTTTGGCCCTGGTCACAAACTTGTCCTCCCGGAGGACAAGGGAGAGCAGCCAGCGCGGCCCTCGTGGCAGCAAGTCGGAGACAGCTGCTCCTGCCTCCATGGCTCAGGCCAAAATGAGAGTCCAAGGGTTAACAAGGGGTTCCCTGCTCTTCAAGGCAGGGCATGAGAGCTCTGGATGCTGACAGCTACTTCGCTTGCCAGGCAGAGAAAAGCTTGTTTTGTTTGGAGCTTTTCTGAGCCTCTGGGCTGAGTGACGTTACGGCCTCCCTGGGGTGAAAGCCGCTCTACGCAGTCTCCTGTCAGGGGTAGGTGATGCAAGGCCACTCCCTGCCGCAGCCCCACGCCCTCCAAAGGGCACCTCAGACCTGCAGGTTACACGATGGGCAGACAGAAAGCCACTGAGCAGGTGACAAAAGCACATGAGCAGGGAAGGGGAGGCACCGCTCCCTCTTTCACTTGGCATTTGGCGTTGGAAGAATCGGTGATGAGATGGGACAGTGCAGAGCGGAGATGACACAATTTAACAGCACAGACACTTTGTGGAGCAATAAAAGGATGAAAATAAAATGAACAGAGATTAATCTTCCACTGCAGGTCGCATTGCTGCCAAGAGACTGGTGCTGACAGGGGCAATTGGACAAGGAGCAATCTAAACCCGTGCTACGATCATATTTCAGCAGGCGCAGGCTTACGTCCGTGATGAGGGATTTCAGGAAGTTGGCCTTGTGCCGCAGCGGGTCGTGAACGAGCCCATCGCAGAACGAGACGATCCCATGGGGGAAGTTGTGCTGTGCTAACCACGCTACCACCCTCTGCTTCTGCATGTCGGGGCGGCCTGTGACGTAGATAATGAGGTAGCCAAGGTCTTGCCAGTGCCTAGAAAAAAACCCACAAGTCCATGGATTACAGACCTAGAGCAATGCTACGGGCAAAGCAAACCGACTGCCCCAGGCCCTGCTGCTCACCGTACAACATCGACCGCTCCAGCGCGGACTTTGGGGTCGCTGCCCATGATGGAGACACTGGCTGCAAAGGAGCCGTCGATGCTAAACACTACAAACTCCGTCCCCTTGGGCAGAACCGTGATGTAGCTGTCCGCGTAAGTGTGGTCACCCCTGAAAGGGAAACGGGTATTTATACATGTAGGCATAAAGATACCGAGGTTCTTTCAGAAGTAAAGTGCACCACGAGCCCACGGCAGCCCCGGACCTGGCCCAAAGGCTCTAACAGCTGTGCTACCCTTGGTTAGAGCAGTGATGGGCACTGCAGGAAGGACTCTGTGTTGAGGTAGGGTGGGAAATAATGCTCTAGAGCCCTGGTGTCAGTGCCCGTCAGTGACTCAAAACACGCTCCCAGAAGAACATAGCTGCTTCCACCACTGAAAAGCGGTGAAAAACCTCTTATCCCCCTTCCAAAGCTGAATGCCAGCAACTGGAGCTGAGCTGAAACCTCATGGTCTGTGAATTACCATGAGAACAAAGTTCTGCCTCTCAAGGACAAGTTTATAGTCTTTAAAATATGCTCGGCTGTGCAGTTTCGTAGATGACAGTGAGGCCATACACCTATGGTGCAGAAGGCATGCAAGCTCCTGCAACCAGAGCTCAATTACCATCCTGTTCACGATGTAAGAGGCAGAATAAAACATGAATCTTCCTTTTATAGCTGCAGAGTACATATCATTTTGCTCCTGTTGCTGGTAAACTGGGCTCTGAACACACCCAACAATCAGAGCTGCCACGCAAGGAGGGACCGTACTCTACAATTATCAAATTCCTCTTTTATTCTGGGTTACAGGTCTATGACTTTGTCACACAATCGCATGGCCTGTTTCAAGCCTTTTCTATCCCCTTGCAAAATAAGCCACGGCCATCCAAGGTACATCACCTGACCACCATCTTGACAGGGTACACGCCAATGCCCAGGCGCCGGTTCTCAGGGATGACGTAGGAAATTCTGCCACTGCTGTTGCTGATCTCAGTGTCAAAGTAAACCCACTCTCCTGACGGCGGCTGGGTCATGATGTGGATGTCCACCTGGGAACACAGCAAATCTGGGTCAACAACGGTGATAAAGACGAGTTGTACAACAGGCCAAGCACAGGGACCTTCCATCCAAGCCCCTTCGTTCAGCTAGACCAAGGCACAAGGGTAGGAAACCCAAGCAGGCAGTGAGGGAGCAGTTTCCGTCCCTGTCCCCCCCCTCTTTTCACCACACGGCGCACAACCCCACAGCAGACCGTACCTTCTCTCCCGTGAGCGTGACCATATCGAGTGGACCGTACATAAACCTCCCAGTTAAGGTCTGGGGCCCATCTTCATTAGCAATGGTGTCGTTTATCCTGTGGTTGGCTGCGACATTCTACACAAGTCAAGAAGAAAAAAAAAGAAAAGGTTCAGTGATGAACAGTCTCACAGGGGAACGCCAAATGTGACTGCACAAATCAGTGTGGGGGTTTCTCTGTCATTCCCCACCCAGGTCACCCACAGCTCTCAGCTTCAGAAAATAATTTGACCTGGAGGGGAGGTGAGACTCTGTGCCCTGCACCGATGACAGGTACAAAATGTATGTGGCTGAAGAGCCCATTTAAAAGGCAATTTGTATGTGCAATTCTGTTTCTGTCCATTAGATCTTACACTTTCCATTTAAGAGGCAATACAAACAGTTGCCAGAGAAAGTTGCTGACATTGTTTCAGCTCTAGCAGAGAACTGCCCTCTTTCAGGAATCAGAAACATTTCCTGGGAACGAAGGGCATTCACACAGGACTTGTGTTCTTGAACTTTGGAAGAAGCTGCTTCTCCTTCCCTGACCTCCAGCCACACTCGCTGCACTTTACATGGAGTGAAGCCAAGACCTTGCTGATACAGATCTTTCGGGTGCCTTTTTCACAACTTTATGAGTGAAATATCACTAACATATATCAGCAGCATAGTGTCTCTGTCTATATAATGTGGCAAGAGCATGGACAGATGCAGGTGCCCACGGTGGCCACCTCCAGCACCATTCCTGCAGCCCAAACTGAAGCCTCCGTAGGTGACAGTGTCCCTGCCGCAGCAGAGGCAGCCCCCAGACCCCCTCACCCGCAGCTTCACGTGTGTCCTCTTGCGGAGCCACTTCTCACGGGGCTTGGAGGGGGTGAAGACGGACACCTCCTTCCCATCCAGCTCCAAAACGCTCGAGTTCTCGTGCCTCATCACCTGTGGGAGGAAAAATCCCATCCGCAGCTTAGCCACTTGCACAGTGCCCCCTCTCCTCCTGCCTGTGCTTTCCGCATCTCCCCAGCCTGTGCTGAGGGAGGGCAGTGCCTGGACAGAGACAGACAAGTTCTCCTGCTGGGCATTTGGCTTGTCAGCTAGCACTTTGAGAGGCTGCTCCCTTAAGAGCAGGGAAAATTGGTTTCTTCTGAGCTAGCAAAGTCTGTGGCCAGCATTCATTTAATCCTGGCTGGGATGCAGGTAAGAAGGGCGAGTTATTTAGACTGTCAGGAGGTATAAAACTGCCTCAAACACAGCAGAAAGGGCTGCATTTAGAGACCTCCCTTCCTGCAGGCACTTGCTAGTCCCATGGTCTGGCAGAGACTGATCTCCAAGCCAGTAGGTGTCACTGCACGGGAACAGAGATCCGAGAGGGACAAGGTCATGTCCCCCAGCCTTTGGGAGCAGCTCCTGCCTGCCAGGACACAGGCAAGAATGGAGAAGGAATCCAGAGAGAGGAGGATTATATCCTACCTAGGTTGCTCTTCAACCAACCCCAGAAGGGAAAAGGAAGACTAACACCACAGACTTCAAAGGCGAGGAGGTGTCTCAAAGGCTGCTCTAAGGCTGGGGGGTGACCCTGCAAAGAGAACTCCAGAACTGCAAGCAGTCTTTTGTGACCCTGACCCTCCAAAATATTAAGAAGACTCTCGTGTGTCAGCTCTTCTACAAGCTCTCGAGCACAGCCTGTGGGGTCAGCAGCTCTCCAGCTGACCCAGGCAGTAGTGGTCTGGCACAGACCAGCTCGCTTTGCAGAGCTGAAGTTGTTTTTTCTTCCCGGGAAACAGAAAAAGGACCCCAGGGAGGGTGAGCTTGCTGGGGAGGGATTTCACAGAAATCCAAGGCAAACAACATAACAAGTTTTACCGAAAATTATTTAAATCGGGAATCTATTTTGAGTCCCACTTGGGCTTATTTTAACAAGATTCAGTCTTTGGAGGCTAACACTATCCAACGGCTTTCTTTTACACTTTGTCCAGAGATTAGAAACAAGTCCTTATTAGGGGAAGAAGTGGTGTGGTGCTCTGGAAGGACAACAAGAGGAGAGGGCATGAGAAAAATGACAGTCTCGAGGCAGAGATGAGCGAGTAGAGATAGGCACTGGGGAAGCAGGGGTGCCACACTGCAGAGACAGACACTGGCAGGCTTTGAGCGGATGGAGAGCTGCAAGAAATGAAGTTCCCCACTGTGCTGCAGACCCAGGTTTGGGCTGAATCCTGAGTAATTGGCTGTGCTATTTTGGGAGGGGGGCCTTTCACGTGTGAGACCATCGTGGCTGTTCCCACTCAGGCACAATTAAGGGTCCCTCACTGCCTTCAGCCCCGCTGGGCTAAGTTTGATGCGGGGCTGTGGTTTCACAGCAGCTGAGCTGGCGAGGTGTGTGCCAGCACGGAGACGTCTCGCTGGGCGAGATACAGGCAGAGAAGAAAGCGTCTCGCTGGATTATCGCTACTGCTCTGCTGCCACCAGCACCGACATCTCTGTTGTTTATGGTTCGCACACAATTTGGAAAACAGCACTGAAAGAAAGTTTGCCAACAGAGTCATAAATAATTGAGAGCTGCAGTCGAGGAGGCTGGAAGGGAGCGGGGACAGCTTAACAGCTGAGCTAACACAAAGCAAATCCAAGCGCCGTAGTGGGCAACACAATCCACTGAGTTGCTCTTTGTTTTGTTGTGTTTTTTTCCACTTCCATGCTCCAAGCACCATTCCTTGAAGGGGTTCATACTTTGTAAGGCAAATAACACTCTTTCATCCCCCAAGGAACTGAAGAAAAAAAATTGTTGAGGAAAAACAGATTTTAAACAGTGAATTTAAATCTCAGGCCAAATTTAGGTTGACAGTCTGAGGCATCAGACTGCAGAAATCCCCATTTACCTAGCCCCAGGAGAACTGCTTTGTACTGGAGGAACAAAAACTAAATCCCAGCACAGTGACGATGGTCTGGGTTCCTACAGGAGACTGCAGTAACTCAGAAACTGAGGAACCCAGCCCTATTTATCAACTCATGTCAAACTCATACAGAACTTCAGTTTTATCAAATTTGGTGCTATTTCTGTTTAGACACCAAGAAGTTTCTTTAAGTTTCAGACTTGGGATCCAAACTCACACACAGAGAACAGCTCACTTGCAAGAAACAAGTGCCTCCGTCTTTTGCCACTGCGATCTGATGGGAAACAGCCCCAGGCTGCTTGTCTCACTCCAACGCTCCTTAGGGAGACTGCCTAAAGCCTGCTTTGATGGCAAAACCCAGACCTGAACTAACTGGGTACAACAGCACCCATCCATTAATTTTACATGGGTGCAGCTCTGCTAGCAACATAGGTCAGAAACAAAAAAACAGGGAAGAAGATGGACCTGCACAAAGGCTATTTTCTCAGCTCTATGCATCAAGAAGAGTAATGGAAGGTATAGTGGAAAAAAAAAATCCTCCTCCCTTTTTTTCCCCCAGCAGAAACAGAGCCCAAGGGAGATGAGGGTGTGAGGATGACCGTACCTGTCTCAGCAGGAAGGAGACAACGTCTGTGGACTCCCAGTAGCTGGCGTGGAAGAGGTGAGGTAAGGCAACCGTGGGGAAAGCTGTCAGGGCGTCAGGACAGTAGAGAGCGTAGTCGATCCTTTTGGTTCCCCACCATTTGGCAGCAACTAGAAGGAAAAGATTTGTTCAAAGCGGGTTCACGTGCACGCACAGTCTGTCACAAACGGTATTTCAAGGCGCTGGCCCCTCGCTCCAGGTAGGCCAGGAAGCTGCTCCCCAGATGGTCGCACTGTTAAGAGGGAACAACCAACCCAGGGCTTATTGTCTGCTCAACCCGAAGGAGGAACACACAGAGGCAGCAGCACTTGAGCTCTCCTTTATTTAAGGACATACGAAAGTACTAGAGGGCAGGTATTAACTTGTCATTAATCCAGACCACAGGGAAGGGATCTAAGGCTCACATGCAGTGAGCCTGGGAATCCACGTTCCAAAGCAGAAGACAAAATTGTCTCCTGTGGGAGGAAGGATGTGCGTGCTGTCCACTGCAGTGTGTGCCCAGGGTATCTCCAGCCCTGCTTCAAACTCCTTTAGCTCTCACCAGGGAGTGAAAGACTCTTTGGCACCCAGATCTCAGCCACACTGCACAAGATATGAGTGCTGGGAGCCCACGTGAGATGTTAAAGGTGCCACAAGGCAGGGTGCTATGGCTCTTGCTGCCAGGATTGGCAATCCCCAGTAAATCCTCGTTGCCCTCCGAGGCTACCATGGTGCAGGTGACAGAGATGCCTGGCCCAGCTCTGGGCCAGGGGCTCTGGGACTCCACTGCACGGGAGACTGAAAAATGCACCGAGATTTGGGTGGGCAAGGTCACAGAAAATTCAGAAGAGTTTCTTCTACCAAACAGCTCACACACAAGTGGCTGAGAAGTGACCATTCGCACACCACCACACTTCAGCGCTGCCCTGAAGACACACACATCCTTTCCAGCTCCAACACAAGCACGTTTCAGCCCAAAGCCTCCGACCCTGACGGCGTGGGCAGCTCTCCCAGTAGCGAGGAACCCTCAGCTCCTGCACCCTCTGGCCTGGAAGAGCAGCCATGGAAAGGAGAAGATGGGTCAGGTGAAGACAGCAATAGGAAGAGCTGAGTTTGCATGCAGGTCGCAAGCTGGGGTTTTGGCAGAGTTTTTCCTCTGACTTGTTTTTCTCTGTAACAATTTTCCCTTTATATGGACTTCCAGGAAAGCTGCCAGGCATAAGGTGCAATCCAACAAAGCCTTCTTATTAAGGGAAAGCTGCTGGTGATGAGCCCCGATGCTGAACTTAAAAAATGGACCCATCAGCTCCTTCCAGAGCCCAGCACAACCACTGTGAAGTGCAGAGACTTACAGCATCAGCACTTCCCCATGGCCCAAAACCTGGTGTGCTGAATGCCCAGGCCACCTGGGGCCATCCTAACGGCCCTTGAGATTCTGAAGAGCCAAGGGAAAGAGAAGGAGGGCATTGCTGGATCAACATGGCTTTTCCAGATCACACAGGCACCTCCTCGCAGCCACTTCTGACTTTCTGCCTTCCAAATTGGCAGCTCCTGGTCACGTCCCAACCTTTCATTTCTCATGCAAGTCCCCAGCTTGGGTGACTCCAGATTCTTTGTATGAAGAAGCCAGGATTTACTCTTCTGTGTTCAAAAGACATCATGAGGGTGGTAGAGGCAGAAGCGTTGTCCCCACAACTCTGCCTAGAAGAACTCCTGCTCTTGCCAGGTGTTAGCAGTGTTATTTATGAGTGACCTTTGGAGCAAAGTGACATAAGTACTTGTTAAAATGCAATCAGAAATTGCAAGTGTCTCAGTGAAAGCACATAGATTTGTTGTGAAGATCTGTGACCACTGAACAAGAGGAGGTTGACTGGAGCTGGTCTCTCCAGAATACCTTTCTTGATGTCCAGGTTGGGTATCCGAAGAGCACAGTCTGCATCCTGACTCGATGGCCCTTTGAGTTTTCTTCCCTTTGAAGGGACTTCATCATGTTTATGCTGCCTGCGTCTCTTGGATGAAGTCTGGGTGGGGGATTTGTGAGGGAGTGCAAGTTGGGACAGAAGGCTAAACCCTCTACAATGGTTAAGGTGGTGTTTGGTTTCTAAAAAGAAAAATAAATACAAAAGCAAACAAAAAAACAGAAGTCATACTTCTTACATCACACACGATGCAGGCAACACCACTTCCATCCTCCAGAAGCTCACGCTGTGAGGAAGCTGCACCCTGGGGAGGGCTCCCAGAAGGGAAGCGCCATTTTGCAGCGCCCTTGTGGCTTGCAGGCCATGTTCAACCCTCAGTGTATCACCTTCAGGCTGCTGCTGCGCTAACAAAATTGAGTGTATGAGCTGAAAGGCTGGGGCTGAGGGGTTGTGCCAGCACGGGGAGGTGAAGGAAGGGGCTGAGAGCACAGCAGGGAGAAGGAACGGGGCTGGTCACAGGCCAGGTGCCCTGTGAGACCCCATGCTGCTGGCTGGGTGCTGCCCAGCATTTCGGCAGCTTTTCCCCACACCTGGTGGGGCCTCTGGAGGGCCAGACGTGTGCTGAGGGCCGGACTTCTCCCCTCTGGTGTCACAGACAGGTTTTGATGGCTGTGAAGCATGCACAGGAATAATTCCCACAAAACATAAGTCAAAATAACTGGAGGAAAGCCGTAAGACTCCCCAGATCTCTGCAGGCAGGCAGGGGGATGTGCTGACGGACACGAGGGCAGCAAAAGGTGCCCCTCATGTTGACCAGTGGGTTCCCCACCTACACAGCATGAGCGCCGTGCAGGCCTGACCCTGCCCTCAGCTGGCGGAGGCAGGATGGCTGCGGGGCCTCACGCGGGGCCTTCAGGCACCATCCTGCCATGAACTCTTCCTAACAAACAACAGCAGCCCCCAGCTTCCCTTCTGGGCCGGCTGAGCTTGGCAGCTCTCTGTGGGTGTGAAATGAGCACAACACAAACACCTTCTCCCTGAGAAGCCTTCCTCCCGTGCAGATTAAAAGTTAGCAAGAAAGCTCGTCAGGACGAACACAAGAAGGCACGTTGGGCTTACAGCATCGGCTCTCGGATGCGCTTCAGGGAAGAAAAGCTCATTTGTCCAAGGGCAGGTAGTGTGTTCCTGCTGCAAAGGTTGCCTCAGACAGGACAAGAAGCCTCTGCCCTGTGCCCACGGACTTCCAACAGCTCACACTTGCCTCAGGAAGTGTTACTAAGCTCAGTAATTAATTATGAAGCAAATTGTTCATAGTCCTGGAATTTAATGTGCTGGGAACGGATTATCTCTAAGTTTTCATCACTTTCTGGGACAAAAGTTTGGGCTGAAGGTTTTTTGGTTTTTAAATTTGTTTGGTTTTCAGCCTCTTTCCATCCGAGTTTATCAGAGGTCCCTGAGGATATATTCTGTTAATCTCACACCTTCAGCTGAAACAAGGAACGGGCTGAACTGCTAACAAAGGCTGTTGTTCCTCACCATGTTAGCTGTAAAGTTATACAGGTTTTGATAAAAAATAAAAAAACATCCTTTTTCTCCTCACTCTGCTCTGGGACATGGCTCATAATTGACTGACTCCTGGAGCTGCCCTCTAGGCTACAGAAGAGCTGAATTTTCTATGCGAAGTAATAAATAACCCAAACCTTTTCCTGCCTTTCAGCATTACAGAAGGGCTTACTTGTCCCCTCCTCTTGTGGATCACGTTTAAATAATGTGCATCAAGCCACGCACCACATCCTGCATTACTAATCTACAAGTGCTGATCCCCACTACTTCTGCCAGACTCTTATCAACAGCAGCACACAAACATCCCTTTGGGTTAACCCTCACCACACAGCAGCCAAATGCTGATCAGAGTTATCAGTTATTACCATTTTTGAACAATTTACACCATAATCACCAGCACAGTCCAACATGCATAACACGGCAATGGCCCCTGTGTCATAATCTGGCTCCTCCAGGGGACACGATAACACGCAGCACTGACTAGGACACAATCAGGTGAAGGTGAAATAGTTCCAGGTTTGGTTATAAATGGAAAGCATACCCCAGACAGACAGACAGACGGACAGAAGCTGCGTGGCTCTGAGCCAGAGCGGGGCGGCTCGGTGCACGGCGCTGAGACAGCGGTGTGGTGGCGAGCAGAAGTGTTGGAGGGGGTGAAACACTTACTGTTGGCTATGTTGGAAGCAGTGTAACTGTCTGCCATTCCTGAGACCTGGCTGGCAATGCTGATCTCACTGGCTCTCCGGAAGCCCCTGAACTGAGGGGCTGAAATGGGGGTGGACAGGGACGCGCTTTCCATGAAGACGGCACCATGAGACTGAACAACATCTGCTACAAAGTTGAAACAGGGAAATCAAAATATTAGACCAACAGACAGAGGCTGGGCAAGATGAACTTGAGAGGAGGAAGAGGAGGCAAACAAGGCTCGTAGATGCAAAAAAAACCTTTCAAAACTGATCGGAATGAAAAACATTTCATTGGAGCTCTAGTTTGAAAAGGAAGCAAACACCACAGCAGGCAAAGAGGCATGTGGCAGGAAGAGCAGTCCTTGATTGAGAAAAGCAAAATAATTAGCTAAAAAAAAAAATCCAAAACCCCAAACAAAAATCCAGGCACTTACTTAAGCAGCAAGAACAGAAGCATGTGTCATACATACAGATGTGAATATATACAACTTTATATATTCACACTGAGACAAAATAATAACCAGGGGAAGGAGAACAACAACAAAAAAACAACCTTTAAAAAGGGATATTTGTTTTCTTGAAACATTTACACTTAAATGAACATCTCCAAGATAGAAGCATTAATGCAAAAAACATCAAGAAAACATCTTCATGCCTGGCATGGACTAAATTTGAACTTGTATTTCATTGCTGATGGATACAGCCAACACTCGTTAAACTAAAACAGGGGCTACTGAGGAAAAAGGAGCCTGGTGCTGAGCACTTACATCTCCAATCGGTGTTGGTGGCTCGGGGAGCGCTCAGTCTCTGTGAAAACAGAGCTTCTTTTGTACAACGTGCAAGTCTGGATTTTAGATCCCAACCTGAGGTTTACCAAGTGTGGCTTAACCCTCTAGTACATAAATACAGAAAAGGAGGATTTAAAGGCATGCTCACGTGGCCCTTATACATGTATTAGGGGGAAACGGACCTAAAAACGTTCAGGACTGGCAAACCAAGAGATGCTGAAAGTCAAGATAAAATCTCTGCATTTCATTTTTCCCCCTGTAACAGTGGTATGAGCACCCACCCCTCTGTGGATGCTCTGAGGCCAAATTAAACGTCTCTGGGACATCCTGCACTGCAGAGGGTTTGTGGTGCCAATACCACGTGCTTCACAGCAGGCAACACAGGTATGACAGTAACATGCAAAAGCAAAGCTATTTACTACTGCTTTAATGTTGCCCATCTCTGTTGTACCTGAGTAGCAGCATCTGAGCTTTTTTTCCAGACAGGGCAAAAGTTTGTGCCCAGCTGGGCAGCGGATGCCACGGGGAACAGAAGTAAATTACTCCCCCGCACCAACATCCTCCGCCTACTTCAGCCAGTTTGGCAATCCCTGGATTTGATCCCAGCGTGCGGCTGACACAAGGCGTTGTTTTGGCAACTGGTTTATTTTAATACAGATCTTTTTGCTTGGGGCTACTGCTCTGCTTCCTCCGATCTTTCAGTTCACAGCAGCAGTGTCTGTGCCCACACAAATCCTGCTGCAGCGGAGGGAAAGAGAATGTATGAAGCAGAAAATGTGTAGATAAGTGTCGGTAAAAGAGTTCTGTTCTCTGCAGGGAAAATCAGGCCACAAGCTGCTCTGTGTAAAAGCTTTGTGGACTGCAAGATCTGAGTCCTAGCGGGAGCCTGACCTGATGATGAGCTTCACACACTGCCCACGTTGTGCCTGAAAGGCCATTACCAGCATCACTTTCTCAGCACTTTCCTCCACTTTTCACCTTGCCTCAAGCTGCTGGCTGTCAAGGCTGCTACCAGCATCCACAGCCCAGCCAGCCCCACTAGGCCAGCAGAGTTTTCTTACTGCAGAAAGCACCAGCACGAGGCAGGAGAGACAATTCGACCAGAGGCTGTGCTTGGGAAACATGAGCCAAGCCAGGAGCTGGCTGAGTTCAACCCCACAGACAGGGTGAGGGGTCTCACTCCCACTGCGGGCACCTACTGACTGCATGACCTGACACAGCCCTCTCACCTCTCCAGGTTACCCCTTCTTCTCCTTGTCTGTACAGACTGTGAGATCCTTCTGCAATAATCCCTCCCATCACATGGGTGCCCCGACACAGCTGCAGCGCAGGTGATGACTGTCAGCTCCCCTGAACTTGGTCAGATGCAGGGAGAGGTTTGGCTTTGTCCGACTAGGAAAAATGCCAGGCTCAGGTTTAGCTTGCACCTACCAGCGAGGCCTGAACTTCTTTTTCTCCCTTAAAAATAAACATCTGTGGCTTGAATTAGGAAGCAGCTGGAGTCTTACACCAATGCTACACAGGAGGAAAGGCTGGGCCAAATGGGTTGATCACAGCTCTGGCTCTGTTAGCTTATCTTCCCTTAGCTCTGCGTGATTTTTTACCTCCTTTTTTCATGGGCCCGGGAACTGGAAAGTACATAAAGTTAAAAACAGTGGCACTCTGGGCTTGCTTTCTTAGTCATCTGGCTTTCTGTGCCTAGCTGTGGATTTTTGAGTCTGAAGAAAAAACAAAACAAGTCAACACACAAAAAACACTTCAACAACCCCTCTTGCACCATGCTAGCTAGTGTCACACAGGAGTCCTTCTCCACTCGTATAAAAACCGAATCTGTTTTACTGTTACTGAGCAATGTGCTGGTGGCAGGAGTCTGCTCTGCAGGGGCTGACGTGCAGCCCGACTGCACCGTCCCTGTGTCCAGCCCACTTGGGTGACTGTCATGTTTCTCCCTTTTCCCAAGCTATGCACCCTCTGTTCCTGAAAGATTACAGTTTCTAAGAAAAAATGAGGGCCAGGAAGAAGCAGGGCAGGAAACGTGGACAGAAAACTGCCCCTTTAGCCAGGCTTCCTCAACCCCAAAGCTGCTGTGACAGCAACTTCCAGATAAAAACCTGTGACCTGACCCACAGGAAAAAAAAAAAGAGAACAAAAAACCACAAAGAAACAAACTAACAACATTTTTCCTAAACTCTGTGTATTCTTTGTACCAAATCCCTTGGGCAGGAAGGTTCTTGCCTTTTGGAAACCAAGGGGGCTGTCTTTGGGAATGATGTGATCAGGACAGGATGCAGCAGATGCTGCCACAGCGGCACAAAGTGACCAAGCCCCTGCGACAGCTCCTGCTCCAGAAGGGCCCTGCTTTCTGCTTTTCACAGGTGGCAGCCTGCGAGGTTTCTCCAGCAAACACTTCCAACCCAATCCAGATGCCTGGAACAGGACCAGCACCAGAAAGATCAAGTTTAGCCATCAACCACCAAGTTTAGCTGTTCCTTCAGGACATACATGTAGATAGAGGTGGACAGAGGTGCCACTGTTTTGCTGAGCTGGCTGAAACGTGCTTTGTACCATGTCTGAGAGCAGACCTCACCAGGGCGAGGAAGCTCCCAAAGCTGGAGACCTGGCCCGAGTGGCACCCTGATCATCCCTCTCCCGGCAGCACACGTCAGACTGATGCGTGAATTGAGATTTAACTGCACTTCTGCAAGAGCTGCCATAAGAAGCAAAATCACTTTGTTTTTGCCTGGCTATGGCTCTTTAATACTCATTTCAGTGCTGTACCTTTTTGTTTATGGACCCATTCGTCAATGTTCTTACTAATTGTTTCGCACTCAGTGAACGGCACCGGGCCATCCTTCTAATGTACTGCTGGCACCGAGTTAAGTCCTTGGGGCATCCAAATGGCACATTTCAGTATATGCTCTTTGCAGGCTGAGCTGTGCCACCGAAGCAGGGAGTACTGAAAGCAGTTGAAGATATGGAAGGTTCAATAAAAAAACAAAGAAGCCAGCCAGCTGCTCAGCACAGGCCAGACCCTGCCTGCACCAGTCACCAGCCAGTGCTGGGCACTCTGCAATCGCTACCCTGAGATCAAGAGCCACACAAATTTCCACACAAATTTCTGTTGTCCTTAAGTTGTTATGGTTCTGGAGATCCACTCTCAGTGGCTGAACTGGGAATCAGCACCTGCTGCAGTCACACCAAGCACTGCTTGGCCACATCATGCTCTTGAAACACAGGGTAGAGAGCAGAGAAGCTTCTGAAAGCCCTGTCCTGCCAGCAGGATGTATCAGATAACAGCTAACGGGCATTTCATCAGCGACCTCCGAAGTGATTAATTAATAGTGCCAGATCCTTTCCCTCTGCTTTGTTACAGAACATCACAGCACGGGCAACATGGCAACTGCACACCTGAAAACCATCAGGGAGAGACTATCTGGGATAGTCAGCGACGTTGCCATCCTGTATGACCACATAACATACTGGACTGCTCATGAACAGCAAGGGTCAGCTTGTTAAACAAATAAATAAATAAAAGGCAGCTGAATCAGGCTCCCAATGCAAAATAATAATAATAAAAAAAAAAAAAGGTGAGAATGGGCAAGTAAGACATGGGAAAGAAAGAACCAAAACAAAATCAAATCTCATTAAAATCACGATGCAGCACCAGCCACCACCAGAATAAATGAGGCCATGCAGCATTTACAACGGTAAAATAAGGCAAAACGAATGCGTCAAAGTTTGCTTTTAAGGCAGAAGTCGCGAAATTAATTTTCAAAAGCCAACACATACAGCTACCTTGGGGTCTGAAAGCCTCAGTCAGTGTATTCAGCAGAGCCACAAGCACTGTCCAAACACGAAATACTCAAATGGACAAAACCTGGTCTGACAGGCATTACATTTCTGGCCATGGTGCAGCGTGGCTGAGTGCTGGGGAATTGCACGCTGTGGACAAACCAAACTGTTCCCAGGGGATCCTGCACACGAGCAGGGCCACCTGGGGACTCCACATCTCCGTGCCAAAGCCTCTTCCCAGCAGCACAGCCACCACAGAAGGAAAAAAACTGAGCATGTGGCAGCAGTCTCCCCTTCCAAACTGGGCACTGTAATGCCAACTCATTCTTTTTCCTGCTGGGTCTCCCAGACCCCAAGCACGATCCCATGCAGTTTGTTCATGTGGCACAGCCTGAGACACAGCATGAAGATTTCAGCTCCAGGAGGTAACAGTATGATCTCCAAAAAGCACCCCAAGTACCCAAGACAACAATACAAAAGTGTAGATTACACACACTCAGCAAAACCGGCACTTTTATTGGAAACATCTTGCCAATTCAGTACGGGAACAGGGATACTTGTTTCCATGAAGCTGTCCTGGTGCTGGAGAGCACCCAGAGGGCTACTTTCCATGAGGAGGATGGGATTGTTCTGGATTGTCTCAACTAGAAGCAGATGGGAAAATAAAAAAACAACAAAAAACAAAAAAACAGAAGGACAAAGAACAACAGACATGCGGCCACAAAGTGTTAACATACAAACAGTTACAACTGAGCACTTCAACTATGAGTCAGGGTCTTCAATGAAAGGAAAACCTTCAAATAGAGGAAAAGAAACAAAACATGGGTGACTTTCCAAATAGACCCACATCAGAGAGATTAACTGGTAGCAGAGGAGAGCAAAATGATGGCATTTCAACCACAAAAGAAAAAGGAGTCTCTTAACCAGCTCCTCCAAATGAGCTGAATTCACAAATACCCAGCAGATCCAGAGAAATCTTTTTTTTTTACTACAAGGAGAAAAAAAAAATATATGCTCTAAGGGAGATTTACTTGAATCAGACTCACAGCCTACACAGTGCAAAGCACGGGAGTAAGCAGGGATGTGAATTTGATTTCACTCTGCACGTTGGTTGTAATCAAACAGGGACCCAGCATTTAGTACAGATGGCAAAACAGAAGTCTAAGAGGCTTCCTGAGCCCTGGACCAAAATAAATAAATAAATAAAAAGCCAGCTATCTGTGCAAGGAGATACACACAAATAGTGCTACAGAATGTTTAGTACATAACTAATTATAATTGAGCACCTGAATTGCACATGATCACCAAATCGTATCTCTTAATTATAGCAACAATTAACTTTTCTGGAGCACCCTACGGTGAACGCTCCTGCTTTAGCAGTGGCTTTGCAAATCATGGTCAGAACAGCCCTTCTGGGTAATGCATAAATCTCAACATAATTTTTACTCTAATGGAAAGGAATAGTCTGTTACTTTATGATAAGCTAACGAAGAGGCTTCATCTTACTCAAGAAGAGAATTTAAAGGTGCTTTTTTGTCAGTTCTATTCACCATGGTAAATAAAGCAGCATCTCTTTTAATAACAAAGCTCAAACCTGGAGAGGGTTCTGAAATCGTTCAACCCTTCTCAGAGTTGAGCTAATTGCTGTGTAACTCCTCTCCATTACATTACATAGAAGTGTCTCTCTAAACTTAGACACAGCCAACCTAACAAAGGTCCAGGGAGGCCCAGTAAATTAATAAGATCACTGCTTGTTGCACAGAATGATAACCAGAACGAAGGTTGCTCAATGGCAACGGGGCTTTTGCTTCAGGCTTCACTGAGAACAGGGGACTTGAAATATAGTTAAGAGGAAGAAGGTGTTTAGGAATTTTCATTTTAATTTTTATAAGAAGCCACTTGCAGCTGATACCTAAAGCATACCCCCAGAAAAATCTGCTTGTCAAGTTGCTACAGATTCCCTGAGCTGTTGTAACTGGACTGGGTACAAATGCAGTTGTGGGTGGATCCATTTTTAAAGAGTGTTGCAGCAAGATCTTTGCTAAATTTGATGAGTGAGTAGGGCCTGCAGAAAGTATTTTATTCACTCCATTAAACATGGATTTTAGTTTATGCCCATTTAAACAAATCAGATTCAGCAATTAAAACAATCCTTAAAGATACAGATACATACAAGACCACTGTTCTGCATTTTCAGTTTAAAAGTGATGCAGAGCATCAATTTTTTATTCACCTCTGGATATATATTTCTCTTCATTTGGTCCTACATGATTAAATAAATGGGAAGTTACCAGAGTTTTACAGAAAAAAACTCCCAATCTTTCTAGCTGATGGCTTTTGTATTTAACTCTGGTTTGCCAGCATGATTTCTTGTATGCTGTAAATCTAGTTTTACAGTAGAGACTCCTAGTTGCTCTGTTTACTGTAAGTAGCCTTTGACTAACAACCTAGAACAAGGGAAAAATTATGGTGAAATTTTTCTTCTTGCCCCAAAGCCTTGACCCTGCAGGGAGCCAAAGCTTTAGGTGAAGCAGAAAGGTCAAATTTAGTTCTGCACAGTGCAGAAAGCTTCTCACAAGCTTCCTGAAGAGCTCCTTGCAATGAAATCTTGCACTGAAATGGCAACAGACTATGAGAGTCTAGGCACAGAAGTGAGGTGAAGATGGTAGGAAATATAATTTATTTAATTAGATCAACTGCGAGAGCACTGATGTAATGGGAGCTGAGGCAGGGCATGGTCAGGACACAATTGCTTCAGATGCAACCCAGGCAGCCAAAAGGACATGCAGACAGCCATTTTAGACATTGTTACTGCTGCAATTGGGCTAGAGCAAGTGAAAAGGCCACTGATGGCAGAGGAATCCTAGGTATCCTAGGAAAACAGTGTCTCACTGGCAAGGTGGCAAAGGCAAGGCACTGTCACCAGCCCACCCGTGGGCAGTAGCCAGTCCTTTGGCTGGTTCCATGAAAAAGCAAAGGGTGCAACCAAGTAAATCATCTCATGATGTCACTATTGACTCTGCTCCTTCCAGTCTTCACTGGCGTCCCAAACATCAAGGTCCTGAAACTCAGCCAAGTTAATCATGCTTCATCCAGCCCCAACCACAAGCACCAGCTTGGGTGTTAAGCAGGGACCTTCAAAGAGAGATCACCACATTCTGACTCGCAGCAGCTGATGGCCTTTGTGTGACACATGTTAGGCATTTGAGTCACAAGGCACTGATTTTGTTGGAAGAAAACTACTTTTGATAAAGCAGGAACAAGGTTAACATTACGGGGCCAATTCCCTTTCTTGGCCTTTCCAATTGCTTTGATAACCTCATGTGAAGTGTGGATATAACCCTTCAGACTGCTAATATGAATCTGAAGTGACTTACCCAGAACAGCAGAATTGCCATCACCCAGTGGGAACCTCTGGTAACGGGGAATATTAAAGGGGGGCAAAAGGTAAAACTTTCTCTCCAGAAGAGGCTCGAGGCGTGAAGCAGATGGGTCTGCAGGGTGGAACAGGTTATAGACCTGCTGGCAAGCTGGTCTGAGCTGAAAGACTGAAGAGATGGAGAAAAAAAATATTCAAATATCACATGGTTATTTGTTAGATTACTGTAAATATTTGTCTGTAAAACAGATAACAGTTAAGTTTACAAAAACAGAAAAAGCACTGAAGATTTATCATCTCCCTCATCTTCCAGTTTAATCAATGGAAACAATTTATCAGCACATCATGTACAGATTCAAAAATTTCCCAGTATTTTTAATGTTTTGAACTAAATGACAAATAAATTGTATCATCAGTGTCGGCTAGAGCATACAGTGATCTGATTCCTTATGGTGCAGTAAGTGTTATACATAAATATTTGTTTTTTACTGGATTACTCAGTGAGCTCAACAGTTTACATCAGGACTTACTGTCAAGAGCTGGAATGACAGTTTTTCGTAGTGCAAGAACCAGACCCAGGGGAGAACCAAAGAGGAAGAAGTCCGTGATCTCAAACTCAAACTTTCCAATATTTCCTCCATCCAGCATAGTGGAGCTACTAGATCGCCTGGACCCCGGGTCATTTCTGAGAACACTAGAATGTAAACTAGAACAAGAGCAGAAAATAAAGACAAAATTTTATTCATATTGTTTTTTCATAATTGATGACCAGATAAATGATTGACAGCAAAATGAATTCTGTCTCTTTAGTGAAGAAACGGTGCCAATCAACTCTCCATGCCTCTTCACTTTAGTTTATTATCCAGCAAAGTGTCCCCCCAAACAATGACCCAATTTCATTGGCATCACATAGACTGTACAAATCCAAGCTTCAAGTGGGTTCATTTACACACTCCACTCTCCTCAAATATTTCTTTTTTAGGAGTCAAAAACTTGGTTACTGCTAGTGGAACAGTCACTGGCAAACTAAAATAACCAGCAAAGCAAAATTACTAGAGCACCGAGGGAAAAAGCAGATTTACAGCGATTCACTCTATTACACACATCACTGCTATGCTTTCTGGCTGTCAACATTTGAGTTCCTTCCATCACCTTACTCTCAAATGTTACGGAAAGCTGTGCTTACCCATTTCTTCCTCTTGCAAGTAGTTGGACAAATGTTACAGTATTAAAAAGGAAAGAGAAAAAGAAAATGGGAGGGGAAAAAGAAAAAGGAAGATCAACATTTGCAAGAAGATCCTTGTGTACTGAGTTTGAAGCACAGTTTCATGCATGTGCATGGCACACACTGGGAATAGAAATGTGGGGTAATTAACCCAGTGACCACGGGGTAAATTGTTTCTATCATGCACCCAGGACCCTCCCACCTCTCTTCTGCCCATGAGATCACGTATGCCAAGTTATTACCACTCAAACTACCTCTCAACCCCAGCCCAACAACTCCAGGTAACTGCACCTAAAAGATACAGAATATGTCTAAGCTTTTTTTCTGTTCCTTTCAGTTGTCAAATCTCCTTGAAAATCTCAACCTGTGTGCAGTGCAGGCTGGCCAATACAGAGGTTTAAAACAGGGATTTGACGTCACATATCCTTTGGACACGGAGGCAGAGGAAACAGGAACCCTCAGATAACAAGCCTGGGAATCCACCCCCGTGCTAGGAAGCAGTGGTTCTTTGCAGGCTAGATCTGGGATAAAGCTGAAGTGGCAGATGTGTAACTCTAATAACCTGGTTCACAAAAGGTTTTCTGAGATCATTCTCTCACGACCGTAGAGCAATAAGCTGCAATTTCTTTTCCTCTCCAGGTTCTGCAGATTCAGACTGCAGCCTTGCTGGGCTCTCACTGCTACAGCTGCAAGCGGAGGGCTGCAGACAGGCTACCAGCAACATCTTAACAGGGTGTTTTCCAACACTTCAACAAGCATCTGAACAGAGTCTATAAAATATGTAGGATAAATGGATACCACAACAGTTGGGCTGGATGAAAGGTTTACTGGCCTGAAGTCAGACACGATGCAAATGCAAGTCTCTACCCAGCCCCAAGACGAAGTCCCAGGTGCTCAGCAGCACTTGCATGGCTCTGCGTGCCACAGCACTGGCTCCCTGCTGCTGCTTCTGAATGCGTGTGCCTGCCCAGCTGGGCACTGCCATGCTCAGGGAAATGGGGATGCTCCCTCCCCACCATCTGGAGCCCTGGAACCGTTGCACTCACTCACCCCTGCGCACGCTTCCCCTCTGGGGTAGCTGTTTTTCAGTAAAAGGAAAGCTGCAAAAACGCAGATGGGAAGAGAAGTGGGTTTCACTTGGACTGAGTTTTCTTGGCAAACAGCACATTGCCCCAGAGACAGCACCTCTGCTCTGCTGGCCGCTGCTCCCAGAGGTGCTCAAAACCTTTCTCCTCGTGCCCTG
Organism: Netta rufina; assembly: GCF_964035555.1. Taxonomy (NCBI): domain Eukaryota; kingdom Metazoa; phylum Chordata; class Aves; order Anseriformes; family Anatidae; genus Netta; species Netta rufina. Next base: position 12,714,567 of record NC_140141.1, on the reverse strand, counting down.
CTGCCAGGTACTGCCTAGAGGAGCCCGCCTGCACGCCTGCGGTACTATTCTCCTGGTTACCATCCGCAGGGAAATATAACAAGCTGACTTACGCCAGACATACAGATCACAGAAAGTCAAAACAGTGATGTCAAAAGCGAGAGGAACAAGAGGTTACGGCAGTGACAGCTAAAATGAGTATGTTCCCAGTTCTGTGATGTGAACGAGCCTCCCCGAGATCACACTGCCAAGATGTGCAGCACTGAAACAGATTTAAAACAAGCCACCTTCAGTGAAGCTACAATTATTTTAGCTGTCAAGACTGCAACGCATTAAGTGTGCCGTGTGTAAGGAATACAAAGTTATTTAGAATGAGGTGGGTTTTGCCAAAGACAGGGCAGCGGCAGCGTGATCTGAATGAACGTGCCACAGAAAGGATCCTGACGGCGGATGCGTTACGGCAGGGCTGGTACAAGGCTTTTTGTGTATTTGCTCCTCTTCCCGTGGCATCTCTTGGTGGGGAACGAAAGAGAACGAGAACAGCCGTACTGCTCAGCGATTTGGACAGCTCCTCTCATTTTACCAGGAACTTGATAGTCTTTTTTGCAATCAAAAGAAACGAGAGCCAAGGGGAACTCTGAATCCATCATGCTCCAAGCAACCTACAGCGCCCTGTTCTCCCTTTAAAAAGCAGCAGATGTACTGTGTGCATTAATTAAACAAGAGCTTATGGATTTCAGAAGCAAATCAACTCATTTACAATAATACAAGTACAGCACAGCCAGAAATAATGTAGTTGTGCAGAAGGACTGAATTTAAAAATAAATGTGTGATTGTAATCTCCAGATGCTGCTCTGGCTTGCTGGGCATTATCCCAGAGAAGCGGGTAGGTCTGATACATGAATAAAAATGAGTGTCTTTGGCACAAGCTGAGATCTGCAATAGGCACGGACAGAAAGGCCCCCATATGCCAGGCTGCCAGTATGCGGTGCCCATTAGGAAAACTTGGCTCTGCTCCGCCAATCTCCTGCACGAAGCTGTGTCACATCAGAGCTTAGTTTTCATACGGGAAAATCATTATTTAGTGACAGCGGGAGCACTGGGGCACTCAGCCCATGACTGTGCTGCTCAGCGATGATGGCTGTGAGCACGAGGTCTGGGGACGGGGCCAGGTGTGACGCCCTGCCAAGAGGCTGGAGTGGAAGAGGAGAACCCCTGCTCCTGAACCGCCCCTGCGCCAGGGACTGGAGGGGGAGAGATGCAAAGACAACTCACGGCATCAGGCTGCTCTTTTTCCTGAATTAATCTGGCTCTTGAGCTGTGGGAGAGGCTTAGTTTTGACACAAGGTCTAAAGGTTGATTAGAAAAGATATGAAAGCCCCAAAGAAGTAAAGGTGCAGCAACCCATCTCACTGAACACTGACAGCCCTTTCCAGGCTCCCCTCGAGTGCTTCCTGAAGGGAGCAGCCACGCTCCTTAGGAGATGGAGCAAGGAGGAGCAGGACAAAGCTATCTGAAGAGACAGATGGCACCGTGCAATCCCTCAGCCATCGCAGGCCCACTGCTTCTGCTAAGCCAGATGCAAAAATGCAGCAAGACTCCAGCCCACTTCCCTGCACTCAGTCTGTGCTCTGGAGGTCAAGAACAAGGAAGAGAAAGCACATTTTTGCATGACTCACATTTTCTCCTGTAATACAGGAGGCTGTTTCAATAAGGTATGAACAAGAGACTGATTGCCTTTTATTAACCTGCTAGAAATAGCTGAGAAGCTTATTGTGTTTTTTTGTTATTTTGTAAATGCAGCTTATCTTTCTGAATATAGTAACTCTGTGCCCCAATGACATTCCCTTTGGTGTTTTCTCTCTCCTATGAATCTTTTGCAAAAGGGCCCCTGACGTGGCAGGACAACAGGAGCCCCTGGGCTGGAGCAACAACTGCAATTAATGAAGAAGGAGAAATTGGAGACAGGATTTCAGCTCAGCACAGGGCAAAAGAAACAGCCTTGGACACAGTTACAATGCAGATAACAGCGTTTGCTGGGGGAGACGTTGCTCCTCAGTACCTGGGTCGTAGGGGGGGGAAGAGGGATTAAGAGGATGATGCAGCCTGTCTGGTCCTGTAGGAGAGAAAGGGATGGGCTATCCAGTTCCACAGGCAAATGAGTCAGAAAAAACAGTCAGAAAAAGCCTCTGGGCTTACAGAAGTAATCCCTGAATGATCAGCAGCAATGGAAAGACCGCTATGAAAATTTTATCAGTTATGTTAACAGATACGTTTCTGAAAGTCCATTTGAAGAAGCTTTGCAATGTGATACTGAGGGCTTTGGTAGTGAGTAACAAATGTGAAACGTGACCTTGGTGCAAGGGTGCAGCCCTGGCAGGGGACAAAACCCAATCCCCTGTCCCTGCTTCATGCAGGGGCCCAGGTGGCTTCGCCAAATAGTCATGTAAGACAGCAGAGAGACAACAATCCTCGTGTGTAGGTGAAGGCTGCTGCCTGAGTCAGCCAAACAGTGAGGGCTGAGAACTTCTTGCCTAGAGCATCTAACTGTCCCGGCAGCAGAAACCTACTCCTATGACAGGAAAGGGCACTGCAATTCAATCTCACACTCGAACTAGGCCAAAATTAAAGGACACAACACATGCTCAGCTTTCCCAACAACAGGTCAGCTTTCAAAGATGCTTAGAAATTAAAACAACACTCGATCCCCAATCCTGCTTCCCTGTTTTCACTCACCCTATTTATATATTTGCTTTTTGACCTCCCTGCCCACGGCAGGGGGGTTGGAATTTGATGATTTTTAAGGTCCTTTCGAACCCAAACCATTCTATGCTGCAACTGCAGCACAGCAAAAAAAGCAGTTACCTGACTGCCTGGGTTGTCAAGAGACAGGATGAAGGGCTGCTTCCTCCCATTGTAATACAAAGGCAGTAGAGCAGCTGGATTCTCTCCCTGCCACTAATGGTGCTGTTATTTTTTTTTATTATTTTTGTATATACAACGCACTCAATGAAATCTATACTCCTCCAATGTAAAATTACACTTTCCTCCACCTTCCTTGTCACAGGATGACAAAGCAACATTGAAGTTTCCTAGGTGCACTGATCTCAGCTCCAGAATATTGCTGGTTCTGTTTCTTCTAAATCTTACCTTGAAAGAAAGGCTTGATGCTGCTTGATTGTGTCCAGCTCGTAGGTGGATGAATCACTCCTTTTTCGTGGCAGCTGCTTCTTTGGATCCTCTCCATTGCTACGGGGAATATCAATGTTGCTCCTGCTGAGGTGTCTGCTGGCTTCCAGATTAGAGCCACTGGAGCAATAGGTGTTGTTCACTGTTATTCCAGGAGACAGGAGGTCGGTATCCTGGGATTTGAAATACATGGATTTACCACTCTGGCAGTTGAATCAGGAATACACCCACATTTTATCTTTCTCCTTCCATCCTCCTTTCACCATCTACACCAAGATCCCATTCAGGGCAAAGCCACCAACTCCTGACACATGCTCTAGGACATACCTGTTGGCCTGGCCATCAATTAGGAAGACCGTCTTTGGCCTTTCATGCAAAGATCCTTACTAAAATCAGGGGCTGTGGAGGTGTTGTGGCCAGCACACCCATTCCCAACAGACACTGACAACCAGCATTACCTGGACACTCACAACACTCCCTCGCCGACTGCTGTTCTGGCTCTCGGACACAGTCTGATTGCTGTAGCATAAGGCATCAAATCCCAGAATTCCTCCAACACAATCTCCTACCAAACAGACCTGAAAAAGACAACAGAAGTAGGGCAGGGAAGAGCCCTTTGACTTCAGTTCAGAGATGACAGTTAAAAGGAGTGCTGGATTATACCTGGGAAAGCTGCTGTAACAGGATAACCAGTGCTTTCATCAGTAAATCTATTTTGTCGATGAACATCCATTTAGACCCTGCAGACTCCTACTAGCTAACACAGCTAATATGTTCTAGCTGTCCCCACCAGCCCACTGGAACAGGGTGGAAGCAACACAGAGTGCTGACTATTGCCCTAACTCCAGTCTCAAAAAGACAAGCTTGATTTCCTCCTCACCAACTGCCTGTGCTACTTCAGGCAAGCTTCCCTGTGCTTCTGTTCCCTGTTTGTGCTGTGAGGAGATAATGCTGTCCTGCCTCCAAGTGTGTTCAGCAGATAGGGGTCTCAGTGCTGTACTGTGCCTGAGTAGTAGAGGGCTGTCTGGGGCCCCAGGGCTTGGAATAAACTCGGGGTGGATAAATCACACTGCAGCAGAGCAGTGGGCACAGCCTGTTCAATAGCTTAAATCCCACTGGGCTAGAGAGTGCCTTTGCTCACAGAGGTGTGATGCTCAGTCATGGTATTTACAGGGCGCAGCAGCTGTGCTGTCTCAAAAAAGAAATCCACTTTTGCAACAGGCAACCCCAGTGAGAGCTGCTGAAGGTCCTTTAAAGACAGGAACACTCAAACAGCCTTGGTTTGCAATGGGAGTAGAGATCACATTTAGTAACAAAGGTAGCATTCCTGATTTGGAAAGGTGTGTCATGCTGAAAATTGATTAACTTCACAGCTCTGTAGCTTCATTTCTGAACACAAGCTCTGACTTTGTTTGGAATCCCAAAGGTTCTAGACAGAGCATAAGCAATAATCTCTCTCTCCTTCAGAAAGAAATGGAAGCATGCTTTCTTATTGCAGCTCAACCCTGTCGTGTTTCCATCCCTCCTGAGAGAGTAATGAAAATAGAGCTTCAGAAGGAAATTGCTTCACTTGCTCTTCCTTTCATTGTGGCTATAAACAGCTGCTGGCTCACCTGGCCATTGAATGACATGCCCTCCTGGGATCTGATGAACTCGCTGTAGGCCTGGTTGGCTCTGACGATGACTGTGGCTACTGCTTCTTGGTACTGTGGGGATGATGTCGCTAGCAGAGGGAGTGCAGCAAGGGGGATGTGGTCCTGGCTGTTGGATAGGCAGCCTTCATCATAGCTATATGGGCTGAGGCTGGAGAGGGCAAGAGAGATGGGAAATACTCAGCCTAAGATGCAGAGTGGGGAAAGCCATTTACAGACAGTACAGTTAGTAATGAGGATTGCTTAAAAAAAAGAAAAAAAAAGCCCCAAGATAGAAAAGGCCATTTACTCCAATGTGAATGGGTGAGAGCTTAATAAATCTTTCCCTCCCATCAAAAGTAAATCTTCAAGGACAACATACTTACAGTGATGGAACAACCCTCAGACAAGGAATTAAAGCCTTAGTATTTATTGGATTAATTAGAATAAATCAATCACAGAACTCTTGCTGCATGATTACTGTATTCACTGCAGCTAAGTATGAAATCGAGATTGAATGCCTCTCTAGTATATTAAATAAGTGCATTCTCAAAGCGTGGTCAGAGCGATCACTACCACATACAGAGCATTTCATGGATTAAAAAAAAAAAAAAAGGCAAGCACAAAATTTAACCCATCCACTTACCTGGACACCAGCGAAAAGGCTTCGGAGCAGATGGCTGGGCAAGGGACTAGCCTGATGGCAATGTGTCCAAGAGCAGCTGGGTAATGCACCCTCATCACTGTGTCAAACACGGTGGTGATGGTGTTGACATCCCCTTGCTTAGAGCTCTGATCACCACTTCCCGAGTCCAGGATGTTCCCCCCGTGGAGTACCAAAAGGAGGACATGGATTTTACTTGGCTGCATTAACGGCTGCACCGACTCATCCTAGGATGAAACAGAACACGGTAGGGAGGCTTGTTCTGCAAAGAAATTGTATTTGCCCCGTATGCATTTTATGCAAATTTTATCACATTTTCTCCCCTAAGCTAATACATAGTACCTATAATACATGCATTAGCCACATCAGTGCCACAGAAGGATGAAATGCCTGCTCTCAAACACAGTGGAGATGAGAAAAGAAAGCTAGGAAAGGAAAAGAGATACTTAATTCAGAGGACAGTGTGGGCACGAGCACAAAAGAGCATAAACTGATCCTGAGTAAGTGTGTACTGAAAATAAGGTTTCTTAACGCAGGAAGCATGAAATTTTAGAATAATCTCTCCATGTTTTGGGTAAGAAACTAAACTGTCTTGTAGAGAGAATGTGCTTAATTTATGGAAATGGACCTCAGATACACCTGGATGCAACAGCAGAGAACCTAACTTCCCCTTTCAGGTCTTATTTCCCACACAAGAAAGAGGGGAAAAAAAAAAAAAAAGAATAAAAAAGAAAAAAAAAGTTCCCTGTAACCAAGAATGGCCAACATCTGGCTGGGAGACTGCTGCATGAACACAGTAAAGGTTTATATCATGGCTGTCCAGGTACTTTGCTTCCTACATCAAATAAATTCCTTGCCTCAACAGACAGCCTGTAGTTTGTATCTGAACTGGGGAGCATTATCACCACCAGAACAGCTGCACATCCAATTGTGATGCCCCAAAAGCAGGTACAAGATCATCCACTTGCACTGGTTGCACGTTATAACACAACGGAGCAAACTATTTTTAATAGCTGTCCACTCTCAGGGCTTTCAGTGTTAACAGCTCCCATGCAGACCCAAATCCCACTAACCGTACACCTCTGAGACATGTGGAAGCAGGAGGTGCTGATCTTTGCTCCTGTGCCTCATCCCAGGGGATGGCAGAGAACATTTGAGAACATCCTGGCTCCTTCCCCAGAGGAAGGCAACTCCCTGTACCCATTGGGAGGGAGTAAGGAAGGGGTGAGAGGCAGAAGGGTTTTCTATTTGGCAAATTCTTTTCATTTTAGCGTCTTTAGTCGCCTGTTGTCTTTTGAGCGGTAATTCAGCCCCTGACGAACATGCTGGTGGGAGGGAAGCATGCCCAGGCACACATTAGCAGCCTAGCAGCTAGCTTGCATTTTTACCAGATAATGTTAAAGCATGTGTTAATACACAGCCCACCAGAAGCATTAAAATTCACATCCAAGGCTGTAATAAAGATTTTCCAGACTTCCTGCGCAAGAATGGCCTTTAATTATTTAGTACCATTACATTGTATTAATGCCTGCTCTTTAAACCCCTGATTCCAGTTTACAGTGCTTGCAAGGTGAACTTTTGCCTGGCTGGAGGCATGGGAGGAGTTCTCTCCACATCTCAGCACCGCTTTTGCTTTCAGCCAAATGTTTAAGTGCTCATTTGGAGAACAACATGAGTCACCAAGCTCAGGTCATCTGGAGGCTTATCAGCAGTCATTTGGAGGCACCTTTGCCTTCCAGTTCATTAACCTCTGCCCTTAAAGGAAGTGGGGAACATGCAAGCAACTGCTGATTACTTTGGGGTGGAGGTGGCTGTTTCGAACTTTCTTGTGAGATCTGGAGTCACTGATTCTTAGACTACCTTTTGGTAAACTCGAAGTCCCCACAATGGTGGCTAGGAATTTTGAACTGTTTTAGTGGACTATTTGTGAACAACTACAAACAACAGGCATTTTCACTTCACTTTCACGCTCTTTTTCTAAAATGAAGCCAGAAATGGGAGGGATTCGAGTCTGTATAGCAAGACAGCAACTTCTCTGCACCACTTCAGCCTCTAGGTGAAATCTTTGGGCTGTAACTTGTGGATGGCTTATGTTGAGTTGGCTGGAGCCATTCCCATCCCCAGCCACTCACTCTCCCTATAGCCCTCAGTCTCTAAAGCAAAACCAAAGCACCATGAACATACAGCTTGGCATGTAGAATAGCACCAAAGACCATACCAAACTCATCATTTTTGACTTGCTGTGACATAGCTCGGGCTCAGCAGGCACTCTGCAAGCAGCTACATCTGTGCTGCACAGATGCTTGCAGGGTAGGATGAGTACAGCCACTCCACGACACATGGTCTCGCTAGGACTCTGAAGTGCAAGAGCTGTATATTCAAAATCTGGAAAGCCAGGGGGGTAATTATTTATTATTTTATCCCGAGCTCTGATACAAGCTGTGCTATAACTGGTTTCCAAACAAGTCCCTGAGCAGCTCGGAGGAGTGGGCTACAGCACAGCTGTGTCAGTGGGACTACGGCAGCCTGCACCGTGGTGCTGCAGGAACACGGCTCTCCTGTTCCCACATCTCCACCAGCTCATTTGGCATTATCAGGGCAGCTCTACCAGCAGTGCCTCAGGCAGCAGTTATCCCCACAGGATCAGTGTTTTTTCCAGCTGGATACCTGACACTGCCTGCAAACGACAGAGAATTTTCGATATGATGTTCAAAAGACAGGTGAAATAATCCCTTAAGCCTAGCCATGGAGTACAGAGTATGCCAGCATGGCTCCAAACAACACACAAAGACAAGACACCGCTCGCAGCAAAGGAAGCAGTTTACCCCATTTACCCCACAGGGAGACTTTCCAGCAACAAGGGATCTCATTATAAGAAACCAAAGCACTTACTTCAATGATGCTGAGCCTCTCTACGCTGGAGCCAACGTGGTACTCTGCTGATGTCTCGTGATACAAGTCACCTGGAAGCACATAGGTTTAAAACATCAGCACTGCAAGACACTTTGGCAAAGACAGTCTTCCAATAAAGGCAGATTGTGCCAATGCCTCTCAGCCTTTTTGCCTCATAGTGCTTTAATTATTTCATCTAATTGCCCTCTCCTTCCCACCCGCCTCCTTCCACCAGAGAAGCCTGGGCAATGGCAGGTCACTTATTTTCCAGTAATTTCTCATAATCTCAGTAAGCAATAGAACACAAGCACGCTATCCTCTCATTACAGCAACCCAGCATCCTTACTGCATTAAGCATGGCAACAACGGGAAATCCCTGCGCAATTGTCAGAAATGATCAATTTGTGGGGAAAAATAAAAGGAACGGCTTGAACTGTTCGGGGGGAGCAGAGATCTGATGTGCTCGTGTGTCTGTGCCTACACAGACTGACTTTGTACCAGCAAGCCTAGGTGTCAGCTTCTACTGTGCTGCTACATGAATCGATCTGGTTGAGGAGTCAGCTTCTTTTCAAAACAAGCAGGAAATAAAACCAAGGCAGGTACGGATAAGAACAAAGGATGGAGCAAGAGGAAAGAAAAGCTGGGAGAAATTCGAGTGATTCAAGACGGAGCTGGAATATTTCATCATTATACGAGAGAATCCTGGCTGTGGCACAAAAGCACCCAACCAACGTGGAAAATAAAGAGAATCGAGAGCTTCCTTATCCCAGCTCCCACTGGGCAATTCTTTTTCAGCAGCACTGGGCAGTCATTTTTGTGCTCTGTCTCAGCTTTTCCTTTTATGAGTCGAAGATAACAAGTTTTACCTTTTTCAGACTGGGGCTGTAACAATTACCTGGAAATACTGTGAAATATCACATGCAGTTTTGGCTAAGAAAAAAAAATAAAATTACCCTGGACATCATCGCATTCTGGGGTTTCGATTTTATCCATCAGATCATTGGAACTCCATTTGGTTATTTCTTTCGGGAACATTTCCTCATTGTCAGACAAGTCCTCTTTAAAAACAGATGTTTTGAGAGTCACACACATACAAATATGTATACAGGCAAGAGCACAGAACAGAATTTTAAACAAAAGACCCCACAGCTCTATGTAATCTCATCAACATTTGAATGGTTTAAGTCATAATAAAACATGATACTTTACCAGCTTTTGTTAAATACAGCTTTTGTTATATAATATATTCAAAAGCCTATTCTGAAACGAAAACAAAACCTTTTAGTTGCATGTTGGTAAACAAAAATCCTACGATGTGGAAGAAATCCCATGGATTTTTAACACTACCATTTGAGGCACCAAGGTTGATGTTTTCCTTGCCATGCTTTTTGCTTGGCACCACCTTGTAACACTGCCCAAGGATGCCAAAGCAGCCGGTAGGTTTCAGTATAGGAGAGGACAAAGCAACGTTGGCTGCTAGGATCCTCCCTGAGTTGTTTGAAAGCTAAGTGAGGTCTTTGGGGGAAGCAGTGATAAGGATCACTATTGTTAATAGGACTGAATACCTAAAAAGGCATGAGTAATAAAGGAAACATAAACTCCCCAGGCTATCTTTAGCCCAATTTCCTTAGGAGACAAGACCACACTGCCTGAGTGTCTGCCATTTCCCTCCTACCTTGAGATCCTCTTCCCTGGCTAATTTTACTACAGTTGATTAAGAACAAGGGTCGCAAAAATATGATGTTCCTAGGAACATAACAAAAAGGAACAGGCACATGAAGGACAATCCCTGTAAAACACCCCACTGGCAATATCCAGAAAGGGTAACAGCCTTGCTCTGTATGAGCCCTCAAAGGATTGATCCCAGGCAGGGGACAGGGACAGCAGGCTCATGCCCTGAGCCCACACAACACATGGATGCACTGCACAGACCTAACTGCCAACAACAAAAGCCCAAATTGGGCTTTCTGGGAAAAGAAACAGCCCAGAGCCCTGGAGCTGCCGTTTGAACCCACAGCAAAGCAAACAGCAGCAGTTCAAGTCTTACAATGATACTTTTGGTATGAGCTGTTGGTTCCTTTTTGCTTTTATATATTAAGGATGCATCTTTTACTGTTGCAGAGGTTAATTGGCTTCTAATTTATTTATTGTTCTGTGCTTATTATTTCTTTCCTGAAAATTTTGGGCTTGTAAATTTAATAAAGAGCTATAAACATAATAATAACAGCAGCATTTACAGATGCCTTGACAATCTAAAAGCTGTAATCTTTGGAGACCCAGCCTTGGATTCCCCCTTGTTGCTGTACAGTTACAAAGATAATTAGTTGGAAGAATCCTAGAATCAGGAACAAAAAGATTATGAGATATATTACTCTTTTCAACATATCTGAGCTAGCAGCTCAGATCCAAGCGCAAGCCAAGCACAGACCAATCATTTTTAGGAGTTTCTATTTACACATTGACCATAAAAAGACAGCAACCTGGACACTTGCTATCAGCATGCCATTTCCTTTTTCAGCTATGGAAAAAATCCGAGTAAATCCCCAGTTCCCTGCACAAGGCAGCGCAGAGCTACCTGATCAGAGCAAGGGGAAAGCATGCGCGTGCGACACGCGTGCTGGCAGAGAATTAGGGGGAAGATAGCACTCCAAGCTCCTTCAGCAACTTAAGCTAAACGTTGAACTTATTTCCTCGAGAGGTTTAATTACAGCCCTTATTACTGCTTAAGTGATCACTGAAAGGGATACTACTCCTGTTATTAGCATTTATTACAGGATAGAAATTAGATATTACTGTATTTGTCACCATCTTTACCATAGCATGCCAGTGCACGGGGACGAGTGGGAAGCCCAAGACAAGGCGGCTTCCTGGGCTTGGGGTACGCCCACTGCACGGCAAGGAAGCACGTGTGTGTTTGGGAAGCACTGCTGAGGATGCTGAGGAACTCTGCTGGGTGCTGGCTTGCATCCTGATCCATGCCAGTTCTTGTGGCACCAACCCCCCTGGGCAGGATGAGCTGCACCGGTGCTCAGCCCCTGCTCAGACCCAGAGCTGAGAGGTGACACCTGTGCTCATAAGCCAGAATCCCATTAAATTAGGCAGACCTTTCAAACCCAACTGTGCGGGGACTGCAGAGCACAGTCTGTACGTAAAGGGAGGTGCACTGTGTACGAGCAAAAGAGGAGCTGCTGCTTTTCCTCGTAAACTCCTCAAAGTATTGCAACAGAGGGGCAGATGCCAACCGCAGCACGCATTTTTGTTAGTTCTCCTTCCCAGGCCCCTCAGGAGCACTCCAGGGATTCCCTGGGGGCCTGCATCCCAGGCAGAGCTGTCTCCATCTCAATTTTATTACTGAGTAGTTAAAAAGCCAAAAAAAAGAGGGTGGATAGCAGCAATGCCATTTCAATGACTCACTCCTCTTTTCTTGTATGTATATTGCTACAATAAATCCCTACAAAGTTTTTGTAGATGCTACATAAGTTAATAGAGACACTTAAATGAAGTTGGCCCTTCTCTTTCTGAGCAAAAGACACATTCATCACCTTGACTTACAAGCACACTGGCCACTTGAGCTGCTGTTGTGCAAGTCCCAAAAGCATGCCGCATTTTACCCCAGAATTTAGGATGTGTGCCTAAAGACTTGATGAGACAAGTCCTCTGGAGCATGATACTGTAATTTTTTTGAGACTGAACTTTAGCTGAACATTACTGAATTTCTGCTTTACAAAACTGGGGTGTGATCTTCTAACAACTCCATTTCACAGAAAGGTCACCAACTCCAGCAGCACACGTTGTGCACAGAACTTAGATTAGCATTACGAGCCGAGAGAAGGGTCCATCTGTTGTCAGCAGAGATGGAGCCTCTCAGGCTTAAACACACATAAAGTACAACATATAAAATGAATGCAGTGGCACAAAGCTTCTTCACAAACATGCACAGAAAAAAAGGAAAAAAACCACCACAGCTTTCTCCTAATATGAACAATAAAAATAATTCTGGGAATTCTGGAATGAACACTGATGAATTTTGGTACATGAATTACCCCAATGCATTCATTACTGTATTTCTAGGAACAGGAGAATAAGGAGTTAATAAGGCAAACTTTGGTCTCTTCAAGCCCAGACAGGACAATTAATCATACCTTTTACTGATTAAAAAATAATAATAAAAAAACCTTGCCTTACTGAATCAGAATCTTTAAGACACACCCACCGTCCAGTTAGCATTGCTGAATTTTACCCACACATATGCACCAAATAAAATACAAAAAAAAAAAAGCTTGAGACTGCTCAAGATCACTTCAGATATATCACAAAATCTGAAATGTTGCTGTTAAATATAAGAGTCTGCTGAGTGATGCCGGGGAAGCTCGAAGAAGCTGCACTGACGCTGCACACAGCTTGGTTAGAAAGGAATGGACTTAAACAAAGCCAAAAAGTCTTGCTTCCTTCCCCACTCACCCCCCAGCCTCTCATGCTTTCCGTCCTCTTCCCCCACCATTTCAGGTAACAAATGATGGTAATTTAGGCTCCACATACCATGTGCATCAAAGTATTCATCATCTGAGCTGTCATCCGAATCCCTGGCAATGCTCTGCATCCTCCACTCAGAGATACTATGGCGTGAGGGACTTGCTGGAAGAAACAAAAAAGCCTTATGCGATATGCTACATCGACAAGACAGAGAGTTCCCAACATGATCGTTGCTAGAGGAAGAGTCGTGTGCTCTCTATGAAAATTCCCTGCTGCAATATTAAAAACACAAAACCCTGATGATGCTGGTGTGATGTCAGTGTACCGTTTTACAGATCCTGTTTGTTTACTGTTGTTATAACCTGCCAGCAAGATGTTACATTAAAGCAAGCTGTTTGTACCACTCTTATGCTATTTTGAATGGCAGCTATTTATAATTGTTAGTAGGACGTGCAAAATCAGCTGGGTTTTAAAGTTTGCAATTAGGAAGGAAGCAGGCTGATTGGAAGCTTTCTTCGTGCCTTTAATCAGCACACAAGCCAAGCCTCTGCTTTGCTAACTTTTGGGTGGGTAGCTCAGCAGAGCAGCCTGGATAGAAATAATCTGTTTTCTGGAAGGAAATTGCTTCCACACAAATTGGATTAGAGATCTATTTAAACTTTAAACTTGAATGATTTAAACAACATGCTATCCAACTACTTCATAGGGGAGCTGACAGAGCAGCGGTCCTGGTGTAGCAGAGAGAAAAACCAACAATCCTGGTTCCTGCTCACTCTCCTTTCCTCACACCCACCTGCTCCCTTTTACTTTCCCCTCCGGAGCTCCCTGCACCATATATAAACGCATTACAGCACTATTTTATTCAGATATATTTTAGTAATGATGCAGCCTGAACTCTGCTTGACTGAACTTGTCCCAGAAATGCAGTCCGATGAAGGGAACTGCTCAAAGAACAGGAGACACAGTTCCTCCCCTCTTTCAGATCGCTCTTGCATGTCACAGACGGAGCACACACAAAGCCCTTGCAGCAGCCACCCAACCTAACACAGCAAAAACCTGAGGAGACTGACAAATTCCCATTTAGCGTGTGCAAAGACACTGAAATGCTCCAGTTCCTGCGAGAGCTGCACGAGCTCTTTTCAGGCTGTTGTAACAGCATCGAAAATGTGAGCGAAACGCTTCTGATTCTAATTCTGCTCCCTGATTGTCACATGCAAAGACGATGGAGAGCCTGTGCAGTCATCTAATTGCAGCTCAGCGCCGGCTGGGCAGCCCCCAGCTACCCCACCGCCCTCTCCTTTGGGAGCAGGGGGAGCTCGGCAGAGCAGCGCTAATTCACGCCGGAGTGACGTCAAGGCACTCGCATAATAGTTGCTAAAAATAGAGCATATAATAACATATGGGATGGCGACAAGGGTCCTGCTATCACCAGAGGTCTCGCTCGCATGGTATGGAAAAGACTGAGATCTTCTGGGGAGCGGCGTTGCTTTTTTCAGCCGGAGGTAGCGGTTCGTCGAGACAGCCCTCCTTGCTTCCATATGTTAATGCGCTGCCAGCATGAAGAAGGATTAAAATATCCGTGTGACGTACTTCTCAGCACATCACAATTCATTTCTTTCATTACTTTTCCTGTAAAAGCTGAGGCAATCTGCAGAATAAAGCAAATTCACGCTTTGCTACCAGCGAAAACCTTTAAGTAAAACCCTAAAAGGGCTGAAAGCTACAGCTGCCAGTGAACGTGTCAGCACTGGAAGAGGGGTTTCGTAACAAAGAGCATAATGAGAGATGGGCACATCGCTATAAAATCCTGGTGCAAGAGAAGTAGCCAGCATTTTTATCCTTATCCAACGATTTATGAAGCGTCTGGTAGGTTCTTCCCCAGGGCTCACTCTGGTGAGTCATCACGAGGTAAAACTACTGCTCATATCTCATTCACCCTGTGATGAAATCAGTGATGGAGTGGTAAATAAAAATTGAGAATCAACTCCCAATATTTAGTACATATGAGAGATGGATAAGCTTCTCTCACTCAGATGCCCCTTCCACTGTCACTGGAAGAAATGCTGCCCCTTGGGGTTTTCAGGAAAATCAAGACTTTTTTCCCTCTCGCTGCAAGAGCTATTACCCAGATATCAGCTGTGCCTGACTAAAAGGAGAGGGAACTGTTGAATATTCAAGCCTTCTTTCTGTCTCTTGCTGAGGATTCACCCCTTTGTAGAGCATGGTTCAAAAAAAGGAGGAGTTTAACGTGGGGGAAAAATAAAAGGAAAAAAAAGATAAAGCTGACTACTGCTGGAGAGGTGAATGATGATGTTCAGGACTCAAAGCTGAGCCCTTACAGGGGCTTTAACAGCAAAATCCTGAAAACTTCCTGAATGGTATTTAAAGGGGAATGTAAACTCGATCCATGGTCTCACCTAGTCCCAGGCTGGGAGTTTTGGTCCCCAAACAGCCACCATGCATTACCACCCACGAAAGGCAGCAGCCCCCACCCACCTGGTTTCAGAGCACGGTGACCTGCCTTAATTTCTCCAGCAGCTGATGCAGTACCGTGCTGTGTAAGCTGTGCTGCGGCACCCACAGAGCCAAACGTCTGCTTTCGAAATGAACGGCATGTGGTGAGGTGTAACCACAGCCCAGGTGCCCAGGGTGCCTGGTAGTAACTGCCTCCTGGAAGATGGGAGCAGTTAACAGCCACCCGCTGCTGGGCTGGTTCCATAGGGCCACAGCACACAGGCAGGCATCCAGAAGGGAACATTCCTGAAGGACCAGGACTTCTAAAAGCCATCAGTGGCTTGTGGGTAATGGGGCAAATCCTCTCTGCACTTTGTTTGTCATCTTCTGCCACCCAGCACTACTACCCAGCTCCTTCCTGCTCTTCTACCGTTTTCCATAATTCCTCTGCTTTTGAGATTTGTAAGAAGTCTGCCACGTGTCATTTTGAGAGTCACACTTATGGGATAACTACAAACATTTCCAAGCCCACAAGAGGCCACATGAGAAGACTGAGCCTACAACACCAGCAGAAAAAGCCTCCTATGAGCGCTGAAAGGACTCCCAGGAGAAACGTGTGTTGTCTCAAAGGTGCTGCCATAGTCACACATCTAAAGCCCAACCTCCACACAGTTCAGAGGAATAAATCATCATCAGCATCTTACCTCCTCTCTTTGAAGACCGTGAGGACTTGGAAGAGGTGGACCACTGCTTGGTGAGCGATCTCCCAGAGGCTGTCTCGCTGTTACCAGCAGCATCTTCTGTGTCCACAGGTGAAACTATGTCGACTTCAACATCCTTCTCACCAGGAGTGTCCTTCACTCCATGCTGCTCAGTATCATTTTCACCACAGAACTGGGCCATCTTCTGAGCCAGCATCAGCTGCGCCTCTTTCTCCAGCTGCCGGATATCCTCAATGGTGAGCCCGTACCATTCGTCCTGCCAGCACCATGCCTGCCGATGCGCACGGACCATGACCTTCCGCAAGCCTGCAAAATCAGAATGTCCCAGTCACCAAAGCTACAAAACTGCAGGAGGAGATGCGTTCCCTTCCCCCAAACCTAAAGACACTGTGGCATTGATATTACAGCAGTGTCGACAACATAATGATGCAAGCTGCAGAAAAGGATTCATTGCATTTATCAACCACGAGGATGGCAAATTGGTCGTTTCTGTACTGTAGCTCTGCAGTTCTTGCTAACCAACCGTCCACTGAAAAAGCAGCTGGTCTTCTGCTGCTGCTTTGAACTTGGGAAGGGATTTCCTAATTCCAGATCCAGGAATTTGCTCTGTGACTGCCTGCTCCGCAAGGAAAGAACCAGGCACAGACCACATATGTCATTCTCATGAAGTGCTAGGAAGTTGCAACATTTAGATCCAGCCCTCAAAATGAGGCATGTTCCCAGAAAAAGAAAAAAAAAAAAGAGAGAAAAAAAAAAAGCCAAAACCAGCAATTACTGCTTAAAAAAAAAAAGAAAAAAAAAAGTTGAGAGATTCAAGTGGATCCTTCATGAATACTACACAGCCCACCACAGTATGTGACATGACAGAAGCACTTCCCACACTGCTTGGTGCTAAGACAACCAAAACCTCTCCTTTTCTTAGAAACCTGGTTTCTGCAAATGGTTTCTATACATCAGTGAAACAGCATCACAGATATGAGATAATGGGATGGGAAGCAAAGGAAGGGAGGGAATGAAGACGCTTTATTTTGCAGAGACTGTCTTTCTTCAGCAGCATGAGAAAAATGAAGTGTGTAAAGCTAATTTAAAGTATTATTTCAACGTGTCACATATCTGAAAGGAAGAACCATCTCAAAAGCAACACAAAGAGCTCACAACAAGGCAAGAGAAACTTTCCACTGAGACTTAAGCATATTGGCTAACATCATCGTATCACCAAGACTTCGAAAACCAAGTATTCACTGTGGATTTCTGACAATATTGCTGCTTAAAAGCTCATGCCAGGACCAAGCTCCCAACAGCTATTTATTACTGATGGGAGCACACAGCAGTAACGCTGCTTTTTAAAAGCTTCTATAAATACTGACAAACTAATCCTCAGGTGCCCTTTGGAAAAATCAATAAATATTGTTCCCCCTTTCATTACTGGGAAACTGAGGCAGAGAAGGGTTGATGGACGTGCCAAAAGCAGCAGTGGGTTTATGGATCTACAGCTCTGCACTGCTGAGCCTGGACAACAAAGCCGGCAGGCCGGGAGCCCAGGCACTCGCTCTAATGAAGGCCCTGGCTGAAGCCCACAGGCCGCAACACCACCGCTATTACGCACTAGAAAGCAATCAATAGGCTACATTAAAATCATTTTGGTTTCTAGAGTGGCAAACTGAGATCTCTAAGCACCACCAGAAGTGAAGATGGCTCCCACAAGCCACCCTCCATTTGCAGGAGCGGGGCCAAAGCTGAAGGGTCCCACCACACCAAGGGTTTCTGAGCTGTTCCCAGCCAGCAATGTTCACTTCACTGTGGTAAAAAAAGTCTTAGATCTCACTGCTGCCATGGTTTCTGTGATATTCATCCTAAACATCCCCCTTTTTTTTTCAGTGATTACTTTTTTAAGCATACAAAAAGCTTGTTTTTATATATTTATTTCCTTCCAGGCCTAGGCACTTTATTTTCTGCACTGCACTTTGGCTAGTCCTTAATGCCACCAGCTATCGCCAGTCACCCTATCAGGAGGAAATAAGCCTAGAGATCAGCAGCTAATAGGATGGACCAGCTCAACCTGAACTTCATTTGCACAGTAAGATTAAATCTATCAATATTTTATGTAGTTCTCTGCCTGACTTTCAGATGGGAGCTCCACGTAACAGAGGCAAGTTCGAGCCAGAAGACTGCGACCTTTTGGGGGCAGAGCAAGGGGCATCAGCAACCTAATTCTGTTCAACCTTAGTCGAGATTCAGAGTTATTTCCTTCACCAGATTACTTTTTGCAGAGCTACGGCAGAATGTTTTAGCCTCTTCACCTCCTGTTATGATTGACAATCAGCAGAGCTTAAAAAGCAGAGATTAAACTCCCATCACATCCACCCTGAAAGCCAAGAAAACGCTCCCTTGCTGTAATTCAGTCCCTCACACTAGAGCCATTCTCTAGGCTTTCTTGTCCACAACACGCAATTCTGCCTCACATCAAACACCTTGAAAACAGACTGTGATTAGGCACAGAGGCCAGCGGCCCCCTTGCACTCATCCGGAGACTTCCTCAGCTGCAGGGCTCAGCAGAATTGTGGGCCCCCAGCCTCTGTTCATACTCCTGCACCCAGCCACGATGCCACCAACTCCTCAGAAATGGGCACTGATGCCACTGACTGCATGTATTTGTTTTAATGGACTAACATCCTAGGGAACACAAAAAACACTTGGTGTAATAAAGTTCTCATTAAGTTCTTCTCTGCCTTCTCTCACATCATCCCTTAGATGACCAAAAAAAAACCCCAAACCCATCACTGCCCATTTCCCAGCTTCCCAACCCAACAGAACCCACAGACCTCCCCATACTGCTCATGTCAGGCTGATCAGACATCCCGATCACCCTTTCTTTGGAAAAGGAGATGGCATTATCCATCATTCTAGATCAGTTATTAACCAAAAAACTCGAGATTATTTTCCTAGCCTCCAGCCTTCACCCGGGACATGTCTGTGATGCTGCTTTTTTCTTTCTCCAGCACAGGGAGAAAACCTGGAAGAGAGTGAGGCTGTCCGGGTAGAAAAGAAATTGAAAAATAAACGTCATGGCTTGCAGAAAAAAATCTCCACTGCTAGCAATGGAAAACTTGAGCAGTCTCTGTAGGCACACACAGCACTGAGTACATCACTGAATTCAACTTCAACTTGCAGCACTGAAGCCTTCCAGTGGGCAGCAGAGACCCAGAGGAAAGGCGAAGTGCCCCCATGCAGCTACATGAATTCAAGATCCAGCTACAAATGACTGACCTCACCTGTCAGGACATGGCTTCCCTCCCCATGCAATGGAAAAAGTTGAGTTTTACAGCAGTTTTTCCTTAAAATGTCAGTGAAAAACAAGCCTTTTATTTGGAAAGCGAAGAGGGGATGGATCAGACCCATGAAATAGAGCATAATTGGGAGCAATTTTCTTTTTAACAGATCAGAGATGCCCATCAGGACAGTGTTGAAGGCAATTTGTGGGCCAGTTTGCCTTCATTTTTCTCTCTGGCAGGCTGGGAGGTGCAAAAGCCTCCTGCTCAGCCCGAGAAGTCACTGTCCTGTGCTCAATCCCACATGTGGTGCTTCCAAGCTGTGCCTCACGGCCAGTTGCAGCCCCTTTGTCAGTTTGCCTCGCAAGCCTGCAGCATGCTGCTGGGCTGTGGGGCTGGCTGGAAAAGGCAGGAAGGGTCCAGCATCCCACCCACCACTTTATTCCAGGCCAGACAGAACCCAAGAAGCCCAGTGAAGAGCAGGCTCTGGGCAACACAACGCTCCTGTGTCCCACCCAGGTGCTTGCTCTCTTCTTGGCTAAAAATTTCCTGTCCTCACAGAGCAAACAAAACGAGCTATGTGGAAGAACAAGGGGTAGGAGTAGTCTCCCAGAGAGGTCTTCTTGCTGTGAAGGGAGAACTACCACACATGCACATATGTACACATGCAGATTGAGTTCAGAGGTACTCGTCATTTCTGTGTTGTTTTAATTATAACATTTCCCACTGCTGCGTGCAGAAAGATGATCTGTGAAGAGTCTAGCAGGGTGCAAACATTTAAATCACTCACCCTTCAACTCACCACCTCAACAACTCTGCCGCAGAGACTGCCTAAATCCTTGAAGTGCTGACTTTTGTAAGTGATTTGCTTGCAGATTGTGGTGTTGAACTTAATTTCACAAAAGGAAGTGTAAATGAACATGAGACAAGCCAGGATAGATGAATTTTAAAAGCCTTTGTCTACAGTGCTGGATTTGTTTTTCAATCTGAAGCAAAAATAGCAACTGCAGAAAAAAATCAGTATTAAAAAAAGAAAAAAAAAAAACACACCAAACCCTGCCCAAGCCTCTCTCAACTATCTGCATAGGGCAACTCTTCAGACACCCATTGATTATGTACCCAGTGGCAACATCCCAGAGCATTTTATAATGCACTCACACAACTTCCTGGCAGCCAATAAAGGATGCCTGATTCTCCTCAGGCAAAATTATTTTGTTGATGGTCACAACAGATCCCATAACCCTGTCAGTACAGTTCTGGTTGTCTGTTCTGATCAAGGGTAGCAAGCAGATATAACTGTTAGTTGCCTTATCTGCTCTTGCTCAGGCCACTCACAAAGAGAAGTGTGTGGTCACACCTGCGTGGTGCTAACCACAACCTGCCTTCTCTCAAAAAGGCAAAACCCTACTGCAGGCCCCAATGGGCAGAGCCCATTTGGATGAGCTTTCGCATTTTAGTGCTCAAGTGAAGGAAAATTTCTGCAGAAGAGCTTTCTAAAACCTCTTCCTCTTCATCGCTGTGTGACAATTTGGGCATATTTAGCCTAAGATGCACTGGCTTAGACAAAGCTCCAGTTACTGGGCCGGGAACGCACTTTGCCGTGGTGTATAATCAATAACCCATACACAGTCAACATGCTTGTTTAGCAACAAAAGAACCAGAGCCCACGTGCACAATTAGGAAGCAAGTGGGAGCAGAACATTATGCAGTGCCAGTCCAATTAAACTTAAATTCTATGGGAAAGGAGTAAAAAAGCATACAAATATTACAGCCAAGTAGACTAATAGCCCACAATTTTAGTCTGTGTCTCGGGCTGTCAAAGCACTGAGTAACTGTCCAATTAGTCATCAGAAAAAATGGCTGTTGCACTCAGAAAGACTGAGAACATTTCAACACCATCCCCCAGAGTCACTCCCTCCGCACTCAGTAGCCTTTCCACATATTACAATCCATCCATCACCTAACTCAGAAGTTTTCTTCGTTCAAGTCATTCTTTAATTTTAGTTTGCACCACCTTGGGGAAAGTTTTGATCCTACTCTTGGTTTCTGCCTTGGTTTTCTTACTGTCTTGATGACCCTGTGCGGGGAGGGCTAATTCCCCAAGAAACAGGCTCACAGGAGCCAGGAACCAGCAGAAAGATGCCAAGGAGGGGCTGGCAGACAAGAAATCCCTGAGTAATTCAGTAGCCATCCAGTAGCACAACACACAAAGGTCTCCACCTGCTTTGGGTTATCAGCTGAAACCCCAAAACTGGGATCACTATCTAAGTCATGTCTTAGCCCCCATCCTTCCAGCTTACACATCCTCACGCCTAGCTAGCTGTCTTTTCTACACAAGCCCTGATGCTTTTTCCAGTCACTAACAGTGTGCCCATGGCTATCCCACTGCACAGGGAGGATACACATCTCTGGGCACCCAAAGCTTTTGCTTTCATTTTTCACTCACTCAACTTTGTCTCGCCTTAAAGACTTCTCTGATTTTATGCATCTTAACCACTTTGAAAAACAGTATTTGCCATCATTATAACAGAGTGGAAAGGCTTTTGAAAGGCAGACAATAAGCTGGCTCGGCTCTCGGCAAAGCCTCAATCAAGAGGGAAATGGCAGGCAATCTTTTATGAAATACAAAAGAAACATTTCTAAGAGACCACAGTTTAATCTATGCCAAACACCTCCGAACAACTGGAAGAGTCACATGCTTCTTTCTCATTTAACAGATACAATGGAGTTGTTATTCTGCCCCCATGTTTTGCAGCATACACTAAATTAACCCGTGTCACTGAAACACCAAGGGAGTTCATTGCAGAGAGGCACTTGTAATACAGCCTGTAACAGGTAAAAACTTCCATCTAGGATGAACTAAAGCCAAAGGAGCTCTAGCAAAGGGAACAGACCATTCAGAGAATGGTGTGCACCATTCACTACTGCTCCTTCAGTGTTTTTCACACTAGGAGCTCCATTTAGGAGCACAGTATAACTAAGAAGAGCTGTAAAACTATTTATTTATTCCAGCATCAGGTACTTCAAAGAAGCTTTGCATAAAGGGACAGCTACCCGGGTCATGCAGGAGAATTCACTGCGTACAGAAAGCAGGAGACATCATTTACAAAGTCTTTCTTTGGCCTTTTCTTTGCCAGAGGACAGCCATAGCTCTGAACTTCTCTTGAGATGGGAATGTTTCTTTAAAACATTCTTTAAGTTATCCAGCTGGCCATAAAGCCTGTCTCCTCCGGCAAGGCTCAGAAACTATATCAGTTGTGTTATAGATTTTCAGTGGAGAACAAATTACTGCTACCACCTGCACAGTCCCCACTTAGTTACTTCTGGGACACAAACAATAGGCTACCTCCTTAAAAGCATTGACCTAAGAATGATGCACCAGTCAAAGAAGCACATTTACTCACAACCGAGAGCTGTCAGTGACCCATGGAGAGTTATAACACAGCGAGCTGGGGAGCCCTGAACACCACAGCCCGGAGATGTATGGCCGCATAAAGACCCACCTGCCCTACTGCATGCTGGGGACGCTGCAGGGACTGGTTTCCTGGAACCACTTGTGACACAGAGTTGAAGCTCATTTATTTGAGCAGCCCTTGAGGACGTTGTCCAAAACAAATAAAAAATGGCAGATTTTGAAAAAGATCCCAGTTAAACAGACAAATCCTGATTTAAAGAAAAAAATACACTTGAAACCCTTTCAGTACCTACACGTGATTAGTACTTACACATACCACAACCACAAGTGATAGAATAACACTTTTTTGAACTGACCAACAGCTCTGCAAAAGAGTAATTGGGTCTGAGAGTCTTTTCAGAGACACGCCTTGGGATACCATACATTGCACATACCTCACCGTTGTATTTCAATTTGGAAACAACATTAAGGAGTTGATTGTAAACCTTGCAAGACTATAAATGCTCACCAACATCATGGATAAACCGCTCGATTTTCGACTGCATCCCCCAGTATCTGAACTCGACTTTACAAAGTTTATATGCACACATGATCGGGTATTTCCCAGGGTTGTTCTTGTACTCTTGAATCCAATCTTCTGAGAGAGGGCCTCTTTTAGTCTTTACTGATTTATACAGCTTTGGATCCTCCTCAGCTTTGTATTCATGTGGAGGGATAGGATCTTTAACAATATCAATAGGATCTGTAGGAAGAATAGAAACAGTTAGACATTTCCTTTGCCTGAACAAAAGAAGAAAGTACATTTTCAGGAGTTATTTCTGTTTTAGTAAGTACCAGAAGCATTACAACAGTATCTGTTTTTACTTAAACAACTGATATATGAATTGTTTATACGCTGCTGCTGGGTAGCGATCTGCTCTATCAGAGCAATTCCTATGCACACTTCCAGCAAACAGAGGCTTTGCTGTAAACATTTTTGCCCAGTGACTACAGGTCCACAGCAGATCTCCTCATGACATATTTCTAGCTCCAAAGAGTTCTTTTGCACGTTCCATCCCTCAGCTTTTGTAGTATCACTGACAGTATTACAGCTCTACCTAATCTGGGACACTTAAATACACCTACCCCTTTTTAGTACTGTTATGGAATAGATGTTACCAGTGAACGTCTTATCTTTGGCATCCATCAAGTGAGGTTACTGTTACCTCCTCAATCTTTACTGTTACACCAGATACACTACAGAAGGCAGAAAGTTTAAAGCAAGTCAAATCGTCCTCATTAACACTTCATCAATGAAGAAGTGGAAAGTGCAATGTGAACGGAGTGAGTGAACATATTTTTAAAATCTGCAACCGCCAACCCAAACCTCAGCAGCAGAAGTTCGGACTGAAGGGCAGGATCTCACTTCCCAAGGAACAACAGCTCTCCCGACACTTCTCAGGGAGGCAGCATGACTCAAACCTATTTGTTCAGGACTGAAAACCCAATCAGATAGGCTTTGGAATGTGGACAGTCAAACTGAAGTTCAAAATGAAGCAGTTTAAATCAAGTAACGCTCAAAATTGCGGTTACCGCCGTGGCCAGCATGTCAACAGAGCTTAAGGAGCCCGAGCAGCCACTAGGTGTCCTTCCCCAGAGCTCCTGCTGAGCTCAGCCCTGGGACTGCAAGAAGTCAGCCTGAGCTCAAGTCACTTCTCAAGCCTCAGCAGCTTCAGAGCAAGGGATGCTTTGGTTCAGTGAGGCTGTAATTGCCAGCATTCCCTGCTATGCAGCTGGGCCTCCAGCAGATGCTATGGGCATGGGCCATGACGGACAGCAAGACAGAGGAACTGCTCTAATGCTTGCCATTTTCTGCCTTTTGACAAGATGTTCCGTTCTGCCTTTTCTTTTGTTAAATCCTTAAGTGTATCAGGCTCATTAACCCAACCTCCCAAAGACAGCTGTGCAGCTGAAGTGTTAACTTGCATAAGGGCAACAGGACGGGAAGGAAAAATGAAATACACCTTCATGCTTTGGAAACGCAGCTAGGAACATTCTTTCATATACCCAAGGGAGATATTTAATTATACAGCTACATTTTCCCCAGTAGTTATTTCTATTTATCATCCCCATTATCATTAGCTGTCCAACTTCTCTCAGGAACTGCACAAATAAGACAGAAAAGCATCAGCTTCATTTTACAGACAGGGGGATTCAAATGGATTTCCAGGTGCTTTATAAGCATGGAAGAGAACCCAGGTACTCTCTCTACTCGATGTAACCCTGCCCAGTTGGCACACCACTGATGGGGTGCACACCAGGGTTAGGAGTGGAAGGGTCAGGCCAAGGAGATGGGGCATACCAAGCAAAATCCTTTACACAGCAAAAAGCAGAATGAAGGAAGAAATAAAAGAAAAGGGCTACTCACCTAGAATGGTTTGTCTTTTTTCTGCAGGAGAAAGGTTGAAAACGTTGGCGTGCTCTCCTGGATCAGTTTTGTAGTATGTCTCAATATCAATAGAGAACTTCTCCACAAAAGGGCACGTATACCTGAAAGCAAGAGCAATACAGCTTGGAGTAAATCCTGCTCAGTTTGGCAAGCAGAGAAAATGCTTTCCTAAGATGTGTAAAATCAGCCTGAAATCCAAGCCAGCCTTCACTCATTTTACTTCAGATATACTTAAAATACCGACTGTACAGATTAAAAAGATTTTCTTTATTAAATTCTTAAGATAGGAGCTTGCCTTGGACTTGTGGCTTCAGTGGAATAGCTCTGGTTTAGTGAAAGCCCAACCCCATAGCACAAAGGGGTTTGCTCCCCCTGAGCTGTTACATGGATTTAAGGGTGAGAAGATGCCAATGCTCCCACACTGGTTGGGTAGTCTCACTTTGCAGAGACACTGACAAAAGCCTGTGACTTAGTTTGACAATGTCTCCTCCAAAAGACAATTGTCAGGGCAGACCACATCTGAAGAAGCAGTGTTCAGCAAAGAGATAACTTCTGGGTCTGCTGTATTAGCAAGTTCTGTTATCCTTACAGATTTGACACTGGGACACCCTGCAAGTGCATTTTTAGCAGGAAAAATGCAAAGTTCTTGCCTGGAATTTACAGCAGAATAGAATACGGACTGGTTCCGCCCAAGGCCAGGTTTCCTGGCCAGGGCACTGACTCACAGACAAGAGAATGGATAAAAACAAACTGAAAGTGGACTTTAATCACTGGAAAGTCATAAGATCCATGTTATTTAGTCATGAGCAATTGTCCATACACACACACTGGCTACCCACCTTTCCCCAAATTCATGTTACTTGTAGAGGCCAACTAAAACAGAACTATGAAAGTTACCTACATTTCTGACAAAAATCAAAAGATCCTAAAGCCGTTTTATTATGACAGATGACAGAAACATCACACTTGCAAAGCTGGAATAGGGGAAATGCTCTAAACCAGAGTAACTGGTATACAGGCTATTTAGTCCAGGGCATCTGAAGTCCTCCCAGACAAAAATTGGCTGAAACAAAGAGAAGCAATCACCTCCCTGGAGCCTCTGGCTCTCTTCTCTTCTCAGAGTGAAAACCATTGGGCGTAGGTTTGCTATTTTCTAGCTAAAATACAGTAAGATAGTTCCCAGAAAAGCAGCATCGTATTTATTAACAATTTTTAAACATTCTTCTCTCCCTCTTCTTTCCCTCTTAGGGCAAGTGAATCCTGTTTTATTTGATAGTGTTCGACATGACAACTTTCCCATCACTGTGTACATTTATAACTTCACTGAGCTAGCAGATAACTGCAACGTTAAGTAGAACACAGTGCAGGATACCAGACTAAATAAAAACTATTCAAGATTTCCCACGCTTTGATGGACAAAACAGCTCACATTTTAAAGCATCCCATCACAAATTCTTAAGTACACTTGCAGTCAGCCCAGGCAACGCTGATGCTTCTGAGATAAAGCACGGTGTAAGAATTTCAGGACTCGATGCCACGTTTTCTCTAAAGGATATTACTGGAGATGTAAGAGATGCCACTGCATCAAAACCTCTCCCTGAAGTAGGGAAACACCTCTGGACATTTTGATAAGTTTTACCTCGTCCTGGTATAAGGATATGCATTCCACGATTCCTCTTCAACTCGCAGAGCTGCCTTGGGCAATATTGACCGAAACCAGCTGGGTATGTGCATACCAATGTGGTACACTTTGTGAGTATACTGCCCGTTGCCTCCTGGGCCATCCATGTACGGCCTGTTCTCCAGGATCTCCACTCCACTGCCTTCCCCACATGTCTCCTCTCTGCTCTTTTTCTGAAAAGGAAAATATATCACACAGTTAGGCTTTCCAGTGTTTTGTACATACCAGGGTCTCAAAGCACATGAAGATCGGGGTGGTTTCTAGGACTCCTGTTGATCACGGTTTTATAGCCACAAGACCCGTAGCAGCACCCTGGCAGTAAGATTACCAAACCTTGAAATCATAAATGACAGATTTAGAAACTCATCTGGCCAACAGAGGAACTGGGATGTGATTTATTACAGATCCACTAGAAATCTGGATTTGACATCTCTATAGCTACGAGAATTTGCATGGAGACCTCATGACACAAATCCCTCCTCTTATAATAGGTAACACATTGGTCTTTCCGAGAGCACACTAAACCTTGGCTCCAGCTTTGAACCACCCAACGACACAAAAAGCTTTTGCATCAGTGGATGACATGGCAAAGGGGAATTTGTCCAACTTGGCACATTCTTGTGGTGGTGCATCAGCGTGAAGAATCACACACACACAGAGCACAACACTGCAGTACTAAAGACTGTTGTTATGTTGTTATGACCTAAACCCACAGGATTTAGGGGCTTGTTGCTTGTGGTCTGGCAGAGCAGCAGCTCTCCAAGAACAGCTTGGAGACTACGCTCTGCTAATTAAGATATTTAGAAGAAAGAACTCAAGTTTGCCAGAATGCACACAGTACCCCCTGGCAGCTTCAATATTTTGGCTTATTTGTAGCACTGTCCCTCATCGAGGGACCTGGCAAAAATTCCTTCAATAAAACAAACAAATAAACAAACAAAACACCTAATTTCAGTGCTTCTAAGAAGAGCTAGAGGCAAACCAAATATTTGTTCAGCTATAACACATTTCAGCAGATTGGATGATGGATAACCTTCATCATTTCCAACCAACAGATTCATAATATTAGTGCTTTGAGTTTTTCAGTTTACTGTCTTTATTTGAGAGGACAGTACCCTGGAAATTCAGAAAAAAATGGAATTATACACAAGAATCAACTGTGAAATGCAATGCAATAACAACCTCTCACTTCTGGCAAACAAACAATTCCTCGGAAAACAAGACTTAACAGAAAATGATTAATAAGATGCAAGCGATCGGCTTCTCGTCTTTTGAGGACAGCATGATAAGCCAGCGGAGCTATTTAAAAAGAGGGCTATTTACTTCTAAATAACTCTCAAGCGATTTTAAATTTAAACAGCTGCAACCAACAAATCTAAATAACTGACAATCTGAATAGTCATTTTTTCCTACCCCACAAACTGTGAAGTACTGCAAAAGAGAAGCACTTTTTTAAAGTTTATGTCTAACATTCAGCTGGCAGTTCATTAAAACACACATCCTCTTAAAACAAATTACTGTCTTTCAGTTCCTATATAAGCATTGACCAAGTCTTGTACAAATATTTATGACAATAACATTAAATAATCTTGATGACCCAAAAATCTGGTTAACTCAAAGGTCTTGGAAAACGAAGAAACCCAGCAGGCATGGAGAATGTGTCAGACAGAATAAGAGCGCAGCATCTGCTCTGAACAGTTGATACAAATTATGGAGATCTAGAGTCTTATTATATGGCAGAAGCACGTGGAAATCATAAGCAGAGGAAATACAGATTCTCCTTGTGCCAAATTACCACATGTGGAATCATACATCATCTAGATTGAAAATTACTGTTCCAGATTATGTGGTTACCAACAATTCCAAGTCCAGTCTGCCAGTCCTTGTTTCGGACCACAACCCATTTAGGAGTTTTTCAAGAAATCCACAGCACCGAGTGAACTCAGCACCTGGTAGGGTGGTGCAAAGCCAAACCTGCACAGAAGAATCGTGTCCCTAGACTTACAGCTGCTTGCATTGTAATGGAAAACCAAAACGCTGAAGATTTATTTTAATAGCCACGGTTGAAATTGAAATTAAAATGGATAAAAACACTCTTAGGCTTTTCTTCTGGGAACGTGATTTCATGCTCTTCTTTTCAGAGATACCTCTGAGAAATGCCTTATCCCTCTCCGATAGCTCTCCACTTCTCCCTGTCTGATCGCTGGCAATGTGGCATGGCGTCATGCTCCCAGCACTTGGAGAGGGAAGGAAGAAGGGAAAACCCCAAATTAACTGAGACTCTTTGGGGAAGTCAGTTTGCATCCCACTTCTGATTTCTGGTTATTTTATTCACTTCTGCACACCTGCAGAAGACCATGAACCCTGTTCTGAGAGCAGTGCATGCTTCCTCCTTCAGCCTTTCCAGATGACCAGCTCCTGCCCACAGCCTCTTTCACCCAATTGCAAACCTCAAGCAAGTTTTGGCCCTGTGTGTTCCTCCGGCTTGTCACTTATCTACACAAAAGAGGACAGCAAGAATATTCTCTGAGATGAATGTGAACTAGGAGCTGCACCTCTGCATGGCAGAAATCAGAGGTGCAAAGTTTACATCTCAAATTCTGTTTTGAGCAAGGACTGAGGCAGGCCAAATTATACTCAAAACATAACACAATTTATCACTGGGAAGAATACTACAGTCAAAGAAAAACTCACAAGAAATCCCCAACAAAGCTGCCTCAATTAGCATACAGAGAGGGCTACAAGCACAGTGAGGTCAGGAAGGAACAAAGAGGCCAGGTTAGATGGCAAATGGTACAATTACTAACCAGTCATAAAGACAAAAATAAGATACATATCTTAGACAATAAAATAAAGACATCAGCAACGCACACTCAACAGACCAGGATGATACTCTGTGCTAAGTGGTTCAGCGAAAGTACACCACTTCTGGAAGTGAAGAGCAATTTGCTTTCAGCCATATAGCCTCTTCACATCTATTGTGACTCAGCTACAGCATGGAGAGGGCTCGTTACAAGGAAGTGGTCTGTAAACAACAATTAAAAAATAACCATCGATTAGGAAAACATTTGGCTTGAGAAGTGTCTGGCAAGCCCTCTCCAAAGACTACCCGTCTGCTGGGAGTGGCAGCTGTGCAGGCATTTTAGGGTCAGTCTTTAAGGTTTCAGCCTCGTAGACCATGACCCTACAGAAAAAAAGACACTTTATTTAGCAGATCACCTGTGTTACTGCTACTTGCTCCTGACAACAGCATCTTCCCTCTACATAAACGTCTGAGGAACAGTCCCCAGCAAAATCAAAGAGCAGCTAACAGCCTTTATATGCAAGATATCTAAGCTGTAATCACAGTAAACCGTCTTATATTGTATTACAACAGGAAATCCAGTCATCCCTTTAGAAGTCCCTCTCCTCTGCTGATGCCACTTGATGTTCTGCACAGCCCCATCAATAGCTTTCCAGGACAGATGGTGACACAGATCCCTCCTAGCTAAAGTAATAGCATTAAATTACTCATAACAGGGAACCCAGAGAAGCAGATGCACCATGATTAGCAAGAATGCCAGTTACTTAAAGGGTTCTATTAAAATAAATCTCTTGGCACTGCAGCATAGCATGGGACACAGCACATGACCTCACCATCACCATCACGGAATGAATAACTCCGATGAATGTCGTTTAAACATCGGGCTAGCCTAACCCCATTTATCATCTGTCCTTCACAGCAGGAGACAAGCGGCTGCAAACAAAGCCTCCCGCCAGCGACGACAGGGTGATCAGCTTGCAGGTCTTCCGTCCCCCTGCCCAGCGAGACACATGCCTGGTGTTTCATCTCCAGAGTAAAGCACAACCGAGTACGGGCTCAAGTCCACACACAGAACATCTCTGCAAAGTCTACGGTTGTGTTGCAAATGGTTCAGTGCTTCCATTTCTTCTATTTTTTTATTTTTTTAATTGTAACTTACTACTTTGAGCAATGTTGCAGAGAAGGAGTAAAGATGGGGTGGGTTTCATGGTGATAAACAAGCAATCCAAGCATCGTTCTAGCTTTTAAAAACAGGTTACAGCTATAATCTTACCTTGTTTACCACTGATTATTGTTTACACTTCAACTCCTCAATCCAAGTAAGTTAGACAGTGATTATAAAGGGTTGACATGTTTTAGCTTCACAGTGAGGTTTCTTGGTGCGTTACCGCAATATATTTACACAGTGCCAATGGCTTATTTCAATGACCCATGAGAGTTTTGATTTGAGATTATTCAAGTTATGAAGACTGACAGCACTCATTTGGTAGACCTATTGTCCATGAATAACAAGGACACAAAACCATTGTCTGGAAACAATAACCAGAACAATTTTTTCCCCTCCAGCTCCCATTAGGCAACAGGATATTTTGATGGTCCAAACAATTTCTCCTGGGAGAATCCGTTAAAATAACACTCAAGTCTTGGGATTTCTCATCCCGTTTGGACACGGATGCAAGAAGCTTACTGCTGGTAGATGGTTTCAGCTGATAATGATAGCAAAGGCATCTACGTATCCACTGAACAACAACATGACAGCGAATTTCCCCAGAGGATCCTGCTAACACTTCCTCATACTGTTGTGGCTAAGGAGGCTGAGATAACATTCTCTATGGCCAATTACTGGGTTTTATCGCTTCAGATCCAAAGGCTACCACAAGTGGCAATGAAAACCCCAGAAACAACCCTGTCCTTCGGGAACCGGAGAAAGCCTGAATTGCCTCACGCAACTCACCAGAAAACAGAATTCCTGAGGCTGCTTAAGATGGATAAATCTGGCTGGTTTTGGATTGTTTTTAAGACCTGGTTTGACTAATCAGAACTTTTTTTTTTCCCCTTGTTCTGTTTTAGAAAGGAAGACCAAAGGCTCTGAAGATGTAAGGGGCTGAAGAACAAAAGTTAGGATGAGGATGGGAGAGCAGTAAGTTACCTGTGTTCAGTTTCTTCTATATGTTAAGGGAGAACTATTCCCAACCATCTCTGGTTGGATGTCATTTAGACTGACCGTAATTTCACTCTTCTAATTGATTTTCCAAAGCAATGCCCCTTTCCCATCACCAACCGCCTGCCCCTGATGTGCTCCTGGCACACACTACGAAGGTGCACACACTAAGGGACACACCAGGGCTGCACGCACCAAGAAGGTGCCAGTTACACCACAGCTGGTGCACTGCAGGTGTGTGTAGTGTGACAGTCATTTTACACCTTTCTTCCCTCCCCTATCCCCCTGAGAAAACTCACGAGAAGATCCCATCCCTCACAGTTTTTCCACTATTTTGTTAAGTCACAAAAGTCAAGCGTTAAGTTTGAGCAGGAAATTAAATTCCCTCCCCTTCACTTTTATGCTTAAAAATTACCTTTTTCCCCCTAATCCTTGATAGACAGGAGTTCAATAACCCTTTCCAGAAATGCTGGGAGAGCTTAGAAGCAATGCAGCCTGTTGGCTGGGCTCACTGTGGCTATACCAGCATCGAGCACCACAAATAAAACAGCATGACAACAGATGCACAGTTGCAGCCATAGCTGCTGCAAGCCAGAATTACACAGCACCTAAAACCAGAAGGCCAATGATAGAGATGCTGGAAAATACCGAAAGGTCCCGAACCCAGTACATGGCTTATTCTTCACACATTTTTCCAGCAGAGGATTTTTGTATGTGGGTAACAGGCACAGTGACGGTGTGCACACACACGGGTGTATCCTTTCTGTCTTCAGCTGTCTCTTGCCACGGTATGACTCAGCGCTGGGTTCTGTTAGCCACTCCTTTTTGATCATTTGAACTGACATCTAATTCATTACAAGCAACCAGCTTTCACCACCAACAACCTTCCGTCTGCTGACACAGATATCTGATAGACCAGGCACCACTCGTGCTCAGTATTTACTGCAGGTACTCCAAAATCAGGTCTTTGACCGTGAAAATGAAATGTTGTTTTATCCCAAAAGCGTAGTTGAGCTGTATGCCTCAAACCATTTTTTCCCCCAAAAAAATGCATGTGTCAAAGCCCATGAAACATTCAATTAAGGTGTTATCACCTTAATCAGTTTAATACCTGAGGAAGAAACTTTGTTAGTGTGAAAAAAGAAGGGAGCAGGGGAGATGGTGCTCTTCCGCTCTTACAGAAGCCAAGAAGGAAAACTTTTGATGAGATCAAAATTGACATAATTTTATCAGTGCACGGCATCTTCTAAGAGCAAACAGGAAGTTACACGAATTTAATTAAAAATAAAAAAACACGCCCATACTGTTATTAATACATTAGGTTGCTGAAGTAGAACAGCACACACAACCTTTGGCTGTCAGTCGAAGGCTTTTGTACTGCACTCGGCGGAGCAAAGTGCCATTAGTGCTACGCATTAGAGAGCACAGGCTCGGCGAGGGAGCAGCCTTTTAAAGAGGGAGAAAGTAACTTGAAGAGACAGAGCTGCTGGCAGGGCTGTGTGTAGCATGCAGATCTTTCAAGCCCCATTTCAACAAATTAACTGTGATGTGGCAATCTTCACCGGGCTTGAGTCGGGACCTTTAACAAGATACAGCAAAACAGTCTGCAGACACTCAGCAGCCCTGCATCAGGGAAGGCAGGTCAGCTTCCCTGCTCCTGTTTTGCAGGAGTTGAGCACGTGCTTACTGGTTGCATTGGGCAGACGATATTAAAGGAGGCAGGAGAGAGGAACCTTGTTCCCCCCTAGG
The DNA here is from genome assembly GCF_964035555.1 of Netta rufina. NCBI lineage: Eukaryota > Metazoa > Chordata > Aves > Anseriformes > Anatidae > Netta > Netta rufina. The sequence goes on along the minus strand of NC_140141.1, from coordinate 12,681,057 downwards.
GCTGGGTTTTAGTGGTACTTCTGAACCTGCACTTTGTGAAGTACAAATCAGAAACAATCCATGTCAAGCAGCATTGCTGGAGGACAGTGAGGAACTCGTGAGTTTGGTTCTTGTTACTCAAACTCAAGGCTTACTGCACCTCTTCGTGCACTGCGACGGTGGCACTACCCGAATGGCAAACCAAGTTCCACCGCAGTGGGATTTCCCACTCTCTACATCCTTTGAGAAGTTGCAGACGCCACAGGACCCTGATTTTGTATACACCACGTGCATCACATTACGAATGCAGGCAACTCCAAGCTGCACCATCCGTTTCCATGGCAGTGGGACTGCATCAGCAGTCAGCTGGGTTGAGTTTAGGCCACCCTCACCTCGGCTCCAGCGCTGCACACAAATCCCTGCTGCTAACACAAACCAAGTGATGTCACCAGTAACCATGGTGCCCGCACCGAGCTTTCCATGTGCCCTTTGCGCTCTAACATGCATCCTTCACGCATGACAATTGCTTTAATCCAATTAGTGCTCGTAAAAAAAAACTGCACGAAGGGCCAGTGTCAATACTTATTTAGCAAAGGAAGGTTAGCTCGAGTCAACAGGACAACAATCCGAACACGAAGCTCTACGATTGCACTTCCACTTCTCGTTGCGCTGTACACGTAGGAATGACCTGTAACTGGAGAGAGGAGAAGGAAATCTGTTCCTCGTCAATAGTTTTATTAATGAAGGCAGAGGAGCAGCTGTTTTAAATATCCTCTTTCTAGGTTTGATCAATAGCTGGGCAATGCACAGTGCTTCGTTCCAGCTGGGCAGTATCTCTTATCCCAAACATCAGCACTCTGCCGGCTGAATATAAAACCTGTTCTGAAGCGCTCCTACCATCCGTTTGAAAACAAACAAAAGGAGTCCTAAAACGAGAGTGAGTTGTAAAGAGTGCACATGGAGAAATCAGAAGACTGCCCAGACAGGCAGGAACCCGGCCATCATACCACGAAAAGACCCTGCCATCTCCCACACCGCTGCTCAGAGCCACCAGGAGGGCCAAGCACCTCCTGCCCTTCCCCTTCAAGCCAGTCTGGTTTCACTGGGTGTACCCAAACACATTAGATAATTAGGTAGAAGATTCTGAGAGTAACCATAAAGTCGTTGTCATCTGTCTTCCCAATCGAGCATCGCGCAGATGTAATTTCCAGGAAGGCTGACCCTTCAGGTCCTCCCCTGCTCTGCAGGGAGCTGCCCTCTGATCACCTCCCTGCCAGAAGCAGGAACATTATGGGGCTCTTCCCTCGAGTTTACCAAGCAAGAATTGGGACTATCACACACAAATGGCTGGCCTTTTGTCCCCTGCTTCAATCACCGTGTAATGCTGCCTCCAAGTAGGCAGCAAACACACCAAGAGAAAGAAAAGGATGTCATCCCTGAAGGGTCTTCCTGTCAGAAGAGCCACTTTCTGGCGGTAAGTATCTTGGTGTCCAGGAGATTCTGGGTCTGATCCTGCCACCCCTTCACTCTCCTGAGAGCTGCCTGAGGTGACGGTCACAGACCTTTGCACTGCCCCCAGCCCCAGGCATGACCAGCAGCTCCACCAACCTCTGAGGGCAGAAGGGCATCGCCACCAGGAGAACTCAACATACTGGGAGAATCCTGCAAGAAATCCCAGCCAGCAGAAGCAGAACAAAGCTGGACATTAAGAAGGCCCTGACCCAAAAAAGGGGCTGTTCTCACCCCAACAAGCACAGGTTACTTGTGCCTCATCTGAAGCACCATCACTCTTGGGTAATTTTCTTGTAATGTAAGACATATTCCTAAAAAAAGCCCTAAAAATTAGAGCCGGGACAGGTTGTCATCAGCAGGCTCTTGCAAGACAGAGCACAGGTATGCACAGCATTAATTTGTAAAATATTGTATGCGCTGCATTATTTAGAATCAGGTCTAGAAATTAATGAAGCTGTTTGTACAATACCAGGATATTTTGAGGACAATCAATTGCACAGGACTATAAATAATTTACAGCATTAAGAGAACCGTTCTCATGGCCACTCATTAATCACTCCGCCTTACAAAGACACCCAGCCACACTCCTACGGAGCCAAGGCTGTATGTGCCAGAGGCACATGAATTAGGAATCACTTTATTATGGAGATACCTCAAACTTGTTTACCCCACACGCTCCATCTTTCAAAATGTCTGCTACACTTCCAGCACAATATTTCATCTTACCTCAAGTATTTCCTTCCCTGTCTTTAAATGAATTTTTTACTGCGTTAGCTATTCCACACACACTGTCCATAAGGATTACTGTCCCTAGTTTAAGGAGAAAAAGCAAGTTGCCCATTATCGTGCTGTGAGTCAGAGATAAAATTTCAACTCCCTGTTTCAGATCAGTTCTGATCCTCCGACTATATCCCAGATTTTAGGAACCAAGTGCAACTATTCCCTAATGGACTGTACACTGAACTACCAGAGGACTGGCTCAGAGAAATCCCCAGAATTTTCCTAATATCCGATTCATTACTTGCCTTCAGGTCTTAGAAGTGAGGACCTAATCCAGATCAACAATCAATATTTTTTTCACAGGTAGACAGATCAAATTTTCTTTCATAAGAATACAAATGAAAGAGAAGGAAAAAGGATTTTTGACAGCCGCAAACCCAGTAGGATTATCGGTGCTGCACCTTTTATTAAAACTAGTACAAATCTGAAGTTTAAAATCATGTTTTGTTATAACCTTATCTCGGCTTCACTGAGTTTTGTTGGAGAGCACAAGCATGCCGACTGTAAAGGCACCATAGCTCATTACTCGAAAATAAAAACTTTCTTTACCAGGTATGGAAGAACAGCCAATTTAAGAACTGTTCCAAGATAATGACTACAAAAGCAGGAAAAAAAAAAAAAAAGTTTGCTATTTCTGTAGGTTTTTCCAAAACATTAATCCATATGGGTGTCAATGTCAACTCCTGCAAATTGGACTTTAAGTCTGGGAACACTGAATGCAGCCCTCCCTTGTTCCTGAAACAATGCAAGTGTGAGCATCTCAGTGTCCTCTTTCATAAGGACACAAGCCTTTGCGATCACAGACAAAAGGTTATGAAAACTAGAGGAGGAAGAGAGAACATAAAAGTCACAGGTTTTGAATCCTGCAGCATAGAAATTCACTAAAATCCTCAAACCAGGGTTTTGCTTTTAGGAGACTCTGCATCTTCCAAGGTCTCCGGAGCTGTCAGCAGTGTCACCTGCTTTTGAAATTAAAGCATACATGTCTATCTGTCCAGATGGCCAAGGCATCTGCAAACGAAAAGAAAAAATAATCAGCCATCCTGTTCTTCGGTGTCCAGAGATGAAGGGTTGGTTTGCTTTCCCCCCCCTCAATCTTTCACCATCTGCTGAGCCTGCTGGCAATTGCCAAGTGTAGCTAACAGTTTAAGGGACGAGACTTTTGCACCCAGATATCAGCACGTGGCCTAAAGAATTACCGAAAACGGGCTTTGTGGTGGAATCTGTTCTCAAAGGCCCAGCCTGAGAGCTACAGCCAAAGAAAGGAGAACGCAGGGCAGTGTGGGGGTCTGGAGCCCGTGATGAGCGACACACCACTGCCTTTCGGGAGGGAGGAAAGCAACTCCACCAGCACTACGACAGGTGAGCACAGCACACCGCAGATGCTTGGAAACACGCTCTTAATTTTCAGCAAAGCCAATAAATGCAGAGCCCTGAGGGACCGCAGAAGACGGGCTCATGTTAAAAGATGCAAAGAGCCCTCGATGCCCAGGATCCCGGCCAAGTTCAATGGGCAGTGCCGAGCAGATGGGTTTTCCTAAAGAGATTGCCACAAACAAGGGCCAGAGTCCTTCCCCAGCTGTGGACCCTTGAAGTGCCGAATTACAAAAGTATTACTGTTATTAAATCAAGAGGATGAAGTAGCATCTTAAAATAACTCCCATCCTCAAAAGGCAATCACTAGGTCCAAGAGAGCCTTTCTAAAATACGCCGTCTTGGGAGGAAGGTCACAAGTACCCAGAGAAAACTGCTCGGAGCAAGAGAGGACTGAAACTGTTTACAACAAAGAAACAGAGAAAGCAAACTGCGCATGCTGGTATAAATATAAGATTTAATAATGTGAGGAATCCTCTCATCTTATGCAGCGGTCAGAAGGGGAATGGTCTCTCGGAATCCCATGCCATATGAAACTGCAGTAATTAATGGTATTAAGACGATAAATGGGCTGACCTTTGGCTAATAACATACTGATCTTCCTATGAATGCATTCAGATCTTGGAATGTAAGCTTTCAGGAGACAGAGACTTAATATTAAAATGTGTGTTGTTCCTGGGGCAAAGGGGAGACACAGAAAGTACATTCACTAAACACACAAGAAAGGAAAGTATATGTTACAGGAGAGCATAGCTGCTGAGACAAATATGCAAACATCTAGAAGAGAAATAATTAAGAGTTTCTTTAATAAGATCTATCTAAAGTGTCATAGAGAAAAAACAGAGTGGTCCTATCCTTTGTGCCCAAGAGGCTTCGCAGTCCTTGCAGAGACAGAAACATTGCATGTGCCTTTGGGGTGATACACAGAGTCAGAGAAGACATCCATGACAGAGTCCTTGGTTCAGCATTTCTGCAGAAAGAAGGAAATCCCTACAGATGCTTGGAACAGTCCCCTCCGACAACTGTTTGTGCTTCATTTCGGGTCTCCACTGCCAGCACTCACCCCAGTAGCTTTCTGCTTATGTTAGGACAGGAGCCTGCAGTTCCCCCAGTTCTCCTTTGCAGTCCTGTGGGCAAGTCTGCAGGTCAAGTTTATCTAGACATCTCTCCCCCTTGGAAGCAGCAGTGGGATTTTAAATGTGTGCGTACAGATCTTATAAAAAAGATTATAATCTAAAACTCTTGTCTAGAAAGGAGATGCAAAGACTGATTTCATTGGTTTGAAATATTTTTTGCCTTTTATGCACCAGAACGACAGGCCACAGTAGACCCGAAGATCACTGATTCTGAGTTCAGATATAAAAATTAGTATGTTTCAATTGGACAGAAAAAGAGAGAAAAGTGCAGCTATGATGAAAAAAAACAAACCACAACCATTGTGCACACGGAGGAGCTGAGACCTAACTGCTCCATGGCTAATGCAGCGAGGGTTCCCAACCCAACCACGTCGACAACGCTGCGTGAGAGGTTTCCCATGAAAACAGTGATATTGATAGACTAAAATTTAATAGAGGAAAGCTATTCAGTTTAGACCTGCTAGGCTTCAAGCAACTGAAGGGTACATTAAGCCCTTTGCTGTAATGTAAAATTAACTTATTTATGGAAGAATCTAAGTGCTACTTAAAGTACTGAAACCACTGTCTCTGTAGATAATATTTCAGAAGCTAGCAGAAAGCAATACTTGAGAGACTCCTTGTTTCTCCACCCTCCGCCTCCCCCAGAAAAGAGGAAAAACCAAAAGGAAGCAGCAGGCCACTCATCTCAGTTTTCAAAAGGTTCACAAACCAGCTTGGGGAACTTCAAGCACAAGAGGAGCTACAGAGCAACGTGGGCACGGACACAATGATTTATTGTATGTCTCGCCTGCCGAGTGGCACAGCGTACCAACAACAGTTTATATAATGTGCAATTTTAATTCTCCCATCCTGCAAACATGGTAAATGTGAGTACAGCCTGTCCTGGCTCGATGGAAAGACCCTTTGCTACTTGGGCATGATGCTGCTTACATCAAAACTGGTAGAAATTTTGTTATGGCTTGCAACACGATGGAGGGACCGTTCTCTCCTGGAAGGAGATGAAAGGACCTTCCACTGCAAAAGCAAAAACCTCCATAGAAATGTCTTAAAATGTGACCACAGTATTACAGCTTGAGACTGAACGTCCATGCCAACATGTCTTGGAGGGACTACTGCAAAAAGGGTTCCCAGAGCAACTGCATGGAGCAGTTGTTTCATCCCCAGCTAGGAAGATCTTTTTGGAGATCTTTAGTTGGGAGGATGCTGAAATTTGGGAGAATGATATGATTGCTCTTGAAAGAACAGCTTTCTACCAACTGGTTTGGAGCTTAATAGGGAACTTCACTCATAAGCTTGAAGTTAAATGAGTGATCAACTTCAAGGACGTGCTTAAGACTGCCTAAAACCCTTGAGCAATACTTGTGACATCTCCTTTTTACCTTGTTGGAAAACTGCTTCTTACAGAATGGGCTGATTGGCGTCTCCAGTGGTAACAACACCGTATTGTATGCAACAAATGTCTTTGAAATGAACCTTTTGCTCTTAAGAATTGCTCCTCTCCCCAGGAACTACTCTAAATGGTTCTGCTCTACACATTTCAGACAAACATTTTTAAGAAATGTCTCTACACTGCTGTTTTATACAGATATCTCTGCTTGTTCCCCTAAGGAGGCTCAACCTACACGACTTGCTTCTCCTGTGGCCTCCCTGCACATTTCAGAGGCAAAATAAAAGACAGACACGAAGCACTTTCCCATTCTCTGAAAGGAACGCAAGTCATGCTCCCCACTGCTCTCTCTCCAGCAGCTGTCTCACAGACAAAACCTCCGCTTCTAAATCACACTGAAGAAAAAGGACACTTTATAGCATGGTCTAGGAAAAGCTCCCATTGAAGCTAGCAGGAATCTTTCCACCAATTTCAAGAACCAAAATCCTACCTAATGCTAATAAACAGAACATAAACTCCATATACTACCATAAGTGACTTTTCTGTTTTTGATAATTTTATTTTTTTATTTTCTATTTGAGCTAAGACGACTATTTTCAGTGTAAAGCACAGCTAACCTTTCCTCCTGTAATACTCATAACAGAGTAGAGTCACTTGCTTGCCACGTACTTCTGTAGCTCACCTGCATCTTGGGCTACGTCCAGCATCTCTTACTGTCCTGCGCTGGGTAGGTGGAAGGAGAGCAGAGACCTGATAACATCACTTCCCAGCACACCAGCTACTGCACCTGACCTATGAAGAAACCTAATTTTGCTGCATATCAAAGAATTAGAAAATTAGAAGCAGGGCTGGATGGAGGTGTAGTTTCTCACGTAGTTTCCTGGGCCACTGCACTTCCCCCCTGCACGAAGCCCTCACTGCATATCCAGTCCTTTGACATGAAGAACTGGCCAAAATCACTGTCAAGTGGACAAAGTGGAGCCCAGTGCTCTGCATTAATTATTTTAACTGCTGAAAGTCAACAGCAAACTCATCCCACTGACCAAGTCCTCCACAGCCAAATAGTTTGTCTGACAGCACGCCTCATGCAGGCACTCCCCAGTTAACAATTCATCCTCCGTTAAATTAGGTGGGCTCTGCCTCCTTAATCACATCGTTCTCCTGCACGCTCTGCTGCTCGCTGAGGAGTTCTGCACAGCTAACACACCGCTTCCATCAGCCAGCTCTTTATTTAAAACAGCTGGGCTAAATTTGGAAGAAAAAACTTGTGACAAAATAGTTACAACAATATTCAAAGCTACTACAGCATTAGGAAAAGCTAGACAAAAATGATGCCACCTAGGAATAATGTTTACTAATTTACGTTCACATTTAGGTCAAGCGCACAAAGATGATACATATCCTGTATTAGTGTCAGAAAAAGGAATTCTGCAGTTATCACTCGAAAATGCATACCATATGCTACTGTGGCAGTCAAGTCCAAGTGTATGAGTCCACAAAGAAATATAGTTGGATGCTGGGGGAGAGAAGGGGTAGAGTTGTGCTTTTGCTATATTTTTTACCTTAATTCTAAGTCATTTTAGGTTTTAAACCAAATCAGATTCTGCTAGCATTCATCCCACCACAGAAAGAGGAGTCTAATACTGCCAACTCAGTATTAGACGTGTGCTTTGTTGGATAAGCAAAATTAAATTTTATTTAAGGTACAGGACAATGAAATAACTCTTCAAATTCATTTCCTTTTAAAAATGCTCCCAGTTGGATTTCAAACACTGGGAGAACATGGGCACAGAGGATTTGAGTTATAAAAAGCCAACATTTTTATTAACTGTTTTATTGAAGAGACGGGATTTAACAAAAAGTCCCACCAGTATTCAACAGCCTATTAAAAATAACATAAGTTTTATGCCTCGACTGATTAGTATCTGTCTCATAGTGGCACATAAACATTACGTCTAGTTTTTTCCCCTAAATTCCACGTTACACCTGTTTCTTCAGCCCAATATCCTCCAGTTCAGTACCCAAACCTGTAGCTCAATGCTTCCCTCCTTTTGAACAGCCTACCCATGAGTCAGTATTTCCCCAGGTAGGTAGAACATACAGAGGTTTTCTAATTTAAGGACGAAAGGAGGCAGAACTTCAGGAATTTATAACTGGAAGTTCATATTCCTTTTCCCCCCTGCTCAGAAAAACTCAAATTTAAAATAATTAATTCTCCACATGAATGAATACATTCTCTACATGCTCTTCCACACGAAGCCCTGTGTCAGCCTGCACCAAACACCAGCAGAAGCGTTACTGACCTGTATCATGTACAGCTGCGCGATTCGATATTCTTCCACGCTCATCGGAAGGGGAATACGATACTCCTTTATAAGCATTTTGAATACAAAATCTTTCGTCCACTTAGAAACACAATCCAGAAGCTTTTAGTAAAGGCTCCTTAAATAATGGCAAGCAAATGCATTGAGGATCCCTGAAACAGAGCGAGAGAGAGCAGCAGTTATTTTCCATTCTTATTGGAGAACATCCTACCAAGAAAAAAAATAAATAAATGAGCTCAAACGTTAATTTTTGTAATAGCAATAAGCTTAATAGCAGAGATGAGAATCCCTGGAGTGTTACCAGACCCTTAATATCAAATTGAACAGAATCTTTTAGAGGAATTTTGATTTGCTTCATGGGATACCATTAAAGCTATTACCCTCCTGACCTTTGCCACCGTATCAATCAGACTTTCATATGCAATAGCATCTCCATGGGAGAGATGTGACAAAAGCTCAAAATGAATAGGCAGACCTTTTGTTGCTAGACAATAAAGTATCTCTCCAATGTCAGCAACACACCAGAGATGCATCTACTCAAAGGTACCATGTTTTATCCTCTCGCGTTCCTTCAGCTGCAAGAAAAGGTAGTAATTAGACTTCTTCAACCCTCACAAACTCTGTGGAGAAGAATGTCATTTGGATTCTAACAATGAGGACAGCCAAAATGCATTTTTCTCCCCTCTTTTATTTGGAATTACTGTCTTGGTAGGATCCATTCTTTTCCACCTCCAAACAGTCTACAGGCACAATCCTCCCATCATTGATGGCAACGTCAGACTCATTTTTATACTCCTGCTGCATAAGAATACAGCCAAAGATCAAAGTGCAACCAAAAAATCCCATCATACCCAGCCTTGAGGCAATTTGATAAAATTATGGCTTAAGAATATAGGGAATACAGCATTTACTACACTAAGGGTTAAAGCAGTTTCAAAACAAACGTCCTTAAGATTCCCCACAGGCTGTAGATAAAGGCAATGAAATAAGCTAAGGAAGGGGAAAAAACAAGACCAGGGAGGAAGAGAGGGCACAAGGGGTGAAGTTGCCTGCTATCGGCACTTTGAAGACTGCTTTCCTAGTATGGAAAGCACTCGCCTGATTCCTCTTCATCATCAAAACTCCCCTTTCTGCTGTGCCTGCTTACTGGGAGTCCCCTAATACAGCTGCTGGAGGGAACGTGGCCCCAAACCCTACACCTGGGGAAAAAAATCCCCGAATCAAAACCACCAACTTATCTAGTGGATTAAACTGCAGCCTGGGAACCAGGAAACTCCCCCCCGCTATCACGGCTGTCCGTACATCTCGCTGTTTGCACAGCACTTCACTGACCTTTTACGAGGTTCAGAGAGGTTAAAACACGTGCCCGTGGTCACAGAGCAACCAAGGACGAAACGCGGCGGTGAAACCCAGGTCTATGACTCCTGATCTGCTCCAGCCTCTCTGCCACACCTGGCCCAGCACCGACCTTGTGCAGGGGCATGGACCACCACCATGGGCCAGCCATGGGCTTGGCACAAACCGGGGCTGCCCCTGCAGCCCCCTTGCTGCTTCGTTGCCAGCTCGCTGCTGTTCGATGGCCATGTTTCTGGTTTGGCCGTAAAGCCCATCCATCCTGGACCGACTCTTCTGCAACAAGCTATCCGTCTGGTCCTGCATCAGCTGAACGATTTATTTTCAAATTCAATTCCATTTCATTTTATTGCTGTCAGAGTAATCTGTGTGTATGTATGCACGGAGGGGGGAAATAATAAATAATAATAATTTATCTTTGCCATGCAAACTCCGTGGAAAACAGTTCTGGAAAGCCTGCTCTCCCCAACGCTGCCGTGCCTACACGCAGGCGTCTGCATGTCCGCAGGCATGTGCAGGATTTCCTCCATCAAGCTAATCTTCCAGAACAGGTGGGGATAATCTCATTAGGTGGGTTTTAATTAGTGTCATGGCAAAGAACAACAATAACCTCCGTAAGATGGATCTTAAACACCATCCCAGATCTGCACTGGTGAGATGCCAGGATCCCAACTCTTGGAGCTGATGGGAGACTCAGCAACAGGGCTGGAGCAGTTCCTTATACTTAGAGATCTTTGAAAATCTGATTTAAAAGCTTCTCCCCCCCAAAAAAAATGCTCTGGAAGTGATTCTGCTCCCACCAAAAGAACGTCAGTCACGTCTGCCTCTGCTGCTTGCTAAAACCAGGATATTTCCTATCGATTGGAAGAGATGAATAAAACAAAAATAGAACCTTAAAAGCAATAAAATGGCAGGAAACCAGTACCAAGAAGGAAAAAAATGTGTTTATAATGAAGTGCCAGGCAGGCAATAATTCAGAAGGCTAAGACACGGGAGAGACTGCTTTATTACAGACACAAAACCCAACCGTTTTGGCCCCAAGCAGCTCAGCAGCAGCCACCACCAGCCGCAGCACTCACTTGCTCGAGTGCACCAGGCTCGAGGAGCATGGCTGGTCCCAGCCACAGGTCCTGGTCCAGCTGGCTTCTGCTTTCCACTTTCCTGTGGTCAGTATGGTTTGGTTCAGCCTGCAGGTCCCCAAGGGGCAGCAGAATCTGCTCCTGTGCCTGAGGAAAGGCAGCGCTCCCAGGGACTGCCCTCTGCAGCCAGACCCGAAGGCTGGGCAGAAAGCAGCCCTGGAAATACCCTGGGCAATAGCAAGAGGCAGGTTTCAACCCCACCCTGACTGCAAGGGAGGTGCAAAGAGCAAGGCAGGACAAAACGGCACTTTCAGGCAACTCATAGCAGCCTCTTTCCAATGTCTTGGGGCTTTACAGAGAACCAAAGCACACCAAGACCGCTTACTGTACTGCCCAAGCAAAACAGAGAGCACAGCAAACACTGCAGAGAGAAGAGAAAGCCCTTCGGGGATGACACAGCTTTGAAAATCAGGTCTCACAACATGGTCTGTACTCCTGGCACTCACCCCTATTCAGCCACATTTTGATGGCAGGCTGGATTTCGGCTGCCCGGCCTCCGAGCACCGAGCTGCACCTTGACGGGCAGCACGTTCGTGCAGGCCGTTATTCAATTTGTACACAGAGCTGTAGTAACTGTGCGAGCCAGGCACATAATTTTATACCTCAATTATTTTAGAATCAGGCTTTCAAAGCATCATAATTATGCCGCAGAGTCAATATCCTGCCGCGATGAGTCAGGTCCACCTTTGAGCTATTGCTTCAGGCTGGATGAAGGCTAAGGCACCGTGTGCTGCATTTCCTTCTCATTTTCACATTTTCCCTCGTAACAGCGGCAAGTCTCTTAAGGAGGTGCCCTTTCTTTAAACAGGGGACCCATCAGGATCTGCAGAAGCTGAGCAGATCGAGAGAGACAGCAAAATCCTCAGCTTAGTCCCCGAACTTGGTGTCTGGGCAGTCACTTCGGGAGCATCAGGGCCAGGCTCCCCGTTACTAAACGAGGTAGCAAAGGGCTGATGACAACCAACAGCTTGCAATTAAGGAATAAGAGCTAGTGTGTGAAGGGTATTTAAACTGCGCTATTTAAGTTCAGGAGGCCAAACCGTGGCCAGGCTTGACAGGCTGGCCCTGAAGGGCATGGAAATTGAGCGTTAGAACAAAAATCCTGGCTCCTCTGCACGTCAGCTGGGCCCAGTGCAGGAAAACTGCTCACACCGATACGTTCAGGCTAAAAAAGGCCCGTTCCTGCTCCGTTCCCAGCTGACTCTCCGAGCTGTCACCTCAACGGCTGATTTTTGACCAGCTCTCCTTTTCTGTGCCCTGGTTGCTGAGCACAGGCTTTTTTTGGACTGGAACGAGCCAAAGCACTGCAGCCACAACACACCTCATGCCAGGACCGCCAGTTTCTGTGTTCAGGAGGGAAGAAATAAAGCCCTGGAAGCAGAGAGCAGCTGTAATGAGCTTTTCCTAGCTTCACACAGGAGGCTCGTTTTACACTATTATAAAGTTTAAGGACTCATGCTAGGGAAGAAAAACCCATCACGGAGGGTCACACAGCAGCCAGAGGCAGAGGCAGGTCCCAGCCCAGGGACTGCGGTCCCAGGCTCTGACAAACCATTGCCTGCTCAGGGCTGTGCTGCCTTTTGAAGCTGAGAAAGCCTCTCACTCATCAGCTCAGCTATTGCACAATTTTCCTTGGAATATTTTCACTGAGAAATGAGAGATATTAAATAAACAAAAGCTGTAAGAAACAGATAAAGGTAAAAGGACAAGCAAAGACATTACCTGGAGTCCTCACCTACCTTCCTAAAGACTTTCTTTAGGTTTTCTACCTCTCCTTAACCCCCCAAATAGATGCCTCCTTGAAGAAAATGATATTTAAGAGATGTTAGCGTTGGTCCCAAGTGTATCAAACACTTGCACCTTTGGGAAGCAACACCAAGCTTAGGAGCCTGGCCACCACCGCCCCGCTGCAAAGTTCCCTGAAGGAGAACACGGTGCCCTCACAAGACGGGAAGCGCTGCATACACATTGCACTCTGATTTATTTATGCCATTAGAAGAAGCTGCAGAAACGTAAAAGATCCCTAGGACTTAAGTCAGCATTTTTTAAAGGCAGCCTCAACACTCACACCTTGATTAATGCAGCAGCCTCCCTGCTGGCCCAAAAGCAGCCTTGCTCAGCCTTATCCATGCAGAATATCAGGGCTGCAAAGACCCTTAGTTATAATTTTGACCGTATCACCCCTCTTATTGGCACCTCTTTGCCAGCATCACCTCCTTTTCCACATCAAACCTCTACTCACTCTCACCTTCAACCCCTTCAGGCCATCCCTCTCTCGTTCAGCACTTAGTGGTCGATCTGGGTTTCCAAATGAAGGCTGCCAGCCTTCATTTCCCTAACAAAAGAAAAACAAACAGAGAAGCTCTGTTTGTCCGTGCTGTCCCCGGCTCTCAGGAGAAGCTCTCCGTTAGGATCTGGGAGCCATCACTGCCGAACCCAGCTCATCAGCAAGGCACAACCCACCACACCGACCAGTCACGATGGTCTCCTCATCTGGGAAGGTGTGATGCTCTCTGTGGTATCGGCTGGAGCAGGACTGTCTCCTCTGATCACAGGAATGACCAACGTAAAGGTCAAGGGGAAAGCACAGTTTGTGAGGGCTTTCCAGGCACATGAATATTGAGTGTTTGTGCTTTATCATCCCCTCCTCTCCACCCTGCTGAAGTGATCAACCTGCACAGGCTGGCTGAAAGGTTAAAAAAATAAATAAAATCTATTTTGTGGTTATTTGTGGCTACCATTATTCGCAATAACACTCAACGCTGCACGCAAAACTCTCCCTCACACACACACACACGTGTGCAATATATAAACTGAAGAGACAGAACGAGAGGCTTTTTTTAAATCAGCAGTTTTCAGTTTTAGTACTCCAGTCATATCTGCTGACTGGCAGCTACGCAGATTTAAAAATTCATCAGGCCTTGAAAAAAAAATAAATTAAAAGTTAAAGTTCCTTAAAAGTTCACGGCTCATGCTATTACTGATTGAAGGATACTGTGTCAGTAAGTAATGTTCTTTGTAATCATTCATCTTAATCATCCATCTCATCTGTCATGTCTTTTTTAAATAGAAGTTTTTTATGCAGATGCTTACGCACCCGAGTTTCAAGACTGAGTTTAGGTCACTTCCAGGAGTGAAGGAGAAGCTAGTGAACATTTATTTGCCCGCATCACAACAGGAGCCCTGGGGGCCTGCCCTGCCTCCACTGTGTCTGGCCATAGCCTGCAATGCAGTCAGTAAGAAAAGGGAATTGGGAGGGGGGGGATAAATAAAATAAAAAAGGAGGAGGATGTAAATGCAAGTATGCCTGGAGAACGGTTTTCCTCAGGTGTAAGCTTCAGGACAAGCTCACCAGGGTATTTCAAATGCAGGTAGGAGTGCAAAGGGCTGAGGACAAAACGCTGCTCGAAAAGGAAAGCACAGAGAGTGAACACAACTCGCATTTACAGTACTTAATCTTTTTTCCATTATTAGATACAATTTGACGTCACTTATAGAATTTAAGAGCTCATTGTAAAGCAGACGTTTATTACAACAGAAGGATGGAATCGGTCCAAATGCAATATAGCTACACTGGAGCTATTAAATCTTGTTATAGTTCACTGGGCAGCCAAATACTAGCTTGAAGCAATGAGAGGGAAAAAGAAAAAAAAATCATCACACCACACCAAAGCACCTACACACCCCTATTTCTCCTTAAATATTCAATGATATTGTACTGTCTCTTCATATTTTCCATTTCTGTTACTTCTTTAGCATTCGGGGAAAAGCACAAGCCTGACTCCCTCCCTTCGGCCTTAGAAGCGATGCTGTGGTGCTCAGCAGCCAGTCCTCTACTCACACGCTGACTTCAAGGGGACCAGGTAAAGTCCATCAACAGAACTTTGGCTGGAAAATTAATGTTTCAAGTCATGCCATGCCTGCAGGTTATGCAATAATGAACTAATAAAGAAGCCATTAAAAGGACTAATATGCACAGTGAAGTCAGCGATGAGTTCAGAGGGAAAGACAAACCAGTCTCTAATCCTTTTGCTGATGCTGAGGGATAAAGCTGAATATTAAAAAGAATGCAATAGAAATTAAAGGTTAAAAGTTTCCAAGTAGTCTCCGTGCTCTGCACAAACAGGGCAGCTGCAAAACCCCGAGTCTGGTGGCCTTGAGCAGAGCCAGACTCCTCCATCCAGCTGAGCTGCAGAACCTGGGCAGACCCTGCCTTTCCCTGGCTGCTCCGAGCCCAAGTCCCTCACTGTCACCTGCTGAAAATAGGCAGAGATTACACACACGCATGTAAATAGAGATGTGTCATATAGATTTTATATGTGTATGTATATATAGACACGCACATGTACACACACACACACAGAAACAAAAATAAAAGCACTGACGATGTGATAACTGCAGTGTGTTGGCTGAAAACAGACTGAAAATTGCTGGGGTGGGATAAAATACTGTAAGGAAAAATCTATGCAACGCTACAGGCATACAGTGATGGACAGTATTTGGCTTTTATTTGGGAAACGTCCATTAGCTGAAGGCCACTGCCATGCAGAAGTCTGGGCACTCAATGGTCAGTGGTAGCAGGGAGATGGGATGCTGGCCAAGTTAAGTAAAAAAAAATAAACAGCAAACATGTCTAATTTCTAGGACAGCCCTGGGAGACTATCACATTTACACTTCACACCTTTGGTTGCTACAATCCCTCTTCCTGAAGGAATTGAGAAGAGTGAACACAGAGAACACTTGGTGCAGTCTCCACTGGTTGTTCAAGGCCTCGCTTGGATTAAAGAAGTAAAAGAAAAGCCAAGAACAAGCCCAAACATAACCATGCTCTTCACGATCCACAGAACAACCCTTTCGCCTAGCTCACAGAAGCGCTGGCAGCAGCATGACACAGAAATTTAACCAGGAGAAAGACAAAGGATGAACCAGAGTCAAGGGACCACCTCACCTCTAACTCAAGCCATCATCCACCTCTCACTCCATGAGCTGCTGCATTAGAAATTGCATTAACACTACAACATACCCTCTTTTTTTCTTTTCTTTTTATAATTACATTATTATAATGACAAGAGCAGGAAGTCACGAGAGCTCCTACTCTGTCATCTTAGCAGTCACCAAGCATGCAAATTTCAAGGGTAAGAAGTTCTGGGAGCAGCCAGGCTGAGGTGCAAGAGCTCTGCAAACCTCCGGTGAGCAGCCCCCCAGAAAGTGCTCAGGAGGAGCACAAAACTACCGTGCTCGGACCTGCTTTGAAAACATGTGGTCCTACAGCTAGAGCTGCTTGGGAACCAGGTCTATTTCTCTGAAAAAAAAAAAAAAAAAAGACCGTGAATGAAGAAATATACTTCAAGCTGCAGAACCAAGGAGTCTCAGTCTGCAGATTATTTACAAATGTAAAAGGCTTTCACTGCCTAACCTAAGTTATTCTCACTACAGTTCATGCCTCTCCTTTTGTGCCAGTCTCAGGAGAAGTTAACTATTCTTCTGCAGTTCTCATTTTCATATTGAAAAATATATGCCTCCCTCCCTCGTCTTTCTTCTGAATTACAAACTTTCAGTCTCTCCTCGAGGGTCACATTTTCCAACCCTCTTCTGATCCTTCTGTTTCTTCACCCCTCCTCTCACTGATCCACCACCAGACCTGAAGAAAAAGGGTAGCTTTTCTTTCATACATCTTTCATATCACTCTTGCTCATCTATATTCCTGCGTGACATTTGCCTCTGGCATAAAGCAGCTGATGGTCACTCGGTCCAAAACCCACTGCAGCCTCATCTCATCTCCTGCAGAAGGGCGACCACACCAGTCATTCCCCGTTAGACAGTTTATTCATGGGTCTTTGCACTCATTTTACCAAATTATAGCCCATTTCAGATTGCTCAAGGTTAGTTTGAATTTTTATCCTGTCCTCCAAATACCTGCAGACCCACTAAAGCTGACTTTGAGACATGAGAGGTCTATTTCCAGTTTTGGGATTTGAGTCAGACAGACCCTGGACTGCTTTCTTTGTAGCTCCCTATCACACTGAAAGGGGACATCAACCACAACTCCAGTTTTTCAGTAGTTACAGTCTAGATGGAAATAACATTTTATTACTTCACTTATGCAAATATCACGTGGAAAAGGGAATGAACATTCATAGCTGGTTTTAAAAGACTATTTTGTAGAGGGAACAGTGTATGATTGCAAAGTCAGTGTTATAGCACCATCATATTTCATGCTGGTTTCATTAGGCTGAGATTTGCCTTGCCTAAAGGCAAGATAGGGAAAGAGAAAATAAGTCCTACTCCATCAGAGGAAACTTGGAATGACACCTAGATCCTTGCACGAGAAGCCAAACACAGCAGTGAAGGTTGATGAACAACGCTGCAATTGAGATGGAAAGTAAGAGGCCATTTTGCACAAGAGGGGTAAATGTTTAATATCTCTATTGCTTCTTTCATCCATAACATCAATAGATTAACACTGCTTCTGTGGCTGTGTAATTTCTTTGGAGTTTTGATCTTGGAAATAATTACACTAAATATTTCATAAGTGCCTTTGAAAGTTTTTTGGTTAATAAAGAAAAAAGAATTGCCAGCTGCTCTCAGATTGCAGCGGGATAATGAAGGTGCACGGATAATCAATAACCATTTTCAGTTCGTTATTCAGCACATTTTGGGCTGGTGCTATTTCTTTCCCTCTACCATTCCGCATCCCACATGCGGAGTGACGGAGCATTTTTAAACCATCAGATCTTACCGCTTTTGAAAAGCATTCTTCATGCTAACCACAACGTGGAACCCCCAGCCTCTAATAACGCCTACAAAATTTATAGCTTTCCAGGGTGCTTTCAGCTGAGCAGATTGCAAGCTGGGGCAGAGGAGGCCAAACTGAACTACTTGACAGATTGAAGGAGTTTCTTCTTTGGTGTAAAAAACAAATCGCTGCATTTCTTCAGCAACTCCCGAGTGCATACCAGCTCAGACTGGATCTTGCATTAAGTTCCACCGGGCCTCCTGCACCTCAGGGGAGCAGAGGTGGCGAGGCGAGATGGAGGCCTGCAGCTCCATTTCTACTTCTTGGCAGCTGGGGGGGGCTCCACTGGTTTCTTCCAAACCAGGATGCCTGTGACAGACATCGCTATGAGAGACCCCAGTGACACTTCCAAGCATTAACCTGTGTGTCCAGCCTCCCCTGGGAATAGCCAGCCCCGCTCCACCCACAAAAAAAACACCAAGGGATATGCTGTGAGCACTTAAAATATAGCCAGAGCTGGAAACTGAATCCAGGACCTGGGAAGGAGCAAGGCACACGGGTGAATCCATCAGGCCACTTGCTGAGAGGATAAGCAAAGGGAGATGAAGCCATGTTGCAGAAAATTCTCTCCTTAAGAAAAATCAAAACCTCTTGGTTTTACAGAGTGGAGTTAAATTGGAATCTGCCCGAGACATCAGCATCCCCAGTGTAACCTTCAAAATCCCATAAGATCTTGATTTATTAGTTTAGCTAGAAACTTGAGGGAAAGAAAAAAAAAAAAAACTATTTATTGATGCCTCAAAAAAAAAAAAAAGTTTTCATGGCAAAGAAATGAAAGTGGACACTTTTACAGACACAATGCAGGAGGCAAATTGAACATGTTCTTTGCAGTCAGATAGAGCTGAAGAGACAAGATGACAAAAAATGACAAAACAACTGCTGCACGGTATTGGAAGGGAAAATAAAAGCCAAATAACAGCTACACCTTCCATGCAAGCAAACCTTGGGAAGGAAAATTAAAAAGTACCCACAAGAGATACCTGCAAAGCATTTAAAGTGCTAGTTTAAAACAAACATCAGAAAAAAAAAAAGAAAAAAAAGAAAAAAAAAAACACATTTGTCTTCACCTACTTGCTATGTTTTGCTTTTTTTAATCACCTCTTTTTCTCTGACCACCTTCTCAACAGCCCTGCTATTTCTCCACCGCCACAGCCATCCATCTTCTGATTCCCTACAACACAGAAACCTTCACAAACCTCAAGGCAGAGGACACCTGCAGGAAAGCCGACCATAATAAAACACCCAGGTGCTGAGACAGAATTGGACCAGCGGAGGCTGATTACACCGCCGAGTGACATTGTCCCTCCCAGGAGGGAAGCCAGCTGCACCTTTGTATATTTAACTTCTGCATGAGCTTTTCTGAGCACAAAGTACAGCGTGTTTCTACAGAATACTTATAAACTCTCCTCTGATTAAACTCGGGGCCAGCTATACAGCCTTGCGCTTGTTTGGATTTCTCGACATGCAATTCAATTACTATTCCTGTCATTTTGCAGACTCGTGAAACAAGACCCAATATAATAGGGAATTAAAACGGCACTGTGGAAGGAACATGAGCACCTCCAGCCACTCTGGACACCCCTGGGCTGAAACCCCCCAGACCCACCATGGCAGGCTGGGCTGCCCAGAGGGTTTTCTGCTGCTGCTGCTCTGAAGTGCAGAGAGATGGCAAGAGGGGTGAAAAGTGGGGAATTCACTGCAAGCCAAAGACATTGAGCACTGCTACAGAGACAAGTGGAGGTACGAAGGTAAGTTCTGGCTAGAAAAAAGAGGAAACAACACTGTTTGACTTAGTCACCCAACTGGAGTGAGTGTATGCAGTGGCTGCTCCAAATCCAAAAGAGCAGCACTGCCTGGCTGGCGCCCAGCTGTGCTCCTTGCAACCATCACACAGCACTTCACAGATGCATTAAAGCTTTGCCCTGGCCTCAGGAGCTAGGACATGTATCATTATCCCTCATCTGTTTGGAAAATTGAGCTACAGAGAGAAGTGATCTGGCCCAATATTCAGAAGAAAATTAGTGAAAGCCAATTCAGGAGTTCCTGGGTTCTGTAAAAACTTCCCCATTTTTTCCCCTTTTAAATAAAAGAGGAAGTCAGAGAGATCAAATAAATCAAGTTTTGCTGATAACTGGCATAATTCTGCAAGACTGAAGTAAAGACTAAAGCCCGCTGGCTGCAGGGAAGTGCCTGGAAGCTTCAAGAACTTTTCTTTTTATCTTAAAAAAGCAGATAACAAGCACAATCCATGAGCTTGACTCAGTTGCTTGAATGCAGCCTGCCACAGTCTGTGGCTTCATGGCCCTCAGGACAAGCATGGCCACAACTGCATCCCTGCCTCTCCTACAAGGGCTATGAATGTCCTCAGAGTTTCTACAAATGTCAAGGAATGAAACCAGCCAGGATGAAGAGACGGTTAAACCCTCACTTCAAACAGCATCCTCACAGAAGCTTGTGCAAATAATCCTTGCTGTGGATAATGTTATCAGACATAATTAAGTTTTGCTCTGAACCCAATAGGGACATTAACATCTTGGGAATCACAGAAGAAACTAACTTCTCAGTTGTCAAATGCACACGACAGAACTCTGAAGCAATTCCTGCCTCCTGCGTTAGCCTTTTATTCTGGCCTGTTCAGCTGAAGAACTCCTCCCCGCTCCCTTGAGTTTCAAATATCCAAGGTCTGAGTTTACTCAGACTCCTCTCATGGAAACAATGCTATTTCCTAAGGAGAATTTCTGGATATAATAAAGCATTCAACTGCCCAAGACCACATATTGTGGTTTCAGTACAACAATATGAGCCGAAAGTCTTCCCAAGGGCAGATTTCTTGTGTTCCTTGAGGGCTTGTGTGGAATCATGTGTGGTTTAATTCCTCAAATTAAACTTGATTTCAATTGTCTTCTCCAACCAAAAATTAAACCTCACAAGTCAGTCACGGTGTCCTACAACAAAGGGTCATTCTGTGCCCATGGAACAAATGAAAGCTACTTAATAAGGACCAAAGCTAAAAATTTGTTTCCTGACCTGCAAGGCCAATTCAAATAAACTCTTCTGCTCTGTTCCCCATCAAATATCCAAATTGTGTCTGGAATGTCCTCTTTTTTTAAGTGTCCTTTATAAGAAAGCATTACAAAAACAAGTCCAGAGAGAAAGAAGTCCACAAAAGTTTATGGCGCAACATTTTCCTTTTCATTAGAAGTAACATGGGATGAAAACCTTGCTCCAACCTGACAGCAGCTGAGGAGGCAGAGCACAGAGCAGAAAGTGTCAAATCCCATCAATTCAGGTTTCAGGGACAGCTCTGAAGGCCTCAACTGCCTCATGCACAGCTTCTCTCTCCTTAAACTCCTCCTGGCCCTGTCAGGGCAGGCACACTCATCAGGTTGTCTCATCTGACTGGTGCAGTTTCCAGTCTGGGCTGTACAGTTCTTGTTACAGTCTGGCCCACTGTTTTACACCTTGAGAATTTCTCATCCTCACTATTTTGGCTTCGTGTGGCAGCTGTCAGAGAGCAGGAGTGCCACACGGCTTTTGCGAGAGCCTCACATGCCCTTCATTAAAGGGCATTACAGCTGTATTTATATCTGACATAAATCTGCTTTGTAAACAGTGACCTGATTCAGGATCTGGACTTTCTTAGACTGCAATATCAGGAGCACACGTGTGCTGGCCCCTAACGGGCAGCACCAGACCTGCCTGGCCCTGGGAGGAGGCACTGCTCACCTCCAGCAGCAGCCCTTTTGCTTCACTGCAGCCCTGCAGGTTACCTTCCTCTGCTGCCCACCTTCCTCGCTCACTGCAAATGTGATGGGATCTAGGAGAGGAGCCAAGGCGCTTGAAGATGTCAGCTTTGGTCACAACATGGCACAAAGAAAAGGGGAAAGAGAAGAGAGGATGATTATCCTGAGCAATAAAAGTTATTTACATGTTACAGGTAACACAAGTGTCCGAGGACAGTGAAGTTTGGGCAGTTTAGACCAAAACACACTGCAAGTGCTGTCTCACGGCCTGACCAGAGGTAAGTAGCTGTTCTGAAAACCAAAGGCGTGCTCTCACTCCAGGCACCAGACTGTTTTCTCATCTCATTTCTATTTGCTGGCAATTCCAAACGCTATGACAAAAATGTCAGCTCATTAGTCTTGTTCTTAGAAGTCTTAAGCTCTCATATATGAAGTTGGTATTATCAACAGAGTCCATAAATTGCAGCTAAAGTCCATAAAGGAAGCAGTCATGACATAACCCCAATTTAATCTGAATCAAGTTGCTAGAGTCCAAGAAGTGTTTTCCACAATGGTAATTAATTTTTTATAAGAATGGATGAAAGGGGTTCTCAATTAATAGAATAGGGAGACAAGCTAGAGACGATTGTCCATTTTACTAATACTGCAATTTAACAGCTATTCAGCATCTAATAACTTCTCATTAAAAGTCAACCCTCCCCTTTCTCCAGCAGATTAGCTACCCATTTGTCAAACACAATGCAGCCTCATTAGCCTAAAAGTTCAATTTCTGCTTTCCCACAGATTTGCTTTTATTTTGCTGATACCAGTAAGCTAAAACCCTGAATGACAGCAAAGTCCAGAAACCAGCAACACAAACACTCCGTTTGTTTTTCACAAGTTCTGGATGGCATTTGGGATGCCACGTTCCCAGCAACTCCAACTGCAATATCACATACAAGCAGTTGGAGCAAGAGCCAGGTAGGAAACCTCTGGGTCCTCTTACACAACGCACAAGGCAAAGGCATGTCCATACTCTGGAGCTCACCCGACAGAGGAGACTATGGCTGCCTTTTCCTAACACCTTTTCCACCCAAAGAACAGCCCCGTAACACTGTACAGACCATCCGGAACTGCAGGGTATAGCTGAAAAGGAGACATAACAGCAATTTCCGCTTTTACCAGAAGTTTCAGTTGCCATTACCTTGCATTTTTGGATTATGATTGGTCTTCACCTATCATAGAGGCTGACGTGTTGTTTTGGGTGGTTGTTTTAACCACCACCAGAGTTCCACAAACCTCGCAGCAGGGTGGGCTGGCAGCAGGATCACTCCTAGCAGTCAGAGCTCAGGCAGGACAGCAGCCACAGCCCTGAGGTACAGCACCAGCACCCTTAGAGAAATGTGTACCTAGACATACCATGAGCACAGGCAGGCAATGCATTAGAAGATAAAAGCTCCTGCCAGGGCAACCCTAAAATAAATAACAACAAGAAAAAAAAACCCACACTGACACCAGCAGGGAGGACTGGGCTCTGTTGAGGAAGAGTACAGCCGCACAGCCGTGCACGGTGTCTGGGCACGTTATTGAGACCTAAGACCTCAGCACAGAAAGAATCCGTCTGCATGGATTTCACCGCAGGATCAGAGCTCCAGGAAGCCCCTATAAAAGATAACAGAAACTGAAAGAGGTTACAACTAAGGCTAATACCACCCAAACGCTAAAGCAAACAAAAACATTCCAGTCTATCGGCTTTATCTGCAAAAACTATTCAGCTGTGTTTAAGGCTGTAACAGCCATATGCACAGGCTTCAATACAAGGGACACCTTTCCCCCAGCTCCTGCTGTTGTAATTCGAAGGAACGGATCCAGACATCAGCAGAAGGGGAAGTTCAGGATATATACAGCATTGGTTTCCAAGAGAGTATTTCTCGTGTTACGTGAGACCAACATTTTTAGCCAACTTGGCAGAAAATAGACAAGCTGCAAAGCTATCCTAAAAATACCAGTCCTGCTAATTACAAGAAAGAACAGCAAAGCATAAGCAACGGCAGCACTAACAATCCATACTTTTAGTGACACCCTGCTAACAATTTATTTTTTTCCCTAAATCCACACCATTTCTAAAAGATCATCTCAGTTGCTTGGGTGTGCAATAGATGCTTCTAGTTTTATGTCATGCAATTGAGACAAGCCAAGCTCATCTCAGACTGACTTATGGCTTCATCTGTGTGATTTACTAACATGTTTGTCCTCCTCCACCTCTCTTCAGCACAGCGAATATTTGTTTTCATATTCCGGAATTCAGCTGCACCCAACAGGGACCTTCGCAACACGCTCCCAGGTACAGGGGCAGGGCACCAAGCCACCAAGAAATGCTGGAGGGAGATCAGGGGAAAAAAAGAGAGAGAAAAATCACCAATGTACACCAGCTCCATGATCCATCTCATCAGGCAGGGTGTCTGAGAGCAGCACAAGAACTCTCCCAAGCAGTCACTTGTACCCTTCCTGCCCACTGAGGAAGCTTTTCCCAAACCCCTGCCTGCTGGAGGCAGGCCTACACCTCAGCGTAACCTGACAAAGCTTCATCTCCTACCAGGAGCAGGAAAGCTATCTGAGGGACAGCACGACAGCTGGAAGGAGAGGGGGATCACTGCGTCGTTATCTGTGAACTGAAGAACCTTGGAGCTGAGGGCAGGTTTTCAGCTCGCCCACAGCTCCAGCAGGGTCTGTGCAGCCGTGGCACCTTGTGGCTGAGAAGCTGGCCCACGTCTCTGACCTCTGTGGGAGGCAACTCCTTGCAAAACCAAAGCAAGGAGAAAAAAAAAGTGGCAGGAAGGAGCAGAAAAGGGTAGTTTGAAATTGCTGACCCCACGCCTTCTCAAGAAGCACGAAGCACGAGGCCCTAACCACTCCCCTCGCTGCTCTTCCCCTGAAGATAAGTGCTGGAGACCATACAGGCCATCTGCCCGACTGGTGTCTTCCAGTCATTCACCACAACTTCAGTGTAATTACACAGAGAAAAAATCAGAGAAGAAAGCAGAAAAACATTAAGACAGCATCAGCTAGAACCCAGGAGCTTATCCTCTGCTCTCCCACTAAAGCATGAGCTTTTGCCAAAAAGCAGCTACCCCTCCTTCCTCAGGACAGCACCAGACAGCCTCAGAGTTTTTAATAAACTGATAAAGATCAAAAACCTCCAAAAGCTTGTAAAAAGCTTAACATCTTAGCCCGGGCTGGAGGCGTGCTGGTGACAGCCCGAAGCACAAGCCAGAGCAAACTCGGGCCCGTGCTCCTGTGCCGAGGGTTGGCAGCGCTCGCAGGAGTCTATGGCTGCAAAAGAAAACTTATTTTTGTCACTGAAATCAGCACGGGTGACTCACAATAGGCTCAGGGAGCCTCGTTGAGTGTTGTTTTTTTTTTTTGTTATGCAGTCACTTTTCACCCTTAATTTTCAAAAATGCTTTGAGTGACAATAACAACAATAGAGCATAATAGCCATAATTAGCTAGCGTGAGAGAAAACTTCCAAGTTCCAACCTAACCAGAATTACTACTTGAAAATAGGCCTCACAAATGAGTAACGCAGTCAATCCCCATTGAGCACTGAAGCTAGAAGAGAACAATCTCAGGGGACTGCCCGTCACCTTCTGCAAATTCAGCGGCACAGTCCAGACAGCCCTGGCAGCAGAGAGCAGGAGCAAACACTGCTCAGACAGCCGCTCCGAGGGCGATTTACTGCTGAATAAACCACTGGAAGCATCTCCAACTTACCAGATAAATGGGTCTGACTGGACCAAAATCAAACAAATCGCTGCCTTCTCGAGCACAGGTTAATGTATTTTTTTTCCAGCAGGACTAAGAAGGTAGAAAGCGCACGGGAAAGCACACGGGCAAGCTTTGAAAACGACTCGCCAACCAATGGCTCGACATGCACCTTTTGGGAATCTTTCCCTCGCAGATTTTACACAACCCAAACCGCCCACTTAAAAGGACAGAAGGCACCAGCAACACTGAGAAGTCGATGCAAAATTTGCTCCATCGCCTTGTGTTGTCACAGGGCAGAGAAAGGCAAGAAGCAAGAGTGTGCAAAGAGACAAGGAGGTGGGATGTTCCTTCAGCCTTTCTTTCACGTGCGTTGCTCCCTGGGCATAGCAAAGGCCAAAACCCACCCCCAGCCCCAGGGCTGTCCCCAAATCTGCGTGCTCCCACCCAGGCAAGTGCTACCTGACCACCAGCACAGACCCTCTTGGGTTCAGTGACAATGGTCAAAGGTTTGAGCACCCCATACGAGCAGGCTGGTGAAGGCAGCAGTCAAGTTTAGGACAACCACCTCCGCTTCTCAAAGCGCCAAAGTTGGCCAGAATCTTTATTTAGGACTAAAGTCCAGTAGCTCTCCTCTGAAGAGGGGATAACATGGAAACTATTCTTGCAGAGTTTATTTTGAGCTGAAAATATTTTCCAGTTTCATGTTGACAAGCTGGGGTTCTAACCGCGCTGTGTTGCAGGATAATGACTGGATTTCCAAGGCCTGACACGGGGAAAAGCAGAGGAATCTCCATTTTCCTCTTTAAGGTGTTTGTTCCTGCAAGAATTTTTATGCTTTCAAAATAAGGTCATGCGCTCCTGCAGCACAAAAGGGCCCCAAAACCAGACCACAGCTGATGCTATCTATCATCCCAAGTAAACTGTGATAATCAGATCAGCCAAACAGTTATAAACTGACCGTATCTAAAGGAGAAGGAAACAATTTTCTCAGATTCCTCCCCCTGGCAATCACCTCGGAGATTTTCCAAACAGCCAAGCAGCGTCAGCCTCCCGAACACGTCCCAGTGCTGAGCTCCTCTGGGACTCAGAGACAAATTCCTTCAGCCCTGCTGGAAGCCCGGGTCAGCCTGTCACATCTACTGGAGAAAACGCTTTGCTAGAAGGACGCGGTAAAAGCACGCATTAAAACCTCTCGTTTTATCCACACCTCCTGCGATGCCTTCAAAGAGCGTTCCTGTGAGTGGCTACAGAAACCCCCCGGGAGAAAACCTTCCACTCCTCACCCAACGCAACGTGCTTTGGTGCTGCACAAAGGGAGGTTGCAAGGGCAGAAGGGACGATTTGCTGCGTCTGTACAGCACCTTCCCTCCCCAGTGGCCCAACACATCGTGCTTCAGAAGTGCTGCCAGCCTGAGGACACCCACAGGGAGAAAGCCACTGAGCACGAGGAGGTTTTGAAGGTCCAACGCAAAGGAACAGAGCGAGCTGCACAGCACAGCAGCGGCACCAGAGGCACGTCTCCGAAATCCCACCTGGGCTGCTTATTCAGGCTGTGAGGCACCCACGGACCAACGCTAATTACCGCTTACAGTCTTACTCAAAGTGAAAGGGGTTAATTAACCAAATGCATACGCGTACCTTCGGAGCTCAGTCCCAGCAGCTGGAGGCACCTGGGTGCTCGGCCACCCCCCACTCCTTGGAAGCAGCTCCCCGAGGGGCACGGAGGACGGGCGCACGCAGCTACAGCAGCAGCGAGCAGGGCACTTGTGGCTCTTCAGCTGGGAGGTGGCGAAACGCCTTGCTCGACACGGGACCATCAGCTAGAGGATACCACGTGCATTATTTTTTTTTTTTTTGTGAACAGGAAGTTGCTGCTCTGCTGGAACACAAGGTGCTTCGTTTTTCCCCTGTAACACACCCCTGTTCCTGCAGGCAGAGCTCAAATATCTCCGCTGCCCTGCTCTCGGTGTTGAGAAATGCTGTAAAAGGGACTGCTAGGGCTCAAACTAGGGGTATCGGAAAGAAATGCCATCAGTTTTTATTTTTAAATGCATTTAGCTTTGTGCAGAGAGTTAAGAACTCTCCCTCAGCTCCCTCAGATGTTCTGGCACGTAGCAGTTCTGCAAAAGGTGGCAGAGACAAACCTTTCCCTCGACAGAAACGCACTGCTCGGGGTCACCCACACGGGTCCCTGTCCTCTTCCACTCCCAGAGCAGCAATGCCCTCCCTGGGGCTGCTCTGAGCAGGCAGCAGCATCAGGGGCTGCGGAGCACAGCAACCAGCCCCAAGCTGCTTTTTGCTTACTCTTCTCAACTCGGCGGGATGGAGGAGGCGTCTGGTCTGGACTGCAGCCTGTAAGTGGCACCTCTAGTTACGGTGACCTTAGGCACCCCAAACATTAATGTCAAGCACCCTCTGGCCCTTTCCCGAAGCATGATTCAGGCACAAATTTAGCACAAGCTAAGCAATTCAGAGAGTGACTGTGCTGCAGTCAGGAGGGTTACTACACACCACCCAAACCCATGACATTTCCATAGAAACCACAGTGGGAAAGAGAAAAGCCTCAAAAAGCTGACAAGAGAAAAACACTTGGTGAAGTAAGTTAATTCTGGAGGGAGAAACACACGTGTGCGAGGTCCTCCCTGATTCTCCAGCAGAGCGGGCACTCGGAGGTAACAGTTAGCATCAGTTAGTGATCTGCAAGGGGATTTTTGCTGTTAATGTGTCACCAAACGTAAAGGAACTTCCTTAACTTTTTTCCAGATTGGGTAAAGTCTTCCAGAATATACGTGGGATTGATTAAGCAAATAGATACTGGGGAAAGTGTAATGGAAGCAATTGATTCTTTTGGTCAAACAACCTCCCTGCTGAGAGCAGGAATGAAATAAAATTAAAAAATAACATTACTACCAGGTGCACACATTTTCAGCTGCAAACTAATAAGCCACTCCCAGCAAAAAACAAATAGCTTAAGTATGTTCCATTACACACATGCCTACTCCAGAGAAGTGTTATGTGACATCAAGGAAAAAAAAATCTGTCAAGAAAGCAATGGCTTTTAAATAATTCAGGATGCTCTGCTCTTGTTCTGGAAACCAGTCACATTCCAGTGCTTGGCAGAAGCGAGCCGGCTCTACTGGGAGCGACGCAAACATGCACGGAAGGAGGCTGTTTGTTCCAAACTGAATCACTCGGTGAGATGCCTGCTGCATCTCCAACCCTTTCCAGGCAGAGGAAAAACATCCCCAGCTTGCCTGGTGCTCAGCTCAACCGACTGCACACCCCGGCACCTTTCCACAGGAGCCAGAAGGAAAAGCCACGCCGAACTCCACGAGGTTCGAAAGCAAATCTGCAGGCAAGCATTTCTCAAAAGGTCAGGGATGTTTGGTTCAGGCTCGTTAGCTCAAAGCACAACAAGGTTCTCGCGTCGCTGTCGGCGGGACGGTACAGAAACCCCTGTGACAAACACCCTCAGCGTGCAATAAAAAGCCGAGTCGCTTACCGTGGTACAAGGAGAAGCTGCCGGCAGCGCTCGCAGAGCTGCTCCGCTCACACAGCGCACCTCAAATTAACATCGCTGGCTCCAGGCACACACGTCTCAGATCATGTGCGACCTGCACCCCACCGAGGCTTCGCCGTTCTCTCTGCTCAGCTGGTACGAGCCTACAAATCATGCCAGGCATCGAACGAGGAGCTGCACGAGCACGCGTGCGACGTGTGCACCTCGCTCTCCTATCGGGGCTGTGCTGCTGTGAGCCGATTGCCCCCGTTCTTCCCTTTGGCAAGCCAAAGCTTCCCTGCTAGCATCCTTCATAAACAGCACATGACATTCTGCCTAGGAAAAAAATGGGACTGCTTTTCGGGTCTTGAAAAATACTTCAGCCCGACGGATGCGTTTTTCTCTGGAATTAGTTTCTAAAGATATACTCGAGCTGCCACTTCATCAAAAGCAGAGCTAAGGACACTAAACAAGTCAATACATTAAATGGTTTATCTTGTTAGAGGTTTTACAGCTATTTAATAATGAGTTCTAGTAACTGCTGCCTGCATATGTTTATTATTGTATGAGAGTCTTTAAAAAAAGCTCTGTGTAATGGCCCAACCTTGCCTTTCAGCTGCATAAAAATTCCCTGCTCCAATCAATATCATCATCATTAGCAAGAAACTAAAAAAAGATCAGCAGAAGCTATAAAATACAGTAAATTACATTCTGCGAACAGCTTCACTGCCACCATATTTTACAGAAATCCCATTTAAAATTCGCACGTGGAAAAAAAAAAAAAAGAGGTATACGCAAAAAAGCAAATCTGGGCAGGAGACAGAGCAAATATGTTGTGTTCTCCGACGAGCTGGATAATAAAAGCAGAATGGTAAACTCCGAGCTGACCTTTAGGGGTCAGTCACATTTTCCATGTGCTGTTAAATATCGCTTGCAAAGGCGGGGGGGCAGCGGGGGGAAATCAATTCAGAAGGAAATAAATAATACGCGGTGTTTACAGGGAGCAACCAGCCAAAAGTCGTTACTTTCCAAACCAGAGCGAATCGCCCATCGCTTCTCGGGACCAGAAGAAAGCTTCGCGTCCCTCTGCCGATGTGTTGGCACTTAAAGGTTTTACACACCGCGGGGTCTGAGCCTCCGAAAGCAGGCAGACGAACGCACATTCCTCCCTCTCCCAGCACTGACGGGCACGGCAGCTGAGTTCACAGAGCACGAGAAGAGCGTAAGCGTTTCTTCGGCCAATAAAAACAAAACTCAAAGCTACAAATATAAACCCGACCTGGACCACGAGCCTGCTGCTGAGGAACGAGTCGTTTACCCTTCAGCTTCAGCTGTCTTCCCAACCAAAAGGCATTGAGGGATGCTCACACTGTTACCCAAGTTGCTGCCACCTTATTACCTGGACAAGGCTTACACCACAAAGCCTCCCCTTCGTTATCTCACACCAAGAAGAAACCCAAAAATTATTTATTGGGAATATCTAGTTAGGAGAATTTCACCTTAAAGAAAAACAAATGGGTCTGAAATGTAGATGAACTTAGTCCAACTCTATTCAGGACTGCATGAAATGCCAAAAAAATCCCAAAACCCCAAAAAAAGGGGCAAAAAAAAGCCGCTGCTTTTTCTGGCTGCTGGTTTCACACAGGCCCGAAGCAGCCGCAGGAGCTGCCTCACCAGGAAACACTCGTTGGGTGCTCTCAGGGGGTTGCAGCCCAGCTCATCAGAGCTGCTGTGGGGCTGTGGCCACCCCTCTTCATCTGCCCTCGTCCCAGCCGCTCCTCTCACCTCTGGCCATGCTTCTCTTGGCCCAGCTCCTCCAGGCTGAGGCTAACCTGAGCCAGGCTCGGGCAGATGGAAGGGAAGGAGATGGAGGCACAGTCAGGAGGAATTGGGATGCCAGGAACCAAACCAAGCCCAAAGGCGTGGGTTGTGGGGAGGCCACCTGTTAGTCGCAGTCTGAATGGATGGTCCCCGTTTTATGGTAAAGGTGGTTCTCGTCTTGAAGATGTTCCTTGATGAAAGGACTCACTATTTGATATAGGGAAAAACCTAACTCAAAGCTAACAAGCAATAATTCCGTTTATTTCCATTTACTTTGCTGTGCCAGGTGAGGCTACCTCCCACACCCAGTTCAAAAAATCAGAAGTACCCCTACTTTAAACCTAGAATAGGAGTTTGAGACAAAATAGCCAGGTGATGTTCACGTGCAGAGTGACTGAAAAGTTGGCTTTTTCGGGTTGGCTTTTTCCAGGGATTGTTGCGTAGCGGCACGCTTTTTTCCTTTTTACCTTTATGCCAGCTTCTCTAGAAGGAAAGCAAACAAGCCGCTGTGACTAATCCTTAGCTTTGCCAGCTGACAGAACCCATTACATTACCACACCGTGCTTTAAAAAAAAATAAATAAATAATAAAAATGACAATTTTTTGAGGGGAGGAGGAGAAAACGGGATGCTGTGGGAGATCCTGCCCTGGTCCCTCTGTGCTCCCCCCAAGGCATCACCCCAGGCAGGGGCTGGCACTGCTCCCTCAGCCCCAGGAGCCTGCCCGGTTTGGGGACAGACACCGGGCAGAACAGCCACGTTCAGGCACAAAAAGGGAAAAGCGGCTCTCTGCGATACAGGAGCCGCCACGGTTAAGTTGCCATGGAGAAAAGGGAACTGCTGAAGTGTCTTGAGGTACACGGTGCCGAGAGACATTACAGCAAAGCCAGAGGGAATAGAGAAGCAAATGGATTTAAGTGCTCCCACAAACCTGAAGCTTCCAGACAAGAAATTACCAGTAATTACTAATAATATAATTTTCATGCAGCACTCATCAGTACGAACCAGTTCTGTCCTCACAACAAAGAGGAACAACAAAAGCCACAAACAGTTACCAAATTAGCTTATTAAGATCTCTGGGATTTTTTGAACCTTCATAACCATCAAAATTGGTCTGAATGCACAAACACGATTACAATAAAGAGGCCCAGAGATTTTCTGGGCACAGCAGCAGCAGCAGATGCAGCTTCATCCCGCAGGCAGCGGGCGCTGAGGAAGCTCTTCCACGGGCACGACGGCCGCTGCCCCGGAGCTGCTGCTCGCCTCCTGCGCTGCTCCTCGAGCTTAGGAAGCTGTTGTTGCTCCTCTTTCACACTCGCTCCTCTATTTAAAAAATAAAAAAGCACACACTGAATGGCAGAGCTGGCTAAGCAGACTGTACAGCCCACAGCCCACAAGACAAAGCTCGCAGCAGAGCAAAGAGGTGCTAAGTGAGAGAGCCCGACGGGGGCTGCTGATTTTCCTCCCGTGTCTCTCCCTGTTCCCCATCAAGGCACGGCCCCGTAAGCCACGATCAGGCGCTCACTTTGTTAAAATCCAGGCACAGCAACACTCAGCCAAAGCAATCTTCATCTGTCCGGCAGGACCTACATGCATCAGAGGTGGAACCGCTGGGCTGAAAAGCCCCCACGGTGCCTGGCTGACTCGGTGGAGCAGCTGCAGTCAGCTCAGCAGCACGGCGAAGAGGAGAGAGGTGCAGCAGGACGGAGGCAGCTCTCTCTGCTCCAGCTTCTGGCCAAGGAAAGGGGAAGAAGAAGAGGAAGAGGAAGGGGAAGCCGCACAGCTTGCTGTCCCCAGCCACCAGAGCAGCAGCCGGACCAGGACGAGGACACTGCTCGCTCCAGAGATGATTTTAGCACTCAGGGAAGGGCTAAACTATCCTGTACGGCTGCATCCATTCATTTTCCAGAATCTCAACCTCCCTAATGATAACAGTTCCTGGAAGAGCACTTCTAACTGAATTAGAGGACGTCTCACAAGCACGTCCTTGGCAGCAAGAAGGCTGTGATGTGGGAAGACGCCTGACTGCGTGATCCAGGCCCTCCCTAATTCAGTTATGTGCCCCGTTGAGCAGAGGTGAGAGGCAGGTGTTGGAAAAGCAGCCTGCACCCGAGTTCGTGGTCTGTGGGTTGTGTGCATGTGTTTTTTCTCCCACACACCCCATTTCTTTTAAGTAGTGGAATGAGTTGCTGGTCTTTCACCTTTACCAGCACCAGCTGTGCTGCTGAGAAAGGTGCAACGCTCATCTCCCATTAAAGCTCAAGCAGGGACCTGGGTTTTGTTGGAGCAGGAAGGACAGAGAATGGAAGAAGCTTCATCCTACACTAACTGGGTTAGGCATCACCCAGACATGCTTGCTCAAGGAATTTCTATGCAGTAGAAGAGATTTCCCACAGCGACAGATACTTTGTCCAGTTGTCCAAACTAAAACACCCATTTGACAGGGGATTCAGCCCATCCTCGGACACACCCGTGCTCTGAAACATGCCCTTAAAAGGAGACTTGGTTGTTCTTTTGCATTAAGCAAAGCTGTGTTAAAATGTTTGTTTCCAATGGAAGAGGGAGACAGACATCAGGAGGAAGCAAGCTGTGTCTGAAGAGCAGAATTTCTGGCAGATGGGTCAAGAGCAGCAGCTGTGCTCACAGAAACACACGCATCTTTGCATACTTAGGGTTGCCATTTGGAAAACATCACAAAAGACAGCCTAGAGCAGAGGGAAAAGGGGCCAGTTTTGACAACAGGTGTCAGGATACACTTCTCTTGTACCTTTCCAGGGGGTGCTGCAGACGGATGGTCCATCGGGCAGGGAAAAGGTCAGCATTAACAACAAAGCTGTACTGGTTATGGCAGTACCTGAGATACCCTGCAGAGATATTTATCTTAACTGTGGTGTGATCGA
The DNA here is from genome assembly GCF_964035555.1 of Netta rufina. NCBI lineage: Eukaryota > Metazoa > Chordata > Aves > Anseriformes > Anatidae > Netta > Netta rufina. The sequence goes on along the minus strand of NC_140141.1, from coordinate 12,647,569 downwards.
CACAGTTCCTGTGTCCAAGTCGACTTGCTGCTGTTCCCAACCAGGCTTCAATCTCCTTGGCAGCCCTCTGGCTCCGTGCACGTCGGCAGCATGTCTCTCCTCCCCAGGGACAGGGTGGAAGTTACCTACACAGTGTGCAAGGGGTGTGAATGTGGAGAACAAAAGGCTTCCATCACAAAAGGCTTCCATCAAAACAAAGAAGCGACACGTTTTGGCCTGCGTCCTCGACGAGAAGCAGGTGGCGAGCGCAGGGATGACCAAGGAAGACTGAAGCTGAGGAGCTGGAGTCCAACAAGTCAGCAGTGCAAGAAGTCGTGTTCAATTTCTACATCACCACATCCTACTGTGCCCACTACCCACCGCTTTCTGCAGCGGAGCCAAAAAGCAGCGCCACACAACTGCGAGGCAGGCACGATCGAGGCAAAGGGCTGCTGCTGGATTTACTAACCTGTGTCACGGAAAGAGCTACAGATGCCTTATCATCGCTGAAATGTTACAGAGATAACGCGTGTGCGTGTTAGCTGCCTCCTGGAAACGCAGCTAAGGGCACTTTTCTGCACTGAAAGCAGTGCATCAGATCTTTTAGGCTAACAAAAGTCCCAGGCACCCAGCAGAAAATGAGAGCTTCAGCATCAGCACCACCAACTCTGAAACAGCCTGGCCTCAGCAGGCTCTCCTTAGAGTCTCCTCTCCCTCCTTCCAAGATGGTACAAATTGGTTATTTTCCACAGGTAGGGCCAGGAAGACCCAGGAATTGTTACAAGCAGGACAGAAGTAATGAGTTTGCCAAACTCCATGTGCCAATGACACTTAAAATGCTGCCCTAAACACAAAGTGCGGTAACAGCAATTAAATAAGCAACAACTTTGTACTGCTGCAACCTTTTCCCTGAAGGATTGGGAAGTGCTTAGAAGAGATGCTCTTGTCATGGAGGCACAGCTCCTGCATCCCAAGGTTGGGGAGGCAGCTCTCCTGTTTCAGAGGAGCCCTGCACAGGTTAACGAGCTCTCCTGCCTTCTCCCTTACAGCTCAGGGATACAGAGGAATGTCAAGTGTGATGCTGACATCTGGTACAGCAAACATTTACAGGAGGGCTGCAGTAAGAGGAGGAAGAGCATTAGAGAGGATCGTGTCAAAGCTGGGAGCCAGTCCTACGAGCCTGTTGTAGGTGACTGCACCCAGGATTACTCCTGGAAAATCAGCCTGATGTAAAGGAGAAAGCAGGGCAGCAGGAGGATAACTCCGTCAGCAACACTGATTACAGAGGAAAATAAATCACCGCCCTATTGCAGGTGCCCTCAGCACCATTTCTTTACCCTACTGAAAGCCTGGAAAGAGCAGCAGGACTCAGGAGAAGGAGATCACCTCGAGTTCAGCCCTGGCTGAACCCCGTTCTGCGGGACAAATCCCATAACCTGCAGGTTACCCCTTACCCTAGCCTAACCAGCAACCTAAGAGCTGGCAAGCACGAATCCCTTTGCTGCATCAAGTATTCAACAGGGTCAGCTCTTGGCAATTGTTATTCCGAGGACCCGGTCCTTCAACTACTTGCTATTTATGCACATTGTTCATCTGAGCGCGCCTCGCACTTGTAAGCATTCGCAGGGCTCCAGATAAGACTTGCTCTATTCATAAACAGCGAGGCTCAAACAGAGAAAAGATCCCTGCCTTATTCAGGGCTATTGAGAGAAGGGAAATTAGATAGCAGGTACCGAGAGAAAGCCCGAGCGTGTGTGTTATGTATTTAAATGGAATCGACATTTCTTCAAAGCCTCGTCGGCTTGGGTTTTTTACGGTTTAGGGGATTTCTTTGGCTTTGGTGTATTTTTTTTTTTTCCTCCAGAAGGCTGCAGTTGCAAAGGTAAGATTCTTAACGAAAGTGATCAAACAGCTCCTCTTGTCACAGCAGGAGAGGAAGAGGGTAGGAGAGGCTGAACGCCACATATGCGACATGAGCAATAGCCGAGCTTACCGGGGATAACAGGAGGAGAGTCAAGAAACCAAACAAAAACAAATAAAACCACGCATGATCTAGAGAGTTTAGATATTTAATGTATTGTCACAGGAGACAGATTGCCCAGAACAAAGTAAACACAGAGGAGGATGCACGATGCAGGGTGCTCAAACAGTGGTGCCAAGGGTTCAACGCTTCCTCGCCGTGTTCCCCAGCCTGCAGCTGGGGCTGGACACAGCCTCTGCTCGGGGCTTAACGAGCCAAGGGGACTTCTCTTCAGGGAACACAGTAAATAATAAATACAAAGACGACTCTATTTTGCTATTGTATCTTCTGAATTCCTTACCTTATTAGCTCAATTGTAAACTAACCTTTTTGCTTCTGTTAAGATTTTCCCCCTGTAGCTGCCATATCACATTCGTGCTCTGCTGCCATTTCAAGAACTTCTCCCCCTCGCAGTCCAAGAACCAATTTTGTCACTTCAAGTCCCAAACCTGTAACCACACGTGCTGACAGCTTTCCTGAAGTTGTGACTACAAACGTAGGTAGGGAGCACAGGCAGGGTTTGTGCTGCTTCAGGAGAAAAAGCAAGTGAAGCCCAGCACACCTCCACCTTCGGAGAAACCCTGCTCCGCCAGCTGCTCAGACTGAAAGCAGCTTCTCACAGCAAGGTTTCAGCAATCCCCCACTCCCTTCTGCTGCACAAAGGGAACCGATCCACCTGGAGCACCGCACCGCATTGCAGGCACTTCTGTTCCAGGAGCGCACTCACCATTTTCATCCTCTGCTCTACATGGGCGCAGTAACCTCTCTCCAGGCTAAAACCCACATAAAGCAGTTACAGGTTGAAGAACATGCAGGAACAGCAAAATAAAACTAGCATTTCTGACATTATTGGGCTAGTGAGTCATCAATTAATGTTTGTTTGTCAGCTCCTATAAAGGCCGAGATCTTCAGAGGCAGCTGGGGCCGACAGACCCTTGACTGAGCAGGCAGCCGGGCTCGGGCCAGGCTGCCCAGAGACACAAATGCCCTTCCTCCCCCTTTAGCTGCCAGCAGAGGCAGGAAGGGATTAGAGAGGAACTCCAAGTGACAACATCCTTCCCTCCGGCCCCTCTCCCAGCTCTGATCTCCACCACGAGCCGCTCGGCACAAACCCCAGCAGCGTTTCAGACAGCCCAGGCGCTGCCATCAGTTCTGTCCCTCCAGGGAGGCGCCTCTTCCACTCCAAAAACCCAGGGCTTAGCTTCTGTCCCTAGCAGAGGTTTCCCTCACAGCTGTGCTCTGGATTCGGAACAAGACCATCCGTCACACATCCAGGAGCCCATCACTGCAGGTCTAACCCATGTCCAAGCCCCAAACAACAGCTGCAAGTCAGAAAGCACCACTGCAGATCAGAGGCAACACAAAAAGGCAGCTTGCTTCAAGCTAGGCACCCTGATTAAAATCCTGTCGGTCAGGATGCAGAGGGAAAACGAGGGATGTATTTGCATTTAATGGCAGGGCCCGCATAGTAATTGGCAGTCTCTATACCCAGCCTCACAAATATAACTTGTACTGAACGCACGCTTTATTGCTTTTATTCTTACATTGGAGTTTTTCTTTTCCTAAGGCAACCCACTGAGCCCTTCCCATGCTTTTCCTTCTCCCCTACCACGAACTCTGTTTGAGAATAGTTTTGCAGAACAGAAAAAAATCTGTCCCCTGCTGGAGCCAGCCAGATCAGACTATTTTCTCTAAAGGTAACAGCATTTAAATATAATAGTAATCTTTCACAAGCAGGAAATAATAAGCTGGTTATCAACAATTCCAAAAAAAAAAAAAAAAAAAAAAAAAAAAAACAACAAACAGTACTTGTCAGGGACCAAGAGTCAAGTCTCTTATACCTAAGAACAGTTTCCACACATGCGCATCAGCTAAAAAACCTCCACCACATGGGGAAGGCAGCTTGTTTGGGGCTTTCTCTAAGTGGGATCAGAGGCAAAGTGTTCACAAGTCCCGATAAGAAAGTAGCAGCCTCTTGACGTTTAAGTGGCTTAATGCTTTTGGGAAGCAGGCCCCGAGTACATTGGTGACCCAGGGTGCTATTGGAAAACTGTGCTTCTGGTGCTTAAGTTTTCCTAGAGCCACCAGCTTCTGAGTTATAGGATAGCTTCTGAGCAATAAAACCTCCCATTGAGCAGCTTGAGTTTTCCCGTAGCTAATTATCAAAAGCCAATGTTGGCAAGGAGCATTACGTGCTTATCCAGTGGAGTCAATAAGAGATTGCTCATTTGTGCACATTTTGAAAGGGCAACCCCGTCTGCCTCGCCTGTCTTTCATTGTTGTATTTAAATACATTAATATTTTAATCTTCTAAAAAGCAAAAGCAATTTATCTCTTCTTTAAAAATAAATAAGGTGGGGAACGCGATCATTTTTAGACAGCAGTATCTAGAGAAACATTTTAACGCAGATGCGCTTCAATACCCCTACAGCATACAGAAAGTCAGATCCAAAGTCACACAGGACTAAAAACAGCTCTGGGTGCCCAAACTCACACCTTTCACAAGGAGCCAGGCTTTTAAAAGATAAACCCACAACCACAAACTAATCTCTTGAGAAGATGGGAACAGATAGATTTCCATCACTTGAAAGAAATATTTCCTCCCATGTTTTACAATAAAAGAGATAAATAATAATAATAACAACAACAAAAGAGACAGAAAGAGACAGACAGACATCTGGGTTATGTTCTAAATGTAATTAGAAGCCTGACAACAGGACAGAATAATGTCAAACAAATTACAAGCAATGTGTTTTCATTCACAGGGTGACAAGTCAACAGGCAGTCAGTTAATTTTAAGACTGATTATGTACCAACTCCTTAAACAAGATAAACACACTCACATACACGGAGAGCAACAGGGAGTCCAAACACACCATCAATTTCCCTTTGGGTAAGGCTGAACATCGCAGTTGTATCCGAGAAATAAAGAGAGGGAACATTTTAGGAGTTTTGTTTGTTTTAAAAGCAGTTGCCATTCCCTTTAGGGTGCCCAAGCCACCGTGCTTCAGAGCCCGGGTTTGGGGCTGCTGCACATCCCCAGCGTGCACCGAACACCGACACAAGCTGCTTAGGAGAAAATCAGGTATAAAGGCGCTATGGGGCACAGCTCCCACAGACAGTCCCGCCTGATGTGATACCTTTTGGGAAGAAAAGCAGCAGGATCTTGAACAAAGATCCTCGGAGAGCAGCACCCTGATGCTGCGTCAGATGGCTCCAGGCTCCCCAGCACCCCTGGGCATCACGGTGCGCAGAGGCAGGGAAGGGCTCTGCCACATGAGCACACTCGAGGGCTTTTGCACATCTGCTCTTTTGTTTTTCCCCTGCTTTGGTTCCCCCCAGCCCATCAAGGTAGGGAGAGGCAGCTCCTCATGAGCAGAAGGGAACCTGCTAGTTGGCAACTGCATGAATTTGATGGTGGGTTTTTTTTGTTTGTTTTGAGCAATCTTAATTTATCAAGTAGCAAAGGGGGAAGATGCCCCGCCCAGGCAGCTAGGAACAAGCAGTTGCAGAGGGCATCTTTTCTATTCTCTTGCAGTGATAAGAACTCCCTATTTGTTTGAATGATGGTGGCTTCACGGGAACACCAATGCAGAGCCAAAAGACGACAGCTGTGACGTAAATAGAGGAAAAAGCAAACAGACTCGGTACTACGCGTTAAGGCAGCAACGGGACACGACGGTGGAGACGCCAGGCTGCAGGGAGAAACAATGCAGCAAGACAGAATGACAGATGAAAAAAGAAAGGTTACAAAAGCAGAACAGACTAGAAAGGCACTTATAGGATAATAATCCTTGCCTCTGTTTCTAATTATATCTGTAATACTTAAAGCTGAAAGGATTTTAGAAGGCCAATTTACTTTTCGTCCTCTGTGCCATTTTCTGTTGGCGTTTGCCCCAAATGCCTGAAGACAAATGGCTGGTTTCAGCATCTGCTAACACACGCGTGCAGCTGGGGTGAAACACTACCCAGGAAACTTCGCAAGGGATGGAGCCAAACCAGGGACGGACACAGCCCCGGCAGACCAGGACAGGGCAGGGGGAGAGGGATGGACACAGGGCTGCAAGTGCGTAGCTCTGGATGGCAGCACTCACTGCACTGGGTGGTAGGAAAAGGAGCCAGTGCCTGGGGAATGCTAACCACCTGCAGCAGTCTCCAGCTTTCTCAAGGATTTTAAAAAGGGCAAGGGTTTATTAGTGGAGGGCTGGTAACATTTCCCCACTGCTCTGTCTCAGCTTTCAAGTCTGGCTTGTTTGGTATTCTCTGGTCAACAAAACCCACAGGAAAGGCACCATGGCAAGCACAAGAAGAGAAGCATCCCTGGGGGTTAAAATCCACCCATGGTGGCCAGGGCAAGCTGGGCAGCCCCCATCAGACATGTCCCTGTCCTCAAGCCTGCCCAAGGAAATGCAAACCCAGCAATACCACTGCAGTGACTCTGGGCACTTTCTGGTGATGGTTTTAAACCAGAAAACTGCGGAACAACACCGGACTGAAAGTTAGACATCAGCTCAAAACACTGTGTACTGGATTAACCAAGCAGAGATAAAAATTGTAATCTCAGAGCTATTCGGAGCAGAGTGCTCTGGAGAGGAAGCCGTACTTAGCTTATCTCCTCGCGAGCAGTAGTACTTCGGTTTCATCTGGAGTGCTGTCACTGTAAAGAGATGCAGTGCTCTGAGAATTTTAATGCCTTATGCCCTGCTTCAAGAAATCAGCCCAAGTTTCAGAACACCAAAGCCTGTCCCAACAAGCAATCGGTACAAACCATCATAACTGGAAACATTTACAATTTGGAAATGCACAAACATAATGAAAAATGCAGCAGCACTGCCAGCACACTGAGAATTAATGCTGCTATCTGGAAGGAAGGGGAGCATCTCTACGCTCACTATTTGCTGCATGATTCACCTGAATCTCTCTGCTAATTAGCGTTTTCTACCAGAAGTAGGGGGAAGGGAAAGACTTTTGGAAAAGAAAAACTACACCAGAGATGTTGTTATAACAGTTCCGAATATTTCCAGTAATGCTTCAGATGCTGCAGTGAGAGATCTTACCCAACAGCTTTTGGAAACAAGGCAGTAATATTTATCATCATCACCTTCCCCAGCTCAGTATGCTGAAAGCTGAACAGAGAAAAAAAAACAGACAGCCTTGGAACAGTTAAACGTTTGGGGGGGGGGGTTGTTTTGGCTTATTACTGATAACTGAACCAAAGCAGGAAAACAGTCTGAGGGGACAGGCTGCACACACCGCGCCAGACCTTGTCCCACAGCAAAGATAAACACACTTTTGCAAAAGGAGGAAACTGTTCCAACATATTGAGCAGACATTCTTGAGATTTCTAAAATTATCTTTCCGACTGCCGAGCCTGAATCCCATACTCCTTACAAACAGCACTGCCCAAGACTCATCCCCCTACAACACAATGTAGCGCCCCCATGGCCTGATACCATGGTTTGGTACATCAAGGACATACCTGCTCCTGGAGAGGGCTCTTCCAGGTGCTCTTTTCTTAACCAGAAGCTTATGAACAAGGGGCCCCACTGCTTCCTCAGGCAGCCAAGGGTCAGATCCCAAAATGAGGACAGATCAGAGCCAGTGTGAAATCAGAATGGTGCGAGGGGCTCAAACCAGCCACTTCCCAAAGCCACAGGGAAAGGCGTCAGCGCTACCGCGTTGCACTTGCAATTATTTTGAGCAATCAGTTTTAGAAAAACACTAATAAATAAGGTTCATTACTCCTTTCGCATAACAGTACAACTTGTACTTAACCTTCCTGTCACTAAAGAAATATTACATTTAAGAAAGCATCGCAGTATCAATTTAACAACTGAGCAAACAATACCTTCACGCTGTTATGCCTGTTGACCTTTGATTTACAGCTACATTTTTGTCAGGTTTCTTTTTTTTTTTTTCTCCCCCCTCTTTTTAAATTAAGATGCTTATATCCTGACAGGTAACAAAGTTCACTCTATTAAATTAACATCTGCCATCAATAATGCACTATCAGAGAGTCAAACATTTACAAAGCATCGAAAACAGGTGACCGAGCATTGAACAGTCTTCTTTTGGATAGATTAAGAAATTAAAACCCAGTCAACACGTGAAAGCTAAACACTTTTTGCACACTTTTTTGGTCTGTGAACAGTGGGCTCCAAACACTTGGCTTTGGGGCTGCCACCAGAGGAGCCCAGCGGGACGGCGCAGGCTCCTCGCCGCGCTGAGGTGACCAGGCCGGACGCTTCATTGGCCTCATGTGTAGAGCACTGACTGATCTTCCACAGCCATTTTGATTAAAATAAAGTTTTTGAGAGCAGTCCTTCTCCTTTCCCAGCCCCAGAGGAAGCTTTACACAGGGCTCCTGGAGACTAATCCTGCCCTTTCTCCCATTTTAAGATGGGAGAAAGAAGTTCAGCAGTTTCTTACACTACGTTGAGTGTGGATATTAGCAGAAACCAGCCCATGGCTTGTATGGCCTTGGCTTCCCTGCCAGTAGGAGCAGTATGTGCTGGGTGAAAAAAGTTGTATTTCTTTGTGTGAACCCTTGTAGCTCACTGCTCTCATATGCAAGTACCCACTGTCACTTCTGCAGCATTTAAAAGAGGCAAAGGAAATGAAATGAAGACATTATCCTCTTAAAACAAGCGCTTTTTTGTGCTAAGGCCTTCAGTGAAGAAATATAAAACGCGATTGCAACAAGAGCTCGGATTGCTGTTTTAGACTCTAATGGCTTCATAACAGTAATTAAGGCTTCTTCCTGACTTCATAACTATGCCATAATGCATTTATCAAAAGCGTATTACCACAATGGACACATTCACTCTTCCTGCAATATTCTGCAGCTCCCTTTGGACACTATCAGTAAATAAAATCTTATGTGGTCCAATTAAAGAAAGCATAAATCCAAATCATTTCTCTGTGGCTATCTTTGTTTTGAACACACTGCTCTGTCAAATTTCTAAAGGGAGAAATGTGCAAGCATTTTGAATATAAAAAAAAAAATCCCCAGAACAACTCCAGGATGCTGAGTCTTTCTTTTCTTAAGAGCCATAGGAAGGAAGGAGGAGCATTACTCAGGAGCTTTGTTTTTATCACAGAAGGAGAGGTTTTGACAGCAGAGAGACTATTGTCAAGTGCATTTGGACTCACGTCAAGTTTCTGCCTTGACAAATTGGACTGGGAGCCCTCTCACAGTGAAAGTGCACGAGAGAACATAACACGCAACGCAGAGCCATTTCTCCACTTCAGCGAGCAGCAGAAGGGAATTACAGACCTCTCCCCCTCTACAATTCCCTCCAGCGGGCTGCAACGAGCCCAGCAGAGCAGCAGCGCTCCGCAGGGACCTGCTCACGTGCGTGTGTCCTCCCACCAGCCCCCTGCCCACGCAAACCCCACTATCTTATTGTGGGGAACACACGTCGCTGCTGCCAGCTGAGCTGCAGGAGAAGCGGCACATGTGTGAAGCTCACACTGTGTAATGACTGCTACCAAAAGTGCAAATGCAAGTGGGTGAGTATTGGCATGAACTATGCTGAATGTAGCTAAAATTAGGGCTGGCAATATGGAGAATCCATAATATCCTCTGCACCTGGGTAGCTCTGGGGACTCGAGCCCAAACATGCTTTAACTGGAGGCTGGAGGGAGGGGAAAAAGAGGGAAGATGCAAAATACACATGACCTTCTTCACCATTTTTTTCCTACCCAGCAGAAGGGATTTTGCATTAGCTACCCTGCAGAAACAACAGCTAGGGTGGAGATATTTGGGAACACATTATCATTTCTTTGAGCAAACGAGAGATATTTTAAACCAAAGTGGTACTCAGTTCCAGCAGCAATTCTCAGTCCTTGAGATACTCTTTTTGCTATGTACTTCTCCCACATCTCTTTACCACTACCCTAGGAAAAATTTGGCAATTTGTTTAAATATAGATCCATTATTATTGAGTACTCAAGCCAGAAGTAGCAAAACCTACTTCACGTAAGGGAAGCAGAGTGCTTACCATCCCTTACTAGTTAATCTGTGTTCAGTGCAGAAGGTTTTATAGCAAGGAGCTCTGACTCCTCCTTGGTGCAAGGACAGCTGTGGGCAGGAACCAGACCATGACTTTTCACAGTATTTCTGCTCCTCTAAATTTAGTACCTATGCAAAAACCACCACCGAATTTCCCTAGCAGCACCGGAGAGGTGAGGCACAGTGAGCTCTTTGTTTTTTTGTCTCTGCATTGTGGGGAAAGGGGCTGGATCTCTCAAGAAGTCTTCTAGAAATCCTGTGGGTGAAAGAAGAGAGTACTAGAACTGGCTGCAGCAAATGAAAAGTGTAATTCAACATACTGACACGTGCCTCACCAAGGTGTTCTATTAGCTACAGAGGAAGGAGCTGCACCAACATCTATTTAAAGAAAAAATAAAATAAAACCCTAGGAACAGCATTATACAGGGGCTGTTCCTGAGGCCACCAGCCAGAAACCGACTACCAAGCTTTCATTCAATAAGGTACTGCCACAAGAAAATTACCTCTTGGTGCTAATGGGCTCTTAGTTATAATCCACCTCTTTGAATAAGGAAAAAAAAGCACTTATCAAGGAATTTACTACAGATTTCCTTTAATAAGTCCTTCCCCCATTCAGTGTTTCCCAACAGGAGCTGGCCTACCAACTACCATCACCAGTAATTCTTCCCCACCAGGGAGACAGTAAAATAAAGAAATTCAGACCATACAAATGCAGCTTTCATCTTGGGAGCAAGTTATTAGGGGCCTTCTCGCTGCCTGGCTGACGTCTGTACCCACCGCTGGCCCCTTCCTTCTCCATTAACTGCTTGCAGAGGTAGAAAAGAAGAAATGCTGAACACGTAAGGTGCAGTCAGAGACTCAAGATATACATACTCATTTAGCTTTATTTATAGTAGCAATTATTTTAGTTAGTTAGTTTTATTTACACTAAGAATAATAGGCCCAAAGGCTCCTGGCAAAAGCATCCTGGTAGGGCAGCTGGCTAAACCGCCATCGTGCTGTGCCAGGTATTCCCTATCCGAATTGCCTACTCTTGGCATATCCCAGAAAAAAAAAAAAAAAGATTCCCCTCTAATTTCCCAGAGCTCCTGAGACTTCCTACCTGCTTGGACTGCTCTCTGCCAGCTCCATGTCGCTGCCAGCCCAGATCTCTTGGCCAGTGCCCTACTTTGAGAGTGCATGCGGGGCAGCCAGCCTGCAGAAACCCCGCAGAGCTATCAGCGGGTCTGCACAGGGAACGCACCAACAGGTTCCTATCCAGAGCTCAAAATGCCTGGAAACCCCCTTTATTTCACACTTCTGCAGCAGGTGGTGATGGAGCACATTGTGCACACTTGCAGCGGGGTGAGCACATGGAGCCTCCCAGGGACAAGACCCTCGGACAAGAGCTCGACAGCAGCTGCATGACACAATGAAGCACCCGAGAAAACAAGCACTGCCCAAGCTACAACCCTTCTGCAGGGTTCTCGCATCCCCAGGACATCACACTGCTGCAGCTTGGACAAAGCTGAGCTGCTTGATTCAGGCTCTGGATGGCTGCACCCATGGGGACGGGAGCAGAGGCAGAAGCAGCAGCCCTGGGGCTGAGCCAAGAGTTTGCAGGGCAGGGAATAACATCGGTTTTTCCTCAAGCAAAGCCCAGCCTGGCAACTTTTGTTCCACTGTCCTTCAAGTGCATAAACACGCTCCTCTTAAGGAGTTTACCAAGAATAAAGGAACTAACTCTAATAAAGTTTTATCGCTTCCTACACCCGGTCCTCAGGGGAGGACCAGCAAAACTTTGTGGGCAGCCCTAGCAAGCGTCTGAGATTACGCTGGGACACATCTACAGTGGAAAAATAGATTCCTGCTGATATGCTGGCAATCAGAAGCGTTAAACATATTCAAGATATGTTTAGCCCCAAACCAGAAAGGAAGAAAAAAAAAAAAAAACCTTCGCCCTCACTTATAAGCTGGTCACACCCTTGAGTTCCCAAGAACTCATAAAATCCTCACAATCCCTTTGGAAAGGAACCACAGGCTGCCCTGCAGCCAGGGAAGCACGAGGTTTTGCAAGTGGAAGGGAAGCCACAAGGAACCAGGTACTGAAGGGCAGGCAAAGAGCACAAATTCATGTCAGGGCCCAGCTACAAACACAAAGGAGTAGAAATCAGAAGGGTTTCTGCCCCTTATATCCACAAGGCACTTTATGCAAAGAAAAGCACAGCGCTTTATTTATACAGAAACCTTCTTTTCAGCCCGCACCACTTAGCTATCCATTATCAACCCCAAAACAACAGGGCACAGGAGGCTGCTTTAGTGAACAGCACGAGCAGGAAACACAGAGATGTGGAGCAAGATTTAAAGCTCAAATGATTCAGGCACTGTATTTTACAGGAGGTCATTCCCTGGGCCTTTATACTTCATTTATCAAATTACATTTGAATTGGTGCAGTCATCCTGATTCAAGAAACCATAATGCACCTTTCCCCTTCAAAAAGGGGAAATAAATACTTTATTTTCAAAGCATTTTGTGCCAGAGGATCTCAAAGTCCTTCCCTGCCACTGTGCTTCATAAAACCACGGAGGCAGCCAGCTGCTTACCTGCGGACGGCCGTCAGAGGTGCCAAGAAGTGCTCTGCCCGGGGTGGCCGGCATCTCACAGCCAGTATTTAGCCCCTATGTGAGCCACTTACCTGGGCTGCTGCCCATAACAGCTGGGATCTCACAGCCATAATGTTTTTCTACTGCTTCCACTCAGAAACACCCCGGTGTTTGCTCAGGAGCCATCCCATCACGAACACACACGCTGCAGCTCCACGGCAGTGGAATTTCTGCAGAAAGTCAGCGAGAGCAGGGCTGGCTTGCCAGCCACCTGCACCACCTCCCCCTTTAACTCCAACCCAGAGGCATGTTACAATTGCATTATTCCTGCTAAATAAAATTATTTTCCCCTGTTCCAAGACATAAAACAACCGCGTTATTATAGTCATAGCTACCGTGATTTAATAATTTGAACAAAAGACACACACAATGATAGGAGCATATTAAGTAGCCCAGCACTTCATTACAGCTGGAACCAGCATTTATGATCCCCGAAACCAAAGATGGTCTTGAAAATTATATGCCCAAATGCGTCACTTCAAAATTACAACTTAATCATATAATATTCAGCACAGAGCTTTAAAAAAAGCTGATCGCCTTTTGTTTTTTTTTTTTTTTCCAGAGTGAAGAAAAGCCCTGAGATAATAAATCATTTAATGCATCGGTGGAAGCAGATTACTTATGAAACAGGATTTGCAATGCAAAAAGTGAATCATGAAGCATCACCTTCACACTTCACCCTTCCTCACGCACGGCTGCTGAAGGCTGCCTTCCCAGCTCGCCCACCGCCTCCCACAGCGGGTCAGGGATGGGGCCAGCAGCCCATTTCTCCAGCATCCCCCTGCACAAAAGGGTTTGTCACGCTCTCGGAGCCACGCGAGGAACGAGCTGAAGCACAAGCCAGCCGCCCCAAATCCCCAAGTGCCACGAAAGCCCTAGGCCAGCTGAAGCTGTACGGAGAAGTTAATCTAGCAGAACGCTTTGGGCACTTAGCTACAGCCCAAATCCAGTTCTTCGCCAAGACCGAGGACAATATGTTATTAACTGAAGTTTAATTATATCCACAAACATACATTTCTAGCTGAGGCACACAACCGCAGCTCTGTAGATTTGTTTGCTCTTCTAGTGGTCCCATTAAGAAATTAGTTTTGTGCTCACTTTCGTAGTCCAGAACACGCATTTATCTGGGATTCAATTTGCTCCTGTTTTGTTTCCATAGGAATTTCACTGGTTTCATATTAATTAAATTATGCCAGCAACAGACAACACTTCACAAAGGACCCTCTAATCAGTGGCTAATAAGGGCGGGCTGTAATACTGCATTTGTGTAAAATTGGTAAGATTATTTTCAAAAGACAAAGCACAGCCTCAAAGAACACGCTGCCGTCTCCCCACCTATCAAGCGCAGAAATTAAGTAGATCTTAATTATTACGTTTGCAATGCTTTGGGTAAGGCGCGATCGATTTCCAACCGGTATCGCATCCCTGTAAGAAGAAGAATGGAGCTACTCGTAATATATGGACGATGCATTTTGCTTTGATGAGAAAATCTGCAGGAAGAATGAGTCAGCAGCAGACACCTAGCCAGGTCTCCACAGCCAAGCAACAACTCTATGGGAGCCTCAGCGCGGAAGCCTTCCCACTCCGAAAGGCCCAAGTGTAAGAAAATCGCGTTGAAAGGCTGCCCACTCTCCCCAAAACAACCTGATAACCCAACTGCCACAGAGGCAAGGCAGCTAGCTCTGCATGTTTTAGATCTTCCCACACTCTTTCAAGTGCATCGAGCGCATGTGCGAGCGAAGAGCGCGCGCTCCCTTTCTAATGGAGGGGGCAGAATTCAATTAATGACACCGATCTTTAAAAGTCAGCAGAGACTGCACAAATGGCTCATTCGGGAAATTTTTCTTTCTGAAAGCTTCCATGCACCATAATAAAGCAACCATTGCAGGCATTCATTTATTAATACAGAAAGATTTATTTATGAGAGATCTGCAATCAGCTTAACCTCTGAAAGCGCAGCCTGATGTAGCTTAGCCCCTGGCTAGAGTTTCTCGGCTGCTTTTACGTCAGGAAGCGGCGCCCATCAGCTCTGGGGTGAGCTGAGCACAGCCCAGGCAACACCCGAGCACTCGCTCGGGCTCGAGGCTGCCAAAGGCAGCGGGCTCCCAGGATCTGCTGCGATGCTGGGCTCTGACACAGCAGAGGGACAGCAGGTAAGGAGAGCTAGGAGGTGGTAAAGCCTTCACGAATGCCGTGGTGCAAGCCCTGGGAGCTAGAGAACGCTGGCTGCTTTCCTTAAAGGCTGCTAACTCAAGGCTACGTTACCCAAAACCTGCCCTCCTGCTAGAGGCAGCCCGCTCTCAGCTGGTTGCGGCACAGAACAGGCAGCACCTGCACATCACCAGGTCTCTGCTGGGCACAACGCTGCCAGATCCACCGGCAGCAGGAGGCTGGCAATGACAGAGGCACTTTATTCCAAGCAGCAGTACAGTAAGTTCACTTTTATTCAGGACACAAGCTAGCTTACATTTAAGAGAAAGGGGAAGAGAATGGCACAGGGAGTTATTTCAATTCATAACAGGCAGCTACTAAGAAATGAGGAGGGAAGTTTTACCAATTTATTTTTTATTTTTGGAGATGTTCTTCCATCATTTCACAAAGCCCAAAGAGTCAGTAAAAGCATACTTCAGGTCTTTAAGAAAGCAGATCCACATACCACCTCAACAATCTCTTATAAGAGACAAGCCCAAATGAAAGCACTGTCCATTTTCCAAGTATCTGGATCCCAGCCTTCCTCAGCTTGGCTTTTATCACTAGCAAACAGCCACGGTGATAACGGTGAGGCTGAGGACAGCTGCCTGGAGAGACAGCGGGGACTGCTGAACACAGTACGAACTCAAACACAAGTCTCACTATATCAAATTCAAAAGCAAGAGCAGTTTTTCCACCCACAGTAGCCCAGGACCGTAGTTTTCCTTCCTGCCTTCCACCCATCCTGTTTGGGGAACTCCTTCGTCCCTGGCCTCAAAGGGCAGAAAGCAGCCATCAGCACAGACGTGAGCACCCTGCAGCCCTTCCAGCACACCCAGAGGGCTGGGCCAACCCCTCCAAGTTATCGCAGTCCGGCTCTGCAGGGCAGCAGTACCCTACACACCGTGGCCTTGCCAAGAGAAACCCTCCCTGCCCCGCTGCTCCTGGCTCCACACAACACAGGCGCTGGTACCGGGCCAAGACTGAGCATCCCTGTCCTCAAAACACAGGGGAGAGGGAGAACTGCTCAGCGCTGCCTCGAACACGAGAGCCAACAATTACAGTGGATGACATCTTGCATGTAAAAAACCTTTAAGATTTTAACGTTTGTCAACCCCATCACTGTGTCTCCCCCAGAGCCTCTCCCCTGAACTCCAGGAAAAAGCAGCAGGGTGCTCAAAGCAACGGGGAGCATGGGCCAGAAGGGTGACATGAAACAAATGGCTCAAGAAGCTTGTTCCACATGCAGAGGACGTTACCAGGAAGGCCAGAAAGTAGTACTGAAAGAGTCCACCTGAAAGAACAGGACCAAGCAATTGCCTAAGAGGCATCATGGTCAACACAGCTGCCAGGTCCACAAGCCACAGGGATGCCCTTGGCCGCTGCTGATGGGGCAGCAAAAGGGACAAGAGGGCTCAAAAATCCTCGAAGGGTTAGCAGCTGGGGAGCAGTCACCTCCCAGGGGCTGGGGAGCCCCTAAACCACCCCGACAGGAGCATCTCTGCCCACATCCCCTGCTCCCGCCTCACGCGGTAGCTCCTCACCAGCGGCTGATTAAAGCTTGCACTGACATCTGAGGACTCAGAGGCAAATCGAAAACCCTACACTTCTTAATCTGATTCATGCTTTTTTAATGACTGGAGTTGGTATCATGCGGAAAGCATCTTTTGCAAGACAGTACTTTGACCACTGCTGTTCATAAATATAAAAAGACTTGCTAATGCTTTGCTAAACTCCTCGCAGAAGTATTTATATCAGCACCCCTCTATTTTTTCCAGCAATAATCTAATTCATGTGCCTCTTATCTTAGCTATGAAACAGAATGTTAAATCCAAGATCACAGCTCATTTAGATAAATGGGATTGGGCACATCCAGCAAATCATTCCTGCTGTGACATTTCTACTATTGACAGAGTTATTTCCAGACCCAGCGTGGGCAGGGAACTGGGAGGACTCGCACACTTCAGCACAGTCCCTGCCCCTCTTTGAGGTTAAACAGGAACAGCCAAATTTTCAAAAGGGCCTGTACCTGGGTCTGGGCACATGTTAATAAGCGTTCTGGCAGCCCTTCCCAGAAATAACCTTCAGCAGTTACCTAGAAACATAATCCATCAAAATAAACCTCATCAAAAAAAAAAAAAAAAAAAAAAACTTTTTACTGGTAGATTGCATTCTAGCTATATACAGAAGAATTAGTACCCAAACTAAAGCCATTGATCAAGGAAATGAAGCAAATTAATTTCAAGATTATTTCCTTAGACAGTTCATATATAATCACAAACAGTGCTGGCTGAAAGCTTCCCTTCCATCATTCTTTGTTACTCGACCTCAGTCCTTAAGAGCAAACCCGAACCTCACAGACCTGTACAAGACCTCAAAGCACCCAGGGGAACCTCAGCACCTGGCAGGCGATGGCCTGAAGCGAGCCTATTGCTCTGGAGCTCAGCACCCAAATCATCGGGAGCAGATTAACCATTCTAGCCGAGTAAACTGAAAGTTCTCCTTCAGCACTGGGCCATTCCCCTTTTTTCTAGAGCTCCTTCCCCATGTTCCTTTCTAATCTGAATAAATACGGTATTTGCATCTCCCTCCTCTTATCCTCTTTTTTTTTCTTCAAAAAAAAAAAAAAAAAAAGCAAACACGACTGCTGGGATGATGCAGATACAGCACGAAGATTTTCTTCAGATCCTCAGAGCGCTCCTGATCTGCATATTGATTTTTAGTCATCATTCTTCACAAACAAGCTGGATACACAGGAGGGTTTGTCAATAGATCTGCTGGAGCAGCTTTCTGCCTGCTCACAGCCAGCGGGGCCGGGCACGGGGACTGAAGCAGACTCACCGTGCAGTACTGGAAGTGGTGCTTTTTGGATCACTTGAAGCTTTCGAGCAGACATGCAGACAGAAGTGGTCGCAGCCGGTCAGCCACACCCGTCACAGTGCTTTCCGTGCTAGGGTTATCTCACTGATAACCTGCAGGCACCCCGGGGACAGCCGAGCCACGTGCACATCCCCACGCGGATGTTTCACGGGACATAAACCCAAACTTGGCTGCAGCACGCGACTTCCCAGCATTGCTCCCGAGCACTGCGTGAGACATGCTCCGCTTGGTCTTCAGAGGAGAAACCAGCATTGATATAGGGGAGCAGACGTGCTTCGTATACAGATGCAACACAACTGCTTGCTAATACCCATTAACAGCTGTACACCTTCCTAAGAACCTGATTTTGAGCCAAAGGAAACGCAACTCACTATTAGGACAAGGATCTCTAGACTCACACGCTGCAGAAATTCAGTTTTTCCTAAATCAGGGAGCTGGTACTCCACTCAAACCCATCACAGGTGGTCTGCTTCTAGGAATTTAACAGCTGTGGGCCAAAGAGACACACAATTTCAGGATTTCCATACGTTCTCTTACTCGGATAAAATTCACACACTAACCCTTAAGCACTTGCTGGCTCTGGATCCACATTCAGCCCCTGCTGCCCTCGGAGGGAGGTGTGGTGGCTCCACCTATCTAAAGTCCTAGGGCGGGTTCTGCTCAAGTCTACGAAGTTTTGCTTTTGGCCTCAGTAGCAGTGCAATAAGACTCTAAATAGGTCCATGGACAATAACGTAGAGCAACCTGAAACGAGTGCAAGAAACCAGAACTAGGAAAGAGAAGCTCCAAGGAGCGTAGTTTCTGCAAATAAGGTTGTTTTCTTGCAATAAAAAGATGTTAAACTCGTATCTGCATAACACCAAACAGCCTTTGCTTCCCAAAGGCTTTAAGGCAGCAGTTTTCAGTTACCTTTCCCCCACCTCGACCTCCCCTGGCATTCCTGCTCTTCCTCAGCAGCCTCCTGGCAGCCCCTGGGAGGTCTCACTGGAAACCATGAATTAAGTACGTGTTTCTCCTGGCTCTTTCACAGTTAGAAGGACGTTTAACAAGTTAACCCCACATTTCTTTTCTCTGTCTTACCAGCAGAGTTTTGGATGACTAATCAAAAGACTGAATATATTCTAAAGATCTAATTCCCCCTTCACTACTTATGCCAGGCAATGTCACTTTGACACTAGGCTGGCTTTCGACTGCAGCAAACTTTCCCACTTAACAGCCCCATAAAACCAACGTGCTCTTACCAGCAGACAGAAGTGCTTTTCGCTCCATCTCTCCCTCTCCCGAGTCAGCTCCAACTGTCACCAAAACCACAGTAAGCATTTTCCTCCTTGGGAACTGTGTGTTCTTGCAGTAATATTCAGTGGACCAGAAGAGTCTGGCATGAGAAAAATATCTGATTTCTTGGACTAACTGCCAGAGAACCTGTCTTGGCCAGATAGTTATTACCACCAAGAACTAAAAATTCAGCTGAGTAGGTTAAAGATGCCCTCGGCAACTAATACTGGCATTGAAAACAGTGATCAAGCATGCAGCCACTGCAGATAACAGCTTCGGGGCCAACGACTGCTCCTTAAAGAGTGCTTCTTCCTGCAGTTATTTGTAACCGTGAGCAAAACGTTCACTCTGTAAGTTAGTGCAAAGATGTGCAGAACTCCCAGCCGTGAATCGCTACCCCTACTTCAGTAAAAAGAAAAGCAGTCAATAGCTGTGCAAGAACCTTTCATTTTTATTTTTTTTAATCTGTTTTCAGATTCGAACCAGTATTTTGGCTTAAATCAGACTAAGCATTTAAAGATTGAATTTATTGTTTTTTGTGCAGTTCGTACCACCTTAGACCTACCTTGAACCTTGATGTACTGACCCTGGGAGCATCCTGCACATCTTCCCCTGCAGGGCAGAGAGCTGCCGCGCTCAGATGGCGAACGGCTCGCCCACGTGGCCCTCAGCCACGGCAGGGACCGCTACCTCTGGGCAGCGCTGAGGAATAAGAACTGACTGACTTGTAGGAGACAAAACAGACACAAACCAGTTTCAAACCAGCTTCCTAAAAACCTGCTCAAGGCAAGTTTCCCCCAGATCATTTCAACCATGTTTTCGCTTCCCAAAAATTGTGCTTGTGTGTTGGAAAAGATGAAAACCATCTCTGAAAACTTCCCAACAAGTTACCTCTCCACCCTGTTCTGCCTCTCTAAGGAGCCTTCAATCACTTCATGAACCATCCCTTTCCACCATGCGTTAAGGCATCACAAAAGTGAGTCTTCAAGCACGTGTTCTGCTGTCTGTCCCCCTCAGGAAGGGTCCTACCCCACTTCACGGAAGGTTGCCATTGGGAATTTTATCAAAAATTACACAGCACCTGCTCTGTGCTATGCTCAGGACACCCTTCTCTACAGAGCTTTTCCATGAGGGGTTGTTCATCAGGTCTTTTTTTTTTTTTCTTCTTTTAAAAGAATCTGGGCCAAGTCATCCCTGCTGTAGCTTTAATGACGTCAATGAGCTACAGCAAGGGTGAAATTGGGCCATTATTTTTTATGTCCATATGTCACGTGCCCATTAAAGAAAAAAAAATGCGAAAGAAGATCAAGCAAGAAGAGTTATTGAATCAAAAGACTATCCTGTGCAAAGATTAACATCTAGATGTGGAAAGTTTCTCTTTTGTTCCTGCTGTGCATTTATAAATGTAATAGTTTATGGAAAAAGAAATACTTCTGTAGCGTTAAGGTAAATGCAAGCTCTGCAGTGACAAATTATATTCACATTTTATATCCTGTTTTGATAAAAGTAACAAAAAAAATCTTTACCAGGAAAAGGCCTCTTCAAAACTCAACAGAAGAAGTGACACAGTTGCCAGTAAATGTTCATTTCTCCCCAGTAAGCCAACATTAATCATACCCTGCATACCACCAGCCAGTAATAAAGGCCACTGGACCTTGTTTTGAGCTCATTTCTTAGTAAAACCTAACCAGGATTATACAAATGTCAAAATCAAAACATATGAAACAGAAATCTACACCTAAGCGATGTTTTCTGTGAATGCTCAAAGCCCTGAACACCAACGTGGAAAGGAACACAGCTGGGGAGACCAAGCCCACCAGATGTAGGGCACCAAGCGTGAAACGCAGCCGTAGCGGCCACCGCAGCCCATCTGCCTGCTGCCAATCGGGGCAGAATCACAAACCACACAACGTGCCTGGAGCAGGCGTGCACGATGTATTTTCCACTGACCGTGCCCCAGACCATCGGGTCCTGCCCCGGGCTGTCAGCAACGACTCAGCCCGGCCAAACCACAAGATGCATCACAGCCAGCGAGACCCACGGGCAGAAATTCTCAGCCCCATATTTAAAAGCTCGCTTTACTCATACGCTCAAAGGTCACTTAACACATTAATGCTGTTCATTCATCAGCGGTAAAATTACTCACCACTATGCTTACAGAGTCCTATCAATATGCCTTTAAAGCTGGACAATTTTTTGGAAGCATCCAGGGACAGCACTAGATCACAAGAGCATGGTGTCCAGAACCTCTCCTTCATAAGTGACTTTTCATTCAAAGCTTAATAGGAGATTCCTCTGAAATTATTGAGTCCAACTCTCTAACCCTCAGCTTTAGTCAAAGACTGTCTTTTTCCCCCAACTGCTCTCACTCATAATAACAAGTTGTTTATTTTCACAATAAACCAGAACAATTTGGGGTTTTGCTTTTTTTTTGATCCCTGTCCCCCCCCACCATTCCAGCACCGAAATCAAAATAACTTGAGATGGAGAACGTGTGACCTCCCAAGCCTTTATTTACAGTGTCACAAACCACAGGGGAAGGATCTGTCCGAGTTTTCCAGCTGGAATGGGAACAGCAGGGAGAAACGTGCTCTCGTTTTTGCAGCCGTGATATTTAACACATCACAGGGAAGGAGGATGGGGAAGGGGAGGAGAATTAGAAGCACGTAACGATGCCATAGAAATACTGGATGAAGAGGTCTCAGGCATGTAGGTTCATGCGATTACATCCTATCACCCCAGAAATAAACAGCTTTATGCATGCAAATGTAATTACAAAGCCATTCTGACACACGTTTATTGGTGCTGCTTCTTGACTTCCACATTACATGAGATCAGAAGATACAGAAGCCTTCTGGACTTCGCCAGCCATGAATTTTTATTAGACCTCTCATGATCTTGCTTCATGCTGCCACCCCCCAAAACTGCTACAACAAAGCCTTCATCAAAAACAAGAAGCCTAGAAGCAGTGGAATCTGCCTCAGATATTTAAACAGCGCAGACAAACACAAGCGAATGAGGTTTAGGTCTATAGAAAGTTACTTGCAGCAGGAAACCGTCAGTTTGTGGTTAGAGCCACACCAGTGTTACAGCTCTTTCCTCCCAGTTAAATACGTATGTCCAAACAGTTCCTCATGTCTAGGGCTTCTATTATAAAAAGGAAGAAAAGGACTGAGGAAAAAAAGAAGAAAAGCCACCCTAGATCCACCAGAAATTTCACATCAGACCATTCAGGAGACTACCTTTTTTTAACAGGGATATTTCTGTGCCTTTCCAAATATTTATGATCTGGATGGTCAGGTCTAACTCAGCTCACCTGTAACCACCTCCTACCCATACAAGGCCCCCAGTTCCCCTCCCTGACCTGCTAACAGCCTGGCCCCATAACGCGTGTCACCCGAACCCGTAACCTTTACACACTGAGGTACGGGAACACCGTGGTTGTAGTGCTGTTATGCTGCCAAACAGGGTTCCCCTCCTTGCTGGCACGGCAGCAGCCCTCACCCAGCTTTCTGAAGCGTTATCACCTCGATCTAACTCACTGTACAGTGTTTTGCAGTATGCGAAGGATCCAGCTTGACGACAGATTGCACGCAATTCAGGCAGTTTCCTTAAAGCCAGCCCTCACAAGGGGTACTATCGGCATGTCACAGGTCATGCAGCAAGGCCCCCGGCAAGTACAGGGCACAGAAAAAGTACAATTCAGTCCCAATCTGTCTCCATGTAGAAGGGTGCAGGGCTCTGGGAGCGTAAAGCCACGTTCTGCCTCTTCTGACAGAGAGGCACTAACTCATCCCATCCAGCTTCTGCTCTCACAGAAAGGGAAGAGGCAGAGGCAGTGCAGTGTCCCTGGACAGCTGGAGGCAGGATGCTGAGGGACAGAGCAGGCACCTCTGCAGCTGCATCAGCACCCTCCACGTCCCCTTACCATGCTGCTTCCACAAGCCAGCTTCTCACTGCGGTCCCAGAGCCACAATAGGAGAATTGCAGGTATTCAGATCCTGCTCTGCCTTTCTGCTTCTGCCAGGGATTCAGGTTGCTTTCCTAGATTTTTAAATAATTCCATGCAAAATACTCCCAGGGATGACTTCCAGAGGACTGTCCTCCCATTATTTTTGCTCTGTCCTGCTTCAAAGCCTCTGGGCTGCACAGGGATGCTGGTAGAATCCCAGCACAGCATTTTCCTGTGCTGTGGACATTGTTATTCAACCCTTTGTTTTCATGAATGCTGCATTCCCTGATGATGTTTAAAACTCATTTTTCTTCTTATGTTCCTCACCTGCCAATCCAGGGACATTACTTGCTCTCCAGCGATGCAAGAGGCATGAATTTGTTTCACTGGGAACACACCGAAGGCACGTTTTCCCCTTACCTGCCCAGGCTCTCAACAACCACTCGGGCACCTCTTGTAGAGAAAGATCAGCCCTGTGGAGTGCTGAGTCCTTCAGGCAAGTGAAAAGAGCCGTGCCATAGTCCCAAAGCCATGAGAACCTTAAACATCGCTAAGGATTGCAGTTCTTTGCTGTTACTGCTAATTCAGAGAAATGTTCTCCTCTACAACACCCTACAGGGGAGCAAGGGGACATCGAGTGATCTATGGCAAGGGAGGCATAGTTTTTGAGACAGAGATGTCCTCCCTCAGCATGGGAGCACAAACTCACATGGCAATTAATGCCACTACATCAACTCCTCTGGTAAAGCTGCTGACAGCGGCGTCTGTTCCCGGAGAGACCTGTCCACAGCTCCACCACAGGGCTGCAGTGGGCAGAAGAAAAGCCGCCGAGCTCTCTCAAGAAAATTAGGTATCCCACCGAGAGACAAGCTGCAGCATCGTGAGCAGCCTACTTGAGCCAGCCCTGGGCTCTGCTGATGCTAAGAGAGGCTTCAGGGAGGGAATCAACACGGGGAAGGGCAATGAATTCACCGGGAGCCAATTTGCTGACAGGAGATAATTAAAGTATTCAAGTGACCCTTAATTTTCAAGGATTTCAGGTATTGCACATTAATACGAAGCTGGTATCACTGTGATTTCAGTATAACTGCTGCAACTTGGAAACGTGTTTTCAATTTCTCTGGATTTCCTCGGTCTGATGTGTGAGCAGTCTCAGATCCAAACTCATTTACCCCTTCTCTGTTCTTCCCAGCAATCCATTACTCTTAAACCAAAAGTTGGGAATTTCGAGTTTTAGCATCCTGCAGCAAAACTGCAAAATTGCTACATCACTGTGTCACTGCAAAGAGAAACCTTTGGTGGATTTAACAGTTAAAAACACTTCTTGACAGAGGGGAAAAAAATAAGCGGCAATGAACTCACTGGAGGAAAGTAAGGAGATGCAAAACTACCCATTCTGGTAGTTTAAAGGCTGACACCCCATCTACTGAAAAAGATTGCTGTTCAGCCACTAATTTTCTGCTCAGATTTAAGAGCACGATACACGCTTCTAGAACTCACATAAAGGAGGCTTAGCAGGAGCTGGAGACACACAAAGTGAACCCATAAGCAATACTCCAGAGGTTAGAGCACAAGGAAGTAGCAGGTACATACATTCATAAAAAGCAAAAAAGTCTCTTAAGATTTACACCCCCATCTACACTCTACTACAGAAGTTTGGCAGGGCAATCCTCTTGAAATGTAAAGCAAGTCAGAAGTTCAGAGGATGGGAGGAAAAAAAAAATGAGGGAGGTAGAAATGAACAACAATGTTATGGCAGCACCATGAGCTGCATGCTGTTTATTTCAGTACAAATAAAATGTAATAAGGTTAAGATTTTTATTTTTTTTTTTTTAGGGGGAGACCCACAGAATATTTAAATATACACACAAAGTTTACGTTAATTGCACATCCTGCACAGCCATTTTCCCTTTTGATTTATTTGTTTGAAGGATTTAAAATAAACAAGAAGACTGACTGACCAGAAAAAGGGGGGGGAGCGTGAGTTTTCCTCAAAAAGAGGTTTATCACCAACACATGTCTACGTAATTTAAGCCAACCACGTCCTGTGGCTGCCAAGCCCTTCTCAAAGGCAACTTGTACAGCCATTCTTCCAGACTCCATTTTATCACGTTTCCCCTCGGCGGATATTCAAGTGGAACCCAAGCTAAGGTTAATCCCCTCTCTCACCAGCAAGCGAGTATCCACCGGCCTCATTACCATTCTCCCTAGTAACATGTAAATGTTTTCTTTTTCTAGTATAGGAGAGAAAGAACAGCCATCCAGCTGAACTGCCAGAACCTACCTTCTGCAAAAAATCTCTCTAGATGCTTCTGAATGCAGGAGGGAGCGGAGACAGCACTGCTGGAAAAGGATGTCACTGTTGGTCCACATGTGTCAACATCCTAAAGAAAGATAAAGCACAGTTGCTTAACTGCCTTGCCCATGGGAAATCAACAGCAAGACTAAAGCTGCATTATTTTCACAGTTATACCATGCTAATGGCTCCTATGCAAACAACATACAGCTACAACGTTTTATAATTGCACATCAGAGTTGCTCTGCAGACATCCCTCCGGTATGTCAGAAATTCAATACGTGATGGTAGGCGGCAATGAGCACCTCAGGGATTTAAAGTGCGTTCCAAGCTATGAGTCATCGCCATCTCTAACTCATGGAAATTTAAAAAAAAAGAGAAGAAAAGAGGGAAGAAAAACACACACACACCGCACTGACCACTCGTTCGCTCGCTCTGCACAGTATCACAGCTTCCCCCCAAAGCGTTTCCCTTTTAAGTAGAGCGTTGAATGATTTTCACGAAGGGGAAACCATCACAAACCTCACTCCAGATGAAAATTAAAAAAAATAATCATCATTAAAATCAAAAAGATTAAAAAAAATCAACATAGCAGCATTCTTCCAGACAGCTCCCTGGGGAGCAGGCAGGATCCCACGTCCCAGCAGCGGAACCAGAGCCACCTCAGCAGCCACCCCCAGTCCTTTCACCGCGGTGGGGCCAGGCCCGCAGGACAGCAAGGGCAGGGTATGAAGCAGCAGCACCCACGCAGCTCAGAGCTGAGAGACGCCAGGCCGAGGCGGCCCTTTACACCTCATCTCACCACCACCGGCTTCCCTCCAGGGCTGTTTTTGTCGGGGGAGCCGGGGGGAACTCTTGTGGTTTGCCTCGCCACGCCGGGCAGCACGCTGTGCTCCTGCAGGACTCCTCCTGCAGAGTCCCTTCGTTACCAGCAGCCTGGAAGAACTATTTTTAATGCTGCTTTTACAGCATCTGGCGAGCACTTCGGGTCACACACACGCACACGTGCTCCCCCCTCTTAAATCCTCCCAAGGACGTTCAAGTTCCTTTAGGTCTTTTTAATTTCTCGGCCTTTATTTCTGCCTTCGGTCTTGTCCTCGGTTGCTCTGCCCCTGCTGTCACACAGGTGGGGGGCAGGACAGGGACAACCAGAGCACCTGCAGCCTCCCCCTGATGCTAGGCAGCCACAATATTCCTGTCCCTTTTGAGGATGGGTGCAGCCATCCCCCCTGACAGCAGGAGCTGTGGTTTGCACTACAACATGCAAATTCGGGTCTGCACACACGCAAAAAGGCCTGGACTTGAAATGCCAACAAGAATGAGGCCTCTGCCCTTCCCCTGCACACTCCATGGGGAGAAAAGTTGCATTAGCACGGACCAGCCAAGCACCTCTCAGAGCATCCCCTCTGCTGGGACCCAGATCCAAGCCCTAAGACCAGCACCCACAGCCAACGGGTTACAAAAAATATAACTAAAACACCAGCACACACCGCTTGCTGCGCCAAAGGACCTGGAACATTTGGAAAACACGGGGACCTTTAGCTGTGACACCCCGCTCCAGCCAACAGATTTAGGTCTCATCAAGACTTAAAAAATAACATAAGTGGGATTGCTTGCTATGCTTGTACCTTCTTGCACAGCAACCCCAAAAAATAAAAGTGCTCGCACGGGTCAGATTCCTCCTGGAGGAAGAGCAAGCATGAGTAACATTTCGGGACCATTAATCTCAGAGATCTCACCAAGAGCAAGCAGCCAGACAGCTTAAAAATATATTTAGTCCACAAATGCTTATTAACGTCATTTGCTGATTCACAGCTGAGCCAGTCGCACGGGGCCCAAACACCACTTCTGCTTTCCCAGCTCGGGTAAAAAATAAAAATAAAATAAAATAAAAAATAAAAATAAAAAAAATAATTAAAAAAACATCAAAATAGCTGGACATAAAGTGGCTGAGCCTACCTCCAAACCTTCTGCAATGCAACTAAGAGCTCGTGCACACAGCACAGAGGCAATACGCACACCACACGATGATATTCAAGAACTTTCTTAGCTTTGTCGGGCGCTCTGGAAGGTGGAAACACCAAGTATTGCCCGCCAAGCTAGCCAGGATACCTACAATTCAATGTTGGCCATTGCATGGTGTGGCATCACGCTCACTAGATGGCTGCAGCGTTGGGTTACTGAGATGAATTCGTCTTCTGTCCCTCCACCGACTGCAGTTCTTCCTCAACACTAACGTGGTCCACAGCAGATCACATTTAAAACTGACTCTGCAGGCTTACAAGACGACCAGTGAATAGTTACTATTCTTAAAATTACACCTTGAAATCAACTGAAGAACTACTTGATGAAAGTTTTGGTAGATATAAACCTCTGTCAAGCAGGTTTCAGGTCTCTGCTCTTTGGGGCGGACATAAACCCGCTGAATTCTCATGGAATTCCTAACTCAAAAAAAAAAAAAAAAAAACAATTCAAAATGGAAGTTTAAAAGGGCTTAATCCCCTGCTAGTATACGTGATGCCATGATTTAAAGCCCAAAGGATTTTTTTTTCCCTAAATCACTTAATCAAATCTGTACGATGGAGATATATTTAAATATAAAATTTTAATCTCACTTTGCATTTGAACTTGTGCTTTCCTGGAAAATAATTTAGTCAAATTATTCCTTTTAACCACTCTAACACACCGATCTGTAAACAAACAGGAACCCTCACACTCCCTTCCCTTTCTTTTTTAAGAGGATTAATTACATTCACATGGTTTTATAGACCAATATACATCTAGCCAGATCGAGTCTTGCTATTTTTAATGTTTCACAATAATTCACTCCTCAGCTGCATCAGGATTTACTAGTGTCCATTCCACATTTGCCTTCACCAGGTAGAGAAGTTTATAAAGACACTGGATATGCCAGATATCCTCCCAAAGGGCACATCCACCGCACCGCACGGTTAAATAGATATTTTTCTTACACAGAGTCCGCCCAGAGCCTCATTTCACCAGCTCTGCAAAAAAAAAAGTGCAGTTCTCGGAACGAGCAGGGGCGTGTAAGAACAGGTTTCGGTGTGCAGTTGACCCATCACGGGGACAACCCTGAAGGTCTCACCACGCAGTTACACAAAACTGCACGGGCGGCCACAAAACCTCCTCAGTTTTCAAGCAAAGCAATCCTCCTACCTGCTTCGTTCTTTTTTGGTTCAGGGTTGGGTTTCATCCCTTTTTTTTGTAGGTTGGGGAGGGATGACCAACTTTCTTATTTTCAGCGACAGCGAGTCTGAAATGATTATTCCAAACAGAAAGAGCTCTCTCTGCACTTGGTAACTGTACCGAAATCAAAAGTGATTAAAAGCAAAAGCATTTCTGAGCAACAGAAACCGAAACTACACCCTTTGGAAAAATGTAAACACCAGCATTTTCTCTACAGTAAACTCTGAAAGCAGCAGATAATGAATGGAGCCTAGGACATTATGACACACATACACAACTTCTTTTTCTGGAATAATCACAGAATTCACCTTGATTGCATGCCCAAGTCAGCACTTTTTATACCCACTGCAGCTTGCAGAGGCCTCGCTGATGGTATCCTTACTTTTATTTTTAGGTGTGAGAACAGCTTACCAACTCAAAATTTAAACTTAAATGTTATGCTTAAATTAAAATTAAATTAAATATTACAGCCCTTTTAGATTAACAGTAATTAACCCCGCCTGCATTTCAGATACATGTTGTGGTACGTGGTTATCAAATACAAGTTAAAACTGGTTCTGTTCCATAACTGCCCTACTGAAACCCAGGGGACCTCAAGTCCCTGTTAAACAAGGGGCACAATTGTCCAAAGCAACCAAACAAAACCATTTAGAAGCACAAGTTAATGCAAGAGTTCCCAAAAGGTTGGAAGAGTATTGTTATTCCGGGTCATTAGCAAAAGACGATCGTTACAGGCTTCCTCCCAGGAAGCTTCTCTCCAAGAAGTCCTGGGGAGCTGGGGTGGCTCGGACCTGAACCCACAGCAGCCACATCTGGCCTTGGAGCAGCCCCATGCACATCAGATGAGGGAAATGAAAGATGCAGCTGTGGGCAGGCAGATTCATATGAAAACACCCTGTGCGAGGAGGATGAGGAGCCACCCAGCAGGTGGCAAGCAGCTCATTTTTAGCACAGATGTCAAAAACGCTGCATTACACCAGTAGAACTGGCACCTGCCTTTCCAACGAGGACGATTAATTGCGAGATGCTTTCTCCTGGCTTCTGAAGGCTTTCCTGCTTAACCAAAGCGTTGCACTCCAGTTATCAGTCCTGCTCCTAAGAGGCACAGTCACTGACACCACTGAAACACTTCATACTGGTGGACAAACACACTCGGTGACAACCCCACAGCAGCCCAAGCACCTGCCCAAGAGCAGAGACCTGCATAATGCAGCCACATCCACGTGTGCAGCAGTTCTTGCCCTGGGAAACACCCAGGCTCAAAACTGCTCCTAGCAAACCCTGCAGCTGCTTGAGCTCAGCCCACTGCCTCTGTATATCTGCATTTCTGAATACTTAGCCCTAAAAAGTGTCAGCTGTGCTCAAACCCTGCCTGCTCCCAGCTCGCAAGCACCAGTTTCAGACCATGGGAGAGTCAGAGGAGTCCTTCATCCTCAGTGAAGGCGTTTTCCATTCTCACCCACCAGTTAGTCACCCTAAAACAATAAGGGGATATAAATGAGCAACTAAAAAGCAACAAAGCAGGGAGAAATAATATCAAAATCCTGAATAACTCTGTAATCACATGAAAAGGCTCCAGGATGTGCCAGGAAACAGAGGAAATTAATGAACAAGCAAGACAAACACAGCAGTTAACTAGAAAATATGAGCAGCTCTGAAAGGCACCCAGATAACTCTTCCCACCTGATGCCTGCAGCACCTGCCCCCTCCAAAGCACCCCAAGGAGCACCGGGTCCTGGCCTCACTGACAGCACCCAGCCCCAAGGGGAGGGAGAGAAAGCAAAAAGGTTTCCAGAAATGCCTTGGCCTCTGGATGTCCCTACAGCTGTAAAAAGCTTTTCACCTGCAAAACCCCCACCCTCCTCCAAGAAAATGCATCAAATATACGTATGCAGCTCCACTTTCCATCACCCAGTACGATGGGAAGGGTTCAGGTGTATCACCACAAACCAAAACCCGCTCCCCAAATCCCCCGGGACACCTCTCAGCTCCCCAGACGGGTGCTGAGCTTCTGCCTCCATGGCAGGATCCCAGGAACCACAGACACCAGCATCTGCAGCACGTGGGCATGGCATTGCTCTGAGGTGGGTCCTCACACATTCAGACCTTAAAATCTGCTTCTACGAGCATTTATTTACAGCCCAGCTCCCTACTCCCCTCTGAGAGGGTATAACCCAGGTGATTTTTTCCATGAGTGAAAACTCAGAAGTGGAGGGAATAAAAAAAGCCTCGTGGTGGGCTCAGCACCTGCGGCTGCTGAACACACCTGATGTGTTATGCATGAGATCGCTACCATCCCGTAAAGATTTCTAAGTGAATCAGCCAGACAGGGTCTCTACAGCCTGCTTTAGGAGAACCTTTCTTCCCCCCACAACTATTTCAATCCAACCCCATGCTTTATGTTACCTTCCAGTCTTTTCTACTGCCTGGACTTCAAGCAGAGACCTCTGCATCAGCTTCCACCTTGCCCCCTCCCATATAAACGTGGCAATTAACAAAGAAATTAGTCAACTATGCAGCATTTCACCTTAAATAAAACGGCTCAAGCAATAATACACCATTTAATCCATACTTGACAGGCAGGGAAGAAACACTGTGTCTCAGTAACAGGCTTAGAGAGGGTTCAAAATCCATTTCATAGACCTTGGTGGAAGCCTGTCCTTGTCAACGAAAGCCCCAATCCATAATAATTCTCAGTATTGTGCTTTTATCCTCCTCTTTATCAGAGCTCATCTGCTGATCAATGAGGAGTCCCATGGAATAGCACTTTGAATTTCAATGTCAACACAGCAGTACTGTGGTAATGATTGAAAATATTTACATATTGCCTCATTGATCGTGGGGTGTTCTTTTCCAACCATCTGGCTACTGGGCACTCTTTTTTTTTTTCAGGGCTTTAAGCAGCTATAAAGCAGGTTATCTGAATATCTTCGGAGCTGATGTCCAGCGTTGCACCTGAACCAGGCTCTCCTGTCATTTTTAACCCGAAATATTAGCGGTGGCATTGATCCATTTCATCACATCTTAAGGGAGGAAAGAATTCTCCTAAGAACAAAACCAAAAAGCCCGCAGACACCTGCTCCGAGCCTATGGGAGCGAGATGCCAATTCAGCTCCAAGGTCTCATTTTTAATGTGACTCAAGGGTGTCGCCACTTTGACAACAGATGAGTCAAATGGAAATATGTCACTCATTCTGCACTCTTTGCCAGCCTCGAGATAAAGCAGCCCTGGAAGGTTTGTTTTTTCCACCTCCAGATGGAAAACCTTCTGATAGCTGCCGTGCCGAGCCCCTGGGCTCTGGAGCACGCGGCTGTGCTTACACCACCTTTAGGAACTGCTCGAGTTGTCCAAGCCAGGAGGCTCAGGCCAGCTGCTGCCACGCAGGCTGCAAGGACGAAGCCTCGACGAGCACCCAGGAGCCTTCCTCACCTTCCTGGGCTGGGGTCTGCGCACCCAGACCCACCAAATGATCCCCAGCTGCAGCAGGCTGCCCATTGCCCCACATCCAGACACACAGACCTGGGCTACACGCAAGAAACTGCAACAAGAAACAGGAATTTAACCTCAGGAAAACCCAGACAAAAGCAAAAAGGAGGAAACATGGGAACAGAGGTGCTCCGAGCAATGTGGCCACATGCTGCACCAAGCCCCAGCCACAACGCTGCTTGTGCTGTGCTGGCTTCTGCCTCGCTGGTCCCACCTTTCCAAATATATTTTTAAAAAAAAAAAAAGCTTTGAGAAGCTCATCTGCATACAATCTCCTGGAAAGTTTAGCAGGGAGCTAAATGAAATGCACGGGAACGACTGACATCTACACATTTGCTGCAGGAGGCCTCTGCAGAGGGCTGGGGAGGAATATTAAGAAGACGGTTCTCAAACAGTTGTTGAGCTGATTTCAAGGCTTTTTTTTTGATGGCTCCAAGCCTGTTTATAATCAGGAGGAGACTCTCTGAGCTGCTGGTGCCATACACTTGATTTAGGAAAAACGGAGATCTAAAAGTCAAATTATACTCTGCCTTAAACCAGGAATAGGAATAGTCTCTCAGTACCGTTCAGCTGATGATTTTGATAATGATGTTTAAGATAAAACATTCTTCTCTCTCCTTCAGTTCTACTTTACCAACAAGGAATAAAACACAAATTCTGCCAGCAAAATGAAGTACAGGCAACGTAAGAGAGAGCAGGGAAAAAATTGCTCCAACTTTCCTACCTCTGGTAACGCCGGTGCTCAGTCAGGCAACAAAACCTCCCCTCCAGGGCAAGGTCTTTTTCCTGGCGGGGCAGTCGTGTGAAGGACTGGGCAGGAGAAGGCTTTCTCCTACACAGCTCAGGGGATTGTACATCTGTGATGCAGCAGATCTGGCACTTGACCTAACGAGGGCCACTGAAAGCCAGGCACAGAAGGAAAAGCACCCATGAAACGTGGGGAGCAGTTTGCCTCATGGCTTTGCATAAATACTGCTGCGAGCAGCCAGTTAATGAGACACTAACTGATGAACTTTGCTACCCAGGGTCTTCCCCCTGCCACCCTCACCCCAACACAGCGATGCTGCATTTCCAGTACTAGGATTTCCAAGCAGAGCCTCAAATACCAAAGTGCACACCCTCAGCAAGGCAAGTCACAGAATCGTTTAGGTTGGAAGAGACCTCCAAGATCACCTAGACCAACCATCTCGACTCTTCTGACCAAAGTGAAGCCTTCAAACTGGGAAGCCAACATGCAGGAGCTGTCCTAAAAGGCTATACTTCAAGTAGGTTGACCCTATTTACTTCCCTCCAACAGCAATAGTGTGCCAGATAAAGGTGCCCTACTGAAATGCCTATTTATAGGAATTAAATGTAAACAAAACGCAGCATTAAAAGTGGTTTTGTAGTCCCAAAACAGAGGACACATTGTGTCCACGCTGAATGTGTTTTAAAGGATATTCACTGAAGGACGTTTACCATCTGTTGAAGTTAAAACCTGAAACAGTTTTACAATCCAGATACAGGTTAGACAAACAACGGGTCCCAAGAGCCTGGATAAACGATGCTTAAAAACAATGGAGAGAGGGAAAACAAACGAACTGTTTGCTCTTCTCATTTTCCATCACTCTGCTTTGGTGGAGTTGCACAACGGGCCTCAAAGCACCGTGCCAGCCCTACCCAAAAAATACGAGCCCACCTGGAAACGGGGTCCACTTGGCTCACACCACTGGGTGCTGGACCATGCCTGGAGGCAGAGCTGCTGGGATTTTTACTGCCCCTTCTCCCAAATCGTGCCCTGCAGCATCTCCCATGCCTGCTGCTGGTTATCCTTGCTCAGGACAGAAGCCACCTTCCATCTTTGGTTGTAAAAACCCTGGGAAGTCAAGCACGGGGAGCGCTATAAAGAAGATAAGGTTGACAGAGAAAAAGCTAGCGCGAGGCCTTCCTCCCCCTTCTGTTCCTTCCCACCAAATATCTCCCAGTTATTTACATCCTCACGTCCCGAACTCCCCCTCCAGTTTCACAGTTTGCAGTTAACCGCGTGCTGCTGGAGATAACACATGGTTAGCTTTCGGCATGTTTAGGCTAGAACACCCTCCGAACGTAACGCCAGGTCGCCAAGCCCACAGAGGGAAGTATTTCCAGCTGCAGAGGCTGAGGAGAAGCGAGGGACACAACCACGAGGCTGCATCTCCCCAGCACCCGAAGCGAACCAACCTACTCAGCGCAGTAGGTTGACTAACAGCTTGGGAACGCCTACAATTGGTTCTCAACCTCAGATCCAGAAAAAAAAAAAAAAAAAGTAAATATTTAGATTTCGATTTCATCGGATATGATAAATATAAGATGCCTATTTCCTTCTTAAAAAAAAAAAAAAGAAAGAAAAGTAGCGCTAACGTAGGTAAACCACCCACACAAAGTGATTCTGTGGTGTTTCTACCTTGAGGAGGTTACCTCTGTTACAGTACCGATCTAAAACCAAATTACAGTCCCAAGTGAAGTTATACCCCTGCACTGGGCATACGTAAAGCATACTTACAGCCATGCCCACGTACAAACACACAAGCAAAACCCTTGGTTGCTCTCTGCAGGCAGCTGGTGCCTGACAGTCACTACCTGCACGGAGAAGCCAGGGCCCTTCGGGGTTCCCGGTGCCACCACCGCTCTGACTCCGGCCCAAACCAGCTGCAGGAGCCCCGGGGGCAATCACCGAGCCCTGCCGCAGATCTGTTGTGGCCAACCTGGATCAGACACACAGGAGAAACTGAACTACAGCTTACCACAGCTGTGCTGTAAGAGCCCGAATCCTTCCACAGCCTTTTAAAGCACCTAATGGAATTACAGCCCCACCACGCAGTCAGGTTAACAGTCGTGCGAACAGCAAACTCCGCTGGAGCTGCAGATAACAGGGCCTCACCCCAAACCACCAAGATATGCCCGGGCACTTGACGTGCCGATGTGATTACAGGTTCCCGCCTTCCAAATTAGTTATTGCCCTGTTAACAAGGAACGCCTCCAGGTCATTGCTCCGCGGGTTAAGGCAGCTAATACGCCTGAATTGGTGTCCCGGGCTCAGTGCTCCTTACGTAAGCAGAGATCCAAACAAATCACGGCTCGCGTCCCGGGCCGTCACAGGAGCCGCTGCCACGAGGATGGACCAGGAAACTCGCAGCTGATCGCTCGCTGCTCCCTTTCCTGAGAGCCCACAGGAGCAATGAAGCCGCCTGCCCAGCTGACACCATGCCCCCTCTCGCTGCTGGCTTGCCCACGCCCTAGCCAGGCTGTGCCAAGTAGGGAAAGAAGCCCGAGGAGGAAGCCCCCCACAAGCCCAAGCCACGTGAAGGCGCAGACAGGACGAGGCAAATCCCTTTCCCTCGTGGTGCTGAGGCAGGCTCTGTATCCTCAGCTCATCCGCTTTGCTGCAGAGGGGAGCTGTAAGGTCCTGCTCACTGCACTCAGCTGGCCAACACAACCAAGACAGGACAAAATCCCACACAAAGCCCTCCTTACCCAAAGCATTCAGTACTCAGATTTATTTTTTTTTTGTGACAAACTCTGAGGTCCACAAGGATGCGGGTTTCAGGATGCTGTAAGCCCTTCAGATCTACCTGAGCAAGATCTCCTGGAGGCTGCTTAAAAATGCTTAAAAAACCTGGCGAAAAATCTCCCATGCAGTCCACAGGCGCTGACTGGGCTGGGGGAAGCTTTAGAGCAGCCACAAAGGGTTACACCGGCTGCTCGGCCGCCCACGCTGCTGCCCTGACAGCTCCGCTCTGCCCAGCCTCTGCATCAGCCGAGGCGTTCGCCTTCCTCCCAGCCTCTGCGGCACGGCTGCAGGCAGCGTGCTGCCCCACAGCAGCCCTGACCCCATCCCCAGCGTGCTCACGTTCAGCCCCAGTGTGCCCAGTTGGGCTGTAGCCTTCAGCAGCCTTGCCACCATCCCCAGAAGCCCACACGCGGAGACGCTGCTGGACCGCTCAGGAAGAGATGCCGCGGTGCAGCTCCCGAATTCTTCGCTGCAGAGCCAGCACCGAGGTGCTGGGGGCTCCGGGGGATGCTGACTGCATCTCCTTCTGCTCTTCTTTCAATTTAAAATTAAAAATAAGCACTTTCCTCTTATTATTTGTTAATTTAAGAACATCTGTTCACAGTTACACCCGTAAAACCCCTCACGTGCAGAAAACACGCGACCACGCGCGCCTTCAGGAGCCCTGTACCGACTTGGCTCTGCGCTGACCGAAACTCCCCGACGTGACAGGATCTGAGTTAGCTCAGTGCTAAATTGCTTTGCTGTTCCTTCGTTAACAAATGATATTTACACGTTCCTATTTTGTCCACTTAAAGTTTCGCAGAACTCCTGGCACAGACACTACCAAGAGAGAAGCCACATTCCCTTTCAGGTCGTGGCTGAGCTCACGCTCAGACTCCGCAGCCCCAGCACAATGTTGTGGTGTGTGGATTTCCTCCAACATCCAGGAAACAAAGTTAAAAATAAATAAAGTGTTTTATTTATTCCCTTCCTCGCCCCTCACCCTCCAATTACTCCATTTCCATCCGCTCTGGATTCTACAGAATAGTGTTGAATATAAGATGCTCTCGGGCTCAAAATTAAATTTAGACATATCTCACTAATTTGGGGATACACAGAAATACTAATTGCATCGTATCTATATCAGCCAGCTTTAAAATTAAATTAGAAGATATCTTCACCATTTAGAGAAATTGACTGTTAAGAAAACCGTGGTTTTCTTACATTGCTTTTTGTTTCTACAAAAATTAAAATCTAAGAAATAAGGAAATCGATGTTCATTCCTCCTCCCTTCTCAAAGCGAGGCATGTTTTTCATAGAAGTAGCCTGAAGAAAAACTCTGCCAAAAATTGTTTCTCAATGGATTGTGCCGGTCCTAGAACCGGTCGCTATCATGAATAAGCAAGAATGGCACAAGTCAAGTGACATCCAGGAGTCAGCAGCAGCTTTCGTTTGCCATTTTCTGCAGCTTTGCAGTCAGGCTGCCAAGAACAAAACCAAATGGCAGGATTTTTATTTGGGTGTAAGGGGGAGATTAATGCTGGCTTGGACCGATGGAAGGCACCTTCTTTATATTACCTTCCTCAAGGGATGTGATGCTCTGTGGCCGACTTGCAGAAGCAGTAACAAATTTGAATAAAAAAAAATAAAAATAAAAATAAAGAGAGACTATTTACCTAAATTCAAAACCCCTCAGCACCACTGTCAGTTATAAGTTTTGAGAATTTCTCTTTTTTTTTTTTTTTTTTAAATAAAAAAAAATCAGAACAAGGTCTTTCCAAACTGGTTGCTGTCAACTAAAATGAGAAGTTAGATAAAACTCCCACGTGCCAGATGGTAAATCACAATAAACGCTTGGGCTGTTAGATGCACAACAAGCAGCAAGTGCATCGAAATGCACCATCAGAAGCGAGCCCGAAATAGAAAGGATATTTTAATAGAAAGTTCTAATCTGGGGGAAAGTTCCTGGTTGAGCTCACCAGAAGCAAAAGTCCTGCACCGAGGGCTTCTTGCTTTCCTCACCACCTCATGTAAGCACGAGGAACAACTAATGATTTTAGCAGAGTTATTTCAGGCTACTGTCAGCAAGAGCCTCGGAGTTCACTATTTAGACATCACTTTTGACCCTTTCTGCCAAGTTACTTAAAAATATTGTTAAAGGATACCAGAAATTTGTTTACTCAAACCATTACTGTTTCCTGAACACAGATGCAAGAAAAAGTTATATTAAGAAGATAAACAGCTGCTACTGTATGCTGTTTAAATGGCAACAAAAGCATCTAAGGGCCATAAAGGGAATAGTAAGGGAATTAAAACGCGTTTTTATGCATGAAGATGGCTAACATCCGTACATTCATTAAAGTGGTATCAACCATGCTTTTAATTAAAAGTTAGTGACAGAAACTTAAATATGATTAATGAAATCTAACAGCCTACCAGAAGCCTGCTCTATCAAAAGCAAGAAGCACAACAAGCGGCGTTTTCAGCCCTTGCTCATTTCCCATCCCTCTCGGAGATGCTGCCACAAGCAGAACATATCGCAAGGACGACAAAGCAGCATTCCTGTGAAAAACAGCAAGCTAAGACAAGTCTGCAACCACGCTTTCGTGCTTGGTCATTCCTAATTTTGTGTATCCCAGGGAGGCGTTTCAGGTAGCGAGCAGCCCAGAGCCAAGCCGAGGAGCTGGTGACCTGTCAGAATAGGCAGCTACGCAGCCCTCTCTCGAACGTCTCAGGCACGAGGTCTGCAAAGGACAGGAAAGGCTGTCCTACAAACACCAGCCTCCTACTCAACAGTGGAAAAAATCACTCAGAAGCCAGCGCTGAACTCTGTAACACAGTCAGACTTCTTGTGTTACTCGGGGGCACAACACAGTCACGACAAAAATAAACTACACGATAAAAATACAGCGCAAGCAAAAAGACAAGGCACGGGGAGGGAATCAGTACGCCAAAAGGAGCCCTACAAACCATGTATGTTTCAACACGAGACCAAACCACTGCCCATTTAAGTCACAATACCTGTGAAAGCTGAGCTGTGACCACTGTCCTACTGAACTCCTGTCCCGTGCAGAGCCAAGCATTTGCAGATTATGTCTTCAAAAGACTTAAGATGTTTTTTGGCACCACATTATCTACTTTGCTGCTTCCCAGAGCATATAGAAGATGGAAGTTCTTACTTCAGAGCGGTTATTAGCAGAGGAAGAAGTTGTTTTTGTGTGGTTTTTCTTTTTAAATGCACAATTTGAATAAACTTTGTCTCAACCACAGCGTTTCAACCTAAAGCGTTGATCGGACTGCGTTGCGTGGCTGACTGCACAGGGCACTGCTCTGCACCAGGAGATGGGCTCCTCTCCTCGCTCCTGGCTCTGCTCGTGATGCTGCAGCCCAGCACGCACCTCGGCACGCTCCTCTGTGCTTCTGCTTCTTCAGTGAAGCAAGAGGGGTTGGGGAGGTGAAGGAAGTGACATTAACCCTCCTGCAGCTGGGCAGGGAGCGAGAACTGCTCATGCTGTAGCCTGCTGGCACGGGGCAGCAACAAATGCTCCAGAAGCAAGCCCAGGGTTGTTCAGGGCCACCAACACCGGGCCCTTTTTGTCAGGTTGAGCCCTTTTTGTCAGGTGGAGAGGCACCAAGGGACCGCCAGGCCCAGCAGCCTCCCAGCAGAGAGCTCCCTTCTTGCAGCCCATCATCTGGCTACAGAACAGCACCACTGCTTGTTCTGAAGGGAAAACCTCTCCCTCCCACCCTCTCCGGTGCAGACACCGCCTCAGGAGCCTGCCCGATGTCCCCAGCAGTTTACTGACCACCGGGGGTGCCTAAGGCCCAAAAACCCATGAGGATTTTTGCGGGTTCTATCTCAAAGGTGTTTCTCCTGCACGGCTGCTGCAGGTCTGGCCCCTGCTCTCCTGCCCCACAGGCAGAGGCCGGCCTGGGCAGCGCCTTCACCCTCTCCTCATCGCAAAACTGGGAGGTTGTGGGGCTGCCACCACCCTGCCCCTACCCCACGATACCTGGTAACTAAATTCAGGTAAATTCAAGTCCAGGTGAAGTGCTAATTGGGAAGCCAGGATGAGGAGGGCCACGGCCGGAGCGCAGCACCTCACGGGGCGTGCTATGGCCTCGTGCCTGGCGTGCTCGAGGGCTGCCCTGACACCCAGCACGGCTTCGTGCCACCGTGCTGAGGGTGCCCCTCAGCTGAACGTGGCAGGGGGATGGTGGCCGGGGGCTGAG
Organism: Netta rufina; assembly: GCF_964035555.1. Taxonomy (NCBI): domain Eukaryota; kingdom Metazoa; phylum Chordata; class Aves; order Anseriformes; family Anatidae; genus Netta; species Netta rufina. The sequence goes on along the minus strand of NC_140141.1, from coordinate 12,607,882 downwards.
GAGAAGGGAGGCTCCAGCACTGAGGGGAAGGCTGGGGCACAACCCAACCGCCCTGATGTGCCAGAGACCGCGTCCAAGCAAGGTTACGCTCGCTTATCAATTTCACGTGAAACAACCGACAGCCGAGGCACAACGCTGCTATGGCTGCAGCGCCAGGCGCATCCCTCCCCTCTCCTTTATCCCAATATTGGGGAAACTTTCCCCACCCAAGCACCCCCCTGACCGCAGGAGGCGACCGAGGCGGCCCACCCCTGCCCATCCCCGTCCCCAAGACCCCGCGGCACCCCCGGGAGCCCCCGGCCGGGCACCCCGCGGCCCGCAGGGGCCGTTCCTCCACCGGCTTCCTCAGCCCCACCGAGGCCCCGGGGAGGAGCCGAACCCAACCCAGCCACCCCAGCCCCTGCTGGGGGGGAAGAGGCTGCAGCCACCCCCTTGGGGCCCGGCCTTTTCCCTCCTCACCCTCCCTTCTCTTCCACCCCCCCCTCCCGCAGCGAGGCACGGCCCCGCTGCCCGCCAGGTGCCGGTGCCCCCACCCCGGTCCCTCACGCACCGGCTGCTCCCGGCCGCGGTTCTCGCTGCGGCTCGGCGGCTGCCTACGGGTCTCTGCGTGCCGACATGCCGGAGCTCCGCTGGCATAATCCCCCCCCACACACACACACACGGCGAGGGTGGGCCGGGAGCAAGCAGCAGCGACAGCGGCGGCGGCGGCTTCTGGCTCGGCTCTGCTCCTTCCCTCACCCGCCGTGGAGCTGGCGAGGGGGGGAAGCGAGGCGGGCGGGCTCGGTGCTGCGGGGCGGGGAAAAAAGGCGAAAAGCCTCAGCCCCCCCCCCCCCCCAGCCCCTGCACCCTTGCTCCTGCCGCACGGTTTGCTTCTTCTTCTCCCCGGCCCCAGCCGTGCCCACCCGCCGCGGGGAGCCGCCACTTCCTTCGGCGGGCCGGAGCTCCCGCACGCCGGGCGGCTGGGGGGGGGGCGCCGCCTGCCGGCCGCGGGGAGCCCCGAGCCGCCGGGGCTTGGGGGGGGGGGACACCAAGGAACGCGGCCCTTAGGGCTGGGGGTTACACCTGGGGTATCGGTCCCTTCAAAAGCCGGAGGGAAAAATCACGGTTTTGACAATGTCTGGCGTTCGGAAATCTCGGAGAAACGGCAGCAAAAAGGGGGTGGTTTAACTTTGAAGGTGTTGTCACCCGTCTGATTTTTTTTAAGGGTACGTCGCTTCTCCCTGCTGCAGGTGTAAGGTATTAACAGCAGCCAGCCTGTTGGTCAGCGCTGGGTAATTCCGAACTCATCAGCCTCAGCTGCCGTCAGCTTCGTGCTTTGGTCTCAGCCTCGAGGACTTGCACACATCTCATCAGGACTTGCTCCCAGGGCTGCTCCATCTCGGGTCCCACCCCTGGAGGTTACCCGTGCTCCTGGGTGCCCAAAATATTGGCCTTAGTTTCTTTTGCAAGGACTACCTGCATTACCACTGTAAATTCTAATCAATTTTTTATTTACTAAGAGATAAAGTTCCCGGTGGAAGGCAGATCATAACTAAAGTTATCAATGGTACAGAGACGTGTTTTTTTTTTTTAAAGAAATGTTTTCTATAGAAGGGGACAAATAAGAGACTATTTTCCAAGAGTTAAAGAGTTAAATCTCAATAAACGTTACTACTCCTGCAACTCTCATCACAGAGAAACTATGGATAGAAGGGCTTGCAAGGTCAGTCTGAGACTGAAAAAAGCTGAAGATCTGAGCAAAACCTAGTAGGGTCAAAATGGTGATGAATGTCTACATAGCTGAGAGGTGCCAGATGGAAGAATGCAAGAGGAAGACAAAGTCCCGCTCAGAAGAAGCCTAAGTTTCTGCTTCTCTAGGCCTTATTTGTCCCCAGCTATGGAAAGAGACAATACGGTTGTGTTCAGGCAAAGCACTTTGAAAGGGCTTAAAATTTAAAAATTTAAAAAGACATTATCCAGAAGAGTGCACAGCAAGTGCAGTCATATTTTCCAAACGTGCCCCACTTTTTTTTTTTTTTTGTAGTGCTTCAGGTCTGATTTTCAGAAGCACTAAGCATTCAGGCCTCCCACTGATTTAATCTGGAACTGCAGATTCTCTGCCCCCCTGAAGAATCAGGCTGAAGGCACCATACTGAAACAGGTCACCCTAAGCCAGACATTTATTTGAAAAGGTTGTCCTAGAAGTTTACAAAGAGCAACACTTAGATATTATTTTTTCCCTTCAGTGTTATAATAGAACAGAAATAGCCTAAAGAGCTCCAACAGATGGAGGAGGACTTTTGATTAAAAAATAAATTCTGACTCACACTTCAGTTTTCTGGATGTAATAAAAAAGTACATGAATATGAATAGCACTGGAGAGAATGGAGTGAAAGTAAAGGGAGGTTATAAGGAAAGGCACTGAAAGAGCTGAACCGATTTACCTGCTTGTTTCAAATGCTTGTCAGGAAAGTTCTGTTTGTTTTTGCTGCAGTGTTGATGAAAGAACAAGACCATTAATGGACCCACGCTAAGTTTTCTAGTGATGGGTTCCTTGTGAAAAATGCTGCTTTTGAAGGATACTTCTAAATTCTGCCTGTTAATAATTTAAAATGGTGGGAAAAAAACTTGTTCAGCTAAATACTGGAGTTACACTGGGAAGTCACTTTTTTTTTTTCCCCTCCCTCAACCCCTCTTTTGAGGGAAAATGTTAATTAAGAATATGAAATACCATGAAAATTCTGAATCTATTGGTGTAGCCAGGAAGTATATTCAAGCAAGTCATCTCCAAGCATTCAGGCCCAATTTTAACATTTTAGAGTAAAAGGGAAAATGAGTAATTAGCATCCTTGACTTCTCACCAATTCTCATCCTATATTAAAAGCAACCCACATGGCAGAAGTGGAGGCAAAAAACACTTTATATAAAAAAAATAAAAAGACTGTGCATGGGTAGGACAGTTCTTCATTAAATATCTTAAAACAAAAGCGCTCTAATTTTAGAAACAGACCTTCACAAGCTTCCTTTATGACAGCTATTCTGGCCTTTCCACTGCAAAATAATCACATAATTGGTGGCTAAACATCTTGAACAAGGACAGAATTTGAAACACACAATATGATTAAAACCTACATTATCGCTGATGTAATATCCCAGAACCTATTATTGTTCTTGGGCTAGAGGAAAGAATCTAATTAAACATTTATTTAATATTAAAATGCAAACTAAAATATCAATGTTGAACAGTAATTCAACAACATGCCAGCTAGCAAATACATATTTTTCACCAAGAAAAATGCATGTATGGTCACAAAAATAGCTTGGATTTCATTTGGAAATGCGTGCTTATAACTGTGGTCAGAACACTGGCATGGCACAAAACCCCAAACTAGCATTTTAAAACAGGAGCTGCAGTTGGGTAGTTACACGTCCCGCGGTGTCGGCTGGAGTTGAGCTGCTCGGTGGGAGGCAAGCTGGCCGCTGTCAATCTCACGAATCCTGGTCCTCGTGATATCAAAGAATTACTCCCTGAACTGTTGGGAGACACCAAATAATTTAGAGCAGTATTTTACAAAGGTAGCCAGAGGCGGCCAAACTAGCAAAACATATACCGATTTGCAGCCAGCCAGCCATAATGAAAGTATTCCTCACAGTTGTTTGTCACAATGGAAAAATATCCAAGTTGTAAGACTTAAAAGAAAAGGATTTACCATATAGCAGCGGTTATAACACTGGTAATTCATGTTGCCTTTTGTATGAAAATTCAAAATTTACTATTAGCTATATTTACAACATAGCATAGATATTTATAAAATGGTGAGGAAAATGAAGTGCAAAAAAGATAACACGGTCATTTTCCAAAAACAAGCTGCCTTTTAGTTTCTTATTATTATACATTGAATATCATTATTTAAAAATAATTAATATTTCTAAAAATATTACAATACAGGATAAACATCAATTTCTCAACGGTAACAAAAATATGTTTAAAATATAGGTGGCTGTTTGAAGTACAAAATATTGCTGTGTGTAAAGGGTAACATAGTTGTAAAACTACTATTTAGGGTTTATAAAAATACAAAACAATTCTGCATTTACTGAGTGCATAATTATATATTAGTGCAAAAAAAAGCTTATTTGAATTCAAGAGTGAATTGTCAAAGATTTGCAGAGGTACGTAAAACATGAAATCTTTTCAGAGTCATGCGTATTGATCCCAAATCCCTGTTAATCCTTTCCAAGCGATCTTCCAGGGCTTCCTAGCAGTTAAAGAAAAAGAAAGGGAGAAAAAAAGGATTTAATAACATACAACAAAATCCAGTGATCTTTCTAAAATTAATAAACTACTGTTACTCCTTTAGTATCTAGTAGTATCTTTAGTATCCTTTCTGATATATTGCTATCATATTCTGCTAGCATCCAAAAACTAGAGCCAGACCTGTAGATTTCTCATATTATTTTTTAATGTGTGTGTGTGTGTTCGTGTGTGTGTATTTGTGGGTTGTTGACTTTTTTTTTTTCCTCCTGCTCCCATTCCTTTTTTTTGGCTTGGGCATTCGGAGTCAGACCAATAAAAATATTATATAAACATATAACTTATTTTTTGAATTATTGTCATAAATCGCACAAACTTACACCTTTTACAAGATAATTCAGAGTGCATTTATGATTAAATTGATGTAAATTCCCCATTATCTTTTAATGTTTCAAAGTCTAGAGACAATGTTTTAAACAGATTTGCAATTCAGCCATATTCAGGAACAACTCTCAGTGGAAAGGTAAAATTCCCATAGTAATTGCACTTATATCAATTTCAAAATTTGAACTTTCATCTAAACTATGTGTCCCCAAATTATGGAAGAGCAACTGAAGAGAACAGTTGTAGGTAAAAGTTTTTGCACCTGATTTAATCTTGCTTGCAAAGTCATTCTTCCAGCAGAACAAGGAATTCGACTCAATGCAGCCTCAATCTAATAACAGAAAATATTTCAGATGTAAATTAGAGCCTCAAGAGCCAATATAAGCCTTCCTAATTAATCTTACAGAGAGGTGAGCTATATAAGCCACAGACACATGTCCAACGTTGTTCTTCAACAACTTACGTTACCATAACACAATGCCACACCAAACTAATACAAAAGTTAATCGTAGAAGTAGACACTCAAGGAGCATTTTGAAGAGAACACTCTTAGTTGCCAAAATAACCTTCCTGGTTTGAAAGGCTGAGTTAAGCTACTGTCCATTAAAGAAGAAAGTAAATTTACTGCAACCCTTCCATCCACACTGTGTTCAAGTTAAAATGACTCTCCTTTAACAAAGTTGGAAACAGTAAAGGACTATAGTGTCAGAAGCAGAGCAGGGAATGATAATGGCACGTTCCCACATTAACGATGGAAATTACGCATGAACTTCAGCCATGCATGGGGTAGGTAATACAGCTATACCCCTCACCTCTCATACAATAACTATGTTTAGTCACAACATTAAAATAAAAAATCATCTTTGCCTGTTGCTTTTCTTGAGTCAGCTCATCAAAAAGCCTCTCTGTTTCAGCCAGAGTCTTCATCCTCGGTGCATACTTGAAGTCTCCCTCACAAGGTGACAGCAATGGCTCATAGTTCTGTGCTACGCTCCTCTCATCCCATGCTGTTGCCTTCTTCACTCCAGGATTGACAGATTCAGCACAAGAGCTGTGTCTGACACCTGAATGCTGCCTTCCTATCAACAAAACAAGTTGCTTTTATTTGTTTTGTAATTGTCTATTAAGTTATTAGATAGGATAGAAAAAGAAAACGAGAAAAAAAAAGAAAGAAAAAAACAAGAACAGCAGTGTGATCTTGGAGGTATATAAAATGATAGGAAGTAGCAAAGCCTCATTAGCTTGCCTTAAGCAAACTTCCCAGAAGAATGCAAAACATTTGGATGGGTCATCTTTCAAGCAATCTTTATAACACAGCATATTTTTTTTTGTTAACAAACAGATTAATGTATTGTGCTCAACATTTCTAAATATCACCATGTAGACTAGCTGTCATGAAAACACCCATCTCAATAATTACATTAATAAAAACAAAAGCAGAACATTGTGACAAGAATTAGAAAATTAGAAAGATTTGGTTCAATCAATCATTTAAAAAAAATCTTAAACAACTGGCTTTATTATATTTACTCTTTCTGTTACTAAACATTGCATTACAGATAGGAATTTTATTAGTTTGACTGAGTGTGTACATCTTAATATAGACTCTAGTAAGATATGCATTGCATAACTGAGTTAAGCATAGGGAAACATATTGCCCTTCTTTCTCAATTTAATTATTTTTGTTTTTCTGTTGCGTTTGTGCACACACACATATACATAAAAATAAAATCCTGTATGAATGGTATTTCTCAGTCTACAGTAATAAGACAAGATATAGAGGATTTTTAGAAATTGAACCTTATGGAGTAACATGTCAGCTTTCTATTTAAACAGCTTTTACCAATGTGGAAGAAATTATGGTAAAAATGTTTCTGTTGGGAGATAAAGTACATTTTATAAACTCAAAAAAAGAAGTACAAAGAAACATTTTCCCCTGCTTTGGAGGATTACCTTCTGTATCATCTAGCGAGAGAAACTGGAGCCTTTTTCTTGGATTACTGTGCTGTAAAGTAGAGGCAGGACCAGTTTCCAGGTCATCTAGAAGTATATCAAATCTATAGAATGAGAAGCATGCAACAATTATTCGCTAGAAATGATTTATCAACTGATGCAGTATTTAACCAAAACGGTTAAAGGTAGGAAATAAACAAATTGTTTAGAAAACAATTTCCATAGTAGTACCATATCCCAATACACTCCCAAGTGCACTTTCCAAAATGCTTCATTCATGTGTCTTTCTTCTGGAATAGGCCAAACCATCACTCCCGAACATACTCAGCTCCCACACAGTCATTCCCAAAACCCAGAGTGGTGCTACACATTTCTTCTTCCTCATACATGTGTCCTACACTTTAATCTTGCAGCTAAGCGTGTTCTTTAAAAGTCTACAACCTTTACCAAGCAAAGACCTCTACAGAAATCATATTACATAGCTCGGTTACCAGAAAATGCATCTTCTAACATGCTTATAAATGACGCAATACGTAGATACTAGTTTCAACTTTTATTTACATTTCCTGATAAGCTGCCTGTAAATCTGGACTTACTCCACAAAACAATTCTTTTATAACCTTTTTGTCACCGATCAATGTCATTGCAACATACGTAACAATAAACACAACACTTCTCCTTGGTAAACGCTAGATTACAGAAAGCATTCCAGATTTTTCTTGCCATGTTTTAAGAAGTAAAACTTAGGTTTATGTTTAGAAATCTTCATATGACTCAGATTTTCCACAACTTTTTAGATGAACAAAAACCAGCAGGAACAGTATTAAGCCTGCATAAACATACTGCTGCTATTACAATCATCAGAACACAATTGTATTCACAAAATTCATACCTTGTCACTGTGTTTTCATTTTTGCTAAGCAAATGGCTAAATCCAGGAGAGAGGTTTTCTTTTGGAGATCGTTTTGGGCTGTATGTCACAGACACTGGCGCCAACATTATCTCTCGTCTTGCTGTGAGAGACAAAGTACATTCAAGTACCTAAAATTCTCTCTGCGCAGTATTTCCCATTCATGTGATCTTATGTTTACATCTTTAAAGAATGCTTGTCAAAGCTATGTGTTTATTTAAATTATATGAAAAGGTCAACACAATACAGAAAAATGAAATTACTGTGTTTTCTATGATTTTAGAGCTTTGTTCCATATTGTCTACTAGAATAATGCAGAAATCATACTTTTATTTTTCTTTCTTCTAGAGCAGCCTTCCATTACTTATATACCTTGTGTGCATGGAAAAAATATGAACCAAACTTCAGAAGAGCACTTACTTGGAGTATTTGATTTCCTGTTTGAAGGAGGAAGGGAGGATGACCTCTGGCCACAAGGGGAGCTGTACCGTTTTGGTCTCTGTTGGTCTTTACCTTTCTCTGGGGACCGGTTAGCAATGCAAGAAGTTTCAACAAATCCAACTGTTTGACGTCGAGTTGTTGCTTCTAATTAAAAATAAAAAGTGACTACATCAATCAATACTTTTTTGATACAAGAACTCACAAATACTCTCTTGTACTCAGCTTTTACAACAATTGCACTTAGACTGCCTCGTGCAAACATTTGTGCTGTTTTACTTAATACTCATTTCCTGCCCATCACATTCACGAAATAGTTTCACTAACTTATGAGAAAGGGTGCTTTGCAGCACAAGGGAAATATGATGTTAAATAACAGACAACGAAAAGCAGGATAAAAGCTTATTTTGGTTAAGAAGCTTGGAGTACCCGCCTGAACCAAGACCATAAGCATTTAAGAATGACTCGATGTTTTGTAACTACAAGGCTTCCCAAATCAACATTATTAGAATGTCTCAGTGCAGTTCCACAATACATATGCCAGCTTTCATAATAACATTCTGATACAGCACTATGGGAACAAAACTAAAATGGATTTAGAGCCAGCCAGAATTCTGTTAGGACTCCATTAACTGTTTATAAATACTACGTTATTCTTAGAAAAAGGACATCAACTACTCTCTAGCTTGAGACCTAACAGCAACCTTTGCATTCCTTCTATTTTAAACAAGCCCCTTAGCTGTATCATTTTGAATTTTCTTAGGAAAACTCCAGAAATTTGCATACTAAAAACCACATTCATTTCACCCCATCACTGAAGATGGATGACCTTTCATGATGAGACCAAAACCAAAAGACATGCAAACAAAGAAAGGCCCATAAAGACAAGCTTAGGAATATAAAAGTAAATTAAAAAATTACTAGCTGATGAGTCTTCTTTTTCTGTCTGTGTACCCCAATCTTTAAAAGCTTTTCCTTCTCCAAGTTCTTTGAAGGCTTTTATAATTGGTGCTTCTGACATCCCATTTTCTTTCTTTTCAATTGAGTTTGTTGAAGAGTCTTCCTGTGAGGAGTCTTTTTCAGGAGGAGAATGATGCCTTAAAGAAAGAAGCAGGAAGAAAGATCAATTTTTCCAGCTTTATTTCAGCAATCCAAATGCAAGCTGAACAGAAAAAATGGGAGAAATTTATTTTGAGCTTTACAGTTGCCAAAGCAAGATTTTTAGAGTTGTTCTTAATTTCTGCCAAGAACCTCACACAATTGTGTTACAGACAATCCAAGAATCCAAAATATGAGATAAGCTTGATAATTTGACATCTTCTTCAAAGTAAACAAATACTGACAGAGGCCTTAGCAACTTCTGAGGAAGAAGGTAAACTACCGAGAAATGAAACTACACCTGAAGCTTCGCACTAGCAGCAAAGTCTGGAAATAGGAATCTGGTCAATTTTGAATAAAATTATGTTTTAGAATTGTTCAACTTCACATCACATTGGAGACTGAAGGAAACCTGCTCACCTTGAAGGAATATAGGTTTCTTCTAGTCTGTTGTCTTTCGGGCTTTCCTGGACTTCCAAGGGCTGGCCAGTGAAGATTGAATACTCTGCTCCTGGTATCAGCCACTTTCGCCTGCTGACATCAGGAGTTGCCAACTTGCTGTGGGAACAAAAAACAAACAAACAAACAAAACCTCTGAATTATGAATGGTTTTGAATTTTTCTTGAAAAAAAAAAAAAAAAAAAAAGTATTACTTATTTGTTCTACTTAGAATCAAATAACAAATATACAATAACTTTGTAAATACTGTAGAAAAATAGCAGCTTTTCGGGTCTTTAAGACATAGAAGCACCAAAACAGAAGAGAGACCAACTTCTAACTTCTTTAACATACATTCACAATCCATACCGGAGTATGCATTTTAACTGAACTTCCACACTACTCACAGCATACCTGTACAAACTATAGTTAGAAAAATAAAAAGCAGTAATGAGCCTCTTAAAACAAAGACGTAAGGGCATAAAGAAAACTTATAATGTCTAATTGGACTATTAGATTTTATTCCCAAGATCTTTGCTGAGCATGGAAATCTCTATTCAGCTTAGCAACTGAGACCAGTCTTCATGTAGGAAGACTAGAGACAGTCTGCCAAATAACACGTGTGTTATCTGATTATTTTTTTTTTTTAATAATTTCTTGGCATATGAAGTCTTGGGATTACATCACATGTGCTTGATCCAGTTTAGCCTATGGACTGACATCTTTATACATTGTTACCCAAAACACATTAAAGTATTCTAAAGCACGTGACCTGTTTTCATATTATTGGAATATTCACTTACTTGGCACAAGAGGTTCTTAAACGACTTTCAGTAATATGGCGAAGTTTCAACTTATTTTCATGTTCTACCTGCTTGAGCTGAGCTTCAAGTTTTGAAATCGTCCTAATGGAAAAGTAGCAAAGATGCATAAGATGATTTAAAATATATAAAGAGACATCATATTTCCTGGAGTTTACTCATTTTTATTCAGATATCCTGAGTAGAGCAGAAGAACAAGAATAACTATGAGATTTCTATCTATCCATAAATACGTAGATAAATATGTGTTTGTATTCTAAGTCAAATAGGTTAGGTGACCTAGCTAGAAAGACAAGACCAGGAGATACTGCTGTGGATCAAAGCGTTCAACTCCTAGGGGCTTTGGGAGAGGCAAACAAATGTTTTTCCTCTTTGAAATGAGGAATCTACGCAAAGGACTCCCTGACTGATTTTAGTGGGTGGCTCCTTCTCCTGTGTGTCACTCAGGTTAACTGCCAATCTGCTGCTCATGCAGCCCACATCTTCAGTGCAATACAATTTTAGGCATTCGCTGCTTGGAGAATAGAAATACAGGGTTTTAGAACAGGATGTAAAAATTGCTTTTTTCCACTTTATGAGTATGGAATGATCCCTAGCTAGCAGCATCAACAGTCAGGCAGGAAAAATAGAAGCACTAATAGAAATACCACACTGAACTTTCTTTCACACTCTCTTTATTTCCTCAACAGTACAATAAAAATTGAAGGCAGTGTATTTTTGGCTCCTTTCTACTCCTTCCTTAAATTCTTGCTATTCATTCTTTCCATTCTTCTTCTTTAAAAATCAGGTGATCTGAGTAACAAACTATTGCAAAACATATGCCTGAAAATGCATTTGCTTTTTCTTATTTTAGTTTTAACTTTACACAGGTTAATGCTTGGTTGCTATGACATTTGGAATGGATTTTGAGGTGAAACTTGTAGCCACATCTCTAGAAGAATCATCAAAAACCATGCACAAAAAAAATAATATTCCTAACAGTCTTGGTTTCAGCTGCTCATATAAAACAGGAAAGGAAATAACAGCACATGCCCCCAGGAAAGCACTGAGGGAGATGAACGACATCACACCTCACCCCACTGCAGTTCTACAATGCCTGCCCTAGAGCCCTCTCAGAAGTCCTCTCCTCCCACACATCTCTAAACGCCACTGAACAACTATGCTGTTTTACACCCTTGATTAGGAGTAGCTGAGAAATCCCAAACTGGAGGACACATCCATAGCCATAAAACTCTTGATGGTCACGACTGTTGCCTAGTGCCTGCCCAGAAAGCATAAAGCTCAATACGTATCTGTTCTCCCAACCACAAGACAGATCCAGGCTTCCTGAGGGACATCCATAGCAGGTATTATTTCTGCTATATATGGAACACTTTCTGTCCTTTATTCACATTCAGGAGCCGTAATCTCAAATAGTGGACTCCTGTCAGCATCCTCACTCCTAAAAACCTGCATAGAGACTGCTAAACTGAAGATGGGGGCTCCTGAGGAAACAACTTTGGTAGCAAAAGCTTGAGCAGCAGACTGGCTGGGTTATCTGACTGACAACAGAGAGGAAGCAATTGCTCTCACTGGAAGAGGTTGTGATCAAGGAAGTAAAAACACACACCACATTTCTTAGAAAAAACAAGATTCTTCATATTTGTGCAAAGCCGCATAAAGCAACATGAAATACTTCATAAGATGTAATTAAGATTGCAAATATACAGACTTGATAGTCCAGGACTAAAAGTCTGGGCCACAGGCTGTATTTCATATTGTTAAAATAGTAATAACATTCACATTTACCTTTTCAAATCAGAAATCTGGGTGTTTGCGTCAAGCAATTTGTTTTCAGTTGCATTTAATGTATCCTACAAAGTACAAAAGGAAAAAAGTAACAAGTCTGGAAACTACATAGTGTCTACAGAAGAAAAAAAATAACTTAGATCTTGAAAATAATACATTAAATATGCCTTCCTATTTGAAATAGAGTTCCATTACATTTCTTCAGCTTTGACTTCACAGTATTTTTGCTGTCTACAACTAGAACACAATATACTCTAAACTCATTCTTTTTCCCTTTTCAGGGACTCTGAAGATGCAGTAAAAAGCTTTCAGCAAAAAGATATATGGATCTTTCATTTTGTCTTTTTCCTAAATACTTGTGTTAAGTCAGTTAATTCTACAATACATTACAACAGATTTTACCAGCTTGGGTTTTTAATTAACTAGTGCATACTTACCTTTACTCTTTCATGTTCTTTTCCAAGGGACTCATATTCTCCTAAAAGCTAAAACAAACAAAAAAACAAGCACATATGAAGAGTAAACATAACTAACATTTTTGTTGAGTGCTATAAAATAAATTACTTATCTAACATGCTTATAAGCACTATGGGATATACAGAATGCATTTAAATATTATTTGTTAAGTTCTAGCATCTTCTAATCAGAAAAAAAGTTATAGAAGGGACAAGAAATACATGCACAACATATTTCTTATTGTCCTATAATTTATCTTTAAAAGGAACTGAAGAAGCTGAAGTAGAACTCTTCACAGAACAGTAGAACTTTTTACTGGCTTTAAAGTTGACTTTGTATTTGAGGTTTTATTTGGAAAATAAATAAATAAATAAAGGATTTAAAGCATCATGTTTCTTTTCCTCCTAGTACCCATTTTCCTGAAACGAATCAAACATTCCATAAAGCTGTTACTGAAGAATCAGAAGAACAATCACTTTGATTCAGTCTAAAATTATACATAAAATTAACAGTGATGACTTACAAAAGAGATTCAGTCCATTCCACATAAACTCAGGAGAACAAAAAGTAACTTGTTCTGAAATTATTTCCTACAATACCTCTACAAAAAGATGAACTAATAGCACAAAGTAATAAAATACCTGAGAAAGGCTACAGCAAATGTTACCACATCACATACATAATCGCTGCCTTAAATAACTGTTTTAAAATATCTATCAAGTCTGTAGTATAACCTAACACGTAGCCTACAAAGCAGTCTACAGAATATTTCTGTTCCCTCAGATGCGCATTAAGTCTTGGAAAACTACTCAGAGTATGTATACCACTGCAAAAACACCCAGGACTTGCTGTGTTGGTAAGATGCAATGCAACTGTAAAAATCATTTCACATTTTCTTACTTACATTTTGAAACATTTTATTTTCTTCTTTTAACCTTGCATTTTTATTATCAGATATTTTATAAGCTTTTTCAAATGCTTCCTCTAGATCTTTAAGCCTTGATTTTAGTCTACTGATTGTGTTATCCTTCTCTTTATTATTTGTGCGCATTTCTTCAATACGTTCCTGTAAAACCTTGGAAGTATTACTAACAGCATAAAAACGTTCTCTCCAATCTGTCTGTAGAAGAAAAACAACATTAATTATAATGCTTACCTTGCAGATTTTTAGTTCAGAAACTAAAATCATCTAAACAGAATAGCTCATCAACAGACGTACAAGATTATGCACATTTCTGTGAGGTATATTCATTTTATATGACTTAAAACATCTAGAGGTTACACCTCCAATCCCAACTTCTTGTCTTGCTTCCCAGCAAAGAAAAATGTCTAAAAGGTGGAATGAATTAGTCTCTCCAGGCATTTAACTTCCATGACAGAATGCCCTGTTCTTTCATCAATAAATTCAACTATGCAGTCATAAACAAACAGGTCTGACCTAGCCAGAAAGGCTGTATAAGTACACTTAAACAGGTAATATTTTTGCCCCAGTGCAAATGAGATTTCCTCTTAATTACACAGCTCTAATTAGAAATCAAAAAGGAAGTAATTAGATTTTTTTTTTAATTGATTCTGGTTTAGAGTGAGACATCAGAAACGAATGACAATATTTAACTATTAAACTTCATTTGGTCCCTATAAAGGATTGTTTATAAACAAAAGTGATTATGATTCAAGCAAGGAGCCTTCAGAAACACGGCTAGGAAAGTCGCCTGTGTAACATACTGGCTGATGTTGTATTAAGAGAAAGGTTGAAAATAAAATACAGAAATACAGATTAGCTTAACAATCAATAAGTACATTCTCTTACCCTTTTAGTTAAAAAGCAACTTGAATTAATATATGTCACCACAAACATATACTTACCACTTGCTTTTCTAGCATATTATTCTTATTTTCAAGGGCTTTTATGCGAGCGCTTGCTTCATTCAGAGCTGCATCTAGTTGGTCACACCTACATGGAAAAGAGATAAAATCAAAAATCTCTTAAGCTTTCAAATAATAAATCTACCTTTTATAGCTGCCTTTCCTTCCTCCTTTCCCCTCTAATTTTGGTACCCAGCCTAGGACCTCTTCCCATACTCTACAGCTGTTGTAGTGAGCACCCAGCACCTCTGCACAGAAAGGCTGCGGTGCTCAGAGGGCAAGCAGCAAAGTGGGAACATTTGCTCAGAACCATCTGGAGTCTGTGCACAAGAGCTCCACGACCAGAAGCAGCTGAGAGGCACCAGAGTGGAGTTCCGCTTGAGCTAATTGATGATGCTGTGTGATAATTAATGACTGAAAGCATACCACAAGCTTCTTGTAACTCAGTAAATGACTGCTCAGAAGTCACTTTTAATAGGTAGAACCCACTACTGCTAAAAGAGAAGTACGGAAGAGACCCAGCTACCCACACGGTTTTTTAATTACTCCGAACGCCATAAATTTTGCAAAGTATTTTAACAGTCTAAATTTTTAATATGTATTTTGACTGGCAGTAACGATATAAAATCAAATTGAACTTCTACAGCAGTCACCCAAGTGGCACCAAGTACACAGGTGAGGCACACAGCCCCTGGCAGTAATATCTGGCCAAAGAGCACTGACTGGTAAATTGGCTTTATAAAGCTACCAATAAATTCAAGACTTTTCCTGTAACATCTGGAAACATCTGGTAGTTTTGATGTGAAAGATAAAGAGGGATGATGTTCACCAGCACGACAGGCAAGTACTATCTTATGACAGCGATACTTCCATTACAGATTGCTCAGGACTACCTCAGCCTGCCAGCCAACTGCTTTTGAGCAAAACTTATCCTACCTTCAGCAAAAATCAGGTCAAACAAGACCTCTGGTCCAAACATCCCACTTATCACCTAACAGTCATTTTAAACCAATCTTAAAAAGATGCATTAAATAACCTAAAATGTGTGTTTAGTAGTAAAATATTAGTATCACAGATGCATGAAACATTCAGAATTGAGGAATGACAGACATTTCAAGATATTCTAAACAAGCATATGTAGTTTTTAAAGTAGAAATAATATCCTGTAACAGAGAAAGAAAAAGATGGATAAACAGTACCTGTCAGCAAGATTTTGATTGATTTTCTTCAAATCTTCAGAAGAAGCAGCTTTATGGCTTGCCTCTAGCTGCTGTTTTAAGCTATGTATCTCAGCATCATAGTAAGCTCGTAGATCAGCTATGTGTCGAGCATGTTTTTCCCTCAAGTTCTGCCTAATCCTATATTCAAAATTAAGAACAAAAAAAAGTTTCCAGCTATCAACATGACCACGCATTGCCAGCTACACTGACTCAGATGTAATGAACTCAGCACATCAATATCTCTTGCAGAGCTTTGTTACAGTCAAATTGAAGCAAAGGAAATTTGTCATCTAAAGCAGTGGTGTCAGACACCCAAGGCCGGCATGGAAGCATTCACATTAATAACACAAAGCTTAACTCCTTCTCTCCTTTTCTACCCAGCAGAAAATATGCACAAGAAATTAACCAGGAAACACACAAATTGAACCGTCTTGAAACAGTCAAGACCCTCTGCATAAGCCCTCACACATGGAATATATGCCACATTTGCTTGTCACTGCACAAATCATGAGAGCCTCAGTTGTGATTGGGGGATATTTATTTTTCCTAAGTACAGTAATTCTGGGCTTATCCTACCATTTGACTCTTAATTAGGAACCATACCTACGACAGAACTTTGAAATTCTCTACCTAAATCAACACCCTCATACAGCCTATGAATTAAGCATGTACTTTTATTTTAATGTATAAACAGAAATAATAAAAATTAAAATATGGAAAACTGTTTTGTGTTCCAGTTAAGGCTCTGATATTCATGGGGATCAAGGAAGACAGTACAAACACCGTGCTTTAGATTAAATAGTATGGTCTCAAAGGCATTTATAACAAGTGGAAAATAACTGTTCTATCTCCATGCCATTTGTACTTCAGGAAGAAGAAAAAGAAAGAAAAAAAAGCAATGCCCAGCTACATTCTAAGCTCACAGAATGTGCATGTTTTGTTCATGTCACCAGTACTGTTCTTTCATGAAAGAACTAACTTAAAAAAAAAAAAAAAAAAAAAAAAAAAAAAACTTACTTTGACATTATCACAGGATCTTCAACAGATGCCACTGAAAGATTATATTCTGGTAAACTGTTGTCAGCACACTGAGTAACAGAAGATGGAGTTAGAGTTAATGTTTCTTCCTCCTCAGTGTTGAGTAAAATATCACTATTAGCATTGGTATATGCCATTGGAAAAGGACAGCTGGCCTTGTTTTCATTTGGAATTGCGTGATTTTTCCAGAGGTCCAAATGCACAGCTCTGCTACCAGCAGGATATTTCGGGGAATCATCGCACTGAGATGAATTGCTTGTCCGTGAAAAAGAGTCTGTATCACAATGACTTGAAAATCCAGGTTCTGCCATAGAGTCTGGAGAAAAAGGAGTAGTCTCTTCAGGAATATTGAAAAAGCAATGGCCTGGATTCTGCTGAACAGGTTTCATGTGCAGAGTTGGGTCCAACGTCAAGATCTAGGAAATAAGTTACAATACTAAAAAGAATTGTTTTAACTTTTGGTCATGTAAATGGAATTAATCTGTATACATTAGTCATCCATACAATGTATTGCAGGAATTACACTGAATATTACTACGATTATTTGATATTGACAAGCAAGTGCAAAGACGGAGAAATCTGTAACAGCTCAGAAGATGATACATATACCCAATGCTTGCAACGTGTGTTTCTCAGTTTCTGGTAGGAATAAATGATATATCCAGCATCTGTAGCTGTCCAGAAAATTTCAGCCATATATATAAATGAATTAGGATGCTTGCTTGCAGGCTAAAGCAATAACATTGTGCAGTTACAAAAATCATTTAGTGGATTACATAAACAAGACAGTCACATATTAGCCCCTGTGTAGCCTTGTACATTACATACACGAGGAAAATCTAAAGACTATGTCCTGGATCTGGGTATGGAAACAGGTTTGATAAAGAACACATGTACTTCTACAACCCACAACCCGTGCCTATTCACTTTTTGAGGTGGAAGGAACTTGTCTTGTAGAAAATAATAAGAAAACCCTGCTTCTGCAACTGCAGTCCCATGTGCATTTCATCAGCTTCAGCAGATTCACCCCTGTGTCACCTTCAAGGGTGTGCTGCAAAGGTGCTCCTTCACCCAGAGTGTTCTCAGGGATTCTTTTCAGCTGGATCCCCTCCCAGTCTGGCTCATCACATAGTTGCAAAAATTGCTGTTCCAGCACAGCACTGGAGGTGGCAGCAGGTGCCGATTAATGTGAAAGCAGTCTGTAAAATCTATCATATCTTCAAACTGAGATGTGGAACAAAGATAATAATGTTACCTCTGGTGGGTGACTTGACTGAGAAGAAGGCATAAAATTCACGTCTGGCAGCTGTTTGTTTTCCCTTTGTCTCTTCTGATAAATATCCTTCAACGACGATAGCTTCATTTCATCAGCAGAAGATGACTGAAGGAGGTAAAATTGCTACATTAGTCTTGCTGAACACAACCCTTCATCCCCAATTACTTTTTTTTTGGCTAATGAAACAGTTCAGAAAAAACAAAGGCTCTATTCAATGCACCCAATTTAAAGAACTGTCGTTAATGAGGCAAATACACCTTTAATACACTAGTTAATCTCTTCTTGTCGCTTACACCATTTCCTTTAGATGACAGAAGGTCAGTAAATTCCAAGTGGAGGTAGCCAGGGTAAATGAATAATGGAGACAGTGAGCTAACAAAAGGAGGCTTCACAGAAAACTTCTCTTCTGAAGGGCTGATTCTTTCCATTTGTAGAAAAGGGGAAAGATGACAAATATAACACAACTTTTAGAACATGAGCAAAGTTTACCTGATCTGGTGATACTTTTGTGGAGAAAACATCAGTGAACTCATTTCTGAAGTTCTCTGGTAAAGAGTGATACATGTCCTTTTCATCTAGTTTCCAGTACGAAAGTCCTAATGAAAAGAATCATTGGAGAAAAAAGGTTAAAATTTCAATCTCACTGCTATGGAGCTGGAATCCCCAAAACCATTAGAAAGATGTTACTCTGCCAACGAACAAGAGTAGTGTATTAATCACTAGCATCTATTGCTTAGGGATTTTACTGAAGTATTTGTTAGAAGAAGTTACAAAAATCTCAATGCCAAACACAAGCAACATACGTAATCAGTATTATATCACACAGCATCGATAATTAAAGGTGCAAATTAGTGAAAATATAGATATACTCTTTGGTGTTCAAGGTCATAGCCTCATTTACAATAAACTGCCACATTTCTAACAATGCCAGTATAGCTCTTAAAACTTATAATGCCCAAGGAATAATTCTAGACAGCCACTCAAGGTTACAAACTCTTCAGGCTGGTGCTCACCATAACATGCAAAAAGACAGCCTACCGGGACCCACCTACTGTGGGATGGCACAAGAGGAACATTTAAACAGTCTTTACCCCACTTCAGTTTCTTATATGTGTGGTTGTGTAGAAGAAGTATACATCATTTGCAGGGCTACGTCTCCGTATCCCTGTTTGTTACTGAAGTGGATCCACCATGTTATGATCAAAATACATAAATTAGTTGTTTGGCTTTGACAAAAAATAAAATAAAATAAAGCAACCAATAAAACTGTATCAGCAAAACCATACAAAACTACCCCCCAAAAGAACAGAAGCAAAACCACACTAAAACAAAAAACAACCCCCTTCACTCACACGCACCCCAACATAAAAAATAATAATAATCCTCACATTACACACTGCATTATTTTGTTCTTGTTTATTCACAGAACTACTGAATCACTCCTTTGGCTTACAGGAATTCTGCTTCTATTACCATGCACTCTTGTGATTACTAAACCATCAGTGGTGCTAATATTTTTAAAGGTCATTTTATCCCCTACCATGATTTTAACAGTAATTACATTATGAAACAGTTTTAAATACAAAGCTCAGCCTTGAAGCATCGAGAAATTTAAAGAAAAATAAAATTGCCCAAAGCCCTGCATCTGCCAGCAGTGATACACAGGAGCCACCATCAGTTTGAAGCAAGACCATGAGCAGCAGAATTATACTATATCAAAAATTAACAGTTTTTCTGTGCTTATACCCTCTGTACCTCTCCAGAAGTATTGGAGGTACGTTCTAGTAAGCTCTAAAAACACAAATCAACAGAAAAGGAAATTTAAGGAAAAGATATTAACAATACCTGAAGCTTCGGACACTAAGGAATTTGGGCTTTCAGTTGGTTGATTGAGGTAAAAAGTGTAAGGTGGCAAAACAGAATCAGTAGAGTTTGTCTAAAATTAAAAGGAGAACACAAGCTTTTAACAAAAACTGCAAGGCAAGAAAAAAAATTGATAGTCTAATTTAAAAAAACTGCATGTAGATGCTGTTAGCCTTTTTACACAAAGGGATTAAACTTAGTGATGATGATCCAAACCTATACAATTTATTTTAAGGGCAATCAAAGCCAGAAGGGGGAACCAAGATAAGCCATATAATTAAATGATGCTGGTAGCTTCTAATTCATGTGCCAGTCCACTTATAGAGCATTTTTTAGATGAGGTATTATAAAAATACACTTTTTGGATAGTCATCTAAACCTTCCTGCTCCTTAAAAGGTGCAAGTATATAGAGGGATGATGACTTAATGATAGTGTTACTCCTTGCTCACCCTAAGACTGGAATTTCTTATATTCAGCTGTTATGCCTCCACCTACCACAAATCAGGAGGTAATATTGTTTAACATCTCAGATAGACAAGATACTACATTCCCCCTGTGTAAGATACTACATAGCCTCCTCCTGTCCACTCCAAACTTCCTCCTTCCCTTCACTCCAAACTTTTTAGGAGCTAAAAAACTTTCAGCTAAAAAAAAAAAAAAAGTTTAGAACTAGAGTACAACTTTTTGAATTATGTAGGGTATTACCTCAAGGCTATTTTGTCCCTTTTGATGTTTTTATTAAGGTATTCTCCTTTGTCTAAGGAGGAAGAAAGGAACTTGAAGGGGCAACAACTGAATTCTTACAAAGGAACACAAAGATTTTTTTTCAAAATCTGTGTTTCTGACACTAATTTCCATTAGCCAATAGTGTTTGCATTGACAACAGAAGACTAGAAAGAGCAAATACAAACTGCTATGATTACCCTTTCTGGATCACCCTCAAAGTGACCACAGGAAAGAAAACTGACCCTGCCTTGTATCAAGTGATTCATATTTTCTAGCTCTCCTATTCTCTTGTAGGTGGAGCCTTTCAGAATTTCAGGAATTATTTCCTTAAAAATAGCATACAGATGCTTGTGACAATTAATATATTCAAACTAATTCAAAAACTTCAGTTACATGTATGATGAACACTCATGCAATCATGTTGCATAATGTCCTTTTGGGTCAGAAATGTTATACATGGTTAAACTTCCCAAAATAATTGGATTTATGGACATACAGAAGGAAACATTTAATCACAGGGGGTGGGGAAGAGGGAAGGGACACACAAAAAATAAAATTCATCTCAAAAGAAGCATTTTGAGCCAATTCTGCAATCGTGGCAATAGGCATTACCACAAATAGTTCTAAAAAGCCAAAACTTCTCCTAAACTTCTATTGTGTGGGTTGTTTTTTTAGTAACCAGTGCTGTAACTGAATTTGGAGTAGTTCATTTTAGCCAAATCATGACCATATAAAAGCATAAAATTTATTATTCTTACAGAAACAATACAAGAAAAAAAAAGTTTGGATTTTAGCCTAAGAGTTTGCTAAAAACACACACACAAAAAAAAAAACACTATTAGTCCTGAACAAAGTGGCTAATGTCTCAATATGCAAAAAGTTTAGCAGCTTGCATTAAATTCTGTATACCAAAAGAGACATCAACAGCTGAAATGAAGACCAACATTTGTAAAACAAAGATCCTTTAAAAAAATGACGGGACACAGTAAGTTACCATGACCTGATGATTTAGTTGAGAATGTGACTGTTATCTCTACAAGGAAAGAACGTGTGCCACTGAGGCAAGCTAAAAAAAAAAAAAAACTAGGCAAGGAATAAAATAAGCCAAAATAGCAGCGTTGAATAGGTATAGAAGGATCCAAGTAGTAAACTCTGCCCACATGAACTTTAGACATATCAATGGAAAAAACACTACTCAAATGCTCAAGGCAAGCAAAACAAATTTCAAAAATTTCAAATTTCAAAGCAAACACTGAATCAGACCATACTATAACTCTAAAAACTAGGAGTGACAAGAATAAAAATTTAAAAATAAAACTAAATCGGAAGACGACTTACATTCTCCAGTGGTAATTTCTTTGCTTGTTCATTTCCTTGCATAGAGGCTACTTGTACTTCTTCTGCATTTATTCTTTTGGGTTGGTTTTGTTTCAACTTTTGTGCCCATGATGTTAAAGACTTACTAGATGATAAGAAACACACATATATACCATAAACATATATTCCCTTTTTCAATGGAGAAATGATCCCTACAGAAATCAACTTCAATAAAAAGAAGGAAGAGAACGCGCACATCAATGGCATTATGATCTACCTTGTATGTTGAGATAACACATCTCCAAAACCAATCCTCTAAAGAAAGCTGTTTCTGTGTTTCCTAACATAATAGCAAGACAAGTTCATTTTCACAATTCTCTGTTTTTCCAACAGACAGAGCGTTTTTATCTCTGCAAAATACTATCACGGATTCGCAGGCAACATGCTGCCCATGTGAGCTTTGATATTGGTCACGGCTGTATGAAGCCACTGCCTTTATAGTCTAGCCTGACAGGGAGAGTTGAAAATTCTCTGCAAGTAGAGCAGAATTTGGTCAGTTATTATGGCTTACAGATGAGCCAAAGTAACTCAAAAAAAAAAAAAGTTTACTAGATCCACTCACCTTTTGGACATAACAAAAGAAAAACAAAACTTAACTAAAAACAAAATAACAACAAAAATAGAAAAAGTCACACATTTGGCTGTTGTCTGATACAAATTATTACTGTAATACATTCATATAAAATAGCAAAAAAGGCTGAGTACCACAGCAAAATGTGTCATGTAAAACTGGTAATCAGCACCTAAATTTCCGTGTGTAGATAAAACAGTATATGCAAACTTTATCTTAGCTCATGTTTACAATAAGGAGAGTTTTGTATTTTTCTCCCAACATATCTACAATAGGTAAACACTGCAGAAGCAAATATGCATCACACAGAAACGTCAGACTAAAGAAACACATTTATCTACCAAGTACCTAGGTTTTTGGGGGGGTTCATGTGTTTACTTTTGCTTTTTTAGTTCTTACCATCAAGAAGTTCCATTCAGTTCTTACATATTTCTAGTTACCAAAAGGCATTTACTGAGTGAGGACTGTATAATAAATTAACAAATTTGGAAAGTTTACCACTTACCTGCTTTTTCTTCCACATTGCGCTTCATTTACCTGATGTTCACATTCAACAGGAAAACCTAAAATATCATTCCTTCCTGATGAGCAGTTTTCCTCTATTTTTTTTGGTAAAAGTTCTCTTGTATTTTGAACAGTGGCTACAGCTGCATCACTCTGCAATACTGCTGCATCACCCTGTCCTTGAGAAGTTTTCTCCGTGCAGTCTGTGCACTTGACAACGTCATTAGATTTGCTAGCGTTCAATTCAGAGGCAGAAAGGGTGCCATACCCACTGTTCATCGAAGCATCATTTGCAAAACATTCCTGATACAGATCAGATGCATTTGGCTGAGTTTCTGATTCATTAGATCTAAGCTGATTGACAATGCATTCATTTTCTTCAGAGACTTCAGATTGCATCCCCATTTGACTTCGTATTGACGAAAAAGTGTCTGTAACCTTCACAGGCAAACTTCTGCTCTTGCCAACACCCCAATTGCTGATCTGCAGTTTCACTAACTGCCTTATTTCATCCTGAATCAGCTAAAGAATAAAAACAAAAGGCAAAATTCCCATGAGATCATGCTACAAGTCGTATTTATATCTTGATCCATCTTCAATTCACGTTATTAGCAAGGGAATTAGTGCGTTTATTTCAAACAATTCCAATTTCTCAATGCGTCCACATCTCATGCATAAAGTAGATATATGCATACTGTGCATAACAGTAAAAGGTGAATGGTAACAACTCAATATCCAAGCAGTGAATTACAGGTCTCAGGAGTCATTTACTTATATAAAAAACCATGCATGCGTGTATTGGCTACATGCCTTCAGAACTACAGTTACCTATCAGCCACCTAAAGAAATACCAGTTATCTAGGCATATCATTAGAAGTGGACAAAGTCATTGGCTAAATCAAAGTCTAAAAGACTTTACAATTTGGATTTACATATTTGAAGATTGTAAGGATGCTTTAATGGAAGAATAAACCATTACTCTGTTACACGAATAGGAATAATGTACCTCTGTAAGATTATTCACATAAAACGTGGCTTCAAAATAGCTGATTTAAGTAATGCATTATTGGGTAGTTCATTTAATAAAAATATTTACAGTTTGATTTATTGGTTTTTGGTCTCTGATAGAGTGGAGAAAACCTATAAAAAGGTCACTTGAAGAGACTTAACAGGTTATTTACTTTTTAGTCTGCAATGCCTGCAAAGAATTATTTTACATATTTATATATATATAAATATATATATGCATATATGAACTAATCTACTATACTGAATTGTTTAGTGGTGTACTAGCATACTGAAATAACTAATTTTTCTGTCAAGGGCTATGAAAAGACTTCATGCTAGTGCCCACAGCTGTGTCCTTTGACCAGGGAGCTGCACTTCTGCAGAGCAGTGCTGCAGTTACTGAACTCTCTGTGAGCGCGCAGCTCTTATTACACATTACAAGACCAGAGTATATGGCAGTTTTCAAGAATACATTTCAAACCAATTTCTCCCTGGAAAAAAAACCTCAAATTTCAATAATTTTAAGAACATGAAACTCTAGTACTGCTTTATTCACAGAACTACAGGACATTACTCAGATAAGAATAGCAGGTGCAAAGCACAAATTGATCAAAAATCATTTGTTCTTTTAAAGTAAGAATTATTTTTTTAAAAAGGCTTAATTCTAAAGGAACTGACGTGCAATGCTAGTCAGAATCAAGCCTTGTATGTTCTACAAATTTGCAAAACTATTAACAACTGAATTTCAGGTCAGTCTTCCTGTTAAAAAAAAAAAAAAACAGGGATGACATTTCTGCAATAACAAAGTTTTTTGGTGATTTGAATCATTTTGTTGAAGAAGGTAAGGAAGGGAGCATAAAAGTGAAGAAACAGAGTTGTGGGTGGAAAAAACTGATCAGATTCCCTGCTGGCATTTAATCTTTGTCAATAGTACTTTGCAGGAAAGGTGAAAGACTATTATTCTAATTAAACAGTACTTCTACTTCTCCTTGTATAGTCACAAATAGTTCCAAGAGAAGAAAAGACCTAGGAAAATGAGATTTCAGAAATTTGTATAGAGTTTGGGGATTATAGGTAGCTTTCTTATGTTTTTAAATCTTCTTCAATAAATCCTGATCTTAAGATGATATGCAGTTGGTGACAGGATGTCATTAGCACACTTGTATTTTACTGCATAATTCAAACCAGCTGAGGGCTGACCCCAGCGTAATTCCAAAATGAACTCAAGGTCTTTTGACCCATTTTTTGTTATGACAATATATTTTCGTAAGAACAGTTGGTCTTGAAGGACAGCATAGAGCAAGTCTTATCTCAGAGCCATGTCAATGCTAAAGCAGCGTCTTGCTCTTTGACCCCAAATAGTAGGTTATTAATTTGAAGTTTTATTTTTATTATTACTAGAACATGTTGAATCCCCTGGGTTTTAGAAAATTCACTAGCCTACCAGTTTAAGTTTGAAATAGTTCCCTCTAGTTTACCTAATGCATTCATACAACTGAAAATACGTTACAGCCATTGATTTTTACATTTAGTGTGGCAGTTCATGCAGTTAGTTAAGTCCCTGTGGATACCATGAACTAAACTCTTCCAGAGGTAGCCTTTCCTATTAATAAAGACAAAAAACAGCAAAGGCAACACAATGGATTAGTCAAGACTACCATTAGCAACAAGTGAATCAAACCACTACAGTAAGAGGAAAAGAAATATGAGGATAAGGAAACACTGGTGGGACAAAACCAACAAGATGGGAGAGAAAAGAAAGAAAGGTGGAGGGGGAGAAACAGGAGATAGGATAAAAGGACAGTACCTCTTGTTAATTCAGTTCAGGAACTGTTGATTACTACTAGTGTAGAGGGCATCAGGAAAGGGAAGGGAAAAACAGCAACCAAAATGATGAAGACATTAAGCATTATATAGTTAGAGAATACTGTCTTTTATACATACATATACATTTCTTCTGGTTTAATGGATAAATACACTTCAGCAAAAACGTGAATCTTCATGTGAGCCATCTGTCTTATTAGAGAGGAGACTGTTTAACCAAAGGGTGAAAGAGGTGTTCAGCTATTCCAGTGAAAGTCTTCCTATGCTATATACTGTCTAGACTAGGGAATCACAAGTTGCACAACAGTTTCTGATGAAAAGAAAACTGCATTGTTTCAATGTTAGAAATGACACAGTCTAACAGATAACATAAAACAGCTTGTACCTACAAAGTCCAATTATCGTGTGGGTGTTCTGAACCGTTTTTGACAATAAACACCTGAAAACAAATAATCCAAGAATCTTCAATTCTGAAATGGTTCCTATCAGTTACTTGTTTAATTAGCCAAGGCTATCTCAAATATACACACTGTAAATTGCCAGTCCAGTCCCAGTAACTGGCTGCCTGAATTGCCAGGCCCAGTACACTTACAGGGATGGAGGGGAGGAAAAAAAAAAAAAGAAAACAAAAAGAGAAAAAGAGTGCCCGACACTGTAGTGTGCTGTTTTGCATGGCAGTTGGGAAAGAAAGAAAGAAAAAGAAATATTTAACCTAACCCACCCACACAAACAAATCACTACTCACTTGGATTTGGTGGTGGAACTGTTCTTGCTGGGCAACTATTTGTTCCTGGCATTGCTTTTCTACCAGTCTCAATAACTGCAGCCACCTTGTCTATTAAATCACAAAGTAAAATAATTAAGGCGTAGTCATACGGAATCTCTTACCTTCTATACTAGTTACATAATGGTTTTGCAATCTTATACTTAAGCACTGACATAATACAAATTTTATCACTCTGGTTGTGCACCCCACAATACATACAGACCCCTGTCACATCAATCACAGCAAACAATTCACTATAGACATACTCACTGGAAAAAAAATCCTTCTACGCAAAAAGATAGTACATCTCTACAATTAATTTTGGCTTTTAAAAAAAATGAACAAGGGAAGTGAGTTATTCTATTAAAAAATAATAATAATAACTTAAAAGAAAACAGAGATGGCAGAAAAATACAATTGAAGTTTGGAAAGGCAGGTTCCAGTTCAATAAGATCCAGGCAATCTTAAAATTGGTAATTAAGTATCCTCACGTCCAGTGAACCACTTGCTCCAATACAGAAAATCTTCCTTTCAACAATTCAGCCAAAGAAAAAGATGTATAACTGTTTAGTGAAAACTAAAAGATAATAAATAAATACATAGTGTTCCTAACGTGTGGTAAACTCTGAATTTTTATAACTAGTTTTATGCTAATGTTTATGGAGCCTGGTATTTGATGCCTAGGACACAGGACATAAAACACGTGCCTAAATGCAGATATCTACAATCTTTTCTTGGAGCTGTTAAAGAGCACCAAATTAAGCATCTGTCAGAAGACATTTTATTGGAGCGCAGCCAGAAAGCTCAAAAATTCAGCAAGAACCAGCCCATGGTGTGGAAACTTGATGTTCCCTGCAGAGACTAAAAATAATGATAAAATATAAAAATTTTTTAAAAAGGGGGAAAAGGGATTGTGAGAATCAGCTCATTGCACCGAGATAATGGTTTTTGTGTTGTTTTAAATCTGAAAACGAACTAATAATCTACACCTCTTTACAAACAGAATAAATACATGATGCAACTGAGACAGACATTTTTAGAAGGAAAAAAAACCAACTACTTTCTAGGATCTCTTTAGACTTCATCTTGAAGTGCTGAATAGAGGTTTAAAATTTTCAGTTCAAAAATTTGCAATTGCTATCTTAACACTGAAAAAAACATTCACGCCAGAATTGTAATTGTAGAACACTCATACATAAAAAGCGAAGATGAAATCGCAACAAAACCCATCCACATGATTAGTTCACAGCACTGTAAAAGCATTTGTCCCATCACAAAGGACAAAGATGTATTTAATCTCTCACTGCTAAACTGTACTATCACTAGATTCATCTTCTAAAAGGCAAAGCTGATACATTAATATTTTTTTCTTCTTTGATATAAACATGAATATCAAATACCTCACAGTTCTTCACAATTTCTGAGTCAGCATTTCCAGCGCTCTGGATATCTCGCACGAAGGAGGAAAGCAGCTCAATGGAACCAGGTATTAACGAGGACCTGCTATTCCCTGAGTAACCAGAAACTCCATTGGGATTGGACGAGGGACTTCTGGCGAAACATGAGGAAAAACACTTCAATTATTTATTGTGCCACCTGTCCAACATAGTGGCCAAAATAATATGCTACAGACCCTATACAATCATAAAGGAATTATATGCTTAATTTACATTTGACCTTAATCATGCTGAAAAAAGCAACATCCATAAGAATGAGGTTGTTTTTCAAGAAAGTGTCTCAGAATCTACAGTGTTATCTTACATACCATTTAAACCCAGGAGCTTTCCAAGACAGCATAATCAGCACAAATGTTATTGCTCACTAGTACAAATGTCAATAAAGACAGCTTTTCATCAAATCTGTATGCTTCTTCATAGATTCTAAGGTCCTCAGTTTACAGATATAACCTGAGAAACAACGAGTTACAAAATTCAAGACTACTGCCTCATTTTGAGAAGCTGCACAGGCAGTAAGTGACTTGTAATTCTTATCTCGGCACATCAGCCAAGGAGAACTACTCCTAATCTGACACTTGGGCCGTTAGTCTATATTTGCCCTTCTTATTCATTGAATATATCTTAGACATCGAAAAGAAAAACAATTCCCTCCCCATTCTAAGATGCACAAGGCAACAGAAGTTACAAAGTTTCAGGAAGATTTTAACACTTTTTTTATTAAGGCTTTTCTCATTAAACATTTTATCTGCAATTGTACAGAAAACTAAAATATATTAGAGTATTACATATTACTTCACCTTGGTAACAATGATATATCAAGCATGCTACATATGAATAACAAAAATAACAGAAGCATTTGTTAGTAATGCCTTCAACGTATCATTTACCTGTTACAATTCAAATCACAAACAGAGCTGTGGGTATTTCTGACATCAGACTCCACAGAAGCTGAAGGGACTTCTTGCACAGCATTCACCAAGTCATGGTTTTCCATATCTTATGTCCCAGAATGAAGTGACCCTGCAAACATAAAGAATTAAGTTATCACCCTTCTATTTTAAAAAGCCATTGGACTTTGTTGTTTGAAGAAACAGAATTTGATTAAAGCAGCATTTTTTTTCAGCCAAAGCAACCCAGGAAATGCTGGCATTCCAAAACAGTCTCCTCCTGCCCTGTGCTATGCCTGCAAATAGCTGCTAGTTGGTCAGCAGTGTAACTGCTGTGGCTCCTCTGACTCAAAAAGAAATCCCCATCACACATCGAAGCTGGGACATAAGGGGGGTGTCTCTGAATCCCAGTAGAGCAAAGTTGTGGAGTTTATTTGTCTAAAATCTGGGACTGCACAGTCCATTTTTGAAACTTGCGTGAAACACAATTAGAGAACGGGCCTGTTGTCAATGCATTTACATCTGCGGAAGGGGGCTCTGTGCCTTCACTGCACTGAACACACTCCTCAGAAACAAAATCAAGAACTACTGAGCTAGGCTGCAGCTCACCAATTCTACCACAGAGTTATTTGAACACTTGTTTTATTCTTACTGTAGAACGTCAATTCAAAAATGCGTTAGAACTGGTTTGAGAGAATTCATTGTCAATTGGTAAAAAAGAAAAGGAAAGTCAAACAGGAATCACACTTAAAAACACCATAAATAAAATACAAGCATACAAAACACTTGAGCAACGGACTTAGTGCCCAAAGCAGCAGTTTACAAGAACAGCAGCATAAAAACATGCTTCCAGTATCCGTAATTTCATCAAAAATAAGGCTTTGAGACACATTGGTGATTCACTTATTTCAGCATCTTCTCTGCCCTAGCGGATTCACCCTAAGCTCTGCTGCTGCAGAAAAACCTTATGATCATCTTGCAGATGGAGAACAAGAAGAGGCATTAAGAAATAAATGGCATCCTGGCGGTCCGTGACAACACCACATCGCCTTGGGGCAGCCCAGTGCCTCCACAGCGTGACCATTCCTCAGAGGGCTCACAAGGTCACGCAGGTTTAAACTTTAATTATTTTTAGGTATCTGGAGCCGTATCGCACAGAGGTAGTTTTGAAGTATAAAAACTCATTTCCACCCGAATTAAACCGCTGGATAACTGCTGCTTTCTCCCTGTTTCCCTGGAGCCAGGGGCTTTAGCATGTTCTCCACCGGTTTCCCTTGGGCACGGCTGGAAAGGTGTAACCTGAAGGGAAGCTACCCCGAGAGACGCACCCCTCTGACAGAGATTTTGGGGATAAAGACAGGGAAAGGAAGAAAAAACCCTTTATTATTTTTACAACGGCGCAGAGCCCCGAAGGTTATGAGGCGGCAGAGGCACCCTGAGAGCAGCTGGGCGCCAAGAGAGGGGGCTCCGGCAGCCACCGGCATCGCCCCGGGCCGAGATCCCCCCTCAAGGCTCCGCCACCCCCTCAGGGTCCCCTCAGGAGCGCGGCGCCCCCTCAGCTTCCCGCCCAGCCGCCCCCAGCCCCGCGCGCGCGCAGCCGCAGCCCCTCAGCGCCCCCTTACCTCGGCCCCGCCCCCTCCCGGCGCCAAGCCCCGCCCCCTCCGCGCTCCCATTGGCCGCCTGCCCCCCTCGGGCTCCTGTTGACAGCGCCGCGGCTCGCGATTGGCTGGCGCAGCCGTCGCTCAGCGAGGGAAAAGGGGCGGGGCGCTGCGGGCGGCCTGGCGGCGCGGGGGGCTGCGGCCCCGCCGGGTGTCCCCCCCCGGGGCTGGGCCCGGCCCTTACCCGCATGGCCGGCGGCGGCCTGCATCGGCGGCCGTTAAGCGAGAGCCAGGCTTGGTCCCGCCCCTTCGCCGCCGATTGGCGGCCGCTGTTGGAACGCGGGAGGGGCGGAGAGAACGCCCGCCGGGGTTCCGCTCGCTGATTGGCTAGCTTGGCCGGCCGCCAGGCCGCGCCTCCCCCCGCGATTGGTTCGGCGGGGAAGGACGCGCGTCGCTGCGAGGGGATTGGGCAGCGCGGCTACGCGCCGGATGGCTTCCCTCAATCCGATTGGTGAAGGGCGGAGGGGAGGGCGTGCGCGAGGCGCGATTGGCTCTTAGTGGATGCCAATCAGCCCGGAGGTCGCTCCGCCTGCAGGGGCTGCGCGTGCGCAGAGGCGAGCGGGTGCGTGAGGGGACGCGCGCGGATGCGCGGTGCAGCGGGGGGGCGGCGGCCATCGCGGGGCGCTGAGGTGAGGGCGGCGGGGCCGGGACGGGACCGGAGGGGCCGGACGGGGCCGGGCCCTGAGGCGCCCTGAGGCTGAGGGGGGGCCGGGAACGGGGACTACGGGGCCCTACAGCCGTGAAGCCGCGGTGCGGAGCCTCCTCGGGTCCTGCCGCCGCTGGCGCCGTTGCCCCGGGCCCACAGCGCCCCCGGTAACCGGGCTGCTGGGCAGGGGCTCTGCGAAGTTTGTCTGCGGGTTTTTTTTGCGGTTAAAATAATAAAAGTTGGCTTCTAGTGCCGCCAAGCGGAGGTGTTTAATTGCGAATAAAAGCTTTTTACGTTGGCCTCATCAGTGATGTGTAACTTGTGAGGGTATCGGTAGCTCGGTGCTGCTGCTTCGTGTGCTGAAGTATTTTCTAATGAAGTAAATTAAATATTTCAAGCATTAAATCATTTATTAATTGCTTACCTAGCGTCTTGTTGAAAAACAATATTTGACAGCAGTAGAAGCTGGTGTTCCTCATTGTCCATGAGGAGCTGAAGCGTAGTGCCAGCCCCTGTGGCTGTGTTAACAGCCTGACCAGGAGGAAATCAGCAGGTGAAGCAGTGTGTGAAAACCCGGTGGTCTCCTTACCCATTGGTTCTCTCTCCTCCCTCGAAGCACTCTGACAGGCTGCATTGGAAGTCAGGAGAGTAGAAAGTGAAGCTTGTTAAGAGGATCAACACAGGAGAATGCTTCTGATTTGAAATTTAGCTCACCACTTCAGACCACTCACCAAGTTCTATGTACGCTCTATAGCCCAACCACAACGATTAGAAAACAGCACCTTAACAGGGCAAGTTCGAAAGACAAGTCCAGACTACCTAATCCATTTAGGTAGGGATTACTCCGTATCCTGTACTAACCTAGCATAAAATAAAATCTCAGAATTCAAAATCATAGATTAATCTAGAACTGCAAATGTACATCTCTAAGTTCTGCCCTGTACCACCGGGCAGTTGTCGTGACTGACCAGTCGTGCGTCATTCCGACAGGCAAAAATCCCCTTTCCCGTTCTAACTTTAACTTCTCAAGCTGTGTTCTCCCAAATCTTTACAGCCCATAAATTTGCCGCTTTTCCAGCAGGTTTCTTTCAGTAATTTTGAGTGCTGGTTAAGGCAACAGAGGATTCCTGCACCCGCAGCAGTCCCCAGCAGTTCAAGCACGTTTTGACAGGTGGATTGCAGGTACTGTTGACAGCAGGACAGAACCAGGATGCACAAGGAGCGTCAGCAAAGGCTTTCCTGTCAGGCTGCAATACAAATTTGTTATTCTCCAAGTGGGGTAGGAATACTGATCTAATTTATTTACTGTTTTCCAGATCCATTTCAGCAACGCAAAAATAATCTCGACTATTTTAGGAAACCTAATTGCAATCAGAACTGAAATCCCATGTGGAATGGTAAATGTTTTGAGGCAAATAGCTATGAAATCAGTTCAAAAGGCCTTGAAAATAAATCTATAAGTAAATAAAAACATCACACAGGATGTGTAGCTAAACTAGAACATCTTAAAATAATGATTCTGATCGTAAACCCTATTCCCTACATCTGTTTCAGGTTTCTTTCCAGAGAAACTGTGTCTTCATTTCTGTATGAATGTCCCAAGTTTATTGCATTTTACATTCTTACTGAGAGAAGCACGTACAGCATGTTGGAGGCCATGGATTTTGAGGAAGCAGCAACTTTCCCTGCTCAGAATGCCCTTGTTTCAGGCAGCAGGAAAGAAGAACTCTCTCAATCTCCTTGGACTAACTGAGGCAGAATTAGAAGAACAGTTTGTAAGAGGTGATGGCCCGGGAGGTCAAGCCACTAACAAGACAAGCAATTGTGTTGTCTTGAAGCATGTCCCATCTGGGATTGTAGTGAAGGTAATGACATTTTAATTCGTTTAGTCCCAAGTTGCAGCATGTCCTCCAAGTCTCCTTTTATAGCGAGCATAATCACAGCACAAGTGTCACAGAGGAAAAGTTTATTTATACGTATTGTAAAGAACCTCAGCACAAAGCAGTTTTGGTTAATGGTAGCTAAATAAATGTGGGGTCACAGCCCATCTTCCTAGCTTTGGCACACAGTGCTATTTTGTAGTTTCAATAAATTGCATCTCCTTACCCTGCCAGTGACAGCCTTTGAGTTCCTGTCTCCTGCATAAATGTACTCATTAACTCATCCTAATCTGCAAATTCTTTTTAAGCATTAGTCTTAGGTACCTATTGTGGGTTAATGCTTTTCAATTAATCTTCACTTCCTTATCATAACAAGGGGGAGACACAGTTCAGTTAAACTCAGAAGCAGACTTCCGAGGTAATGCGGAAGCGATCTTGTTTGCCAGCAGAATTACAGATTAATGCAAAGGCTGGTCTGACAAGTTCCAGTAGCAAGTAACTATGAGGCAGCCTCACCAAAATACATCATCTGGATACAAAAGTTCTAGCAGGAAAACAAAATAAACAGGTCAAAGTTGCAATAGAAGTGTTGTACTGTATTTCCTCAGTGTCATCAAACAAGATCAGTGGAGCAGAACCGAAAGATAGCCAGAAAAATCCTCCAGGAAAAAGTTGACCTCTTCTACAAAGGCGAAGATAGCGATGTTTTTAAAGAGAAGAAAGCAGCAGAGAAGAAGAAGCAAGAGAAAAAAAGAAGAGCAAAGGAAAACCTAGAGAGGAAAAAGCAGTTTAAAGAGATGCTACAATTGGATAGCAAATAAACATGAAGAACCGACTGGCTCTGGTAGGGTAAGGGAGAAGTTTGTCATACCTAAGCACAGTTTTCCTACTAACTATAATGTAGGGTTTCATAAGCACAGCTAAAATATTGAGTAGTGACCTGCTATTACAGTAAGACTGGAGTGTTAAAAGCAGGATGTGTTCTTACATCTGTCTGCCATCATCTCATTGCTCATATTTAGTAATCTGTTCTTCTGCCAAGTTCAAAATATGATAAAGCAAGCAGATCCTTCTGCCTGATACGATAACTTTGGCATTTTAATAGGAGTTCCAGTAAATAAGGAGAACAGACCTTAAAGGTCTTTCCATCCTTACTCAGACAATGCCTCCACTGATAGAAATCCTTCAGAAACAGTGGCCAGGTTTAGATGAGAAATGAAAAGTTGCTTTGTGCTGTTGGTCCTGATGATGGAAACAGATGCACTAATACAAAGAGCCACCAGTCACGGGCTGTCTCCTTCAGATCTGTTAGCTTAACTGCCTGCACAGATGCTCCATCCCTCTCAATTCTGAAAGAATTCTAAACATTACCTTTATGCTTACCTAGAGTGGTGGTGAGCATTGCTGGGGAGCCAGGGAAGGTGCTCCTGCAAGTGAGGGCTCGTCAGACATTTTCTTCCGCTTCAGAGGCAGAATTAGGTCATTAGAGGTAAAGAACAACGTGCATTGGAAGCTGCCTGCCAAGGCAACAGAGTCCAGTTCGTCCAAGCTGTGAAGCAATTAACTTTTCTTCTTAATACTATATTCTCTTCAGGGATTTGTGGCTCTATATGTATTAGATATCCCAGATATCCTGTCTTCCTTAGGATTTAGATTTGGTTGTACTGTAGTGAACTACAGTTCTGTTTATGCTATGCTGCAGTTAAGCTTGGGTATTTCTGTAACTTCACTCATTTTGATAGTTACCCATTTTATGCAGCTGCTTTTCCTTTGTTACTGTTAATTTGGAGCCACCAGTGAAGTATACTTTCCTATTTTAATGCCATTAAAACGCTAATTGCTTAACTAGAGCTTCTCTTTAATTTTCGGACAGAACTCTCACAGACTGCCACTGCGTTCTGACTTTCAACAATGAAGGGAGAGAGCTTCAAGATCCGAAGCTGTTATAAGTATTTTGAAAGCAAGGTACACTACTAGCAGCTGTACCACCTGCTTAGAGAGATCGACCGCATCAAGGGAAACTCCCCAGCAATCCGCAGGCCCGTTCCCTTGTCCTGAATTTGAGCCTCCTGCATGAAGGTTAAGCCTTTGCTTCTCGTATGTAGAGTATGGATCTGATTAAAGTGACTGTAGATACTTTTAATACAAATTGTTAATGAAAATAAGCTTTATTACATCAAGTAATAAATACATACAAAGATGCAAATAACAGTTTTAGTAATTTATCCAGAATTTTCTTTTTTTTTTGTCAAACAAACTGAAATCTCCAGCCTTAATGTAGAAATTAGCTTTTCAGGACGTTGTTATTATTTAATAGGTTTCCCTATTTTCCATATAACTCATGCACTTTAAATGGACTTCAAAGCACTAACAGTCATGCAAATGTTTATGCAAAACGAACAAAAAAGGAAAAGTAAGAGGAGGGGAAGGTTATTTCTAAGCAGGGTCTATGCTGTATGACAAATTGTGACATAGCAGACTACTAGGTACAGCATGCTATTCTGCATTTATTAAAAAAAATCCTTAGAGCTTATGTCAAACTTTGAAAGATTGACCATTTGGGGTTAAGTGAATATAGTGAAAATTAAAATAAACAGAATGGGACTGTGACTGGATAAAAAGAGAACTGAAATATAGCCTGGGAGAGAGAGCATTCCTCTGCATGCAGTTCAGTTTTCATGTTTTAGAAACATTTTAGGGAGTTTTAATGTCTTTACAAAATGCAAACCCTCAGTAAGTTGAAAAATCCTTGTTTTATCATTCTTAACTATACATTTTTGTAAGGGCAAAAAAAAGAAAGATAAAACATTCAAAATAAAGGAATTTGTCTGAACGTTTCAAGAGTCAAAAGGAATAGGTATTACTTTTTCTTCATTAAGAGATGGAAAATCTTGCAACTGCATTGGTGGGCTAGGATCTTGCATTTCGCTCAGTCTCAGCCAAGCATTCCCGAACTAATCCTCTAGCATGAATAATGCCTGCAAAAGAATTGGACATATTTTAAATGATCTCATTAAGGTGACATTTGCAATGACAGTCCACAGAAAGGTTTATGTATTTCTGTCCTGAGTTGCTAAGGCTACCACAGCTTGCCAGAGAAAAGGGAGAGATCCTTCACTTACCTAACATCAGCCACTGCTAAAGAAGTTTGCTTTCCCAAACTGGCATTATAAATTGAAAATAGCCCAAACCAGCCATCAGAGCATTATGAGCTCTGCAGGTCTGCAGTGAGAGGTACAGCTTAACATGCAGTGCAGGTCTATGTACAATCAGGGACTTAATTAGAAAAAAATAAATCTTACCAACCTGTCAGTTATTTTGCTACAATGGGGTGAAAGAAATCCAAAGTTATTTTAGCAAGGTCTAAAAGTCTTAATTAATACCTTGAAATAATTTTCCAAGTGGATGCATTAGAATCCAAGCCTTCAAAAAGTTGCCTAAACACAAGTTGCATCTCTTGTAAATATAGGAGGATATTTTTTATGCTGTGTGCAGAAAGTCACCTCCTAACACTGGCTCAGCTCCCAGTGTAAATCATCGCTGCTTTACATGCTGCCATATCTACTCTAATCTGGTAGACATAATGTGGAATTTTCCACTAAGAGTCCTGTTGCCTTGAGTTCCAGCAATCTGGACCTTGAGTCTTAATCCTGGATCTGAATCTAGGTTCATGTTCACAGAGCTGCCCAAAGAGTAGAGCTCGAGTTAGATTTTATAATAGGAGACAGACAGATTTCTCTCCAACAAGGTTATGTTTTAATGTCAGGAAAAGACAGGTGATTTCTCTGCTCATTCGTGCTCCTTAACAAGGGTGGACAAATGACAATAAGGCAATAGATGAAGTTTCATCTGTATTTAGAGGTAATAGATTCTGTCTCTAGAAGGCTGCTAGCCCAGAGCAGCCTCTACATCCAAGGAGCAGTGATTTGGGACTTGATGTGTGCCAGGCTTCGCAGAGGGTTAAATTGACACAGACAAGTAAAGCTGCATCCCGCAGCTGTGGGAGGCAGAAATGCACACTCAAACCAGTATACTGGGCCTGGATCGGGTGGCAGGACGCCCAGTTTATGCAGCAGAACTACCCTGAATTATGTAGAACACTGGGAATTTGGCCAATTTTAGAGGTCAGCAGCCTTTGTGCTTAGAAGCAGGTGGAGCTGGGGACAGGGACTTTATTCAGCAATAACCTCCACATGGCCATGGAGGCTACAGTCACATGGTTACTCTCAATCATTTCTACTCTCACACTTGCCCATGCTCCTTCAGCCATATGGCTCCCAAAATGCAAAGAGAGGTACGTCTGTGACCAAAAGATGGCAGCAGAAAGTACTTATTTTGGATTTTCTGCAACATTTGCAAGTCAGTCACAGTGGCAGCACTGAATCTTAAACCTACATTAGCTAAGTAAAGACTCGCTGCAGGAAGGAGCAAAACAGCTTTGTCTCAACTAACTGAACTGTTCTGTTCAAAGAACGTCTGCGTCTCTCCCGGTCCCTCTCAGGTTGTCCCTGTTAGCCTATTGCCATTCATGATCTATTAATACTGACTCAGGCGATGCAATAAAGAGAGACTCCAGCAACATTGATTTTAGCTGGGCCAGATTCCACTTACCACTCATCAGCAGACTTTATTGCATCCTTTCCCAGAACAGCTACTAGTCATTTTATTGCACGTCACGGCAGATATATTACTCTCCCGTAATGGTTGAGCCTTAAATAAAGCTTTGTAGTCTTGAGTGAAGGTAAGGGGGATTTGCGAGGTGGTGAAGTTAGTCTGTTACAATAACATTCCCATTCAGGTTCGAATGAATGAGCCAAACTCGGCACAAGGACCAAAGAAAGGGAGAAAAAGGTAACTCCGTATACTGGCAAAGGACAGAGCTGCCAGCGCAACCATTGTCGGTGGCATTCAGGGTCACTCCAGGAGCTGGAGCAGCGGAATGTCCCACTGCTCCTTCAGAAATATCCCTTGCACGTCCCCTGCAGGGGACAATGTCAAGCTGATGTCAGCAGTGGGGAATGTGGGGGTTTCTTTTACACGGCGAGGAAAGGGCATTTCTCTGACCCCTTTTAGCTGACTAAGCAAAGCTAAAGAGACCTCATCAGCCAGGCCTAAAAGCTTCTGCGTCCCTTCCGAGCGGACTGCTAATGACATCCACTTGAAGCAGGTAATGGAGCCTAAGCAGCCCGACACTCCACAGAGAGCAGGATCACGTATGTTTGACATCTCGGTCTGAACAGCTTTCGCTGATAAAACCACCTTGTTTTGCCTGTCTCTCTCTCCAGCAGCCTTAGTGATTTACCACCGCGTAATTCACTGCGTATTTCTCTAATCAAAATGCACTTCAGTAAAGGGTCTTGGGTCAAGTAGGTGGGTGATGTTTATGAGAGGAGTGAACTTGGCTGCATATTTCTGAGGATAGGGAGGAAAGGCAGTTGAAGGGGCAAGCAAGTGACTAGGAACCTGGCAGAACACCTCCAACTGACAACATAAGGGTCCTAAACTAACTTAAAACTACTAACTGAAAATCCCCTTGTGCCCATGAAACACATTTGGCCACTGGTTTATCTATCAAATCCAGCAAGAACAGAGTATACCAAAGTTTCAGTTACTGGTTAATACACCTCGTTTACTAACAAGCCCCAGACAGCTGTCTGCTTTCAAGGGGAAGCACTGTTACGAAGCTGTATAGAAGCAGTCAGCACACAAAGAGTATGGGACATTTGAAAAAAAATCAAACCTTACCTCGTTTTAGCCTCTCCATCGCGCTTTTACTCCCAGCGTACGTGGGTCTGATCTCTTTTCCTAACTCTTCTATGATAGCTAGAAGTTCTGCGTATTTGCTTTGCGGTACTTGACTGCTGCTGGTACCCTGTAGTTGAAAGTAGATTGATCTCAATTAAACGCTGCTAAAAACAAAACAATAAGAACAGACAGCAACTGGAAATTCACAGAGGACCAGAAATAGCCCTGGAAGCCACTTTTTTTTTTTTTTTTTTTAATAAAATTTCCTATTTGTTACATAAACATTATTTTCTTTTTGCCCTTCCTGCT
Organism: Netta rufina; assembly: GCF_964035555.1. Lineage (NCBI taxonomy): Eukaryota > Metazoa > Chordata > Aves > Anseriformes > Anatidae > Netta > Netta rufina. The sequence continues at coordinate 12,568,740 of NC_140141.1, read as the reverse complement.
ACAGTTGGACAAAATGCTACGTGCCCTTCCAAAATCAGGGTTAACTGGGAGGATGCAACTACAAGATTGGAACCTTACGTGAAACAGAAGTTAAATCAGTTCTACAAAAACAGCAAACAGAACTGCTTATTTAACCCTCTCTCTGCTTTTATCAATGTTCAGATGTATGTTCTGTGGAGGAGTTAGCTAGGTAGGGAGAGTGAAGTGTAGATAAAACTGCCCATATGATAAGGGGAATCCTGCAAAGTGGTTAACAAATTTCACAGAAAAACCAGCTGGATTCCTGAAGCTGCCCATAGGAATGTCTGTAACACGCACTTCATGAGACTGTAAATCTTGTGTTATCAGTTTGCCCAAGGAAAACAGTTAAAGGTGTAGGAATATCACTTTTTGAACAAATAATTTTTAAAAATGTCACAGCCCTTCCTAGCAGAACATAACTCAAGACACGGTTCACTGTGACTCAGAAGGGACTAACAGTTAATTAGTAACTAATCTCACTCAGCACTCTGCTTAGTCTAATTTGATCCCAAGACATGTGCGATGAATCAGTCTGCCATTTGGGTTTGATTTCAAACCTTGGTGGGAGGGAGGAACACCTCAGATTACAGGCCACAAGCCACGCAAACCACGCAGACGTAGGGTCGGTGACCTGGTTAAAGCAAAACAAGCAGAGCTGTACCTGCATCCCTTGTGTATACCCTAGGGACGGGGGTCCGTAGTCGTTTATAAGCTGTCTGTACTGCGCAGACGTTGCCATACTTGTGGAGGGAGAGTGAACGCTCCCAGCTGTAGAGAAAAAGAGAAAAAAATCTGTTATTATCTAACGATGGATTAAACGGTTACATCGGGACACGCTTGAGGTAGCTTTTCTCTTTTCTAAAGCTGTAACCTCTCACCTTTGTCTAAGCCGACTAACGCCATGCCAGAGCCACACTATTCCCTCGGAAGAGAACAGTTAAATGAACGCTTCCCCAATGTTTGCTGTACATTTGAAAATAGCACAGCCTGCAACATTATCAGCCCAAATTGTTTGCCTAAGAGTGAAACGGTGTAACATGACAGGTTGTTCTGCTGCGACAAACCAAATATTAAGGAGCCCTATTTTTGCATATATACATTCCACAGAGATGAGTCTAACGTACTGGGCTATTTTTACTTTTTCGGTGCAAGTTATCTGAAAGCAATTTTGCAACTCAAAGTGTCATCACATGGTCAACGCAAGTTACCCTCGGCACTATTTTCAGCCGATGCCAAAACTATTCATAGAGAACAGTCGGTTGAGGTACATGGGATCTGCTGCTCATTTAGTGACATCGGAGGTGAAGAGCACTAGCGTTATTCCTCTTTGTGTGATATCAAACATTTTTAGCAAGTCAAACAGGGCGGCGTAAGTAAACCTAAGGAAAAATAACATCTCTTTGGGTTATGGTTACTTTTTCTAGTGTTATAAAAAAATATGTATACGCATACAGGATTGTGACTCAGCTAAGAGTTAAAGAAGCAGACTCAGATGTGATCATTGGCGAGCTGCTCCAGAAATGAGGAATCAAAACACCTCTCCACCCTGCAATGGGAAGAATTTGGGGTTGAGAAGCAACCTTTAGATTTTTCTTGAAGGCCTTAATTATGCTGCCGCTTTTACAACTGCTTTAGGGGACCTGCTGGTTATGGACTGCGCACTCAGGACGAAGGCGATGTTCGACCTAGCTGCTGCTCTTTTTCACTCTTGCAGCTAAGCGCCCCTGCATCCACTGATGCTGCTGTCTTCGCCTGCAGGCACAGACACAGCCTGTCTGCTGTCGGAAAAAATCTCCCCTCTTACAAACTTCCTTGCTGCAAATTCCCAACTGCCTTCCCCAGGAGGAACAGATCTTATTCACCAGCCTTCATTTGAATCTAAATTAAACTGATGCCAAAAGTCACTGGGGCTCAGAACTATGTAAATCACTAGCTTTGTTTAAAAGTTGCAAGCGATTTCATTCCCTGTTTCCCCTCACTACAAAAAGAAACAGAAAGCCAGTAGTTTGTGAAAAGCACTGCTGAACAGACTCTCCTCCTCAGTTGGGAAGTCTCTTTCCACTTCAGAATTAATCACAGGATATCACTGTGGTGGCGTCTTTGTTAGGAGAAGAGAGCGCGTTCTTAATTTCAACTAGACATGAAATCCTAACGAAGGTAAACTGGGCTGGTCACTAGGTCAACTTAAAAAAAAGGAAGGTTTCTCTGTCTTTAACTAAGCGAAATTTTCTGGCTTTACAGTGTGCGTTTCTGTTACTACAGTCTCACGTGGAGCTAATTGTCACATTTTGCTGAAGCATGGTAAAAAAAACTAAACACACCCATGGAGTACGGCTCCTGCACTGTGAAGAAACAGCACGGATGCCAGCTCTGCTCTCAATCAGTTCTTCACATTATCAGCTCGAAATGCATGCACAATTGCAAGATTTCTGTACTTACAACTCAGCCAGTATTTCACGTCCAGATGACTGAATTTCAACACTTATCAAACACAGCACAACAGCAAACCGCATCTTTCCTCCAAAGATTTCAAAATGCTCCAAAAACCTTAACAAACCCTTTGTGCTATACAGTAGGAAGGTTTAATTACCTCGATTAAGTAAAGAAAGACTTAAGCGATTTTTCCTCACGTACAATAAAACAAAAGACCCATCCTGTAAGGACTTGTTCCTAAGCTGTTCCTGCAGGCAGTCACCCATCATGCACACAAGCCCTGGGAGCTCAAACTGGTTCTGAACCAAGGCAAGGACTTGGTTTTCGTTCTGCTGAGTGGGTAAATCGGGATGCCCGAGCCTGGTCATCCAAGACCATTTTCCACCACCCTACCAGTTAATGCCAGTATCGATGGTAATTGTTTCAGGTCACGCTGATTGAAACAACTACACGTGCTTCGTCTGTATGAAATAACACCACAGGGCATGTCGAGGTAAGAGAGAAAGCCCTACAAGAAACACGACGTGGCAAAACAAAGCAGTGAATCCGGGGCCAACCCAAGCTTGGCGGACACAAGGCGCTGCAGTGGACAGGAGCCGGCCTCGGCACGGGAGCACGAAGCCAGGAATGACTCAATCAGCACTCAACTACGAAAAGAAACGAGGAGAACTTTGACCAGGCAGCGATGAGTAAGAACCTGCCACTGGAGTCTGAGCATCACCGCCGACAGGAATCAGCAGTCAGCTCGGTGGCGGGTGCCGCTTCGCAGCCAGGGGTGCTGTATTGTCTCCCGTACCCAGGCGTATGCAGAGCTGTGCTGCAGACACTAGAGGCCATCGCTGAGTACGGCGTGCCCTGCCAAATGACAGATCGTGGTAACCATGGTGAGTTTACCCGTTTCTTTGCAGTCTGCATCAAAAATGTAATAAGACATAATGCCATGCGCCGACCACTTTATCAGCAGCAGCAGGCCCGGAGAACAAAGAAAAGGATTCAACTTGGCCGTGGCACCGGGCTCCGCACACCCGTGCCAGAAGTTGCGCCACTCAAACTCTGCTGGAGGGAAAGGAAAACGAAAAATCCCTGATTTCACCTCAATTCAGGATGATGCAATCGTGAACCTGAAATTAATTGTGGGGGTATCATTATCTCGCAGGGTAATGGACCTTAGGCTTTTTGACCTATCACTCCGTATGTTAATCTCGAGGAGAAGCCGTGGGTCTTAGATGCCTATTAGTCAATTAACCCAAAATACATCTGCCATCTGCATGTCTGAACATCCTGTACGTCTCAGATTTTAAAAAAATAAATATATCGCCAGCTACTGCTATTACTGTTAGGAAGCAAAATTAGGCCAGCGAGTCTCGCAGTCAAGACCCAGTCAAAAATCAGTTTAATGATTAGGTATTCACTAGAGAGGAAAAAAGGAGGGGGGATCTAAACAGGCTTGCTCTCTCATGTTAAAATAACAATGGAGACAAGACAGTTACGAATTGACAGGATCGAAAAGGGAGTGTGCTTGGCACTGAATTCGAGTGACACCGTGTATCACCTCCCAAATTGCCTCAGCGCTTGCTGCTGTTTAAAACCTAAATTAATGTACACACTTTCCTCCCTCCACTTTCCTAATTAAATGTATACAAAACCTTTTATATACCCATTTATTCTTGTGCCAACAATGTCTTTTATTTCTGTATTCACACAGAAGACTGACAGAAGCAGTTTTTTCCCCACAAAAATACGGTGATTTTCTTGTTAATCAATATTACCCTTTACCAATGGGTGGGTAGGGAGAGGTCTACAATACAGCAAAAAGAAATGAGATTTTTTTGCCAAGATCTCTTCCTTCCAGTGGTCTCTCACAGCCCCGGTGAACACCCTGGAAGACAAAGGACCAAGAACCAACCTTTGTTAGCCAGAACTCCCACTGACCAGGAATCTCCCCATTAATTTCCAATAGGTTTGTAGGGATCCATTCGGTTCCTCCGCTACTGCTTCCGACCCAATTTGCCAGTCTTGAGTTTTAATTCTTAATTGCTGTTGCTCGCTGGAGAAGTAACTGGAAAGGCAGCTTACTGTGCACCCCGCAAGGAAGCAGTGGGAGCAGGAACGCTGGGGGTACTCTTACCTGATCTGCTCCCAGCAGATGCCATGGCATCCACGCAGCTCCTACAGCACCCGGTTTAATTTGCACAAACAGCAAGGAATCACAAAAATCAGGAATAGTTCCTCAACTCAACAAGTTACTCCCATAAAACTGACTTGGGCAAGTAGAGCCAACCCCACTGGATATCTGTTTCTCTACCACCTGCACATTGTAAGGTCCTATAAAGCTCCATGTGTAAGCTCCTGCCATTTTACTGACTCTGTATTCAGGAACACGATGGTATCTAAGAAGAGATCCCTGCAGGTATGCAGGATGAGACAGCCAGGAGTTTACCTGCGAGGACGTAACTGCTGCCCTAAAATGGCCAAGTTTGCAGCAGAACACATGAGAAGCGTTCACGTGAGCTGCTCCCAACGTACACCACGGGGCAAGTACCTTCCAGCCCGGGGAGAGACAAAACCCATTGCAGAGCAGCCGCTTCTGCAGCGGGTATTTGCACACAGCCTGAAACACAGCTGTAGTGTTCTGCCTGGCTACGAGAACATTTGACTCCCTAGCCCTCTGCGCACTTTGGCTGAAGCTCAGCGAGAGCTGAACTTCATCCATCCGCGGGCCACCACATGCGTGTCTGCACAAGCAGATCTACGGCACAGCCAAGCAACACACCGAGCTGTGCAGGAGCTGCCAACCCAGAGCAAAAAATGCTGACAACCCCTATTTCCCCCAGCCCTCCAATAAAGTTTTTTTTAATTTAAAATAATGGACCCCGTTCTCATTTGCACAAAACGTTCCTTATAGGACTGGCTGTGAAAGTTAGATTTTCACCCACTATTTCCCCCCTCAAACAGCCCGTGTGGTAGAAACAGACCTTTCTTTGAATAAAACTATTTCATTAAAAAAAAAAAAAATCCAGCACGCACATATAAATATGTTCTCAAGAACTAGGACATTCTTTACCGTAACAGCCAGAGGCCTTGCTCTTTTGATCTGTCACACTCTGGGCCTTTCCTCTGGTACTCTCGTTCCATTTAATCTTTCCATGTGGATAACGGCCATGTTTTATGTCTGCTCTTTCTTCCTCCTCCCTCGCTTTTTTTTTTTTTAATCAGAAAAACAAAAGACAGTCCCTCAGACTCCCCACCATTCTTCTTTTCTAGCTTAAGATGGGCAATTTCTACATTACTGAGGGGGAATCACAATGGGAATGGTTCAAACGGTCTAACCATTTAAGATGTGTATACCACATGTAGCTGGAGTGAGGGGGTAGGATTTAGGACTAGATTTTAGTCTGGTCCTCCAGACCAGTGTTTGCACCACGGATATGGCTCGAAGTTGTCTTTGGTTTGGGCCCTATGTTCCCATTAAAGGATGCAGTGCCAGCGTTGCACAACTGGAGCGCAGCTTCTGGTTTACTTTTATGTAAAAGGAATGAAGTTTGCATGAACCAAAACCACCCTGTAACTCAACCAACAAGTGGTGGGTGGGGACGATGAGGAGATTTGCTGGTTGTGAAAACCATACCGTTCATTGCTTTGAACCTAAGCGCTCTGGTAGACAAAGCCAAAAGTGCCAGCTTTCTAAATGTCCCAACAAGTCCACTCAAAAATTGCTAATTCTGAAACATACTTACTGTGTTTCTTTTCAGCCTGCTCTTTACCTCACGTGGATTTCAAGTAAACAGGGAACCAGCAAATTTCAGATTGAATCTTGAGGGTTTGAGGATGGAATATCAGCTACGTATCCTAAAAACTATCCCCTCTGCTAAGACGTGAACACTTTGCTCCCTGCATTGCTTACGGCAGCATTCCTTCCAGCACTCCCACTCTAAAAACCAGCTTCTCAATCTGGACAATATGAAACCTCAGCTGTCTGCAAAGGGTGACAAGCAAGGCATTTGCTCATGCGAGTGTGCACTGCAGTCTTAATAAGGAATGACCCAGTAGTGTGCTTGGTTTCACCTCGCAGGACTGGATGAAATTGGTCTCTCCAGTTGCAAGAAACAGCCTCGGTTCGGGAAGTTCTTTCTGGTTCACCTCTCAGCAAGAATTTGTGCTGTTCACCACGAGGCTCCTGCTTGCTGTGGGGTGCAGCAGGTGCTCTGTCGGCCCTGTTGGTCCTCAGCTGAGGCAGTGCCTGCTGCACAGGGCACAGCTCCTTCCTTCCCTTGTCGCAGTCTGACGGAATTTGTTTCCCCAGATCCTACACACGCAGGTTTTTAAGCTTTATGACAGGAGTAGGGGTTTGTCTCAATGCCTGCCATTTTTGCAAGAATTGGGATAAAACCAAAGGAATACCCCAAGCTCTTTCTGCTGGCTTCTGGATCTTAAAACTACTGTTCTCAAACCTGTGCATACTCTGAACAAAATGCTGGTTAATATCTCCGACAGAGCCAGAAAATGCCTAGAAACAGGGAAAATAACAGAAGTATAGAATCACAGAATGGTCTGGGCTGCCCCTGGCCCCATTCAGCCTGGCCTTGAGCACCCCCAGGGACGGGGCACCCACAGCTCCTCTGCCTCGCCGCCCTCTGAGTGAAAATTCCTCCTCAACACTTCACCTGAACCTGCCCTGTTTAGTTTAAAATCGTTCCCCCAGCCACACACCCCCAGCTCCCGGCTGGCCCCACAGCGGAGCCGCCCCGGCCTCCCAGCACCCCGCGGCCTCCTCTGGCCCCGCTCCAGCAGCTCCGCGTCCTTCTGGCGCTGGGGCCCCTCCAGGTGGGGCCTCACGGGGGCGAGCAGAAGGGGACGATCCCCTCCCTCGCCACTCTGCTTCCAATGAGGCCCAGGGGACCGTTGGGTGCTGGGCTGCCAGTGCACGGTGCCGGCTCGTGTCCTCTCGAGCCTGGGCAGTCCCTCTGGGTGGCAGCTCTCCCCTCTGAGGTATTGATGGCACCACAGAGCTCGGGGTCACCCGCTGACTTGCTGAGGGTGCCCACAATGCTGCACGTCACCGACAAAGACATTAAACAGCTCCGGTCCCAACACCGCCCTGTGAGGGACGCCACCCGTCACCGGTCTCCACCTGGACATGGAGCCGCTGACCACAGCTCTCTGAGAGCGGCCATCTGGGCAGCGACTGCGACCACCCAGCCCAAATATAAACTAAAAACCAGCAGTCTACAAACTGCACGGCTGCTGTAAAGCTCTCTGCTCCCACCGAAGTCGATGGAGAAGCCCCGCTTTACCTCAGCGCTTCGGCCGGCCCTCTCGCAGAGGAGCTGAGCTGAACAATATAAAGCACAAGGCGAGGAGGAAGCTGTGCCTTGCAGGGCTCAGCACAATAAGCAAGAGAATAAAAACAAAATGCTGCTGTTAGAAAGGGTAACAGAGGCTCTCCTGGGACACGGCAGGGCCAGGTGAGGCTGGAAGGAAAAGCTGCAGCAGCACAGGTCCTGCTTACCTGCCGTGCAGGGAAGGTGCTTGTGAGGGAGGTTAAATGGGGCTCCCCGAGCACAGGCAGTTTGGAAGCGACAGCACTAAAAGCAGAGGGCAGATTCCCAGAGCACAGGCACCCCAGGAGGGAGATGGATAATTTGGCCAAAACACTATGAGCCTGGCTGCAGGCACCCCTTGAAGGGTGTCACCAGTGACCCGGGCAAGGCGAGGAGGAACAGGCACTGAATCCTGCTGCGCCACCACGACCTCCTTCCCACAGCCTGGTGTGAGGCAGAGCAGTCGGCGCCCGGATGCCTCCAGCATCCTGACTCACTTGCGGAGCAGCTGCGTCTTCCTCACCCGCAGCCATCCCCGACCTGCCCACGGAGCCTTCCTCCCAAACTGCCCCCGTCCCGAGGCAGCCCCTCTCCCCCAGGACTTCAGCCCAGGTTTCTAAGTCCCCAGCACGCTCCCGTGCCAGGACGGAGCACAGTCACCCACCAAGCACGACTGCTTCACCTCACCGGGCCACTCACTGAGCGCAGTTTAAGCACGATTTCGCAGGGCAGCCGCTCTCCGGCTAAACTTGAAAGGAGTTAGCTCTGCAGCGAGGACGCGGCTCCAGGAGCTGAGCCTGCCCAAGCACTCCTGCACCAGAAGCCCTGCACTGCAGGGAAGCAGCGTTACCTCCCAGAGGAAAATCCCTGCGAGATCCACAGCTGGCCAGAGCCCTCCGTCGGCTGAGACCAAAATACTCAGCATGCACACGGAGAGGCTTCTGCAGGGCTGGTTTCAGGCCAAAAGGGACAGATTTCCTGTTTTCCTCTCCTCTGCAGGACGGGGGAGGGGGGTTCCTTCACCCCAGGTTTAGAAGCGACCCTGGGATTTCTGCTCCCGGCTTTGGGGGCATTCAGTGCAAGCACAATAGCGAAGCAATCTCCTGCAACTCAGAATCAAGCTCCAGAAAGGAGGGGGCCATCTGCAGTCATATCACTCCGAACGCGATATGTGCAACTGCAAGGACTGCTTTGTCTAACTCCCTTGGCCTTAGGCCACGGTGCTGGCAATACCACTAGCTAGAGGAAGAGCTGGTGCGTGAGGATAATGGCAGAAGACAGGGAGGGAAGAGAGAGCCCATTTTGGATTCCGAGGAGGACGTTCTTTCATTGAAAAGATTCTGGGGGTGTTGAGGATGATCCGAACTGAGGAGAGAGGACAACTTAGACAAGAATAGTTCTAACATGACAGCGAACTGCCACTAACTTGCCATTACGGGAGGGGGATAAAAAAAAAAAAAAGGAAGGGGGGGGGTAGGAAAGATAAAACTGCCTGAAAGAATCTAAAACCCCGATCGCAGCAGGAGCGTTAGAAAGCACACGGGCACGGCAGCAGGAGGACCGGAGGCAGAAACTTCACCGCTCAGCTCGTGCCGTGAGCGGCAAGCTCGCAGCCCTCACCAGCAGAGCAGCCAGCCCCGGGTCCCCCCACGGCACAACCTAACCCGCACCCCTCACCCACCACCGCAAAATACCACCTTTGTTCCCCCTGCAATTTTACGGCTGTTCTGGAGCGCCAGGCACAGGTTCTCGTGGGAGCCGGCAGGAGAACGGTTTCCCTTGCTGGGCTTTGTTTTGTTTCTTTCTTTTTTTTTTTTTTTTTTCGCCCTCCGGTGACACTTCTGCTTTTTGTCAAAAATCCTCAGCACATCCCCTGCTTCCTGACCCCCTTGGCGGGGCGGCGCGCGGCCCCACGGCAATCCCCACGCTGCTGCCCGGCTCGCCGAGCCCTCTGGCGCTCACAGCCCCACCGAGCTCAGCTCCAAGCAGGATCGGAGCACGCAGGATCAGATCCCGCACGCAGGCAGCTAAGGCACGGGGACCTTGGCTCCTGCACCAGCCGGTGACAATTCCTCACCGTAAAATAAGCTCGCCGCTCTCCCAATAGCTAGGGCAGAGGTGCACCTCGCTAATCCCTTTCGTTCACCCACATCCCAGGATTACGACCACGCACCGGGGCAAGATCTCCCTCCCTCCTACACCGAGCAGCCAAACTTTCCCCTTCTCAAAAATCAAAGAAATTAAAAAAAAAAAAATCAGCCTTTCTGCCTGCGGACAGTCTGGTGGCATCCCCGCTGGCTGGCGCAGCAGGGGAAGGGAGACGGGAATATTAATTTTAAGTCGGCACTTAAACTTCTCCATTTTGGTTCGGTTTAATACGAGCGAGATCCCCTCCAAATTATCCCAGAGCCGAGCGATCGCTGCTGCGGCTTTGTTCGGGCTGCAGCGGGGCGGCCGCGCACCCTGAGGCGCAGACCCCAGCACCCACCCGCCCTCACCTCTGGAAGGCAAGGGGAGGGGGAAAAAAAAATAAATAAAAGGAAAAAAAGTTAATCCCATCAAGGAAACTTTTCAGAGAGGAAAGTTGGAAAGGCTCCCGTATGGATCCAAGGAGGTGGGGGGGGGGGATAAGGAGTGGTTTTGGGGGAAATAAAGAGGAATTCCCGTGCACCCCCATACACACACACACTTCCAAAAATATTTGGGGGTGAGCGGGGAGGGCTCGCCCGCCGGGGGCCACCCCGCCGAGCTTCGGCCGCTGAGGGGCAGCGGGGAACCGAACCGAGACACCCCCCCCCGACCCCCCTCAGCGGCGGCGGAGGGAGCGGGGCCGGGGTCCCGGGCGGCCCCTCAGCCCCTGAGGAGCGTGAGGCGAGGCGAGGCGCGGGGCGAGCGGCACTTGCGGCGTCCCGCCAGCAGCGGTCCTCGCTGAGGCGCCGCCGGAATATTCCTGATCCAGATCAATCAGCCGCCCCGGGGAGCCGGGCATGGAGGAAAAAGCCGGCGGCCGGAGGAGAGCCCCCCCCGCTCCCTCCCTCCTTCCCTCATCTCCTCCCCTTCCCCGGCGGCGGCTGAGGCGGCGGAGGCGGCTCGGGGGGCGGCTCGCGGCGCCCCCGCGGAGGGGCGGCGCGGGGCGGGCGAGCGCCCGGTAATGGCGGCGCGGAGCCGGGCGCGGGGAGCTGGCTGCCCCGCCATCGCGGGACCGGGCACCGCAACTCGAAGCCGGGGCTGGCCGCGGGGCTGCCGGGGGTTGGGGTGGGGGGGGGGCCGGCACAGCGGAGCCCCCCGCCGCACGCCTCCCAAAAACTTGGCACCCAGTTGACTTACCCGGGGTGAGGGGAGTCCCGGGGATGTGGGCGTTCAAGTTGGGCTTGTAGGACATTCCCAGAGACATGGCCAGCGGGGGCGAGGAGGAGGAGGAGGAGGAGGAAGGAGGAGAAGAGGCGTCCCGAAATTCCCCGAAGCGTCTCCGCGTCTCTCCCAGACACTTTGGGTTGTTTACAGCGGTAGCAGGCACCGGCAAATATGGCCGTCAGTTATATTGACACCCACAATGCAATATATCATCCATACATCATGAGGAGACGCCGATCCCAAAACTTTAGGGGAGACGAGGCAGCCGCCCGCCGCCCGCCGCCGCCGCCCCGCGCACCGAGGCGCGGCGGGGGCGCGGAGGGGGCGCGGCGGCGGGGGGGTGCCGCCGCCATCCCCTCCCAGACAATGGAGCTCCCCTCAGGGACGCCGCCGCCGGAGGAGCCGGGGCGGGGAGGGAGAGAAGGAGGGGAGAGGAGGGGAGAGGAGGCGGTAGAGGAGAGAAGGGGGGGAGAGAGAAGCCGGGAAGGGGGGGGGGGGGCGTTTTAATCAACTTCGCAAACTTTGGCCGCAAACTTCGCCTCCGCCACGGCCCTGCCCGCGCCGTGAGGGGAAGGGCTGCAGCCCCCCGCCCGCACTCACCGGGCCCAGCGCTGCCCCCCCCACACACACCGATTTCTGTGGAAAATACCTGTTGATAATTTTAGAATATCGTGTTTTTTTCTCCCCTCGGATGCCGCCAAGGAAAATTCCGCCTTTATTTTATTTTATTTTTTGCTTTCTTTCAGACCGCTTATTATCTACCCGCCTGAAGGTTGAAGGTCGACGGTAGATTGCGGCTTCTGAGGGATTAAAAAATAAATATTTTTGTTCGTAATGGACTCGATTTCTGCTTGCGAGCAGCTGTAAGCTTGCCCACCAAATATATATATTTACTTTTCTAAATTTGCGGGATAAATTATGAAGCTTTTTAGCCTGCGTCTGCCACTCCACAACTCATCTTCCATCCTCTATCATCATTACATTGCTGGGGTTTTATTAATATACAACCACTCAGGAGGTGGATAACCCCTCCGAGGGTACACTGCCCGACCTGAGACCCCCAAGGTGAGACCCCCATCTCTTACCAGAAGCCACTCCAGGAGCAGTGAGGGTGCCTGCAGTTTTATTGCCCAGGCTAACGTCTGCCCAGTGCAATCTGCTGCTTTCAGTGCCAGAGATGGCAAAGGCAGGGAGCCCAGTCCCACTCCTTGGAAGTCAGGGGCAAATTCCTTTGAAGTGACGCTGGTTCAGGCCTGTAGCATCTCTGGTCGAGGGCTGCTCTGCCAAGGGAGGCAGAGAGCATCTCCCTCACACAGACACAGAAAAAAATGGTGGGGCAGCTGGGTGATTTCCTCAGCAGGGAGAAGAATTGAGCGAGCCAGATATTGAGCTCACCAGCTCATGCCCTAACAACTGCACGCTGCGTGAAAGAAGCACCTGAAAATTAGGACATACATAAATTTATTACAGTTTTGTATTTTACCTCACGTCCAAGTGCACGACTGCAGCTATTGTGGTGAAGCCCAGAGTAGCACAGATTACTCTTACAAGTGATCTGTGCTCTCACCTCTCAGAGAGGGGACCTGAGAGCCCCAAGCACAGAATTATATGCTAGTGACAGTATTTTGACAGCGGTGCACAGGGCTTCAAGAGTGTAATTCTCATGAGTCCTGAAAGATTTTGCAGGTAAACCCTCACACCCCGCACTGTGTCATTTAGAAGTCTGCATCCCTAAAACTTCGCATTCAGCTTTGTAAATCGCTGCCTGCCTGCTGGTTCCTGGACGGGCAGCGAAGTCCTGCAGGCGAGGGGCACGCCGTGCTGGGATTTTCCATTGCTGCGTGGTTGTTTACAGCCACACCAAGTGAGTGCGAAATGGGAGTGTTCAGAGCCTGCCGTGTTTTTCACGGCTTTGCACCAACTCTAAAAAACTGCACTCAGGGCAATGCTGTGAAGAACAAGATCTCCTGTGTTTTGCCTGGTTTTATAATGATGGCTTAAAAATATACGATATTCCGGGACATGGGTGGGGTGGCATAAGGAGATGATTTGGTAAAGATTAACCTTTTTTCAGCCCAAGATATTACTAGCTTTGGAGGAAACTGATTTAGCGTGAGATGCTCAGGCTTGTAGGGCCAGAGTACTTGCCCTGTAAGTGGGAACCCAGTAATACCACAGCATCACTCAGTCTCAGTATTTTATGTCTGCTCTTCTGTTCTCCTGGTGAACGATCTCCTGGTCTTACTGCTTGGCCTCTGAAGTTATGCAAGCTCCAACTGCCTTTGCTGGCTGCCTGTTGATTTTTGCAGATACCGCGGACGTTGGCTTGGATAGGAAGTACCTACAAGTTCTTCCTATCTGCCATGTGCTCTGTGGAGTTTTACTGAAGTTATTTTGAGCCAGGTGTGGCCACAATAAAACCACCACCATGCTTGGGCCCCAGGATGACAGTTTAGCTGGGTGACCACAGACTCGAGCTCCCGCGGAGGGGCTGCCTGCAGTTTCAACTTCTTTTGCATCACGGCATGGCTTGCGCTGCTGAGGGTTTTGTTCTGCCCCTGCATTGAGGGTAGCAGCTACAGTTCCAGCAGCCTTTGTGCTCCAGGCTGCTGACAGCAAGCTGCAGGTCTCTGCTCTGCAAACTGATGGCACAGCCTTGTTTACTGACAGCAAAAGCAGCTCTTAATCACCAAGTGGCCAAGTCATAGTGCAGGAAATACAGCAGAGCAATTTTCTCTCACACGTGACATGTTTCAAGCCTTCTCCACACTAAGAAGTAACTTAAAAATAAATGTTCCTATGTTTTTCAGCAAGGGAAAATGGACAGTAAGAGGTGCCTGTCTCTGCAGTCATCTGCAATTCCACTCACACGCTGCCACAACACCTCCCGTATTTTCCAGGCACACCAACCTCTTTCTCAGTGGTGTTAAGATCTGCAGCTTTCGCCCTGTTCCCCCCCATTTTTTTTTTTCCTTTGTGTCATCTCAGTTTCCTCTCCTGGTTTGACTTTCTCACCTCTGCTCCTCCCAAACCACTGGGAATACTCGGCAGCCAGGGTTTCCACGGAGTGAGCCTTCCAGCCCCTGCTCAGCCAAGCTCTGACTGACATCGAGGAGGTTTTCCCTTCGCAAAGCTCTGCGAGGTTGGATGCCGAACCCCTCTGGCAAGGGTGTAGGGAGCACAAATGCAAAGTGTGATGTTGGAAGGCGCAGGCAGCTGGCTGTCAGGACGGCTCTCCAAGGCAGAGAGGGACCTTGGCCCATGCTTCAAGACAAACTCATTTGTCCCCTTGCATCTGGAAATCAAACTAATAACCATCAGTGCCTGCAGAGCTATGCTGCAGCACACTCCGAGACGAGACCTGTGAATAGAGTGTAAACGAGTCTTGTTTCTTATCTTCTTGGGTGAAATGAACAATGAGAAGAATGAAAGATGGCACAGCAAGCCCCTGTTTTTTTGCTGGTATGTCTTTGACATGTAAAACATTACATGCGCGCATTAATTTCAATGTAATTAATTGTTGTCAAGTTTAATGAATTGAGTGACTTGGGGATGTTCTGACACTCACCACTGAGATCCATGCAGCAGTGAGAGGAAAGATATGGGAAGTTTGTTCCTTTTTCTGCGGGGAGTTCATATTTAAATATTTATCCCCACATTTCCAGGGAGGCAGCATCATAAATAGAATAAACATAAAGGTACCCACAAGTTTCTGAGCACTAATTTCATCTGCAAGTCTCCAAACTGTTCTTTGGTACTAAAACTAAGACAAATGTCTAAAACAAAGTGAAAAGTCCCTGCTTGGCCCAGGCTGAAAATGAAGCCTTTGAATTCCTGAGTGTGGGTGGGTTTAACCCCTTTGAAGAGCACAAGTGGTCGATGCATACCCCGAGGCTGCTCCCTCCAAATCGGCGAGGCTGCAGGCTGGGAATATGCAGTGACTGCAGCAGGATTTATCCAGTCTTGGGGCAAAGACATACAAAGCAGCTTCCTGCAGCGCTGCTTATTTTGCCTGATACATACCAGCAGCTCTGGGGGCTCAGCACCACGGGTAACCTGGGGAAGCCCAGGCCTGTGCCATGCTGCACTGTGCTGCACGTATGGCTTGGGCTTCAGGCCCGTGCTGTGCTGCACAGCTCCGTGGCTGCAGGCTGACCTTGGCCAGCTCACAACAAAGGAACCTGCAGGCGAGTCCCACTTCATACCAGCGATTACACCACCTGCGTGGCCTTGCCTTTATCTAGAAGTGCAGAAAGTTCTCGTGTGAACATCCTTTCTGTTTGACAGAAAGGACAAGCAGAATTGTTTTCTTTCCAGAAAAGCCTGTAGCAGCTTGAATGACCGAAAATGGGCTAACTCTTTCCACAGCCCCGGCATGCTGCACGCCTTTCAATACTGAACAACTCCACATTCCCGCATCTGAAGGGACGTAAGTTTATCTGCACTGTTTTCTCTTTCTTTTTAGCATTAGCTCTAGCAAATAACATTTTAAAAGACACTTTCCAGAGCCAAACACCTTCCTCACTGATCGTAATGAACCAGCACTTCCTGGTGCAGAACACCTCCTGCCCCAGGCCCTGCTCCAGGGATGCTCCCAGGGTCGTCTGGGACGCTGACAATGAGGGCAAATTGCGCATTTTATCCTTTTCGGCTCCATTGTTGCTCCCTTATCAGCTTGCTACAGCTCCTCACACTGCTGTCTCTGTTCCCTGCAACTGCATCCTCCAGGTTTCCGTCCTGCTCATTTTGTTTCCAAGAGAAAGCTGACAGCCCTTGGTATCCCTCCACTATAATCTGCTTTCTGGCTGATGTTGGCTGCTTACTGCCCCGTCCTCATCAAAATGCACAAGGAACGCTCGATCCTGGATAGAAATACAGATTCCCTAGTTCTACTCTGATACCTTTTCTCCCTGAAATACCCCTGAAAGGACTGGATTGCTCCCCCCAGCGGGAAGCAGCCCTCTGAGACCCTCTGCGAGGGGGGCTGCGATGCAGTGTGACGAATCCAAGAACTCTGCCGCAGCAGCAGCGAGCCAGGCCCCAGGAAATCCTCTTCCAGCGCCTGGCCCGCATCAGCAGACAGGCTCGCTGTGATTTTGGATATAAGTTTGGACGCCTATTCCGGACAGACTCCCCCATAAATTCTGCCAGATAAACTTTTTCCCAGCCGAGCCCTGCTCCCCACTTTCAGATGGTTCCTCCCAGGCCAGATGCCATATTATCTGGAGTGACTTTTCCCTCCCAGCCCTGTTTTCCTCCTACTCCTGAGCCCTTTGTCTGTCTGCCAAGTGGAACAGCCCTGCCAGGCAGACAGCTGCTCGGCATCGCTGCGCGGGTGCTGCCCTATGGGCCGAGGAGCTGCTTCCAGGCTCGTTCCATCTTTGAGGGGGATGCTGTGCCTGAGAAATGGCGTGTGCAGGAAGGAGGGAAAAACGAGCACCTGTAAAGGTGTCAGAAGGGACTGGAAACGTTTAAGATAAAGAGGCCTTAATGCTGCTTGGGTTTGCCTAAGAGACAGTGTGAGGAACGAGGCTGCTCCCTCCTGCTCTGGCTGGAGGTCTCCCTGGAGGACCGCAGCCCAGCACTGAGAAGTTTCCAAGCCCTCAGCCACAAAAGCGCAGGCCTGGAATCTCTCTAATGAGAGTTTTCCTCTTTGCCAGGCGAGCAAGCACCAGGCACCAATATCAAAACCAGCCAGATTCCAATGAAAACCAGCAAAGAAAATACGAACGGAAAGGAAATCGGTCTGCTGGTTAAGCCCAGGCAAATAGAGGCACGGAGCCCTGCAGCAAGCAGGACGGCCCTGCTGGGAGGGAGAGGCTGGCAGCTCCACCGAGGCTGCTCCTCCTTCGCTGCTCGCAGGGACAGCTCACCGCCTGCAGAGCATCCCGCATCGTCTTCCCAGACAGGCAAGGGCTCCACCCTGCCCCATGCCTTCAGTTTGCCTGCAAGGACTCTCCCTTCTTGCCCTGCGGGCTGGACTCCTGCTTCCCTCCCACTCCCAAGCCCTTGAAGGCCGAGCCAAGGCGGGCGGCGCGGCCCAGGGCGCAGTCAGCTGGCACCGCTGCCCTGCCTCTGCCTCCCGCCCTGTGGGCCCCGGGCGGCAGCACCCCGCCCTTTGGCTGGGGCAGATGAGGTTTGGAGACTTGCTTTCATCCCAGCCCTGTCTGGGAAAGCTCCTGAACCTGCTCTGCAGCTGAGAAGTGGAGGGATCCGCAGCAAAGCCGTGTGCCGGCCGCCTGAAGTGCTTCCCCTTCGTGGGCTGTGACCGGCAGTGTCAGACACCCCCGTGCCCAAATTCGAGTGGTGCGCAATAAGCGGCCCTGTGACAGCTGCGATGGCTGCAGGATCTCGTTTCCTTTTGGAACCATGCACTGGGGTTAAGCTTTTGGCTTTTGTGGCTTCACAGAAACCCTTCCAAGTGCAAACCGAGTGTCACCAGACCCGCGACATCTTCCTGAAGCAAATAATGGAGGGACACCAACTCGCCAGTCCCTCAGCCTCCTTGCGACATCAAGCTTCGAGCCTGATGGGAGCATCCCCAATTGTTTTGTTATTGGTCATTTGAGCAGAGGAAGTGGAGGAGAGAGTAGAAGCAAAGCCCAGGGATGGAAAATGGAAATGACTGCGAGGAAAGGAATGTGGAGCTTCACAACAACTTGGGGAGAGGAGAGCAGAGCAGGGAGAAGGGGGAAGGAGGAAAACCTGAGGGTAAATCGCAGCAATGCCATTGCAGATTCTTGCAGAACGTAGTCCCAAGTCAGTGATGGGCTGTGGTCTCCAGGCAGGCTGTGTGATACTGCCTGCAAACCCCTTCTCCCCATACAGAAGCAGAGAGAGGCTCAGGTTCCCCCACAGTCTCCCTGGAGCAGAGATGCTGTGTGTTATCCCCACAGAGCCACCAGCCAGCCTGGCAGTGGCCGTGCCAGCTCACCTGGGGCTCTCCATGCACAGGAGCATGAGGGACAACCCCAGATGTGGAGGATTTACAGCCCTGGCAGATGCTCGTCACAGGAGCGAGCGTCACCTGTAATTTAAATAGCGCAGGCTGAGGCTCGGAGACCTGACAGCAGCCCCACACAACATGGCTGAGGCAGGAGCCCAGTGCAAAGCCCCCAAGACCCTGAAGGAGCCACTGCCCTCCTGCTGCTGCCCAGAAAGGGGAGGCCACAGCATCCTCTCCTCCCCAGGAGTATGCTGGCCTGGGACAGGCTTTTCTCTTGCCAGGGAAGGAAGGAAATGCCAGTGTTGGCTCAAGTCCACTCTGAGAAGCAGCAAATGGCCAGCGGGACATGCGCAGCTCAGCTGCTGTCCTGCAGCCCCCAGGCCCAAGCTGTGGATGGACAAATTGAGTCCCCCCAAAAAAAAAAAATCAGGTAGGAGCTGGCACCAAGAAAGGCCCCGTCCGAGAGGTGCGAGCGTGGCGCAGCACTGGGTGCTCCCAAAGCCTCTTGCACTGAGGGCAGTGCCAGCAGGTTGTGGAGGCAGCGGCAGGCCCAGATCTGCACTCTGCTTTCGTTGCTCACATCTCCGTTTTTATTCACTCCAACTAACTTCAGGGGAGATCTTACCTAGAAGTAATTAAAGTGCTGGCACCCTGGTTCATGACTTAACTTGGCCGCTCTGGCTAAGCTGATACAGATCTCTGTTTCGTGCCCTGCAATTCACTGTGAATTCAGCAGGCACAATCAATTCTCCTGGCTTGTAAGTGTGTAACGGGACCTCAAGTAAGGAACAAATAAACTAGACCGGGACTTCCAAGAGTAGAGGCCATCAGCTCACTGGCTGCCTCTCTGGCATTTTTAAGGTGTATTAAATACGTAAATACAAACACACATTCATACACACACAAAGCAAACAAACAAAATATCCAGTATCTTAAGACATTTCTCCCTTACACACCGAAGTCTGCTGCTTTATGAGAATTACTACCTAAGTTCTGAGCTTTGGGTATCTTCATTTATTGCTGAAATCTTGGCATCATCACTTTTCTGGATTTGGGGAAAAAGAGAATAAAAATCAACACAAAATTATTCACAGTGACAGGATTAGATTAGCCTGTTTATCCCAAACATATCCCAGACATAGGAAAGATACTTCCATGCTATGCATGGAATATAAAGGAGTTGATACTTCCCAATCTTGATACAGCTTTCATAAACTCTCCTCCCCTTTGTAAGATTACTGCAGTTAGCATTCAAAGAATCCTGCGAATCTGCTCTTAGCTACCAGTCATGCCAATGCAATGAACCAGCGAAACACCCTCTGTCGTTTAAGAAGTGCCAGGTGCCTAAATAGATAGCAACAAAGATATTTGGCTTATTACAGCACAACTTCTGCTACTCCGAAGAATCCTAAGATGGAGCAACAATTCGTATGTTTAACGTATGCACAAGTGTTGCTGAAAGGCATTCCGGTGTAAACAGCCTCTGTGGGGAAGTTCCACAACAGAAAATTAAAGGGGGAAAAAAAAAACAAGGTAGTAGTCAGTTTAATTTATTTAGCTTTTTTTTTTTTTTTACCAAAAAAAAAAAAAAAAAAGAACTCAATACATAGTTTGTGTTCCACAGTTTCTCATGTTTGTGAATATAAACCATTCTAAACACTGTTTTATTGCCAGGCACTCACAATTCTGCCACTTCGTATGAGAACAGTTGGCCTGTGCAGGTATCGTCTGCTCAAATGGGGAACAGGGGGACGTGCGGTGCAACACTGTGCTGTAGGGTGAAGTTTTTAAGGTTGGCAAACATTTCCCATTAGGATAGGCAACAACAGTAACAAAAATAACCATACACAATTCAACTTAAATGTTACACGTCTTTGGAATTTTGTCACGTTGGATTATTAAAGATGCAGACTGAAGTAGCATTAATAGGGAAGTCCTGCTATAAAAAAATAGCGTACCCTTCGTGCAGAGGTAGTCTCACAGCAAAAGTTATTGCAGGGGTGCAGTACAGACCCTCCACAGGATTGCCAAAAGCTGCTGAGGCAAAGAACACCCACCTCAAATAAAATTCAGTATGCTGTGGGGCTTTCTGTAAATAATTAAACAATAAATCAAGTGACCCGGCAAATAAAAATGCCATCATGTGCCTGCAATGAATCTGGCATTTTACTGAAGTTAACCTCTCCAAATCAGAAAGCAGACAGGTACGTATGCTTGAAGAAATGTCTCTTTATCCTTCCCAGTGCAAATCAAATGTAGGAAACCCACCCTGCTGCAGGTGACCTAATTATGACTTAAGAGCAACCAAGTTCAGAATCACTAGCCAAACTTAGTTCTTATCAAGCTTAACGTGTGTTGATTCAGCTACTTCACCATTGTAGGACCTTTTTTTTATTATTATTTTTTTAATACACCATTTAAATCTGGATGTATTTCTGTGTTGGTTAAGCTAACTGCATAAGTGCATCGAATCTTTTCCCTTCAGTTTGTCCTCCCAGCACAGCTGTCTTTCTTTTACACGTGCAGCATGGAAATCTGTGAAAACCTGCAGTGTCAGTTCATAACACAGCAGATTGAAATTTTATATGCTAGTTTTGGCCTCAACTTAAACCTGCCCAGCTCCTATTCTGGAATCTTATCATAGCCTCAAACTTTGTCCCCTCAAAAAACGTTTTGGGACCAATTAAGGAATAGTGAAGCAAAGCTGATTAAGAAAGTTCTTCCTAGGTTTTTACTTATCAGCCAATTCAGCATAAGCTTTTAGAGGTAATTTGCCCTCAGCTGTTCTAATTGCAGCTGAGACACTCCTATTTCCAAGTCTTTTCTTCTCTCCTTCATGTTTTTCTCCTCAAAAAGAGAACTGTTGCTTCTCAAACTGGGTGCACAACCTAAGCAGTAAAGGAGGCCAACACCGCTCTCGGCTGTCTGAAGCGTCAGCCCCGGAGGTTTCCCATGTCTCATTCTGCACTCACGCATGGTTGTGGTTGCATTACTTCATTACTTCTGCCAATTTTGTCAGCCTTTACCATGAGATTCCGCAACGCAGAACCATACAGCTACCAGCACACGACCAAAACGCTTCTTTCTCAGCATTCATTGTTAAGCCTGTATTGACCGTAGAAATTACCAGAAGTATTTCGCTGCTATTTGCAGCTGGATGCTTCTTACAGTGACTTTCCAGTCAATGGACTTTGCAAACCACTTAATTCTGGAAAAAACCTATGGGCACAGTCCATCCCAGTGTGAACAAAAGGGGAAGAGCAAAGCTGGTGTAACAGCTGCTGGAAGCTCAATAAGCTAAATTGGAAACAGACAATTCAATGAAATTCTCATCTGTCTCTAACTTAGATCTAAAGATACGTGTTTTTATCTGTCAATTAAAAATGTGCACCATTTTTCAAAGGTGTAGAAATTCCCTTACCTCTGTTTTGCACATTTACACATTACAGGAAGCTCAAAACTTTCCCAGGAAACAATCTACAAGAGCAGCATCTTTTCTACTGCCAAATTATCCCTCTCTTCTAGAGTGCTTTTAAGACAGTTAATATTTAATATGGATATAGCAATCAACCTTTTACATGTTAGGCTAGCGGGCAGGTTCTGATGCTGATGTATTTAATTCCCTAGAACTGTTCTTGTAGGCGCTCACAGAAGGCGTAACTGGAGATACCAGTAGGTGCAAGAAAACTGAAATTTACCTAGGACTGAAGCTTAAGATCTGAAACGCACTGAAAAGAGTAAAGAAAAACAAAGTTTGTTTCTTTCTGATACAGGCACTAAAAGTGAATAGTATGAGTCAACTCGAAGATACTGGGAACCAATTTCTTGCAAGAAAATGCATTATACACTAAAAATATCAAATAAAAACACACAGCATGAAAAGGACCGTGGAAGACAGACAACTGATAGTTTTGAAAAAAATGATGACAACATATTAACATCTACAATGTATGCAGACATCCCTTGGAAGTTTTATATATGCTATATATATTTCAAAGTACACACAAATTGCCTATTTGGCAAGTTGAGAAAATAGGAATACATCTTGGGAAGGTCATGAAGAAAAAAACACACAAAGGAAAACAAGAGTTATTTACATTCATTAATTCAGTAGCCTTTAACATCTCTATATACATACATATTCTTTCTATATATGTACAGACTGCAATAGGATCTGAACGAAGCTTATTCCAAACGCAACTGAAAAATACAAAAACCCCTTGATAATTCACTTGACAAATGTTTACAGGTTGCAGAGCTTTCTTAATTTACAAAGAAAATACCACACATCGAGTAGACAACTAGCATCTTTGGGGAACTTTAAGTCCTTACGAGAGGCGTATATTCCTAACACACCACACAGCAATTGGAAAAAATCTGAAAACTTGCTGTGCAAAGTGGGTTTTTAGGGGGTTATAACTGCATTTGCTGTGTCAGACACATCTTAAGTATGAAACTAGTTAACAAGTCAATATTCAGTAGCTGTCAAGGGACATTTTAAGAAAAGAAAACCCAAGTTTTTTATCCCTTCATTTCTCAAGTCAGCTTAAAGAAGTATCCTCCCCTTCTACAGTGTGCTTCCAGAACTCACCCAGTACAGGAATTACCACCAGCATCTTACATTTAGGCTTGCCTCTGTTATCAGAGGCACCTATCCTTTATAAATTTAACATCCATTTCAGATGCTGATTTTTGTGAAACAGTTCTGTTGTTCCAGAAGTAACAGAAATATAGATACAATTCTAGCCTTATAGTTTATATGGCATAACAATTGGTCTCTCCTTTTTCCTCCCTGTGAGGATGTTTTTCTGACAGGCAGTGCTGCAAGATGTTAACACATAGCTGTCCTTATCTCATCCATAGTGCTATTCATAGTCCTTTTCTTCCCCAAGTTTTACCAGCAGTTAATAGAAGGATGTATTGCCAAATAATAATAATTAAAAAGATCTAGCAGGAATTTTTGAGAGAAAATTCCTGTAGCTTGAAGACTAACTTTCCTTCTTTGATGTTAACCTTTCAGATGTTGCAACACTCTGGAGCTGTGGATGCAGCTGTGTTAGTAACAGAATGACAGAGCCAAGGAACTGAGAGTGGTAAGTGGGAGAGAACATGCAAAGAAGAACAAGTAGGGGGAACCCAGTACTGGAATAGGAGCGAATCTTACAGCTCGTTTAGTATGGTACAATTTTTTCCTCCAGGTAACGCAAGTCTACGGGAAATTTAAGAGGGTGTGAATGGTTTGGGTTGGAAGTGGCCTTTAAAGATCTAATCCACCCAGCCGCCACCAGCAGGGACATCTTGTGTATTTACTACTCCATTTTACTGAGGATTGAGATGGAAAATACCATGTCATCCTCAGAACAGAAGTTATTTCTACACTGATTAAAAAACCACTGAAGTCCACATACACAGCTTGCTGTTACTAGCAATTTGGTTCACTATCTGTTGCAATAGTAATCTGTCAACATACTTCTCAAAATCCCATTGCTTTTCCTGGAGTGGATGCCAAATACATCCAATGGTGGGTACATAACACACGAACATCCTCCCCCACACCCTGTCTGTGGTCTTGAGTTTTCCAATGCACAATCAGCTTCTACTGATATCACAGCATTCAGGCAAGCTTCCCTTCACTACCAGAGGATTAAAAAAACCTCAAGACACACCTACCACCTGCATTACAAGTACTTTACAGAGATGTAGCAGGTGCTAGAGCAATAGCATGCATGCCAATTTATTCTGGATCTGTATTTCCAGTTTGTCAGAACTGTGTTCCGACCATTTCAGGTTGTGGAGTTGAGGAGAGCAGGTGACTGCCTTCCCCAACAAGCATGTGCACCGTTACTGCACAGGGGTGCTGGCACTGGTAGCACTAACAGAGCCTCAATTGAAATAATCCATGCAAGGGAGCTCACTTCAGCCTGAAGTGATGGAACTTCTGGCCCCATTACTTATGGAAAAACTGAGACACTTGAATCTGGCTCCCTGAAGGTTTACAAAGTGACATGCTACGATGAATTGCTGCTCTGGCAGGAGACCCTTATTTAAAATCTGCATCAAGGTCTAAATGCAGTTTACCTCTTGCCTCTCTAATGAGTTCAGCTGAAATATTTGGACTGCAAGACAGAAGCCTGGTTAAAGCAGACCAGAACATGCCAAGTCCTGTAAATTCCAATTGTAAAGACTTGTTAGTTTTTTTTTTGTTTTGTTTTTTTTTGGAATACAGTGATTGCCTAAACAAGACTCCACTTCTTGTTAGTACAATAACTTTTATTTGACATCTACAAGATCATTATCTTGTAGTTTTTTTGGACAGGTTTATACAATCTCAATTTTTCAATAGTGCAACCTGTGCAAGCAAGAAATGACAAACATTGTCCTTCACTTTCTTATAAACATCTACTATTATAGGCAAAACAAAACTTACCCATATTATAGATAAGTGACTATTCACATTTGTACATTACAATTTCTTTTAAACAGCTCCAGATAAACTCTACAATGTCTTACAACATATTAAACAGTATTCAAGTTACTGGGTAACAGAAACAGCACATACAGCGGAACCCTCAAGTGTTTCCCATTCTCTAATTTACAGCTCAAGTAAGGTTTCATCTTACAAGTGACAAATTAAATTACATTAATGAAGTAAAAAATATAAGATTGTATGCGAGATGGAAGTGAATTTGCACTTAAGTTTCCATAACCACCTCGGATTAAGGAAATGCTTCAATTTAAGGAAAAATAGGCATCCAGCCATCTTTGCAGTACACATTAGGAATACCATTAATACATTAAAAATGAACTAATTTTAATTTAAGATGTTTATCACAAAAAGAACATGTTGTAGACTCAAATATATAACCCCCAGGAGAGAACCAGAAAAAATGCAACACCTGGGTATAAACACTATAAAAATGCAATAACCAATGCTGTACAACTAAGATTGTGTTTCTCTCTGAATTCCTGTCTCGTGTATTTATCCTGTCCATGCCCGTTTCCAAAGACATGCACTGTCAAACAGAAACTGGGAAGGAACCTGAATGCATGATGTGCAACCTCTAGGTTTCATGCTTTTATAAACTCATAAATTGAAGAGAAAAACCCAATATATATTTTCTATATATATACTCAATACATGCATTCAAGGATATCTCCCACAGCAATGGCATTGATGCACTGCGTTAAACCCTGAGCACTGTATGACAAGATAAAAATAAAGCCTGCTTGGGGACTTTCAAGCATTTTCAAACAAATTGTGGTTTGTAGCTTAAAAGGCCAAAAGTAAAAGCAAACAGGAAGCACTACAGAGAGCATAAGGAAAGACAGATGCACCACCATGAACAACTGCTGGCTTTCAGTTCTACCAACCTTTTTAGATCTCTTTATTTCCCAAAGTATTTGAGAGCACACAACTGAACTGAAAAAGTTATATTTCTTTGGAATCTGTCCCTGATTTTTATGCAAGTGATATGCTTTTACAGCCTTTTCCTCAAACACCAAAGTCAACACCTGTAGTTTGTCCTCTTATGCATTGTTGAAATTGGTGATGCTTTGTGGGTGATGCTGCTGCCATATCTGCTGCTGTTGTACTGCAAGCTGTTGAGACTGGTCTGACGTCGACAGGAGGTTTACAAGGGGCGATACACAATTTGCAGGAATGATCAAGCCTGAAAACAGCAAGAAATCAGTTGTTTCACAAGCATACAATTTTGTTCCTTAAAACTTCAGGCCAAAGGCTGATGATTCCACCATTTAATTTAGGCAACACAACAGTGCCTATTTCTAACATCAAGTCTAACCAAGCATAGCTACAAGTTTTGCCATGTAAAACCAGAATTCAGCTATTGCTGTTTTTCTAGGCTCAAAAAAATTACAACAGCATGAAAATTTAAACACAAAACACCTAGTTTCACCATCTTATAGAACCGGCACTATTGTGACATTACAGATCATGGAAAGTCCACATTTAAAAAAAAAAAAAAAAAAGATTTCAGACTCTAGGATATCTATGCTATGAGAGCTTCCCTAAACGGTTTAGCAATAAGACATTACACTCTTATCTCAAAGTCACTCTAAGCTACTGGTTACATGTGCTCAAAAACCACAAAGGCAACCATTTCAAGGGCTTAATGTTACTTGTGAGAAATGGAAAAAAGCTGAGCCCTTATATTTTAAAAGACAGGCTGGCTGGAACATGCTGAATTTTATTGCTTGTGAAGGAAAAGAACTGAGAGAATAGGTGTTTCAAAGCCTGTCTGGAAAAAAAATTTCTTCCTTAACTTGAGTCAAAATAGTGTTTGCACACCCAGATCCCTATTTTAATAGTACTTTCTGCCCATCTTCAACATGGGCACAGATAAGCCTTTTCTCTTGTAAGCATTTTCATAAAAATATCTCCTACGTGGCTCTCAGAGGGACTTGTAAGTTACAACCACCTCTACCTCAAAATGGAAATAAAGGAGCAGACAAGCCACTTACCTACGATCCTCTGACCGTCTTCTGTTCTTAGACGAACTATTTGCATTTTCACATTTGTACCACTCACAGAGGCTAGAACGCCTTCTACTTTTGTCCAGACGCTCAATACTGAACCACACAAGACATAGTAAGTTCGACAGCGGAGTCCCACTTCACAAACTAATCCCAAGCCTGCCTTCTTACAATTGCCTCTCCTAGATGAAAGAGGAGAAAAAAAAAAGCTTTCAAACCAAAGTTCAGTTAAAAATAAGCCTTGAAGTTATTTAATATTATTCAGAGTTAAATAAGTGCTCCAAGTAAGTATGTGGAGGATACTTTATCCACAGCCACAGAATGCTTTTGCTGGGAAAGTTTTGAGAAGTTTTTGCCTATTTAGAACCACATCTTCACAATGTGAATCTTTAAATCAAAAGATACCACTAATTTAACTCCCCTAAATCTGTTACATATGAAACCAGTATCTGATCAGCAAGTTTCAGCAGCTCTGGTATCAACCTGAAAGTTCTGCCATTGTGCTGTTCCCCTGGAAGGAGGACATTAGCAGCTGAGTTCAGACACTGCTAGAAGAGGTAGCACGAGAGCAGCTGTTGCTGAACAACTGTTTTGTCTCTATATGAAGGATGAATATTCCTCCCCTCCCCCAAATAATACCTTAACTATTCTATCACAAACAAGGTCTCACAAATACAGAACACCATTAATGATAAACCAGTTCGTGTGAAACAGCTGAAGAAAGCATCTATCTGCATACAAATACTAACCAATACGCATGTGTGCAGGTGTCTGCAGAAGAATTGTACTGCTCTAACCAGTGTGGTAAAGCATCTTCAGAAGGTACCTGGAGAAGTAATTCAAAGTGGAAATAGTATTAGTAAGATTGTAAAACACAACAAAAATAAAACACAACGAAACTTGCAAAAAACAAAACCAATTTGTTCATTATTATGAGAAAATAGGGAGCACCAATGGTGAAAAAGGTACAGCGTTCTATAATTTGAAGAATATTCAATCAAAATGCAGTCTTGAAGCATGAACAAAATACTTGACACAATAGAATCTCAGGAAGAATAGTGGAATTTCAGAGTTTTTCAGTAATTAACCTAATTTCAGTTTCACTTAGAATACACCATACATAGCTGCTTATTCAAGAGCATGCCTGTACACCTTACAGAGAAGTAAGGCTTTTCCTTGCCAGCCCTGAAAAACCAACCCATTTTATATTACCACAATACAAATTACTTGTATTCAGAAAACTTTGGATATAGCAATACTGAAAGCATGTACCTATACTTGCAAAACCATGCTATGCAAATATAATCCATAACTTTGATTTGACACAATTGTATACAAACATGAGAAAAAAAAAAAGAAAACAAAGCTTGAAACTAGCATCATTTTAATGGTTACCTTCTTATATTTCTTTTTCAGGTCTGCACATGTTTCTAGTTTGAGCTGTTTCCCAGTATTTGGTCTGTATACTAAAAAAAGCTTCTTTTTAGGATTCACTTCCTTCACGAGAATAGCTGTTTTCTTGTTATTTCTTATCTGGAAAAAAAATTAAGTTTCAACATGGTGACAAGTCCTACATTAAACAAGTCCATACTGTGTTCTTAGCCACACTTCATAACAGCATATGTGCAATAAATAATAACCTTGAAGAGTATCACTATATCAAAGTTTTCCTTATAGTGAAAGTACCTGACTTTCTTGATTAAGGTTTTACATGAAAGCTTCTCACTTAAGCTCACAGTCCTATCTGCAAATACCCAGAGCTATTAATAATGAATGCTTCATACTTAAAGAGTTAGAAACAAACTTAACATGAATCTTGAAGTAAAATTAAAAGCATTCTGAATAAACTGAACAGTGACTGACTTGAACATTACATTTTTCAAACTAGACAGCTTATTTGGTTAGCCCCAAAACAGAATTCTCTGAACATACTCGTAGACATGAGCAAATGATCTTACCTGTAGTGATAAATAAAACCCATCGTCCGGACCTGTTTGTTCTGCCCAGAGCTTAGTTGCTTCATCCCAAGACATTCCTCTCTCTACGCTGATCTAGAAGAAGGCCACACAGGGATATTTGAAAAGGAACAGGCATTTGAAACGGGAAGTTACAGAAACGGGAACTAATGGACTACAGAACCTAATATCACCCAATGAAAGGCATGGAACCCTTCACTCAATGCAAGCTTAGCTGATCACAGTATTTTAAGAACTTACTGAAAAGCAAGTTTTATTAGTTCACACCAAAGAGGAGGGGGGGGGAAAGGAAAAGAAACTTACTGTGTATAATTCTACATGTCCAGAGGTAGAATATCCGGGAGTTAAAAACTTCTTAACATCTGCCTTCCTTACTTTCTCATCCCCAGAGCCCAGATCTTAAAAGGAAAGAACAGAGTTATTCCTCTTATCTTTTCTTACCTAATTACAAGAACATTGACATGTTGAGTACTCACCTAAGATGCCCATATCATATCTTCCATTCTTCTTAGCATTTTGAATAACAGCATTTAACGTGTCAGAAAAGTACTGGAATAAAGCATTCTGCTGATGTACTTCCATACCAAGAATTCTATTCAGAAATTTTCCTATGTTGTTATAATCTAAGAATAAGAAATACATACATCAACAAAGATTAAATTTAACAACAACAAGCTTTCAATGAATATTCAAAGCATCTCAAAAGGTCTACTTAAATCCATTCTTTCAGAATGGAAGAAAGCATTCAGAAATTCTTCAAAGTCATCTTTTTTTTGTTTTGTTTTGTTTTTTAAAGATAGTTACAAATTCAGTTCTGCTGTTAGAAATCCACTATCATAATATGAGTGGACAGGTGATTTTTCTTAGTGACATTCTAAAGATACACTAAAAGCAAATACCTTTATCAAGCGTTAGAATTCCAGATCTGTCTTCTACATTTATCAAGCCCACACCAATCAATCCTTGACGAACATCTAGGGAAAAAAAAAAAGTTAGATCACAGCTGCTTTGAGATCTAACAATAAACCAATGACATAACAACTTGTTTAATCAACCTTGTTTCAAGTTTGAATCCCAAAATTTTGATACCCCCAAAATATATCGCTTGCAATTACTACCTAATATATTGATAAGTAAGACAGAATTTTGCCTTCTGTCCTTTCAGAAAGCACAAGTAAGGAAAACTACCAATGACGTTACACATGAACCCACAGGAGAACAACATATGTTAACTTTGACCATTATCTGTTATAAAAGAGCTGTACTTAATACTTTGGCCAACCTGATACAGAATGTGTTATACTGAGAGAGTTCACTTATCTTGTTTCGTATGTGAACTTCAACATTCAGCAAAAATACATAGGAATAAAAAAAATCCACTGACAACCGGCTGATCAGTTCAAAGAGCAACAGTATTTTCTAGCTCTAGAAATACTTGCATTTTCTGCATTCTGCAGAATGACCAAAAACAAGTAATTAAATCCAGTGGATTAAAATTACCTTTGAAGAAGTCTCCAGGAAAATCAGGTGGTGGAGAGACCATTGGGGAGTCTAAATTCACAATGGATTTCATAACAATCTCTAAAGCATTCCTGCCATACTGCATAAGAAAAAAAGGTTGTTTTAACAACATGATTCAGTGTTTGTGCCTCAGCTCCTAGCATACACGGGTTAAAACAAGCATTTCTGATTCACAACAAAACTTTCAGCTCTTTATTAACTTTTCAGTTATAAGTTACACTACTAACAGCCCAGTGTTAATTTCTAATTACAATTGCCAAATTAATCTTTTAATTTTAAATGAACAGGCATCATTGACTTCTGACCTGGATTGTTAGCAGATGCAGAGAACTTACATGTATATTTCTGCTCTATGTTTTCTGGCTATTTGTAAAGCCACAATCTTAATTCTATTTCAGAAAGAGGCCTTTCATCAAGAAGTAGCAGTTAAAAGTATAAAATGCTTCACATGAGATGGAAGAGGTCATTTGTGGAATAAGCACCACAGCATGAGTTTTCAAACAAAAATAGAACTGTCACCTTGTTGTCAAAATTGAATCTGCTGAGGTCTCGAGTTTCTGTAGCCCGCCTGTCACCGTGGGTGAGGGCTCCCTGTTAAGACACACCTTTGTGATTAGAACAAATTATGGAAACAATAATTTTAGCTCTATTTTCTCAAACGAAGGATCAGATTTCTTGGAAGGATCAGATCTTACCAAGCTTTCCAGTCTTTTTGCAACTATGGATGCAAATCTTTGCTCTCCAGCCAACTCAGAAATTAGGAATACATACTCTGGAGCAGTCACTTGATTGGACCTGTGAGTTCTTCCTGGATAGTTAAACAGAAACACATATATTAAATAAATTCCACTTCAATGAACATTTGAATTGTTGAGAATTAAGAAAATAGTTTAACCCCACTGAAAATCAGCTTCTGCTGTAATACAACCAATGGAAACCGGTACAAAAATAGAGTTTTGGTAACTCTATGAAGAGATTTGATATATGCAAAACAAACTAAGCTGTGGCGTAAATTTGTTCACTAGGTTTCTTTCAAAGCTTTTGAGACTATTAGCTACATGTATGACTATTAATAAAGGTGAATCCACCACAGGTGAAAGAGATTTCTTAAGGATTCCTTAAGAGGCCACTTAGTCATTCTTCACATGAATTAACTGTAAATCTAGTATTACTGAATCTGCTAGGAGAAAGATACAAGAAGAGTTATTTACCAAACTGCTGTATTGCTCTATCCGCACTCCATGGCAACTCCAGAGTCATGTGAACTCTCCGCCTCTGATTCTTAGCTCTACGGTCTGCTTGCAATGAAATACCAGAGCTGGCAGCCTCTGAGATTATGGCAATGTTCTTTTATTAAAAAAAAAAAAAAAAAAAAAAAAAAAAAAAAAAAAAAGATATTTAGTAATAAATCCAAGATCAAGTTTCAGTTTTTAGTTTCACAGAAAAAAATTATTTCAGAATTACTAACATGTCTGGAGTAGTATCACTGTCATTTGGTCTTAATATCTCAAGAAGGGAAAGAGGGGAGGGAAAAAAAAGTCTGGTTCTCTATCAGAGTCAGAAATGCTAACTTTTTTTTTTTTTTAAGAAAAGTCTTTTTTCACTTTTTGGCAACACCTTTCTATGCAAGTGAAAAAAGGCAGTGTTACAGTCTTGCCATTCTAAAGGACACATTTCTCTGATGGGAATAGAAAGAAATGAGAAGGGACAGAGGGAGACCTGTTCGACAGCAAGCAACAGAGAATAACTACAAAAAGTTGTGGCTAATACCACATAAGGAAGAACACGTGGCCATTCTGGTATCTGCATTTGCCTTGGAAGAATTTAAGCTCTTGGACTGTGTGCAAGTCACTTACAGGAACATGAATATTTCCCCTCAAGTGTAATAACAGATCACAGAAGTTCCACACAACAGCTACATTTACTTGATTTGCCCTCTTGTGGTAGCATACCCAAATGAATCAGTTATGGTGTTTGGTTTTTCCTCCTCCTTTTATCAGCTCCAATTCTATTATTCCAGTCATCATTTCTTTTCAGAGTATAATTTAAAGGACAAAAGCTATTGCTCTTCCCAGCATTACTTCTCAATCTGTGTTAAGGTTACCAAATTCCCACCCTTTCTCATTGAAACTTCTTCCCCCTATTGCGCCAAGTCAACCTAGTTTTTCCCCCTTTCAACTGTTTTCTCTTTGTAGGAGAAGTACACATTAATCCAGATAAAGGAATCTGGAAGACATGGAAGGTTTGTCTGCTTTTTAAACACATGCTGTTTCAACAAGACTAGTTTAAGGGTGCTAGCTTTCCAACTGGCACATGTGTACGTGCCTCCTAAGAACAGGCCTCCATGCCCACCCAAACTAGAGCCTGACCTACGAAGAATGTTGTAGCCACATATTAGATAGGACTACTCATCACACTGGTTTGAAAAACAGAATGCACAGCACTGAATAGGAAATGCTTTCTTGCTGGTACTTATTGTACTTAAAGTCACTTACAGTGAGATAAAAGTAGACTGAAATATTCGAGTTGTTGCTCTATGTGACTGACTCATCTAGCAAGTTCTTCTAAATCGTATTTAAGAGCTACCTTATCTCCATCCATGAACCTCTGCTTTTCTGTGATGTTCAGAATTTCAACAGGCACATCAAGTTCAGATCTTGACTCATAAGATATGCTGCCATCATCATTGCTCACAACTCTCCCTTTGCGGCCTGTCATCTTTAAAAACAAAAAGGGAATATAAACTCATTATGGTAATAACGAAAATATTACACGCCACAAACTTCAAGCAATGATGCTATTTATTCATATACCAACCTTAAAACACAAATTACTGATTCTGAAATTTACCAAGTACAATACTCCAAGCACAAAGCTACATTTGAGAACCTGCATTTTTTTTGCTTGACGTCATTATCTGCTATGTGGAACACTTATTCAGAGGTGGCTGAGGGAAATCAAAAGTACGAGAACATATTTATGCAGAAACATACACTACACCACTGTCCATAATGGATTTATTAGTCATCAAATAATTCTACAGACTACTGTTGAAGTTATGTCTTAAAAAGAAGAGTCTAATGCCTGTCAGAAGTGAAGAAACGCTGTCACATACTAAGAGCTTGCTATTTTTACTCCTGACAACAGCAACTGGGGACATATAAAAATGCTCACAACTCCAGAGGCCTCCAAAGGTACTAGGAAAATGAGCTAAAATGGTAACTGAGATTGTCAACGATTTTAACATGGTCTTTTAAATCATGATGATGTTTCTACCTGACAAGGACAGGTAGCTTAGAGACATGTTCCTAAGATGTTTGAGAAAGAGATACGATTGCTCACCTGACTTTTCACAAAGTCGGTTTTATTATACAGGTTCTTAATCTTTATTGCTCATACATACCAGCTTCAAACTGACAACAGCTAGTTTGAACTATATACCACTATTAAGAGAAACACAAACTAATGTTATTTATCTAATAAAAAACTACCACCAATCTCAGAAACAACCTGGTTATCCATCAGAGCTCCTTCCTGTATTCCAGTAAAATCTTCAAGTTTCTCCTTCATGCAGGGACATTCAGCAAAAATAAGTTACATTCTCACACCTGTGAGATGTCTAAAACTGATGATCAACTTCTCTTTTAAGATACTTAGGCAATACATAAACTTGAATGACAACAGTGATTTACTGCTGCCAGATCAGTAACACAGCTGTGCAGTAGAAAAAACAGTCTTCTCTGAATGTAAACATCAACCTACCTCTGCAACATTTTCAGGACCACCCAGTTCATCTATAAGCTCATCCAGTGTATTAGGTGGAAGATCTTCAGCCAGCTTTTCCAGTTTATCAAGCAGTTCTTTCTTCATTTGTTGGGCCCTTTCAACAGCATCCTGACTTGTTACAAAGCTGCTGTTTGTGTTACTGTTTGCTGAAATTTAAGAGAAAACCTTTATGATTAGAATTTCACTGCTGAATTGCTAAGTAGGTGAACCAAGCAAGTGAATTCCAAAGAAATTTATTCTTACCTGATGTGTTGGTGCTAGAAGTAGTGGTACCAACAGTGGAAGTAAAACAGCTAGGTCGTTTTGAGCCAAGACCAGAAGCTAATAAGGCACTTTGAATAGAATCCGGGTCTATACTTTTCTTCTTTTTCTTGTCTTTATTTTTTTTATGCTCTTTTCTAATTAGCCAGGGATCTAGGATTAAATAAAATATTTTCAAAAAGTTTACAGGCATTTAACAAAAAAATGCATCCTTTCCTCTGAAAACCAACGTTCTTGTCACAAAAGGTGACTTACAGAAGTCTGAATTTTAGTGTGTAAAAATCTGCTGAAGAGATGCAGATCACTCTAGAACTAATTCCTGTCTCAGTAGGATTTAACTACAAGCTTGTCATTCGCAGTCTTATTTTTGGGTCACTGAAATATTTAAGACTTTACGCTTACTATCTGCAAGTGCAGATACTTGCTTCATGAAGCACCTAAACTGCCTTACCATCTTCATCATCTTCACTGGATTCATCTCTGAATGGGTTGAAGTCATCATCATCTCCAGAACTCATATATCTGAGGCTCTCATTGTCACTTTCTTCATTGTCTGAAGCATCAGATTCACTTTCACTCTCATCAGAGCTGCTACCCGCAAGGCCACCTGTTTTACGAGCTTTTTTGGCTTCTCTGCTTACTTCTTCACCTAATTCCATCACCACCCCAGGACAAAGAGGTAAAAAAAAAGTTAGTTGAGACCTTGTAGTCTACTTTTGACATTTGTTTTCAACACGACAACATACAAACTGAAAAAATATTCAACATTAAAACCAAATCTGTTTAAAATAAATTTAAATTTTTTCCAGTAACCCATCCCCCCAACACTTTTAAAATCACTTTTTTTTGGTAAAAGTATCACCAGCCTGTGGAAAGAGGGTACTACTAGGCTTCTCTTTTCTTAGTCATGTGAACAAGGAAGCAGTTATTTGCTTGACTGCATCAGAAAGTGGTCTGATATACAAGCTGCTTTGGGACACAATCCCACACTAGATATCAGCCCAATTTTTGAATGAATAACTAAAATTTACAGATTGTATTATCTTGGCAGCAGTTTTAAGTCTATTAACAGAAATTTGTAACAGAAGTCTTAGAGACCTGTAATACATGCTCTTCCATGAATATTGGTACTGATACTTACATTTCCACAATTTATTCTTTCCCCCTCAGAGTTCACTTTTCAGCAGTTGTAAAATTGCTATTTTCACTATATTAGCGTAGCAACTCAAGCGTTACCTTTCCGCTTCTTTATTTTGTTCTCCTTGCAAGGGCTGTCTCTGGGTGAATTGTTGTTGCTTTGAGCAGTCAAGTCAATTCCCAACAAGCTAAACAGTTTCTTCCTGTCAGGAGCTGGAAAGTGCTTTTCAATAAGAGACTGGAATACTCCTCTGTTTAAGGAAAAGAAAGTTCAGTCCAATTTGCATTCATCTAAAGTAGAAACTTGTAACATTTGAACAGCTTGACTTCTGTGAAGAATTATTCCTCATGAATGCAATTACAGATGCACCCTGTATAATTATCACCCATGTTACTGTGTTTGTCACCCTCTAAAAAACAGTGGTAGGAGACATTTACTTTACAGCACTGTTACTTTTAACTCATTAAATTGGATTTTGGTGTCAAGTGTTATTGCTGCTGACATTTTCTTACTGCTCAACGTTTAAATGATAGATTAACCTAAATTATTAAGAACTTCAGCAAGGTAGTCTCAGTATTTGATCTGGCTCATCTGATAGAAGTTTTGCTGCAAATGCAGCATGCACTTGACACATCTACCCTCCCTCACACTTTGAGGTAGAACAGCACCAGCTGTTCCACCCGAAAACATCATTTAACATGGCATTAACAGAACCAGGAACTACAGAATGGCTTATATAAGTAATACTGTCAGACTTCACATACAGGCAGCTTAAGCACAAATTGCTACATGTATTCCAGTATTCCAGTCACTTTGCTAAAGCACAGTTCTGACAAACATCATATCTTACTTTGCTGTAGAAACAAAGTCATTCAGTTCACCACCACCTTCCTCCAAAGCTTCTAGCGTCCTTGCTTCTCCTGTTGACTGCAGGCCAATAACAACACACTAAAGGACAAATTAACACAAAGGTACACGTTTCAATACCAGAGTACAAAAGCATGTTGCTACCATACCTTTTAAAATATTTGATATAAACAAAAATACTTAGAGGTAAGTCTTCATCAACTTACTTTCCCATTCTTGATTTCTTCCCGAGCCAGCTGCACCACCCTCTTCACTTTAGATGCTATGCAAAGGTACTTGAAAAACCTCTGATGAGCTGACCAAAATTGACCCCACATAGACTTTTTCATTCGTTGTTCTGCATCAATAAGATCAGCTGCTTGTTGAAATCTTTCTCTAGCACAGACCCACTGAAAAAGAGAATGTTAATTGCTTTATGTGTCACATTTCAAGGCTATATAGATACATTCTTTAGTATCCAAATAAAGACAGAAGAGAAGTGTAAAGTTAGGATACTACAGGACTGCAAGTCAAGAAACTCCTTGTACATCAAAGCACACAAAAAGAAAATAGTTATGGCTGAGTGAAGTCAAAATATAATTACTTTCATAATGAAAAGCAGATATTTATATTACTGCCAATGCAAATGCACAGTTTTTTCTAATTATCTACTTTCTCCATTAATATATTCAGGCTAAGAAAGTCAAGAGAACTGCCCATAATTAGGCATAAGCAACAACCAAAAAAAGAAAACTACTGCTTTCACATTTACAGTGTTTTTTTATACTCTTTAAAACTTGTCTAAGACAAGAACGGTAAAGTAAGACTTCTGCATGCTTTTAAGTAAGCTTTGGATACGAGTCTAATGACTTTTAAACAACTTTATAAAGTACAATGCTGTTTTGAAGTTGATGTTATAGCTGTCAAAGAACAATTTTAATTATTGTAGCTATGCAACATGAATACTGAGTCATGCTTAAGCACTTATTCAGCAGGTAAAGACCCTGTTCATTTTAAACGATGTCCAAGGAACAATTAAGCTGTGTCAGGAAGTTCAGATTCCCTATTAGGAAAAAGTTCTTCACTGAGAGGATGGCAAAGCACTGGAACAAACACCCCAGGCAGGGGATCATGGCTCTAAGCCTGTGTACAAGAAGCATTTGGACAACACTCTTACATATATGGCTTAACCCTTACATTGAGCTATGTAGAGTCAGGAGTTGGACTCTATGACTGGTCCTTTCCAACTCAGGTTATTCTCATTGTAATATTTTTTCCTAATACAGTGGTGATACTGTACAAGAATGTGTACAAATGAACGTGTTTTGTGGACAATGTCAAGAACAACAAGAGATAACCAGCCAGGAAATAATAACATTAAAGGCAACGACAGCTTTGCCAATCTAGACTTGATCCACTGCACATGTAAAACTACCGTCCTGCACTGTTTAACTACAAGCACCACTCTACCATACTGCTTCCATGAAGAAGTGTGTGCAGCCTGTCTAGCGCTTTTGCAGCTTGTTTTCAGCTCAGTTGCCTAAAGGGGGAGGACTGGAGCAGCTATGACCAGCAGGAGAACAGCAACATCTAAGGCAACAGTGACCAAGGTCTCTGAAGCACTGCTAGAGGTCTGTGGATCAGTCAGATATTGGAAGATGCACCCTAAACTACAGCTTTTATGACTCCAAACAAGGGCTAGCAGCTTTTGCCGAAGTCTTAAATGCAAATTTTTACACTAAAATGATACAAGTAGATGCCATTCCTGTCTTTCAACAAGCAACAGTACTATATTTCATTTCAAAAGCATTTAAGTTCAATGCAAGTAACTCGAACCTCTCAGAACTCAAGACAGGAAGCAAATTTAAAGAAGCGTTCTTACCAGTTTCACAGATTTATTGTACATTTTAACATATTCCTGTGAAAGCAGAACTTCATCAATTTTGAAAGTTACACCTGAAAAACTCAACTGTCTAGCTATGTACATTCCTCTCAGTTTCATATCCATAGCAACTATTTCCATGGCACCAACACCTCTAAAATAAAACAAAAAGTGAATGTTAGCATTTTCAAGAGCAATGATTTGTTAAAAACACAAAACAAAATTCAAGTGCTTTACAAATAAATAGCATGCTTACAAACGTGAAGGAATGTTTTCAAAATCATTAGGAGTGTTTAACTAAACAATACTAATAAATAAGGTCTTGAAATCTAGCCTCCACATAGAACTACATGAACTACATCCCTGCTCCTTGAGTACTACATGTACTCCAATGGGTATAAAACACTCAGCTACTTTTTCCCCAAAAATGACCCAGCATGCATTAGGATATCAACTCATTAACCGTAAGTGAACGATGAAATTGGTCCAAACATGTAACAGAATCTTTTATTGCAATTTTATGAACTCCAACGAGGATTTAAAATAATGGATACAAACTATATTAAGTTATTTTCATACCAGTATAAATCTGAATAATTAAGTTACCTAGTAACTTAAGTTCTCTTCAACAGAAACACACCTTTAGCAATACCTCGAGAGCACTAAAGTCAATTGCAAAGCTAAGCTACTCACAAGCTTGGGCCTGTAATTTCATTATTGCTCGTTTGATGCATACTCAGTAATAAAGTGGAGACTCCACTTGCACAGTCTAGAAAAAGCATGCATCATGTAGATGGTATGTGAGAAGATGCATACTAAGCCCTATTGTAGCATTTTGAAGTGTTCAAAAATCCTTGTCAAGTAGGCAAAAACAGAATATATTAAAATGCTCACCTACCAAAGAATGCAGCAGTGGCATTATCTCCCAACCTCACACATTTAGTTTTCTTTAAAAGGTCTGAAATACGAAGTACCTTTCAACAGCACACATCATTTCTCTGAACTGGGTTCTTATGCCAGAAAGCATAAGAACAAGACTTCTTACTGTTAAGCTGCCTAAGCTGAGCGCATAAACATTAGAGGTCTTTTGCATATAGGGAGACACTACCTATACTGAGCATACTCAGTATACACAGTGTGTTTTCATAATTAGCAGCAAAACATTTTCACCTCATACCACCACCCACATTTTGAGAGGGCCATTCTCCTAGCCAGCTTCTAAAGCTCTCAAAATCTTCTGCAAGGGAAGCATCTCATCTTTCACCACGTAAGATAAATTACATTTTTGCTAGATTTAGAAGCTAGAGGCAGAAAGTCCTTAGTGACAGGATGGGTTTGGGGAGGACTGTGTGTGAGCAAAGACAAAGAAACTGAAAAGCACATTCAATCACAACCATATGTGTTCTTGCTATAGCTCTTCAAATTATTACCTTCTTTCGACAGCCTGAATAAAGTCACTGAATTCCCTAAATGGAGTTCCTTCACCCCATATTCCAAGACGGTTCATGTATGCCATATTTCTTGGCTCAGATGCACCTAGGAGAAGAACACACTTTGTACCACTGCCAGTAAAAGCATACAAACATTTAATGCGAACCAAGTAGTACATACCTGTGGCACTAGCATAAACAACCCTAGCTTTTGGAAGTTTATTTTGAAGTTCCAGTACAGCCAGACCTGTTTTTGTCGGTTTTGATGAACCAACAGGACACAGATTCTTGGCTTTATGACACTCATCAAATACAATCTGAACCATAATTAAGGAAAACGTTTGCTCCACTGATTTTTTTTTTTTTTTTGACCTGAGAGTTAAGAAGAGAAAACAAGAAAGTCTACTAATTAGAGGTAGGTTACAAATGGTAAATTACACTTTTTACTAGTCACATTTTACAATTAACACTTTAGGAAAAAATATTTAGCTAGTATTTAGTAGCACAACTACCCATACTCTTCAGAATTGAATCCTTCAAAGCATCATCGATACTCCCAGACAAAAACACTTAGTATACTGGAGAAATGGAATATGTAAGCTTAAGATTCTTAAGTAACATTTTAATTTTGTGTTCTTTATAGAAAATGCAAAAGCTCTTCTCTTGTACAAGAGTTGTGTGGTAACAATATGATGGTCGTAGATTGCCATGAAGTTTTTTTTGGTAAGACTTCATGTCTACTGTCAATGCATGAATGCAATTCATTACTGTGTGACAGTACTGTGAGAAAGAACAAATACAGAAGTACCAGAAAATAAAAAAACGGGATTGTCTTTAAGGATGTGCACTGAAACAACAGCTTTGTTACAACCAACTTCAGATAAAGGATACGACTCCATCAAAGTCTTCACCACACCAGTGAAGAAGCTGCTTTAATCTGGTCTTGTATTTACCACCAGACTGACTTTCACCAATAAGAGAGGAATATGTGGCAAAAATGACACCCTTCTTCACGCTTCCATTGTGTTTGGAAGAAATCTTCCCATACTTGAACTGCCGTAGAGATAAGAAATCAATTATTCAAAGGATTCCTCCTCAGAACCATCTACCATATGACTAAGGCATGCTGGTGGTCTTAACTTTATGGTTTGTACACTTTGAAACCCCTAGACCCTACATCATGCTTAGGGTATATCTGGCTTATGGGAAGTTGGTTAAGAGGTTTTACAGCACTCTGCTTATCCATATA
Organism: Netta rufina; assembly: GCF_964035555.1. Taxonomy (NCBI): domain Eukaryota; kingdom Metazoa; phylum Chordata; class Aves; order Anseriformes; family Anatidae; genus Netta; species Netta rufina. The sequence continues at coordinate 12,528,083 of NC_140141.1, read as the reverse complement.
CTTAAGAAAGACTAGATCTGAGGCCTCAAAGATTAACAGCCAAGTTCTTCAACTTGACGGTTTTCTTAGCTTAAATACAATTAACATTTTTGTTCCGATGCATTCCTTAAAGCTATTTAGAGAGTGTATTTATTGCTGCTACTATAACTGACAATTTCTAGAAGCTTTACTGTATTTTAGAAAAAAAAGCAAGAATACTAACTCAAAAGGAATTTTAAGTTCAGACAGGGAACTCAACCAGTAATCACACTTCACAATTTATGTAAGTGGCTAATCCTAAGCAGACAGCACAGAAAACAACTTCACGCGCTGCTGCCATTTTAATACATTCCAAGAAAGTCTATTATACAATAATTACACACAAAGTGTACTACATACAAACTCTGCACTGGTGGTGTAAAAATGAAAACATGCTACAAAGTCTAAAAGATTTAAGGATTATTTCAACTTCTAGAAAATACTCTACTAGTAGTATCAGTAGTGGTTTGAAGAATAATGTTTAAAAGTCGCATGCTAAGATTTAATCCTACAAGGGGCCTATTTACATGATTATCTTAAAGCACTGCATGGTTCTCACAAGATTAAGGCCTGTCAAACAAGACCTAGACAGCAGTTTTATTGAAATTAGTACATTCTTGCTCTTAAAACAGTTAACATGCACAACTTGTCACACAAGCGTACCTAAAGTTTTGCCTCAACTGTACATAGTAAAAAGTTTCCACACCTTGTTTAATGAATGAACCAAAATGTTTTTTGCTCCAATATCTCTCAAGTCTCTTTCAGCATCGTATTTCAGATCATTCGACACGCTAAACCTGAAGATATAAAAAAAAAGCATTTAAGTTACAGCAGTTCAAAGAGCAGTTCAAACATTTTTCAGAAGACAGATTACACTGAATTTAAGCACTACAGTCACTGTAACGTCTGCTCTAACAAATCCTTACACACTTACCAGACTGCTCTTTTTCTGCCTAACAAGTAATTTTCATAGATTATCCCAGCTATGGTCCTTCCTTTTCCTACACCAGCACCATCACCTATCAAGAATCCAGCTCTGTCTCCATTGGGCAGGAATGTTTCATGTTGCTGTAGGAGAAAACAAAAACTTGTACTCATTCTCCAAAACACATCACTGCGGATTGTCATAAGCAAGCCAACATAAGAAACATCCTATCAGATGAGACCAGTGGTCCACCCCACCAAGCAGTTTCTGACAAAATTAAGTTTCATTGAGGGAGAGCATACGAGCTTGACTGCTCTACATGGTTCCTGATCCCTGCCTTCTTCCCTCAGCACCTGGAACTGGAGTAGAGGATATGCATCTGTCTAGTCACTAACAGAACACTAACAGAATTTTCTTTAAACCCTTTGATACGGTCACTGCTTACTTTGTAAAGATTCTCTTATCATTTTCACCAAGCTCCCATTTGTGCCCATTTTGGGGAATCTGATGTATAAATCATAAATCTTGATTTTCATCCCCCCTTTATTCTTCCCTCTTCTTCAGCCTTAGGCCCAGCCTTTAAGTCTCGAATACTCAAGAGGCAACTTCTTCCTACGACCATTTTATTTGTCCTCTAACCTTCACTACCTTCCTGATTTACAGAGAGCTGCATACCCATTATCAGACACGTGCCCACTGAAGTTTTTAATACAGCAGTAAAACACGTACAAGAGATGTATTATCTAGCATACCTGGGCTGCATAAGTGATCGCTTCAAGTTGCAAAGCCGACAGCCAGCCATTATCAATTGTTTCTTCTGATATCGATGTCTGGTACCACACATCAGGAGGAGTTACACTGGATAACGAGCTGGTTTCCACTACCGGGTCAGGATGACGTAGACCAATTTTTACTGGTTGAGAAGGTAAGAGGAGGAAGGAAGAGGATGAGAACATCATAAACAGATCCGTTGCTACAGAAAAGGTTGGTTTATTTACTAAAACAAACTGCAGTTGACCACTGCAAAGGTTGAACTCAAGAAATACACTTCATTGTTTACTCTAAGTCATGTTAAACTATCACATACAAAGGAATATATCAACCTGGGTCTACATAACTGCAATTCTTAACTGTTTCTCTTCTAACCACCTTCCCCCAATTTTAATGAAGTTATATAAAAGCTCATTGTATTGAAAATTAAAAATATTTATGTACTCAATATGTTTGAAACTGCCCTGAACTTTGCCTTCCCCAAAAAAATAGAGGCAGCCTCAAATGTCAGAATCACAAAAGCAACATTCTTCTCACTATTTATACAGTGCTGTTTTTAAGTAGTACGAGAAGAGAAAAGATTTAGAACAGACATGGTTTAATTACTGACAGATATCATCCTTGACAATAAAAATTAACCATTTAGCTGCAAGCCTCACACAACTTTTTTGCTTTACTTTTAGAGCTGATCATTAAGTAACTAGTAAATAAGATTAGACCTTTTTGTCACTAATTACAATAAAGAGGGAAAAGGAGAAAAGAGAGGAGATGGCAATTAACAGCTGTAAGAGATTTGCTTCCTTTTTAGAAGAATAAAAAGGCAATTCTAAGAAATAAAAGTCAGGAACAATACAGGAAGAAAGCACTTAGGGTAAACTTCATACTGAAAGACTCAAAATGGATTTTAAGGATAGTAGTGAAAAATATAAGACAAATTCCTCTGCTGAGGCAGAAAACTTAGAGCTAAAACAAAACAAACAAACAAACAAACAAAAAAAACTTAGAGGTAAAAAACCCGATTTCAGTTCAACTCTATTTATGAAACAGACAGTGCTCAACTAACTCCTTTCTTATTAAAGAAAGGAACGTTACCTTCCAAAACTAAGTGCTATGGAAGAAAAAAAATCCTAGGAAAAAAAACCACCATAAATTCAGATTTTTTCTTCATTCAGATAGAAACCTATAGGACTTATGGTGTATGCTATTCACTCCTCTCTAGTTACTAAAAGGCGTCAAAACATTTCAGCATTTTAATGCAATTAAGCTTTAGGTCATACATTTTATTGGCATATACTCAGCATAAGTTTCTGCATGGCCCATTTCTTCTTCATCTTCTTCCTCAGGTTCCTCCTCCTCTTTTACTGCTGGCACTTTCTAGAATAGAGGAATATCTGCATTAGAGTATTAATAATGTACTGTTTGACTACGTCCTGAAAATTAAACTGAGAAACAGAATGAACATAAACTTGCACTTGACTTTTCTTAGAACATGCAATAGAGCACAAGGGCAAACTACAAAAGGAAATGTACATCTCTTAGGCTCTGAAGGTATCTTCAAACACAACATCATGGAGCTTCCTCTCCCTTACAGAGAGAGACTCACTACAGCATTTTAAGCCCAAGCTTAAAGAAAGAAACTTAAAGAAAACAACAAGTTAAAAACCTAACTTTCAGGTACTCCCATGAAGACTCTTCTAGTTGCACATTCATTGCACAATTTCACACCTTCAGGGAACAGTTACAATAGTTACCACAGTTATACCCAGTATTCTCCCAAACTTGACAGTTATCCATTTTTACTGTGATTTTCATTACCGTAAATACACTAATATTTTAAAACTCTCTAGACAGCAACTCAAAGTCTTTCACAATTGATATTTAATATTTCAAAATTTGCCCAAAGAAATTTTTTGTGCCAGTTACTGAGGAGCACTGCTCATCACGATCTTCAACCCAATTCCATCAGTGAAGATGCTGAAACTCTAAAACATGTTCTGCTGCTGTAAACATCTATTAAAATTTAAGGCTATTGAATGATACTCTATTTACATCTTAAATCAAACCACCCAAAATGTCAGTCATGCTAGAGAAAGTCTCCTGGTTTCCTTGTTGCTAGCTACACAGAGATATTTAAAAGAAAAACGTCTTAAAAACACACAGCAAGTGAGGTGTTTATCAGCTTTTACTGGAGCACATCCTTTCATATCCAAACAACAAGGTGCTGTTAAAGATAACTTCAAGTAATTGTCATTTAGTATGCAGGCTGCCTGGTCTACACGGCTGTTAGTTTTAGTCATCTAATCAAGTACTCTTAGTGGAGAAGCAAACCTTTTGAAGAAACAGATGCACTCAGTACAATTCTACCACAACAGGCAAATACAAGTAACCACTGAAACTAGTCACAGTTGGCTGGGGCCAACAAAATATAAACTCAATTAGCAGATTAACTACTTGTACTACTTACCATAGTAGGTGAAAAACTCCTCATTTTAATATCGTTTATCCATATTCTTGCTACCTCTTTTGTGGAAGCCTCCTTCTTCACTGCACCATTGCTTAGATCAGCTACAAGAAAAAAAAAACACCCGCTGTGTTTTACGGGAATTCCCTCTAAACGCTGACTCAGATTTCAACACTTCTCTTCCAGCTCATTAACAGAAAAGGACACTACTGTTCAGTAGGACACAGGTGCTTCATAATGCTATCATTATTTATGTCCAAAAATAATGTATCCAAGCACACAAGGATTAAGTTCTACTACTACTTAAGATTTCCCATGCAATACCATCACATCTGACATAGGTGTGTATTAGTTTCAAAATAAAGAAAGAAACCTTCACCAAATCTAGATACAATATTTAGAAGTACTCCACCTTGTGAACTTCTGGAGTTTAACAACAAACCAGAAAGCCCCGTGTTTCAACAGAAATGAACGTACCTGGTCTGGTGGCATTTACCACCTTAGGAACTACAATTATGTCTGAAAAAAAGAAAACCAACTTTGGTCTCATTGTTTAGAGTTTATAACAGGATCCTTCAAGATGGAGATCTACTAACTTGCCTGTCCTCACCCACATTTGGCATCAACTAGCAATACGGTTCAGTACAGAATTAAAAGAAATTCATGCAAGGATACATGCAAAACAATTAAAGGAGCTGTCAAGCTTCCATGAGGTTGATAGTCAATACGTGTATTAGATTTCATGCAACTGACCATAGGAAACAAAACAATTGCACAGAAAGCATTTGCATCAGAAAAGCTGTATAATTTAAGTTTTTGTTTACAACCTGTAACTTCTGCTGCCTGAGTTGTATGAGAACACCACGCTTCCTTCCACAAGCTCCTCTGCCCAGAGTTTTCTACAAGTACTTACCAATTTTTTAAAGTTATTTTTGAATAAGAACAAAAAAGGTCCAAAACCACAAGCACATAAATAAGACTAGAAATGTGGTTCTAGAAGTCATGTCCCCTCACTTGAGAGGATGCATATTCAACTACTTTCTGCAGCTGTGCCACTACACCACCTATGGGGTCTTGCTACTTCCTCATTATTTACATGCTTCTGTGAGCTTTCATTTAGTACAAAGGGTCTGAGATCCTATAAAACTCTTTCCTGTTCTCCCTCACTGCTTTTCCTGCCTCCCACCCCTCAACTTCAGTTGGTTTTTCAAGTTCAATTCAAAAACAGTGAGCAAAGAGGAACATTCTTGTTTCCATCCTCACAGCTGGCTTCATTTAGAGTGCATTCTACCTGCATATGAAAAAAGGCATACTTTCATCTCTGCCTATAAAAATTAGCAACATTTATTTCAGAGACAATGATAATATAGTAACACAGAAGAAGCCTGTGTACTTCTCAGGAAAAGCAGCAATAGAGCTATTTTCAAACTGAAGTAGCCTAATCTTACCTCATGCTAAAAGCAAAATAATTCAAAAGAATGAAACCAGTATGTTTCATGCAATACTTTAGACATCAAATTGCAATTTAAAAATACACATGCACGCAGTTTTTCCCCTTTTATTTAAGCTAATCGTGTAAGTTAACTACATGTTAGAAATAGCATACAAGAAAAGACTATGAAAGGTATCACAAGGTGAAGATTTAGAGCGTGGTAACATAATACTTCTGGCACATAACACCATCTTTAAGTGGTAACATGGAAGCAAACAGCAAGTTTTTAGCACATTTTCTTAACACAACAGGTCTGATGCTTCCCATGAAATTTACAGGGCTACCAAGATTCTCCTTTCTTGAGAGATACTTTAGAGAAACACCGTATGATAGGAGTACTACAGATCTGTTTTGGAAGATGCAAGAGAACAAGCCCATCTGTTGTAGTTCCACAGCAAACATACAGCAGAACAAGAACTCACACAGGCTCAAGACAGCTAAGCCATCAACTTCAGTAATGCCCACAAATTAATTTTAAAAATTTGCCAGCTGCATTTTAAAACATCGTTTTCCCCATTCCTTATGGTAAACTGAAGGTGTTACTTCTTAAAAGCCTGTTATTTTTATTATTTCATCCCGAACTGGAGTTTGAACAGAATTTATAAGGTTTTCTAGACACTTTCATTTTACTGGGATATTCCAAAAATCAACCAAAATACAAGATGTACAAATATTTTCACACAAGATGATTTTACCATTTAACCAAAATACTGTAATTACGAAGAAAGAAGAACACTCACTTGCTGCTGTTGCCACTGGTTGGGCAATGTTAGGAGGTGGCTTCAATTTCATTAGTTCATTAAGACTATTATTCTTCAGAAGATCTTTCAGCTGAATCTGGTCCTTCGATGGTGCAGTGGTCAAGGCATTCCGTACTGCTGGTGCTGCAACTGAGGGTCGAGTAGTTGTGCTGGTCTGAATGATTTTTGCTACAGTAATAGTCTGCCTTGTGGTTGTAACAGGTGTTGTTTTTGTCATCACTATTGTAGTCCCCAAAGTTGGAAGCTGATTTATTTGATTCAGCACAAAGGTTGTGGTGGATGGTGGTTGCTACCAACAAAGAACCAGGGAGATTTTTCAGACAGCAGTGAAAAAAGCAGACTATTAGCCTTTCAGCTAGAGCACAAGAGTCGCCATTTAAGAACTCTGTTAATAAGAATTGCCTTGTGGTACAACAGTCTGAGCACAAAGTGTCTTTCAAAACATTTATCACTATATTGCTTTGTTTTTGCATTTTTTTTTTTTTTTTTAAGATAAGGGAAAGTAAATAAATAGGATGAAGGATTAAACATCTAGGCACAGAACACAACTTCTACAGGTATAAAAACCGTAAACTGAAGAGAATTTCCACCATACAAACTATCTCCACAGTTGTGAAAGTAACTTGGATTACTTCAAGTACTTGGTGCAACCTTTCAGACACACTGCAGATCTGCCTTTTATATTCGCCCTTTGGGTGCAACTGCCACACTTGTGGTACTCAGAATTATCTGCAGTTACAAAAGGTGATGCATAGTTCAGGTACAGGCTTCAAATTCACGCTTTCACATACCCAGAATATGCATGTAGGGGAAGTAAAAGGCACACTGGACACCCCAAAATGTTTTTCTGCATGCTGTTTGTCTTCTTTGGTGCTCCTTGACATAAAAATCCTATCAACCCATGGGTCTGTTCAGCTTTCACAGGCTCAAAATACATAGCACCGAGATGATGGCTAACTGGCACGTTACAGTCCCACCTCTTGTACGTGTACCTTAGTGAAATGTCACAAAAAGCCCTGAAGTTCTTACCCGAACATTTAATAAGGCTGGAGTTGATACAGTCTCTGGTTCTTGTTTCACAGCAGCTGTGGCCTCGGTTTCCAAGCCTAGCTCTAATGCACTAAGTGGCACTGACTGCAGAGGGAAGAAAGAAAGTATCACTAGGTACTCAGATTAGCAGGAAATCGAATTCAAGTCTAAACACCCACCCACAAAATGAAAGTTAATGGGGAAGTCCTTAACTGAGCTTATTAACAAAGGCTGCACTGGAAACAAAGGTCATGAAGTGGTTATTTCCATCCAGAAAAGTTGAAGACCATTAGTTAACTGCAGAGACAATGTTATTAGGTCCGTGATGTCACTGACATTTTATAGGAAGCAGCCAGAGCCCAGTGATATTAAGAGTGTGCACATTTTAAGGGAGGGCAAGAAAACTCCAGTAAGGCAGAGTCCTCTATGGACACATGACACTACATCCCCATTTAATGTAACGAAACCAGGCAAGTTAAATATATGACTATAGTGACCTCAATAGCATGTTTCAGATTGCATTAATTTAAAGTTTAAAATGATCTAACAAGTCATTTACCAATCTCAGCACTATGAAGCAACAAATTTATGAAAATTCCACATTCTTTGAACATTTGCTATGGACCCTCCCTCCTCTCCCAATACATCAAGTACAAGCTCTTATGTCCTCTAGCAAACAACAGTGTTCTTGTTTTAACCTGCTGAACAGCTGGAGTTGGAGCTGGATTTGCAAGAACCACGTCCGGAGAGTCAATATCAAATAGATCATTTGGACTGATTCCACTCTCACTCAAAGCAGCAAGCAACAGATCTTGTCCTGGCTCCACCATCTCTAAAAAATTAAGATCATAAATACAAGTTACATTTAATTGAGGTTTAGCGTGCATGTGCACAGCCAGTTCAAGTTTCCTTCCCTAGATTTAAGAACGCGTGCAGTGCAGTCACCTGTCTACACAGTTTCACTTTCTGTATTTGTTCCGGCTCCTTTGTTCGTTTAAAAAAAATAATCTACAAATCTTTTCAATATGCCCAAACTTACAAGTAGGTAGGAAAAAGTTTGCTACAAAGAATGCTATGACACTCATAAACTTACAGAAAAAAAGACCTTTTTAGTCTTCATCACACTACATTTTTAAGCACAACAAGAAATATCAAGAGGCAGAAGTGGTGAGACTATTATGCTAATGATGTGTCTCTGTCAGAGAAGCACAATTAAAATTCATTTAGTTTATCTTGTAACAACAATTTACTGATAAAAAGCTTGTAAGGAAAGCTTTTATTTCTTGCGTACCGTTTCATTAGGTAGTAATTCATTCATGGGAGAAATTTTGTTTTGCATAGTGGAAAGAACAAATGTTCCATATTGTAGTATGTTAGCTACACATTAAATAGGACACTAGCATCAGGTCACAGGCTCCTTCACGTGTAGGACAAGCAAAATTAATTCCAAAAAGCTGTGCTAGGCAGCGTATAAACTTCTGAAAAAGCCAAATGCTGTTCAAGACAGATGTGTTTTGCTCTACTAAGGAAGCCCATTTGCCTTAGACCTAAGAGAAAAACTGAATTTCACTCATTACCTCAGCTATTGCTTACATATTCCAAAATACACTTTAAGCAGAAATTCGTTTCACTTGCTTTCCACACCACCACCACCCCCCATTGGTAACAAACCAGAAAACTAATGAAGCTCAACACATACTCTAAAGCAGATAAGAACACAAAAATATTTGCCATTTCTGACACATTCACAGAGGAAGCAGCATTCAGTCACTCATCCTTCTCTACGCGTACACTGAGCCACAGCCAGCTGGTCGGTTGCACACACCACCTAGCACGTTTGGCAGAACAGGTAATTCTTGTAGTAAATAAAGCCTCGGGCATTTAATTCTTGTTCTTCCTAGCTCTAGTATGCCTGATAACAGGGAGAGACCTCCTTTTAGTGGACCAGCTCTCAGACAGTGGCACCACAGCTGAAGAAGTGGATGTACGGTACAGGGACAAGGGGAAGATGTACTTTTAAGCCTCAAAGACTGTTCTGTCCAGAAGAATACCAAAGCAACAAAATAATCAGTGAAACTGCTACTAACCCAATGCCATCCGCTATGTCAGAACTATACTCTGACCTTTTTTTCCCTATGAAAAATAAGGCACTTGAGGTGATAAGCCAAGTCGGCAGAACGGCCTACTTTGTAGTTTATTGGCACGGCAGATCTGAAGATAGCGAGCAGACAAGTTCCGTGTCAGCCCCTTCAGAGGACGTCACCTCCCACGAGTCCGTCTCCTGGAGCCCCGAATGGGTCAATAAAAGCGAGTAAGAGCAGACTGCTGGCTTTACCTTTCGGAAGCATTAAGCCCCCTATCTCATGAAAGGGGTCTATAAATACATACGCACATCGAAATGGGAAGGATAAATCTAATTTTCCTCAGGCTAAAATACTGACAGCGATCATTTTGTTTAAAGGCTTGCAGCATTGTTCCCTGATTATAAACTGGTGGGAGGAGAAGGATGAAGCCTGCAAAATGAAGTTTAGGCTTCTCAATCCTTTTGGGGTTCGGAACTTCAGCCACTGCAGGTGAGTTTGTACAGTGGGTAGAATTAGCACTGGTCACTCCTTCAAACTGGCGGCCCTGAAACACTTCACACTTGTAACTTTGCAGCTTTCACTTGGGAAGGAGCAGGCACTCTTCTGTACAGCACAAACACCTTTGCTCAACACAGTCAAACAAGAACATCTAAAATGTACAAAAAGAGTGACAGTTAGGTCATTGTTCAGCCTGCAAATAGCTTTTCTCGAGCCATCTCTAGGAGGAGCTATGGCTAAAGCCCAGCTGAGAGGTAAGTACGCCCTTCTGTACAGAACAGGGGGCATGGGAAAACAGAAGCTTGGAGCCGTTTACTTAAGTATTCTTTTGTTCTAGTTCCCTTTAAGATAACTTCTAGTCTAGTATTGCAATACAAGGCAAGGACTTCCTATGAAATTAAGAGTCAAACCAAGGCTAGGAAAAATAACAGCACCACACACAGAAGCACACCTTGCCCAACCACTCTAAAATGGAGCCACAACCTATCAAGTCTGTTTAAGGTCAAGTTTAACAGAACAATTACACTGAACACTTCATTTTTAGCCCTTAAAAACACAATGGCTTGGATACTTCAATCAGGGTGAGTTCTGAAAATCAGTCACAGAAGTAATTTGTTAATTGCTTGCTTCAAAGTTTCTGCGAGATGAGCAGCAATAAAAGCCAGCATAGCAATTCCTAGAATTCCAGAGTGCGTACGTTCAGCTCCGAACCCCCACTTTCCTACCAGAGCTGTCTTCATACGAGAAATCCCCCAGCTGTATTCCTCCCATGCTAACTCCTGGTTAAACAGTCTTAAAAATTAGCTTTGGCTGGACTGTTAGCAACCGTTAAGAGAAACAACAGCAATTGTTTACTTGTCTGTCAGACAGCTTGGACAATGAAAGTTGGACTAACTAGTTTCATTTATTTTGTTTCTGGATGGTGGGAACAAAGCTGCATTGTTTGAAACTAGAACAAAAGGAATTCTGAACTTCTAGAATTTTTACATTAAAAGCCCTGAATACTTGGCACCAGTTTTAGATTTTGTGAACCTTCCAAGTGCCACCGCGCTGCCACCCCCCTCTTTTCTCCCTTGTAGTTTTAGATTAGTAAGGGAGAGGAGATGAAAAAAATACATAGGAAAAGCTGCATCTTGATAGCTTATTTTATTTTTTGTGACATACACTAGTCAAGCCTAAAACGTTATCAGGCTGAAACAGCCCCATAATCTTGCAAGGTAGGAGGCTTCCTAGTTAACATAAGTGAAAACAACTTTATCAGGCTCTGCAGCTCAGCTTTGGCAATACTATATAAGGACCTGTTTGCCACATCTTAAAAAACTCCAAAAGAAAATATTTATAAAAAAAAAAGTTGTGAATATTACAAGCTGTTCCCTGAGCATTTCACCAGTCGAAGAGCCATTCTGAGCATGCAGAATCTTGCAGACAAGGTTGTCTATGTTTAGTCAGGCTGTCCAGTGTCACAGAGCAAGAACCAACCTGTTAGATAAAAACTAAAAATACGGATTTATAAAATTTCAATGGTAGTGTCCCAGCTATTCTTTGCATTAAAAAAGAATACAACCTGCTGCCATTTCAAGAAGGCCTATGAAAATATACCAAACATTTTTGTAAGGTGCTATACTGCTGAAGAACAGGGCCTGAAACTTTGATAAAACGACAGTTTCCCTACCACTGTGCATTATGTAAATAATTCCTGATTTAAAGAAACAAAACCAGAATGCCATGTTTAATATTACGACATGTATCCATGCCAACCTGGCTCTCTCCCTCCCTCCATTTTAGCTTTGTTAGAAAGACAGAAAACAAAACAAAAAAAAATCTAAAGCACATGGAGAGCAACCTGCTCTCCAGTTCCCCCAAGAAGAATAGGGTAGAATCTGAAACCATGAGAAGGTTTCATTCCTAAATCTGTCAGTTCCACATCGTGACACTGTGTAGGTTAAGAACCTATAAAAGGCACTGAACTACAGTATCACAACTTAGCCTGTAGTTAACATCCCAGTCAGCTAGGGAAGCTATTACCAAACCCTTCAGACAGCCGGCCTCTGGCATGCCCAACCTGCAAACTTGGTTTTAATGCTCAGCCTGCAACCCTACCACAGTTAAGCAACTAGTTCTCCTTTTATGAGGAGGAGCTTTCTGAGGAACACACGTCACTTAAGCTATATTGGAAGCCATGTGAGGTATCATGCAAATCGTGATGCAGCACTGAAAGGCAGATGTGTACCCCGGCTGCCTGACCTGTGCACTAGTGGCAGCAGAAACATTTCACAATCCCATGGCAGCCTCGCACAAGAGATGTGTGAGGGCTGTTAACTCCCAGTCCCACTCTATGGGATTCGCTGGATATCCACAGGGGTTCAGCTCGTCCCAGCTTTTGCCTCTAGAAAGTAGCCTGGGTAACAACAACAGCAACAAAAAGCCTGACCTCAAACCCAATCCCTTCTGCTCCTTTCCAGCCACTACCCAATCAAGGAGTACAAGGCTAATTACCGAACTCACCCATGCTTTCACGCTTTAACCTCAGGACTACTGGCTAACGCTGCAGTTAAATGCACAAAGTTATCTTCAGATTTCTGTGAAAAGCAGCCCAGTCCTGTAAATACCCTGCCAGTTGTTCAAACACTGCTTTTCTCCCCAAAGAGAAACCCACGAGGACACGAGGCACAGCTCAGGATAGCACACCGTGGGATTCAGCTCTGCCCTAAAGCTCTCTCCCAACTGCCTTATGAATTTTACAGCAGGCAGGACGTACAGAACCAAGATGGGAAATCCAGCTTTTTTTTTCCTTAATATTAGAAGGAAAAACAATGCAACGATTTGACATGAAGTCAGCTTTCAGACTAGACACATAGAGGTTAAGTTAGCTGACAGGAAAGGTTTTTAAGAAATAAAAACCCAAAAGAGGTGATCACAGCACCCGAACACCAGAACCCTTCCTCAGTTCTGCCGTGGGAGTCAGTTCCAGGTGTAACCCAAGGCACAAGCTCCTTGAGCAGCTATCAACCTGTTCTGACACCAAAGAACTTGTCCGGACAGTAAGACAAACTACCCATGTTTTTATTTTTAAAGACTAAGATCACATTAAAATATAACAGCACACCAGCAAGAAAGAAAGATAACAGAAAAAAAAAATCTGAATGTCATGCTCTTACACAACTCCTACCGTAGTAAATTATTTGCTTGACATCATCAAGTTCTTCAATTTAAGAGACTCGCAGAATATCCTGGTATTTTGACTCGCTACTTTAATCCAGACAATTTATGTACTTCAAAGGCAAACAGCCTATCGCTGAGTTAAGAATTAACTACAGGTTTTGTGTTTTTGTGTAAGAAATCATCGTTTGTTCACGCTAATAACTTAACACGTTAATTTAAATGGTTTTTACGCGTAAGGTACTAACCTAACCTTTAGCAGGCACCAAAGACCAAGAACCACACCGCAAGCACCTAGAGAAAGAGCTCCGTACTCCTCGTTTCTCCCCTCCAACAAAGCGCGGAACCCGGCCAGCCAAAAATAACAGCGGGACGAACGGGAGGGAGCCCCGCAAGGCCTCCCCCCCCCCCCCCCCCCCCCCCACGCACCTCAGGGCTCGGTAGGGACGCGGGGCCCGCTCCCCCTGGCAACCCGGGGGCGAGGCGCGGCGGCCCCGCAGGCGGCCGGGGGGAGCCGGGGGGGAGCCGCCGCCACGTGGGGCGGACAAAAACTTCCGGGTTGGGCCCGGAGCGGCTGCGTAACCCCGGTACCGGGGGGCGCTTGGGCTGCGGAACGCCGGTACCGGGAGCTGCCTGGCTGCGAGGCCCCCCCCGCACAACGAGGAGAAGGGGAAAGGGCGCAGGGAGCACCGCGAGGCACCAGGAATCCCCTCCGCGGGCAGCGCGGCGGCTCCGCAGCCCTGAGCCGAGCACAAAGGAGCCGGGGGGAGCCGCGGCGGGGAGGCCGGGGGCTGAGGGGAGAGGCCGGGGGCCCAGGGGAGGCCGCCCGCCCCCGCTCCTCACAGCCCCGCGGGGCTCCCCGCCCGCCCGAGGCCCAGCCCGGCCCCCGCCCCGCTCCCAACCGCCCCCCGCCGAGGCCCGGCCCGCGCCCAGGCGCTGAGACAGGCTCGGGGCCCGCCGCCACCCCCGGCCCCTTTCCCCTCAGAGCCCCCCCAGGCCCGGGCTGAGGCGCTGAAGGAGCCCCGGGAGGAGGCCTCGCCGCGCAGGGAACGCCCCGAGGAGGCCGCGGGGAGCGGCGCGGGGCTCACTCACTCGCTCGCGTCTCGCTCCCGGTCCCGCCGCGGCCGCTCCCCGCAGTGCCCGCCGCCGGCCCCGCCGCTCTCTAACTGCCGGCCGCCATCTTGGCCCTCCCTCCCCTCTCACAGGGGAGGGGAGGCCGGAGGGGGAGGGGGAGGGAAGGAAGAAGGGGGAGGGGGAGGGCCGCCCGCCGCGCCGCCCCACGTGACCGCCGCCGCGCGCCGCCCCCACGTGACGCCAGGCGCTGCCCGCCGCTGGCGCGCGCGCGGCGGGCACGTGACCTGCTCCCCCCCCTTTACCCGCCAAGGCCGCGCGCGCGTCACGTGACCCCGCCCTGGCGCCGCCGCCGCCGCCTCGCGCCCCTCCCCCCCCCCCTCCTCGCCCCCGCCGGGCGTTTTGGCGCGCTCCGGCTCGCGCTCGGCCATCACGTGACGCGCCGCTCCTCTTCCCGCCCCGCCCGGGCGGCGGCCGGCCCCCGGGAGGGGGGAATAAAAATTAAAGTGAAAAATTAAAATAAAAAATAAACATAAAAAAAATAAACGGCGAGAGGCTCCCGAGTTCTTAAAAAAGCGCCGGGCCCAGCCTCGGGGCGGCGGCCGGAGCCGGGAGGGGCCGGGCCGGGCCCGGTTCCCGGGGGTGGGGGAGGGGAAGGCGGAGGCGAGCGGCTGCAGGCGGTCACGTGATCCCGGCGCCTCCAAGATGGCGGCCGCGGCGGGGACGCGAGAAGCGGCGCTCTCGCGAGACCCGCCCCGCGCGGGGCATCATGGGAAGAAAAAAGAGCCAGGGGCTGCGCGGCGGGGGGGGGGGTGGGAGACGGTGCGCATGCGCGGCGGCAGGGCGGGGGTGGCGCTCAGGCACATGCGCGCTGTTGAGGCGATGGGGGTGTGCTTATGCGCATGCGCGCCGCTGAGGCTCCGCGGAGGGGTGCTGTGCTGAAGCTCAGGCGCATGCGCAGTGCTGAAGCGGCGCCTGAGGCGGCGGAGCGGGGCCGGTCCTGAGGAGCCGGGGGGGGGCTCGGCCCCGGCCCGCCGCCATCCGCGGGGCTCTCCGGGGGTCTGCGGGGCTTGGGCACGCTCCTGCGCCTCCCCCCCGGCGTTGATCGCCCCTTTCCGCCGCTCCCCTGACAGGAGCTGCCCGACCCCTTGAGGAGAATGCGGTCGAGGCCGGCCTGGGGGTGCCCCCTGGCCGTGCCCCCACACGGCTCGGCCCTGCCGGGTGGGCCGCAGGGTGTGGGAATCGCTGCCGCAAAGACCTGGCTGCTTGAGAACCCGCCGGCTGCATGGGCTGGCTCTACGTCTGGAGAGCATTGTGCCACTGAAGGCCCTCAGACTCGTTTTTTTTGCTAAAAGGAAGGCTTTCGTCAAAAGGTTTACCCAGTTGTGTAAGAATGCAACAGTTTCGAAGGATTTTCACAAAGCTGAAGCAGGCATAAAGCGTGGGCGGTAGTGAAATCTGTTTAAAATGTTAAGTACTGCGCATTCAATTTTATCCAAGTCCACCCCCTTCTTTTTATTACACAAAAATCAAGCAATAAAAGTTAGGCAATTTAAGATCTAAGTAATTTAGATCAATCAGTGATGCTTCAGACACTAAATGGAGGAAAAGATGACAGACGGCTGGCCAGAGATTAGAACAATTTAAATGGCACCTCACTTCTCGACTGTTGCCCTCTACATACCTCAAGTAAAGGCACAAAGGAGTACAGGTCACGTGCAGCATATTTAACGCTAAATGCATCTGAACAGCACCACACAATCATGACAAGAAAGTGACATTTCTGATGTCTTGAGTTGAAAAGGCCCAGGAGCAGAGTTTATGATCATCCTTGACTGGGAGGTGAGTAACTCGCTGGTGGCACTGCTGCTCCCTGCTCACGTGTAATTACCACATGAAGAGCTATTTCCCTATGACCTGAAATATGAACTAAGTATGTCACTGAATGCACTTTTTGGTTAGAGAAATTATTTTTTTACCACTGGGTACAAAGCATTTACAGGGTAGATGCTACTCTGAATGTATTTTTATAATCAGGGAAATGGAATTGATGCCTACTAACATTTTTCTATACAACTTTGCAAAATAACATTGCTTAGCGTAGTATTCAGCAGTTACCCTCAAGGCATTTATTTTTACTTCCTTTCCGAGGGAGAGGTACAGTGGCTGAAACACAAAATTGTCAGCATTTCATCTCGTAGAGAAGCAAGCTGTGTAAATGTTGTGATGCTTCATCGCAAATTTGACAGGTGGGAAAGTGAGACGCGCAGCAATCACTCGTGCTCAGTTGGAAATACTTAACAAGTGTGTCTTTGTGGTGTGTCTGAAAGAAATTTAACTGTCAGATTCAGAGGCACCCAGTCCTAAAAAGACGTTTAAGAAACGAGTTGAAGTGTTAATGGAGACTGGATGTATTTACTCTTGAAATTTTCTTTCCTTTCTGAGCACACCCTGTGCCTTTCTCATTATTTCTCTTGCTGTCCATTTCACATTTCACTGTCAGAAGGCAGTGCTCCGAGGAGCTGCTCCAACACTCTCTGGGAGATGAGAATTGGGTCACTGGGTTCCACAGCTGGTGCGAGGAGGAGCCCTGCTGCTCTCTCTGGAGCACTCGGCAGGCCGACGCTGCGCGCCGAGTCACGGTGACTGGCACTGGCAGCAGGCACATCCTCCGTGGGCTGCGGGCCGATAACGCTGGAACTTCCCCTCGGCGCTGGCTTTTTGGCCACAGCTCCCCGAGGAGCTGACGCGGGGAAACCAGCCCCTTCTGGGGAGCGGAGGCCAGCTGGGGATGACGCTGTTTTCTTTGTTGCTCTAGAGATGAAAATGATTTAGCTTGCTTTGCCCTCTAGCGGCTGCCTGGACGGCTTCGATGCCAACTCGGTTGCTTTGTTATACATACATAAAATATTAAGAAATATCTGAGATTAAATAAAAATAAACTGAGCAAAGCGATAGGAAAGGAATTTCCAGACCTTCCCCAGGATACAACAAATACTATTCCCAAATTACTGCAGGAAGGGAATCGTCATTAACAATTTATGCAGGATTTTTTTCCCCCGTGACATCGTAGTCATGTCAAAAGCACAGCGTGAACTGGGGTGGAAAAATCAGCCCAGATTCTGCCAAGAGCTCCAGTGCTTCTCCAGAGAGCCTGGTGTGCCTGTCGTAGTGGGGCTGCCTGAGGACACGATGCCCAGCTGGCAGCAGCCCCTTGTCTGCTAAATTTACAGAAAAATGCCCTACATTGGGGTCACCTCCCTGAAAAGCGGCAGCGTTGCCACTGAGGGCACAGAGCTGGGCTTCTGCTGCCTTTTCTCAAAGCACCTGGGCACCTCCTGAAGCTCACAGTGTTGCTTTTTATTTATTTTCTGTTTTCTTCTTAAGGAGAGTGGTAGTTTTCATTGGTACCGACACCTTCAGCAGGTTGACAAAGCCCTGTGTGGATACCCAAGAGGACAAGTGGCCACTGCTAAGCTGCCGGTGGGCAACCATTCGCCACGGTGGAGGCACAGGGGCCGCGCGGCTGTCGGTCCATGCCCCGGGCACGCCGGTCGCTGTCGTTAGAGGAGTCCTAAAAGGGAAATAGGGCAGAAATAAGGGAGCCTGGCGGCGCCTTGCTGCTCGGTGTCACTGCTCTGCTTGGCCATGCGTGCGCGGCAGCTTCCTGACTTCGCACTGCCAACACAGAGCCTCCCGCTGGTGCGCGCCGCGCCGCCGGTTCCCCTTCACCCGGTTCCACTCCCTCGTGTCCCGGGTTTATCGCCGGTTCCACCCCGCTGACGCCAATTCCCCGGTATTTCACCGCATGCGCTTGGGGCTGCGAGCAGGGCGCTCACGGCCCTGCAGGTGCTTCGGGCGGCCGGGGCGGCCCCGCCGTTCCCTGCTCGTTTTATTCCGGTACCCTTGGGGCGCGCCCGGTGCCGGTGCGGGGAGGGCCAGGACGGGCCCCGGTGGCGCCCTCCCCGCCCCCACCCACGTGGCGCAGCCCCGCGCCTTTGGGGGCGGTCCTCCTGCTCTCCGCCAATCAGAGCGCCCGTTGCCCTTCGCGCGGGCCAATCAGCGCCCGCGGAACGCGCGTTTAAACGCCGTTCCCGGGAGCTTGCCCCAGCTCCGTTTGACACGGAGAGGGCGGGGCTGCGCCAAGACACCCAATCAGAGGGCGCGGCAGCGCTTACTGACAGCGCTCTGAACCAATGGGAAGGCGGCGCAGGGCGCGGCGTCTCCCCGCGGAGCAGTTGGCGGCGGCGGGGGAGCTCCCGGGGAGGGCGGCGGCGGAGCCCGGCCGCGGGGGGCTGCTGAGCGCCGGGCCCGGCCGCGCCGCCGCCGCCATGGCGAAAGGTGCCGGAGCTCTGAGGGGCGAGGCAGCAGGGCCGGGGGTGGCGGCGGGGTCTCCGCGGCGCGGGGCAAGGCGGCGCTCGGGGCTCCCGGCGGCTGCGGGGCGGCCGGGGCGCGGAGGCTCCTCCCGGGAGGTGCCGGCGGGACTCCTCCCCCGCGCGGTGTGCGCAGCTCGCCGGGAAGGGGCTGGGCCGCCGCGGCTCGGCCTGCCGGGAGCAGCGAGCCCTTTAAACATGGCGCAGGCCGCGGCGGGCGGGCGATGACGGCGGCCCGGAGGCAGCGCCGGCCATGGCTCAGCTGCCGCTCTTCTCCTCTCGCTTCTAGGGAAGAACATGCCCAAGGCCAGGGCGGGCGGCGCGGAGGAGGCGAGCCCCGAGAACGCCGAGAGGAAGGGCCCCGGCCGCCCCCGGGCCGGTGGGGTAAGCGCTGCTCGGGCCCCGAGCGGGGCGGGAGGCTCCTAGGGCCTGCCGTGACCCCCGGTTACCCTCACAGGGCGGTAGCGGCCGTGCGGAGCCTCGGCTACTCGGGAGCTGGGCCTGTGGGGTTCCTGGGATGGGTCAGGAATGCGGGGAGTGTGAGGGGGGTAGGGCTGCGGCCGTGTCCCTCTGTGCCCTGCTGCCAGCTGTCCTGAGAGTGCCCGGTGCTGCTGTCAGCCAGGCTGCAGGCCCCAGGGTGGGTGATATTCGTGACATTTCCTGTGCCCTGTGGTCATCCTAGAGGTATCTAGCTAGAGGTTGGTAATCCCTTTGCGTTTAAGTCTCCGTGGAAATAACAGTGGGTATTGTATCAAAATCCAGCCTCCCTCAGCAGCTCTTAATGTGCTCTGCTGTGCTGAGAAAATGTTTGCTCTAGGTCTGAAGCCTGGCACAGACAAAGACGTGGCAGCCGTGCCTCTGTAGCTGACAGCGCAGCAGGAGGGGAATTGGGAACTGGGGAGGAGGCTGTGCTGAAAAAGTGGCTGTTTAGTGCCTGCTAACAGCAAGCTCAAAGCCAGGAGGCTTCTTTGGCAGGTGAACTGCTGCAGTTGGCTGCTTCTGTCTTTCTCCGGAAATGCCCATATTTTAGGTTCTCACTAAACTCAAAGACTTTCTCAGTGCAGGGTTCACTGCTTGCATTTGTTAAAATGCAGTGCTTTTGTAGCACTTAATCCTTACAGTCAAATGGAGTTGCTCCTTCTCAGGTTGTTCTGCTGCAAGCTTAATTCTTACTGAAATTTATTTATGCTCTAAGATTTGAGCCTTTAACTGGCTTTATTTTGAGTATGAATTATGTACGCACTGAGTATGTTACTCATGTCTTAATAACTATTAAAATTATTGTTGGTATTCTATTGCATGCTTTGTTTACTTTACTGGTTTTATGGGACAGCATACACCGGACCATTAGTTTAGTCAAGTGACATCTTTGAGCTATTTTGTTTTTTAACCAATGAGAACCTTTGTATGCTTAAAAAGGAGGCATTTTTTTGTTGTTTCATCTGGGTTGCGGTGCCTGTAAGTGCTTTTAGTTGAGTCGAAATATGCCAAGGCAAGCTTGCTCTAGCCAAGCTGCCTCTGTTTGCCCAGACACTGAGGCTCACAGTTGCAATCCGTGTGCCCTCTGCACACAGTGCAGTCAGGTCTGGCCAGGTGGCAGAGACCATAAAAGCAAAGGCAGCCCAGCTCCACGGAACTGCTAGGTCTGTGCTCCTCACGGCTGCTGTTCTCCGAGCCTGAGCCCACACACAAACCCTGGTCTTTGTGGTGTTTAACCACATCAGAGCCTTCACCATTATCCTCCTGGGACCACGTGTTTTGCCCAGGCTCTTATGTGTTTTTTATGCTGTCAACAACATCTAGACTTTATTTTGTGTTATAACGGATAAAGAAAAGATAGCATTGTTTATCTCCCAGACCTTACTGAGAGATGTCACTCAAAGTAGGCTGTCCAAAACTGATTCCTGTCCTCAGTGTTGCTCAGTAGAGCATATAGTTAATGGCAGTGATATTTGATGCTTTACAAGAGTGTTTGGGCAAGCTCGTACCTCTCTGACTGTGAGAGATATGTCTGAGGCTTGTGCAGTTCCTGCTGTGTTATTTGTACTTCTCTTGGCTTGCACTCTGAATAGCTTGGTTATTTTTTTAGTACCAGAGTTCACATTCTGAAGCACAGGACGGAAACTGTAGTTATGAATATCCCATCCTACCACATTTCATGTGAGCCTCTTCTTGAACTAAAAGTTTGCATTAGTAAAGTTCTCCAAGCGCTTACCACAGTTATGTTTTCATGTAGTAGAAATAGCAACGGTAGCAAACATGAGGCATTACGGCAATATAATTTACGTTTGCCCAGTCAGCTGTCAGCCTTGTTTTTGCAGCGCGTTGTGGATACCAGCTGGAGGTTCCTGGCACGTCTGTAACGTACTGATTTTTGTGTGGCTCTGTTTTAGGAGAATGTGTTTGTTGGTCAATCCAAAATCTGCAGCTACCTGAATCCTAGCAAAACTCCTGGTGCTCGCCCCCCACTTCAAGAAGAAAACTCGGTCATGTATCACGAGGTGAAATGTCAGGGCAAAACACTAAATGAAACCAACAGAAAAGGAGATGGTAAGCTTGATATTTGGATTATTGGCTTTATGAGACATTCTTTCCTCCTCCCTTCCTAGTTTCAGAACCTCAGGAGGCCAGGCAGCTCCCTGCCCCGGTCGCTTTCCCAGTCCTACAGCTCTTATCAGCAAACAGAGACTCTATGGGGGTGATGGTGTCCTTATCCTTTTCAAAACTTAGGCCCTGGATTTACAGGGCATTGATGGAAAAACAGATCAGCTAGTTTCTGTTTAAAGGTGCAGTTGTTAACTGTGGTAATCTGTCAAAATGTTCTGATGCAAACACTTGTAGCAAGTAGGTGTTTTAAGCCCCATTTAGCACAGGTTTTCTGGGACCTGAGAGCTTTAGCTCCCAAGTTTTAACAAGAAGGTGAAGATGGCTTTAGCCTGTTCTGCAGAGGAATTGTGGCCTTTCAGCTGTGCTTCATTTCTCTACTGAGATCGAAGCATCTGTTTTGTCATGTGGGGCTTCAACCTGGTAATTTGCCTTATATAAAAACTTTATTCAGTCTTAAGGCATGCTTATTTACCTCTAAATCAGTGAGCTGAGCAGGAGGATGTGGTCAGCTCAAGGTATGATGCACTCAGCAAAGAAAATGGAATGGGCGTGGATTAGGCTTTTTCTTGTAAGTGTCTGACCTTTGGATTCCTGAGTGGTATTGACTGCTTTTTACCAGCCTGTGAGGCTATTGATCACAGCAGTGCAGGATCCAGAGACCTGTGCTCCTTCAGTGCAGGGTGCTGATTCATCAGTAGCAACATGATAGCTTAGAATGCCAAAGGCACCGACTGGCAAACTGAGCACTTGGCTCAAATACCGCACTGAAGGTGCTACGGGTTCAGGTCAGGTTTGCTGTTCAGTTTTCCAATCATGACAAGGTACTCAGGCTCTGTTTTATCTTTTTCTCTGTTCATGCCTCCCTCTGTACTGCATGTAGTGTAGCAATGAGTGCTCAAGAGTCTAGTAAGTGTCTGGGTTCTAGCACAAAGAGATTGTATCATTCATTCCCTTCCTCTTTCTCCTGTTTGACAGAACTAGAAACTTGGACTAGAAACCATTGGAATTCATTTAAAAGCACTCTGGTATAGATGATCTTGAGTTCAGAGCCTTACTTTATTTTCCTGTCACCAGAAAAAAAGAATGGTAGCAATATAATTGAAGGTGCTATGAAACCAGACGACCAGAAAGATAAAGAAAGTGGGTGCAATACTCCGGTACCCTCTTCTGATCAAAACCAAGAAACTGCAGAAACTGAGAAGACGCCCCTGCCTTCCGATGGTGCTGATGAGGCCAATGCAAAGCCAGCTCAGAAAAAGATGGTTAAAACAAAACGCGGACCAAGGAGAAAGTGAGTGTCTTCTGAATTGTAAAAGCTCTTCTGCTTTATGTCCTTTTGTACTGGGAGGCTTGATCTACATCTTATGCTCAGGGGAGGTATAGTCAGACTTGTCATTAATGTTTCTCTTGTTTGTTTAAGCACATGGCTATGTTGGAGGGAATAAATTTTAAATATGACTTTTCCTCAAGAATAGCATGTTTGAAAATATAAAATAGCACTCAAAGTACGCATCTTCATGCAGATTACCTTTTCCTGCAAGCAGGGCTTGTGTATTTTAACTGAAGTGAAATACTTGCTGATCACCTCTAGAAAATGAAATTAACGAACCATTAAGACCTACTTTTCTGTGGACAAATGGGAGTGTATCTTGCCAGAAACAGGATATTGGATTAATTGCAGATGGTGGCTTTCTGGCTGAGCTGGAACCCTTTCTCATGTTATTGCAGTGATGTAACCTAATATTAATGAATTCTTTGCCAAACGGTTTATTACCTAAATTTTAGAGACCCTTCTGGAAAGGGCAATAGGGATTCAGAGTTGTTTCAGTTGATTTCCAGTGGTATCTCATTCCTGTGGATAAAGGACTAGTAGAGGATGTAGCTCATGGCTTGGGAGGAAAAGCAGTGATGAGAAACATTGATTCATCTTGATCAACTTTCACCATACCAAGCTGAAAGCAAAAACTTTTTTACAGGTACTTGTTCTAGAGGTGTAACTTCAGAAATAGTCTGATGTGTGATCCTTATTTTTCCTATTCCTTAGAACGCAAGGAAGAACCCCAAATCGAAAAGTGACAGATTATTACCCAGTTAGAAGAAGTTCCAGGAAGAGCAAATCTGAATTGGAGGTAGTGCTTCTTGTTAAAATCACATTGCTTATAATGTTGCCATTTAATTGAGTGTTTGAGAAAGCATATAACTATCAGTGTTTCCACTATGTGGAAATGTTAATGGTAATGTTAGCCAGTTCACTGGTATTGTTAAAAACACTTCTAAAGTACAGAGATGTTGATCCATTTCTTTTAACATAGAATCTAGATGATGATACATCTTTGGGGCGGGAGGGTAGAAGTCTCTACAATTTTAGGAGGATGGGATGGTTTGGAAAAATGAGTGTCACTGTCTAATTGTTTACTCTTAGCTCTGGTACAAACTACAAAATCTGAAAGAATAACGTGGCCGTGTGTTTTGTCTTTTTTCTTCCCCAGACTGAGGAAAGGAGGAAAATAGATGAACTAATTACAAGTGGGAAAGAGGAAGGAATGAAGGTAATTGCAGTGTCAACCCGAGTAGCTGGGCAGTCTGTTGCTCTTAATCTGTTTAAAGAGAAAGTTGCAGAACTCAGAACTGTTCCAGTTCCTTGGTAGAAAGATGAAAGTGGAGCACACTGTCTACCCCTTTTGAATGGGTAATACTTGACTCTGAAGAACATATTCTTCCAAAAATGGGGTTAGATATATCCTCTTAACTGTAATATGTACAAAAGGTAATACCCATATACCCACTGAATGGTTACAAATTCTCTTATCCTGTGTACAGCTAGTTGCTGTGGGTTCTTCATTATGGCACTGAAGCTAATTGATTCTACTGGTTCTCTTCCCAGTGGCAGCAAATGTTAGTTATTGGCACCAGCTGCTTACTGTTTGGGTTACTCTGACCACCCCTTCTAGAGTTTAAAGCAGAAGTAGCTCCTGGAAGTGCAAGAGAGCTGTGAACCTCCCCCCCCCCCCCCCCGCAGTTAACACTGGATCTTCTAGGATGGTGATTGGATAACTTTCTTGGAGTGGGAGAGTTGCCCAGGTTAGGCTGGGGGCAAAATAATAAAATACACTAGTGAGTGACAAATGTGACTTCTGTGATTGATCTTTCTGTACCTCTGACATTTCTTCCTGTGCCTGCTGATGGTGCCCTTGAAATGGAAAAGCTTAGTCCCTCAGTAGGTAGTTTAAAAGGAAAAATGGATAACTTCTGTGTATGTAATTTATTTAAAGTAATTCTTAGTTCCTTTTTATCAAAATCCATGGTAACTTGTAGGTTGCATCTTGAACTCATCCTGATTCTTCCATGATATCATGCATTGTGCTTCCCCAGCTCTGTCTGTAACACATTAAAAACTGCTACGGCATGGTGTTTGTGACAAATGTGACGCACGCTCATTTCCTAGTAAATGGCATATTTGCAGTCATGTAAATACTTTGTAATTTCCCAGCTGATTTTCTTTTCAACTCAACAGATTGATTACATTGATGGCAAAGGGAGAGGCGTAATTGCTACTAAACATTTTAATCGAGGAGAATTTGTAGTGGAATATCATGGGGATCTCATAGAGATCACTGATGCTAAAAAGCGGGAAGCCGTGTATGCTCAAGATCCATCCACAGGCTGCTATATGTACTATTTTCAGTACCTCAGCAAAACGTACTGGTAAGCTTCTTTGGACTTAAGTGTAGTAGTTGAGCAGTAGAAACTTTGAATGCTGGTTTTTCTTGTGTTGTTTTCATACAATTTTTATTGGGAGCCATGAATTAGGGAATTTTCTTGAAGCACTTCCACAGTCCAAGAGCCTCCTGTACCTCAAAGCTAAAAGGAATGGCAGTTTGTACTGTGCTTCAGAGAGTCATCTATGTGGAAAGCTGTATCCGCTTGGATGAGGCTTACAGCTTTGCCACTTATTTCTGCCTCAACTCACTGTTCTGTAAAATTGTTTACTTCTCCTGAGTTCTAATGATTTCTTCGAAAAGCAGTACGGACAGACCCTGTAAGAGAAACACCTCCTTCAGCTGTACTTGACTGGGTCTTTCTTTCTCTAGTACCTGGCAACAACCTCATGTGCGTGCTTTATCACTGCTGTTTTGTTTGCCCCAAACTCCGATTCTTCTAAAGCAAATGCTCTACCTTCTTTCTTCCTTGGCCGATGCTACTATAGACTGGAGTGTGGGTTAGTTAACCTGTCTGTTAATTACCTTGAAGAGCTCTGTATTCTGAGTATCTGCCTTGCAGTCTAGATGTCATAGCAATAGCTGCCATTGCAATTCTTAGAGCACTGAGGCACTAGAGCTTTAAGATGTGTGTCTCTGGAAGCTGGACACATAGCCTTTGGGCATTATCTTCTCTGTGAGTAGAGGCTTTTTCATTTTTCACTTGCTTACTCTGTGGAGACTATTTAGCTTTGACACAGTTTTCTTGAGGGAGATTTTGTGAAGGTATAAAGCCTTTCTGGTGTTGTCCTGCATTTGGGTTGTGCTATTCCTTGGGAACAATTGAGAGCTGCTTAGAAACAGGCAACTTGAGAACATAGTCTGAAGCATTCATTTCTCTGGTAACTTACAAGTCTTCCAGAATTACTTTGGTTAACCTACATAGTTCTTACATACTGTTTAAACATATGAATATTCCGTGATGATATTTTTCCTTCATTTTTTCTGAGCCTTGTGTGAATTCCTAAGTCTTTATCTGTCTTGCACTTTGGTTTTTGTCCCCTGACATGACTTGTGCATGACATGGAGCAATCCTGCACTCTGTTCTTGTTCTTTCAGTGTTGATGCTACAAAAGAAACTAATCGTCTGGGAAGACTGATTAATCACAGCAAATGTGGCAATTGTCAAACAAAGCTCCATGACATTGATGGTGTGCCTCATCTCATACTGATAGCTTCCAGAGACATTAAAGCAGGTGAAGAACTGTTGTACGACTATGGAGACAGAAGCAAAGCTTCCATTGCAGCACATCCATGGCTGAAACACTAACTCTTCATCTTTGGGTGTGATTTTGTGTGTGGGTTTCTATTTTTTTTGGACTGAGCACGCTCTACAAGGAGTCAGTGGATTTTTATTTTATTTTCTCCTGCCCTCATTTCCCTCAGCTTTCTTAGTGGACTGCTTATGGTGTTCTGAGCTCCTTGAAAACTACCTTTTTGCTTTGCAGTTTTTAAATTCCTATTCCAGATCTCCAGGCAGGCTTGAGTAATTGACATTAGATTGCCAAAACTTTTATATTGTAAAAGGAAACCCTCCCTAAAAACTGAACACTTTTTCATAGTGACCCGTGCCACCTGAGCATGCGAAGACCTGCACAGATCGAAACGTAATCATTTGGGTTGTGCTTCTACTTTTGCAATGAAATCTCATGCTCCGTTTTGTGGGGTGATGAACTTGGCATTAGCTTTATGACAGCAGATGTACTTTCGTATGCTGACTCTTACATCCAATGGCTTGTCTACTTGTCAGACTTGTTTACATCCCAGTGCTGACAGGATTTTTTTTGAGATGGATGCTATTGTTTCTATCATTCTCAAATCTGTGTTAGGGATCTAAGTCTCTTCCAGTGCGGTGTCTCTGGCAATGAAGTTTAAATGCACTTGTGCTGAGGGAAATGGATGGTCAAATTGGCTGCTTTCATCAGAGAAATGACTCCAAGCCAAATGTGGATGGATTTTGATAGACTGGGTTGATACTGATTACAAATGTGGAGCTGTAACTTCACAGTGAGAATCAATGCTTGACATTACTTATTTTCTAAATTTGAGATGGTACCTTTTTATAGTTGACGGCTGATTCTTGGAGGTGTCTCCTAGAGGGTTTTAAAGAAGCAAAAGAAGCTCTCTCCAAAAATTTTTTATTGCCTTTCTATGCTAACTAGCCACATCAGAAGCTATTTATTTACTGTGAATGCTTGAAATAGAGCATAGTGGTTCCAAAAATAGGAGTCATCTTCATATGCAGCTTCAAACTGTAATGATGGAGTTCATGCAATGAAGAAAGTAGATTCCTTATTGCCTGGTCCTGTAGGTCTGTCCAGCACGGTCTGGTCCCACTGTCTTAAATGGGAGCTGAGCGTTTGGCATCTTACAGATGTTTGTAACACGACTGTTGGAGAACCAAATGGGTGGTATAGGCGGGCAATATACAATGCAGGTCCTTTATGTTAAAGATTAATTCTTACCGGTTGGAATTTTTGCCAAGGCAGGCTTGGCATGTGTGTAGATGAAGATGGCTGTGAGCCATCAGCCACGCTTGCTGCTGGAAGATGTCGGCAAGGGGTCTGTGGCTCTGTTAATGTCTTCTATTCCTCAAGTCTTGAAGGCTGCAGCTGCTCCAGCTAATGCCCTCTAGGACAATCTTACATGCTTGCCTATGTGATAGGTTAGACAGCAACAACATCGTGGTTGTATGCTCCAGCAGCAAGAGAGGTGGCTTAGTGATGTATTTTTTAAATTAAAAACTTGAAGACAATGTCTCTGTAAAATAAAGAATATATTTATTATTGATGAAGTGGCTGCTATAGTACCTGTCTCCATTGCAGATCGTTAGCATTTTGAAGGAAAGCTGTGAAAATCATTAGCCATTAAATGCTTAATGTTATTTACCATTTAACACTAGGCAAGCTCAGCAGAGAAAGCCTTTGTATTTTCACAATTTCTGAAGGATTAACTGGAGACCTGTTACCTTACATGTACTGAGTTACAAGTAAGCTTCTTTGGCTGACTTGTTCTAGTTGGCAGTGATTTCTCTCCGGTCTCAGTAACAGAGACGCTACAGCAGTGTACAGTACCCTGTTCTAGTAGAGTGCTTCCCTGAAGTCAAAATTGGAATCAAATGCTTCTTTATTTGTTCTTTATTTAAACATTTGCTTGTTCTATATCAGGTTAAATAGCTTAAAACCTCTGTTCTTCAGCATCACTTCCGTAAATGAGAAAGGGAGAATCTCTCCCTGTTTTACATAAAAAGGAAAATGTCTTCTCTGAAATGCTTAACTGGTAATCAAGTAGCACTGCATCGGAAGATGGTAATAAAGCTGATATTGCACTGAGAATGTATCTTTTACTTTTCTAGGAGCTATATATACAAGTGTATGTATATATGTGTGCATATATATGTTTGTGTGTATATATTTCAAAATAATTTTCACAAGAACACACAGTTCTGATTTTATCCTTGTGCCTTATAGGAAGGATTCGCCTTCTAAATAAGGTTTAAAGCACTTAGCAGGGAAAGACGTCCTTGGGTTGGGAGTTAAACGTCTCTCATAAGGCTTGTTCCTCTTTACCGGAGGCAGCAAGGTTGCTTTAGCAGGGCTTTAACCTGCCCTAGCCAAGGAATTTGCTTCCATTCTGAGAGAAGTTGGGCAGTTCACTTGATACCAGACTGGATGGATGCAGCTGCGATGGTGCCGGAAAAGAATAGCCCCAAAAGGTTGGGGTGCTCTTCTGTCCCCTATAACTGGTGAACCCCTGCTTCTAGTTTTCAATAAAGAACATCTTCAGTAGCAACTTGAATAATTGCTGCATTCATTGTCTCCTTCAACTAGCAGTAAAGAAGGGCTATGTTACAGTCTTCTGTACCTCCTTGGCAAGCTGGTACTCTTACACTCATCTGTTTAATTTCTGTACTTAATGGAACAACTTCAGATAAAGATTTGATAGCATAATTACTGTGGGTTTGGGCATAGTCCCCAACACCTCCCCCCATACCCGCCCACCCCCCAAGGATCCTGGAAAATACATCTTTGGATGAATCACCCAGGAATTTGCATTTCAGAACACGTTTACATCTTTCCAGGTCAGATATGTATCCTGGCTGTTGCCAAGGCCTTACATTTTTTTTTTTTTTTCCCTTTAACTATACACCCTTGAAAGAAGATACAGCAACTTCTTCCCTGCTACCATGCTCTAGAAAATCTCAGACATAGGAGCAAGGCTTATCAGTATTTTGAAGATGACAAGATGACAAAGTTATTTCATAATTTCAATGCACTGGCTGTGTTAACTGTAAACTAACCTACCTCGGTCAACCATCTTTGTCACCTTGCTAATTAATGTACAGTTGCCAATAAATTCTGAGCCTGCAGTCCTGCCTTCTGCAGAGCCACGTTTGCATTGTGTGTCTGAGCAGATATGCAAGGTGCCCTACATTTTTCATGCTGCTAGCATATGAGAGGGAATCAAAGGACTTCAGAACCTGCTTTTATTTCTGAAGAGTGTAAGATCATAGTTGGGTTCCTGTCACTTCTCTTTTTATGTCTGTTCAGAGACTACTGCTCTTGAAATTCTGCTTTTTCTAAATGTGGAATCTAATTGGTATTTTTCAAGCTTTTTCTACTCTTCTGTTTGCCCTATATCGTTCTGCTAGTGATAAGTGTCATTACTTAGGCTAATACACAGCTCGTATCAGCTAACTGCAAAATAGAGCTTATGAAAAAAACACAACTGTCTGCCACATAAGGCCCTCAGCTGTCAACTGAAATGTCTAGTGCATCTGTTCCAGTTTGAGTTTGTGCCTCTGAAATGTTACCAGTCCTTGATGTGTGCGAAGCACAATGTGGCTGCTTTTCCCTTGCTGTGCTGTTCTCTATCTTTAGTCTTAACCCTAAAGGGTTGCTCCTGTGTGTGCCCCTCTAATGCAAAGAAGGGCAGAACAAAAGCAACAGGGGACTTTTCTTCAAGCAGTTTAGAAATTGCTTTCCATATAACATCAGTGAGAAGTACAATTGGAATGGGTGCTTCTTTCCCAGCACTTTGCTATGAAGATGTGTGAACGGTATATATCCTTTATAAATAAAATCTAAATCTCATAAAATCATTTTGGGCTGAGCATTTTGATAGGCAGACCAGATAAATGTGTGGCCACAGGCTCTTTTAATAAGAATAAAAAAAACCCACTCATATAAACGTTTATTCTTTCCAGATGGGTAATGTCTGGCAGGAATCCAACAATGCAAAAAGTGTCAAACAGTTTCTAAAAAATTAAGGTAAAATCTTCTGTGAAAAAATATACAACAGAATTCTTAGGAGATTATTCTTTACAGTAAGAGTGATGTTTTATTTTCCAATCCTTGACTCCGAACTCCTTCAGAGGCTTTCAGCAGTGCCATTTCTGAACATAAGTGGTTAAAAGTTCTCAAGGATGTTCATTTTCCATGTTTAAAAGAGAACCTGCAAAAGAAAAAAGTACAAATGGAAAAGCAGGATCATACGGTACGACTGCTGTGTCCTGCTATTTTGGGGGACTTTTAAGGACAAGGCTTGAGCATGTGGGTACTGCGTACAGCTGTGTACATACAATGTAAACAAACCTCCAGGGACAGCTAGCATGAGCTTTCATGTGCTAACAGGGCCCAACTCACACACATTTGTTCTGAAATGCTGATTCTTTATAGAAAAAAGTGATACCCTGCTTGCCAGGGTGGAGCTTGCTTTCCTGTAAAGTACTTTTTCCACAGGAAAGGATTTCCCTATCTAGTTTTAATTTTATAGAGAGGAGAGAACAATGTCCAGCTAACTAGGCCAAAGTTCAGATTTCATCCCTGGATTCACTAAGTGTGAGGCATGTCCTTGTCCCATGTTCTGCCAAAAAAGGTGAAAAAAACAAACAAAAACCAACACAAACTTACAGACGCTTGGTGATTTTCTTCTCTTCTTTGTCCTTGCTGGTTCTTGGGCTGCTGCCATGGGATTTTTTTTCCACTTCTTGAGTTTGGTCCTTTGTCTGTGAGATGATCCCACTGGCAAGAGAAGTGGATTTTTTTTTGTGGTTTTGTGCATAGCATGGTATAGCATTGCTGTCCGCGTTTAGTCCTTCAGTGGGCAGCCTGGGACATGGGTGAGGGGGTGTTCCCAGGACAGGTGCGGCAGCCTGGCCCACTCCTTTTAATGAATTATTCATATTTTCCTTGAATAACTACTGCATTGTAATTTTGCTTAGGCTATGCTGTGATGAGGACACTAAAAAAAAAGTAATGAGCTGACTTTTCAATGAAGGAAAAATGGCAAACCATAACATGAGTGAAAGGGAAGTGTAGTTACATACTGGATTTGTATGAGTCCAAAGACAAAAACAAGATGCTGACACAAATAGTGATGTTTTGCTTGGATGGATCCATTGTACCTTCAGCGCAGCCACAGAGGCTCAGGCCACGCAACTGGGAACAGAAGGGAGATTCCCAGCTTTCCCTGCAAGGCAGGTGAGTGTTCCTCTTTCCATCCTATAGAGCAGAAAAGAC
Source organism: Netta rufina (assembly GCF_964035555.1). Taxonomy (NCBI): domain Eukaryota; kingdom Metazoa; phylum Chordata; class Aves; order Anseriformes; family Anatidae; genus Netta; species Netta rufina. The sequence continues at coordinate 12,496,555 of NC_140141.1, read as the reverse complement.
AGGCTTTGCCTGAGCTGTAGATTTTGTCAGGCTGCTTTCGTGCTGTTATACTTTACAAGGTTGTAACCACACATTCTTCAGCTTCACCAGCTTTTCCTGCTTGCAATCAGGCTAAATTTTTACCAATTGCATATTACATTGTATTTTTGCAGCATGCTAACTTACTACTTTGAGCTGACCTCTCTTATCTCAAGAACTGAGTGGATCAAAGTTTGTTACTGCAGTAGCTGAAGGCTGGAAGTAGCTAAGCAGCACTGCTTTTTGGCCATCGAAAACACATACACAAGACATTTTAGAATACATGTTCAGATTTATCCTCTTCCCCTGCAGTTTTATGTGAACGCTTAAAGGGAAGGTGTTTTTTGACTTAACCTGTAACACTGCATGAAGAGAAAACCACATGGCTGCTTTTTGGTTCATGTAGTGCTTTGATGCATTTTCTAGGTACAAAGCACCGTGACATTCACTCAAATATGTAAAACATTCATACCGTTAATTTTTAACTTGCCATGTAGAAAGCTGTATAACACAGCTGGGAAATCAAAGGCAAGAAGCTATTCCAATGGTTGCACTGCAAAGGTAGTCAGCTGGGACGGGGAAGTTGGTGCCTCACTGTTATGTGAGAACTGCTGCTGTGCAGACAGTTTGTAAACTGACTTTTTGGATTTAACTTTAACTTCTTGGCTTAACTTGATTCTTACAGACAAGGCAAAGGGCAGGCTTAGCAAATCTAAGAGATTGTTGCTGAGATAACTCAACTGAAATCTTATGTGCTCAGACATTTTGTGTCTAGATTAAAAAGTAATTTCTTGCCCCAAAAAGCTTATAGTAGAGCCAGATGGTGAGGGGCATGGGTGGCTGGGGAGAACAGCCTCGTAGGTGAAGCAATTTGTAGCGCCAAGAGAAAGACCTTTCCTGCAGCCCATCCGTTGGAGCACACTGATTCTCCTAGGCTGTTCCCTTCTAGAAAGGCAGAGATCCTTCTCTGAAAGAACCTGTTTTGCATCATTTAAGTGTCTTACACAAATCCCTATTGGTACTCTTTAAAAATAAAATCTTCTCAATGATAATGAAAGAACTTAAGAGTCTGCTGCCTACATTAATGCTACACTCACTCTGGGGACAAAGGAACAGTAGATAAGCTAGCATACCCCCATTTGTACCCAAGAGGCACGTTGGAGGAGGAAGGAAATTTTGACTAAAGTGAGATGGAAATCCCCATGATCTTCTGGTATGTGGCTTCAGACAAGAATAACACATGTGCAACTGCTGTGACTATATAGGTTAATTTGTGCGCATGAGAATCCAGCTTGTGTGTGGAGTTGCAGTATGTAGACTTTCAGTGGGACAACCACCAGAGCAGGCTGCTAACTGCACAGACTAAGAGAGAATTTAGTTTTAAAACTATATTGCATAGGTACTTCATTGTTCCCCCATATTTCTTCGCTCATTTGTAGGCTCTTAGGAGCACAGATGTCTCTCACATATTTTAACAGTGCCCAGCCTAAATTAGATGCTCAAACCTGCAATACTTTGATCTGATAAGCTCCCCAGACAATGCTGTTAGTTCTTTGCATGATATATATACCTTTTATAGCACTGTAGCTCCTCTTGCACCACTAGAAGCTGAGCTTTCAGCTGGTTACGCTCCTGCAGCACTTCTCGCAGCTCTTGTAACGTGAACCGAGGGCGGTTTGGATCCGTGAGGTCTATTACCATTTTGTCTGGTCCAAGGTTGAGCTGTAAAATAAAGGGGTGAACGTGATCTTGTAACCTGTCATAAACTGGACATTCCTAAAGTAAAATCTCAGACTTTTATAAATCATAGTAACTCTTAGTATCTGTTTTTCACAATCCTGATTTTTTTTTTAAGTAGTTACTGTTTTTCTTATTCTCTGTCTTCCCTAACCAAGTAAGGGGCCTACCTGTGAGGCTCTGACCACATCTAAAACCAGCCTGTTCCAAAGAGTTTGCGATCTCATTTGCCAGGAAGCTGAAAATGAAAGCAAGCTTTTCTGGTGGTGAGAGAGGCTGAGAAACCTATGATCACACCGAAACACTGTAGCGGAGAGACTTCTGTTTTCCTAAGGCCTTTTTCTTAATTTTTTTTTTTGTTTGTTTGTCATGTTCATCAGCTTTCCTTGTGCAGAGTACCAAAGCTTTATTGTACGATAAACGGAAAAGTGTCTGTATGGGACAGACTGGTGCTGAGAGCTGTACAACTGTGGATCCACGCTCTGAAAACCTGCAGCTGTGTGCCTGAACTGCTGCGAGCTCTACATGTAAACCTACAGCGAGGGATCGTGGCCCCTCCGAGACCCCTTGGGCTGCGACAACAGCTTGCAGACGGTGACAAAGGTACCCTCCAACCCCTCTGGTGTGAGCCTGGGTTTCGTGACAGACATGTGGCAGCTCCCAGGGCCTGTCCCCGGGGGCAGGGACCCCCGCAGCTCCCTGGTAGCCCCCGACCCCCTCTGGGGTCCCGCACCCACCTGCGGGGCGCTGCCCGGGGCTCCCTCTCCCCTCAGCGCCTCCACCTCCATCCTCAGGCGGTCCCGCTCCAGCCTCAGCCTCTCCTCGGCCAGGCTGCCGCCGCTCACCAGCGCTTCCAGCATCTCCAGCACCCTGACGATGCTGAACTGCAGCCGGGCCGCGGCGGCTGACGCCCGGGGACCGGCGCTGAGCTGCAGCAGGTCCCGGCCCACCACCGAGGAGATGTCGTACACGTCCTCAGCCGTTAGCTGGAAGGGGCTCTTCTCCAGCGCGCTCTCCGCGCCGCCGCCTTCATCCTCCTCTTCCTCATCTTCTTCCTCCTCCTCCTCCTGCCGGCCGTGCTGCATGCCCTCCGCTGCCTCCCTTCCCCGGGGCGGGCCGGCCGGGCTTAGCACCCCCCCCTCAGCCGCCCTCCTTCCTCCTCCTCCCCGCGGGGGTTTCCATGGCGGAGCCCGCTCCTCGCCCTGCCCCTTCCCCTCAGCGCTCGCCTCAGCCCGGGGGCGGGCTCGGGGGAGGTGGCCGCTGCTCCTCGCCTCCTCCTCCTCCTCCTCCTCCTCCTCCTCCTCCTCCTCCTCCTCCCGCCTGTAGGGCCGCGCCGTGAGGAGAGGTGAGGGGGAAGGGAAAAGGGTTTGGGGCCGGGGGGAGCCCCTCAGGACGGGGGGCGCCGGATCGCAGAGCCCCGGGGCCCTCAGCGCCCGCTCGGCCTCAGGCGGGGGCAGCGCCGGCCGCAGGCTCCGGGAGCCGCGAGAGGGCCCCGCCGGGCCCCGGAGCTGGCTTCGGAGGTTTTATTTTTATTTATTTTCTGAGGATTGTTGTGTTCTGGGAAGAGTTTTTCAGCGTAATGCAGTAGGAGGTGGCCGGCACCGCCCCGTGAAGGGTTTCGCAGCGTTTTATAGATGTTTGTGCTCACGCCAGCTGCTTGCTGCTGTGGAGGCAGAACGCTGCTGCTGGGCCTCAGCACCTACCTGCAGGAGTGTAGGTAACACTGTGGTGTCCTGCTGAAAAATCAGGATCTAACAACAGTGACATGACCATTTTGTCACACTTTTGGGGTTTCTTGGGTGAAAAATGCTGTACAGCAGTGCTAAAAGTGCTTCTCGCACCACCTGATTTTGTTTATAAAACATCAGCAGTGACCTGTGTGTGTAACGCTTATTTATTTATTTTTTCCACCAGACAATGAATGACTGGGCCCCCATAGCAAAGGAATATGACCCCCTCAAAGCAGGGAGCATCGATGGCACGGACGAAGAGCCCCATGACCGTGCCATATGGAGGGCTATGCTGGCACGTTACGTACCCAACAAAGGAGTTACGGGAGATCCTCACCTCACCCTGTTTGTGGCAAGGCTCAATCTTCAGACAACAGAAGAGAAGTTAAAGGAGGTCTTTTCCCGGTATGGAGACATCAGAAAGATCCGTCTGGTTCGAGACTTGGTCACAGGCTTTTCCAAGGGTTATGCGTTTATTGAGTACAAAGAGGAACGTGCTCTGTTGAAGGCCCACAGAGATGCCAACAGGTTGGTTATTGACCAACATGAGATCTTTGTTGACTTTGAACTGGAAAGAACTCTCAAAGGATGGATTCCTCGGAGGCTTGGAGGTGGGTTTGGAGGCAAAAAAGAATCAGGACAGCTACGGTTTGGAGGACGGGACAGACCTTTCCGAAAGCCCATCAATTTGCCAAATGTGAAAAATGATTTCTATGGAGAAGGCTCAGCGGAGAAAAGAAACTTTTCTCGAGAGGGAACAAGGGACTGGAGAACAAGGGACCGAGACCATGAAAGGAGCAGAGAAAAGAGATGGCCAGAAAGGGAGCGGTCATGGGCTTGGGGTGACAGTGAGAGAGAGAGGGACTCCAAAGATGAGAGGAGCAGAGGAAGAGACAGGAAGGACAGGGACAGGAAAGACAGAGAGAGAGACCGGAGCAGAGAGAGAGATACCAAGAAGCAAAGAGATGAAGATAAGCATCGATAGCTGGCAGCACCACGTCTTACAGGAACAATGGGAAGTTTGGGTATGGTGACTATTTTTATCGTCCCCTGGAATATTGTGACCCAAGTCGTGCTGCCCTTAGTGCTGCCTGGGACCTGCCTCTGCTGTCCTGGTAAATGAACTGGTGTGGAGGAGGTGATGCAGCAGGTTTGGCTCCCTGCAGTCTCTGGATAAAGCTGCTGCACCTTCTGGAGGACACAGACGTGATTCAATTGCAGATATCACTGTCAGCTTGGGGCTGTGAGTTGCGTTCCCTGAACCAGCAGCAGTCGTGTTACTGTCTTGTGCCTATGACTTTCACCTGCTAGCAGCTCTCTGTAGTTTGGTTCCTAGTGCAGTTACAATACCTTTTGTTGAATTGTTCTTCGGAGAAATTAAATTCTTCTATTAATATTTTGAAGTGGTGAATACTGTAAGAAATGCACTACATGTACTGGCACCCCACTGAAATTGAGTACACACCTCATTTGATACTCAGCTTGCTGCTTGGATGAGTGTTTGTGAGAGAGCTCCATATTTAATTCTTTATGTGTCAGATGTTCACACTCGTGAGACAGGTGCCCTTTATGAAGTCACTTGTGAAGGAATAGAAATGAAACAATAGCAACAAACAAAGCTTTTGAAAAATGTGGCCCAAACCAGAAGCTGAAGGGAAGAGACTTTATTTTCTTGAAGACACTGGGACAGGTGAGATCTTAGTAATACTCCATCCTTAACTAGTTCTGTAAGGTATGAGAGGCATGTAATAAGAAATCTATTTTTAACATCATGGGAGGGTGTCATTCCCTTTATTAGAGGAATGCACACCGCACAGCAGTAAGCAGGTCAGAAAACAGCCCCAGTCATTATGTCAGAGGTCACTTAAGGACGGTGTCATGGCTCGATGCTGTGGTTGCAGCTGCATCCAGCTCTCCTTTCCTCCTCTCTGCAAGTGAAGTTCTGTCTGTGCAGGGTTTGAATGTTCCAGCAACTGGGCTTGCTGCTGGTTCTACCTGAATTGGGGAAACCAGAGGGCAAAGCACCCTCTATTTTCTGGCAGTATCTGTGTACAGGATGCGTATCCAGACAGGCATCTTCCACTGAGGAGCTTACAGCGTTCCTCAGTGAAATGGAAAGGATCTGTGGTGTTCTTTGCCATCATCAGCAACTCCTAAATATGTGCTAATATATTTTAAGTCACATTCTTGGCAGTTTTTGAATAGCCATATCCAAAACCTTGCCCAGTTTGAGGCTGTATTTCCATTTATAAGCCTTTTTCAGGGGAAAGAAGACAAACCTGTACACTGCATCCCCAGAACAGGTAGTATTAGACTTCCACAAAAAAAAAAAAAAAGGACACAAGTCTTTCAGAAACACTTGTTTTTCAGAAATATTTATTAAACTGTTAAAATGATTTACTGCCCAACCAAAACAAAACCAAAAAAAAACTTCAGTGATCCTGCACTTTGGAGACAGGATTGTTATGTCCCATACCTGACAACATCCCGGCCCCTTTTTTAAAAGCAGATTTTAGTTAATATTGAGAAACTACACAACAGATCTTCAACTCTTTACATACTCATCCCTACGTGCCACCTTCTCAGATGACACTTGGTGTGTATAAACTCAGCGCTTCTAACGTGAGAAGGAGGAGCGAGGTGGTTAATACTAGCAGGTCAGGAGTGACTCATTAGATTTTTGAGGTAATGGGCTACAGAGATGAACGGGGAAGGTTGTACTGCTTAGTGCCATTGTTTGAAATCAGCTGCAGCTTCGACCTAACAATAGCGCACTGGGCTCTAGCGTATGGGACTAGCTGTACGTGCACTAGGCCTGGAGAGTTTTAAATACATGAGCTTAGATGCTGGGGGAAACAGTTCAGCCTGTGGTTTCCTATTATCCCAGCTCAGTGCTCTTGGCTGATTTGAAAGCAATGTGCTTATTCAGGCTGGGAATCTGCTGCATTCTTGCATTGTTTCTGATCACTGCATCTCTTCTAAATGTGTCAAATGACTGTAAACTATGCTAGGGAGAGAGAGGAATCATTCACAATTTATTTAACTGCCTGATCCAACTGTAGTGTGCTCTTTATTCCTCCGCCCCCGTGCGGAAGTGAAGTCAGGATGTTAGCAACTTAACGTTACAATAAGACTTCCCCCATGTAAGAACTGACTCTCACGGCAGGGTGAAGTGCTGCTCTTTTATGGATACAGCCTTCTGTAAGCATAAAACTCATGATGTGTTACCAAAACGTAACCAGGCAAAATTATCTCTGCCTAATATTAGCATCAGATGCTAGTGTCACTATTTCAAATGGAAATGCCTTCCGTGTAAGGCCACATTTCCCCCTCCTGCCCCAAATGGCAATGATGCCTGGCAGGCACCGTAAACACTTTCTCTACCTAGAACCCGCTGAGGGTCTGTGTTCAAACAGAGCAGTTACAGGCGGGAGCAGAGCAGCGTTCAGCCCACCCCAGCAACAAAATGGTTCCCTGGCACAGCTCCCCATGGAGTGAACCGTTTGCTGCCCTTACACATTTAGGAATCCGGTTGGGGATCATCCTGGACTGAAAACAACTGGCCTGCACCCAACACCGGGCTCTTCACAGAGCAGATGCTGCACTGCCACCAGCAGCCCCCAGCACTAAGCAGCACCTGCACAAGCCTTGCTGTCACTCGAGGAACTCCTCACCAGCAGTGCTCTGCTTCAGCACTGACTCTCCTGGCAGGCAGCGACGTTCACAGGTGACCTCCTCACCAGCTCCCTCACAAGGAGGAGCAGCCGGTGGCTGTGTTTGTGCTCTCCCACCTGGCCAGAGCCTGGTGAGGTGCAGAGCCAGGGTGCCACACGCAGCGGTTACGCTGCACGGAGCTTTAGTGTTAAAGTTTCTGTAAGCACAACCTCAGGCGGTCCCAAGGGTCTCACACTTACTTAACTGCAAAGTGGATCTAAAACCCACCTCCTGGCAGTTCATGTGTGGGGCTTTTGGGGGCAAATTAAGGCCCCTGTAATTGCAGGTTACCCAAACATCAATCAACAGCAGCAGAGCAACCTGCATATGCAGAATTTGCCCACTCTGCCACCCAAAATAGTGTTTAGACTAGTCAGAAAAAAGGTTTTGAGTTGGGGTCATCTCTAGGTTAGTTAAAATAGCTTGTGTCAGCTACTTGAGGATGTCTTTTACTCTGAGTTAGGCAGAAAAGTGGAGTGTGACTTAAATCAAAACCTGTCTGTGGGAAGGGGACCTAACTCCTTTACAGCAACTGTGCTACTCTAGGGGGAAGTCCCTGGTAAGAAAAAAAAATAAGTGTTAGAATTCCTCATAGTAAGCAATTTGTTTTCCATTAATACTGCAGAACTCATGGCAAAATGCAAGGCACGCTCACCTCGTACATTGGTTTCTTCATGCTTTAGGCACTATAAGCAGCAAGGGAAACGTATACACTCACTATCCCTCTCAAGGCTACTCCAGTTTATCGATTTGTATCAGGTGAATTTCCAAGTGGTTACTCTGCAAAAGGCAGGTGCCAGCTGAACTTGACAGGACAGAGCAGTGCTAAGACCTGCCACGGAGAGTGGCCAGCTGTGGTGTTTTCCTCTTGAAAAAAAAAAATCCTAGCAAATTATGAAAAAGCAAACAACCCAAAATTTTAACAAACAGGGTAACAGAGTCTTTGCCAATAGATATTGTACACTGCAAACAAACTTCTATTAATGGCACAGGTCCTTTTTTTGGTTTAGAGAAGCTCGTGTTACTGTAGTTAATGCGTGAACAAGAACGTAGACTTGTTATTCAGCACGAAACAAGTCATCTAGAAGCTTCAACGTCCCAGGGCATCGATGACTGCAAAGCTTGGACTCTGTTTTCAACAGTCACCAAGTGAACAGTGCGGGATCCCTTTGGAGGAGTACAGCTGAGACACAACCACAGAGGTGTGCAAGGCAAATAAAAATGACGAGCTGCCAGATTTGTTCACAGAAGCTTCTTGTTACTAGACTGTCGAGATCTACTGCAGGAAGCTGACCACCTCAGGGTTTTAGTCACAGGTGCTGCAGGGCTTCTTGTCCTTGTTCGGTGTAGGTGTCATCTCTATTTGAATTTGACCATTCGCCAAAAGTATCCTGGAAGTGGACATTTTTCTGGGATGCCTGCATGCGTCTCTTATCACGAGAGAAGAAACTAAACCTTCCGGGTAGGAAGGAGGAGGAAGGGAGGGGAGGGAAAAGAAAGAAGACTGTTTACCATCTTGAAAACACTTCAAACCCCCGACACGACACACAGCACAAAAAAACACAGAGCAAAAAACTCCATTTGCATCTGCAAAAACTAAGGCAGTGAAGCCTGATGGGAGTGCATGTCAAAATGTTATTAGAGATGAAGTCATTGCAATCTCAAGCAGCTTTGCTACGGAAGCTTCATGTAAGCTCTAAATGCTGTTGACGCTGCGAGGTGCAGTTATTGTTTTAGGTGTACAACCCACCCCTTCCCCAGCCTTGAAACACAAAAGCAACAAAATACAACACGTTAGTTTCTCAGCATAAGTAAAGTGGTATCTTTAGCATTAAATCTGTATAATTTACCATGAAGCAGAAATAAATAATATTTTTAGGGGTGCCAGCAGGGAAATTCATAAGATAAAAGAAATAAGCCTCCACCATTTTTTTCCAAGTGAACAGATTTTGATACATACACTAGGTTCCTGCAAAAATAATTGAACAAATGCACATGGGCTCACAAGAGTTTGCAGGATGAAGGCTCTAAAAGAATGCACACAAGTGTGCACGTCATTTCCTGTCACACAGCTTGGGTGCTCTAAGATAATGACGTACATGAACCAACAGCCATTTAATACAACAACATATTGCCAGCTGACAACACAGCTAAAAAATAGTCAGAAAAGCGCTTAGTGTCATTCTCATTTGTATAGAGTGAGATTACTTGATTAAGCAAACTCAATGTTCGTAACGAGTTCAGTACAAGAGGTGTTAGTGCAGTGTTTAAGTCTGCTGAGAAATGCAAAAGTTTTGGTTCCAGCTGCCGAGGGTTCGAGTTGGCTGCATGCCCTCTGGGCTTCACTGGTGCACTTCAGGGGGAAGCACTGTTGTGCTTGCACAGGACCACACACAACACGGTGCTGATCCAGGACAGGACTTGCTAAATGCTTCTACAGTAAGAGATTACACAAATATAAACGCAGCTCTTACAGCAGATGGACTGTTTGCCAGGGCATAAACCTGGCCCTGTGTCTACACCCCACTGTCATCACTGTTCCTCCTCTGCCTGCGCTCCCTTCAGCCTCCCCTCAGTATCCAATCCCAACCATCCCAGCAGTCTCGTGCAAAACAGGGCATTCTGCCTCTGATGTCACATAGGAGGCTGAATTTGAGTGTCAGGTGAGGCTTACGGCAGCTTTCCCACAAAAACATCTATGATATGTGCAGGTAAGGACACTGGTAATTATTAATAAGCTGTCCTTGACTAGAAAGTGATATAAAAGGCTACCCAAGTGCACTGCAAAGCAACGGATGTTGCTAGCAGGACCTGAACTTTTGCATTTCCTGGCTTCAAATTACAGCCTTAACAGTGAAATAAGTCTTTTGCACTTAATTAGTCTGATAGTTTTCTACCACTTTCATCACAGGAGCTCAAATTCACACATATACGCTCTATCTTTTCAGGGCCAGGTCCAATTCCAGCTGACACATGACGTGTGCAGTCACTAGGGCTTTCTGCTGGGCACCTTCAGTCCTGCGTGGTCAGGTTGAGCACCCTGAAGTCCACGCAGAGGACTGCTCTATTTATGCAGTAAGTTTCAAATGTCAGCCTTCAGTAATTTTTCACTTTTTATCATGAAATAAGTAAGAGAAAAATGTTTTTGTAAAATCTCGACACCAAGCAGAAGGATTAGGGGGGTTTATTCCTTCTGAAACAATGAAAATGGTTCTTAGAACTTGAAAATGTTTATGGAGGATGTTTCAAAAAAGTGTATCTGTGGAGAGGAAGGGAATTGTGTATACTGTGTTGCTGCTGTAGATGTAAAGACCTCTAAAGCAGCAGTTCTAATGCAAAAAGAGTTTGCTTTAACAATTATCAGCAAGTACCTCCCCCAGGGACAGCCAAGAATAGGGTGACAGAATTGATTATTGAGTTTATACTCTATTCCAAAATACATAATTAGAGACAAAATCTACAGTGCATAGAGAGAAAGAAAACATGGAAGCAACAACCTATAATTAAAACTGGAAATTACTGTAGATATCAGCCATTACATTCCGCAAATCTAACTTGTTTGTAACAAGTCATTAGAATGACATTTTTATTTAAAAGCATTCGTGTGAATTATGAATAGGCTGGCTTAGTAAGCAAAATTAACAGATTCTGGTTAAAGATGCATATTCCAACAGTTTTCTAAGGAGTAATGATTGGTTTAGCATGGTAACAGTAAGGCAAAAGGTGATCAAATGTCAATAGTGGAGGATGAGCACGGAGGACTATGACAAGTTGTGCACTGACTGGTCATTCTGATTGGCACTTTGTGCTTCTGTGATCCCACAGGCAGCCGATGAGAATGCAACCAGCAGTGTGTGTTAACAGAGGGTCATGCAAAAGGAAAACACGGTACCAAACATTTAAAAAAAAATTCCTACAAGGGACACAAGTCTTCTTATTGGCTGCAATGTGGGATCATCTGGAATCAATCCAGCTGCTACCATGGGCATTATGGCTGTAAAGATCCTGGTCAGGAAAGTACAGACACAGAAGAGGTAAGACTGGAGCAAGGGAAAGAAAAAGCATTCCATTAAAAAGAAAAGAGGCAAACATGATACACGGGGTTACTTTGAATTACCACACAGGACATACTACAGGGAGAGGTGGATCTGCATCACCTAAGACAGCTCTTCTCACTGAAAAACTCTCATTTAGAAAAAGTAGTCACCAAAACAGTTTAAATTGCTCTTGGATTTCTAAAAGATACCACTTTTCTGTTGTGAGGCAGCCTGCAGTCTGGGTTGGATTTCATCAGGGTATCACCACCTCTAGCAATGCAGAGCAGAGTGCACATTTTTCTTCCCAAGAAACAAACAGGCACGGACATAATGAAATGAACGATGAAGGTGTATGTTAAATACAGAACAGGACTGTGCTGTGACTACCAGCTATTTGCACAGAAAACAGGGTTAGACAGGACGAGCATTACAGTTAAAAGACTTTACAAATGAACATTTGTTAATAGTTGATAGTTTCGAGTTAAAAATCACCACAGCTGAAATCTTAAAATCACCTCCTGTGCAAGCTACTTTGTTAAAGGGCTTGGGTACCTCTTCTAGAATAGCCTGCATTGTTTCACATGCAGAAAGATGCTAACTGCAGGCAGCTACGTACTGGTTTGAGACCCTGCAGCTACTCCAGCAGAAACACTTTCTAGCTGGCTAGCAGCAAGGTCATTTCTTTGTAAGGATTCAGCACTTTCACTAGGCATTGGACAATTCATGCAACTTAGAGGCTGAGAGCATGCCGGCCGGGTGCTCAGCGCCCAGCCAGCCCCACACAAGCCTGCCAGCACACTTTCATCCGTACCTGGAACACCCTCTGTTTTTCTAAGGGTTCTCCTCAGAGGTTCTCCCTTGTGCCAAATATTTTTTTGAACTGTGGACTAATGTCAATTAAAAATTAAGTTGAAATCACGAGAGACATTTCACTTGTGACCAAACGCAGCTCTCCCCAACACAGCCACCCTTAACTGCTATTCTTAGATTCCAAACAAAAACAAACAAACATTGTTCTACCATTAGCAGTAGCTAGGACTTCTACTTTTACACACTGTGGCACACACGGTTAGCTGCAGCAATCAGAAAGACACATCAGCTTTTGTAGGCTGCAAGAATAGGAAGAAAACGTATGGCTGTTTCAGGCATTACATCAGTGACAAACAAGCACATATCCGTGAGGAGAAAACAAAAGGGTGTTTTCTGCCCAAAACAGAGGGAGCATTTTTAATCCTTGTACTCTTTCTCCTCAATAAAGCCTCCTGGTTATATTATTTCATCAAAATTCTGACATGTGATGTGGCTGAGACAAATGCAGTATGATGAGATCAGAACCCAGTTTGCCCCAAACCTTCAAACTCTGGCAGTGAAAAAATGTGGATTACTGTGACTTCTGTTTCCTTTTCTTTATGTGGGTGCTGCATAGAAACATCTGAGCACATCTTAGATGGCACAAGCTATACATATCTCATTCCCTGAGATACTGCATGGTCAAAGAAAAAGGGGCACACCACACAGGCAAGGATAAAACTTCTCCTGAGATGACAGCATCAGTCTCTTACTTTTGTACTTCAGCTTTTAGTTTAGTTAGGAGGAAAAGCCTGAAACAGAGGACAAAAAAACCCAACTGCTTTCTTTTATAAAAGCACTCTGCACGCAGACTTCAACCTTACGAGCTTTCCTCACGTCATTAGGGTACACAGAGTTTGTGTGTCAGCCTGTTACCAAGGTGTCGTAGGTGAGGTGCTGAGGGTGTTCGGCCTGTGACAGGGAGAAAGCAGCTCTGGAGACAGCTTGCGGCAGGCCAGGAGTGCAGGTGGAGGTTTTAGAACAGGACAGGACAGACACTACACTTGGGTTCCTTGTTTCTCCCAGCATTGAAATTTCCTGTCTTTTTAAAGCCGACAGCCCTGCCACCAGCCCCTTCTTAACCACTTTGAGGACTGCTTGGGTTGTAGGAGTAACCAATCTACAAACACAACACTGACGAGACATACAGCAGAGGGGGCAAAGAAAATAAACCCACACTTGGCAAATCCCATCCAGACAGGCTGCAAGAACATGACATATATGTAAACAATTACTGTCCTTCAGGTTATTTAAATAGAAGGTTTTATCTTCCCTTATTTAATGTGAAGGCTAAGTAAGGAGAGAGCAGAAAGAAATTGAGGGATTGAAGACGGCAGCTAAAGAACATAATTCCATCCCAACAGCAGGCTCAATACGCCCTTTCACAGTCCAGCAGAAGAAGACTCTTACCTTCTCTGGAAGGGGCCAAAAGAACACGTTTTCACTTTTTATTGTGCGAGTTTTCAATTATATAAATTTAACCCAGAATCTGAGAAACTGGAAGATTAGATAGGCACCTGGAAATGTGCACTGATCAACTGGCCTGACGCTCAGCATGTACTCGCTGATAAATTAACTCAGAGGAAGAAAGCAGCAAGCACCACAGCTAGTTGGACACGCTCACGTTCCTCCTGCCATGGCTCCCTGCACTGTGATGTCTGCATGCAGATGGCAGAGCCAAGGCTGACACCCAGTCAGCGTGTGCTTTGACTTACAATGGCTGCTTACAGCTTCATAAATCGACTGTGGGACTGCAATCAACAAACTGGGTACACTGAAAACAGCCACCCCCCCACAAAAGGGCAAGCTTTAAAAAGTACTAACATAAATTTAAAAGAAAAAGAAGCATTACAGGGCAGAGATCTGGTGAGACAAAGTATTATTACCAGTCACTTAATGAGTCCAAACTCAAAGTGTGTTTTCCAGTCATACGAGAGGAAGGGCTCTCAGCAAACAAAGCAGCACAGAGGGAAGCTGGGGACTCTTGAAAATAATCAAAAGTGCCCTTCTGACTTTATGGTGTTTTGGACCAGCACAGATCTTCCCATGAAACTTACTCTCACAGGGCTGCTGCTATTATTAAACAAAATCTGGAGGTTATGGACATGAAGACAGGATGGAAGAGCTTTTTATGCTGAAACAAATGATTGTTCCAAAATCATTTATGCAGTTAAAAAAAATCTATGTTTCTGGTGTCAGAAAAAATCCAAAGACTTGCTTTGAGATTATGAGACTTAATTTGGAATAAATCTAGAAGGAAGGAGTTTCAACTTCACTTTTGGACAACACTGTTAAACACTTTACCAGGAGAGGGTGGGGTACTTTCTAGCCAAGAAAGCTGGCATTCTCTCCAGCAAGGCAGCTGTACAGCAAACAAAAGGTTTTGTGCTGTCACAGTCAGAATCTAAAGACTTAGATCAACAGGGAAACAAGCCCAGCAAGGTCATGGTGAAACCTCATTCTCCACACCCAACTGCCAGAGGTCTGCACTTGGCTTTACTTGTGAACAACACTCTTTACACATCTTCCGAGCATGACCTAGGGGCCAGTGGTTTGCGACATTCCACCACCTTAGGGACTGTGCATTAAAGAGCTGGGGCTTGTGCTTGAACAGGAGCAGTGCTCCTACAATCCTTGCATGCTGAGATTGGTGCTGACTTCAGTTCTGGGCACACAGGACAGGCTGAATGGTGCTCTGGATAACACCACATCTATTAGCACCTCCCTTTGGAGTATGACTGCATAGTGGAGACAAAAAAAATCCTCTGGGAAGATCAGGTGTCTGTCATTAAGAGCTCACAGGCTCATACAGCTATAATGAAACAAAGCAACACATGCTCTTTTGGCTAGCCTGAATTACATACTTAGGAAAGAAACAGAATTGGAGTGGGCTTCTTGCACATGCCCATCTAGCCTATAAACACAAGCACATGGAACAGTTGTATTCTCTACTGCTGTCTGCATGTAGGAAGCAAAAGGTGGCACAGCAAAATCTGAGGTTGGAAGCTCACCTATAAGTAGGCTGGAGTTTTGGCCAAAGCCAACTCTTGTTTCTTGACACCTATCCAATGTTCCTTTCTGAAGAAAACACTTGCAGACATTCAGGACCTCTCCCATATACATTAGGGATGTGGCTATCAGCATTTGCAGACTATATGCAGTATCCTTAGAAAACATGCTACTTACAGTCGTTTGATTCCAGATTCAGGCTGAGTCGAGGGTTTTGACTGAATTATGGGCGGAGGTTGAGGGGTTCTGGTTTCTTCTTCTATTTCCTCACTTGAAAGAAAGAAAAGGTAATTAATATTGTCCTCCAAGCCACAAAAGCACTTTCAGTTCTAAAATTCAATCTGAAGGTGGACTGTTTATGAAGAAAGGGTCTCCTTTCAATATTTTCTTCCCATTTTTACAAACAAATAAAAAAGTAGAAGAGGAATGCATGGAATAAAAGTTCTATAATATCCATTTTAGACCCACAATTACCCTCATTTTTTAAGTTCAATTTTTTAAAATGTTTCTAATCTTTCCAAGAATCGGGGGAATCTGGGAGTTAGGGAAGGATGTAAGTTTTTCCCAATATTGAAAAACCAGATATAAAAGCTTGTTGGACACTATTTAAGAGCACATTTATTCTTTCTAGACCTGACCTATAGCTCCTCTGTGCATAGCATGCAACAGGAGAGAAGACCTAACCTACCTTTTGTAATATAAAAGCTCCTCTTGAAGTAAAAACACTTTAGATTTCAATTCATTCCTCTCATGAAGGACATCCCGGAGCTCCTGCAAAGTGAATCTTGGACGATTTGGATCTTTTAAGTCCATTGCCATCTTTTCCGACTCTGAGAGGCAGTCGTCATTGTTTGGTTCTGTCTAGGAAGCGAAACACAGGCTTTAAATTCACCGTGTGAATGCATTTCTGAGGAGTTTAAAATATTTATCAGTCTAATCCCCAACATCTTTCTTTTCAGCACTATTAAATATTCTTTTAAGAGAAACAGCAGTTTTAAGAGAAAAAATATGAGAGTTTTTTATTTTATTTTTCATGTTAAAAACTGTCAGCAGGAACAGCTCAGAGATCTGATCACTTTGTTCTTTCTTGTGCTCAGATTGACCGATGACACACACAGGGCTGATGATACCATGGCAGCTCTCTGAAAGATGATCTGAGCGCTGTTCTACCGCTCTTCACTCAGTGCTCAGGGGAACCTTGCAGATGAGGATGACCTAAGTGACCTTCAGTCAAAGCCCTGTGCTCACAGGAACCTTTCCCAGAGTTGTATTTTTGGGAAGATGAACACACACAGCCCAATTGTTTCTAGCAGCCTAAAGACTGGGTCCAAAGTGGGTCACCACACAGGTGTGAGCTTTCTTGTGGAGAAATTCCTGTGGAATCCAGATCGCTAGAAAGCCTATTGAAAATGTAAAGCCTAATTTTCGATAAACAAGTCTGTTTAAGGAATGTGTACTTTTAACAAATAGGGTAAATTAAACATCAGCCTTTTATATAAATACTGAAAAAACAGCATAGCAAAAATCATGACAGTTCCTTCCAGTTCTCCCACAAAGAGAAAGTTTGTTTGGATGTAAATATATTAAGTGGAGATTTAAGTTCTTATTGCCTTAATGCCTTTATTCAAAAATGCAGAATTGGTATTAGCACTAGGATCTAGCTAAAAAGTGGAAGAAATCTGCAGACAAAACAGCAGAGCAATGTTCATCTGTCCATTTGTTTGATTCACCCCATTAACCCAAACGCATTCCTTTACACAGACTGTATTAAATAAAGATAGATGCACAAGAGGTTCACAGGAACCTGTGAAACACACAAACACTTTTCTTCTTCACCCTCCTAGGTTAGAGTCTGAGCTGGTTTGTACAAATAACCTCTTTTTTGCTAGATTTTGCTCAAATCATCAAAGACTGAGGGCTGGTAGCCAATGCAAATGTACTTGCCCAAAGCCAACAAGCGATGTCCATGGCAGAGCACACAGCTATTTGAGCTGCACGCCTGCCACTGCAATTCCTGTCTAACCATCAGCCTGGCACAGAGAGCGGGGAACGGCTCTAATTAGAAGAGGCACCATTGCCATGGACCAGATGAGCTAGAGAGAGGTGAAGAATGCATCCTTTCTCCCCAGAGACTGAAGACACTTTCTCTCCTGCTGGCTTCGGGCCTGGGCTCGGTGGCCCCGTTTACAAAGCGGGGTGTCCTGGCTGAATCAGCAGCAGTGAAGTCATCCTCTTATTATTAATACACTGCTTGCCCAATTCCGCAGTGACATGTTAACAGTGGCTGTTACATTCCTGGGGGTACCAGGGCACCCCATCAGCCTTTGCCTCTGCTTCCTGATGTACAGCCCTGCCTCCTAAAAGCGAATTAGATGGTTTGCTCTCTGCTGCAGTCCGTCAGGCACGTACAATGCTGCTGTGCTTCTTCAATGGCTTGGTACTGGAGCTCTTACCAGCACAAGCTCTATACCACAGTGCTCCTTGAAGTTCTTTCATCTCGTAATATCCCTTATCCTACAGCACATTTGCTTGAGTAAGACAGAAGTGGTGTCACATGCACAAAGGAAAGTAATAGGAACCATGAAGAAGACTGAGGGATACAGCAGAGTAGAGAAACATCCCCTTGGATTTGCATTTTTACTACTCTGATCTCAGCACCAAGCCAATTTGCAGATTTTCATTTTGCCTGTTCCAGCAAGTATTTGAGTATGCAACATTTGCTTTTCATGAACATTTGTGCTAGTAACGCTTCACTGCACAAATTCTAGTGGGAAGCAAAAGCAGGAATATGGCCAAAGTTATTTCCTCTAAAACATGCCTTCAAATATTTATATGTTGATTCTGCAGCAATAGAGCAACTCTGTCCCGATAATTAGATCAAAATGCCATAAGTAGTGCAAGAGTCAAGTGTGCTCTCACTCATTTTTGAAGCACAAGACCCCAGCTTTCCTGTCACTTCTTGGATTAAGAAAATTCTTATTCAGTTGTGAACAATCACAGTGAGGCAATGGATAGAAGCATGGTCAGTAAGAACAGAAAGCACGGCAAGTCTCTGCAAAACTTGTATTTTCAAATCTCTGGACACATACTGAGGGGTTGCAGTGAAATGCTGTTATTTGTTCGGTCATAACAGAGCATATCATGGAACTGTGACTGCACTGTGTTTTGTTTCTACCCCAAAGGCTTATACGCTATTAATTTGTAAAGCCACTGCAAATAAAACCCAGAAGATACAAATAAAAAAATCACCCACAAGACATGCAACAAGCAGTTGTACTGCAGTTGCAGAAGGATGTTTAAATTGAGTTGCTCAAAATATTCAAGGGAAGGGGGAAAATGACATTCTTCTCCCTATGCAAAGCCACAGCTACGAATTTACAAACCCACAGCACAGCTTTGTTCTGGACGTGGCAATGGCTGCGTCTCGTGCATGGTTTAGACAGGAACCATTCTAACCGCAGGGCTCCTCAGCAGTTACAGACCCATAATGACCATCACGAGTATCACAAGATTCATCTCCCTGAAATGACTGAATGCCAGAAGCTGGACTAACATTCAGGCCTGTTTGTCCCACTGCAGACCGAGATGTGAGACAGATCTGGTGTTTGTAGAGACTCAGCAGAGACTTTTGTAAAGAGTGTTTGTAAAGACTCTTGGAGATGCTGTTCTTAGTCAAGTCACTGGCACAACCTAGGCTTGCCTGCACACACAGCCAGGGAGAGCTTTAGCAGTGTGACAGCAGCCAGCCCTCCCTCCACCTTTTGTTCTTCATTCTTTACGTTATGTCCAGAGGCCTGAAGAGGACAGGTAACATTTTAAGATTATGAAACAGATTTCAGGCAAAGCCGGCATATTCCACTGCATGTGAGCGTTCTGTCCTCAGGCACTGTCTGCCTGCAGAGTTCTGCATTGCCTCTGGGACCCCTTCCGACACAATTTCTTTTCTACTGTGGTTCTCACGCCACCACTGTCATAGTGCTGTGCACCTTCAGGACCTGTTGGGGCTTGCAGATTTTCATGTTCAACCACCACTGCTTCTGATGCATGTTGATCACATTTAGCCAAAGAAGAGGTGTTATGAAGACTAAGGCTCTGTAAAAGGCTGTTTTAAGAAGTGATTTGTAGTGCCTCTTACCTTTATTTCCTCCCCGTTTTGGCTGTCCTCACCCTGCAGTTTTTCCCTCAGTTTCCCCAGCTCTGCTCGTAGGCTGCCCATCTCCTGCTCCTTGGTTTGCAGATATGCTTCTAACTCCACCTTCTGCTCGATCAGCGCCTTCCCCTGAGCCTCAACAACAGTGATCCGGTGCCGCAGATCGTGGTTAATTTTCATTAACCTGTTCTGTTGCTGCTGAAGCTGCAAATGTAGAAGGTCAGTAGAAGTTCAGTATCCATTCAGCTATCAGCCATAATGGCCAAGTCCCAAATATTACGTTAAAGAACATCTACAGAGTTCCTGTTAAATTTGATCTGGAAAATCCTCCTCACTCCCTTATTAATATCTAATCATCTAATACCGTTGCAGGCACCAAAACTTCTTTAATTTGTTTCCAGAGTAAAAAAAAAAGAAGTACTTTTCTCAAAGCACAGGGAATTCTCCAGCTAAAACCAAATCTATCACTTCCAGTGTAATGTTTCAAAAAAGCAAAATTCAGGGACAGGGTGGATTAGAGGATTCTGAATCACATCTTAACCCCAGAGTAGAAAAGAGAAAGACAAGGCAGAGAAATCCTTACTATTCAATTTATAAGCACTTTCCTTTGAGCCTGTAGGTGAAGATAGGAAGCAAAATACATGTAAGGAGGTCATAACACAGACAGAACCATGACATCAAGTGACTGCCAAGGTCACGATGGAGTCTGTGACTCACTTAAGACTAAATAAACTCTTTTATCTTAAATCTTTTGTGCACTCCCCATCCCCTCAGAGACCTTCTGGTCGCTGCTGGTAAATGTTAAGTGACCTGGGCTGGGCTCAGGCCCCTTCCTCCCTCCTTCCTTCCCCTTCAGTGTGCACAGAGGTAATCCGCATTGCATCCACGGCGTGCGAGTGCATGAGTGGAGTCCCTGCTGCCAAACTCTGTGGAGAGTACATAAAAAATACATAGTACCTGCTCACCCAAAGCAGGGGTGGGTTGAGGAATGGGACTGCTGAGGAAGGCTGCACTGCCAAAGCAGAGATTCATGAAGCCACAGCAGGTTACCTGTCCTGTTCCCATGAAAGGAGGGAGGTGTCAGGTCTTCAAGGAAACAAACAAAACAACAACCTGTCCTTCCTCCTCCTTCCTTCCTTGTTACACTGGTTTCCAGTCACGTTCCAAGTGTGCCTGGTCCCTCCAAACGCAGCAGAGGGCGTATGCCTGCACCACCTGCCTCATCATTTGGGGCATTCCACAGTTGTGCTGGACGCATCAATTTCTGGACTGATAATCTGACATTGCTTAAAAATTCCACTTCAACTTAAATTTGAAAGAAAGCTACAGAAGCATGGGTGAGAAAGAAGGGAAGTAGGAAGAGCAAGAGCCACTTACAGCCTCTACATCCTCATTTTTAAGTCCGAGTTCCCGGTCCTTTGCCCTGATTTCATCCCTCTGTTTATCTACGACTTCCTTCAGCTTCTTCATGACTTGCCGCTCTCTCTCCGACATTCCTGGTTAAAAAAGGAACACAGAAAACAAACTGAGGACAAGCAGGAGCTGCTCAGACTGAGAACAATAACAGTTAGAAGTATTTGGATAAAGACTCTGGAAGGTGCCTGCTGGTAGAATTAAAGAGAAGCTGCTGGGAGATGCTTTGAAGGTTACTTTGAGGGCAGCAGGGAACACAGATGACAAAGTCCACTCTACAAAGCCACTGCACAGAAACTCCTTGCAAAAGGAACCAACACTCCTCAGAAACATTTACAACAGTGAAGTGATACTGCTGTATGTGCTGCCTCTGTGGCTTTACATCAATGTTCACTTTATGCCCCGTGGAGCTGATTTATTTGGGTGATAAGCTATAGAAACAGGTGGCTAAGACCTTAAATTTTGTCTTGCAACCCGTTCCCCATCCTATTGTATGATAATTCACCTTCAGGATAATTGTACTACAGAGAAAAGTACCATAGGGCCTTTCACTTTGGAAAGATATTTGGAACACTGCCAAGATTCCACCATTGATCCTGTTTGAAGATGACTAAGGGATTAGCTTAACCTGAAGTCTGACCAGTGAATCATTAAGATATGCCATAAATCACAAAGTAGAAAGTGTTATTCCATAATCTGCCATTACAGAGATGATCAAGAACTCCTGGACTACAGCAATGGGCTCTTCAGAGCAAACAAAGCAGAAGATTTACCTTGTTAGGATGATAAATCTATTGCACTAACTTTTTCTTGTCATTGTACAGAGATGTGCAGTCTGATGATCCTGAACTGTCACGTAAAATCACCTTGCACAACGTCCCTTTTGATGGCTTGTAGATTAGAGGCAGCAACCAGGGCACTGTGTGGCTGCTTGTTCTGTTACCTCTGGCAAAGCACTTCGTTACCTGGGTCCTCAGCTTCCTCCACCCATGAAAGCAAGTAGTGATAATTGACTCAGCTCCCTGGGATGGCTGGAAAGCTACTTCCTTCTGTATTAATGCAGTTCCCACATGAAACCCAGTGCATGCACATCCAGTGGAGCCAGCTGCTCAAGTCTCTACCTTCTGACATCAGCTCTGACTCCTGGTTATGTTCTTCCTTCATCAGAGAAATCCAAAATTGCTCCCATAAGATGGGTATGTTGCATGCCTTTAGGGACTCCAGCTTACAGAGTTTAGGAACAGTAGCTTACAGCTACATTTGAACTGGTAGATAATACAACGGAGCAAGACAGACCTGAGAGGGACAAAGGGAGCAGGAACTCTGGTGGGTGTGCACTTCTGCAGTAGCTGGGGGTTCCAGTGTGGGTGTACAAAGCGTGTCACTGCAAACAAGAACAACAGCTCCAGTCCCTCATTAAAAAAGCACTTGGAATCTCCCGGAGCAAAGACCAGGTAACTGCTCTGCTGGGAAAAGGACTGGGGATCAAGACTGGCTGGGAAGCTAGTTCAGAGGACGTGTTCCCATCAAAGCCCAGAAATCAGCTGAGTGACGACGTGGTGTTCATGTTCTCGTATTACATTCTTATCTTTTTAAGTTCTATGATAAGTCTGCTCTATTTCGGGAGCCTGGTCCTCTTTGTGTTGCAGGTTCTAGTGTTTTGCAGGATACTTTTCATTCTTCACTGCAGTAAGGGCTCATACCCACTTAGGAGGACAAGTAGACACTGACACATGCTGCTGCTTGCTCTCCTAAAAGATCCACACTCCTATCACGACACAGGGCTGGAGGGCTAGAAGCCTGTACCCAGCCCTGACACCTTTCTGATCCCTAAACCTCTGACTTAGTTTCCTGACTTGCAGGGACATAGGAAGACAGGAGAACTTTGATAACAACTGAAGGGAGCTGTGTAGAAGAAAGAAAAAACAAACACAACCAACCAACAACCAAAGAGCCAGACGAGGACCCTTGCACCAGCCAGCACAACAGACCACTGGAACCTCCCCACAACTTGTTCTTGTTTACCTGCAGTTCCTGAACCCCGCTGTATCTGCAAAACCCTGCTACAGGTTTCTGGATCCACCCTTCCCCAGCCACTCTCAGGGCTGGGGCCTAAAACATCGGCTGTATCTTAAAACAAAACAAAACAAAACAAACAAACAAACAAAAAAACACTCCAAAACTTTGCCCTGAGGTACAGAGGAACTGCAGTGAGACTGACCAGCAGTTCTACCCCAGTAGGAGCTAAGAATAGTGAGTGCAGCTATATTCATTAGTATTTGTGCAAAGCTTTGAGATTTCTAGATAGCAGGTGCTATTTAAAGGATAAAGTACCATTTCGGTGCTGACTGCTTTTCCTCCCACTGTACTCATTTTTCTCTGTAACATTTGGTGAGCATCAAAGACTCAATTGTGTGCACGGATCACTACATTATCCTCTTTATTTCAGGAGGAGAGGAAAGAAAAGGTGGGAAGTGTTTTGAATCAGCCACTCACATCTTCCATTTCTCAGGCACTAGGGAAGAGGAGAGGGAAATCACCAAGTGCCCTAAATGTAACGTAATTATCTCTAAATGACTCAAACTATGATATCTGCAACATCTTAAAGGGCACACCCAGCTGGCTTCTACAGGCACATCCTATGAATTCAGAGCTTCCTGTGAATGGCTGCGATCACAACATTGTTCTAAGGAGCAAGAGAAAGGAAGGAAAGGAAGGAAAGGAAGGAAAGGAAGGAAAACCATCCTTTATGTTCATGCTTGGAGACGTGTTTACTGTTGAGTTTATACAACATCTGTTGCAAGAAGCCAAAGCGTGGTCAGGGTCTGTGGCACCTCTTAAACATTCAGAACAGAAATTTGCCTTCACTTTGGAAAGGGAACGGCAGGCTGCGCAGCAGCTGAGCACAAGAGGTTTACATGACTGTGGGCACCCTGCTGCCAGTCCGTATTACCATCACCAGCCTGAGAAGGCAGCTCCTCTCGCAGCAGAGACGCAGCAGCCTGCTTGTCCTGTTTGACACACGGGTCAAGTCTGCTTGTGGCATTTCACTAGGATATTCTGTTCAGTCAGCACCAGCAAATATGCACTCGGTTTGAGCTCAGGGAGGAGCAGTATTAACGGAGCTTGCAGATTCATCTTTAACCTCTCCTACGTATTTTGTTATTCTGCCACATGGAGCCTTTCATACAAAGACTGCTTGGCTCAGGCTCTCAGGGAGCATATGCTCCTCTTATTTATATGGGATTGTGTTTGCCTTTCTCACGAACACCTTCATTATGCTAAAGCAAGGCTCTGTGAACTATAATGCGACTATTAATTGGCAAGATTGAATCTCAAAGCCTTAGCACACCCAGATCACTGGCCTCTGTTACCCGTACTAAAAACAACTCCTTCAACTAACTGTCTGGTGAGCAGGCAGCAAGCTGCTAATCCCAGGATAGTTAGCCACTAAAGGAAGACATGAGCACACCACCAAATCACGCTGAGATATGACTGGAGTCTGGGTAACGTTCGTCTAGCCAACAAAGCGTTTAGCTTGAAAACCTGCCTCTGTAGAGCCTGCATGTATCAGATCAAATGATGGAGAGGGGAAAAAAGCAGCACAACTGCTTTTTGACATTATCTAAACAAGTAGTTGGAGACAAACCTGATTCCACTCATTAATGATAAAAATTCCTAAAAAATTAAAACAATTGGGCTTGTTTTAACAGGTCCCACTAACAAGTTGAGGTTACTGTAAGTGAGGGTGATTTGACTTGAACTGATCAGTTCAGCTAATGAATATCAGCGATCCCAGAATCTGATCTCTGGAATGGGTTTTGTTTGTTTTGTTATACTTGCGTAGACACAGTAAAAATAACATGCAAAGCATGTGTGGCATTTGCTTGGCTAGCCGAATGTAAAGAGTATGGCTATATTTAAATGCAAGCACATGAGCTGCAGTGATCTAGATACCCACTGGAAAAAAAGACGAAAAAACAAAGGGGAAGATGGTTCTTTATAACAACACATCAGTCTTTATGGTCTGTGACACATCACTGCCACTCTGACACTTGCCATGGAGTTTGTAAGCTGGCATTGAGCTACTTCTTAGAGATTAATTGACTACCAAATTGAAGGAACTGCATTTGTTTTAGAAAAGTGGTAATCTTTAAAGTTTTAATAATTTTTGCTTTGAATTGTGGAGCAAAAAGACATCTGTTCCTCTCCCCCTGCTCTTTGGAAAGAGCTATTTGCTGAGCTGTGGGTAAGAGCTGAGGACAGCAGCTGTTTCAGTCACTGCAGCAAAATCTACCTGCAGTTGCCAGTCAGAACCTTTTGTCTTGAAATTCATTCTGCCTCCAGAAAGGTGCTCATGAATTAATCAGTTATTTCAGCTCTTCGCGATTCACCCACTTCCTACTTTCTAAATCTCTTCACCTACTCTAAACTGATTGCAAGTGTCTTGAACAGGTGAGGGAATCCTAAAAGGTAGTAAACCAAGTAAAATCAGTCTCTCAACGTATTTTTATAGCATATCGCTGCATGGTGGATTGATGTAATTCAGACAAATCTTGATTAGTTGCTTTACAAACAATTATCCTGTGTAGACTGACAGTTACACTTATTTTTGTGCATAATGGTGTGAAATTGCTGAATGGATTATTTTTTGTGTTAGAAAACGTAAGGAGGGATTAAGAATGTTTTTGCAAAATGCTAGCTAAAAAGAAAAAAAAACAAAACACAACAGTAGACCAAACAATGATGCTAGACTACTTTCAGAGATGCTTCTCAGCCAGACAGAAAGCTGTTCAGGCTTCTCTTTCCATCCGGCCCCCACCTCTTATGCCTCCAGTGTAATCACGTGTTCAGAAATTGTCACTTCAGAAAAAAAAACAAACACCTGCATTAGTCTATAGAAAAAAGAAATCCAGAATATCCAAAGTATTTTGATAATGTATTGCTTTTCATAACAAAAGCAAGTACTGAATTTGAAATACCAAACTTGCCTTCATGCTTCTGAAATTCCTCTTCCGTGAAATTAATGTCTTTGTGAGACAAGTTTGTCATCAGTTGTTTATTCTCCTCCTGCAGCTGTGCAATTTGGGTAAGAAGGTCCTGTGCTTCCCCTCGCCAGACATCCTCCACCAGTTCTAATTCCTAAAGGGTAGATTTAAACACGTTAAGAGTCTTGGACTGGACTATTCACAGATCAAACCAGTAACAATCCTACTTCGATTCTTACGGAAAGCAATTACAGGAAACTACTTTGAATTTCTTGGAAAATATTTACTTTTGTGATGCCAGCATCAAAAAAATGAGTACCAGTCTCCATATGCTAAACGCTGAATGTAAACACACAAGGAATCAATTCCTGATGCAAACGTTTTTGATGTGTGAGTTACCCAAAGAGTGGCTACTTACTCCCCATTTTTCTGTGAGAAGATTAAGCGGCTTGCAATACAGCTAAACTCGAGCAAGAATTACCTCTTGCATCGCTAAAAGCAACCACGAAGGCTGTTATAAATGCCCCAGAAACAACACAGCACAGACAAGGGGAGGCAGCGTTAGGCGTGCTCATTTGGAAGGAGCAGCATCTGAATTTCTGTTACAAAACAAGTGTAAAACATGGAGTGCCTGAGACTGTGCCGCAGACTCAGAGCTCCTAGTCTGAATGGTAAACACAAGACAAAACTGTGCTGCTTCTTACAGAAATTGTTCTGTATGGAATTCTTGAGGGACATCTATGTTAGCGGCAGTGAGAACGGTCAAAACACCAGCTCCCATTTGTCAGGACACCACATGTCAACAGCAGCTGTCACCAATCCCAGTAAAGGTCAAATTAGGACAAAAAGTATAAGTGCTCAAGGAAAAACGGTTGTATTAGAGTTTCATTTGTTCCAAACGTCTTTGCCATAAACCATATTTCTGTAGTGGGGCCATTCTCTACTCTGTTTTCATGTATGTGCTTCAAACAGAAAAAGCTGCCTGCAAATCACTGCAGCCAGGCTGAGTCACTTGCTGACTTTTGCATTCATCCAGCAGGCCCCTCTCCTACCTAACAACAAAACACTCAGACAACAACCCCGCCAAGCACAGCTCTAGGCTAAAATAAGCTCAGCTGAGAGATTAAAGGATAGCTCTCTGCTTTGAATGCATGCTCTTGACACTGGGAAATCACGTTCCTATTGATTTCCGGGTCCAAATAAAATGCTATTTTATTCCAGCATTTATTATTGCATCACTGTCATTTTATAACCTCTGTTAGTGTGCTACGAGCTTTGCAGAAAACACTATGACAGATTATAAACAACATATAGAGCGTTGTAAACTATGCAGACTCGATTAAGAAAATTTCATGAATCACAGCTATTTTTACCTGAAACTCTTTTTATCTTGAGAAATACAAATCTGTAATGAAACTGTTTACTGCCCAGTAATACCTAGACGATTTACAGTGATGCTGCATGTTTTAACTCTGTAGCCAGAACAACGTGCTGACCTAGTTTAGGAAATGAAACAGCACATTCACCAGCTATAAGCATACTGATAAAAAATAGAACACGCAAAACCCCAGACTATCTAAACTTACCTAGTGTACAGGGTGCTACCCTGTAAACACACAGCTACACCAAGGTTTAACCTGGCAAACGTTCTTATTTATTGCTACTGAAGAGCCCGAGGAACTGGAGCAGAAGTAAACTCCTGAATCCTCGCTGGCAGAGGTGTCTGACAGAGCAGGCAGGAGACCTGCGGGTCTGTAGGTGCCAGCCAGCTCGGGACACTCCAGCCACTCTCAGCCAGGCAAGAAGGATTCCCACCTGAAGGCTGAGTGCTCTCAGGGCTAAAACCCCATCAATTGCTGCTTGCCAAGGATGCTAAAAGCTGTCTGGATTGGCTTTTGGATGCTTCTTGTTCACAAGTATGTCCCAGTCTCTGGCCTTTTGTGTTTACCAGTATCTGTCCTGTGAGAGTTCGCCTTGAAACGCTCGCACTGGAAGACAGCAGGATGTGACACTACTGGACTGCAGCAATGCAGCGTGCTGGAAATCGACTTAATTTAAAAAAATGCATCGTATATTTTATTTTCCCCACTGAATGTTTCCACACAAGTTTCACATGGATTGTCTGAACGCTCCGTGAGCCACTCTGTGACTACTGGAGAAACCAGCAGAGTACTGGTGGTTAGCTGGCAGGGGCTGGGTGGCACCTGGCAAGCACAGCCATACGTGGCTGACATGTTTAGGAAACTTCTTAACACAGGCGTGGACTTCAGAGGCATCTATGCAGACTGTCAGCTTTTCCAGTGATACTGGGTGCTGCTACCAGGCTCAGGTCAGTGTCCATTTCACCAGGCAGAATTTTTTTAGTATCTAGAAATAAAGAATTCCTGCTGGCTGACAGTACAGTGGTCTCAGGGAAACAGCAGAGATCTGACTGCAGACACAGCACAGGACCAGCACAACAGCCCACCCGCTTGCTTCCATGATCTGTTAGAAGGCAAAGGCATGGGTTTGGGATGTGCTGTAATTGCATCCATTCTCTGGGCCAGTAGCCTTCATTTTCTGGAGACTTACCAGGGCTTTATACACTAAATATCTTCTACCATCCTTTTCAGGACCCTGTCCTAAGACTCCTTCTGCAAAACATTGCAAGAATTGCCCTGGATTTTTCATATGCTAAGCACAAGTCCCCCAGCTGATCCTTTTAAACAGACCTAAAACTTCCTCAAATAAATTCAAACTAACACTTGGAGCTGGGGGTCTCACTTCCAGAAATTCCCCATTTCCTCTTTAATCTGGACCTGTCTGAGCAAGCAGGGATGGATCGAGGCAGCAGCGATGATTTAGCAGTCCCTTGCT
Organism: Netta rufina; assembly: GCF_964035555.1. Classification (NCBI taxonomy): domain Eukaryota; kingdom Metazoa; phylum Chordata; class Aves; order Anseriformes; family Anatidae; genus Netta; species Netta rufina. The sequence continues at coordinate 12,468,054 of NC_140141.1, read as the reverse complement.
AGAAGAACCATTTATTTCGATCAGTTATCTGCCTGGTGTGAAAACTAGATCTGGCACTTCCATTGCACCAAGTGGCACAGCTCATGCTGTCCTGCTGCATGAGGGTAACAGGATACAGGAAATTATCTCCATCCACGTTGGGCTTTCATGGGGTCGGGGATGCTGCACCAACCCTGGGTCAAGCCGAGGGACCTCGTGCTGTCAGAGGATGGAGCAGGAGCCTGGGGGAACGCTCCTCCCTACTCTTCAGCTCAAACACTGACCTGAAATCCTCGGTCCTCTGTCTCTCTCCTATGCCTTGCCTACCTGATGAGCGTGCCAGGAAGACCGGAGGAGCTCCAGAGACACAAGGGTATCGCAGGCACTGACTTCTCCTGGCCTAGCAGGAAGCAGCGCAGTCAGGAGAGAGGAGGAGTTGGAGGGAAACGCACTGGGAAGGAAAGGCGGCGACTGGGGAAGGGCTGGGGGACGGGAAGGAGGCAGGGAACTTCCAGGAGGGAATTAAAACACCCCGATGACAACCACACACCCAAACCCCCGGCGGTGGTGCAGCAGCATCCCCATGGGGCTCTCCCAGCCTCCTCCTGGCTCTTCCCGAGGCCGTCGGGGCCCGTATCCCCCCGTATTCCCCCGTATCCCCCCGCACCTTCTGGTGCTTCCTCTCCTTCTCGATGCGATCCATCCTCTCCAAGCGGAGCCGGTCGAGCTCCAGGCGCAGCTCCTCCAGCTCGGGGTTGATGTGGTTGCGGCTCACCAGCACCTCGAGGATCTCCAGCACCCTCACCACCTTGGGCATGAGGCGGGCGATGGCCTCGCAGCCGTGCTGGTCGATCACCCGCTCAAACTCCTGCCCCACGGCCGAGGCGATGTCGTACACGTCCATCACCGTCAGCTCCGCCGCGTTCTTCTCTAGGGCGGGCGGCACCACCACGCCAACGCCGCCGCCGTCCATGGCTCGCCCGGCCCCGCGGAGCCCTCATAGGCGGCGGGGAGCCCCCTCCTCACGGGGCGCTCTCCTGGCCGGGGACCCCCTGCCCGGCTCGGCTCTGCCCGGCCCGGTGCTGCTCTGCCCCGGGGGGACGCGGCTCGGAGGGCTAGGGGGGGCTCGCACTTGGCCGGGAGGGAGAGGAGGGGACGGGGAGGGGACGGGGAGGGAGGGCAGGGGAGGGCGAGGGCTCCCCGCCGCCGCCTCCTCCTCCTCCTCCCGGCCTCGCCCCGAGCTCGGGGCCAATGGAAGGCACCGGGAGGGCCGGGGGAGGCCCCGCGCATGCCTGGGACCGGCGAAGGGAGGCCGCCAGGGGAGGCTGCTCGGGGCTCGGTGCCCGCCCGAGGCTGCTGCGGGGAGAGGGGCACGGCCGGCGGAGGGGTGCTGGGGCTCGGGGGGCTGCTTCTGCCCGGGGTTCCCCAGGAAAAGCCTCGTGTGGGTGGTGGAAAAAGCGCGGTGAGGTTTTGGGGGTCTGCCTGAGTGCTGCCCAGCTCTCCAGGCTGTACGCAGCACTGTAAGGCTTCACCGCAGTGTCTGTGCAGCATCCAGGGGTCACCACAGCCCCCGTGTTCAACGCTGTCCTGTAGGCATCAGGACAGGAGGCAGGGAGATGATTCCCGCTGCAAAAGAGTTAACGAGGGCTGAGGGTAACAGGTGGCTCCACGCAAACGTAATGGGAGCCACAAAACCAAGTTCTGTGTGATAGTAATGGTCTTGCTCGCAACGTTTTTGGGTTTAGGTCCTTGCTCTGCAAGAGTAAAGAGAGTATTTATGCCTGGACACGTGTTCAGGGTATCACTGAGGACTTCATGTGCAGAAGTAGTTTGCTGGCACAAATCAGCTTAGTGATGAATCACATTAAACCAAGATACATTCTTCTGGTTAAGATTTTCAGTACTTTTGCCTTCAGGTGTGACCGTGTGCTTTTGAATGTTCTTAGGGTGATTAGTGAGAGTTGCTGTGGATGAGACTTAGGATATAAATATGCCCTGAATTGCTCTAAGTTCTAATTCCACTACTTTACACAGTGCAGGAATACTGCATTAAATTTTGGACCAGAGACTGCGAGTGATGTCAAACATTGGAATTAGTCAATGGAAATAAAACTGAAGTTACGAAAACAAAGCTTGGGATGACTAATACATGCTGCATGTTGGGAATACAGAATTAACTCTCTTATTTTTGGCAGATGCAAAATGCCAGCGCAAGTGAATGGGAGGTTTAAGTGACATGAAAAGCAACGCTGTGACACTCAAACTTATTTGTGCCACTGTGTCAGCGCCATGTGATGTTTAAGAAACTTCCTTGTGTGCTGTCAGCCAGCTCTTGTCTTTGTTGACCTGGACCATTAAGTTAAAAAAAAAAAAAAAAAAAAAAAGCCTCCATACATCTGAGTTTGACATTCAATTGCCTATTTTATAATAATAATGATATCCTGTGAAAATGTATCTACGTGTCATTTGTGAAACTTCTTGCCAAAACAGAACACCACAGGAAGCTGCCCAAAGTCCCAGGGAGAGCAGGAGGAGGATGAATAATGGCACAGTCATCCTTTCCTGGCCAGCGCTGCTTATGAAACCATGAAACGTGGTAGCAGCGCGAGCAGCACATTTGGAGAGGGCTCTGCAGAACCTCGGGGGATCAGACGTGATGGGGAGTGAGGATTTTGTCTGAGTTAGCAATGAGAACGCGTTCATAACACCAGCACTCAGTATCTGATTTCCTGTTATGTACAAATGCATGTAGGGGAAAAAAAAGTAATAATTTAGAGAAGGTGCTAGTGACAAACTACTTTGAGGCAGATGACCTGGGGGGCTCACTGAAACGTGTCAATGTTTCACACGGAAGCCGGTTTGTGCTTAGTGTGTAAACGCTACGGGGCTGCTCGCAGCCTCCCGTGCTGACGGGAGCTCTCGGTGCTTCCCCGGGGCCGCCCTGCCCGTTACCGCCCCCCCCACCCCGGGGCCGCCTCAGCGCCTCAGGCCCCGCGCTCCCGCCCGGTTGCCAGGCAACGCCCCCCTCCCTCAGCCAACGCCGCTCCTCCGCTCTCCGATAGGCCCACCTTCCCCGCCGCGCGCTGATTGGCTCTCCCCTGTGCCTCTCCGCGCCCCTCTCCGTTCTCATTGGTCAATCCGCGCACAATCCCCGCCCCCTCCCCATCCCGCTCTCCCCACCCCACCCTCTCCTCTCTTTGTCCCTCCCCGGCCGCCGTCTCCCCGGCCCGTACGTGGCAGCGGCGCGGCGCTGACCAATGAGCGTCGGCCCCGTGCCCCCGGAAGCGGCGTGGCTCGCGACCGGAAGCGCCGTCCCCTCTTCCTGCCGCCCCGCCGCTGGGCTCCGCCATGTCGGCGCTGCGGGCGGTGCTGGCGCTGCTGGCCGCGCTGGGCGCCCCGGCCGCCGCCTACTTCGTCAGCATCGACGCGCACGCCGAGGAGTGCTTCCTGGAGCGGGTGCCGTCCGGCACCAAGATGGGGCTCATCTTCGAGGTGGCGGAGGGCGGCTTTCTCGACATCGACGTGGAGGTGAGGCCCGGGCCTGCCCGCGCGGGGGGCGCGCTGAGGCGAGGAACCGGGACGGCGGGGGTTGGGGGGGCTCCGTGTGGTGCTGGGCGGCGGGGGGCTGCCCGCGGCCTGGCTGCGTGGCTGCTCGGTGGGTGGTTGCCCCCTGCAAAGCGTTAAAAGCCGTAGGGGAGCAGTAAACGGGAATTGTTCTCGTCCCGGTGGAGGGCATTTCGCTGCTGGCCTGTGGTAACGTTAACGCGAGGGAGCTGCTGCTGAAATGGAGCGGAGCTCTTTACGTTTGCCCGATGGCCCGAAGCAGGAAATAGTCAGGAAGCCGCGAAACCCCGCTCGGTTATCGCCGGTGGAACCTCGGCAGCTGGGCCTGGCGGCCTGCTGGGGTGGGAGACATCAGGCCACGGCGAGCCCGAGCGTTCGCTGCTCTGGCCCTGTCAGAGAAGGCAGTTGCAGCACTACAGGGTGTTATAGCCAAAGCCGTGTTGACATACTGCAGGATGCCCTTTTTTCCTTTTTGTTTCCTTACAAACACCGGAGATAAGGTTTCTCTGCAGTTGTTAATTTGGCTAACAGCCAGCCTTGTGGCCGGCGTTGCAGCCAGCTCACATCTCCCTTGTTGAATGCCTCTTATCTTGAGGACAGATGGCCAGTAATTGCAGCCAGAGGGCGAGGCTTCTACGTGGCTTGCCTTACTGAGAGTTTTAGAGATTCCTGTGCAGAAAAATGCAGCGTTACTTTGGGCTGTGGGAAGGAAAACAAAAGAATGCCAAAGCAGTCAGAGCATGGGTGCTGTTGTGAATCTGACTAGATAGCTTCAGGATGTGCATGCGATCTGTCATGATGCATTTTAAAGCGCTGTATGTTAAATAAAATGTATGATATCTTGTTTTCCCTGTTCAGATTACAGGGCCTGATAATAAAGGGATTTATAAAGGCGATCGAGAGTCCAGTGGAAAATACACATTTGCTGCCCACATGGATGGAACTTACAAGTTTTGCTTTAGTAACAGAATGTCCACTATGACTCCCAAGATAGTGATGTTCACAATTGATATCGGGGAAGCTCCAAAAGGGCAAGATATGGAGACAGAAGGTGAGGAAGACTCCTGGAAAGAAATTAGCTCCAGCTTGCGAGCTTTTCCGTACATGCATGACTTGTGAACTTGCCTGGCATTCTCAGAATTCCCGATTCTTCAGGCGGTCTAGGTAGCTGTTCTCTTGCACAGCTAGAACGGATATGGATGTTTTTAGACCTCGTGACCCAACTTAATGCAGAATCACCAGGGAATCTCTTGGCCATCTGCAGAAACTAATGCTCTCATCCTTTAGTCTTTTCATCAGCCTCATTCTCTGATTTCTAGTTTGCTCAGCAGTACGTAGATTACTACACGCGTTAGTTGAGCTCTTTGATAAATGTGCTAATAAAAAAAAAAGCTCTTAGCCACGTAAGTTACTGTTTTATCTGCAGCCTTTTGTCCTGTACTTGTGTTCATCTCTTACACTTTTCTCTAGGTGGTGGAGATACCTGGGATGGTATGTGTCCTGATTTTTGAAAGCTCATTAGCATCTTGTCTTTTGCAAATGTTTATTCACTAACAGCTAACGTTTGCTTTTTCTCTGTAATGTTTGTTTGTAGCATGAGAATGTCTTTTTAATAAACTACATAAAAGGTCTGATTCTGAGCAATGCTGAGCACCTGCAAGCTTCCATCGAGGCGTTTATGTACTTAGCAGCTCTTGGGATCGGGTCCTTCAACGGGCCGAGACAGTTGGTCTTCAGGTGGTTATTTATGGCTAATGCAAGACCTGATTAGGAGGATTTTAAGGGAGAATTGAACTAAAACAGTGAACATCCAGGAATTAGATATTTTAGATGCTGTTTACTTTCACTGAAACAAGTGCTGGATAATCAAGGGCTTTTGGAAGCAACAAATTCCATCTCCATTATGAATTAGCAGTAACTTTACAAGAAAACTTCAAATTTGTCATTTGCTGTAAAATAAATGTTTGGGTAACAAGTTCTAAAGTTTTCTTTAGAAATTGCTAACTAAAGCTAGAAGGAAAAGAAGCCTTTTTTGTTATTTTAGCAAGTAAATAACTGTGTGCCTTGAGTGCTTGATAGCTTTTGAACAAATTTAACACATTCCTAACTTGAACTTTTTATAAGTCTTTTTATCGAATCTGAATAGACTCTAAATATGCATCATAAAGAATATTAATGCAGCTTTAACTTTTAAGGCAAACACTTTCCCTTGAGTGTGCTTTTAGTGGATTTAAACAATCCCTGCAGCTGTGGTTTCTTCTCTTACTAATAACTGCACGCATTGCAGTGACCAGTTGGCCATGAAAATAAGGGATTTACAATATTAGCAAAGTGAGTGTGGTTTAGACATCTATTTAGGTTTTAATTATAGCTCGTATGAGTGTTACTCTGTCTGTGGAATGACTGCTTGAACTTCTCTTGGTGCTAGAAAACTTTGAAAATCCCTTGCATCATTCATAATTTTTCTAAGTGAGCAGTTCTTTGAGCATGAAGGTGTTTAAAGGACTCTGTGATTGGCAGGGCACTAAACCTCCAATCTCTGATCCATCCATTTGCTGAATTATCTCAAGCTAATTTCCTGTCATTATTAGTTTATTTTCCTACTCTTCTGCTTTCATGGCATACCAGAACCTGCCCTGTTCCAGGCCCCTTTGGCAATGTTTCTGCTGAATGCCGTGCTTCAGCTAAACAGGAGGATCACAAGATGTGCCACTGCTTCAGAAAGTCATCTCATTTTGCCAGCATCATGATCTTAAGCTAATTCCTCAGTTGTTCTATTTTTGCAAGCTTAACAACTAGAAAAGGCTGTATTGTGAAGATAACTTGCTTGGAATATGTTGAAAGGTATTTGCGAAATAGCTAATGGTATGGTGCTGATCTCATGTGGTCTTACACTCTGTTTTTCTGGAGAAGTATGTCCAGATGGGATACAAGTGGGCTGCACTGCCTGTCCTGGGTGTCCTCTGCCACCCAGAGAAAGGTGTTTTCTCGCTTGTTAAATACCATGGAGATGTGTTAGGAAATGTGGCGGTGCGATAACAAAACCTTATGGTACTGTAAGGCTGGGAAGTGCAGTTGTACGGATTGCATTTCTCAGAACTTCCTCTGTGACAGGAAGCTAATTACAACTGTTCGTATGTTCTAACAAACTGGTTTTGGAGTCAATAACACTTTCTTCTGAAATTATTCTGCAGCTCATCAGAACAAGCTAGAAGAGATGATTAACGAGTTAGCAGTGGCCATGACAGCCGTAAAGCATGAACAGGAGTACATGGAAGTTCGTGAGAGAATACATAGAGCAAGTATGTGTCTTTGAATTAACTACCTTCTCCCCTCTCAAATGCATTTGAAATCATCTTTTTTTTTTTAGGTTAAAGTCCTTAGCAGCTTTTTCATGTTACTAAAAAATTTAGAACAAGTCCTGGAAGTTCTGTCAGTATGGTAAAGAACGTGATTGACACTTGCTATCTTCTTTAATTTGGCTTGTCTCTCATGTAATGAAGATCATTATGCAAAATAATCTTTACTTAATTGGTGTAAATTCTGTAATTCTTTGAATGTCTTACTCATGAAGATAGCAGTAACGGTGTCGTTCCTAGCACTGGACTAGGACTATGGTTCCTAGCACCTGTCAGGAATAAAGGGCGAATGTTTTTAATGTGAAAATACAGCACTACGTTACAGCCCTGGCCTGTCAACGTTTTGAACCTATGATTACTTCCAGTTTTGTGACTATTTTTTCTTTTGTTACTAATGGTCTGACTTAAAATGCTGAATTTTTAGACCCAGAGATAACGAACCTTTAGAGATCTGAAATTCCCCACTTGACTTTGAGACCTTAAAATGTGGCTGTTGCCTGAAGCAGCAGGTGACATCTGGTTGGCAGTTACATGTCTCTGTCGGCCTCTTTGAAGGTGGGCAGAATACAGAAAGATGTTTCAGTTTGTGTCCAAAGGTGAGGTTAACATCTGCTTGCACAGCACAGCTTGAGATATTCAGAAAAATAAGCCCCTGAGCTCATCCCTAAGGCTGCAGAGTCTCAGAGCACTTGTACTGACATGATACAAATATCAGTGATGTAACTCTAAGGTTTATGTGCAATTTTTCAGTTCCTGTGACTAAATAAAGTACTTTTAAGTTTGTTTTAAACTGTTGCTTTTTTTTTTTTTTTTTTTTTTCTCCTAACAGTTAATGACAACACAAACAGTAGAGTGGTCCTCTGGTCATTCTTTGAAGCTCTTGTACTAGTTGCCATGACACTGGGACAAATCTACTATCTGAAGAGGTTTTTTGAAGTCCGAAGAGTTGTTTAAGAGTACTGTTCCTGGTCCTGGATTTCAGTTCACTATCTACCAAACATCCTGGTCACAAAAAAAGAGTCATTTAGTTTCTAAACCCTCTTTACTGAACTGTAAAACTTATTTGCTTACGTTCCTTCCTAGTTAAAAATGAATTGTTTTTATATATCTTCTGTAGCAAAAGCTATGCTGAAATCTCATCACTTGATTGGCATATTTTTTTCACTTCAATCTGCCTAGTCTGTATGCTAAGCGAGGTCCAAGCAAGCTGCAAACGCTGTAACTCAACTGTAGTAACAAGCAATGTCGGTGTCTTTTCTAACTTTCTGTTTTCATAAGTACTTGCAGTTCTGTCTAGGGAAAACGGTACAAGGCCCTAATGTGACTTGCATTTTTCACGTCTTTAACCCTGCAGTAGGTGTTATGAAAGAATCTCTTCTTCACATATAGAAACTGCCAAGGAGGAGCGATTGGAACCTTATTCTGAGGAACTTTATTCTGGTAATGAATGGAAGACAGATGACAACTTCCACTCTAGTATGTATACCTGGTTAAAATTGAAAAGGAAGTCTTTAGTAACAGTCCCAAGTACTCCAACTTATTTCTGAAGCTTTTTAATTAAGTGGTCGATTATCAAAATACATTCTCTCCTCTACCGAGTGTTCACCATATGGTTTTTAGTCTCTCACCGGTTTCCTATCGAAGCCAATCGTGCAGTGTCTTGGCAAACAATAGTTGGCCCTTTGGTTTTTGCAGCTCCAAAGCTCAGCCTGTTGGTGCTATTGCAGAATGCAGTAGTGTTCAGGAAATCTGGATTCCAGATGCCAAAGGGTTAATGATTCTGGGGGTTTATTGCGATGCTATGCAGCCCTTGTATTTAAGTTAAGTGGCAGCCTCTGCCATTATCTGGTCATAATTAGCATAATGCTAAATACTGGTGTGTTTTCTTTTTCAGGCACATGTAGATTTGTTTTTGTATAAAGTTACTTTCCTTGGTATCTGATGATCGGTTTAAAATTAAAGCAGCGTCTGGTGTGGGTGCTGAGCCAGGATTATGTTGTGACTGATGTACATTAGTTGTAATCATTTTTGGGGTGGGGGGGGACCTTTTCCAGGGGGGAGCCTCTACAAGTTACACACAACAGTTTTGTACAATTAATTTAAAATTTGTTACAGGTTTTCATGTTCCAGGTAAAGATTTTTCAACCTTGGGCAAACACTTGCAGCAGTTCTTCAGCAAGGTGGCTGTTACACCTTATTGCAACTGTTGTGTGCCAATATTTTTGTGTAAAACACGCAAAATTGAATTCTAAGATGTACATTTAAAATTGCTTGTGAATCTACATATGACCCAGGTTCGATAAAATAAACAAATTCTTTAAAAAAAGAAAAAGAAACAAGAAAGCTTGTCTCTTTCTTCTTTGACCCTACGAGGGGCTGCTTGGCACTTGGATTTTTTTTTCGTGAAATATTTCTTTGGGTGTCGGGAAGTTGTTAGGCTGCTGCCCTTGTGTTGAAGGAATGAAAGGTAATTGTACACTGGCATTCGTGACACTGGGCTCTGGCACTGCAGGGCTTCCAGCAGCGCCTGAAGGGGCGATTTCCCTTAAAAACGGGATTTTTTTTGTGGTACCTGGGGCTGCCGCGGGGCGTCGCGCGGGGCCGGAACCAAAGCTCCGCGGGGCGAGTTTCCGGGGGGGGCCCCGCCGCGGCCGGACGCTGTGAGGGGGAAGGGCCGGGACCGGGCCGGGATGGAGGCGGTGACGGAGGGGCGCTGGGAGGCGCTGCCCGTGGCGCTCAGCCCCGGCGTCCTGCGGGCGCTGCGGGGCCTCGGCTTCACCGGCATGACCCCGGTGCAGGTCAGGGGGGAGCCCCCGGCCCCGGGGGGGGGGGGGAAGGAAGAGGAGCTCCGGGCCTTGTGAGCGTTGTGCGGGCGCTCGGGCGCAGCCCTGAGGCCTCCCCTCAGCTGTCCCCTCGCTCGGGTGGCTTCTGGAGAGCTCTGGTGGCTCCTGGGAGGAATTTGGGCTCGTTGATACTTACTTCCAGCAGCGCAAGTTGAACTGTTCCTGTGGTGTTTCTCTTCCAGTCCGCCACCATTCCGCTCTTCATGAGTAACAAAGACGTCGCTGCGGAAGCGGTGAGTGTTGTGAACCGCGGGAGCCTCCTGTTTTTCTCGGTTTGTCTCTGGTGCTGAGGAAGGGCTGATTCCGTTTCCCATTTCACAGGTAACAGGCAGCGGCAAAACCTTAGCCTTCGTAATTCCCATCCTAGAAATTCTTCTCAGACGGGAGCAAAAATTGAAAAAAATGCAGGTAAGATTAAGATGTTCAGTTCTGAATGGTTTACTATGTTCTTATGATCCCTCAGTAAGACTGGGGACCTCAGTGAAAGCACCAGTCAGTCAAACTGAATACACGTCAAGTGTCTGTGTGCTCAGCTCAGGTATACCAGGAACAACAAACTGTAAAAATTGAAAACAAATATTGGGGTGCTTTCTTTGCACTTACCTTACAATGGACAATTTTCCTGCAGTCTTTCTCCTGTTCTGTTACTTTACATAAATTCCTTTTGTCTTCTGGTGCAGGTTGGAGCTATAATTATCACACCGACAAGAGAATTAGCTATTCAAATTTATGAGGTTTTGTCACACTTCACAGAACACTTCCCCATGTTTAGGTGGGTGAACTTCAGGCTTTTCATGACCTCTGTTCCCTTTCCTTTGGACTTGTGTCATTTGTAGACTAGCAACATTCAAAGGTGACCTAAATCTTTCTGTTCTCTTGTTTTAGTCAGATTCTTTTAATAGGTGGTAGGAATCCCATGGAAGATGTTGAAAAATTTAAAGAACATGGGTAAGTTGATTGGCAGTAATTTTTATCAGTGCCTTGCAACTCTGATTTTCTCCTTCTCGTTAAAACATTCAAATTATGAATTTGGTCTTGCTGGTGGTAAAATTTGATGGTACTGCATAAAAATGTTTGGTATATGGTGAAGAAATTGTGGATTCTTGAGTGGGATGCACCATCCTGAGATGGTAATGAGATGACAGGAAAGGCTCACGTGAAATTGGTACCATTTATGTGCTGTCCTAGTAAAGCACAGCGTACAGCCTGGCGAATTAAAGAACTGTCTTCACTGACAGGTTTTCAGTTCCTTCTTTCGTTTAAACATTTTACTAGCAGTAGACTCTGGTGAGATTCTATGTTGAATCATTTTCTGGAACTGCTTGGTGCTGATACTGATGGGGAACCTTTGGAGCAATTATATTTGCTGCTGGCTTTTGCATGGAGGTACCAAATATTTCTTCTAGCTAATGGTTGTTTTCCGTAGTTGATGTTCTAAACTTTTATTGCTGCAAATAGTGTGCTTTCTCCTGAGGGCTTTTTCTCCCCTCAACGTACTTCCTGAGAGGTCCTGAAATAGGAGTACAGTGGGAAATAGCACAGGAATTGTTTTATTGAAGAGTGCAGATGTGTGCTGTGGTAATTGTTAGCAGATCCTCCAAAGTCCTTGCCTTGTGAGGTTATAAAATTGCTGTATGTCGTTAACCCAAACAGTGGGAACATCATTGTAGCTACGCCAGGCCGCTTGGAGGATCTGTTCAGAAGAAAAGCAGATGGGCTGGATCTTGCAAGCTGTGTGAAGTCTCTTGATGTGTTGGTGTTAGATGAAGCAGACAGACTTCTCGATATGGGCTTTGAGTCAAGGTATTTAAATACTAAACTCCAGTTATACTTCTGAAGTTTTAAATGAGTTCCTGTGTGATTGGTGTGAATGAGCCTGGCCTACAATAGTCTCTAAACTGAGATTTGTTCTGTTTTGGTCTTTTACCTCTCTTGGCTCTGCAGACTACATAAAGCAGTTGCTAGAAGGGGAAGAGGACTGAGAAAAGGTGATTTCTTGATGAGTACAGAATTTAAGATTTCTTTTTTGGTGATATATATTAGCACATACTCATCTAAGGGTTGGTATTTACACACTGCAATGACTTAAAACACTGTAACAAATAAGCTGTGACATTCTTTGCCTTTTTCTCAAAAAATTATGATGGTTAACTGAATAGAAGATGCTGTATAGTTGGCACTCAGTAATAAAAGCTATTTTTTTTAAATAAACTCACAGTTCCAGTGATTAAACTTGTGAGGAAGATCTTGGGACATTTATGTTTTACATGTGCTTGCTTGCAGTTTAAATGCCATTCTGGACTTTTTACCCAAGCAGAGACGGACAGGTCTGTTCTCAGCAACTCAGACTCAAGAGGTGGAGAACCTGGTGAGAGCAGGTCTCCGGAATCCTGTCCGCATCTCGGTGAAAGAGAAGGGAGTGGCAGCAAGCAACACACAGAAAACTCCAACGCGCCTGGAGAACTACTACATGGTGAGGACTCTGTGCCTTGTGGTATTTTGTTGCTCCCTCTCCCTTTTCCCTGGTTCCATCAACAGGTTTTTAAATCTTGGCCAGTTCATGGCCACATTAACAGGGGAATCAGAAGTCTCAAAGACACAAAGCTCTTGCAAGTCCTCTGAAGATCAGTAACCAAAATGGGGGGGAAAAAAAAAACAATAAATTAACAACTGGCAGGTCAACTTGTATCGAGTCCATTTCCTTATGTATTTTTTTTTTCCTTTGCATTGTGTAGATATGCAAAGCAGACGAAAAGTTCAATCAGTTGGTGCACTTTCTTCGACAGCACAAACAGGAAAAACATCTAGTCTTTTTCAGGTAATTCCATTTAGCTTTCACTGTGAAAACAGAGTGGTGTTTTTTTACTTGAATTTCAAAACTCTGCCCTGTGTTGACAAGAACACAACTACTTTAAAAGTGTTTCATTTTAATAGCAGTCTTATAGAACATGCTGGTTTTATACATATTTTTAAAGTAAAATGTATATATGTTATATATGGTGATTAAAAAAATATACCTCTTTTAAATAAAAATAGGCAAAAGTGGCTGTTTTTGAAAGGGCTCAGACTGCTCTAGCTTGACTGCCTAAATCAGATGAAAAATACAGCATAATCTTTTGCATTTCTGTCATCATCACAACAGCACATGTGCCTGTGTGGAATACTACGGGAAGGCTTTGGAGTCCTTAATTAAACAAGCGAAAATAATGTGCATTCATGGGAAGATGAAACACAAACGTAACAAGATTTTTACCGAGTTTCGGAAGCTCCCAGGGTAAGACCATACAAATAGGCTAAGCCAGCCAAAAGTAGTAGTACAGGATATGAAATAGTGTCTGAAAATATGCTTCTCTCAAACGACAGTTTAATGAAAAAATGCTTTTTCTTCTTTCTAGAGGCATTTTAGTTTGCACTGATGTGATGGCCCGGGGCATAGACATTCCAGAGGTACACTGGGTTTTGCAGTATGACCCACCTAGCAGTGCAAGGTACAACATCAGATCTTAAGAACCTTTACTTGTGCTCATGTTACCCTACTATTAGATACAAATTGAGAACGCAGAGCTGTGAAAAAATGCATTTACTTGTTGCCTGAAAGTTGGTCTGAGTTTGTGCAAAATAATGCATGAACAAGGGAGGATGGAACATTGCACTTTAACTTGACATCAGTTACAATAAAAATGGTGTGTCGTGCAGAAGTCAAACAGGTTATCACCACTTGCACATGTATGAAGAGGCTTTCTGTTCTAGGGGTTAATATGAGAATACCGAAGAAGTAATGAGGTGAAACTCCAGGGTGAAAGAGAGCAGAGAGTGGGTACAGAGCTCTTCTAGGAATGGTACATTGGATGCTCATTTGAAAGGAGCTTTTCCATGTGTTTTAACTTCTATTGCCATAATTCTCCTGTTGCTAAAGTTATTGGGTTAGTTCAAAAATAACCAGCACTCTAGGTTTTCTATTCCGTCAGATTTGCCCTTTTGCTCACTAACACTTCTGAGTCTGACTGAGCATCTCTTAAATGAGCTCTGTTTTGTTTCAGTGCCTTTGTGCACCGGTGTGGTCGAACAGCACGGATTGGCAATGTCGGCAGTGCTCTTGTATTTTTGCTTCCCATGGAAGAATCCTATGTTAACTTTCTCTCAATCAACCAAAAGGTTAGTAGACTTTTATTCTGTTAGGCAAGGGGACAGGCAAGCTCACCAGAACCTTACTGACAGTGATGTTGAAATCCAGATTCATAGGACTTAAGATCATATGCATAGATAATGTTCTAGCAGAGTTACATAATTAAAAAAAAAAAAAAAACAACAAAAAAAAAAAACGAGCGGCTTATTAATCACCAAATTCAGCTGTTAGAATGTGATTGCTACCTGTTTTTTTTTTTTTTTTTTTTTTTTTTTTACTGAATCTTTGAAAGGAACACGTGATGCATAGATTATGGAAAGGTTTTGATTTTCTAACGGTATGTAGGTTCAGCATTTCCATAAGGCAGCAAGGGCTTACACTGCTTCTGCCTCAGATCTTACCACAACCACTTTATATGCTACACCCTCGGAGCTGCTGAAAAATGGCCAGAACAAATTTGTTCTTAACTTGGAATATTTTAACTTGAATTATTTCCTGGTCCTGCATTTATGGGATTAATTGTTTGAGTTCTCTAGAGGCCTGCTAATGGGAACATAGCTTGATAAGGCATGAGATGAAGGTGTTGCCTTGTCTTGAGCTGTACTGTGTGAGCTCTTGTGCTGGGCTAGGATGATTGTTTGTGGGGCTAAACAATGAACTGGAATTTTTAAATGACACAGTAAAAGATGGAGAACTGGGCTCAAAGCTTACTGAAGATTAACTGGGAAGAAGCGTGTGTTTGAAGTTTCTTTCACAGCACATTTTAAATCGTTCAGCTGAACTTTTTCTGTTTCTTTTTTTGGTTTTCAGTGTCCCATGCAGGAAATGAAACCACAGAAAAATGTGTTGGATCTTCTTCCAAAACTGAAGTCTATGGCCCTAGCTGACAGGGCAGTGTTTGAGAAAGGGATGAAAGCATTTGTGTCTTACATCCAGGCTTATGCCAAACACGAGTGTAATCTGATCTTCCGGATAAAAGGTAATTCACAGCAGGACTGGTATCTTTTACTGTTCTTCAGAAGACAGTGTTTGATTTGGCAAAAAAAACAAGTGTTATTCAGGAGCTACAACTACCCATTCCTGTTCTCAAAGTTACTTTCTGCAATGTCAGATTCTGACAAAACTCCTATTTTCTCAAGCAAATCAGACAAAAGATTTAATTAGCAAGTTTGACTGAAACAGACATAAGCACAAGTAAGCATGACTTAGCATTGTTACTAGTATAAAGTATAGAATGAAAGATAACTTAAAGAGTCATGAAAAAAAAAAAAACTTTTTATCCAGTGGGATAATCTTTATAATCTTTATTTTAACAGATCTGGATTTTGCTACTCTTGCGAAAGGTTTTGCCTTGTTAAAAATGCCAAAGATGCCTGAACTAAGAGGAAAATGTTTTCCAGACTTTACTCCAGTCACTGTTAATACAGACTCCATTCCATTTAAGGATAAAAATAGAGAAAAACAGAGACAAAAGCAACTAGAGCAACTAGAACAACAAAGAAAGGAAAGACAGGAAAGTGGAGGAAAAAAGAAATTAATAAAGAACAAATCCTGGTCAAAGCAGAAAGCCAAAAAGGAGAAGAAAAAGAAAGCAACAGCTAAAAGGAAACATGAAGAGGTAAACTGTGCCCATTCTCTTAAGAAACATGTCATTGTTATAACATTGGTGCATACTTTGAAAAGGCAGAGAGCAAAGGGATTTTAGTCTGACATAAGTGAGATGCACTGCAGAATTACAGACTGAAAATTAACTTTCTAGGCCCTTGACAGGTAAAGTATAAAAATAAAAAGCATAGAAGAAGCTTTTTAGAGCAAAACACAAAAACAACTTACTAATGGTAGTGAATAATGCTGCCAGCATAGGCTGCATGGGTTTTCCTTCCACAAGCTCCAGCAGCACTTAATTGGACAGTACTTCGTTGTTGTTATTGATTTTTAAATTCTCAGTAGGTGTAACAGAGTTAGATAGTTTCCTAGGTAGAACCTGAGTATTATTTCCTGCTTGGACACTCCTGGCAAAGTGTGGGTTGTAAAATTCTGGTGTGTTCAGATGTATAGAATGAACACGGTTTGGTGTTGAATTTAATTTTCTGTTTTTCAACTTTTCAACTGCCAACAGGGCTCTGATGTTGACGATGAGGACATGGAAGAGTTGCTGAATGACACAAGACTCTTGAAAAGATTAAAAAAGGGGAAAATTAGTGAAGAAGAGTTTGAGAAGAGACTAACAGGCACCCAAAGCAAACTGAAAGCAGAAACTGTTGCTGACTTAGAGTCTGAATGTTGACAGTTATTCTAACCAGACTTTTATGTTGATATTGCCTATTTCAATAAAACAAAGTATTTATAACAAAATAATGATGCAGAGAGCAGAACTGATCTGATTTCTTCATAAAGGGACCTAACAGGTCCCTTTCTTCAGGTATGTACCACAGATCAGTAAGTGACAACACACTTTACAATGAGTCTGAATGCACGATAAGGTATTTTATTTTACAATATCAAAATACTCCACCCATCTTTAAAACATTTCAGGTCTTCAGAAGCTGTAGCGACTTTTTTTTTAATCAGTGGCCCATCCACTGGTAGTGCTTTGCCTTAAATTCAAGAAGGCTCATAGTTACTTTAATCCTTATAATGTTGTCTTCTTACCACATCCATATAACTTACATCATCTTCCAGTTTTTTACAACTGTGATAGTCGTTGAAGATGACACATTCTGTACACAGTGTCCTTTTTGTTACAGATAGAGTTTAATAAGTTCATCACTGACAGCTGACGGAGTTAACACACCAAGGTCTGTAAACAGTAATGTGATCAGTGATGGTGATGTGTAGTCAATCCAGGGATGCTCCTCTGTTAGATTCTGACTTGTTTTCAGAGTGTCTGCTTTGTACTAGAAGGAAACGAGACCATTAGTTATTACACATCTGCAAGCTAAAACCCCTTTTGGGCAAGGGTGGTTGTGAGCAGATGTTTGTGGTAAAACTGAAGGAAGTCCATTTAAAAACAAGGTACAGGCTGCCACCTTGGTCCCAACTGTTTTGTCTTTTGTACAAACTACAGTTTGTAGTTCTGAAGTGTCTCAATCTAGCTATTTCTTGTCCTCAGCTACTCTTTTACCCCAAAGGAACCACTTTAGGAAGTCAGTGATTGTATCAAGACAACTTACGGCTGTCTGACATTTGACTTTACAATGGAGCAACTCCATATTATGTCAAGTAAGCTAGAGTAGAGACATCCAAATAAATTAAGACATGCTCAGAAGAAAATTATTCATAGACACGTGAGTGGATCTTAGCCTGCTACGAAAAAAAAATGCACTCCTCTTACCTTAAACTTATCTGGGACATCCTGTTGATTTAGAGGGAAAAGCCTCACAAACTTGAAACTTTCTGCTACCACATAAAATGGCTTATTCTGAGCTTTGGCGCACACAGCAATTTGATTTGTGCCAATCTGTGGAGACATGTAGAGAACAACATGCAGACTTATGCTAGTAGGACATAATATTGCAATATTTTCAACAACAAAAAACCTGACATACTGGATAACACCCCAACAGAGCAAGGATTTTTCAGAAATCCCTGAATTCTTCAAATTTTTAGAGTCCAGAGTTTACAGAATGTTATAGTAAACTCACTACTTATTACCTTGTTAATAATGCCTCCACTTTCAACTACACCTTCAGCACCAACTAAGACCAGGTCCACTTTCTCCATAATGTAGCTGTTGAAGGGGGAAAAAAAGGCATTTTGCACTTAAGCAAGAAGTGAGATTCAGAATTGTAATAGTTTCTTTTGTCACATTTTGGATTTATACTAAGCAGTAGTAATTTACTAGTTAGCTTAAAAAAACCCACAATGATAACACATGGGAAGTAGAAAAAAATGTAGCTGTTTTGTTTAGCACCTCAGTTCCTTTTTCCAAATATCCCCAAGACCTAAGATCCCTTAGGTCTGCCTCTATTCTTCATTCTAATAGGCAAACATCAAATACTTGTTTTGTAGTAGGCATATTCTGCTAATCATGCATCTAAAGGTGTAACTTGTTTAGCTTGTTTGATGACTATGACAAACTAAGGAACAATTTCTGTAGTTTGAACAAGCTGCTAGGAAACATACATATAATTTAAAATAAAATTGTGACAAACAATATTAAGGTTTAATGATCAGACTTACCCAACTGCAGCATCCAGAATCACAGTCACAGGAATGTCCAGCTTCCTCAGGGCTTTTGCCATTTTTTGCCTATTGAAATAACACATTTGAAGCTAAGAAGACTTATTTTAAAAAAAGCTACTAGGATATTTGACGCTAGCTGAAACTTAACCTGCTAACCAAGCTCAAACACAAATTAATGAATACTTGCCCTGCTTGGTCTGGCTGTGATTCAGTAACATAAACGCTGAATCGCTTCTTTGACTCAACAGCTGCTTCTAACACTCTGAGGACCACTCTTGAGTAGGCGTGCGTCAATATTCGCTGTCAGAAAAGATCAGATATTACTTTTTGCTGAACTTTAAAAAAAACTTTAGTTCTGTTAGTGGTACCAGAGCTTTTAATTCACACATCTGTCAACATTAAATAATAATGTAATGTTTGTATACGACAAAATACAGGATGGCAAACACACTGAGATGGATGCTATGTGGCCAGCCCTGACGCTGTCGGGGGGTGACAATCTAATACTTTAAATGGAAAGTTGATGTTGTGATGCTTCAGCACCTCATAGAAGTAGGCCACAGCTTAATGCTGAATTGCATGGGAACTGAAGTAGGGGAGGGCACAAGCCTTAACAAAATAAAGCAGCGGGTGATGTTATCCCTGTGTATTTGCAGAAGCCGTATTAGACAACACTGCCATGAATGTGACTGAACTTCACTCCCCTCCTCTTCTTTTCTCCATCAGTGCAAGCAGCAAAGCGCCAGAACAAGAGCAGCCCAGCCTCGGCCTACTTACAGCACCGTCTCTGATGAACGGATGACAGAGCTTGGCGATTTTGTTCCTCGACAGCGAGACCTTCCTCAGGAAAATCTCCCCGCGCTCGATCATGATTTCTTTGCATTTGGAGTAGTCCTGGAAGAGACAGTGAGGCGTCTGCTGCGAGCCCGCCGCATCTCGGTGCCAGCAGCGCTGCCGAGCGGGAGGCAGCCGCTCTTACCGAGTACTCCAGCGAGGTGAGGCTGATGAAGCGCAGGAAGAGCTCCCCGCCGGAGGAGACGGCCACCGAGGAGTCCACGCGTGACAGGGTCTCGATGGCGTCCAGCAGGCTGCTCCTCAGGCCCTGGATGGTCTCACCTGGCGTGTGTGGGGAGGGCAGAGAGAGGAGCGCGGTCAGGGCCGGGCCCGGGGGCTGGTGCCTGGCCCCGGGGGCTGGTGCCAGGTCCCCTCCTTATCCTGGGGGTCCCGGTGCCCACCTCGGTCCCGCTTGAGGAAGCCGAGAAGCGCGCGGATGGCGGCCACCGCCGAGGCCACGTCGGGGTCGTCCCTCAGCTGCGCCCTGAACGCCTCGATCAGGTCTGAAAGGGAAAAAGGAGGCGCCTCAGGCTCGGCCCGGCTCGGTCCCACCCCGGCCCCGCTCCGCTCCCCCCCCGTTACCGTCGGTGCTCATGGCCGCGCTCCCGGCCGCCTCCCCGCAGCCGTGGGCATGACGCGGCGCCCCTGGGCGTGACGTCACGCCAGCCCCTGACGCCATTTGGAAGCGCCTCGCAGCGGCGGCGGCGGCAGCGGCATGAGCGCGGGTGAGGCGGCGGCGGCGGCGGGCGGGAGGGAGGGAGGGAGGGAGGGAGCGGGCGGGCCCCGGGCAGGGGGGAGCTGAGGGCGGCCCTCAGGGGACCCGGTCCCGGCCCCTCAGAGCCGGCCCTGCCCCGGGGAGGCCGCGAAGCACGGCGCTGTGTCTGTTGCAGACGATGAGCTGAGCCTGCTGGTCATCGTCATCGACACCAACCCCATCTGGTGGGGGAAGAGGGCGCAGGGGGAAGCGGAGGTAAGGCTGCGGGGGCTGAGCTCGGAGGGAAAGGCTCCTTTTTTTTCCTTTTTTTCCCTCAGTCTTATCGAGTGGGCAGCGAATGGGGGTAGCCTTGGGTTCCTGAGCAATGCTTGTCTGGTAGAATGGATGTTAGAATGCCTTTTTAAAAAGACCTGCTGCTGTGTGTCCATCAAAGCCTTGTGTGAATGCTCCTTATGGAGAAAGGAAGCTCCAGATCTTAAAACCCAAGTTCTTCCAGCTGCAGTTATTCCAAAGCTTTCTTGTGAATTGTTTAACTGTAGATACTATTGTGCTGTTTCTGATTTCTTTCTTTATTTTTTATTTTTTCAGCAGTTCACCCTATCAAAATGTATCGACGCAGTGATGGTACTGGGAAATTCACATTTGTTTATGAATCGTACCAACAAGCTTGCAGTAATAGCAAGTCACACACAAGAAAGGTATAGGTGCTTCTTACCTGTGTTAAAGTTTAAAGGGGGCTTTTCTATATATGTCTCTTGATACAGTGTAGGAGAAATAATTTGACTTAGTGCCTTACACAAAGCAAGAAAGAGACAATGAAAGTGACAAGTTTCTTATTTAAATGGGTATTTTTTTACCCAGATATTCATGTGTCTCAGGATCTACATGTAAGTGCAGGAATGGTATGTATTTGCTTTTTTAAATGTCTTGGAAGGACAGTAAATGTTGGTATCACACCATTTGGGGTTTGAAGATTTCGTGCCCTAGGTTGCATCTTTAATGTCTAAATTATTTGAAATTATATTTCTGAATATTGCTGTTTAACAAGCTTAAAGTTGAAACAGAAATGCTTTTTACTTCCTTTCTTTCAGCCGTTTCTTGTACCCTGGGAAGCGCTGGGCTTTTGCTGATCTCCTTGGAGATGGCAGTAATTCTGTGGAATCTAATTGTTCTGGCAGCAAAGATGGAAAATATGAATTATTAACAGCAATAAATGATGCAATTGCAGAAGAGATTAAAGATCTCATGACAAAAAGTAAGGAAAATAAATTTCTAGGTTTAATATATTGAATTGCAGAGCACTTAGGCTATCAAGGAGTTTTAGGAATTTTCTTTATTTTGATAATCTAAATTTGAATATGTTTAGAGTAGATAAGTTTATTATGTTGGCACTTGGTGCCTGTCAATTAATCTAATATGCCAAAGATAAAACTTGTAGAATTTAGTATGGTCAGATTGAGCAACTGTCTTTGTAATTTCTGTAACTTGTATTGCAGCTGACATGAGGGGCCAGCAAACAGAAACTCTGTTAGCAGGATCACTTGCTAAAGCACTTTGTTGTATCCTTTTTATTACGGAACTTTCAAAACCTTTATCTGTTTTTTAAGACTGTTTCCTATAATATTAATTGTGCTTCAATATAGGCTTTACAATTACTGCATTTTATAATAACATTCAAAACTGAAATGTTTGCTTAATAACTGTGGGTCATGCTTACTGAAATGTGTGTTGTTTATGGTGATGAATACATGGTACAGATATTGCAGTTACTTCCAAGGAATAGAACATAAATTCCTTAACATTATCTAATACAGATATTAACAAGATGAGCAAAGAGGTAAAAGGTAATCCCTTTCTTTTGAGTATTTACACAAATATGTAAATCAGAATAATAGAAGAAAATGCATAACGATCAACCTTGAAATTTCTAATCAATATTTAATTGTTTTTGGACAATAAATGAAATGGCCTGCTTTAATAACAACTCTGAATTAGTGTACAGATACTTGTCACACATTTCTGCTGCTCTCTATGCCACTGGTACTATAAGATAGTTTCGTGTATTTTAACTGAAATAATAAATCTAACACCTTAGGTGTTAGATACTTAACTGGAATGTTAAATGCTATAGAATTACAAGACCAAACTACAGGGGATGAGCGTACTCATACATTTTCTTTTCTTTTCAATACTTAGCCAATCAGGAAATGAAATCAAGGATTTTGGTAAGAGCTTTGCTGTTACTTTTCTGTTAGTCTTTAAATCCAGCGATACTATGTAGGTTAACAAGTCTGACTTGCTTTATTTAGGTCATAAAAGCTGCAGAAGACAGTGCATTGCAATACATGAATTTCATGAATGTGATCTTTGCAGCACAGAAACAGGTGAAGTTGTCATTTCATTTTGATCTTTTATTAATAAGTAAAAGCTTAAAAAAAATATTCATTTTTGTTATGATTGTGATCTGATTAAAGAATGCTTGAAAAGAAACCTGTCATGCTCAGGGGGAAAGCTAATCAAGCAGTAAATAAATAAATAAAATTTCACATTGCTACATCTTAACATAAAAGGTTTGCTAGACTAGTTTAAGATTCCTGTGTAAGTACAGACAGTAGCCTTTTGTCCTGCCTTGGAGGTAATGTGTACAAGGTACTTTTGCTGGTAGTTCTTTTAATGCCATGTGAGAGAACAGAGATGAGATTTGACTTTGTGTTCTGACCAAGGGAAAGAGCTTTGTTATTGCTGTGGTGGTCCTGCAGCTGTAAAAACATGTATGATGGTAACACTGGTGAGGGTACATTGTTCATAGCTGAATTTCTGTTGTTTTTTGTTTGTTTCTTCATGCTTTTAATCTCTTTGCTTGCAGAGTATTTTGATCGATGCCTGTGTCTTGGACTCTGATTCAGGTCTTCTACAACAGGTACAGACTTTATTTTTACTTGCTGTTTATGTGAATTCATAGGTACTTGATGCTAGGCAGTTTGTCATATTGTAAAGGGAAACATTACACCCTTTTATATGACATCTTTTGTGCCATTTTATTGTAACATAGATCTGTATTCCTTTCTTCTTCCTTTGGAACAATTACTATAAATTGTTTTCTTCTTTATAGGGCTAAACATATTTCATAGCAATTCACTTTGTTTTTTGAACAACAAAAACACAATGTGGGATAACACAGCAAATACTGTGAGCTTACTAGGGTGTAAATTATGCCTCACAGCACATTATTTGGAGATGCTGTTTTTCAGAATTCTTCTCAAAGGAGGATTGGGGAGGGTAATTAGCAAAAGCCTATAATTTTTTAGATATCACAGAGTATCACAGAGACTGAGGTGTGAGTTGAACAATTGAGATGAATGAGAATAACTTTTTTCATTTGTCTCTGGATGTGAGATCATAGTTTATTTTTACACTTTAAATGTTTATTTTCTTTTCATAAGAGCAAGAGAGATACTTCATGATGGGAACAGTTGCTACCATTTCAATTTTTCTCAGTACTTTCATTTCTAGTTCTTTGAAACATGCAGACCTTGAGCAGCATGTGGATATTTTAAATAATGTGTAAGTTTAATCAGACACAACAATCTGATCATGCTTTCTGTTTTCCAGGCCTGTGACATTACAGGTGGCATATACTTGAAAGTGCCCCATATGCCATCACTTCTGCAGTATTTATTGGTAAGATATTTAAAAAGCACTTCAAGTGTTTTTTCCTGTGTTAGATGTGAAATCTTACTGATTTCATTGACATGTTAATACAGCAGTACCCTTGCAATTTCTGAAATACATTTTCATTTATTTGTATAGTGGGTATTTCTCCCTGATCAAGAGCAAAGATCACAGCTTGTGCTTCCGCCTCCTATTCATGTTGACTATAGAGCTGCATGTTTCTGTCATCGAAATCTCATTGAAATTGGTTATGTATGCTCTGTGTGCTTGTCAAGTAAGTTTATAAATATCTAAGATTCTAATTTCTTAAATTCCAATGGAACTATTTTAATGACAGAAATTTTTTATTTTTCAGTATTCTGCAACTTCAGTCCTATTTGTAGTACGTGCGAGTAAGTGTTTCTTCTTGTTTCAGAGTTGGGTGTGAAAATACGTTCAGTGTATCTGATAGCTCTTTTTTTTTTTTTTTTTTCAGGACTGCTTTCAAAATATCACTGCCACCTGTCATGAAAGCTAAGAAGAAGAAATTAAAGTTAGCTGCATAACAACACTACGTAAATACACCATTATCTCCTCCAGTAATTCCATGAAATGGAATGTACTAGAGAAATTGACGGCACTTTTTATAGGATATGAAAGAGAACTGTATGCAGTCTTACAACTTGTTTCTTACTGGATAAATATTTAAATCATATTTTCTACACAGTAACAAATCACTGTATTACCATGTAACCTGTGCTGTTTTAAGTACTAATTCTTAATTGTAATAGTAAGCAGAAGTTGCAGCTTGTTAAGATGTAGATCTTGCAAAGTTAGAAGGTATTCTTGCCATTGCAAAGCTTCTACCTCCAAGTTATTTTCAAAGATAAAGCTCTGATTGGTTTTAGTCCTATGTTGGTGTAAAGATAAGTTATGACTACTCCTGATGTGTAGGTTCTGAGTCTTAGCACTGTGTTATTTGGGGACTTTGTCATTGTTAACCTTTGCTACCTATTTTTTGAGTGAAACAGGCTCAGTTTCAGAATAAAGAAACAAAAATTTTCAAGATGGTTTAGAAATACCCCCCTTCCATTTAAAGATGTTAATTCCTCTGCACGTGCACACTCGCATGTTTTATATTCTTTTATTCCCTTTGATTGTGATTTTCTCCCAGTTGTGTTCTAACTAGTCTTCTCAAAGGAATACAGAAAGTTGTTATTTCCTACTTAAGGTGCATACAGGAATTTGTGTAGTCTCAACGCTTGCATCATCAGGTTTTTATCAGCATAACTTGTAATCAGGGCCCAACTCTTACTGGCTTGTTTCATTATCGAAAGCCATTTTGTTTGAAGCCTGTATTTATACTTTGTACAAACCATTTGTAATAAAAACCTGCTCCTTTTCTCATACAGTTACCGCTGTGGCTATCAGATATTTTAAAAGATGAGCCACACGGACTTGTTACAATTCCACTGTGTAACAGCAGAGGAGGGTTGGGCAGGGAGGACATCTCTGTGGAGGAGTCGTGAGGGACCCCGAGACCCCGGGCCCGGCCTCGTCCCGCTGGCGGCGCTGCGGTGCCCGCCGTGAGGTGCCGAGGGCCCCGCCGCCTTCCCGCCCCTTCCCGTTGCCATGGCGCCGCGCTGCCGCCGCAAAATGGCGGCCGGGCGCCCGGCTTCTCGGCGGCGGGGCCCGCCCTGACGCCATGGCGGTAGCGGGCCTCGGGGCGCTGCTGCTGCTGCTGATGGCAGCGGCAGCACCGCGGGCTGGGCAGCCCGGTGGGTGCCGGGGGGCGAGGGGAAGGCTGCTGAGGGGAGGAGACGCGGGGGGTAGAGTGGGACCTTCCCCGGCTGACTGGCGATGGGCTGGGGAGGGAGGGCACGGAGCCCCCGAGGGATGGCGTGGGGACGTGCACAATGTAAATACAGTCCTGTGGTAGGCAGCACGGGATGATTTGTGACTTTTGTGGCAATTTAAAGTATGGAAGAGTGTAAGAAGCCTAAATGTGAGACCTGAATGCATCTTACAGAGAGTGTCTTTTTCAATTTCTACGTGTATTAAGATGTGTTCCCCCCCCCCCCCCCTTTTTTTTTTCTTTTTAGTGTTTCAGCCTTCGTTTATCCATATGTCTGGGCTAAGAGTTAATTCGTTTTTTCATGGAAATTCTTCAGGAGTTAATTTTTATATAATTTTAAATCCTATAGATGAAGAGACAGGTAAGAAAACTTTTTTTCCCCCCTGAAGTAGCATATAAATTCTCTTTATTTTTTTCCTGCTAAAGTTACTGGAGCAATAGGAGTTCATTTACTACTTTAACAGTTACTAAAATAGTAACTCCTAAGGACTTCTGCTGGTTAAACCCTTAGTCCTCTGTCAGCTTGTCAGCTGAGCTTAAGGATGTGCCTACCTGAAGCCATGGGAGAAATTTAAATTTACTACTGATTCTTTTCAGTCTTTTCTAAATGAAAACACAGTATATATTTTTATTTTAATATAGGAAAATTGCAAGTTTCAAATTGCAGTGGAAGTAAAACAGCTGGTGATTGGAATTTGAGCGTAACACCTGGTGTGGTATGTAAAATACTGATTCTTCCCTAAAATAGGAAGGATTGGACTATCATACGTTAAGGGCTAACGAAATGTCAACAAAATGTTAATTTACTGGCAACCTGGTTTGCGTGTCTTGCCCTTGCCGTTTTTCCTTGATATAACTTGACATACAAAGCTGGTGAAGGGCCTGGAACGCAAGTCCTGTGAGGAGCAACTGAGGGCACTGGGGTTGTTTAGTCTGGAGCACAGGAGGCTCAGGGGAGACCTCACTGCTCTCTACAACTACCTGAAAGGAGGTTGTGGGGAGCTGAGGGTTGGTCTCTTCTCACAGATATTAGCAATAGAACAAGTGGGAATGGCCTCAAGTTGTGCCAGGGGAGGTTCAGGTTGAAAATTAAAAGAAATCTCTTCTCAGAAACAGCAGTCAGGCAAAGGAACGGGTTGCCCAAGGAGGTGGTGGAGTCACTGTCCCTGGGGGTGTTCAAGGAAAGGTTGGACCCGGTGCTTAAGGACATTTTTTAGTGGGTGATAGTGGTGGTAGGGTGATGGTTGGACCAGATGATCTTGGAGGTCTTTCCCAACCTTAATGATTCTGTAGTTCAAGACTGTTATAGATCTACTGGAAGGAGCTGGTAATACAACAGCATTTTTATATAGCATGAGCTATATAAAACATCTGTTACAATTGTCTTCAGTGTTAGTTATGTTACATATAATTCTTTAAGGCTTTTGTCAACTCTGTAGTCATTTTAACCTTCAGCTGAAGGTAGCTATAAAAACTGAAATTTACTTTTTTGGTCGTTTGTTCTTTTCTTTAAAGCTATGTGTACGATTTCTGAGGGAACTTGTTCTGCACGGATTCCTTACAATTCCATGTACAGTTAATATACTCGCTTTATTTGCATATTCCAGTAGCATACCCTTTGTCATTCTGACTTCAACAAACATCTGATTTTTATATTGGAAGAATATCATTGCATTGTGGCGCTGACAAAGTGGTACTGAAACTTCTCTTTCGGGAACTGATGAGTGATACAAATAAGATACAAATTTAATACAAGTTGTCATATCTGTCAAACTTTATTCTGTGTTTTTCAGGACACATCCAAAGTGGTCATAGACTTGACTAGAAATCTTCAGTTGTGTTTGCCCAATGCCACTGACTGCTGCACAACACCTCTCTGTGTGCTGGAAACACTTCAGGTTTTAGCTTGCCATGATTCAGTGGTACTGGCACATCTCCTGATTCAAGCTGAAATATATGCCAACTCTTCTTTTACAGGAAACGTGTCAGGTAAGTGTTTAGATATATTCAAGAAGAAATTGTATTTTCTTTTCCTCTATATACGAAAAAAGAAAATCTGGGACTTCAGCAGCAATGATTGATCCTTAGTAATTGTTAATCAAATTTAACAAAGGATTTATACACGGTTGGAATAAACTGTAATGTGCAGGGCCTACTTCTTGGGATTCTAGTTCATGTGGTTTAATTTGTCTCTTCTTTTTTTGTAATTCTTTTTAGAAGATGCATCTGTCATCCCTAACCAGGTGTTTCAGCCCTTGGGCCCTTGTCCTTGTGACCTGACAGATGGAGCTTGTGATGTCCGTTGTTGCTGTGATCGGGTACTTATTTCGTACTAAACTTTGAAATGTTTCCAAAGTTTCTAGGCTCTGGGGAAAGTGAGGAGAGGGAGAGGTACTGAATATTTCAAGCTAGAAGAAGGGCTTGTCTGGGTTTTCTGGTATTTCTTATAGTGTATAACATATCTCTTTACAAACCTGGTTTGTTTAACTGTGAGTAGGCTGTAATGCCTTTGGTAATGCAATTACTGAGCTAAAAAGTGACTGCTCTTTTCCCTTTCAGGAGTGTACACCAGATTTGAAGCAGTTATTCAATGAATCATGTTTCACTGGAGTGTTTGGTGGGGATGTAAACCCACCTTTTAATCAGCTGTGCTCTACAAAGACAGATGAATATACTCCTGATTGGTTTCCCTTCCTTTGCGTGCAGTCTTCTCTTAACAATACACCATTTCTTGGCTACTTTTATCATGGCTCTATGTAAGTTTTATTTTTTTTTTCTCAACACATGCATTAGCTGTGCTACTGAAACTGTAACTTGTTTTTTATAATGAAAGCTATTTTGTAACTGGAATTTTAAGGTGTGAATTTTAAATGGTAATGGAGAAATATAATTGGTACTATATGAAAACATGGTGTTTGAGAGCAGATGTATAATTATTTGCATGAGATAGGGAGTAAAGAATTGTTTCATTTTTGAACTTAGTTGCAGATCTACACCAAGAGTTCCTTCATTTAAGATCCCTTTACAAACGCCTCATGCGAAAGTTTTCACTGGTTACAGTCAAGGAGATCCAATTATGACAGAAGAAAATGAGTACTTTACCATCCCCCAGGTAATCATGTCCTGTTTAGGAGCTTCTGATTCCTCTTGGCTTGTTTGGCATTCTCTATCACATTCCTTACGTCTTTGTAACCAAATTCTGAAACTTGCTGTTTTGAACTGGTAAAAAATATTTTTCACCTAGCACAAAATCATTATTAAAAAGAACATTATCCTTCCTGTTTTCCCTACCCAACTCCCAAAATGGTAATGTTTTAATTATTTCAAGAGGTAAAAACAAGCTTGGCACCCCAATTAGTAGTTTATGGCTTATCATATTTCTGTATGTTATTTGTCTGTTATATTGTAGAGTACTATAGTTGTTTTCCTCTTGTCTCATCTGGCTGTATTCTTTTAATTCCTTCTGCATTATAGAGAGAGGCTTGTTAGTTATAATTAATTTGACAAATTGAGATGAAGCTGGACTGTGCATTATAACTATTTTGAAAGCTGTCCATTTTAAATTGTAACCTCTTTTGTGATGTTTTGCTAACATCAGATCAC
Organism: Netta rufina; assembly: GCF_964035555.1. Lineage (NCBI taxonomy): Eukaryota > Metazoa > Chordata > Aves > Anseriformes > Anatidae > Netta > Netta rufina. Next base: position 12,439,340 of record NC_140141.1, on the reverse strand, counting down.
TTGTTTGTCAGTCATATATGGCTGTAGTACATATTTGGATCATTTCACTGACAAATAGTTTTAAAATGAAAAGCAAGAAAAAAGCCCAACGTACATATTTCTGTTGAATTACCTGCAGCAATCCATGGCGGGGCAGTGTGTTGGAAATGCCCCTGTAGCTTATCTTCATGACATTGATGTTAAGTGCCTCACTGATCTAACATCTTACAAAGAAGGACTGCCCCATGATGTGAGAATAAACAGTGGTACAGGAGGTATGTTGCATTAACCCTAACAGAAATGTATTGTATGTTTTCCCAGCTGATAGAACAAAAGAAACCGGAGGACTTCTGACATGTCAGCTACGTGTAATATCATTGATACCTGGTAGCTGTAGTTCAGCATTTGGGGATGCTCTAATCAGCATTTAGGGTGATTTCTTACAGCCTTCTAACAAGATTCCCACAGTTACCCAGGACTTAAGATATAAGAAATAAACGGGAAACAAAAGCCAATCCCATTGTCTATTTCTGGTGACTCATACTGAGTATGGCTACACATGACAGAATAAAGCATCTCTTGCTGTTGTTTTGCAATTGTTGCAGAGCCCTTTTTCTGTCAAAAGGGTGCAGTATCATTTTAGAATTGGTGAGAGGTGCTTTTTTCTGCATTAACAAAGCATATACTTAGGAAGTGTCTTTCTGGAGTTCAAGATGGCATTATTAACAGCATGAAGATAATTTATTTTATACCGCCTAATTAAGTTGTCTAATTTTTTAATCTATACTACCTTTGTAAGATCCAGAGATAATTAGCTATGCTCTCATAATACATAAACAGTTCGGTCCTTTACCAAAAGTAATTTTCTAAATAATTTTCTGCTCCATTTCCATAATAAAAATGATTGTACCTTGGATGTGAAAATACTATCTATTAGTCAGGATTACTGCAGTGTTTTTTTTTTTTTATTCTCAGACTTCGTCCAACAAAATGTGATCTATAGGACCATCGCTGACATGGGCAAATTCATCGCTAAAAGCGGTATGTCTCTTCCGTTTAATAAGTGCACTTCTTACCGAACCTGGATGATACAGTTGATTTTGATGCCTAAAATGTTTACCTGCATTGATTCTTAGGAGGGATCTTGTATGTCTTCTAGTACTCAAATAAATAAGTGACAGGGCATGTGGTCTGTGTAAGCTCTTGTGCCTCTTTAGGGACCCTTTTCAGTCAGTGAAGCAGCTCTTTGATGTAGAACAGTGGCTCCCAGTTGGTGTGTGGGTACCGTAACACAGATGAAGTGTTGAAACCAAGCTGGTGTGTTTGTTTTTTCTGGGCAGTTATGTTCCTCTTAGAGGGATGAGATGAAATTAGAGGGAGTCCTGTGTCCAGAGAGCCCCATCAACTGATGAAATAAAGCCCAGTGCTGGGCTCTTGAGGCTTAGCTATGAAAGGACTTGCAACTACAGATGTTAAAACATTGATAAGCCAGAGGACTGTGCTGTAAGTGCAGCATTCTGACCTTATATGATGGGACTTAAACAGTAAAATAATTCTCTAAAAGATCAATGTTATAATTTCCAGAATTTTGGTAGAGATTTTTAAGGTGTTCTTCATTTATTATACAGCTTTCTAATTAGCAATGCTTTTAATTGTGTAGTTTTATTTTCTTCTGCAGAAAGCCTTCCTACTACTGAGATTTTGTGTCAAAATGTAACGTTCGCAGAGAATTATACATTCATTTGCAAAGATGAGAACATAGAGGGAATAAATGTCACAGTCTTCCTTGGACGTTTATGTGATGGAGGTATCACGATACTTCTTTTACAGATTTTTGACTTACTTTTATAGAATATAATAGAATAGTTCAGTTGGACAGGGCCTTCGAAGAGCATTTAGTCCAACTGCCTGACTACTTCAGGGCTAACCAAGAGTTAAAGCATATTAATGAGGGCACCATACAAATGCCTCCTGAAGACTGACCGGCATGGGGCATTAACCACCTCTCTAGGAAGCTGGTTCTGGTGTTTGACCACCCTCACAGTGAAGAATTTTTTCCTAACATCCAGTATGAATCTCCCCTGGCACAGCTTTGTGCCATTCCCACGCATCCTGGCATTGGCTACCAGAGAGATTCTTCTTTTGTTCCCCTCCTCAGGAAGTTATAGAGAGCAATGAGGTCACCTCTTGGCCTCCTTTTCTCCGGGCTAGACAACACTTTTTTTTTTCTTTTTTTTTTCTTCAGCATGAAAATTCTTTTAATAGACTGTCATAATTAGTTATTCTTCTTAAAAAGAATTTCCTTTGGATTCTGGAAGAAAATTTATGGGTCTGATTTCTATTAATTTCTATTATTTTGAATCTTATGTTACTAATGCAGGGTGGAAGTTTGCATCCTATATAGAGTTGAACAGAATACTTCTTGTTAATTTACTTATTTAAAAGTAAAGTCATTTTTTTATTTTACCAGAAATACTGACGCAGAGATTCACAGCCAAATTTGTAAGTTTGAAGAGTAGTAATGCAGAAGAACTGTCTGGGAATCCAGGTATTAGTTCTTTATTTTGCTTCTTAAATTAATATTTGTTTGTCCTTGACTGACCATCATCAGTGACCATATTTTATACCTCTTTCATACTTTGTTATGTTGCTAGCCTCACTCTCCTATCTTCATTGTACTGTCAGTTGTAATAGTGGTGATTGGCTTTTAGGCTAAGCATTGATTATTTTAAGTGAGGCTACTGTAATGGAAAAGCGTTTACTGTAAGACTGTTGATATGTATTATTAAAACAATGTCAATACTTGTAGATTCTTACAAAATGTTTGCAATTTCTCCTACATTTAGGTTATCAAGTTGGGAAACCAGTGAGAGCTGCAAATATGAATGCTTCTGATACTTCTGGCAGCCTAAACATTTTTCAGCCAGGTACTGACTTGCGAGGTTGCAACTTCAACTTCTTTTGCTGCTAAAATGCTTTTTATTTTGTCCATATTTTACTTCAGAATCACCTCTAAGCCAAATTTTGCTTTTTTAGACTATTTCGTAGCCTTCATTCAAACTTCATTGAGAAAGCCCGTATTAAATACCTGTGTTAGTAAGTACAATGTACTTTAGGTATCCAAACATATTGCAAAGGAGACAATTGCAATGGAATTTAGTATCAATATTTCCAGTTGAACGGACTTGAATCTATTTGAATTATGCTACTTAGTGTTTTGCATCCTAATACTTGATATTTTTGCACAAAATTGAAAGCTAGAGATGAAGAGGTAAATATGAGAAACCTCTAATAATGTTTTTGATTTACAGCTGGGAGAGGTTTATGTACATCAGCAACCGATACACCAGTTTTGTTTGGATTAGATTCCTTCTCTGGATGCATACTAGAAGTTGGTATTAATGAAGACTGCACACTTTTAAGGTGAGCTACACAAGATGAATTGTTTTTCCCTGTATCCCTCTTGCTGCTCCTTATGTGATTTTCTACAAGTTTCTACTATCAACACTGATACGTTCTTTTTAAATGTTCTCGCGTACATCTCAGCTTTCTGTGGTTGAGATCATAAAAATCTCTTGTGGTTGAGATTATAAAAATTGTTTCACTTAGATTTCCTGGTATTCAAGTGAGGATTACATTGGAGTGGGATACTTTGTCATTTTGTGCCTTTAGCAGGTAACTCAATACTTGAAGCTTGTTTTAACTAAATGATAGCATCTTTCTGAGGAAACTGTTGTTATGATATAATAATACTGTAACCCAGAGTGGTTTACACTATGGATTTACTTTTTGCTTAATATATAATGTTTTTATTTTCAGAGGAAATGTAACTGAAAGATTGAATTCGTTAATACAAGCTACTCATGTTGGAAAGAGGAGAAATTCAAGTTACAGTGATGTAAATGACTGGGTGGAAATTATACGTAAGTGAGGTTTATGTTGTTATTCATAGTCTAAATGTTTAAAATATACTCTTGTAGTACGATTAAATCATCTCAAAATAGAATCCAAACGTAAAGTCAAGTGCCTGAAGATACTGATCTGTGTCTGGATCCATCCATCCATCCATGTATACATTCGCGTGCGCACACACACATAACTTCACATATGTATACTGCAGTAAGATGTTTACAACTGTCAGTCAGTAGATATAATAACTTGGTATTTTTAGTTCTCTGTGGATAAACTATTCCTTTATGTATATTTATATAGAAAAAATGTTTTTGCTGTATTCCTGTGGGACAGTTAACAACGTTTCACTGGAATGTGACGATAATATAATTACTGAAAAGATAATATTTTCTATAATATTTTAATTTAACTCTGTTCTTCCACAGGTCTTGATCCATTTAATCCTAATACAAGTGTGAGCACTGGAAACTTGAAAGGCATTTGTCCAGATATTCCTGCAAATCTGAATATTCGCATAATTTTTGCAGATGTGGGTGCAGTACAAGGGATTCCCCGTCAAGAGATACTTGCTGTGCAGATTAGGTAGAACAGACCTGTGTCTCTGGCTATTTGATAAATGTTTCATTTTGAGACTCACTTATGTGTCATACTCAGATTAAATTTTACAAACATACACATTATTTCAAATTTTTACATGCCTTGTACTTGTGTTTGGAACACAAATTCTTTTGAACCCAACTGGAGGCTGAAACTTAGGTTTGCATGTCTTCTTCTGAAATTAAAAAAAATAAATTAAAAAAAAATAAATGGTGATCAGCAGGCAAGTGAAGAGCTGCTTCTTGAGAGCTGTGGTAAATGTTTTCTTCTTTCTTGAAATGGAGGAGTTTCATATTGCAAACACTTTTCTTTTTTTTTTTTTTAAGTCAATCCAAATCAAATAAATACATTGTGTTCAATCTATCTCTTTTTCCAGCCTTTGCACATTCTCCCTCTGCACAGTGTTGAGAATCCATCAATCATCAACCTCCTTCAAAATAGTGTGTAGTTTGCCCTTTTATGGTTATGTTTAGGCTCTGCATTTCCACTTTACAGCCCTTTAGTAATGTTATTCATGTTCTTACAGTTACTCGACTGTCATATGGCAATTCCAGTGTGGGCTTACCTGTGAAAACACTGTCAGCTTTCTTCCCATCACTGCTTCTGTTCAGTTCATCAAAGTGCCAGCTCAGCCACCGATTCCAATGACAAGGTAATTCTTGTATTTAAAAAAACAACACACAAACTTGTAATTTAGTTAAGCAGATGTAATGTAAAATGCATTGATCAAAAGGTTATTTTGGTTTGCTGGAGTACAGAGCATGAAGGACTGCTTCTAATATTTATTGAGTAACAGTTTTGTAGGTGAGGATCTCCCCAGAAGCATGCAGTGTGGGAAGGCCTGTAAATTACTCTGCCAAGTTGTCATTTGGTTTTGGCAGAAAGCATCCGTGCCTTTTATTTGAGTGAGCAGAGATTGTTGTGTGAGGCTCCTAAACTATTGTCTGAAGATTTGCTCATCACAAAAAGAAACACCTGGCTAAAAATGGCAGATAGGGAATAAAAAGGGGCTTCTGTTTTGTTAGAGGAACTAGAAGCTTGTGTTTTTTTTTTTTTTTTCTTTCCTGTATCCTGGCCACTTTTCCAACTCTTTTTTTCTATTTGTCCTAGTGTTCTGGTGGTATTGTAGGTAATAGACATGTTTTTTCAGGTTTCAGATTAATTATACAGAATTTGACTGCAATCGAAATGATGTTTGCTGGCCACAACTCTTTTATCCAGTGACACAGTTCTACACAGGTAAGAATAATAAGCAATGTGGAATGCCATGAACTGGCTGTATTTTTTTGAAACATAACTAAATGTGTGGATTTTTTCTGAAATAATAGTTTGTAGTAGGAAATTGGAATTTCAAAAATGTGCTCTAAAAGTTGGTTTATATTTCTTTCTTACTAATGCATTAATTTCTTAGTTATGCTTGCAGAAAAGTAACTGCTAAGAGTGCTTTGCTGATTGAAATTTTGTGAGCATCTGTTCAACAGATTCTTTTTCATGCCTGTTTACAGTTGGGAGGGAGGTATGCTTTCTAGGGAAAACATTGCTTTATGATAGGGTTCTGTTTCTGTGTCTTGTGGTAATTGTGGCATTGCATTAGTGTGGGCTGTTGCCCATGAAGGGAGACTCTCATTTTGCCAGTACGTGCTGTTCTGTCTACCCACGGAAGCTGCAGCAAAATCTTGCCATGTTGGTAAGAGAGAGACCTTTGAAGTTTCGTTTGTGAACAACTGTGATGGATTATGTCTCGTGGGAGGCTGTATAGATTACGTATCTGGCATTTCAGAGGGCATCAAAGGCACTTGGACTCTGTTCTGAAAGCTGCATGGACAGAAGCACGTGTCTATTACCTGCACTTCAGGGACTCAAGTTCTACAAAATACAAGATTTTATAAACACAAAGGATCTTCTTTGTTTTATACTGTTATTTTATTCAGGTTATATATATACTTAAATCTGTATCTGACAGTGGGTTGATGTCCAAACTGAAGCTTAGTTTGTGCTTATACTTTATCTTTTTTTTTTTTTTTTTTGCAGGAGAACCCTATTCCCAGTGTCTCGCTAAGGGCCTGTCACTGGCATTTCTTGTTTTCCTTGCAGCAATTTTGAGTAACCCTTGGTTTTCTAAAGTATGGGATAACTTCTTGATTTAGAAATGTTGATGTAAAGAAAACCACTTTGTAAATATTTTAAGTACATTTTGGTAAAATTTATGGATGGATATTGCATTTTACAGACGTTTTATATGAACACTTAAAAGACGCATGAAATGAGTGCTTGTAGGGTGCACAGAAACTGGCTGTATTAATAAAAAATGGAAGTGGTAAATTAATTTTGGGTGCTGGAGCATTTGGTGCAGCAAGAGTGCAGAGCTGGCTTTGGCAGCAGGGCTGGGGGCCATCAGTCTGGGTGAGCGTGTGGTGGGCCCCTGGGGCAGCAGACCCAAGTAAACCTGGCGTGGACACCTCTTTCTGGAACAAGGAACTGAGTATTGCTGCCTTAGGACAATAATAAGACTTTTTTTTTTTTGGGGGGGGGGGGGGGGCTGTAATTTGATGTGGTGATCACCTGCTTGGAGCTGCCTATCCCCCACAACACCCTTCCTACAGCTTTTCTTGAGGTTATTAACCACTGTGCCACCCGCAGGTACGTTCCCAGGGCTTAGAGAATGCCCTTTACCCCTCCCAGCCCTTTATTTTCTCCTTTCCCCTCCTTCCACGTGGACCCCCTTGGCTCCCCCCCCCGGCTCCGCCTTTCCCCGCTCGGCCCCCTCGGGGCCCTGCCCCCGGAAGCAGCCGGGCAGGGCCGGGCCGCGATGGCCGCGGCAGCGCGGGGCAGAGCCGGGCCCCGCTGAGCTCCCCCCCCCACCCCATTTTCCCCTCAGGTCCTTTCCCCCGGAGCCCGTTCTCGGTGCCGGGCCCCGCCATGGGCTCGCTGTTCCGCGGGGAGCCGCTGTGCCTGGCGCAGCTCTTCCTGCAGAGCGGCTCGGCCTACGAGTGCCTCAGCGAGGTGGGCGAGCGCGGCCTGGCCGAGTTCCGAGACGTGAGTAGCGGGCGCTGGAAACAGCCCCCGGGGACCCCCGGCTGGGCGCAGGGTCCGTGTGTGGGGGGAAAAAGAGGGCGATGGGAAGGCCGCGGCCTTCCTGAGGCAGCGGGGAGGGCCCGAGCCCACCCCTCACAGGGGTATTGTAAGCTCTGGGGGTGGTGGAGCATCCTGCCGACAGGCTGTTATGCACCTGAAGCCGCCCTGATTTCGGTCTGTAGGTGCTTAGCCAAGAGGTGCAGCCACCCCACTGACAGACCGATGGAAACATTGCAGTTCTGTCAGCTCATTCCTTCACCATCGCACGCTGCTGCTCTGTAAAATGCGTTTGCTCCCAAAGCAGCAGTTCACCTTGAAGGAAAGCAAGTGCCTTGCTAATAGAAGATGGGTTGGGCAATAATTAACTTTTGTTTCTGCATAGTCTCATTGTAATTATATGATCTTTGCTTGCTGACTGAGACTTTGGAATTTCTCTCAGGTATTCTTCATAAACGTAGGTTACAAAATCTTAGTAAGGAAAACTTACATAACAGCTAATTACCAAATAGAATGGGTAGAAGGATCCTGTAAGAATTATTACTTGAGTTTTGTGTTTAAACACCATTTCAGGTAGTCCTGATTTTAAAGCCGAACGTGTAGCAAAAGACAATGCACGCTCATGGGAAAGTGTGGAAAAAGATCTGGTCAAAGTTCAACATTTCAAATAGATTTTATGGAAACGCATAGCAAAAAATGTTTATCGATAGGTTCATGTTTATTAATTTGAAGTCTTTAAACAGTAATTTAAAATGGTAGGAATAATATGGGGGTGGTTTCTCCAATAGACTTGAGTTAGTTTGTTATCAGTGTTTTTCGTTCTTCTTACTCAAATCATTCTGTTTTACTAAAACCTTGCTGTTTGAAGATTTCTGCATTTTTTTAAAATAGCTTCTTAGCTGAAAAACAATTTGTAGAAAGAGAAGGCTTGTAGAAAGCATGAAGTTTTGCATATATGATACATGCAAAACCGGCTCCATGGAGTCAGAGAAACAGCTGTATTTTTTAGGGGTGTTTTTTTTGTTTCATCACCTAATAAGCGTTTTATCCTTCTTCAGCTCAACCCAAATGTAAGTGTATTTCAGAGAAAATTTGTGAATGAAGTAAAGAAATGTGAAGAAATGGAAAGAATACTTGGTGAGCTTTATTTTCATACCTATTTTCATCTCATCTGGGGCTTTATTAAAGTTCACTTTGCCAGAGGATCTATAGTGGAGGTTTCAGCTAGAGGTTTTCTTGTTTTTCCTAGTGTTGCACTATTCTAATGTTTTGGAATCTTTTATACATTTTTCCTATCTGTGAAGAAATAAAATGCATGCACTCAAGTATGTAGAGTGTCTGCAGCTCTTCACAGCTGGAGCTGGCTTGTTTGACTGCAATGCTGAATTGGGTCAGAACATACAAGTATGTTCCTTAATCTGCATTCATACGCTGTGTCAGCTTTGAGTGTATCACAGGTTTGTTTAGGTTGGAAGGGATCTCTTGAGATCACCTAGTCCCACCTTCTGCTCTAGCAGAGTAAGCTAGAGCCCATTTTCCAGGGCTGTGTTCAGTGAGGTTTCCAATACATGTACAGGTAGAGACTCTACAGCCTCAGGGCTGCTTGGAAAATGGAAATGTTACTCTAGATGTTCCCTTGACTTAATAGAAAAACCAAATTTCTCATGTAATGCAACTTAGTGCTGTTGAACTTTCAAGCACTCTCCAAAACATTTTAAGTTACTAATAATTGTTTTCACATGATAGTCAAGGAATAGAGAAAGAACATGAAGAGCATTACAGCCAGGATGCTGATTACTTCAACATACCCAGAGGAAAAGCTGCTGTTGAAAGATTCTTTTATTGGAATCTCTTATTAGAGCCACGTGCTGGTCATGCCAAATATCCCAGTAGCTATCGTGGCAATCTCACTGCCCAGCATGAGCTGCAGGCGTTGTCAGGGTTTCTTAAGCCTCCTTGTTTGAACACCTTTTATTCCAAACATGGGATGTTGAGCAGGACATCAGTTTTTGGCAGATGGCATTAGGAGCAGAAAGTAGCATATTATGAAGAGTCAAAAGCTTCTTAAAAGTGCTTGTGCTTGGAAAGTTTTGGTCTGTGGTCCCTGAAGATAGTTTACTTCTGCAAATGCCCAAGGGAGCAATGCTCTCTGTTCTATATTGCTAGCACTTCATAAGTCGCTCTTTTTCTCCATGGAGCACTAATCTTTATCCTTCCTTTGTGTTCTTCTTGAAGACTCTTTGTGTATTGTTGCCAAAATAAATTAATAAAATAAGTAGGGCCTGATGCTGCAGTGTGATCAGTGCCCTCAATAACAGCTGAAGATCAACTGTGCAGTTTTCAGTTTCATTTCCGATTTGTTTTTTTTTTCTCCAGGGTATTTAGTACAAGAAATTAAAAAGGCGGATATTCCTCTTCCTGAAGGAGATGTTGCTCCTCCTGCGCCCTTGCTGAAACACATTTTAGAAATCCAGGTAATTTTTTTTAGAAATCCAGGTAATTTTTTTTACACTCCAGATGCCCGAACTGTTCTCAGTTTAAAATATAAATTAAAATAAAATAAATAAACAAAAATAAATATATAAAAACACAGATAAACAAATTTTTAAAGTAATAAAAAAATAAATAAACATCCATGTTTTCCAGGGTGTGTGGGAATTTTATATGCCCAAGACTCTGTTTTCCCATGTTGGTTGTGTAATGAAACACGGTGCTCTTTCCTGTGAGTGCTTACAATTTTGAATAGCATTCTGTTCTGCTCTAATTCTATCGGTAGAATAGGTAGCTGACTCACTCCAAGTTCTAATTCCAAGTCTGCCTTACTTAGCTCAAACACAGATTAGAGTCGTAACAACAGACTTAATGGATGCTAGTGGAGGATCAAGTATACTTGATACAAAGCGATCTTTGGCAGGCTGAGGAAGAAAATCTATGGAGCTTAAGTTAACTAAGAAATTGAGAAGCTCCTATTTTTAAGCCAAATTAACTTGCTTAAAATTCATCCTCCCCTGGTTTCCGAAATGGTGTAACTGATTCTGTATCACTTTTATTTCATGTAACAGGAACAGCTGCAGAAACTGGAAACAGAATTGAGGGAAGTAAATAAAAACAAAGAAAAGTTGAGGAAAAATCTGCTTGAACTGACAGAATACACGTGCATGTTGGATGTCACACAAACGTTTGTCAGGAGAACAGCAGAGGTACTACTTGTGGTGTTTGACTGTAATTGTGTGTCATGTGATGGTTCTGTTGCGTGCTGTTAGTGCTTGTAGTTAAGTGCACGACTTCCTGTTGGGTTTTACACCACCGTACATTATTTGTTTGCTTGGTACCTAGAGAACCTGGCTCACAACTAATTGTGCTTGTATGTACAGGCATTAGGCATATCCACAGCAAAACGCAGCCCTGAAACTTGGAAGCTCTGTGATTTCTCTGATTCATCTGAACGTTACTGCTGATGCCAGCAGATGATGAAGTCATATTCGTGTTATTTTGATGTGTAAATTGTGCTGAGAAATTTATCACGTAACCTTTGCAACAGTGACTATAATCGCTGAGTGACTCACATGAGATCCCAAGATATCTTTGTTATCTGAATTGAATGCAGGAAATGCTTTTGTAGTTTTACTGAAAGAATTTACTTAATTAGCTTTTCTTCTATAGAATAATAAATGAACTAAAATATTTTTTTCTGAATGCTGTGAATTATCTTTCTTTTATTTCATAGTATGAATCCCATTTACACATGAATTATGAAGAATTTCCATCTGTGGAAAACGAGCCATTTGTGGATTACAACTGCATGCATAGACTGGGTGCCAAGCTTGGGTAGGTATGGTTCAGCTGAGGTATGCCAGCTTGTCGTGGTGTGCTGTTTCAAAACTGCTGGATGAGCTGCTGCAAATAACAGGCTGGTTTCTCAGGATGGGATGTTGTGTGACTCCAGTGATTTAAGATGAGCCAAACCATTTTAGACTGAGTATCCCAAATGCATTTCTGAAACAAAACTGGATACTTTAAAGGGATAAGTAGGTCTGCACCAAGAATACTGTCATAAAGCTTTTGTGTGTGTTTAAAGCATCTTCTACTGTACAAACTGTTTTTCCAGGATAAACACACAGTGTTTCAATGAGCTGTTTGAGTCAGTTGTAAATGTAACATTATTAATGGTATTGCCTACTTGCCTTTAAAATGATATATGGACACAGCTTCCTGCAATGTCATTATTAGAGTACCTTACTGAATAAAAAATTAAGAACCTTACTACTGCAGAAAGAAATTGCATTAAATATTCTAGTTGTTTGTTCAGACCTATAATCCATCTGTTTTCCAAATAGAAATTGTATCTTTATTTTATATATTGGTTAGTTCCTATATAAGGTAGTGCTTCCTTCTCTAGAGTTGACAGATATTAAATTCTTGTGACTGATCTGGAGTGATGATGTGCTCTGAGATTTTAACTCATGGATCTTGACTTATTTTTCAAATGTGTTTTTTTTTTTCCCCATAGATTTATATCTGGGTTAGTTCATCGAGCAAAAGTTGAAGCGTTTGAAAAAATGCTGTGGAGAGTCTGTAAAGGTTATACTATTCTTACGTATGCAGAGTTGGATGAATGTCTGGAAGATCCAGATACAGTGAGTAAACATTGTAACTATTGGTTTTTGTTTGTTCTCTTTGTATGATGTGAAAGAATTGCTGCTCAGGTCTGCAGTGAATATAAATGATGTCCTAGAGCCTTTAGAGAGAAAATCATTTTCAAGTATTATTACTTCCAAGACTTCAAAATTAGAGGTCTCGATTCCATCGTAATTCTAAGAATAGCAATTAATTTTTCATGGCTCAGCTTGATGAGTGCAGAATCACAGAATATCCCAAGTTAGAAAGGACCCACAAGGATGATGGAGTCCAACTCTGGGCTCCACACAACACTACCTAAAAATTAAAACACGTCTGAAAGTGTTGTCCAAACACTTCTCCAACTCCAGTAGGTTTGATGCTGTGACTGCATCAGGCTGTGAGTGGGAGCCTGTCCCAGTGCCTGACCACCCTCTGGGTTCAGAACCTTTCCCTAACACCCAGCCTGACCTTCCCCTGTCCCAGCTCCATGCCATTCCCTTGGGTCCTGTCGCTGTCCCCAGAGAGCAGAGCTCAGCGCCTTGAGGCCTCCTGTCAGCCTTCTGTCCTTCCAGCTGAACAAACCAAGTGACCTTGGCTGCTCGTCATATGTCTTGTCCTTTATTGCAGAACTTTATTGTGGAATAGTTGTGTCTTTGTTTGGCTACCTTGATCAAAATGCGTGGCATAGATGCCTGCTTGGATATTTATTAACCAGGTCTATATAGGCCATTACCTTTTAATAACCCTTTTATTTGTTCATTCATTCAGTAGTTAAGGAAAAAAGTCTGGAATATAGTCAGCCTTCTATGAAGATTTTTCTCTAAACTTACAAATTCACTTTGTAAATTAGCAGCTATGGCTGTCTAATATTTAAATTTTGCTTTGCATCTAATTTGTAACACTTAATTTTTTTCAAGGCTTATGTTACTAAAAAAAAAAACTTGAAATATTGGTACACTTGAATTTTTGTTTTTTGTTCTTACCTAAAATGGTGAAATGTTAATGCTACTAACACTTTTCTAATTATATAGTAAAGTAACAAATTTGAATAAGTACAGCACAGGAGAGTTGTCGGTTAAAAAAGAAACTTCGTCAACTTAACCTTTTTTTTTCAGGGTGAAACCACAAAATGGTTTGTGTTTTTAGTGTCCTATTGGGGTGAACAAATTGGCCAGAAAGTTAAGAAGATTTGTGACTGGTAAGAAGTAAATTTTATATATATATAAATAATATATATAATTTCTTTATGTCTGGATTGTTTTTTTCTTTGTTTCCCCCCCTCCTTCCCTTCCTTGGAAATGTTGATTTCATGCAAGGTTTTGAAGTTAAATCTGTTTTTTTCCTAGCCCCTCAGTTGCATCTAGCTTTATAATTATCTCATATACAAATAAATGTATGGGTCATTTTATCTGCAATCCTTATTAAGTATTGGCAAAACAGTGACTGTCAGTTGAATCTGGTCTGTGGTTATTAGGCAGCATGTATAACACGCAGATTTGACTAGGGCCTGGGGTTGGCTGTTATTTTGCTTTAGGTTGGTTATTTAGTACAGACTTCTGTGTTCCTGTAGCTATCACTGTCATGTGTATCCCTATCCAAATACCATGGATGAGCGCACAGCAGTTGTAGAAGGACTAAACGTTCGTATTCAGGATCTTCGTACTGTGAGTAAATTCTAATAGTATATTCCCTTTGCTGTAGTTAATGCACTATAGGAAATCACTTAATGTATCATAGTATTAAATACATTAATATGTTTCTAAAATGTTTGCAGCTATGGATCTGAACTTGACCCTATGTAGTGTCCATGGTCTTGTGTTGCAAGTATTTATTATACTTCAGGGTAATTCTACTGCCTAAAACAGAAGGCAGTGCTTATTGTGGCCTCCTACAAATATGGTTTATCACTGAACAAGTACTTGGTGCTTTACTGTGGTTAACATAAATGTTCCTACATTTTCAATGAAAGTTTTTTGTTTTTCTTCTTGGACAAAGGTGCTGCAAAAAACTGAGGATTACTTACGCCAAGTTTTGTGTAAAGCATCTGAATCCATCTATACGTGGGTTATCCAAGTAAAGAAGATGAAAGCCATTTATCATGTACTCAACTTGTGCAGTTTTGATGTCACAAATAAATGTTTAATTGCTGAGGTTTGGTGTCCAGTGGCTGATCTGCAAAACTTGCGCCATGCATTGGAGGAAGGTTCGGTAAGTCAGTTGAATGCTCACAGATATTAGAATTTCTGTCTTCCACTAACTATACACATAAGGAAAGAAAAAAATAATGTAAAATAGGGTGAAAAACAGTCACAGGCAGGTCTTGGTCTCTGTGTACTCATATTAAACAATTCCTTTAGGGACAGAGCCTTTTTTAGTGTTTTGTATAAGAAAATTATTAAAATTTGGCATTTCACATGAAGTAAGGATTAGAACACTGTATGTTAGTGTTTTTAGAGGAACAGATTAGTGTAATTTTTATTTTTTTAAAGGCACAAAGGAATAAATATTAAGTTCGAGGGTTACTTCAGGCATGTTTCAAGATCAGTGAAACTGTTGATAGAGAAAATATTTTCACTTTGACTAAATTGTCAACTGAGTTTTCATATAAATGTATCATCTCTTTCTGCTTGTAATTAGAGGAAGAGTGGAGCCACAATTTCTTCATTCATGAATACCATCCCAACAACACAACCCCCTCCAACTCTGATACGTACCAATAAATTCACCTCAGGGTTCCAAAATATTGTTGATGCTTATGGAGTTGGAAACTATGGAGAAGTTAATCCAGGTTGGTCCTCCAGAATCTGAACTGTGAGCTGTGCTGCCGTTATTGCTTGTTTTGTAAGGCTGTGTGTTTAAATACCTTGCTCAACTAGACACCAGTAGTGGCAAAACAGTGACAACCATACTGATTATTAGTAGCTGTTTTAAAACCTCAGTAGCTCATCAAAAGTACAAATGGGGTTCCAAGCAGTAAGATGGGATTTAATTTTAGTGCATTATTTCAGCATTAAAACAGCAGTAATGACTGTATATTGTTTATAAACCTTACCTTGGATAAGAAAAATATTTAGGGAAAAGAAGAAAACTTGGTAATGGCTACTGTTCTTGCTCAAGTGTGCAAGCTCATCACTTGAAAAAAAAATCCTGCTTGTTGTATGGCCCAGTTAGTTTAATATCCTTATGTATTTTTGTAGCTATCTTGAGTATGAGAGTATCATGTCACACTCTGCAGGAGAATGTAAGTTATACTACAGAGTCAAAGTAACTGTGGAAAATAACTATTTTCTCTTATATATTTTCTCATATATGATAGAATTGTGAGCTGAAGCTCATCTGTGGAGTTGTCACTACAAAGGGTATATTTAGATAAGCAAGCTTTAAACTGAGTTAAGTTTATAGTGTGGGTGAGATGTCTGTTAGCATGGGGTGAAATGTCTTTCAAACTTAAAGCTGAACAAATCGAGAGGTTAAAAATACTTCAGTTGCTTACACGTAATTCAGATACCACCATCATCTATTGTGCTACATGCCTGAAATCTGTTATGTTGCCATTTCAGCTCTTTACACCATCATCACTTTTCCCTTCTTGTTTGCCGTTATGTTTGGAGACTTTGGGCATGGTCTGCTGATGTTCATCTTTGCACTCCTGACAATACTGTATGAAAACCATCCTAGGTTACAAAGATCACAGGATGAGGTAAAGAAAATTATAAATAACTTAACCTCCACCAGCAAGATAGTTTCAATTGGATAGTTACTGTGTTTCTCGAAAGTAATATTTTTAGTGCATGTGTTTTTTCTTTGTTTTAGAATTTTACATGTTTAAAATTACCATATTTCTCAAGATTAATGCTTGTTAAGATTAATAATGGTTGTTAAGATTAATTTTAACAAACTTTTATTTGAGAGAGGGGGCTTAGCAATGCGTCAATTTTACGGAATGGGATTACAGTGACTAACCTGAGGAGAAAATGGCTTTTCAAATTCTACCTTCTTTTATTGTTTCTGAAAATGAGCTGTAGTTTGAAATTAATAACACTTAATTTTATCTCATCTTTTAATGACATAAACTTGGAAAGCAGGAACACTTGCATCTCTTGTTAGAATTATATTTAATTAAGATTAACTTCACTTCTTGAAAAACAGTCCAGGGGAAGAAACGTGGCTTACAAAGGCTATTCAGTTAGTATAAGGATACCAGTGGGAAAAGTCTCAGTTTGTGTCACGGGAGCTTGCATGGGGAATTCAAATCTCTGCATTCACCTTAAACCAAAGTTGTCTTTCTGAATGTACTTGCTGCTAGCTCGATGTCCTAATGCAGCCTTTGCATATAAATCGCTTGGCATAAAGTTGCAAATGTGGAGATCTGAACCTCAGTAATTTAGTGACTGGTATTTGCAAATTGCTTATTTGCATGCTTAAAGAAAAGGTGTTTGTTCCATTTTGATTGATCTTGGGTTTCTTCATACTACTTATAGATTATTTGCAAGAATTTTTAGTTTTTTAGAAGTTTTGTGAGGCGAAAAATGTTTCTTTTAGAAACGTGTAGATAGCAATTAATTCACATAGCAGATGATGAATAATGTTTTCTTTTTTTCTTTTTTTTTTTTTGAAATACTTACAGATAATGAAAATGTTATTTGAAGGCCGATACGTCATTTTATTGATGGGTTTGTTTTCTGTATACACTGGACTGATTTATAATGATTGTTTTTCAAAGTCGTTAAATATATTTGGTTCCGGATGGAATGTTTCAGCAATGTTTGAGCAGAAGGTTTGGCGGTGAGTAGCATACCTCCGTTTGCTATATCATTAAAGCAAATCTACTTCCTGTAACAGTTTAACCCTTTGGCCCTTTAGCTGTCCTTTTACTGAGAGTCGTAATGAAATCTAGGAAAATCTAGTTAAACTATCAAATGCTAGTGAGCTAAGCACTAAGTTTCTTCTAAAGTTTCGTCTACTCTTAAAATAAAAAAAAAAAGCAGTAGTAGTTATTTAGAAACAAAATAAAATTGCTTGCTTAAATTGGAAAATCCACAGAGAACACAATTTCTTCCAAAACTGCTGTTGGAATTGGAGTATGTATAATTCAGTCGGTCTGTCAGGTTAATCTCTTACCAATACTACTTTACAGGGTTATCTTGCTGTCATGTTCTCAGTCACCAAGATCATTTTCTAGACTTTTATAATTAGATGTAGATAAAAATCAGTCTCCTCCTGGACCAAATTTCATTGCAGTACCCTCACGCTATCTATGCTAGCTAGGAACTTGTATTAAAAACTGCAGCTAGCATAATTATCGGTGGTAAGAGCTCACATGCATTAATTTTAGAGGCAATATTTCTTGGGTTAATTCAGTGTCTAAAGCTCCTTAGGGGTGTTCAGCATCTCTTCTTGTGGTCTTCTTGAGATTAGTTCAGGATGTTTATTTACTGATAGCCAGCAGTTTTCTTTTAAAGTGTTAAAAGTGTACAACTGTTCTGTTGTAACTAATGAAAATAGAGCAAAGTTTTTGAGAGAAATAGAAAACAGGGCAAGTTTTGCAGAAACTTGTCCCAGAATACAGTTCTGGAATTAGCCAAGAAGCACGGGTATCTACTGTAAAGGTACAATGACGTTAATTATCTAGCAAATATAAGTCTATGCACAGCCTTTCTTGATAGCGCAAAAAAAATAAAGCAGGCTCTGAAAAAGTAGTTCTGATGAATCACATAAACTGGGATAAGCTTATTTTAGGGTGTTAAGGCATTTTGGTATTTAAATGTTCACAGCTTGCGTTTCAAAAACAGGATGTGGCTTAAAGTAGAGTCAAAACTACTGACTTTGGTTCAAATGTGACAAGGTTGTAAGTAATTTGTTAATTAAAGTAAGTAATTTGTTAATTAAAAACAGTTTGAACTTATAGTGGAAACCTTATTTTTCCCTTTTACATTTGAATATGCAGTCCTTTGAGTGGTTGTTAGTGAATTTTATGTAAAAGCAAACTGGGAGCCTTTACAACGAAGCTTTATTCTAGGGGAATGCAGAATTAAAAAAATCTAGAAACTTTCCTTTCAAAGACAGTGAAATAAGCACAGGTTCGGAGCCTTGATTTTGGTTGTTATTTTTACTAGCTGGATCCCTTGTACTTAGAAGTTGCTTTATCCTTTTACAGGCTGAATCTGGGTGAATGCTTTAGTTATGGAAAGCAGGAGTAGTGTCCTGCAGAATGCAAGGTACACAATGCCACAGTGTTTAAACCATGTTAGATCTGATTGTGATTTTCTTTCTCTGCAGTCTTGAGGATCTGAAGTCTAATCAATTTTTAACGCTGGATCCAAATGTTACTGGTGTATACAATGGAGCTTATCCCTTTGGAATCGATCCGGTTAGTTTTATTCTTTTAAATTCTCCTTTGTGATGATTGCTCATCTTTAAATTAGACTTTGGTATGCATATTAGGAAGATAAACAGTTTTTTTCCCATAGTATGTTTTTTCTCTCCATTCAAAATGTTTGTTCATTTATGAATCAAAGAAAGATTTAACTATTTTCACAGAACTCAGACTTCAGTTGTGATTTCATTTTGAGGTAGAATTCTGGTGTCCTAATAGAAGAAGAATACTGTTTTATTCCTGCTATTACATTGTTCTGAAATGTGTGTTTTGTCTTGTTTCTTCCTCAGATCTGGAATTTGGCAAGCAACCGTCTCAGTTTTTTAAATTCTTTCAAAATGAAAATGTCTGTGATTTTTGGAGTAGCTCACATGACGTTTGGAGTTGTATTGGGGGTATTTAACCACTTGTAAGTACAAGAAGTTGAGATAATATTATCATTACATGCTTTTTGTCAAGTCTTGAATTATAACAGTTAACCTGCCAAGAGAAGTGAAGATCTATTATCGTGTTTAAAAAAAATTTAAAAAAAAATTGTAGTAAGACAGTAACAGGGAGATTTCCTTTCACATAAATGAGGTAATGGGTCAGTATTATGCCAAAAAATCTGAAGCGACTGATAAATGTGATGTCTTATTTTACTTTTTGTTAAATGCAAGTACATGCTTCATATGGTCTTGATTTCCACTGAAATACCTGGTTAAATTTTACTGAATACGAAGAAATTCTTTTTTTTTTTTTTTTTTTTTTTTTTTTTAATTCTAATTTTAATCCTTCTCCATAAAAGTGCAACCACTGTTCTGTTTCATTGAAATCATGTTTGGGCCCCATACTTACCCTGACCTTTCTTGGTAAAACTTTTTTTTTCCTTTTTTTATCTTTCAGGCATTTCAAGAAGAAGTACAATATTTATTTGGTTTTTCTTCCTGAACTTTTATTCATGATGTGCATTTTTGGCTACCTTGTGTTTATGATCTTCTTTAAGTGGTTAGCATACTCTGCAGAGGACTCTACATCTGCTCCTAGCATTCTGATTGAGTTTATTAACATGTTCCTGTTTCCTGGTGGTGAAACAGATGTCTTTTATACTGGGCAGGTCAGTACTGTGCTTGCAAGCTTCTGATGATCCTGTGTTCCCTGTGCAGTTAACTGCTTTACAAGTCATGTTCCCCTGTGAAGGGGAATGTATCAGACTAAGGGGAAAATGAATAAATGGTACCATTTTTTCATTCTTTAGTTTTAAGATTTTATGTAGTGACTTGTAAAAATATGTTTCTAGAACAAAATCTCCCAGTTTATAGTTGAAGCTAGAGAACAGAGCAGTATTCTTGTGATTTTGATGCTTTCCTGTGTACTCTTAAAAAAAATAAAATAAAATTAAAAAAAAAAATATCTTAGTACACTGAGCATCAGTCATGCATTAACTTAGAACCAAGTCTTGAAGGTGCCAGGTGCCTGTATCCCCATTTAAGGGCCTGATTAAATAAATACTTGCACGTACATGCATTTTCAAATTGGAGCACATGCCCACTGAAATCAGTAGTATTTTTCTCATATTTTGCTCAAACAGTTTTTTAAAGGAAAATGGGAAGGCTTTTACTAATTTTGATTTTGGAACCTGATCTCATTTTTTTTTCTTTCCTACTTATGAACAGGTTGGTCTACAGAGGTTTTTACTGAGTATTGCTTTCCTTTCTGTTCCTGTAATGCTTTTTGGAAAACCACTTTATTTATATTGGTTGCACAGTGGAAGACGAGGCATTAGAACGTACAGGGTGAGTATTGAGATACATTTAGATATATCTTCAATATAGAAAAATTCAGCTAGTAATATGGCATACAGAATAATGTCCATAACTATGTGCTTCTACGCAACATAGCACATTTTCAACTGTAATGTATGATAATGCTTTGTTCCTCTACGCTCTTATCATTTTTGCCTTTGGGAATGTTACTTCTTGCAACTACTTCAAACAAACTTTGACACTGAGAGTCCACTTAGCAAACAGACATGATGCATTTCAATTTTGCAGAGTGGCTACAAGCTAATACGAAAAGAGAGTGAAGAAGAACTTTCTCTGCTGCGATCTCATGATGTGGAAGAAGGAAACAGTCATTCAGACAGTGGGCACAGAGAAGGGGATGAAGAGGAGGTAACTATCTTACTTAATTTCTAATTAGTGTGTCCTTGAAAGCAAATGAGAAGTTGAAAATCACGAAGATTGTTTGTGTACTGAGTCCATGGAAGTTTCTAAGAATATCAGCTGAGCCTTTTCAAATACCTTGATGCATGAATGCAATTAATGTATTTTTGTTTGTTGCTATTTTATCATTATTTGTTGATATGTTCGGATTGTGGTACAGCAAATCACATCTATCTGTAGTGGAGAACATGAAGAGGGCTTTATTTGAATCAGACTAGAGTTGTTTTTTTATTATAGCATCTGATTTTTTGTGGTGGTGGTTATTCTGTAATGAGGCTCTTAAACGTGCCAGGGACTTTTACATTTGATATGAAGTCAGTGTATTACCCCTTAACGGATTTTTCTGTATAATAAGATTTGCAGATGAATGTTTTTGTTTTTTTCATGCTGTACTATGTTGTTCAAATGAATACAAACGTATTTTCATATTTTAGTTTAATTTTGCAGATGTTTTTATGAATCAAGCAATTCATACCATTGAATACTGTCTCGGATGTATTTCTAATACAGCCTCGTATCTGAGACTCTGGGCATTAAGTCTTGCTCATGCACGTAAGTATTTTTGTTGGTTTTTGGTTGATTTTAAATCTGTTTTGATTTTTAATGCCAGGTAGAGGGGGGCTGGCCTGTTGAAGCGATACTACTATGAAATTATATTTTACTTTATAATAATAATAATAAAAACTATTTAAACTAATAACCATCTACGGAAAGCCCCAAAACTAAAATTGTAACTTACTGTTTGAAACCTAGTAACATTTTTCATTGATGGTTCTTGGCTGTGTGGAAGTTGATTTATCTGGGTACAATGTTACATAATAGTATATCAGTGTCCACAGTACCATTTTTTACCTTCCCTTAATTGACCAGTTTGAAAGGTATTTAAAACTTGCTGAAGTCTTAATATCATAGTGCAAAATGTTGCCTACAGTAGACCTTATTTTGAAACTGACATGTATCTTTAAGTATTTCTTGAAGGAAAAGGAAAAAAAAAAATGGAGTAGTGTAAAGAATTGGTTGTAGTTTCCATGCTCAGCAGATCCTGTAATCCTGGTTAAGATACAATACAGGTCAAGTAGAGTAGCTCACTTGGTGGATGTCTGCAGTATCAACATGAATTATGATTTTTTTTTTTTCCAGAACTATCAGAAGTTCTTTGGCAAATGGTGATGAGAGTGGGTCTTCGTGTGGATACAACATATGGTGTCTTACTGCTAGTCCCCGTTCTAGCCTTTTTTGCTGTGCTAACAGTTAGTATTCTTTTGGTAATGGAGGGGCTTTCTGCTTTTCTCCATGCTATACGACTTCACTGGTAAGTTTTAACTCGCCATTTTATACTTACCTCACTACAGTGTATACTGGCTTCTTTAGAGGAATTTTTGTTTCAAAATATTATGTGACTTTTTAATAAGTGTAAAGTTAAATAGTCTAATGTTATTAGTAGATCTTACCTAATTGCATCAAATAAATGGCTTGTTAGTTGAATGTGAATATTCCTCAGGAATACTTTCAGTACATTCAAATATTATATTTGATTATGGTGTATATTGACCTCTACCACATTGAGTTTATTATGTGAAATATGAATGAGGACATTTGATTTATAGTATTTTAGCTTTTCATACCATAGAATGTTAGTCACTTTGATAAACATTTTAAGTTTCCATCTGGCTATATCACCGAATGGCTCCGGTCTGTTTTATTTATTTGGCTCAGAACATTATATCTGAGTAAAACTTGCTAAAGTGGGACTGCCAACCCTTAAATATTTTCATCCTTTTTAGTCTCAATATCACGAGTTCCACATTTTAGAGTGGATTCAGGGACTTAGTTTGAAACTTGATAAAATTTACAATGTAAGAAAAAGCAGACATTTAGAATATAAACACACGATACAGAGCTATTTGCATTGCTAAGAATTGTCATCATGATACTGTAGACTGGCAAAACAATTAACAGCAACTCAAAAACTAATTAATAAGACAGAAGTGAGATATGAGCCATAACAGCAGAATGTCTGTATGTTTGAGTCTCTTGAGAAACATCAAATTTGCCTGTGACTGTGATAGGAAAGTTAAGTAGCTGTACAGAAAGTGTAAGTGATGGGATTAGGATTGGTTTCATTTGGTTTCTCGTGTTGTACAGTTCTGTTGTTTGACAATCAGTCATTTTGGATTAATATCCAGATTCTGTTTTTTATCTTGTTTCAGGGTGGAATTTCAGCACAAATTCTACACTGGTGGAGGATACAAGTTTACGCCCTTCTCTTTTAAGCACATTTCTTTACATTTTAATAAAGATGATATGGCATAGTTTGGTTGCTGTCAGCAGAAGTGTTTGGGATTGTTCTAGTAGGACAGTGTTTTTCACTGATTGCCTTATAATGCAGCCAAATAATTTTGTAATATATACTTCCCATAGAACTACATAACAACTTGGAGCATCTTGTATAGATATAAACTGTACATTTTTCTTGATAAACTAATGTTGTAAATTAATTTTATTCTTAAAAAAAAAAAAAAGTGTTACTGCTTGTCCTAAAACCAGTGTAGGCATTTTTTTGTTTAAGCTGTTTATTTTATTGACCAATTATTTCTAAGTTATCTGAAAGATTTTAATCTTATTCAACATTATTACTACTCATATAATCATATACTTAAGCAAGCTCATGTACTTTGGGAACAATTTAGCAATGCAACGGAAGCAACATCTATTTTCAGTATTTATTCCAGAAGGATAACATAATTTAAACATGTACATAGCAACATGACATGCTCTTCTTTGGCCGTATTTAAAATTGCACTAAAAATGTTAACTTTATGGTCAGAGTTCTGCCCTGAATTACTACTTTAATGTTTCAGAAGCCACAGTCATATTTAATGGTACAGGAGGCAGGATTAGGTGTGGGAACTTGAACTTTCACTCCTTTTACTTCTCAGTAATGAAGAATTTTGTGATACCTGCTGGTCTGTAAAGCACCTGCAGTGATTGTTATGGGTAAGAGCCTCAGAAAAAACTTGCACTGTCTAAAACATTTTTGTGCAATGTGGTATCATCATGTGGAAAGTTTCTACTCCTATGAATAAGGTTATCATCAAGAATGAAGAATGGGTCTTAAAATCAGGTGTGCTTGTTTGGCTACCCCATGACACAAGCCTGGTTTGTCTAACGCTGAATCAAAGTTGTTTTTACCCAGCAGGATGGGGGGAGGCTGCAGGGAGACTGCAAAGGGGTCATTTTTTCCATGTGTAATAATGGGGATATTGCCATAATGCTTAACAGCTGTGGAAAGGGAAATATTGCCATATTGTTTAATAACCGTGCCAGTTAAAATTTGCACTTATTTCATCCTAATTCCGAATAAAAACCACTCTTTACGCTGTTCGGAGCCGGCCCTTACATCCCTACGTAGCCACTTAGGGCCCTGGCCGTGCCTCACGCAGAGCCTGCCGGGCGGCAGGGGCTGAGGTAAACGCGATCGGGCGGGAAGGGGGCCGGGCGCGTGAGGCGGCCGTTGGGCGGGAAGGGCGCGTGAGGCGGCCGCTGGGCGGGCCGCGGCCGTCGCTCCTCCCCGGGCCGTTACCGCGGCTACCGCTCGGCGTCGGGCGGCCGCCCGGGGCCTCGCCGCTATGAGCCTGAACGACGTGCGGGTGCGGTGGCTGCGGGACCAAGCGCTCGCGTCGCTGGGGCTGAGCGATCCGGCGCCTTTCGAGGACCTGCTGAACCGCCACGGCGGTGAGGGGGCACGGACCGTGCTGCGCTTCTTCAGCCGCGGTGCTGAGGATGATGAAGAGAAGAAAGCCGCGGGGGTGTTGCTGCTGCGGGTCGAGCGGCGCCCCCAGGAGACCGAGGAAGCAGCGGGTGAGGCTGCCCTGCTTGCCCGGCCTGCGGGACCCTCCCCTGGGTACTGCCTAGTCCCCAAACCCTTCCTGCTGCCCTCTCTCCAGCTGTTTCTCCCTCCTTCAGGCCCCTACATGTCTGACGCATGTATAAGTAGACTAAAGGAGTGATGTGACGCAACTTTCCACTCTGTACCTCTCAGTGGATGCACCTACAAGTTGGTGCTTAAAGGCATCAAGACAGGGAGAATTAATATTGCTTCATAATAATTATAGCACATATGTATAGTGCGATCTTTCCAGTTGGGGATGCAACTATGCTTCTTCCACCTTTTAACTGTCTAGAAGCCTGTGCTGAAAGGGGAAGGAGACATGGCGCAACATCTGAAAGACAGGAAAAATAACATTTGAAATTCTTGAATGGCCCTGGAATTCATGTAGTTGTTTCTGTGTTACAATGTCTTCACCTTTGCTTCTTGGGCGTGGCATTGCCACAGACATTTTCCTCATCATAGATCAGTCACACACACACACAAGATTTTTTTTGAAGGTTCATTTTGCAAAATGCTTTCGTCTTGAAATTTGTTAACCTATTTATTTTATACTAAGAAGTCAATTGTGTTGGAAAATGCTGATGAAGATATTGTAGATAAAGCCCTGTAGAATGTAGCATGGTCACTTCCATGTTTGGATTCAGTCCTTCAGCAAGAGTGTTCTCCTTTGGGAAAATGTATGGATGTCTGATTGTTGAAAGGCAGTACTGTAGGGAGAAGAAAAAGTTCAGTTACTTAATTTTAGAAGAAAATTGGAAGGATCCATCTTATGTGCATGGAATACCTGTTCTTTAAGTGAGTTCTCTTGTGTTGTTCTTAGACACGACTCAGAAAAGTAAGACATCTGATCCGGAACCCTCAGACAATAAAAGTGTGTCAGGTCATGTATCAGCTCTCTCTAGTGTGTCTGAATTGAGTGAAGTAGAGCAAAGACTTGCAGCTGACAGTGTGGAACACACACCCCATGTAAGTCTGTTGTATTCACTCTGTTCTTTTGGGGTATGAAGATGCTGGCTTTCTGATGCAAATATTTCAGTAAAACTGATGGGCTAATTAAGGAGGTACAATGCAGACCAAGGACTCAGAGCAGAACAGAACATTTTACAAGAACAACAATTTTCATTGAAACTGTTGGCCTGTGGTGTGTCTACCACAGCCTCTGAAATTGACTGACATTACAAAGGTAATTTACTTAGCAAAACTCTATGTTTTTAGTGAGGAAATGTGGTAGTGAGTTACTCAGCTACCACATTAGCTATTCCCAGGTTTGTTTGTAACAGAAAAGTTGTAGTTAGAATGATTGCTAGATAAAGACACCATGGGAGGATCCTGTAAGGGACAGTGAAAAAAAGGCTTTTGTACCTCAAGGCTTTTGCCTAATTAGACACTTGGGATGGAGTCTGGTGTTTATAACTAAATTTAGTTTATGACTGAGATGCAGTGGGAGGGGAGTAGGTGCTTGCACTTTCTCAGAAAGGCTCTATGGGGGGCATTTACCTGTGGCCCATTTTTTTATGTTTCAAGCACTGTTGCTCTTAGTCCTGTTGGTCTGGAAATTAACGTTGTTTACAAAGCTGATATTTTTTACTGTTAGCTGAGTGATTTTTTAATTTTTTTTTTTTTTTTTTTTTATGTCACCTGTTTACTTGGACAGCAACGTGAAGATAACGTAGTTAAAATAATGATTCTGTTCCATTGCTCATAGAAGGCAAACATTGTCTTGCTGTTAGGAAACTTGGCAGCAAATAGTAACAGTCATTCTTCCTTCATGTTTCCTGCTTCAGTTAACAGAACAGAAAGCTGACAAAGTGTATTTGTATGCGGCTCTTGATGAAATTCCTGAAGAATTTGTGTCAGATGTTAGCGTCTATTTTTTGAGAGACACCAAAGGTATTTGTCCTGAATAACTGCTGGCTCTATGTTTCCAGACTTTATATCAATTATAGAATCATTTAGGTAGGAAAAGACCGTTGAGATCATCAAGTCCCACTGACAACCTGACCTGCTGTGTCCCATCACTGTCCCTTAGCAACACATACACACATTTCTTAAATATTTCCAGGGATGGGGACTCCACCACTTCCCTGGGCAGCCTATTCCAATCCTTGACCTCTCCCTCTGTGAAGGAATTCTTCCTAATGTTAAATCTAGCCTTCCCCTGGAGCAAGTTGAGATCATTTCCTCATGTTCTATAACTTTTGATCTGAGAAAAAGGGGCTGACAACCTCCTTGCTGCGACTTCTTTTCCAGGAATTGTAGAAAGCGGTGAGGTCTCCCCTCAGCCTCCTTTTCTTCAGACTAAAGAACCCCTTTTCCCTCAACTCCTCCTCATAAACCTTGTTCTCCAGTCCCTTAAGAGGGACATACTGAGGAAAAGTGATAACAAATGGGACTTAGGCTAGTGCCTATCCATTCCTAACTGGGTAGGAATGCTCTTAGAGTAGAGTAGAGCCAGGAATCAAGAACACTTTTCATATTAAATTTTTGGAAAATTACATATCTTCCACATTTTGCCAACAGGGATGAAGCTTTCAAGCTGCTCTCAGAGGAACTAATGAGATTTAGTTACTATAACTGCTAGAACTGTGCAAAGTGTGTTGAGAATGAGGAGCTGTATGTGAAAGTTGGACCATAAGGTGGCAATAAGCACAACTGGGGTATCAAACCTGCAGACCTGACTCAAATTTTGATATACAATAGCAGCATGTGAAAGAGAGGTTCTATTCTGATAGTTCATACTTTATATAACTAAGCCAGTGACAATAGCTGCTGTTTCTGGTCATGGTCAGACTTCAGTATCTAGTTCCAGTCCCACAGGAAATGGCTTCTAAACTGAAACAAACAAGTATTTCCATGCCTGTTTCCAGGAACAATCAGCTGTCTGTTAACTCTAACTTTTTGCCAGGCACTGATCCCAGCATACATTTATGTGGATTCACTCACTGAGCAGCAGCATGTGTGGTTTAAAGCTACAAAGTATTTTGTATGTGCCTATTACTTTCAGTTTCTCTAAAATCATGAAATTTGAGAAAATAAAACTTCATCAAAAAAATCTGCAACATTAAAACCAGCAGCAGTTTTGAAAGTGGCTTGCATCAAGCCTAGTTTATTATTACAATGGCAGTCTGCTTTATTGGAGTTTTAACTTGTTACGGAAAACAATTTATACAATTGTTTTAATAATTGTGTTCTGTACAATTATTAATTACTTAGTTATTGTATTCTGTATGCTAATTGTTTGTATACTGTTTAGAAACAGTTACTGAACCTAATGACCTGACTGAAGCTAATGAGGTTCTTCCTAAAATGATAGAATTTGGTTTACTGACTGCTGATACTCTTTTGATGCTAAAGAATGTCATCTCACAGGTAAATGTTTTATGGCTTTTATATGTGAAGTTTTCAGTTTTCTGTGCGTGATTTGCCTATTTTTATTCTGCTGACCATGTAGACTACGTATATGAAATCCTTTCATGAATGACCTTCTTATGCCAAAATGAAGTTTGGGGTAATGCTTTTTATTTTGTTTCCCAAATTTTTATAAGGATGTGGAGACAGTCATCATTTCATTGATTTGCCTGACCCTATATAAGAAACATTTAAGAATGTGACACCACATACTTCTATTTTTGTGCTGATAGACTTTTGTGAAAGTATGCTGGAGCTATTCTCCTGCAGAACTTGTGGAGAGAATAGTCCTAAAGAGGTGAAATGGAAAGACATACATTTAAATTAAATTTTAGAACAACCTATCCGAATGCTTAAGTGAAGTAGTAGTAAGCTGAGGGTTTTGTTTATTTGTTTATAAATACAAACCATCTAATCTATGGTTCCTGTTTGAATTATACTTATTTTCTCCTGCTCTCTCCTGTAATTGGCAGCGGTCTGAGGAAGCTTCCTTACAACCAGATAGTGAAAACACAGGCTCTGAAAAAAGAAGTTTATCTGAGACTGAGGTTGCAGGAAAGAAAGAACAGCCTGTTGAGTACTGTAATACTCAAATGGGGAGTGAGCTCCTATCAAGCACACAAGAATTTTCAAGTATTACTCAGCAAATTGAAGGTGAGTATTCTGCCTATTCCAGTGCTGTGTTGATTAGAGTACAAGACAGTAGAAGAAGGTTCACCTAGGAATGGCTTTGTTTAGAATAACACATACAGTTTCTGGGGAAGTTCCAGATCTGATTAAAGTTTCTTTTGCTGATCACAGTAGTATTTTTACTGCTCTGAAGCATAGCACACATATGAGGAATGGATTAAATCAGTTTCAAACAGCCTGGAGTAAGAATTAGGAGAGAGGGTAATCATGCCTCAGTTCTTTCCAATGTTCAGGGGACTCAGGCCATAGCAGGATATAGAAGGCAGAAGACCAAAGCAGACTTGACACAAAGTTTAGCATCGTGTCTCTGACAGGGGTTAGTGTCACGCCATTGAGGAGAATGTAATGGTCTTCAGTTAACAGACTGATAATCTTCTTCAGCAAAGCCCTATTCCTAATTTTTAATACTTAGAGGTTGTGTTGAAGCTTGAAAGCTGAGAGCTTTTCAGTTACTTCTAGGAATATATCTTTGTTTTCACTGTATTAACTGTGAAACAACTGGATGCTTTTTGTCATATTCTCAAATAGGCAGAGCAGATGGTATGTTACCTGTACTCAAGTAGCTAGCAAAATGGAAGGTGTAAGCCATTTCAGTGATGTTACCTTAACAGTGCTGGTGGAACAAGACAGTTAATTTCAGATGCCTTTTCTCCCAACAGGAGAGATTAAACTGGACATGCCAACTATAAATCTAAACAGTGATGCAAGTGTTCTTGCCACAGTTCCAGAAGTGGTTGAAGCTCTTGAAAGCTGTGCAATGACCTGGCAAAAATTAATATCTGCAGCTCTAGAGGAACAACTGAAAAGGGTTCCACAGGTGATGTTGCCCATAGCACTAAGCTTGTTTTACTCCCAGAGACATTTCTTTATTCCCACAGTAATATCTCTGAATGGTTTGTGCTCTGTTTTAATCAAACTTTGTGTTTCATTGCTGGAAAGCCCATTTACTAATTGAAGTAAAGTAGAACAAAGGTAGTGAGTACCTGCGTGACTGCAGGAAATGGAATATAAAGCAATTCTCTGCAGATCCTATCCACCTGGGAGACTGTGGAAAACTAAGGCACTTTAGCTAGTTGCATTCTTACTTCTAAAACCAGTGAGATAGACATGAAATATTAAAAATGCAATGCTTTAAAAAAATATAGAGTACTATATTTTCCCTTGAAAAATCATCTCTCCCAAACAAAATGCAATCTAATTGTAAGGTTCTGATTCTGCAAACAGTTACACATGAGTAATACCATTTAACATAATAAGACGTTTCATGTTTACGAAATAAAGTGGGCATATATTTTGGCAAGCATGAAATCTTCAGATCCAACTCAAGGATGTAATCCCCATTTTTTTGTTGAATCACATCTGGGTTTTCTCAGTATACAGCATATTGGAAAAAAAAAAAGAACAAATATAAACCTCGTCATAGGTTTTCATCTTCGAGTAATTGTAATTTAAAAATTTTATTTTTCTGCACATATCTTGTAGGGCAATGGTCCACTTGCAGAAATTTACTTCTGGCGTGAAAGACACGCTGCTTTATCTGGTCTTACTGAACAGACAAAGCTTCCAGGAGTTGAAAAAGTCTTGGCAATATTACAGGAAGCTGAATCTGAGCGTAGCAAAGATTTACAGGCAGTCTTAAGCGACCTCAGAAAACATCATGTGGAAGCTCTAGATAATGCTAGGTTCCTTTCAACTCTTGAACGCTATTTGAAGGTATGTATCCTTAAGAAAACTGTGGAGTTGTAGCTGTATTTGCTCGAGTTTGGTTTCTTTGTTGGTCTACTATTATTATTATTATTTTACCAGCAATAAAGATATATTGCAGATTTTTTACATTTAATAATAAAAAAGCTTGTTTATTTTGTCTGAATTGCTGCTGTTCTAATACCTGAAAGCAGAAGCACAGAGCTGTGAACAGCTTGGTTTGTAAATCATAGCTTTGGAAGAATGAGATAGCACAGCTGAATTAAGAAAAACAAAGATTTCTCTTCTCCAATTTTTGAGGTAACTTCTATCACTGGTTAGAGCTGATAGGTCAAGTTTAAGTTCTGTTGAAGATTATTCAAATAAACAGTTGGGCTAAAACCAGTTTTAGGACATCTTTTTCAGAAAGTAGAATACTAATGAGACAGTACCTGACAAGCATTTGGAGCAATAGATGCAAATCTGCACATCCTTAACCATCTGTGTAATTTGGTCACCAGGGTGTTTCCTTGACTGGGTTCTTTATTTACTAATGTCACAGATTTTCTTGACTTCAGCTATCTGTAGAATATTGAATAGA
Organism: Netta rufina; assembly: GCF_964035555.1. Taxonomy (NCBI): domain Eukaryota; kingdom Metazoa; phylum Chordata; class Aves; order Anseriformes; family Anatidae; genus Netta; species Netta rufina. Next base: position 12,408,306 of record NC_140141.1, on the reverse strand, counting down.
ATATTGGTTTATAAAATATTTATCTGTATTTACATGAGAACTTATTCAAATTATTTTAAATATATTTAATAGAATTTAACACATGGCACTGGGTTTGATGTTGTCTTGGACACAATTCCTTTGCTGATGAATGCCCTGAGAATGGTATGGGTTATCTCACGGCATTACAACAAGGATGAACGGATGGTACCCCTTATGGAACGAATTGCGTGGGAAATTTCAACACGAGTGTGCAAAGCCGTGGATTTACACACGCTGTTTAAGTAAGTACTGGATTCCTATTTAACTAGGCTGCATTTATTAAAAGCTTTGCTTGTTTTACAGGAAGTGTGATTGATAACACTTGCATTGAATATGTTTCAGTGTTTCTCACTATCTGAAGTTGTATTAGAAGGTCAATTAAAAGCCAATTAATGTTCTAGTTTTCACAAATTATTGAATCAGCCTGAAGAAATAGGTGCTTGTCCTCTTTTCTCTTGAAAGGACATAAATCAATAAACACAATGCAAATACTCTGGTACAAAAGTGGCATAAATATCATAAAAATCAGTCCTGAAATAACTTTTTCAAAATCAATTTCACTGAAAATGAAGACCTTGCAGTTGTAAGTTTTGCCTAGATCTTGTACAACTAGAAGATACTAAACCAGGATAGATTGATCCAGTTGAAATATCATTTTATTATATCTATAATCTTTCCATCTATAGTATCTTAACTCTTTTGATTAATAGAGAAGATAGAACTGCTGCAAAAAAGAAAATAGCAGAAGGAAAAAGTACTCTTGAACAATGGAAGAAATCTTATTTGGCTGTTCGTGCCCAAATTGAAATATCAGGAAGAGAGCAACATTGGGAATTTGACCGAAAACGTTTATTTGGAAAAACAGATTATATGGCTTCCATCTGTCAAGATCTGTATGACATTTTGCAGGTACTAATATAGACAGTAATTAAAGAGGACAGTTTGTGATCAGTGTCTTCTTCAGGAGAGGAGATTCTTTTGTATTATAGTTGTTGAAGTGTTAATAGCCTTCATTTATTTATTTATTTGTGTGTGTGTGTTCAACCTTAAGAGAAATGAAATAACTCTTCTCAAGGTACTGGTTGGTGCCATGAGAAAGGTATTGCTGTGTACAGTACTGTTATCAACCTGCAAACTTGTAACAGTTGTTTCACAGGTTTGCAGTTTTCATGTCTCGTTAATTTAATGGTATCATTTCAGATAAAATAATCACTTAAGTATATTGTAATATAAAATTTGACTGTATATAAATCAATGTATCAACTGCAGGATAATATACATGAAAGATAGGTGCTATGTGCAGGTTCCTTTAAGGTAGGGCAACTAGAAATATTAGTTGTCCATCAATGGCCACATGCTATGTAGACTGTGTATGTGAAATCCGTAGTGAAATAAAAAGAAAAGAAGTAATAACTGAATGTTATCTGTTTTGACAAATGTGCTGTTGGGGCTGTATTTTTTTTTTTTCCAAAAAGATAGTTCATGTCTTTCATAGGCGTATACAAAATGTAAATCACAGCAAGAATTGATTGTTCTCTGGGCTATAGTTATCTTTAAAGGAAACAATAACAGAAGAATATTAAATAGCAAAGAAAAGCATTAAAAGTAAACCTTTCTGTTATGTTCTTCTGAATTAACAGGTTGTTGAAGAGTTTTACAATATATTTGGTTCTGAACTGAAAGCTGTCACAGGTGATCCAAAACGTATTGATGATCTACTGAGAAGGGTAGATAGACTAACTAGTCCAATGGAAGAACTGACTTTTGACCCTTTTAGCATCAAAAGCACACATGATTGGAAGTTAATTATGGGAGAATTTAGAACAGAAGTTTCAGTAAGTACCATGTACTGTGATTTTTCCCCCTTATTCCTTCCTATATGAAAATCTTTCTAGACTGTCAACATTTTCAATTAAAGAATGAATGATATGCTTTTTAAAAAAAATATAAATGAGTGAATACATAAATGAAAATGTGAGAAGTTTTACCAAATTTTTAAAGTCAGTATTTTGTGTTCAAGTTCTTTTTGTTTATAGCTTCACTTCATCTTGCAAACCAGTGAAACGTGTTTTATGTTCATCGGCAAAATAACTAGAACATGAGCAGAGGCTACATATTACCTCCCTGTACTCATGTGCTGACATCTCTCAATCATATTCTACAAAGAAATCAAACTTTTTTCTGGATTTACTTCTCCCATTCAGCCAAGAATACCCACAAATGCAAGTTGTTACAATGCCTTCTGTGACTTTTATACCTGCCCAGCAGACACTGGGTTAACACTAATTTCCTGTAGTTTACTGGAAAGCCATCAGTTTACTATTTGGTCTTATAAATTGCTAACAGTAAAGATATGTCTCAACACTATGGAAAAAAAAGATATTTTAATATTGCCTTCCTTTCTTGGTTTTGCAAGATGAACCTCTAAGTGACAGGATTTCTTGGCCTTCTTCCTTTGTCTCTGTCTAGGTTATTGAAGAAGAGGCCAAAAACTTTATTGATGAATCTTTCAAGACCCTTCGATCAGCAGAAGCTGCATTTGACATGCTGTTAAACTTCAGACACATCCGCTCTCGTGAAACCATTAATAAGCAGATGATGATGAAATTCAATGACGTTTTGGACCAATACTGTAAAGAGGTATTTAATTTAGCATTTCTTAGGTAGTATATGGAATTCTTTAGTGAAAATAATAAATCTGTGTATATATCTTTAACACATATGTAGTGTCATTTACGATCCAAAAGACTGACAGACTTTTAAAAAAATAAACATAGTAATTGTTCTCACTTTTTTGGAACCTGTACAAGAAATAGCATGGTTAATTTGCTGAAATTATGTGCACATCTGTATATTTGTAGCACAGTACAGGAACTGAAAGATGTTTACATGTGCAAGGAGGCTTGAGACACAAAAAAGAAGGTGTTCTGTGTAATGCAGTTAATGCAAACAAAAGATGAATAAAAAAAATGAATTATTTTTATCTTGTTGCTGAAATTAGCTTCAGAGCCTGTGCTGTGTACCAGGTTAGATACTTACCGTGGAAAAACAAGTGGAGAAATGATTCTTAGCAATGTTTTATTCTCTTTTAGGTCGAAAATGTTAAGCAAATCTTTGTTCAGAACCTCAAGGATCCACCTTTATTCAAGAATCACCCTCCAGTGGCTGGAGCAATATATTGGTCCCGATCCCTTTTCTATCGGATCAAACACACTATTATTCGATTTCAAGAAGTAGAGGACTTACTTACTAGTGAACGTGGAAAGGAAGTATGTTGTTTCTTTTGCTGTTTAATAAAGGAAGAATACTTTCCTCATACCGTTCTTCTGGGGAGGTGGAAATGTTCTTAAGTGAGCAAGAATGTCTTTGCACATAGTAAGCAATGTTAGACGTGAAAAGCTTAATGGTACCTTCCCACTGTTTTCTGAAGAAATAGTGTCAGAATAAATGACAGAACTCAAGAACCTGAATTCTTCATCACCTGTATTACAAGGCATTATTTGCCCTCTCATCTGATAAAGATCAGAAACCTTATTAAGACAGGATAGTGGAACATTTCTCGTGATCTTTAAAATGAATTATACAGAATTTTCCTTTCTAGGTAAAGCAAAAGTATCTTAAAGTGGCCAAGAGGATGAAAGAGTATGAAGATCAGAAATATGGTCAGTGGACAGAAGGAACAGAGCAGATGCTCCCATTGTTACTGAGAAAACCTCTGCTGATGGTTGTTACTGGTGAGGCAGCAAACCATATTAATCAAGAGACTTCTGAGCAGGTGAGAGAGGAAAATAACATACCTGATTTCTCTGTGGGAAAGAACTGAAACCTATCTGATGTTTGGTGAGATTTTTCAAAGAATGATGTCTTTAAGAGAAACACTGTTTTTTAATGGAAAATTTTAAAAAGTACTGAGATCAAAATTGAAACTAGAATGCTGAGATTGCTGTCAAATTTTATTGGCATTTCCACAATCTGAATATTAGCTATTCTGTCTGACTTTTACCTACTGTCTTATCAAATGTCTCCAGGAGTTAACTTTTTCCTTGTGTTGTAACAGTCTGGTGTTTCTATGCTTTCTGCTGCTTTCTTGTGTTGTAGACCTCAGTAACAGAGGAGCCTCTCACCACAGAGAAAAGAGTGCAGTTCATAGTGAATTTTCCTCCTAGACTCCAAGAGATTATAACTGAAACAAAGTACATGGAACAACTGGGGTTTCCAGTCCCAGAAGTAGCAAGAAATGTGGCATTACAGGAAGACAAATACCTTGGGTAAGGTTATAACAGAATACCTGCTCTCATACAGATTTTCAGCAATGTTTCAAGTGATTTCACTCCAAACCAGAGTGTGCCATGAGTCATCAACTTTTGGAAGTATGAGAGTTCGTAGTGACTTCTTTTAAGGGTAAAATTGCTGATGGCCATGGTACACTAGCAGTCTTTCCTCTTTTGCAGTCTGCATCCTTCTCCCTGTAGCACTACGTTTTACAAATGAACACCTCCTCAAAATCTGAAGGAAAAACAAGGAAAGAAAGTACTTTTTTTTGCAATGAATTCTTAATTGCATTTAGATTTCAGTTCACATTTGAACTCACTGCCGCTTTTTTGTACAGCCTTGGATAAGTCACTTTTGCTCAAATTATCACAGGCACTTAGGCACAGAGGTGTGACAATAAGAGACCTAACTAGATTTTAAAATTTACCTGTTGAGTTCATGTATGTGATTCAAACTGAGGCTGTCTTAAATACTTCTTCTGGGTTGGGGCAGGAGAGGATGGTCTAGCTACTACTGGAGTCATAGATGATTTTTCTTTTGTTTGTGAGAGGAAGAGAATTGTATTTATGATCAATACATAGTCATTATTTCTGAAAATTTTGATTTATGTGGAAGTTTGAACAGAATGAAGAAAGTGATCTGCCTTGTTCAGAACGGTATTTCCAGAAAATAATGATTTTTATTTTTTGTTGTTATGTTTCTTACACTCATTAGATATACAAATGGATTAAAAAACATGCTGGATCACTATCACAACTTAATGGGAACATTGAGTGAAGCAGAAACCAAACTTCTTGATGACCATATTAAAGAGCTCTGGAGAGTATTCAGATTAGGGCACAGAAGACTCAACTGGAACTCCCTAGGTAATGGAGATACTATTTTAGAATGGCCTTTGCTACTGATTCGCAGTTCAAAAATTCTCTTCAATTCTGCATTCTATTTGATTTGTCAGATTAAAGCTATGCATCCTTAAAAAGGATATCTTATTGCCATGGTGTAAGACAGAATAGTATGTTAGACAGGGTCTGATCCAAGTGGGTATTTCTTATGTTTTTATTATATGTAAAACACTGAGTGGAAATGGATATAGACTGTTAGAGCTAGAAGGGAGATAGATGAAGGATTAGGTGATAAAACATCTAATCTATCTTTCTGCAGAGTATCAGTTAATTCTTAAACACATCTGGTTGTTGACAATTTTGATTCATTGGTAAAAGATTTGGTAGAAGAAAGAAAACAAATGATTGTAATTTATTTCAGGTATTGGTGACTTTACAGTCCAATGTACACAAGCCATCAGGAAGTTTGAATCACTCGTCCATCAGATTCATATTAATTCTGGAATCATAAGCGACAAACTTCTGTTGATAGAATCAACAAATCTTTTTAAGTTTCCACTTCCAAAAAATGGTGATGAACTTCCTAGTAAGTCTTCGTATTTTCATTTTGGAGCTCTGTGATGTTTTATTTTGCTCTGTCTGCTACTTTGCATTTTTAGTTGCGAAGATCAATCCTTATAATAGTTACCAGAAGAAGTTACAGCAGTATTGCGTGGTTTAATACAGGAAGCACAAGCAGAACTTCAGTACCCTAAGCTGACAGTGTCAATGAGAGGAACTTAGAGACAAGTATATAAATAGATCATTTGACCTTGCTTTTGATTACTTTCCCCCTAGCTTTCCCTTGGATTCTTCTTCCTTCTTCTATGCAGTAATGTAGTCTTATTGTTGCAATCTGCATGGACTGTCAGCTCCCATCTGGGCTATCTCAACCACACTCTTCCTCAGAGGGAAATTGCAGTGAGGTGATTGTCTCCCAGACCTCCCTTTTGCTTCCAGTGACAGGGTAGGGGTGATGTACCACATTTCTTCCAATCATTTGTGAGTTTTACAGAGGTTACTTTTGCATCTAATGGTTACTATTAAATAATTGAATCCATATAAAATCAGAGGGCTGAAATATTAATAAATTAGCATTACTTAATGAAGATATTTTTCTAGTGTGCAATATCAATTTCATGTTTACAAATAAAGACCCGCTAATTGTTCCACTACTGAAATCTGTTAGATCTTTTGCAGTTATTAACACTGTTTTTTGTAATCTTTTGCAGATATGAAAGATTTTTTTGTATATGTTAAGGGTGAAAGAGAAAAAGATATAGAACTCATGGTTAGAAATTATACTGCCATTCCAAAATCATTAACAAAAGTAGAAGGACGGGTTGCCAATTCAAAGAGTGGCAAATCTCCAAAATTAGCTTCCTATTATGCATACTGGGAAAACAGGATTTATCAGGTGTTGACAGAGTTAATTTTGAAGTAAGTCAGTTGTTTGCTTTAATGGGTTTTTACTCTTTCATCTTTAGTATTTTCTAGATCTGTTGTTCTAAACTCATGTATACTGATATTCTGTTTGAATACCTGAGTGATTTGCAGTTTGAGACAGACTTACATTTGTACTGTTCTGTTTGTTTGTGCAAAGAATGGAGAATTGATAAAAAATGTAGAAAAGAAACCCAAATTCTGAGAAAAAAGATATCGGACATGTTGTTGGCAGAAGAGAGAAATGCACCTTTTCTGCAGTGTATATAGTTCCATATACCGACTTTATTTTTAAAGTCAGTGCCTTGCTTTAGTAAAGAGTACAATTTTGAAAATTTGGAAATTTTAAAATGTCTGGGTGCCAGATGCATCCCTGTAATGCAGAGAACACCAATACAAGAACAAAGGTTTGTTGGATTACGCTTTATCTGGGCCCAAGGAAGTTCCTGTAGCTAGATATTACAATGGCCTTTTAGAGCATCTCTAACAGAGCGCTGCAGGGTTCTAGAAGCTTCCCAGCCATCTCTTCTTCTCATGATCCATGTCTTTGTATTCTAGTCCATGCTCAGCTGACTTCTGTGGGCTTCCCTGGCTGGGCTGTTGCGTAGGAGTTGACCATAGTCTCAGGATCCTTTTGCACCAGTGTATTCCCATTCCGTCCTTCCAATAGCTTCTTTTAGCCAGCCAAGTTTTTGCATTAAATCAGTCCTAGTGGGACAATTTTGCTTAGATACACATCAGTGTTTCCAGCTGAAATAACAGTTAACTGACTTCTGACAGATCTGATTGCATATCTAAGTGCATACCTTATAATTGCAGTCTCTGTTGGACATTCTGTGGAGGGATCAGTACCTGATCATTACTTTCTGTGACATGATTTTTTTCCTCTTGCAGGAATTTGCGAGCTTTTAATGAAGCTGTTCTTGCAAATGTGCCATTGTTCCAAATAGAAGCTGTTTTATCTCCTCCCGAGATAATCTTGCAACCTAATGCCAACAAGATTGACAAAATGATAGCACAATGCATCCAAGACTGTGTTGAGGTCACTAAGGTGATTTTTGATTAAAATTTAATTGTTGCCAGATTTTGCTTGTGATGATTATGAATTAATTGGGCAAGTATTAATGTCAAAGGGAATATTCATATTTCTCTATCTTGAAATCAAAATATCCAGTACATAGTTCTAATTTTACAGACTGTCTTAACTTTGCAACCTGGTAACAAAGGAGAAAAAAAAAAAAAAAAAAAAAACAAAACCAAAACACCATAAAGCTTTATGTACTTTTTACTTAGGCAAAATTATTTGCTGCTCTTCAGCAGTTATACCATTGTAAGGACATCATTTGGTTCTGTAAATCAGCATACATCACAAGGAAATAGTTTTCACTGCAGATGCTTTTTTTAAAATGTATGAATAACCTGATGGGAGTAATAAATACGGGTAGCCTTCTCCATATTACAGCTTTCCACAAAAGTAGCAAAGAAACAGTTCAGAAAATGTTAGGAGAAGGACATCTAGGACAGCAGGTTAGCAGTAGATGGAATATGTAGCTTGTTGACAAAGATGTAGCAATATTTTCTTTATTTCATACCATAAGTATGATCATATTGAACTTCCAGAAAAGAAGCCAAATATTGTGGCAGTAGTCCTGCCCTCTGATGATGAAGAAATGATTCCAGATATCACATGAAACGAATACATTTAGATCAAGTGTTATTTCTATACTCAGATTTGCTGTTCTGTTCTACTTCTGCATCCAGCCTTTCTAATGTAATACCTCTTTTCCTGTGCCATGCTATATTGCAACTCAGTGGAGATTTTAAAACAGACTGAATAATGCATGGGAAGATTTTGTTAGGATGAAATTAACTCTTCTCTCAAGTGTTTGTGAAAATATAATTTCTTCTCATGCTGTCAGAAAAACAATTGATTTGAGAAATCATTCACTTCCTACATAGTCTCCTAAATAATAATGAATTATTTGAATAATATTACTCTCTGAAAAGTTATTATTTTTCAACCCTGTCTTGAAAATTCTAGCATTTTGTGCGCTGGATGCATGGCACATGTATTGAATGCCCTCCTCAGCATGTCGAAGATGAAGTTATCACTTTCAGCTTTTACAGTGACATCTCCCAGAATCCTCTGATAATTGAGCAGGCTGCTCTCATCACTCAGAATGTCCACAAACTCCTGGCTTCTCTCAGCAACTATTTGAACCAGTGGAAGAGGTATCACCTTTTGTGGGAATTAAACAAAGACATAACTATACAGAAGTTTGCTGCAAAAAAGCCTGCTTGTGTCACCTTTGATGAAAAGTTGCAGTTCTATATGAAGATAACTCAAGAAGTGACTCAACAGCCCTTGATTAAAGATGAGCAATTTATCAGGCTTCACATGGGTCCTTTAGTTTACATGGTGAAGGAGAATGCTAGAGACTGGATGATTTCACTTGGAAAGCTGCTTAATGAGTCTGCAAGACAGGAACTCTTCAGTCTTCAGGAAGAGATTGAGGTAGGTGTTCTCAGTTCTTCTTGTCCTATGCAGCTAGTACAGAGTAGCAGGTGACCATTTGAACTACTCTCTGAATTGGTTGAAACTGTCTGGTGTACTCTGGTGTGCCATACATAAAGAGGTGAGCCATCAATCAGTGTAGCTGGTAAACAAGAGAAAACAGTCACACACACAAAAAAATAGGACTTTCTCACTCCTGTGCTTGTGAAGGGTCCAACTTAGTAAGTCTGAAGTTCCCTTTAAAACACTGCTTATAACTATTTTTTGTAGTAAAAACATCCCTACTGTAGTGGTGTTTACTTTGTGTTGATTTGTTGTTGTTGTTATCTTTATCCCATAGACTATCAATGTAAATGAATCAGCACATTATTTACTTGTGTTTTGTATTTCACTAATAATTATAATTTTGGCTAATTGCTTTCCTGGTGTTGCCTCTGGAAATTATTTATTTTTACAGAAACTATCACGGAATCTTCAGATACCACCTGATTCCCTGGAAGAGCTCAAAATTGTCCTCGGTACAATTGCAGAGATCAGAGGCATGTCACTCAAGGTGGAAATGAAATACTTAGACATCTGGGAGAGATACCGAACTCTTGCAATGTACAGTATTCCAGTAAGTGAATGTTATGCCTTGTCTCATAAAACAATTTGCGTTGGAGCTTGGGGCACAAATGCTTCACATGTGAATGAATAAATGTTTTCTTATTAAGACATTTCACACTATCACTGTACTGCTGAGGTGAGAAGGGAGATTGTCTAGTCCAACCTCCCTTCTCAAAGCAGTATCTCCACTTTAAATGGACATATTGCATGTGTTTAAATCTGATTCATAGAATCATCTAGGTTGGAAAAGATCTTCCAAATATCCAATCTAAACCTCCTCCAGTGCAACCTGAGACTGATTCAGGTAACTGTTTTCATGTTTTGCACATTTACAATGTGAGTACATCTTTATTTCCTTGTGACTAGTTATTGCTTGTGAGAGATTGCTTGTTTTGTTTTAGATAGCTGAAGAAGAGCAAGAGATGGCAGACAAGATTAAGGAAAAGTGGGAGGCTCTCTTCTTTGAAGCATCAGAAGTTGATCACAACCTTGGAAGCATAAAAAAGAAATTCACAGAGGTAATATTTGTAATTAATATAAGAAAACAGAAATGGAAAAGAAAACAACTTAAACACTGTTCTCTTTAGATGACACAGCAACAGATTGAGGAGTACAGTAAGGAGATAGCAGATTTCTTCCATAAATTCATGGCTGAAGGGCCTGGTGCTGTTGGGGAAAATCTTGATAAAGGTAAATGGATTAATATGTGTAAAGTGACGCCTTTTTTACAAAACTAGTCTTTAGAAAATTCTTCAAAGGTTAAATAAAACAAGCAAATTGTTATTTCCTTATTGACATAAAAACTGTTCAAATGGAAATGTGACATTTTCGCTACTATAATTTCTACAGAAATGCCATCTTACTTATTCACTATGATTGATGGGACTGTTTATCTAGAAAATTTTCTCTCCTTTCCCAGGATTGGAACTCCTGGCCATTTTTGAAAAAGAAGTGGAGAAACTGGAAAAAGTTCAAAAGGAACTGGGCAGTGTTGAGAGACTTTTTGACTTGCCAGCCACAGTGTACCCTGACTTAATGAAAGCACAGAATGATATGAAAGGTCTAAAGCAGATCTATGAAATTTATGAATTACAAAAAGTAAGTGTATGCATACATACACGTGTATTCAAAGCACATACCACACATAAAGTTGGAAGGTAGAAGCTGCTTTAGGTACTATCAACCCTGTATCTGAGCCTTTGCATGAAATAAACTGTGACCTGTAAATGACTGTCACCATGAAATGAGTTTAATGTTAGCAGAGAAACAAAACAACGTCTCTGGAGTGAACCAAACACATGCTCTTATCAGATAGGACCCCGGTCCCCCAGAAATTATTGGGTGGCCTTATAATGCACAAGTCTCATGATTATAGCAGTTGAACTACATTTAGCTATAGTATGTGTACAGGTGACAATGTGGTTCTCGGGCTTTAATTGATCTTATATATTTAAATAAATAAATAAATATATATATATATATTTAAATTAAAATGCCTTGATAGCAACAGCCAGATCAATCACCTGTAAAGTATGCTCTTACAGATGGTTTTCCCGTTGTCTGTATTTTTTTTATTTCTTTGTTATATAACTGCTTGTGTTTTGTTATGAATCTGTCTTGAATGTGAACCTGTCTCTTCCTCTGTTTGTAAAATGTTAATACAATTATATGTACATACCGACTGTGGTCTCTAGATCCTACTATACTGATTTTTTTTTTTTTGGAGGTCAGAAATAAAAAGAAATATCATTTTTTCTTTCTGGTGACCTTGTTCCCAGGCAGCTAAAGAGGAGTGGTCTCGGACACTCTGGATAAACCTCAATGTCCAGTTTCTTCAGGAAGGAATCGAAGGATTTCTTAAAGCCTTTCGAAAGCTGCCCAAAGCAGTCCGCAGTATGCCAGTGGCCTTTCACTTGGAAACAAAAATGAAGGCATTTAGAGACTCCATTCCTTTATTGCTTGATTTGAAAAATGAAGCTTTAAGAGAAAGGTTTGATTTGATTTATTAAAAAAAAAATAAATATATATATATATATATATGGGAAGATTTTATTTGTTTTGTTAGAACTTTCAATTTTAGTTACAGAGGCCATGCTGTGTCCTGCAGCTTGAAACTTCACTTTCTGCTTAATGAACTGATGTAATAGCATATACCGTGATTACAATGACTTAAGTACTTTGTGTATTTAAAATACTAGTTCTTTAAACAATGAGAAACATGGTTTCATTATTATATTTAAAATTACAATTGTTTTCATTTTTACTGTATTGTGATGGTTGGTATAGTTGTTGTTGTATCAATTTAAAACAGGCATTGGCAAGACCTTATGGAGAGAACAGGCACAAGATTTGAAATGACAACAGAAACATTCACTTTGGAGAATATGTTTGCTATGGAACTTCACAAACACTCAGATATTATCAACGAAATAGTTGGAACAGCTGTTAAGGAACTTAGCATTGAGAAGGTAATTTAAATATTGTAATAAAACTAAAAAGAGATGACAATAGTTTGTTTTATGTGAGATCTCTATTGGAATGTCAGAAAGTTCTGCCATCTTCAGGGAGCTGCTGGGAAGTAACTAATAGATCAATAGCTCTGTTAATAAGCTACAACATGGCACAGAATCTTAGTTGTCTTGACTTCCGCAGCAGTATATTGGATTTTTGCTATTACATTAAGCAAGTCTAGTTTATGAAAAAGGATCTGAAATGGAATTTATTCCATTTTCATCACAGTGTTGTGAAATAGACCTCCTTATAAACCAGGGGTGAAAATCCGTGCAAAAAACTTTTCTGAATTAATTGATTTTAAGTTAAAATTATAATTCCCTAGTTTTTGAAGACTGAAATACGCATCTTATTATGCTCACATGCAGGGTGTGAAGGACATAGCAGAAACATGGGAACAAATGAAATTTACTGTACAGATATACTTCAAAGGCACTGAGAAGAGAGGATTTATTCTGGGATCTGTAGATGAAATTCTAGAGGTTCTTGATGATAACAATGTCAATCTTCAGAGTATCTTGGGCAGTCGTTTTGTGGGTCCTTTCCTTGCAACTGCTCACCACTGGGAAAAAACACTGTCATTGATTGGTGAAGTAATTGAGGTAAGGAGGAAAGTGCTGGACTAAATAATTAATGCTTATTTATAATCAGGGTTTTCTATTGTATTTTTTTGTCTTTGATGGCAACATTTGACTCTTAGATCTGGATGGTGGTTCAGAGAAAATGGATGTACCTGGAGAGCATCTTTATTGGTGGAGATATAAGATCACAGCTTCCAGAGGAAGCCAAAGTATTTGACAGCGTAGACAGGATGTTTAAAGAGGCAAGTAACTGACTTGACTTGTGATCAGCACAGTTATTAAATGTGTTTTGTTTTTTTGTTTTTGCTGTGTGTTTTGTCATTAGCTAAATATACTTTAGTATAATCTATTGCTGTTCGGTATTTTCTAGTTTTTCTTTTCTTCCCATGTAGATAATAGATGAAACTGTAAAAGAACCAACGATAAAAAAAGCCTGTGAAGCCCCAAATCGTCTATCAGACCTCCATCATATAAATGATGTGCTGGAGAAATGTCAGAAAAGCTTGAATGATTATTTGGATTCCAAGCGAAATGCCTTCCCAAGATTTTTCTTTATATCTGATGAGGAGTTGCTTAGTATCCTTGGCAGTGGTAACCCACTTTGTGTCCAGGAACACATGATAAAGGTACAGTGTCTGGTTTTCTAAAGTGCCCTGTGCTTTTAGGTGCTTTTAAAAGTTGAACAGACTATACTGTACATGCTCTTAAGGGTGCACTAATATTTCTCGCATACAAAGAACATCCTGGCAGCTTCTTGAAGAAACTTCTGAATAAATAAATCAAATCTGATCAATGGTCTCTCCTGGATCTCATACTGGACAGTAGTGGTTATGGTAGAGAAGATTCAAGACACACCAGAATGATCAATCATTAAAGAACCTTCTTGTAGCTCCTGATAGGTCTTTATTTCCCAGAAAAAAAAGGAAAAAAAAAGAATGTAATTTGAGGCAAATCATTTGCTTGTTTACAGTTCGGTTGGGCTGCTGAGCTATACATCAGCATTTATATTTGATTACTTAGAGACAGATCCAATTTTGCTTTAGAGTCCATGGAAATTTCCTTTCAACATTAAATGGGGGCTAGATATACTTAAATCTCCAAAGCTTGGTTTCTCAAATGCCATGAGTTTCTCTGTTGATTTCAGATGTATGATAACATAGCTTCCCTGAGGTTTCAGGATGGTGATAATGATAAGAAAATCGCAACTGCCATGATTTCAGCTGAGGGGGAGGTGATGGAGTTCCGACAGGCTGTAGCTGCAGAAGGCAGAGTGGAGAATTGGATGACAGCAGTGCTAAAAGAAATGAGACGAACAAACAGACTCCTTACTAAGGAAGCTATTTTTCGATACTGTGAAGACAGAAGCAGGTGAAATGATCAGTATCAAGATAATACAAATACCTTATATATTATTACGAGCCTGTAGCGATATAGGAAATGAGAAACTTAATTTTTAAATTTTTGCACAGTTTAACCTGTATTTCTGTAAGTGGAGGGGATATGCATGTATATCCGGCATTTTAACTGACCAGAAAAAATTGTGTTATCTATTGTATGCTATTTCCTAAGCCTTGAATTTTCATTTTTAGTGATGTGTGTAGTGTGTTTTTCTCATTGTGGATTCTACTTGGCAATTGTTACGTAAGGAATAGGTAGTTTTTCTCTGAGAGTATTTCTTAGGCTTTAGAAATAAAACATCACACCTTGATGGAATTCTATACATCTTTATAAACCTTTGTCCATGTTGTAGCTGTTGCAGAAATAGGAGGAGCTTCTTTTTCTTTCTTTGTTTTGATGAGTTACTTAAAATAAACAGTAACTCAGACTCCCAAACTATATCTATTTCCCACAGAGTTGATTGGATGTTACTCTACCAAGGCATGATGGTGCTGGCTGCTAATCAGGTGTGGTGGACATGGGAGGTGGAGGATGTCTTTCGGAAAGTGAAGAAGGGAGAAAAACAGGCAATGAAACTGTATGCTAAAAAAATGCACCAGCAAATTGATGACCTGGTTACTCGCATTGCAGTGCCTTTGAGCAAAAATGACAGGAAAAAATACAACACTGTTCTCATTATTGATGTTCATGCCAGAGACATTGTCGATACATTTGTAAGAGACAGGTAAACTCCCCAACCTCTTGAGAAAATACCATATCCACAAATTGTATTTCCATCGTTTTATCTCATATAAGCACATTTCTCTTGTGTAGCATTCTGCATGCTCAGGAGTTTGAATGGGAAAGCCAGCTGCGCTTTTACTGGGACCGAGAGCCAGATGAACTGAATGTGCGGCAGTGCACAGGCACATTTTCATATGGTTATGAGTATATGGGTTTGAACGGACGTCTTGTGATCACCCCGCTTACGGATCGTATTTACCTTACACTCACACAGGTATATATTAAAGTAGATTTTTGCTAACACACATTTAAAAAATATACTTCCATGCAACCGTGTAACTGGCAACTAAGAGATAAAGTTGAAAAAAAACAACCACAACATTTTGAACACAAATTTATCTGAACTAGGTGGCAATAGCCTTTTCAACTGATTTCCTCAAAGATAATATAGAATGCATTCACAGATAAGATTTAAAGCTTTTTGCACCCACAGATTTGTTCATGATTTTGCTACCAGATTAATACAAATGCTTTTCTTTGCTTTTTGCTCTGTCTTCAAAGGCTTTATCAATGTTTTTGGGAGGAGCACCAGCAGGGCCAGCCGGTACAGGAAAAACAGAAACAACCAAGGATCTGGCCAAAGCACTGGGCTTGCTATGTGTAGTGACGAACTGTGGAGAAGGCATGGATTTCAAAGTAAGCATTTAAGATCTGTATTCTCTGATAGCAGTTACTGTTCATTTTCAGTGCCCAGGGTAAGGGCATAATTTCAACTTTTGAATAAGAGTAGTTGGATCTCCTGAAGGCGTCAGATCTGTTGTCATTAATGCCTTTTGCCAGGCCAAAAACAAGTGAGTATATTTAATAAATTGATATTATTGGAATTCAGGTTGTAAAATACCATAGACTGCATTATTCAGACTTGTGTAGTCATGGCATGATCAAGAATTAACCATTCCTCCCATAGAGGTACTGTACTGACTGATAATGAAGTATAGTGAAAAAAATGTCTATTTTGAATAAATTCTCAAAGGAATTTCAGGATTCAATCTATGCTTTAGGCAGGGAAACAATGACTAGGTGATGTGTACCTGAGCTCATCATGGGCTATCTGCACTTGACAAATATTTATTGAAAGACCTTATGACAGATTGCTAGTTCCTGCATATATGGATATCCAGAGGCTTTTCCTGGTCATTAAGACTTTTAACATACTTTAAAGTTTGCTGGTTTTTTTTATGTACTTATTGCTGAGATATTTTTCTGCTTGTTTTTGTTAGGCAGTTGGTAAAATCTTCTCTGGTCTTGCCCAGTGTGGAGCATGGGGATGCTTTGATGAATTCAATCGTATCGATGCTTCTGTGCTTTCAGTCATTTCTTCTCAGATTCAGACTATTCGAAATGCTTTAATGAATCAGTTGAAAACATTTCAGGTAAAGATTAAAAAGGAAGAGCAATTGTGAAGGCTAATCTTGTGCATGAAGCCAAGATTCAGGTCTAGACACCATCATTAGATCAAAGGGCTGTTTCTTTGGAAATTACTTTGTGCTGAACATTTCAAATTCCATAATATGTACTCTTACATACTTTCAGAGATATTAAATCTTTCCTTATTTCCTAATCCTTTCCTAGCTTTTCCCTTTGTGAAGTGGGATAAGAGTAATATAAATAGGATAACAGTAACTAAATGGGATAATAATATAGTAGTAGTTATGGAGAGGATTAACTTAACTTGATGCTTAATTTAATGATGTTTATTGGAATTCAAAACCCTTAGACAAAAAATTCTATTGAAAAATTTGAAATGTCTTGATGTTTATGTCCAGGATGCAAATAATGAGTTGAATGTACCTACATGACTATCTAAAACTGAATTTTTAATATGTTGTGCTTACTGGGTACCCCAATATTTCTGTTTTTCTCTTTTATCAAATGATACTATTTATTTCAGCTCCAAATGCACATTGTTCTGAAGTTTTCTTACACTTTCAGTTTGAAGGACAAGAAATTAACCTTGATAGCCGAATGGGCATTTTTATTACGATGAATCCTGGTTATGCTGGCCGAACTGAGCTCCCTGAGTCTGTAAAAGCTTTGTTCAGGCCTGTGGTTGTTATTGTACCAGATCTTCAGCAAATCTGTGAAATCATGCTCTTTTCTGAAGGATTCCTTACAGCAAAGGTAAGAAAATTGTATTGCTATCCATACCCACATATACACCCATGTATGTGTGGTCAGTGTTTGGTCATGACTTACATATTTGTGATTATCTAACTTAACTCTTAAACAGATCCTTGCCAAAAAGATGACAGTGCTATACAAGCTGGCAAAAGAACAACTTTCTAAACAACATCATTATGATTTTGGACTGCGAGCTCTTAAGTCAGTGTTGGTGATGGCTGGAGAACTGAAAAGAGGATCAGCAGACCTCAGTGAGGTAGACTTGCCACTTAGTTACCCTCAGCAGATCATCTTTTTCATTAGGAATAGGATGTGTTGACACATCTGCTGTTTGTCTGCTTTGGAAATAGGAACACTGATGTTATTTGTCTCTGTATTTTCTTACTGAGTTTCATCATGCCTTCTGCCAGCAAATTAGTATCAGAACTCAAGGTAGGAAAACCTATAAAAAAATAAGGTGCTTTACTTCCTGGTATATATTTCATATGCAGTTTTGATGTTAAATCTAGGATGCAAATAGCCTCTGGGTGAATTAATTTGCATTCTCAAAGCTGTACTAAAGTAATCAGGCAATGGTTTTTAGAGGTGTTTGAAAGTGCTACATATTAAATAATTGGTTAGCTATTTGGTAGAGATTGATTCTGCTATATTTTGTTTAGGAGGTTGTACTGATGAGAGCTCTACGAGATATGAACCTTCCCAAATTTGTGTTTGAAGATGTACCTCTCTTCCTTGGCCTAATATCTGACCTATTTCCTGGTCTGGATTGCCCTCGAGTCCGCTACCCTAACTTTAATGATGCTGTAGAACAAGTGCTGGAAGAAGGAGGTTATGTTGTTTTACCAGTCCAGGTATAAAAAAATGTTAATTGCCTGACTTTTTGTTGTAAACATTAGGCTGAGTGTGCATTGCTGCACTCTGGAGTGGTTCCAGGAAAGCTAAGCAGATATAGACCAGCTGCTGATCTTGTCCATAGAAGATTTATGGACAGCAGTCTATTGAATTAATATGTTTTTTTTTTAGGTGGATAAAGTTGTTCAGATGTATGAGACAATGTTAACTCGGCACACTACAATGGTAGTTGGACCTACTGGAGGTGGCAAATCAGTTGTCATTAACACTTTGTGCCAGGCCCAAACCAAGTGAGTATATTTGATAATTTGATACATGGAATTCAGGTTGTAAAACAGCATAGACTGCATTATTCAAACTTGCGTAGTCAAGACAGGATCAATAGTTAACTGTAATATTTGCTTGGGTTAACATGAAATGGTATTGTGTCATCTTAAAATTGGTTTTCTTGTTGCGTTTCTAGGCTGGGATTATTGACAAAACTTTACACACTGAACCCTAAAGCTATGAGTGTGATTGAGCTGTATGGGATCCTTGACCCTACCACACGAGACTGGACAGATGGAGTACTGTCAAATATTTTTCGGGATATCAACAGGCCTACAGATAAGAAAGAGCGAAGGTAGACTGCTAGAATTCATTGTGATGATTTTTAGATACTAAGTTTTGTGTCAATATTTTATTTTTATATAAAACAAAATATACTGTGCACGTTCAGAAACAAATGCAAAATAAAGTGTCTAGGGGGTCTTTCTGTCTCTTGTGAATTTCAACCCTCAGTGAGATGGAGAGAAACCTTGCAGTTATCAAAGATGCATGGGAGGCTTCAAAGCACTTGGATTGACATCGGTATCTTTCATGGCAACTCTGTATTGTGAAACATGTAAGTGAAATCAGAGATTAGTCACTGTATTCCTTGGATCCTGTATCCACAGATACATTCTGTTTGATGGAGATGTAGATGCTCTCTGGGTTGAAAACATGAATTCTGTCATGGATGACAACAAGCTACTGACGCTGGCAAATGGGGAGCGGATTAGACTTCAGTCACACTGTGCTCTGTTGTTTGAGGTGGGTAATGAATATACCATTCAATACATGGGAAGGGTTAGATACAGCTAGGTCTACAAAGCCTGAAAAGCAGTTACTCTGGCTATTCTTTAAGTGTATAGTTATTTAGTATGTTCGTTTTATAGGTTGGTGACCTGCAGTATGCATCTCCTGCCACAGTATCCCGCTGCGGAATGGTTTTTGTAGATCCTAAAAATCTGAAATATAAGCCTTACTGGCAGAAGTGGATACAAAAAAGAGAAAATGAGGTGGGAATTTCTGAACTTGGTCATAGACTATTTATTAAATACTGAACTGTAGGCAGATGTTAAAAAAAAAAACACATCACCTTTGTAAAGTCAGTCTGATTTTCTGAATTGCTTTACAGTTCACTTGTCATTAAGGTCTTTGTAACTGAGTTTCATTAAGTGTGTAAGTTGGCCTTCAGTCCTTGTTCATGGAAAGATGCTCTATTAGGATGGGAACCAGTGAGAGAGGGCCTGATTTCTAGAGTTAAAGGCAGAAAAAACAACTCACATTAAAGAATATTGAGTCTATGGCCCTTTTAAATGCACATTGATAGTTTCTTTGCAGTTTTATGTTATACTATGACAAAAATAAAATACAACATACTAATGTAGAACAGTTTATTTGAAGAGAGAGCCTGTGTTCTATATTAAGTTTAATTATAAGCCCAAGTACCCATCTTCTCCTTCATTCCTAAACTGATTTCCTAATGCATGTTAATTTATTTGAATATTTTAGTAAAAGTTACCGGGTTAATTAATGATCTTTTATCTTTGTGTGGTATTACCTGCTTTTCATGTAAATGAAATTTTAATTTTAATATTAAGTGCTCAATTTTTCTCTGTGTGAACTATTGTGTTTTATAGAATAAGTATCTTTTGTGCAAACAAATATGATTCCAAGTGTTACATTCTTTCCAAATGTCCACACTTAACTGACGCATCAAGGTCAGGAGAGTAGTGTACTGGGTCTGGCTGGAATGTTAACTTTCCCGGCAGCAGCCCATTCAGTGCCGTACTCTGTACTTGTAGCTGGAACAGCAGTGTTATCACACCAGTGTTGTGTCTACTGCTGAGCAGCAGTGGCACAGCATTGGGCCTTTCTCTAACCCTCCTAGGGGGTGGGCAAAAAAGTGAGGAGAGAAACATCACTAGGGCAGCTGACCTAAACCAATCAAAGGGATATTCCATACCATGTGGTGTCACACTCAGCAATAAAAGGTGGAAACAGGAAGAAGAGGGGAGGGGTGGGCTCTCGTTGAGAAGACGTCGGTCCTCCTCTCGAACACCGGCTGCGTGCGTTGAGGCCTTGCTTCAAGGACGTGGTCAATCATCGCTCATTTGTGGGAAGTAGAGAGTAATTTCTTTCCTCTGCACTTCCATATCGCTTTCATTTATTTTGTTTGTTTGTTTTCCTCCCTTTTTCCCCTTTCCCTTTTATTTCCCCTTAGTTAAATTGTTTAGTTCATGGTAGTCTTTATTTAATTATTATAATTATTTCCCTTTAATTAAATTATCCTTATCTCAACCCGTGAGTTGTTCTTTGCTTTACTTCTCCCCCTCCTTATCTAAGGGAGGGGGAGTGAGAGAGCGGTTGTGGGGTTTAGCTGCCCAGCACGGTAAAACCACCACAGTCCTTTTTGGCGCCCAACGTGGGGCTCGAAGGGTTGAGATAACAATAGAATTGATTAAACGCATACAACTAACACACTTGCTTGCTAGTAACCATGTTCCTTGCCCTGTTAATAATAATGGCTTTGTTCATATGTCATGCAATTCGTGTCATATTCTCCTTTCTCCTATATATCCGATCCGACAAAGTGCAACAAGGACTTGAGCTAAGCTGGTGCTGGTGTCCAGACATCCAACTCCGCCTGCCTTGAGTGGCCACTTTGGCAGATGAAGACCTAATCATCAACAGTTCTTATGAACATTTTCCAAGAAAGACCTATGGAATGAAAAGATACATCTGCCTATTAATCCTGTCCTGTTAAATCCTTGTCCTGTTAAAGGACAAGGGATAATGATGAGAATGCTTGTATGCTAAAGTATGGGGATCTGAGTGTGACACAAATGTTATGGAATAAGGGGTGGAGGTTGTACTGGGTCTGGCTGGAATGTTAACTTTCCCGGCAGCAGCCCATTCAGTGCCGTACTCTGTACTTGTAGCTGGAACAGCAGTGTTATCACACCAGTGTTGTGTCTACTGCTGAGCAGCAGTGGCACAGCATTGGGCCTTTCTCTAACCCTCCTAGGGGGTGGGCAAAAAAGTGAGGAGAGAAACATCACTAGGGCAGCTGACCTAAACCAATCAAAGGGATATTCCATACCATGTGGTGTCACACTCAGCAATAAAAGGTGGAAACAGGAAGAAGAGGGGAGGGGTGG
Source organism: Netta rufina (assembly GCF_964035555.1). NCBI lineage: Eukaryota > Metazoa > Chordata > Aves > Anseriformes > Anatidae > Netta > Netta rufina. The sequence continues at coordinate 12,386,858 of NC_140141.1, read as the reverse complement.
GCTCTCGTTGAGAAGACGTCGGTCCTCCTCTCGAACACCGGCTGCGTGCGTTGAGGCCTTGCTTCAAGGACGTGGTCAATCATCGCTCATTTGTGGGAAGTAGAGAGTAATTTCTTTCCTCTGCACTTCCATATCGCTTTCATTTATTTTGTTTGTTTGTTTTCCTCCCTTTTTCCCCTTTCCCTTTTATTTCCCCTTAGTTAAATTGTTTAGTTCATGGTAGTCTTTATTTAATTATTATAATTATTTCCCTTTAATTAAATTATCCTTATCTCAACCCGTGAGTTGTTCTTTGCTTTACTTCTCCCCCTCCTTATCTAAGGGAGGGGGAGTGAGAGAGCGGTTGTGGGGTTTAGCTGCCCAGCACGGTAAAACCACCACAAGTAGTTGCCTGACACTCTCTCCCTAGTCAGTGCAGTAAGACAGGCACTTCCAGAGCGTTGTTAAGATCTTAGCAAGGACGAATTCCATGTTCTGTACCTGTCTTTCTCCATTATGTAGGGGGTAACCTAATGCAAATACGATCCAAATGTACAAATCTCAGCTAAGTACAATCTGGGACAACAAATCCAATTGCTAGGCCTGTGGCAGAGGGCTAAACAGAGTTCCCAGAATTTCTAACTTGTAGTTGCTTCTGAGCAGAGAAGAAACAATAAAGCAGTTTACATGATCTCCAAAGAGTTAAGTGAGATTGCTTAGGTCCTTATTTCTTACATTTAGATTAAAAACTCAAGTCCACAGGGAACTCAAGTAAGACAACTTAGTTGCTATCATCGGATGAATCCAGATCCTCACCTGATGAAAACCCAGTCCATACAACAATGTCAAATTTCTTCATGTGACTGTACCCTGTCATTGGTAGAAGTGATTCCTACAAGAGCAATTGTATTTGGTTAGCCACATGTTGATGGAAAGCTTTGCTTTCACAAATCAGCTTTCAATGGGATGAATTCTTGTCCTTTTCTTCCTTCAGCAAGAGAGAATTGAATTGAATCGTCTCTTTGAAAAATATGTGCCCTGCCTTATTGATATGATTACGGAGGGAATTGTGGATGGCAAACAAGGAGAAAGGCTGAAGACCATTGTCCCTCAAACAGATTTAAATATGGTGAGGAATAGAAAGTAAAGGTTGAAAAATCTTATCTTAAAAGTGAAACTGAATAATGAAGAGACTAAAACCTCCCAAGGAAATCACAAGAGTAGACTTCACACTTGAAATGTCAGTTTGCTAACAAGAGACAACAGAAAGAGTCAGTTCTTAACAATGCTCTTCTGTCATTAAAACTTATATCAGTAGATATACCTGTAAGAAGAAAAGATCAGTAAACACTCAGGCATCTAAAAACATATTAAGAGTTCTTATGTATCTAAATGGTGATTCTATTTATAGTTTTGTCTTGTTTTTTCAACAGGTGGTGCAGTTGACTGTGATGCTGGAAGCTTTAATTGTGGTACAACTTGATGATCTTGATGTTCTGGAGTGCTTCTTCTTGGAAGCTTTATATTCCTCCTTAGGTGCTGCTCTTCGTGATACTGGAAGAATTAAATTTGATGAATATGTTAAACATATTTCCTGTATGTCAACTGTTCATGATGACAACATCCTTGCTAAGCCAGGGGAGTTGCCAGGTAGGATTTTTTTCATAATTTACTCTGAATCCCTTTGATTATGTTAGAAAAGTCTTAGTTTCCGTAAAGGTACAACACTGTTCTTCCTTCCAGCTAGCTATCCTGGCTGCAAAATATGTTTGATGTTCTCTGACTATCAGTAAAAATCCCTTATAGTTCCTAATGCTAGATGACTCTTAGCAACTGGTTTATCCTCACAGAACAGTACTTTTCTATGCCAACCTGAAAAGATAAACAGTGAAAGGAAAAACAGAAAGGGAAAGGAAAAACAGTGGAAGGATGCTAATAAGCAATAATATGATCCAAGTACAGGACTAGGAGAATTTTATTTAATGTCTTACTGGGTTAAATGATAAGTAAATGGAACAGTGTTGCACTGCATGGTCCAGAAATCTTACCCTTCATTTTCATTTCAGTCAGGTTATTTTCTTATGAAATATTTCAATGTCCTAGAAAACTTCCAGCTCTTTAATGGTTTGCAGGTCAGCTGCCAACTTTGTATGACTTTCATTTTGATGGTATTCAAAAAAAGTGGGTACCTTGGATGAAACTTGTTCCTGAATATATTCATAATCCTCAAAAGAAATTTCTTGACATTCTAGGTAAGTATAAGATAAAATATAGTGATGTTATATTTTTAATTTATAATGTGTGGCCACTGAGTGGGTGGCACTTAACATGAGACCTCCTCTTTCTGTGCTGAAGGTCATCTGCTCATGTTCAGTTTCTGGTGATGGCAGAAATCAATTTCTTTAATGTTCTTGTCACCGTTTAATAGGGATAGAGTTGATATATACAGCACTGTGTAATAAAGAAATGAGGAAAGGATGAATAGATTTTTTTCAATGCCTAAAGCTTATTAGGAGAGCCAGAAGAGCAGAAAATAGATTCACAATCTGCTCTGCCAGAAACCCTAGGAAAAATCGCAGACCAGTGGTTCAAATGCTCAGTAGATAAAAATTACATTCTTACAGCCATTATTGGCTGTTACTTAAAGCACTCTATAATGGTGAAAAGTGCTTTCCATAGTTAACGGCAAATTGACCCAGGCTGTTTTATAGTAGGATTCAGCAAGCACAGGTTAACTTTACTGACACAAGAGATAATGGTATGATCCCTGAAGTTGCTCCTGATGGCAGGCTATTCACAAAGAGCAAAATTAATCTCTGTAGAGTTCAGAGAAAATGCTTAGGATCCAAATAAGTCCTGATTATGTCCTTGAAATAGGACCTAACCAGTCCATGGCCCTCCTATATGGAGGAAAAATTCTTTTCTAATAGATCTATAGTAGAAAAGATCCCAATGATAAAAGCTCAAAAGAGATAGTAAAGCAATTAGAAATTTCCTTTGACATTGGTAGTGAATTGATATTTCATATGATGTCTTTGTGCAACTGCACATTAATACTTGGTGAGTCTGATCCAGCACTATTCTATAAATATAAATCTCCCAGCTGTACTGTACTGCATTTTAATTTAACCTGCTGTCCTATTCACAATCTTTTTCAGTGCCTACAGTGGAGACAACACGCACTACTTGGTTGCTAGAACAGATGGTAAAAATAAAACACCCAGTTGTTCTTGTAGGAGAATCGGGTACTTCTAAAACAGCAACTACACAAAATTTCTTAAGCAATCTGAACAAAGACCTTAATGTATGTATTGAGTCATTTTGCATTTTTTGTAAAGCTGCATTTTCATGTTGTGTCCTTATGTTAAATTTCCATTATGAAGCCTGAGCCTGTGGGTAGCAATATTAACTTTAGCCTCACATGGGTTCAGAGATCGAACTGCAAACTCAGACACAAAGTGTGTGGATGATTTGAGAATACCTAAAGATCAGAAATGTTTTGTTTTGTTACTTTATAAAGTAAAGCAAATGTATATTGTCAAAGATTTAAGAACAGGATTTTTACTTTTTTTTTGTCATGTGTAATTAAAGTGGATAACTGGACCAGAGGAGTGTTTCCTGTATGTCCAATAATTTAACACAAAAAATATCTTCTAGAATGATCTAGTTTAAAAAAAAAAAAAAAAAAGGAAAAGGTAAAAATCCATTCTTAACCATTTCCTCCCCTTTGCAGATGCTGCTAGTGATTAACTTCTCTTCTCGTACAACGTCAATGGACATTCAGAGAAATCTAGAGACAAATGTAGAGAAACGAACTAAAGACACTTACGGCCCTCCCATGGGAAAACGTCTCATTGTTTTCATGGATGATATGAATATGCCAAGGGTAAGTTGTGAATGGTTTGCCAGGTAGGTTAGAAACATCTGGGGGGGGCGCTGCTATGGTCCCTTCATATATAGATCCAGCTGTATGAAGACACAAGATCTTGTATTACCAGTCAAGGAGATTCGTGGTAAGTGTATAACTGGATTTCAGCTTAGAAACTTTGGAACAGTTGGACTTGTGAGCAGCATGGAGTATTTCTGTCTATTACAATCTTTGTCTTCTATATAAAAAAATATCTCCTTTTGGATCACTTCTTTATGCCAATAAAATCATTTGTCTGTGGCCTGATACTGGTTGCAGGTTGTCTCCTGTAGAAATCATGCCTTCCTCTTTGCAAATGGGTCAGGAGAGTATGTGTGTATGAAGTTTATCTTGGAGAAGTGGCACTTCTGCTATATGAGACATTGGAATGAACATTCACAATCAATGTCAGAGCTTTACAAAGTGTCATTTAGTCCTTGTAACGTTCTCTTGAGTAGGGAGCAGAATATTTCCACATTTATAGCAGTATTTGGCGTGGTGATGTACTGTGCTCTAAATATCTTACCTCTTTTCCGTTGCAAAGGTTGATGAGTACGGAACACAGCAACCCATTGCCTTGTTGAAGCTACTACTAGAAAAAGGTTTCTTGTATGACCGTGGTAAAGAGATGAACTGTAAAATTTTCCGAGACCTGGGTTTTATTGCTGCCATGGGGAAAGCTGGAGGAGGTCGGAATGAAGTTGACCCTCGATTCATCTCACTCTTCAGTGTTTTTAACATACCTTTCCCTTCTGAGCAATCACTGAATTTGATCTATACCTCCATCCTGAAAGGCCACACTGCGGTAATTTCACTTTTTAAAGGATTCCTTAACATATTAATAATTTTGAAATAGACATTTATTTCTGTATTGTCACAGAACCTGAAATCATCTCTTATTTCCTGCTTATTTAGAATCTCATGCGAACTTTTCCCTGCTTGTATTTTTTTTTTTTGTGTTCACACTGTGTAGATAAATTCTTGAATAATATGTGAACTTTCAAGTAAGGAGGTAATTTGTAAAACTGGTACTTTTCATAGGTACTTTTCATGAGACCTGTGAATCAATTGGTTATGGTTCCTATAACCACATACACAAAGGTCAGCAAAGTCTATCCCAAAGGACAGTGAAAAATTCAATGTAATGCAGTAGACTGCATTACTATGCAAGTGAACTGCAACATCGAGTTAGAAGAGAGCAGTTTATTTTTTCTCCAATGGAAATGCTTTAAAAAATCCCAGTCGTGGAGTGTGATGTTATTTTCAGCACTGTGCAAACTTGGGGGTAAAGATGGACCCTGCCCAAAACATTTAACTTCAGAATGTTAATCCTGCACAGGAATATGAATTTCTAAAAATTTTGCCCTTAAATAAAATCTGCCCTTAAAAAATTTGCCCTTAGTTATTTGAAATATGCCAAGTAGGGTTAAAAGCTAGAAAGCAGAATATGTTTGATAGTATTCAGTTTTGTATGGGCAGTTGCATGAAAACTTCTCTTCTTTCTCATGTTTGCAGGTGTTTAATGAGTCTATATCAGAAATCTCTGAAAGGATGACAGAGTGTACTTTGAAGCTTTATAAAATGATTGTCTGTGACCTACCCCCTACTCCTTCCAAATTCCATTACATTTTCAACCTGCGGGATCTTTCCAGGGTCTATAATGGACTTACTCTTACAACCCCAGAGAGGTAGGAATATAAAAATTGCCTTCAGTGGTCCTAAACCTATTTATATGGGATGAGGCTGGGTGAAAATAAGGCAGCTTGATAGTATGAGAAATCAATCACATTTTGTCACTTTTCTTTAAACTTTCAGCAAAATGAGAAGATGTTTAGGAACATCCTAAATTGTGATATTATTATTGATGACAAATATTGATACATCAGTCTTTCTTAAGTAAGATATCTGGAGGTAATAATGAAAACTGTTTTTTCATTCTTATGAAGAGAACAATACCAAAAGAGATTTTTTAAAAAAAGCCCAGACTTCAGTCAATGTTACTAACTCTGTGGCCTTAGGAATCTTATCAGTTTGTTTGGTGCAGTTTGATATTTTGATGTTAATGCAGGTTTCAAACAGTCACCCAGATGGTGAGAGTTTGGAGAAATGAGTGCCTGAGGGTTTTCTATGACAGGCTGGTTAATGAAACAGACAAAGCATTGGTGAGTAATTTCTTTAATTTTTTTAGTAGTCACTGAGTATTACTGTGGCGACTAGCAGTATTACCGCCTGTAAAGCAGTATTACCAACTGTTGCATTCCAGTCTTGCACTTGTAATGCAGATTTGTTTAAATACTATGTTGCTTGATTAACTTTAAACATGGTATGAGGAGTTTTTGTTTCTAAAATAAAGTTACCATGGCAGACTAAGTGAGCAGATCTGCTGAAAGAAAAAAAAGTGTAACTGGGTTTGCCTGTCTGGGAAGGTTGATTAGCAGTGGCACAGCTGCCAGAGTGTGAGAGCAGTGCAGGAGAAATCTCAGGAAATGACTCCTGTTTCAAATCAGTATTTTTCTTTAGGAAGGATTATATTAGAATGTGACTTTACAAACAAGTAGGAAAAAGAGAGGTAAGAGCTAGGTTTCATTTACTCAATTTTGGTTGTTATGGAACTCTAAAATTCTCCAAATTAAATCAAGATGAGAGAATTAAGCATTAAACATTAAATCAAGAGCAAATTATGCCAGTTTTATAGCTTGAGGATTAGGAAAGGATTTGGATAAAGTTTACTTCCATGTAAGCTACTTGCGAAGCAACTTGCTTAGATAAAAAGTAGAAGACTTAGGTGGATTCATATTTTTCAGCTTAAAACTTTTTCTTCTAATATAGAATGACAGATTTCCAGATCAATTTTCACAAATGAGGGTAATTATGTTGCAGCTATTCTGTATTTCTACACTTAATTCAGATTTGCGAGATTTGTGAGAAATCTTGGTGATAAGACATCAATATGAATGCTGAGAAGAACATTCATTAATATAATATTAATACAAATGTAACATATTTTTTTTATCAGGTTTGTCCTTTTTTTGTCTTAAACTTCTGCAGCTTAGTATTAGATCATTTTATATCATAGAACATAAACAATAGGAGGCTGTGGTCTGTGGATCTTCTGGTGACATACTATTCCCTTGAAATCAGTTAGTGTTTTAGCAAAGACTCTGCATTATCAGTGTCACCCTTCTGAGTGTTCCTGGACCTAGAAATACCTGCTTTGTTAGGTTGCCTGACTAATTTCATTTATTTGAAGGTACAAGGCCATATAAAAAAACTGATTGAAGAGAATTTCAGAGATGAATTGGAACAGGCCATGAGGGATCCTATTCTTTTTGGAGATTTCAGAATGGCACTGAGTGAAGGAGAGCCTCGTATTTATGAAGATATCCAAGACTATGATGCGGCAAAAGCTCTCTTTCAGGTAGTGTGCTTCAGCTTGGAACTGTGCATGATTTTGTCTCTCTGCATGCAGAGTGTGCTGGAACCTGCCTCAAGCAGTAAGAATTTTGTTCTTCTATGTGCACATTGCAACAGTGAGCATAGAAGAACAACCTCCCACCCCCTTCTGTGGTCTGGAGTAATGAAAATTGAGGATCATCTACGGAGTTGGCTGTGCTTTCCGACTGTTTACTTTCCACGATGATCTTTTGAAGCAGTAATGATGCAAAATAGATTGTTATTTTATTAAAATTATTGTTTACTTGGTTTCCTAGTAACATTCTGACCACCTTTCTCTGCAGGAGATTTTGGAAGAATATAATGAAGTTAATATTAAAATGAATCTAGTCCTTTTTGATGATGCTTTGGAACACTTAATCCATGTACATCGCATCATGCGGATGGATCGTGGCCATGCCCTGCTTATAGGAGTGGGAGGCTCAGGAAAGCAGTCTCTTACAAGATTAGCTGCCTTTACAGCTGGATGTGAGGTTAGTGACTGTGCATCTTTGCAGTGAAAGAAGAAAAGGAAAGCAATACTGGAATGAGGATTAAATTGAAGGGGGTTAAGAAGAGAAAGTCAGTCAAGATACAATCAGTCTGTTTTTCTCTTCCATGTGAAGAGAAAAACATTGCTTGGAGGTCTAGACAGTGGATGATCTAGGCAGAAACCCCGCTGTGATTGATACTGTAATATTTTAGATAGGAAATGTTCCTCCCTCAACAGCCTCTTACAGAGGCTGTTGTCTTGGAAGAGAAGAACAAAAAAGGAGGGTGAATGCAAAGTGCAATCAAATTTTGGAAGTGCGATCCTGCAGGGCTGTACGAATGTAGTTGTTTAAAAAGAACGTAGCACTTAATTTTTTTGATACTTACATATTTACTGAATTTCGTATATAAACCAAAACCTTTGATCCAATCTAATTAAAATTGAGTTTCATAGTTACTGTCATGTCTTGCATCCATGTCTTCTCAGTATATGTTTGCATCCTTAGGTATTTGAGATCATCTTGAGTCGAGGATACAGAGAAAATAACTTCCGAGAAGATTTGAAAAATTTGTACCAGAAGCTGGGTATAGAGAACAAGTCAATGGTCTTCTTGTTTACAGATGCCCATGTAGCAGAGGAGAGTTTCTTGGAACTCATCAATAACATGTTAACTTCAGGTGACACAGGCAGCCTGAATTACTGCTAATTAATATGCTTGTGAATTGTAATCTTGCGTGCACCCTTGGTCCAGCTATTACAGTTTCACCCTGTGTCCTCTGCTGCTTTAGTTAGTTGCACCTTTCAGTACTACCTGATATTATTTTGGCCTTAATGATGGCTTTTTCACATCATCTTATTGTCATTTATATGCATCTGGGAAGGCTGTAAGGGTTAGTTCACGCTGATCGTAGTGTTGCAGGAGTCTCAGATTTCTTCCAAGACTGGACTACATCTTCACAGTTGCATTTAGTCACAGGCCCACCTTTTCTCTCATTTGCTTTGGAATTGCACTCACCTGAAATGCATCAACTGCTTGTATGTTTATTCTAAACTATAATTTAGTATCTTTTATTGTATACAGCAGTTGAAAATGAGCAGCAGCTGGCACTGTGTGACCACCCTCCTTATATAAGTTCCTTTAGAGTCTTACTTGAAAGGAGATGTATTAAATCTCAGCCCTTTCCTTGTGTAGTTCTACAGGTTCCATTCTTCTTATGGCAGTCATTAGGGAATTTATGCGATATTACCATGTGACTGAGAGAATGAAAATGAATTGATGGTTTGCAGACACTAATGATGATTTCCTCTGCTGAGTTAAAAATGTTTTGTGTTCTTGTGACATTTTGTTTATGTTGCTGAAGCCCAAACAAAACCAAATCTTCCCCTAAATCCCCTTGCATCATCCTAAGTACTTACTCTGTTTTCCATAGTGGCCTGGGGTAGAGAAGGAGGAGAGATTAATAGGTTCATCCAAAACTGCCCAGAATCATTTTTGCTGAACTAAGTTTAAAACCTGTGACTCTGATTTCTCATCTTCTCTGTCCCCAGCACTATGGTTACAGGTTGTTCTCACTAGCATTCTTCTGTCCTTATGTTCCAGGAATGGTGCCAGCCCTTTTTCCAGATGATGAAAAAGACACCATAATGAGTCAGATTGGAGATGAAGCTACTAAAGCTGGTGTGAATCCAACTAAAGAGAGTGTCTGGCAATATTTTGTAAACAAATGTACAAGCAACCTTCATATTGTCCTGGGAATGTCCCCAGTTGGAGACAATCTGAGAATGTGGTGCAGAAATTTCCCAGGTATTAATCGTAAACGCTGGTTAGTCCCTTCCCTGTGAAACACAGGTTTGCAGGCAAGAGAAAATCTCCAGCAGGCACTCACACTTTATGGCAACTAAAGCTAAGAAGAGCAGGTTTCATGATTAGACACTTGTGTAATTTTTTTTCCAGTTAATTACCACATATCAGTGTGTATTATTGATTAACATTTACCAGATCAGTTCATTTTCCAGCTGAATGGTTAGAAATCAATTAGTCATCTTCGTTGACCTGGAAGTACACAGGCAGCCTATGTCTGCAGCCTCTCTTCTGTACTTACAGAGGAATGCATCATATTAAATCGTTATGAAACTAGGATGGTGGTAAGTGAAACATTTGTGTATCCAAAAGCAAAAGAAGAGCAGGATGATAGGGACACCTACTGAGAGAAAAACCACCTGAGCCAGGTGGACATTGCTGTATAACAGGTGGCTGAAAGGAGTCTTGAGAGACAGGAGCCACATGAATGAGGGGTACTGGTGGGAATCCCATCCCAGATACTAAAACATCTAGTTACTGCTCTTGACTGTATCCTGCAGAATGTTACAGTCTAAAAAACAGTATGATAGTGTTAGCAGGACAGAGATGCAAAGTTGACTGTTTACTATCAAAATAGAAGCATTGGCTTTGTGATAATTATTGTTCCTAAGTAGGAGTCAAATAAGACAGATCCTGCAAATTCTTTATGCAAATGAAGCACAGGACGATCTGGCAGATTAAGGTCTAGTTTTACAAAGGAATTGTTTCAGGTAACATTATGCTTTTATTTTAAGGTCTTGTCAACAATACTGGTATTGATTGGTTCTTGCCCTGGCCCCCACAAGCCTTGTTTGCAGTTGCAAAATCCTTTGTAGGTATGTAAAGTGTCAGTATTTTAACTCCTTAACACTTGGGCTAGCCTAAGAAACGTGTTCTTTAGTTTGAAGTTATTGTAGGTCTCATTTTCCCATTGTCATTGCTATTGTAAGTCTACATGGGTAATGCATAATCCTGGTCAAAAATGTTTTTGGATGCAATTTTCCTACTCAATTAGATTTTAAAAAATTGGTGAAATTCAGTCTCCCAACTCTGGAGACAATGTGACATGGCTACCTGCTACCAGGAGGCCTGTGTTCTCTTCTGAACTCTGTCTTGACCTTGCTTTTTGCTCCAGAAAGCAGATTTTTTTTTTCTCGCCTGGCTTAAATGTATGTTAAAGAAGGAAGATGGTCATTGACATACTCTTAAAAAAAGTCTGATCTGTTTTTATTTTCTTGGCCCAATTTTAGGAGGTAACACCCGTGTTCCAGCAGAGATTTCCAAGTCAGTGGTTGAGCATATGGTCGTGGTACATGAATCAGTAGGGGATTTTAGCAAGAGGTTTCTGCAGAAATTGAGACGTAGCAACCATGTTACACCAAAGAATTACCTTGATTTTATCCATACTTATTCAAAACTGTTGGAGGAGAAAAATGAGTTCATTTTAGGTAAGGCTGTGTAGTCATTTTCTCCTTTTTAATAAACAATTTAAATATTAAAAATAAAATAGTGGAATGTGGTGAAAATGGGTGAATATCCCACATATTACCCACATTATGCAAAAATAATGTTATCTATACTATCTCAAATGTTGTGCTGACATCTGTTTTTGACACTGGACCAATATCCTGGCCATATATGAATGTTCATAATCTGTCTACTGGTATGTTTTTCCCAAAGTCTTTTGTGGATGAACCTTAGCCAGAGTTTCCAAAACAGACACTTGTCTGCTTGGGAAAGAGTGATTAGATTTAATACCAGCTCAGCCTAGCTCACGGTTTTACATTCTTCCTCAAGCGGCAATTCTTGCTCGTACTTCTGTGGGCACTGAAATATGTGAAAAGGATAAAACATGACAGTGTAGTAGGAAAAATAAGCTGTGGTGCTGGGCCACTATGTGGCAGCTCAGGTGACATTAACACCATCTAGGGTGAGCGGTTTAGGAAACAAAAAATCTCTCACAGTGATTTTCCTTTCACAACTGAGGTTGCCCTGCTACAAAGTGCACCTATAAGTACATTTACCTTCCATGACATTGTCTATTGCTGTGCAATAATTCCAATGAATCAGTAATATTTCTCTCTTTTGTTTCCTTACTAGCACAATGTAAAAGGCTGGATGGAGGCTTAGATAAACTGAAAGAAGCTAGTATACAGCTGGTTGAGCTGAACAAGAAACTTGCAGAGCAAAGGATTGTGTTAGCAGAAAAGTCAGCTGCTTGTGAGGCTTTGTTAAAAGAGATTTCGGCAAACACAGAAGTAGGTAGGTGGTTTACAAATACTGAAGAGTCCCACAGGCTAAGCAAGGCTTACATAGTCTGTGTTGGGTCAGAAGACACTCTAAGAGCTCAGACTGCTTCCGGAGATGACCCTTTTGTTCTGTCTATGCTGATTTAGTATCTTGCTAGAAGAGTAGGTCCTGTATCGTACTCAGATTGCCATTGCTTTGCACACCTAATTACTGTGTTCTGCACTTGTCTTCCCTTACCAAGGTATAGGGTGTAAAGTGGGAAAGAGAAATTAGCAAGAAAGGGACCTTGTCATTCAGAAAATTGCTTTTAGAGGAAAGACAGGGAAGCATAGGAGGAAAAGAGATTATGTATGCTTTGTGTGGAACACTAACAGTGTTCCTAGACTGCTGATGGATGGAGCCCTGTAAACATTGGCAAGCTAACTGTAAAGGGTACTGAGTTGATGGTAATTTCTGATTTTCAGCCAAGAGCAAGTCTATATTAGTACATGTTCTGCACACAAATTTTAAATAACCCACTTATGGTCCTGCTTTTACAATTCATAGCTGAGGAGAAGAAAAAACTGGCTGAAGAAAAAGCTGCAGAGATACAGGAACAGAATAGGATTATTGCTATGGAGAAGATGGAAGCTGAGTCAGCTCTGGCAGAAGTCATGCCTGTTTTAGAAGCTGCCAAACTGGAGCTGCAGAAGCTTGACAAGTCTGATGTTACTGAGATCAGGTGATTCATTCGGATGTACAGTAGCATAAACCCTTGGAAATTCACTGCCAAGACCCTTGTTTGTAGGTCTGAACTTTAGCTTCATCTTCCTCGTATTCACAGTGTGTGGGTAAAGGTCAGGACATCAGTTGTCCGGGAGCAGAGGTCACAACAGAATCTCCTGACTTCTAGCCCAGGACGTCTCCTGAAGCCTGTTCTTCCTGTCCTTCATTTGATGTCTTCTCTGTAATTTCTACCCTGTGTCTGATGCACTGGAAACTGCTTTGGTTTCTGCTTGAGCAGTGGCTGTCCAAACCCCTTCATTCTTCCTCAGTTTTTGTTCTGCATGAGTAGGAACACATAACAGTTACTTTTCAGGGATGCTTTGATAGCATCAAAGTATACTTCTCTGCTGAATTACTTCCTCCTTTGTTTTTAAAATACACCTTGTATTTGGGGACACATATGGAAGCACATCCAGTCCTTGGCTCTCCCGGAAATAGTAAGAGCTTTCCATTCCCTGTCACACTTGCTTATTTTCATTTTTTTTAGTAGATCTGTGGATTTATCCTGTACTGCTACTCCCAGAGGACAGCTGCCTCACTGCCCTAGGGAAAAATACAGATTAGGGTTTTAGGCCTTCCACTGCTGAAATCCTTTAGTCTCTTATTGATCAAATTGCCCAAATACAACAGTTGGTTTTGAGCTCATATCTAGTTATTTGTTTCTTGTCTGGGCTGGAATATGTTTTTCCCTTTGAGTAGGATGTCTTCTGCACTAGCTGTTGTTGGCAGTCTTAATGGGAAGCACATGTTTGGCATCATGTGCTTTGTCTCCTCCATTATCTCTTTCACCTGTTTTCTAGATCATTTGCGAAACCCCCCAAACAGGTGCAAGCTGTCTTGGAATGTGTGCTTATAATGAGAGGGTACAAAGAATTAGACTGGAAGACAGCTAAAGGAATGATGTCAGAGGCAAATTTCCTGCGATCCCTGATGGACATAAACTTTGATGGAATTACTTACAGCCAAGTGAAATCTATCCGAGGTAAGTAACTGACCTGTGTACTTGGAATGATTGCAGTAACTTGTTAATGTCATTAGCTGTGTCAGTGGCAATCCTTCTGGTGTTCTTTGGAAGGGTAGGATTCACTTTGTGCAAAGGGACAGCCATGTTTGGGGTGCTGCAGATGTTGTGCTGTTGGCATTACTGGATTTTTCAGAGTATAAACACCTTCTCTGTGTTACATCCAGTTTGTGCCTTAGCTAGGACCTCATACACTTTGGCTTAGAGCAGGCAAGAAACAAACAGGACAGCTGAGCAGGCCCCCTGTTTGCTTTTAGATACTCAGAAAGTAGCATTACAACCTCATCCACGTGGTTACAATTCGGATGTGATATGTACACAGTGGAAGAAGATGAGCTATATATAAAGCTTATTGGCCAAACTTTGCAGGTACTCCCAAAGTTGTAATCCATAGCTCCATTAAGAGGTGAATTTGATTCTTTCAACAAAATGGCATCTAACTTCTGTGGCGAAAATAAACCATGATACTGAGATATGCTTAACAACTCCTGTATGCACTCCTTTTTTGGAGAAAGAACTTGAGAAATCGCTAGCAGTATTTTTTTGTTATTGTTCTAGCCTGGTACCTTCATCTTAAGTTCAGAGTCTCTTTAATATTTTGACAAATGTTTCATATTGTCTGTCATATTGTTGCTCAATATTGCTGGTATGGAAACCTTATTTCTCTGAGGATTTCTGCACTATAATTAACTCACTTTCAATATTTTTGTTTTTGCCCATTTAGCTCTGTTAAAGAATCTTAATACTACTGCCACTGAAATGGAACTTGTTAGCAGAGCAGGCCTGGGAATGTTAAAGTTTGTTGAAGCAGTGATGAGCTACTGTGATGTAATTAGAGAAGTCAAGCCAAAGAGAGAGAAGGTAGAGTGTATGGATTCAAACTCTGAGGAGGACAAAACATGATTGTTATTAGAAAAATAACACATCAGTTTCACAGACAGCCCCATTTAAGAACTCTGAAGTGCTTAACAAGAGGTGTTTATAAATATTGCAGTAGGGGTGAGAAATGTGATATTCAGTGATAAACTGCTGTGTTTGTTGTGCTGTGATGCTGTGGTAGGGGTTCCCATCCACTCCATTGCATGAAGGAGGTGGAGGAATTTGGTCAGGTGGCATTTGGTAATCTAACATGGTTAGAAAAGCACAGTTTTTTAACTGTCTACTAAAAGCATACTTCAAAATGAATGGCATTTGGACAGAGTAGAGCTCAGTAGTACACAATATCCATGCCCCTTGAGCACAGACCTTTCTATTAATTTCTTTTTTTTTTTTTTTTTTTTATAAAGACTGGAAACTTAGCTGTGTTACCAAAGGAAATCTAATGTCCAGAAGATGATGTAGAGAAAATTTCTTCAAGAAAAGCTCTTTACATGCATCTAACCACTGATAAACTATATTCACTAGATGATGGGCCTCACAATTTTTGAGGTCATTGTTACTGAGTGGACAAACCTCCCTTTTTGTACAGGATACTAGTCTTGCAGACCTGCCAGGTATTGGTAGGACTGCTTACATATACATGCTTAATATAACTTAAGTGTTGAAAGATCTGGTTTAGGAGACTTATCTGCTTTGTAACTACAGTTTCAGACCATAATGTATATATTTAGGATGGGGGGAGGTGGGTGAAAAACTGTGCCAGTTATTTTGACTTACACTGTTTATTACCAGGATGCTTTAAAATAAATGAGATAGCCAAAAGAAATCCAAGAATTTAAGATTTCTCTCAAAAGCCTTTCTTTCCTCTGATACTCTTATATTTCCTTCTTAATGTAGGTGGCGAGGCTAGAACGGAATTATTACTTAAGTAAGCGGGAACTGGAAAAGATAAAGGCAGAGCTAGCTACAATTCAGGAAGAACTTAAAGCTTTGGGGGACAAATATCAAGAGGCAATAAAAGAAAAACAACAGTTACAAGAAGAAGCAGAGATTATGCAGCGGAGATTAGAAGCTGCTGACAAACTCATCTCTGGCTTGGGATCTGAGAACGAGAGGTAAATCTAGATTCAAAGAGGATCGCTCTTGACATTAGATGGGCATGTGCCAGGAATAAAATATATCAAACTGAGACATTTTTGGGAATGCCTCTTCCCATGATTTTTTTTTTTTCTGTGAAGAGTTAATATTAATTCTAACTAATGTTTATGAGACCTTGAAAAATACTAACAACAATTTTAATGCAGATGAGAAAGGTGAATTAAGATTAAAAGGGAGAAGGTTCAGACCAACTCAGTGTCTGATGCCATCACAATAATGAGAGAACTACTGACTGTAAGTTTCAGGGTCTGTCTCAATTTGCAGCTAAATTAGCAGCAGTTAATGTACATAATTCCCATCCCCCTGTTACAAACTCACCCAGGATTCCCTTATTTTTCTTTCAGGTGGGCAAAAGAATTAGAGGACTACAAAACACGGAAGTTGAATTTGCTTGGAGACTGTCTGCTCTGTGCTGCCTTTCTGAGCTATGAAGGAGCATTCAACTGGGAGTTTCGTAATGAAATGATTTATCAAATGTGGCAAGAAGATGTCCTCTCACGAGAGATCCCTCTCAGTCAACCATTTAGGCTAGAAAACCTTCTGACTAATGAAGTGGAGGTTAGCAGGTATGTCCAGTAAAGAAGTCCAATGACTACTGTATGTGAAATCATAAAGTGGGAGTCTGGATCTGAATCTGTAGCATAGAATTGGCATTGTGGATGGAAGTGCACAGCCATTCTAGGGAAGAGAGCATTTTCCTTTCATGCCTCAAAGATGGCAAGGAAGGAGACGTTTTTTTTTTTCCTGGTTAGCAGAGGCTATTTGCTATAACAGACCATTGTTCTTTATATTCCAAGGACATTCAGTGAACCTGCACGCATATAATACCTTTTTATATATACATATTTTTTTGTGAGTTACCTATAATATGTGTTCAACTCAAGGCCTAATAGGAGTCTTTTCATTGAATTCAGTGCATTTGGAAATAAACGCATGCCCAGGTAATCCATGTTTCAACTGCTGCAAGATTCCTCAGCAAATACAACAGTTGGTGTTTTGAGTGGTGTAGTTACAAATGACTCAGGCAATGAGTTAGTCCGAGTTTTGACGCTGCTCTTGCAATCCCATACGTTATATTGCTCTTGCAATCCCATACATTATATGTTTGCTTGTGTTTCTAATACTATGCTCAATGGATTGCATAATTTTACTGCCTACTGAAATGTCCTGCTCTCCACTCAAGTTTTCATTCCAGCTTACTCTTTGATCCATTGCCTTCCCAGGTGGGTTTCCCAAGGATTGCCTCCAGATGAGCTCTCCGTCCAGAATGGCATCCTGACAACATATGCAAGCCGCTTTCCACTCTGTATTGACCCACAACAACAGGCATTAAATTGGATTAAGAAGAAGGAAGAAAAAAATAACCTGAGGGTAAAGATAAATTTTTAACCTCTTTACTTGTTGTTTTAAAAGCTGCATCAATACTTGTTACCTTGAATGGGGAACAATTATGCAGTTATATAAAAACAAATGTGATGACTATTGTGTCTCTAAAATGGATAGCAAGTATCACTGTTCACATGACCTTCAAGTCCTTGGGGACGATTATTTTTTCAGGATCTTGGACAGCCTCAGTACAAGAAAAATAATATAACCAAAGTGCTGGTGTTGCTTGCGTTCTGTCTCAGCTCCAGGATGGAGTTCTGTACAACAGTAACGCAGTCAGAGGCATAGTTGGAATAATTCTTCAAATGGAAGTCACTCTCAACTGATTAGAAAAAGAGCATTTTTACTGTTCTGTACCAGTGTAGTTTATATCGTTTAAAGAGTAAAGGCAAAGAGCAACATAGAGCAATCTTCATTAGTGCTAGCAGCTATTGTAAAAATAACGATGTTCAGAAAATTGAATCAGTCCTGTTTGCATATCTTCCCATTATTCTCTTGCAGATGGCTTCCTTTAATGACCCAGATTTCCTTAAACAACTAGAACTTGCCATAAAGTATGGAAATCCTTTCTTGCTGCATGGTGTTGATGAATACATTGATCCTATGATAGACAATGTCTTAGAGAAGAATATCAAAGTTGCACAGGGGCGAACATTCATTGTCCTGGGCGACAAAGAGGTTGACTATGACAGTAATTTTAGGTTGTACCTGAACACCAAATTAGCAAACCCAAAGTATACTCCCTCTGTGTTTGGCAAAGCTATGGTTATCAATTATACAGGTAAGCAATAGTTTGTGTTTAGTAACAAAGTAGTGATTATGCTGTAGTGCAAGTTTAGGGCGTGTGTGGTTTTCTGAAATGACAACAAAACTCTGAAACTTCATAGTCTCCCTTATACTTGTCATCTAACTTAATATAAAATTCTTCTCACTTCTCTCTTTTAATTTGAAACGTAGCTAAAGATCTGTTCGTAGACCTGCCAGGTTAGGATGCATTGGTAGAATCAATATATACAATTACTAACCAGGTCACTCAGTTGTATTGCTGTAGTTTTATGAGATGATTAAGATGAAATTAACTGTCTAAAGGCTGTCCTTATTTAAAACAAAACAAACAAAACAAACAAACAAAAACCTGTGTGCTGCGTTCTATCTGTAGTTACACTAA
This sequence comes from Netta rufina, assembly GCF_964035555.1. NCBI lineage: Eukaryota > Metazoa > Chordata > Aves > Anseriformes > Anatidae > Netta > Netta rufina. The sequence goes on along the minus strand of NC_140141.1, from coordinate 12,368,580 downwards.
AAGGTCTAGAGGATCAGTTGCTCAGTGTCATTACGGGTTTTGAAAGAAGGGAATTGGAAGAACAGAGAGAACATCTCATCCAGGAGACAAGTGACAACAGAAACTTGTTGAAAGATTTGGAAGACTCTCTCCTTCGGGAGCTGACATCTTCCACAGGAAACATGTTGGACAACTTAGACTTGGTGCAAACCCTGGAAGAGACGAAATGCAAAGCTACTGAGGTACCAACTCTGTTTTTTTTTGGGAGAAGGATATTTGCTTATAGGACTTCTTTCATTTTCATTGTGCTTCATCTTCTTTCATCCTTGAAGCTAGGAACTAGGTTGAAAGCAATGAAGAAATCTTACAAGTTTGTTGCATCTTTCAGTATTGGGCAGTATGTTTTTGCATCCAAGAAACAAATCCTACCTTCAGGAAAGTCCTTATAAGGACCAAAGTAATGGTTCTTTACAGTTCTAAGTCAAAGGGTTTGTGATGTATTTGTTTCAGAGCTGAAAGAATCTCCATCTTGGATTGTATCAGATCTGAAATGAAAAATTAAGATATTTGTTATTCAGAGAGGATATTGAATCTCTGTCCTTGGAGGTTTGCACCACTAGAGCAGGTCAGCTGGGCAAAACCACAGCTGACCTGATCTAGTGGTAGTGATAGTCCAGTACTGTGCAGAAAGTTGGACTAAACATCCCCAGAGGGTTTGTCCCACACTATTTCCATGATTCTGTGTTAAACTTTGTCTTTACTTTCCATAATAATACAAGGTGGGATGTTTATTCTAACCTTTGATTTTTACAGTTCATACTTCTTTAGGGTTACTTGCCCAGATTCTGAATATAGTCAACAGAGAGGCACTGGTAGGGCATGATTCTTTTCACATAGTTCAGATGTCTACAGTTGGATGGGGACTTTGCCTCATCAGTATCTTTTTTACTCCTCAGACTATAAGGGGACATGCAAGATAACTAGCTCTTATTTCTTCACAAAGCCCTGTTTGCCTTCTAAGAGAAATTTTGGTACAGTGTTTAAAGATGACTTGCATTTTTACATAAATATAGTCTTTTTAAAAGTAAGTTAATATATGGACGTTACTAGTCTTTAGTATCTTGCCTCCTGATGTTCATATGGTTTTAATGCATGCCATTACACGCAGTATTTTTAGGTCCTAAATGTTCGCCATTATTGTTTCAACATGGCTTAGCCACAGAATAGCTTTGCTTATTGTGACATGTTATATATACTATGGACCCATGTGTTAATTACTTGTGCATAATATCTATGTATGGCTAGGTGATTGAAAAACTTAATCTGGCTGCGACAACGGCAGTGGATATTGATCGACTTCGAGATGGCTACAGACCAGCTGCCAGGAGGGGAGCCATTTTATTCTCCGTTTTGTCTGAAATGTCTGTTGTCAACATCATGTATCAGTACTCCCTGGTCTCCTTCTTAGATGTTTTTGGATTCTCTCTTCGGAAATCCATGCCCAGTCCCATTCTTCTGAAGAGGTTAGAAAACATCATGGATGCATTGACTTTGAACACCTATAACTATGGCTGCACAGGTTAGTGCAATTTAGTGATACTGTGGTGTTCAAATGCTTGGTAAAACCATGCTTTCAGTTGGTTTACATTGGAGGCAAATTACCAAACACATTCACTACTGTTCAGATCTCAGCATTGTTCCTGGTTTATTCTTACTACTTCTATTTCTGTTTGAAGAAACTATGCATGTTACAAATATAACCTAAAAAAATGCTTTAATTAATGGATTTACAAATGGCAAATTGTTGTTATGGATCTTGCATTCCTGGATATTTCTCACAGATGCCATTTTGATTCCAAACATGTAGCTGGTCCATACTTCTGTAAGCCTGACCCAAAGCCCTGTCTTTGATCACCCAGGTCTTTGTGGGGTGACCAGATGCAGAATGTAGATTTAAAGGTTGCTCCCGTTCCACGTTTTAGCACCATATTTTTGAAAATATTCTCATTTTAATGCAGGCTTGTTTGAGAAGCACAAGTTATTATTCTCCTTTAATATGACTATCAAGATAGAGCAAGCTGATGACAATGTTCCACAAGAAGAACTTGACTTCTTTTTAAAAGGTAACATGAATATATATATATATATATATATATATATATATAAATGTATAGCTATATGTGGTGATAGCTAGATCTTTCAAAGATAGATTTTGTCTAGATATGATCTGCTGTGAGAGCTAGAACCTGAAGTCAGCTGAAATAAGTTGGTTTACACAAACTGTGGATTTTTACTTTGTTGTTGTTGTTGTTTTAGAATTTGTTAAACAGTGAAGAGGCTAATCTGTTTTCACTTACAGTTATTGACAAATCTTGTATTAGCCATGGACAATTAGAATGTTACCTGAGCAAATAATGTCTTGTTACTTTCTAACTTTTTATAATTAATTTTAGAAATGGTTGAGAAGATACACCTTCGGCTTTTGCAAGCACTTGTGAAATGGCATATTTACTTTAGCAGACCAGTTTAATCTTATAGTGCTTCCAGAGACAAATTTCCAAATGGTTCCTCTGTGCAGTGGGACTGTATGTGTGGTCATATATTGGAGAATTTATGCCATGGACAGTCACTCTGGTTTCTGAATATGACTAGGCAATATTTCCCTGGAGAAGAGTACACGAAAGAAACCGTTCGCTTGGCTTCCAGATCAAGGCTGGGAAGACCTAATTCGCTTGTCTGAACTATTTCCTGAGCAATTTGAATCTCTTCCAGATGATGTGGAAAAAAATCCAGATGTATGGAAAAATGTACGTGCTTTTCTGCAATCCTGTTCTCTCTCCTTGTTTTTCTTCTGGAATTAAATGTTCAAGTATGATGCAATGTGCCATAGGACTCTGTAGGAGGCATGTCACCGCTGGCTTTTTCTGTCAAGGCCTTCCTTTTCTTCTTGAACTCAGTGATTGGCTTATTTCCAGAAGAATTAAGGCTCTTATTTAAATGGCACCCCCCCCCCCAGTATTGTCTCTGATATATTGTACGTATTTTCCAGTCAAATGCCTTAGATGAGTTCTTTACCCCATTCGAGTCAGTGGAATTTTTGCTGTTGGATATCAACAGTCAATATTTCGCTGTTGTTTTTGTACAGCTAAATTGTACTTTGATCTTCTTGTGGCAATGAGTTTTATAGGCTAGTTACAAGCAAAGGCTTTCCTTTGTTCTGCCTTCAGTTTCATTCCATGTCTTCTTGCTTTATAAGAATCTTTCTGTAAGCAATCTGCTAATACTGTTTGTTGCTGTTTTCTATATCTTAAGAGAATTACTCGTCATATAATTAAAGTACAGATGTGTTTTTGGACTTGAATGCTTTATGCTGTAAAATCTTTCAATATGTTTTTTCAGCTGGTTGACTTTCTTCTTTGTTCTCTTTGAGTATCTTAGCCCTTCCTCAATCAAATAGCTTTGCTCTGCTTTTCCTAGTAATTTCATTGATAGATCCATTTGATCCATCTGCATTGTCTCCCACCTTTTCTTGCCAGTGGTATGACACAGATGCTCTGGAGCAGATGCCATTCCCCATGCAGTACCAAAACAATCTCTCAGGCTTTCAGAAACTCCTACTTTTGCGATGTTTCCGAGTGGATCGGGTATATCGGGCAGTAACAAACTATGTTACTCTGACAATGAGTGAGAAGTAAGTCAACTTGTTTTAAATTAGAATACTACTGTTAAGGTATTTCACACAGAACTGGAGTTGTACTCAGTTATGTAACTGGTTTGTATACTTTGTCTAAACAGTAGAGCATGTTTTGTCTCTGTTCCATTTCTATGTAGTCTGCTATGGATGTTGATGTCTGTGTAAGAGTCATCTTTTACACATGATGGCTACTTTTTTGTAGAGCAGCTTATGGTGCTTCTTTTCCTACCAGGTATGTGCAGCCCCCTGTGATCAGCTTTGAAGCTATCTTTGAGCAGAGCAGTCCCCACTCACCAGTTGTTTTTATCTTAAGTCCTGGCTCTGATCCCATTAGTGACCTCATGAAACTGGCTGAGAGGACAGGCTTCGGAGGGGACAGACTGAAATTTCTAGCCATGGGACAAGGCCAGGAAAAGGTAGGTTCAGTGGGAGGTTGAGACATTCTGTGGGCAGTGAGTTAGTGTGAGAATGGCATATCATGCTGTTATTGTCATGGGCCTGGCCAAATTTCCTTTCCAAAGGCCTGCTCCATTTAAAATGGAGTTTCTTTGTGCTTCAGACATAGTGTACAATATGCCAGCCTGGGAATAATGCTTTCCTGTAATGTGAGCGAGAGCATTTGGCTGTTAGGCTGATTTTATGGGTTTGGTTAGGCTACATTCAGAATTAGGTTTTCATGTTAGAAAATAGTTGAGCTGAAAAGACATTGCTCTGCAGCCTTTCAAAGGTTAATCGGTGACCCTGTCTTTGTGTAAGGACATGAGCTGATTGGAAAACAGTGTTCGTTACCAAAAACAGGATCCTGCTGCTCTTTCTGTCTTTCTTGTAGCTTTCTTTTTTGGTTGTGGTCACAGCTTAGCAGCTGACTGAATTTGCTGTGTTTTTGGTCAGTGGGAGAGTTCCAATTAGCTTTGTTTAGACACCACTTCCTAGGCTCTGATCACCTGCTAGCAGGAAGAAATCTGTTGCACTAACCCATTAGAGCTGGTTTGCTTGCAGGATAAAGGGAGAGTTACTAACAGATGGTCCTTTCTTTCTCTCAAGATTGCTCTGCAGATGCTGGAGAACGTGGCAGTTAGTGGAGAGTGGCTGATGTTGCAGAACTGTCACCTTTTGGTGAGGTGGCTTGTCACTCTGGAAAAGGCCCTGGAGAAAATTACAAAACCTCACCCAGACTTTCGCCTCTGGCTGACTACCGACCCTACCGAGGGCTTTCCAATTGGAATATTGCAGAAGTCATTAAAGGTACTGTGCAATGGGGAAACCCCAGTCAGGAAGACATGGCCCGCGTATTCAGCAAAACAGAGGGGCTTTGGGAGGAGCATGACCTGAATGTAGGATGTTGACTTGGGCTGTATGGCTTTTTGTCTTCATAAGCCAAATACATTCTTCATCATCCTGTTTATCTTCTGGTGATTTTTTTTTTTTTCTTTTGGGTAAAAGCTGTTCAGCATATTTTTTCCTGAAGCAGTTATTTCAGAGTCGAGGTTTGTGAGTAAACCTGGAGATGTGACAAATGCTCTTCAGACTGAAATGCTGCCACAAGTATATCAAGTCAGAAATAATCCTGTCAGTCCCAGATGCTGAAGTACAGAACTGAGGTCTGTGCCTAGCCTGGCAATAGTACCAGCGGAGCAGACGCTGTAATAGGATAATGGTTTCCAGCTGCTAGTTCACAAGCAAGCTGAGCTGATTATTTTGAAGGCGCAAGCCATGATGCTGTCCTAATGTTCTTTTCTGTGGCTGCTTTATTTCTGTTGTGGTGAACCACTCCTGTAAACATAATAACTGTATTTCACAGATCTGAAGGCAGTGGTATAACAGATCCACCCAATATGTGCTCTAGTGTATCAATGACAGGTCTAGAGTATTCATCTCCAGCAGTGCCTAATTCTGCAGTGGGGGAGAAGTGAGCATGAACATATCTTTGATTTATGACTGCAGATACGCACTTTGTAGGTCTAGCCATGTGCAGTGAGATCAAAGGTTTTATAGCACTTTGAAAATGTTGCCAGGAAGCTGGCTCTGCCTTCATTTGATCACCAGTAAAGACATGTTAGAGACTGTTAAGCCGTTTTACTATTGTGATATGTAGGACACAGCAAAATGTATATAGTACTGGTAATATTTCAGTAAATTTGATCTTCAAGTATGATAAAATATTGATGTCTTTCCAGTAACATGGCTATTTCTAAAATAATATTAAGTTTCTCTTTACATATGTATTTTTACCTTGATGTACTTAAAAGGTCAGTTTCATGTCTTTATATAAGAAAAAATCCCATATTGATATGAATTCAGGAAGCTGATCTTTTTTTTTTTTTTTTTTTCACGTTTGCATTGTGTAACTTACTTAGAGAATGTGATGCATTTGCTGTTTATTTTCCTGAGGCAATTCAGTAATTGATGGCTTCCCTGATTATTTTCATAGGTTGTAACAGAACCACCTAATGGTCTGAAGCCAAATATGCAAGCCACCTACTTCAAAATTCCCCAAGAAGCCTTAGAGCAATGCCCACATCCTGCCTTTAAATCCTTAGTCTATGTCTTGGCATTTTTCCATGCTGTGGTTCAGGAGAGAAGGAAATTTGGGAAGATTGGGTGGAACGTTCCATATGACTTTAATGAATCCGATTTCCAGGTAAGAAAATAGTGACAATAGCTCCTATATTTTTGACTTGCTCAAATTATTTTTGAAAACGATATATCCAGATTTAATCCTTTTTCACAGTAACATTTTGCCTCTCCCTTTTCCTTTTTTTCTTCTGCTGCTGTGGACTCATGTAGACTCACCATCTTCTATAACATCAATTTCGGCCACTAAAGATCGGATTCCCAGTCCTTCATTATTATCTTGCCTCCCTTGCGGGCTTCCTTTCTTAACAAGATGTACATTTAACTTTCTAATTCTTTGAGGAAGAAACTACTGTTAGTTTTCAAACAAGAACTATGTGAAGTAAAATCTATGGACTTGTATAGATGATTTATGAATCTTATCTCGCACATTTAAAAAACTTTATTAGGTCTGCATGGAAATTCTTAACACATACTTGACGAAAGCTTTCCAGCAAAATGATGATAAAATCCCGTGGAGCAGTCTCAAGTATCTTATTGGTGAGGTGAGTGCCTACAATGTCACTAAGCAACATGGGTGGCTAAAGAACCCTGACAAATGAAGCTTCCTTTCTGTATGAGCTGCATCATAAAGTAAAGCTGGTTGAGAATCTCTCCTGGGTGGTTGTCTCACTGCCTGAATGAAACAGGGCCATTGTGTTTAACTGCACAACAGGGGAGTTATGGGGCTTAATTAATTTGGAGTGAAAGAGCCCTTGGGATCCTCTGATGAAAGGTACTGAATGGCACAGCGTTACAGTATTAGTAGTACAGTGGAGTACTGCTGATGTGAGCTGTACGAACGGGTATTTCTAGAGCTCTTGCAGTGCTGTACGTGGTATGCGCTGTGTAGCAGCTGGCCAATTCAAAGTCAAGGACATCTTACAAGATGTTATTTTGCAGCATTTAATCACAACTGAGATATTATCTAAGGGAGTTCCTGTTACACATAGATCACCAAGACTGGCTATTACAAGTGGGCTGGAGCAGTTACCGGACTGAGTCAAACACTTCATGTGTTCCCCTTGAGAGGGAGCTAGAGAAGCCTTGAAGGGAAACAGCATTAATCATCCAGTCACTGCAGCAGCCAGTCACTGCAGCAGGAAGTCCTTTGGACCTTTCAGTGATTTTATTTTTTAAACTGTATTTGCTGCCCCAAAAGCCAGTGGTGTATTAGTATTATTATTTCTAGGTCATGTATGGTGGACGTGCAATTGATAGCTTCGATCGTCGCATTCTGACTGTCTATATGGATGAGTACCTTGGTGATTTCATATTTGACACATTCCAAACCTTTCATTTTTATAAAGATGATAAGGTTAATTATAAGATTCCACGAGGGATTGTAAAAGATGACTTTGTTGGTAAGCAATGCTTTTCCTGGACTTAAGTTAGCATTAGAAATAAATAAGGCTACTTACAGTATTCCTGCTCTTCCCATGGCCAGTGTTGGACATGAGAAATCGGAAGTAACTTCAGGCGTAGTATTTGTACATGTTGCAAAGTTATAATCCACAGCTGATAATGCTTTTGCCTCATATGAGCAGGCCCTCTTAACATGTGAGCTTACCAGCCAGCTCTTCACAGTTCTTAAAAACTCCAACAAACCCTCCCCAGATAAACAGCATGTTTGAAATGTGGTACCTTTCCATGGTGGGGAGGGTGTGGCTGTCTCTGTATTTCATGCTCTAAAATGTTTATTCAGTCCTTGCAGTATTTCAAAATCAGCTATAGCATTTCATTTTTTTCAATCATAACAATAACAAAAACCACTCATGGAATTCTCTACAGCATTCTTTCGGTCTGGTAGCTGTGGCTTAATATATGGTATATTTATGAAACATGTTTTTGTATTGCAGAAGCGATAGAATCTCTGCCACTTGCTAATACACCAGAGGTGTTTGGGCTTCATGCAAACGCTGAGATTGGGTATTACACAGAGGCAGTTCGTGATCTATGGTCTCATCTCCTTGAGCTGCAGCCTCAGACAGGTACATTCACCATCGCTTTGGACTGTTTCCATGAATAGGAACTAAGGTGGTGAGCTCTGTGCTAAGAGACTGCAATGCCAACCATGCCCCTGCCCACTTCAGGGGGTCTGGGGCCTGGCATGGACGCTGCAGCCAGTAGCGCTGCCTGCACCCTGCACGTTGCCACAGGCTGGCACGCAGAGGTTTCTGTGGCTACACAGGTTAGTGTTTGCCTGCCAGCACAATGTGTAGTGGCCTCGTGGAACAGAGGTGGCAAAACAGCAGGGACTGGGAAGCAAGCAAAGCAGCTGAACTGCTTAGTCCTGCCAGCATGGAAATTGTTCAGCATGTGCCCAGAGGCACAGTTTGAGGCATGTGGGAAGTCTTCTAGTGCAAATGTCAGTGCCACAGGGACTGGGCAAAGAATTTGGTGCCAAAAGGTGAGTCAGCCCTCAAAATGGTCTTAGAGAATAACAGGAGGGATAATTTATTCTGATTTAGTCTCACTAAACCATTTTTGTTTCAGGTGAATCTGGTACAGGAATTAGTCGAGATGAATATATTGCACATGTTGCTAAGGATATAGAAAGCAAGATACCACAAGTATTTGATCTTGCCCAGATACGAAAAGGTTTTGGACTAGACATATCCCCTACAACTGTGGTGCTGTTGCAGGAACTGGAACGTTTTAATAAGCTGATCATTCGCATGGCAAAGTCACTGGCTGAACTACAGCGGGTACGTAAGAGCACAGCTACTGGGTGAAATCAGTTGGGTTTTAACTGCGCCCATTCAGGCACTCAGGACTCTCACTGTCTTTCCAGGCCTTGTCTGGGGAAGTTGGAATGAGCAGTGAACTGGACGATGTGGCTCGGGCTCTCTTTAATGGGCAGATTCCTGGAATCTGGCGGCGGCTGGCCCCTGACACCCTAAAAACACTTGGAAATTGGATCATTTTCTTTAGAGCTAGGTATAACCAGTACACCAGCTGGGTGAGTAAGACATTCTAGATAAAGTTCTCTTTTTTGTTAACCTGCATGATATGCTGTGCAAGTTAGTGCTGGGGTGCAGAAGTCATTGAAACCACGCTGCTTTAAATAAGTTACTTGAACTAATGTCAATTACTACATAAAACGAGACTGATTCATTGTACAACAGTGGAGTTAAGGAAGCCTGGCCCCTCGCTTTAAACTGGTTGGCCTCTGAGTTGAGTGAGGTGGTAGGAGAAGAGAACAAGTGCTGCAGGTTGTCTTCTTGGACTGATTGCAGGTTAATGAGTGTGAACCAAAGGTGATGTGGCTCTCAGGCCTGCACATTCCAGAATCGTACCTGACAGCTCTTGTTCAGGCCACCTGCAGGAAGAACAGGTGGCCCTTGGATCACTCCACCCTCTACACTGAGGTGACTAAATACAGGACTGCAGAAGACATCACTGAAGGGTCTATACAAGGTAAGTGGTTTTATGATCATTTGAAGAGAAAAAAAAGCAGTTAATTGGGGCCAGAGGGGTGAGGGAGAGAAATTGCTTGGCCTACTGAATGGAATTATTTAGATCATACCTCTGCAGACAATGTGCATGGTTATGGTTTTAACAGTCCGCGTGATTACAAGCTGGAAATCAGCTAGGTTCAGGTTCCTGCTTTGCTGCTGAGCAAGTGTATACACAAATGATGATCTTTCTTCAGCTTCTTTCACGCACACCTGTATATTTCTTCAACTTCCAGCCTCTCCTTGTCTCTCTCTTATATCTCTGTATGTATTTTCTTAATGGGAAAAGCATTATAAACTTGCTAAGACTAAGTAAAAATGCATTTACACGGCAAATAATGTATTTAAGCAAAAAAAAAAAAAAAAAAGTAAATATAACTGTGTTGTATTACGTATTGTGTATATATATCTCTTAGAAATGCCAGTGTTCTAATTACTAAATGCAACAACCTCTGGCTAGAGGTCCAGGTAAGCAACTCTTTTTGAGTATCATACCTGACTGGAAACAGAGAAGAAAAATCTGTTTTTTTGCCAAATATAGCTATCAGTTAACAACAACAAAAAAAGGTCACGTCAAGCCTAGATTATTCTGTATTTACCAAAATTTCAACAAAAATGCTTGGTATTAGAACAACTCTGTCCAAACCCACACCTTTTGTCAGCATGAGCTAACCTTCAGTCCCACAAGAGTGAACAAGTTCTCTCATAACTTGGCTATTACGTGAGCAAATACCAAGGGTGGTATCCACTGTGGGGAAGAAAACTGGTAGGAAATTGGTATTTATTCCTGTTTATCACATATAATGCAGCTGAGCCAATTTTAATTTGAAAATGTTTTTTTAAACCCACAGCTCACAGCTGTGCTATACAGACAGACACCACAGGTAAATATACCTCTGTGTAGATGCAGTTTGAAAGGATAAGTTTTGTCATCACTGTATTAATGCCAAGGAGATCCACTGTAGGAATAACGTTGCCTTAAACAGTGTTTTTTAGTGGCCTGACTTACACAAGATGTCGCGTTTCTGCCTTTACAGGTTGCTTTGTTTCTGGCCTGTTTCTGGAAGGAGCAGACTGGGACATAGAGAACAGCTGCCTTACAAAAAGCAAGCCCGGAGTGCTGGTGGTGGAGTTACCCATTCTGAAGATAATCCCCATTGAAGCGCACAGGCTCAAACTCCAGGTACTTTTCCTCTGGGGACACTGGGATACATTTGTTTATCACCTTCTTCCTATTTTTAAATCTCAGTAGCTGCTGGTCATTTCCCTCTTAGCACAACCAGAACTACCACTAGCATTTTAGAGTATGCAGTGTGAAACTTCTCCTTACAGAAACAGAATGAGTGAATTTCTGAAGTCAACCATCTCTCATAGAGGCTCCTCTTGTTTCCACTTTCATGCACTTTGAGAACTATTCAGTGTCTTCCTTTTCCTCCACCCTCTTCTAGAATACCCTCCGGACACCAGTGTACACCACCTCCATGAGAAGGAACGCGATGGGCGTTGGCCTTGTTTTTGAAGCTGATCTTTACACCACAAGGCACATTTCCCATTGGGTGCTTCAAGGTGTTTGTCTCACTTTGAATGCAGATTGATAGCTTGAAGTTAGGCACTAGATTTTTCTCATAGAATTCACTGCTTTAGGGAGGGAAGTTAAAAACAAAACAAACAACAAAGAGGCAAAGATTCACCACCCTGGGTAGGGTAGTGTTCGCTTAGGTGTACTTGACCTTAAATAGTATGTTACAACTAAGCTAGTAGTCTCAATAAACACATTTGAAAAGGAAGTGTTTTTCATCATTTGCATTTTGTTTTAGAAACGCTCTGAGTTGCTGTGTATAGATATAGGAAAGATGTAGTAAGTTTGTCACACACACACAAAGACTAAGGTTTGCCTGTATGGTTGTAAGAAACATTTTTAATTGCCCAAAGCATCGCTTCTGCTGTGTTTAGAAGCGATGCCTTCCATCGGCCTTGAACAAGTGGCAGGGTAGTTCACTCATACAATAGATAGCCATCATAATATGGCAACAACAACCAAAAAAACCCAAAACCGAAACCACTGCTGGGTAATGCAATACACTTAGACGTGGTAAACCCTGGAATAACAAGCTGTCTTTAACCAATCATTTTTCAGGAACACAGCCTTCTCCCTGTCCCTCCCCACAATTCATGAAACAAATCCTACCACACAACTGACAAGGCACAACACTGACGAGTGTTTCTTGGGCTTTAAACTAGCAAGTGACTGAATTGTGAAGGTGCACAGGCAGACGACACGGGAGGCCTTAGGGCTAGTGGACATTCAAATCCTCTCTGACTGGCAACAACCCTGCTGTAAGTTATACGTTACACAGGAAATTTAGCATTACCACAATTAGGAAGAACAGCTGTCTTCATCCTGCCAGTGCCTTTTTTTTTTTTTTTTAAGGGAAGCTGACAAATAGTTGTTATCCAAGGCTCCCGAAGGAAACACACACCAACACACAGCTGCAGAAAAAGCTTAAGGGGTTAAGACTACAGCTGGCAAGAGGAAGGAAAGAGGGCAGGCAGGAATCCTTCACCAGGTTTCACAAAGGTTACGTGTTCCAAGTTTTTGAAGGCACATCATAAGCTTTAGCAGCATTTGGGAGCCATTTTTTCTTGCTTGTCCTACTCAGAGGCTGCAGACAAGAGTGAAGCAGAGGTGAGCTGGAGGTGCTGATCAGAATTTAAGGAAAAAAACTGTCAGATTTGTGCTCCCATTCAGAATTACATACTCACACTGCTCTCAGTATGCCTTTCTTTCCTAGAAAAAAAGAACAAACATAAAAATCAAGTAGTCTAACAGAGACATTGGGGCTACCTGTTGCTAACTAGGCAGGAGTAGGGGAACCAGGACAAGTACAAGGCAACCGTGTCCCAGTTGGCTGAGATAAAACTCGAGGATGCCAGGTTCTCCTCTTGTATGAATTGGTTAACTCAGTTACATTTCAAACTAAATGCACACATTTTAAAGGGACAGCATGGGCTTCTAATAGCTTAGAAGCCCATGCTGTCTGATGATACCCAGAACAAGTCTATGGTTTTCAGGAAACAAAAATAATCCCTTTATAAAAAAAAAAAAAAAAAGTGCAGGTTAGAGCATAAGGAACCATTCCCATATTGGATAGTCGGTTACATTTGCTCCCTGAAAAAGGAGCTCTGAGCCAGTATGGAAGGTGCCACAAGTGCAGTGTACAGACTAGTGTAAAACGTGCAATGAAGCCATTCAATTTAAAAATAAAAATTAAAGAAGTGTTCTTACTCTTTCTGTGAGAACCATTAACCATTGAAAAAGAGTGCTTTAGCCTCTCCTTCCCCCTTTTTTTTTTTTTTTTTTTTTTTTACTTAAAGCCACAAACCAAAGTATTTAAGACTAATAAGTAATACTTGCTGGGACTCTCAGGATTTTTGAGCCAGAGAAACTATGAACACAATTTGCAACCAAAAGCCTATGAAGGTAAAAAGTCCTTAGTGCCTTTTGAAGTATAGCTGCAGCTGCATAATGTTCAATGCTACCATGAGAAAAGGCTTTGTCATGGAAGTTAATGTTTGTGTACGAATTGCTAGATACACAGTGGAGACAAAAGACCTGTTGCTATTTTAAATGCTAACAGCCATTACCTATTGCTGCAGGGTTAGAGCTAAGTTTGTTTTCATTAACATTAATAACACAGCCTGCAGCCTGTGCCTTTGTCCACATGTGTAGTTACCATAAATGGAGCAGTGCTCAGAAGCAAGCGGTCAGGTACCCCTGATTTGGCCACAGCATTTAGTAGTTATATGCCTTGCCATATGAACACAGTCCTATTAGGGTTCATTAGAGGAGAATAATCTATTAATGATGTATCTGGAAGAAGTTTGGCATGCATGGGGCATCAAAAGAAACTTTACTGCAGGTGCTATTTATCCTATAGGATCACAGTGCATAAACAGCAACAGAATAGAGCAAGTGATTTTACTTAAACAGTTCTGTCTGTCCCTGAGTGCTTTCTGACCACTTTGCTTCCATTGACCTGATCCACTGCCAGCGTTTCAACCTCCGGCTGAGGCTGAGACGGCGCGACGTGGTGGATGCGATGCGCCACCCCAATGTGTGCCTTGTGTGGCTTCTCTCGGGCCGGACTGTGTGATTCACCGGATGCTCGATCTGAAGCAATTGGTGGAATAACCAACGGCCTCTCCTTGATAAGGTGGACCTCTGCCGTTTCTCTGGCCAACAAAAACGGAGTGGGATCAGGCATGGCATCCACAGGCTCTCTTAGCAGCAGCTTCCGGCTATCCGATCCTATTCTGTAGGCCTCTTCAAACTCAGGGTTGAGTGGTGTTGACAGGCTCTTCTTCATTCTGCGTCGTGGAGTCTCAGGCAGTTTGTCTTTGGGAGGGGCTGGCTTATAGTTGGACAACACTGGACTGCCAGAAGGGGTCCCCTCTGAAGTCCCACTGGAACTCAGCAGCTTCTTCTTAGTAGCGTGCAGTTGAGAAGTTAAATAAGCAATAGTGCTTGCTCTCTGCTCCAGTTCACTTGACAGCATATTGAGCTTATGGCTTTTCATTTTTAGCTCTTCCAAATACTTCTTTTCTCTTTCTTTAATAGTGTTTTCCAGCACCATTATCATTGCATTCTTTTGTTCCAGTTCTTTCAATAATTCATTGTTTTCAGCCTCTTTGCTTTTCAGTTGAGCTTCAAGATCTTCACACTTTCTTTTGAGTTCATCACTTCTTGAACTACCATTTTCTAGAAGAACAGGAAAATCAGAAGTGTTTCAAGTTAATGATAGTCATTAAGTAAAACAGTGGAGCAGGGTTCCTTTTGACAATTCAAACCCATAAGACCCCAAAGGCTAACTTGTGCAAATGCTGTAAGAATCACTTTATCTTCAGAAGCACTGGGATGGCTCTTACAGAAGAGATGAAGAGCTACTGCCACTCACCACAGTTTAAAAGAAAGTGAAGCATCTTTACTTGGTGTCAACAGCTCATTGAGGTAAATGGGGATTACAGAAACCATGCTTGCTATACTTGCTCAGAATTAGAGCCATTTTGCAAACTGGCTGGTCATTAAGAGGCTCTTCTCTCACAGCAAGCACCGCGGTGGCTGGTGAGCAGGCCGGAACAGCTGTCCCAGCTCACCAGGAAGACATGCCCAGGCTTTAGCTTTGGTCCCCCATGGACAGCGGAAGCCTGTGACTGTAGGCAGAGATGTTCCTCTTCACAGTTGTAGAAGTCTCTCTGGGGATGAGGTGTCTGAGCCTGGCTGCCTCCTTTTCACAAGAACACGCCACCCTGTACACCAGGGGATCTTGCACTGTGGGCATGCCCTACAGGCTGACCCCATCTCCGCACCTGTGCCCTCACAGCACACATGGGGCATGTGGGGTGATTTTGTCACTCTTTAGTTTTTACAGATGGACAGCTTTCCAACTGTTTAGCAGGGACCTTCAGCCCCAAATTCTCCAATAACAAGCACTCTAGTCACAGAACTTTCAACTATATATTGTTAGACATTGTCCCCTCCACAGTGGATAATGTCTATGTCTGTCACAGCACCAACACACCGGCATTACTAACAGACCACCTACTCTAAAAATAAATATGGTTATTTACTCCATAAATACCCATATTTACTCCATAAATAACCATAACTCTGGAAAGTAGAAAGCTCCTCTGGTATCTTTTGAATCTGTAGAGTCAACATCCCATACGCAAAGTATTCTCAGCTACTTGTAATGGAGAAAGTAAAACATTAAGAAACATGAGGCAGTTGAACATGAACAGTAAATGAATAATGTTAGGTATTCCTTACCTGACAAATCTGAAGTCTTTACAGTCAGCTCATAGGTTAAATCTGAAGAGGAAAAAAAGTTGTTTAGCTTTCTTTGTTAGAACAACAACAAATAAACCACTTGGTGAGCATGTTTACAGTAACAGGAGATCCACTGCAAAAGATCAAATCTGTAAAAAAACAAACAAAAAAAAACAACAAACACAAAACAACCCAGCCACAGAACAATCCCATGACAGTTTTTTTTTTTTAAAAGGTAGATCTTTGCTTACTGACCACACTGTCATGCCCTGAAATACACACACCCTAACTATACCCCAATGGGGGGCTCTGTTGCAGAGGCTTCACTGCTAAAATAGGAAACAGTTACCCCATTCTTGTGAAGAGAGTCAAGCACTGACCCAGCGTATCAGCACGCTTTCTAGTTACCTGTGCAGTGCTGCTGCAGGCGTCGAATCTCCGCGTGCAGGCCTTTCAGTGTGTTGGCGTGCTCTCGCTGGAGAAAGAGTAGATTCTTCTGGGCACTGTGTAGCTGGTTCTCCAGGTTTGAAGTTGCCATCCTGGCATGCAGTCGCTCTGTCAGTAAACAGATGTAGAATGGTAACACGCAGTTATCTTGCGGATATAAAGATCCTCACTACAACAAGAATCAACAGAAATAATTGAATTATACTATTAACAAACTGATATGCGAGCAAGCAAATGCCCCAGAAGCGCAAGTGTTTTTCTGTTTCATGACTGTTTCATTGAGTAGTGCTCTTGGTTCATAGAAAGCCTAATTTAACTCCAGGCCAGAGCAGCACAGGGAACTCATTTGTTTGGAGTTAACACATTTAAAGGATTAACTTCAGACAAAGTCACTAATCCTGTTACAAGATATAAGTGGAGTTCTGAGAAATGGGCTAGTATGTCCCTCTGTCTGGTTGGGTGTTCTCCATGTACCTCCTGGGTTACAGGACTCATTAACATCTCTGGACAATAAAGAGGAAGAAAGGACTAAACTACATCATCACTAAAGAGAAATGCAAAGTAAGGAGCCCTTAACATGCAGCTGAGCCCAGCAGCGTGCATGCATGTGGCTGCTCGGGGGCACCTTAGCTGAAAAGTGCACACTGGAAGGGGGAGGAGAGCGCTCTGGCTGCTGCTGCATTTCAGCTGCACTACAGCACGGATGCTGGCCCCATGGCACTGCAGCCTGGTGTCCCACACAGGCCCCAGTGACACTGCAGTGAGGCTGTGGAAAAGCACAATGTCCCATTTAAAGACAAAACAAGCAGATATTTGTTGCTGAGTTTATGAGTAAACGGAAAACTCTTACACCACTGGTGTTTCCTCGCAAAGCAGTCTCATAAAACTAGGCCCCTGGCCACAGCAGCGCTCAGATTCAAATAAAGGCAGAAATTGTTTGCAGTGCGATGCTGGGAAGCATCTTTGAAGACCCCTGCTGTGTTACTACTGCTCCTTGTAAGGCAACAATGGTTTTAAAACATTGTATACCCACAGGCCAAACAACAGAGAAACACCTGTCTAGTAGAACTGGAGACACAGACTCACAAATGAATTCTCTGATAAAAGGTATAAGTGCCTCCTCATACAAGGTGCAGCCAGATGCTTCCCTGGGGCTCCCTCTGTGACATCTGAAGAGTACCTGGTGAGCTGCGGTGGCAGGATGACACTCCAGAGGAGCATGGACAGGAGTTACCAGGTCCCTGGTGAATCTAATCAGTCTGTCATGACACTATTTTCTTCACTGTCCTGCTTCCTAGAGAAATTTAACTCTAAAACAAGTACACTAATGAAAAAGTGCAAAGATGACAGCATGCCACCCTCCCGCAGCACAAAATTACTCAGCACAAAATCCTTCTAGTTGCTCTTGAACTTCACAGTATGACCATTGCCCCTCTCTGTGTACATAGGGTGCTGTAACATGAGCAGCACTGCTACAGCGAGGGCACACAATGCTGCTCCACCTACAGCTGTTTTGCAGAGGCTGCTGGATCTACCCGAAAAGAAGGTTTGAGAAACATATGCCCTCAATTCCTCCACATTGCTAGATTTCTCCTTTCTTTAGCAAGGAATCTGTCAAGCTTGGGAAGCCTTCTCCTCAGACAGCCCAAGAGTGTAAGGACAGCACAAAAACAGGTGGGCAGACAAGTCTGAGAGCCAGGCTGGTGGGAGGGGGAGTAGCTCATGCTGGATGGGAATCGCCCAGGCTGTGCTGGGGGAAATACCAAATTTTCAGGGCGCCACAGAGGACAGCTGCTGACCTGCTCTCAGGAGCGAGGAGGAGAGGGCTCCCAGGTGCCCTGTGGCGCCCTGCACACAGCTGCTGCTGGTGCCCACCATCCAACAAGGAGACGGGACCGACAAAGCTGCTACCATGCTGTGTCAGACGCTGCTGTTGCACAAGGAGCATTAGCTTTGCCATTTCAATACTAAGGATAAATTGAGTTATTGGTGTAGCTTTGTAAAAGCAATTCCAGCTTTTAGATTGCAAAGATAAGACTCAGGACTCTCACCATCTGCAATGGCATTACAGCTACAGACTGTAATTGTGGGATCACATTGTGCAAGAGATGGACCTTAATTCTGTCCCCTTGCTACCTCGCAGGCAGCCTTAAGTGGTTCATATTGCTAGGTAAAACATTTCCCATTGGGCTCTTTTGGTATGTAGTTTTGTGACAAAGATTTGATTCTACAAGTTTAAAGTTAGTAGAACATACAGAGGACACAACATTCATTTGTCAGTCCTTAAGATAACACAGACTCATTTTAATTTTATATCTTTCATCCCAAAGATGTAACCCAGGGAACATGCAAATGACCACAAAGAAACACCAGAGACAGAGCCTTGATAAAACATTTGAAAATTAAAAATGTACGTATATACACACACACAATCTTCTTGGCTTTATGCGTAACCATAACTGACATCATCAATGACTTATTCCTACCACAGAAACATGTATTTGACTGTCAAAAAATAAAGTGAGGGTGTAAAAGACTTTCACGGAATTGATTTCTATGCAAGAGGCAAAACAGAGCTTTCAGTTACTTTATAACGAAGATGAAAGATCAGGTTCAGTGCTCAAGAAGAACGAGGGAAACAGTGCCAACGTGCTTTATTGTGTGGAACTGGTCAGTTTGCAATCAACACAATTAAGAAAGAAGCAAGGTACAGATCAAAAATACTCTCAAAAGAGGTTTCTGGGTTGGCTAAATATGAAGTAACCTCAGTCATGCGTGCAGGCTCCTGTGCAGCCACTACATGAGAGCGCCTCGCTGAGCTGGGACTGCTTTCTGCCCTTCAGCACGGGGACGCACTGGGAGCCCCATGGCCAGCCCAGGAACCTCTCGTGCTGCAGCCTCAGCTGGTGCCTCATGGTCACAGCAGTTACCACGGGCACTGTTAGTTTAAAGGATCGTTGATGCTTTTGCTGTTACATTTTCAAAGTGACATCATCCTGTCCGCAAAGCTGACTATATACAGAAGCTACTGAATCATCCAATTTTGTAAGTGATCATAAGAGTATTATTGACAGTATGACAGCAGAACAAAACCTGCTTCAGAGTCCATTCCCTCAACACAGCTGGAGCTGAGACTGCATGGTACACTGAGGCTCAGAAGGATTTTTACTAAGAAATGTATTTTCTAAAAAATATGAAGTACTGACAGTGCTATGTGACAGAACGGTCTACATATAATGTCCTGGAACCTTTCCCATCCCACTTGTTACTAATCACTTACAGGCTTTATGCTTCTAACTATAAACCCAACAGAAGAAGTCTTCATCACCAGCAACAAACTTTGATATGAAACGTTCATAACTCAATTATTGCAAATAAATGCATTTTTAAACTAGTTTTGCTCGTTCTCGCATTCAGAGCAAGGCTGTCACTGTTAATGCCTTCAATTATTTTTTCATCTTCATCTCTTCCACGCTAAAGATCACACTAAGATTACCTCATCTGAATAAAAACAAATCAGAGGCAGGCTAGTTTTATGGGTTTGGGAAGAAAAAAAAACAAACTATCAGCACCAGAGCATCACCTCCCCTGCAGCACCGGTACGTGATCAGTGAGAGCAGTTCCATCAATCCACCGGGAGTTTTAGCTACAGCCCCTCCACGGTAGGTCGGTCCTTCCTCCTCTGAGGATGAAGGACCAGAGGACTGGCGACTTGCAGGCCTTCTGCAACCCTCCGAGGCTTTCCTTCCTCACTGCAGCCTTGCAGTCTGCCTGTCCTCTCCTTCAGCCATTGCAGTGGCTGTCTAGGAAAGGGAAGGCCACTGTGGTAAAGTCACAGTTTCCACAGAGTTCATGGGCAGCAGCTTCAATCCAGTCCCCATTCAGCCCTGCCCTGTCACGTCTTCGTACACAGCACATAAAACACAGCACAATCCTGTACTCAGGAACAGGTGAAACTACCACGGGAGCAGGGAAGATGTTTTGCAGAGACAGTCACTATACAAAGCCACTTATGCTGAGAAACCTGCTTCAGCTACACAAATTAGTATTCATAAGCATATACTCCAAGACACTATTCACTTTATAGCTATTTTACACCGAATTTAAAACACAAACCTAGGCCTATTATTAAAGCCTGGGATCTGGATAAAATAGATTTCTACTGAATCTGCCAACTGAGTTCATTAATATTAAAAATATTTTAGTTTATTTTTCTTCCCTTATTTGTGCATCAGAAATTTCCTTGTGAGTTTACCTGCAAATACATTCACATTCTCAGATACCAAGGGATCACATGCATTTCACCCACCTCTTGTTTTTCCCTGTAGGAACTTTTTAGCCAGCACCTAACCAGAAAGCTGGCCAAACTACCAAAGCAGAAGCCAGCCACAGAGAAAATATCTCCCTAGAATAGCATCCAGTCCTTTTATGTCCCTAGAGATAATACAACCGAACTGGACAAAAGGTAACTGAAAACACGGATAGATGTGCATTAGGTCAGGCAAACCTAGCCAACTGATACGTTCTGGGGCAAGTTTACCAAACAGACCATGTCAGAAGATCTAACACAGCACTAAGAGGAAGGAAAAAGCCTCCTGACACGACATCCCAGAACAGCACTCCTGAGAGCTGGGAGCTCCAAAAGCTGGACAGCACTGGTGCTCTCCCGGAGAAACCTAACACATTACACACTATGCTACATACAGAAAAACCTACAATTCATGCCTCTAACACCACCTTATTTATGCTGCTTGCATGGCTTGTTCCAATTTCTTCAGCTCTGTCAATGGAGTTTTATTTTTTTGCTTTGCTGGTGCAGCTTGTCATTTTGGAATCGTTTACTATCCTAAAAGTACTGCCGAGCAGACTGATTGCGGAGTAATTCCTCAGTAAAAGCAATCGATACAAAGGACTTAACTTCCCTACTGAGAATACTGGCTGGCACCACTGTTTAAAGACTACTCTGGCTACAGCCTACTCCACTTACTCCAAGCTCCCTAACAATTGTTAACCCCCTGTTTTGTGGTACCACACGTAGCCACAAATCACATCCAACAACTGGTCTCATGGGCAGCTGAGATCTTACAGAAACGACTATCAGTCTTCAGAATCTAGTCAGGTACGTTCCTGTTGGAGTTTCTAAGAGGAAATCCTATAAAGCAGTTCCGGGATTGCAATAAGCTCATTACATCTCCTGCTCTTCCAAGCCTTAAGGAATGTGAAGCCATGGATATGATTACAATTAAAAAGCACAGGATAGATATGAGAAATGCAGACGTCACCCAAGTCCTCTGTAAGAGCCAGATGAGCAATCTTTACTCTCATTATGGAAATCAGCAGGACAGATTTCAGAGCAGCTAAGGCAATGCTGGGAAGAAAGCTGTAACCGCATACCGCAGAGTAGTTTGGGCTCTATGGTTTTTCTTCCCTCTCTGGTCTCCAATGCAAGTTTTTTTTTTTTTTTTTTTGTGTTTCTTTTTAAATGCTTGCTTTGTTCTTACACAAAAGGGACTGTGAAACACAGAGCTAGGCAAACTCCAACTAGGAATGCATCTGTCACTTGATAAGGTTGATAAAACATTAAAAGGGGCATCCCAGTATTCAACACTGCACTGGTAACACACCTGGTTCACAGGAAGACCAGCATTAAAACCAATTTCCAACCTGTCACAGTCGCAAAGCTTTATCTGTATGATGTGCTGCATTCCACCCTTAAACATACAGTATTTCTCATTTCTTGATCACTACAAAACATTTCTAGATATAGCTAGAGATTTAGATCCGGAGACATCCCCCCAAGCAGTGGATTTAGAATTTGTTATGAATACAGTTTGGGAGAGCAAACTGAATGAAGCAGCTCTCCTTCAGAAATGTGAAGTGCAACACTACTCCCTGCTGCACCTGAGTCCTCATCTTCTCTTTACTGTGGGAAGGTAATTGAACGTTCTTGTAAGCTCACCCTAAAAAGGAACTGTTCCATCTCTTTCCTGAGTGCGTGTTCCCTTAAAAAGGGAAAAAAGTCTTAAATTTAAAATAAAAAAAAAGAAACAAGAGCTTACAATATCCAACATCATCACATGCTCACCATAAACAACTGCTAACATTTTAACAGCCAAATCCTACCTTGTAGATGATGAACAGGCTCCAGGCCTTTTCTGATCTCAATTATTTGGATAGAGTTCAAAATATTTCAATGAAATGAGTGTAATTTTCTGGCTCTGTATTATTAGGTGCCAGCGCACAACATCAGAGCATATCCATACCTCGCTGCAAGATAAGAAGAGGGAGATGGTAATCTATGATTTTAGACATGGTCTAAAGGAATCTACTGCAACAAATCCCAACTGACCACAATTATTTAACATTTTCATTCCCGTTTGGGATCCACTGAACAAAACAGAAAACAGAACAATCTCCTTCAAAAGAGATGGGGCAATTATCACCTGGAAAACCAACCACTTCAGCTCCCTGCCAACAAATATCCAAGTCTTTTTTGGAGACACATTTGGGCAGGCCAGCCTCTCCCTCTAAACTGGTATCTAGCTGTTGCCCCCTCAAAATGTGACAAAAACTGCCAGAACACTTTATGCATGCTATACAAAATACAATTTCAAGAACTAATTAAGGACATGGGTTCTCTTGGAAGAACCTTGTAAGTGACAGTCCCCATTTTACAGACTGCCACTGACCTGACCAAATATTGCTCAGTACTGTAAGCTCTAATGATAAAATGCCCAACTGCCGGACACTTAGCTGTTCTTTGCTTAGATCAGCTCTCCCATCTCTAGAGACTTATGCCATCCGAAAAGTGTTCGGTCAGCTTGTTTCAAAGGACACGCAGAGAAAGCCTGCAGTCTCCACAGCCAACTCGAGGGCTTTGCTGAGTGGCCTTCTGCTCAGACATTTCCTTTACCTGCACAGCTGACCCAGTACGACTGCATGTCCACCGACATAGATCCAGCAGCACATCCCAAAGACAGCCTGCTACGCAGGAGCAGATGTATGACCCCCTCCCCACCCCCCTGTGCATTAGAACAGACCACGTTCACTAGTTAGCAGCTCTTGAAGTTCACCCTGCCTTTCAGACTACACACTAGGCCATTGCAGCCACCTTCAGTATGCAGTTCAGCTTGTAGCAACAACTCTGGACACTATTCCTGTGAGTCTGTGCTAACGTCTATCAGTTCTTATCGCATCTAGCTGCGGTCCCACGATGCTGTTCTCACGCTCTTTTGGTTTATGTCTTTAAAGCCAGACAAAATTAGTTCTTTCCTGGAAACAGCTGAAGGCAAAGATGAAATGTGCCACCCCCCTCCCAGAGGAAGGATGACTGTTTTCTCAGCACCCCTTCTATTTCTAACACTTTTTGATGTTGTTTCACTGGGTAGTTTTTCCACCCCGTTTCCTCTTCATTTTGTGATCAGGGATTCTGCAGACTCTTTACAGGGAATCTCTGAATATCCCTGAGGAAGCAGAGTTTTAATATTTTAGTAAAAAGAATAAAATTTTGTTACTGTAACAGCAGCAGGAAGAATAATTAAGAGGACACATCTCTGGTAGCAACGCTTTCATTCCTCCAGATGCCTTAACCTAACAGGCTGGTGGTGCAGGAACCACCGACTGCTTACACGCTGCCCTGTGTGAAGCCATGAGGACTGACAGGGACAACAAACACAGTTCCCGTCCTTGAGACCGCACCACCCTGGGGCCGTCACAGTGGAAGCAGACTAAAAATAAGCCAACGGTAAGACCGCTGGTATGCCAGAGACTGGAAGAGAATCACATTGAAGTGAAGCGGTCCTGCAGCGGCATTTTAGACCTGCGTATTTTCCAACTGTTGCCAAGGTATCCCAACACTATGGCAACCGATGCTATGGTTGTCAAGAAGAAAGGGCTTACTCTGGCAGAAAACACTGGAAATGACTAAAGTTGGGCATTAGGGAAATGGGGAAGGCATCACCTAAGCAGCACCAATTACTTCAAAAACAATACTCTTCTTTAACAATGATTTTTTTTTTTTTTAAGTTATATTAAAACCCCTCATGAGTAAAGGGGTAATTTAGCAGAACTGTCAGGCTCTCATCAGTAGCTCCTGATGAGTGGATTTTCTATTTTATTCACCCCTTCATTCATCCCGGGGAGGAAGGAGTTTGTCACTTTAATACAGCCTCCATCAAAGCTTTCACAAATTGCACCCCAATCACAACTGGATAATATTGGAAAGAAACATACTGCTCTTTCTACTAAAGCCAGTTTCTTTTGCAAGAAGGGCAATGAAAAGGAAGTTAGTCTCCAATTCCCCTCAACACTAACATAATATCAGTGTTACACATAAGAATGACTCTGATCCTATTACTTTCACAGTCATTAAGTTCTCCAGCTTCAGTTAAAGCTAAATCAGGCCTTCACCTTGTATAGCACCTGTGGGAGGCGTAGAAGGGTATGTTAAGTACAACTCCAAACTTACGCTTAGAAATTATACCGTGATGGAAAAGTCTTTTTTTTCCCTTATGAACACAACTTTGTGCTATCTTTTGAGTTCACTCTCTATGACCAGTAAGCGATGTGTGAATCACAGAAAGAAGTCACAGAAGATGTATGTGTGTCATTTTAAAATGTCCCAGTTCTAAAGGCTTAATGAAATGCCAACCAAAGCAATTATTATGGCTGGTTTCACATAAGTGACTTCTTTTTTTCCCCTCCCACTTAGTAGAAAAATAACCTGCCACGATGCAGATGTGCAATTGTTCAGCTATCCAGACTAGCCACGACTTTGCCTCACAGCTTCCACTCAGATATACCGAGCAAGTTCACTGCCACGTTTGTGAAATGCTCCAAATCCACCTTCCCCCGGACTGTCTAGTGCTGCAGACTGGGGAATTGGTCCCACTGACACAGAGCCACCTTCCCACTGACTGGTTTTCACTGAGGGATTCACAGTGCAGCCACCTGAAGGGGAAAATGGGTGAGCAGAACAGGTGAGTGGGATGGGCACAAGTGCCTCCTGAGGCAGCAGTGCCAGCTCCTAGCACTGCCCTGAACTCGAGCTCCCACTGCGAGGACAGCAGAGGGCATGATTTTCAGAGTTCACCCAGGATGAAGAGTGTCAAGAGAACTGGCTGGATCCCGCTGCAGAGCACAGCTACTTGAACTGCTCTGCAGAATAAAACAACATTTTTCCAGGCAAGTTGAACAGGCTAAGGAGTATGTTTGTTCTCTAAAGCATTCTGTGACAGTTGTTTCCTAAGGCATCGATTTGATTGTTTGAGAACAATCAAACAGATGAAAATTACTCTCCATTTTGCTGAAGTAAAGGTTTTGAGAGCTGCTGCTGACAGGAACCTAGGGGCAGTGATTACCTATGTCTAAGTTCTCCCCTTAAAAAAGTACAAGATTTTTTATTAAATAATATGATGCTGAGACCTAGGTACCTTGTACTCTTACCTACATAACCCAGGTACCTGGAAGACAGCAAAGCTAACAGAGCTTGAATCAAGTTTTCATGAGGAACGGAAAGCAAACAAGCACATATACTTGTGTTACAAAGGAAACCTGCCACTAATGACATCATTCAGGCTTTTTCCACACAGACACCCCCTACGTGCGACACCTCTGCCCCACAGCGGTGTGATCGATGGCACCTTGTGTGCCGTCCCTCTGGGCACCGCCTCAAATTACCAGGAGCTACCTTCCCTGGTGAACCTTCAGCCTTTCTACAGGCAGGCACTTGTGGGAAAGGAATTTGCAGGTGGCTTCGCGCTGTTTCACATGTCCCTGAATTAGAGAGAATGAGGAAACGAGTGGTAGAAACAAAAACTCGAGCAAGGTTTAGATAAAAGTAAATTGGCTACAGTGTTAAAGATGAGCTTTGGGCATTGGCCACTTGCTGGCTGGCTCAAGGCGCATGTCTGAGGGTCTCTAACCAACTGTATGACAGATTCGGGCGTGAGGACAGCACGTGGGGCTATGGGGAAAGTAAATGTAGTAGTGAAAAAGGGCAATAAATGTCTCCTGTTCAAGAGCTATCAGGAGTCTGTGTCTTGCATCCCTTCAGCACTGTTCTATTTGGGTGGAAGTCATGAAAAGTTCCAGTTTTCAGTCAAGCAATACTTTTAAATAACTTTGATCTTGAATCCTGGCTCTTACACACATAATTAAGACTGACAAGCAGCGAGATATTTTAATGATATTTTCAAGTAACACCCCAAGTTTTCCTAGGAGTGAAATGAGAATAAACGTGCTCCTCAACAGCAGGAAGGAAAGGGATCCAAATAAAAGGCTTTTTTTTTTTTTTTTTTTTTTTAAGAAAATAAAGACTATTTTAAAACCAGCTTGCAGATATTCCAATACACTCAAAATACATTATTTTCAGAAAAGATTTGCCACATCTCTAACTTCTCGTAGCATGTAAATGTACTGTTCCCATTTATAATACCATGCTCCTTCATATCATCAAGGGAAACAAGCTGATGCAGCATCCCCAGACAACGTTACTGATCCCATGGAGATAATGACCAACACCCATTATCAGACTGCTGGACAGCTTCACTTAGAAGAAAACAGTTTTGCTATCATTTAAAAATGAACACCAACAGATCAGGCACACGCTCACTGAAGATACTACAACCAGATATATGAAGGATACTGGCTCTCAGAGAAGTGCAGGAATCGGAGACAAGGTGCAGCAGGCAGCACCTGAACACCAACACTCAAACCCGGCTCTCCAAAATACAGCATTCATCATCTTCAGCTGCTCTTTCAGGTGGTGCGTTAGACACACGCACACGAAAGGAGCTGGGAGTGTTCTGGCATGCTGCGGATGCAAAGGGAAGCCAGGCTCTGATGACAGCCTCCTGCTTGAACAAAGGGCAAGCGCTGCGCTCGGGCTCCACCCTGGCGCTCAGCACCACGTCTCCAAGGGACAGGACAAGCGCTGCCACAGCCCGGCCTGCCCACGCTGCTGGCAGCTGCACAGCACCAGCTGACTGCAGCATGCTTCCACTGCCGACAGCGTGGAAGCAGAAATAAGGCACACAAACCTGTGCTTTTCTACATCTCACAGCCACTCCAAGCACACACAATGTTTTATTGTATGCTGCAGAAAACTGACATGAACAAAGCTGCAGACAGCCAGACCACAGATGGTTCATGCAACTGCCTTTTTTCAACACCAACACCCTTAGGTCTTTCTTTTCTCAGCCTGTGACTTTGTTTTTCAAACAACCAGCTGCAGGAAAACAAGGAAGATCTATGCACTTGTCTACTCCGACTACCCCTATTTCCCCTAAAGCACAACAGCAAGCTACCCGACACAGGGATTTCTTCAGTAAGTTGCTGCCTGTTAAAAACCCACTGCTGTTAGTTACTCACAGACGCATTTTCACAGATACACAAATCCACAGTGTCACTTGTTACTTGTCACCAAAAAGATCTCAAGCATTATGAACTATTTCAGAAAGATGTTTACAATTTGCTACGTTTTTTTTTTTTTACTACAAAAAATGAGGTGAAACGTGAACTTGAGCAAAAAATGGATTACATAACAGCATTCTGTTTACACAAGTAAGCATTGCAATACATTGTGAATCTTGAGAATATAATCTTGAGGATTTTGCAATTTTAAAACACCATTTCTTAACCCATGGAAAAGCAATAACACACTTAGAAATCAGTGCCTAATGGTATTAAAGGCAAACTAGTTTGTAAACAGTAAAGTAGAGGGGCTACAGTTGTACTAATGTTCCAAAAATATTTTACCGTACGTTATGCTTCACATTCTGCAATAATAGGACCAGGGAGTTTTTCTTCTCCCTGCTGCTGTTAAAGGACCCACTAACGTGGCAGATGTGAACAAACAAATATATTGCCCTTAATGCCTACAGCCCCTTGAATTA
Source organism: Netta rufina (assembly GCF_964035555.1). Lineage (NCBI taxonomy): Eukaryota > Metazoa > Chordata > Aves > Anseriformes > Anatidae > Netta > Netta rufina. The sequence goes on along the minus strand of NC_140141.1, from coordinate 12,340,668 downwards.
GGGCATATGGAAGAAGAGCTTGATTTTTGTAATTAGAATGATAAAGAATATACATTTTAAATACATTTAAAATAATTTAGAAACCTTAGAAGTATGCAATTATACCTGGAATCTTAAGTAAAGGAAAGAGCTTTATGGAATGAAATAAGATTGCTATTTCTGAGTTTACAGCAACCGCTGGACCTAAAACTGCATTGAGCATTTGGACTGGTCACGAGGCCTTTGTCTTTTCTAAGGTGATAGGGGCGGAAACTTTACAGATACACAAAGCAGAAGTATGGCAATAGGATGAAAACAAACAGTTATGCATCGGTTCAGACAATTTTCTAATATATTTCTACATATTATATAATCAATATTTTCTGCTTAAGCAGATGATAGTTTCCTCTGTTACAGCCCTTTTTCACGAAAAATCACTGCTGGAACCTCAGCACAACATTCACATAATTACAAGTCTTTTATTATCTGCTTAAAAAACGCTAGCTTTAAATAAATCAAAAAGTGATGCTCAATTCAAGAGCACGAATGTCTGTTTTTGTTTAAGAGCATAAACATCCAGCTTCCCTCAGAGGTTCAGTCACAATAAAGCACTACGGAATTACATTTGCTAACGAGCAAGTTATACAGAAAAAAATGCACTGCATTTAGTCTTATCTGTTTATTTATTTATTACGTTAAGGAGCATAGTTTATATTGCCAAAGCCTCAATAAAGGCTTTTAAGCTTGAGCATCTTACCACCGAGGCAAAGCCAACAAGTACCCTGGGTGCCTCCTGTGCACCTGCAATGCAGATCAAAACGGCCAATTCCACCCTCCAAGGCCGCCTCGGCGTCTGGGCTTTCATTCACCTCCACGGGCTCGGCTCTGCCCAGTTTTGCTGCCCAGCTCCCACCCTGCTGCTGTCACCCCCGGAGGCAGCGCCCCTCCTTCCTTCCTCCCGTGTCCCACCCCAGGTCTCGGGTGGCAGAGCCTCCCCGCAGCTGGCAGCTCTCCATGTCCGATGTCGCGCCGCATTTCTTTGCTGCCAGGCGTTCCCTCGGGAGGAACCCGCTCGCCTCAGCCCAGGGTCGCTCCCCACCCACCTGCTCCTGCCTTAACCGGCACAAGGGCAGCGCTAAGGCCGCCAAGCAAAACCCGGGGCGGGGGGCGGCAGCGCCGACGGGGCCGAGCTGCGTTTTCCAGACAGGGAGAGAAAAACGGGGGCGGCTCCCCGGGGCCGGGGGCACCCAGACCGAGGTCCCCAGCCGGCAGCCACCCTCCTCCTCCTCCCCTCAGGAACACGAAGCGGGGCTGCCCAGCCCCCGGCCAATCCCCCCCGCTCCTCTCCTCACCTCACCTCACCGCCGCCGCCCCCGCCCCGGGGCCGCCTCACAAAGGCCGGGGAGGTCCCCTCAGCCCCTCACGACAGCGGGGGGGGGACGACGACGACAACGCGGAGCCGTTGGGGCCGCATCCCCTCAGCCGCAGCCCCACAGCCCCGTCACCCCCCACCTCCGGCCGCCCCTCACCTGCCTTCGGCCCCTCGGCGGCCGGCAGCACTCAGCCCTCAGCCGCGGCTCATGGCGCCCGCCGGAGCCCCGCGGGGCCGGCGCTCACCGGCGGCGGTGGCGGGGGGAGGGATACGAATGGAGGGGGGGGGGACACGGACGGGGCCGGGGGCGGCGGCGGCGCAGGCGCAGGTGCGGTTGCGGCAGCCCGGCCCGGCGCTATGGCAACGGGGGGGGGGGGGGCAGCGGCCGTTACCGCGTTCCCGCCCACGGAATGTGGGGAGGCGGGGGGGGACCTGGCCGCGCGCTGAGGAGCGGGAAGCGCGCGCGGGGGGCGGGAAGCGCGCGGCGGCTGCAGGGGGCTCGCGCGCGTGGCTGCAGCGGGGAGCGCGCGCACGGCGCGTGTGCAGCCCGCGGGCGGGAACGGGGGGGCCGCGCGTGTTGCAGCGCTGTGGGGGGGGGATAAAGGGAGAGCAGCCGAGTTTGGGGGATTTTTGTGCCGATTTATTTTATTTTATTTTATTTTATTTTATTTTATTTTATTTTATTTTATTTTATTTTATTTTATTTTGCTCCCGGCCGCACGTGTGTGCGCTTTGCTGCAGGGTATCTGAAATAGGCACAGCTGCATCTGGACTGCTGCATGGGTGTGCTGCTGGGGGTGGCTCTGCGCTCCGTGCGCACCTCTGCACGTGCACCGTGTTTGTGCGCTGCTTTCTGCACCGACACGTGCACGTGAGCTGCACTCACACCAGCTGGGCACATCCTGGATGTGCAGCCCTGGATGTCTGTGCATCTGTGTTGGCTGCACAAAGCCACGTGAGATGAGGCCGAGTACCACAATCACATTTCCGTCTGCTCATACGAGTTCACGTGAGCATCAACAGACACACAGAACCCCCTGCACCCAACAAACGCAGTGAGGTTGGGGCAGCCAGGGACTTGGCCATCACTAGGACGTTGTCCCTGTGAACACACGGGGAGAGCTGAAGCTTCGCCTTGCATGCAGATTGTGGCTTTTCTGTGTTTGTAATGGAAATAAAATACTTTGTTATGGGGGACTTCAGAATGAAGACATAGAAACTTGATGATGTTCTAAGGAAAAAGAAACATGCCCAACACAGGTTGGGTATATTTCAATATATGCATTTCAAAACTTACCCCAAACCAACCTGAGCACGAAGCAGCAAGCTGATGGGTCTATGGCTCCTTAGCATGATTCAGTTGCACATAAGCAAATGGAGGATGATCTACGTGTGCTTTGCACCGTGCGGCTCCTGGAGCTGGGGGAAATGCAGCACATCGCCTAGAGGGAAATATTTTCCAGAAGGCTTATTAGTTAGCAAAGCTAAAACCAAAAATAAAGGATAAGTTTTAAATGGATAAGCTTTAAGTGGGAATCTAGGAGTGAAACGACGAGCAGAGAGGAGGCTGTGCAGGGATGCGCAGGAACCGGCTGGCAAGGTCAGGCAGAGCTGAACAAGCCCTCTCCCACTCGTGGATTTCCTTCCATTTTATCTCAGATCCATCCAGCTTTTTATATAAAACAGGCCGTAACAGGGTGGACTCTTAATTTAGGATCCTGTTAGGTGATGAAGGAATGGTCTGAGGAGCTGATTCACTTAGGACTCGTGCCAGGAGAGAAATGCATTTTGCTGTTTGACTCATCCTGGCAGGGAAGACGGGAGGATGTTAAATTCAATATGGGTCCTTAATAACCTAACACAGATGAAGGAACCCCCCAGCCGTGTTGCTGGACAGAAACTGCTTTTTATGAACTGCCCTTGGGAGTGTGACGTTCAGCCAAGAGAAAGAGATGCCTGCAGCCCAGCAGTGTGTTGGAAACAAAAGGACAAAAGCACAGACATTTAGAAATGAACTAGAAATAGTGCTTAACAGTACCATTTTTTCAGCTTGCCCCCTGGTTTCTCTGAAGTTTTCAGTTCTGTGAGGTTTCAGCCTGCAAACGTCACCCCAGTTTGTAGCTCTGCTTCAGCAGCTGCATTGGCTGCCAGGTGAGTGGCATGCTGAGCTGCCCCACTTTCGTGTTCAAAACGGGAATATCTTGGTTGTGCAGGGTGCTGCCAGCTTGGTAATTAACGTGCCATGAATATCTGCAGAGCTCTTTAAAGTCCTGAAAAGGGGGGTGCTGAGTAGTACAGCTAACTGTGCTCAGTGGCTTCTCCTTGCAGAAGGGGAGGAAGTTCAGGCCCTGACCACAACTCTTGGCCAAGGGTTTTGTCCCCAAAATGCAAATCAACAGGTCAGCAAAGGGTAAATCCAGGCCCTTAGGCTAGGAGTGCCCTCCAGTAAACTCTCCATCAGGGATCACAAAGAGCTGTGACTTGCTGTGCAGCAGTCCTCCAGGCCCTACCTGTGCTGCCTGTGGCCATGCCTCTGGTGTAATTGTCAGTGCTTCCCAATTAAAGCTGCCTCTGAAAAACGCAGGCACTCTTTTGAAGACGGGCTCTAAGCAACCACCCCAGGGTCAGATGAGGAAACTGAGATAAATCCCAGATCTGACTCCCATGATTTGACCGGATCAGGAAGAAAATCCAGCAAGCAGCCACCTGATCTGTGGACCTCCGAGTCCTGGCTGTCGGTTCAAAGACCTCTGTCCCTTTATGGCTTATTCAACCACACATTCAGGCTCTGCAGAGCGGGGAACTCCTTGCAGCAGTGGATTTACCTGGATCTGATGGGATGCAAGCACCTGCAGACTGCCAGTACCCTGCTGCTAAGCGCAGCTTGGCCAGTTTGCCTGGGAGCAGCTGGAGAACCGCGCTGATCCCACACCACGCAGCCCTGTGTGCCCTCTGCAGGCTGGCCAGGCCGTGCTGGAAGCATCTCCGAAGTTTATATATAGAAATAAACCAAGCGGCTGCAAAGCCTGAGCAGGCAGTGTAATGCCCATGCAGGCAGGAGGCTCCCAGCAGTGCCGGCAGCAGCAGGAGCTCTTCTCTGTGCCATGCTGCCTGGGGACAGAGAAAGGGATTGTGTAAGGATAAGTGGAAATCAGTTTGTACTTGGTTGAGGGGCCACGTACACTTTAAAAGGTCCAAGCTAATTAATTAATGGGAGACGAGCGTCAGGAAGAGGTGGGGGCAAGGCTGATGTTGTCCTGTACCTGTCTCAGATGATCCGCCTCCTACCCCGTGCTTTCTGTAGTCTTGGGTTTGCTCTCCAGGCCTTTCTAGGAGCAGGGATAGAGATTTTCCAGGACCTTAGAGGCTGTGTATCATCCCCCTGTTGCTGTCTATTTGTTTTTTAAGGTGCCTCTCTATTTTCTGTCACTTGCTTTTTTAAAGAGCACAGATTTCAAGGAGAGGAGACAGCAGCAGGCTGCAGGGCTGGAAGCAGAAGGGGTTTGTCACCTCTCCTGGGACGCTGCCTGTGGATGTTGTTTCACTTTGCCATGCATCTGTGACACCAGCACACACTGCTGGCCGTGTTTTGCTTCTGGTGATGCAGATCTAAATCCAGACTCCTCCATTCCCTAAAGCCAAAGGCGTTACCGTTAACTAGATCAGTGTGGCTGAGACGAGAAGCTGGGATTAGCTTCACATTCACCCCGGTGGAAAGAAGATGGTGCTGGAGCAGCTGCCACCCCCTGCATGCAGGCAGCCTGCAGGTTGCATGAGTCCTCTCCTCTTGGCAGCAGGGCGATGCTGGGAGCGGGATGAGGGAAGAAAATTGTGCAGAGCCTCTCCCAGAGCTTGCAGCAGAGCGAGGAACAACAGCTGGGATGAAATTCAACCAAAATGTTAAAATCTGAAGGGTGATGTGATCCCTCCCGAATCCAAAGGGAAGACTCCAAAAATCAGAACCAAATGTACATAAGTGCATGTATGAGACACGTGTATACTAGTCCTCATTTAGTACCTCTGCCATCAGACATCCTATTGGGGAGGCATCGGTGAAAGTACCCCAGCTGTGGCAGTGCCACTGGCCAGGCCAGCGTTCCTCCTGCAGCCCTGTGCTGGAGTGTTGCCTTCGGTTCCTCTGCTGCATCTTACCAACAGCCTCTAAGATAATTAGCCGTCATCAGATGAGATCTGATTTTTAACAAAATGAAGATGAAGAGAAGGGGAAGAAGACTTACTGAATGGCAGGAAAAGTCGGCGTCGGGGAGTGACAACAGTTCTTTTTATCGTCCTCTGGAAAACAGTGCCATGACCAAGGATTTATTTACAACAGTTGAAAGAAATAAGGGAGGTGCTGCCAGCTCCTTAAGGCAGAGACTGGTTTTAGTTATTGTTGTTTCACCTTTGTTTCCACAGCACTTAGGCCAGCGGGGTTCCTGGTGCGAGACGAAGCCCCCTGCCGCAAAACAAATAGCATCTGATGACAGGGGCTGAAACAGGGGCTCAGACATCGACTGAGGAACAGAACTGGAGAAAGCAGGTCAGGATCCAGGAGGCGCCTGATCCAGGGTTGGAGGATGGGAGCAGGCTGCCGTGAGCCAAGCACATGGCTCTGTGCACAGAGGGAGGCACAACAAGAGATCCTTTTTGCAACATTGCTGCAGCGTGGGTCGCTGTTGGTGAAACAGTGCTGAGCACAGCGTGGTCATCAGCCGGCTCCCGGAGGCAGCACGCTGGGCATCACTGCCTTAAGCAGTCCTTTGCTCTACAGTGGGATGCTCAGAAGCATCCCTGTTTGTTTTTAGTACAAGAGCGTCATCTCTAAATAGATCTGCCTGGCCTTGCTCTGGAAGTACACGCAGGCAGCTCCCCGCAGCAGCGGGTGGCCAGAAGGGCTTCGCATCCTTGATATCTATCATACATTCACCAGAAAGCTAATTTAGTGCAAGCTGCCCTTATCTCATCCATTAAATGTGCAAGTGAATTGACCAGCTCCCTGATTGGAAAACATTGCTCTAATTGCTGCCTGGGAGAAGGCAGCAGACCCTTGCTGGATCAGCCCCTTATCTGCACTTTACCAAGCACACACTTAGAAAATCCGTTATTTTTCAGCGCTAATTCATGGGGTGGATGTTGGCCAGAATTCTGTGATGGTACAAATCCTAACAATCTCAAAAGCAGTCCCCACCTTTCAATTATACAGGCCTTTCCCAGGGACCTGGGGAGCAAGGGTTCCCATTTCAATTAGAAATGGTGTGATTAGGGCCCAGAACAGCTTTCAAAAAGCTCTTCAACTACGCAGCTGAGCTTAGACAATCCATCCCCAAATGACAAAGGACAAATTGTGAATAGTTTGGAAGTAACGGAAGACAAATCTTTTTTTTTTTTTTTTTTTTTTCTGGGGCAAAAGATGAACTGTGCCATCTGCATTTTTGTTTCCAAGGCTTTTCCAAAAACAACTAAATAAATAAAATAAAATCTATTCTAAGTGCACAAGCAATCACTGACAGATTTATGTGTGTGTGCCCAGGCTCTGCCTACTGGGTTCTATCACAGATCATCACGATAAAGGCCAGTGACCTCTATGTTCAGGGAGCAAAATACAGGCAGAGAACCTTCTCCGTTTTGTCCAACCCGCTAGATGTGCTGTAGCTATTACCATGCATTAACTCTCGTCACATACATTTACACACAGACCATGATTGCTTCCTTTCAGGTCAGTGATAAAGCGGCTTTGGAGAAGCAGATTTGCAGTGGGAGATGTACCCTTGGGCCAAAGAATCGTTAAATCATCGGCATCAAGAAACCTACTGCAATGCGACTTGACAGCTGTACGGTGCTAGGCCGGGGCTGTGTTTACTCTAGACTTTTTGCCCTGGCTCACGCTGAGTTTTTTTTTTCTTTTCTCTGAGTAATTTCCCATCATTGCTACCACATGGGTTCATTTCCATGGCAGAAGAAGAGACGAGTCACTGAAGCTGTCGATAGCTGAATCAGTACCATCATCTCCGCAGGTCCCGGGGTCAGCAGGCTGATGCCTCCCCCAGCGAGGCAGGCAGGCAGGTGGACAACTCCAGATCCTGGCTGTACCCGAGAGCAAAGCCAAGCACAGCAAAAAGTGCTAGCCCAAACAACTGCAGGGGGTCTAGAAACTCCTCCAGCAACCAAACTCTGTGCTTTATAATCCTGCTGATTGCTTCGTGTCCCACTGAATCACCCACTGGCTCCATGCAGTCCCACAGCCAGCCCAAGGTCAGGCTTGTCTTGCACACAACCAGCCCGCTGCTGACACAGCTCCCCCTTGCCTCATCCTAATAAGCAATGCCCACCTTGAAGAGCTTTAAGCCTTGCTGGACAAAGGGTGGGAGGAATACAGCATTCATTTTTGCAGATGGGAGATTCAAGGCATGGAAATATTAAATAACCTGCCAGAGCACACTGGGAAGCTGAGCTACATTGCCTGAGGGCTTGCCTCACATTTTGAGAGAGATGATCTCTATTCCCATGAACAAAACAGGCTTACTGTTAGCTGGAGAAGTACAGATGCCTATAATCTGGTTTGCAAAGAAAATGGGTTTAAATGATCAGGAAACAGCACAAAGATCTGAGCTTGCTTTGGGAACCTAAACCAGCCAAGAGGTGCAGCATCCTGCTTCCGTACACCTCCTGTCTGTGGTCTTCAGATGAGGAAAAATGAAGGGATTTTTTCATCTATCCTGATGGTGAATGGTAATGACCTGCAAATTGGTGTCATGTGCAGTTTTTGTTTGTTTGTTTGTTTGTTTTCCAGGCAGTAAGACAATTAGGCCTGTTCCACGGTTATAGTTTTGCTCCTTGCATTCAGGAGGGTTTTGTGCTTGCTGCTGGGCAGCACTGTGTGTCTGGGAGTTGTAAAGATGTCTGTGGTTTTACTGCTACACTTTTACAAACCCCAGGTTTGTATTTTTATTATGATTGCTGCTGTGAAGACATTTTAAAAATATTGTGTTTCTCTTTGCTGATGTTCCTCCTGATGTTTCAGGGAGTTGGGAGGTACTGGCAAAACACGCCAGGTGAGCCAGGAGAAACTCCTTCACCCCAACCCCTACCTTCACTAAACTGGGAAGGCACAGGATGTTTTCCTTCATTAACACCCTGTTAATAATTATTTATATTAACACATTTCAGCAATTAACATAAATTACCATTATTAAACCACAATACATTTATTATCTTAGCATAAATTAACATAAATTAACATGCTAGTGTGAAGCTGTATCAGAACAGAGCACCGTATGGGATGTTGTTAGCAGCCCAAGATAATGCTGTTTTCCCCCAGCCTTCCTTTTTGCTCATCCAAACCTCATGTAAGTACTCCGTTCTTGGGGATCATGGACAAAGTGCACAGGCATTTAACTGTCACTCTTTCAAACCTGTTTTCAGACTGGGGGGGTTGTGTTTTGGATTAAGTAAATTATATACAAAGAGGAAATTTCTCCATCCCTTCCCTCTTACCTGAGGTTAATGGTAAACCTGAGATGCAGAGATGCACGGGCATTTGGCTGCTCTAGCACTGTATCAATTCTCTCTTGTGACTAGCCAGGGGAACTCTGAAACTTCATCATCCTGCCTTGAAGACACAGAATTGTTTCCATTAGCTTGCTTGCTGAAAAGACCAAAAAGGCACGTAGGAACCTGCAGACATGAAACGTGTGGTCAGTGTTGGCTCACATCTTTCTATTGTGTTTGGTTTCAAAGGGCTCCAAAGAACCTGGCAAGTATTAAGGAGTTAGTGATATAGCTGTAAATTACATGGCAGCGTCCTGAAAAGAGCCAGTTTGCAGTATTTGGTAAGAAGAAAGTTAAACTGCATTTACTGTATAAGCTGTTGCAAACATTCAGCCCTTCTGATCGATAGGATGAGGATGGGACAGCTTAAGATAGGATATTTTTAGATGCTGGGAGTAATCCTGTATTATTTATTATCAGAGATGGTTTGGTCCAGCCAATGATAATGACAGCGCTGCAGTCGCTGAGTCTCAGCCTTAAATAAAGTATTCATGGATGCCATTAAAACGCTGCTGCTCATGTCCTCAGCAGATTTTGCAGGGATGAATTCTGAGATAATGCTGGGAGAAAAGGCTGCGTGAGCAAGTGGCAGGAACCCCTAGGTGGTCCAGGCTACTGATTTTCCATCCGGCCCTACCACTGATTTGTGACCTTTAGCGAGGCAGATGCCTTCTCTCCGCACACCTCCTGCCTGGCTGGGACTGTCAGTGGCTGTGCAAGCCTGCAGCACCTGGAGCAACAGGACCGAGGTGTTGGTAGAGGCTTCGTGGCATTTGAGGGATGCCAGCAGTAGATTATCACCAGCTTGAATCACTGCATGAACACAAAGCTGCTCCATCAGACACAAGGCTGTGCCCCGGCCATCCCTTTTCTGGCCTTGCTGTGAAACCCTGCTGGTGGCAGATCTGCCCCTGCTGCAGGTTCCTCTGGGGGCCTCCACGCACGGCCAGGGCACAAGCAGAGCTGGGCTCCAGGGAACGTTTCTGAACAAAACTACACGAGATAGAAGGTTTTGTATTTTGTTTTGTGTTTTTCCATACAGGGTATGGTGGTTTGGCATCTGTCAAGCGACCAGATTAAGAACAGATGGGGAGAGATGTGAAACCCCATTGATCTCTGAGGGATTATTTCAGAAACGCAGAACACAAGCGCATGCTGGATTCCGGCCCCTGCTCTCACATCCTTCCTGCAGGGACTGCCTGAAATGGGTTTCATGCTGGTGGGGAGTTCTTCTGCTCCCGTGCCTTGGGCACCTCCGATCTCTTGTCCCTGTCCTGCCCCTTCCAGCCTGCCCCATCTCATGTCTTATTGGGGATGTCCGGGGGGAACTGCTTGGGGAGAAGGGCTGCTCCCTGCCCTGCACTCCCAGCCTGAAGGCACGGACACCCTGACACCCCTCCTTTGTCCACGCTGCGTGCTGCAGGCAGCAGGCTTGTAGCTCCATTTCACAGCTGGATTATTGTCTATCTTTAAAACAAGTCAGGTTGCAAACTCCACATAATATTCCTACTCCAATGCTGTTCCTAGCCCGGGTATCACCACATGCATTTTTTGCTTGCAGCCAGCAGAGGACACTTGCTTTCTTCGCAAAGAGTTTGCCCTCCACTTGGATGCAAGAAGGCAAAAGAGGAAAAGATGCAGAGCTCGGCCACATGTGGGCACTGGAACAGCAAGAGATGGGCCCGTCCCAGGCTGCATTTCAGCCCCAGGGCTCTGGTGGTGCCTTTTTATTTAGCCTTTCATGAGAAGTTTGAGCTGTGCCTGCAGCAGGCTGTGAACAAGACAGGCTGGCTGTGCTGGGCTCCCTGGGCCACGTTAGTGGCCATCCCTTCGGGCTCGTAGCCCCCAGGTGAGGCATTACCGGGCTTCGTGTCGCTGCGCCTGACTCCGTGGGTGGCAGGAGGACTGTGGGCGGACTTGGCAGCGTGGATGCTGGTAGCAGTGCAGATCTGAGTGCAAAATGCAAAACCTTGGCAAATGCTCTGTTACTGAGCTCGCTGTTACATGGCTGTGCAACCAAACGAGCTTCCATCGGGATCAGATCTGTAACTGTGCACACGGAGCGCCTGAGATTCAGACAGCTCAAAAGACTGTATCAAAGCCAAGCCAGGACTAACCCCTGACCTCTGCAGCCTGCTGGCTGCTCTGTCAGCCTGGAGGAACATTAAAGTTCCCCAGTATTCAGCTGTGCATGCCAGGGAGTGCTGGACAAGCCAGGGTTGCAGCCCACAGCCCCACGGCTGCTAAGGCAGGTCCTGCAGTTCTGGGGCAGTGAACTGCTGGGGTGAGAGGTGCTGGGGCTCCCAGGTGCCCGGAGCAGCTCAGCCCTCTTGGAAGGAACCTCCCTCCTGCACATGGCCCACAGCCCTGAGCCAGGCTTGAATGCAGGACAGCAAAACTCCCCATGTGGCAAACGGCCCACAAACTGCCCCCGTCCCATCAGGGGCTGATCTGGTGAGCAAGGGCAGGGACATCTGCAGGGCAAGGTGTCATGGCACTGACCTCAGTGTCTCTGCCTGTAAATACGCTGTTCCTGCTCTCCTTTTTTAGGCCAGCCCTGTTTGTGTTTGCAGGGCATGCCTCTGGGGAGAAGGAACTCAAAAAGGCTGTTTTTGTTTACACTCGTGTTTTCTAAGTGGGTAACTTTTTGTATAAGGGTTGCTACTGGCTTTCCCCACCTCATGCGGAACACTGATGTGTTTTAACTCTGGTGATTTACGGGAGAAGAACCAACAAAAGGAGGAAGAACACAAGTGAAATCTCAGCAGAAAGCGCAGGAGGTGTGGGCCACGTGTGACAAATACTGCACTCACTGTGCTCTGTAAAACTGACACAATCCTATCTAACCAGTAACCACGTGTCCTTAAATCATCTTCTTTGAATCACAGCAGAAAAGCTATGTACAGGAGACGTACAGGCAGACTTTGGGTCCACACCAAGCAGCTGAAAAGCTTTGCCCAGTGAAGCCTGACCCTGCTCTGGCCATAAAAGTCCCACATTGTGCTTTAAAGATTTGCTAGCTGGGGTTAAGCAGCTTTCTGGTCCGGTTCTGGTCACATCAGCTAGATGTACCAAGCCTTCCTAGTCCATTAACAAAAAGAGCTGGCAGGCCTAGATTTGATGACTGTCTGAACAATATGAAGAGGTGGTGATTTGCTGGCAATGTGTAAAAACAGGCAGCAAATCAGCTGGCAACATGCGCTGGATTGAAATTAAATCAAAGCAAAAGGCAGATGACTTTGAATGGGCTCCAAAGGTCACAGAGAAACAAGCACAAAATGATACGGTTCACTGGAAAACAGAGCAAGCAGAAGGAGCACCGCATCTTCTTGGCACTGGGAGCTGCTGGCATCTATTTGCTACAAATATATTTCGGAGTTAAAAAAAATATAAATTTATCTGGAGGGAGGCTGGAGGCATAAAAAGACAATTAAGTGGTACAGAGAAGCCTGCCATGGCACTGCGGAGAGCGGGCAGAAACCACGGTGCTGGGAAGGGCTGAGCACACAGCGGGGTTGTGATGCTGTGGGGATGGGGATGGTGGTCACGGGCTCTAAGGTGGCTGTGCAATGGGCACTCCGAGGGGCTGGCTGTGGGACCATTTCTGTGCCTCACCTGTGCTCCATGCTGGCCCAAGCATTCCTCACTCACTGGGAAGGGCCTCCTTCACGCCATGTGGGCTGCTCGAGTTGATGGCTACTGGGTAATTGAATGTGTAAATGCAATTAGCACAGAAGAAACATCTCCAGCACTAGAACACTGAGGCCAATGGTCCCATCTACAAGGGGAGATGTAACCAGCAATGAGCAAAAACCAAACGAGAACCTTTGCACTGAGGACACAAAACAACAGTGTACCAAGTCAGCGGCAGAAGCACCCTCAGGGCAGTGCAAGGAACAGATGGGTCAGCCTGACCACGGTGGGATGTCTGAGCAGGAGAATGTGAGTGAAATTTGGTACTTTCCTTATCACAGGGTCCATGCAATACCATTGAAACACATGAGTCAAAAGTTTTCATCACCTGGCAGTTTGGTTAGCACAGCATTAAATTCTCTCTTCAGCTTTGGGGCTGGCAGCAGGTGATTTTCCTACACCTGTATGTCCTAGCAAGGATAAAACAGGCAGGAGAAGTGCAAATACCCCCTTCTCTCTTGGCTGTTAGCAAGGGCAGACCCTAGCCCCCCTAGCAGCTCCTACACAAGGTGTTTCCTCAGTATCGAGTGCATGCAATCCCATGCATGCCCCTTGCCATGGGGCTGTGAGGGATACACAAGCTTCATCTGAGGGAGGAACTGTCTCAGTGCTGTCTGCCTGGGTGGAGGAGTGGGTGGTGGGTGATGCCACTTCCAATTCCTAGCGGGAATCTGGATGTGTCCGTGCTGGGAAATTGCAAAACTCTACGTTGTACTAATTAATGCCAAACGGGAGGGCTTTGAATATACACCATCAAACTAACCTTTAGCAAACCCCAGATTCCTTCCATCCATGGGTATCTCATAAAAACATTTATATTTATTACGTGGTAATGGAAACACACCTCAAGAGCACACTGTCCAGCACAACCATAATGCTGAGTTAGGCTTAAATTGTCTAACGCGCCCAGAAGGAAACACCGCTCTGTTCATTCATGCTCCAGGACTGCTATTTTCACCACTGGCAGCTCCTGCTGCACTAACTAAAATACTTCTGATCCAGTCCAACAAGTTTTTTTCCAGGTTTGCTTCTCCACAGTGAAACCACAGATCGTGCTATATGGAAAGCTCGGAGCCTCGAGAAGTGTAGAGTTACTGTAGGTTGCAGCGGTTGGATTTGATCCTAAAACAATGAAACCGAATGTGAAAAAGACACAGATGGCTGTCGCCTCTGTGCCATTTGGAGTGGTTTTTGGTTTCTAGCCAGTCAGCCCCATGCCACAGTTATGCAAATAAAGGCAGCAGAGTTCGATGCAGTGGTACACACATCTCCAACAGGCTGTGGCAGGAGGGATGAAATAGCTGCGTGTTTCTGAAGAGAGCAAGAAGATCAGCACGCCAGCTTGAAGGACAGAGGATTTAAGGACACAGAGTGAAACCTGTGGAAACCTCCTTGGGATGGGGGCACACAGGAGCAGTTCAGCCCCGCTGCCCTACCACCAGCAACAAGTGGCAGAAAAGGAAAGTCTGACGAGAACAGGAATGAGAAGAAGCCATGGGAAAATGGTTCAAATTGCCTTGACAGAGGGCACACTGCTGAGGTCAGACCCTGAATTCCGCAAGGTGTAAGGGGATGTACATGAAACTGCATCCTCTTACTCCAGGGTTACACATAGCCCTGGTGAATTCCAAGGAGAAACACACAGAACTGCAGACCCCTTTTAAAAATGCTGCTCTTCATTGAGACACCAGCAACAGAACAGATTTTGATAGCTGATAATTAAACTCCTAATCAAGCCCTTTTTAAAGATGCCTGATGGTTCCCTTCTCAATCTCCTGTAAGGATTGGGAAGGCTTAGAAATGTAATACAATTCTGTGGCTGAGTTAAACATCAGGCAGGTTTCAGACTGTGTTTTACTAGAACCAGATGAATTTCTAAGCTTGAAATCCAGCGTACAGAATGCTGATTAAGTTTGATCTGGTGACCATCTGTCCTTGTGTTTGTAGTATGAGTAGCTAAATGAAATTCTGGAAAAAAAAGGTTATCTTAAATACACACAGGATAAAGCAAATTGAAGAAAGCCCCATTCACTGTTGCTATGTGAATCTTCTCAGCAAGAGGGGAAAATTAGGTCTGTCTCTGAAGTTACATATGCTCAAACTCACTTTTTTGACTCTTGGAAGCTGAAACATCAAGCTGTAAGCTTTGCTTTAATTGCATCTTGTGAATTTTCCCTTAGCTGCACACTAAAGCCAAGCAGACAATACATTGATTTCTGGTAATTAGAAATGTTTTAGAGCAAGTCAGTATCTTGGAAGGTGTAAACTGGTGCTGCTCAATGCAATTTCTCACCCTTTCTGCCTCTGCTTGGGCCATTAATCACCACAAATGACTTCTTCTCTCTCTTTCTCTCTCTTCACCTTTATATCCGTCTATGTATCTATACATCTTTTCATTTAGATAGAGCATGAGAAGACAACTGAACTGTAATATCTCAATAATCAACCAAAGGTCATTAAAGAGCAGAGGGGATGGCTGCCAGATTTTTTTTTTTCCAGTCATAATGGAAACTTGCTGGAGAAAAGAACAACATAAGTGGTGGCATAACATAATGCCCTCCTTTGAAGAGAGACACTGAGAGGCTGGGCCCATCAGCAGCCTGAAAGGGGAAGAGAAAGTATCAGGAAAAGCAGAAAAATAGCACTGGGGGATCCCACATACAGAAACAGAGACAGTGCTTGTGAGGCTGGCTAACGGAAATGGTTTCTGACACGCAAAGGCACCAACGTCTGGTCCTCGAGCCCCAGCTCACGCCACGCGGTTCTCCTCCCTTCGTGTGAAGAACCGCAGGGAGCGCAAAGCAAAACCAAATTCAGTCCGTGCCCCGTGCCAGTTTTCCCCGGCTGCCCGCGGGACTTTGCTCTTTGAAACGGAGGGTATCTGTTCTTTAAAAGGATTTGTTCACATGTCAGCAAGTCCGTCTGTGTACCAAAGGGAAGCCGCCGAGGATGGCTGCAGGGCTCGGGCTGGGGTGTGGGACAGCTGCACAGGAGGAGGCGGCTCTGCAATAACCACAACAGAAGCGACCGGCTGGGAGCTGGGGAGCACCTTGGGTGTGGGAAGCTCTCTGCTACTCCGGGAGCTGCCTGCTCCAGGCTTTCCCACCACTTACCCTGAGCCCGACTGCTCGATCTCTTGACAAGAGGGAAAAGCCA
Organism: Netta rufina; assembly: GCF_964035555.1. NCBI lineage: Eukaryota > Metazoa > Chordata > Aves > Anseriformes > Anatidae > Netta > Netta rufina. The sequence goes on along the minus strand of NC_140141.1, from coordinate 12,324,920 downwards.
CGAGAAGTCCTTGCAGGGGCTAGAAAGGAATTTGGCAAGAAGAGCCACCCGGGCGCCTTTGAAACTCCAAGTGTGTTGGCTTGTCTGCTCTGGTGACTCCCTGTGTCCCCAGGCACGTGGATTCCACAGGTGTTAATGCTCAGCGAGGTGGGCCCTGCTCATTTCCAGCGGCCAGGAGGGAGGCTGTAGGGACAGTACCTGTGCAAGTGCATCTGGCTTCGATAAAACCCTGCTATTAGCGTTCAAAGTCTCTGGCTGACACAAGAAAATCCAGTCGTTAGGCTGCTTTCTACCTCAAACAACCTAGGAAATGAACACATCGGGCATCATTGGACTAAATTTATGCTTTTTACATGGCCATTTTCTTAGCATTTTTTTTCCTCTCTGAAGTTTAAGAGACGCTTGTTTTTCTTGCTAATTCTTTCCTCCCGGGTGCTGATAGGGATCTCTGTAACACGAAGCCAGCTGGAAGAAATTCAAGCTGCTTTCTAAATGCTGTTATGATAGAGTGCAGGGGACGTGTCTTTGAAGCTGCTGGACTCCAGAGATGTCCCTGATTCAGGAGAAACGCAAGAGGCAATTAAGCTCTTTTTCTGGACCAGGCTTGGAGCCCCTCCATGAGAAAACACAACCACTGGCTGCTGTCACCCCACACTGATCTCCAGGGAGAAGAGAATTTGGGCAGCTGTTATTTGGTCTATCTGGGAAGATGGGGGCGCTTGGCAGAGCCACCTCCTGGTGCTAGGGAGGCTGCTTTGGCTTTGTTCAAACTAAATAGCCCAGGTCAAGGGGAGGCGTGAAGATCCCGTGATTTGTGGTTCACATCTCAGACACATTACGTCCTCTGTTAAGCCTGGAGTAGGAGAAGGAACAAGGGGGTCCCATCTCTCTGCCTTCACAGAGTCAAAGACACTTGTTGAAAGCAGAACCTGTTGCTGGCAAATGTGTGAGGTGAGTCAAGGCAGCAACCTTGCGACAGGACATGGGAACTGTGAAGATTTTCATGCAGGAGATACTGTTTTATTTTTTATTTTTTATTTCTATTTTAGTTCCTTTGCTTCTCATTGTCCTGTCTTGCTGTGTTGATCCTGCTGTACCTGCATGGATCCCTGTGGGAATGGCCTCCATGACACTGCTGTGACAAACAGTGGCTGTCCCTGGATTAACACAAGTCCATGTGTGGGACAGAAAGGGGATGATGGTCACCATGGCCCTACCTGGCTTCTCCTCCTGTCCTGTCCGTCTCTGGTGGGCCCTCCTCAGACACTACCACTCAAAGTTAATTGAAAAGGGACCACGGAAAGGGACAAGGAGCAAGTCCCACTTCCTGGTCACACAGACAGCTCTTTTTATGTTCAGTGAGCTGACATGCTTTACTCTGCCTCCCCAAAAGGCCCAAAACACCCTTGTGTAAGGTGAAGTGAAAATCCTGGCCTCATGCCTGGGAGCTTCAGGTGTTCAGGCCCAGGGGCTCACACTGCCTAAACACAGCCCCGGCTGCTGGAAAAACTGTCTGGTTACTCCATCCCTCTGCCAGGGAAGGCTTGTTCCTGGTTCTCTCCTTCCTGGTCCTTTCTGTAAACGGGGTTGAAATCCCCACGTAAGGGGGCTCCCTTGGTCCTGAGGGAGGGAGACAGTTCCACAAGCACACACGTTGGTTATCGGCACCTTGAAGCAATACAGGAGGCAGACAAAGAAAAAAGTCCTCTAGGGAAGAGATATTCAGCCTGATGTTTGTACTACTGGTTCAGTCCTAGTTCAAAAGGAAAAAAGCAAGCAAAGGGCTTTCCTCTGAGAAAAGCCCAGTGGTTTATTGAGCTCTGGCCCTGTTTGAAAACCTGGCTTCAGTCATGGCTCCAAGTTTCTTCTTCAGAGGAGAAGAGGCTTAGCAGGACTCCGGCATGGTGGGAGGCTGAAAAACCATCGTGAAAACCATTTGTAATGTGTGGGGCCTCGGAAGCAAAAAGAAGAGACAGCCAACAGCCCTGAGGAAGTGCAAGAGGAGAAGCTGCACATGGGTTCCCGGTCCACAGAGATGAATCCAGGTCTGCGCCTTCATCTCCCTCCCCCCTTCCCTTTGTAGATATTTCCTGCGCAGACAGTTTCTATAGGCATTTCCTGGAGAGGCTGCGCAGCCAACGTTGCATTTTTGACATATTTTTTAAAAACCACACTTTGCAAAGTTAAGGGGTGTGTGTAGGGGGAGCACAGAAGCAGAATTGCCGAGGCAACTTTATCTGCACAGACAAAGTGTAAGCAAGTTGCCAGCCAACTCTAACAGACTCTGCATCAAACCGTACAATCTCCTAAAGCACGCAATGGTGAAAGCATCAGGTTGCCTGTCTGGAGTCAGCCTCTCTTGAGCTTTCCAGGGCTCTGCTCCCTCAGCTCAGCCATGCCCTGCTTTTTGCAGGGTGCAAAGCAAAACCCAGAGCAAGGAAAAGCTGGCACCTCCGGCAGCCTCCTGGCCCTGGGTGCTGTTACTCTCATGTCCCTGTGCTCGAATATCCCTCCTCCTGCACCCACCTGCTTGCTCTTGCCTTTTCCACGATGCTACGAGCACTTTGGAGCAGGTCTGTTTTACACGGCTGCGTGCAGCACTTTCTGTGAAGCGGCCCTGGTTTCTGGCTGAGAGCTCTGAGCACTCCCAGATCTACATCTATATTTCAGTCCTCTGCCTTGGGAAGACAGAGCACATGGCCATTTTCCCTCCCGTCAGGGTGCAGGGAGGCTGGGCCATGGCCTGAAAACTGGATGTAATCCCTTTGCTGGGGGTGCAGTGCCTGTGGCAAAGCCCCAGGAAAGGCTCCCTCTGTTGTATGATTTCAGGGTAGATTTACAGCTCTGAGGAAAGACGTGCACATCTCTGGTCCTGCCCCACAGGGTGGGGAGGAGCCGGGACACCGTCGCCAGGGACACCTAATTGCTATAAATGATGGCAGCTGGAAGTAGAGAAATCAGACAGACAGCTCCGGCTCTGCCTTGTTTCTCTTGGCTGCACAGATGAACAAAACTAGGCTGACTTCTGACAAGCCTAATGCCCAGGCAAGGCAGGCACGGTAGTCTGTAAAGGAAAGGGACCCCTCTGGACCATCCTGTCTCCCATACACATAATGGTTTACAAGCATCAAGCACAGGGAAATAGCTTCAGAGGATTTCAAGTCCATATAAGACCACGTAAGAATAGATGCCAGGCTGGCCCTAAGGATGTGGTTGAGACCTGCCAGCTAATTAATTCATTAGTTAAAGAAGTGACTCAGCCAGGGCTGATCCCACCCATCGATGGCACCTGTAATTAACACGACGCACAGAACTGGGTGAATATCCACAGATAACATCCAGGGATGGCACTTGTGTTGCTCTCCCTGCTTGAATTTCTCAAGACACGTAAGAACACAATGCAGCAGCCCAGGTAGAGATGCTCAAGGGGAAATAAAAAAGAGGGAGCACCCTGGCAAGAGCACTAGTGGATAAACATGTCCTGTGAACACCCTGGGACCGCTGGGGGCAGGAACTGCCTTGTCCTGAGCCACGCTCAGCATCCACCCCTCCCAAATCAGTGTGCTGAGTGATGCTCAGCCTCACACAGCGCAGTCCAGCAGCTGTAACTCTTCCTCCCCAGCCTGGAGCGAGCACCCAGTGGGTCTCACTCCTCTGACTGGCAAACCTTAACACCAGGAGCGCGAAGCAGTCTCCTGAGTCGCCACCCTCAAAACCCGAAGTAGAGAACATGTTTCAAAATAAAGGCAGCTTGAGTGGTGTCAGCTCTGCTTGTGTTTGTTTCTACGGAAAATTGTTACTCTAATGTGAGTCATGGGAGTAATTAAGGGATAAATAGCAGCACTGCAGTTCGTCAACACCCTGGTGCCATTGCAAAAGCGAAGGGAAGTGTACACATTCTTAGGGAGACACAAACCCAGCCAGGATGCAGGCAAAATAACCATTCCCATCCTCTGGGCTTTGGCAGTCTGCTCTGGCCTTAGTCAGGCTGGTGTCAGTCTGGAAGAGCCTTGCTGATGTGATTTACCAGGGAACCAGTGAGGTCAGAGTTGTGACTGTTCAGTTTATGTCAGGATGTACCAGACAGAGAGACCAGTGCAGGAGCCCAGCATCATAAATGTTGTAAGCCCAGATGGATGTTGTTGTTAAACTGGACAGTAAAGGAAAGCATAACGCACAGTTGCATTTTTTTTTTTTCCCTTTCAGGATATGTTGAACAAAAAGAAGAGCTTACAAATGCAAAAGCACTGAGTTGAATGGGAACTGTGACAGTGCTGTTTTAGTCCTGGCATGATCACTGGAGCTGTGCTAGGGCAGGGAGAGAGTGCATGAGCAAGGAGCTGAGCTGTGTTTGAGCTGGACATCTGCAGCCAAATCTGATGCTGAAGAAGAAAGGCCCACTCATTAGGGACTGCTGATGCTTCTGAACCACTCTGCCACGGAGTAACATGAAGTTTCTCTGTAGACAAATGAAACAATGCCAGGAAATAGTGCTTGGAGATAGCAGGGAGCTAGAAAGTGGCAGCAGTTCCATGCTACTGCAAAACAGGGCAGTGTAGAGGGAGTCTGGAAGCGAGATGGCTCTCGGATGGGCATTGGCACTCGCCAGATATAAGAGGGAGCCCCTGTCCCAGCCATACGACTGAAGTGGCAGCTTTCCAGGCTGGCTGGAGGCTGCAGCAAGTGGGTTAATGTGTTCCAAGTCACGATCCCCCCTGCTAATTAATCAACAGTTTGGCAAATGTTTACTACAGCACCCTCTGTGCTTCTGCACACATCTCCCTGGCACAACGAGCGCCATTTGGACACGGCCAATTTACCTGGCTTCAGGGCTGGCTCACCTGGTGCTCAGCAACCCACGCTGTCCTACAAGAAATGCCTGCAGCCTCCGTTCCTTCTGCCCAGCAGATCTGGCACCACGGCCCCTCGGGGGTGCTGGCATGGGGGGCACTGACAGCTGCTCTGGAGGGGGATCTGAAGAGTAGTGATGTGTGCTGCAAGTGCTCTGTATTTGCACCTGTCCCTGTGGAAAGACTGTTTCTCACCTGAGATCCATACTTTGAGCCCTTCATTCTCCATTCTCTTTAGTTTTTGAGGATGATTTCAAGCGACTTACTTTTCCACTTTCTAACAAGCAATTTAAATGCTAAAGGGCAGCTCCTCTGCTGAAGGCAGCTGAAGCCAAGAGAACTGTGACAGTTTATGCCAGCTGAAGCGTTGCCTTTAAGTAAATGTTTTAAACTTTCCACTAAGGAGACTAAAATAAGCCATAGCATGAAACATTAAGAGCAAAGAATGAACTCTGGAGACCAGAGGGATTTGGGAAATGAAATGAGATCCATCTTACTGGCACATTTTTCCCTCCTGTCTATTTTTGGAATTTAAAAAATTCCCCCAGATTCGTCTTCGACAGACCAGCTTTTTGTTCAGAGACCAGCAGTGAGCAGCCTCCCCTTTCACACAGAGCAGGTGAGCTTTGGCAAGCCAACATACAAAATGCAGACCTGGAAACTATTAATATCTTTTACTGCTGGAACATGGCAGGGCCTGGCACAGGTGCTATTTGTTTTCTTTAACAGGCTTTTCAGCTATGCAACTTGCAACCAAATACTAGATGAACAAGAAGATTTCAAGTTAGTGAGCAAGCCGTGATCAACCCAGCTCTTCTGCAGAATGCTGTGACACCTACCATGACCAGGTGGATTTTACTTCGGGCATTAAATCATGGGTTTGACCATGTGGCTGTGCTAGTTGTGTTTACAGGGTGGAGTGGAAGGCAGCCTGGTCCTGCTCATTGGACTCTGGACAGACTCAGGAAACCTGGGCTCCAGCTCCTGGCCGTGGTATTAACTCTCAGTGGGACCTCAGCAAGTCACTTCAAGCTCAGTTCTCCAGTTGGCTTGCAACCCACATTTTCCACTGACTTTAAATGGGGCAAGGGATCTTTGTTGCCTATGAAAACCGAGCCTCCAAACACTTCAGTATCCCCATGTTTAAAACAAGGAGGAGAATATTTTGAGATCAATGGATAAGAACACCTGCATGTGCTAATACCTACGCACCCTGCCAAGATATTGGGAGATTAAGCAAATATTTTGAAGGGCTGTAGGATCTTATGAGGCGGGTATGGGGTTGTTTAGTTTGTCCAGGATATATTTTTCCCTCCTTTTATTTTTTTTTTTCCACAAATGGGGAGATTTCAGGCAGAGAAAAGAAGAAACATATCCTTTACAGGTTTGGTTTCAGCCGTGCTGATCTGCTTTGTGAAAACTAAACTAAGAACACCTGCACAACCCCTTCTGAGACACAGCAGAGGGACTCTGAACTGAGGAGGAGCACATCTGATGGTGCCCTAAGATTTGGCTTGAATATCTCCAAATGGAACATAGCTGAAAAAGCAAATCATTTAGGGAATGCTCTGTCTGGGTATCACAGACCACAACTCCAAACAGGATGTAATGAAGCTGATAAGAGCTCAGACGAGATTTGCTCTGTAGTGGGAGACTTGATCCATACAGTGTGAAAGCTAGGTCCAGTTTGGGGCGGCGCATTTCAAGGAAGATAATAGACTCAGTGGAGCGTGCGCAGAGAATGAAATGAACGATAAAAAGGTTTTGAAAACATGACCTGTATGGAAAGGTGGAAGGAAGTGACTTTGTTTAGTCTAGAAGAGAGAAGAATGAGTGGAACATGATAATGGTTTTCCAATATTTGCAAAGGGGACAGCAACTGCTGTCCAGAATTCCGGAAGGGCACGAAGAAATCAGTTTAATTTATAGCAAGGAAGTTTAAGACAAGACTGTAGGAAAAGCCACATAAATAGAAAATGCTCAGACAAGCTACCTATGGAAATGTACATCATGGGAAGTTTTTAGAGACTGGACTGTAGCAATTCATATGCAAAGCCAGGTACTTCATAAATCAAACAATAGTGTTTGCAGATGCAAAGACATAAGATCGTGCCAAGTATGGGCAGACTGATTTACACAAAACAGATCTGAAAGTCACCCAGGTGTGACAACACTGAATACAAGTTGAATCATTCCAATTAAATAAACATAACTCGTGTGGAGATAGCAAACAGCATTACTGTCTTCAAAATTGCTTTCAGACCTCATCTCTATAGCATAATGCGTTCCTTAAAAATCACTAATGACAAAGGAAATTACAAAGAAGGGTGACTGTGGTACTGACCTCAACAGTAGAGTGCTACGGCACCTGGAAGGCTTTCAAATCCAGCACATCACAGAATAAATAAGTTAGTACATTGTCTGACTCAGGCAATGCACCTTTCTCTTTATCTCTGTCTATTCTCCCTCTCACCTTCTGTGTCTTAAGATTAAAAATAGCAACTTTATGTATATTTTCACCCTCCTAATCACTGGCTCAAGTCACCGTTCTCACAGCCCTGTCTCTGCAGCACGGGCAATTAATCTGCCTGTGCAGCAAGATGGGGAAGGTTCAAGTGTGTCACCTCCAGGTCTGAATATGGAAACGCTACAACAGCAGAAACACGGCGTGCAGGTGGCTCACACAGCCAGTGAACGTGTCTGCAGGCACACAGAGGCCATCCACTTCACAGCCCATGCAGAAGCCTGCAGGCATCTCCTGACAAACTCCCCAGTCCCAACTCTGATTTCCTACAGGCAACAGAGACCCTTCCCAGAGAGCTGAGCCTTGAGTTTTGTGAATGCTGCTGGTGCAGTTGTTTTGAAATGAGAAGAGGATTTGCAGGAACTACTGCTCCTGTCCAAAGGGAAGTTCCATGTTCCCCATGGGAAGAGGCAGCAGCACCTTGGCGGAGAGAAAACTGCTGGTAAGATTTGGGTGAAAATCCACTCCCAATGATACTATTTGTCCCCCACTAGTCTTGCAAAATCTCTTCCTCTAGGGCTGTTTTTTAATAGTACACCGATAAATTCTGCTGGAGGACAGTAGCACAGGCCAAAGAATGAGTCAAAACCACCCACTGGTTTTAAGGAACTAAGTAGCCTGCAAGGACCAGGTGCTATCATGATGAAAGCTGGTTGTGTGGCACTGCCGCATAGCAAACACATCTCTCCAAAGCTCTAGGTAAGAATAAGGACAGTTACTCCAATCCTACAGACACAGTCTTGCTCTCTTCCCAAAGTGAAGGCAAAGTCTGTGCCGAGACAGCTTCTCTGTGGGAAGAGAGATGTGTTCAACACCAAGACGAATGAGGGGATTGCCAGGATGGAGCTCACAGCTGCATGACAGTAATGCAGCCCTGCTGGGCAGGGGGAACTTGCTACAAGCACTGACCTACCTAATCCACTGGAGATTGCCTGGCCTTTCTCATCTGCTTGCCAGAAAGGCTCTCAGGTCTGTGCCTCACTGCAGGGATGCCCTGTGTTAGTTCCTCTTCCATTTTTCACTTTTTTTTTTTTAATTTTAATTTTTATTTTTGTCTAGGAAACCTCTTGTTAGGCAGGACTGAACGTCCTTGAAAGCACCAGTTATAACAAACAACCAGGGGCAGATCTCAGGCGAGCACTGCACGAGTCAGAGGTCACAGCTGGAACTGCTTTTAGGGGAAATTCAAAATTACTGTCAAAAGCAGTTCTCTCTCATTTTAATTGTAATTGGTTAATCTCATTTTATTTGCCTTGTGGCTATGGCTGTGAAGCTTAGGAAACTCTCGGGGCCCCTGCTCCGCTCTCCGTTACCCTGGGAGCAATTCTGAAGGCTTCAGCAAAGTTGCACTGGATTTATTCCTTGTGCCACTGAGACCACAGGCTAGTGCTTGGAGAAAGCTTCGGCAAGGGAGGGAATGGATGTGGCAGATGGCTGTTCCTTTTTCAGAAAGGAAGACAAACAAATGGTATTCACTGATTTAACCCTCCTCATGGCCACTCTGCTAGGAGCTGCCAGTGGCCAGTGCAGGAAGGGATGGGCAGGGCTCCAGGTGGTACAGCTGCTCTGGGAAGGGTTGAAGAGGGTGTCAGGGCAGCATCAGCCACGGATACACCCCATTAGATTTGGGGAACAGAAAGTCTCCGGGAGCAGTCTGTTCCTGTAAATACATAACACACCACGCACAGTGCTGCTGGCAAACTCTCCACTAACATGTCGAACCTACCTCTGCGGTATGCTAACAGCAGGGCAGTGCTTGTCCAGTGGTAGCTCATGGAAACGTGGAGCACACAGTAAATACAAGTTTGCACAGCAAGACACTGCTGCAAGGCCAGGCGGTGCACTAACAACCTGCACCTCGCCTGGTTTGAGGCTGGCGAGGATCGAACACGTCGCTGGCTTGTCTGAGGCCACCACCACCCCCGCCTCTCCTCGCACACGTGCGCAGTCACAAGGAATTTGCTGCTTGGACTTGCAGGCAAGTCAAAAAGCTGTCGAACAGCAATCACATCTAATACCACTCATCATCACCATCAATTGTTCTCCAAATGAAACAGCCCCCGTCGCCAAGCAAAATGATTTGGAAGATGTTTTTCCAGTGGACACACATCCAAAGTAAATACAGGAAAATCTCCTTCTCCAAGCACTTCTCCTGATTACTTTTCATTCAAATCATTAGTAAACCCGAGATACACACACAATAGCACAAGGCTGATGAAAACCCACTTCAACATAGTGCCCCCCTTTTTCCTTTTTCCCAGAGATTAATCCTCTTTGTTGCTCTCAGCCTACAAGAAAAACATCCCGTCAGCCTGTCCAGAGCCAAGACGATGTGCACATCTTCACACATCCTGCCTGCGAACATCCTTCGCCAAATGACCTGCCAGTTCTGATGGGACCCTGGTGCTGCAGCTTTGGGATTTTGTTTTCAGGCCACACCGTGCCTTCTGACTAAATCCCATCTCATCCAGAAGCCCAGGTTGTCTACCTTGGTGTAGAATGAGTGGAGGGAACTTCTTCCTTCTCTAGGGGCTGGGAAGGAGCCCCTGTCTCTTTGAGAACTGAGAGCAACCCCACATCCCCGACAATGACAGTTTGGGCCTGGGAAGAGCTGAGATCTGCAACCAGAGCAGAAGCAGGAGGAGGAGAGAGCTTGGAACAACAGCCATGGCTTTCCCTCACCGACCAGCCCTCACCAACTAGCCTCATCAAGGCCGAAGCTTAGTTCTGCCAAGATTTGAGTCCAAACCACACACAGCCTGTGAGCTTCAGTGGGTCCCACCCAAATGGCCCAGGTTCACTCAAACCTCAACCCAAGATCTGGCCCCAGGCTCTGCGGACAAGAGCTTCTCTCTTCTTCTCTTTGCCCAAATCCCTGCCTGCAGCAGATGTCCTGGAAATCCTGGCTCACTGTTCGAGACCGTAAAGAATGTATGAAACATTCACTCAACTCCAGTGGCCCAGAGATGGCAAAGGCAAATTACAGCCTTCTAGTTCCTGGCCTCTGTGTGCAGGCATTGCCTTTGTGCTAAATGCTGTGGGCAAGAAATGTTCTGGTTTGCAGGAAAGTAGGCTTCCACCCAGTTGCTTTTCCCTGAGGATTTTCTGATAAATCACTACCTGTCTCTGCACTTGTCCCCGTTTCAGTGTGATGAGACAGATCACAAGACCTGGATGCTCTGAGCCCAACACTTGCACTGTGCAGGCAGGTGGGACTGAGGATGTCAGCAAGCTCCCTTCCAGACCTGCTGTACCAGACACCAGGCTGGTTACCTATTTCTGTGCCAAGTACTAGGCAGCCCAGATCCTCTTCTGGAGGTGCCTGCACTTCAGTGGAAGACATTTCTTTCAGTCTTCCCTGACCTAGGCACGCAGCAGAGCCCTGCTGCATCTGCAGTGAGAGAGGGAGTGTTCAGATGTTAAACATGCCAGAAGCTAGGACTGTACCACTGCTTGGACAATCAATATTTCCAGCATCTCCGGTCTTAATTCCTAATGCAATTCACTTTCCCCTGCCTTGGATTGCTTCCTTTGCAAGAACACTTGGCTCCTTTCTAGCCTGCTCTCTGTCTCGCACTGAAAACAGGCTCGGGGCCCTCCTTCAGCTCTCCCTGGGATGCTCCCTGTGAGTGGCACGCAGCTGGGGGTCTGGCAGGGACATCTGCTGCTGCACCACGGCCCCGGCAGCACCAGGAGGCTCCAAACCAGAGCCCTGTGCCAAAGGGGCCGTGCTGTCCTCAGCTTCTCTGTATGTGCTGGAAGTGCCTGGGGCAAACGGGGCTCCGTCCCCTGCAAAGGCAGTTGCAATCACTGTCTGGAAAAGAAAAGCTCTTTCTTTTTGGCATCTGGATGTCTGTCCTGATGAGCAGGACCTCAGTGCTGAGGAGCCTGGCAGAGCTCTGCTTCAATCAACAAGCCTGGCACTGCAGTCAGCCAAGCCTGTCCTGCTGTGCCCTCGGACCGAGAGAGGCTTTGGAGATCTCTGCCCTCACTCTTCCTTTTCTCTCCTGTGATTTATGTAAACTCTCCCCCTCAAATGAAGGTTCCCTGTGTGGTGGCCTCTGAGCCACTGGCGACATCCACCCCTGATTTTTCTCACCTGCACTGGCGAGGTGGATGTGCTTCCCAGAGCTGCTGGTGACTACAGCCCTTCAGGGCAGACCTGGTACCTGGCATGGCTCTGCCTGCCCCTCCGGCTCCGCTGGCAGCAGCCAGAAGGGCAGAGGAGGGCAGTGCTCCCAGCCAGGCGAGGCTGTGGCAGCCCCTGGGAGCTGTGCCTCAGCAGGAGGCCTTGCTGTCAGTGGTACAAGATGACAGGGACCTGGGGGAGAACTGAGACGCTTTCACAGAAAGCCCACCCGTCAGCAAACCTCCCAGACTTTCTTCTGTGCAAATGCCTGACATTTACTAGCATAGCCTGAATTTTGGGCAAGACTATTTTTTTCCCCTCTTCTTGCTCCATAGCTCGCTGCTGACATTTTAAGAGCAGCGATTCTGATCTCACATGATAAGCTAAATCCAAACCTTCCGAGGCTGCAGCCCAGAGAGCAAGCAGCTCTGACTTTCACCACTTGGAAAGCGGGACTCTGGAAGCAGCCCTCTGGGTGCCCAAGAGCTGTGCAGGACCATGCTCAGCTATAACATAACCAGGAGCCTTCCCATAAGTAGTCAGCAGCCACCAGCCAGACTGAACACATTGTTCAGACTGCTGTCTCACGAGCAGGGCTTGCAGTGATGGATTATGTTTCCGTAAAAAAAGGAGGGAGGAGGTAGCAGCCGTGACAGTGACTGTGGTTGGTAGGAACTGGTCATAGCTGCAGAGCAAGAGAGGAAGGGAGGAGGGGGCAGGAGCTGCATTGTGCTGCTCTGTTAGTGCTGACACCACGACAAACCAGAGCTTGGAAGAAATTTGACTTTGTGTTTTCTCCCCCTTCCCTCTCTCAACCCACCACATTTCTCATGGAACAAAAATCCTAGCCTTTGCCCAGCTCTACCGCTGGAGCACTAACGCTTTGGCTGTGGCGGTGAATTAGGTCCTGGTCCCTGAGAAAGCTCTTCCAAGGCACAGTGAAGATTTTGTTTGTTGGGGTCTAACCCATGTGGCAGCTCATAGCTGCCATGGTTGTGAAATTGTGCTTTTTCTTTTCTTTTTTTTCAAGCAGCCCATACGAAACAAGGATAGGGGCTGTTCAGAGAGACTATTCTTAATGGTCTGAAAATAAACCCAGTATTTTTCTTGGCTTGGAGAGGAAAATGGTTACCTTGATTGAAACTTGGTTCTAACATACATTGCAGACAGTAATGAAGACTGCAGATATGAGACTTGTACAGGCTCTGTTACACAGACCTTCACAGATGTCTTTTTTTTTTCTTTTTTTTTCTCCTCATTCTTTTCCTTCTCTACCCAAAATGCTGCCTGGTATAGCTAGGAACCTTCAATAGCTTGTTGGGAAAAGGAGCTTTGTCTGAGGTGGAAATGTTGAGAGCCACCTTTTATTCTTTGCCATACTGACAAAGGTTAATGAAACAGCTGGCATTTCATCAAGGCCAGCACTGAAAATTAGGGACAGAGCTGCCATTAAAAATAACCAGATGCATGAGCTTCTATCCCTGACACACCGGTCTTGAAATATCTCCCTCTTGGGCTGTACAGCTTCCAAGGAATAGCAGGAAATTGCAATTGTTACACTGTCCAGAGAATGGATTTAATTTGTACTGTTTTATCCTCCCTGTTGGAAACTATCCTCTTTTTTCTTCCACGCCAGCTAAAAAGAAAAGGAAAAAGGAAAACAATCCAACAAAACCAGCACATTTCTCTATAAAGCTTTCCATGCATTTGAAGCATGGTCTACCATAAAGCATGCACACTTCCTCTGCTAGAGGTACGGATTGCATCCTGCAGGGCTTCTTGCAACATATCCATATAGAACATTTTATGTGCAATATTGAAGCTGTTTAATTAAAATCAGTTTGAAAGCCACTGGTTGGTTAGTTCAACCAGCACACAAAGTTGATGCTAGAGGTGTGGGTATATATTTGCTAAAGGAAGGGCTGCTGCTTTGTGATGAGGAAGAGCTGGTAAAAGGGGTTAAATGAGTGCTGTCATTGAAGCCGTGTGAAGGCAAAGCCAGAAGATTACAGTTAAAACAGTCTGCAAGGGGGGGATTAAACTGACCTTTGGATAGAGAGGAGGAAAGAAGCTGCTGGGCAATTCAAAGTGTTACTTGTACTGCAGCGACTGTCCAAGCAGGGGCTCAGGAGTGCTGGCTGGTTTAGATTAGATCAGCAGGCACCAGTTTCTTCCTAAGGCCATCATGTTGCGTAAGTGAAGTTTAAGAGCTGGGCAAGTTAAGAGCATGCACACAATGGTGATGTTGCTCCAGCTGAAGGGCAGTGACTTGTTGAGCAACCATAATTTAATTGCATTTCATCATGCCTGTACAAGGAGGTTTGCATTCAGCTAAGTCACCTGTTTTCCTTAAGTAGGTACAGCTCTGGCTACGCAGGTGGAACCAGCCTTAGGAAGGACAAGTTGCTGGCCTGGGCGGACAACAAAGAGTTGAAGGTTTATCAGGGCTGAGCAACACTAGACACATTATTTAAAGGGGAATTTTGTACTCTTGTGACATCACAGTGGGAATATATTTGGCCCTGTTAAGACTGGAAAGATGATTGCAGTGATTGAGTTACGGAGGCGTAATGAATTACCACTGCTCATCAGCTGAGCTGCGGTAACCGACTCTGCCTGTTGAATGCACAAAGTACAATGTGTTAGCTCAAGGCTAATTTCAAGCAGAGTGAGGCATAATGTGGTCACCCAGAGCAGAAGCTGGCCTGAACCCATAGGCTAAAACCCCCTTGCTTTTGGAAAAGTACCTCGTAACGTTAATTGGCTCCAGAAGGGTTGGTTTAACAGCTTATCTGGCTCCAGAAGTGCAGCGATCCCCAAGCTCACATGAGGACCAAAGGTGGCTGCTCACTTAGAGATGTGCAGTCCTGTTCCAGCCGAGCTCTGAACCCGCATCGACAGCACAGTCCCTAGTTTGGCACCAGAAGCAATTTAGTACCGTCTCAGGAGGGAGGAATTGTAAAAACGCAGTGAATCATTAACAGCCCGAACCTGGGAGGTCTAAAGGAGGTCAGCAAGAAGGACGGCGGCTCTGCAGCGAGGCCATGAGGAAGTGCTGGAGCTGCTCCGCTCCGGTGCTCCCACCCCGAGGTGATCTGGCTGGAAGCAGATGAAAGCAGCCTGGGGAGGCACGGTGAATCACTCCTGTTGGGAGCCGTTCCCTCTTTCAGCAGCGACTGTAGCCAAGAGCTGAAGTGATTCATGATTGTTTCGGCTGAGGGTGGGAGACAGACAGAGGATGGCACAGCCCTAATCAATGCCTGTCGTGGGGCCAGGCCACGTCAGGTCCCACAGCAGCCCCAGGGCAGGAGAGCTGCAGACCCAGCACTGCTGGGGCTGCCACTGCCAATGTTGTTGGCTCATTACTGAAACAGGCTTTCCGGCTTTCTCTTCTGCCTCCTAAAGCTTTATTCTCCCCTCTCTAGAGAATAGGAGCTTCAAGAAAACTTGTCTCTCCAGCTGTCTTCAGCCCCATCCTGTCCATGTGGGGTGCTGAAAGAGGGAGGACGTGGAAGGGAGAGGGGATCGGAGAGCAGGGGTGGGAAAGGGAAGCAAAGGAGAGAGCAGGGCTTGGAGGGGAGAGCGTGATCTGGCAGGGGGCAGGCTGTGATGTTGGGGTTCTGAAAACCAGCACTGAAATTGGGCAGTGAGGCCGAAAGGAGGGGCTGCAAGCACAGATGGGGGCTCTGGCTGCTGTTCGTGCAGTCTCCCTTGAGGGGCTCCTAGCTTGACATGGCCTGCAAAAATGCCCAGAAATCCTGGGCACCTTTGTAATGTTCTGGATAAAATTTCCAACAAGAATGAAAGCCCCAGAAAAAACTGGTTCCATGGAAGCCCGACACAAAGAGCAGTTAATCCTGGACCTTGCTACCTGCCACAGTGCATTGCACCTCCCCACAGCTGACCCCCAGCATGAAGCACTGCTCCTTTGCCTAGCATCAGGACCGCAGTCGACAGATCTGTGTTAGTGTTCAAGAGGGCTCTTACCAAATGGGGAGCTCTGGGAGGTGGGATGGAGAGCAGGCAACCATCAAGCCCTTTTATAGCTGGTCCCAGAGGATTTTGTTTTCCTGCTATTTTTAAGTTGAACAGGATTGAGTTTCACTGCAGGAAATAGTTCTCCTCCCTCCCACCCACCTTTCTCTTTTCTACAGCACATTGGAAGAGCAGCCTGCTGTCTGCTGCAGGTTTCCAAGAACCAGACAGTCAAACCACAGACAGGGCACTTGCGATCTGCAACCAGAGAAATAAAGGGCGTGAGGCTTGAGAAGAGATTCCCCTACTTGCAAATGCTCAAAATGTTAGGGTGTATGTGCTGGTGAGATTCATCCTTCCCCATTCCTTTACACTGGGCTGAGATTGTAAATGGGATCTCAGAAGAGGTTTCTGTGAAGCCCCTAAAGACGGGTTGTTCATATCCCTGGAAGTTGCCCTGCCTTTCCTAGGAGAGCAACACTACAGAAAGACCTCAGGGTGCGAGCACAGCAACCTGCACTCAATGAATCTCCTCTGCATTATATCACTTGCAGAGCTGAACATTTATAACAGCACTCAAATATGGGCTTAACTCTGCATTCCTGTTAGAAACAAATTCAATCAGTCAGTGCAATGCTCCTAAAACCTCGACATGTGTGGGCTGCAGTAACATCGTGACATGGATTCCTGCACACCAATAAATCTGCACCTCATCGCAGATGCAAAATGGGCAGGCAGCACCCATGTTCTGGGCAAGATGCACATAAGCCAGCAGACTTGAAGCTGCAATTCCAACTCCCAGCCCATCACCTAGGATTTAGAGCAGGGGTCTAGCTAATTAACAACAGCCTGTTAGATGCTGTCTACAGTACACCAACTTTTAATCCACAGAATTTACAGCCCAGCAACAACTCCCTCAGTCCTTCCCCGTTCTGCTGATACCGATCAATTTTGCTCACCAGACACAAACCCACCTTTCCTGCAGTGAGCCTGAGGCAAGGCACAACTCATTTCTCCCATTTTCCTTGCAGTGACAGTGCAGACAATGCCTCCTTTGTAGGTGCTTCTACATGCCTGGTGGAAAACCTATTGGAGACTAGCACAGTTATATCAATAATCTCCTGTTTATTATTCCTCCTGGCACAGGGCTTGCCATTACCTTCCTAGCACAGGCAATGCTTTCCATTCATCTTTTCTCAGCCAGGTGTTTGCTCATTTGCAGCAGGGGGCTTCAAAAGAGACAAAGCTGCAATTGATGGGAAAAAGAAGACCAGGCTGCTGCCAAGACGGGTCCTCCCTGGGGACGTTCATAGTCATATAAATGATTATTACAAAGTCTTTCAACCGTGGTTCTACACACCTGCTAAAAAAGCCTTGACTTTGCTTTCATTGGACCTGCCTTTCTGATGACCTTTGTTGGGCACCTGTTAGTCAAACACTTTTTGGGTTCACATCCTTCCAATGCAGCCAGTCTCATGCAAATAATTCCTTCTTACTCCACTGAAGCCAAGGGCCCAGCTCTTCTGGGGTGTGCAGGAGGGCTGTGCCTGCAGTGGGACAACCCCCTCAAAGTGCAGGGCCTGATATTGTGTTTCTGGCCTACACTGTGATGGCAATGTGGTTTCAGGCAGATTTAAGCATGGTCTTAAAGTGCCATAGCTCTTTCTTACCGGCTCTGTGCGCAAATAATTCCTTGTCTAGGGTAAGGGAGTCCAAAGACAGCGAGTTACTACTTGGGAATAACTTCACACAGACCGAAGCAGAATCAGGTGCTGGCACATGGGCACACCTGAGCACAGACATGGAGCAGCAGCAGGTAGGGCTGCTGAGTACACAAACCCAAGCAAGTGCCTGTTAATGAACTTGCAACACAACTGCAGAGCAGAATCCAACAGAGACTCCTCTGCAGAGACCTGTTTCAAGAAAGTTTAAGCAGCTACCTGCTCTCTTTGTTTCTATTAGGATAGCACAGAATAGCTAAGTACATGCACTTCCTAGGATCTCTGCTCAGCATCACAGAGGTTTAAGGATTAAGTTAGGTAAATTTATGGTAACCATCCTCAGATAGCTTTCTGCACATCTGCAATGTATGGTTGTAGTCTGGAAATTCTGAATACCTGATCATAAATGTGATCCCAAGTAGGAATTCACTTTGCCTGTTTCAGTACCCTTTGTGGATTTGTACATCCTTTGTACAAAGAAGAGATCCTTTGTGCAGAAGGGCTCTAGGCTTCCATCAGCATAAGGACCAATTTCCAAGGGGCTATACTGTCTTATCTCCTATCCCAGGACCTTCTGACTCTGATAGTTAGCTTGTGAGGGTGGACCCAGAGTTAACATTTAAACAAAATCCAAAAGGGCATGTCAAATTAACCAAGTTTTTGGCTTTGGCTTGGGTGGAGAGCTTCAGAAACACCCACTCCCTTCATGTGACACATTGGTCTGGGAGATACGGCCTCCCCTCCAGATCTGGGTACATTTTAGGTGCATAAAACTTGAATCTTCCATTTCTCACTCAGTCAAATCTCACAGTAAGAGCTGCAGCAGCACAGCTGCAGATGTGGCAAGCCTTCTGCAAAATACTTGGGGCTAGAAGACTTCTTGGCAGGGTCTGCTTGTAGAGTCACAGTATCTCCCCCTTTTTAATTGCACGAGGGCAAGTAGGAAAAGTAGGATGCTTTGCTGCAAAGTGGTGGAAACATGGAGTCCTGAAAACTGAGCAAGATGCACAGGACAAACTAAGAATATCAGATTTGGGTTTGCAAAACAAATCCAGCTGGTGGAGGGAAGACGTGAATTAGAGCAGACACAGAGCAAGAGTCCAGCTGGGAAACAGACCACAGCTATCCTGGAGGAAAAGAGAGCTTTTCCAGCCCACCCTTCCCTGCACTATCGTGGCAAAGCCTCACAGATTTTGAACCAGAACTGCCCTCTTCCTCCTCCTCCGCTCCCACATGGACAGGCTGTCTGGGACATTAGCTCAGCTCTGCTCAGGTCCCACTAGGTTCTCTCTCTTCCTGCAGCTCCCAGGCTCTGGTAACAGATATCTCCGAGGCATGAGATGAACCCATCGCATTGTGGTTACTTCAGTTCCTTCCCTTTTGTCTACTTTCTGGAGCCAGCACGGGCTCCTGGATGCAGATCACCCGGCTTGGCTAGGGTCCTCACCAGGGAAAGACCCAAGTCATTGCTGTTCAGACACTGCAAGTCCTGAACTCTCATTAGTAGTGCGAAATTGCTGCCTCAGTCACAGGAATTCACTCTGGTAATCCCATGCACAATCACGAGCTGGCTGCTCAGCAGGATTCGCATCTCATGATCTCGGGGACAAGCTCCTTCTCCACTCCCTTGGCCCTCCAAAAAAGCTGGCAAGGAGCTGCAGTCAAGCTCTTTGTGTTCCAGCAGGGTCACTCTTTGCCCTGCCTCCCAGGGAAACGGGCACAGAACCTGGGCTGCTCGTTCAGCCCAGCAAGTGGCAGGGGCATCCACAGCCAGGAAAGACACTGGAAAAAGGCCCTAGGAAAAAAAGTGAAGAACACTGCAGGGCAAAGAAGAAAAAGGAGGGGAAGTGCTGCTGGCTTAATGTCTTCATTCAGAAGTTATTACTTTGTAAATACAGCTCTTGCTCCTACTATATTTTCACCCCTTGGCATCACAGAGGAGCTATAAATATAGGTACTGATTATGCCAAAGTCTGGGGAAGGTGCTACAGCCTGCCTCAAAATGTGGGCTGGCACCAGTCATGTGCAAAACAAGAATGTGCTGTTCCTCTATACAGGTCTTAACATTTCGAGCCAGACAGAGGGAACAAATGCCCGCAAACCACTTTATCATCATCAGAGACTAGCGAGACCTCATCTACATGCCTGCAGCCCTAGAATCTTTCCATGAACATTTCCAACGTGCGTACTGCAAAAGAACATTTTTGTCCTTGGAACAGCACCATGGCGGGAGACTCTCACCCAAGGAGGGATGTCTAGGCTTGGCTCACAGCACTCTCCGACCCTGAGCACAGTTTGTTTTTCTTCTGGGTGCAGAAGAAGGTAGGCAGCGAGGAGCTAGATCCTCCCGTTCAACCTTCAGAGCTTCTTCACAGCTCAGTGCTACTCGAATCAAACGCCAGCTCTGCTGTGCAACTGAGAGCCCCGCGAGGCGTACACAGGCGCTTTGGAGCAATTTGGAAGTTTACCACCAGGCAGCCCCTTGGGTAACAACATACCTGTAAATACCATGGGCAGGAAAACGGGCTTGTGTGTGTGTGCGTGCCGTAGGTTCCTAGTGATAATGCTGTCTGGATTTGCAACTGTCTAGACAATGGGAAAATTAGCATCATGAAACTGGATAGTTTTGTGAAATGCCCAGCCAAATATCTGGGAAATATTTTTGTAATGGTTCTCCTCAGAGGGAGATATGAGCCTGAGCCGTCCATTAGAGATGCAGGTCTTTTGTCTTGCTTTCTGGTCTGGGACAGAGGGCTTTAACTGAGCCTGCTGAGCCTCATCTGCCATGCTTTCCAGCCAGATGCCGGGTGCTACTGTGGAGGAAAATAAGCCCACAGCACAAGCATGGCAAATGAGCTTTCTGTAGGATGGAATTGCTGCTTTTCTCGCATGGAAAAGAAATTTCATCCTTAAAACTGGAGGTTAGGACCTCATGAGCAGTGTTTTACATCCGGAGATAAACAATTAAAAGCCTGTCTCCCCAGCTTGTTTTACAGCACACAACAAAGTCCAAATGATTTCTAGGTTGCAACACTTAGCTACTGCTCCCTATGGGGTAAAAGCTCACAGAGAGCAAGCAAGACTCATTCTGAACTTCCAGCCTGGAGCCCTGGGAGCCGTTTTCTTAAATGATTCATCTCAGAGAGGCACGGGGAGCTCTCCTCTCAGCTAGGACAAGAAGACGCAGCAACCAGGATTGTGCTTATGGCTAAGGCTCAGAAGTCATTTGCCTCTGTGGTGTCTGAAAGGCCCTCCTCAGAGCTGTAAAGACAAGTTCTGCCTCTATGGTTCTTGCTCCTGTAACAACCCAACAAGTTCAGCTGAGCAGAGTTGGTGCCAGTGGGAAGAGGGAGGGAGGCAGGACCCATCCTTCCTCAGATGGCAGGTACTTGAGGCTCTTGCAGTATCCCCATCCTGTGAAGAAATCTGAACAAGCTCAGACCACAGCGGTTCTTGGGAGTCCTTCCACAAAGGTAACAAGCCTGCTGCAGCTGAGCCCTTCTCAGAAAGGCACCAGTGTCCACAAGGAGGGAACACCAGATCCGCACCTGGAGGTAGGTTTCCCCAAACCAGGAATTTGCTTTAGTTTTGGTTGTCACTTCATTGTCTTGACATTCAAATAAAAAAAAAAGATATATTGTCCTGTTCCATCCTTTTTTCAACACCTTCCATTGCTTCTCTGAAAACCTTCAGAAAGGGTAGGGGAGATCAGACATCAAGCACCTTATCTTTACCGAGCAAGGATGTTATCTTCCCTTCAAAGGAATGGGCTCTCAATTCATCTGAGGACAGCAGAGTTTAGGTAGTAGCTCAATATTATTGATGATTGTCAGCCAGGGAACCTTTGGCTTGGTTTACCTTGTGGGAAGCCTTGAAAAACTGCTCTGAGCTTTCAGTGGATGTGTTATACAAATAAACAGAATAATATTTGTGAGCCCTGCGTAGATTCCAGGAAAATGTGGTGCTCAGACTGGGGCTTCTCCCCACGAACAGCAGTGGAGGCTTTCTTTCAGAGTCAACAATGACAACCAAAGGTCTGGATACAAAACACAGAAGGACTTTTAATGCAGAAGCTGAAGTTGCCATAGGTCACTTTTAGAGAGAGCTCACATTTTCTTCTGTGAGGGGTTGTGTGATGTTTCTGGATGCTGTTCAGCAGCAGTTGAAAGAGATCTGGAAGGAGAGCGTGTTGTAGCATGGGGTTTTGAAAGCAACAGACCTGGCTAACCTGAGGACGGAGATGGGTAAGGGATAAACTGCTGTGGGAGGCATGGCCAGAGTCATGCTGGTGCTAACAAGAAAGCTCCAGGAGAATCAGTGCTTGTTTGGGTATGGGTGGCTTGGCTGCCTAGGGCGTTAAGCTGGTGCAGTGCCCCAGAGCACTCACAAGAGGAAACTTGAAACAGAAGCCCGAGCAAAGGATTGAGCTAGTGACCTTTTCTGTACTAAAAGAATCCTGTGGCATGAGGACACGGCTGATCCACAGCCAAAAAACAAAGCCTTCAAAACACAGCATGCAGGAAACGACTGGCACACAGTATGCTGCCAACCAGACCTCCGTGTACCCGATGGGTGTGTGAAGAGAACCCTACGAGCCACCAGGGACAGGTCTTCCTCTCCAGCAGGGCACAGCTAAAACACTCACAAAACCTGAGAAAAACAGGTCCAGGGGTGTACTGAAAATGAGAAGCTGCCTTGCCCTGATCCCACCATGTTGCCTGTCAGCAAGCAAGGAATTTTAGGCTGTGGTGACCTAGCTGAATTTGTTCTTTCAGAGACAGCGGAGGCTTAAATGGAGAATATGGGGTCCTGAGAATAGCAGTTATGGGAAAAGCTCTTAGCTCCTTGACTGGCCCTGATTTCTGATGAGGTGCCCCCCGTGCAGTGACCCACGATGCAGAGCAGCACCCACAAGGCAGCCCCGGTGGCACCCTAAGAGACAGTTCGGATGAAGAAGGGAGGCCAGAAGCATGGGCAGGTAAATGCAATCTAATGTTGAATTGGCCTGGAATATTTGGAATACGTTCAATGATTCCAAGGTGTTGCACTTTGCCTAAACTGACCCAAGTGAAAGATTTTATCTGTGTTTTCTTGACAGAAATATTGAGAAGTCGCTAAACAACAAAGTCCCAGAGAAAGAGGGGTAAAGCTTCACCCCATACACTCAGGATTCAAACCAAGGAGGCCTGCTTTGCTCTGGAGATGAGTGCAGAAGCAGTTCAGAGAAACCAAACAAAATAAAAGCCTCTGTCCCCCATTTTATGTCAGAGGAAGATGGTATTTAAATACTTTTCAGATATCTTTGAAAGAATTTCCTACTCATGACAAAACAGCAGCACCAGAAAGCTAACATTCTTGTGCTGCAGATTCTGTTGTTGTTTGACTGTTCTGAGCTATTTCCTTGCTCCCATCCATCACAACACTGACTGGCTCATTTTTTCCCCCCTCCAGTTTTTGTAGAACTAATCTTTTAAGTTTTGTGGAGTTGATCTTGGCTCATGGCACACACCCCACATCTGTTTTTCTAGGCCTTACCATTTGACTCGGAATGATTGCGTTTTAACTTCATCCCCCCCACTGCTACCGTCAAGTTTCAAAACAAAGCACTCCCACCACCAAGGCATACCCAGTGCCTGCGAAGGCACATGTCCCCTCACCTCCTGGTACTGAAGAGCGGAAGGTTACTCCAAGAATTTCAGCTGTTTATTTATTATTCTTTAAGATGATATGGTGAGAGCTGACAACATAAGTTAAGTACAATTATTCTTTATGAATGAATTTCCAAAGCTCTCCTTTTGGTTCTTACCCAAAATCCTTTCAAAGCACACCCGCAGATCAGTGGGACTTGACATACTCTTACTGGGCCTGTTGTTTATGCTCCTTTTTAAAATCAAGACCTGATAAACTGTCCATCCCTGTTGGGCAAGTGGCCAAAGACTTTGAGGAGAGCCTGGCTTTGGACTGAAGACCTCAGCACTGCATGTCCCAAAGTGACCATGGCTTGCCAGAACCAGCAGGTAGAAGGTACTTGGTCTCTCAAGGTTCTCACAAAATTGAAGCTTCTAAAACTATGAACCCTCTTTGAAAACATAAGGCCTTAGCTTCTTAGTGCCCTTCTTGAATTTCAGTTAGGGAAATTGGAGGGGAAAAACATAGGTTTCAGAAGGACAACTGCTACATCAGAGATAGGATATACTTAAGCAAGAGCACGTCTCTTGAGCATGTAGTCAGAGAAACTCTGCTGAAACTCTGCAGATTCGTGACCTTCAGTTAAATTTGGCTAGATATATCTGGAGTGGATATGCTTTCTACCACTCTGCATCTGGTAAGACAGTTAATAAATACTTCTTTCAGCATCATCTTTCCTGTGGTATTTTGCTCATTCTAATTCTGCTACTAGGCAGAACTCAGAAATGCAGGAATGTGAAAGTTAGAGGGAAGGTTTTGTCCCAAGTGCAAAACAGTCTGGGCTCCAGTGCACATTTCCTTGGGTGTGGGAGTCAAAACCCAACAGAAAAGATGAAGGCCACAGGTTAAAGGTAAATCCCTGCTGAGGTAACCTCCCTTTCCTGGCCTGTGAGCGCTGCAGAGTCCTGACCACCTCTGCTGGGTTAACCCAAGTGCTGGATGGCTACAGAACTGAAATAGTAGCATTAATAAATAAATAAATAAATAAAAAAAAATAATTAAAAAAAAAAAAGATGTGAAAAGAAATTTTGAATGCTGCTATTTGGTAACTTAATTACCCTGAAGAACAAACAATGAGGGAAATAGTTTTCATAGGGGAAAACTAATAGGACTTAAGGAAAAAAGGTGAAGTCTTTAAACTTTTATACAGGGTAAGCTCTCTGGTTGCAATTAGGAAATGTTAGCTCAGTCAGGCACGGAGAGCTCTTCCTTGCCAACGTCCGAGTCTTGTTTTGTCTCTGATAATTCCACATTCTGCAAGAGACAGCTCATGTTTGATGGTAGTGGGTTCAACATATAAGGCTAAATGCTGTCCTGGCACAGTATGACCCTTAAAAAAAAAAAAAACAAAAAACAGGGAGGGAGAATTTTCTTTTTTTCTTTTTTTTTTTTTTTTTTTTTATTGAAGATAATATGTAAGCATTAAGAATGATTATTAGCTATGTTTTTCAAACTCTGGACAAATTAATTCTCTTACTCAAGCACAAAGGAAAAGCTTCTCTAAAATATCTTAGCTGTGTTTTGACATGCAGAAAAATGAGGGATCTTTAAAACAGCCATTCTGTGCTATGAATGGTACCAGAATATGACTTGTATCAGTGTACAGGGCTGATACTGTTCGGTGTCTCCACTTTCTCCATTCAGGTTTCCCTGTTCTGTTCCCCATTCTCAGCCCTTGCCAACTATAAGCCCAAGAGTCATTCGTGACCATCAGAAGAACAGCAGCAACTGACTGAATCAGCGGTACCACGCGTTTCCTTCAACAGCAACTCCATGTAACTGTTATGCCAACAATAAATGCCACATAACAAGGAATTAATCCACTCCACCCTCAGTCAAACCCTACTGACATTAACCCTTACAGCTCCTCACTGTATAAGGAAGCCTGGGGTGAAGAACAATCTACATGTATTTCTTAGAGTTATTCCTGCAAAGGGCTGCGTCAAAACAGGGAAAACCATCAGGCAGAATAGCTGTGTTTGAAACACCTCCCTCTAGATACATACTTGGCTGCAGGAAGGAGGAATTTGGAGAAATGGCTGATGGATGGACACGTGGATGCATTTTAGTGCAGTATAACACAACAGGACTCCTTGGAAATGAGTGTTCCTCACTTCACTTGGCCCAGAATTTCTTGTGTCTCCTTGCAGCAGGTGGCCCTTGAAGTCCAGAGAGCTCCAAGCCACCCTGCTGTTTTTAGGATGGAGCTGAGCAGCCCATACTGCTAATTGGCCTCAAGCCTCCTATATTCATTCCTTCTTCCCACCCCCAACACAAAACCCTTAACAGAGCAGGCGCACCTTGGAACAACTACGAAAACCCAAAGATCCAGATTTGGGAAAAAGCAGGGGGAGAGCACAAGCAACACATTTACAGTGGTCACCTGAGTGCAGCACTACACAAAATACCAAGAGGAAGAGTTGAACATTATTTTCTTTTAAACTACAGATGGGATGCATTAACCACAAAGGAAACACAAGAAGAGCTTGTATCTGGAAGGAATAACAAACATTTGCATAACATGCATGGTGCATTCAGTGCTAGCAGGAGGTGCTGCACGAACCGTCCAACAGGCTGAGGACCTCTTTTGTCAATGGGATTGCAAAATTAGAAGCCTCCTCCCGAAAGTGGCCTGAAAGCAGTGAACTGGGAAAGAAAGTGGGTCAGTCTCCCAGGCACAGAAACTGTTTCATCTCTCAGAGTCTACACAGCTTCCATGTAACCCCTGTATTATGCGGCAACCACTGTCAGGATTCCATAGGAAGATACACGGAGCAAATTCATATGACCCCACAAAAAATACAAAAAGTTTTACTACTTAAACCTGTACTGAAATTTGGGCACACAAGTGCCCTAGGTGGTGGCATAACAACCTATCACACAGGAACACCACAGGCTGGGGCTGAAAGCTGTGTAACCGCAGTGATATAAATATGCTGGTGTAGCAATACCAGTCTTCCTCTCCACTCTATCCTGGAGATTGCCAGCACAGCTTCTCTCCACCACTCTACGCTGCCTCTCTCACATGTGTTGAGGTTGTAATAAATTCCGACTATTCTCTCCTGCAGGCATCAGTCAATAGTAGATGGCTTGAGTCAACAGAACTTAAAGCCATTTCAGATAAGTCAGACTCCTTTATCTATCATCTCATCCCTTTTTTCTTCAGAGGATGATGTAAGAATGGATCCATCAGACCCATAACATATAGGATCATCCAAGGCTACCTCCTCACAAGCTGTTGCCACATGTAACATCAGGGAACAAACCTTGTTCTTTAGCATAAGTAATAAGGGCCTGTGTATTTTGGAGCAAAGGGAGTGTGGCTGAAATTCTTCCCTTGCTGACATTCTACAGTGCTGAGCTGTTGGGGCAGGCACCAGGAGCAACAAATGTAAAGTCAAAGGCATTGTAATGTAAGGAAAGGTTGGAGAAACCCAAACTGAGTTGTCATAATAACATAAGCCAGAATTCATTACCCTTGTAACCAAAAAGAAACTACTGATATTTCAATTTCCACCCATAAATAGCTGTAGTTGGGGCTCTGAGTTTAAAAAGAATTGAATGACTTACCATATGTTGTACTGGGTGGTTTCAGTCGGAAGTCCACAAAGGATCAGTTAGACAGCAATTTTTCCTGTTGAGACAAAAACCAAGAGGTAAAAACTGCCTTGCCAAGCCCAGAAGATAAGCACAAAGACACATTGTTTTAAATCACAGGGGAGCAGAGTATGCTGGAACACATAAGGCACAAAGCAAATACAGACTCTTTGGGTGTTTAGACTACTGCTTGTCTGCGTTTTTGCAAGTTGGGTTGAATGAAAAACAATTTACAAGGAGTTCAGGGTTATTGCAGGCATGCCAGAGAGTCTCAGCAGCACAGGGAGTTGTTTAACCTGGAAAGTGAGCTTATTTACAGGTAAAGGTTCCAGGTGTTTAAAAGGCAATGAGGAGATGCAGCTGAAAGAGTGTGGTTGTGAGCTGGCTCACAACTTCACAGCAGCTAGCCCTTGTCCTGCTTTTCCCTCCATCACATACTGTGATGTCCAAACCTCTTGGCAAATGGGTCCCACTGCAGCTTCCTGCCTTTATCCTGGACAGCTTCATTCCTGGAGATGCAGCAGTGAAGGGCATGGCCAGCAGGAGACATCCCAGGTTTTCCCTGGCCTGTTTCTGTGCCCTGAGCATCGCACTTACCACCAGAAACAGGCCTGGCATCCAGGCTTTCTAGTCCAGGAAACTGAGTTTACTGATGGGGGAGGTGTACAAGAGGCATGGAGAACCAGCAGAGGCCCTGCAGACACTTCACACCGGTTACTCAGTAGATCAGTCCTGGTGCCCATGGGAGAGGCAGGTTTTCTCAGCCACAGAAGACTGCGGGCAGCAATTGATGGTTGCTGCAGCAATGGCTGAGACTCAACAACCTCTGCCTTCACCTCTCTTTCCTCGTGCCTGCAGAAATTGCAGGTTCTCTAGGGCATGGCATATCTTTTACCTTCTACACTTGCAGGCAGCATTGCAACGCTTACTGGGATCTACGGAGTATCCCTCAGCAAAGCAGTAAGGGGAGGCTTTCCCTTACTCCCAATTTATCCCTGAATAGACCACTCCAGGATATTACCCAGAGTGTATTTGCCAAGCTGGTTTAAACAAATATGAGGAAGCTCCACGAAGCAGGTCCCCTGGCGTCCCAGCCTCACCAGCTCCTGAAGGTCCCAGCCCAGAGGTTAAAAGGCAGGAGGGGAGCAAACAGCATTGGTTTTGTGTGACGCAGAGGGCTGAGAAATTTTGAAAGACAGATTATTCAAAATAAAAAAGTGGTGCAAAAACAGATTGGAAAACTACCGTGCCGTGACTATTAATGAAGCGATAGAAAATATCAATCACTCCCCAGCCTCTGAAGCTTGCTGCGAGAGAAGAATTAGGAGATTTTATGTTCCAAGTACCAGGAAACCGCAGGGCCCTGGTGCCTAGTTCTCAAAAGAACACTGTTTGAATCACAGGGAGGAAAGCAGAATGCTGCAAAGAGAGCCAAAGGCAGGGTTTAAAAATAGCAGCTTTCAGTCTAGTATCTTTTTTCTTCTTCTTAAGAGCCTGGATATAGGATCCAGTCAGAGGGTGGATGAAGAGAGCAGATTAGCCCTTGTGGAGAGAGTTTCCCTAAATACAGTACTGCTGCTGGGTGGTGGTGGTGGGGTCTCAATGCCTGGGGAAAATGTGGCACCATTCTACCACCTCCCATCCAAAACAACAGATGAACACATTGTACTTCTGGAACGATTCTGACCCTGGCTGCATTTTGGGGCTATGAATGCAGACAGCAGAGGAGAGGGGGACACAAGAGGGACTGAAGTGGAAAGCTGGCAGCAGTGATGGCTATGATGGATGCTTCCCCCGAGTCCAACATAGGAACAAGCCATGCACAAGGAATGCTGCATCCTGCTTACACTTCCCAGTCATGCCCTGGACTGAAATGCTGAGGGATTCCTGTACCCCATTAGCGGTGGCTGCAAAGTGGGCTTTCCTGTAATTTTAGAGACCAGCAGTACAAAGCTACTTCGGAGAGAACAATGCTGTTAAGGTATATTATGGTACAGCAGCAGGAACCAATGTCTGGTGCAGCCTGAAACCTAACACTTCTCCAAGAACTGTTTCACTTGATGTTTCACAGCCAACCCCCAGCACCCCAACTCCCCAGAAAAAACAAACAAACCCCAAACCAAAACCCACCAACGCTATCCCCTAACACACTTGGAACAACCATTTGTATAACCCTGCAGTTTGTAAACCTGTGGCAAGATGTTGCATGTTTAGAAACTGTGAGGCAAAAAGGAAAAATTCCTTCCAGGAAGTGGAACTCAACTTCTTCACGTATCTAAATTATGATCAAGGGCTGATCAGGCTCCTGGTACCAAACTGCTGGCTTCCTCATATCATCTGTGGCATATATAAGACGATATGGAAGAACTGCACGTCTCAAATCTCCTTTCTATGCATTTAGAACCTGATTTAGGGTATTTGAAGTAGTCTTGCAAAGAATGAAGTTCTGGCAGAACCATGTTTAGAACAAATTTGAATTTACAGCAAAGACAGAGAAAAGCAACAGAGAA
Source organism: Netta rufina (assembly GCF_964035555.1). Classification (NCBI taxonomy): domain Eukaryota; kingdom Metazoa; phylum Chordata; class Aves; order Anseriformes; family Anatidae; genus Netta; species Netta rufina. Next base: position 12,295,926 of record NC_140141.1, on the reverse strand, counting down.
AAGCAATTCAGTCATGTTTTGACACAGGAAAGTTCATGTCATGGCCTGGCCCAGGAAAGCCAGTGGCAAAATTCTTTTCTGAAGGAGACCAAGTGGTTTGAAGCATGCTTATACCAGCAGACACTGGACCTATGTGTCTTACCAGCTACCAGTTTCATGCTTTCCTTCTTTGTTTATCGGATAACTGAGGCAACAATATCTCATTCACCTCTCATTTTAAAGAAAAAAAATAATGCCCCTGAGAAGCCTTCAGATGCTGTTCTTTTCCCACGTACAGCTCCAGCTGTTTTCACCTTTGCATTACTCGTTCTGTGCAGATCCAGGTCAACTCTGCAAATAACTTCCTGGCATTTTTAAAAGCCTTTCACTCTGTGATTTTTAGGTGGAATTTCAAAGCTTTCCAGTAAGATACTTATGATTGGCCAGGAAGAACACACACATCATCCTTTCTCTATCTCTGTATTGGCTGAAAAGCTCCAGGATATATTTGCCAGGTGATATAAACTATGTTTTCCACATATCCTTGTATTCAGATTAGCTTTCCGCTAATAGCAATTCACCAGCAGTAAAATTGGCTATAAAACTCCGTCATCAGGTGTTTTGTGAGCCAAATCTCTGAAACCTTACACAGGATGACCTCCTGTTGCCCAGACCTAGAGAACAAGACAAAACTACTGCAAAGAGCTCGTTTTCCATTATCGCTGCACTGAATGGGCTGCATCATTAAGGCCCCAGCAGCAGGAACTGCAAGGCAGCCCCTGTCCTCAGGAGTTTAAGATCTGAGCCAGACAAAGCAGAGAATAGTCCTGAATTACCTTTTCTTGTGCTGGAATATTTTAGATGAATAAAGCTGCAGGTTTTGGCACGCAGCAGCCAGCTCTGACCAATTTGCTTTGTATCCAGACTGCTTAAAAGGTACCAGGGTGAATTCATCCCTTTGATTTTTGTTTGGGCAGAATTCCAAGTCTCTTATTGAACTCCCATTTTTGATTGCACGCCATAACTGTGCCAGACAAATATCCATCCAAAGCAACAGCAGCACGTCTAGCAGATCCCCTGGGAGTTTACATTAATGTCAGTGATGTTCAGGCACCTTCTGTCCTTGTTCCTCCGTTCAGGACCATGTGGCCAGCGCAAACTGAACGATCAACAACACTTTACATGTGTGCAGAGGCAGGCCTGAGCTACCACAGTTATGACATGATGTCAACATGGGGAAAAAAAAATGGAAACAACAAAAAACCTCCACACCTGTGCTCCTGACATGGTCTGGAGCACTGGAAGCCTCCCCTGGGAACCCAAAACAGTTGCTCATGTCTAATCTCTGCCTCAGTTTTAGTGGGGAATTTCCTCTCTGCACTTCAGGTGGAACAATATTTTAAGCAAAGCTATTGCAGCCTGATGACTGAAGAGGCAATTTAAGGGAAGGCATCCAGTAGCTGGAACTACAGCTCCATTACGTTATATTAACTATTGAGCTCAGTGGAGGAAGCCAGACAATTGCATACTGAATTAATAACGTTATTTATTCCATTTGGTGGAGCATGGAGGACACTTAATCGTCACAGCGTTTTAGGTCACAGCTGGCATCAACAGCTCAGCTCTGAGAGTGTTTTATGGAAAACATAGAGGTGGATTGAGTAGCTGGAAGTGAAAAGAGTGTGAATGTGTGAAATACAGCAGGTTTGGTAATAATAAAGTTATATGGCCTTGATTCTTCATTTCGCTTCTAATGCTCTGGCAACACTTTGTCTTAGGGAAGAATAACCAAGTCCCTAAAGATAAGTTTGGGTTGGAGCTTGTAGAGAGATTGAAGATCCTATAGACCTTTTTTTTTTTTTTTTTTAAATATCAAAACATTTATTATTTTTAAAGCAAAAAGTATCTGCTCAACCAAAGCAAGAAAATGTCACAGGGAAATCTGAAGCACTCCTTTTTTGGGGGGGGAGGAAAAAAAGTAAATAAAATAATAAAAGCTCTGAGAATGAAGAATTTTATTTGGAACGATCAACTATTAAGTAAATGTTTGCAGGAAGTTTCAGCCGTAGGAACTCTACCTTTTGAAACAGAGGGTTTAAAACATTACAGAACTACAACAGGGCTTCCAAGATATCTCCCCTGTTATGCTTCTTTCGTTTTTCTACTTCTTAATTTGGGGCTCTCCAATTGCCATCTCTTTCAGCCATACGAACCAGCCATCATGAAAGAATCAGCATTTTTCCCCATCACTCAGCAGGAACAGCCTATCACTACATTTCTCAACCCTAATCACCTCCAACTGCTGTGGGTTCTAAAATTCAGTTTACTGGAGAAAAAAAACCCTATTGATCTGCCATTTCCTGGAACTCTGATTTCCATGCCTTTCACGGAACAATTTCATTGACTTCACAGCAGCCTATCTGGATTTACACCTGTGTAAAAACAAGGCAAGAAAACTGACCCTTGGTATGGAATATCAAGTTCATAAATGTGTTTTGTCTCTCCATGAATCTCCCCATCTACCAAGGTGAACAGCTGTTGCTATAAATCAGACAGTCTGAGCTGGCCATTAGAACTTCATCCAGATGATCCGTTTAAAATATACAAAGGCAAGGTTTTGGAAATAAAATCTACCCTGATGTCCTCAGGGACATCTTCTGTTGGAGAAAATCTCACAATTCAAAGCTAAAATTAGCTCACTTGAATGCTTTTTCAGGAGAGCTATGATACTCAAGAGTAACATTGCCTTGAGAAGGCCTGTTAGATGACTTAAGGGATCCTAAACATCTGGCAGCTTGGTACATACTGCTTTGGAGACATCTAGCATCTTTTTCAACTTCTCTGTGGGTGTAACTCTGGACTGTTAGCTCAAATGGCTGTATCTGGTCCAGTTCCCATCAACCATTCTCTCTATTTGAGAAGGAAACACTTGCTAAAGTCTGGAAACAGCTGGCAGAGTTGGGCGTAGCTTGTATTAACAAAACATGCTCTTGTTTCTGACCACAGGCTGCCCTTTAAGTTCTGGCTGCAACTGCCAAGGGCTCTTCACAGCTTTTAGGGTGAGACCACGTCACCCAGGATGTGCAGGCTGACTGTTAAAGGTTGACTCTTGGAGCATAACACTCACTGACAGGACAGATAAAGCTTTATGCAAAGGTAGAGGGGAGCAGGATGAGTCCTATTTTACCAACTGGGAAACCGAGAGACAAGGTGATTAAATTACTGGCCTCGTATTACTTCTCAGGGAGAGCAAGAGAACAGTATCTTCCTTTCTCAGGGGTATGCACTAATTCAGGTGGGTCAACATGCACGACCTAGCTACGCACCATTCACCAGCAGTTTAAATCCAACCAGGACAGGGCTGCTGGACTGAACCTCCCACTCCTTTCTGTACATAGCACACATCTGCCCTCATTCACATAAAAAGGTTAAATCCAGCTCAAAGGGGCAAGATGGTTGATCAGTCTCACACCAACCACTGCACAGTCACCTATTCCCACAACGGCAGTCTCCTCTGCCTTCATGGTCACTGCTTTGTCCTGAAAGGTAAGAGCAAGTGAGGTGTCGCTGTCCTGTTAGGCTTTGTTGTTCATCTTTCTAAGGGTAGTGGAGTGTGAGACACAACATGAACATGGAAAAAAACAATTAAACCCAGTCAGAGCACTACCTTGAGCCCCCAGACAGTCACAGAGAGTAACAAGCCCAGCTTCTTTTGCTCAGTTCCATATGTTCTGAGACCATGAAAAGGAACTTTATGGTATGCTGGAAGGGATGAAGTATTAACTATCAAAAACTAGACTGAAGTAACCAAGAGTATGGATTATTTTTTGCTTTGATACATGCTTATGTAAATTCAAATACATATGCTTAAATGCAACCTTTCTTCAATTCCAGCAGAGCTTATTAAATCTATTTAAGTGAGACAAGCTAGGCTCCGTGTAATGCCAGGAACTCCCCAGACAGTTTTCCTTCCTACTTAATATGATACTCTACAATTACACATACCAGAGCCTTTCATTCAAGCATTTTAATTTACAAATACTTTTTACATTTTTTTAATGTCCCTACGGGCAGGCAGGCATTAAGAGTCCACTTTATTCAAGAGCAATCAATCGAAGTGAGGAGAGGTGGCCTGTTTTGCTCCAGATCACACACTGAAATACTACCAGAGCTTAGAAGCCTCCTTCCTTGTCCCTGCTTAGTAGTCACTCAGAAATACAATTTCCACAATTTGATAGCAGATACATTCTCTGAATGCTGGGCCCAAAACTCTGAACAGAGATGTGGAGAACAAACTCAGTAGCCAAAGAAAAAAAAAAAAGGAAGCAAACAGAGACTAACCTTAACCAAAATTGTCCACAGTGAGGACCCCCTTCACCCTTTCTTCGGTAAGTTCCCACCGAGGGAGCACTACTCTCTGTCATGCAAATCTGTCAGGCCACGTCTCTTCCCAGCGCAAAGCGTTTTCTAGGGGAGAGAGGTATTAATTACTAAATACTTACTAAAATACTTGAACTCAGCTGTGTGTTTTCTCAGCTATCACACAACAAACTGCACAGCTGCATACAATCCCAACACTCAGGCATATCTTTTCTTTTTTAACTTGTCAGTTCCATTATTTCTGGAGTTTATGATGAGTTTTAAGAACGTGATTTGCCCCTCTCATGGGCCCAAAGATGGAATCTGGTTAAGTCCAGTCTCCACAGCTCTGTGGAGCTTACAGAAAGCAGCCCAGTACCAAGAAATACAGGCTCCAATGGGATTCTTACCAGAGCCAGCCACGGGACACCAGCTTGTCTTCTGCTAGGACTTCAGATTATCTCTATCACCCCCTAAGCACTGAGAAGCACTGCTGCTATTAATTCCAAGGTTTAAAAGCAATCCCTAAGAAGAGACGCCCCTTCAAACTCAAATTTTTAAATAAATACCACACAGCCAAGTACCTTCTGCTCAGGAACGAACTCTCACATGACACCTTTGCTTCACACCTGCAGGAGATGCACCCTTGGGGTGGAGCTGGGCTGCCTGGGGCAGGCAGGTGATGCTTTCTTTGCTGGGGTGCAGCCAAGGGCTTCAGGTGACATAGACTTCAAATGACGGGTAGAAACGAAGGCTGGAGAAAAACACTGCAAGTCCAAACCAAGCTGTGGCAGTATTTTTCCATATGCTCTTTGTAAGTGGAGTGTAATTGTACAGATGAGGAAGCTCCTACCTTTACACTAGAACAGCTTATGAGAGAAGCAACCTTTCTGGAGAGGTCAAATTTAGGTAATTGGGGCCAGCCGTGCTGGTCCAGGGCCATGGAGAATCAACAGCCCCTAGGTATTACAAAATAAGCATCTCCCCTGTCTTTGCTTGGGCTTTATGGTGAGACAGTGACCTGGCTGCAGCGAAGACAGAAGACTAAACCCAAGGTGCAAGGGGCAGGCTGTATCTGTAGGAAGTGATCTGGGCTGCAGCAGTGAAAGCTGGGAGATGAACAGCCCCAGGGATGGCTCAGAGCAAACCTTGCCCCAGCATTTCTGTTTGCAGGTCTGTTCCTGAAACGCTCTGCACACAACGTTTAAAGGGGATAAAATGAAATCTGCCATCCCTCCATGTAAATAAAGGGATTTGTCATAAAGCTAGCAGATCCTGCTCTTAAGTAGTTCCCAAGAATATGAAGTGACAATGAGGTGCCTAAGAAAATAACTTTCCCACTGCCTGGGAAAAACCACTCCTAGGACAATAACTTTACAGCTGTGATTGATACAGGCTTTGCAAGAAAACAGGGGTCTGAAAGACTCTGTGTATGGTCTCAGCAAGGAGAACAAAGACAACAAAATAAAACAGATATTTTTAAAGGGTCTGTGTCTTACCTTCAATTATCAGCTTGAAGGAAAAGTTGCTGGAATGGTTACAGCCAGCCAGTTGCTCTGTGGGAATGCGATATGCACCTGGCAGGCACAGGGAGCAGTGAGCTGCTGCTTGTAGCATGTTGCCCACCCAAGGGACCACCCTGGTAGGTCACGCTCATCGTGGGTTCCCACTAACTGTTGCGGTGCCACTCTCTGGCTGCCCTATCACTGCAGAGGTGATGTGGACTTTTTTTTTTTAAATGGCCCCACAGAGAATTTTTAGAGTTGCATTGTACCCAAGAGGCTGAAGCAGAGAAACATGAACCTGTGACCTCCAGAGCTGAAACTCTAGGGCTCCACAGGAGTTTTGTGGTTCATTTACTATGAAGTTAGATTTGCTGCCATGTTTGAACCCCCAAGACTTCCTAGTGCTACACCCTGATGGTCTCCCTTCGGGATACAATACTTTCTCCTACCATTTCCCCATCTCTTCCCATGGGCTCGTGAGAACAAAGAAGCTCATGTTTGATAACTGCTCTATGCAGAATAATCAGGTGTGATCACAGAATCCAGCGACGGATGGATTTACCCAGTGGGTCAGTCTCACTTTCCTGCAGAGGGCCCAGACCGTTGGCTCTCTCTTTTACTGAAGGTATAAATGGTTGCTGCTTTCTAAGAGCAAAGTTCTCCCAAAACTAAAGTTATGATGGACAGAGAACAAGCAAGCTCAGTTCATGAAGAAATACAACTTCCATCTTCATGTCACTCCACTGACTCGAGGGCAACTGCAGCAGCACTGATGGTGGACTTACCCATCAAGGGGAAAACAAGGCTTCCTTCAAATCCTCTTTTATTTACTCCAGTCAGCTGTGCTGAGTGTATTGATTCAATCAGCTATTTCCTTAACCATAAAACCAGATGTGCACCGTCACGGCCCATCTACAGGGACTGAATCAATGCCATTTAGAAAATGCAGAATAAAAATAAAAAAAATCCCAAGAAAGCTGAGATATGCTGATGTTTGGAACTCTCAGAGTTTCATAGGTAAATTGCTTTTCTTCTGAGTCCCATTTATTTTTGTTACCTCCAAAGAAATGCTGTTTTAGCCACATTTCTTGGAAGCAGTGTTGAGATTTAATGGGTTGTTACTGATTTGAATTCTCAGGGGAGAGGCTGGAGAATAGAGGGAATGCAGTATTATCTTTGCTTCTGGGCATCAGCAACTTCTGCAAGCAATACGGTGTGGTACATGTCATTCTTTGCTGAAGCAATTAATTACCTTGGTCCCCAATGAGAAGAAATATTCGGCTTAAAAAAACACTGCAGCCCTTTGGACTTGGGTTAACTTCTGGGCGTCTGGGTAGATGTGTGGATTAGGGAGGCTGGAGCACTCAGTTTTTCTTCTCAGAGCAGGTTCTGATTTTCCACTGTACTTCTTATAGACACTGTCACCTGAGGCAGTTCCTCTTTGAGAAGAGTCCCGTAAGAAATGTGGCCTGGCTTCTTCCCAGCTTTGAGTTCTGGCTACCAGGTCTCCAGGTCACCTATTCCTAAGGAGCAGAGGAAGAGAAGGATCTGAGGGCTGTGATGATTTCTCCATTTGCTGCGTCTTTCCACCACGGCAAAGGTGATAAGGTGGGGTCCACACACCCACTAACACCTGATGAACCTCCTCGTATCCTGCTCTTGCCAGGCTAGAGAGGCAGGGTGAGCAAACGCCAGCACTGCAGGAGACTGGGGCTGCTATGTCTCATGTAAATCTGCAGCTACAAAGAGGAGAATTGTATAGGAGTGGGGTGGAATTTTCTGCAGAGTGCTTTAAGCAGTGTAGCTGGAATAGGCTATGTGCCAGACTGTAGACATTCCTAGCGCAGCTTTCCAGAATGTGAATAAATTTGAAATATATGTACAAAACACCATACAAGATGTGCCCTGAAATGCCTGGAGAGTACATGGCATTGCTTTTGTATACTTAGGGTCTGAAGGTATTTCTGCAAGGCCAGGCAACCCCTTCAACTCTAGTGTCCACGTATGCTGATCAATTCTTTCACTATATTGAGAAGTTACCTCACAGTTTCATACCTCTCTAATGCACAGACTCATTTCCCGTTGAGTTGTCCCTTAATTGCCACCAGAAGATGATGTAGCTGTAAAATACCACAAATACCATGGAGGCAAAGGGAACTTGAGATTGTGTTACTTTGGAAGGCCTGAGTGGGCTACAGAGTCTCAGAGTTGGTCCATCCTGAGATCCGAGCCACTAGGGTAGAGTCAGAATTGATTCACTGCAAAGGGAAGTGTTATTTTAGCAAATGGATAATTCAAATTTAGGAATCACTGCATAACACTCAGGTGAGCCATATCCTAATGTCTGCTTAAACTCTATGCCCAATGTACATACCAGCTCTATGTCCAGTCCTGTGCTCTTTTAACCCTTTGTGGAAAAAAACACAGGGGGAGTATATGGCATCACAGGTAGCAAATATTCCAGACCAATATAGGGTAAGTCCTTCTCTAACAGCTGAGCAGTCTCTGGGGAAAGACTGCTGCCATATAGATGTGGTTTCCTCTGGTACAAGAGTCAGTGGGGGTCTTTCTGCTGACATAATAATAATCCTTCGTATCACTGAGCACTGCTAATTAAAACCAAAAGCAACAGAATATTTTCCAAAGATGACTTGCTATTTTTCCGCACTTAAGAAGAGACTTGTTTGACATCCGAAGAGTGGAGCTCTGTGTTGGCATGGGGCAAACACTTAAATTATTCCAGAGGTAGCTTGTGCCCTTTAGTAACTGTCATAGTTGCAAGAAGAATTAAGTCAACAGCAACAACAGACTCTGGAAACACACACAGCCAAATGTTGGATTTAAAGGCAGGAAAATGGCCTATGTACTGTTCTGCTCCTGACCTGTTCTTTACACTGTACTATTTTGCACGTTGCTCTTTCTCTTCCCCAGAGCAGAGAGAAACCAGATCTTAAAACATTCACAACGAATTTTCAAATCAATAACATGTGAGACTTTGTCTAAAAGGTAAAGCTGTTGTAAAAATCAATGTCAGAGAGAAGGCTTTGCCAATTCAATTATACTTGTTCTTCTCAAGATGAAAAAAAAAAGGAGAAACAAAAAAAGGAAAAAGATGTGGGCTTATTTCAAGCCCAATAAATGTTCCTTGGGCTAACATCCCAATTTTGTAAATATTCTCAGGGTTTCTCAAGCCAGGTCCCCTCAAGGGGTCGTAATTAACTCTAAATAGGGTTACCTTGATTTAAAATCAGCCTCATTTCAAGCAGTGTTTCTGCCTGTGTCCACAATTTTAAAATAATGTTGTGTCCATTAGATGGCATGAAAGCTTACCAGAAATAGGAATCAGCTTTCAAAACTTAAACACAAGTAAGTGTGATTAGACATGGCAGCTGTCTAGAAAATATTCAGCTTTATCACTGAATATTGGGCAAAATATGAATGATTGTACCCATTCCAGTAAGTGCAGAACCAGAAAGGCTCCCACATTACCCTCTGCTTCTCAAGGCAAGTTTCATTTTAAAGCTTGACCCCAAAGAAAAAGAAAACAGCAGATATGAGTACAAACAGCTGTGCTCCTGCTGGCTTAGCTGGAGACTTCAAGGAGCTTGTGAATCACTCACCCAAAGACATGCTGTATACAGCACCCAGCCAAAGTGCTGAATCCAGGCCACCGCGGCTAGAGTGAATGGCGCGGCGAAATCCTCATACAGCTGTGGTATCACAAAGGTGCACATGGCACAAGATTTCCTCTCTGGCCACGATCTCTCTTTGTCCCATACTACCTGGTACGCACCGACCTCTCTCATGCTGCACATGGAATGAAAATTTTTTGGAGCAATAATAATCTTTTTGATCTGCATTCAGAGAGGATAGTCCTGAACTGTATCTCAGGTGCTGGAAGCTGCTTCAATGCCAAATAATACAGACAGAATCAAGAGCTCCAGTCTCTGATCTGAGCAACTTGCATTTTTTGTCTTAGCATGGGCATGCCACCTCTGTGCCTTGTGGATAGGAAATAACACGCCTGTCCGGCAGGGCTGACTAATGCACACCCTGATGTGCACTTGGTGCAGTTTAATGCCAGACACTTCTCCCTCCACCAGAACAAAGACATGGCAACGTCCTTGTATCCAGGTATAAGGCTTGCCACATCCTGCTCCTTGTCAAAAGGCTGTCAATAATCTTCTCACAGCTGAAAGAAAATGCCTAGGAAATAAATACCAACATCAGTAATTAAGGTGCAAAGCCAAACTCTGAATGACCCTAGCCTCTCTCACATGACAGAAATCACTTATAAATATACACCAAATACAAAATCAGTTACAGAAATACTCTGAAAAATCTGTACTTGGTTAAACTGAAACTAAACCACGTCAGGAATTTGGGTAAGTTTTTGCTTAAAGTCTATCATTATTGGCACTTGATCAGATACAGATAAGTTAGATTTCCAACTTGTAAAGAGAATAACACAAAAGGAATTGGAGTAGATTAATTTCACATGTTTCGTTTCAGGACAGGTAGTTTTTTAAAGCACTAAAGCTATGTTAATATAAATCTGCATTACAACGGAGCTGTAATTTACAGGAAAAGTTTTAAAGCCTGTAGCCCATGCATTTTTGCAATGTTTAAAAGGCTTTTTTTTTCCCCAATATGGTGTCAAGTGAGTAAGATTCAGAAGGTGTTGAACACATTATTTTATTTATTACTGTTTTTACCAAACACTTAATCACATTCTTTTATTTGTTCCTCACCAGGAGAGCAGAGTTCAAAGGTCTATTTTGTGACTTTTTAAAAGTCACGTTTCTCATTACATTTTCCTTCTATGCTACTGTAACACCAATCCCAAACACATCTGGGGTTTGTCTGTGCCCTCCGTAGAGTACCTGCACTGAAGAATTTACTACTGCAACAGACAAAAGTAGAAAAGGCAGAAGCACTCCTTGCATTTCACGTGGGGAAGTGTGACAGGGACAATTCAATGCTCTATCCAAGATCCTGTGGTACCTTTGGGAAAGGGAGGCATGCAACCTTTAAATCCCTTGAGCTTTGATCTGCATCCTTAAACACGTCATCTGTTGCCCAAGAATGATACACATGGGTCTCCTTGGAGGAGTGATTGTTCCCTGCAGATGTTCCTGACAGCAGCTATCCTACCACTGTATAGTTTCATGGCTGTCCTGCAGGTGATGCATATGAAGTAAGAAGCTGCTGGTCATTTTCCTTCTGTGCAAGAGGACAGCAACTGTGAGCATGAAGCAGAAATAGGGAAGTAAATAACTGCACATGACCATGAAAAATAGTAGTGGAACACAGTGGTTTTCAGAGGAGGTTATGAAAAGCACAGGAACATGCTTTGAAAGGATGTGGCCATTTGGAGTAACCGCATCTCAGATGCTAGGACCAACCCATTTACGATTGCTTCTTCCCAGAGGAATCACTTCAGGGAAAACTGTGTTCATTCACAATGCCTTACAGACACAAGTCAGTCTCCCTCCAGCACCACACTGAAAATGCAGTACTAATACACTTCTCACTAGGACACTGAAGACAAGTGATGTTGATAAAGAACTCTGGAATTTGCATTTCTAGGGAAGAGGGTTATATCACCAGGATTTATGATGAAAGCCTCAATAGGCAGAGCACATTGCAGGACACAAACCTCAAAACATCCCCATCAAGCCTCCTTTTCTCCAGAGATCTCTGCTAACACTGCAGAAGCAATAAAATACTTTAAACATACTGCATGGACAATAAATAAAGCCAACTGTCAAAGTACAGACCAACAGATCAACTGGATACACTCCAAAAAATATCACAGTGCTTTTAAGCTATTTCCTTTTCTGTTAAAAAGGTATCGTATCAGGTTCTTTACCTAAACCATTGCTAGACGAGAGGGAAGAGATATTAAAACTCTTGCAGACATTAAAGTATTAGAACACTCTAATGTTTTACTGGGGAAGAAACACACAATGGGGAGGGAATATCCTTGCAGTATCTTTTCACAAGTTAACTGGCAGCACTGAAAGCCATTTATTTCCAAAAGCCTGGACTGATGTTACGTTGGATCTCATGAACATAGCCATAAAGTCTGATTTACCAAAATGACTCCAATGGCTTTAAGCCTTGGTGAATGACAGAGAACCCTAAAAGTAGTGTGAGTCTATAAAATCATCACAATGTTTGATATAAATACGGTTTTGCAAGTTAAAATGAAAATATTGAATTTTCTATTAGGAAATCACAGATAATAGACCAGCTAGGAAAAAAAAAAAAAAACACAACTGTTTGAAGGCCATGAACTTTGTAGATATCGGTATGAAAGGCAAGCTTTTTTAGAGTATAATCTCATTTTTATTGATTGTCAGAAAAATGAAAAACCCCTTGCACAAGGTGATGGAGAAGTCCTACTGTGACCCGGCTGTAGATATAGGGACTTGAATTAATCTTGTGACTTGTTTTAACTGAGCTGCTCCTGCATGATGCTGGTATTTCTCTCATCAGACACCTCTGTGAGCCAGACTGTGCTGTCATTTCTACTCTACAGGTGGGGAGCAAGGGCAGACAGGAGTAAGGAGTAAGGGGCCAGAGTTCTAACTGCATTTGTTTAAGGAAATTAAAGTATTTGTTGAAACACAGCTCAAGCATGCCCATACACGGCTTGATTCTTTTCTAGCCCACTCAAACAGGAGTGTACTAAATAGTATAAAATACAACACCTGGATGTTATGATGAAAGGTCAGAACGACCTGTTGCAGAATATGGCAGCTACTGTGATCCCAATGGCTTTCCTGTGCTCATCCTCACTGTGACTATCAGCAAACTACACAGAAAAGTTGCAATTTCACTGGCCTCAAGACTGTGAATGATGCAGCTTGTAAAATACAACAACAAGGATGCCATTGGTATCTGCTCCAGTCCGTTCATATGTCAACAACCACACCACATGCAAAGGTGTTCTGAATGCCTAGTAAATGGTTTCCATATAATTTTAGGGAGGAAACTGGCTTTTCAAGTTAGTCCCTGTAAATTCTGAAGACAACTTAATAGGTCAAGGAGTTTCTGCCAAAGGAGCTCTGCCTCTGCTGTAGAAGAAACTCGCTGAAATTTGTAGTCATTCCCTTGAAGACTTTCTGAATTGTGCCTTTAAAAAAAACAACGCCCCAAGACAAAGCCAGCATCACTCTCCTGGTGATAATGGTGCTTACAGCCCTTAAGAGAGACTGTCCACAAGTACAATTTCTCAAGGCAAATCTGGACTGTTTCTTAGCTGCACATTTCTCTTTTAGTTTATGTTTGAACGCAGACTTGGGATAAGTCCAAGAGCTCCTTCAGTCATCCCATGCTGCAGTTTTACCCACGTACTTAGGAGATGCAGAGCATCCACACTCTGGTTGTATTCCTGTGTGGCAGGCCCCTGAGAGAGACTGCAAGCTCCCAGAAAATGAAGGCTTGTAGGCGCACATTCTGCCAACAAAGTAAGCAACCTTTAAAAACACAGGCTTACAAATATGATTAAAAGGCCAGGTAGTCTCTAAGCCAGAAGAGAATAATCTCTCTGTCTCTGTGAAGCCCCTTCCTTTCCAGCGGCTGTACTGGCTGTTGCGGCCAAGCCAGAATGAAAGATGCTTTGCATGACTTTCAGTATTTACTCTCACAGGAAGCTCAGTATCCTGTCTGGCTGTTGGTATGCTCACCACCTGATTCCAGCACACTCCAAACAGCAAAGTCTTTTTACACAACTGGAATGTACTGCAGTCCAAATGCCGGGAAGAAAACAAGCAAGAAGGGCTGCTCCTGATTTGGTAGGGCAGCGCGCTGTTTGCTTAGGCGTTAGCATTGAATCAGGCTCTTTCTGTGGCAGCCCAGCAGAGAGGCACGGCACTGTGTGGCTGTGCACTTAGTGACTAATGCAATGGGGACACCCAGAGACCTCAGAGTCCTGTGGATCCTCCATGCTACAGCCTTCAGCCATTTGTGAGGTGGCAAGGACCACGTCAAGACCATGAAAAGGAGTTAAGGCCTGCTTTACTCTTTAGGGCAACAGATATTTAGCGTGTGTGCAAAAATTGTCCTTCCAATCAACATTTCTGTGATTCTGTGGTGGGAATTTACCAGTAAAAGAGTGATTCCATCACCTTTCCATTCGGTTCTGGGGCACTTTTTGTGGTGTGGGCTTGGGCCCACCACTCAGAGTATGTTGATAGACTGGAAAAGATTCAGACAAGAGCCATGAGATGAATTAAAAGGCTGCAAAATTGCTTTTAATCAGAAGCATCCAAGACTGCAACTTACTCTTCGTGTTACGGAGTGATCTTGTATTCTGTTGAAGCAGAAGTATGGGGAACAAAACTGATCATAGGCTTTTCATTCTGGCAGACAAGAGGTATAATGAGATTTGGTGGCAGGGGCCTGAAGTGAAAATTTCTAACAACTGGAGCAATTTATTAAGGTAGCAATCAACTCTTCACTACTGGCAACCTCTGAAGCAAGATTGGACTCCTTTCTCAAACACATATTCAGTTCAAAATACATTGATCTGGAACTAATTTTGATTACTGCAGCCTGTGTTATATGGCAGACAAGAACTGATGACATAGATTCTCTCTTTATGCTTCTACAAAACTAGGAATCTTCCAAGAAATTTGGCAAACCTCTGATTCCTTTTTTTACAAATATTCACTGACTTTAAGATACACGTTACAAGACCTACCCAACCGACCTGAAACTACAGCCCAACCACAAGTAACATTTCCCAGGGAGGTGGTTCATTGCTGAACCCCTGCAATTTTTCCCCCCTAACTGCATTTTTGGAGTTGAATAAACTTAGAGAAAGTTCACAGGTAACATGTGATCTGTAATTTCATACAATAGCTAGCTGTAAACCCTCTGCCTGCGTTAATTCAGAAACCAAAAAAAACCCCAAGATACATTTCTTAAAAAGCGATTAAGAAAACCCTCCCAACAGCACACAAATGAACAATCCCAGGTTGCACATAACACAAAACACACCCGGCATTTTAATTCCTAATAAGCAGAGCAATGCAAACACAACTACAGACATTGTTTCCTAATTAAGAGAACGTACCCCGGGATGTTTACAGACCCCTATGGAAACGCATGGACGTTTGGTTGCCTAGCAAATAATGCAAGCTGAAAGCTGTCTCAGCTAGGACATTCACAATTAGGCTGGCAGGGGTGGAAATAAAAGCTCTAGGAGCAAACGTAGGGAACAGTCCCACACTGAACCAGGAAAGGCAAAGACAGAGCTAAGGGGAGTTATGTAGAGGTACGCTGTAACAACAATTTCTATTTGGATATTAGCTTACCACTACTGTGTGTGTGCAACCAGCTGAATTCGGACTGCCTGTAGGAAGGAACTGGTGGAAGCACCCACACGTGGATGCTGCTGTGTGGCCTGGGAGCTCCTTTCCTTCAGGACACAATATTGCTGGGCAGACGGTGCATTCGTGAGAGACTGGAGTCCAGTCTGCTCCAGCATGAGGCAGTGGTGTGTGTGCAAAAAATCAACCAGAGAGGCTCATTTGCCACATGGAGGTGAGAGCAAAGAGATGCACATGGCACACCATCTACAGAATGTGTTTCCTGATGGCTGGGTAGCAAAATGCTTTGGACAGCTGGATTTACGAGCTTGCACCATTCGTGACTGTGGCCTGGGTCTCTGAAAGGAGAACCTCCTGGGGTCTCAGGCTCAGCTGTGTCTGAGAACTAGTTCATACCAACCCCCCAACCCTGCCTTTGCTTCAAGCCATGGAAAGCAAGTTCCTATGCTGCTGGCTTTTGTGTTTCAATAAACAAAGGAATTTAAACGAACAATTTAATTTTTACTGCCATTGGGGCTAGCTCCAAGCTACATATTCTGAAGTTTTGTTTTCGTTGCTGTCACAAGGAAACTCTTATACACAGCAGCTCTACTTCCAAATTATAACACCTTCATGCTGATGTTGGTTTCATCCTCTTGGGAAGGGGAAATAACAAAGCCTGGCTCAAAGAAACAACGTGTTTTCCTTTAGGTTAAGTGGTCAAATAGATGTGGGAAGATGGATCATGCACTTGCTTGTCAAAGGAACAGTTTTCCCCAGCATCGTCCCCCATTGTGGTATTGGTTACCACAGAACAAACCTTTTCCATCCCAAATACAACAAAGAAGTACATCAGACAGAACTACCTCCAGACTATGTTGTCCTTCCACAGCATTCCTTCACCCTGGAAAAGCAGAAGGAAACCTGCCTGTATGGCAAGCCAATCACAGCACTGCTGCAAGCATTTCCTGCCTTACTAGCTTCACCCTCTGTGCTCCTACAGCTGAAGGGTTCCAACTCATAGAGCCTGGGTTTGAAAGGGGAGAGGAGCATAAGTTTGCTGGGATTTAAAGGTTGCTCCAATTTACAGGAGCTCTTAGTGCCCTGTCATATAACTTAAGTTACCAAGTTACTGGATATAACTTTAAGAGAATTTGGTTTTAACCTGAAACACTGAATTTTGTGTGTAGAAAAAAAACTTTTTTTTTTTTTTTTTAAATGATGAGGTGGCAGGAAACAAGGTGAAATTAACTCCATAATCATTAGCCAGTTCTGCTCCTGGCCAAACAATTTCTATGATTAGTAAGTGGTGTTTGCAGCAGTTCTAATCCCTCTTTGAGAAATATTTTAGATCAGCAGTTTTCAACCCTCTAGAAATTTCTTTTTCCAGTGCAAATGCGAGGCTTTAAATCGTGAATTTTAACCTGCTGATATCACCTCTCTTACCCATCACAGACCTGCAGCAACAATCCACTGCCCTCACTAGGTCACAGCTGCTGCTCATATAACTGGCCCTATTTGTGTCACTCAGCACCAGCATTTCTACACAACTAGAAATTTTGCCTGCCTTTATTTTAGCACACAGAAATATAAGGTGTGGTGAAGCAGGGGGAAGGGATGTTTGCAATGGCTCTAATCTGCGAAGATGGTTTCCAGCTGCATTTCACATACGATTTGGGGTTTGGATGAAGTTTTGACAGAATTTCTCCATGAATTATGCAAGAGGCTGCTGGAACGCTGCGAGTACACAGATGCACAAAGAGACTTGTTCAGGCAGCGCTCAGACAACACGCTGCCATCTGACACGTGAACCAAATCAAAGCCCACTCCACGCTGGGGAGGGAAAGGGAGCAGTGGACCCCAGGGCTGTGGGGTGTCGAGGTGGGGAAGGCAGGCTGCTTGCAAGGAGGTGCTGCGATGCAGCACTAGATGGTGCTGTATTTTAGAAATAACTTTGCCTTGTGGGTGCTTTGATATCGGATGCGAGCTCAAAGATGTGGCGAACACATACACATGCTCCTTTTAAGACACTTTCCTGCTCTCTCCAAGGAAAGTATGGGTTTGTTTGCTGGCTGGTTTATAGCATGGGATTTAATATGGGTTATTGACTTCAGAGCTGCTGAGTGGTCAGTTAAACTCTCCAAATGTTGCTGTTTTCCCTTGGGTGGATAAAGGCAACTTCAGGGCACCATGGAAGGAGTGTCAGGAACAACGTTGTGTACCCATGTCTGCCCATCTCTGACTTAGCCTCTTCCTCCTGATTTACACTGGTGATAGTCTCCAAAAGCCCAGCAGCAAACTCATGCTTAGGTTTTGTTATCCCTCAACAGAAACTCACAGCTGGTGTTCAACTGCCAAGAAAGCTGAAACTGGGTAGCATTGGGCATGTGGCTTGTGCCAGGAATGCCCACAATGGTGCCTTTAGAGCAGCATCCTTCCTAGGGTTGTCACATTGCCACAGGCTGCATGATGTGAGGTGCTAGAACCCACCATGTCCCTGCTGGAAGCAACATCACTTGCTGAGGTAGGGCTGTTCAGATGTGACAGGGAAGTCATGGGGTCCCAGGTAATGGGAAGGCAAAAATCTTTGAAATGAGTGGCCTAAAAGTCAAATCCGCAAGAAGACAGGCTACCTCCAGGGTTCACTCCTACTGCTGTTTCTAACTGTCCTTCTGCTGGATCTCTTTGGTGTGTTTTTAAAGATGCCAGACACGGATTCAAAGCTGGCCAGTTACCCTCACTCTCAGCCACTCCAGCAGGCATAGCAGGCACTCAGCAGTTGGCTGCATTGAGCAAAGCCTTCTAGGAGCTCTCTCTGGGATAGGAAGGTCTCAGACACCTGCTTATTGCAGTGAGCTGTCCAAGGAGGAAGACGCACTCTCTTTCCTCCTAACTCCAAGCACAAGTAAGTTTGGTTTCCTGGCTACAAACAGGGCAATCCAAGCCAGGAAAGGGTAATTAATGTCAGAAAAGATCAGGGACGCAGTGCAGCAGAGCTCACTTGGCAGGAACACAAAGTAGGGAGGGGGAGATGTCTTTCAGTGAATCTGCAAAGTGCCAAACCAGCCATACAGTCGGCTGGGCCAGGCTGTTAACCTAGGAACCAGTCTCTTCAAGGGGTCAGTCAGCTTTCTCTATAGGGCATCAGCAGTCTAAGCACAGTTTCTTAGGAGGTAAGGATGGACCAAACACTTCTTTTTAAATATTTTTTTTTATGGAGAAGGTGGTTCTACATTGAGGTAGTTACAGAGGTAAATATGAACCTGTAAAAAAAGACCGTGTAGAATGGAGGCTGGCATAACCAGGGTGTCTGCAGGGATGCTCAGCAGAGGCCCTACTCTGGCTGGGTGCTGAGCAGCCTGTCCCACTATAAAGCATGGCAAAGTTTAGTTTGGCAGGAGAGGCGGTGGCTAGCTGCCAGGGCCTTGGAGGGGAGTTGGAAGCCAAGGAAACAGTGTTCCAGTGGACTGATGCTTGGGGTTGGCTTCACTCAGAGTCAGCAGTTAAATGGAGATGGAAGGTTTGTGATCACATTTGCTTCATAGTCTGCAGAAATCCACCTTGTTCAGATCTCCCACAGCAGATAAAATTCAGCTATAGGATGTACTGTGCTCTAACCCCAAGAAAAGCTTGGTAGCTAAAGGAAATGAAGCCATTCTAGGGCATGCCTAGGAGCCCTCCAAGATACATCCTCACGCTGTGGGAATTAGCTCTGCAAGAGTTGCCTCTTCTTATCCCCAGGTCCCTGCCCCATCTCTAATAGGGGAAAGGATGCCATGCCCAAGGGCTATGTACAAATTGGAGCACGGATAAGCAGAAAGAGGAGACTGCCTACGGCAGAGAGCAGGGCAACAGAATATGTCATGTCACACCTGAGGATGCTATTTTGAGAGCTCAAGGCAGGTTGAAGGAAGTAGAGTTATTCTGCTCACTGGGGAAAAAATGTTGGAAGGGGGCTGGCATCTCTCCCAGACTGGAGCGAGTGGTGCTGCAAACAGCCCAGGAAAAACAAAACCCGCTTCCCTTTTGTAAGGAAGAGCAGCCAAACTGGGACTCACAGCCTTGGCTCGGAGTCCATCCACAAAGTGTCTGCCACAGTCTGCCCATGGGTTGCGTGGGCAGGAGGACGCTGTTGGTAAGAGTTTGGGGCAACATGACCAAGCCCTCAGAACCTCTCCCTATCCTGCTCACAACTAATTTTAACAAATAGTAGGAATCAAAGCCCTACAGCACTCCAGGCTTTGACCTCCCCTCACTCATCTGTCAAACAAATAAGCTACCAGGGGTACACCATGCCACAGCCTCCCATTCTCTTCCAGTCTCACACTGTTCTGCTTAGTTCGTCCAGTTTTCAGTTCAAGTTTTGTCTTTGCTACTTTGGCTGTATCAAGCACAGTATTTTTACATGGGATTCACCACATGTTCTATCTAGACAAGGCCTGTCTTCTATCTCTATGATTAACTCTGTGGAAAGGAGACAGATCTATAGAAATCCTCAAGAGAAAATACATAATATGAAGACATTAGGGGCTACTCCCACTACAGATTACTTCAGGGAAAAATGAAAAAAAAAAAACACAACCATTTAAGGTTGCTACTGCAAGCTTCAATGCTGGAGGAAAAAAGTCTTGAAGCTAAACTGCAACAGCCCACAACTTGGGGAGAGAGTGACCGAGGGCCTGCCATGCTGGGGTACTTGATGTCTTCCAAGATTATCCCCTCAGAAAGCCAAGCTAACGCAGCCCACTGGCTGGCTCTGCAGAGATTTTAGATCTTGCAGCAGGACAACCTGATGGCCAGGGGACACTTTTAAGCAGATGAGAGAGGTAAAAATCCTGCTTTCAATTAATTGCATCACAGGGGAACTGGAGGGCAATTTGGATTAAACTATTAAGGCTCTT
This sequence comes from Netta rufina, assembly GCF_964035555.1. NCBI lineage: Eukaryota > Metazoa > Chordata > Aves > Anseriformes > Anatidae > Netta > Netta rufina. Next base: position 12,275,862 of record NC_140141.1, on the reverse strand, counting down.
TCAATCAGTTCCCAGGGCAAGATCCGAGCATGGAGAATCCAGCCAGGAACAGCAAAGAGGGGAGCGAGAGAAACATGGGAAGGGTTGTGACGAGGGACTGACATAAATGCCCTGCATGAAACCTTGGGTTCACACCCATCTGGACCCTGCCACTGCCAGCAGTAGGGATGTGGGGAGGTTCAGGCAGCTTTCATGAAACCTGTTGCTTGCAGATAAGGGGGTCATTAGAGAGTGATTTATTGCGTGCTGACCTGCCTGGAGATCCCTCAGCAAAAGAAAGAGTGGTGCCTTGCTACCCTCATATACCCGGTTTGTGTGTGGCCCAGTTTCTAACTACTTATGAAGTAGCCTCTGTTTAGAGGATCCAACTTCTCAGTCTCTCCATGGGCAAAGCCAGGATTTTTTTGGGTTCGCGCCTGTTGCTGTCTTTGGGATCTGCCTTACTGCTCCTTCTTGGATTAGAAAGTATGCACTACTGGCAGCTAGAAGCAAAGTCTCCTCTCCCCACATAATGCCAAAGACTCATTTCTTCTCTTCAAGTTTAAATAAAGCTCTACTGTTTTGAAGTGCTATAAAGGGCTGGCTTTTGTTCTGTAACTACTGATCAGAGCCTTGCAGCTCCAGGCCATCAGGCCACCACTCAGCTCCTCTGCACTCCACAGCCAGGCCAGCTGCCCCTGGCTGTACAGGGGAAGCATCTGTCTCACTCCCACTTGTAGGACCAGTTAACCAGACTGGATCCCCTGCTGGGAATCAGCCTAGAAACTGAGGTGAGCCAAGCGCATCTTCTGTACCCAGCTTAAATTCCTAAGGTACAGCATAAATACCTGACTCAGGCTGTGATATGGCAGCTTTTTTGGCAGGACTTGGGGGCTATGGACTTGGGGGATGGCTCTAGTAGTGTTTTCAGGCCTTAGAGGAGCCATCTTGTGCACAGAAAGCAAAAGGAAGATGAGCAGAGAAAAAAATAGGTTTGATGAAACAAAGCTAGTTTGTTCATGGTATATAATTAGAAAAGTGGCCTGGTCCAGACTACATCCATCACTACACCTAGGAACAACTAGAACAAGTCTATCCGAGTTCAGTTTACTAAAATAACATCCCCCTCAAAGTAGCTGGAAATTCTCTGTATCTGCATTTTTGTTGTGTCCTTTCTCTGCCTTTAAAATTCAATGAATGCCAGATGTCCCTGATTTTGCTCTCCAGCAAACAGGTATCTTGCCCAAACCATCCTTTTCAAATTAGACACCATTTGCTGCAAAGTTAGTTTTATGAAAGTGAAAAGGGGGCAAATGGGAAGGGACAAGTGAAACACAAGAACTGCCGGCATCTATCATGTGCAAAATGACTGTGAAGGAAGTGGGGGACATGCTGCAGCTGTCATGGCAAACAGCAACAGATTGAGGGCATGGCATAAAGATGCACAGAGCTCTAACGAACAGGAAGAGCAAAGCCAGAGCTACAATTTTATCCTGTGTTGATATTCTACAAGAAAAATGATCACAGAGCATTTATTGTCCCCTTAACAAGATCAAGCTTAATAACAAAGCTACACATGTTATTTACTACAATGTTTGCCTATTGCATAAGCAGAAATATCTGCTGCCTGTATCCTTGCTGCCTGCTGAGGTCCTTTCTCTAGGAAGGTGGGTGGAGAAGACCCCAAATCCGTGTTTGCATGAGAGATTGATGCTGGGGAAGGGCACGCATATGTGGATCACACTGGGCACCAGCTCAATTACAGTACAGACAGACAGGTAACACAAAACCCAGCCCATCGTGCTGCTCCCCTTGCCCACAGACCCTGCACAGCTCCCATACCCCACATGACACTGGTAACGAACAGGCCACAATTTGCATAAGGCAGCTTAACCCAAAGGGGGCTGTCATGCCCAGAGGCTCAGCTTCATATCGGAGTGACTCTCTAGCAAGTCTGCTTAGAGTCCCCGAAGGCTTAATGTTCATAGGGCCTTCTGAATAGAGCCTGAATCCCATCCTTGTACAGAAGCCTTGGGTAGAAGAACATGTGCTTATAATGCAGAGAAATAGAGGATACAGGAAGGAATGCAGAAAGATGTGAGATGCACAAAGAACAGCAGAGAGGACCTGGAGCATCTGGGTGGAGTAACAAGACTCCAGAGCTGCAGGGAGCAGTGGTGTGGAGTCTTTTGCTCAGACAGAAGAGATGCACACAAATGGGCAAATCACAACTCCTGTACTTGGTGGCTTCGTGCCCCAGCACTCTCAGAGATGCAGCACGTGCTCTTGTTATATGCATTTTCTGGAGTGCTCCCCCTCAGCACACTCCCTAGTAGTGGCACGTTCTCAGCAGTCTTGCTGCAGAGAGCAATGGGCTGGTTACTGCTCACTTGCTCACACTGTGCTCCATGACCTGAACCACTTGAACTTAAGCCCTGCTTGAACAAGTACACTGTAAGCCATCTCTCCCCCATCTTTCTTCCATGTTTATGAGCTTCTGCTGACTTTCTCACCTCCTTGCTCCAAAGAGGAACAGGAGGGAAAAAGAAGATCCTCATGTTTAATTTTCATAAAACACAGTATCTGCTTTTATCTTATCCACTAAAATATTCCTGGGTGTCAGGGAGAGGAAACTGGCCCTGGCTCAGCAAAAGCAGGAGTTCCAAAAAGTCTCCCAAACACAGCACAAAAAAAAGAAACATCTTTATCTGTCAAGCACTGTTTTACAGTTACACCCTGTGGGTGCACATGATTGATTGTTTGGGTATGTTTGCCACATGTGAAAGCATCCCAGGAGCAGTCAAACAGGAATATGAAACTATTGTATTCTTATACTGATATAATTTTACCTCCTCATTAATCTTTTAAATCTTTTAAAGCTCCAGAAGACATTAAAAGCCTGCATTTAAACAAGGTGCAGAGGACCTGGGCAGAGTGATGGAGGACACACACGAGCCAAGTAACAGGAGAGGAAGGTAGGAGGTATCAGTGCATATCAGCAGAAAGCAGGGTTTGGAGGGTACTGGGGACATGGAAACCTAAGGTGGCTCAGTGGGGAAAGCAATGGCTGATACTGCATGTATCTATGAAGTAATACCAGGACATGTTTTCCTCCAGGGATAAGAAAGGAAGCAACAGGCGTAAGAAAAAAAGGAAGGTAAATAGGAGAGTGTAGTGTGAAAGGATGAGGGGCTGAACTGTGCTCTCAGCAAACACTGACGTGGACAAGAGGTTCAGGATTTTCTAAGAATCCTTGAACCCTTTCAGGACTGCTGAGATGCACAGAAAAGGGAGACAAAAGCTGAGTGAGCATCTTACTTCATGCCATTGGCCCTGGTAGCAATCTGCACAGGCTTCTCTGCTCCTCCACCATGGCAAGCTCTCTGCTTCCTCTTAGCTGATGGGTGGTGCTGGCCAAGCTGGGAGACTTGCTGCCTGAGCAGTTTGGGTCTGGATGCTGTCAGGTTGGTGTACCAGCGTACTGCAGGGTCCAGCTCCAGTAGAAAAGTCCACACTGTGAAAACAAAGTCAGATCTCCCTGAGCAGCTGATAAAGGAGAAAACAAATCAAAGCAAACAAACAAAAATGGGAGAAAGCGATTTTCTTCAACTTAGAAACAGTGTCTAAGCAATTCTGTCATGCTGTTCAGGTCATGCTGCTGCCATGCTGCATCAGGCAACATTCCTTGTAGCACTGCTGATGCAATACAGAAGGAAGCAGGAGGAAATGAATTTCTGATGTGCCAATTACTCACCAAAGGCTTGGAGCATCAAACATACTCTCAGTAGCCATTTCACAGGGCAAAATGCTTGCATGGCCCTTGCATTGGTTTAGCTTCTGAAATTCTACTGAACCACATTATCATTGTATTGCCAGTGTTGGAGCTGCCACGAAAAGGTGGACCCAGCTCTTACCTGCTTTTGTTATTAGTTGGCTCAGGTTTCGGTGGTAACTCTCTGCCTGCAGAAAGCTGTATGAAATATAGCAGGGGTAGCATCTGGCTGGGAGGTCTTTAGAACAAACGCATTCATCTCATCCTTCAGTACTGCTGTTTTACTGGCAGGTCTAGCTGCTCCTAAGTTCCACAAGACAGATTTCCAGCCCTGTCAGAGTGAATCAGTTCCTTTAATTCCTGAATTTGGTTCCTTTAATTCCAGAGTTTGAGCATGACTCTGGGATTCTGAGCCTGCTCAGGCAACGTGCAGTCCTCATCAAATAAGCCCCACAGTATTTGGTACAGCTGCTGCTATACAGGACATCTAGTGATGACTTGCATTTACAGATTAAACAATTCTTCTGGTGATTAAGTTAGTTTGTAAATATTGTTGTATGGCATAGATCTACTCTTCCTTTTTCTCAAACAGTGGCTGGTGGGTATGCTGCAGTTCTTGTCTCCTACAACAGAGTTAATCAACTCACAGTGCACCTGCATAGAAAAGAGACATTTCAGTTTTAGAACCTTGACTCAAAACATCCCTGCCCATATAAAGAATTCACAGGAAAATGCTGTCAGCATGTGTTGCTGCTTGGCAGAAATGAGGTAGAACCACTCCCGTTCCCAGGCTCTAAAATCAAAAGTCTCCCCATTTGCAGGGACTAGAGAGCCAAAACTGATCTTACATGTAGGAGCCGTCTTCCCCCCACCACTACACAAGGCATATGAACAAGAGATGCTGGTTTCCTCCCCAAAGAAAACACAAACGTACAGACATGACAGAAAGAATAGGTAAAATCAACACTAGAGAGCCAGTTCTGCTTCTCACTGATGCATGTGTTACCCTCTTAGAGCTAGTTGGGACACATGCATGAAAATAAGGAAAGAATTTGGCATTTGGGCTTTGAAAAACATCTAAGAAAGCTCCACCCTACCAGCATTATTTTTTTAAATCCATTCTTTTTTCCATGGGGCAGAAAGTTACATTATCTTAATTTAACTGAAGGAAGGATGGGATGGAAGCACAGAGAGCCCTAAGGTAACCCCATTTCTGTGGTAGACCTGCATCCCTCACCATGAGAAAAGCTTTCACCACCAAACTGTTTTGCTTCAGCTCAAGCCTGACATCCAGAATGCTTTCTCTGCTGTCTCTTAACCCCCTTTACTTCTCCTAACTTCTCCAGCAAGCAGACTGCAAGCGTACCAGCCACAGCATCTCCATTTCAAATGGTTTGGCTTTCCTTTCCACAACACTATTTCCTGACTCCTTTTTCCAATCTGTAGCTTGCTGAGCAGAGGATTAGGAGAAACTGAATCAGGCAGAAAAAGGTTTTCTCAAGGCTGGCCTGCAAATACCACCTTCTCCCTCTAATCTCAGGTACCCAGCAGCTCCTGCTTTGTACTGGATACACAGAAACCTCCCTAAATTATGTGCATGTGAGCAAAGGGATTGTTTTGAAATCAAACCTTCTGAAGTGTATCTTGATCCCAGCTCAACTTTGGACACACTGTTGAAATTTGGATTTAATTAATTCCACTTGAGTTTTGAAATGGTGCGATACATTTTTCAGAGGTTTTTTCCCCCCATTTCCTGGATCAGAGCCTCAACCGCATTCATGGAAACACTGAAGGGAAAAAAAATCCCTAGCAATAATTCACCAAGTGGGAACTGAAAACATTCGCTGAAGAAGAAGGAACCTCTTGGTCTTTGGATGCTGGGAATAATTCAACCTCTCCTCCCAATTCCCTGAGGCTCAAACAGCCCTTTTTCCGGCAGAGCTGTGGTTATTTGAGCAAGCTGCCCTGGGGACAAGTGCATGTTACTTGTAGGATTTGGGCTGGGAAGATCAAGCACATGGATTTGTAGGCAAGAAGGGTTTTGTGTTTTAATAACTGCCAACAGGCCCACAGAAGAGCCTAAGCTTGCAGGAAGAAAAGCCTGCTTGGCAGAACTCAGCTCAAATATCTTGGAAGCATGCAGGGAAGCGCAGACATGTCTGTGAGCATCATCTCCAACAGTACAACATTTTGCATGCAACAAATGTACTGATCCAGAACTCATATTATCTCCACTTTATGCTTCTTTCCTATATTGCTATTTTTGAAGACGTTTCCCAGCATACCATATGCCTAATCAATAAAATTAATATCACTCAATAAGCAGTAAGCCGTCTGCCCTGCGCATGCTATTTGCAGCTGTACAAACAGGGCCATCAGACATGGTATTGGAGTAGTGCTACCTCCAGGCTGTAGATTTCCAGGGCAGTGAGGTGTCTGAATCTTTGGGAAGAGACAAAGAGCAAACAAGGATGCTGCCATGGCATTCCCTCCATCTCCTGCAGGTAAGTAACTGAGACATACTTTGATTGCAATGAAAACCCCGTGCAGGGCCATGGAGGGTTCTAGCATTACCCTTCAGTTTCTCTCTTCTCCTTAAAAGAAGATGTTGGGTTTCCACAAGTGATTTTCTTCCTCTGCCTCCCAGAACAGTCCCAGCAGCATTACAGGGGCCTAGAAGGAGGCTGAAGAGGGCAGGAGATCTCAACAGGGAAACTGAACAAAAACCGTGTCATTCTGAATTCTTTGCTCTTGGTGAGTTGAATCCTCTCAGAGCATCCACTGACCTACAATTCCAGCCATTGTGGGTGGCAATGAGACCCTCTCCGCTTCACCCCAGCTGTAATAGCTCGTCTCTCTGCTGGGGCAACAGAGGTTCTCCATACACCTTGATGGAAGCCAGATACACCCTCTAGGACTACAGAAGTAGTTCCAGTTCCTGATGTTCAGCTATGTTATTAACACACAGCATCCATTGCCTGAATTCTCCCTGACAAACACCAGAAACACTCAGAACCTGAACCTCCTAGACCATCCTCGTGTTGTTGACAGAAAATCGAAACCACACCCTACTTACAAACAGAGCAGGAGAGGCCAAGAAGCTCATATGTAGAAATGTGGAAGAAACTTGGCCCTGATATGCAGTGAGCATGTTTGCAAGTGGTCTGCAGGGTGAGAATGGGTGACACAAACTAATCCCAACCAGGAGTTAGACTCACAATGAAGTCCTGAATACCAGTCTGACTACTAGGAGCGCAGATTATGAACTAAGTGCTCTCTTCTTCTTGTAAAGCACACTCAGAGCAGCAGAACGTGTTAATGCCTGGTCATCACTCAACCTCCACTCTGAACTGCTAGCAGGTAAAAGTACTGCCAGCCTGCATGGAAAACACATCCATCTATTTCCCATCTGTCATGTTTTCTCAAATCCATTACACATAAACCTAGAATGCACAGAGGGCAACGTATACACCGATCATATAAATTCCTCTTCAAAAATATACAGCATGACCAAAGACAAACCACAATCCCACAACTGAGCACACATACAGGACAGATGCACTACACAACTCAAGTTTCCTTTACTGCTAAGAAATAATTTAATCGGTTTTGTTCTCCTGTATTTTGTGATAGCTAACTGGGTCTCTCCTCAAGATTCCTGGCACCTCTAACGACCTCTGAACCTAAAGCAAAAGACTCAGCTGGATTCTAATTTATTGGACTGCAGACCAATAGTCACCAGTTTACATGGTACAGCGTCTGTAGACTTTAGCCCTCTGAGTGCGACTTGGTGATGCAGACAAGAGACAGCAGTGGAATCTGGCACCTCTCTGGAACAGCCATTGTGTCCCTCCAAACACCTATAGCCCAGGAAAACTGAGGGGGGCTTTCTTCCTCAGCAACTGAACCTAATATTTTCAGATGAAGTGTTTCCAGGGTAGAAATTCTTTAAACATTTTGCCACCAGTAAAGTGCTTGTTCATTGGCAGAAAATATTTGGGTGTAACTAGCACCTTGAAATATAAACGGAAGACAAAGCATCTTTGTTTTGATCAACTGGAAACAGAAATGATCCATTTTGATTTGAAGTGACTTCAACTCAACAGTTAAAAACAAACTTAAAAGAAATTAAAATGGAAATGAGTTGAGGCTTTTACTTGAACCAAGATGCCTCTTAAATGTTTTGGCATGAACACTGAATTTCCCAAATCTCTTTACACTGTTTATTTCTAAATACCGGATGTCTGGTTTGCTTGGAGAGAGTGTGTGCGTGTGTGTGTGTATAAAGTATTTGCCTGGCTCGTCTGTCCCAATGTCACAATCATAAAACACAGACTTGAACTCCTGGCACTGGGGGAAAACACAGCAGACAAAGAAAGGGCAGGAGAGAGCAGAAATTATGTTTGGAACTGCTTTTCCAGTAGTATGTGCTAGGGTTCTCCTCCATAGCAGTTTCTGGGAGCCTAAATCACTTGTTATGCTGGCATCACCTGACACACAGGGAGACAGGGTTCAGCACCGGGGATACAAGTGAAGACAGTTTTGCTCCTTAGACAAGCCAGTGGTTTTTCATATATCCAGATGAGTTTCTTTTGAAAGTTTTCCTGTATTTCTAGGGAGGGGACAGGCTTTGTAAGGCAGAATAAAAACTTACTTTCTGAGTGTAAGCCCCGTGGGACAAGCACTGGCTTCTCACAAAAGCTTTGCCCAGCACACTCCCCAGCAGGGCAAAGCATGGAACAACTAACACTGTAACCATGTGAGGTGTCACGAGGCATGTTATTCCATCCCGGTCCTTCCAGCACCCTGAACGAAGAATCTATGGTAATTACTCATAATCAATTCCAGATTGCATTTCCAAGGACCTAATCTTCAGCTTCGTAGCAAAAGCACAGCACCTAAGCCCAGCTTGAGAAAGATGCTGGTCATCTGCCATCCAAAAGGCATGAGGTGGCTGGGCAGGGAACACCAAGCCTTTGTCTCCTTTCACATTTAAGAGAAAAGCAGTGTTCTTGCTCTTGGGCTGCTGCCAGAGCTATTTCTATCAAGTGAACCCACCGTGGACAGCAGACTGTGTAGTCAAGAATTTAACAAGCCAAAATGTCTCCCCTGATATTTGGGCTACTAAAGACACACAGCTCAGCACAGCAGGTTTCTTCCAGCAGCTAAGCTGTCAGCCACGGGCGTCCCTTGCTGTCTATGCACACAGGCTGGGAGCACAAAGGGCCAGGCACGCTCTTCAGCTTAATGAACCACAGAAAGACCAAGCCAGCATGACAGCAGATGCAAACAAGAATGTAATTAGAGGTGGATTATAAATCTCTGGCTAGGTACCTGGAAACACTTGCATTGTGAGAGAAAGCAACAGCTTTGCTGATGGCATTTGGACTTAATTTAGGTCACGATTACAGACAGGGTGCTCTGAGCTGGCAGGGGTCAGATGGCAAATCAAAAACAGGCTCCTATTTGTCTTGACTCCTGCTGCTGGCCTCACCTTTCCAGCCCCACAGCCCAGACAGAAGCAAGCACTGTTTTTCCCTGGCCAGCTGGTGAGCAGTGAGTGTGGTGCAATTCATGCTCACTCTACTTGCACTGTGTCTGTCCGCAGAGCAGAAAAAACAACAACATAGTTAAGTTCTTTTGCTCTAAAGAACATTTTTAATATCCAAAAAGCAGAGGAGAGCTCTAAACCCAGCAGGGGGAAAGCACGGGTCAGCTGCTCCACAGGGAATCCCAGCTGAAGCCACGGGCCCTGCATACACTGACATTCAGAGAACCCAGGGACAGACTTTTGAAGAGACCTCCGTGCCACTCTGCACCTCCAACTCACAGCCTGGAACATTTCTTGTCAGCCAGGGCACCACCCCAGAGCATGGCAGCTCCAAGACCTTTACTGGCTTGTTTCTTTCTCTATACAAAATGGGGTAAGTTGCACATGCTGGTAGGGAGACCTCAGCCAGGAGAGAATTGGTGGAATATGTCTGCCCACAGGAGCACTATTTCTGTTCAGAGCTGTTCATCTGCCTCGTGATACAGCTCCCAGGTGGATCTTTGCCAAGTTTGGGGCTGTCACTGGAGTGTTTCTTGCTCTTGGTGTTGAAATTAGAAAACATCTACTTTGAACTGTCTCCCTTACACCATGTCACACTTCCTAGATAAGCCTGGCATAAAGCTTAAACCTGCACACGCTGTCTCAGGCAGGTGCCAGTGAGTGGGAGTTAGCAGCAGAGCACCGTGAACTCAAAAACTCTCTGCTGTTCCCAGAACTACCCCATGCCAGTGGTATCTGCAGCCAACTAGGAGCAGGCACACGCCTCTGAAGTGATCTCCAATCCTTGATACTGAGTGGAAGGAGCCACAACTCACCCAAAGCTGGAGAGCACATGCTTGGCAGAGCAGGTGGGAGACTTCAGACCTCCGTATCCCACCACCAGATCTCACTGTCTCTCCTAGAGCACCTCAGGGAGGTTCTTTATCCTTGTCTATGTAGGACAGAGAAGCCACAGTCTGATCAATCCAGGAGACAACCCTGTGAACAAACAGAGCATGGAAGGACATTAACGGACACATTAATAAATGAGCTGATTTTTCAAAGGGTTGGATGGCATTTGAAGTGTTAATGACTGAAGGCTACTGTACGATTTCAAAGCTAGCTGCTATGGACACTGGGTGGCTTTGTTTGAGGTCGTTTGCATTTCAGGCCCACCAGCTCTCATTCATCTCCAGAGAGGCATATTTAGTTGTCACTTGAGCTGAACCCTGACTGACACTTCATGCTGATTTTCTCAGGCATTGGGTGGCTGGTCAGCGAGTCCTGGCAGAGCAATACAAAAGTAGCTGCAAAGGTTGGGGTCTAATCTAAAATCCCTCAGAGTCCCTGCAAAACATTCCTCTGCTATCAGTAGCCTTTGGATGGGGGCCATCACAAACAAGACACATACTATAGTACATCACAGTTATTTCAATCCAGGAGAGCAAAACATGTTTCTAAGGGACAACTAGCAGCTGGAGAATGGAGTGTGAGGCCAGTCCCCTGAGTTTTACTCCTAGCAACAGCTCATGACCCATCAAATGCTTTCCTGGGGAACCCCGCTCGCTCTGTTTGCAGGGGGACCCTTAAGACCCTCAGTTTTACTGCTAAACCTTTACATGGTCTTGCCCCAGTCCTCTTCCCTGCTACCACACCACAGTGCAGCACTGCTGCTTGGCCCAAATAAAAACATTGCTCCTAGTCAGAGCCACTCCATCCCTAGCAGACATGGCTCTGCTGCAGAGCCCCACAGGGGCCATTCGATGCCTCTGAGTTCACAGTTCTCTCAATAACCCACTGGTGCCAGAGGGCACATCTGCTCTACACGTGCTCACCAGCACACAGGTGAGGTTTGGTATCATCTGAATAATCCATAAGCACTGTTTGCTTTCTGGGGGGTTTCTTCCTACAGCTCCATTTTCTGTGTTTACCTGAAAGACATCAGGGCAGTGTGTGGAGGTGCAGAGCCTCTGAACATGTGGGGAAAAAAAGATGACCAGAGAAAGAGGCTGGGAAATTCGGAGAAGTAAAGGGATAAAATAAGAGGAACAATACACACTGCATCGTGGGGTGAGCCTCTGTGTGTGTGGTCACCCATTTGTTGTTTATTCCTTCCCAAATTCAAAACAGCCCTGTTGTGCTAGTCACAGAAACAAGCGTGTCTGTCCTCCTTCAAGGGATCTGCTCCCTCCACACAGTGGCCGTATACTTCACTGGAGCCATGTTGGCTGAGGAAGGACAATGGTCGCAGCTTTTGCTATCGTTGTTGATGCTGAAGTTGGATCCCAGCCTCTTGGGCACATCTGGGGCTCTGCCAATACGCTTGCTGATTTTTAAGCATATAGGACAATATGCTGGCAATTATTCTGCTGCAACAGAGCCACTGTCCTTGGGAATCCATGGCTTCGCTTGGCTTCTGGAGCTGATCCTGATGCAACATTCAGCGAATGGTGTTTTACTGCCCTTGCTGACCAAATTGAAAACCTCAGCAGCCTCTAAAAATGCAGCCTGTGTGGGACCAGTGGCTCACCTCACCTGTTGTTCAGGGATGCAAACAGACTTTTTCCAGATAGAACTAGAAACCATATAAACTGATCTCACCCCCCGTAAAGGGCTTTCCATTTCTTGTGTTCCACCAGTTTGCAGATATCCTACTACCTGTAGCATTTTTACTCAACACCACACTATTCTGAATAGGACTGCAAATTAATACAGACAGCACATCAGGAGGTGGGCAGCCCAGATTTTCCTGCAGCAAAGCAAGGCAAAGAAAAGTTAAGCACATCCTGAGCTTCAAAGAGCAGACAACTTCTGAAGAACAGACAACTAAAAACACTGACTTCCATCACAGCCCACAGTTGCAGCCCTTGACAGAGAGAAGACTTAAAACTAAAGCTGTCCTAAGGCAGAGTGGGTCAAGCCCAGCCAACTCTAAGATCTTCCCCGCCAGAGTGCAGCATCAGACAATTAAAAGAAGAGTAGAAGGCCTTACTAGAGGGATACACGTATCCTTCTAGCAATTAGCAGCTGGGGATGAAAGCTCTTTGTGCACACAGGTTGTAGGAGAGGATTTGTGTTCTGTAGTGCTGTGCCCCATGGCTCCATCCCCCACTGCTCTGTGCTCAGCCAACTTGAAAAAGATACTTCTGAAACCCAGTTACATCAGCACTCATGTGCCACAGCCAATTATTTCTCTGTCAAATGGTGCCTAATTATGGACAATCAATTATTTAGTGCAGAAGCTTTCCTGCTTGGCAAGGTGGGAGGCATACATTGCCTCAGGGCTCTCCTTGCTGTTTAGGCCCAAGCAATGGGGGTTACTGGGGGGGTCACAGACATTACACTGGAGTCACGAGCCCAGCAAACACAAGGAGATAATCCACCAAATGTGCTCAAAGAGACCAGCAGCATGTGTGAGCGTGCCCTTCAGTATACTCTGCCTTCCAAAGCAGCACGGTTTAAACCAGATGATCCCACGACGACGTTCGGTGTGCTATCTTGGATTATAAATATCCTTTTCTGCCACTTATTGCTGTCTCAGGTGTTACAGAACCCCTCTATACATGAGACTATCCAGGTGAAGTCTTACTTACATCTGTAGCTGTCTGGGGGCTAACCTGGAACAAATGCCCCCTAGATCAGACTGGGTTAGGGCATGACCATACAGGTCACATACTGGTGAGGCCAGTAGGTGGGAGATAGCTGGGAATTCCCTCATTTTATTTAGCATCGATGAGGACAGCCTACCTGGCAATAGCCTTGGATCTTCTTATGCTAGAAGGAGGGAACTCTAGATGGTTTGTGAAAAATAGCCATGGCAGTAAGCATCAGATGCTTTTCCTGCTCTAAAATACACAAAAAAGGTATTATTTTAGCCAATCTAAAAATGCACTAAGAGTACATGAACAATCCAGTTACAGGAAAGAATAGGGCAGATGCCAACCCTGTTAGGGGAACAGGAGGAAAGCAGAGATAAAAGCAATTTATGCACTTTAAAAATAAATCGATAAATAAAATTGTTTCACTCTTTTCCTCTCAACCTGCTAAAATATGCAGTTAGCTCACAAATCAAACACCAATGGCTTACAAATTGCTTCAAGTTCTTGTTTGCTCCCCTTAACCTCTGAAGGGTGAAGTTAATGCTCCCATGGAAAAATTACTAAGAAGTTTCTAGTTTGGTGTGTCTTCCAAAGTTACATGAATTTCAGTAAAACCAAAACATTTTCTGAGAAATTTTCAATCCCCTCCAACCTCTGTCAGCTTTCCACACCTCCCAAACAAATCTGTGAAAAAGGATATTCGTGGTAAAGTTTCCATCTGGATAAAGAACGTTTCATTAAGGAACAGAACGAGACACTGAATAAAGAGTTCAGACCAATTCTAGTTGAAACACTGGCTAGATGCATTTCCCCAAATTGCTTTTCTTCATCTACTTTCATGCTATTTTCCTGCATTTTTTTTAAATGGAAAAAATATTCCAATAAAGAGGACTTGGAGGGTCCCAGTTTGCACTATACAGAGCTTTTATAGCTGCTGGGCGCTTAGCAGATCGGGGCTCTGTTTGTTTTAAATATGCATTACATTTATTCCAAATAAACTCCATAAATCAATCTGAGTAATAGAAACCAGAAAAGTTTATGCAAAACAAATATAGAAAGTCATAAATACTGCATTTAAGATGTCATTTTTGTGGCTGGTATATTTCTATGGTATGTTTTTACTGTTCGTGGGATAAATTTTTCAGAAACATTAAAATCTTTCCTCCCCTCCATTCTCTATAGGTTTATCCCAAAGAAATAATGAGGCTAGCTCTATAAACCAGCATTTATTAAATCCAAATGGGCACTTCATCTTACAGTAGCTTTCAATATAACCTATTTGATCTTTCAAAGTAGTTGGAAAATGATTTCAAGGGGAACTTTCACAGAACAAATTAACTTGAAAGAAGAGAACACTTCATACCCCAAAGAGGGAGGAAAGCAATTTCCTCAGTTTGTCTGTCTCCGGATTCCCCTTAGCCTGACAGCAGATATGCATGCTCCAAGAGGCACTCTCTCTGGCTGCTATTGCATGATCTCAGCAGCGATGCCAGGAGCCTATGGAAAGGAGGGTCACAGACTCACAGACCCATAAGACTACAGTCGTGACGAGTTTATCTCTGGTGAAATTCCAGCTTACAGAAGAGATAGGAAAAAACAGGCTCATATGGAAACTAAAAACTGTTTGTCCAAGCTGCAGTTCAATTCTGCCTCTTAAAAGTTATCTTTTTTTTTTTTTTTTTTGGAGGGACTTTATTACCTGCTTGCTACAGCTCTTCAGAGTAAGCAAAACCAGCACCGGGGCCATAACCTAGTCAGCAGATTCAGGGACTTGGATTTTAAGAATCCAAAGCTTAAGGCATTACAGGTCCTCAAGGAGAGGTCAAGACCCTGGGACAGATGAGGTGCCAGTTTTTGGGGTGTTCCACCAAGTACTAAATCCATCAGCTGGGGAACATTATGGCTCCCATTGCCCAAAATTTCTCTTTGGATTCCTTCAACTCCTGCATGCATCAACAACCCTGTCTGAGCAAGTTTCTCAATTAACCAGGATATTAGGAATCTCCATTCAGTCTGAAAGCTCTGTATGAATCATCTTCATTAGCCTATTTTACAAATGCTAATTTTCTGTCTCCACACACGTGAAAGCTGCAGGAACCAAGAAGAGAATCGAGCTGAGAAGGATGAGGCATTTGGGGACATGGGGTTAGAGAAGAAAACAAAGAAGGTTTCTCTGTTTGAATGCCAGAGGAGAGCTCTTGGACTGCAGGAGCAGCCTGGCTGAAGCATTTAATCCTAGGCCAGGATAAAGGGAAGAAATAAAGAGCCAGAATTGAACTGTTCCCTACAGCACACTGAACTGATGCTCTCCATCTCCAATGTCTGCTGTTCTACAGTCCCTTGGAAGGTTAACAAGTTTATTTGAGGAGTGCTGGCTTTACCTTCCAAAGCTGCATAAGCTCCCAGGAGGGAAAACTTACAATTTTGAAAGGCTTTAGAAAAAGAAGATTTCCTTAATTTGTTCTTTCAGAGACCAGATATTTTTGTTTCATCCTCTTGGTGAGGTTAGGAATGGTATGTACATAAAGCTTCCCTATAAACTGATTTCTTTTATTACTGTTAAAGGCATACAGTGCTGGGAGTAATAGTGCAAGATCTAAACCAGTACCTACCAGGTTTTCTTCTGTAACTGTACAGTGGGGCAGGGAAGGGCTGATCCTTATTTTAGACATGAGGAAACTGAGGCATTTTGTGAGGACAAACATGACTTGGCCAAGTCAAATAAATAGCCAGTGGCACATTCCAAAAGCCTCATCTTGGTATCCTAGCAATAACTACCTATCCTACTTCTCTAAGGATAAGGCTGCCTTTAAGATGTCTACCTTTGGTGCTGGAGGAGGCTGAATATGCAAGGCAAGCCTTTCTTGGCTCCTGATGAAAGCTTTGTGCCCCACTCAGCAATGCTCTTCTGGCAGACATACTGGAGAGATTGCCTGCAGGCAGGCACAAAGGTAGGATCTGCCAAGAGCACAAACATCACCTCTCACTGGTCACCTACCTTCTGCAGCACCTAAAAGCCTACCCAGAGCCAACAACAACCACACTCCAGACAGGGGTTACCTACTGGCTCAGGGCTGTGAGGAACCTCGGTTCACCTATAATCACCTTTCCCAGCACAAGCAATCTTTGTCCGAGCTAAGAGCCATGGCCTGGTGCTTCCCTATACTCTCTGTAACTTTCCAAGAGAGACAACATCATTTGCTGCTCTGTGTTTAAGCCAGACAGGTGGTTTCACTACATGCTGCTCAGTGGATGCCATGTTCCAGCCCTGCAGTGGCTGTATGTTACTAGTTTAAAGCAGGACTGGGGGAAAGAGGCTAGGAAAGGAGGCATCCCTCTCACATGTTTCCTGAAGGGGTTTTGTGAAGCTTAACTTAAATTCAAAAGCCTCCTGTTCTCATCTTACGATTAAAAATAATTCTACCCTCATTTCTTTCCTAAACGAAGCAGAAGGAAGTTGCAGAAGTACCATGGATACCAGAGAACTCGTTCAAGGGCAAGGGATGCACTGAAGAGGCTGGTGGCCATGTTATTAAATTACAGAAGTAAAACTCGATGGCTGGATCAGGTATGGTTCTTCAGGACATCAGACTTGCTTGCTCCAGTTCGGGAGCTGCAGTCACGCTGGATCAGGTGCTCTGGGCATTTGCAAAGAGAGCTGTGTGGTGACAGCCTCTCAGAGCTATTGCTACAGCCAACTTTGAGAAAGGCTGTTGACAAGGAGGAGAACTATAATAAATGGGTAACTCCCATGACAAGGCAGAAAACTATTTATAGCAACCTTGAACTCCACGGCTGGCTAAACCTACTGTGTTACTCTGCAGATGCAGAGAAAGAAAACAAGACACCCGTTCTCTTCAGGTGGCTGGATAAATCAAGCAGAGCGTGAAAGCATGCACAGGGAGACTGATGCTCCTGTGCGTTGATCCAGCAAGAGGACAGTACACTATCAAGCCCACGAGGGCTTGGAGAAAGTCTCCCCCAAGAGAATCTCTAAACATCTGCCCTTTTCTACTCCAAATAAGAAAACAAGTGAAAGAAGAGACATTTGGAGAGTCTTAGACAGATCTGAATTCCCCAAAAATGTCTGTATGTGGGCCAGGGTTTCGCAGAAAAGACTGATGATGTTTCAGGATGGAAGTGCAGAGAGGTATATGTAAATATACCAGAGACATGGGGCCAGGGTAGCTGGCCAGCAGGCTGGGTATAGAAGTGGAGCAGCTCTGCTGTGCCGTGCAGCAAGCTGCCGAGGAAGCAGAATTGCCATGTAATAAAGTAAAGGCAAGATGTGCGGGAGCAGGGTCTCCCTCGCGCAGCCTTTGGCAAGCTGCTGGAGGGAAGCAGCATGCTTCTGCAGATGCAGAGGAGCTGTCAGGGGACAGGATGCTCCTCCCAGTTCTGGCTGAGGCTCTGCAGATGCTCTAGCCAAGTCACGTTTTAACAGCCCCATGCCTCAGTTTCCCCAGCTGTAAGCTATTACAGGGATGTTTTGCGGCTGAATACAACCCCGTATCCACAAGGCAAGCACAGCTCTTTGGACAGATGATCCCGAGGAATATAAAGCATTTGCTTGAGATTTTTTCCTCTGCTTCTCTCTGATCTTTGATGCTGTCACCTAAATAATTTACAACGTGAAGAAGGAAAGAAAAGACCAGAAGCAATCACACCAAAGCACCCAGCCTCCTCCAGGCATGGCCCAGGAGTTTTGAGTTTTGGGGAGAGAAGGAATGTGCTCCCACCCCACCCCCTCATCAGACCTTCTGCATGATGACATGCAAGTGATTGCTGATCCTTTTCTGGATCTGGGGACTGACAGACTTTGAAGGCGGCTTGGCATCCCCAGTTATAAACCAGGGCTTCAAATGATCAAAGGTGCCAGCATTTTTTGAGGCCTCATGAATGAAGTGGGTTGGAAATGGGAGCTCAGAATTTGGGATTGGCTGCTAATGTCCCCAACGGTGTCATGAGCACACTGCAGGCAATCTGGTGGCCTTTCCTTGCCTGCTTGACGTGTCACGAGCAGCACATGGAGGGCAGGCTACGGCACAGTGAGACATTGTTCCTTATCTGTTTCCTAGCATGAAGGATATATTCTGGAAGTAATTCTAGCACAGGATTTCCTACATGAAAACCAGACCTTCAACAAAGAGGCACTAGTGACAACAAAAATCATGGTCAAGCTTTTTAGATCACAGCTGGAGCTTGCAGATGTGACAGACAAGGGAAAATACCCCTTCTTTTCATGGGAGTGACTTTGGTTTAGGGACTACACTCTGTCCTGGGTGTGTTACGTGGACTGAGACTAGACAAGGGTTCTTTGGTGTCCTAATCCTTATTAAATGAATGGATTTGGGCTGGGGAAAAGGAGACAGGAAGACATGGAGTGGCTCTGAGTTCACAACTGCCTATCAACAGCCTGAGAGCAGCCCTCTTTCATGTGAGGCATATGGGACACAGACATGAGCTGCTTCCAGCCTGATGTGGCTGCAAGGGGTGGGGAGGGCAGGATCAGTGTGAGAGGTTTTACAACCTGCAGCCTGAGTGCCAAGCCACCAGCCCCCATGAGCTGTGTCAGGTGCGCAGGTATAAATCAAACTGCTGGATGTGAGACTTTTGATTAACATGTCCATGGACTCTCACATTCCTCGCACCGTTCTTTGAAATTTGAACAAGCAAAGCTCTGTACAGCAGTTAATGAGAGTGCTGGGGCAAGCACGTTGCCTGGTGGAGAGAGGAGCAGCAGGAACACAGGCCAGTCAAATAGCCTTTTGATAGACCAGGCTCACTCAGCACAGAAATGCTGCCTGAGCCTGAATTCCAGCTATGAACCCTGACTGCCCTCATCCCGAGGTTCTCTTTGGGAGAACTGCTCAGTGTGACAGCAGACCAGACCCTGACCCCTTTGCTGACTGACTGGCTGTCCTTCCAATTCCAGCCTTGTAGCTTTGTAGCATTTCACACATTCAGAGCCCTACAATTTCACCATCATTCACTGCCACAAAGATACTTGCATGTTACACCGTGACAGTCTCATCTTCATGATCCATGTCATGTATGTTTTTTTCTGGATTTACACACGTTAACCAAAAGCCATGAATTCCAGACTCCCCAGGCACTAATAGATTTTAAATGAGCCAAGTGATATTCATTACATTGCAAAGGGATCACTGACACGTTACCAAGAACACCTTTGGAGTTCTCCATACACCTCCTGAACAGAGCTTATCAGTATCTGTCCTAACTAGAAGGCAGTTATAGGCTGTAAAATCCACATCTCGTATCCTGTTACTGAGATACTGTTCTTGGCCCAGAGGTTCAGTTCAAAGACACCCAAGCTTCATGCTTGAAATTCAAGACCACCTTTCTGTTTCCCCTCCACCCCGTGATGAAGGGATCAAATTCACCCTTTGCTCTGACTTACCTTTTTCTTTTTTTAACTGGAAAACCATTAAAGACTGACATGCTGTTCACAGACATCTCACAGCTCTGAACTCAGTCTGGTCTTGGTGAAAAGTGGCCCCATACTTTACACTGCCCAACACAAGTCCAAAACAGTCTGCCTGAATTTTATTTATTTATTTATTTATTTTTATTTTTTATTTTTTTTACTAACTCAGACAATATTAAAACTGGGAAGGCTGCATTAGTCCAAATAAAATATCTCCTGAGAGCATTCAAAGACCACATTCAGTACGAAAACAGAGTGTATACGGAAAGCAGAATCTACTCAGTTATAAGGCTTAATACGTGGACACAACAAATGGGAGACTAGGCTACTTCTTTGAGCAGACCCCCAGTTTGACCCTGACAGTATGGGAGCTTTGGACAAAGTTCTCCATCAGGCTGATATTACCCTGTCTTGCAACGTATCCAAGGAAAAATCAAATGCCTGTGCATTTTCCCAGCTTCAGTAGTGAGAGCTTCCAATAGCAGACAGACAAGATTATGTTCTCACTGTGTTTGCCTCCTTTCTTCCCCATCTCACTGCTGCTCTTTCTTCTCTGGCTTCACACTACACGTTCTGGTTTCACCATTCCAAAGCTCATCTTTGCTTGGCCTTATGCCTTCTAGGAAACAGTCAAATTCCAGCAGCAGCAGCCCAGCCCATCGTGATTAACTTTTCTCTGAAACACCATTTCTTGAGAGCCATCTGAACAACCCTTCAAAAGCTCTCAACTAGAAAGGAATTAGTGCTTCCATTAAGAACCTTAACCTCTCCGTTTTACACTTTAGCTGCTTTGCACACCTGCTCTGCTTTGAGTGATAACTTTATAACTTAAGAATTCAAGGAGGTATCAATAATAAAATAGGCGCATGCCGAACTGGCATATACTTGGTCTTGGGGACCTAAGAATTTACACAGATGTGCAACCTAGGCCATCTTCCTTTGATCCGAAAGCTCCTTTAAGTACACACTTTGGCCAAACTTTGAAGAATACCAGGTTTTTGAGTAAGAACTGAAATCAGAACTGCTTTTATCAAGCACCATCAAATGAAAAAGGTCATTCAGAAATCTTGCGTGATTAAATAAATACATATATAGTTTAGCTGCTTGGGTTTCTTATTAAGGAACTTAATTGCTGTATTTTAGTTTACTTGCCATTTCTTAACTAAAAGCATTTTCATTCTTTATGAGGCAGTCAGCAGGTGTACACCTAACTTTATGTCAACATCTGAGAACTACTTATTGCTCATTTACCTCAGAGAAAATTTAAAAAATTGGACCACATCTCAAGAAAAATAAATAAAAGGAGAATGCTGTGGAGTTAGAGCAGAGGTTTAAAAAAAAAAAATCAAAAACAGGAGAGGCTCTCTTGAATACTTTTTCCAAGCGCTGTTGTTATAGGTGTTTCCTGAGGAAGTGACTGACTTTTCCCTCCCCTACCCGCTTCAAGACTTTTTTTTTTTTTTTTTTTAAAAAGCAGAGTCTGAGAGGTGTAAGCAAACCACAGCAAGCAAGCATAGTGGACAGTTATCTAGCTTTGCTTCTTGAATGAACAGATGGGAAAGAAAGAATTTTTTTTTTTTTTTTTTTACTCTAATAAAGTAAAGCAGTGAATAAAGGTAGTCATGTGCTTAATTTTAGGCAGGTGCCTTGCTAAGCTATGGCTTCTACAAAGCCACACAAAAGCATCAGTGAAATTAAATGCCATCTAGTTGTTTTATGACTGTGCTTCAGTGCAGTGCTCTTGCAACTGGAAGCCATCTGGCCGGGGATGGTTTCACGTTCTCTGATTTCACAGCTCCCTGCCCAGCAGGTCAGGGCACAGGGAGGACTCCTAGGACCTCCAGCAGCATGATTCTACCTGAGCTTTCCTCTTGGATTAACATTCTTACAATCAACTACGCAGAGTTGCTGAAGCCAAGTCTTGGTCCTTTGATACCCTGAGTGCCAAGAGCACAAAGAAAAGCTATTACAAGGCCCAAGCTTTGCTCTTCATGAAAAGATTCCAATTAAGCTCAATCCAGAGTATGCCCAGGTTGGATCCTACAGGATTCAGGCCTTGGTGCCAGCTCTGTGCATCGAGGGCAGCTGCCCACAGAACTGGCTAAACGCAACTACCAAGCATGCAGAAGCACTAAGCTGTAAATCAGGGTAGAAGGCAAAGCTCAGATCTTAACTCCCAACGCAGACACATAAGCAGCTGGCAAAGTTGTCCTCTGGTTTTACACCAACACACCTCTTCTCAGCTCTGCAGAGTGACTCCAGATTTGCACCAGCACCACTGAAAATCAAGCCAGCAACCCCTACACCTCAGCTGAGGTTGCTAGTTAATCAGGACAGGGGCAGCATATTTCGGGCAACAGAATTCCATAGGCTTTTGCCATTGTTCCTTAGCCAGCATTGATCAGAGAACTAAAAATGGTTGCCAAGTCCTCAAAAGATTTTAGTGTGAGCGATGCAGACCACATGTGCTGAATGGTAAACAGTTCTTGAGGATCAGAATAAAAAGGTCTTTATAGTCCAAGCAAACAAAAGTAAATGCCAGAATCTAAATGAAATTGAGCTTTCCAAAAGCCTGAGGCTACTAAGATTTCAGCACTGAAAGTGTAGCCTTGTTTGTTTCTTAGAAAGTCCGACAGAACATCGCATTATCGAGAGGTGACCCTGTCCTATTCCCAGCAAAGCAGTGTCCTTTGATTCTTTTCTCGTTTCATCCCATCTGAAAAATGTCAGCCCCAACAGACTGCTTGAGCCTCCTATTAAAGCAAAGTGTCATTGATTACTTTGTAAGTGGGTAGCCAGCAAAGAGGGGAATGCTGCCAATGAAGTAAATACCATTTATTACTGAACAGAGTAATATGGAATACAGCAATCCAGCCTAAGCCACACCGCCCAGAAAGACAGCCCTAACACTGAGAAAGCTTTGAAATACTTTGCTATTCAGTTTTAAAGATGTCTGTGAAAAAACACAGACCGAATCAGAGGAAGAGTTGTTACATTTGGGGACCACAAGTCCCCAAGAACCGAGTAAAAGCATGTGTGTTGGAAAGGATTCCAATTTAGCCACTGTAGAACAACTGATGCTGCTCTGTCCATGCTGGGTATTTAAAATTACTCCACAAAAATCCCTGGTCCTGCTTCAAACAACCTCAGCAGCAGATCCTTTCAGATCACTGAGCCTGTGTGCAGAAGACTGCCTAGAATTTTAATCCAGCTGAGAACCAAAGGCTCCTGCAGGATAAATCCTCAAGCAAAAGTCCCAGTTGGCCCCCAGACACGTTGCCTCTGTGAAGGCTGATGAATGCCTGCAGCTTTGAGGTTAGACAGCTTTTGGTTTGTTTAAACTAAGTTTTGGCTGCTGCAGCATAAACCTACTACTGCTCCTGCAGTCCTCATAGGCTGTGCGGGGCTGCCTCCTCCACTCCAGCACAACTGGTGTTGCAGCTGCCAGCAGCTGCTGCTCAGATTCCTCCAAGTGCATTTACTCCTTGCAGCTCTGCCCATGGCTTCAGAGCACTGCTGGCACGGAGCAGAATGGAACATGCTGTCTCCCCACCACCTCTCAGCCCAAATCCCTCCTTCTTTGGCTCACTGCTCAATCTTTCCCTATCTCTGTTGTTTTCCCAAGGCACTACCTCGCTGATTTAAGTGGCACTGTTCTGATTCCTTCAGTATGAAAGCGCAGGTCCAACCTGCGCAGTAGGTCTCTACAACTGTGGCAAAACAGGGCATGAAAATTCCCTGAGGAAGTATGTCCCATCTCTGTCAGAAAACTTGCTTTATGTGGGCAAGGACAGCTCGAATCAAGGGCAGGGGAGAGGGACAGGACATGAAGACATGCAGTGTCACTAAGGAGTTTGGAAAAGGTAAGGCGGTTCACACAAGGAGAGAGATTCTAAGCCCACTAGCATGGCTGGGAAGATGTTTTAAGATTAGAAATGCTTTTACACTTGAAGCTTATCCCACCCCATACAAACCACAGAGATACCATTTTGATATTACAGAAAGAAGTCCTGTATTGCATCCTCTGCCCCTTCTCTTTCTCCCCAGATCTGTACCCAGTACACACACCAACTACAGTAGAGCTGACAAGTTAAGAAAGCTTGTAAAGCAGCACCAACCCTGTAGTTCCTTAGTTAGCTCTTTTATGGCCCTACGGGTGAATAGGGGAAAAAAGTATGGTTCACCTTGGGCCTCTTTTTCCCCACAGAAATTCTTTCCAGTATTATTTTACAGGTTTGCACATTCCTGCAGTGAACAGAAACCCCTAGCATAACAGGCATTTAAAAAACATGCTAAGCTACTGTGAAGTAAATTACTGACTTAACAGCCAGGCACCTACAGGTATAATTGGATTTCATTTGAAGAACAAATTAAAGCAATGTGCATATTAGCCTCTGAGTCTGCAAGGGGCAGAGAGATTCTGGAAACTTTCCAAAGTGCATAAGATTAGAAAAATCCTAATGAAAAGCCCCCAGAGATAAGAGTCTCACTGAAGAAGGACCATCTCCCAGGGATGGCCAGACCCATGCCTAGCTACAGCTGCCTCCAGGCTCCCACAAGACATGCCCTGTGAAGGCTGCATTTGAACTATGAACTGCAAGGCAGGGGAAGAAAAGGCACATCAGTGGAGCCTAACATGGACACACAAGGAAGCCAAGGGATGAGCAGTTCGATGGATACTGCGGTTACTGGGTCACGATGTTTCATATTCCACTGAACTGTGAAGTTAAGAACCCTTTTCTGAAAGAAAGCCCAGAGGCAGCCACGCTGACTTCCCTCTCCTCCAGTATCACATCTAGCACTTCACTATATCTTAGGGCTTTAGTAGTGCCTGTACTCCTGTCACATCTCAGTTCACACACTACTAAAGACTAGGATAAAACCCCTGAAAAACTGAAAAAGGCACTCACCAAAATTTTCTCCCAGCAAGATACTCTGCTGCAGTGACAGTATGCCACAGGTCAGTCTCCTCAGATGTCAGTAATCACCACTGGAGGAATGCTGACTACAGGATGAGTTTCTTCGGGATGTCTCTCTGTAAAGAGATGGGACTAGCTTCCTTGCTGCTTTGACTTGCTCCATCCACACCTCTTCTCATGGTTGCCATCTCCTCTTTTCTCCTGCCAAAGAGAAGAGAAAAGGATGAAAACAATTAACCAACTGAAAAAGAAAATAAATAACAGCCACTGATGGCTTGAAAGTTAAAGCAAGGAAGTAATTTGTGGAACAGCTGAATGAAGAAGGCATCAAGGCACAGTGTAAAACAAACAAACAAAACAATAAACAGATGCAAGAAGTAGAGTGAGATAATGAGAGATAATGAACAGTCTGTTAGCAACTTCAAGGCTGTCTTGGATGTTATCCTCCAGTTATTTCTAGGTTTCTCTTTACAACAACCCTGTCCCTAGAAGAGTTGCTTTCCTTCAACCCTATTTCATTTCTGAACACTGCTTCATGAACAGGGCCCAGATCTCACTGGTGCTTTCTCTCTTCTGACTGAGAAGGCCACTCAAAACCTCAGCACTCAGCTCACCCAGACAAAGCACCTGATTTCAGCTGCGCAGCCCAGTCCAAGTTAGGCAGCGAGTAACTGCAACGCTGTTTTTTTCTTGACAGCACTGTTCACAGCCCTGCCCTGTGGAGTCAAGGGACTCAAATGACTGTGCTGAAGGGCACCGTCATCATGTCTTTGGAGAAGGGGAACAACTTGACATGAAATCCTGCTAGAGCGGTGCAGAAGGGCGGCTTGGCTGGTGTCGATTCAGAATATGAGACTGTAATAATATTTGCCGTCGGTTCAACCTCATATACTGCGTACAAAAGCCTCTGTTTGAATAAAGGAATAGCCAGCGAGACATGAACTGAGAAGAGCCAAGAAACTCAAAGCAAAGTCCCAATTCTCTTTGTCCGGAAATTTAAGTGTTTTGGAAAGAAACAAAAACACACTGAAGGTAGACATGGAAAGGGCAGGACAGATTTCTTGCTGATCTTTCTCAGCTTTCCTTGACATTATTTAAGAAAGAATGAGAAAATGTGCGTTCCACAGAAAGGGTTCAAAAGATTATTTTTTCCCCTCATTTAGGGGGACTTGTTTGGCTCTCTTAGACCAGCCTTAGTTTCCTGGATAAATAAAATTGTGGTGTGTTTTAATAGCACACAGGTTAGAATGGAAAGAACCAGGAATCAGGCAATCTAGGCCCCACCCTACCCCTAGGACAAACCACTTGCTCATACGGCTCACAATCAGTCATGAAGGGACACGTGCCTCTGCCTTTGTACCTGCCTAAGCCAAAACACCTTCAGTATCTCCCAAAGACCTGCCTACAATGTTTTCAGAGAGTTGGCATGTAGCACACTGAATACCAGAGCCTTTATTGATATCTGATCCTGGAACACCAGAAAATCATAAAGTTGATTATCAGGAGAAAGGTAAACATGGTCCAAGGCCAGAGGGGTATTGGGATGGAGTAAAGTTTCTCAGGCTCCCACCTAGAGCAAATTACTTTTAGCACAGCATTCAGATGACTTCTGCCAAGGCAGTTGTTTTTGTAGCTAGTGACTCAGACTGACCGTCTGGGAGACATTTGAGCCTGTACACAACAATAAATATAGCAGGTGATCAGTTTGGTCATATGAATACTGGTAACAAAGTTTTCAGGGCAACAGAGACCAGTATAGCAGTGCTGAGGCACCAATATTAGGATATTCCATTTGACTGTGTTTTTCCAAACATGGTAGAAAAGGCCCAGGCAGCCTTACCTGCTCCAGACACTACCTCTTTCTCCTTGAGGTGTATTTAGCCAGATGGCAGGTATTTTATATTTAGAAAAACATTAATTCAATAGGAAAACATTTCTGCAGGGTTGACGTCAAAAGGCTGGAGAGGGCAGTTAAACACAGTTCAAATGCAACAGTCTAAGAACCTGAGCAGCACATCACTAACAGCCCTATGAAGCACCTACGAAGTTCTGTCAGACTCCTCCAGACACCTGATGCTCTGTTCAAAAAGCAACAAGAGCAAACCAGTCTTGAAACAGGCAGAGAGCCTCACATAAATCCAGCCAGGAAAGCAAGAGAAGTTTGAGGTTGCTGTGACCTAAAAGGCTATATATATTCAAGATAGTTCCCTTACTAAAGGGGGCATCCTCCATGCAAAGATCTGGCACAGAGCAGCAATAGGCAGCTGCTCCCTATATAGCTGGAACCAGATTTTAAGCATAGCTTGTGCCAGGCCCCTGGAAACCTACTCCCAGCCCCACAATACCTGAAAGGGGTGAGCAAGGCAGACGCGGTGGCAGCAAGCAACTTCAGCTGAGTCCAGATCATCATGAAAAAAACAATGCTGATGCAGCAGGTCACACACTACTACAAAAAGCCTGAGAAGGAAATAGAGGCCCAGGTCTGAGCTTATATACTGCCATGTAGCACAAAGGCAGAGAGGGGGTGGTAGCGGCCCCAGGTGAGGCTGGCCAGGATTAATAAGGCCTATTAATGTTCTCAGGGGCAGCTGGCTGCCTGAGCTTGGTGGATTGGGTAGAAGTGGGGGCTGCAACTGTAAAAAAGAAAAAAAGAAAAAACACAACACAACACAACACATGAGGACAGATTTCAGCTCATGTGATTAGAGTTTATACTAAAAATAAATGAAGAGGTTCCTCCTATGTGAGGATTTTGGCAGGTTGAAACTTGGTAAATGGTTTGTCTGTAATATCTCAATAATAGATCCTGCTACCAGCACCTTCTCTAGCTTCTGTCAGATATTGTGTTGTTCCCATTCTCCAAACCATTCCTTGTTTCAACTATGGTGATCTGCATCTGTTTGCTAAAGAGAAACTGAACTGATCACTGTTAAAGCAAACAGCAAAAGAGAGTACTATGATCTCTATGATACAACAGGAAAATATGAGGCACAGAGAAGTTTCAGTAACCCTGCTGGTCCAGCCTCCTGGGGGATCCCTGTCTGGTGCTCTGTTACATCATGTTGCCTTTAATTTTATTTACACACTGCTCTCCTTCCTCACAGACCAAGATTTGGAACCTAACATCCTCCTCCATGCTTGCTGCAGTTTGAAAATTGGATGCAAACCCTATCACTAAAGCCTATTTCAAAACAGCTAAATAGCTGACTAATTTGTCTTTTTCTATATTTTATTTTAATTTTTTAAATCTCCAGGTCTATTCATAGTTCAGTTGTTTTCCAGAGACAACTTGTTGCAGTTTGCTTTGGTTTGAGTGGTGCTTTGAAACTAGTACCTAGGGTGCACCACACTTCTACACCAGATCTTGAGGAAACAGCAGGGTAATTTATGAGACAAGCTACTAGTCTTCAAAGGATAACATCTTTTTAGCAGAAGTCCCTTTTCTTCAAAGGAATTTGCCTTTGCCTTATAAACTTGCATTTATATATATAGTTTTATGTATATTTATAAATAAAACCAGTATGTATTTTACACTTATCATGTCTGCATGATGTGTGTATAAAGGTCAAATGAAAGCAATTGTCCTCAAAGTTTTGGAAGAAGTATTGTCTGAAGACAACTGCTCCCAGCCCTTCCACAACCAAATGAGGGATTGTCACACACTCCATGGAAGCAGCCAGCAGGGGCTGGCCTCCCACAGCCCAGTGCTGGAGTGCGAGCAGACAGCAAGCCAGCATGTGCCAGAGAAATTTAACCTGTGGGGGAACTCTGCAATCAAGGAATCTCCAAGGAAAAGAAGCTCAAGCAGATAATTAGAAAGGCAGGAATGCGGTGCTGCCCTGGGAAGTGGTGGCTCTGCCCCTGCTACGCCCCTTTTGTGACTAGATCTATCTGGAAAATACCAGAATGTTCCTAATTTGCCCCCCACAAAAAATCCTTAATGCTCTCCCCTGCTGCTACAGAGAGGGTTGAGGAATGGTCCTGGATACAGCCTCTGGCCTCATCTCTCTGCCTCCTTCCTATAGCAAGGCTTCCCGGGAAGCAATCTGCCTGCCTGAGCAGGATTGCTTGGTCATTGCAGTGTGCTGAAGGGCAGCCTCAGGTCGTGCTCACAGCTGTGCTTCCCATTCACAGCCTCGATGGGTGACACACTTGGCCTTGGAGGCAGACGAGAGGTGCCTCAGAAACAGTGGTGATACTGTCCTGACCCAACACCGAATCCTGGCCCCACCAAAAAAACAAAAACAAACGAACAACAACAACAACAACAACAACAAACAGGACAGAATTCTCAGAGGCTGAAGCAAGAGAGTGCAGTCATAATGAGGCAAATGGTGCATTCTCTACACCAGGCAAGATCATGAATGCATCTGCCAAGACCTCTACATGCTAAAGGATACAAACAGCCTGGGAACAGCCTGGATGTGCAATGCAGTGCTTCCAGCTCCATCTTCCTTTCCACGTGTTCCATGGAACACCTCTCTCTTTACTTAAGGAAAGCTGCATCCCTACACAAAATGCCTTCTGCTGAGTGCTGGGACAATGAAAATGGATCACAAGCATTGCTGGAATTAGTCCTAAGATGGGGACTCAACCATTCTGGAGCACAGATGGGGTCAGGTCAGGTTTTTCCCTACAAACAGGAGAAGCCATGTGGTTTTCGTATAATTTGGAACGTTTTCTTACAGAATGAAGATTGATTAGATGTCTGGAGTTCCCCAGAAACAATGTTGATAGTGTTAGCAGCCTGCACACTACAAGAACCCATTCATGAAAAAAAATAATCCTCATTTTTTAAATCTTTTTTTTTTTTTCTTTAACTTTATGTTCTTGCAGAAAGAAGCTTATTGGGTAACTATCAGAACTCCTCTTTCATTACCTTGTCATAAATCCCACAGGCTCTGAATTCCTTTAACAAACTCTCAGTTAAATTGTGACCTGCCTATTCTAATAAATAAACCCTTTTTCCCCCAAAAAAGCTGGAAACAGCCATGAAGTTGCTCCCCTTACCCTTACTCCAAGTTCTGCTAATTGAGACATCAAAGCAGATGGAAAATCAAGGTTGTGACTGTACAATCCCTGAACATTAAACTCTCTCTCTCTAGACCATTTCCAAACAGGGCAACTAAGTTTTGTCAACACAAATCTCCCTCTGAAGTTTCAGCCGTATGTTATATTCTTTTATCACTGTTTCTGTGAATAATGAAACAGCTGCTGTCTTTCACCCTGAGGTGGCTGTACCTTGGGGGCCGTTGATGTGTTCCTGGTTACATCTCGTGGCAACTCTGCCAGTCAGGCAAACTCTGACATCCTAACCCAGCTCCATGTCAAAACCATGCTGTAGCTATAAGCAGAGAACATACCGCCCCTTCCCTCCTCAGTGGTCACATGGAGCAGTGCCTAGTTCACAACAATATGTCAACATTTCACTTACATCCCAAGAAAAGATAGTGCATGGCCTCTGAGGCCAGAAAGGATCCACATCTTTTTTTTGTAGCTGGTTGGATGGGATAACATATGTGTACCCATGGTAAACCGCAAACAGAATGCACAAACTAAGGTTGCTGTTGGGTAAGAATGGATCATGTGGTGCTTTTTTTCCCCCTAATTCGCTGGCATTGTTTTTCTGCTGATGAATAACCCCAGTGAAGTTCCCTGGCACATTTTCACTCAGATTTATCTCAGGCCTCTGAACACTGAACAATTAGGAGAGAGACTGAAATGGAACCAGGTTTCAGTGAAAAGTTAGCACCTACCACACGCATTTAAATGCTCTATGCACTGGACAACTGAGTATGTTTAGGACAATATGCTGATCCCCAAAAGGCTTTGCAGATTTCCTTGTAAAGCAGACAATGTCCAGTGACCCAGTGCCATCCTCGGCCTACACTGATGCACACGAACTGCAGAGACCCAGTGAAGTTTGCTGGGCGTCCATGTCCTGCAGCAAGAGCCCAGACATCCGCAGTCAACTTGGAGCACCAGCACTTCTCTCCAAAGCTTCCTGGCAGGCTCTGACTTGGAGGAGAGGGAGGGAGAGAAGAAATTTGAAAACACCCTTTCCTCTCTCAGAGGAGTGTGCTGCAAACAGCTCTGCCTGCCAGCTCTTGCAGTGTAGTTGCCAGGCAGTAGTACTGCTCTGCAGTCCAGGATCAACAAACTACACGTTTGTATTCTCACCAGAGCCAGCATTATTACTGCCACAACTTAACACCCTTCAACAGAAACTGCTGCAGCTGTGAGAGCTGCCTTGGGAATCAAGACAATTGCAGCAACCAGGGGACGGAGGAAGCAAGAGTGGCCGCTATAAACCTCATGGACGAGGCAAACACTCTCCTTCCAGTTATGGGTAGGAAACAAAATATCCAGTACTCTGATGGATGTAAAAAGATGTGTAGGAAGGAAACGGACCAACCAAACTGAAGATTCAACTGAAGATGCTGCAGAACATGTGGCCACTTGTACAACCTCAGCAACCGTAAGTGACCAGTTACTTGCGTTCAGCTTTAAAGACTCATCAGCAAGCAGTGACGGACTGTTAAACTCTTGTGTCGGTAAAGATGAATTGAAATGCTGGAAACACTTTGCTTTTTCTGTGCACAGGTCAGACTCAAGCCATTCAAGACAGTTGGAGCAGGCTCCAGATGAAAGAGTTTAGGCGTGGTAATTACAGTGTGAGACTCGCTGTCAGTGTTTGTAGAGCAATCTTTTCATGATGCATAGCAAGAGGAATGGGTGGGGTGAATGAGATGATAACAATTCATTGCAATCAAGGGTATTCTTCTTTCTCTCATTCCAGTGAACCTATGAGACCATGGACAGGATACAAATAATAGAAAGCACAAATTCTGTGCTTTGAGAAGTTCTTTTTCTCATGTGGGACATCACCTTTTGCTGGCCCCCAAAACTACTGGTGCAGACAAACTGCATCATGGAGGGACTTCTCTGTTTCCTAAACCTGAGGATGACAGCATTACATATTCCAGGAGCTATTACTGCTGCAAAACCTCCTGAGCAGAAAACCAGATCATCTCCTGAGACAACATCTTCCATCTGGAGCTGATGCTTTGCAGGGAAATTATACATAAAGAAATCTTAACATTGAGCTTGCAGAATGCTCTCTCTCTCCTTGTTTATTTCAGCAAACAGAAGATAACTGGCCACAGAGGTGGCAAAATCATCTCATCATCTTCTCTCTGACAAGCTCATACCTTCATACTATCCTGGTGGCTAAAAAGCTGTGGATGGCTCCAAATCAGGATTTATTTTTAGGTTTCCAGACTGTGTATATTCCTGCCAAAAAAGCCTGGTCCAAAGTTTATTCAAGTCCACGATAAAAATGTCTAATGGCGTGAATGACCTTTGGATCAGCTCCAAAGAGTGTGCACTGATATTAGCACTGGGGCTGGCTGGGGATTCCCTTTGGGAAGGCTGCCCAGTAAAGAGGTGGTTTTCACAAAATTGAAATTTTCAGGGAGAAAAACATCCTGATTTTGAACCCTCTTACCTTTCAGAAGCAAGAAATAAAAATACACTTTTTTTTTTTTTTTTTTTTCAATTAAGGAAAGTCAAGAAGCAGCATTTTCTACAGGGCCAGTTGGAACAAAATCAGAAAACTATGTTTTGGTTTGAATGTGTTCAATAAACCTTTAAAACCTCATTTTCCTATAAGTACACTGCTTCACTGGGGTTGTGGTTTAGATGTCTCATCTTTCCCACAGGCTCTTTCCTTGAGGACTCCATTCTCCTTGATGCAGAGTGGACTCCAAGGTCTGCGAGACATGATAGCAGCTACACACTGTCCCCTGAGAAATATGGGTATTAAATTCTCAGATGAGAGCTGCCAGGAGGAAATACGATTCAAGGCTGATGCTCAGGGTTGAATGTAGTTCAAGCAAAGCGTTATGGGTTAATTGAACAAACTAAAGGGAAGCATGTCAACTTGGAGCACAGCAACACATACTTTTGATCCAAAAATGTCAGAGTAAAACTTACTGACCTCTGCAAACCAAGATGTTTTGAAATTTTTTGCCATGAAAAATTTGGAAACATCAGTGTTTTTTCACAGCCAAAGAGGGAAACAAAGGTTAAAAATTCCCAAGACAGAAATTCTGCATTTTATTTCACTCTTAGTAATGCTACAAGGAAGCAAAACTTCATGTCATTGCAAGTACCAAGAAATAAGAATGGTGAGACAGAAAGATGTAAGAAGCTAACTGCTCTGTAGCTGAAAAGCCCCAAACAAGAACTGAGCACCAAACATCTACCCTCTCTCAGCAGCTGTCTGTCCCATATTTCAAGGGTCCTTTCCCAAGTTAACACACAATCCCCCGAGCTGGAGGGATTTGAAAGTTGCCAGCTGATCAGAGAGCAGATAGTTTTGAGTAGCCACTTCCCTGGATGCCCCAGAACACCATGCAAGGATGCATCTCTAGGGCTTTGGAGAAATCAATTTGACCTTCATTGCACCATTTTCTTCCCTGGAGTTATTCATGGTTCATCTAAGGGAGGCCAGCAGTCATCCAGTCTCACATACTCACCACCCAGTTGACAGGCAGTAAAGTGGCATGTGTAGCAAGCACTGGGAAAATCACCTTTTGATCTCATGGAAGGTGGTCCTCAAACCAGGTCACGCTTGAGAGAACTGGCAGGGAGATTGAGGAGAGGCTGGGCTGCAGCTGTCTGTGCTGGGGCGGTCTCCAGTTCAGCAGAATATTTGCCTTTCTCTTGCTGCCAATTTTGGAGCCTTTATAAATACCACACCTAAATAAAATGGAATAAAATAAATGATCCTCTTCAGGCACCCCACGCCCTTCCATCACCCTCCCTAAGAACATCTCAACATCCAAGGGCTGCAGAGATGCACGGAGGAGAGAAATTATTGTTGAAAATAACTAGTATGTGGAAGAAAACTATTTATGCTGGCTCTGGAGCAAGGACAAGGTTCCATTACCTACTGATAATCAAGTGAAAAATGTCATCCCAGGGCCTGCTGTGCAGTCAGCAGTGACTTTTGCAGCAGCACAGCTTGTAACTTGCAGCAGCAGAGATGCAGTCAGGACATGGTGTGGGGGAGCAGCCAACCCCTTCCATGTCACTCATCCCCAGCAGTAAATACTTCACAAGTATCTCATCATGTCCTCACTAGTAAATCTGTCCCTTGATGTGCTAGGTTCTGTTTTGCCATGAAGCACAAAGCTTAATATTTGCTAATTATTTCGCAAGATGCCTTTGTCCTTGTGAATGCTCCTGGTCCCCATCACGAGGCTATTCCCTGGGGGTCTTACACTTAAAGGGCAATATTCACCAAATCCCAGCATGTAAAAAAGAGCTCTTGATATTTAGACACCTGGTCTGAAGAAGGTGCTCAGACAGAGATGAGACTGAAGGTACATGTAACACTAATTAGCTCTGAATCAAAACGCGGCTCCTAGGAAAGGGTAACACCACACACCTTCAAACTGGACAAACTATGCAATCTATAAAAGTCAGCTCTGGAACATACACTACAGTGTGCTATTTACAGCACCCTTTTATTAATGTTATTATTATTGTTATTATTTTCCTTTTTACCTGGGGACTGAATGTTTGGGGACTGTGGAAGGAGAAGGCCGTACATCTGGAAAGCGTCAGATTTAACGCCCGAAGTCATCAGCCCAGGTCAGCTAAAAGTACATGTTTGCTTCCAACAGCAGCTGTGCAAACTCCTGTTGCCTTGGTTGTGCAGGGCTTATGTAAAGATTCCTCAAAGACAGTGCCCTCTTTGTGAGCCCAGAGCTCTGCTGATCCCTGGCAGTTCCAACCCCAGTTTCAAAAGAAACGGGCCTAAAATGGCACTCCCACCGCAAACAGATGTGTTTCAGCCTCTGTCTAAGGCAGCATTCATTTCATCATGAAAAGGAAAACATCATAATTTAGGGTCACACGTCTCTCGCCTGTCAGTCAGGCACTGCCAGCTATTTTTACAGCATCCCAGGGTGTTGTGGCAGTCTAGAGAACAAGTGACACACCTTTCCAAAGGCTGTGTAGAATGATACCACTCAGTGAGGAGCTCTGAGCTCTGAGCTTTGGTTTTGTTCCTGACTTTTTTTTCTGAACAGAAAATATCTCTGTGTGTATCGTGTGTTTTTTTTTCTATTGCACATTGATTTTCTTTGCTTCCCATTGCTCCACAGACTTGCTCTACCCAGTGCAAAATACGTATTGTAGTGTTAGAACCTTTCTCATAGTGCTGTGGCATGTGGGTGGACCAGATGTACCATGAAAACAAGCTCTCTCGCAGCAGTAGCCAACAGTCGAACAAAACTAAACATACTGTGAGAGAAGCCAAATTTCACTCACTGACTTCAGTAGCTTTTGGTTGCTCCTGTTTTACATTGTGATTGAGTCCGGCCAATTTATTTAACCTAATAAACAAGATTATAATTATAAACAGTCCAGTAAAAATACCGGTCATCTGAAAGAGGCACAGAGACCATTATAGAGAACAATCCCAAGCTTCCCTGCCTTGTAGCCAAATATTAAATCTGCAATGCAAATAAAGCACCAACATATTTACAGTTCAGCAGGGGTTTTGATCATGTAATAGCTTTAGGGTTCAAACCACTGTTCATTAAAGTCATAAGAGTCTTTGCATTGACTTTAATGAGCTCTGAGCCAAGAATGGAACATACAGAATTTTACCAAGAATTCAAAGTGGAAAAAACCCCACCTTTGCCAAAGCTCATACCTTTGGTCTTTCTGAAAGCCGAATGCCTGAAGGGACCATGCTCCTCTTGCTGTGCAGTTTCAGCCTCCAGGGGCAGAAAGCCCTGCTGTGCCCCTCTTGGCAGTGCCAGAGTTCCTCACGCTGGAAAATCCGCCAGCAGATTTCATTACAATAATTGCACTGGAGTTAATACTGCATTGTAGAGAAAGTAGGCAAGAAAACACAAGGGAACAAAATCCAGATGATCAATCATCCTTTTTTACTGACACTGTCTTTATGTGGGTTGTTTTCACTGGAAATATACACCTAATAATTGCCCAGGTTCCTTGTTTTTTCAACATCATTTCTATGGTAAATGCCATTAGTTACTGTGCCATGGTGATTTAAAGCTGAAAACCTACTGTGACCTGAACCAAAAGATAGATTAACTTATCTGCTTTAACAAGGAGTTGCTTGAAAGCCTTATAGGAAATATTGTATGAACTTAAATTTCATATGGCCAGTAATTACTTTTCCTGTTATTCTTCTATTAAAGAAATACAAACGGAAATGGGGGCTCTGTGCATAAAGGAGACTGGGTTGTAGTGCTTTTAATCCGCAGGTCATCAATTCAAGGTAATTTAGCTGATGACTCCAGTGGCCTCAACCCAGCTGAGGGGACTGTCGGGGGACAGGTGACCTCACTTGGCCATCCACCATTGCTAAATTCTGGAAGACAATTCAGTAGACTCAGAGGATGATTCTATGACTTTGACCAAGCTTAAGCTTCCATCCTGTGTATGGGGCTGTTGTTTCAGGCCAGCTGCTAAGCAGCTGGATACAGCACGGTCAGACACCAGGGACCTAGGTCAGTCCCTCTGAGCACCACATACAGAGGGGTCAGTCTGTCTCTAATTATTACAGAAATCAAAAGAGACTCCCATTGATACAGGGTTATTCCTGGATAGCCACGGGGAAGAGCAGTGTGAGAGCAATCTCCTGAGAGCCTGCTGATAAGGATAAACAAGAAGAAAAATGGATTTTCAGCTCAGTGACCTCTAAGAATGAAGTTACCGATTTCCAGGATCTATGGTCTGATATCCTTGAAGAAAGTTCAATTCATAGCTTCCACTCTTTCATGAGGAAAGATGCTGAAATCACGAGGCAACTAGTTTTCAGTGGGATATTATCTGAGAACCAAAGACTTTTAACTTGAAAAGTTCCCTAGGACAGTGGATTCTAACTTTTTTTTCCCATTTGTGGACTCTCAGCAATGATGCAGCTCCTGTACAGTGAATTTAAGCTGACTATAGGCTTGCTTTTCTTGGCTTCCTTCCACAAGTGACAAGTTGACAGCTACTGCTCTTGGAAGAAGATGGCCTTCCAATCCTCAGGTCACCATATGGTGCACAAATCATTTCTTTCATGTCATACCTGATTTAGAGCTGTAGGAAATAGAGCTAGGAGACCAGTGAAGCCATCTCCCCCACTGTCCATCACGTGTTACTGTGTCATGCCCTGTTTTCAACGTGCCATGTCTCAGCAGGCAATTTGAGAGCTGTGGCTGTCCTTCCAAGCTTTATAAGTGTGCTAAATGGGGTGGATACCTGGAGAAGAAATGTGCCATTGACTGTGAGACATTACAGAGGGAATAATGTGTCGTAAATCAAAGAGACACAACACTACACCAATAGACTAGCCAAGAATATGAAATATAGGAGTCCTTACAATAACATCCATTTGTGGAGTCAAGAATTTAATCTGTAAGTTGCTCAGTGAGGATTTACATCTCCCCTCTGCTCCTGCATTCTAAACAAACACCAAAAAATCTGAAAAAAATGTTTATTCT
This sequence comes from Netta rufina, assembly GCF_964035555.1. NCBI lineage: Eukaryota > Metazoa > Chordata > Aves > Anseriformes > Anatidae > Netta > Netta rufina. Next base: position 12,239,079 of record NC_140141.1, on the reverse strand, counting down.
TGGGAAGAGTTATCCTCACTGTTATTAATGCTTCTTCCATTTAAAAAAAAAAAAAACTCCAGAAAATCATAAGCTATGAATCACTTGCTTTTTTGAATTATTATTTTTTTTAATTCACCAGGGTAGCTTTTGGTATGCTTATTTTTCTTTAACCATGCTTAGAACAAAACTGTCCTTCCCAGAACAGTATTTTTCCCTTGCTTGCCATGAAATTAAGTAGGATAGAAAAACAGAAGTCGGAAACACAGTGTATGTCTGGAAATCAGGGAGTGTAAACATACCAGCAGAAAGCGACCTAGTTCTCGCTCTGAATGGAAGAGTAACCAAAGGAAAGCACATTAGACATCTTAGCAGCTTGTACATGTATTCCTCCACGTGGTCTTTCCTCTCTGGCTTTCCCATCTGACCAGTCATTATTAGCTCTCCTACTCTGCCCTATGGATGGAAATGGAGACAACTAGAGTCAAACATCACTCTGAGTAATTCCAATAGCAGGAATTCTACAGTTAGCAGGAAAATATGCTGTAAACAGTTGTTATCCATGACTTGCAGGCAGGGTCCGTTTCCAGCTGGGCTGTCTGGGGACAGCCAAGAGCATTATTCCAGAGCCTAAGACTAGCTCTTCTCAACCTAAAGAGAGATGCTGTGAGCGCTGCTGGTCATCCATGGCAGGGAGGGCAAGAACTGCACAGAAGCACTCCCCCTCCTCTTCCTCTGAGGCACAGCAGTTCAAATAAACAAAGCAAGACAAGACACAGTTTGGATCAGAGACAAGCACCTACCCTGCAGCTGGAGTGTCAGTCCAGCCCTCCATTCACACTTGGCTACAGATTTCACCATATCCTTACAGCTTTAAACACCACGATGTGCAAGTACAGATAAATTCTGAATGCTTTACTTGCGCCATGAAATGGCACTGGTCTTATTCCCCTTCCGCAATCAGACCCAGAGGCATGCTGCACTTGAGCTAAGAGGGTCTGTTCTTTGGGACATCCTGCCACTGCCTCCCAGATGCCCCATTTGGCCTCTGCTGGCACCCGGCAAAGCTTTAGTTCTTTGCTTTTGATGCCTTACTCCAATCCTGCTGCAGTCCCTCCAATTGCCTGCTTGGTGTGAGAACAGGCCCATTGGGGTTGCAGAGCGCTCCCCGCAAGCGGGCAGAAGGGCCATGTAAAAATCAAATCCACATGACTGTATTTATAGGCAACCAAAGAGAGGGCTGCTCTTCCAAGAAAAACTTTTCCATGTAAAAGAATTCTTAATCTCCCCTTTGACTGTCATTGTTGAAATGATGGCTTCGCAGGCTTGAAATTTAAGACCCTATCGGCGTCTTTTCTGTTAGCTGTGATTTATGAATGGTTTCGCTGTTGATTATCCCCCAAGATTACAGCATGTCAGCCCTGACAGACAAGCAGAGGAAATTTCACAGGATAACGGGTAGATCCTTCGCCAAGGCAGTGAGGCAGTGAGGTGTGTTTTGACTCAAGCGTGTAACAGTATCAGCAAATGCTGACTGGACTCAACAGGCAATTGAACAGACTACATGCAGCACCTTACTCAAAGGCAAGCAGAATCAGCAGAATTCTTTATGATGGTTTCTCTGGGCTTTGGACCTTTTGCTTTCTGTGTAATATAGCATTCAGTTGTTTTTTTTTGCCATGGTTATGGCACAAACGGTACAAACTGCAGTCAAAAACGAGATGGTAACATTTGCTGCAATGTAACCATCAGAGATCATCCTTCCTGACTGCAATAGAAGTCTAGTGTCTTGTCTGGGAGATACGCTGTCATTCTGTCAAGCCCAGAATATTCAAAGGAAATTTGCTACCTTTGATTTATTGCCAAGAACAGACACTCCTGACCCCAGAAAAGATTCTGTGGCTTTGTTTTCCATTTCTTGCTAGACAGTTTGTTCCAGGTCACTGCTAGGAGGGAATGTTTATCTGGTGAAGGTAACAGGGCTAAGGCAGGTGAAGCCACAACTTGAGGGAGCTTTGCAGCATTCTGGTTTCTCCCACAGTACAGTACTGGCACACTGCTAAAGGGAGACAGAAACAAGCTACAAGCCCTTGAGGTGGCTTGGCAAAGCTGTGCATGAGAGTGTTCCAAGGAGAAGCAACTGCTTACGTTAGTTTGGTTCCTTCTGGGCTGTGGCCTCCACTTGACCAGACAGCCAAGACTCCAGGTTGCAACAATTTCTGATGTGGGGGCTGCCTAAAAATGAATGAGCAGGCCTGCTCATGAGAGAGGTGCTTTCATCTCCCAGTAAACAGCTTCTGCTTGTCAGGCAAAAGGCTCCCTTAATTTGAACTCTGCCGCACTGTTCTGCAAAATGAATTGTTATTGACATGTGGTTTCCAGGTCTGGCACTATGGATGTGCTTCCTGCTGCTCGTAACATCATCTGGACCTGTGCAGTGAGTGGCAGTATAGCACCCTCGTGCTGTGGAACAATTTTTGCCGAGGTAAAAAAACAATCCAGGAGGTATCAGGCAAGGGTGATCTGCACCTGATGTACCTGGATCCTGCTCTGTGGCTGCATTCCCCTCCGCTTGAGAGATGTGCTGCTTTGGGGCCTTTCAATACCATGATCACGAAGACACTGCAGAGAAGAAAGGCTGCACCTCTTTGGAAGAAACCAAAGAGCAAAGCTACATCCAACTATGTCCCAAGCCATTCTTACTGGGGCTAGTTATGCTGTGGGTGTTCTGAAGGATCGGGTTCAACTGTGAACCAGAATGGACATTCTTAGCATTCTTCCAATTTTGCCACCCAGCCTGCTTCAGAAAAAGTCCCGATGTAGGTGTTTGTATCCTGTCTCTTTCTTCTCTCACAGTATTTGTCTTTCAAGCCTGGCAGCAGTGGAAGGAAACTTAGCACGTGATGCTGACATTCTGCCATGTCTGTGGGACTGCAGATTCCTAAAGTACTCAAACCTAGCTAAGAGAATAGCTAGGGAAATAGGAGGCAGAGGACCTACCCAAGCACACAGAGGTTTTAATCCCAGTGGATTGAAGGAAAGGTGAAGGCTTTTATTCAGCAGCTGGGCTGCTCACATCAGGAAGACTGTCTGGGCTCCTGCCTCCACTGCCCACGCAGTCCCCTTCTCATTGATTCCCACCTGCACTACACCATTTTGTGCTAGTGATCTGATCATTCATGACATCTTACCTATAGGGTATTCATGGGTGTAAAGGGCTGCTGGATATTGTAGCACAATTGTGCTGGAGAGATGAGCTTTGCGAGAATCTGGACATAGGGAAGGGAGGCAGAGAAATGGTCAGGGTGGTGGAGAAGCTGCAAGGGGAATCCAGGAATACCAACAGTAGGAGCAGTGTCAGACATGAGTGCCATGGTACTTGGCAAGGCAGCCAGTAGCAAGGGGAAATGAACATACAAACATAGGGACAAAGTCCCAGCACTTAACTGAGGGATCTGTGAAGACCACATAGCCCTCAGCAGGTCTTGGTTTGTAAAGCCTCTCCTGGAAACCTCAGACACAATTAAACAGAGACTGGTGAGACTGGGCTCAGCTCACATTGCATCCCTGATGCTCTGCTTATTACCTCAGAAAAGCTGTCAATGCCCCGTGCAGTATCATCTGTTTGGCACACAGCAGGTCTCTCTCTGGTCCTGAGGAGCACCGAGCCCCTGCAGCTCCTCCAAAAGCTCAGAGGTTTCTTCATGTGGAAATATTCCCTTGTTTCAGGACTGGGCCTGGGGTCACGTTCTAGAACAACACAGACCAATGGAAAAAAAAAAGTTGGAGAAGCTGTAAGAACTGTGTTTCATAGAGACCTCTTTAATCAATGTTGGCAGAAATACACCTCTGTCTGAGTGTGAATCTTAACAGATACAGTCCAGCTGGAATTTTCCCTGGTTTTCTGCTGCTTGACTTGCCACTCCTTATTTATTGTTGTTTTACACTCAAATTCCCAGCTAAGTAGGGTTATTCCTCCAGAGTTAGTGCTGGTAGTAGAGACTGCTGTGCCACAGTCTGTGCCTCCACACACTGCTGCCCTTGTATCACTGTGTTTGCACCTGTTTGTCTACACTCAGCTGCTTCAGAAAACTTCCCTCCAGACTTTTCCTTCCTCCATGTCCCACCATGCACACAAGAGCCCAGTTTCCCTGCTCCCAAGCCAAGACACAGGAATGTACTAGTCCCCAGTGATTCCCTCCAGCAAATTAGGAATTGCTGAACCAAGCAGGGTTTCAGTAGAGCTACATAGCCTCCACTGAAAATCCCCTGCTTGCTGTTTTTCTTCTTCAGTAGGGCACCATGAAATATTTACATTCAGTTTTGACAGGGCTAATTCTACGGCCCCATATATACATCTGTGTCTGCATGCTGTATCCTTTACTGAGTTTCTACTCAGCCAAATTTTCACTGGCCAAGAACCAGACCCTGTGGCTTCAGGAGGACTTCTGACCAATGAACAAGTCATTTCTGTCACAGCCATCAGGACAAGAGGCATTTCTTACTATCTGCTACCCTGTGATTTACACAAGAGCACTCCATCTTGGTTAAGCTACACAGTACTAACTTTAAACAGACAAATAATAACACCATAATACGTGTATACGCATGCCCTGCAGCACCCAGTAGCAGTTTAGCCAGTTATAAGTGAAGTCAATACCCTTATAAAGGCTTGGGGCTGCTCAGTGGTGCCTAGCACATCAACAGTTTAGAGCTCAGCAAACCCTAAAACCATGAACACCCACTATTGTGCTGACCATGCGTATTGTGCTGAAATTTGCTTTTAAAAATATACATTATTTAGCTCCAGGAAAAACTGAATTATAGCTTCTCAAAACAAGAATCGGATCCCCCCCCCCTCCAATTGCTCCCTAAATTAGAATATTTCTGAATAGGATTGCATACTCACCCCTGCCTAGAGTCCCAGTCCTTTGTCCTGCTCGGTTTTTTCTCTTTGGAGGAAAGCAGCTTTGAAGACCCTTCTTCTCCTTGGATATACAGCCTCACCAGTTCAGTAGAAGGGCAGGGGAACTGGGCTGCAGGGGAACTGCTGCGCTGAATGTCTGTAGTTCACAGCATTAACTGGCCAGAGAATCCTATTACGTGATAGGTAACAATCCAAGGCCTAATTTATGGAAATTTTGACCTTCAGTCCCCTTTGACATATTCGGATCAGCCACAGCCTGTGTGAGATGTTAAAGCTCTTACAGTAAGGGGCTCTAAATCAGCCTGTGCCTCTGCTGGAGCCAATGAGCGGGTCAGAGGTAAGAATTCACTGAGGTTCGTGTGTGGGCTGCTCGGAGCCTGTTTGACATTTATAAATCAGTGACATTCTTCTACACAGCTCAGTGCATACAAATCGCTTCAGTCTCTCTGAGGAGGGCCCCTCATGTCAGTGAAGGCTGAATTTGGGCATCCTTGGCCTTTCCTTTTGACTTGTGCAGAATAAGCCTAAATAAATCCAGCTTTATTAACTAGCAAGGTCACCTACCACCATAAGCGTGACCTGCTCCCTCAGGATGGTGGAGTGAAGGATCTTTTCGAATCAAACCTATCTCCAAGGACTTCGTGCCGTCTTCAGGGCTTGGTCATGAAAGTCTTCAACACCATGTGCCATACCAGATGCCTCATGCTTTCATCAGCTGCCATAACAAATGTTGTGTTCATTAATATTGTTATTAGTGTAGTACAAACAGCCATGGTCCTGTTCTGCTCAGTGCTGGGCCAAGAGGAGGTGACCAGCTGGATGTCAGCAGCTTCCCACGGAAACCTACTTGCCGCAAATAAAGGTCCACCAGGCCGAGACCTTTGAGTGGGCCTGCCCCAGATTTCTCACAGTCTGGAATCTATATAGAGAGAAAACATGATGAGAAAAACATAACCAGGGCTGCGGACAAGGTAACGTTAACATCAGCCAGTTATTGTGCAATAAACGTCCATCTTGGCTTCTCCAAGCCTGACCTGTTTAACCACTGCTTGCTTCTCCAAACCCCGAGGGTTTGCATGGACACCCTGTTCCCTCAGCACTGGCAGTGCCCCAGCACACCCTGCTCCTCCCTGCTAGTGGCTGCGCTGGTCTTTGGGACTCCTGTTGTGCTTAGGGTGGCCCCAAGCACACGATGGTGGGACATTGAGGCCAGTTCCTCAGCAGTTGTGGACCCACAGCTGTGAAGCTGGCTACAAAAAGAGACGTTTTAGGCTGTGCTGAGCCCAAAGGGCAGCCATGAGGGCTGGGCTGACAGAGTGGGGCCGATGGTGGGCTCCTACACCGTTGGGTGCACTGCCACGGCCACCTGCTGCCCCTCTGAAGCTGTCCTGAGGTGAAGAGGGATGATGGCCCTTGGGAAGAGCTCTTCCCTCATGCCCACACGCCTTCATGCTGAGGGGAAAAACTGCTGGGGCAAAGGGGAGGGGGGGGTGGCAGAAGGCGGCAAAAGAACTGAGGTAAAAATTTGACAGAAGTGAGGTAAAAATCTGACAGAAGTGAAGGAAAAAACCTGACAGAAGTGAAGAAAAACTCTAAAGGGAGCAAAAACTCTGAAGGGAGCGAAATCAGCGTAGGGAAAGCGCAGCTCCGCGATGGCGGGGGGCGCTGCTCGGGGGGCGAAGCCTGACGGGGAGAGGGTCGGGACGCGGCCGTGGCGCTCCCCGCCTGGGAAGTGCCTGAAAATGTCGGGCCGGGGCAGAGCTGGGGGGCCGGGGAAAGGGGAGGGCGCTCCCCGGCTCCCCTCCCACCCTCTCCGGATAAATGGGCCGGCGGGAGGCGGCGGGCGGGCGGCAGCAGCTTGCGGCGGAGCGCGGCCACTCCGGCCTCGGCTCCCCCGCCGCGCCCAGCGCTCCCTGCCGGCGGGGCCGGCTCGGGCTCCGCCGCGTCCCGGTTCTTTCCGTGGGGCCGGGGGATTGCGCCTGTTTTGTTCCCTTCTCACCCTCCCTGCCCCGGGAGCCGCCTGGGGGAAGGCAGCCGGGGCAGCCCGTCCCGCCCGGGCTCCGGCAGGCTGGTGGCGGCCAGCGGGACTCGGGGCGGGGGGCCCCCGGGCGCCCTTCTTCCCCTTCCCTCCCTCCCTCCTTGGGAGGCGCTGGAGGATTTTCTCCCGCTGCGACCCCCTCGCTGCCCCCCAGACATGGTAGGTCACCTCCAGCTGCAAGGGATGGACGAGAGCCTGAAGGAGAAGAGCCGGGAAGGCTTGCTGGACAGCCCGGACTCGGGGCTGCCCCCCAGCCCCAGCCCCCCTTTCTACTCCCTCTCGCCCGGCGAGGGCCGAGCCGGGGGGGGCGGCAGCGGTGTGGACCCCCCGGCCCATGGACACCGGCGAGAAACCAAGGACGGCAAAGTGGTAAGAGCCGGAGAGGGGAGGGAAGGAAAAAAGCACCGGGAGAGCCCCGGAGCTGAGGGGGGACAGCGAGGACGCGGAGCCTGGGGGCCCCCTCGGCTCCCCCGGGGCTGCGGGGCACCGCCGGGGGGTTTCTGCTGTGCTCGGAGGTGGTGGCACCGCAGAGGGGGGACATCAGCAGCGACAACAAACCGGAGAGTGAAACCAGGTCTTCGCTGCCTTCCTGCAGCACACGCAGGTCCGTGCCGGCTGCCTCCAGCATCGGCTGCGCGCCTGCATCCCGCATTCCTCCGGGCCCGCAGTGCAGCCACGTCTGCTGCAGCCCCTGCTGCAAAGAGAGAGGGAAGAGGTGGTTAGGACAGGGCACAGGCGGCTGTCTGGGGAGTTGGTGTGGGGACATGGGCTGGGGAAGCTCCCTGCCCCTTGCTGGAGCAGGGTTTTGGGGTGTGAGGCTGCACGAGCAGGGTTGGTCTGGTGGTGGACCATAGGTTCTGGTTAGCCTGACACGGTGCCTGGCAAGCAGCTGGCTGTGGGGTAGGATTTGGGTAGGTTTCCTGTGACTATTATTCAGCGTTATTATATTTATTTCCATCCCTCAGCTATAGAAAGCCTCTATAAAACGCAAAGTTCAGAGCATAAGCGATGGGGGGAGAAGTTTTTAAAGAACGATGAAAGTTGGTCCCCAGGGACCTTTCAGATTTTTTTTCCCTAACATATAAAAGGCTTTTGTAGATGGAGTCAATACAGTTAATTGACTGCTATGCAGAATAAAAACTGCAACACTAATCTTTCCATGGGGAAAACTTATCTGCCAATGGATTAGTGACAATTCGGAGACTTCTTCCCAGTAGAGACACTTTGCAATAACTTAGCACAGTCTTATTTTCTTCCTCAAGTTCTGAGGCTATTTTAGCTTATTGAAAACTGCTTTTTACTCCCAAGCATGCCAAAACCATCCCCAAGAACAATGACTCCATCTCATCAGAGTACGGTGGGTAGGGTGTGAGATTAATTATGAAAATAAAATCCCAAACCCTCTAACAACCACTGACTGCGGATCCAACTTCACAGCCTTACCTGCTGTTGCCTGGGCGTGTGAGTCGTCTTGATGTTCAAAGAGTTACTTGCATGCCTCTGATTTGGCAGGATCAAGCTGTTGCTGTGCATTTGTAAAATAAAATGTGGGAGGATGATGAATGAAGGTTTGCTGGACCAGAAAACAGCTGGGGTGGAGGTGTCTGTGAAGCTCCACGATGGGGATATAACAGCCTCCATTCCAGTGACTGTGACAGTCAGCCACCACTCCTCTCAAGAAAGCCCTTAGATACTGAAGGTGAAAGATTGTAATAAAAGAAAAATCTACCTCTTGAGCTGCTTGGATTGAGAGTTTTAGTGCTCCTAGAGGAGAGAAAAAAAAATATTCATGTGATTTGTGTAAAGCAGAACTACATTTTCAAGTTACTTTTCTTATTGATTGCAAATTAGTATTTTTAACATTACAGAGGAACTCAAAACTGTGGATGTTTCTGATTTTCATATCACGTTGCAACAGCATGGGTAGCCTTGGGCCCCAGCTGTTAGGGTAGGGGTTTCATATACTGTGGATATTTCCATGCCCTTAGTAGGTCCAGAACGTTGCATAGGTACGAACAGTGAAGCCAATTTGAGTGCAGTATCTGGAGTGGTGCAGGACTGTGCTCTCTAACTTTGTTTGGTATTTTGCAAAATAAAGAACCAGGCTGGAGTTCTCACTCCACTTGACTGCACAGAGATTTTTCACTTCTCACTTACAGCCTGCAAATACTGTACTTGCAGCTGCTATTAAGAAAACAGGAAAAATACAGAGAGCATTGCTTGCTTTGTACTTCTAAATTTCAGTGTCTAATTAGCTTTAACCTTACCATTTAACAAGGATGTGCAGATCTATGAGCAATTATGCAATCCATGAATGTGCTTCTGTTTAACTCCACTACTCTGCTGTTCATCAGAGCATGCAGAATTGGCAAATCAATAATTGCAGCTATTTGCACACCAACACATGCTTTTTTAATTCCTTATTATGCTAGTGTTTGTTTTGCTTATAAACGTGACAAAACCAGGAACGCAGTCACCACTCGTGGTGCTGTAATACTATAGAACCATATGGAAGCTCACTTACTAATGGCCAGAGTTCTAGTATGTACAGTTACAATAAATTGCTGTCAGGTGAACAAAACAACATTCCAGATCTGGGGGAAGGATTTCCTACCATTCCTTGCTGCAGACCTATCAAAACCACCAGTCTGAACCCAGTTGCGTTCTTTTGCAGTCAGCTATTTTGCTCCAACTTGACAAATACGTTGAATTTTTCTGCTCTAGGATAGCTCTTCTCATACAGACCAAAATGAGACTGCAAGCCCTTATCGAAGACTTTTTTTGTGTGTGTAAAACCCATGCTCTCCCTGCTTTGTGTCATTAACTGATTCTGAAAAAGTAAACTCTTTTCTCTTTAATAAGCACGACTTTGTTTCAAAGACAATGCACCATTTATTCACATTTAACCAGCCAATTTGGCTACAGCTTTGGGATCCAAGAAAATATGAAAGGCAATTTAGGACCAGAGTCATAAATACCATAAGTTCAACACCATTTAGGGACTTTTTTTTTTTAATTTTACTTGCAGTGCAGGAGGAATTTACTTTTATTTCTTCAAGTAAAGTCTATGTGGAGAATTTGTCAGTTGTTTTGTGCTAAAGTGCAAATATCCTAATGAAAACAGAAGGTAACTTTGACCTAGTTTTGCCTTTTAAATCTGAAACATGATTAAATTGATCTTTCGTCTTGGGTTACTGAATTCCCTAGGCTTTTCCTGTAATGCTTGGGCAAGGGGAACACACATACCATGGAATAAATGTCTAATAATACACACAAAGAAGCAGTTGCTGGAAGGGTAGGGAATGAAATGGCATCAAGATAGCCAGATCTGCTTAGAGTTTTCCTTCTTGTTGTTGCTCTGTGATATAGTTTTAGGCTAGAAGGACTGATTTTAAGCTCTTTCTCGTGCTGCACTGAAATAAAGACTTGGCATCTGATGGCATCACTCCTAATGGATACCAGAAGAGATCAGAACCATGTTCATCTGCAAAACTATGCATCGTGCTTTCTCGAAGCAGCATACTTCTTGTCCCCTCCCAATGCTGCTGCCACTGCAATGAGTTCCTTTTCATTTGAAAGATTAAATATTTATGAATTCAACCAGCCTCACGGTGTACTGACTTCTGTGGGACTACCCCAGTGGATCAGTGTTCAGATGAATGCCCCTACATAGGGAATTTCTACTTACGTTTGGGAGCTGTTTGACAACAGTGTGGTGCCAGAATCTGCCCTCTGTGGTGGGAAGAGATTCCAGCTTCATCTTACATACCGTGGAGGAGGAGTGTAGCTTGCCTCTTGGTGTAGCTTTCATGGGCACGGTCCTATCAATAGAGTCCAGGTCAGCGTGTGTGCCAAGCCTGCTGGATTTTTTGTCGATATAAAAAAATAACAACAACAAACACCTGTCCCTGACAATGCCACTTACTGAAGAGCTTTTGGGGCCACAGAGCCTATATCCTGCTCTACACTGAAAGAGCTCCAGGAAGCGGGCTGTATTCTGGGGTCTGGGTGAGGAATGTGTCCATCGAAGTGTTTCCAGGTCTGCCACCCCCTCCAAGGAAAGCACCTGGAGAGAAAGGCCCAGCACCCCCAACATAAGCCAGCTTGCAGCCCACACACGCGGCAGGTGACACGTCTTCCCAAGCCCTCCCCAGGCTTGTGCAGAGAGGAAGGCAATTTCCACCGTTGGCATGGTGCCTTTTGCCCCAAATGCTGTTCAAATGAAGTGGAAATAGCCAAATTTCTCAGCAGGCATCAGTCTGCATCACTGGTGCAATTAGCAGCGAGAAGGTAGTGTCAGTACACATAAGTTGGTGTGCTCTGCAGCAGCTGTGGGGTCGGCAGGCAGGTATTCCTGATCCAGGCAGTTTGTGATAAAGACAATCAGGGAAAAAGTCATAGGACTCTCATCACCTATGCTAAAAATGTGGCTCTAGCTAGAGTGATGTCTTCTAGCTGTTTAATTTCTATTGCATCTCTAACACTGGACCATAAGTGGAGTAATACTTCTCCCACTTGAAGTAGAAGAGGCAGGAAGGATTAATTCTTTGAAATAATAAAGCCTGGCTTTATACTTGAGCTCTGCATTTACTGTTATCACTTCCAAATAAAATCTCATCCGGCTTTGGTATAAATTACTTGTAATGTGCAATACATAAAGATACTGGGAAAATAAATGGTCTGTAAAACAAATACAGCTTATCAGCTAGCGCAGAGAATGTAGATGTGTGTCAAATAACTCAGCCAGATCTTTCATTACAGCTGTAAATAACAGCTGAGTAAAGTGACATTTTCATGGGCCTGACATGTTACCATAGTGGGAAAATGTGGTGAGAGATTTGCTTATGCCCTAGCGAAGTTAGGAGCTGGGAATTTGGGAAGCTGTATCCTGTTTGTATCCCTGATGCTTGGAAAACCGTTTCCCCTTTCAGTCCCCAGGGATCTAATGCCAAATCCTGGTGCCTTCCACATAACGACCGTACCTAAAGGAGTCAGTTCTGGTCTGTCTCGCTTTCTGGGGAAAAGGTTTTTTTGGGGGGTTTATTTTTTTTCAAGTCACATTAATTTCCTTCCTTTCTTTTTGCTTTGCTGCCTGGAATGTGGCAGCTACGAGAACAGCCAGTAGACTGCAGGCCCATTTCATGGCACGTTATTTACCATAACTCCGCTTCCATTCTTGTAAAATACCCCAAGCGAAAAGCATCTTAACAGAGCCCACTAATTCTAATTAGGGGTAACAGAAGGTTATTCTGCCCACCGTATTATCTTTGCTGTTGTTCTCTGAGGTCTGAATACCCCCAGGAAGAAGTCACTGAGGTGTCACTGCTGGCAGGTACAGAGCAGGGACACGGAGCTGAAGGCTGTGCATCGGGCCTAAAGCAAGAAGTCCTCTGCAATACTAATGTCAGCACAAAGGAAGTGCTCTTGATTAGCAGTAGGTTGAATTCTGTTCAGCAACTGATTTTATGTGTATTTATTTATGTACTCCTTGAAAAACGCAGAGCTTAGCTACCCAGGCCTTTACATGCCTGAAAGGCATCAGAGTTAAGGCAGGGGGAAAAATGCAGCCAAACAAGAATCACTTCAACTTTTTGAATAATACTTTAACCCTTTGCTGGTTAAGGCAAAAATATGTACTAGAAAGGAAATAAAAATGCTGACCTATTTACTGCTTAATTTTCATTCACCTAAGGGCATAATCTGTACTTCTGCCTCCTCAACCTTCCTGGACTCCCAGGCTCACGTTCTCCCTGCATAAAGATGCGGGGTTGTGGTGGCTTCTACTGGGCTGTGGAGGATGGTAGTTGCTCAGTTAGATGAGTTGCTCAGTTTTGTGCTGAGCATCTGCTAAGTAGCAACACAGCTCTAATTACTGGGGACGGATTAATTAGGTCCCAGCCATAGCCTTCCAGCGCAGCAATCCTAGGGTTTCTTTGAACAGACAGACCTTGACTTGTGGGCAGCCTGCTCTAAACGGCTTGCACAGGGCTACAAAGAAACTCACCTTATTGTGAAGTGTCTTGAGATTGCTGGATGATTGCTAGAGATGAGCCAAGGATGGTCATTTCTCAAGGCAGGTCAGCAGTCCGGTGTTTCTGTTCTTTCAACCGTTCCTGTACAGAAGGAAAAAGAATTGCATCAGTGTTTTTTTTTGTTGTTGTTTGTTTGTTTGTTTTTGACAGGCAGAACATTTTTGTTTTGTTTTTACCTTAAAATAGACTGTAAGGAGCTGCTGTCAAACTGTTACCAAGAAGCCAACTTTTGGCGTGTGTGAAGCATTTGGCATTACAGCCCCAAAGACAAATCTGGAAAGCTTGGATGCCCTGTTACTTGCTTCCAAACTCCAAGTGAGATTCAGGAGCAGGTATTTCAGAACATCACTGGAGGCAAAACAAAAAGTCATCTGAAGTGCCTTTTAGTTGCTGCTCTGTAAAATGTGTGCTTGCTGTTTACTGACCCTTGCACCCCGTGCAAGCAGATCAGCTGCTTGGGGAGCAGACTGCAGGGTCTTGCTGATGATTTTTAATTTTTAGACCATCCTTTGTAAGGTATTTACATCTTCCATCTGCAGAATTCCAGGTGACTTCTGAGGTTTCCCACCTGCAGCAGCTGCTGGTACTGCTCATGGTAGATGAGTGTGAATCTGTAATGGTCTCTGGTGGGTGGCACAAGTCACTCACTGGCTTCGGCTCATCAATGTCCACAATTGTCCAAGCTTTCTAAATTAAGAGACTTAGTCTGCAGGTTAGAAGTTGATGCTAGTTTACAGCATACATGTATGAAATGTATGCCAGAACTAACCTGGAAAGAAACAAATCCTGCTCTCACCAAATGCAGTGGCAACTTTTTGATTGATAGATTGCAGTCATGCATGAGATCCTTCATTCCTTCCTGCACTCTGTCACCACATTCTGGCGGAGCAGCACCCCTGGCACACAGCAGTCTGCAGTGCCTGTTCCTTTACAAACGCTGGGGGCCAGATGCCCACAAACATTCCTGCAAAGCCACAGAAAGGACCTTGCCTCCTACATCCTTGTCTCCAGGGGTGTTCAGAGCATGCTTACTGTCAGCGTATGTTAGCAAGAAGTGGGAAGGTTTGTTTGCCTGGGAGCACTGAAGTTGCTTCTTTAAAATTGTTTCTTTAAAACAGCACTTTACAGACACCCTCTGCAGAGCTCTCAGGAGATCTGGATTTCTCCTGTGTTAATCCAGCAAGGACGGTCATGGTTGCCACCCTTCCAGCTTCATTATTTGGTGTTCTAGCAAGCTAGTCTGGAGCTGAAAAGCAGCTTAATTCACAACTGTTCACAACTTTCCCTATGGAAAAGGCGCAAATAGAAACAGGCATGCGTGTTTGTCTGACACCAAAACAGCTTCATGGAAGAAACATCAGCTGTAGCACAGGCTCTTTTACATAGGAAAGAAAATCTCCTGCACGAGGGGCACATATCTCCGGCCCTTCTGCCTTCACCATTTGAGACAATCTGCGTCTCTGCAGGTGACCCCCCAAGAGAGCAGTTTGCTTGCCTTCAGCAGAGCCCACGAATGTATGTGCACATGGGGTTTGATTCCAGCACCCAAACGAACCTCTTCTCGTGCACAAGATGTCTTTAGAAAGAGCACAGGATATTTGCAGGCTGTTAAAAGCAAGAGATCTGCACCCTTGTGAAGTAAAGCTTGTTGGATCTAAACAATTCACATTTCTGAAGGAAAGGGCTTTATTTACAACCAGAAAGGCTGCCCTTGCCCTTCCCTGTAAAGAGTGTTGAAAGCAATCCAGGAATGAACTTTGCCTTTTAGCCAGTGTTTGCTAGGGAGAGGGAACACATTTTCCTCCCCCCATACAAATTTCCCCATTTTTTCCCCTCATCCCTTGTACAAATATTGTCCTTTTTTGGCAGCGGATTAGAAGCACTCAGTCAAGAAGAGTGTCTGGCCATTTTACCTTACAATTTAACACACCAGTAAAGCGCAGAGATATTTCAGTATGGAAAGAGTAAACAGCTTTGTGGCTTTGGGACACAGAATTGAAGGGCTTGGAGAATTCAGATGAAGCAATGACATTTTTTGCCTTAGCCTAAGGCAGCGAGCCCAAGCCACCAGAGAAAACCAGACCTCAGCTAGTGTGAGCCGACACTGTCGAGTGGACTCCAGGGTTTGGCCAGTTAACAGCAGCTGAGGGGTGACCTGGTGAGCATCGTGGGGATCTTTATGCTGTATAGGGCAGGGCACAAGGGGAGGCACCTCACCCAGCACCAGCAGTAGGAACAGGGCCACAGCTCCGGGATTGCCCCCGTTCCTCCCAACCAGAAGGTGCTGGGGAAGGTGGAGGGAAATGGCATGGGAAGAGCAAGCCAATTGCTCTGTGTCCTCAGCTACCTTCAGCAGACACCATGAGGCCTGAGATGATCTTACTGACCAGGAGACCGATGAAAAATCAGTGTGATCCTAGCACACGTATGGCTAACGTGTGGTGGAAAGTGGAAAAAACTCCATGAGCTTTTCAGCCACCTAAAGACCTTTCAACCCTGCCCAGTGGCTGCCAGCCATCTCCTTTAAAGAGACCCTATGTCCCTGTGTGCCATAAATCACTGCTGACAGAAAAGTGGTGGCAGGGACCAAAACCCACAATGACATTTTTCCAGGATTAGGCTTAATTAGCCGCTGGGCTGGGTCCAGACACCAGACACAGGACCCCTGTATGTGGGAACTCATGTTTAAGAGCGCTCCACTCTCGAGAAGCAGGATTATTCATTTTTGTGGTGGGCAGGGGAGCCTAGGCTGGACTGTGACAATTTGTCAGACTAATTAACTGCAGGATGAAATTAATCTTAAGAACCCACTTTCAGTGGCATGATTTGGAGCAGCTCCATTCATTAAGAAGTCCTGGCTTGAAACTGGTTCCCTGCATCGCAGCGGCCACGGGGTGCCCCAGTGTCTCACCCTGCGCTCACTTGTGCATGGTTAACGAGAACATCCCTTGGAACAAGCCAGCTGCTCCTGGCATGAAGACTTCAGCAACAGCTCATCTACCACATTCCCCACTCGATCGTTCCAAGGGATACATTATTCTCAGCACACATTTATTTATGTGTCTGTATAAAACATATAGAAGCACTACACACTTAAGTAGAACCACATCCTTTAAGTCAGCAGACTTGGGCCCTCTCTCTGTGTTACATCAGGCTTTGAGCCTTTCTTCATGCTTGGAGTCTTTGTAAGAGCTCGCAGGCAGAAGAACAGTTTTTTGTTTTGCTTTTTGGTAATGCAGAACTTCCCCCTGGTTGATCCAAGGAAACATTTATTTCTGAAATATTTTATATAGGACAGTTCTAAAGCGCTCTGGGCCCTGAAGTGAGGAGGTTGTCTCCACTCGTCAGCCAGGCTGCAGCTCCTCACACAGATGTACCAACCATTGCAAACAAGTTTAAAAACCACATTTAAAAAATTCCACTTCACTTAAGCACCTGAAGCTTGCGTCTACAACCAGGTCTAGAAAGCAGCTAACCTTGCCTGTTTTGCCTGTGAAGTCCTGGCTAAAAACCTAGCTCATGAGAGGCTGTGATAATTCATAACAGAGAAGGCAACAACACCGGGGTTAAAGATGACATGTAAAGAATTGCAGTTCTTATGAGAAATGGGAAAGGAGGAAGGAAAGGAAAAGCTAAATTTTAAAGAGCAGATACTGCAGCAGAGAGTGCCAGAGGTCTGGGCAGAGTCACTTACCTGGGTGGTGAGCTGGGCAGAGCAAGGTCAGTCTTAGTGGGTCCAGAGGGCAGCCCGCTGCGCCGCATCAGTCCTCTGAGCAGGAAGGCAGCTGCAAACAGAGACAGGAGGGTGGAGGTGTCTTAAATGCAAGGCCTGTGCGAGGTTTGTCTGTGCAAGGGCAGGGATTAATGGTCCCATTCCATGCCAACCATCCTAAGGCTTTTTTGTTTGTTTGGCAACTTGACAGTGGTCCTCCCCTTTGAGCTTTCTGCATGGGGAGGAGTGGCTCCGTCCTTGTGATGAGCACCCCTCTCACCTGGGGCCTTGCTACAAACCTAGAAAGGGCAGGGATTATGAGAGGGAACTGGATGATGCTGAGACAATCAGCAAGGCGAGCTTAGCTTGTGTGCAATTAAAATCAGTGCTGCTGCAGTGATGTGTTCTCATTGCTGAGGAGCCTGCCACCTGCAGTGTCCCCTGCAGGACTCTGAGGAGACCGAGTTCAGCAATGCTGGAGGCGCTGGCGTCCCCTGCCAATACTGAACGTGCTGTTCCTGACTGCTCAGCTCTCAGCCACAGCATGTTAAAAACTGTGCCAGCCTCATCTATTGTGTCACAACGCTCACTGTGCTGTTCTTCCCTGCAGATGCCTTACCTGCTCCTGAACCCGACCATGCCGGAGATGAGGCCTCGAATGTACCCTGTGTTTTTTGGAGAAAGCATTGAAGTCAGCCCTGAGCCCGTGCAGGAAATTAGGTACAGATGGGATTGGGTAGGTGGGCGGGGATTTCTGTCCTTTTCCTTGTTCTTTTTCTTCTGAAAAAAAGAAATAATAAATGTGTTTAAAAATGGGAGTCATGGTTATTTTGGTGGAGAGGGAGGGAGGGACAGGTAGGAGGGTAACGCCTGAATTAAAGACACTGACAGCAGCAGAAGTGGAGGCAACTAGGCAAGAACTAGGAGGAGGCTGTAGGAGAAGACGACTTTGCTTCCAAGGCCAGCTCATTTCCAAGGCTATGAGAGAAAACTGTTACCATCTGTAGGCCTGCCAGCCTGTACTAAGCAACCTAGTGGTCTTCATCCTGTTGCCTGCTGACTTGTACCCTCAGAAGAAGCAACATCATTATACTTGGCACCTGTTTTTGTTAGCCCTTGCAGCAGAGAAACCGACATTAGCCTAGCTCACAGAGAATTATCCTTCTCATGCTGGGGTGGTTCCTCAGGCCAGCAATCGAGGTGTTCTGACCTCCCGTGGGACTGCAGGCAGTGGCCTGTGGATGAACGTTCCCTGCTCTTCTTTTGGCATGGAATGTACTCTGCAAACAGCATGGAGTGGTTACACACAGCTTGGGGCACGGACGGTGGGAGGACTGTAAACCCAGTTCCCACCCCGCACAACCTATGCGAACGTCTCTCTGGAAATGTAGCCCAGTAAATCTCTGCTTGCTGAGGAACTGCCGGCGGGCATGGTTTTATGGTGATTACATCGGAGTCTTGTTTTATGTGCGCTGAATGACTTGCTTACACCCTAGCTGTGCAAAATACATTACAGCAGCTCGGATTACATGCAGTGCACAATCAGTCAGCCCCCCTCCGGGTGGAGGTAATGACAAGCACACACCCAGCTTTTAATCTTTTTTACGTGGAACTGCACATTCCTTGGCTGCTGATTGCCAGAGGAGCGTTTGGGGAGTGGGGAAAACAACTGAAAGCCCTGCAGTTCCCCATGACCAGGGATTCTAGCAAAAGCACTTTATTTGGCTTGGTTTCCATCCATCCCTCCTGGAGTCCAGCACAGAACATGCAGGGCAGCGACATCCTGCATTCTAGGGGTTCTTCATCTGATAGCTTTGATCATGGCCACTTCGTTGGAGCCCAACAGTGTGGATCCTTGTCAGCCACAGCCCACAGCACCTCTTTGCTTTATCAGCTCTTTGACCACTGCCTGTATTTTCTGAAAGCCCCAATAAGCAGCCTCACCCCTCACCTCCCAGTGCCCTGATTTTGGCTAGCTTGGGTTTCTCTTTGTGTTCTGATGGCAAGGCAATGTAAAGTGAAAAAAAAAAATAGGACAAACATACAACTGTGATAACAAGTGTCTGTTACACCATGTTTCTGCCACCCATGAAAACCTTATTTATGGCGTTATTTTCCTGCTGAAACAGAGCTTGCATAGACAGCAGGGACTGTGAAAGCAGCAGCAGGTGTGTTGTGCAGGGAAGTTAGATGCCCCCTGACCCCAATGGGATATTTACCTCCAGCATAGCTCTCAGGATTGAGCTGAAGCCCCAGTGGGCCCATGGAGGAAGACAGAGGAAGCAGCAGCTGCCTGGAGCCTGTGCAACAAGGTCCTTTCTGTGCTGGCACACACAGGCAGGCTATGTCCTCTGTGAACACACACTGCAGAAATGTTGAGATAGCTTCCCAGCAAGGTGGGATTCCACCAAGATGCTCCAGCAGGAAGGAGTCTTCTTGGCCCTCTGCTTTGGGTTGTAGGGTTTGCATCAGTTCCAGTGTCTGTGCATTAAGAGGTCAGAGATGTTCCCAGCTCCATATGGTTAGAGAAGAGTCCTGCGTATCCTCTCCTTTGCTGCCCGGCGTGTGTTCATGACACCTTGCTGTCCTCTCTAGGTGCAATTCCGAGGTGAAGTACGACTCTGAGAAGCATTACCGGGATGACATCTTCTACGGCCCCATCCCCACCGTCACCACCTACAGCGAGACGGTCATCGCTGCACCCAACTGCACCTGGCGGAACTACAAGTCCCAGCTGATCTTCGAGCCTCGCCAGAAGCCACTGAGGTTTCAGAGCACGACCATCATTTTTCCTAAGCGTGCCAAGAACATTTACCGGACCACCCTCAACTACAGCCTGGGCTGTGCCAAGCGCTGGTTTTCTTCCAGCGTGCAGCTGGAACTTTGCGAGGAAACCAGCCCGTGTGTCATCTACAGCGAGACCCTCTGATCCACCCTGCCGCTGGCAACCTTGTGACCTCAAGGAGGCTGTGGCCTTTGCTGGGTCTCTGGTTGGGCCCTCACTGATGACGACTAAATATTAATGGCTGGAGAAAACGTCGTCTTGGGTGAGGATGAACTGGCTGGGAGGAGGCTTGCAGGGCATGGGATGGTTTTGATCAGTGGAAGGCTGGCTTGCATTTTGCGACGTTCCTGACATTCGTGATCTGGATTTTATTTTATTTTATTTTTTTCCAAGCATATCTATTTTTGACTTGTGCTTAGATGAAATCAAGATGACTAAGGACCCTATTACCCATAGCAGAGTGCTGCCTTGTGATCTCTGTAGGTCTGGTCTAGCACATAGGCGAGACTCACTTCACAGCTATTTTGGTCTTCTTCAGAGAAGACCAACTGCAGAGTCAGCATCCGGCCTGCCCAGCACACACCAAGCCCGGTCTCTTGGAGTTTAAATGCAGAGGAAGATATTTGTGTCAATACTTCACATCCTGCATCCAACAGCTTACCTGGGAGATAGCTGCAATATTGTACCACTGCAAGAATATCAGGCCTAACTTGCTTGTGGGAGTGGGGACTGTCATCAAGAAAAAGAGGAGGAAAGCAGGTGCACAGTGCTCTTGCCAGCAGCTAGCTGTTTACATACTATAACAAGGCATGGCGCAAACAGGTGATGGGAGGAAGGCCTACCCTGACCCACAGCCACCTCTTCTGCGACCCCAGCCTAGCCACAAGGATGCAGGGGAGACTAAGGAAACTGAATAGCTATGGGGCTGTTTTCTAAGAGTGTCCAAGGGGCTTAGGAGCCCTTTTTCAGAAGTACTGGCAGCCCAAATGTTGCCATGCTGTTTGTTGTACCTAATACCCAATTTACAGGGATCTTTATGCACTCACAACCCTTTGAGTTTCAGGATATTGCAGAGAGGAGCATAGCACAGCAAAATGTTATCTAGCTTTAAAAAAGCTGGTGCAGTGTTAACTCAAGAGCAAGGTTTCTCACCTTCTCAGTAGTTTCCATACCTGTGTCATGGACAGCTTACCTGACTGTGGAGGAGCATCCAGACTGTCTCTGTGTAGAGCCTGAAGTATTGAAGAGCCAAAATCTGTGCAGGATTTTCTTAATCAGCCAGGTTGTAGCAATTAAACAGGTATTTCACAAACAGCTGGGCTGTCCCTGCAACAGGATCAAGAAGCCCAGAGATAACAAGAGTCACTACAGCCATCCTAAAGTAAACCATTCCCACTCATGAATCACATCTCCCAGTATCTCTTCACTTCGTTAGCTTGCTGAAAATCTGCAGGAGCCTGGATTCCTACAGACATATAACCTTTGAAAATGGTATGGAATTGTCTCCAAAAATCATACCAAGAATTTTTGCATGCTGCTCAGAAGAGCCCAGACTTAGAAAATAACCACATAGATCTGGAAATTAATTTCCAGTGTTCATTCTTCTAAACTTTCCATTTTTTTCTGACTTGCTGCAAGTCTGATTGAGTTATTTCAGAATGCAGCTGAGAAGCCAAGTCAGAAAACCTATTAACAGTGTCAACAAGACACAGCTGATTGCCCAGAACAGTTGACGCACAAACCCACAGAGATTTAAAAAAAAATCCCACAAAAAACAGTCTGACAAACTTTAAGAAAAATAGTGACCTACAAAGATACTTTTTTTCCATCAATTTCAAAAGGCAAATGGTAGGTGTGACCAGAACTGTGACCTTTATGAAACAGAGTTCTCTTGTTTAAAATGAAGCACTTTTTTTTTTTCTTTTTTTTTGCGTTTAACCAAAGGTAAATATAAAGTCCTTATATACAACCTTAAATCCTGACAATTGAAGCATCAACAGTACTGAAACGTGTATTATATGGTAGTGGTGAGCTCTGCCTCTGGGAGTTAGATGTGGGTAGGGAGAAATGTCTCATAGGATTTCCAAGGCTTCCACCTACTGCAGAATTATTTTCAGCAACACAGAAAGGAGGATTGTATTTGTTACTGGTCAGATTTTGCTGTCACTCACCATCAGCAACAAAGCCCAGAAAAGCAACATCTGCCCCCATGGGGATCAATTCCTGAAGCAACCCTTCTCCCCAGCAAACGTGAGAGCTGCAGAGTTAGTTAGACAACAGAGCGCCTGAAATGAGGGTGAACGTGGCCGCAGTGCAATGCAGGCTGGTGATACACTTACTTGCTAGCTTGTCTTGAGGGCTGTCCCATATCTCCTGGTGCTGTGGGTGAGATGTACCATGGAGCTGTTGGGCCGGTGGAAGCACTTGTCTGCCTTCCTGGGCACGCAGTGAAGGCCTGGGAGGGCTCTTTCCATGCACCCTTGAGAGTCTGTGGCAGAAGGGGAAGGTTTCCAAGCTGAGCGACAGTGTAATCCAGGTTCAAAAGCAGCTCGGGGCCAGGCAGAACTGAATTGGGTACCAATAGGAAGGTCTGTCAGGCCAGTCCTTGCACCCAGGAGACCCTTGTGTGATGACAGATCAGATCGCAGGCACTTCTACTGAGCAAGCGTGGGGACAGGCTTGCTGTGGGCCTCCAAGCTGAAGGATTGCCTGAGACTCTTTACTCTGATCGTACATCAGGCTTTTCTGCTGCTAACAGTTGAATTAGTCCCTTGCTCCAAGCACAAAGCTGCAGCTTCTGATCTTTGAGCAGGGCAGGTTTTCCCCAAAGGCCTGTCTCCTTGGGTCACAGCGAGAGGCCTGCCCAGCCATGGGCCTTCCCAAGCAGACGAGTCCCACACAGTCATCCCCACACTTTCAGGAATTCTGCCACGTGTTTATTTTGCATGACAGACCTGGCTTCAGCTTTTCTGCAAGTTCTTCCTGTCCCGTACATGACAGAGCCAATGTACCAGGTTGTGATCTTTTTTATCCTGGCCAACTGCAGTCTTCTACCTGCTTTGTCTGCTGTTCTGATTCCTCAACGTTGGCTGCAATGGAAAAGGAAAATTAAAAAGCTAGTGTGCAAATATAAATCCAGTGGGTTTATATCCACCAGAGCCTGGTCTTTGACCCAACAGGGACAGGGGCTGCTAAGGCAACGTCTCACAGGTGGACGTGGCCCCCAGGAAGGTGCAGGGGAGGGCTGCATCCTTGGCAGTGCAGGGTCCCCACCCTCCCAGGCTGCTTTGAAGCCTTACACTTTGTTTTCTCTGCAAATAGACTAGGAATGACCTAACAAGCTCCCACTCCTTTGAGCTTAAGCAGTTTTTTTTGGTCCTGCCATGCCAGGAAAAAAAAGCCAGCAGGCAGCTTGGGTTTCTAGGCTGCCAGACACACCGAGCTGCATAGCCAGGGACAGGCTGTGGTGGGCTACCACCCTGGGCCACATCCAAAACTGTGATATTGCCAAGTAAGTGCCCATAGGAATTTTTCAAAAATACCATCTTAGATGGTGTCTCCGTCGGGCCCATCACAAGCTGCTTTTCTTCTCTGCGAAAGCTGGCAGTGGAAAGAGACTTTGTTCTTCTGTGCAAAACCACAATGGGCACGGATCCCACCCTGCCTGCCCACCCTCTGTCCTTATTGCTCCTGGCCCTGTGGCTGGGTGAGGGAGTGGTAAGAGACAAAAGTCATCTTGCTCTTAATTTGTGAGTGCTGATTATTATTATTATTATTTTTGTTTTGTTTTGCTCAAACACCAGAAATTGAGTTTTGGGTGCATGTTGCCAATAAACCGCTCCCAGGCACCAAGTGCTTTACTTCAGTATGTTTTGTGCGTCTAGAAGAAACGATTAGTTCCACTAGAGTGGTCCTTTTCTTTTAAATGGAGCATTATTTATCTCAACCAACAGATCTTTGTTCAGGTGTATTTTCTCAAAGATACAAATGATAGATCTAGCCCATGGAAAATGCTGCTCAGAAAGGTGAATTTCCTTGAGCAGCTGGAACTGTGACTACATGATTTCTCCCCAGAATCCTAACATGCCTGTTTCCCACAGCCCTGCATGCTTGGTGGGTAAATCACATTCTGCCTTTACAAATTATTTTCCACCAATAGTTATTTTGGGATCAGAATCTTTCTCACAAGGCTTCTGGGTTTTGGTTTTCTTTTATGTTTTATTATTTTTTTTTAATTATTTTGATTTTTTGTGCTTTTTTGGGGGGAGGAGTGTCTCATGTGCTGTTTTACATCAGAACAGAACATTTCAGAAGGTCACTCTCTGAAAAGTGAGGGGTTTACCCTTCTGTGATGGTTTTACCCGTAAATGCAACAGAGTATGCTTGTGTCTGGTCTGCCTGCGTTGCTGTCATTGCATTTGGGGCCAAAAAGGGGGAACCCTAGCTAAATATTGAACTTCAAGAATCTGCATAATACTTTGCACAAATGCAGAGAACAACTTTGACCAAAACAGTTTACGGTTTCTTTCATGTTTTTCTATTTTCTTTCAATTTTTCTTTCTTCCTAAGCCAGCTCTACTTTTCTCAATGTGAAACATATTCGCACCCTAGGTGCAGACTTTCTGGGAATGATGAAAATGAGGTTTGGGTGTTGATAGCAGTGTTTGAGTGAACTGCTGGTCAGAGAAGCGAATGCTATTTACTATTTATGTTGAGTGAGTCTTACAAAAAAAAAAAAAAAAAGGAAGGGTCACTGGAGGGTTAATGAACGAAAGTCTTTGCAGAGCAAACTGAGGACTGAAGGCTGTGTGAATCTGAGGTAGACGTGAGTGGTTCTGTGTGTGAGCACTGTGAGCTAGGATACTTAGCCATTGTACTTTAACTTGCCTTTTTTTCCTTCCCTGCAGGGAAGGGCATCCTTGCCTTCTTTAGAGCTGAAACAAAGTCAGGTCCATCCTCTGTCACAGTCACTCAGTCCCACTGAAGTCAGCGGACCTCAGCGTTCCCTAGGCTTGCAGGGGACTCTGTGCAGAGCTGTGCCTGTGTACAGAAAGGGGAACAAGTTATAATGATGGATCTTGGTGTGGGATATTCACATTTCTACTGCCAGATAGTCTGCTCCCTGAGGATTACCCCATCACTCACAAGTTCTGAACATATCCCCTGCAGCTCACCAAAAACCATTGTATTTGATGTCTTGGGAGGCACTCATTCCTCTTCAGATACTGTGATGGCCAACAAAATGAGCAAAGTATCCTGCTATGTGAATCGTGACCTGAAGATGGGGTTGAAAGATGTTTGAGGGTTAGAGAAGGGAGAACATATTACTGGTGGAAATGCAGAAGGATGTGTCATATTTTTATTTTTGTAAGTCTGATTCTCTAAGTGCTTGTAAAGTACTTGACTGTTGTATATGTGGTGATGCAGTAGTTCTCAATATCCTTTTATTTTTGTATATTCCCCATCTCCACAATAATCCCTTCCTGTTCAACTCATAGAGAGTAATTTAAGAAGACAAAATTTATATATCATAATAAAATGTGCAAACTGTCATGCTGATGTATGTGAGCTTCCTTCATCTTCCTTACCCATTTTCTTGGTGCCTAATGCTGCTTTCCCAACCAGAGGGAATGTTTTTGGTGTCTTCCTCCCTCGCCCATGGGATTTAGCCCAGCTGCCCCAGGTTGGGAGGCTGTGGACCCATACAGGCAGTGCCATGACCTGACACCTGCTTTGTCCTGTGTGCCCAGTGGAAGTTTAAGTGACTCAGGCAAAGTGCACGAAACTCATGCTTCCTGCAGAGGCCGTTTTGTTCTTCAAGATTTTACCGATCAGCAGTTTTACAATTTCTTCATCTTAAATTTCCCTCTTCCTGCTCAATCTTGTTCTACCCAGCTATGAAGCCCTGGTGCTCAGTCTAGTTAATTCCTCTCCCAGCTTTTCCATGCCCTTCAAGGGCAGGCAGAACCACCGTAATGCTTCTGTCATGGCCAGGTACCCACATCCTCGTACACTACCAGGACCCATGCTACTTCCTGGCTTCCCAAATCACGAAGGCAGATGGGTTGCATCAGGGCTAAAACCCTGCCTAGCCATGAAATATGTTTTAAACCCATTGCTATAAATGCCTGGGGCTCACCAGCCAGCTATTAGTAGAGCTCCCAGCTGTCTTCCAAGACCTAAGATGTCTGCAGGGAGAATCTGACACTAATCCTTATGGAAAAACCATATTGGATTTATAGGGATGAAGTCAATAGGCTTGGATGAAAACGGCTGTTAAATGCTAAGGAATGGAAAGGAGAAGGAGAGCCACGTTGCGCAAGAGGCTTGCTTCAGGTGCACGGGAAATGCCCGTGTCCTCATCCCAAGTTTTTTTGACACAAATTATGGCTGAACTGCTCCTAGGATGAAGGATGGGAGATGCTCATGCTCAAGCACCTGAGGAATGGCAACAGCATAGCAAAGGCAGGGGATGCACGGACTGGGCGAGTTTGATGGTCGAAACCCAAACGCCAGACGAAGGACACGTGCATCCACTCCTGTTATTTAAATAAAACCGTAAGACATGAATGCCGTCCAATGAAGATTCCTGAGGTGGCAGCTAAATCCTCAGAAGCAAAAGCAGTATTAGATGCAGGATATGTGTTTTGGCAAGCGCACTCTGATGAGCTAACTCCTAGTGGCTTTTACTGTGCCATTTGGATGTTGTAAATTTAAGCAGATGATGCTTGGTATTAGTTTTGCTCCTGGGATATTTCAGAGAGTAATTGCACATATCTCTGAGGGATTACAAGGTGCTGAAGTTATAATGGATGGACTTTGAGCTTGGACGAGATGCCTTTATGAACAGAAGGAAAGGTTTAGGCTGGTTTTACAGACAGCACGAATGCTGTGTTTGAAGTGCCAAAAGCCTCACCTAGAGAAGTTGCTGATAATGGGCAGATACAAATTAATAATACTAAAAACCCACATGCTGGGATCCCAATTCCACCTACGCCTTTATCAGTCTAACTCCACAGCTATGTACAGCCAACAAACAGTGAAGGGATTTGACAGAAAAAGAACCCGACCTGATACTGGAGTAGGAAAACCCCGCTGCCAGTCTGCCAGCTTGGAACTGCCACGTGCGAGGCCTTGGGCTCGATCTCTGCTCCTTTGGCTCAGCAGATGGCAATGTCACAGCCTGGACCCGCAGAAGTGTCTTTGAAAGATCTAGGCAGTACCAAACATCAGGAAAGATGTGTCACAGTCCTCAGAACGGTCACAGGCCTGTGCCTGTGCAGAGCAACCACCAGCAGCACACCTGGGCTGAGGCACAGACTGCCTCTGCTGCGGCACAGGACATTGAACGGCCACCGAAGGCAGTGCTGTGGGGAGCAGACGTGGGTGGGTGGCAGGCTGTCACTGCAGCACTGCGGTAGCTCCCAGACCAGTGGCAGATAAGCGCTGGCACCCGACTCCTGCCTGCTCCTGCCTCTCCTGGCTCGTTGCAGAGGAGAGGGCCAGGACCTGCCCGGCCCTGCACAGCTTCTGCACCAAGTCCCCTTCCTCTGACAACATGCTCAGCCACAGGGGGCAACTGATGCAGGAATAGTTTGTTCTCAAATAGGATAGAGGGTCCTGGAATTGTTTTTTTGGGGGGTGTAAGGATGGAGTTTTTATGAGCTCCATTTTCTGCTTCTAATAATGATGCTGGATCCAAACAGCTCCACGCCTCAGAGTCCAAGGCAGACAGGGAGTTCACATCTATGAGGATGAAAATGCTCATCCTGCCAAGCCTTTGATGCTCCTCGTATCCTTCCTACCCGGCAAACAGGCGGACAGCACATTTCTAGCATAAAAATATCCTCCTCTGCAGTTAACCACCTCCAGATTCCCTTCCTGAGCCCATCCTAGCCCGGTGATTAGACATTTCTGTACACATAAACATCCAAATCAGCTCCCTGGGGCTCTTCCTCTCTCACAAGCAGATCCTGAGACCAGCGGCTATTTCCAGCTCCTTGAAATACAAATGGGATCAGGGTTTTTCCAAGCTGACCACTGCAGTCAGGGGCCCACTGCTCCACGCAGGGCACTGTGCTTGCTCCCTGGCCATGCAGCCCCCCAGCACATCACCCACCGCTCTGGGGATCAAGCTGCTCCAGGTGCCCTGCTTTGGGTGGGAATGCCAAGGGGCCACGTGCTCTGGGAAACCTAAAGTGGCACCAGGACGTGCAGTAGGGGTGCACAGAGGAGGGACAGTGCAAAGCACCCCAAGTGCAACACAGTAGATGAACAAGCAATGCGCACACACTTACACAAACATGCATGCAGGCACACGTGAGTACAAACTTCTCTTTGATGGGGGATTGTCGAAACGTTACCCTCCCTTGGGGCTCTGCAGTGAAAAAATCTGCTTATTCATAAACCAGCTAGAACCATCAATCCCCCATTTATCATTTTAACATAAATAATAAGGGCAAGAGGAACATGCCGGCAGGAAACCAGCTATAGATGTAGTGTTGAAATCTGCCCATTTCTTTTAAGCATGCCCCACTTACTGATAATAAGCAGCGATCCAACCAATTCCTCATCTGAGTCCGCAAGCATTGGATTACAAAGGACACAAGCCAACACCCTGCTTTATGCTCGTGGAAGGCCATTTGGGTGGGAGGCCAGCTAGGAGAACGCAGCAAATTTAAGAAAACACATTTGTCTTTCTGACAAATGCCTCAGGAAATAAAAGCCTTCGTACTCTTCTTTGACCTCTTCCACTCACAGATGGGTTTTTGCCGTGCTTCCGACTGAGTTTGTTTAGCACCTGCCCCTCCAGGGCGTTCGCTGTAGGATGGTTTTAGGAAGGGGCTCCCCAGTGCCTGTATGCTCCCAAGGTGCTGGTGCCCACTGCTGTGTTTCGGGCGGGTGCCATGGAGCTACCAGCACGTTGTGGTGCAGAGCTGGCCCTAAATTGGGTTTTAGCTTCGGGTCCAGCTTCCAGTGGGGCTCTATTGGATGGCAGCAGCACAGGCCTCTTAAAGCATCTCTGGCTGGTTGCTCGTGGGCTTCGCCCTGTAATATAGATGGAACTAGGGGATACAGCACCCAGAGCCACCCACTCCCTGTCAGCTGGGAGAGGAATTGAGCATCTCCACCCCCTACAGCTCCAGCGGGAGCCCACTGTCAAAGAGAACATGGGGAGCAGCCGAGCAGCACCCCAGGCTCGGGATCCTTTGCTAAGCACAGCGCTGCTCTGCCTCTGGCTTTGCCCTTCAACTTTGCAGCCTGGGCCCTTTGTGAGTCCCCCAGCACTTGTAAACATTTTGGCAGCACCAGCCCTGTGTGCAAGCCCCAGCCGTAGCCGAACGCACTATTAACGAGCCACGTGTTTCAACAGCCTCCAGGCTTGGCACTGGACCCTGGGGACCCGGCTGAGCCCGGCTCCAGCAGCGCTGGGTGCAGCTCTTGGCAAAGCTCCGCTGGCAGAGGGGCGAGCACCCAGCTCGGGGAGAGCCCTGCTGCGTGCCCATGCCCAGCCCCTTCCCTGCCGCTCACCCCCTCCAAAGGTCTCTCCTCGATGTGCACTCAGAAAGAAAGAAAGAAAAAAAATCTCCTATATTTTTAAACACTGCCTAATGGTGAGGAGTAACATCTGGAGCGCAGCCTTGCCCCTCACGCACAGTCCTCCCTGAGCAACGAGCGGCTCGCCGCATCGCCCCACGAACCCGGTGGGACGTTGCCCAGAAGGAAGCACAAACTCCTCTGTGCTGGCCCTCCTGCACCTGCTGGTGGCCCGGGGACAGCAGAAGTGGCTGAGCGGCTACCAGAGAGCCCTGGGGAGGTGGGCGGCTGGTTAAAGCCTTGCTTGCAGCTGGGAGGTTCTTGGTCACTGAAAGAAGCAGGGCTGCTCAGATCGCCCCCAACGCTTGTGCCTGTGCCTCCTGTGCCGGCCCCAGCTGGCCCATCGCCCTGGTGCACCCGGAACATGGGGGGCAGGAGAAACCCCGCTTCCTTCAAGCCTGTTCCCAGCGAGGCTCCTCCAGCCAACATTAACACACGTTGCTTTACTTCCCAGCACGGCCCGGGGCAGAAAGGAACATCTGGACCTAATAAAAAGGTTGTTCCCCCTGCACAGAGACCCAGGAGCAACCTCTGCTGCGTGGTTCCAGCCTCTGCTGCTTGGTTTCTCCTTCTCCAGTGGATGGAGGAGCAGCTCTGCAGGACGCTCCGGCAACCCACGGGGACTGAACTTTGCCTGGTAGCTTAAAAGTGGGCCTAGTGCAGGGCAGTGAGATGGGTTTCATGTCTCAGGGGCCAGCACCACGTGAAATGGTTGTGACTTGTCATCTGGGTCTGGAGACGGGGCATAAGGATTTGTTGAACAGAACGGAGCTCTTTTTCTATTCCAAAACCACAAAAGCTGGAGATGGCTCTAACCCAAGGCCCAGGATTAACATCCCTGTGGGGAGAAGCTCTGATTCGGTCCAACTGGAATCCAGCTCCAGACCTGGCGCCCACCTCCAGGCACGCACCGGCCAGGCTCCTTGGGCCTGACCTCTGGCAGCCACTGCGCTTTCTCTACAGGGCTCGGGACAAAGCAGCAGCAGCAAACATTCCCTGGATCTCGGGCAGAGCGAGACCAGGATTGCTTGCCTGCTCTCCAGCCTTTCACAAAAAGAGGAGCTCACACTTCTTCAGCATCTGCCTCTCACCAGAGCGGATTTGGGGCTGTTGCAGTGCGCACGGTGGAGCTGCTCCGAGCAGAGCTTGGGACCGCGCTGAGCCGGCACGCAGCGTCCTTGGGAGCAGACGTTTGGATGGGAGTGTGGTGGCGCTCCCTGCCCCTGCCATCTCCTCAGCATTACCACCAGAGTTTTCTCCCAGCTGGCACATAGCCAGCCATCAAAGAGATTGCAAATGACTAATAAATATGAAAAGAAGCTGGGTGAGGGCAGCAAAAATCTCTGGCCAAAGATCAAGCTTCACTGACAATTGCTGCTTTTTCTAAGTACCCTGCTGAGCTTAAAGCAGCGTCGGCTTCAAAGCAGAACACCCTATAGCAGTAGCTCCTTGCTGCTCTCTACACACCACATTCGCACCATTCACACCCTTCCTGACGAAGGGAAGCACCCTGTGCTCTTCAGAAGTACAGACCAGGAGCGATGCGTGGCTGCTGCTCTGCTCTGTGCCACGCAGGTGGCAGAATTCATCACCAGGCAGTGCCGTGGGCAGTAATCCTGCCTGCTCTGTGCTCACAGGGGCTGACAGCAGGAGCTGAGAGCACTGCACTTGTACTGGCGGTGACACCGACCTCGCTTCAGACACTGCTCAACCTCCAGTCAGTGGCAAGTGATTTATTGCCACTCCGCTGCCCGGAGCCCTGACAAATACTCCGCTTGGTAATTACAGGAGGCCAAAAATGAGAGGATAAACAAACCTGACAATTAATTCAGCTGTTACACGCACACAGTGACACTTTTCCCAAGTTTCATGCGAGCCCAGACCTCCCTGGCTGGGCTCACAAACCAGACAGCATTAGCCAAAGTTCCCCGTGCCCTTGCCCAGCACCGATAAGAGCCAGGCATGCATCAAAAGGCTCTCTGGTTTCCTTCCAAGCCACTCGCCAGCCTGCGACATCTCATCAACTGCCAAAATCATCTCTTCAGCCTTCCGCACCGTTATCAGAGAGCATACATAATTTCATGGCAAATCACAAGAACTAAGCAGTGATTTAGACTGCCACTGCCAGGACGGTAAGAAACGCTTCCTGCTTCAGGGCTCCTAGGAGCCATTACCAATTTTTTCCTCACTTTGCAATCCTGTGCTCTGCTTAGGGGCTGCTGGGCACAACCTGCCTCCTGTGAAGGTTCAGGGACAAGTGTCCTTTGTATTCTGGTGTGTTTTTACCTGTTTTTATTTATCTTACTAAGCCCATCGCTGGGTACCACAGCCAAGTCTCTTCCTGCTACCAGCGGGGCGCACGGGGCGATGGAGAAGCTGGAGCACAGAGATGCAGGGAGGACGACCGCTGTCTCACTCCGTTTCCTCACGGTTCTTCTGACTCGTCCAGAACTGTCTGAAAAAAAATATCTTCCTCTTGCTTTAATTCTTTCCGAAAGAAAAGAAAACAAAGGAAAACACCAGCCCCATCATCCTAACTAAACATCAGTTCACCACCAGGAGAAGGTCACGGTGCTCCTGCACCTCCTTATAGCCTCTGTCCAGGGCAAAGCCATCAGGGAACATCTTTTATGTTTCCTCTCCCCTCCAAAAATCCCTGTTTGCCACCAAACCAAAACCCGAGTGAGTCTGGCTTTCTGACATTTTTCTTTATTGCTGGTTTTTGAAGCCATCTGCTTTTGTCCCATTTCATTTTCATCTCCTTATGTAAGAGCTTTTCAAGTAGGCCTAAAGTTTTCCATCATTAAATCATGAGTGCTGGCCCTGAATGTAGCGTTTTCCCACCTTCTGTTCCTTCAGCATCAGTGTGAATTATTGACCAGGGCAACTGCTGTCAGCCCTCATCACCACTGAAATCCTGAGGCGGGAAGCTGAACAGCCTGGCTTCTGTTTGTGCTATTTATTAACTTCTAATTGCCTCCCGAGCAGCAAGGCTTTCCAGGAGGAACTTCAGCAGAAACCACTCTCATTGGGCCCGGAGACCTTCAGGCTTTAGGAGCCAGCACATCTCTACCTCGTGCATGCAGCTGTAGGCTCGCTGTGCCTGGGTGCTGGCAGGGCTCTCAGGGTGGCGTGGATCCTTCTCCAGCCCAGGGACAGGAGCCTTTCGGACTCCGCGAGCACCCGGACAGACAAACAGGGTTGCACAGGACCACAGACAGCCCAGGAGCATCCCCCACGATTTGGGGCAGCCTGAATGGATCTTTAAGCACCCTAAATGCTGTGCCTTATACCTGTAAGCACAGATGCCCATTGCTCCTTTGAGAAGGAAAATGGTATTATTATTATTACGTGTAAAACCCATTTCTGAGCCACAGAAAAGGCAGCTGAAGGGTCTCAGTGCAAAACTGGTAACAGCCCTCTAATGGGTTAAGTTCCACAGTCACACACATATCCCTCAGCCCCAGCACCTCAGCGGGAAGCCAGTTCCCCTTCACCACTTGCCCTGTGAAACAAAACCTCCTCCACATCCCCCTGCAGCACAGCCCCAGGCCCCTTTCCTCCTGTGGGCCACTTTCTGAGACAGCAGCACAAACCCTCGTGCTCCAAACAGCCCCCAGACATCCTCCAACACAACCTCCCATGCCAAAAAATAATCCTGTGGGTACAGACGTGGGTGGGGGTCTGATGGCTGTGGCCCCAGCCAAAGTCAACCAAAACCCACAGGATGGACATCAGGGGTAAAGCAATCCAGAGCAGCAAACAGCTACCAGCGCTTCTGTCCCAGCTGTTAATTAGGTAGAGCTAATTAGCTTCCCCAGTAATTCCCTACAGGGCTTGGGAGAGTTTATCCACCACCAGAACTTTTTCCAACCACAGCTCAACACTGTTTTTCTTGGCTGATATTCAAGCAGCATCGAAACCAAGGGGTGCATTTGGTGGCATTTGGTTAAGGGGTCCCAGAGCCATCCTTGGGGCCCAGGGTCCCCCAGCCCCTAGGCCCGCTCCCCACTCCTCAGGCCCAAACAGAGCTCCAGGAGGCTGTTTTGTTTTGGGAGGGTTTTCTGTTTCCCCTGCGAAAAGCCAACAAAAACAGTCTGGGGCACGCAGGGTCGGGGGAAGAAGCCTCGGTGGCCAAACACATCCCGCTGTCAGGAGAACCCGGGGGCTGTTTGATGTCTGGGGAGCTGCAGGCAGCAGCTCAGTAAAATAAAATGAAAATATAAATAAGAAAAATAAAAACAGGGGAAGAAGAAAAATCCCTCTTCTGAGATGCTTCAGGCTGCTGGGAGACACATTAATGATGGGGAAAGATAGGGAAACCGAGGCAAAGAGGGGGCTGTGACTCAGCCAGCGCACCCACCTGCAAGCCGTAGAAGCGTGCGATGCCCCTTGGGCTCCAGCCAGCAAGCTCCCCCCTCACCCTATGTTAAAATGGGGCTGACACTGTGCCAGTGCCAAGGCCAGCCCGGGGCACACACCGCTGCTCCCACCTGCAGAGCCACCAGCAGCCCTTTTTCCCCCACTCTCAGCCCATTTTGCCGGGGGTTTCCCCAGCTGCACCCCGCCACCACGGGGTCCCCAACCCGCCCCGCTCCCACCCATACTGCGGCATCAACTGGCTCCTCCTGGGCTTACGCACGGAAAGAAGCAGGAGAGCTGTATTTTGCTGGCAAAGAAGCTTTTTTTTTTTTTTTTTTTGGTTTGTTTGTTTGCCTTTTTATTATTTAAACAGTCAGGCAGTGTTCGGCCACTGCTGCCCACACCGCTTGCTGGTGGGCGCGCTGAGCAAAATAACAGTGAACAAACCCTTCACCTTCAGTAGAAGAAAACCACCCCTTCAGAGCAAGCTGCGTAAATATTTACACCTTGTGGTTTCTATGTACAGCCCCGTCTATCATACAACTCACTTCAAAACAGCTATGCACAATTTGCTTGTACAAAAGATAGATATTTCCCCCCTTGGTACAGCTGAAACAATAAATTGCCCAATAATTTGCTTGCCAGTTTGTACAAACTACAAAGTTGGTTAACGTTACCTTTACACTGGGGTTGTTTTGTTTTTCTAACAGCTTAACGTGCCTTTCTCCTCCTTGGCTGCAGGATGGGGATGCATCACGGCCGACAGCACGACGACTTGGGTGATTTGGGGCAAAAGCACGTGAAAACAGAGCCTTTGGCTGGCAGGAGGACGTGAGGGCAGGACGGGGAGGTGTCGCTTGCAGTGTTTGTGACTTGGAGGAGCAGCAGCTCCCCGCTTCCAGGTTTCCCCAAGGGCAGGACCCCGCTGAAGCCAACCCCACACGCATACCCCACACAGGGCCAAACCTCCAGCACGGAACCGCTGCCACCAAGGCCCTTCCAGCCCTGTGGCACCACCAACCCCTCCTCAAAACACCGCCTTGCACAGGCCACACGCCCACACAGCCATCAGCCCCACGACGAAAAAAAAGTACCTCACAAACCTCTCACCACTCTTGAAAACGCAGCGAGTCCCTCACAGCGCAGCCCTGGGCCAGGCCTCGGCTTCCCTTCAGTGCTCCCAGGCCTCTGGGCGAGCCCCACCAGCTCCAACCCCTCCTCCAGGCACACGAAGCCGTGGTGGAAAAGTCAAAGAAAAGGGAATGGGGCCGTGTAACCTCCTCCTGCTGCATGGTGGCGTGAGGTGGTGCCTCAGCAGCTCCTCGCTGCCTTTCCTCACCTCAGGCAGCAGGCCCCGAGCCCAGCCCAGCCCTCAGGATCACTTCTGGCT
This sequence comes from Netta rufina, assembly GCF_964035555.1. Classification (NCBI taxonomy): domain Eukaryota; kingdom Metazoa; phylum Chordata; class Aves; order Anseriformes; family Anatidae; genus Netta; species Netta rufina. The sequence goes on along the minus strand of NC_140141.1, from coordinate 12,204,257 downwards.
GGTGTGGGATGTCCCGAGGGGCCATGCCTTGGGGCAGAAGGGGACAAGACTGCCCTGGTTGGGTGGTGACAGGGCTTGTGAGGGTGACACCAAGGGTGGGGAACCCAAATGTCACCCACTGCCTCCCTTTGTGAACCACAAGGTGAGGGAGCGCCGGCAGCCCCCCACCTCATCCCGCCGCCCGAGCTCAGCGCTGTCTCCACAGCCAGGGCTGATGCTGGGACAGCCTGTGAGGCCGGGGCTGTCCCCTCGGTGGAGAAAGCGAGCCCCAGCCATGGAGAAAACGAGCCAGGCTGTCCTCACGCCAGCTCCACCACCTCCACATCGCTCCTCCGCGCTTCTGGGCACCGTGGCCCTGCCAACCGCATCCGCTCTTCAGCAGCAACCTGCCCCTGGCTCGGCCTCTCCTCAAGACACCAAAGCAGCACACAGTATTGCTACTGTGCCAAGTGGTAACTTTATTCTTTGTTGTGTTTTTTTTTTTTTTTTTTTTTTTCTCTGTCTGAAAAGGTTAAGGAGGCGGCTTTGAAGATGGGTCGAATTTTGGATCCCAGCAAAATCTGCGACACTTTAATAGCGTTATGCCCAGACATCAGCTCTGTTAGCTTTACATCTCAGAGCCATGAAGACACCAGCAGCAATAACCTGGGAACTGAAAGACTTCCACATCGCTTGTGCATTGTCTCGTTTTTTTTTTTTTTTTCTTAAAAAAAAAAAAAAAGCACAACAGAAAAGACACAAACATTGATGAACATTAAAAACCTGTACATTGTAAAAAACGGAAAACAAAACAAAACGGAAAAAAAAAAAAAAAAAAAAAAAAAACAAGCCCCAAACAAACAACAAACACCATCATTCTCTTGCTTTGAAATCAGAATCACCCTGGGAACATTGCAGGGGGAAAAGAAATAACCATCGAGAACGTGACAAGGCGATCCTCGCTGTCTGACACGCGGCGGATCAAAGAGCTGCTGGAAGGCGGCGCGGGCTGGCTCCCCCCGCAGCGGGAGAGGCGGAAAGTCTGTGCCGTGGTCTTGTTTCCTCTAGCGTATAGAATGCAAAGCATTTAATACATTTTTTGTGTTTTTTTTTTTTTTTTTTTTTTTTGCCATTTTTCTCCCCCAGAGCGAGAAAGCAGAAGTGAATGAAAAAAAGTCTAATATTTTGTTCTTTAACCATGTAACTGCAGATATGATCCAACATCATGGAATGAAAAAAAAATAATGTAAAGTAGAGCATTCGTGTGTATCACAAAAATACAATAAAAACTTTTTTTTTTCTTTTTTTCTTTTTTTCTTTTTTAAAGTTTCCTGTGAACTCCCTGCCATGCCGGCCTCCTGCCCACGCTGCCCCTGCACCCGGCCAGCTCTGGAGGGCTCTGGAGAATCAACGACTGCAACCAGCAAATGGATTCTGCTGAATTAGCAGAGGTGTGTGTAACGGGGGGCCCTGCAACCATGGCAAGATTTTCTTTTTTAAATCTAAGTTCATACATTCTCCTGACTTACAGACAACTTTGATGGATCACTCTTACCTTTTTTTTTTTTTTTCTTTTTTAAACATTTCCATACAATGGACAAACACATCAAAGCCTGTGTGTAAGAACAGAACCTCTTTTACAGCATGTAATACTGTGTTTTGTTTAAGTCCTTCCTTGCGTAAAATATTGACATAATTCACTGAAGGTATCAAAAATATACCCTGTAGACCAATACAATTTACAATTGCCTTTTCTCACCATTCAGAAAACAATGCACTTAAAGCAACCAAGCCCGTCCCCAGGCAGCGTGCGAGCCCCCCCCAGGGAAATCTCTTCCCACTCCAATTGCAGCCCGGGATATCCATCACCGAAGGGACCAGCTTTTTTTTCAGAAACGGATCTTCCCTCCCTCCCCTGCTCCTCCCAGCCGCGTTCAAAGCGCGTTGAGGCCAACGCGTCCCATCCCGTGCGGCCAGGACGATGGGCTCCCCACCCTCAGATCAGCCGGGGGAAACCAAACCGGGTTTGATCCTATTCAATATTTTTAAATCTTTTTTTTTTTTTTTTTTTTTTTTAAACCATCTCAAGGTTTTGTGTTTCCGTGGCACAGCCCCACGGAGCCCCTCACTCGGCGCCGTGGGAGCAGAGCGTCCGTGTGTGCGCGGCCCCGGGACGTGCGTGGCCGCTCAGTCCCTCTCTCGAGCGCGGGGTCACCGCTCAGCCATGCTGGCAAGGATGAAGGTGGGATCCTTGGGTTTTGTATCGTTAAGGCTTTTTTTTCTTTTTTTTTAGACTGAAGAGGATGCAGAAAATTCCAGATGTTGAGAACAAAACAAAACAAAAAAATAGGAAAAATAAACCAACAACAAAAAAAAGTTGTCGCCCCCCCAAATTGGCTGGTTGGGAGGAGAAGCTTAAAAAAAAAAAAAAAAATTAAAACCCAAAAAAAAGCTCTGCTCCTGCGTCTTTGCTCGTGAGAGCCAGCGGGGCCGGGGCGCTGGGTGCTCGCCCCGGGCAGCTCGCTCGCTCCCCGCGCCGTCGGTTTGGTCGCCGTCTCCCTGCCCCTGGCTCGCTTCATTCACTGTCCGAAAGGGTTTCGTACTGGGAGCAGAGCAGGGGCTTGGGCTCCTCGTCCCACGCGTGGTGCTGGCTGCCGGGCGTCCCCTGCGGCAGGGGGGCGGCGGGGGCTGCCGTCACCACCCCGCTGGGGAGCCGCATGGTGAGCGGGTTGTAGGGGAACGGCGTCGAGCCTGCGTGGGGAGGAGAGAGCGGGGGGTCAGCGCTGTGGGGCTCACCCAGGGGGCTGCTATGAGGACACGCGGCCCCCCCAGGACCTACCTGCGGACGACGGCCGGTCCTCCCAGACACGGTTGGTGAGGGGCGTCCTCCGGTTGCAGTCCCCCTCCGAGTGCACCGAGGACACGGACGGCGGCCGCTCGCCGGAGGACAGACCCGGCGCCGGGGACTTGGCCTTGCGGCTGTTGGGCCTGGCAGCGATCTTTGGCTTTCCCCCTCCTCCTGCAAAGAGAAGCGCCCGCTCGTCACCAAGGCCCGCGGGGAGGCGGTCGCGGGATCCGGGCCGCGATGGTTTTTTGGGGTCGGGGAGGGGGGGAGGAGTGCATGCACCCAGCGCTTCCCCAGCACCACGCGCGGTTTGAAAGCCTGCAGCTGCGGGTGGTGGCGCGGGAGGGACAGGGATCCACGTGCCACACGCTGTGGCCAGATACAGGGACCCTGTGGCCACGAGGGTGCCGCCACCCCGAGTGTGTTCCCCGTCCCTGTGGTCCTTAATCAGCAAAATCAGCCAGATTTTGAAAGGCTTAAGGGCCAAAAGAGCCTGTGCTGGGTATGTTAGCCCAGCTAAGCAGGAGGAAGCTCCTGAAGGGGGACGGATGGACAGATGGGTGGGCTCTGTGTCCCACCCCACCGGCCCTGGGCAGCCTCTGCCGGGCGCAGGGAAGCGCGGGTGGAAGAAGCTGCTGGGATCATGCAGTGGCCAGAGAAGCTTTTCTGCAGCAAGCTGGGGAGCGCCTGCTCTGAGCTGGCCTGGATTGTAACACGTGTCCCCGCGGCTTTGCCCCAGCATCACGCGGGGTTGAGGCTGCCCCCGGCACCACTGTGCCCTTAGTGGGTGTGCAAGGGACAAAAGCTCTCCCCGACCTGTCTCTGGTTCCCTTCCTTAGCTGGGGGTGTGCAGAATGTCCCTCCTGGCTCTGCTCCAGCCCCCCAAAGCTGAGCGACCCCTCTGCAGTGCCCGGCTGGGGCCCTCAGGTGCTAAGGCTCCGAGCACCCAGGGGCTCGCCTCCAGCCCTGGTCTCTGAAGTCATCCCTGACCTGTCCCTTCGGGCTTCCTTCAGCTCTTCCTCTCACTCCAGGCCCTGTCTGTCTCAGCCAGACCCTGCCCTGATACCCCTGAGCCCAGGGTGGGGAGGGAAGCGTGACCCTGCCCAGTGTCCCCTCGCCTGTCCTTTGGGAAGCCCAGCTCCGGGCACGCGCTGCCCGCTTGGACCCGGCCTCCCCTCCTGCTGCCTGGGGCCAAGGCACAGCAAAAGGGGCTTTGCTGGGTGTGCTGGGCACAGGAGGGGGTTTTACAGGCGGTTTGGGGTGGCTCTTGTAGGTTATGGCTTTGGTCTTTTGGGTGTGGGGTTCCCCCACCCTCCTTTACGTGATTTTAAAAAAGGGAGATATTAAAAAAAAACTGTAACAGACGGGGAAATAGCACAGTCAGTGGTTTAGAGAAAGCAACAGCACCTTCCGAGACTATTAAATTAACATCAAACAAGACCAGGATTAATCAGCGGATTCACAAAGCTCAAAGCTGGGGCAGGGAGAAAAGAAAACCAAAATGAACAAAAACGGCAGGGCGGAGGGGGAATAAATCCACCCGCAAAAGGGGAAAAAAAAAAACAAAGGCTGAGAATTAATAACACAGAGAGAGCGAAGGTGGAGAGGGCTGCAGACCTGGCAAGGAGCGCACGTCCTCGTTTCGTCCATCAGCAGGAGTTATGGGCATAGCAGCGGGCAGGCTTGCACTGGCATTCAGAGAGTTAAAAGCATTGGCACTGAGAGGTGAGCGCTCTTCCCACTGCTCGTCATATTTACCCATTAGGGCTTTCCTAATTATTGCCTCCAACCCCATGTTGGTACTGGAATTCTCTTGGACCGACTGGCTCCTACAACTGATTAGCCCTGGGAGATACGGGAGGGGGAGGAAAGAGGGGGGCGGGAGATGGGGGGGCCAAATGAGAAGAAAGATGGGGGGACGGGGAAAGGGGAGAAAGGAGACAAGGGAGGAGGGAAGAAACAAACAGTCAGCACATTCTCGCAAAGCAACAAACTTTGTCATCTTGTTCTGTAAAGCTCTGCAAAGCACTCGGCGCGGGTTGGCCCCCCTCCTCCTCCTCCTCCTCCTCCTCCTCCTCCTCCTCCTCCTCCTCCTCCTCCTCCTCCTCCCTTTTCCATCCCACCCCAGGGCTTGGCAGGGGCTGGCGGTGGGAAGGGAGCGCTGTGTACGTCTGCCTGGGGCCAGGGGCTTGGGGAGGGCTCGGAAGAAGTGGGGAAAGGGAGAGGGGTCTCTGCTGCACCCCGGGGGGGTGGCAGCACCAAGGGGGCTGCGCTCCCCACCCGGCTGGGAGCAGTGCATGGGGAGGAGGAGACCCCCCCTGGGGTCTGTAAATGTAGGTGTGCGGAGAACTTTGAGGCTGGGGCAGTTTTCCGTGGAGGAAGAGACAGGGTAGGAAGAGGGGGCGTTTGGAAAAACCCCATGGAACTGGATGGGAAAGAGGTGCCCTGGCTTAAGAGGTGGGAAGCAGCCCCCGGAGAGGGGCACAGACCAGGCTATGCTGGGGGAGAGGGCAGAGTCCTTCCAGCCCTCCTCGCGCAAGCCCCTCACCCATCCCACTCCCTTCCTCCCCATGGGGCTGGGGGCCCGCGGCGGACCAGGGCCCCCTCCCAGGCTCGGCCGTGGCTACGGGACAGGCTGCAGAGGCGAGGTGGTGGTGTCCGAGTGGTTGTGAGTGTCAGAAGCCATGCAGTTATGGTGCAGCGCCGCACAGGGACCAGAGGGCACTAGGCTCAGCCACGCGACCGTCATTCCCAACGCGGCGGTTACAGGGAACAAGCAAGGGCAAAATACAGACACAAAAACAGCGGGCTGGCGAGGGAAGCCCCCCGACAGCCCCCCAGCTCGCCCCGTCCTGGGGGGGTTCGTGCTGGGATCGCTGCCTCTCCGCTCACAAAGGGACGGCTCCCCTTGTCCTGCAAAAGGGGCAAGGTCTCCCCGGGTCCCCCTCCAGCCAGACCCTGCTCCTCGGCTCCCTATGCTCTGCTCCTCCCTCCGGCACAGCAGGAGCAGCTTTAACCAGGGGAGGCTTTGGGGAGGTCAGGCTTCACCCCTAAACTCCGTCTGCCACGGACCATCGGGTCCCGGCTGCTGGCAGGAGCCGCTTCTTCCCAAGGAGGACACCACTGACGGCTTGCCTTGCCCTCCTACTCCACAAGTCCTCGCCCCCCTTCACCACAAGTCCTTGCCCTCCTACCCCACAAGTCCTTGGCCCCTACCCTACAAGTTCTTGCCCCCTACCCTACAAGTTCTTGCCCCCAGGCTGGGGCTCAGATCTCACCCCAGGGCATATCAGCATGCTACGGATGCAGACCAGCACGGGAAGCGCGTGTGGCACCGCTGTGTGGCACCCCCCTGCTGCTGTGCAGCCCCCGGCTCCTTCCCTTGGTCATTCCTCCTCTTAATTATTAATATAACAACCTGGAGGCGTCCCCGCTGTAGGAGGGTGTTAATACTTGATTAAGTATTAATTAATACTCGTCAGTGGGGATTCGTTGGAGAAAGCTGCGCTGCTGGCAGGGCTGGATCCCCGGGGGTGATGGGGGCAGGCAGGATGTATAGGATGTGCCTCCTGCCCTCTGGGACAGCAGCCTGGTCCCAGAGCCCCAGCCACGCCACGGGACCTTCACACAGATGAGATGGCAAGGGCTGGGTGCTGCTGTGAAACCCCGCAGAAGGCTCTCCTGGTGCCATTTGTGTGCCCACACCGACATTTCTGCAGCTGTGCAGGACGCAGATGGCAGCAGCTCAACAGCCTCCGTGCCACCCTCCTGCCTCGGGCTGGCCCGTCCCATGTCTGGGAAGCCCACGCTGCCTGCCCGACCCTATGGGGCTGCTTTCGGCCCCTTTTTGCCAAAACCCCTTCCTTGAGCCTCTCTCTCTCCTCTTCTCCCAGCGGGGCAGAAAGCCACGGGTGCAGCAGGCCCGGGGAGGGTGCGGTGCCTCTCGGGAAGCCCCTAACCCCTCATTTCAGCTCCTGCCTTGCCCTTCAGCTCAGCTTTTAACCTCTCCTCAAACCCTGCAAGGCTTTCAGAGGAATCGCACTGGGAGCTACAGAGAGTACCAGGGCTCCACTCTCTCACCAGCCACAGCGCTCGGTATTACAGCACAACGAAACAAGGAAATGCCAAAATCTACCGAGCCTCCTGCTCGTCCCAGCGGTGAGCTCTGCATGGAGTGAGGTACGGTACAGAGACAGCGCAAGAGTTACCTGCTCCGGTAATCGCTGGCATATTGAAAATCTCTGTCCCAGGCTGCCCAACATCTGGAGAAAAACAAAGAAGCTCTTCAGTACGCAGAGCAGCACACGGAGGCTGGCCCAGCCCTGATGAGACCTCGCTGAGCCCATCACAGCACCGAGGGGTTGGCAGCAGCAGGAGCAGGTCTGCAGGTGCTGGCTGGGACCATAAATACCGCCTGGGCCACAGCAGGCACATCTCACCAGCTGGGCAAGGGCAGAAAAGCAGAGCCCAGAGACCCAGGGCGATGTCCACGCTCAGTGCTGAGCTCCCTCCCTCCCTCCCTCTGGCCCTGCGGATTACGAGCTCTGTGAAGTTAAAGCCTCTCCTGCCTATGGGATTTCCAAAGGCTCACATCCCCACATCCAGGGAGCAGGTCTGGGCAGTGGGAAGGGCAAGGAGGAGGAGAAGGAACGTTAAATCAATATTTTCCCTTTTAGCTGAGCTGTTTGGCTTGGATATCGCTTTCCTTAGAATAACAGAAATCCTCATCAAATGAGAGGTGTTTCCTATTTCTGTATATTTTCCCTTGATAAGGAAATGTGTGGAAGGTCACAGGGTTCAGCCACACGTCCCCAAAGGGGCATAACAATGCTGTTGGCTCATGGTAACATCATCCAGGAGACGAGACAGCTTGGTCGCTCTTATCCAATGCAGCTGTTGTAAGATGGATTCAAATTGAATTAGTATTGACTGTATAATGCTGGGCTAAATTAAATTATGATCCTATCTACTCTATTAGTGGTTAATGAATGAATGGGCTGAATTTCTAATATAAGCCAGCCTGGTTAGTTTTACAGAGCTATACCAATATTGATGTAAGGATTAAAGTAACGGTTGGGGGAGATGCATCTCAAGGAGGGAGGATTCAGCTTGGCTGGCCATTCATTAAAATATCAATTGTTCTTAAGTCTCCTCCATGCTCAGCTCATTATTTCCTTCCTCTGGAGGTTATCTGACACTGCCACACGGGTGAGACTGACAGCTCCACAGCAGGGAGATGTGCGGCTGGGAAACCTCCCAGATGCACACCGCCACTGCTGGCACCAGCAGGGCTGGGGAGGCTCAACCTAAAAAGCATTTGGCACTTGCACTGCCCAAAAAAGCATGGGATGGTTTTGGGAGCTCCCAGCCTGTAACGCAGCAGCACCCGTTCCCAAATCTCCCTTGTTTAACGTGTCCTCAAAGCTTTCCCCCTAGTGCCCCCATATACGCTCCCCACATGTCCTTACTGTACTCCGTCTCATTTTTGTTGGTCGTGCTGAGCTTCTTGATGATCTCCTGTTTCTTGGACTTCACCATGGCAGAGTTGCTCTCCGTCAGCTTGCTGAAGAACGCTGGAGGCTGCGTGTTGTTTCCTGGGGACTTGGACCCCATCCTGCAAAGCAAAAAGCCATCAGCAACCTCTGCAAGGCCAGAGTCACAAAGTCCCACCTCGTGAGGCCTCCTCCTTTAGGGCAACTCTTCCTAATCAGCCTGGGGCTCCCGAGATATTTGGGATTTCCAACCTTTCTCCCTGTCCCTACCATGAATGTACTGCACAGAGCTGCAGCACCCTTACAGGTGTGTAAGGATCTGGGATGTGACTCTGCTTTTGGATGCAAGAGAAAATCTGCCTGAGTATTTCCCACCTGGCAATGAGCAAGCCCAACTAAGTGCCCTTCTCAGACCTAAAGCTCAGCTCCCTACCAGCAGATCTCTTGCTCAGCCCAACACTCAGGGAGACAATTTCTACAGTGAGACGTTTCAGCTGGGACTGGCGAAGGCGTTCAGGGGAGGAGATTTGGGGGGACGCAGGGGGACTGCTGGGATAAAGCAACAAAGGGGGACAGGACGTGGCTGGGCTTTAGTGCAGAGCACTGGGCCAAAATTGTGGTTGTATGTCTAGGAGGAGGATGAGCATGGAGGCCAGCTCCTCGGAAAGGTTTCAGTAGCCAGCTGGTCCCTGCTGCTAGATCATGGGAGCTGTGAGGAGGGGAGAGCCCCAAGCGAAGAGGTACGGGGCTGTGTCTTAAGGCAAGGCAAAGGCTGGCTGTCCTCCTGGTCCAGGCGAGCAGGGAGCTGGGCACATCCCCAGGCTGTCACCACCATCCCCATGCCCTGTGGTACCTCTGGTCCATCTGCTCGCCCTCGCGGTACAGGATCGGGTACGTGGCGCTCTTGGCGTGCTCCGGTTCTCCCACGCCGTCTGGTGGAGAGACGGGCTCGATACAGTTGTCCGGCCCGCTGCCGGCTGAGGCTTTGCTCTGCTCCGGGGACCTGGGGAGATGCAATCGGTTTATTGCAACATCCTCTGTCTCCGCACGGGGCTGGGGGGAAGGACTAAAATAGCTTGCTGTACTGCGGGGAGAAGAGCCAAGCCTTCCCCACCCTTGCGGGCTCACGCCGCCTTTTGACACGAGCCCCTTGGAGCAGCGCAGCCCCGGGCATGTTTTGAACCACAGGCGTGCGGAGCAGGGCTGAGCTGTGGCCCACATTTCCAGGCAGCAGGCCAGCCAGCAGCTGCCCCAAATATCCCAGGAGATGCGAGGGGGCAGCCCTGGCACCTTCTGGCTCAGCCCCAGCGTCCCCCTGGTGCACGGCGCATCCCGATCCCTTCGGAGGCAGCCCGGAGGGGATGGATGCAGCCCTCCAAGTGCAGCCGGTGCCTGGGAGGCAGCCAGGGTCGAGTCCGTGAGGAATTCCTCACGGCCAGTTCTGGGAATTTACGTCTTTGCTCTTTCTGTGGTTTCTTTCTCATTTTTTTTTTTTTTTCATCTCTGGGTGGCCAGGGCTGGGCCTTCTCCCCTAATGTTACGAATCCAATTCTAAGACCATGCAGAGCTGGGGAAACAATCACACAATGACAAGGAACCACAGGTCTGGAGACCTCCCTGTTCCCTGGACACATCTGGGTCTCACTGAACCGCTGGACTGAGGGTGGGAGCACAGACCCCCTTCTCGGATTCCCAGGCAAAGATTCCCATTTTTTCCAACTCAGCACAACAGCAACCAGACTTTCCTCATGCTGCTGTCTGCGTGATTTAGAAGTGACTTTAAAAGAAATAAAGGTGTTGCTTTAAATGGGCAATTAGAGTTGAGACATGGCATGTGTCTAATGAGCCTCTGATTCACTAAGACTGATGAAGAGAAAATTAACTCTGAACCAATGGTAAACACGCTTCTCTCTTGTTTTTTTTTGCACCATCCGTGGTCTGAAAGCTCAGTGCCAGAGACTGAGGACAGTGACAGGGCAAGAGGCCACAGGCACAAACCAAAACACATCAAATTCTACCTCAATGCAAGGTAACAATTTATTTATTTATTTATTTTACTGTAGGGTGCTCGAGCACTGGTACAGGTTGCACAGGGAGGTTGTGAGGTCTCCAGCAGTGGAGATGCTCAAAACCCAACTGGCCCCTGCACAACTGGCTCCATCCGCCCCTGCCTGAGCAGGTGGTTGGACTGGAGGATCTCAAGAGGTCCCTTCCCACCTGAACAACTGTGAAGGGATCACAAACAGACTCTAATGGGGTCTAGAAAGCACCTCTAGAACTACAGGTATGGCAAGAGAGGCACCACAGGGCAAAAAAAAAAACCCTGCCACTTGAGGCAGGGTTTGCACCGTGGCTTGGCAGATCCACTGTGGCTTCATTCCCTAAGCTCACCTCTTGCCTCCTTCGTTCTGTGGGGAGATCCTGGAGGCTGCTGCGTGCTCCTGCTGCTGCAGGTAAGCCTCGCTGGGGGTGCGACGCAGGTCCAGCACGGGGCACGCGGCCCCAGGGAAGGAGTACACCGGGGTCTGGATGTGGGAGTTGAGCTGCTGAGGGTGATGGCGCGTGTAGTCCTGGGTGATGACCTCCTAGAAGAAACCACTGAGTCAGAAGAAGAACTGGTCTCTACTTCTTGTTTTGCAGGACATAACTAAGGGCAAGCAGGAAGGAATGAGGCAGGTTTTGTTCTTGCAGGGTTGTAATTTCTGCCTCCTGCCAGCAGTAGCTCTTGTGAGGGGCTTTATTTTTGATGCAAGGACGTGGCACGACCGTGCCCAATGCACCCTGCTCTCTCCAGCCCTAGGCCAGCAGTGCTGAGGTCTCCAGCATCACGCCCAGCCCTCCCCACCAGATGCATTTCACATCGGCTCTGGATGTGGCCCTTCCCTCCTCCCCGTGCACCCCAGAGGAAGGAGAAAACCAGGTGAATTACACTGATGTGCTGGGCCAGCGTGACCACCCGCTGGTTCATGCCCTTGACGCTCTGGCTGGACTGCAGGGGCTGGCACTGGGGGCCGTCGGGCTGCCGGAGGTGCTGCAGGTGGGCTGCTTCGGGGGCTGAGGCCTTCAGCGAGGCTGGAGGAGGCACAAAGAGCAGAGCTGGAGCCAGGTGCCACCCGTGTCCCCCTCCTCGATGGCCGAACACCATCCTGGTACGGCACCGGGGCACCAAGCCCACCATGCCAGCCTCAGGCTCATGCCGAACACCACCGATCCCTGCCCTCACCTTGCTGCTTCTGCCTCGGGTCGTGCTCCCCGTGCCCCTTGTCCGCATCCTGCAGCAGCTTGGCCCCTTTCTCGTGGGACAGGCTGGGCGAGCTGACGGGACTCACCGCTTCGATCCGCTCAGGGCTGTAGCCACCGTGGAAGCCTGGGGAAAGGGAGAAGGGCGTTAAATCCTGGTGCTGCGGCCGTGGTCGCTGGTGGGCAGTCGTACAGGCAGCAAAGGGGGCAGAAAAGAGACCAGGAGAGGCCTGGCAGGTCTGGCTGAATGTATGGTCCCCTGGGGCTGCACAGATCTCAAAAAAAGCCCCGATGATGCCAACAGCAAGGACTTGAAAATGGAGCGTGGTGTGAGGATCCTCCTGCGAACACAGCAGGCTTCCCTGCTGCAGGGGCAAGAAGGCTCCTTGACCTTTCTCTGCCTTTTAAACCCAGTGCACAGACACAAACTCCATCAAAACATGCAGAGCTGGAATGAAAGACGAACATTATCCTCCAAGAGAGGGAGGAACCTGAGGCACAGCCGGGTCATGCTTCCAGCCACCAGGGGCAAAGGCCCCAGGGGACCAGGAGGAGGCACCCGCTGCCTCCTGCCAGCTCAGCGGGTTTGGTAACACGACTTCTGCCTCCACAGACCTTCTACCTCCTTCTGCTCAATTCCTAGAAGCTGCCCCATTGCAGGCTGAGCTGGCAGGGGACCCGCGGTGCTGCCGGGAGGCCCCGGTGCCCGGGGTGTGCTCTGCCCCACTGCCCCACTGCCCCTGCCTGCCCCAGAGGGAGCAGCTTGGACTGTGCTGCTCTGGCATGGGCACGTGCTGGGGGGAGCCACCCTCACCCCCACGACCCTCCTGAAGCCTTCTGGTGGCCAACAGGCCCTGGTGGATGCTCCAACGTGAAGAAGAGGCCTCCCCCTGCCCCCGTGTGCTGCCTGCTGCTGGGAGCCCAGATGGGTGCTCTGGGGGAAGGTTTGCCCCATCACAAATCGACTCCTCCTTGAGTCCAGCCCATTGCCATCCGGAGAAACTCCTCCTGTTGCTTTTGTGTCCTACGTGGGATTGCAGCCAGTGGTTCCTGCGATCTGCTGGGGGAACGACCCCCGAAATGGCAGCTCTCTGCACCTTTCCCTCTCGTGCCGCCCCTGCTGCAGCCCCTGAGCCCACGAGGATCCTGCAGGGGATGGCACAGCCACGAGTGGGGCCGTACGTGTCGGGTGGCCAGCAGCCCTGTCACGCTCACGCACCCAGTTCTCATCTTAGCCCCTTGGATTTATTACCCGCAACTGTTTCGTACAGACTGCCTGGGAATTGCTAATTATGGGGAAATCGGAATTAGCAAATTGCTATTGTCTGTAAAAAGCAGTACCAGGAACTGAACAACATTTGCAAAACAGGGCTTGGCAATGGAAAAAAAAAACTAAGAGAGTGTGGGAGAAGGGAAGATCCCTGAGACACACACAAATAAAGACTGGAATAACGTAACAACTGGGAGGGAGCGGGACAAGCACACTCGGGGAGCTGACAAAGCCAATAGCCAAAACGTGCAACTCAAAATACAAAATAACGAAATCAAATCAGTCTCAGGCCACAGCTGTCTCGCCCCTCCCCTCCAATTTCTTACCATCGCTAGTGGAGTCGTTACTTAGCGAGCCTCTTTCTCGCTGCCCCTTATCGCAAGAAATTTGGCGCATGATAATCACATCTATGAAGTTGGCCGCTGTCGTGGTGGTCTTACCGAGTGCTCGGAGCTCCTGTTCCTGCATTGAAAAGGGTTTACTTTGACTCTTTTCTCTACTGTGCTGCTCGGGGCCTGAGGCTGCGTGCTGCTGGTCCAGAGGGTGGTGGTGCTGCTGGCTTTTCCCCTGTCCTCTGCTATAGTGATGAGAAGAACCGGGCCCGGAGGCGGGTAAAGGCCTCGACTCCATGGCTTTAATAGGCGAAGGCGACTGTTCGAGGGCGGCCCCGCTGGGCAGCTTTGAGGTGAACACGTTGTTGTCAGGCTGGGATCGCTCGGCCTTGCCTTCCCGCGCCCTCGAGGCCTCTTTCTGCAGGACGGCCGGGTCCATCATGGCTGCGTAGCCGTCCACCGCGCCGATGGAGGAGCGCAGGGCGGAGGCCGAGGGGAAGCCCGCGGAGCGGATCGGCGACGTGGTAGTGGTGGATGAGGAGCTGGAAGGCGACAAGAGGATGAAGAAAAGATGAGCATGTGGTGAAAGGGGAGTGCTGTTAAGCAGCTGGCAGAGCCCAAGCGTTTAGCCCAGGTGTTAGCCCTGCCTGGCTGAGGTACTCGAAGCTGCTCTGAGCACAGAGTTGGCCCATGCTGGAGCAGGCTCGGATGAAACCTCTGCCACCCAGCTGCCTGCCAAAATAATGGTCCACGGGGTATTTGCTGTGGTCTGGATGGTTGACCAGAGGGAAAAAAAAAAACATGGGACAAGCCCATACACCTTCATAAAGCCACAACCAGGAAGCTTTCAGCAAAAGCAGTGATACCTGTGCTTGGACACATCTTGCTTTCTTTCCTGGTAGCAGTAAAAGCCACCAGGTGAAGCAAAGACACTGCGTACCAAAACCCATCCCTCCCCATCACAACTTCCCTGTTAGCCCCAGTCCTGCTCCCGCTGAGACTGAATCACAGAATCACAGAATCATTGAGGTTGGAAGAGACTTCCAACATCACCTAGTCCAACACTAACAAGTCCTCCACTAAACCACAAGGTCCAAACAACCCTTGCGGCATCTCTGAGTGCCTGCGTGGTGCTCATTAATTAGCCACTACATCTGCCCTTGGAAGGAGTCCGGGCAAGGGGCAGGGAGCGTGGCGTGGGGACGTACCGCAGGACGGAAGGGGTGGGGGTCTCCGAGGAGATGATCTTCATGTTGGTGTTGTGGAGCACGCTGGGGCGCTGCTGGATGGTCTCATGGGTGCGGGGCGAGACGGGAGAGTGCTGGTGGCTGTGAGAGTGCGAGGAGGAACGGCTGCTGGACTGCTCTGTACCTGGGGGCAAATACAAGCAAAGGCTTCAGCCCCTTGTTTCGGAGTCCCAACCCTACCCGCACCCAGCAAGGGCCCCGGGATGTGGAGCCGGGCTCCTCCCCAGCCTACCGGGTCTCCAGATGGGTGCATGCTCCACTGTGGTGGATACCAGGATGGATTTTTCACGCTCCCTCTCACGTTCACGCTCCCGATCCCGTTCCCGCTCAGACACCGACGATCCTGACTGTTTGGTCAAGTGCGTGGGGCCTCCTGAAACCCAACAGAAAGGCAGTGAAAGGGCTGCAGACAGTGCGATTCCCCGCGGGGGAACACAGCCTGCCCTTCACATCGCTGTGTCTGCAGAGCAGATAACGAACGGCTCCATCCAAGGTCACCTGGAGCAGGACAGCCCGGGGTGACCAGCACGACAAAGCCCGGGCAGATCACGCAATAGCTGTCCTGGCGCCGTCTCCAGGATGTGACCTTCCACAAAGCTGTTTGCTAGCTGCCACTTTGGGGGAAAAGGAGGAAAAGCAACGGAGCTCACAACAAGCAGAATCAGAGGAGCTGGTGAGAGGGAGCCGGAGCGCTGGTCCCCGAGCGGGAATGGATTTGGGCTCTGCACCAGCACACCGAGCTCACGGCCCTGAATTGTTTAAGGAAGTCCTACCCAACGGGAAAAGCAAGCTGCAGCATTACCTGGGGAGAGCGGGGAGCTGCTGTGTCGGCTGCTGAAGGTCTGGGGGGGGCCGGGGATGTAGGTGATGCGGTCCATGGAGGTGGCGGAGGTGCCGGGGGTGGGGGGCACGAGGACAGGCAGGTGCGGCACTTGGGACAGGTCGATGATTCCTGGGAAGAGAGCAGTGAGAGGGCCGTCAGGGTGACACCGAGCCGCTGCTGCTTGACCCCAGACACAGCTCCCAAAAGGTGGGACCCCCCCCCGAAACCCCCAGGATGGATTCACAAGGACCTGCTGCATAGTTGAGGGCGAGCGAGGGCTCCCGGGGCGACAAGCCACGCAGCATGTCCGCCCGCTGCGCCATGGCCGTGGCCGCGGCGTTGTGGTGCATCTGCTGGGACGTGATGTAGTCGTTGATGATGGTCTGGCGGTTCTCCATGGCGGCCGTGTCCGGGTACCCCCGGATGAGGTACGGGGGGTAGAGGTGGGGGTACGTGGGGCTGGGGGCCAGGTGCCTCGGCAGGTAGTAAGCAGCAGCTGGGAGAGAAGAGGAGGGAGAAATGAAGCGGTTTTCCCCACTCATGGGTTTTTGGGAGGCAGCAGGCCGTGCTTTGGCCTGGTGCAACCTCAGGTTTTGGAGCACGACGAGGAAAAAACGATCCCAAAGCAACACCCATTGAAGGTACCTGCTTCCAGTTGGATTCCCCTTGGGATGGCGGCGGGATCGAAAGCCAGCGGGATGTGTCCTCGGTACAGGTCGACCCCGCTCACGCCACGGAGCAAGTGCTCATACGGGGAGATGGGGTGGTGGTGGTCGGGCACGGGGGCGTGCGGCGACTTGGAGTTGGTGAGCTCTCTTGACGTGGGGGTGATCTTTCGGTCCTGGGACACCGGCTTCCCGGCAGTGATGCTCCCTGCAGCGAGCAGAAGGAAATGAGTCAGAGACTGAGCACCACGGCCAAGCCACGTCCCCGCGGGGTACCCCCTGCCAAGTGTTTCCTCAAGGGACGCCCACGGCTCCTGAACTCAAGGGACCCTTCCCTCCTTGCTGCATTGCCAGGATGCATTACACCGAGCCACAGGAGGGTTTAGGAGGAGAAGCCCGTCCTAAACCCTCCCGTGTGTGCCCCATGAGAAATGGAAAGGGGCTCCCACCCTTCACTGCCTGTGCCCAACCGAGCCCATCCGGACCTCTCCCTTTGACATCCTGCTCTCACCTTCCACCTCCCACGAGCAGAGGAGCGGGACAGGGCACAGGTACAAGGTGCAACACTCTGGGCTAACCCATCTTTGCTACAACAGCACCAAGAATGGGGTCATGCAAGACCTGGGGCAGCCCTGTGCTACTGGCAGGGCTGTGTATGTCCCCTGGGCATGGCTGTCCGTGCAGCATTTGCACAAGGAGGACACCAGCACTTTCCTATTCATCCATCCCACTACACGCACACCGTGCAGCCTGCAGGCTCATCCTGCCCTGCACCAGCACCCCGTGTTGGAGCCTGGCTGCCGTGCTCCTTGGCACACCAGCAAGGAAGAGGTTAGGGCTGCCGGGCAGAGCCGGGGACCCCAGAAACTCCCGGCCATGGTGATGAAACGTGGTTCAGAGGGTTCAAGCACCAGCTGCCCTCTGGAGCTGTCAGCTCTTTCCCAACACCCGGAGGGAGGTTGGATCAATGTCAGGGCCTTCCCTCGGCTCTTCCAACCTGCACTGGGCATTGGTGGCACTTCTCGCCCCACCTGGGACAAAGGGCACCATTTCATGGTGTTCCTAACAGGCTGGGGACAGCAGCTGACAGAGCCACCCCAAAGCAGCGTGAACATGCTCCTCTTGCACCAAATTGCACAGAAACGAGCCCGGAGCCATTCAGAAAGAGACGGAGCCAGCCTGACCCTCCCCATCAGCCAAACACATGCACAAAAGCCCTGTCCCTGCAGAGGGGCAGGGACCTGGACTGTGATGTCTGTCCAAGCCCTGGCTTGGAGAGCACTGAGCCATCCCTGCCTGACTCCGTGTGCTGGATCCAGCCCCGCTGGTGGGGACTTGGAAATAACCACAGCTACAGCACAGGCCGGGCGCACCGCCACGCCTGCCCCTCTCACAAACCTCAGTGTCTTGGTGTGGCCACGAATAAATCAAACCTCCTGCAAGGGCAGGAGGAAAATCTAGCTGGCGTGGGAAGTTGCACTCCAGCTCCGATCTACGACTCCTCCTTGTAGGGCCCCACTCCTGCAGATCTCCTGCGTTCCCAAACCCCGTGATCTCCAGACGGGCAGAAACCTACTTTGCTGCTGGCGCTTTACAGGAACGCTGATTTTCCCCTTGGGATCCCTCCCCACAGCCTGGGTGCTGCCTCCCCCGCGCCATCCTCACCATATGTGCAAATCTCAGAGCGCCGCAAAGCAGCTGAAGGCTTCCCCAGCAGCACTGACCTAGCTAGAAAAACAGCTAGAAAAAGGCTGCAGCAATGGGATTTGCTGACCACGGAGACTTCCCGGTGTGCCCAGCTGGCCACGAGCGATGCTGGTGGGTTTTTGGAGAGCTCTGCCCTCTGCAGCCCCATCTCACGGTCCTCTTGGGGGAGCCGTGTCCTGGCCCTGGTTTTTGGCAGCCTGCAGTGCCTTGTGCCGCACGCCCCCAAATCATGAGACTCTTGGTGTAGGACAAGGGTTTGCAGGTGGGAGATGCGAACCTCCCGAGAACGCTGCCGCAGAGCTGGAGGAGAGCGGTGCCCCGGGCTGCTGCAGCTCCCTGTAGCTAGCAGGAGAGATGACAAGGTGTCCTAGGGACTGGGTTCTGCACTGCCCACGGGTGTGCCATAACACCAGAGGACTTCCTGGGCTCTAGATCCGAGTGGGTCTCACCAGATCACCAGACCTGAGCATGTGTTTGGCCCCTGGGAGCCCCGGAGATGACTGGAACCAAGGGGAGCAGGCAGACCCCCCCCAAACAGGCTGGGTAGGCAGCAGACCCCAGCAGCCAGCCAAACTGCCCGGATCTACCAGCTCAGGAGGATTATGTGTACCTGGCGGTGAGGTGCTTGGGTGCCAAGGTGATGGATAAACACACAAGGCAGGCAAACAAACACCAGATTGGTGAAAGGATGAAAATCCCCCTGCCCAGCGCACTGAGCACTGTTATTTCCTTCAGAAATAACAACGTGATTTCCTTTAGAAACAAGGCTGCTCAGGGACAACTCCGGGACAGGGAAGACACTTTCTACACAGCATCAGCTTCACCAAAGTCTCCTTTCAGCTACCCCGGCGCAGGCATGCCCCAGCTCCCGTGAGTCAGCCCCAGCTGGGGAGAACAGGAGAGCAGGTTGGACGGGCACCTGCAGGGAACAGGTGGGGTCAGCAGCCACTTCCCGTGCACCTTGCTGCAAACCTCAGCATCCAGTAAAAGGCTGACAAGTACCTTCATGCTGCCGTGGCGTGGATTCCCTCGTGGAGACCGGAGACCCTCTGTGCAAGTGGCTGCTGAACGCCGTGCTGTGCCCTGCCTGGTGGTCCTCGTAGGCGAGGGCACTTTGGTGGGGTTTTCCCGGCTCAGGCACAATCACGGGGGCCCCTCTGGCGATCGATCCGCCCGAGTTTGTCACTGGGCTCGGCCTGTTTTTCAGGCTCTCTTCGTAAGCTCTCTCCAGGTTCCTCGCGTCTTGTATGACGTCCAGAGAGTGGACAGAGTGAAAAGTCCTCCCGGGACTGCCGATGATGGACCTCACGTCGTGCTTTTTGGTACTCGACGAAGAAGAGCCGCTGTCGTACTTCAGCGGGGTACCCTGCGGACAGACACAAGGCAGGCGAGAGGTCAAAGGGGCACAGAGCAGAAGGGGACGCAGCGACTCCACCCCACCCAGCTTCAACGGGGCTTGTGCTTCCCAGTTTGGTGGGTCGGTACACCAGTGACACCAGTTTACGTGGTGAAATGGCAGCAGCCATCAGCACAGCGGAGAGAACAGCACCGAAACGGGCAGGGTGGGGTGCCCGCTCTGCATGTCGTGTTGTGCTACAACAAGACGAAGATGAGTCACTGC
Source organism: Netta rufina (assembly GCF_964035555.1). Classification (NCBI taxonomy): domain Eukaryota; kingdom Metazoa; phylum Chordata; class Aves; order Anseriformes; family Anatidae; genus Netta; species Netta rufina. Next base: position 12,185,036 of record NC_140141.1, on the reverse strand, counting down.
CGAGGGCTGGCTGTGCCCATCACGCCTCGCTCCTACACACGCTGCGAAATGAGGTAGGCCTGCGAGGTGCCATGGGAACCCTCCAAATATTTGCAGCCCGACAGGAGACAGCATGCAATGCTTCATCCGAAATACTGGCCTCGCTGGGTTGACTCTTGCCCATAAAGCGAGGAGACCAAGGCTATGCACACCCAGTCACAGCTGCCGAGGGCACCGAGTCGCCTCTGGCCTTGAACGTGAGCCAAATGAGGCTACTCCAGTGTGCGTGGACAGAGCACTGCCTTCCTCACATGTCAGGGAGCACGGAGGTTTTGTATTTATCTGCTTGAGGATGGAAAAGGGGAACTCATACCCAAACAGAGCCTAAATACTGAGCAGTTTGCAACCCCAAAGAGTTTGCAACCCCAAAGAGTTTGCAACTCTCTTCTCTCCTGTTGGGAGCATACCCTGCAAGGGCAGCAGGCTGGGTAGGAGCGAGCCCATACCTGCGTGATGGAGCCTTCCTTCAGAGGCCTCGTCAGGGAGATGTCTGGGGTCCGCCTCAGCTCCTCCCGGGGAATCTCATGGATTGACCTTCCCGCTTCTTTCACCGTGGCCACCAACCCTTCATGGGCTGGCTTCATTTTCAGGGGAGTAAGGCCCTCGTGAGACCTGACCTTGTAGCTATCAGATAAGTCCCGTGGCGGAGTGTTTTCCCTCTTGAGCTGTTTGGCTTCTCTTCTGAGGTAGTCCTCATGGGCCTCCACGTAGGACCGAGGTATTCCTGCAGCCCCCGGGCAGACAAAGCAGAGGGTGAGTCCCCAGCCACGCACTGGGCTCCCAGTCCCTGTGGGGATGCTCAGCACCAGGGGCCTCCAGTTAATGCATGTAACTCAAGGGCTGAGCACACATGCAACTACATTGTTAACCCAACAGGACCCCCTCCCATTACCATCAATTTCTGGACCCAGTTTGCACTACTTTCAGCCTGCCCTTGTGCGAGTCACTGGGATTTTTACCCCTGACTCGGTGAGAGCTTAGGGTGGTGGAAGCTGAGCAAGACTAACAGCTTGTCTGAGCACAGAGCAGATCTGCAGCTGGACCCCAACGTGTCCATCTTGTGTTCCTCCTGCTCTAACCTGACGATAAGGACAAGGGGCCACGCGTGTGAGACACTTCCCCATGTTACTTCTGGCCACCGCCTTGTCCTGCCTGCAGGCATTACCTTGTGTAATTGAGCCGCGGATGTGGTGCTGCTCCTTTAGGTTATGGGGACTGTGTCGGTCTGGAGGGATCGCTCGACCCATGAGACCTAGGAGAGATCCAAGGGGGAAAGCTGGGTTGTGACACAGAAGTTCATTTAAAAAAGAACGCACAGTGACGGTGTTACCAGGGCTCCGGGGAGAAAAAAAATACCAACAGTTTCTAAATGACTTGATTTCTCTTTTTTAAACGTGCTTCCTTTTTTGTAGTCCTGGAACTGGTTTACCAGGGCAGAAGCCAAAAGCAGAGGCCAGCCTGTGTCCCTAGTCCTACCATGCCTGTCAGATGCTGTCCTGTTGGGACGTGCCATGGGATCCCAGCTAACCGTTGCCAAAACACAGGTGTGGGAAGGCACATCGTGTAGACAGGACACCAGATGGGGTCTCTGCAGGTCACTGCTGACACAGCATGGGTAAAAAGGTTCCCCCAGACCCACCTTCAATGCTGGCAGACAGCGGATCGCGGGCTGACAAGCCCCGGCTGATCCTCCCCTCCATCATGTCGTAGGTCCGCTTGGTTCCCGTGGTCTCATGCGAAGCTCCTGAGCTCCTGCTGTCTTCTTTGGGACACTGAGAAGCAGCCACCCCACCTGGGGAAAGGAACACCAAGAAGCAACATGAGGAGCACAGAAAGCTGGCATTAATGCAGGAGGGTGTTTACTACTGTCTGTCTGCGCTACCAAAAGGTCAGATCCCATCTGAGCACCGGCCACCGCTCGGCACCGCAAGAAACGTCGCATGAGGTTGGCTTCCAAGAAATTCAGCTGGTGTCTTCTCCCCTCCCTGCCTGCTCAGATTCCAGATCTGTGCCTCCTGCCTGGGTAGGAGCAGCCGCCCTGTCGTGTCCCGCTCCCTCCCGCCCTGCGTGGGCCAGACGTAGGCAGCGGGACAGCTCGGAGCCGGCACAGCCCTGGTGTCAGCAGCTGCAGTTCCACTGAACTCAGCCCTGCAGTGCTGGGGAGGTTTTTTTTTTTGTTGTTGTTGTTTTGATTTTTATTAGACACCTACTGTTTGGGATCTTGTCCAGTCTTAATATTTGCTGAGACACTCCCTGGGTGAGAAAAACAGGCAAGAGGGGAGAGGCAAAGCAGAGAAATCCTTTGAAGCAGCAATGAGCGCACACGAGAGACGGCGAGAAGTCCCACGGGTCCGAGCCGGAGCGATGGAGCAAGCACTGGCGTGACTGCAGGCCACAGACCACGTCCTCAACCAAACTCGGACCAGATTTTTCTGCAAAGTGGAGCTTGAGCCCTCGTCTCCCTGCGGCGGGCAGCATCACGCCATCCCCGAGCGCTGGGTTTGCCAGCACAGCCCGCCGGTGACCTGGAAAGCCGCTGCCTTGCCTCCGTGCCCGCCCCACCGAACCCATCCGCTGAGCCCAATTTCCTCCATCGGGTGCAGCGAGCTGTGAATCTCACAGGCCGGTTGTGATCCAGCTGAATGCCTCGTGTTTATGTAACGAGCACTGAGCGAGAGGATGTTGGCTCGGGGAGAGGAATGCCTCTGCCCATTATCTCTGGCCTGGCCGCGCCTGCCAAGGATCGCTGGTGCCCCGATCCTCCTCTTCATGGGCAGAGAATGTGGTTATACAATTAGGAAAACGGAGGAGAAGTTAAAAACGTTAATTCCATCGCGGACGATTGGGAATAAAAGTTGCCCTTTGAAAAGCCAGTCATTAATAAAATGGGATTATCACAACTTCACACCCACTGGTGCTTTCCGCCATCAGCATCCACTCGATCCAGAAAGGGTTTGGGGCTGCGTGCAGGGAAGCGAGAGGTAGATCGGGCTCTGAGCCTTCACTTCAATGTCATTCAAGGGGAAAAATCCGGGGGTGACGCTCAGAAAGGAGCCAAGCACCTTGCGGCAGACGAGGGGCGACGCTCCCACACCCTGTCATCAAGGCACATCTGTTGCAGAAGTCCCTGTGCGGAAGGGAACACGGCCCCGGGCACCCTTTGTGCTGCGGGGGAGCAGGGGGAGGGCACAAGGGAGGAGAGAGACTAAACAGAAAGCAAATCACTCCAAAAACACGTCCCTTGCCTTGCAGAAGCCCTCAGCAATCATATGCGGAATGAGAATAACCAATCTAGCACAATTCAGCTCGCACATGCTACAGGATCTCGTCTCATTACAGCTCTTTTATTTTAAGCACCCTCATGACACTAAAGAATTTGCAATTTTTTTTTCTGCTTGCCAAAATTCATAATCACCAACAATTTCATTTTCCTTTTTTTTTTTTTTTTTCTTTTCCCCTTTTAACTCTTTGGCTTCAGGCTCTGAAGCCTTGCCAGGCTGCAGGGGGGAAGGAGAGGCAGCGGGGCTGGCTGGGCTGCAGGAGCAGACGAGATTACTCAGGATGTGATAAATGCTATGGAGCATGGAAAAGGCTGCTGTGAAGGGGAAGGAATTAATTCCTCCTCCGTGTCCCCCACAAGGGGTAGGATGAGAGGCGATGGCTGGGCGTCAGGGAGCTCAGCTCCCCTTTTGCAGCAGCCAAGTCCAAAGCAGAAATTGGGAGGGTGTGATGTCCTCGACCCAGCCTCAAAGGTCTCGTTGATGTTCCCAGCACCTAAAGGATCACCTGCTTGTGGCTCTGCAGACCCACACCTGTCCCCAAGAGGGCTGCGACCTCCTATTCTGGCCACCCTGGCTATGGGAGGCGCAGGGCAGTGCATGCAATGGGACCAACTTTGGGTCCCAGCTCTGCCCCGTGTGGGATCCCCTCTTGGTGCATGGCTTGGGACCCAGGGGCCAGGGCAGCCCTCACAACCCAGCAGCCTCCCCCATCCCCGCCCTGGTGGCACCACGTTTGTGCCCATCCTCATTTGACTCCAAACCCGGGCAGAGGAGATTAAAATAGCTCGTTGCACAAACAAGTCCCGAAACACTTCCTGCGTCCTCGCTGGGACCAGTCCTGCCAAGTGTCCCAAAGGGCGCGCAGACACAAGTCTCCTGCGGTGACACTTCTTATCTGGGCGAGAGTTGACAGCAAACACGGGCGGGTGCGGGACGAGGCGGCAGCCACGAGGGGAGCAGGAGGCAGAGCCCTGTCCCCACAGGTCCCCGCAGGGAGGTGGCACCTCGCGAGCCTTCCCCATGGCATGACCTAAATTTGTGTCACCAAATGCTGTTTCACCAGTGGTGAAACCAGCTCCTGGCCCTGCAGGGCTGCTCCCAGACCCCCTCTGCCCCCGGGGGGGGATGCAGCCCGCAGGCGTGCGAGCACAGCAGCCGATGGCAGCAATACCTGCTGAAGGAGGCGAGTGCCACCAGCATCAGGCTCTGCGCTTTGCTCGTCTCCCTAAGTTTGACTCAGAGGAGAGGTGACGCATCCCTGCTGGATGGCTGTCGGCGTGCCAGGACTCCAGCATCTGGCTGTTTTTACACCGAGCCCTCAGGGATGAGAGGCCCCGGAGGATGAGGGGCTGCGGGGTTGCGGTGCCCGTAGCTCGGCTCTTCCCAATGCCAGCCCCGGGCGAGGAGGAGCCAGGCACCGCGCCAGGGGCAGCTGCAGCCCTGCCGTGCCTGGCCCGGCGCAGAGCGAGAGGCGAGCACGGAGGAGTCGTTTCCAGCTTCACTGGAGATGAACATCTGCTTATCTCTAATGGAAGCCACCGGGGCTTGCAGTCAGGCTTTTATGGCCAGCGCTGCTATCTGCTGAGCAGGCGCAGAGGCGGGAGGAACAGCTGGTGGCTGCGTGCTGATGCCGCTAACGCAGCGAGGCAGCTTTGGCATGTACCGAGGCAGCGCTCCCGTACAGCAGGGGTGCAGGCTGCAGCACAGCTTTCGGGTCTTCCCAGAGCCTCCTGAGAGCATCCCGGTCCTCAGGCTCCTTGCAGCCACCTGCCCACGTTTGCTTTGGCAGTCCTGCTGCTGCACTGCTCTCCGGCTGGCTGGGGGTAACGTTGGTTAACAAGTGTCACTGGCTGTGTAGAGGGGTCTCCGGGCTGGTCCTTCATGGCTCTGCACCTCTGGGTAGCTGGGAACAGGCAAATGCATCACCCAGAGAGGTTCCTTGCTGGGTGAGGGACTGGCCTTGCCCCATCCAATGGCTACGGGTGCTTTAGAGGACTCACAGGATAGCGTAACGTAGTCTTGGTGACAAATAAGGCACCCAGACTCTGTCCCGTGCTGGAGCTGGAGGAGCCAGGGGCTGACTCATTCCCAATTTTTAATGCAGTTCAATCCGTGCCACACTGCACCAGCGCCGTCCTTCCTGAGACACGGGACAAGATGCCAGCAGCCGGAGGCACAGGAGCCCCAGCCACAACCCTGCACGCAGACAGCTCCGTGAGCGAGGTCGCTTCCATCTCAGCCAGCTGAACGTGCTCACACCCACAGTGCTGCTTCTTCCTCAGCCCTGTGCGGGTCGGGGCTGCGTGCCACCCAGGCCATGCAGGAAGGACACACCAAGTGCCCCACACCAGGCTCATGATGATCAGGGAGCCACAAGCTCCCCTGTGCCATGGGGAAACTGAGGCACAGCACTGCAGTCCCCAGGAGGTTGCAGTTTCCACGTCTGGAAACCTGCATGATGCCCATGAATAGAAATCCTGATATCATGATAAATATTTATGGCAAACTATCTGATTTGCCTCCATCTTGTAGGTTCTTTGGGCTCCACCTTGGCCCAAGACCCTGGGGACCCTCTCACGGTGTGGCATGTCCCACGGGCATCCCGCCCCGCGTCCCTGTGTGCCAGCAGCACCGCCTCCAAGGTGAGATGATGGCACAGGACAAAGGGAAACCCAGCTGCAGGGGGGGAGAGAACCCACGCTGGAAGTGAACCTGCGAGGTCATCCCATCGCATGTGGCCAGCCTTGCCCCAAATACCTCCCGACACCCGAGCACCACAGCACCTGCCTGAAAGGCAGCGGGTTCCGACTTACCGTCGTAGGACAGCACGTGGCCCTTCTTCCCCTCGTATATGACATGTCCTTTGGGCAGGGCATCCTCCCTCACTTTCTCCGCTCTGCTGGGGCTGTCTTCTCCGATTATCCTGGTAATGGTTCCTTTGTACAGCACTTCTGCCGGGGTGCCCTTGGAAAGCCACCAAGATCCATATTTAACAGTGTCACAAGCAATTAAGCAAGCAGGCGCGCTCGCACACAGGAACACTCTGTTCCGCCGGGGGAGCCGAGCGGAGGAGAGCGCGCCCGGCCTCCGCTTCCTGACACAGCCAGCAGCGAGAAACCTGCAGCTTAATTATTGATGAGGACAATAACGGCGAGCGGTAAGAAGGTACGTGAGCTGGGGAAGGCTGCTGGGAAGAGGTGGGGGTGAGGGCAGCGCGGGGACGGCAGGCACCAGGCTGAAAGGGGCGAGGTGCCGGGGCCAGCCCGGCTCTGGCTGGGTGCTGGTGTCGGTGCCGTGGTCCTCACCTTGGGGCAGCCACGACCCTGGGCCTCTAAAGCAGCAGCTGTGTTCTTTGCTGTGTGTTTTGGAGCAAGCTACCCGGCTTGTTGCCATCCCACAGGTGTGGGGCAGGGCTGGCAAGCACTGGGTTTTGCTCTCCAGGCCCAGCACTGCGAGCTGCGAGACATCCCACCGAGGCAGGGCAGGTGGGGGAGCGATGCCTGCCGTTGGGCTCTCCAACAAAAATAGGCTCCTCACACAAACTCGCATGAGCACAAACCTCTGTTTCCCCAGGGGCACACAGGAACGTGGTTCACAAGCACCTGCCCTCCCTGACTCCCCTTCAAAATACCCAGAGCTGGATGTCCTTGAGGATGTCGCTGCTGATTAACGTTGCTCTGCCATCACTGCCTGCTCGGTGCTGAGTGGGAACAGACACCGGGGGATGATGTCCCTCCCTGCCCATTGTAGGGGATGCAGGGCGGTGCTGTCAGAGCCCTGCTCCTGGCTGACACCCCCCTGCTCAACCTAACCCCACCGACTCCCAGGACTGATGCCCACAAGGAGCCCTGGGGAGCAAAACCCACCTGTGCTGGCGTTTGAGATTCTGCACACTCTTCTCCCACCCCACCCTGGAGATGCCTCTGCTCTGTACCAAGCTGTCTGAGGGCCACCAGCCCCTAAAATCCCCCCTACAGCTGCCGGGATGTGCCCATGTGTGGGATCAGGGCCCTGACTGCTGGTGCTCCCGGTGCGCCCGGTGCCGGCTCTCCCAGCCCCAGGTAAAGTCGTCTTCCTTCCGCGGACGTGCTCAGAGGGGATTTGAAAGCAAGTGATGACAGATGGCTTCAGAGCACAGAGCATATATTCAAGATCTGCCTCCTGCACACTGGCTGACTAATCCGAGATCAAATATCAGCCCCGGCACCGGGAGCTGCTGCGGGAGCAGAGGGATGCAGGCTGCCAGGCCAGCCGGTGCCAGGCAGCAGGAGGGATGGGAACGCCAGGAGCAAGGGGCAGCCTGCTCTGGCCTTGGGACCTTAATTCCCCAGCCAAGGGAATCCAGACGGATTAAATAGCTGATGTACAGCATCGTACAAACTGCTCTTATTTCCGAATTCTGGCACGTGGGGCTCAGGACCCTTCGTGCCCATCCGTGGCTTCCCACAGCTGCTGCAGGGGCACACGAGGGGATGCGTTTGCTCCACGGGGTTATTTGCAGTCGTCAAGCATCCACTCCTGGCAGCTGCTGGATGCAGGGCACCTGGCAGGAGAAGCTTTTGCTCTGAGCCAGGATTTAGGTTCAGGTCCCCAGGGCCGAAGGGAACACGGTCACCCTCTTTGAATGAAGCAGGCAAAAATCTCAGCACGAGTGGCTTTGAATACCTGAATGACGGCCAGATAAAATCCCCAAGGGAAACAGGTGATTTTTTTTCTTTATGCTCTCTGCTCCGTTACCAGATGAGCAATAACTCACACGGCAAAAAACTATCGCCCGCTTGCCAGCTGCTCTTCTGAAGATGGATGGTGGAGATTAAGGCCAATGCAGCTTCCTGCTCCACAGAGCCTTTGGGCAGGACCCCCAGCACAGCGCGCTCAGCACTGGCAGACCTCATTACCTGACGTGCCCCTCGCAGCCTCCTCCTCTCCTCTGCCCAGACAGGGCCTTCCACCCCTCTCCTCCTCCTCGCTGCTTGCTTGCCCTGCCAGGATTATTTTCCCAGAGCCATTTAAAGCTGCTTTCGCCCGTGCTCCTGACAGCTACTGAAAGCAAAGGGGGAGCTCAGACACGCTGCGATGCTTTGCATTGCTGCTCGCCAGGCTCTGCTCTCCTGCAGATGGGATGGGGCTCGTGCCAAGCTGAACTGAGGCTGTTTGCGAGGGCTCTGTGCTGCTGCAGGTGGCTCAGCCCCGTGCCATGTGCTCAGCGCACCCACAAACACCGGCACCCCAAGCTTCAGTGACTAGCAGCCAGGAAAAGCAAAGCCCGACGGAGACAAGGGACTTACGTGCGTGATGGAGCCTCGGTACGTGATGGGCGACTCTGGAGGGGGCCTGGATGTGGGTGTCCCCTTGGTGATGCTCCCTCCTGAGGCAGAGCCGAGGGAAGTACCTGCAGGACACAAAGGCAGCGGGTTGGAGGCTGCATTTGCTGCTCAGCACAACGCCTGCGGGGCCAAGAATGCTGATGGCTAAGCCAGCAGGATTCAACCCAACCTCTGGCGAGCTGAGGGACCCGAGAGGAAGCCCACCAGGAGATGTCAGCCTTAAATCCAGAGCCTTGCACAATTCTTCCCATCCTGGCCCCCAAGGGACCCAGCCCTGGGGCTGGGAGGTGCAAACAATTCTTCTGAAGCTATCACCTCCCTGCTGCCTTTGTGGAGGGGCCAGGCAGATTTATGGGCCTGAGAGAAAGCACAGCCTGCCGCAGCCTCTGCTGATGTGGTCGGAGCACATCTCCAGAGAGATGGAGCTCAGGGTGGTGTGAGCTCTGCTGTGTGTTATCTGGCTGGAGCCGATCCACTGCACACCCTGCCTCTGCCTGCAGTAAGCTTGGGGATTTCACAAAGCAGAATTACCTAAATCACTTAAAAACAACACATCGATACTCATTCTCTAAGGAAAAATGGGAAGACTAGACTAAATGAAATGTGGTCCCTGCCCAGCTGCAGCCCCAACACTGAAAACCAGTCGATGGCATTTAACTGGTCTTGCTTTGCTGTCCTAAGCAACAGATTGTGGGGTGCCCCGTGCACACAAAACCCCTGCCAGGATCAAAGCCCAAGCCCTGATGCAGGGCTGTGGCTAGAAATGTCTTGGTGTCCCGTTGGAGATGCTGCACAGACCTACCTGCCACCGCTCTGGCAATCTGAGCAGCTGGAGAAAAGGGGCAAAGAGACCCCTCTGGCTGGGCAGAAACCCCCAAATCCACCCAGACCTTCCCAGGGCAGCACGCATCCCCCCTGCCCTCCCACACTGGGGCACGGCCGCACGCTCACCCCGCAGGATGGAGCCCTCCTGGGACGGCTGCATCACCAGACTTTCCGGCTGGCTGGCCTGGCTTCTAGGAGAAAGTTGTTCCTGCTTTACTCCAGGAAAAGGCACTGGAAAACACGAAGCACAGATCAGCGTGGCCTCCGACAGCCTCCAGCTGGCACCTCCCGTGTCCTGGGCCACCAGGATCACGTCTCAGCCCCGCCTGGCACCAGCTCTTGTGCCTGGCAGAGGCAGGAGTGGGGACTGGCTGGACCAACAGCCAGGTCTTTGGTGGGGAGCCCAGCAGGAGGACTTGGAAGCCTCCCTGCAAAACCCACGGCTGGCAAAGGGCCTCCTCCAGCACCGCTGCAAGCAGCAGGGGCTGGCAGGTGCTGCCCAGGAGCACGCACTGATCCCATCCCTCCTTGTGGGGTCACAGTGCAGGGCTGGCAGCCACATTCCCCATCCAGACCCAGTCCTTTGCCCAGCTCCTTATGATATTAAGATTTTTTTTTCAAATCTGCAGGCTGAACACTTTCCTTGTTCACTTCAGGCCATTTACTCTTTATCCCACCAGCCTGGGGAGTGGCAATATGTTTCCTTCCTTCCATCACATTATTAGCCAGAGGGTATTTATAGGCTGGGAAGCATCCCTGCCTGAGTTGTCCCTTTCCTACACTGCATATATTTAGCTCCCTGTCTCTGCTTTCCCCAAAGACAACTGCTGTCATCCTCGGATCACACCTGCACCCTCTGCACTTCCTTGCCGTGCCCTGCGAGACATCCCTCGCCTCCCGATTTCTTACCCAGTTTCTTGGGATCCATCGTCAGGGGCAGGCCCATGGTGATGGAGCCGACGGGGACCTTCGCATGCTCGGAGCTGTAGGGTGCGTGGAGCTGGATGGGCATGCCCTGCGGTGCGAGAGGAGGGGTCAGGGAGCAGCTGCGGGCCCCCGCCGGCCATCCCTGCCGCTCGCCCCCCGACGTACCTGGGAGATGGAGCCCACGGGTCTCTCCAGCACAGGCGGGTGCTTGGTGGAGGAGATGAGGGGAGGAGGGTTGGAGATGCTCGCTAGCCGCTGCAGCCCTGAGCGAGAGCTCTCATGCAGGTTTAGCGGGATGGGGTGTCCTGCACGGAAAACACAAGCATTAGGGAACTGAGGGACAGCAACGTGGCTCTAGGATCCAGGCAGACAATCGCTTTGGAGAGGACTGGACTAGTTTGAGCTATCGCCTCTTCCCTTTAGGTTCTGCATCCAAATCGTGTGTCCTCCAGCCAGAGAGGGACAGCAGAGCGAGGGCTAAAACTCTCCTGACTGCACCAAGGGCGGTGCAGGGAACACTCCTGGTGGTCTGTGACAAACCACGTCCCTCATCCTGCCCCGGTCAGGGCTGGGACACCCGCCTGGCTGCTCTCAGCTGGCCCCACCAGCTGCGAGGGAGGCTGCTCTGTGCTGGAGCAAAGCAAGGTGCTGGCGGCTTTCTGCTGAGCCCTCTCTCCCACCCAAAAAGAAAATAACTGCACTGATTTAAGGGAACAACCCGTGATGCTGGCTGCAACCGCAGCCTCTGTCCTCGGCCGCAGGTCAGGGCAGAGGGGACGTGCCGTGCAGATGGTGGATTGCACTTGCCTGGGGAGTTATACTGGAACAAGTGGGGCTCCGCCTGGGGAGAGGTTTTTATCACATCCCGGGAGTAGGACAGGACAGGGGGCCAGCACGAGGCGGCCGTCGGCTCCGCGCTCAGCTTCTGGGCCTCTGCGATGGATGAGAAGTGCACCGACTTTTCTGCAAGGCAAAAGGAAGACAAACAGCTTGCTCAGCGGCACCCCACGGACAGGCAGACACGCGAAGGGAAGGCTCAGCGAGCAGCCCAAGCCACACGGAGGCGAAAAAACCTTCCTCCAGGCTCAGGCTCCTCGGCTGGGGGGCAGGATGCTGCCAGCACCCCGCGTCCCCCAGCACGCAGGGACATCCAGCGGGTGCTGCCTCGCTTGTGACAACCCCTTTGGTCCGCTGATGGGCCAGAAATAAAGGCATCAGCTTGTCGGATGGCAAGGGGACGATGCTCAGAGCCTGAAGTGACCAGCTGTTCTCCCAGCACCTGGGACAAGCGTGCTTTGTGAGACCGTCAAAGGCAAATGAAGTTCAAGACGGGCTCGGCGTGACGACTGGATGCGTCCTCTGCGAGGCAGCTGGGCTGCAGGCAGGGGAGCTTTCGGAAATGAACTGGCTCAGGTTTTGCTGGATGCCAGGCTGGGTTCGCCCTGGCTATAAAAAGGCTGATTCGAGGCCAAGAAGTGCCTGCTGGCTGAAGAGCCGTGCTGGGGGGGTTTGAAGAGCAGCTCTCTTCTTGACCTGAGTGCCCCGCGGGGTGCTGGGGAGGGGAGCTTTATCGGCTCCATCCCGAGCGCATCCTCACGCAGGAACGCTTCGCTAAGCAGCCAGATGAGACAGCCGTTTTTGAATGGATTAGAGGCAGGTTTGGTAGGATTTGCTTTTAATCGATAAACACTTAATTTTGCACTGCCCTTCTTTGCCAGACCCACCTGCATAACGCCTGCGTTGACCAGAAATTAGAAACTGGGCAGTAAACAATAGCAGTCACAAATGAACCCAGCCTTTAACCATCAATTTTTGATAAAAATAGATGCCTGAATCCTGCTAAGCCTAATAATAGGGCAAGTAGATTATCAGAGGCCCAATTTAATGAGGCTTTACTGCATTATCATTATTAATGCTCAGTGTACTCAGAAGCTGGGAGATTATTCTTGTCCTCTTCGGTGAGACAAGAAATCCATTATCAGCACGCAGAGGTGTCTGGGCACACACACAGCTGCAGCCTGGCGGGGCCAGACCTCGCCTGCAGCATCTTCCCTCCCCGTGAAGATCCCATGCCAGATCCCAGGGAGCATCCTCCTGGCACAAGGGATCCAGGAGCATCCTCCCCACCGACGGAGGGGCTGTGGCATCCCTTCATTTTCTCCCTTTAAGCTCAGCCCCGTTCAGCTCCCGGGGGGCTGATCCAGCCCACGGCGTGCAGGGCTGAAAGGCGCTGGGATGGCCCAGCTGGAGCTGCTCTCCGGAGCCAAGGCACCACCAGCCAAGGCTCCGCGCCCCCTGGATGGCTCCCGGAGAGCCACGTCCTCCTCCCCGCCCCGCGGGTGCCTCTCCCTCCCCTCCGTGCCTCTGGAGCCTGTGAAATGTGGCCAGTTCTTAATTGCCCCCGCATTAGAGGGCGGCTATAACTCAGCCAGCTTTTGATAAAATAGCACTTACGCGGGGAAGAGAGAGTTCCTATTACCGTTTATCAAGCCCCTGGAATCGGAGCGAAGGAGTCAGAGTTTATACGATCCGTCATCCAAATTAATGCTCTTGGCTCCCCGTCTCCTCCAAAGGCCAACTGAAACACGACTAAATCAACACACAACAAACCGCCGTGCGATAACCCGAGATATGCCCGACGGCGGCTGGGCACCGGGGGAAGGGATCAGGGATCCGTCTGCCTGCCCCTACCCGGCCCCGCGCGCTCCGCGGCTCGTCCCCGCGCTCTGGCCGCCCTCCAAGGCGATACGGACCCGGCCAGGAGCCGCGAGGCAGCCAACGCCTTGGCCAGGATGTGTGCAAGACTGCTTTGAAGCGGATCCAGAACGGTGCGAAGGACGTCGATCCCCCGAGCGGCTGCAGGAGTTCGAGCTCTCTTATCGAGCTGGGCCTCAGCGAGCCGCGGAGGAGGCGGCGGAGCTGCTGCGGGGAAGCTGGACCCTGCCTACAAGGAGGCTCCGGGCTGCTCTGTTTGAGGTTTGCCGGCTGGGCTGGGCTCTCCCCGTTTAACGAGGGCCGTGTAGATGCAGTGTGGCAGCACAACGTGTGGGGTGTGGGCACTTGCTGCCCCATGGGGAGGCCTTGGAGAGCAGGGGAGGGAAGGGGAACCCCCCCGGTACATAGATTTCCCTGCCTGTCTCTGGGTTTCTGGCCGCAGGCACAGCGCTGAGCCACCACCCAAGTTCATCGCTGCATTCAAACAGGGCTTTGGGGACTTGGTTTCTCCCCTCGGGGTGCCTCTCAGCACAAGCCTGCTCGTTTTCACACGACAGATGCATTCACACCATGGAATGAAGACTCCCGAGGGCCCAAGTGCAACCCAGGCCCCCAGCGGTACCGGCACACGGGCACGGTTAGCGGGGCTTGGAGATCCCCCGAGATGTTTGCTCCGCTCCTAATCCTTGTCACAGCCTGGGCAGCCCGCTCCATGCCTCTGTGTGACACAGGCCAGGTGCTGTGCACCTCGCAGGGTAATTAGCTTCATTAACAGAGATCTGGAGCACTGCGGAGGTGGCCCAGAGAAGAAAGTGCTCCATGCCGACTACTGGCGTGCGGTGGTGCTGAGCTCCAGGCTCCAGCACTGGCCGTGCTACGCGGCTCACCACGAAGCTGAGCTGTGAAAGATGGATCTGCACAGGATCATGGTGCAGGAGGAGATCAAACCCCGTTACCCCATCACCCATCACCGGCGGGGAAGGGTTGGAAGGGAGCTGATGTGCCCGGGCAGCAAGCACCGGCGCAGGATCAGCTGAGATGGGACCTCACGGGTGGCAGCACCGTGACTCAGGGGAAAGTCCCTTCCTCAAGGTGAGCAGTCACCTTCCCGGCTTGCATGCAAAACATTCTGGAGGGCTGAGCCACACACGGTGCTCTTTAATGTTTAAGGAAAAAGAAGATTTGGCAACCAGCTCCTTCTGCAAGCACATCCTCCTGTCCAAAAAGGGACGTGGCTGCTCTGGGGGCTGAACGAGGGCACCGATTTTCCAGCAGTGACCACAACCAGCACCAATCTGCCTCATCCACGTGGCCTCATCCCCCCCATCTCAGTGCAGGACCCACTGCTGGGGGGCATCGCCCCCACAAAACCCAGCCTCCCGGCTCCTCTGATGGCACCGCTGGTGGCAGTGTCTCATCGACACCCAGCGGGCTACGAGGGGCAGGGACGGCGACGCTGAACTGGAACAGGCTGTCACCGAGATTAAAAACACATTTAGAGGATAGTCTCATCAGGACTTCCCGACTCTCCTTAACCTTGATCCCCAGGTGCTCCAGCTAATAACACTTCAGCTGCTCTATGGTGGGAAACTCGGGATTGCTCATTAGGCAGCCAAACCACATCAGAGCTATTCCGGGGAGAAAGCACTGGGAATCTTTACAGGAACCTTTGGACTCCAAGTCACAGTATTAGCATTGATTTTAAATGAAATAATGGTCCCTGCTGAGCATTAAAAGCATTCTTTATAAAAAGCCAGCAAGGTAGAAAAGAGCCATTGTACCCAAAGCCCTGGCACGCCTCCAGGCCCCTTTGCTCTCAAGTGAATGGCAGAGACGCTAATAAAGGCAATCTTCACCTCCTCGGCACTCGACACTAGCTCGGTGTTTGCTGGAGGCTCAATGAGACATGATGTACTGTCTAATGAACATGGGAAATTAGCCATGCCTCTCCGGCCCCGCTTCGAGACGCTATTAAAGAGCTTTCAAGGGCTGAAGCAAACGTCCACCTAAGAGGAGGCAAGCTGCTGGCTGCGTGCAGCTGCACACGGGGCACGTTGCGGCACAGCTCGACGCACACCACCACGCTCACCGCCCTACCTTCCTTGTCCCCAACTGCGGGGCTCCGGCTCTTTCCCCTCGGGCTGCTGCTCGGCTGCTGCTGCTCCTTGTCAGCCTGCTGCTGCTGCTGGGCCTGCGACAGCTTGCTCGGGGGCACGTCCTCGCGGGCGGACTCGTGGGCTTTAGTGATCTGCTGCTGGTAGAGGGCCAGGGCGTGGGGAGGCACCTGAGGCTTCACGCTTCCACTCTGCAATATCCCCTCTGAGAAACCTTCGGAAATCTGCAACAGAACAGTAAGAGGTGGTGAAACTCGCCCTGTGCTCTTAACATCCCTCACGGCCGTGGAGGCAGCAAGGTGTTACAGAGCACCATGTCCCAAAGAGAGCTCCAAGGCTCACCAGCCACGGGAGGTTAAAAATCCCACAGCAAAGAGCTCCAGCTCTGTTCTGGTGACACCAGCGGAGAGCCTCAGCCCTCCCTTGTTTAGAGCCTCTACTCTGCAGTTAGTTGCCTGTAGCTTTTGCAAGCAGCTACATGACTGCAGCCACATCTTTTGCTGTAAGAAGGGAAACTAAAAGAGCACCAGGAACGGGTCTTTCCCGAGTATTGAAACCCAGCACACACAAGCAGGGATTTTCTCTCCCCAACCCACAGATGCTCCTCCTCTGGTGCTGACCCTGGAGATAAGAGGGTGCTTTTTGTCATGGCCCCAGCCAGGAACGATCAGCTTTTTGTGGCTCTCCAGTAGCCTTGTGCTGAAAAGGGGAGACCAAGCAGAGCTTCTGGCTGAGGAAGAGCATAAACATGTTTTACATGGTGACTTTAAGCACGAGACCAGGAGAAGCACAGGGCTGGGAGGGTGCACAGTTGCTTTTTAAAGCAAAGGGAGGCAGCAGTCATGTGGCAGCGAGGAGCTTTTTCTGTCCAGACCTCCCACTACTCTCTGATAGAAGAGCTCGAGGGACATCCAAACATCGCTGGCAGGCTCTCCGGCAGCGGGGAGCACGCTGCGCACAGGAGGCACCTTGCCTGCACGGGGCTCAGCCACCTGCATGCCAGGCAGGGGGACACGTCCCAGTGCAAGTGTACGTGCGAGGCACGTGCTGCATCCCCAGCCCCAACCCTCTTTTTCGGGCACTTACGATGGGAGGGATGGCAGCAGCGCGCTGCTTCAGCTGCTTCAGGTCCAGCGGCTTCTGCGGCGAGGAGTTCAGCCTGGCCTCGCCGGCGGTGTTGAGCAGGCTGGGCCGGGGGGACAGCAACCTGAGCACAAAACAGGGGTTAAGGGGCAATGCCATGCACGAGCTCCACGTCTGATCGCTCCCCCACGTCCCACACCGCCCTGCTTCGTGCTGCTGAGCTGGGGAGACCCCAGGCTCCTGAGCATACTGTGCTCTTGTGCTCCTAGCTCTGCAATCCGCTGCCTGGTCCCAGACCTGTTCAGGTGGCTGTGAACATGCCCCAGATTGCAGGGTTCACCCTGAGGCTTGGATAGGGGCTGCTCAGCAGGGAACCCCGCTGCACTGCCCGGAGCACGGGGTGCCTGCAGCCCCGGGGAGGTGCCTGCCACCTCCACCTCGGTGGGCTGCCGGTGCCTCAGCTCCTTTTAGTCTTCCAAGGGCCCAGGGGACCCACTCTCCCCAAGTACAGGACGCAGACCAGCAGCACCAAGCGAGCTGCAGAGCGCTGGCAGCTTTGCCGTGGGATAACCAGGCCCGGGATCCACGTCCTGCTTTCCAGAGACAACAAGTCCCGTGGGACTCCGTGCTCCGAGACGATTCTGTCTGCCTCGAGAGGCTCTCAGTTCCTCTTTGCTTTAGCTGCTATGCTAATTATTTCTAGCAAACCTGCTGCTGTTGTCCAGAATAAGCCCGAGGGAGAAGCGGAGCCCGGAGTCACGGAGCAGGGCGACCTGTTCAGATTGCGTTTGGGCGCCACGCCACCCTCCCCAGCTCACTCAAGCATCACCCAGCACTCGAGATCAGCCTCACGTTCCTTTTCAAGGACTGACTGTCTTCTATCAAGGCTCTAAAGCCTGGGAAAGCAACCACGCACACGCAGCTGGGCTGCCTGGATCACCTGAAAGGCAAGAGGCTGGATTCGGATGGGATTTGGTGCTCAGCCTCGTGGCTGCACAACCCTGCACCCTCTCTGCTTGCTCTTCCCCGTGGCTGAGCTGCGGGGTGGACGCTCAGAGGATGGCTGTGCCGAGCCCCCGTGCCTCAAAACCTCTGCCTCTCCTCCTGGGACAGGGTTCTCACTGCCACCGAGCACCACATCCCTCCTGCAAGGGCTGTAGGGTCCAGCTGATGCCTCGTTTCCCTGGGGTGTTACCAGCACCACGGTGCCTTCCCCCCAAAATGGGATGGGAAAGGAGAGAGGCAAAGCCCTCGGGTCGAGATGTGCCCGTGCTGAGACCCCAGGGCCACGTCGCTCCAGGACATCTTCACTTTCTCTCTCTCCCAGCTCCCATTTGTTGAAGCCAGTTCATCGTTTCTAAGTTTTTACAGCGTGATTTGTTTATTTTAGCTGTTATTTCACTGCTCTCTTCAGCCTATAAATTTCAAGGTCATTCCATGCTCACCCTTGGATGAATAAACAAGCGTGGCCGGGCCATGTGCGGGGAATAAATACAGCGCTGCGCTGGGGCTGCCCCAGCCCTCGCGGCTGCATCGGTGCAGGAATGGGACCCACCTCGGGATCTGCCCCAGGGGTGGGAACTGGGACACTCTGGGGGAACTGGGATGCCCTGGGGGAACTGGGATGCTCTGGGGGAACTGGGATGCTCTGGGGGAGCCAGGTGAGGGGCAGCTCACCCGAGCTGCTCTCCGGACCATCGCGGTGATGTCCGCCCACGGGATAGCACAGGTGGGGTGAAGCCACACCAGAGGAACGGGGGCAGCACCCCAAAGGCTGCTGAGAAGTGTTTGGGGACGAGGACACCCAGCACTTGCTCTCAGGACCGCCGTGCCATGCTGAGCTGCAGCACCTCTGTACTGGGGCTCCCAAACCACTGGGGAAAGCCCCCGGGGGCAGCACGCTCTGCAGCCCTGGGCTCCATTCCCTGGCAGTTTGGGCTCTGATTTTACCCAAAAGAGGCCAATTTCAGCCTGGTTTTCTGCAGCCCGGCGAGCTCCATCAGCAGTGGGAGAGGATGGAGCTCTCCCTGCTGCAGGCACAGCTCTGTCACCAATACACCATGACCCCACTAAGATGGCCCAAACTCCATTTCTTGCCCACGCAATCGTTTCATAAAGGGGACAGAGACCGGGGGCAGTCCCCAGGTTCCCCCAGGGGGTAAGCGTGCACGGCCTCACACATTTCCCTCTGCCCCGACCTCCCCCTGAACCGCGGTACTGGCCGTGCTCGCAGCAGCCCTCCCAGCACACGCTGCGTGTAACCACGGACACTCAGCTGCCTCCTTCGGCTCCGACGAGCTCAGGCTGCGACTCCTTCTCCCAGCCTAGCTTTTGCCAGCTCTAACACCAGGAGGACCCACGGTGGCCAGCGACAGCCCCTTCCCCGTGCTCACAGGGACACTCGAGCCACCCCCGTCCCCTTCTTCTGGGAGATGCTGCGGCCACCCCGCTGCTTTCACCAGCTCGGCAGCGCAGGGTGGGCGGGCGAGCATCGCCCACGTGCCCGGTGCTGTCCCAGCCGGGGCGGCTCACGCGGCATCTCGGCAGCCCCGTCCTCTCCGTCGCCTCTGCCCGCGTGCTCGCAGTCACGCGGCGCTGGGGCTGCGGGAGCCGCCCGCGGGCACGCAGCCTCGGCGGGCTGGAGGAGCGAGGAAGCAGGGCAGCGGGATGCCCACGGGTTGTTAGAGGGCTGCAGGCACGCACCGGGAGGCACGCATCTGGTTCCCGTGAGGTTGCGTTGAAAAGGAGCCAACGAGGAGGCGCGCAGCATCCCCGTGGGCATCACGGTGGGTACCAGCCCCTGCTAACTGGGTGCAGGACACGGTGCGGGCTGGCAGGGCTGGATGCTTCGCCTGGACAAAGCCATGGGGATGCTCAGACTGCAGCTTTCCCTGCTCTCAGGCTCTGCCATCACCGGCGCCTTCCCACCCGGGCAGCAGAGGGATGCCTGATTCCTGTCTGATATTCCTGGGAGCTGTCTGGTGGCTGAGATACCTGCACTGACCCACTGAGGAGCCCGGGTGCAAAACTTCCCGAGAAGAGCCATTCCTTTGCAGCAGGGAGGCTGCTAAAAGCTGCTGCCGTCCCCTTTTCGGCTGGGTTCGTGTCAAAGAGGAGCAGCAGAGCCCTGCTGGCCTCGCTCCCCCTCGCAGGGAGGTTTCTCCCAGCTGGGAAGGGGAGGGCGGGGAGGGGTGGTGCTGGACTCCTTCCACACCAGAGAGGAGCTCCCCACAGCCAAGAGGCCCCGGCCCCACCACGGGGCCAGAGCCAGCTGCATCCCCAGCGCCCCCGTCAGCATCTGCACTGCTTCCAGCGAGGGCTGCTCCCGAGGGATGCTCCTGCTCCCTCCTGTGCCAGCAGCACTCACCCACCAGCTCCCAAATCCACCGCAGTGCCCTTCTGGGATCACAGCTGCCTGCCACCTCGTCCTGCTGCTTTCCTCGTCTGTTTTTTTTCTTTTCTTTCTTTTTTTATTTATTTTATGCAGCCTGCCTGGCCTTGAAGCACCCGTCTCGCTGCCAACCGCCCCCTGCAAGCCCTCGGGAGGGCTGCAGGATGCTGGATGCAGGACACCAGCCAAGGCAGAGGCAGGAGCCTGGAGAGGTTTCCGTGCCCCCGTGCCACGGCCGGGTGGATGCAGGAGGTCCCTCCCGGCCCAGGAGCCAGCGTGGATGGAAGTGGGAGCCACAAGAGAAAATAGCACTACAAAGAGGCACGTATTTATATATAATTCTTTAAAAAACAGGAAACCCTGTCCCGTTTGTGAGGCTCTTGGGTGGGGAGGGCTCTGCTGCTGTGGTGGGAAGAGACGGGAGGGGAACAGGACGTTTCTCCTCCGAAGAGGCCGATGTTTCCCCTCCCTGTGCCAGGAGCCACCCTTGGAGGGTCACAGACCCCCTCGGCCACTGGCCAGGGTGGCTGCAGGGCTCGGGGCCACAGCAGCTCAGGTGAAGGCCCGGTGGTGTTTCTGCAGGAAAGCTCGCACATCCCTCACCGTCCTGCCCCCTTTATGGCCGGGGCGGATATTTCACCCTCGCGGATCCCAGCAGCATCTCCGCCGAGGCAGCAGCTCGCCCCCTCTCCGCGCTGGGAACGCGTCCCCGAAGTGACTGCTCCCCTGCCAGCGCCGACTCAGACAGAAAAACCCTTCCCAGCCCCGGATGCAGGCAGCCCAGTCTACGCCTCTGCATAACTCAGCTGTCCCCAAGGGCACGTCCGGCTCCATTGCATCACCCCGCAGGGCTGCGAGCAGCAGACTCAGCGCTTCTGCGCCCAACACCTGTCTGGGGCCATTGCCCAGCAGCACCCCCGCGTTGGGACACGGCGCTGCCCGTGGGGTCACGGACCCTTCACGAGCGATGGCCAAAGGGCCACGGCCACGCGGGGACACAGCCGGGCACGTCCCTTCGCCTGGGGAGCACCTCAGCAGTGACGTTCCTAAAAGAAAAGCTCAGGAGGAGGGAGCACGTGGGCACGGCCGCACGCAGCAGACGCCTCGCCCGGCCCCGTGGCCACGCCGCGACCCGCGCCTCTCCCCAGCCCTACCTGCTCTTGTCCACGGCGTCCTGTTCGTCCATCTCATCGGCGCTGCAGGTCGCGCTGGAGTCGCTGTCGGGGTTCACCCCGGGGCCTTTGCTGCCTTTGTGGCTCTCCTTCTTCTCGGCCTTGGGCGTCCCCTCCGCCCCCGCCGCCCCTCCGCCGCCGGTGCCGCTTTCCGCCTTCTTGTCATTCCCCTTGTCCTTCTCCTGGCCGTCCTCGCTCTCCTCCTTCTTCACCTCGCTCTTGCAGGGCTCCTCGCTCGCCTTCTCCTCCGGCTCCTCCGTTTTCACCACGTCCACCACCAGCTCCTCTTGGGCCTTCTCCTCGCCGCCGGGCGCCTCGGGAGCCGCCTCCGCAGGAGGGCTGGCGGCAGGAGCGGGGTTGGTGGCGGGGGCCGCGGGCCCGGCGGTGGCAGCAGCAGCGTCGGGGGGCGTGGGGGCCTCTTCCAACTTGACTGCCGGTTCTGCGCCGGAGTCACCTCCCGGCCCGGGTGGTGCCTTGGCCCCGCTTTCGCCTCCCTCTTTGGCTTCGGGCCTCGGCGAGGGAATGCTCTCAGTGTCGGAGCTGTTATTTACTGCAGCTGAGAAAAGGGAAGAAATAAAAATAAGGATCGGGCTGAGATTCTCACTTCCCATACCGCTGCCTCCGCCCCCTCCCATGGGAGGAGAACGCCCTCGTTGCTCCGAGGGGGAGACGATCCCGGGGCTGGCAGCGCGGGGCTGGGATGCCCCGGAGACACACTGGGGGTCTCCCGGCTTGCCCAGCTCAGCATCTGCTGAGCGAGCCCCCACCCAAACCCCAAACCACACTCCCAGCAACTGGGTTTTCCATCAAAACCCTGCTGCTCGCTCCCGGCCGCCCTCACCCATAGCTCTGGAGCTCGGCTTTGCTCCGCCGGGCCCGGGAGCTCTGCAGCTCGCTGCCCGTCCTTGCTGGCACGGCGAGGCCGCCGGCTTACGTCCCGCGTGTCCCTGGCACTGCCACCCCCCAGGGCAGCTGGGGACCATCCCAAAACACTGCGCCTGTTTGTTGTCGTCGAAGCCGCCAGAGGCGAAAGAAAGGAGGTCAGGGTCGGCGAGAGCAAAGCTCTGCCAGTGCTGCAGGACAGGTTAATTATTAAATGTCAAGGATCGTTCCTCGGATCTGCTCGCGGCTTGAAAAGGGGCTGGGAAGGCCAGGGATGGAGGTGCTGCGGGGAGCAGGGGCCTGCAGCTGGAAGGGGATCACTGCCTCCAGGTCTCCTTTATACAGAGGAAGGCAGCAAGGGCCAGGCGACCACACATTGCCCCCCACATGCCTTGGCACGGCCCCTTGGGACACAGCTCTCGTGCTTGGGTCCCAAATGGGTAACGGGGCTCCCTCCCAGCTCTCCCTTTACCTGCCTCTCTCCACAGCACCACATTTGGCTTCAAACACCAGCAAAACAGGGGACACGAAGATGTGGCTGTCCCAAGAGCCAGGCGTTTGAGCACACCCAAAGTCTTCCACTTGCTGGGCACAGATGTGCAGCTGCTCAGTTCCCCCCATACCCGGTGCTACCCGATGTGAAAGGGGCTGCCGAGGCACAAAAAGGCTCAGCCGGGCGCTGGGCTCTGCTGCACTCGCTCTGGACCCCAAATCCGTGGCTGGGGAGGTGAGGAAGGGAGCTGGGTGGAGATGGGAGCACCCGGCTGGCTGCAAAGCCCCGGGCACTGGGCGAACAAGCACACGTGCCTCGCATTCGCAAGCAGACCGCTTGGACACGGGCGATTAATCACACGCTACAACCCGTGCCAAGTCCTCCTGCCCACCCCAGGGCCTGCCGCGTGGCCCCCAGCCCCAAGGTGCTCCCCACGTGTCTCCAAATGTCACCCCGGAGCCCGCGACCTTCCCGAGCAGAGCTCTGACATTTCCGTGCCCGTGACATTTCATCAACCTCGGCTTCCACGTTCGCTCCGCTCAACAGCCCCCTTCGGAACCAGGCCCCCTCCGCCCAACGGGAGGAATTGGAAATGAGGATTGGGGCTCTAGGAAGGCAAAGCTTCAGCGAGTGTCAAGAGATCTGTCTTTAATCTCAAAACCGCATTGTTTCCTCTCAGCCGCTCTCACAAAGAGCAATAACTACCTTTTACCCCGCGCCTCTGAGTCACATATCACCTCGCACAAAGATTTACCTGGAATCTGCCTTGTAATGAGTCACTTCCAACAATGATTTGAAAAGATTTCCAATTTCAAGTCCCATTAGCCTGGGTGCTAAGGCCAGGAAGCAGCAGGGTGCCAGCAGTGCTGGTTAAGTTATTAAATTACTTTGACAAAAGTCAAATGGGGCTATTGTTGGAAAATTATGCACATTTTCTCCCAACTCTGCTGCCGCGCTTTCTAAGCGATAAATAGCTGAAAATTGTCACTTTCAAGTTGTTTCCTTCCTTTCGTAGGGCTGGGAGAGAGGAAAACGCTCCCTTAAAAAGGGAATGGGGAGGAAAAGACCCGCTGGGGTCCATCAGCCCTGCTGGATAGGGGCTGGGGCAGCCCTGGGGGGGGGCTCAGATGCCTCGGAGGGGGTGCAGTGGTGGCCACGATGCCCTGACAGGACGGGGATGGGTTGTGGGAGCCCAGCGGGTTGCATCCATCCTTGTGCATCACCCAGGGGCTCTCTGCTTTGTTTCCCCCAGCAGCCTCCCCGTGGGTCTCTCCCCGAGCCCCCGCAGTGCCTGCAGTCTGCCCCGGCTCGGCCCTGTGCCCTGCCGAGCTGTGCAGGGCCTGGTTTTTGGAGGAAAACAAGAAGAAAGCTGATTTATAACAGCCAACGCTCTGGGGAGTGTGTGCTGACGGTAACTGGAAATAAACTGGTGCAAGAAGGGTACTTCTTGCTTCTCTGGGGCAAGAAGGAGCCGCTGGGCATCACCCAGGTGCCACCCTGCGGGGACAAGGTGCACACGGGGTGGAGAGGGGCCTGGGGAGCACAGAGCTTTGTCACACCACAGCTGAACTGGGGAGGACTGGGAATGGCAGCGACTTCAGGTGGCAGCGACTTGGCACCCCCCAGTCCTCAAGAGCTCAAGGCAGCAGCAAGAGCTGCTCTCCCTGCACACCCTGACTCCTGAGACCCCCGGGGGTCCCCAAAAGAGGCCGGCTGGTGACCGAGCCCTTGCATTGCACAACCTTCCCAAAATAAACATCCCTCCCGACGGACAGGGGAGGAGGGCAGCGATCCAGCGCAGCCCTCGCAAGCGTGAAATCCCGAGGCATCCGAAAGGTCACGAGCGCCTCGTGCTGCGGGACGGCGTCACCTCGGTGCGGCTTCAGGGTGGCACACGCGGCCCCCTGCGAGCGCTGACATTTGCAGCCCCAGAAAGGCCACAGATGGCCCCTGAACCGCTCTGCCGTGGCTGTATGGCACTGCCGGGATGGCCGAGCACGTCCCCTGCCTCCACCCGCCTCACCTTCTGCCTCCTCGGCCATCTCCTCCTCGTTGCCGCTTGTCCCCGACACCTCCATCTCCTCGTCCTCGGCGGCGGGAGGGAAGGCAGCCTCCTCGCTCTGCACGGCGGTGCCTTTTTTCTTCTTCCTCTTCGCGTTCCTTTCCTTCTCCTGGGGGAAGAGGCAGAGGAAGGTGAGAAGGAAAAGCCCAGCGGGACGGGAGCCGCACAGGAGCGGCCAGCACCCCTCCTGCCCAAAGGGATGAGGAGGGCACTAACACCACCGTGACCCCAAATCGGAGTCCTAATGCAAAACCCTGCATTAAAACCCTACAAAAAGTGGCCGCCGGGACCAGACTCGCCTGCCCATAGCCCCAGGACGTGGTCTCGTCCAGCCAAAACCCTCGGGGCACAGCAGGACACGGTGCACGCCAGGCACTCACTGCACATGGGGCTGCCCCTCTGGAGGGAGCACAACTCCCTGGGGATGCTGCACCCCACGCAAGGAGCAGACCCGGGGTTGCACGGTGGGTGTGGGATCCATCTAGTGCTGCTGTGGTCGGGGTGCAGCATCCCCCTGCTCCCCCTCCTGCAGAGCTCGAGCCCCAGAAAACCCCTGGGGCAGGGTCAGCACTGACACGTGGGCAAAGGATGCGCCTGCAGGAGCCACTAGCACAGGGCCGCTCGCTCCTGTTTACACCACAGATTTCCAGGGACCACCTCCAGCTCCACCAACACCCACGGCCGCGTCCTGACGCCCCCCCTGCAGGGAGCAGAGCTGATGACCCCCGTGCAGCACAGCCACCACCACGGCACTCTGCTTTTCGTGCGTCCTGCTGCAGGCGCTGCCAAAGGACTTTGCCTCCTGCTGCTGGTGGGGACACTGGGTGCGTCACGGCATCCCGAAGGGGCCCCAACACCCCGTGCCCCGGCCCTGCCCTAGGACAGCACCGTCCCTGCTCTCCAGGGCACGTGCCGCGGCCACGGGGCGCGCACACACTGCTCCCTCCCTCCCGCCCGCCGGCCTCAAGGAAAAGTCTCGCTCCTGCTATTGTTTCCTGCTCTTGTTGCTTGAATAAATATTACCAGTAGGAACAGGCCCATCATCTCCGGCTCTCCCTGCAAGCCCCACACGGATGACGTGTGTAGGACGTTTATTTACATGGATGAGAAGATAAAGCCGTGGCGGAAACGTTAACTTTGCTGCTGGATCCCTGCGCTGGGAAGAGCCGGTCCCTCCCCTCCGACCCAACTTTTCAATCCTTTAAAAAACTTCCAGATAAAACAAACAAATCCAACGGCTTTTTGCTTGGAAACGCTGCTTGCTCAAAGTCTATTTTTATCAGGCTGGGCAGGAGAGAGGAAAAAAAAAAAAAAAAAAAAAAAAAAACAACACAACACTTGAGAAACTGCTCTCCGAAGGGCTGGTGGCACCGAGGGAGGCGGGCAGGGCCCCCCCGTGCCCCGTCCCACCGCGGTGCCACCCGTGGTGGCGGCGGTCACGGTGCCCCAGCGCTCACACCTCTGTCGGGGCAGCGATTCGGTAAGTGCACGTTTTTGTCTGAAGCAGCAGTTCCCCGTCATGCTAATGCGGTGACAAAGCTCCGACGTTACTATGGCAAAGACTTCTCTGCCTCTTACTCACGGGTCCGTGACTCAGTCGAGGCCGGGAGCGGGCTCTTCGCTGGGGAAGCAGCCGGGAAGCAGCCCCTGCCTCCACACCGTGCTCGGCTGGAGCCCGCAGAGCTGCCCCGGGGCACCTCGGGTCCCTCCCGCTGTGAAACCCAGCAGCAGGTCCCAGCCACATCCAGGGACACGTTGGAGGCCACCGCCTTGCCTCCTGCCCTGCCGGCAGCTCCGTGCAGCTCACCCAGCCTTGCTTGCGGGCAGGGTCCCCCCAGCGCTGGGGACACGGGGCCCCCGTCCTGCCAACAACCACGGGCACACCAGGCAGGAGCCCCTGCAGCCTGCGTGAAGCCCACCAAGCATCCAGGCATCTCCCCCCACCACCGTGTGCTCTGCTTAATCCCAAAATGTTTGGCCTCTCCTTGCCGCCACCAAGCAAAGCAGCTGGAGCAGCCAAAGCAGCTGTCAAACCCTGCGACTGATAGGGTAAATCCATCGGTGGGTTCACCTCCCAGCCTCAGCCTCTCGTCAGGGTGACCACGCTCCCACAGGGTGCCAGTGACACGCATTTGACACTGCTGGGACCCATCTAACCACAGGGTGACAAAGCACCTCCAGGCCCGGCCATGGGGTCAGCCCTTCAGCCCCTGGAGTTTCGCAGGCTCTGGGTAGCAGCATGGGAGATTCCCCCACTGCTTTGCTCCCCAAAAGCCCCAATTAGGGCCAGCAGAGACGAGCGAGAGACGCAGCAGCAGAGCAGTGATAACTCCCCCGCCGTGGCTCCACAAGCCAGAACAAGCCCGAGCAGCCACCAGGGCAAAGCAGAAACCTCCTGGCAAAGAGCTGCTGGTGAGGATGGCGCCTTATCTCCACCCGCCGGCAAACAGAGCGGCTCCAGGAGGACACCCCGTATCCTCACGCCCCGCTCGCCTTCAGCGCCGAGATCAGAGAGCACAGCACGCAGAAGGTCAGGGCTCAGCGATGCCGATGCCCGCGACGCGCCCGAGGCGCTGGGCAGCGAGAGCGAGCCAAAACACGCCGCAGCGCAGACAAAGCCAGGCTTCGAGGTGGCCTGACGCTGCCCCAGCACCACCAGGACGCCCGTCCCTTGGGCACCCCGATCCTCCTAAGACCAGGACCAGTTGCACACATCCCGATGGACCCCGCAGAAAGGGAGCACCGCAGTGCCAGGCACTGTTGCTGCACCCCAAGCCTTTTTCTCCCTGATGCTGGATGCTCAGAGCGGGGGGTCCCCTGCTGGTTCTGTGCTGAACCCTGATGTGTTTTGGGGCACGAGGGATGTCCCCAGGCTCTGCGTCCCATCCCGAGCTGGGGACTGCCACCTGCTCACCCCCAGCTCCTCCACATCACCCGCACGCTGCTGAACCAGAGGGAAACCTGGGCTCGGGAGGGAGCCCTTCAGCCCTGTCACCCCTACCCGGAGGAGGAGGCTGTAATATTAACGAGCCCCATTTGGGGAACTAATGAGATCTGCTAATTGAGTTTACTCTCATTAAGCAAGAGGAAGAGAAGCAGCACCAGTTTGTTTCCTCGCACACAATCGGCACTGGCTGGCGGCGGGCAGGTCAGGGAGTAATTTGGGGATCTCATGGCAAACCTCCACCATGACACACCGGCTCGCCACATGCCTGCTCGGCAGAGGTCAAGGCTGACTGCTGGGTATAGGAGATTAGGAGGCTTGGGTTGCTCGTGAATATATTTAGGAGTCAGGAAGGAAGGTCTATGGCAATTTAATCTCAGTTGTTCTTTCGTTTTATTCAGCTCTCTGGCATCTGCTGTTGCCACAAAACAATAGAGCACAATAAATAACAGCTGAACGTTCATTGTTCTTCTACAAAACCGAATCCCATAGCCTCGAATGCTCAAAAAATAAAATGATGATGCTGATATAAACTGCAAGTGAGAGTGAGCAATTAGACTGGAGCAGTCTAGCGGCTGCCTTGGAGGGACGGATGCAGGGAAAAATGTGGTTCTGCAGAAAAACACTTCTGTGATATAATTTCTGAAACGTTAGGAAGCAGAGTAAATTAATACACACCGATCCCATCGCCAGCTAGGCTGTGTGATCTGATTTCAGATCCTCCTCGGTAATGAACAACGGTATCTTTATAACATAACATTTTATATTCGGAGGGCTTTATGCACGTTTAATTCCAGTCTTTATACAGGTTTTTTTTTTTTGGTCTTTTGTATAGTTTGTTTGCTTTGTCTCTAAAAACAACTCGGTGAAACATAGGAGCACAGGAGTGTCTCTGTGCATAGAGAATTAATAAAAAAGAATCGCCAATGTCTTCTCTTTCTCTCATTCCTATAGACTGACTAGGATATTAAATTCCTGGGTGAGTCATTGAATGTTTTCCTGTCTTTCTTTTTACTCTTGCTGTAATAGCTTGCTTGGAGAGATTCCTGCATTGAACATTGTCCTTTGCATTTTCAAAGCACCCCTTGGGGGTTTAAGCCATGTGAATTCTATTAGCCAGAAACTGGGAACCCCAGGATACTCTACAAATGAAATAATTATAATCCTTAGCTGCTCTTAGCAGTCTGCCCTATCTCCTGAAGGCTGAATGAGCCCCATTTCATTCATGCCCTGCACTTCAGGCCAGAAAAGCAGCGTCAGCCCCTTCTGATGGGGAAACCGAGGCAGGGAGCGATGCGTGTGTTTGCTCGCGGCCACAAAGACGACCAACATCCACGTCAGGATCAGCCTTCTCTGCACAATACCTGTCCCACCACCGCAGTTCTGGGCTAAACCCCTCTTTTCCTTGCATTGTCCTAAAACCCTGCATTTATTTGGGGTAAACTGCCCTCAGTCTGCTCCTCCCCCCCAGTTTATCACCGTGCTCCGGGAGCCGGGGCACGCTCCCACACGGCACCTCCCCTCCTACAGCTCCCCGGGCGCCGAGCGGGCAGATGACCCCGTCCCACATCACTCGCACCCCCAATCCCCGGTGTTTTCACCCCAGAACGTTCTCCGAACCGAGACGGTTTCCCCGTTGCTGCAGGACCGGGCAGGCCCTCGCCGGGAAGTGCCCGAGGCACCTGGCGCGGGCAGCGGGGGGATCCTCACCATTTTCAGTTTGTGCTGCTGTAGGATCTCGTCCAGGTTCTGCCTCTTCTTGTAGTTGAAGTAGAAGTTTTTGCACTGCGACACGGTCTTGGAGCCCACCATCCTGGCAATGGCCGACCAGTTCCGCCCATGCTCAAGGAGACCTGCGGTGGAAGGAGGGAAGGGAGAAGCGTTTCAGGCCAGATAAAGTCGCACAAGGGCAGCATTATCCGCACAGGATGGGAAACACCCACTGCGCAAGCCAAACTCCACAGGAACAATATGGTCACTAGCACCCGTCTGCAAGGCTTCCTAGGCCAGGGGATGACCTACAACCGCCTGTTTTTCTTTCCAAGGGGGGAAAAAAAAAAAAAAAAAAAAAGGCACTGGGCTGTCTAGCTCAGGAACAAAACATCCCGCAGCCACATCAGCACTGCGGGTGGCCAGGAGGGGCTGCCTGCCCTTGGGGACGGGAGCAGGCGGCGCTGCTGTGCCCAGGAGAACCCAGGAGGGCCCTACAAAGAAGCAGCGGCGCTCTCCATCCTCCTGTGACTCACTGGTGGCTTAAACCGGGGTGACAAGGTGGCTGGGTGGGTTGGAGTCCTGGTACAGGTGGGGAGGAAGAGCCTGGGCAGGGAAGCGTCAGGAAGAGCAGGTGAGGTCCCCGCTGGGACCCCAAAAATCCACGGGTTCGTGCCCTGCTCCTGGGGATGTCACGGGTGGGACAGACGCCTGCAGCGACCACCCCAGAGGTGCTGCAGGGCTCAGACCTGGCGAGACCCTGGGCTGGGAGGAACGCCACGGTGCAGGAGGCTGGGGGGACACGGCCCCATCACCAAGCCCAGCGAGGTGCCTGCTGGACACGTCGGAGGTGGGGGCCGCAGCCCCGAGCCGTGCACACCGGCACCCGCTCCGCCTGCCCCAGGCTCCTGGAGGTGACCTGGGCTGGGGCCACCCGGGCTTTGTGGACAATTAAAGCCTCGCAGCTTGCCATCCTTCCCATGACCTGATTTCCCCATCTGGGGCCATCCCTGGCCTGGCAGCTCGTGAGCTCTCGCGGAGGACAGCACATCGAGGGCCAAGCAGCCTCTGAATGGGGTGTCCCTGACCCCAAACCCCCGCCGTGCTGTGGCAGGGCAGCACGTGGCACAGCTCCCCGGGCTCTCCCCAGCACCTTGTGTAAAGGACGGGCAGACCCTGAGCCCAGGGGCACGGCGCTGCCACCAACGGGGACTTCAAGAGCTGAAAACCCACAGGGAACAACCTGCCCAAGGCACCTTCCTCTTCTCTACGGGGTTTTTCTGCCCAGAGGTCACAACAACCCACAGAGCCTGGGAACGGGGACTGCCTGGGTGTCCCCGACCTCTGTCCCCACACCCCTCCCTTGTTGTCCCCAGCCCTGACACCACGGGGCTCAGGACCCCGGTGTCCCACCCTAGGGCTCCTGTGAGCAGCCCTGCTTGTTCCTGAGAGCCACGCAGCCGTGCCCAGCAGGGGACGGGGTGATCTCAGCACCAGGGCCCGAGGGATGCACCTCTGAGCAGGAAACGTGCAAGGGGAGGGCATGCCTGGGGGGGACACGGGTGAGTCTGCACTGAGTAGGTAGCACTACGTACCTCAGGACAGGTTAAAAAAAACAAAACAAATAAATAAAAAAAAAAACAACCCCTCCCAGAGGAAAGCAGCTGTGCTCAGCACGGCAAGAGTTAACGGCCCGGCCGTGCCTGTATCCTGCCCTGTCCCAGCACCAGGGCTTATCAAATTGCACGCAACACGCAGGCATCACACAGAGCGCTGAGCACCACAAAAGGCCGGGGCCAGCCAAGAAACAAGTTTGAGCTTTAACTCTGCAGTTCCCAGCGCCGCTCCTGCGAAACCCACGACCTCTGCCGCCGTGCTGGAGGGCTGGGGCTTCTTAAATAGGAAAAAAATAAAATAAAAAAAGGGACGTCCGGCCACCAACCACGAGAGGTAACGAGCCGGGGGCAGCAGTCCTCCCCCCAGCGTGTCACAACCCAGCGCTGTGGCCAAAGCAAACAAGGCTCCCAGCCCCCTTGGCTCATCGCTGCGCCGTGCACCGAGCACAGCACCCGGGGCTGGAGCCTTTTGCTGCGCCCCGGGCAAAGGCTCCCAACGCCGGCGCTGCCCCCGCTCCTGGCAGTGCCCTGCGAGCAGCCACGGGACCCAGCCCGGTAAACGGGGGGTCCCTGTGCTGCCTGTGGTCCCCCACACGATGTGACCTTCACCGGGTGTGCGGTGCCAGCTCCCGCTGCCCTCTCCCCTGCCGTGCTGGCTCTGCCACCCTGCCCAGCGCCGCGGGGACGCTGCCACGGCCCCACTGGGAGCTCGCAGCTGGCCGGGCAGGTGGCTGCATCCGTGCCCGGCTCACGAGGGTAAGGCAGCCTGTGGGACCCAGCGGGGTGCCCAGCCGCTCTCCTCCTGACGCTCAGAGCAGAGCAAAACAGCAGCACCTGCTGCCCCGCCGGGAGGGATCGCCCGAAATACACCCCCGGGTACCCTCGCCATGCGCCCCCCGGCTCGGCAGCCCCCAGCCCAGTGCTCCCTGGCACGCCAGCCCGGCTCGGCACGGCCGTTCGTTTCCCAGCACAACTGAAACTATGACTAACTGAGTTATCAGATCGTACCGAGAGCTGCGCTCCTTGGCGTGCCGTGGGGGCTCGGCACGGCATGGGGGCTCGGCACGGCGTGGCCCTGCAACCGCGGGGGCTGCCCCTGGACACGCAGCTACAGCTCCACGCCAGGCACCAGCCCCAGTGTTAATTAACCCCATCATCCTCAGCACCCCTCCTCGCTGTACTTACATGCCGCGGGTCTGGCTGCGCCGGGCGGGGAGCGTGCCCGGAGCATGCAGCGGGCGGGCTGGGACGGACGCGGGCGTTGGGGCGCGCTTCAAAGCCCCCCCGGGCACGCCAGCTCGCGGCGAAGCGCTGCGAGTGCTCCGCTCACGCCCGCCCCGCTCATTTTGCTTTCGCTCCCTCGCAGCAGCCGGAGAAAGAGAAGAAAGCAAAGCCGGTTCCTTAAATCCTGGGGGCGAGAGGATTTCAGAGCCATGGGCGGCGGAGAGCGGCGAGCGGGCGCCGAGGCTGGAAACCGGGTCACAGGCGGGAGAGTCCTGACCCCGGTGCCAGAAGTTGGAGGGGACACATGCTCTGGCCCCAGCTCTCCTCCAGCGGGGCGCGGGCGCTCGGTCCTCCCGCTCCTCCTGCTCGCGGCGGAGCTTTTCCAGCCGGCTGCAGCCGCGGTTGTTAAGGTGGATGGAAGCGCCTCCGGTATTTTCTCCCCTACCTCCTCGCTCAGCAGCCTGGGGCTACGGGGAGGGGAGGCTGTGCAGTTTCAGGAGATGCCCGATGTTGCCAAGAAAGAATAATAAATAAATAAACCCAGAGAAAAAAAGAAAAAAAGAAAAAAAAAAAAAAAAGCAGCAGAAAGGCGCAGGGGAGGGAGCAGCCGACGGCGCGCTGCAGCTCCGCTCCTGCCAGCCCAGGGACGGGGAGCCGGTGCCGTCGGTATGTGGCGGAGCAGCGAGCGAGCTCTAATCTGTTCCTCTGGCTGACCCAGGGCTCATTGCATCTGAATGTGACCTCTAGACAGAGCATTAATAACGAACGTGGCACTGACCCAAGCTGACAAGGGGTGCGGCCGCTTGGCACCGGCTCCCTCCCTCCCTCCCTCTCTCACTTTCTGTCTCCCTCACTCTCATCTGAATGTCAGCGGCAGGGGGAGGGATCCAGGAAAACAAAGCTTGGCTAATAGTTTCCTCCGCTCTGAAGTGAATCAAAGGCGCTTTTCTTTGGGGAGGTGCACAGCCGGCGAGCCCAGCGGGGACAACGTGCCCCCAGCGTGGCTTGGCCCCGCAGCCCGCGCTGCTGGAGAGGTTTGGGAGAGGACGCGGGACGGCGCAGCCGAGCTGAGCCAACGCAGGGGCTGTGTGGGCAGCGGTGCCACCACGGCCTCTGCCTTGGCACGAGCAAACGGGGGCTGGAGCGTCGCAGAGAAGGAAGGAAGAGGAGCCCGGAGAGCTGGGAGCACCTCAACGTGTGCTCGGAGGGGCAGATGAGGGGGCACCGGGGTGGGTGGGAGCCGGCCGCTCGCGGCCGCTCGGCTCTCCGCAGCTGCGGGTTTTTATGTGATCCTTTCCAAGGCTCCCCGGCACGGCCGCCCTGCTCCACCCAGCTCTGGGAGAGGGTGGAGGGAGCCCGTAAAAGGGTCCCTTAATGGGAGCTCGTGCGGATTAACAGGACGGGGTTACAAGGGAAAAAATAAGTGATCTCATTCCCCTACGCCTGACGGTGCCTAGAGCAATCCTCCAGCACCCCTCGCACCCAACTCCCCCGCTCGGGGAGCAGGGGATGGGGACCCTCCTGGCACAGCCAAAACTGTAACCCAGCCCTGGAGAAAGACCAGCACCACGCAAACCATGGCATCCTGAAAGCGTGGTCGGCGTCGCTGGCAACCAGCGCTCTGCTGCCAGCCAAATTAGCGCGTCGCAGCGATGCTTTCCCCCGCTGATCTCAGAGCGCTTCGCAGCGTGCGGGCGCGCGTGGGAGAACCGAGACACAAAGAAGGTGAGTAACCGCTCCGGGGCCGCGCAGGCGGTGGGTGGCAGAGCCGGGCGAGCACCGGGCTCCTGACGCCGCGCCAAGCCAAGCAGCGGGGACGGCGTGCAGGCGGCCGGCCCACGTCCCCGCGGGAGGGGACACGGGGCAGGCAGGGCGACGCTCGCCCGTCCTCGGGCGCGCAGCACCAGCGTCAGCCTCCTGCCACGCTCCACTCCTCCGTGCTTGAAGCTCGAATCTCCCCGACTCGTATTCCTACCGTCAGGCACCTTGCCTCTCCTCTCTCCGTGCTGCGTCCCCTTCCTTGCAGCCCGCTGGCAGGGACGGGCGCTCGCCCTGCTCCCCGTGGTTCCCCCGTCCTGCCGGGGGTGCCGGAGGCTCCGACCCGTGGCCGAGCGCACACGGAGCCGCCGCTCCCCTCGGGCCCAAGTGCTCTTCCTTCACCTGGCTCGGATATTATTCCTGCTCCCTTATTGTTGAAAAAATAATGCTCAAAATTAAAATGTAGGCTGTAAATTATAGTAATTACCCAGCAGTTCCCCCTGACAGGCCTTTTGTGTTTCATTCGCTGACACTCACTAAGCAAATCCTCGCAGTTTTCTCCTACATGCCTGAGAAATGTTCAGCCAACTGTGGCAGAAAGCGCAGCGCCGGGGGGGCACCGCGGCAGCAACGTTACGGGCGTTATCCCGGGGGGCCACGTTCAACACATGCTGCCCAACACCTTGGCCAAAGGGCAGCGTGGCCGATTCACGCCTTGGATGTGGTTTTGCCCTCGTGGCATCCCATCTGCACCATCCGAATCGCCCTGATGATTTCTGCCCGCTGCCTCCCCGCAGCATCACACGCACTTTGAGGCACGCACGCGGTTCCTCGGCAGCACTTATGGGGTTTCCCTGGATGGTGGGACCCCACGGCTCGTTCCACCCCACTGCCTGGTCCCAGCATGAGGGACAACACGCAGCGATGGGCACAGGCTGCAAACCCGGTTCTCCAGCCCATGTTTATTATCATCACCTATTTAAAAAAAATATATTAAAATAGTATTTAATATTTCATACTGGAGAGGGAAAAGCACCAGTATGAGTGCAAGGAAGATGAAGAATGTGAGGGGCAGGGCTCAGTCCCAGCTTCCCAAGAAGACAGCATCGCCTGCTCCGCACCGCGCTGCAGCCAACTCCTTTTAAGAGCAAAGGCTGCCCTGCCAGGAAGAAGCGATGGAGGAAGAATGCGCAGACCTACACAGACCTACCTCCCCCCGCTCAGC
The DNA here is from genome assembly GCF_964035555.1 of Netta rufina. Taxonomy (NCBI): domain Eukaryota; kingdom Metazoa; phylum Chordata; class Aves; order Anseriformes; family Anatidae; genus Netta; species Netta rufina. The sequence goes on along the minus strand of NC_140141.1, from coordinate 12,150,248 downwards.
CAGCTGTTCGTTCAAATAACAGTGCAAAACCAAATTAGGGTTGGAAGAGCGCATGCTTGTGTGTGTGTTTACACACCCGTGCAGGCTCCAAAATAATCTTGTGCAGCGCGATAGCGTGCTGGAACACAGCTGGGCTCGAAAGGCGATGGGAGACGGCTGGTTGCTGCCACGGGCACGCGTGTCGCTGGGTTTGGCCGTGTGGTAATTTGAAGAAACCAACATTTAAAAAAAATCCTGCAGGTTTTTTTTAATGATTATTTTCATTTTTTTATTTTATAGTTTCACGGACAAGATGGAACTGGGGAATAAAAGAACGGCTCAGGTTGGTCCAAAATTCATCTCGCTTTCTAAGTTGGTTTTTGGCAGAAGTGAAAATCAGCCCTCAAAAGAAAACCTGTATCCAAGGAAATATTTTGCATCCACCCAAAATGAACTATTTAGGAGTTTTCATGGGTTATTTAGCTCTTTGACACGGGCTTTTTACGCTCTGAAATGAACATCAAAATGCTCACACGAGCAGCACGCACACGGCTGGCCCGCCGGCCCCGCTGTCCTCTCGGTGCCAGGACCGCTCATCAGTGCCTCCGACACAACTTAGGAGAGTCTCGGCCCCTACCCAAAGCCTTTTTCTCTGCTGTTACACATTTATTATGAAAGAAATCAAACACGTGCCATCTCCTCTGCCAGCCCTGCTTGCCCAGGAGGGCCCCCATGTCCCACGGGGACCCCCCGTGGGGCTCGGCAGGACCGTGCTGCCCGTGCCTGTCCCTGTGATGCCTCCATCCCAGCTCTCCCCAGCCAGGCCACACGGAGGAAAGGCATGAGGAACACGATTTTGGCTCTGCCTCGACGGCGAGGAGCGCAGAGCCTCGGCACGGTGTAGGAGGAACTCAGGTGAGCAAGACACTGCCATTTTTATGTGGCCTCTTTTCGGAGTACAAAACCACTTGTTAGACTCCAGGGGGCGGGGGGGGGGGAAGCCCAGAGCCAGGGCGAGAACAGATATGAGACTAAAGAGTAACGAAGGTCGTGCTGAAACCTCCTGGTTCATCGGGTTCAGCTCCGCCGCTATCGCGGGCTGCTGTGCGATGCGGCCCCGCTCGGGCACGTACTGCTCCTCATGCCCGGCACACAGACCGGGGGCAACAACCCCAACTGGCTGCTGGTGCTTGCTGAGCTCCCTTCTCAGCCCTGCAGGTCCACCCCAAAAGTCAAAGCTGCCTAAACACTGCCCTGTGAGGAGCAGCACCCGGCCGGCCCCGCAGAGCTCCGGGTGAGGAAAACCTCCTGCCTCCAACTTGGCATCGCGGCCCCTGCGCGACGAGGAGGCAGCATCAGAAAAACACGCTCGCTACCCCGTAATTACACCAATCTCAGCACATTTTGACAGCCCAGTGAATCAAAGTTTATTGCATAATAAAAGTGTCATTAAGCAAGAACTTTCCTCTCGCTAGGTTTTCGTTCCCCTAGTTAACTTTAATAACACGGTACTCCCCTTTATTGTCTCTCCCCGCAGACCCGGTCCTGCCTTCTCCTACTTGGAAGCCCTCCGTGCGGCTCTGCCCTTCCAGAGCTCTCCAGCTCCTGTTCCCAGAGCCCTGCTTGGTGCGGCCGCTCGGCTCTGGCGTCTCACTGTCCCAGGGCTGGTTCCCCTCACGATGTGCCTGCCCGACCCTTCCCTACAGCAGAGGAGGGGGGTTTCATGCCACGCACAAAGAAGCTGATGGCGAGACTGATCTACCCGCTTGCCAGTGCCAAGAGCAGAGGTCCCCGTCCCTCTCCTTCCAGGCGCACCGAGGCACTAACCCGCAGCGGCTCTGCAGCCTCCTGCAGCCCCTGAGTTACCTCCGGAGTTTGGTCGTGCTGCGAGTCGGAAACCCCCAGCCTGCCAGTCCCTGGAAATGCCAAACAGAGCCACTTCGAAGCAGCAGCGCGGCTACTTCCTGGCAAAGGGGAATTTGGCTTCTCTGCAGAAGTCTGGCGTTGAAATCTCGGTTTCCCAGGTTGTAGCAGGCTGGGGAACGTCAGCCCAGCAACCAGGCTTTGCAACAGCAAATCCCCCTGCCCCAGCCTGGCCCCCGGGCTGGAATAACGGGGTCAGGCTCAGCTTACGCAGGAGCAGGAACCACTACGTGCTCCCACACTTCATCTTCCACGCAGGCTTTGGCGGCTGGTTTTAGGACTCCTTAAGCGCACGTCCAGCATCCAGCACAAAACAGCGAGAGGCTTTTTTTTTTTTTTTTTTTTTTTTCCCAACCAGATGCGATCTCCAAAACAAAGCAGCGCTCAGAAAAGATCCCTCCAACAGCACTCCCCTGCTCGGCACCTGCTCACCCCGCTGCCTGGCTCCGGGCCAGGCTGCTTGATTAAAGTCTATCCATTAAGTTTTGCATCTATAGAGAGCTACGCTCAGCAACGCGCGAGATTGGCACCGGGCTGCAAAGAGGGTTGGAACAGCTCAAAGGCGAGCGAGCCAAACGTTTTGGGATATTCACAGGCAAAGTAATCCGAGTCCACAGCTCCCACCGGCACCTGGGAAGCCGGAGCTCCAGGACGTGCAATCACCATCCTTGCAGCAGGTGCATTTTCCAAACCGAGCCGAAGCCACTAACGCGCCTGCCTGCGCTTGCCATCCCCGAACGGCGCTCATTTCCATTTTAATTTCGCATTTACAATCCTCACCGGGCCAGGAGAATCAGCAGCCACGCAAGCAGGATGCACGGGCTGGGGATGTGAACCCGGCAGCGGATCGACAGGACGTGACTTTGGAAGAAATTAAAGCAGCGAGAGGGCTGGCACGGGAGCTGCGCGGAGGGAGGGGGAAGTGGCAAGCAGGGCTGTGCCACACTCAGCACTTTTTCAAAACGGTCTCAGCAGAGGCTCTGAATCAGCTCAGGATGTCGAGAGCCCCGCTCCTGCCCGCAGCTCTCGCGAGCTCCCCGCTGCACGCCGGGCAGGGCTGGGAAGCCACAGCTGCCTCCGTGCCGCGGAGCGCCGGGGTTTGCCACCCACAAATTGCTGAACACCAGAGTTACCAACGCAGGCGGACGCCCTCGGCACGTCTGAAACCGATCGCACAGATAGGACGAGGCGTCAGAGGGCGACGCGGAGCGAAACCTCGTGCTACACGCAGCACAAGCTGCAGGAAGCAGCAGATGAAAAGTCTTCCCCATTTCCTACGGCCGGCTCCGCTCTCGCGGGGACGCACGTGGGCTGTGGCCGCAGCACTGCCAGCACAGATGTCCCGGGGCTGCAGAAACTGGGCAAGCACCACGCACCAACACCTGACACCCTTCTTGTTTCCCCCCGTACCACCCACTGAGGGTACTGAGATAAACCAGCAGCGAGACAGGCAGGATCTGCCCCATCGCCCTGCGGTCAGGCACCCTCCATTGCATCGCCAGCTGCTGGGTTGGCTCCAGCAGCACCAACACGAGAAAGAAAACAAGTGGCTTACCTTTTTTAGCCGTCTCCATTTCCTCTTCAGTCCAGCGAGAGCTTTCGTTCATCTCCAGCGAAGCTGGGGGGGAGGAAGGAAAGGAGAGAGGTCAGTGGGGACTGGGGCCGAGCGAGCCCGGCGAGCTCCGAGGGGCGCAGCAGAGGGAAGCAGTGGGTAAGTGCAGAGGTGACTTAGTGAGGCTAAAGCTATGTCCACATCTTAGGAGAAGGTTCAGCATTGAGGAAACTTCCAGGGTGAGATGTGGCAAGGAATCTGTTCCATGCCAGTCCCCTTGGCAGCATAACTCACAGCCTCAGGTGCGGAGTGGAGCCCCTGCAGACAGGCTCTGTGCTGGCAGGGATGGGGAACCCGATGGCACTATGGATCTGACAGGTTGCATGGGCAGCCTGAGTCTAACTGATAACCGAATCGCGTCCTCTGTGTGAACTTCACTCATTATAACCTCGTTACAATGCCCAAACACATCTCCATCCCAAACACCACCTGCCTCCGAGGTGCGACCACCCCTCACTGAGCATGTGCTCTGAATTTCTCCTTCAAACCAAAAGCAAGAAGAAGTTATAGCAATCACAACAGACACATATGATTCAAGCTCCACCTAAAGGTGGGGAAACAGCATAAAAATGGCTCAAGAGAGGACAATGTCAGGCAAGACACCATTGCAGGCAAGTTGGAAGGACATTGCTCACTTGTGGGGTCAGGCGAGGGGCTGAACCTCTCTGCCCCCATAGAGAGGCCTCGTGGGTGAGATTCGATCTCTTGGTTATACCGAGAAACCTAACGCTCCCTACTGAGTTGTTTCATGAGTTACCAACTACCACGTAGTCGGTTGTTGGTCGTATTCCTGGTATCTGCACGCGCTTTGCAGCCAGTGCGTTTATCACCAGCGATCCAAAGAACCTGCGCTCCTGGGGCTTCAATAAACTCCACCAGTTGTTTGCTAGGCTGGAAGTGCACTGTGCTGTTTGTGCACCTGGCTGGTGCTAATTCAATACACCAAATGCAACTTACCCTGCCAACCTGGGCATCGCTCAAATCCCACCAAGCCGCCCCCAGCCCCTCCGATATCTCAGGACAGGCTGGAACACAAGGGGTCCTGCCAAACGTCCCTACCCTTTAACCCAACAGAAGCCCAGATGCCACCCTGTGGGCACCCTGCCCTGCACCCTGGTCACCGGAGGCACAGCAACGATAACCCCCGTGGCAGCACCCTCCCGGGCTGCTTCTGGGTGACGCAAAGCCTCCGCTTTGGTTTCTTAGGGACTGGAAGCGAAGCCAGATGGCTTGAGGGAGGCAGCATATTTCCTGCTGAATCGCTGCCACGCTCTCTGGCCCGCCAACAACAGGTACCTAAGACGAAGCCGACATCGGCTGCGTGCTTTGGAGGTGGCAGACACGGGGTGGGACCGTCGCCCGCAGCGGAGGAACCGCGTCACCTCGGTCACTTTGGCCTGCCACCTGCATCGGTCGAGGGAGCCAGCCCTGCGAACAGCGAGTTCTCTCGGACAGCTGGCGCCGTCACCGCGCTCTCCAACACCTCGGAGCCACGTCCAGAAGGGACAGGGGCTCGGCCGATTTGGGGCCAGGAGCAGTTTGGGGTCAAATGGGTGTGCTGCTCCCAGCAGAGAGGAAGAGGAGGTGCCAGCACCTGCTGCCCCTGTCCCCACACCTCGCTCGGTGCAGGGACACCGAGGTCCTGTGCGAAGCGCTCGCTGCGCGCCAATCCTGCTGGCGGCCTGGCACCGGCGAGCAAACCCTACAATAACAAACCAGGGTGTGAGTCAGAGGCAAAAAACAACTCGGTAAGGAAACAGATTTCCGGTTCAGGCTGCCAGCGGGTTATTACTCTAAACAACAGGCACAGCGTTATTTCAACAGCGATGAGAGATGTTTTGACAGTGGCCTTTCAGAATGGAGAGCAGGCTGATAGGTTAGGCTAGAGGATACGGGCGAGGGGAGAGGGAGGCATTTTCTAAGGGGTTTTATGAAAGCTGGGACCCTGCAGGAGGACGAGATGGGCTTCAATGCCCAGGGTACACCAGAGCCAGGCCGAGGAATCTCCTTCCCAGCCGGCTGAGCACAGCCACAGGTGTCCCCTTGCTGCTTCCCCCTGCCTTGGGCAGATTTGGGGCTGTGACTCTCCTTTATTTCAAATCGAGTGTCCCGAACACACTTCACAAGGCCCCTAACTCAGCTTTGAGACGACTGTTATTGTATGGTGAAGAACCGTCAAAGAAATGGCCCGTTTGGTTTGATTAATGATATTTACTGAGGTTGTGCAGTTATGTAACAGATGCCTACTGGGAACTCCAGCACGCTGCAGTTAAACCACAATATGGTTTTGTGTTGTTTTTCAATGTTCAATTGGTATTTAAAATGCAATAACTTTCTTAGCCAACCTAAATTAAAGCACTAGTGGAGAGACATAAAGTGTAACCAATCGCTCAGATATGCCACTGGAATCAATCCGCTTCCTTTTCCCAATTTAACACGGTCTGAAGTCGTTTCTGCCTGCCTGCCGTGAAGTTTATCAAGGGCTCTGAGATGCTGGGATAAAAAAATCCCATCCGAGTCCCTGGCATTATCTGCTCCTTCTTTGCAGCATTGCTTAACAAGTTGGAGACAGAGATCAGGGCTCCGTTGTGCCGGGAACTATTTATATCGCCTGGATGAAAACAGCGCTCGCAATCAAGGCTTCAGCCAGTTGTCAGCAGAGGAACGGGGAGGCGAAACACCTCCGAGTGATTTATAGCACATGGAACAGAACAAGCAAGAAACTGCAAAGAAAGGAAACCGAGAGGAGTCACCCTGCTTTTATTTTTGCTTCGCCTTAGGTAGCGCAGCAATAATTTTGTACTTGATAGAGTACAAAACATCGGAAAATCAGCCAAATTCCTTGATGTATTTGCTTCTCCAAGTCAATACACGAGCAGTTTCCAAGGGTAACCACTACCGGAGCTGCAAATGCCAGAGGCAGATGCACACGAGGTGTGTCTGGGGATGATGTTGTGAATTCCTGTCTGCCCCCAGACAGCTCTCCCCGACTGCTGCTCTCGGCCAAGCGCTGGCCGCGGTCCCTGCGAGCCGGCGGCGGTGCCACGTTACAGGCAGCGTGCTCTGCCTCATCCATCTCGCCCTGTGGCTGCTCGTGCCCCTTGCTGCTGTGCTCAGCACCCCTGAAACCCTGCACACAGCCCAGCCACGCCCCATGGGCAGGAATGTCCCAAACTCCTCGTCTGGCTCACGGATGGGGCAGATGAGCGGGGTAACTGGGGATGAGTATGGGCAGTGAGTGCCAAACAAGTGCCACTGGGGTGCGTGGCAGGAACGCAGGCACTGGGGAGGCTTCTGAGCAATGAACCTTTGCCACCTCACCACATCCTTCACAGCAGCCGGGGTAGCGGCACAGATGAGGAAGGAAGAGCCCGATTCCCAAGGCCATGGGGTTACAGACCCTGCAGGCTGCAGCAGCGCTGGGTCCAGGTAAATTGGACAACTGAGAGGGGCAGGAGGGCTGCGGGGAGCCAGGAAAAGCCCCAGCACCCAGCAGGGCAGGACAGGCTCGGTGCTGAGCAGCCCCAGCAGCTGAGGGCACCGAAAGCCCGAGCCTCTGGCAGAGGGAAGCACACCTCCAGCGCAGGAGGAGCATGAGCACTGCACGAGCCCAGCAAATGCACTGCTAAAAACGCCTTCCCTTTTCCTCTTTTGCAATACTTTCCCTCCCTCCAGGGTCCTAACACACACACAAATCCTCAGCCGGGACAGCCCTTGTGAACGCCTCCGGTTCACCTGGGCGAGCAGGATACCAAATGGACAAGAGAAACCTTCCTGCTGCCCCTGGAAAGGGCGTGCATGAGGAAAACCCTCCCTTGGGAGCTGGGGACGGGGAGCAGAGCAGGGCAGGCACCCCGAGAGCCGCGCCGCGGTGCCCCCTCCCCGCTCCCGGTGCCGGCGGCTACGCACCCAGCTCTGCGCTCTGCTGCGGGGCGGCCGCCTCCTCGTTGTTGGCCTCGTTGGCCATGGAGCGGGTGATGCGCCCCTTGCGCCTGCCCTGGCTGTTGGCGGTTTTGCGGCCCTTGGAGGTGACGGTTTCCTTCTCGTCGTTGTCTTCCCCGGACGTGTCGTCGTTCTTGTCCCTGCAGAACAAAACAAGGAGTTTTTTTTCCCATCACCATTGGATCGGGAGGATTTGAGGGTCAAGCATTTCCCTGCATGGGTTTGGAATTTTTGCTGTGGTCTTTTGGAAGGGAAAGTCTGCTTTATTTTTTAATTTTTTTTTTTTTTTTTTTTGCATGCACAGCCCCCCTCCCTGGCTAATTTGGCGTCGGGGTTATTTGCGGTGGGGTTTGCACTCTGCAGATGGCTGCAGCTCCACCACCAAGTGCACGCAGAGACCTGACAGAGACAGGTTTAATACCAGGCCATTCAAATTCATCACTGCCTCCTCCTCATTTATCTTCCTGAAAAGGACCTGCTGGTAAATGTCTTAGCAGCCTAGATATAATGAAGCCAGATGTTCTTTTAAAGCAAGTATTAATCCCATTACAGATAGCTAGCAGCCCGCGTGCCAACCTTTCCCCGCCGCGGCTCTGATGCTCCCCTGTTAGTTATGATTGTGTCAGGCAGGGAGGCAGGCGCGGTTATAAAACTGGTCGAATCCCTTGATCTGGAAGCTCTCATGTTGACATCAATAACACTAAAGGTGAAGCGCCACGCTCGGCTGGGCTCCGAGAGCTCCTCCGACTCCGGGAGGTTCTCGCCAGAGCAAAACAAGCCCGAGGATCAGAGCAGCTTTGCGGGTTGATCGGGTTTAAAAATAAAAAGCACATCAGAGAGCTGTTTTCCAAGTTTGGGAGCAGCAGGGGGGGAGGAACAAAGAGGAAAGCAGGCTCTCCCCCTTCCCTCCCGGCAGGAGGAGATGGGCACACGCAGCCCAGCCCCGTGCCGCGTCCCACCCCGCGTCCCAGCGCGCTGCAGCACCCCGGGGTGCTGCACGGCCCTCGCTGCAGGCGGAGGGGAGCCAGGAGGGGAGGGCTGCGCTTACTTTGTCAGTTCTTCTTTGTCATTTTCTGTTTCCTGTTTGTCTTCCTCTTTCTCTCCCTCCTTCTCCTTTTCTTTCTCTTTTTCATCTTTCTCTTCTTGGCTGCTCCGGGGCATTTGCTGCTGCTGCTGCAAAACAAGGGACGTAAAAGAAAACAAACCTCAGCGGCGGGGCAGATAAAGCTCAGCACCTGGGCCAACCTAAACAAACACGGCCAAACAATGCCGGGGGGCCAGCGGCCAAGAGGAAAAAGCGCTGCACCACCGCGGGGTGCCCGTCTGCGGGACAGGGTGCAGCCAGGGGCCGAGAGCATTACGGGGAGATCAAGGGGGTTTGGGATCAACCACGGTAGCCGCGCTCTGGGTCCCACTAAGGGCAGCGGGACAGCCCTGCTGCGCTCACTGCTAGCTGTGTGGGTCACCACCCGCATCGGAGACACCCCAAGGCTCAGCGACACGGATGCTGAGCCCTTTTTCCCAGTTTTCTGTGTGCACCAGCAGCCAGACGCCGCCACCGGCACTGGTACCGACCACGGCGTGTTACCGGGGGGAGGGAGGGACGTGCCTATTAGAATATTTCTGGGTTTTGTTTCAACAGCTGCAGGAAGGAGGATGCTGGGGAGGCCTGGTTCCCCTGACCTCCCTTCCCTCTGGCGACCAGCAAACGAGAGGAATTCCATAGAGGAGTAAAAATTAGAGACGGAAATGATTTATTAAAACCCTCCTGCTCCTGGCTAATGCAGGGCTGCTTGCTGCAGTAAATCCACCCGGCTCACCCAGCCCCTTCCCAAGCAGCAGCAGCGCTCCCCCCAGCCCCCAGAAAGGGCTCGGCGACGTCAGAGGGGGGAAATTGGCTTTTAAAGGGGATTTATCAGCACAAGCCTGATCCCAGGTAGCCACGCAGGCATTTGGGAAGTGCTGTGCTGATGAGGTGTGCCCCGTCCCGTGAGCCTGTCCCCACTCCACGATGCTCGAGCTCGTGGCTGCCTCCAGCAGCGGCTTCCCCCGCAGCAGCCGCGCTCAGCGTGAGCTCAACCCTCAGCCCCAAAGGGCTGCTGCTAAAATTAGAAGCACGGAGCCGTCAAAAAGGGCTCCAGAGCATTTCAACAAGCAGGATTCTTATTCTTCCAGGCCCCAGCTCAATGCAAGCCCTTAAAGCAGGCACGCCGTGCTGCCATCAGCTGAGACCCCGGGGGCTTTCAGCTCCCCCCAGCCCCTGCAGCACCTCCTGGCCAGCAGTGCCCGAGCTGCACCCACCCGCACCCCACTGTGCCCCGGGGGCGACTCCACAGGGTGCAAGGCACCGGGAGGGCTGGGATGAGCACTTGGGTGCTGAGGATCTTCCAGCACCCATAAATCTCTGATGCTTTGGGACCGGGCTGGCTGCTGAGGCGTGCGGAGCAGCTAAACCCCGCTCAGTGCTTTGTAGGATCAGTGTCAGCATCGGCCGGCGTGCTGGGGGGGCTGCGAGGGCAGCACCTGCGAGCACAGAGCCCAGGGATGCAACCGAGAGCCTGGGGACACCGAACTCCCCGAGCAGGGCAGGGATTTCCCCAAGGCAGGAGGTTTTCCAAGTGCGTGGCTTAAAGGATTGAACCCAGCAAACTGGCTGAGACCGGCACCAGATCTGACGTGCCGGGTGCTGCCCCAAAAACCTGCAGAGAAGCTCGGGGGCAGTCGGCAGAAGCCTCGCTGTGACTCGGAGGCTGGCGAGCCCACACGGGCTGCAGGGGAGCAAGGGGTGCCCGTCACATGCGCTGCCCTGAACTCCCTGACTCCTCTGAGTCACGCCGCGGGTCGGCGGTGAACCCTGCACGGGTTCAGCCCAGACACAGGGCCACGAGGGGACGGCGGGGACTTGCCCCGGTGGCCCAGGGCTGGGTGGGCTGTGTGGGGAGAGCACGGGGCTTTGGGGCAGGCTGTGCTGTCACCACCCATGCTCCTTCCCTTCACCGAGTGCCCCGATCGGTTCTACTGCTGCTGGTGCTTCCACTGCTCCTCCACGACTGTTTTCTTCTGGGGGAGGAGGGGAACCGTGCAGCCCTGAGACACCAGCTCCATGGGGTGAGGAATAGCCCTCAGCACCAAGCTGCCCCTACACACTCGTGGGGCACTTTGCCTGTCCTAAGCCCCTGCAAAACACTTAGCCCGAAAAAAATCCCCAGGGCCACAAACCAAGGACAAGACAGCGAGGAAACAGGGCACTGCTGGAGAGGTTTCCCCACCCAGAAGCAGGAACAAGAGCATCACGCTCAGAGGGGCAGGTGCCTGTCCACAACCCTGCGCCCTACAAACACCATCCACCAGCAGCCGGCCCTATTCCTCCGGCCTTAAACCAGCCCCTGCCCCGGCAGCAGGCTCACGGGGGCTCCTCGGGGAAGCTCCGTTATCATTTCATCTCGTCTCGGCACTCGCTGGAGGCAGCGGGCTGTAACCCCGAGCAGCGATCGCAGCTCTTCCCCATAGTAACGGGCTGGGATCGCGGCGATGCTAATGAGCTCCCCGCGCCAACCTGCAGGCACGGGGCTGCGAGAGGCAGGGAGAGGCACGAGCAGCCCTGGAGGCTCGTGCCCCGACGCACACACCTCTCAGGATGGCACCAGCTGAGCTCCATCCTGCCCAGGAGCTGCAGAGCCCCCTGGCCCAGCTGCAGGGGATGGATGTGTGGCGTGGGGCTGCCAGTCCCGCCGTGTTTCCCCATTTCCTGGCTTCATCCCATGGAGGTTTCAAACTGAAGGTGGTGGGACACCAAACCAGCGCTCCTAGCACCGCAGAGGAGCATTTTAATCCACGGATGCCCTCTAGTGATTGCCCTGGGCCGGCCGGGGCATGGTGCCCGATGCCAGGAGTGACATCTCACAGGGCAGAAATGCTGCGTGGGTGCAATGCCCCGCGTGCCTGCGCTCTCCTGCGTGCCCCAAAGGCACAGAGCAGGCGGCGCTGTCACCCCCAGGCCCCGCTGGGGAAAACTGCTCCACCAGGAGCTGCATTTTCTCCTTCCTTGCTGAGGTTTGCGGGGCTGATGGCAGCCCAGGCCCACCCACGCTACGTCCTCTACCTCCAACCTCCCACCGCACGGTGTCGGAGCCTGGCACAGCACCGGGAGCTGCTGGGCACGGGGGAAACCACAGCCAGGAGCCAGGCCCCCGCCGGCCGGTCCCCAACCCTGCCCGGCACCGGGCTGCCCCCGTGGCGCACGGGGAGGCTATTCTTAGCTCTGGACACGGACCAGCTCTGCATGATTCAAGGGACGGGACGCCATCCCGAAGCGTGACGGGCCAGGAAATGCTTCCCCAATTACCAGATGATGTTTCCTTCTGATTCACACTGCCCCAGTTAGAGGTGGACCGGCAGGTGGGCCGGCTCTTATCGGGAAAAAAAAGAGGGCCAGGACTGAAACTGCTCCACTCTAGCAAGTTCGAGCCTCCCTCCAGCGACAGCCCTGTCCCCCCAAGTGCAGGAGGAAGAGCAGGCCCCCACTCCCTGCCTCCTGCAGAAGGCTGAGGGATGTGCCCGAGGTCTGGGAAGAAGCCTGTGGCAGAGCAGGGCCGTCCCCTCCCGTCCCTCCCTTCCAGGTCAAGTGTTCTCTGTGCTGCCGGACCGCCCTTCCTCCCCAGCATCGCTGCTGTTTGTTTTTGCTGCCAACACATCCTGTTTATTTAAAAAGGCCCCGGGACAAATCGCATGCGGGACGCGTGAGCGAGAGGCCGATCCTGCTCCGAGCCCCGGGGTGCGAGCCCGCGGAGCCGTGCTGCCTCCCTCCCGGAGCGAACGCCGTGCTCCGGCACGAGCTGCTCCCTAATTACAAACATCTGCTCACCTCTACCCCAATTCCCCAGCGGCCCCGGAGCAGCTGGAGAGGAGCTGAGCGCTGCCAGCCCCGCCGGGAGCAGCGTGTGCGCCTCCAGCCGCCCCCTGGCCGGGGCCGCGGGCAGGCAGGCACGCTCGCGCCCACCCACCCAAGGCCACGGAGCGATGCGGGGCTGGCTCGCGGAAATCCGCTCGCCCTAGCCAGCCACCCCCGTCGGACTGGCACGTCGTGCCCAAGCACGTTTTCTGGGAACACCGGCTTGCAGGTAGGTCCCGGCCACCGAAGCGTTGGCCCCACCGAGAAGCGCCCAACTCGCCGCGCGCCCCCCGGCAGCGCTCGTCACCCCCCCCTACCCCCCTTCCCCAGCCACAAGGCCCTGGGTCTGGCAGGGAAAAAGCCACGGCGAGGAAGAGGTGCAGCTCCTCCCACTCTGTTTACTTCCTCCGCTCAGGCACTGCCTGCTTCTGGCAGGACAGGAGGGCAGCAGGAGGTGGGAAGCAGCTCCCCACCTTCGCCCTCCCCAGCTCCGCCGGAGACGCCCTGGGACAGAGACGGGGGAATCCAGCCAGAAACCGGCCAGAAACGCCTTCCCGACCCACAACACGCCCCCTCCGGCTCCCCGAGCTCCCCACCACACGCTCAGCACCCCCCCCAAGCCCCTCGTTCCCCCCGGCGCTCACCTCTTTGGCCCCAGGCTCCCGCGAGCGGCCGGTCCCCGACAGCCCCATCGCCGGCTCCCGGCCCCTGCTCACCGCCCAGCCATCCGGGCTCGCTGCGCCTTACGTTCTCCAGCTCTGAAGGCTTCCTGACGATTTGCATAGTTAAGCCGTAAACTAACCACAACATTCCTCTTATGATTTTGCAATCTGCTGGAATAACGTGGTCGCTCTAAGTCGAGTCGATGAATCATCATCTATAAACCACAGCTCTCGTCACCGGGGCTCTCAGTGCTGGCTGCAGCCAGCGTGATTAATCTGCGAGGATGCCAAGCCGAACCTACGGCGCAGGGCTATTTATTTTCCAAACTTCTAAGCCTCTGGAGAGCCACTGCTCCTGCCTTCCCCGTCCCCTTCATGAGAGACACACGGGGCTGTGGCAGGGGGACAGGGACAGTGCCAGAGCCAGGCGCAGGCACCTCGCTGCCCCTGGAGCATCCCGGAGCTCGCTCCTGGCCCCGCACACCTTGCACCTGAGGCACCCGCTCTCCTCCAAAGTCATGGGGATGCTTGGGGTGCTTCTCACCCCATGCTTCGTAGCTCCAGCAGAGCAAACCAAGGCTCAGCTGCATCCCCAGCACTCATGCTCGCAGGGAGGGGGACAGGGATGGCCATCCAGGGATGGATGAGCTCACTCCTGGCCAGCTCCTCCTGTCTGGCCACGCCGTGTGCTGGTGGATGTGCAGGTGGGGGACTGGCAGGCTGACAGCACCGTGAGTCCTGAGAGCTGGCTGGAGGTGCTGCCTCCTCTCTCTCCCCCCAGGTTTTGAGGGATGCCATTTGGGAGGTGGGTCACGTCACCTCCAGCCCCGTGCCTAAAGCCACCTCCTCCTGCTTGCTCCTCACAGCAGCAGGAAGCAAATCGCCATCCCTAATGCCAGCTGCACAGAGCCGTGTGTGCCAGGACTGCCCCGTGGGCCACCTTGGTTCCTTACCTCTCCAACTCATCCCAGGCATCGCAGCGATGAGCTCTGAGACTTTTACTCAAAGGTGACTTTCCTGCCATTGCCACCAGCTCGCTCTGAGCCTCCTGCAGCAGCCTGGAGACGTGCGCCAACACTCTCCCCACCCACACTGCAGCCAAACCTGCCTTGACGGGGAATTTGGGTAGAGCCGTGCCCTGCCAGCCACGTGGGGCCAAGCCCCCTCCCCGCCTGCAGACCTCAGACCCCTCGGCCGTGCCTCCTCCCACGTACGGGTGCTGGTGCCTCCCTTCTCCCGTGGGTGACCTCAGACTCACGGCATTTACGGCGCTCTCCTGGTGCGCTCGGCTGCGCAGCACGCTCAGGCCGAGGTCACCGCACGCGATCAGGGAGTCGCAAATTAAAACCAGCTCGAGATAAGCCAAGGCAAAAGGCCCGTGTTTGGCTGGCCCAGGAATGCTTGGGGTTTGCTTTACTGCTCTCCCCCTCCCTGTGCATCCTTCCATTTGCTTTCACGCTCTCCCCATACCCAGCACCCCCTGAGCGCCCTGCCGAAGCGCGGCCACCACCCTGAGCACCCGCAGCACCAGCCACCACCAGGCAGCTGCCCAGGCTCCTGAGCCCCCCCCGAGCATCCTTCCACCTCTGCCAGCCCCACAGCAGAGGCTCGAGCCCGTCTGCCCCTGAGGTTTGATCCCACCCAGCCGCTACAAACAGCACCTCCCGACGCCCTCCCTGCAGGGAGCTCGCAGACAGGCTGGATGGAGCGCGCAGGCGGGAGGGCTTATAAATATATAAATATATATATATATATATATCTATGCATCACGTAAGCGACTCCCAAGGCCCAAAGCCTCTGATCTGACAGTCTGGAATGCCTCAGTCCTCGCTGCCACCCACAGCCACGGAGCCTGGCTTCTCACGACCGCGCGCAGCACCCTCCGCTCATGGGAGAAACCACAAATCAAAACAAGCCGCTGCCAAAACACGGAGGGGAGGAAGGAGGGCTGCTGGCTACTCTGCTTTGATCGCTCCCAGCCCAGGCTCGGGCTTGATGCTGTTGGCTGTAGAAGCAAGTCAGAGAACAGAGGGCCAGGCTGGGATTTGATAAGGAAGATGATAGAGAGCGCGGGGCTCGCTCGGTTTGGAAGGCTCCCAGTAGGGAGTGTGGGGCAGCCCCGGTGCCGTGCTGCTTCTCTGCTCCATGCAACCACTGCTCAGCACCAGACAGCACTGGGCACAGCACAGATGAAGCACTGGGACCAGTAGGGTTGGGGCCGTGCACCTGGGTGTGGGCTCTCCACACTGGAAGCCTCTCGGGCACGTGCCTCCCAACCTTCCTACCGCACCGGGATCCTGCTCCAGCGTGGAAGCGATTTTACAGGACCCTGCTCGAGCGATCCCTCCTTAAATCACCGAGGGCTTTTCCATAAGAGGAAATGTTTCTTTTCTGGGTCACTGCTGAGTTTTTTGAAAAGTGATTTGACTGCTTACGAAGGGAAAATGACCCGAGGGGGAAGAGAGCACAACATTTGGAAGTGGTGAAGACGAGCCCCGCTCCGTCCCAGGCAGGGAACACGTGTTTTCTCTTCCCTGCGGTTTGCTTTGCCACACTCTGCCCTGCTGCCAGGCTCCAGCTCTCCGCCGGCTGCTTTCCGGCTCCGCAGGGACCCCCCCCAGCACGGTGCAAACAGGGGCAGGGGCTGGGGAAGAAGCTGCTGGGCCCCACACACACGCACCGGGGCGAAGAAAGCCCTCCGGGATTTTCAGCTGTGCCCGTTTCAGAAAGCACCGCAGCCACGCCGTGACCTGCCTCCCTGTTTTGGCTCCAAGCCACGCATGGTTCCCAGTCAAAACTGGATCCCGACTGTAAATAAAACAACTTATCCCCAGATCCGTTCCCTGTCCGAGACCCACGAGGAGGACGCTGTGTTCCCCAGGCAGCTCCCGGCCCCCTGCAGCCCCCAGCACTACTCACGTGAGCGCAGGCGCCGTGGGGCACTCGCCCAGGGGCTGCATGGACCTGCAGCCGCAGAAACACCGGTCCGAGCGCGGGGTGAGCTGGCGTGGGGCTTCACGTGGCTCCTACGCAGCTGTTTTATTATTGCTGAGATGTAATTAAGCTGCACGGAAGAGCCCAGACATCGTGGCCGCGTGGTCCATCAGCAGCTGGTGCTTGGGCAGCCCGTGCCGGTGCCACCAGGATGGAGTGGCCGCATCCCCGCGTCCCGGCACAGCCTGCGAGGCTGCCGCGGGGTCCGGGACCCAAGCAGGGATCCTCCCGCAGCACCACGTCCTTGGGTTCTTTTCCCAAATATGGCCACGGAGTTCTGGTGTGATCACCCCCAAAATGCAGCTGGGATTCCAGGAATGTGAGTTCCCATTGTGTTTGCCCGCCTGCGCTGTCTGGAGGGGCGGCAGGGCTGCGGGAAGGCTGCGACTGCCTCGTACCGGGGACACGACACCTTATGGGGAGTGACCAGGGATGGGATTCTGGAGCATCAGGAGCCCAAATGGGAAGAAATCTTCACCACTGCCCTGCTGCCATGGCCAGAACAGCATCAGCCTGAACACGGCCACACCTCACACCGTGCCTACCTCCTCTGCATGTCCCCTGCTCAGAAGAAGCACGCGATGGGCATCAGACCCCAGAAAAAGCCCCGAGCCCTTGCTTGCACTCCAACGCGCTGAGCTGTAGGAAGAGCACGAGGGACAGGCTGTTCTCCCAGAAAAAGACACTTTCCTTAACCAAAACCGGCTTCTTCCAGGGCTCCACCACTTCCAAGTGTCCTCCAGCATGACCCTTGCCTTCACTACAGGACTGAGTTTTGGAGCACAAGGTTTTGGAGCACATCTGAGGTTTCTGGAGGTTAGGTGGTCTTGTTTGGGTTTATTTTGGCTACGAGGAGATATGGTTTTAAAGTGTGAGCACCTGCACCTGGCAGCACACACAAGCTCCCAAGGGATAAATGCTCTACAAGATGTTTCTCTCCACAAGACCACAGCTCGACCAGGACCATGGCATCCATCCAGGTTCAACGACTTCTCATGGGTCCTTCACCCCCAGCCAAGCCTGGGGAATTTTTCCAGCCCTCCTTGGCCACCAGCAGTGCTGTCAGACTGCAAACCTGTCCGGATACCGAGCCAAATTCAATCCCCTCCAAAAATCCCAAATCAACAAGATCTAGTGGGTTGTTGCTTTAACACAGATGCGTTCCCAAAGAGCTGGCAGAGCCCAAAGTCCACGTGGCTGCCAAAATCCCGGTGCCCTGCTCAGGCCCAGAAGCAGCTGGGGGGTCCCAGGAGTGCAGTAACGGCACCCACAGGCTCTGCTCTGCACCTCCTGCAGCCGGTGCCTGAGAAATCAGCCCCATAAGGAAAAGAAATTTGGGTTGTGCCTGAGCAGCTTGAATCAGTGTGCATGGTGCGGGACGGGGCGGAGAATGGGGCTGTGCAGCCTCGCCACAGCATCCCAGCGGCGCGGTGTGAAACCATACCCCAGCACCAAAATCCCAGCCCTACAAACTGCTCCTGTATGGGGCACGTTGCAGCCACAAACCTGCAACCCTACCACTGCTCTGATCATCCCGGTGCTGCTTAAAGACAGTGCAGGAGCCCGGCGCACACAATAAATGCCCACGGGATAATTTATCGGTATTTGTGGCAGCGAAGGCTACTGGTCACATCCAGGAACGTTTCTGCGTGCTGTGCTGCATTATTAAAGCAGCATTTTATGACAAACATCTCCGCTGGTCTGAAAGAGAACTTGTCAAACCCTTGGCGTTAACAAGGAGCTGCTCCCCGGATTGATGAAAATCGAATGCTTCCCAGAAATAAACACCCAGCACTCGACTCGTTAGCCGGTGCGGTTAACGGAGCGAGGGTCCGTGCAGGATTTACAGCTTGGGATGCAGCTCGCTGAGCTCCAGGCCTGCTCCTGGCACAGGGAGAAGAAGAGGCAGCGGGATGAGCCCTGTCTGCAGTGCAGCGCCCCGGGGCCGGATCCTTCGGAGCCCGCCTGGCAGGCTGAGCCTCTGCCAGCAGGGCAAGCCGTGCCGCCACGCACCGTGTTTACGCTAAAAAACTGAAGGGCTTGTTTATAAAAACCCGGGCTCGGGCTGTTTATCCTCACCAGCGTGTGGGGATGGGAACAGTTTGCGTTCGGGGGAGGGCGGGCCAGCCGTCGGTACAGATAATTCGATTTGGTTTTTGGCAGGGGGCACGGAAGAAGGAGGGGGGGGTGCCTGGGAAAGCTGTCAGCCCCGGCAGGGGAGCGCGTCGCTGCCCGGCCGCTCACGCTGCGGGGCACGGGAGCTGCCGAGCCGCTGGTGGAGCCGGGGGGCTGCGTGGGGGTCCGGCCCCTCGGGTGGGATCCTGCTCCAGAAGCAGCGCCGGGCGAATCCTCGAAAGCGTCAGCGTTACCGGCCGGGTGATGTCCCGCTCGCCGTGGAAGATGTGAGCGCTGTGTGACGGCACGTCCCGCGGGGCTGCCAGGGTCTGTGTCCTCCTGCCGCCACGCCTGACTTCACCCGGCCCTGAGTCACCCCCGGCACCGCGTGGGGACGGTGGCTTCAACCCCAGGAACCCCCCGGTACCATGGGGGGAACGCCACCGCCGCGTCCTGCTCCATCGCGCGGGCGCGCTGCTCCGAAACGCAGCACGGATTTATTCCGGAATCAAAGCCCCGCACGGGATAACTGCGGTGAAACAGGCACGTTTCCTCCAGCATGGTTTCGGCACAATGCTGGCACTGCTACAGCCGGGCTGAACAGCTTGCCCGACCAGCACGGCACATGGTGATAAGTGCAGCTTCGGTATCAGTGCCCCGCTCCCGGCACAGGATTAGGGGCGTTAACCAAGAGACGCTCCCTGAAATACCCGAAAGAGCGACTGCCACAGCCCCCCCAGGAACCACATCCACACAAGGGGTAGCGCTGCGCAGCTTTCATTACACGATGATGCTAATTTATGCTTCTTACTGCACACTGAGTGTTGGATCAGATCATTTTTACCATGACTCAAACTTTTTTCCCTTCAATGAGAAACGCCACGCTTGGAAGCGATTACTTTTAGCACCGATTCCCTCCTCTCGGGGTTAAATGACATTTTTCCTCCCCGAATGCGGAGGATTATTTTAGAAAGGCTCCTCAGCTCAGCTCGGGAGCCGGAGCATTGTGCATAATGATGCCTCGGATGCGTGCGCCTTTCATTCATTCGCTCAAGGGGAGGCAGCGCCGGGAGCATGCGCCGCGCCTTGGACCGGGAGCCTGCTTGTTTTTATGACAAACTGGAAGCAGAATCATGTGAAGTCCCCGCTCTTGGCAGGAGAATTTGAGCAATAAGTAGCAGCTTTATGAGGAATATCCTTTGCCAGGGGACCATCAGCCAGGGAGCAATGGGATCCTTGTTTTTTAATGTACTTTTAATAAGGAGGCCACAATGATAATCCTGACACCAGAGCAGCTTCGTTTCTACTTGCCATTATCCCCGCTTTTCTCTCAAGCTCCCCGCAGCCTCCAGGAGCAAAGAAGACCACCAAGCTCTCCGTGAGAAAAGCAGCAGGACAACGACACAGGGCCACTCGTGAAGCGCTCTGTGTCGGACCCCAGCTGCTCCTCTCACCCCACAACGCGCACGGCTCCCCCCCCTGCACTAAATCCATGAATCCCACCTCTGGCGTTTAACCACAGCTGGGATTAGGTCCTCGCCGTCCAGCTCAGCAGACGGCCCCACAACTGGCTGAAGTGGCACGGTGAGGAGGGACCTGGCAGGGGACACGAGGCCGAGGTGCAGGGTGATTTTTCCTTCACGAGCAGCGATGTTCTGCTCGAGCTCTGCTCCACCAGCACTGCAGTCAGCTCACCTTGGGGCCCAGCAGTTGCCACCTCTTAACGACCAACAAATTTTGCCGTCCCTTAATTGCTAAAGCAGGCCTGCCTTTCGTTACGCCCGATGCAGGATGCACCAAGTCCCTGCTTCCTAAACGAGGCTCCCGGTGGCAGCCCACGACCTCTCCACCGCCCCCGTTGGACTGGACTCACAAGCAAGGGGAAGCATCCCAGGAAATTCTCCGGCCGGAGCTAATTTGGGTACTTGGAAAAGGCAAAATGCAAGCAGTACCTGCTGAGAGCAGGACCGGCGGGTCCGTGGCCACAGGGCTGGTGCAGAGCGGGGCGGCAGATTGCCTCTCTCCCTCCACACTTGTTCCTTGCTCAACTTAACGTCGGAGCCAGAATGAGCTGTGCTAAATGTCTCCACTGCTAACAAGAAACAAATGTGGCCTCATGTTCTAGTTGCTGTGATCTAACAAAACAGACCATGGTAAACACTATAAAAATGTACTGGAGGGAACCACCCTGTGTTTGCTGGGAGAGGGACTGGATAATCTAATAGGGTTTTATCCATCTCTAATGTCTCTGAAAAAAAGAAGGGAAAATTGGGCCCCGTCCATGACATTCGTCATGTGCGAACTATTCTGATGGCTTAATGCTGCAGAAATCAAATTGGAGCACGGCTACCTATCTGCCTCCCAATCAGCATCTCGACCCAAGTGCTGCTTTTTATGGCCATGCAGCACGAGGAGCTGCTGATGTCAGCGGTGGTACGGGACAGGCCAGTTTTTCCGTGCCTATCCCCACGTTTTCCAGAGATCCCCCGTGCCATCACCTCGCTCTCCTCACTCTGTGGATCATCGTTCACTTCACCAACCTGGGGGCTCACCAGGGGATCTCCCTCTGTCTGTGAGCATCTGCTGGGACAGGGCTCCTGCCCTCAGCGCTCATCTTGGCACCTCGGTCTCAGCAGCAACACTGCCAAGGTCACGTCTCGTTCCACATCTAGGCCATGTAACTGCAAGGGTTGATCCATCACCTACCCCCAGGCACCTCGTGTTATCTGAGGGACCTGCCTGGCCCTCAGCCGGCACGCCAAACGGGTTTTGGGTCTCCTCTAGCTTCAGCACCAAACCTGCCAGCCCCCGAGAGACCTCAGACACCCTCTGGCATTTCAGATGGCTTTGCAGACCCCTGCTCAGCGGCCAGAAGTCACCCAGGCCATTCCCCTCCCGTCCTGATACCAGTAGAAGAACCTCGGGCAGTCCCTGGCAGGCAGGAGCAGCCCTGCCCAGCACACAGCCCAGCACCGTCCCGCTGGCACGCCGACAGCAGAGGGGAGAGGGGAACTGCTCGGTTCTCAGACAGGACCAACATCTCCTCCGGGCAGGCTGCACAGGCCACCCCGGGTGACTCCTGACGCGTGGCCAGGTTTTCTGCATTCGCTCCAACCCCTTTTTTCAAGGGTTTGCTTTTTAAAGCTACCGTGACCTTGGCAT
The DNA here is from genome assembly GCF_964035555.1 of Netta rufina. Lineage (NCBI taxonomy): Eukaryota > Metazoa > Chordata > Aves > Anseriformes > Anatidae > Netta > Netta rufina. Next base: position 12,128,968 of record NC_140141.1, on the reverse strand, counting down.
GGGGACGGACAGACATCAACCGACAGAAAACAGCGTGTTCCGAAAAGCTCACACAGAGCAAAATCACGGCCCCGCCGCAGCCTGTAACCGCTCACGGGGCGGGGTGGGGATGCTCGGCCATAAAGTGCCACCGAGAAGCTGCAGCAGAGACAACGTTTCCATGCATTTTTTTGCTCCGGCTCTTACCTGGCTCTTCCCCCGCCGCCGGTAATTCCTTCTCACAAGGTTCTTGTAGTTCTCATTCTTCTTGGTCAGGTAGTAATACAGGACGCAGTCCGCCACCGTCTGCAAGGACACGGGGAGTCAGGGTGTGGAAGGACCTGGCCCCTCGGTGGCAGCGTTCAGACCCTGCAGCTCTCAGCCCCCCTGCCACCCCCGAGGCTCTGCAGCCACAGCAGGCTGCCCTCCGCGTCCCTACAGCAGCCCTTTTGGGGTGCTGGGGTGGGCTGTGCCCGCTGGAAGAAGGGGACGAAGCACATTGCCCCTGGTATAACATAAAATAAAAAAAAAAAAGGGGGAGCTTCCAAGTGACAAAGCGGGGCCCTTCCCACAAGCGTGCCGGCTCGGAGGTGGGGATGCAGAACAATGAGCACCCTGTGTGCGAAGCAGAGCGCGGGGCCACCCCGGGGCAGGGGGCAGGGCTGACCCCAGATGACTGTGGCAACTAAAAGCAGAACAAGGAGAGCTGCCTGTCACCCTCTGTTGTGGTTATGCCCCGCACAAGCTGCCACGCGGCTGTCAGCCAGCATTACTTCCAGCCACCGAGCTCGCTGGCTGGAGAGCACCCGGCTTCCTCGCCAAACACCCCGCACGCTCCCGAGCCCCAGATCCCACAGCCAGCTCCGGTCCTGGGGTGGGAAACCAGCAGCTACGGCTGGGACACGGCTCTGCTCCTGGGCAGCAGCACGGAGCTGGACATAAAGGACAAAATCCCTGTGCCAATTCCTTCCCTTACCGACGTGGGCACCTGAATTGTGCCTTGGCACGGGGGTCAGCGGGTGTGCAAACAGAAATAACCCCACAGACCCCACAGCTGCATGCACCCAGGCACGGGGTGCTGCCAAGTGCTCCCAGCCTGCCCCTGTAGGAGAGGTCCAGGCTGCACGGGGCTGCACTTTCCCCATCCCTATACAAAGAGTGGAACCATGTGCAACAACAGATTGTAACTTTTAAAGCGTTAATTGGATCTCTTTCTAATCTAGCCCTGATTACACACACACACACACACACACAAACAAAAACTTACAGTCATCTGTTCCAAGGGCTAAGATCACTATTTTTTTTTTTTTAATGCAATTTAAAAATCTATTAATTCATTACATTGAGCCATACTTTGCATCTCTCTCCAACGGGATAATGGATGTGTTCTGTATCATAATTACAGCCTGATTTACAAACGAGTACAAATAAAATTAGAAGACATTTTACAGCTTGGAACACAGACTGGATTGTGAGCATCATCCAAGTCCCACCACTTTCGGCTTTAACAAGTGAGAGAGGCTGAAAAGAGCCTGGTGTCTTACAGCATGAATGGCAACAGAAGGTTGCTGCTGCCGCACGGCTTGCTTGCTGCTTTGGACAGGGAAGTTGAGCTCCTACAAATGATCTCCCCAGCCTGATTCGTGCAGGATCAGAGAGCAATTGAAGCTGGAAAGGACCTCGCAGGCCACTGGGCCCAGCCCCCTGAAAGCAGAGGGCTCCCCCCAACCCAGCAGATGCTGGGAGGATGAAACATGGTGTGAGATGGGCAAAGGATGCGGGTGACCACAAGACCCGGGGCAGACAAGGGCTGCTTGCTCAGGAGAGCACCCGGCCCATCTGTGCTTCCAGGCTGGGTCTGTCCAGGCCTTGCCCGTATGGGCTGTCCCACAGCAGGTACCTGGCCTCGCTCAGAGCAGGAGCAGAGCCGTGCTCTTCCTTCAGATCTCTTTTCCAAACCTTTCTGCCCAATGAACAGCATGAAGGAGGTGTCACCCCACCCTCAGGATCCCTCCCTGGGGCGAGGAGGGGACCCCCAGGGCCCTGAGCCACCGCCACCGAGGGGCCAAGGATCTCTGCTGGCTGCTCCAGCACCAAAGGAGGTGTGAGTGAGAAGAGGCAGTGTGAAAAAAAGTTAAAGCCTTAATGAGAGGCTTACCTTCCTGTCCAGAAAGGAGGCGATAAGGCCGAAGTTCTTCGGGTGCTGCATGAACCTGCGGGAGCAGAGGGACAGGGTTAGTGTGAGCCCTGCCTGCTGTGTGGCCTTGCCCTGTGCGCCCGGAGCAGCGAGGCCAGCTCCTCGGGGGACCTGAGCGTTTAAGAAAATATTTGCCTGCTGCTCAGCTTCCCAGAAAGACAGAGATTTTAAATCTAGCCCAAGAGAGCCGTGGCTCCAACAGGCAGATGTTCAGTGCAGGTTGGGGGTGGCAGTGCCCGACAGCTGCCTGTCACCCCGCTCGGTCCCACGGCCACCCAGACCCGTCCCGAGGGCAGGGTGGGCGCAGAGCAGGATGGCAGAGGATGTGCTGCAGCTGGGATGAGAGGTGGGAAGATGTGGAGAGCAGCTTGGCTCCTCCAGCCCTGCAGGCAATCCCCCAGGCTGCTGGCTGAGGTCTCTCCTCCTCCCTTTGCTGCTCAGCCCCGATGCCAAAGCCACTGCCAGGGATCCAGGCTGGGTCCGAGGGCTTGGCCTGGCTGATTCCAGCCCAGCACGACACGGGAGGCATCACCCATGCTCCAGCACCCTTCCTGATGCAGGACCTCGTCCCTGCAGCAGCCAGCACAAGGCTTTTGTGGGTGACGATGAGGAGTGGGGGGGACGTGGGAGCGCGGAGGGCAGCCATGGGAGCGGGATTTGTCGCTGGGACTCCAGACTCCGTCCCACGTCCAGCTGCAGCCTTTCTTTCATCAAGTGTTTTGAAGGGCAGAACTTATCCAAATATAACACAGACACCCATGGGAGATCCCCCAAGCCATGTGACTAAGTAAGTATGTGGATGAAAAAGAAAAAAACAGAAATGCTAGGAAAAAAAAAAAAGAAAAAAGGACCCGGGCTGCTCAGACAGACTGGGATCACCCCACAGATCCTACGTGTCGTGCTGTGTTTGGCACAAACCAGGGGCTGAGCAAGGGATGAGGTTCTCATGGCCATGTTCACCATGACAATAACACAGATCAGAGGGCAACCCTGTGTTTTCTTGCCAGGTCAGGATGCTGCAACTCACAATGCCCAATACCATGGGGACACGGTGCTGGCTTGGGTTAAGGGGTCCCACAGCCACTGCTGCTGCTCTCCTGGAAAACCATGGTCTGCCTGGGATCAGGCCAGTGACGTGCTTACACAAAGACCTGAAATGCTGCCTGGCAGGAAATAAATCAGAACCTTCCCTATGGTTGTGGTTTTGATGGTTAAACTGGGTTCAGGGCTGGAGCTTGCAGGCCGTGCAATGCCTAGCTGCTTTCTCTGTGACCAGGGCTGCACAAAAGCCCACGCCAGGTTTTCAAGGGCTGAGGATGCTGCCTCTGAGCCACCACCACGGAGAGCACAACCCACGCTCACCTCAAAAACCCAGGCCAGCACCCAAGGTAGCTCAGCTCTCCGCGCACTGGGCTCAGGGGAAGGAGCTGGGGCAGCCCTCCTTGGGCCTTGCTTATGGCTCCCAAGTGCCCATCTCCACAAATGAGTTTTGTGAGAGCCCCAAAACCCTTCTGCATTCATGCCTTGAGCTCCGCATCACCCACAGCGATGACACAGAAACCACCGTGCACAGCAGGACGCAAGAGCTGGGTGTGGATCCTTCCAGCCCCATTAGCCAGGCATGGCCCCTCCATTAAAGAGCGAGTAATTAGCCTTTGCGTCATTTGCGTGCAAGCCTCGCTGTTTGGAGTGTCACATTTTAAGGGTAATTAGCAATGAGGGCTCTCCTCTACAATAGGCTTGGAGCTGTTTTGCTTGTTTTGTTCAGTTTTGGTCCGTCCCGACAATGACTTATTCTGGCTGCAAGCAGGGGCTGTCGCGGGCAGGGGAAGGGAAGGGAAGGAGACTTTCTGGCACGGAGTGGCTTTCGGTGTCAGCGCTCCCCCCTCGGTCACCTGGGTGGCTTCCTGGGCTCTTGCTGGGTGCCGTGGATCATCTAAATTACACACCGGATGGCCACCAGCACCTCGTGATCAGAGCTGTGCCCAAACACGCAGCCCGCCCGCCACACCTAACGCACTGCAACCTCCCGGGGAAGCGCCTGCTCCGTGTGTCCAGCAGAGCTCATCCTGCTGCAGGCTCAACTCCAGCTCGGTTTTTAAGGACACCTATAGCACACTGGGGGCACCCAGTACACCCCAGTGCATTGTGCAACTGGTGTGAGGTGAGGGGGAGGCTGGATGTGGGGCTGAGCTGGGACCCGCGCTCGGCTGGCAGCGCCACGATACCCTGGGATCAGAAATCCCCAAAGCAATCCCAGTCGTTAGAGCCAAGCTGTTCTCAAGCACTGCTTGCAAACAGGAGCAAACAATGCAGAGAGAGTTTGCTGCACTCTCTGGTGTGGGAATGCAGCCATGGAAACAGCAGCTGGTGGCAAATCCTACAGGCAGCGGGACGGTGCTGAGGGAAAGCACCGGATGGAGGCTGAAACCTGAGTGGGCTGCGTGGCTTTGTTTGATGTTGGCAGCCCCGAGAATCCCCCTGGACGTGCAGGTAATCCAAAAATACCACACTGCACGCAGCTCTGAGTTTTTCTGGCTCTGAACTTGAACTGGCTGATACAACAGGGGGAGTGGAAACACAAAAACTTTGAGCCTTCTCCCTGCTGGGAGCAGCAGCTTCCCAGATCTCTACAGGGAGCAGGCAGAGCGAAATCACAGGGGCACGAACACACCAAATGGATGCAAAGGCCTGGTGGGCAGGTTTGTGTCCACCTGCATCACCCTACCCCGGGTCCAAAGCGAACAGAGCGACAGAGGCTGCACCACAGCACGAGCTTCTGTCTTCACACCGGGTCCCCGGGTGCGAGATGAATCCTCTGGGAACTCACCCAGGGCACTGGGGCTGCTCTCTGCAACCACCACGCGCTGCCTCAGCAGCCTGGGGCCACGGCCAAAGGCAGGGCACGGGTCACATCCTGCAGCTCCCGAGGGCTACACGGAGATGTCTGCGGGCTGCACTCACTTTTCGCGGAAGGTCTCCTTCTCCTGCTCGCTCCACATGTTCATCACCTGCCGGTCCTTGTAGACCTTCATGGGGTCGTCCATCAGGCCGTTCATGTTGATGAATTTCATGCGCTGCTGGTCAGCGTCGTAGAGCATGGGCGGGATGACGGCGAGCTGGCGCATCTGCTTCTCCAGGTTCTGGGGGGAAAAGCAGAGAGAACAGCTGGTCAGCACCACGGGCCCGCGGGGACCGCAGGGGACAGATGTTCGAGAGGGAAGGACAGGAGGAGGAACGGGAGAACTGAAAAGCAAGCGCTAGGCAGCTTTAGTGCTGGAGTAATTGTAAATTAAACGCTGAAAGAGGCTATTGCCATCAGCCAGGAAGCAATTAATCTTTCTTTTTTGGAATAAAAGGCTTTAAAGACGCGGGGTGGAAATGCCTGACTTAAGGAAAACAGCTCCTATCCGCAACGAGAGACGAGTCAAAGCAGCAGAGGCGCAGGGAGCAGACATCACACCCACGGCCACGTGGAGGTTCAGTCCCCTCTGAGCCGCCCGGTCAGCGGGTCAGCCCTGCAAAGCCTTCTGAAGGGTGCGCAGAGGGAGGAGACCTTTTTCTGACCCCCAGGAAACCCCCCAGGATGCCTCCCAGCACAGTCTCTGCCTTTCCTCCCTCCGTTCAACCTGAAGTGTCTCTGAGCCACCCCAGACCCCCAAAGCTCCGTTTCCACGTGCTCCGGGTTGCCCCCGGGGGTCAGGTTCCCATCGCTGACAGCATCGATCCCCCGTGAGCTCCCACCCCTCTCCTGCCAGCTGTGCAGCTGCTCTCCCACCACCCGGCCACCTCCTCCTGCCACATGAGCAGATCGGATGTCGCTGTGACGGGGCTGCGATTCCTTTCTTTCCTGCTAGCAGCACACCCCGGCACACAACCTGACACCCGTGGCTCCATCCAGCTCCAGCACTAAGCCCGGAGCCCAGGCTGCACGCCAGCACGGACTGGGCACACTGGTTTCCTCAGCTATGTCCAACATGGTGGCCAAATGACGTCTCACTTGTGCTGTCCCCTACCTGAACGCTGGCTCTGCCCCTCCAGGTCTTTTGGCACAAATCCCCAATGTGGGGACGAAGAGAAACCCTCATCACCCTCTTCTTTTTGCTCTCAGCACCGTAACCCCGAGTCCCCCCTGCCACCCGGGATGGCAGTGGTGACATAAATCCCAGCCGTTGACCCGGGAAGGCCAGGTCCCAAATGTGTTATTTTAATTCACAGCGAGATGTTGGTTCCCTGCAGAACACTGCCCAACCCTCCCTGCAAGCTGCCAAACTCAGCCCTCTGCTTGCCTGCTGGGACCAAGCACCCAACTGCAGGACACGGAGGTGCAGGACAGACCCCACTCAACCACCTCCTCCTGAAACGCTGCCCTCAGCGTGGACACAGACACTTCTGCTCGTTTTGTCACGCTCCTCACCCTCACTGGGACTCCTTCCCTTTAGCCATGGGCAGCTCGGGATGCGCTGGGGGTGCAGGCTCATCACACAGCTCACGGCGGGCAGCCCACCCGTGGTCCTCTGCGGGATGTGCGGGGGCACAGAGCTGGCCCCTGCCCCCTGCATCCTTCAGTCTCATGATGGAAGCTCTTCAAACCTCCTCTGAGCAAAGCAAAGGGAAGCCTCCGGGCTTAGCCGAAGGTCAGAGAGGAATTTAGCAGCACGTGCTGTGCATGAGGCCAAAGGCAGCCACTCAACGCTCCCCCTGGCCACCTCCACTGCAGCGTGACACCTCCCCCTGCTCCTCAGCCCCACGCCTTCCCTGGGGTTGCCTGAACTTGCTACCAGCAAGCTGCCTGCAGCCTGGCGCCGTGCACAGGCAGCAAACATCTCAGCTAGTGCCGGGCAATGGCTGCTCTCCCCTCCCGAGCGCGAAGCCATTCACTGCAGCTGGCCTCTGTGCCAAGTGAGTGGAACCCTTGTGAAACCAGATCCAAAACGAAGCCAAGGTCACGGGGATGTTTCAAGATGAATGGAGCACTCCCAGAAGATGTGGGCCAACTGGCTCACGTACAAACCATTCATTCCATAGGATTCCCCTGTGTCAGGCTGCACAGCCCATTCAGAACACAAGGAAACAGAAAATCCCCTCTGCCCCTCAGCCAGGGCACTGGCTCCCTTCCCTTCCTACCTCCACCTGCAGTTGGAAGCAAGAGCAGTGAGGTGTTTGTGGGGTGCTCAGGGTCTGATGTCCCTAAGGGGCAGTCACACACCACTAACTCCTACCTACTGGCCACCAGCTAGTAGGGAAGCCTGCCCACCTTGGAGCTGGTGGGATTTGGCATCTGATTTCACCGTGGGGCCTGGTGCTACTCCTCCTGGCCTTCCTGGACAAGAGCAGAGCGGGAGGTAAAGAGGAGGAGAAGGGAAGAGCCTCACCTCTTGTTCCGAGAGCCCATCAATGATTTCTGACACCTCGTGTTCGCTGCGCGCAGCCGACATGGAGAGCCCTCCGCTGCCCCTCTGTCCTACCCTGCTGGGAGAGGGCAAGGAACATTCAGAAACTGGTGCTCTGCTCGGTGCCGTGCTCCACACCAAACACCCCCCGTGCCCCTGGTTCCTCACCTGTGCCATCAGCCACCTCCTGCATGGCTACCACGGGACATTTCACACCCAACCAGGCCCTCCCACCGTATTTTCTCGTGCCCACTTCATCGCCCCACAGCACAGCACAAAGGTGCCAGTGCCAGGACTGAGCAACCAGCACTGTGCTGCCGTGTCTGGTTTGCAAATGCTGCAGGAAATCAAGGTCAGCCAGCAGCATCTACTTCCCATCCTGGATCGCCCGACGTAACAACCACGTGTCCCAAACAATTCAAACTTTTCTCATTAAGCAGGTACAAATTTAAAACAATTGTCAGTACCATTTGTCCCCTTCTCTTTGAGATAAAATAAAGCCACGAATTAGGAACTCTTCACGCATCCAGCTGCTTGCGGGGCACAAGGCAGTGATGGACACAAGCAGCTGGATTCTGCACAGCAGGTGTCCCTGGGCTGGAGTGGGAAGGACGGGGAGTTTTCAGCAAGAAGGGTGGGGATCACAAAACTGCAGCTCCTGGCAGGAAACAACGTGACCTCAGCTGTGCTTTCAGTGAGGAGGAGAAAATGGAGAGGGGGGACAGCAGAGACAGGGACACCCCTTTCAGGGAGACGCTGCTCCTTTCATAGCATCTGCAGTCGTTCCTATAACCTCTGCAGATGTTTCTTCCTCCTGCCCACGCTCCCATCAAAGCACGAGCGTGTTTCAAATCCCTGACATGACCAAATCCATCTGCAAGCCTCGTACATCGTCATTTGGGCTTAGCAATGAGGAACTAATTAGTGCCATCCCAGTCAGGTGGCCAGAAAAGGGAGCTGCCTCTGTGCTCTGCTGCAGCCAGCCGGGAAATCAGCAGCCAGGGGAGCGGGCAGCCACATTCCTGACATTTTTCCTCCTGCTGGAGCTGCGTGGAGCCGCCCTGGGGAAAAAGCAGCGAGTGACTTGTCTGCTGGCTCCTGCACTTGGTGCATCCTGGAGATATGGGAGCAGAAGGGGAGAAATGGGACTGACAGCCATCCCAGCCCGTCCTCCCGCCGACAAACAAAAGAGAAAGGCTGTCCGATACCGGCCCAGCCCCTTCCTACCGCTTCTCCTCTAACCTCTGCATGCGCTCTTGCAGTTCCCGCTGCTTCCGGATCTCTGGGAATTGCTTCTCATAGTATTCCCGCACTTTGCTCTCCTTGGCACGGCGCCGCGGGTTATTTTCGATGCGCTCCACTTTCTTTTCCCAGGCCTCCATCAGCTGGTCATAGCGCTGGCAAAACTTCTGTTCCTGGAAGGGCAGAGCGAGAGGGAGGTCAGGAGATGTGCCTGGAGAGGGCAGCTCCTCAAAGCCCTTCCCTCGATGGCTGAGCGTGAGTCACAGTGCCGGGAGAACCGCGGGTTAGCAGGACACGGACACGCTCCGGGGGCAGATGGGCAGCACAGCCCATCGGGTGCCCTCAGGCTTTTCCCTCCCAAGCCCAAGATTTTTGGTAAAAACAAAAGCGTGACTTCGCTCACCCACCACCCCTTCTGCTGAGCATCCTCCGACACCCTGAGTGCTTGATTCAGCAGCCAGAGCCCCAGGGAAACTCCTCTGCAGCTCCACTACGGGCTGCTCCCGAGTCCACGGAGCTGAGCTCCACACATCTCAGCAGATGGACGAGGAGCTCGAGCACAGCACAGCTTGCTGTTCCCAACGCACTGGGCGCAGGCACACTGAGGGCTGTGCTCCCAGAGGCACTGTGCTCAGACTCATCCTCACCGGCTGGAGGTTTGGGAAGAAAAAGCTTTTAAATGTGCACGGAACCCTCCTGCTGCAGTCAGTGAGACAAGGCGATTTCACGGCACTAAGGATTAGCTCTCAGATGCTAATGTGTGGTTTAATATTATTACTAGCAACGTCGTTGGGATGCGGCACGTGCCCGGCATGGCCCCGTCCTTATTACTATCATCAGAGCTCACACGATGCCTTCTGCATTATCACCGCTTCCAAACACTTACAGCAAAACGCTCTGGGTGGGTTGGAGACCTCTGATGCCAGATAAAAACCACCAAGGTACTGCGGTGCGGGGGCAAGGCGGTGGTGAGAAACAGACCCCAAAGATCTGGGCTTCCTGGCAAGGACGTGTGTCCAGGCTGCAAGCAGGGTGTGCGCACACCGCACGCCCGCAGCACCGCGGCTCCGAAGGCACCCGCCTCGACTTCCCCGACGTCAGGCAGTGACAGAGCTGTCATTTAGGAGACGCCACCTCCTCCCCTGGCCACAGCTCGCCGTGCCGGGGAGAGGTTTTGCAGTGGCAGCACGGACGGGCAACCCCTGCCACCCACGCACAGCAGCGCTGGCACTCAGCGGCACGGCGCGGTGGCAGCCAGCCCTCGGCCGCGGTGCCCTCGGTTCCTGCACCCCACACGCCAACCACGCTCCTCCCCAGGGGTTTTTGGGGGGCAGCCAGGTACCCAGAGCTTTAAAATCCTGTTTGCAGCACGAACTGAGCCTTCCTGCACCGCCAGCCGAGGTGGCCTCGAGCTGCTCTGCCTTGCTCTGTCCGGCCTGAGTGCCCGAGGTGCCTGCAGTGCCGTGCCCCCGCCCCGTGCCACGAGGGACGCTCACATGAAAGCAGCTGGGCAACCAGAGGGGATTTTAAGGTTTCGTTCTGAGCGAAGCAAGTGCCTTGCAGGCCCCAAATCAGGAAGCGAAAGCAGATGGCGCTTTGCAAAATAATCAATGGCAAACCCCAGGTTGCCTCCCTCCCCCTGCACTACTGAGCTGAGTCCGCGGGCTGGTTTCAGGAGCTGCCGGCGCGTTAGTCACCGCGGCAGCACCGGGGCGAATCGAGATTTCAAAGAAATAAAACTCATCTCTCGCCGCCACCATCCTACGGCTGGAGGGAAGTCCGGTGCCACAGGACTTCCCAGATGCACCCTGCTCTCGTCTCACTCTCTTAGCAACCAGAAAAAAAAAAAAAAAAAAAAAAAAAGAACAAGAAAAAAAAAAAAGCAGGGTGAGGTAAAACCCACCAAAAGGATGGAAACGCCCAGTTTCAGCCCAGGAGGCAGCTGGGTGACCCCGAGCCAAGTGGATTTGTTGTGCCACGGCCCCAGGCACCAGCAGCAACAACTGGTGCTGCTCCCATCCTGGCTCATGGGCTCAGCCCAAGCATCCTGGGCCTGGCTGTGGCCCAAGCAGACCCATCCCGTGATCCTACAGCCTCCTGGGGGCAGTTCTCAGGGCACTCAGGACATTCAAAGCACCTCCAAACCCTGGGGTGATGCACACTGACCCTCTCCCCCCAGATAAATTAATTCCCGCAGCACAGGGGAATCGCAGCTGCTGCGTTTTCACCCTTCCCGAAGCGATGCCGTCTCGGCCCGATGACAAACGAGAGCTCCCATCCTGCCAGCACTGCTGCAGCCTCTCGCTTTCGGAGCATCGCGTTTGGGAAGAGGATAAAAATACCCCGCAGGGTTTACCGAGCTGGGGCGCCGGGAGGCAGCTGGTGGCCGGGAGCCAGCCTTGCTCCGGCCCCACAGAACCTGGGGACGCCGAGTTCACCCAGGACAAGGGCTCGGGGAGGGTTTATTTTAGCTTCCTTGATGCAATTTGTTATTCAGAGGCCCCTTACAGCACTCTGTCCCCAGGTTTTCACAGCTCTAGCACCAGGAGAGGCTCCTGGGTCAGGCACTTCAGGAGCAGGAGCACCTAACCCTTCTCCAAGCATCCTCCGAGCCAGCGTGTCCACTCCCCCAAAAAAAAACGCCTGCGCCGGCTCCTGGCCTCGGTGCTCCCTCTCCTCTCCTTCCCGGCTCATCCTCCCACCAGCCTCTCCATCCCACGAGCGGTGGCGAGCCAAATGGGACCTGCCACGCTGAGCTAAAAGCGGGTGAGTAGTAACGCTGCCGTAGCAGCTGAAGGCAGGCTGCAGGCTGCGCCAAGCCCTCCCGCAGCCCACGCGCCCGCAGCTCCTCGGTGGGGAGGAGAAGAGCGAGGGTGGCAGGAGGAGCTGCTCCAATCCTGCACCAGCCCCACCGTTCGGCTTCCCCGCTTGATGGAGATAAACCTTCTGCGGCCAGAAGGGCTCCCTTTGCCCTGCTCTCTCTGCAGCATCACCTCTTTGGTAGGAAATAAAAAGCTTTTGCTGCGCCGACCCTGGTGGAGCAGGAGGAATCCCTGCGGGCTCCTCCAAGGGGGCTCTCGTGGCCGAACCCAAAGGTGTGCTCAGCCCCTGCTCCAGCTGGCCCCGGGCAGTGGCAAGGCAGCAGCAAGGGCAAGAGCCAGCAAGGAAGGCTGGCACGTCGATGGGCTTTGCTAAAAATAGGGCCCGCTACAAAATAGGCAGAAAAATAGCTAAGCACACCCGTTCTGCAAACAGCATCAGCAAATGTGTGCGCTCTGCAAATTCAGCAACCTTCTGTTGCCTGTTTTGTAGAATAGGCAAAACGCTTCCCTAAACTGAAAAATCCCCTTTCAAGGACACTGAATAAACCGGCTGGCAGAAATTCACCTATTTTGCATGACAGGCGACTTGACTGCAGGCCGTATTTCAGGAACCGTGCTCCTGCAGCCTAACTAAACCTTTCCCCCCAGCTCCTTGATATTCACAACAGCCTCAGTCCAGCTTCAGCACAGCTCCCGTTTGGTTCCCTTCTGGTTGCAGTAAAGGACAGCCAGCTCTGCCCCGAGGAAGGGGACACCGACCCCCTGCCCACCACTGCAGAAGCCGTCAGCTGTGGCAGGAGAGGTCCCGGAGCGGTGCTGGAGAAACCAGCACCAAAGGAAATCCTCCAACCCGCAGCATTTGCACCTCCAGACCCTGATGCTGATACCTGAGTCCGACCCAGTACATACACACATCGGGAAGCGGTGCTGGCACCTTGCAGGTGAACCCAAAGCTCTGCGTGGCGAGCTGAATCACTCTCCGTGCTCGGAAACAGCGAGACACCACAAAATCCACCCCGCGCTTCCCAGTTAGGGTTGTTGGTTGCTTCTGGCATTTCCCCTCCTTCGTGCAGCACAACCAGCCAGCTGCTTTCGGCTTCCAGCTCCCGCTGGCAGCAGGCAACCGGCAGCACCGAAAGCAGCAATTCTGTAAATCCCACTTGAACTTTCTCCTCTCATCGCTAGGGTCCTGGAACAGCGCTCTGAAGTCTCCTACCAACACCCACCTTCCCCCTGACACAACCAAAAACCCCCTCCTGGAAGGATGCTGGAAGCGATCTTGCAGGCAAGGCTGTCCAGAAATGACCTGCCCAGGGCCCGGTTTTGTTCTGAACCACAAATTCCTAGAACATCGCTCGGTGACCAGAGGCAGCTCAGCCTCCTGAGCGTTTATCAGAAGCGGAGCCAGCTTCTTTCACCAATCTCTCAGGGTTCAACTACTCACAAAACAGACATTTACCCTAGGAAAAGTCACTCTGAGATCGCTGCGCTCCCCCGTGATGGAGCCAACCCCGTGTGCGTGCTCCGCGCGGGGTGCTCGTGGAGGGAGGTGCTGCACGCAGCAGGGCCGGGGACCTCTCCTTTACATCCGAGTTGCTGTTAGCATCAGAGATGCCACGGCAAGGAAAAAGACAAAGCAGCAGACAAAGTGCTCAGCGGGTCTCTGCTGGAAAAATCCCTTTCCTTTCTGACATACTGAATTACGCTGCTTTATACTCAGAAAGCAGGGTACGCAGGAATCACTTACCCACTGCTTGCGAGCATGATTTCTCCTCTTAAAGTACAAAATTAACTTTTTCCGCATTGCCTGGTTTCTGCAAGAGAAAAAAAAAAAAAGATGAGATCTGGTTAATGAGTGGGCTAAAATTCGACGCCTGGCATTCCCAGCTCACCCAGGAGGTCACAAAGCCGCTTCCACCTTAGCTTCGAGCCAAACCAACGTCAGAGCAGCGAGCGCGGTTATCTGGGGACCTTGCGCCAGCTTTATGGAAAGATCAACAAACTCTCGAACACGAGGAGCACCGACCACGTCTGCTGGCGAAACCAGGACCAAGGTTGAGAGCTAAGCTCATAAAATCCCAATTCTGCTACCAGTTACCGTGCGCTCAGCACGGATCAGAGTCCCACCAGCACCAGGTGGCCGTCGCACGCCACCCAGGGCAGGGGCACGAAGGCTGGGACGTGAGGGCGATGCCTTCTCCCTGCCTCGACCTCAGGAAAACAACTTTTCCCTCCTGCTTCCTCCTGTGCACGAGCTTACAAAGGCTAACGGGGCATCGGCGAAGCAACACAGACACACACACACACCCCAGGGTTATTCACCCCGGGCACCGCCGTGCTGATAGGGAGGCCGGGTTGCAGCAGTGCTGGCAGCTCGTATCTCCTGACCTCTTGCTTTCTTGGAGCCGTGCCTAACAAAGCTGCAAACAAACCAGCCAGGAAAGTCCGGCCACTTGCAGAAGTGTGACCTCAAGAGAGAAACCAGCCGCTACGACCACAACCGAGCCGGCGTCTGCCCAGACACCTCCTCGGTTTCTTCTTCTTTCTGCTTTTTCAAGTTAGCACGAAACGCTCTTGCAGAAGAGAAACACCCACCGAAGCAGCGAGGTGCTGGAGAAGCTGCAGGAGCTCCGAGAGGCTGCACGAAACCGAGAGCTGAGCTGGTGCAGTTGTTCCTGTTACAGTCACAGCAATAAAATCTCTAGGTTAAAGGTAGGGAGCGGGGACAAAGGAGTTTCCTGAAGTCTTTCCTCCGGATTAGAGGCAGAGCTGCAGCGTGTAATTACTGGCCAGGAGCTTAGCAGCATCACGCAGGCACGTTCTGCGGGATTTAGCACAACGAAAACACACCCTCACCGACCCCTCAGTTCCCTCCCTGGCCGGGAACAAAAAGCACCCTCCTCTCCCCCTACATCCCTAAACACAGCCTCCACGATCTGTTGAGCAAGGGCTTGGACAGCAAACCTCGTCCTCCCATTCCATTTCAGAAATCAAAGGGGCATTGATCATCGGGGGGGGGAAAGCTAATAAACCCTCAGACGGGCACGCTCTGCCTCTGCTCTTTTTCGCCGGTACGCTTACAAAGGACCCACTGTTGCTCCAGGCTGCACTGCAAAGATCAGAGGCCACCTCATTAGGCATATTAACAAATATCACTGCCAAGGGCTGCTTCTCCCTGCTGGATCACACAATGCCACTGTCTTTTGTCTCTGTCTGGGCGGCACCATCCTCCGAGGAGCCGCAGAGCGGCTTGGCAGGCGAGGGGCTGAGCGAAACCTCACTGCTGAGCTCTGGGAGAACGGCAATCGCTTGCCCTAAACACTTAGGGAAACTGAGGCACCCGCAGGCTCTCCTCCCCTGGCTCCTCGCGTGCTCCCGTGTCCTGTTGTGCCCGGCGAGATTTCTCCTCTGCCTCCAGCGCTGCGCGGTGCCGCAGCGGGCAGCCGGCCCTTCTGCAGGGACCCGGCTGATGGATTTCGTTCCAAGGCTTTGGTTCTGCGTGAGAAAGCTCCAACAGGAGACCGTGCCCAAAAGACACATTCCCATTGTTTGCTTGTTTATTCCAGCTCCGATGGAAACTCTGCTGGAGCGATGCTCCTGGCGGTAACTTGGGCACAGCCCTGGGCTGACTCCTGAGATGTGCCTCCCTCCTGGGCTCCTGTCAACTCTGGGTACTAAAACAGCCTGAAGCATGAAAAAATTGACAACCAAAAGGCAAACTAAAAGCTGCTTGGCTTGTAACGCTCTTTTACCTGTTTTTGTGACTATTACATCAACCCCACCACTTTTAAAGCCCTTGGTGCTCAGCACAGAGCCCAGCACTGCTCCCCGCGGTGCGCAGCCCCATGCTGCACGTCATGCCCACACACAACAGAACAAACCCACCCAGCAGCAAACTGCTCGCCCCTTTCCTCCTCACCCCACCAGCACAAGCAAAGCACAGCAATGGGTTGTAGGGGAAGGATTTGGCCCTGGAAGGGCCAGCACAGCCAAATCAATTCCTGCCCTTCACGTGCCAGCCCAGGCGATGCCCAGGAGCGGTGTGGGACTTTGACACCGCTGCTGGATCCGCCGCAGGAGCCTGCAGCAGGCAGGAGAGTAAGGGAAGAAAATCAGGAGCTCGTACACAGCTGATGCATTGCCTTGAGTTTTGCATCATGGCTGACCTTGGGAGCGCTAATAGAGGCAAAGATTTAATGGCTCTGCAGCTGTAAAAATGGGGAATGCCTTGAACGCCCGTGGATGTTTACCCCTGCCAAGGCTGAAACAATCAAGGAGTGATTAAAAACAACAACCACCCCCTGCTAAGTACCCGAAATGTTTTTGCCACTTTATCTTTTTTTTTTTTTTTTTTTGCATAAGGTCAACCTCTTAAAGGTTAATAAAATCTCGGTAAATATAAATAGGCTTCACAGTTTATCTTGCTACATGTGCTGCTGTTACTTAGAAACCATTTGCAGGGAGGTTAATTCAGGCCACACGTCTCCGAAGCACACGCTGTGCTCCCTGGGCGAATCAAACGGGGAAAGAAAATTCCTGCAGCACAGCCAGGGAAGGTAAAGGCTGTCTGCTGATAGCCCTGCACAGACACAACCAGCGTGGAGCAGCCTGTCGGAAAGGTCGCTCTTGCAGCGTGCCAACCTTCCTTCATCATCCTCAGCGGATGCCTGAATCCTTCCAAATCCCCGCCTGAGGCTTGCCAGTGTGGAAGAAAAGCATCGCATCTGGAGACCTGGCTGGCTTGGAGAAACCACGCAGTCCGCAGGCAGAGGGAAGGGAGGCTCCTTAGATAAAGCAACAGTGACTCTTGTGGGCAGTTTCAAGTACTGCTGTGCTGCACAAGACACCCACGTCACACACGCCAGGGCAGGCTGAAGCGCTCGGTCCCTGTCCCGTGTGCAGCTGCTGCGGCAGAAGGAGCCAGGCTGGGACGGACACAGCCCGCTGGCAAGCTGGGTTTTGGGGCTGCCAGGTGGCACATCCACGTCTTTGTACGTGACAGCCCTCGATGCAGCTCCCTTCTGTGAACTTGTCTCACAAACATCGGTGTTTCTGCTCTCCCTGCTAGCCCGGAGCTGCTGCTGGTGCTCTCGGAGTGCTCTCCCAGCTCCCCAAGGATCTTGGTCCCCACTGCTGGTGAGCTCAACCAGCGATAAATCCCCTTCCATCCCTGCCGGGAACAGAAAGCCCAGCCTGCCATGGAGGCTGTGGGTGATTTGGGATATTTCACACCGGGGCCCGTTTGTTTCCATGCCCAGGGTGGCAGCAGCTCTGGAGGCAAACCGCCCAATTCGGAGGCTGAGTGCAAGCTGGATGAGCCCAGCAAGAACCCTGGTCCCACCAGTCCCCAGCACCTCCCCACGAGCAGCAGGGCCTGAAGGAACCAGAGGCTCAACCAGTTAAACCAAACTGGGAGCGTGCTGCTCGAGCGTCACCCGCCACCGGTGCAGGAAGCGAGATTCGGGTATCTGTAATTTGGGGTGTGCCTCAAGGACTGCACGTCCTTACGTAACTCTTCCTCGTCCCATGGCCCCGCTGACCTCGCTGGTGGGTCCCACACCTCAGCAGGGTTCTCAGAGCTGACCTCCAGCCCACCAAGTGCCCAACAAAAAGCCCATCTCCTCTCCCCCCCTAAGCAAAGCCGGGAGCCCCGTGGAAGCCGCCGCTTCCACCTTAACGGCCTTGGCGCGAGGTTGCTTTTGTTTTTTTGGCTTTCACAATGGGGCCAGTCAAGGAGAGAAACTGTAACTCTGACTTCTGAGTCACTTGGCTCGGGTCCTCATGAATTACTTGGCTGCGAGCCTTCTGGGGGTTGCAGCCTCGTAAGGATGTGCGCAGCCACATGCACGTCGGTGCCGGCGGAGGTGCGCGCGGGCGCTGCCGAGGCGCCGGGGTGAGACTGCCGAGGACACAAAGGGCCCACGAACTGCAGCACACCTGCCCAGGAGACCTTGGGCCAGGGCGAGAGGAGATGAAAGGAAGTCTGCTATTTGATCAGAACTAATCACGGGTATTTAATTACCCAGGGACGTCTTTCATCAGCCAGCCAGTGCAAACAGAGTCGGGATCAAGCCTGCAAAGAGCGATGGGAAGGAGGCCGCCAGCAGCTGGCAAACCCATTGTACGGCGAGATTTATCGTGCGGGGCCGGAAACGGAGAAGCCTCCTGGCAACTCGACCCAAACAAAGCATTGCCAGCGAGACTGCAGATCTTAAATCACGGGACCCGCAGAGCACAGCAAGAACGCTCCAAGGTTAACCCAGACAAGGGAGCAGCGCGGGCACACGTAGAGATGTCGAGATGTCTGTGTCCCTGGGGGCAACGCTGGGAGCGGGGTGCCAAGCCCTAATGGTGGCAGCAGGGTGCTGAGCCCTGCCGAGAGGGCAGGGAGCAGGATGTCCCTTCCACGGGTGGCTGCGCTCAGTCGTTCCCTCGCTCTGAAATGGCCGGGGCGCAGCGATGCAGTGTCACCTGTTAGCCCACAGGCAGGTCACGTTCCTGGAAAACGAACTGTTCAGAGCTTTCTTGCAACATTCAGGAGCTCTTTCTGGGGAAGAAAAGCGAAGCAGATCTTCAGTTAATTCGCCTTGGAACATTTCGATGGGCTAAACCAAGAGCACCCTCATGCCGCTGAGAAGGCAGTGGCAGAGGTACGCAGCCGGTCATGCAGCCAGCAAGCTGCAGCTGTGCCTAGAAACTAGTCAGAGAAAGAAGCCATCCAGAGGTCTGCCAGATTCCTAAATCACGTCCTGCAGGCCCACGATGCGTTCGGCTTTGAAGGCCCAAAGTCATCACCGTAATTCAACCACGTGTGAAAAAGTTGGCACTGGTGATTCACCTGGCAGCTCCGAGGGCAGTGAGATCGCTGCGCTCCGAGGAGGGGGCGCCTTGGTGACACAGCCTGGCAGGTCCCTGCGGTTCCACCCCCTCGTGAAGATGCTCCCAGCGAGATGCCCAAACGCCTCCCTTGGGCAGCGGGTACAGCCACGGCCATGGCTTTGAACATCAGGTTGGAAATTCATGCCCTGCCTCTTTAGTGCCTAGGAGCTTAGGACCCACAGGAGACAAACCCAAGCGAGTGCAGAAGCACTTCTGGACATGGGTTGGACACATTTGATGCCTTTGCCTCCCTTTGAAGCCCAAGCATTTCAGGATAGTCCATGCAAGAGAACCATGGACTGGCAAGAGCAACAAGCAGAAGGCTGCAGGGTGGCTCCGTCCTTTAGAAATTCATCACAAGGAAATGCTTCTGCCCTGGTACGTGCAAATAGAGAATAAAAGAGATGAGAAACCTTGAATGGGATGAGCGGGGAGCTGCTAGGTGAATTTCTAATGAGGAAAATGTCTACAAGCTCTAATAAAAAGAGCTGAAAGAGAATGCATTAGTAATTGCAGGGTTTGGAAGAGCATTTGTGTTACATGTCAGGCTTTTACTATGAATTTAGAGGCAATCCATTGCTACTAAACCCCCTAAACAGGCAGTAATGAAAAGATGACTTATATTTGCCAGAGTGACAAGTGATTTGGAAAGCTGTAGTTAGCAGCAGATTTTCAGAAGAAAGCTGTTCTGCTTTGGGGAAAAAGGGGGAGAGGCAGCTCAAAAAGAAAAAGGTATTCAGAAGCCCCTAAACCTCTCCGAACATCCAGATGAAAGATTTCCGTTCCGCACATTTCCCCCCAAGAAAAGCCATCAGCTGCAGACAGCAACACAAACGGGCTAACAGTACACACAGCTGGGCTGCTGCTGCATCTTGACATGCAAGAAAATCAGAAGCACACAAAGCTCTTGATCAGTTTTGTGCTAAATGTAAACTCAGACACCTCTGCGGGCATCTCGTGGGAACGCTGCCTGCTTTCAGCCCAGGATTTCTGAACTGCAGCACAGCAGCAAGGAGAAGCCCTTGCAAAGAGGGCTTAAAGCTAACTCTGTAAGCAGCACCTTGCACGTGCTTACCCTGGGCTTTTCAGTTTTCCTCTGGGGTGCTTTTTCCGGGCTCAGAAGCTCACGTTTTGCTTTCCAACACAAATCCCACAGCCTGCGACTTCAACATGACTGCCTCGAGAAGGGGGAGGAGAGTCCTACCGGGCTGCTCTTCACGGCTGACCGAGTCGGAATCCACTGCAGCGGAGGCGAAGGCCCCCTCGGAGAATCTCTCTCCAGGAGGACAGCAGGTAATTGATCCTGCTCGTGTGCACGCCTCGCCTTTGCTCAGACACTTGGCAGAACGAAGGTTAAAACCTTCGGGGCCAGGAGCCTGGAGAACACGCAGCGACCCTACTGGGGGTAGGAAGAGCAGCTCTCACCCCTGCACATCCACCAGCTGGCAAAACACCAACAGGACGAGGCACAGAACAGATGCGGTGGTGCTGAAGTGGAGCACAATTAGGCGTCCTGTATTTCAGCAAGGTTTAAAAAAAACAAAAAAAAACAAACCACGGGAAGTCTCCGAATCCCCTGACCTGCTGCAGAATCCATCAAGCAGCCTCCAGTTGGCACACCGCAAAGCTGGGAAATTCACAATGTGCACGAGCGTGGGCCAAGCTAGCTCTGGGAACAAGCTCACGCCGTCCCCGTCGGTGTAAGAGCACTTCAATGCTCTCTGTGCTTGATGAGAGAGAGGCTGAGCGTTTCCCTCCAGTGAAGCAGGTACTGGAGGCACGAAGGCCCCTGTCCTGCCCCAGGTAGGTCAGCTCCTCGGCATAAAGCCCTCGGCTGTGCCTTGGGTCCCGCAGCAGCTGTAGCATGCAAAATTAAGCACGCTTGCTGGAAGCCTGCGCTCGCAGGTGAACCGGAGGGACCCGAGCAGGCGGGTAGCAGAGCACAGCGAGGCAGTCAAACAGGACTTAAAAGCTTCTGAAACTGCAGACACTGGGATGAACTGGGGCATGAAATTAATTTTAACTGCACTGAATAGGAGACAGGCCATAAAACTCCGCGGAAAAGAAGAGACCGGGAACGTTTGAGGAAGAGCAGGAAATCTTCCCGTAACTCCCCAGTCAGCTCTGCGAGCAGAAGTGACTCATCCCCGCTGAAAAGCAAAGCAAACAAGCAGGAGGAATTAAAGCAGTGTTGCAACGCGCAGAGTATCGCTGCAGAGAAATCGAGGAATTCTGGCTTTGTGATATTCAAATGCCTTCCCACTGACGCTTGCAAACATTCAACTGAGAAAAAAAAAAAAATCACCCTAGGAAAAGCTGGGGGGGGGGGGGTGGGGAAAAGGCATCTGTGAGTAGAAGCAGCCTGATCGTCCTTGCGTGGCCAGGTAGGAGGCTCCAAACCCACCTCCCATGGGATCCGGTTATTTTTAGGGCAACAGAGTCAGCAAATGGTGAGGTCTTGGGGACAGAATCACCCAGCAAGGTGCCAAAAGGCTTTTTCATCATGGCTAAACCTGCTTACGGTGAGGTTGTTCAGAAGAACCTGCACCAGCAGAACCATGCCAGCCCAGCAAAGCGCAGCCTGCGGTGCCCTGACAGCTCCCCCCTGGTGCTGCAAGGCACCGGGCTGCTACCTCCATGCCCCCCGTGGGCTCCTGGGGGAGCAGCCACCCCAGGCCAGGGAGCAGAAATGCCCACAAGGAGGCTGTGGGTGGGATTTGGTCAGGATGCACAAGTTTAACACCTCCTCACCTTGGGCACACAACCGTGAAGTGTCTGCTCGCTGCAACTGCTGAGACCTCGATTTTGTGCCTGGCCCTCAGGCACCCAAACATCCTCTACCGTGCAGCAAGGACACAAGAGGTGGGAGGACAGGACTCACCGATCTCCCCGCACTTCTCTGCAGGCAGCACAATAAAATCCAAACCCCAGGACCTCTGAGACAGGCCCACGGTCAAAAGCAGCAAGCATCTGTAGCCCGGATAGCTCGAGGGCCTTTCCCTGACCTAGATCTGTAAATGCGCCCGGCTGGCATCAATAACCAGCTGAAGACAGCTAATTGCAAGGTTTCTGGAAGGAGGAGATGGTGGCTTTTCATTAAAACGTGTGGTTTCCTTCCCGTGCTTTTGCAGCATTAATCACCCAGAACATTAACCCCAGGGCTCCCTGCTTCAACCTCACCTTGGTTTTCAACCTCGCCTTGGTTTATCACCGCTACGGCCACGAGGGAGGGAGGGGAGCCCGCGGCAGGGCCAGGACGACCTTCCTACAGACCAAGAGGAGAGGACAGCCTGCTGGGGAGGTGCTGGAAGCTGCTCCCACAACACTTCGCGTCCCATCACCGGTTTCACTCCTGCCCTGCGCAGTCACCGTCCCCTCCTGCTTGCGCCCATCTTCCACGCGGTAACAAAGGGCAGGAAATCATTTAAATCGCAGGAAAACGTCATCCCGAAAACACAAATATTGGCAAGGGAACGGAGAGTGGGTGAAGTAGCTGGATCTGCTTTCTTTTAACTCGTTCTTCCGTGGACGAAGCTCGCCGGCAGCTTGAAATCGCCACCTCCAGCGCCCAGCTCGTGATGGAGAGCTTCAAGAGGAGGGGAGGTCGGGGGACCCTGGCAGATGGTGGCATCCACACGCTGCAAGTGCCTGGGGTGGGTCACAGCCTGCAGAGTGAAGGGCACATCTCTGGGCCAGCACCAACGCTGCACAGAATGGTTTATCAGCCGTCAACTCCCCGAACCAAGAGCAAAACCCAGGTGTGAGAGCAGGGGGCTGCAGGCTCACGGTGAGCACAGACCCCGCGCCAGGCATCGTCTCTTCTCCCAGGGGTATAATCAGCACTGCTTCGTAATTCACGGCTTGAATCAGTAAAAGCTTGAGGGGGTGGCTCTGACTCCCTTTGCTGTTTCACATCTCCACAGCTAGCAGAGCACACCTGAGCGCGGCGCCCTGCGGGAGGCAGCCGGTGCGCAGGGCACGCATCTGCCCACCGCATGCACCAAAATCCTGGGCAGCCCTTGCCCAAGGCTCCTGGCAACATCTGCCGAGCTCCAACTGGGGTAAACGCAGTGCCAAAGGCACGTTTGCTGCCTCCTCCTTCCCCCGGTGCTTGGGGACAGCAGCATTTAAACACCGCCAGCGCCTGACGCGCTCCCCTGAGCCCCGGCAGCAGAGCACAACAGCAGGAGCCCGTTAACTCTTTCCCTGTAATTCCCCTGGCACCAATTAACATACTGCTGAAAAGCAGAAGATTATTAACTTTTGTTAATAGATTATTAAAGATGATTATCAGCAGCTGACCGAGCCCGTACCGAAATAGACTTGCTGCAGGCAGCGCCGAGCAGCCCGCTCACAGCAATCATCGCTTCATTCAAGCCAGATAAAAGTTTCAGATCTGGTTTGCCTATTCAAATTTCCAACAATAATCACAATTATCACTATTCTCATTATCTGTTATATTTCTTCTGTGTTCAGGAAGTCGTTGTGGTTATTAAATGCAAGTTGATGATTAAATCATGTATTGAGGTGATAAGTCATAAATTACATGATTGCTAAGTCTCAGTGAGTATCTCTGAAATAACCAGTTGTTATTAGACATTCAAGAGGTGCTTCAGGAAAATCTAATTGTAATTGCAACTTCTCATTTCACTTCAGCTTCCCCGCATGCAAACACACACACACGCACGCTGGCAGCTGATTTCGTACTTCGGCATGCGTGAAACGAGCCAAAAAAAAAATAAATAAAAATAAAGCTCCACACAGCTCGTCTCCTTCCCAAATGCCCTTGGACACCGCTGTCACCCACACGGCAGAGCCGCCCCCGAGCGTGGCACCGGGGAGGGCAGAGCTGCAGCACCACGGGGATGTGGCCCCCAGCCCCCTGCAGCCAGGGTGAGAGCCCTGCAGGAAAGCCCTGAGAGAGGAGCCAGGATTTGCTGCCACCACCCCCAGGAAAATCAATTGGCACCTTCAGCATCCGTCTCAGCTCCCGGAGATGGGTCGTGCTTCGGGCACCCCGAGTGGCAAGGCAGCAGCTCTGGGAAGGTACGGACGGGGTCTGGGAGCGAGCGAGCATTCCCCGCCGCAGCCCAGCGCACAACCTGACATTTAGAAGAGCCTTTATTGCCCCGTACTTACATTTTAATGTTTTCATGGTATTGCCTGGTGTCTGAAGGCTGGTTGTATAACGGCTGAAATAAAGAAGAAAAATGAAGGCATAAATGGTACAGCCTGACATTTAGAAACTTAAACCTGGCTGCAACTGCCTCCCGTCCCCCCCCCCAGCCTCACCAGCCTGGGCGCAAAGGGACAGCAGCACCCGCAGCACCGCCCGGCCCCGTCCTCGTCCCCGTGCCCCCCGTGTCCCCTGCCGGAGGGAGCTGGCTGCCGGCAGCGCCGCCGGGTCCCCGCGCATCCCGGCGCAGCCCGTGGGAGGGCAGGCAGCGCCCGAGCTGGAAGCGTTTTGCTACGTAATGCCTGTAAAACACGGCCCGGCGCGCTGCCTGGCTGCTGGGCGCCTCCGAACAGACGACACGGGGGAGGCGAGGGGAAAGGGGGGCCCGGGGAGCGGGCAGAGCCAGCCCGTGCGCTGCGCCTTGTTATGTCTACGCGGCGGCAGCAGCACGCCTGAGCTCCCCGCAGAGCCACCAGCAGGGACAGGAGGCAGGATGAGGCTGAGCCCCTGGGGTTTCCAGCAGTGCAAGGGGTGGGAGGGCAGCTGGGCACGTCCCCGCAGCCCCCCCGCACCCGTGTGGACAGTGGTGCTGCGTGTGATTTGCACAGAGGAGTGAGAGGTGTAGGGAGAGCCACCCCCTGCAGCCCATCGCTGCTGCGTCTTGGCACCAGCAGGTCGCCAGCTTCTTTTTTTGGCTGCCCTTGGACACGTCCCTCTTTGCTTGTGGAGGCACAAGTGATCCCTCAGGTGCAGGGAGAGGTGGGGAGAGGAACCAGCGTGGCCCTGAAGGCACAGTGGGGCATTTGGCACTCCGCACAGCTGCCAGAACAACGCACCCAGACACCGTGCACCAGGAGAGGGGACAAGCCCCAGGAGGAGGTGTGTGCCCACTGGGGTCTCTTCTCCGGGGGTATTTATCAGGAGTGCTCTCAGGGCTGGGCACTTCTCACTTGGAAAGCTCAGAGGGACACGGACGCAGCTCGCAAGAGGCAGGTCTGCACCTGCTTCTTAGCCAGAAATGGAGCCATGGCTCTGGAGCATCCCATCCATGGCTCAACTCGAGGAGCCACTGGGCAGCCTTGCCCAGCCGCTGCTTCTCGGGAGGGCTGCAGGAACTGGAAGTGCTGGTAAATGAAGCACCTTTCTTGCCTCAGTGCTGACAAACAAAGCAAACAGGCTGGCACATGACAAGGTGCGAATCTCCTCTGAGAGAAGGGGAGGCAGCCGTGTTTTGGTTTCTGTCTGGGTGAGAAGACTCCCGTGCACATGGGATGTCACCGATGCCCTGATGCTGCTCAGCTCACCGGAGGCTGCTGAATTATTTCCGCTGCTCCTTATCTGGGACACGAGCAGGGAACCCGGGTGTTAACGGGCAGCCCCTGCACGCAGCACTTGTGTCATTCATGAATAGGAGACTGGGACCCAAAGCCAAGTCCCACACAACAAGACCACCTCGAGGAGATTTCTGACTGCCCAGCACCGGGACTCAGCCCCTGCAGCACAGCGAGCCAGGAGACGAGCTTTACCTACCCCATAACTAAATGCTAAAAAACCTAAATGCTAAAAAGAGGAGTGAGAGGCACCATCCTTCCTTCCTCTGAGCTGTCCGCAACCTGCCCAGAATGACAACTTTCTAAACGAGTAAGCAAAAGCAAACCTGAGGGGTTGGCTGGCACGGGGACACGCTCACAACGTGCACGGCACTGCTGCACGGGAAGCAATGTGTACCACGTTCCCCTGGGGATGACATTTAGGAAAAACAAAATCGCCAGGCAAGCCGTGACTGGGAAATCCGTGGATTTACTGAAAGCTCTTTAAAAATAAAACAGAATGGAAGCCCTCGATTGCTTTCTGGTCACTGCAGCATTCAGAGCGCAAGTCTCAATGAAATTTCTCCCTAGGGGAAACACGGGGTCATTTTGAAATGGTCTCAGCTACACGGCAGGGATAACACGGGGATGCTCACGTTCACCAGCTACTACAAAACCTCAGCCTCGGGGGCCCTGGCTGCTCCGTCACCGCAGCACACACATCCCCGGGGGGCTCCGTGCTGCCAGGTGCCCCCGGTCCCAGTGCAGGGGGTGATTTCACAGCCAGGGAGCTCAGCCCTGGTGTAGGTCACAACCACTGGGCTCCCCAGCGCATCCTTCATCGGCTGGGGCTGATGTTGGGGCCCAGGGAGGAGGCGTCAGGGCACCCAGAAGCCCATGGAAAAGCACCACTAATGGGCAAAGGGCTTGGGGTGCAAATCTGCATGTCTAAAACCTGCAGAGCACAGAAATGAGGATCCTCCAAAGAGAATCAAACACGAATCAGACCTCTTAAGGCAAAAAATGCAGGGCTGGTGCTTGTAGGTTCAAAGCAACAAGCAGCTGGGAAGGAAACCAACAGGAGCTGCTTCCTTACGATGCTCAGCTCCCAAGGACACAAATTTCAGCGCAGATCTCGTAGCCCAAAAGCTGTTTAAAAGACTCAACTCAGGAGCTAAGAGTTTCCTACCAGAGCTGGGCCAGCACCCAGCAGCTTCCAACTGAGGGGAAATCCATGACACAGCCCCAAACCCCCGGGTAAGTCCCTACTTGTCCTATCCTGGATCGCTCTCAAAATCCCTTCTTCCACCTGATGCCATTGGCAGGACCTGGGTGCTGGGAAGGGTCCCTCGCTGGGCAGGCAGATGGAGACAGCCTGTGCGAGGCACACAGAGCCCAAGGAGGGGCTGGCAGGGTTTGCTCAGCAGAGGTTTCCCCTCCCCATCAAGGAACAGGACGGAGAGACAGAGGAAAGTTTGCTCTGGGCTCTGGCCCAGCTCCCAAACTCCCCCGAAGACACAGGCTGGCTCTGGAGCACCAGCGCCCGAGGGAAAAGCATCAGCAAATCCAAAAAAAAAAAGAAGGGGAGGAAAAAAAAAGGTGCGTGGGGGAAGGAAAGGAAGTGCACCATCTTTTGGATGAGGAAGCACCAGTCCCAGGCACCGCCAACCTTCAGCAAAAGGCCAAAGGGTTTGACCCCGGTGACTCAGAGGAAAAATAACGCGCCCTGCCTCCCCAGCGAGGAAGCGGGCTGCGACACGCAGCAGCGACCACTAATTCCCTTGTGACCTCTCCCTTCCGCACTTGGGGAAGACAGTGATTAGTCCCACCTCCGCACAGCAAGTCCAAATTACAGCCGATGAGCACAGCCAGGGCTGCTGCATCCACCCTGGCAGGACAGGCTCCCTCTGCTGCACCCCGCAGCTGGTGCAGCGTAAGGGATGCTGCCAGACGCGGGTCCAGCCCGCTCTGACCCTTCCAGCTGCTTCTCTCTGCACCATCCCTGCAGACGCATCATTTTTTCCAGCACCTTTCTCATCCTCAGCCCCTCAGGGGCTGTTTCCAGCCACCCCTCCAGCAATCAGCTGCTTGACTTCCAGCAAAATCGTGCTGGATGCTGGAGCAGCCCCGAAACGACAAGTTATTAAAGGTGTTTTTCTCGGTTTCTGTGTGCATGAGACAGAAATAGGACGCACGCAGGTCCCGATACCTGCAGGCAGCTGTGGCTGTGACTGGCGTGTGCTTTCAGAGCCCTTTCTTTCCCCAGCTCCCTCCTTCCCCTTTCCTGGGTGCCAGCGTCCTGTCGCGGGGCTGTGCGGTGCCAGAGCCCCCCTGTGTCACCCTGCCCTGCCGCGGCGTGCGACGGAGGAGCCGAAGGGTTAATGCTCTCCGAAGAGGGCTGTGTGTGTGTGTGTGTGTGTGTGTGTGTTTCAATACTCATCTCAGCCACTTCGTTTCCTGCCTTGGTGCCGCGCCAGCGAGACGTCCTGGCCAGCAGCACACTTCCTTCTGACGGCTCAGACGCACACCGCCGGGGCGCTCGCCTCCCGGGGAGCTCTCCGAGGCTGGCCCCGCTCCAAACCCCCCCGCGGGCAGAGGTGGCACTCACCAGCTCCACTTGGGGACCCAGTCCTTCCAGGATCCGGTGGGCAGCCTCTGCCTTCTTCTGCAGGGAGGGAAAGCAAAGAGGGGAGGAGGGAGAGAGAGAGAAGGGAGGGGGGAGAAAAGTTATTTCTGCTGCTGCTTACAGCCGCAGCCCTCTGCTCCAGCGCCCCACCTGTGCCAAAACCCCTTCCCCAACAAATCCCTGCAGGCAACGGGCAGCGGCAGCTCGAGTTACCCCAACACACCACTGGGAGCTTCCCAGCACCCCAAAAAGTCCCCCAAAGCCCCCCCCAAAACCCGTCCTCGCCCCCCAGGCTCCTCCAGCTTTGGAGCTGCTGAACCGTGCACGTTACCTCGGCGCGGCCGCAGTGCGAGGAGGAGGGCGGGCGAGCCCACATGCACACAGAGATGCCCTTTCTAGGATTCATCGCTCCGCGAGCATGTGATCGTTCTACTCGAGCTGCCCTTGGCTCCTCGTTTTGCTCTCTCTTCCCTCCCCTCCCCGCAGCCGGGGAGCCCTCGGCTGCCCCCTCCCTCCCCAGCCAAACCTCCCCGCGCCTCTTAGAGAGAAACCCCGAACACGTGGCGGGGCTGCGGGGTGGTTACTAATTAAACAGGCCTGAAAAGAGCCATGGGCTCGCTGCGGCAGGAGCCTAAATAAAAGATGACATTTTCAGTAAACAGCACTTCCTCGCAAAGCCAGGCTTTTCCATTTCTGTTACTAACAGCCCGATAAATCCAGAGCGCTCCACGCCGCCGCCGAGGCACGGGGCTGATCCGACAGAGCCCGGTACCTGGCAGCGAGGGGGACAGGGAGATGGATTTTCAGAGGTGTTCAGTGAAACGGGTTATTTTACACATGGGATAGGGGGAGAGGAAGCCCATGGCTGCCGAAAAGAGGGCTGCAGCAGCACAGACAGAGCTGAGCTTCCCAGGATTTAACCATGGGGAGGACTCACGCTGCTGTCTGCCACACGAGCACCAAGCCTCCATCTCCTTTCACCCCCCACGCCGGCTCCCTGCAGGATGCGCCCTCCAGGCTCGCAGGACACCCCACATCTCACCAACCCCACACCTTTGTGGGTGCCCCGAGAGCCACGAGCCTCACCCCGCCACCGAGCGTGGCCACCCCGCAGCACGGATGCAGGCAGTCAGTGTGCAAGCTCCTGGCTGGGGCTTTGCACACCCACACACAGGCTGAGCTGCAGCCCCGGCCCCGAGCCGTGAGTCACCGTGCCCGCAGCCACGCAGCTGCTCCCCAGCAACGCACAACCCAGGCCGGGTGGGTGATGAGGAGGAGCCCCCAGCCCCTCCACTGACCGCTCTCGGGAGGCTGCGAAGCTCTGTGAGATTCAGAAGTGCCCCCAAGGATGCTACCAGAGCTGTACCCACGAGCTGGGGTGGCAGAGCCCGTGCAAAATTAAGCCTGAACCCTGCGCTCCCCAACGCTCGCAGTGCCCTCACCCCTCCCACGGGCTCCTGGGGCAGAGCACAGCCGCCTACAGCAGATTTTGGGCTCCAGACCAGGACAGGAGAGCAGGACACCTGCCTGGGATGCAATTTGCAGCTGGGCACCGCAGAGGCACAGCTCGAGCCCGGGCTGCAGCCCCCCAGCGGCCTCAGCCTGCATAACCCGCACGGCTCCGCATGCCCCGTGCCCGTCTGCGGCTGCAGCTCTGCCCCTTGCCTCTCCTCCTGCCCTCCGAGGGCATTTCAGCCACAAAATCAGGCAGAGCAGCGTACGAGCCTGCAGGCTAACTCATGCCTGAGCCACTCGTATCAGGGAGCTGTCGCATCTGACCTCCCACAAGGAAATAAAGAGAAATCAAGAATATCACCGCGGTCAAACCCAGCCCCTGCAGGGCTCCCCAGAAGAGGCTGGTGAGCACCGAGTGTTTCCACTGCTGTGCACCAGGATTCATTAACGGGAAGGAGCGATGCCTGCCCTGGGACCTGCCTGCTTGAAATATTCATGGTGCTACGGAGAACTCATAGCCAGAGCTTAATACTTCAGTCTCTGAGAGCAATAAAACCTGCTGATCTCACAGACAATCCGCACGGTGCCGTTAGGAAGTCTTAAACAATTAAAATCGGGGTAAGACTTCGGGCAGGGAAGGAAGGGGGACACTAAAACTGGTACAGAACCCCCCGATCTGCTTCCAAGAGGGGACGTGGCCAAGCTCCCTCCTCCACACCAGCAATTCCCGGTGAGTGGGACACATCCTCTGAGCAGAGTTTTTTCCAGGACGTCCCCAGGACAAAAAACCAGCGCCTGATTAATTGCAGGCAGGTTAAATAACTGCGGGTTGGAGACTGCAGGCGCAGCCTCTCCCAGCAGCACCGGTGAAGGATGCCCGAGGATGCCCCAGCCACGAGTGGGTGCTGCCGGAGGGCTGCGCGTACAGCGCCAACAACGCGGAGAAAAGGCTGAACGTCCTCAGCCGCTGCGTTTGCCATGTTTAGACAACTTAATGAGACAGCCCAGAGGCAAATCACCATCGGCAGAACATGTGGCGAATCAGGAAGAATGACATGATTTGTCTTGCATTAACTGCCTGCAATGCACACGTCTCCAGAACGAAAGATCAGGAGGGAAAGCGATTCCGAGCACGTCATATCTCCGTACGCGCACAAAGCAATGCCTCTATCATGAAAGCCGCCCAATTAACACTTGACACGCACCGTAATTGCTGCTGCTCCTTGCTGCATTTATCAGATGGGAACGGAGCTGTCTGGAAGGCCAGGCAGAGCCACGCGGGAGCTGGTGGCAGAGCCAGGAACGACGGGTGGCTCCTACAGATGGGTCCCACCGCGCCGTGCCTCGTGCCAGCGCACAGACAGCTGCTGGAAAACCTGCTCCTGCATGGCCCAGCTACCTGAAACCCACTCGGGGAATTTGGGCAAACCTCAAATCTGCCGGCTCCAGCTCCTTCTGCACCCACAGGATCCTTGCAGGAGACCAGGGCCAGCCCTGCTGAATCCTTTCCTTTCCACAGGCACGGCCACCGAGGACTCGACTCTTGATTCCACGAGGAAGACGTTTCCTGGCTGACCCTCCAGGAGGAAAATGGAAAGTTCATCCCCACCTGCTGAACAACCCCCGCCAGCAATCCCCGTTATTTAACAGAGGGGGACGATCAGGAAGCAAATCTAACCACTACTTCCAGCGAGATGCCCGAAGGTCCCCGCTGCTTTACAGCCCCTCCGCTGCTCCGCAGCTAATGACCCCTTTTCCGGAGCTGGTGCGGATCCTGAAATGTTGCAGAGCGCTCAGCAAGGAGGCGTTCGCAGCAGAACCGAAGCCCCGAGGCTGAATTTTGCTCCTGTTTACATCGGTTGCTTTGCTCAGGGTTTCATAGCAGCATGGGCATGAGCGAGCCGGGGGCACATCCTTCTAATCTGTGGGCACCGTTCGTGCTGACGGGTGGAGCTTCCCATCACACACATGTTTTCCGAGGGATGGAGGGTC
This sequence comes from Netta rufina, assembly GCF_964035555.1. Taxonomy (NCBI): domain Eukaryota; kingdom Metazoa; phylum Chordata; class Aves; order Anseriformes; family Anatidae; genus Netta; species Netta rufina. Next base: position 12,097,897 of record NC_140141.1, on the reverse strand, counting down.
TCAAGAAGTGTGGCTGAGCCACAAATGTCGACCAGTGTCACCGCAGGTCCCATGGACACAAAAGGGGACCCGCAGACACGGCAAGGAGCAGCACCTGCCCCCCAAAACCTCCCTCCCCAGCTCCTCCCGCGGGCAGGGATGTGCAGATGGCTCTCACCTTGCAGGACTGGGCTCACACCTGGAAATAACGGGATCTTCACCAGCAGCAAAAACCTCCCAGCATAGTACAAAAACCTCTGCTCTCCCCTAAAAAGCATTTGGCTTCAAAGCAAACTCCAGCCCTCTTTTTTTTTTGATGGAGCTTAAGCGAGGGGTGGGAAGGGGAAGGGGGCAGGAGGGCAGCGTCCCAGCCACGTGAGCTCCCGCGGGGACGAGGAGCTGAGCCCACGAGGCAGCGCCGCACCCGAAGCCGAGCGACTGGGACTTCACGTGGGCTCCTCTCAAAGCGAAGTTTAAAACGGGAAGATAAGGAAACACGGGGGTTATTTTGAGAAAGCGGATCTGAAATTAGGAGGCGGCATTTTCTTGGAATTGCTCCAGCCATCACTCCAAGCCGCTCCGCGCTGCTGCCGCTGAACTGTGCTCCCAGGGTTATTTATAGCAGCCCGTAGGCAGCAGGCTGCTGGCCGTGCTGGGGAATGTGAGCATTTCTATTTGGGACCCGGCCTGTCCTGCACGGAGATAAGCAAACCTTAAAGAGGCAGCAGGGTGGACAGGCTGGGCAAAAAGGAGAACGTGTGCGCAGCCCTGCTGGGACCAGACCCTCACCTTGCAGTGCTGGTTTCACCTGGAAGGATTTTAATTCCTAGGACCGAGGCTACCCATCTTTCCCCCTGCAGTCCCAGCCCCCTTCCTCCCAGAGAAAAACCACCCCAGAGCTCGCTGCCCTCCCAGAGGCAGGAGCTGAGCCTGCAGGACTCCCCTCGCACCCCTCCTGCCGCAGCAGCGGTGGCAGATCCACCGCTGGGGACTCCCCGCCGCGACGCACGTAAGGGAGGTGACAAATGACTCATCACAAAGAGCAAGGAAGCCGAGGAAAGGCGGCTGCATGCTCATACCCGTCCTCGAGCATCCTGTGTGGAGCGTGACAAGCCAGTGGCTCTCCTGGCCCCCTGTGGCTGGGCACTGCCAGCCGGTTTCTGCGCTCTCCTGCTCTGCCCCCAGCGAGGGCAAATCCTGCTCCGGGGCTGGGCTGGGTTTCCACGTGCTCACACACAAACACAGCACCACGCTCCATCATCTGGAGGGCTATGATGCCATGCAAAGGCGTGCAAAGATGAAAAGTGATGTGCTGAGGTGGTGGGCACAGCCTGACAAAACTGCACAGAGGGCTTCTGGAAATCAGGCTCGGCACCGGGGCTGCTACGGGAAAAGCTTGGGGACTCCATCCAAGGAGCAGGCACCATGCTACAGGGTTTGTGCTCCTCCCTCCTGACGTATTTTGAGCTCTTTGCACCTCTTGTCTTTAATTCCAGGACCTGAAGATGCATGACACACGGTATCTGGTCTGGATCGGTCTCACACAAAGCCTATAAGGCAGTGCACCGCCACGACCTTCGGATCTGAAGCAGATTATTAGAAATAGACACCAGAATGATTAAAAAGAAAAGGCTATTTTCTTTAAAAGCTGAGGAAAAGTGAAAGAAATCTGAATCACTCCAGGCTAAGCATTTGAATGTTATTTTTTTGGAAATTTTGCTGTTAGGCAGCGGTGTTAATAGCTCCTGACCTCTGACCTTTCCGATTTTCCCCTGGATTACCGTGCGCCCCTGAGCCGAGGTGAGGCAAGCCCAGAGTGAAAGTCATCACCAAGAGAAGCAAAATGAACGAGGCCCTTCCAGCAGCCAAGCGCAAAATGCCCCCATCCTGGCTACCACATCAACCAGAACTTGGAAAAAAAAAAAAAAAAAACACAAAAACCCCTGCAGATTTAATGTTCAGATGGCGTTTCACTGATAAGGTTTTATTTACTGCAGCAGCTCCGTGCTGACGACGCAGGCCTGATTCTTCCCTTTCTAATGTAAATCAGGAGTTCATAGAAAATCAGTTACACAGACATAAAATCACCATGGGATCTGAGTCACGCTCTGTGCCTTTGAGTAGTTAAAGGCTAGATTATACTTTGCAATGCTAAAAGCGTTCATTTATTTATTCTCGTATTTATGGATGGGGCATTAATGCTTCATGAACGCGCGGATGAGGGTGAGCGGATAGCCAGGAATACGCTCGGCGCAGACACAACAGCAGCAGGGGGTGGAAAAAGTTCAAAACAACCCTTTGAATTCCAATTTTACAGCATAATGCTGAATTTATAGATAGATAGCTGTGCCCTTTTGAAGGAACAAGCACCGAGACAGAAAACGAATTAAAATTTAATCTTATTGATTTCCACCAACTCAATCCCCAGAGCGAGACAGGCGGTGCTGCCTGCTTCCCCTGCCTGCACTGCATCAAACCGGGTTTTTCGGAGAGCTGACAGCAGAGCGGGGAAGGGCTGGGGCGGCCGGGAGCTGTTGGCACTCGCAGCACACGGGGGTCTCACCGCAGCCCTCGTCACGCTGCCGCGGGTCGCAGCACTCGGTGTCCCCGCTCTGGCACGGCGGTGACACGGAGGGCCAAGGCACGCTGCGTCCTGATGCGACCTCGCTGATCAAAAAGGGGAACTCGGTGGTTTAGAGGAAAGCTGGCGTGCACTTGTTTGCAGGGATGGAGGCTGCTTTTTATCTGGCAGGCGGAGAGAGAATCCTGCCTGGCCTCGGTGCGCAGGGCTGCAGGGCTTTGCCTGCCCGCACCAGGCACCCCCGCTGCTCCACGCAGTGCCTGCAGGAACCCAGATGGCACATGCATACTGCAATAAGGGTGGGACAGCGAGTGTGAGCACATCTATGTGCACGTGTGCATGGTAGCTGATGGGTAATCCGGGTATGAAGGGGACTCTGAGGGCTTTTAACCCAAAGCCCCGCACCAGAGGGCTGCGGGCTGCTCTGCACAGCCTCCTCCAGGCAATGCCGGTGCAGGAGAGCTCCGCGAGCCTGAGACAGGCTCAGGGAGCAATTCAGAGCCACACTGCCCTCCCTGCATGCCTAACAAGGGGCCTGCACGCTGCAGCTCAGAGCACAGAAATGTCTGCAAGGCCAGGTACGTCACAGCAATTTCAGGGGAAGACAGACGCAAGGAATCCCACGAACAACCCAGCAGAATAAAACCACGGCTAAAAACACAGCCAGAGGATCTGCCCTGGTTACAGGGATTTGACATGAAAGGGAGATAAATTCCCTCAATGTAATAACGCATCGCAGAGGTGCAAATTGAAGCCCATGAACAGCTACTGCCACAGAGGTGTCAGACCCAGCAGGAATCAGCTTCCCTCCCACAGGGGAGACACCGAAGGTCGCTCACACGGTTTAATTTAGGAGATCCCTCCTGGCTGCACTGCAGTCAACCTCTAGCAGCAGATGCCCATCATAATCTGGTTTCTCTGGGTAGCCCAGCACCACCCCACTGATGCCCAGCTCCGGGTGTGACAGCGGGATGGAAATTGCACCCCACCGCTCCACCACTTGCCCTATGGCCCATGGCACCCGGCCAAGGTGGCCCTGAGCTCCCCTCTGCTCACAAACAGGCTCCCTCTACCACTTTCCAAAGCACCTCAGCCATTCCAGCACCTATCACTGGTTTTCAACATATTTCTGTCTCTTCAAGGGCTAAAAACCACTTCTGAAAATAGGACTTGGATGCTTTTGAAAATGCTGCCCTGTTGTTTATTCCCGTTTCTGTCTATACAAAATAACCAAAAATATTAAATCGCGTTCTCATACGTCCTTTTAGGTATGTTTAGACAGTTTACACTCACAGCTGAAATTTTGGCTTTGGGACAGGTGTGTGTGTGCTATTCTGCATTGCACTGCAGGCATTTCCCAAGAGGTGTTTATTCAGGTGCAATTTCTCAGCTCATCTTGAAGACAAGACAAAGCGGCCCTGCTCAGCACATACTGCCCAGGGCAGGAGGCACCGAGACATCAGAGACCATGAACGAAACCACCAGCTGCCTCTCTGTAAGAGCTGAGACCCTGAAAACCTCCCCCAACGCAGCCGCAGCCTCACAAGGCAGCATTTCACCGTGCTCAATAAGAGCTTTTCTCTCTCCTTCCCTCCCAGAACCAGTACAGTCAACTTTTTTTTTTTTTTTTTTCTGGAAATCAATTACTTGTCCAGCAGAGTGTAGCGAGAGGGGATTACAGGTCACATTCTCCACAATTACGCTCTCCAGCACTGAGGAACTTTCCAAATCGCAGGCGTTAAGTAGGTCGCAAGAGGGACAAGCGGCCTGAGGGGTGTTTAAGCAGCCGAGCACCTGGATTGTCAGAAAAACAGCCACACCAGCACCAACCCGCACCTCAACCCCTCGGCCATACCCAGCACGGCGGTGAGAAATCCATATAGGCTTCCTTGACGAACCGTGGGCTAAAATTAGCAACCATTCACCCCTGAAAAGCCGCAGCTATCGCCAAAAGGAAAGTAGGTCAGAGAACGGCTGGCTAACTCGATTTTCCGGCGTTTCTAGCCGCTCTGTCCTCACATAACCTCCCCTCTCCCAGGCACCGCTTTCGCTCCCTCCTTTGTTCGTGCTGTGACTGCACGCAGTGTGCGGCTCCGGCCCGGGGCTGGCAGCGGCGGTGGGAACGGGCACGGCAGCACCCGCGTGCCGGGGGAGGCACAGAGCCGTGCTTCAGGGGGAATTCATTAAAGCAGAGCCAGACGAGCGGCCCCGCGCGAACCGCGCCACCTCCCACCTGCTCCGCTATGTGCACAAGCGCAGGCTTTCTCCCCCGGCCATAATATGGCCTGGTAACAACCCGCCGGGGCTTTGCCAGCCCTTCTGGGGTGCTTTGCTCTCTCGCCTCATCCCCAGGCCTCTGAATCCTTCTGCTGGTTGTGCTTCTCCCAATGCAGCCTCCCTCACACCAAGCTGTGCTCCCCCTGTGTGCCGGCAGCAGGCCCATGACAGCACCTTCGTTCTGCGAGCAGGCCTCAAGGCACTCAGCAGGCCTTCGCTGCTTCTCCGCCACACAAGAGAGGCAAAACTTCTCAAAATTTGGCTCCCTGACCTTCCCCATCCTCGATCATTACATCTCTGTTCAGCTCGCAGCCCTTTAGTCCTACAGCTCACCTCCCCAGCCCACCCGAGCCGCAGTAAGGCTGCAACACAACAGGGCCCAGCCCGTGTCCCAGAAGGCTGGGGTCACCCCGCTTGTGGTGATGCCACCATCAAAGGAACCCAGTGTGTGACCACCAGCGGCCATTTTCCGTGTGAGGGCCTCACTGTGGGTGCTCCATGTCCAAATGTGGGGAAAATCGGGGCCTTTCCGCTGCTTTGAACATGTTCCAAAACTGCCATCGCTCGGCCTCAGCTGTTCCACGTGGCCTGCTGTCTTCCTCAGAGGAGGAACTCCAGCCTGCTATGGTTTCTATCAAGCAGAAGGGAAGGATTGTTTGGTCCGAGCCTCCTGCCCACAGACAGGCTCGCTCACACGCTATTCTCAACGGGACTCCACAACACAGAGGAGGAACCTCCATTTACCCATCACAGAGATCACACGGATATGAACACAGAGCCAAACTCCAAATTACGCAGAGATTTGGTGCCAGACGTGACCTTCCCTCACTGAGCACCCACCTGGAAGGTGGGCACCCTGTTGTGAAGGTTAATAACAAAAATACTCCTGCTTGCAGCCCAACCTTGAGGATCAGCGTAGCTTGGAACCACGTCAGGAGCATCACAGGGGGATGCCACCAGCCTTGGGCAGTGTGTGCGACACCTCAGGCATTACAACCATTCACTTTCAAATGGGAAACCCCACACTTGTTCCTGCACTTTGACACTACCTATGGGACCACCAGCAGCCCTGAGGGATTGGCGAGGGATTCGGGAGCAGATCACAGCTGGGAGGGACAGGAGGGAATGTGTGCCCACACTGCTGGGGCAGGAGCGAGTGGAAATGAGGGATAAAATAGCAGGATAAGGGCCCAGGAGGACACTCAGCCCTGCACCACGTCCTGCTAACGGGGACCACACCAACAAAAGCTTTTGGAAATACAGCATCTAAAGATTCCTTCCCTACCTCACTGTTATCACCCATTTCTTCCCCTTTTAACATGGGCCAGGTACATGACAGTGTCCAGGGAGGATGCGATCAACAGAATAGGGATAAAAGTGTTTGAGATGTCCTTCTGTCAGCCCAATCCTCACACAGGATGCATCAGCCACCCAGCCCAAGCCTCCTGTGAAGGGCACTCGGTGGTGCCAAGGGGAGAAGCGCTTTAGAAGCACTCAGCACCTGCCCGCAGAGCCCCGGGTGGCGAAGCCACCAGCAGCTGGCGTGTGCTCACGCTTCAAAACGCGCCGACCTCAGCCCTCGGCCACTTGCACAACAGGACAACAGGCTGTGCTAGCGCCGGGCTTCCGATTGCTGAGGGAGAAAAGCAGATGGAAAAAGTACAACCGGGAAAATTGCGCTGCCTGCGAGCGCAGGGTACGTGGATTTTTTTTTGTTGTTGTTTTTTTGGTGGTGGTGGCGTTTTTTTTTTTGGAGTCAGGCACCTGGATTTCTGCAGCTCCCAGGGAAATCGCAGGCCTCGCAATTCAAAATAATTAGCGACTGGTAGTTTTCCTTTTATGCAAAATCATCCTTTTTATCCAACACCTAAATGAAAATGAATGTGCTTGATTATCTACCAAAGGGCCCAATTTTCTAGCATCACTCCAACGCACAGCAAAATCCACGTCTCCTAAGGCTGCTATTACAGGCAATGGCTGAGCGCAACAAATGAGCGGTCAAGGCAGAGATCCAGAGGCAGTGATGCCAGCATGACCTTTGCTAATGCCATTTACAGCATCAAATATCCACAGATCCAGCCAGGGCTGCATCCATGTCCTTTCTGCTCCAGCCCCGTGGCTCAGGGGCAGCCAGGAGGGCTCAGACATCACAGACATCCCTCACCTCCCTGCAGCCCACCCCACCAAGCCAAAGCCCAGCGTTCGAGGCAATTTTCGACTAGGCTCACTCCAGGGGAGAGGATGAAGTGAGCTACTTAACAGACAGGGCTCTGAAGCACCTCCTGAACGCTTCAAATCTAACACTTATCACAGGAAACCCCTGCAAGCAGGTTCTCACAGGGCTCAGAAGACATTTGCACTTCATCCACACAGCAGAGAGAGCACCTCAGGGCTGACGGGGCTCCATCCATCACAACTTCCCCCCGGGGGCTTTCCCCTGCCCGCCCCTCACCCAGCCCCTCCATCCCCGGCAGGGATGACACAGCACAACCACACAATCTCCGTCGTTTCCAGACTCACCCTGTTCTCGTCGTAGATGATCTGCACCAAGCTGCGATGTTTGGACTCGATCGGAGGGGGGGAGATGGGTTTCTCAGGCTCGGGTGGTTTGGCTGCTTCTTCCTCCAACTGTTGCTGTGGAAGGAAAAAGAGGGGAGGAGGAGAGTGAGTCACAGCGAGCGAGGCAGCCGTCCCCGTCCACACGAGACTCTCTGCGGTGCTGCGACCGAGGCAGAAACCACCACAGCAGTTCCTGTGAGCCGTCACGGGCAGTGGTGACATGGAAGGGGGAGGAGGGCTGCGGGCAGAAGCACAGCGTTGGCTTGCCCTGTCCCCGTGCTGGCAGGGTGGTGCAGGGCAGAGGAGGACCACCAGCCTTCAGCAGGCCTCCCGGAGGGGTTTAAGGCTAGAAATAATGGTTTTATTCGAAATCCTAGAGGGGAGCCGCAGCTCTTGCTTGCCTCCGGAGCTGCCATCTGCAAGGGAAGCTGTGGAAGGGCGAGGGTGAGTGACGAGGCTGCTCTCTGCTGTCGGTTTTCTCTTTTGGTGCTGCGGTTGGAGGAGACACCCCGGGATGATTGGTGTCAGTGCAATGACTCGTGCACCTCCGCTCTGCTCCGAGCAGGAGGCAGCCGCCCCTGTGCGGCCAGATGAGCCTGAGCAGGGCAGAGGAGGCCAAACGGGAGAGGCAAAGGTGAACAAAACCGCTCTGTGCTGCTCCCTCCAGCACCACGGAGGCCGCCACGTCCCCGTGTTCAGAGCTCAGCAGCCTCCTCGTGTGTTCCTACCCGCCCGTGAGCTGCTCAGGCCACGGCAAGCGTGAATTATAAACCATGGGGTTTAGAGGAGAGCTTTCGAACATCGCCACCATCAGCAGGCACATTCCCTGTACAACCTGGGCCTCCGGTTCTCCTGAGTGCTGCGAGGCAGGAGGAGACATCAGAGCCCTCTCACTGCGTTTGAGGAACTGCTCGGATGGAAGAGGAAATAACAGATTCCTCCAAGCTCCTCCTGTGGCAGTGGCTCCCTGCGAGGACGAGGAGCTCACAGCAGCTGTGGGGCAGGGCAGACACAGAGGGAAGATTTCTCAGAAGCCCTATAGGATTTTTTTTTTCTCCGCTCAGCTCCAAACCTCAAAATCTTTTTATTTTCTCCTGCAGCTTTCCCTGTTGAAGCAAAGGAAAAACTGACTGCACCCCTTACTGGGAGTGAAAATGCACCTGGGACTGAGCAAGCTGCCTTCATGGGAGGAGAAGAAGCCACCATCCTTCAGTCAGCTGTGTCTCCTGGTCTGAGAAGAGGGTGGGCACCTATTAGCTCCTCACATCACCTCCACTCCCCGCTGCTGATGAGCTTTAGCACTGCTTGGGCTGCAGGATGCAGGCCAAGAAAACCCTTAAGCACGCAGCGAGGTCTAGTGGCTTGTCCAAGATAACTCCCAGCCTCTAAATTAAACACGGGGTTCAGCGGGTTCTGCCCTCCCACAGGTGGCCATCTCTTCTGCGGGGAAGGTCAGCAGCACAGAGAACGCCCTGATACAACCCAAAAGTCCATCATCAACTGCCAGACCACAGTCCCTGCGAAACCCAGCCAGGATCCATCCCTTCGTGCCCACAACCAACCAAGGCACGCCGACGAAAAGCAAGAGGAGCTTTTCCTGTTCCTCAGGTGGCTCACGAAGCACGAGGGGGACGCCAGCTCTTCGGGAAGCCCCGGCTCGAAGCTCGGGCTGCCAAGGAGCTGTCAGCACGCAGCGGGGCTCCCAGGTGCCTCCCCGCTCCCGCGCTGCTCCCCCAGAGCCGCGGTGTTGTTGGATTAGCAAAGGCACCCCAGAGCCCCAGCTCCGAACAACGCAGAAGAGAGAGCCGCAAAGGCATCAGTCAATCTGCTCCTCCTCTCGGGGAAAATATTTGGGTAAAAAAAAATAATAATAATAAAAAAAAAAATGTCAGAAACTTGGCTGCATTGTTCTGGAAACCCACAAAAATTCTGCGAAGTGGTCGGCTCGGCTGTAATTGATTTCAGACAAGAGGATTTGATGGCATATCAGGAAATGAAAGTTTGCCAGTAAGTGGAGGCTCATTAAAAGCAGCTCGTTAAAAGAAAAAAAAAAAATACAAATCTAATTATAGCTGAAATACAGTGGAGAATTAGACTCCGCTCTCCATGGCGTAACACTGCACAGCTATTAAAGGGCCAGATGCTGGAGGCTACGGATGCGGGCAGAGTCTGCGGGCGCCGCAGCCCGCTGGAACGGCAAACCTGACCTCAGCAGGTTCAGCCCGCGACAGCTACCCCTGGGAGCTGTGGGAAATGGCAAAGCGAAATAGGTCAAGGTTCTCAGACACGAACAAAATGGATTTCTTAAAGGTCTGCCACAAAAGCTAGGCTGGGACTGTGACCTTTACCGGGAGAGGAGCGGGCTGAGAGATGAGACCTGACGGCTCCACACTCTCTCCCTCCCCACGCCCGGCAGCGACTGCCTGGAAGTCCTCTCCTCTCCCCAAAAGCCAGAGCAGCGATGTCAACGGGATGCAAAATGTCATCATTAGCCGTGGCGCTGGCTCCCCCAGCACCTGCAGGCCAGCCTGGCTGGAAGTGAGGGAGATGTCCTGTCCTGTCCCATCCCTGGGCAGGAGTCCCTCTGGCTTCAGCACGCACTGCAGAGGGGCCACCAGAGCCTGGCGGGTGCTGTGCCGCAGCCAGCATCGGTGGGCTGGCAGGAAGGTGGGTGACACTTCAGGAAGGTGGGTGACACTTCAGGAAGGACCCAACCTGCACAAAAACCTGCCCACGCGTTGCCTGATGAAGGCAAGGTGCTTACATGCATGTCCTATGCACCCAGCACGGCGTGCCGGGGTGGGCACCGGGCTGCCCAGCGGCGAGGAGAGGGCTCCCGGCCACCACGCGCTTCTGAGAACTTCCTTCAAAGAACCTGGGGGAGAGGAGGAGAAAACCCATCCAGGAGATGGAAGGGGAAGGCCCCGAGCTCCCAGTCCAGCTGGACACCACGCAGGGCTCCGTGCAGCCGCCGGCTCCACCTCCATCACCAGGTGGGAGTGTTGTACTCCCGGAGAGCCCTGCGCCGAGCTCGGCATCCAGGGAGGCTCAGGCACAACTGCGAAGAAAAGCCCAGCAGTTTATTTCTTGTTAAGATTCCCAGTGCCAGTGCCAGGAATAAATGCATGAAGATTATCCTGCGCTGTCAGAAAGAGGGGGGAGAAAGAACTCAATGAGAGATGGAAGCACATATGGCACATGAATGAGCGGGGGATGGCTGATCAAAGCGGCCTTCTGCCAGGGGTGCGCAGGATTTGGGGAAGGTTTCTCAGCTTGCTCGAGTCTTTTGCTTCTTGAAACCCGTCCTGCCAGCAAAGCCGGGCAGAGCCTTCGCTGCCATTTTTGGAACAACCGAAGGCAGAGGAATAGTGAGTTGTATTTAATTTTTTAATTTATTTTTTTTTTGCGCAGCCTTTCCTTACAAACGAATTTAATTACCCCGAGAAGGCCTCCCAAAGAAGACAGAGGGGAAAAGCATTAGGAAATTACGGCCGCGCACAATTCCTCCCCTGCTCCACCCCCTGCTCCGGGAGGAGCGGGACCTGTTTCAGGCTGATTGCTTTTCCCTCTCCCGTGCTTCTCCTGTGCTGACAGCTCGGAGGCGCAGACGGACAAAGCGCTCCCGCAGACCCTCAGGCAGGAGCCCGCAGCAGCCCCCGTGTGCCAGCTCTCCTGGAGGAGAGGACGGGAGGGCTGGGACGTGCAGGGATCTGCCACGGGCATACCAAATGGCTTTCCCTCCACGTGCCTAAATAAATAAATAAAGGAGCGGAGGGGATGACTTCGCTGCCAACAACCACTTTCGCCTTCTTCCCCACTCATCAGAGCATTCTTGTGGGGAGGGAGAATCGTAAAATTTGTTCAGAGGGAAAGAAATAAACCAACCAAGCAGCCAACAATAAAAAAAACACACTCCTTTTCCTTATGGAAGGACAGCTTGCTTTTAACGGCAAGGAGCATATGCTGCTCCCAACAACTTCAGCAGCAGCTCCTCGGCCCCTGAAACAAGCCCCCAGCGGCTCTGCAGTTGCCAGGCCTCTCGGCTGCCACCACAGTGGGCACGTGCCCCCCTCTGGAAGCCCCTCACCTCGCAGGAATGGGAAATGAGCGTGTTTTGCACCTCCTCTGCAGCTCCCACAAGATCTCGGCTCCCTTTCCCTAAGCACCCTGATATATCTGTAGATAAAAAGCAACACAAAAAAGGTCCCTCGCATGAATTAAACCACGTTGTTGGAAGACAAAACACCCTGCTTTGGCTTGCAGGAAAGAAAGGGAGAGTAGCTGGTGTGTGAAAATACAGCTCCAGCAAAGAAAGAAGACGTGGGGTGTTCCTGCATTCGAAATATTTAAAAAAGAGCCAGGCACAGGACAGATTTGGGCTATAGGTAGGGGGTTGGGAGTCTGAGAAGCACGTGAAGCCTCTCGGGCCAGCTCTCCGCGCTCATTTTTCCTCTTCCTGCTCCACTTGTGCAGATGGGGAGGAAGGTCAACAGCACACTTGTCCTCGAGGAGCACTGGCCTCGTCCCCATCTCACACACAGCGACAGCCCAAGCACGCGTTTTGCTCCATTGACAAATTCTTGACAAACCTCGGGAGAGGCAGTTTGGGATTACCGGCCTCAGGGTTTTTAGCAACTTGCCACGAGCAAAGGAAAAAACAACTGGAAAGAGAGATACAGAAGTGATTTGGTTTAGGAAGTGAAAGCCTTTAAGTCCGTGGGTTTTTCAGACATCCCCCAAGGTTTTGTCATATTAATCTCTTAATGGGTTTATGGTAATTGTATATGTGGCTACAGTAAGGCGGGTGATCCTTCTGCCGGGGAGTGCTCTTGTGCAGGAAAGGCACTGCCTGGGATCAGGTTCAGGTCCCTGGCTCGGGCACAGCTCCGACCGCAGCCGGTCAGGGCGCTGCCTGTGGCTGCAGAGCCCTGGAGAAGCGGGCTGGATGCACAGAAAGGCTTGAGCATGTGGGGCCGTTAGGGTGCAGCAGCAATGTTTTAAATAGCCCAGCACTACAACAGCAGCAGCAACAGCGCTGGGCAAAGACAATTGCTGGAAAGGGAAAAGAAGAGGTCTGGTGCTGGGCTGCGCAGAGGACTCAGGCAACCCGGACTGCATTTCATCTCTGCTACTGACTGCCTGCATGACCGTGGGCGAGTCACTAAATACAGATTTTTCTGTAAGAGAGCCCAAAGCTGAGTTTCCAAAGCTCCCTCATCTCGCAGCCACCAGCCCCGGGTTGTCAGCACAGCAGCCACGTCCCCACATCCCGAGGAGCAGGGACACAGACCTGGTGGCACTGCCACTGCCCCTCTGTGGACGTGCACGGGGAGGGACAGGGTGCAAGTCAGCAGGCAGCAGCGAGGACGTGTTCTCCCCTCCATCCCCAGCCTCTTACCTGCTTCTTCTTCAGCTTGGAGATCTGCTGCTCCACCATGGTGATCTCGCGGTCCACGCGGTCCATGTTCTGAATGAGCTCCTCCTTGGACAGCCGGGCCGGCAGCAGGTCCAGCTCGGCATCGGGGTGAGTAGGGCTGACGGGAGACACGGGCTCCAGTTTGCCAGGCAGGCCGCGATCCTGAGGAGCACAAAACGAGCAGGTCAGCCTTCCCAGCAGGTTTGGGATCCTCCTCTCACCCTCCCACAGGAGCTGTGGCAGCTCCCCAGCCCGGTCCCAGCCCTCTAAGACACGCACACACACCTCAAAACGCCTGGCTAAGCGGTACCAGCTGCTACATCCCATCGCTGCCGTGTGCTGCAACCCTCAGCATCTCCAGAGGGCACCAGCCCGGTCTCCTGGGGATGCTACAGCAGCTTGACCTCCTGCCAAAGCCTCCAGGGCTCCCAGCACCTGCAGTCCTGCAGGACCAAACCCATGGCTTGCAGGGCTGAAATCCTAAGCACCATCCCTTTGTGTCTCAGCAGCCAGCTCACGGCTCTGCTTCCTCGAAAATGAGGTAGCCACAGGCTCGTCCTCCACTGACACAGCCCCAAACACGCTGGGGAAAAAAAAATGAAGCACACTGGCTATGAGGGTGGCCCCAGGAGATGAGGGGACTCCCAGCTCCTTCGGGTTCCCCTCCACCTCCCTAAGATCTTGGCAGGGTGGGGGGAGCCCCAGGTGCGAGATGTCCAACATCCCTCCAGAAAAGGAGACCGCAGAGACAGATGAGGTCAGCTCCAATAAAAATAAAGGGAAGTGATGGAGAACAGATTCTTGCAAATTCCAGGTACAGCAGCTCTCTGCTCAGCAGGACCTTTCAAATCAGACACCAGATGGATCAGCAAAACCTCTGCGGCCGTCGCAGAGGCCGGCTCTCATTTCCCCTCTGCCTCCAGCTCGTGGTAAACGCATTGAAACTTGCAGCTCCTTCTCCAGAGAAGCGATGATTTCGCTGATGCCACCGAGCCAGCACCCCACAAGCACCCTAGAGGCACAACACCTCACCCACACACCGCCCTTCGCCCCCAAACTCCCAATTACTCGGAAGCCCGGCTCCCACAGCCCCGAGTTTTGTGCTTGGATGAGCTCACGCAGCCCTGATGAATGCACCTGGGACGAAGCAGCTGTGTGACAGCAACCGGCCACGCAAACAAAACCGCGTTTTCCCTCCTGAGCAGCTGCTCCAAGGGCTCGGCGCTGTCCTTGTTAGCTGCTGGTGCTCACAGCCCCGTCCGAGCACGAGCAGCTCGAGGTGACCGCTTGGGAGGGGAGCTGCGATGGATGGAGCAGCAGCTGGGGGAACAAGAAGGGAAGCCCCTGAGCTGGAGGAGCTGGTGCAGATGCTTCCTCCTGCGTGGTCACCTAGGGATGTGCAGCACCGGGTCCAGGGCGCTGTGCACACCCAGAGCACGGTGGCTGCAGGCACCAGCCCTGCCCCGACCCGGCTTTGTGGCGAGGTCCAAGGGGACCCCGGCACGCCCTGACCCGGGGCACTGCGCTCCCGTCTGGCAGTTGCCCAACACCTCAATTAAACCTTTATCTCTACGGTTGCCGAGCAGGAGGATGGATTTTCTTTCCCCCTCAAGGGGGCAGGAAGCGGAGAAGAGGAGCTGCGGCTTGGTTTGTAACCCTAAACCGCTGCCAGACTGCGCACAGCACCCTGCAGCTGCTGGGGAGGGGAGGGGAGAGGGAAAGTAAACAAGGGAAGGAGTTCACACAACCTCGCTACCTTAATTACAGCGCGGGGACAAAGGCGACCTTGTTCTGCACCAACTGGCGCTGCCGTCCTCCCCTCCGCTCTGACTCACGGCCACGGGCGAGCGGCCAGGTCCCACCAGCGGACCCCAAAGCAGGTGGGCTGAGCACCAAACCCGACCCAGGCTGCAAGGCTGAGCTGGCTGGTGCCAGCAGCCCTCCAGAAGGGTAACTAGAGGAACACTGAAGGTTTCTGGAGGATCCCAAAAGCAGATCCCATCTCGTTTTACAGCCCTGGGTTTAGACGCCAAAAAGGGTCGGCCTGCTGCAGCGGGGATGTGAAGTTCAATGTCTTGTCCACAGGTGTGGGGTTTGTGTTGGATTTTCTTTAAAGCCAAGAGGAGCAGCACAACTGCAAGAAGCAAAAGCAATCGGTTGCTCCCGTAATCTGGTTCAGATTAAGAAACAGGGAGAGAAAGCAGCAGAGACTTGTAGGTGGGTAAACTCTTCTAGAAGCCAAAAAGCTACCTGACAAAAAGGCCGGAGAGGAAGGCTTCCCACAGCACACGGGGAACTAAAGATACTCTCTCGTGTTGGCCAATACACAAGAGAGGGCATTTTTAATCTGCTACTTGGCACAAAACCCTTTGGTAAACTTTTCTGATAAAATTGTATCCTTTTACCTTTCCGAACCTGAAGCAAAATGGCAGCAAAGCTGTGTAAGGGGAAGAGCTTTCAAGTCAGAGCACAAAACCCATGAGATGATGACAGCAATAAATAGAGGCAGCGTCCCCAGACCTCAAATCACTGGTCCTTGTCGTTCCACCTCAAGTGAGGAGCAGCGAGAGGAATTAAAAAACAAAACCAAAAGCCAGAAATCAGCCCCGTGCTGATCCCTCGCAGCGCAAACCCCGCAGCCGGGGCGGGCACCTGGATGCCCGCGAGGAAGGACCTGGGGATGCCAATGGGTGGGGGTGGCTTTGCTTGGACCACTGCTGCTTCCTCACCCTCCGAGGCAAAATATACACCAGTGTTTTGGATAGCATCACAGCCGGGCTTGGGACAAGCGTAGCGAGGAACCTAAAATCCTTCTGATTAACGGGGAGTCACAGGCTTCGAGACCAGCACAAGGGGGGAGAGCTGGAATAAGTCTGCTGGAGGGAAGAAAGCAATTACTGCATTACTCATGTTGGTATTTTCTCAGTAATTACACCGCTTCCGTGCGATTTGTTTTTATACGTGGCTAACAGCTACTGGAGATCCTGTTTATTCCTGGCCTTATTATTATGGGATTTGTACGGTAACGAGGGTGGGCGAGCGGGGGGCAGAAGCTGCACGCACCTCCCTGCAGCAGGAGGAGATGCTGGCAGCGAGGAAACCAATTAGCACTGGGAGGCTGTCAGACAGCAAGGCCAGGCTTCGGGGGTGCTTCTCTTCTCGTTTCCACCCCCCAGCGCCTCACCTCCTGGGCATTAAGGCAAAAACAAGCGTATAAATGCTTGAAAAAGCTAAATATGGGCCAAAGCATTTATTTATTTTTTTTAACTGGAAAAGCGTTAAATACCACCTGCCCCATCAGCAACCCCAGTGTGACAGCACTGCACTAATGCTGACAGTACAAAAACCGTCAAAAAGGCCCCAAACCAACATCCCCCGTCCCTGGAGAGCAGCACAAACACGGCGTTAGAGAGCCCGAGCAGTGAAAAGTGCATCGAGTTATTACAATTCCTTTGTTTGCAGCCATCTGCTGCGCTAATGGCTCTTTCAGCAGCCCAATCCTTGAAACGGAGTTTTAATTCTTAACTACTTCTGGCTCGCAGCTCGGCCGCGGCCCCGCAGCGGCAGAGTGAGGCAGGCTGGAGGAGCACACGGCTGCTGGGCGAGCTGGTGGCACCGCCTGCCAAAACCATGCCCGAGGAGAGGGCTGAGCAGCTCCCGAGGACCAGGGGAATGGGATGAGGTGGCTGCAGGACCTGGGGGAATGGGATGAGGCAGTGCAGGATGAAGCGGGCTCACCACAGTGCTGCAGACCCGAGCAGTGCTGAGGCATCGCCCGCCTCCTGCCTCCGCTCCCACACAGCAGGGCATGCGTGGGCAGGGCAGGTACCCAAAAAATACATTCACCTTCCCCCGATGCAGCCCAGCACCAGATCTCAGGGGACTGCACGAAGCCGGAGATGAAGGAGCTGTCTGAAGACAAAGTCGATTTTTTTTTCCCCCCCCCCAATGTTTTTATTTTTCTTCTAAAGAAATGCGACTCGATGAGAAGGCGTACGAAATTCCTTTCCCCTGTAACCCAGCTGAATTCCACAGAGCCGGGGCAGAAAATATCCCAACAATTTTTCAGCTTGCACGAAAGTAGGTCAAAAAACTTCCCCGATGTTTCAACAGCTTGAAGCAATTGAATTGCAAAACCAGGAACAAATGCTGACCCTCCCTCCCTCCCCACCCCCTCCAGCAGATTTACGAGGGTGGTAAAACCTTCCCAGTCGGTGTTGCAGTTAAACGCACTACCCAAAGCAGAGCATCTCGTCTTGCAAAACTTGCTCGTGCTTAAAAAGAGCCGTTCCCCAGCGTTATCCTTCACAGATGCTGCCTCTGGTCCTGCGGATCGCGGGATGTTACAGAAGCAGCAAGACGGGCGGATAGACGCGGCGAGAAGCTCAGGGTAACGGGGCAGATCCGGGAAAACCTCGCTCAGACAAACTCCCACCGAAGCCCAAGGCATTATACTGACAAATGGATGCTGCGCCTTTCATTACCTCCTCGCATTTCCCCATTAGTGGATAATAATTGCATTGAACTCGCATGTTCCCTACTGACTTCGCAGGAGTGATGAATTCTCACCTACCCATCTCCTCATTAGGACGAGGAGCTAATGGCTCCGCCTCTCATTAAGGATTGCCCAACGTTTCCTACCCGAAAATCCTGGGTTTTCCACCGATTCTAAGTTTGTTAAGAAATTAGCTATCTGGGCTGAAATTTTCCATGCTGAATATTTGCTTCAGGCTTTTTTTTTTTTTGCCTTTTTTTTTTTTTTTTTTCCTTCTAAATAGTAAATTTCAGCCAAAACAACTCTGCCTTTTCCAAGAACAAGTTTAGAGGAAAATATGCCTTTCTGCAATGCTGAGAAAAATTCTGGAAACCTTTTCTTTGAGCATCTTCAGCAGCCCGAAGCTACGGAGCGGAGTCGATACATCTGGCAGGCTGCTCCGTGCCAGCGATGTGCCTTTTGCTAACTCGGGAAAAAAAAATGAAACGCCCGAGTCAAGAAGAATAAAATCTCCTTTTGATGCCCGCTTGGCTCAGTGGAAGTGATTCGGAACTGAACGAGCAAAGGCTGGCCCCAGGGGGCAGGTGGCAGGGAGCTGCAGCTCGGGTCCTGCGCTCCTGCGACGCTCCAAGCTGGCATTTTGGGGAGAAAACCATGGATCTGGAAGGCAGCCCTGCCCCAGCCCCCTCTGCCTGCAAAGCAGGGCTCGTGGCCCCCCTGCCTGCTGGGGAAGGAGCTCGCTGGCGCGCCGGCAGCAGCAAGTGCCATGAAAGCTGTGAGGAAATGCAGGGCTGGGGCTGGGGGGGCGCACGGAGCCCGAGACCACCCAGCAGGCGGCAGGGCTGGAGCTGAGGAGCAAACCACCTGCTGCTCGCAGAGGATCCAAAAGCAAAGCACGGGTCACAGAGAGCGGAGGCTGCATCCTGCTGCTTGCAGCAAAAAAAGCAGGGGGGAGAAATTGAGGTTGTCAGCGTAACCCCCAGAGCAACAAGCCCTCGAACTCGTCGCTTGGCAGCTTTTAATAATTCACGCGCCCAGCAGCCACCCAGGGCATCACCTCACCTGCGCTGCCGTCGCACCGAACGATGTATGGCACAGAACATCCTTGTCCCTGTAGCACACAAACCCCAAATCCTGCCCCAGCCTTTGCTAACCTCAAATCATCCCTTTAAACGAGCAGGGCCTCCTGCTAACCAAGTTACAGTCAAAAACAAAACAAAACAAAAATTAGGAGCTGCTGGAAGAATACAGGGGGATTTTCTGAGAGGCTAAGGAAGAAAAGCCAGCCCACAGAAAGCTGTGCTGTGGCTTCCCACCAGGACTCGTGCACAAGGCGCCCCGTGGCCAGGGCTCAAAGCAGCCCCCCTTTCCCTGGAACCAGCCAGCTTCTGGCAGCTCTCACAGGAACCTCTGAGTAATCGCCATGGCCTTCCACAGAAGTGCAGGACGCGGTGGCACAGCCCCACATGTCCGTCATCCCCCCAGCCCCATGGCTCACCGGGTTTCTACAGGCAAGCCCCGAGGACCACAACATGTACAGGAAATCTACTTGCTGCCTCTGAGCCTCCTTCAGTAGCCCCAGGAGCATCCTGCCACCAAACGGAGCAGCTTTGTCCCCAAAGTCGGGTGCAGTGAACAAACAGGGGGAAGAAGCTCCTCCAGCAATCCCTGCTCGAGATGCCCCTCGTCTGGACGGATGTAGACGCCTCACTCACTCCACACCACTGAAAATTTTAGCCTCCCTGTGTTTGGTTTTGGTTTTGTAACACCACCTGTCCTCTTTTGACTGCCACAGGCAGCACAGCGAGGCCTGAGCCTTCCCAGCACGCCAGCCACGCAGAGCTGTAGCGCCAAGGTCCCGCTAATCCCTGCGGGCACGTTCCCTCTGACCGAGCATTTGAGGACGCAAGAACTGTTCCCTGGAAACCTGCGACGTCCTAAGCGGCACTCAAGAAGCTAGAGAAGCCCTCAAGCCCTGTGTGCCACGCTGAGAGCACGCTGGAGTTTGCCTTTTGTCAAAAGGCCTCTGCAGAAGCAATTCTCTGCTTTTATGCTAGCACAGCCCTCATCTCACAGCAAATGCCATCCCACAAGCGTGCGATAGTCCTGCAGAAGGAGGCAGGCAAATGCATCCTCTTAAATCCACCCTCCACTAAGCATGGCACAGAAGCCAAAAAGCAGAACCCCATCCCACCTGGCACGGCTGCTGCAGCCAAAAAGCCGGCGGGCTGCAAGTCAGCGCCATGTGAGACAGCGCGGCGACACAGGCTGCGAACGTGGGGCCAGGTCCTGAGCCAGCTCAGCACTCACTGCAGGAGCTGGGACACACCAGGACATCCACGGTGCTCCTGTTCCTCCTCTGCTCGCAGAGGGAGCTCCCAGGTTGTCACCTGCCAGGCCGAGCCCCCCGTTTTGGGACCCCCATTTTGGGACCCCCGGCTCTCTCCCTCGTGCCACCAGGTGCATCCTGGCACGGGGCCACGCAGCCGGGGGAGGGAAGCCCACCACGGCCCGCTTCTGAAAACCTCGCTCGTTTGAAAATAAAAAAATCGAGGGGAAATGGAAAGACAAAAGCCCTTCTCAGCCTGGTGTTATCAAGCAGAGGAAATGAGACTTCTAAAGCTGCCATTCAGAGAGGAGTGGGGGGGAGAGAAATCCCACTCCAGACGCACTTGAGCGAACAGCTTTTGAAATGGAAATGTCGCTCTTCAGAAACATTTGAATTTCCTCCTATTGCCAGGGAGGAGGAAGGAGGAAGGAGGGAGCGAGGACTCCTCAGCCATGCAAATTCAAAAACGCCGGGGCCCATTCAGGCAGCACCCAGCCGGCTGCGAGCAGGGGATTTGTCAGGGAGTTCATCAGGACCAGCACGAACACGGGGAAGCTGGCTGCAAGGGGCAGCAGGTTTACAGGGAAGGCAATGAATGAAGACAGCTCTATTTAAGCGCTCCAAGTAAGATATCCTCCAAGGCTGCCCAGTCTGTGTTCCCTTCCTCCATTCTCCCCCTGGGCAACGACCGCCCAAATTGTTTTTCCCCAAAGCCAGGGCGCTGTGCTGTGAGAAAAAGCTCAACTGATGGAGAAGGGAAGCATGAGGAAGACCTATGATGGCATTAGCAGTGGCTGAGGCGTGCTACAGACCCAGCCTGATTCTCCTCTTGGCATCTTGCACCAAGACACTCATGGGCTGGGGGTCCCAGCACCGAGGTCCTGCCCTTTTCTAGCAGCCGCTCTACAAACCATGTGGGTTCTTCAGGGAAAGCCATCAGTTGCTGCTCCTACAGCTGTCCACCGAGCTCCTCTCGCCAACCCCACGCCACCAGTTCATTGCTGTGGTACCTGTAGGGCCATTCAGCATACAGGTGTGTTCCAGCCATGCCCTCATATCAAGCACCAGGGGAAGTCTTCAACGAATTTCTGACTCCAAGACTCACCCACCCCATGGCAAACTATCTGACTCTGCAGGTCTTGTCTGCAAAAAACACAAATTCCAAAGCTGCCAAAAACTGGACTTAAAAGCAATCCTCCAAAGACCTTTTTCTTTTCCAAAATCTAGTTAGATCTCAGAAGTTCAATTTTCACCAGCGAGGTCTTGTTGTTTCTGTTGGAGCAGCTTGGTGCGCGCACACACACGACTTTTAAGACTCATATACGCACGACACAGGAGGCTAACTCGACAGCCTGGAAACGGCTACGGGTCAGTGGTGAACGTGACCTGTGAACTTCACCAGTTGAGATAATAAGCAAAAAAAACAAGCCCTGTTTTGATCAGGAATCCGAGCTGGTCTGCCTTCCATTTAGCGGTGGCTGCGCTGGGAAACTTGTTTGAGTGTGAAACAAAGCGCACAGCGCCTTGGATGCTTTTGAAAAAACAAATTCAACCAACATGAATAGGCTTGGGGGAAAAACAGCCCTCCCTTCAAACAGCTTTTAATGAAGCTTCTCGTGGCCTCGCGGGTCCCCAGCACCGTTTTTGTAGCTCCCCGCTCGCTCCGGCATCACCCCCTTAGGCATCCCCAGCACGTGCACGGGACACGGGGACAAGGCACCCGCTGTGACAGCAGTGCCCGCGGCCACCCCTTGCACACACAGCCCCGACACAGCTCGGGGAACAGGGACAACCCCAAATAAAGCCCCACGGAGCCGGGATAGTCGCTGACAGAGGAGCACGGGTGGTGTAAAAGCGAGCGTCAGCTGCGCTATCAATCACGGCCGGCCGCCGGCTGGGCTCAATGCTTTATTGTTCTAATAATTGTGCAGACACGTGGAAGGGGGAGCCTCGACACCGGCTGTTTGTTTGAGTAGCCGTTTCCTGCCCTGCTTTCCGTCAGGAGGCCACATCCCGAGGCCTGGCGGGGCTGGAGACCCCCGGGACCCCGCCATCACCAGGCCCGGGGCAGCCCTGCTCGGGTAGACGTGGTGGTCTCAGGGTTTAGGAACCACCACATCCCAAACTTGACACTCCTCGAGCATCAGGGCATTACCTGAGGTTAAGACCAAGCGGGAAGAAGGCAGGACAACAGCTCTCCAGGGCTCAGGGGCAGCACGGGCCTAGCTTCAAGGCCTGCGGAGCGGCCCGAAATGCAGGCCCCGGCCTGGGCCCTTTCTGCAGAACAACGTGAAGGCACCCCTGCCTTTCCAGGCCAGCACGTTAGAGAAAAAACCTTAATATCTCAGCTCCCATGGCAAGAATAAGCCCACAGTGAATGTGGTATTATCTGTTAGCAAAGCAGCAGCTTCCCACCAAGGCTGGAATTTCCATCTCGGTTTGGCAGGCACAGGGCTATGAAATGATTACTGTGTTTACTTTTCCTTTGCTAACTATAAAATCCCATTCCACTGCCCTGCCAAGAATGACTGAAGCTAATAAAATTCAGGCATTTGGAAGAAAGCAATAATAAACTTCCCTTTTGGGGCCTTTATGATGAAATTTCCCCACTCCAATCAGAGATTATGCTGTATTCATGAACACCAGTGATGTCTCCAAGTGCACCTAGATCGACTCAAATCAATATTTAGCTTTTCTAGAGACTATAAGCCTTTCTTCATGTGGCTGCTGAAGGCTGGATCATTGAACAGCACAGCTACAAGAAGCCTTTGAAAACACAGCTTGCAAGTAGAAGGCAGCATATATGCGTGTATACATATATACGAATGCAGATTGTTCAATTACTTAAACTGTGAAAAATATAGAGACACGGAACACGTATGTATAATTTACATACCCCCCAAATATATTGGAAGCTATTAACAGACCAGTCTATACATTTAATCACATACCTGCATGTTCTCCAGTAGCTTTTAGCACTTGGAGGCTCCTGTGTTTATGTCTGCCACTCGCCTGCCGCCGAGGCAGGAACACGTTAGCTGCTGGGGGCTATCTGCCCTACGTCATACCTGCGATTGCTGGCACGAGATAAAATGAGGCAGACCTGAAAAACAGGCTGAAATAAAAGCCTGCGCTTGCTTTGGTCCCGTAACCACGTGGGCCGGCCTGCTTTGCGCCAGGCGATGGCTCTCTCCTCAGCAGCCACGGGAAGGCCGACATCCCAGGCGGCGGCCAGAAGGCAGGAGAGGAGCTATCAGTGCTCCTCCTCAGGGAGGAAGAAACCTGCTGCGCCCGCTGCCAGCACGCCAGCAGGGGAGGAGAAGTGCCCGGCAGGCAGCGGAGAAGCTGGCTGCGGTGAGCAGCGTGGGCTCTGCAGCCTGGGGCACCCCTGGGGACATGGCAGAGGCTCCATTGCCACAGGCTGGGAGCTCGTCGAGCTGTCTGAGCAGACAAACTGTCCCCCGAGCACCGTGCCTAAGGGAGGGCCCGACCAGAAACTAGCACGAGCACGGCCCAGGAGGAAGGCAGAGAGCTCGCACAGATGATGCTTGGTCAAAGATGACCAGAGACAATCACAACCAGATGCGGGTCAGGACCGTGAGGAGGTGTCCCAGGTCATTTCACCCCTCGCTGCTTCTCCCCCCTTCATTCCTGCCTCGGATTGACCAAATCACGGGGCAGGACGGAGCACGGTGCTCCTGCCCCAAGCCAGCTCTGCAGCTGGGTAAAAGCACGTTTCCAAGGGCAGAGGGAACAGGCTCCACTGCGTTCTCAGTCTTTATCCTCTCGGAGAAAGGTGCCAAGAATTAGAATTACATTTTTTGAGAGCAGCAGAACAAGCCAAGGGCCTGTCAGCTTGTCCTAAAACAACCCCTCTGCTCGCAGAGCAGGCAGCCAGCATTCCTGATGCACACAAGTGTCCATCGGCCCCTCGCCCCCCCCTGCAGCACAAAGCTGCGATGCATTTTGTCATGGAGCAAGCCAGCAAACCCTCCGACTGTTCTCTGCCTAGAACGCAGCCAAAGAGTTTTTACATTTAAAAAGCAGGTTTGGGTCCAAAAAGCAAGGAGGTTTTCAGAGTGATTATAACGAGGGCCTTTGGCACTCGACGGCTCCTCTCGTTATCGACGCTGAGGGTGCTGTTAGGAGATGAGGCTCCACGAAGCACGGAGGTGAAGTTCCCGAGCTTCAGCAAGGGCTGTTGCCATGTTCAATATGTTATTACAGCTCCCAGCACCACAGGCACAGAGAGCAGCAACTCCTCGCTGCCAAATCCATCTCTGAAATCACTCCCCCACTCCATCCCCTCCAGCAACAGCAGGCAAACACCATCGATCGCTGCTGCAGCTCCAGCGCTTTCCGCCCAGCGCGGCGGTGGAAGGATTCAGCACGAAATGCCCTCCTCCTCAGAAAGGCAGCACGCAAAATTAATCTGATCGGTGTCACAACTCGCTGGCTTTTGTTGCATGAGTCAGAACTGTGGATTTACTGCATTTCATAACGATGGAAAAGTACAGCCGGGCAGATGTGCTAGGTGCTGTACGCTCACGGCGGCGATGCCGAAGCGCTCCCAGGGCCTCTCGAAGCCCCTTGGCGAGGAGGGGAGCGCAGCCGTGCTGACTGAGGGAGCCCAGCTTCATCTGTGATAAGATGTACGTGCTTGGGAGTCGGTAATAATTTCCTGCTGCCTCATCGTTTGCACGAACTGGGCAGATCCCATGGAAGAATCACACACCCCATCCCGGAGCACGATGCCTCCGGAGCGAGCTGTGGCGCACACAGCCCCCTGCCAGCGGCTTAGAAGCGAAGAATCCCAAAATCGGGCTGAAACTGCAGGGGGCAAGAGAAACAGCCAGAATGTCACAGCCTCTTGCTACCAGGACTGAATTTGTTCCTGGAAATGTGTGCCAGGCGTGGGTTTCTTTCCGCCCCAACTGCTCAAAACCTGACATTTCTGACTGACCGTGGGCGGCCGGCACCAGCGGGCAGCACAGCCCTCGTCACCTGCGCTGCTCCTCGCCTCCGAGCCAGGGCACAGCTCCTGACACCAGCCCCAGCTCCTCAGCTCCACCTGAGGGCTCAAAGTTAAGCAGCAAACTAGCTCTGGCTATCGCTTTCAGGAAATAACAGCAGGGCACATAACAATCCTTGCTGTTAAAGAAAAAATGGGCTTCAAAAGCATTTTACTCCGTAACAGATGTACAAACACTTCAAAGACAGGGAAAAAAAAACAACAATCACTGTGGATCCATGCAGCACACAGCTCGCCAGGCTGCCCTGCTGCAAGCACAGCCACTGGCTGTATTTCTTCCAATTACTGGGGTGAAGCATAGGAACTCAGGTGACTTTCCTTCCCCCAAGCAGATCGGGGAGATGTCACACTACGTGAGCCTTGTAACATTGACCGAATGGAACAAAAAATGTATGTAAACGACGAAGCAAGTTCCCAGGGAGCAGCCGGCCTCGTCCCGCTGCCTTCTCAGTTTGAAAGGCAATTTAAGAGGTCGTTTCGGATGTCGATGAGCACAAAGGAGCCGGAGGAAGCAAGGCCCAGCCACCTGCGCTCGAGGCACGACTGGTTCACCTGCGGGTTTCCAGCGGCAGCAGGACTGGAGCAGCCGGGCAGAGGACAGCCAGCTGGGAGAAGGTCGAGCTCACTTCTTACACCTCATCTCCAGAGCGTTTCTGTGGCTCATGAGGGCTTCCCCTGCCATGCCCACATCTCTCGGGCCATAGCTCAGTTTTTTGCCCACGCGTGGCACTGCCCAACCCTCCTGGATGCGATGCTCCTCCAGCTGCTTGGTGCCTCGGGTGCCTGTCCCTCGGTGAGCAGCAGGGGCTGCTGACAAGCCCTCGCAGCTCTCCAGCTTGGCGAGGGGCGATGAACCAACCTCCTGTACCCACCACGAGTGCCAGACGCTTTGCACAAGGCGGCCGCGTGCTGCCCGACGTGTGTGCTCATGCACAGGTGGGCAGGGCTGACGCACACCCGTGTCCTGTTGGAAACGGTCTTCTGGGGAGGGAGGAGAAGGCAGAGGAGAGAGGAACCCAGCCAGAAGTGTTTGCAGCGTGACAGCATGAACAATGCAAATATTTCAGCTTTTAAATATGTTTGGAATAACCGAGAATGACAACATCTCCCTCATCTTCCCAGAAATAGCTTTGAATCATTGCTGCCCTAACGCAAAGTCCTCCCCCACCCCACAGGATCATTTCTGCAATTCGATTTTTATCAGGCACAAGACAACAGTGTGAGCAGCCGCGTGGCAGATGGGTGGATGCTCAGCGTGCTGTGTTGGGGTGCTCCTACAGCTCTCCAGCTCGACAGCCCCATGATGCTCGCTCCTGCTGGATGCCCAACTGCACCACCAGTTTGGGACCAGTCGGTCCTGGGGGAAGCCCCGAGCACGTCCTGGAGAAGGCGGCTGCAAAGGGAGTTGGTAAGAAACGCTGCTCCCTGCTGGGGAAGGGGGACAGAAGCAGTGGTGAAACACTTGAGGCATTTTCACCTGTCGCATGGCAGGGAGCTGGAAGTATTTGGGGTGTCCTCTCTCCATCGGGAGCCTGATCTCCTGTGGCTCAGCACTGCAAGGCTGTGGCCACCGTGCCTTGGGACCCCCTGCCTGGGCACAAAGTCTGCGGCCTTTCCCTGCCCACCAGAGGCCTGAGGAAATCACCTCCCCTGGGGTAAATCTGACAAGGAGAAAAGCCCCACATCACCCCTGGCTCCCCAGCTTCATCAACAGCCCCACCAACAAGCCTGGAGCTGTTTTTGCCAAGCGCAAAACAACCCGGGGAGAGAAAGGGAGAGCCCCGTGCAATCCATGCCACGGGCTGGGAGGCTACGGGAGGAGGACGCGCGCCCAGGGAGGGCCGAGGCTCGCAGCTCTGCTCTACCACCCAGCCGCTTCGTGCCATTGTTCCACGGCAATAAATCTGGGGAGGCACCGGGATCCAGCTCCGCTTTCTGCAGGGGGAAGAGGCCAGAGCTTGGGAGGGGGGAGCCCGAGCCGCCCAGCTGATGCGAGCGCGCCGCCGTCGCCTCGCTTCTCCTCGCTCGCTCCCTCGCAGGTCGCCGTGCTCAGCAAGTTTGCGAGCCCCACTCCTACACATCCTGCTCGAGCGCCGCAGCTCGCCGAGTTCAAAGCGCTGCGGAGCTTCCACCCCCTCCGCTCCCCTCCCCCTGCGCTGGATTACTCAATTAGAGATTATGCCTCTGCCAGCTCCCTCCTAGCCAAGTGGGGCCTCTGCCAAGGTCAACACAAGTTCCAGCCAGTTTCATTAATAACTGTGAGACCAGCCCACTGGAAACTCTGAGAGGTTAATCCCAGCAACAGATCAATGTTCCCATAACAAAGCCACGCAGAAAGCACGGAGCGGAGAGGAGCCTGGTGATTTACCAGCCCGGCTAGCGGCGCTGGGATCGGAGGCACCCACCTCCCCTCGCCTTGCAGACTGGGTCCCAGCCAGCGCCGAGTCCCCCCAGCACCTCCCCGAGCTGAAGCCAGGCAAAACCCTTGCAGGAGGGAAGCCGCAGCCTCTGCTTTTGGAGTCCCCCAGCCTCAAGTCCCTCCTGAACCCTGGCACATTTGGCAAGGAAGGGAGCAGGGAGCAGGAACAGGGCTCCCAAAAGGCTCCTGCAGTGCCCTCGGTGCATGGCAGGGGTAGGAGCGCAGGGGCTGGCCGAGCGCCCTCCCACCGCACCACAGAGCTCCAGGAGCTTGTTGGAAACGGGGCTCTGCAATGGGCAGCCGGTGTGAAATTTGGCATGCACGGTGCTGGCTGCAACGCATCATTAAAAATGCATTTTAAACATGTTAATTCAGCCTTTTTTTTTTCCTCAATTAATTGCTTTTAAAGCTACATTAATGTGCATCAAAGCAGAATGCCCTTTGCCCTAATTTCTGCTTGCCATATATATTTCCTGGCCTTGCTGCTGCCTGTTCCTCGAGTCCCACCTTCTCTTTTCCTATCCCAGCTTCCAGTGCACAGCGCCACACAAACATTCATGCAGAAAGGGAAGAAATTAAAACCCCCCAACAATGTAAAGCCGAGTCCGAGCACCACCACCACACGGCCTGTTAACAGCCTTTTTCCACCGCTAGCTGTTAACTCTTGTACAAAAGGGGGAAGTGGCATTGTCCCTGCTACAGACGGGGAAATCTGAGACACAGAAAGGGGAAGAGACTTACCCGGTGACCAGCAGCCTGCCAGGGCGGACACGGCAGCGAGGTTCGGGTTTCCTGCGCCCAGCCCCGTAGCCGTGATCCCACAGGGCTCCCCGGCAGCACGGCCCTGCCGGAGCAACGGGCTCCGAGAAGTGCAGCCAGCCA
This sequence comes from Netta rufina, assembly GCF_964035555.1. Taxonomy (NCBI): domain Eukaryota; kingdom Metazoa; phylum Chordata; class Aves; order Anseriformes; family Anatidae; genus Netta; species Netta rufina. The sequence continues at coordinate 12,069,928 of NC_140141.1, read as the reverse complement.
GCCTGGCGAGGGGACTACATGCAGATCACGCCTGACTCACATCCTATAGGAAGAGCAGCGAGCCACATACGTGGTGGAAAAGCAGTCTCAGAAATGGGAAGAGCAAGTGGAAGCGTAGAGGGAATAAAAAGAGGTGGAAGGGAAGGGGAGAAGCAGGACTGGCCCCCGGCTCTGCGGAGCAGCGAGCAGGCGCCGCACGGCCAGGCGCAGCACGCTGACCCGGGGCAGCACCGCCCGCAGCACCAGCACGCGCGGATGCACAGAGACAGGGCATCACGCAGACACACGGCTGGCCTGCCGGGGAGCAGCCGGCTCTGTTCTTATCTGGCGTTACGTGACGAAGGTCCGTGGCTTTGTTGGAGAACACGCAGACGCCACCGAGGGTCCTGGGAGCCAGCTCCAGCACCTCTGCCAAGAGCACGGCCGGCAAATCCGCGGCACGGCAGCTCTTCGGCAAGGCTCCCATCCGTGCTCACAGTGATAGAAAAAGCAATTCTGCTTTACTGGTGCCTGGCTATTCTCAGCTAGCTCACGGGAGCACCTTTTCAGAGGCAACGTCAGCCTATGTTAAGGTGGAGGGCATGGGGGGGATTTCATTTCTCGTCCCCCCACGCAGCCTCAGCTCACCTGGCTCCATCCAGCAGCAGCAGCAGCAGCGGGCTCCATGCCCTGCAGCAACGTGACAGCCACCTCGCCTCCAGGGAAAGAGATGCTCAAGTGGGGAAAAGCAGGCAGGAAGACAGCTTTCTGATTCTGGCTTGAAAAGAAATACGAGTGCTCAAGGATATGAGCAAACCAAGGTTCATACGAGCAGGTAATGTTCTTTCTGCTACAACAACTGCGACTTTGCTGTAAAGCTGCTGCTTTTGAGAGGCTCACTGCCCCCAAAGCATGCCTGTTTTCTCCAGACGTACGGAGCTGATCTAATAACAGACATCGCCTTCGCCTTACAAACCCATCCTTACTTAAGTGAGGCTGCTGTTATCCGGAACAGGGTAAAAGGGGCCCGGCTGTATTTGGGAAAGAGACAGATGAGGAAGTGATGAATAAAAGCCATAAAGGGTCTACTTCTTTTCTGGGGGTGTTAATGGGAAAAACTCCAGAATCTGTTACCCAGATTTGCCACGTCAATTACTTTGTTAGTGTTCACAGCACAGCTCAGGCCCCAAACCAACGGCCTTGCAAACGTGCAGGGCTGTGTCAGCCCTGTGGCTGACAGAGGCTGGTAAGGCCAAAAAAAAAAGGCAGAAACCCCCCATAAAAATGGTGCTGGCTGGGGAGTGCTCTGCTGGGCAACATTTAGCTCCATCCCTAAAACCACCACAAAGAGCACTCCTGGCACCGATGAATAAACGGAGCTCCTCGCAACGCCGTGACTGCAGCACCGTGGAATGGGGTGAGGGGTAAGCGGATGACTCCTAGGACACTGTTTAAGTAAGCACCAGTGTGTTTGGTAATACTCGCCTCACGTGGTGCGTTTTACCCCAAGAGCTCAAACAGTTTGCAAAGCTGCCCTAGATAAAGAATCGACTGCCTCCGTCACGCACTGAGTCAGCAGCGGAGGCAGGAATAGCACCTCTCTCTCTCTCTCTCTCTCTCTCTCTCTCTCTCTCTCTGTTCCAGGCTGCATGCTCCCATCGCTGGTCCAGGCATCCTGCATCTGCTCCGACCACCGTGCAGCTCGCGGGGCTCCAGCAACACCCCGTGCCCACGGGGAGGGAGCGAAGCTCATGGAAGGACCCCGAGAGCAGGTGGATGGGATGAGAGAGCGGGGAGATGAAGGTGCTGCTAGAAGCAAAGCGAGGGCCAGCGTCTGCTGGAGGAGGCAGAGTAGCTGCTGGAAGGGAGGCACCGTGCTGTCTTGTTTTAGGAGGTCACACCAGACACGCAGAGCGACTAACAGCGGTGATGGAGCCCTGCGCAGCTGCTCGTCAGGTCTTTATCAGCTTTATTTGCTGCTGCTGGCTGAGCACGGAGGCAAAAAGGAGATTTAGACATGTAAACAGCCCAGATATGCACACGTCCAGAGCTCACGGCCAAGGATCAGTCCCAGTTCTCAACCCTTCCCCTGGACGAGCACACCGAGAGCACGTCCTCAAACAGGCTCAGAGCGATGCACGGATTAGCTGCACGAGCTTTATCACAACCCTCATGTCCACAAGCAGTTTGTAAGGATGGCTGCTCAGTAATGAAGCCAGAAGACTGCTATTAACCCAACTTCCAAAGCTGCAAAGGCAGCGAGACCTTCTGAGAGGTGGTCCTGCACCCCAGGCTTGCCTGCTGCTCCCAGCCACTTAACAGCGCCGAGATCAGCCTGGTCTCACAGCATCCGCAGTCAAACTCACTCTGGAAACAGCCCTGCCAGTTCTGAGCTCCACTCAGACACTTCCCAATCATTTTTTCCTCTTCCCAGACTTAGAAATTACAAATGACTCCGCTAAAAGCATAATCTTGTCCTGCTGAATTGTCTCGCCCAGCTTTCTCTCTCTCTTTCATTAACAAATGTTTTAAGCCCCATAAAATGCATGTAATTCTTGGAAACGTGTCACAGACCAAGAAGTAAATGCAGCCCCTCAACTCGGCAACTAATGCCTCGAGAGTGGCTTTGCCTATTAGGAACAAATAGCTGAGACAATACGTGGTTTTCCGGTGAGAAGCAGCACAGAACTGCTGATGGAAATAATGTGCAGACAGAAAAGCTGTCCTGGTTTCCTCACGTCTTTGGAGAGAGGATATTTTTTTGTCTCAGGGCCAACAGTTTATTCTCCCCATCAGCCACCCAGCCCAGCATCCGCAGAGAACCCTCCCCGGTTCAGCGCCACCGCGGTGCGGCTCACGGCTAGGGGCAGCAGGCTCCCAGCTGGGCTCGGCGCCGCCTCATCAAGATGCAGCTCCGAGGGAGCAGCAAAAACGGAACGGAAAAGGGCCACGGCCCCTCAGAGGCATCTTTTCCAAGGCAACACGCTATCGAGAGCGAAAGGGGGGAGAGCTGAAGTGTCTGGTGCGTTTTTCATTTTGCGGTTCAAACGCGGCTCTTCGGCAGTAGCAGCTCGGCCACCGCAGCCCTCTCCTCCGAGGAATGTGCCCACGCCTCCCTCAGAATCCAAATCACCCTTATTTTCCCCAGGTCAAACCTCCTTCTCACTCAGGACAGCCTCACATCGTGCCCACCAACCCCGTTAGGGGAGAAGTCTGAATATCCTGGCACTGCCAAGCAGAGCTGCTTGCCCACAGGTTACTGCAGCAGCTCCCGCGGTGATACAGGAAAACATCCCTCTCACCCTGGGTAAGGCTGCCAGCCTCCCTTCCCTTTTACTGGCAGCTCAGAAAGCCCCAAAGCCCACCCTGCAGCTGCATTAATCCCCAGTGCCCAGGGTGCTGGAGCCCCAGGGCAGCACCTTCCTGCCAGCCACGAACACATCCGAGCTCAGGGCAAAGCCAAAGCCAACTTACCCCGACAGCACACAGCTAAATCCGAACAGGCACCCGAGCACAAGATTTTTCTTTGTACTATTCATCACACATGCAGAGGAGACAATTGCACGTAAACAATTTGCTGCGTTACATGAGACTAAGGCAAGGGAGGCTTTCCTGGGGAAGATTATATTAAGGAACCACCAGCAACCAATTCCAGCCCTTCAAACACCAATATTAAATAAAAGAGATGTGATAAATGAGAAAGGTCAAATAAAAATCAAATCAAGGCACAGCATCCAGAAAAGCCGGACACGACCAACCCTAATTCAGCCAACAGGAACTTCCCAAACGCTCTGGTGCATCTAATAACCTAGTAAACACAGGCCCATGACTATAATGGTTGAGGAGAAAACCCTATATGCCTTCCTTTTCCCCAAAACCGTCCCCCCCATCTCACTGAATGCCATCCAACAACGCCGAGCTCCGTATGACGCACCAGGAACCACCAGCTACAGGGATTTCAGCAGCGGCAGAGCCCCAAAGACCCCTCTGCACAAGGCAAGGATCCCGAGGTGCAGAGCTCCCGCAGCGCTGTCCCCGTACCTTTGAGAGATCCTCAGTCCCTGCCTGCTGGCTCTGGTTCAGCAGAGGCGAGTGCCGCAGCAGCGGGTCCTGCAGCAGATCCAGGCGCGGCCGCTTCGTTTCAATGAACTCCAGGTCTGACGGCTTGGTCAGGTCGGAGAGATAGGAATGCGCCTCGGTCCTCAGGTGCAGCTCCTGAGATCTGGGGACAGAGAGGAAAGGAGACTTGAGAAAACAGGCACCCAGCTCCAAGGCACGAGCCCTTCGGGCAGGACAGAGGGCTCACCCGTCTCCCGAAGGAGGGATGAAGCATCTCGTACCAAAGATGACATCCCGAGGAAGAAACGCACCCTCCTCTGCGGCTGGAGGGTAGGGATTTATTTCCTCAAACGGAGGAGGACCGAAAGGGGCCACGTGCAGCTGCGTGTACCCGACACAGACCTGGCAAGCCACTGAGGTGTTACCCAGCGATAGCAGCGGTACTGAGTACTCACATCAGGCCCAAACGTCTTTTCACCTGTTAAATGCGACGCAGTTGGTAATACCTGGAAACTGTTTTGTGTTTTTTTTAAACAAGCATAAAACTTTTTGTAGCTCTGCGTTTCCTAGCAGGATTCTCCTGTGGGAGCTGTAAAGGGATCCTACAAAAATACACTAAACCTTTTACTATGCCCAAGGATCAGCTTCGCTGAAGCAGCTCCAAAGGTGTTTTTAACACCTCATGCAGATGTCTCTCTTAAAAATTAAAATGAAACACAGAAGATTCAAACCTTGAAAAAAAAAAAAAAAAAAAAAAAAAAAAAAAAAAAAAAAAAAAGCTTTTTCTCCCTTAAGCAAGACTGTTGGAGTCCTCCTGAGCTGTGTGGTGCCAGCATCCTCCCAGCCACCAAAGGACGAGCTGATGCCTTTGATGCTTCTCAAAGGAGAGGGAGGGAGGGAGGCGTTTTGTCAAAGGCAAGCACAGCAGATGGGGGTCTTGTATGGGGCTCGGCCCCCACCCACAGACAGGGACTGCTGACTCTCAGTTTTACCTAGCTCATTAAACACCTCGCAGAGGAGGACAGCAAGGGAAGGAGCCAGAGCCCTCTGAAGGCAGTGGAATCCCCCCAGAGGCTGTCAGGGCTCTGGACCGCATCCGAGGAGGTGGCACCTGGCACAAACCTCCTTCCTGGGCACCTTCCTGGGGAGCACGCACAGCCGCTGTGCTCCCCTACCAAACCCTGCCCAGCTCTGGGCATGTGAGCCACGGCTGCTTCTGTCTCACCCACTCTTTTTATTTTTTTATTTTTTTATTTTTTTTTCCATTTAAACACCAGCACTGGTCCCAAAGCACACGCAGGCCAACCTCTGCTGCTGTGGGTTTGGCACAGGCGCGCCGCGCTGAGAGTCGGGCCCAGCTTGCTGCTGACACACAGAAACAGAATCTGGCTCGTCCTCTTCCTCCTTCCCCGCAGAAAGGGGATGGGAGAGCAGGGAGCCTCTGCTTTTGCCACTCAAACCCCGAGCCGCGGGCACACAGAGCGAGCACACAAGCAATGCAGGCTGAGAGCAGAGCAGCCCCTCAGTTTGGCACTGAACACAGCTCACCTGCACGCCCTCCCGCTCCAAACGCACAACTTTCCTCAGCAAGCCCAGAACCATCCCGTGGCACCTCTCGAGTTTCCTGCTGGCTTGCCCCAACCCCTTGTGCAAACCCTGCCCGCCCGCAGCTGCACGCCGCCGATTCAGGCCCTGCTGCAAAGCCCGGTAACAATGAGCAACTGTTGAGCTGGGCAGGTGTTAAAATATTCCAACACCCAAGGCTCTACTGTACCACGGCAATTAAAAATCAGATGGATTTATTTTCACTTCTCCCCCCCTCACCTTTTTTTTTTTATTATTATTATTTTTTTTAAAGGCTGTGTTACCAAGAAGCTGCTAATTGATGCAGGACAGCTCCCAGACCTGCCAGGAGCGCGCTGCAACGCGCTGCACCCAACGCACGTGGCTTTAAGGCAAGGGCACCGCTCGGCTTCGTGGAGGCAGTTTACTTACAGTGAGGCTGGGGCCATGCTGGGGAGAACAGCTGCAGCGTTGCAGGGTGCTGTTTTATTTCCATTTCCACATCCCACATCCACTGGAGCTGTTAGCTCCGTGCACTGGAATTTCCAGCCGCTCCCAGGATGACTTTGCCCGGCACAACCCGCCCAGCCTGTCCCGGCTGCGAGCAGAAAGGCTCCTGCTTGAAGCCTTCACACCTTTCACTCCTCACATCCTCACCCGCAGCCGGCTCCTTCCAACCCACTTTTACACAGCGGTGACGTTGCCATCAGCATAAAAACAGCCCTGCCTAACACACCACCGTCCCGTTACACCGAGCCTGGGGTTTCGCTGCGTTTTCCAACCAGTTCCCACCTGGCTGCCGTACTCCAGAGATCCCTACTTGGCTGAAGGGAAAGAGAGTTTGTAATTGCAGGGGAGTTAGGCCTCATTACGTGAAATAAAACAAACGCCAGTGTTAATTATGAAGCGGGGCGGGTCAGTCCTCACCTGGAAGCCTTCCCCACGAACCCAACTCGACCTGCAGGAGCCGAGCAGCCTGCTGATGCACCGGGGTTAGGGTTTGCCCTCGTGCCCAGCCGTCTGCACGCAGCTCTGCTTTGAGCCAGAAGCTTGGGATGACCCGAGATGAGACCTTTGGTTTATTGCTAATCTAAAAAGTTAATTGCCCACCGCCAGCTGCAGAGCCGGGTGACTCACAGACCAAGTCTCTTCCCCAGCAGATCCTGGCGTAAATGGCTGGAATCGTGCAGCTGCAAGGCGCTCTGCACAGCCTGGGAAAGCACCGCCTGCCACGTCGTGCCTACAGCAGAACCATCTGAGCACAAAACGGGTTAAAAAGGGGTTGGAGTGCTAGCCGGGTATAAAGGAGGCTGAGCGCATCCATCACCTGGGAGAGAGGCTCCAAGCAGACATCCCGAGCTGCCCTCGGGGAGTTTGTAGGAGCAGGCCTGATTAGATCTAAATGGAGCTTACCTTTATCTTCCTTACTTTGCTGAAGCTAAATCACAGGGAAATGGGCAAGTACAAACTTTTCCTGAGGTCAAAGAGAAGCTTCCCACCCCCTTAACCCACCTCGGGAGCACTGCCCTGCTCTGCAGAGCAGCACACCCCCTCCTTTCTTCAGATCTTCCCCTTCTCCACTCCTCCAAGAAGCCAAAGGTGGCAGCAGCAGGCAGACCCCGAAGCAGAAGCCCCCTCTGACTTCACCCAGACTTGTCCTCAGCACCAGGGGCTCCCAACACCAACAGGAGCTCCAGGCAGGCTCCCACCAACTTCCCAGCAAGGCTGCGTTTTAAGTTTTGCTTCCATCCACAAATATTGCTCCCTACATCGCGGGGCCAAAGACAGGCAGGTGGGAAAACTGGCTCTCGCTGACTCTTGGAACAAGAGCGAAGGTAAACGATAGCCTCGCTGCAGCTGTTTATTTCCTCTGGCTGAGATGGTTTGGTGGGAAACAGTCTCCAAAAATAAGTCTAAAAAAAAATATCTCCAGCCCCCACAGGTACAGACAGACAATAAAATGAGCGAGCACTACAGAAAACCACCAGTGCTGCAGTGAATTATTTATAGCCAATGCTAAGATTTGCAAGAGGTTTCAGCGAGCTCTTTATGGCCAATGATATCCAGAGCAGGAGACTGGGCAAATTGAGACCTGTTAAAGAGAGAAACCAGAGGGTTCGTAGGAGCAAACCTGCCACCAGGCAGCTAGAAAAACACGCACAGGGCCGGCTGATATATTCCCTCTGTCATACAGCTGGAGAGGGAGGGGGGAAAAAAAAACAGCACGACTTGTCTGGGTAGGGAAGGTGGAGTTCTCACGCCCTGAGCCACGTCTGCCAGCAGCAGGGCTGTGTCTTCACAAGCAGAAGGTGCGGGACGGCCCCGAGCAGGACGCTCTGCTCACCGCGATGCTCCAGGACACCAGCTCGAGCCCTGCAGGTCCCTGCTGCCAGGAGGTTCCCCCCAACGTGTCCTCGCCGTGCTCCTGCATTCCCGCACACACGGGCAGGCGGCTGAGCTTCGGCAGCCCCACGCAACCCCTCAGCCAACTTCTTCCGAGCCAACTGCGATCTGATGGGAGCAGATGCTTTATTTTAAAACGTGCATATTTAAGCGGGCCTGAATTATTCATGGCCAGGACCAGCAGAAAAGCTTCAGTGCCGTACCACAGAACGGCACAGGCTCGCTCAGGAGGACGAATACTTGTGTGTCCCTGCAGCTCCCCAACGTGCTCCTCATTCACCTTTCTTCACACACTCCAAATCTGGAGTCCTGCTGGAAAAACCCCTTGGCAGTCCTGGGTCGCTGGAGCGTTCGTTGCCCTAATGACTTGAGGGACATCCTGTGTTTCACCAGACCTGCTGCCCGCAGCACAAGATCACCTTTCCTCCCTAGAAACAAATCTGGTTCAACATTACGCATGGAGAAGTTGCTCCATCAGCTGTTACACCTCCACGGCAGCCAAGGCAAAGCCCAGCTTCCCCCTCACACCTCCCTGCCGTGGCACAGGGACCCGTCCCACAAAGCCTGGTGTCCCCACATCTCCTCCGAGGCCCCTCGGTCACCTCTGTGCCCACACACGGATGTGTCCACAGCCCACGGAGAGCAGCGGGTGCTTGTGGGACACAGCATGACACCAGCACCGAGCACCCACGCGCCAGCAGCTGCCCTCTCCAGCCAACATTTTCCCACGTTCACTTAAGGAGGGAGAAAAATCCATCTCCCAGAACACGATTTGAAGTGTGAAAAGCCACCAAGATCTACGGTTGCAGGGGATTTCAGCCGCGCCGCTGCTTGCTCCGGAGAAAAGGGTCACCTTTAAAAATGGAAACTTTAATTAAAGGCCATAAATAAACTCCGATTGGTCGCGCTGTTAACTCCGGAGCAGTTGGTGCCATTTGGCCCGGCGCAGATGAAGGCTGAGCAGTGCACATTACTTGTATTTCCAGCGGCCACGCACGCCACACCGGCTCCCCACCCGCTCCAGCCTCCCACAACTCCTCGGGCTCCTCGGCCAGAAGGATTAATCACGTCCAATAAGCGCAGTAATTAGGCCTGCTCTCATGCTGGATCGCACATGGCTATCTCGGGTGGCTGCAGGAGCACGGCAGCTGCTCAACGTATCCCAAATATCATGCTTCAGACGAAGGCTGGGCCAACTCCTCTCCAACTCCTCCTCCGACTGCCGAGCAGAAAGACTCCAAGAAGAGAGCACGGTCTCATCAACTGGTAAAATAATCTCCTACGAAAATAGTGACTCATCTTCTTCTGGACAAAGGCGGAATACACCGCGTTAACATGCATGCCATTTATTTAGGGCCACGTTTTCTGCCAGCGAAGCCATAATCCACCCCAGCATTCCTGTCTTGACGAGGAATCTCGCTTCAAAACTGTGACTCGCACGAGGCCAGAAAAGCCCGGGTCTTTGATTTTTCAGCCCCCTCGCCCCACTGGCACCTGCCGTTTAACTCAATCCACTTTGTCTCCTTTCAGATCAAAATACACATAGAAGAGGAAGGAAAAAAAAAACCCTAATCCCTGTCACCTTGCCAGGACATTCCTCTGCAGGCATTCATGGTACGACTTGTACCAACGGCGGATCCTGAAATACTTCTCCTCGCTCCTGCAGTCCAGTTGGCACAGCCGGCTGAACAAGCTAAGGGGAAGTCGCTGGATCCTTCCAAGAAAAAGCCTGCTACCAAAAAAGTCATCAAGGAAAGCAGCACATCCCTGCGGAGCAGCACGGAGCCAGGCGGCCCTATAGCAGCGCATGCCGAAGGGCTTGGGTTTCCTTCCCTTCTTCCAAGCCAGGAATGCTACACGGGGAGCTCGGGTCTCTGCCCGTCCACCAAGGGATGACGACGACTCTCAGGGCTGACTGACCCAAAACTTAGGAATGGGGCCCTGAGACAGTCCCTGCGGCACGTTGCCACTCGAGTTTTTGCCACCAGCAGCTGATCTGTACCTAAAAAATCATGAAAAGCTCCACTGCTAATTCCCTTTTCACCGGGTTATTCCTTACTGACCACAACAAGACAGCAGCCTGGAGAGGGAAAAAAAAAAATCCTGCGGTGCTCCAGGAAGCCCATCTAACCACCTTCCACTTGCACTGCACTCACAAATTTATTCTTTCAAGGGGTGGGAGTGATCCTGGAAGAGCTTCAGACAGCACAACCACCACCAGACAGGCTGCTTCCTCTCCAGTACCCAAAGCAGAGGGGACTGGGAGGGTTTCCCCCCCCCCTGCAGCTGACACTTGCTTGGAGGGGAGGAGGAGGAAGGCAGGAAAAGCAGCCTGGAAATTCATAACCAAATGCCTGACGCCCACCAGCGCTGCGTGCCAGGCAGGGCAGCGCACAGCTCGCCCCAGATGAGATTCCTCCTTTCAGACACAGCACACCCTGTGCTTCCCTCTATTTATTCCCCCGTGCCCGCTTTGCAGACGTTATTTGTTTGCCATTGGTCGCTCCCTCCCTCCCAGCCCCTCACGCTGAGAGCCAGCTGCCTCTGCTCAAAACCCATCAATCCCAGCCCAGGAACAAAGCCAAAGTGCTTACAGATGCGCCTGGCGTGAACCTGCCAAAGGGGACTCAGCTGCAGAGACGGCTGCTCTCACCGCCCTCCCTCCTCCTGTCTTTGCTCCGTTGCAGGCAGACCCAAAGTTAGGTTTTTTGGGGGGAATATCACCATATCAATATCCAGCTCGACCCATTCCAGGAGCCCCGGGGCCCCGCAGCTCTCAGGTGAGCGACCACGCTCCCCAAGGGCTCCATTTATGCTCCATCAGGCGCGGTTTTACAGTGGATCCTCATGCTACAAAGATGGAAAAGCAAAGCCATGGGAGAGGTTTTAAAGCACGGCACCTAAAAATGCAGAGAAACAGCTCTGCGAGATAGACTAGCACCTCCCCGACCTCAACGTGACTTAAAATGACTTCAATAATTAATTACACTAGGCTGAAAATTTCTGTAGACCCCTCATTTTGCGTCCCCAGATGCACAATTTCAGGTTTTGTTTTTTGTCTTTTTTTTTTTTTTTTTTTTTTTAAGTTTTTATCCCAGCATTTTGGTGGAAGATGCCAACCGAGCTAAGCTTAAGTGGCAACGCTAGCTTTACTATCAAGTCTAATTTTTGCAAAAGTTCAATTCTTCAGATGCTACAGGAAAAAAAAAAAAAAAAAGGATGCAAAGTAAGTTGGGGCTGTCATTAAAAAAGAATTCTTTTTATAGCATGCCAAAACTTAAACATTCAGGTTGAAAGTGCTGAGGCAACCACCACAACCGCTTGGATGCGTATCCTGTGTACCTGACAACCCCAATTAACATTTGCCCACAATCCACGTGATTGTCAACAACAACAAAAAAAATATAAGTTTGGGGAGTTTGAAACGTTTGTAAGCTGAAGGGAGATGCTTGGATGACCACAACAGATGAGGTGTGTGGCACAGCACACACCAGGGCTTGCAGCTGTTTTTTCAGTTATGCAGAACCACCAAGATCTGTATTTTTTTTTTTTTAACAGCATATTCAGACCTTGAAACCTTCGTTTTACTGGAGAGCAGAACTGGTTCTCTGTTCTGCAAACCATAATTAGTGTGAAAAGCAAAAGCAGGCAGGAACATGTTGCCAGGTCCTCGTTACCCATCTCCCCCGTATTTAGCTGAGCCTGGTTTGCTTCCAACTTAACCGTGTTACACTGTGCTAAGGAGAAGTCGGCTGGGGAACCAAAGCAAGCCAAGGCAACGTGTCACGCAGCCGTAAACGACTCGTCAGAAGTGACATTACCCCTCTGTACACGCAAGGGTCACGGGCCTGTCCACAACGCAGAAGAGCCCGTCCAGTAGGGCATATGCACAACTAACTTGGGAGAGTGGTTTTTGCCTCCAAATTATCACAGTTTTGCTTCTGCTGAGCACCAGGGTAAATCCATCCCACTAGAAATAGAGGGGCCTGTCGGCATTTCCAGCCAAGTCCCTGGTGCCCTGGTTACTCCGCGCCCTTACTCATTCAGCAGCCTGTGACATACCAGAATAGTTGGGCTGGGGGGGGTACTTCAAAGCTCATCCAGTCCCACTGCCTTTCCTCTCCCCTAACAATTACGATTTTAGAGAAGCAGATTCATTTCTGGCTGGCCACAGGCAGCGGCTCAGTGACTCTGCACTACTTTTATTCTTAGCCTAGGGAGCGAGCATCAAAAAAATGCTTTGCATAAACCTACGGCTGCAAGGTTCTTATTTCACTTCCAGGCAATTTTTTTTTTTTTTTTTTTTGCTAAACCACTAAGCATCAAATGCAGAAGAGAAACTGTGAGAGAGCAGCATTTTGTGATGAAACAGAGAGCGAGAGTGATGGCCTTTAAAACAGATCAGCTCCCGCGGTTAATGCAGCTACAGCACCGTGAGCCTCATGGCACTCGTCTGAGCTGCACACCCAGACACCGAGAGCCTGACGCAGGAGGCGACGAAAGCGATCAGCGACACGGGGAGAGCCGCAAGGGCATCGGGCAGGGAAAGCAGCACCTCAGAGAAAGTGGCGAGGGGAATACAGAAAGAGAAACAAAACCAAACGAAAACGGGGAGGAAGAGCAACAGAAGAGGAAGCGGAGGTGCATAATGGCAACGAGCTATTCTCATCCCTCCCTTCAGCCCGGGGAGCCACACACCAAAACCAACGGCACATTTTCTCTGCTGGAGAGAGCTAACGCAGCACGCTGTAGCTACACAGCGATGTGCAGCTTCACAGATGGTGTGTGTGTGTGTGGCGGGGAGGGTTTTTCTGTTTAAGATGTCTTTAAAACGTATGACAGTGCAAGGGGAGAAGCCAGAAGGCAAACGAGCCACTTGCATTAGCTAAGAGAGGCGCAGCACCTGCGTGCAGTCAGTACCAGTAAGTAACCAGGTAATAAGTTTAAGTTGCCCAGGTCTGTGTGCACCCTGCTGACACAGTCGGTGTGCCCCATGGCCCCAGAGCAGCCCCCGGTACCTTTCATTGCCCGGCTGGAACTCGGAGAGCAGGGACGGCCTCCTCCGCTGCGGCTGCATGATAGACCCCGGCGGGAGGTGGGAAGCGTAATCCCTGGAATGATGCTGGTACTCTAAGAGCGCGACATCCTGCAGGAACAAACACAACAGCTCGTTAGGACAAGGGCAACTTTCAGGAAAGCTGTGAACCCCAAATGCTCGGAAGGAGCCGTGCCAATGCCCTACAGCCCCCAGACAGGAGCTCAGCCCCAGCCCCGGAGCAGGCACACTGGGCACTTCTGGCACCCCAGCAGCTCTGATGATGGCTTCAAACCCAAGACTAAGAACAGGTAAGGGTAAAATGAGAAGTCGCAGGATACCTTCAGCTTCCACACAGCCATATGGAGAAAAAGAAAAAAAAAAAAAAGAAAAAAAAAAAAGAGGAAGAAGCACAAATGTTATCTCAATAGGTCCCTTTAAACACAGCTCCCCCTGGGCTGAGCTAAAGGGGTTTGAAAGGATAGTTTGCTACTTATTATGTGCACGTCCCTTTTGTTCCTTGACCCTTGGAGAGTACCGTACAGTATGTTCCTGACTTTAATTAAATAAGAAGCCCTCCTGCTCTGTGCCACAGACTGCTTCCAGCAACAGCATTTCAGCAGCTACGTTTCAATTGCTATTTTTTATTTGCAGATAGATACTTGACCAGAAAAGAAGAGTAATCATCTAATTAACTAAGACCTTCAGCAATGGCATAGAAAGCCCTGCAACAGAATATCCGTGGCAACACTGACACATATTTACATTAGAACCAATCCCACCTGGGAGTCTATTTCGAACAGTCCTCACCCAAAATGACACCAAAAAAAAAAAAAAAAAGGAAAGAAAAAGCAGCTCCAACTGCCTCGAAAAGAGAGAGCAACACCAGGGTCAGCAACAAAACAAAACAAAAAACCACCCAACAAATAAAACACCGAGTACTTGCAGTTGGGAGGGGAAAAACCTCTCAGGCTGAACAGCTGCAGCAGACGTTATTTGATCAGATGTAATGAAGACTGATAAACGCCAGCACAGCAGGGACGAGCCCCAGCGAGGCTGAGTGGCAGGGAGAGGAAGGTTTGGAGCCTGCAGTGCACCAGGCGGCACCTCCAGAGCCCTGCCCGAGGTGTACGTGAATGCAGCACCCAGCACTGGATGCCAGGCTCCCCTCCAGCTCCAATCAAGGCCCAGCAGCTTTGGCCAACGCAGGATAAAACTACGTGTTTGCCCAGCAGCTTTCTGGAAAGCCAGGAAGCAAAATAAAAACGCTAAGCACTCCTAACGGGGAGCCAAGAGAACCGCAGCCCCGGCCCCAAGTTCAGCCTCGCTCACGCAAAAGCCAAGAAGGTCAAAGATGAAATGGAGGAGGAAAGGGGGCGGTGTGTGTCCAAAAGGCATAGCAGGGTATTTTGGGAGCCAGGTTTATCTTTCCCCAGCATCAGAAGCAATGCTGTGGTGGTGCTGCCCTGACCGACCTGAGGAGAGGCCAGGAAACAAGGCCCCAGGTGGCCCCAGGCTGCGGAGCAAGGGAGGCCTCACGGCACGAGGAGCAGGACACCCCCGGCTCGTCTGATCAGGGATTTTTGGCTTCTGACATGAATCCGGGTACTACAGAGGGAGCTACCCTGCCATGCTGCTTTTCTTAGCTCTGCAGTCCCCGTACATGAGGTCCTAGGACCAAAACACAGCCACAGCCGGGAGAAACTCCAACACCCGACAGGCAGGAGCACTTCGAGCACTTGGATTTCCACGTCCCGGCCGAAGGAGAGTCGCTGCCCACATACAGCAAGCTCCCCTCCGCTCACACTCATCCCAGTGTTAAAACAAAACGCGGAAAGCCAGCGGTGCAGCTCCTGACGTCTGCACACAAAACCACCACGCGCCGTCTGGGAAGGCGCGCCAGCGGGCCCGCGAGCAGGCCAGGCACCTGCTGTGGGCGTACAAACGAGAATTACCCGTCTGGGAGGCTGTGCCCCTGAGAAAGAAAAAGAAAAAAAAAAAGAAAAGAAAAGGCTCGAGTGTCCCGAGAACCATCTGTTTTTCCTTTCCCTGTGCCCACACTCTTCGCCTTCTCCTCCTCTGCCCTCTTCCAGGAGAGGATTTCGTGCGGCCCAGAGGCTCGATCCACCACGGGGCCAGGACCACGGGCACAGCTCGCTGGCACCAGCACCAAGGGCACCAATTCTGCTCTTCCAGGCATCCCCCGACGCTCCCCGCTCAGCTCCACTTCTCCCATCGGCGCTCGATTTTACGAGAAAAAAAAAAAACGTAACACGAAAAGCTACCGAGGGGGGATTAAACCTGACAAACTCCTGTGCCCCGTGACGAACTGTCAGAGGAACCGTGGGAGACCTGGCACAGCGTAGGTGGATTAATTGCTCTGAAAGTTACTACAGTAAATTGCACTGTGAGCTACGGCTGTGTTTTTCAGACGCGAGTGCCGGGAAGGTTTACGAGCTGCCTCCAGAGGAGACCTTGACGTTGTTCAGCCGCGTTTTGAAGGCAGACACCAGGAGCCACCCTGCCGCCAGCGATGCCGCGTCCTCCACACACGGACAGGAGTGAAGCAGCAGGGTCCAGAAGTGCCCCGACACCACAGCACGATGTGATTCACCCCACAGCCGGACCCACAGTTTCTAGGGCCGTTTTGGCACCCGCTCAAGGACAACTGAACTACAGCAACTCACAACTCCGCAGCCCCAAGCTGCAGAGTGCTCCTCTTCTGTCCGTTGCTTTGCTGGGTCTTGCTCATTCACACTTTTTGCTCGTGCTCTCCCTCCTCGTCTCTTTGCATCTCTTCTTGCCCCCTGCAAAGCCTCCTCCCACTCCCCCAGATCCACTGAGGGGTCAGAGCACTTTCTCCATGGCCCTCGATACCCCTTTGCCCATTGCCTCCTGGTGGGACTTTGTTCCTTCCCTTTGTTCCTTCCTGTGGCTCCTTCTGGTTCAGGTGCTTGCACACAGATGTACTTTGTGACTCGTGGAAGTTTTACTGAATCTCATAAGCTCTGTAAACATCATGGAATAGAAATTAAGAAAAGAGAAAGAGAGTGGAATGCCAGGTACACTGACACATCAACAGCTCTGCGGAGCAGGAGGGGGGTTTCCCAAAGGCAGGAAGAGATGCAAAGAGAAGGAGACGATGAGCAAAAGGTCGAAGCAAGCACCTTCTCCATTTGTGTTGATAGAAGTTCTGTTTCTTTACTGTCCCAAAAGAGGGAGAATGTTTCCAAAACAAAACCAAAGCAAAACAACCGAAGTCACTTGGGAAGTTTCAAATTCGAGACCTTATCACTCTCCTGATAAAACAGCAGCTACCCAAAAATATAACCATGGGTGAAAGGAACTCTGTCAGCTCCAACGACGTAGGCAGAGGATAAACAAACCGGCCAGAGTTTCCTCTCTACCATGACTGTACCGTCTGGAGCCGCAGACGGATCGAGAACGTGCAAGGCGATGCCAAGGCTGAGCTCCCAGGCTGGGGATTACGCTCCTGCCCCACGCCACCAGAACACTGCTGGCGTTTGGCACAGCCCGGGGGCAGCCATCCTGACGCACAGAGGTGGAAACCAGTCTGTACAGCACCCCATGGGGTCAGCTTTTTAAGCAATGTCCCCCCAAGATGCCTCTACAACAGAGCACGGGGGGGATGAAGCTGTCCTTAGGTACAGGCGTGGGGACCCAGGGGCAGCAGCACCCTGCCAGGGGGCAGGCTGAAAACTGTGGACAGCACCCAGCCAGGAGAAAAAGGCTGGACCCCTGTGTGCCTGGGAGCAGCTAGACATCCAGGCGCAGCGAAGAGGCCGAGCTGTCTCTGTCTTCCAGCCCAGAAACGCGTTGCTCTCTTCGTCCTTCACAAGCCACCTGCTATTACGCCATGCTGGATCGCTGCCCCGGCCCAGGCCATCAATCTCGCGTGCAAGGAACAGACACTTCAAAACCAGCAAGCCGCATCTCCAAAGCTCAGGGCGAAGCCAGCTAAGTAAAATTAGAAAATGACAAGGAAAATCTCCGTTATCCACTTTCAAGCTGTGCACCTGCGGTAGCGCTGGAACAAGTCACCTCGGTGAAATCCAGGAGCGAGCTCTCCAGGACTCGGTGCCCTGCTGCACTGCCCTACAGCTGCCAGAGACCCCCCAGGAGGGGCAGCCCTTCTCCACCAGGACACCAAACCCGCTAAGGGGGCAGGGGACGCAGGCAGACAGCTGCCACTGCCAGCAGAGCTGCAGGACCTCAGGTTTTGGGTGCCCGCGGCGTACCCTGCACGGTGATTTAGCAGCCAGGCTGCGGCCCCAAGCAGCCTCGGGCAGACTTCAGCACCCCACACCAAGGCCAAGAGGCTGCTGCGAGCCCCTGGCCTCTCTGCAGGGGCTGGGTTCACTCCCCAGCAGACCCCCTTGAGCTCCTCCTGGCCCCACAACACAAAAAAGGGCCGGCAGGGCCGAGCCAGCAATAACAGCATCGCCCGAAACGGGCAGACCCGGAGTGCCTACAGCGCCATAAATCACCGCCACGGCGCGGTGCAGCGCATGGCCAGCGTTTAGATAAATAAAATGCTAACAAGCCAAAAGCAGCCTCATTAAAATACACTTCTTCATGCAGCAGACTGAAAAGGTGCTCTGGCACCGTCAGCCTTCCAGCAAGCTGTCCTTCGCTGCCAGCGAGGGAGGCGGGAGGCGCTTGCACTTCCCCTGCCTGGAGGTGCTGGGAGGGGGAGCTGATGAAAGCGCTCAGTCTCAAGGTCTTTTTGTGTTATTACTCAATTCTGCAGCACCGAGAGCGCCGTCTCCCTCCCCTTCCTGGTAATTCCTGTGACCCTAAATAACCTGAGTCTATCAGGCTCATTTAGATACAATAATCAAACTGTCTGAAGCCAGCAGACTGAATGCGCCGTTACAGAAAAGCCTTCAGTGGCACAAAAACACAGACAACCCCATGGGAGAAAAGGAAGAAAGAAAAGCTTTTTCTTATCTTTAAACTCTTCTTCAGAAGCTTTCGGTCTGCTGCCTCACCTACCGTAAGCTCTCCAGCAAAATCCTGCGTGTCCTCTGACCTCGGGATAACCCACGTACCACACCAACGACTGCACGCAGCCGCACAGCCTCGCTGCCGCCTCTCGCTTTCTGTTTTGACCGTGTGCACTTGCTGGCGTGCCTCGCTTCTTCCCCCTGCTTGCAGCTGCCTGACCTCCAGCTAGAGGAGGAGAAGGAGGTTTCAGAGCCACGCTGAAAGCGCCCCGGGCTCTGACCCACAGCACAAAGAGCACAGCCACACGGACGGGGCATCAGCCAGCAGCGTCTGACCACGAATCAGCCCCTGAACGCGAGACCCCAGAGAAAGGAGGCTGGAGGAAAGGAAGAGCCGGTCTCGCAACAACAAAACTGAACCGCTCCTCCTCTCTTCCTCCCACCAGCAGAAAAACAAAGTACAAATACCCAGCGCTTTTGGTTCCCTGGGGAAGCAGCTCAGGAACGAGCCCGCGGAGATGTCGAGCGCAGCCAGGCGAGCACCTGCGACAGAGCTCGAGCTGCCTGAAAGCATCACCTCCCTTCCCCGGCCGCTTACCGCGTCTCCAGCTGCGAAAGCAACCAGGAGCTCCCCTCCGAGTTTCAGTGCGAAAATAAAAAGACGGCTCCGCTTCAAACCACCGCTCTTCTTGTTTTGCACCGACACCCAGTAGGAGCGGTCCCGGGGTCACTCACCACATCCGCCAGCTGAGCCGGCTCCGCGCGCAGGGTGGCACTCGCTGGAGCAGCCGCCTCTAATCACGGCTTCCGCCGCGCCGCGGAGGCGGCGGCAGCTCCCGGGGCCGCGGCACGGGGCTCCCGGCACACAGCGCCCTCGTCCCGGCCCCTGGGCTCCCCCTCCCCGAAGGCAGGAGAGCCTCCAGGGCCGCGAATCCGAAGCCAAGGGCTCCGAGCACCATCTCAGGGGCTGCTCGGCGCCAGCCTGCCCGGCGTTGCGCTGCACGGAGCCGCCACCTCGCAGCCACCTGCTGGGGCTGGGCAGGAATGAGGCCGGCGATGGTGGTGCCGTGCGAAGGGGGAGCCAAAAAAACAACGCACTGCTGTTTGCTCCTCTATTTGTGAAGTGTCCCCTGATTGATTTTTAGATGATGAGGCCTCATGAGCTGTACGCGTGCTGTCCTGGGGACGCCTCTGACCCGTGGGGAACCCACTGGAGGGGCTGGTGTCCCCCCGGGCCATAGGGCCAGCAGAGCCGGGCACTTTCTGGCCACTGCCCCGGCGTGCCCTGCTCACCTCCCAGCAGAGCTCGTTTCCCCACATCAAACGACACCCTCTGACACCCTGAGCTACTCCCCAGACAACCAGGCCGGCCAGAGGTGACACGCCAGACCGAGAGGTCGAACGTGGCATTTGGGGCTCAAAGTACCCAGCCCAGCACGCAGCAGGTCGAGCAGGCTGAGCCGAGCTTCCCACACCCACGAGCACAGCGCCAGCACCGAGCGGCGAACCCAAACGGGAAACCTGCGAGTCCCTGAGACCATCCAGCAGCTACCACCTGCACGGAGATGCTGCTCAGGATGCTTTACCTAACCCTGGCTGAGCAGGAGCTGGGCTCACCGTCAGTGCCACCGAGCAGACCAGCCCGAAATGGGGGGTCCCCGAGGTGCAGGAGATGTCCCTCACCCCCCGCTTTGTACTCTGAAAAACAGAAGTCGCTTTAAATCTCTTTCTGCCAGCAGCAAGTGTGACCTATTTTAGCAATAAAAGGAAAAGCTCTCTGGTGCCTGGATACCCCTTGGCGCTGGCAGCAGCTGCTCATCAGACCGAGAAATGCACTTTTTAGCCGCTGCCTGGAGAAAACAATTTTTTTTTTGCCCAAATCCGATTCAGGTAGGAGGAAGGGGGAAGGTCTGGGAGGCACCAGCACGGTGGCAGAGCGCCCGCTGCTGCCCCAGCACAGCAGAGAGCCATCGACTCCGGGAGCAAGAGGAAACCTCTGCAGATCGTCACCGCTGAAGCGCAGAGGAGGTGGTTATTGATCAAAGCAGGCTGGCCCCGAGCACGCTGCTGTCTGCCCCACATCCTCCCCAAAACGCTGGGAGGAGCTCGCTGCAGAGTCAAAAAACAAAAAAACAAAAACAAAAACAAACAGCTCCTCCACGATCAGCTCTCCTGCTGGAGATAAGGTCAGCAATAAAAACCTGCCTGAATACGTGCATTTTTGTCTTGCCTACGGGGATGCAACATGTGCCGAGAAGACAAACGCCCTCATTGTTCCGACACGGCCTCGCTGCCATCCATCTCTCAGACACTGCTGAGTTGGCCTTTTGTTTTAGGAGGTGACCACACTGCGCGTGGCCTCTTCTTGGAAGGCATCGATTTCTGCTGCCATCCCCGCGCTGGGGCCGCGGCTGTTGCCAGCACCATTAGTGCCTGCAGCAGCTGCACAGTAACGCACCCGTCCTGACGCCTTCTCCCCCTCCCTCTCCAGCGAGCCAGGGCTGTCAGTGCTGTTTTGCTGTCCTGAGTGTGCCATCCGTGGACAAGAGGTCGCGGCGTGGCAGGGGCAGCTCTCGGCGACGCTGCCTTCCTGGACCCCTGACTGCCAGAGGTGCGCGCAGAACAGCAGCACGGTCGTTGCAGGGCTGCACGTGGATTTCTCGCCATCGCAAGACTTTTGGTCCCTTCTTTTGTCCCCACTGGGACAACACCGTCGAGCCACGAGCGCCCCACCTGCCCTTCCTCCATCCCTCACGCACGCTCTGCTTCCAGGAGATGGTCGGGGTCACGAACGCTCCTGTGGGATGAGCAACCCTTCTCACACCACAACCCAAAATTTCCACCTTACAAACACCAGGTCGCCCTGCTCGTCAGCACAGCCCTTGTGCAGGAAGCCCCCCAGCATCTCCCACCACATGTACCACCCACCATCACCTACCTGGGGGGCTGTGCAGGACCCTGCTGCCTGTCCACGTCCCCCATTCAGCCCTCAGCTGCGCTTCCTTCTGCCCCCACAGCAAGTTCTTCAGGTCAAGGGACCCGACCTGCTCGCTGGTTTCAATAAATGTGCCAACAGTGCCAACCAGAAGCAGCCCCAAACCCTGCAGGAGGCGTTTCCACCCCGCTGGCTGCAGAGGCTGGTGGAGCAACACAGCCAGAGGCAGGCTGGCAGCACAGAAAACCGCTGCACGTCTCCAAAAGGGGCATTAGTGGGTCTCTACCGATGCCAAACCGCACAGGCAGCACAGGTTTTTTTCCTTCCCTGCGGATTTACAACCTCGAGATCAATCAAAAGCAAAAGGAGTACCCTCTACATCAAGCCATGCCCAAAAAGCAGATTAGGGAGCAGCCACAGACATCTGCAATAGCTGGAAGAAAAAGAGCTGTTTTGGCTAAGTGCTATGTGCTGGGGAAAACGAGCCCTGCTCACAGCAGCTCCCGTAAGCCAGCTCCTTGTTCCTGGCACTGCAAGAGAGACCCCAGGGCAGGGAATTAGGTGTTCTGTTCCTTCCCTTCCAGTTCTCCCGATCCCGGAGCACAAAGCCAATTTTCCTAAAACCACTGCTCAAGCTGCTCCGATCTCGTGAGGTACTTCAGAGCAAATCTCAGGGCAGTGCAGGAGAGATGGTCCTGAGCTCTCGTGACAGAGCTGATGGGAGGGGGGATTTCCAAGGTAGGTTTTTGCCCTCCTTCGGCCATTAGCTGCAGGCTGGCAGACAGAGGCAGAAATCAGCCCCTGCTCAGCTCCGCAGCCGGTAGCAGGAGCCTTTCTTATCCGCTCTTGGAGGTGGTTGGAGAAGGCTCCTTGCAGCCCGGGGGATTTTAGCATTTGGCACTGTGAACTCTTCCGTTCTGCAAGCTCCGGGAGCGCTGACACAGACTGGCATTTTGCTTCCAGTAGATAAAGGAGTGAATAACCACTCTGAGAAAAACAGCACTGCAGCAAGGGCGCCTTGTGCTTGTAATGCCAAGCACGCTGCCTCTCTCCGGGCTTACCTGATGTCACATTGCCACTGATCATCTCCCTGCGAAGACGAGCCAGCTCCTGCCAGATCAGGAACTTGCAGCTCCTTCCACGACAAGACACTCGCTTGAAGCTGCTCTACTCCAGCTGCCAGGAGTTGTTTGTGCAGGGAAGGCACAGGCTGCCCCCAGGCCACCGCTTGGCCAGGACAGCACATCACCACACCGGTTTGCACCGAGCTCTTTGCTGGTTCAGGCACACAGGGCAGAAGTTATCGCTGGCCACAAACCAAACAATCAGCCGGGGAGGCTGCTGCACAAGTGCTGTTTTGCAAACAAAGTTTAATGCAGGAACTACAGAGGCTCACAGGGCTGCTCCTTACACAGCAGAGGTGGCATAGCAAGAAGCATGAAGTCCTTGAAAGCTGGAGCACGGGGTTAAGGAAGAGGAAAGCTCACGTTTCCACCTTGCTGAAGCATCGTGAAGGGAAATGGGACCAAAAAACATCAGGGCACCACCAGCAGAACAACCGCCGGGGCACTGCAAGCGGCTGGACACCCGGGGAGGAAGAGCAGGGAACCCTTCTGCCCCCGGGGGACATCCATCACCAAGAGGCTTTGGAGGAAAAGGGGCCGTGTGCTGTACACGTGGGACATGGATCTGTTTACAGAAAATACCTGCAGGTTGCCTGAAAACGAATATCCTTCGTGCCAAGGTTTCCTCTGAGAGCATGAACTTCGGACACATCAGAAGGTTAAGAGTGTAAGTCGTGTGTTTGTGCACCTCCAGCCGAAGGTCGTGGGGCATTCAAACAATTCTGCTGTTCCCCAGCTGAGTGTGACAGAAACCAGCTCAACGCCCCAATATCACAGCTAATTAATATGGAAAACAAAAACATTTCCCCTGCAGTTTGGCCAAGAACCACGTAACCTCTTCAGAAAAAAAAATAAATAAAAACCCACCTACCCTAGTGTTTTTTTTGTTTTTTTTTTTTTTTTTAAAGTAAAATTAAGAAGTCCAACTAAACCAGAAACTTTTGACCAAGCTTCCTTCTTACCTTTAAAAGCACGCACATTTGTCAGAGTCCTTTTTTGAGTGATTTTTTTTAATAAGATGGAATGAAACCTGCGGTCACTGTAAGGCAGCACAGCAAATTCACGTCTGCCTCCCTGACAGCTGCTGGCACCCGGTGCCCGTCAGCGAGGAGCAGGATGCCCCGCTACAGGTGGGCACCAACCCACCCTGCAGACGAGAGCTCGCTGCATCACCCCGCAAAGCTCGGGCTGGATCCGGCCCCGCGGGCCCGCAGCCCAACCCCAGAGCTGGCAGCGAGGAGCGAAAGCAGGCAGCAAACTCCTTGCTCAACCGCTGCTGGATCTTCTCCATCAGCGACGAACACAGCAGCAACTCCTGGACCTGGCTGCCGGGAGATGCCGCCCATCTGTACGCGGCACATTTCTGTTTGCTCATTTCAAACACATTTTTCCTACCCCCCCCCCCCCCCCCCAAGGTTTTGTATGATGGGAGAAGAAAAATGCCCGGCCTGCTTTCCGCTGCCCCTCCACAACGCCCACTCTTCGCTTGCCTCATCTGTGAAATCGAACAGCTGCAATCCTTTAAATCACTTTTCATAAAGTGTCTCCAAGCCTAAAATAATGTCACGGCTCATTTCGGAGCTCAGGATTCCTGCCGCACCGCATCTCCCTGGGTGCGACCGTCACAGTTGGGCTGTAATTATTTATTTGTGTTATAATGGCATTTGCGGCCCTGCTGTGCTCAGCCCCACGCACGTGCCCAGGAGGAGGTGACCCAGGGAGTTTCCCCAGCCAGGGGAAGGATCCCGGGGCTGACAAATTCCCGGTTCTCATGAAAGGCTGTCGTGGGATGCAGCAAACCAGAACCAAGAGCTAATTAGATGCAAGGCACGCTAGCGTTGGGTTGGTTTTGGCTTCCCTCGCTCTCTTCCAAACAAGCTCTCACTGTGCAAACACACCCCATGACAGGACTGACCTGGCCAAGACATGCGAGCAAATACCACGGACTTTTTTTTAATATTAAGCAGCGCAGAGACTTCAAAGCGACTGGGCTCTCCTCTCCCGACCGACCCCAGCAGGGACCAGCCCCAGCCCCAGCACTACCAGGTGAGATGCTCACGGGGGTGAGAGGCTGAGGGTGAGGGCAGACAGCACGGGGACAGGAGCCCGAGGAGCACCTTCCACTCTCTCGAGCTGAAGCAAGGTGTGCTCGATCCCCCGGGGCTGGCACGCTTCCCCCGAGCGGGCGACAGGATCCTCCTGGCCGTCCATCCCAAAACCTCAACCTCCCCTGCCCGCAGACACCCGAAAGGTATCGCGTAACTGTGGAAGATTGCGCCCGGCTGTAAAAATAGCTTCTAGGACCAAACGCCAGCACCGCCTTCCAACATTAATAGGACAGAATAAAACCGGTATTCACTCCAGCCAGGCAGCAGGACAGGTTGGAGAAACCCAGAGCTCTGAGTTGCAAACAGCTGCCCCATTTGGGTCGTCCCGCTGTTGCGACACGAAGGGGAGCAGTGTGTGTTGGCAGGAGACGAGGGCTCAACCCCAAGGCGAGGAGCCGCTTGTGCTCTCCCAAAAATCCCTCTCCTCCCTGGGTCTTCAGGCTTTGGGATTTGTCTTTAAATTGGCTCTGCCATAACAGCAGATCTTGCTCACCTGGGCACATTCTGCTCCTGATAAAAAGAGAACTGGGATTTTCTTGTTCAGACAAACGCTCTCGTTCCCATCCCACCTCCCAAATAAACACGCTCACACTGATGGAAGCAAATCTCCGCTGGATCAAACCAGGTCAGCCTGTCTCATACCCTGGATGAAAAGCTTCTTTGTGCAGAAGCACGCAGACCCCAAGCAAGCTAGATGAGCCAGTTAATGCAGCCAAGAGCTCGCCTTGCACCCTCCTTACATTTCTATTTCAAAGCCTTTCCGAACTCGGGCTCTGCTCTCCGCGCTGCTCTGCTGAAGCCCAAAGAGGGCAGACAGGGGAATTTCACCCCTTCGCTGACATCCCTCGGACTGCCAGCCTTTCAAGTCAAACCTTGAATTCGGCGCAGCAGGAGCTTTACAGTTCAGCAGCCTTCACCATCAGACAGGTAACCCCGAGACGAGGTCACCTCGCTAACTGAGCACCCTCCCGGCTGCAGCTCACCACCGAGCTGGCTCCAGAGAGCAGCCTGACAAGCGCGCGCCACACTCCAGCACCTAATAAGATTCATTTAAGCAGCCTGAGCTGACTAAAGCTGTTCCACTAAGGAGAGTTTTTTTCCATTAAGGGCTTAAGCCTAAAGCATTCAAACATCCAGAATGAGCAAGCACAGACGTGAGTGACAGGGCACAGAAGGGAAAGGCCGGATCTGGGTGAATTAACCCATGAGAGCTTCAGTGTCTTCAGTAAAGCACAGCCAGCGCTCGGCTCAGCTTACGGCTTGATCCACGGGGAGATGAGAGCACAGGTCAAAGGGGAGGGAGGGAAAAATAGGGGGAAAGATAAGATGGAAAAGATTGTGGGGACCTGAGGGCCAAGGACAGGCGTGCTGGGGAGCGAAGAGCCCACACCCAGGAGAGGATGCTGCTCCCCTCGTGGTGCAGGGCGAAAAAGGTCACGCTGAAAAAGGCCAAAGTCAGCGTGCTCCAGCTCCGGGTGGGCTGTGATCCACGCCTCCCCTCTCCCCCCAGTGCTCACCAGTGCTGCAGCACCACCCCAGTGCGCTCCCTGGGTGGATAACTGGTCTCCAGCACTCAGAGGTGATGAGCCAGAGCCCATCACAGCGAGGGCTGGGAGGAGAAAAGCTGCAAGCGCCGTGCAGAGGAAAGGAAGAGGATCGCGTGAGAGAGGAAGGATGAAATCCCGTATCACGGAGGCAGAAGCAGCCTGATTTCTCTGCACCAGCCCCAGCAGAGCCTGAGCAGCTGCAGCACTGCCCCGGGGCTGGGGACAGCCCCTGCCCCGCAGGAGGTGAAGGAAGGCGCCCTGCTTACCGCGTGCGGCCGTGCGATCTGCACCGGGTAGGACATGGCGTGCGGGGGGTAGCGCGGCTCGGCGGCACGCCAGTTCTGTGTCACCGGCTGGGTAGATCCAGACATGTCGAAAGAGCAGACGCGGCCTTCGCTGCTTCCAAATCGCCGACGGAGGATTAGGAGAGCCGGGAGCTCCTCTTCATCCTGAGCGCGCCTTCCACGTCACGCAACAACTGCGAGCAAAAAGAGGGAAGCAGCAGATTAGAACTCAAGTCGACCACAGTCCTGTAAAACAGCTGAACACTGAGCCTCGGGTGATCCCCAGGACCTGACCACTTGTGGTTCTCCACCAGCGAGCCAAGCCTGATGTCCCAGCAGGTAACTGGGCCCCGTACTGCCCAGCAGCCCTCGCAGCCCCCGGGGCCACCCTGTGTCACCTCCAGAGCCACCCGAGTATTGAATCAGCCTTGCCGATTAGGATCAAGTGCCACAGAAGACGGTGTGGCCCAGGAGGTATTTTCACAAACACGTCGCCCACATGTTCAATGGTTGATCGTGTGTCGCAATCCCTTTCGCAGCTGTAACGCAGTCAGGAAAACCAGCAGAGTGGGAGGACGCCCCTCGCCCCCAGGAGAGGTTTACGAGTTGCTGATTGTTACAGACACTGCGAGTGGCGTCTTTGGAGAGGGTCTCAGGCCTCCACTCGGTCAGGATTCCAACTAAAAAGCAACAAACGTCTACGTGCTGCCAGTTCGGGAGGCACTAACGATTATTCTCCTGTTAATGGTTAATTACACACAGCGTAAATTCCCACGGCTGCCTGGATTTGAGGATGCTGCCACCATGGACCCGCGCGGGGAGA
This sequence comes from Netta rufina, assembly GCF_964035555.1. Taxonomy (NCBI): domain Eukaryota; kingdom Metazoa; phylum Chordata; class Aves; order Anseriformes; family Anatidae; genus Netta; species Netta rufina. The sequence continues at coordinate 12,043,101 of NC_140141.1, read as the reverse complement.
GCTGCGGCACCGCTCCCTCCTCCTCCATCTCAGGCAGAGCCGCGCACGCCGCCTCCTCCCCAGCGGAGGTGCTTATTAAGAACAGATTTGTGCAAGCTCCGCAGCGGTATCAAACTCTTTCATCAGCACACACGGAGCAGCAGAAAAAGCTTGGGGCGCTGCGAGCTACCCGCTGGCCTCTCCCCGCTGCTCTCCGGGGCGCGCAGCGAGCCCGAGCCAACGCAATTTCAACTGAACCAGCAGTTGGCATGTACAAAAACCAAAAAGGGGTGGGAAAAGAAAAGAAGAGGAAGCCTTTTTTTTTTTTTTTTCTCCCCCCTGCGAGACCACAGATCAGCCCGTGCTGATAAACCACTCGCTATCTGCGACGAGCAGGCACGGGGCCGCCTCGCTGCTGCGCCTGCATCCACGCTCGGCTCGGCAGCCAGACACAAAATCAAACCAAACCAACGGCCCCAGCAGGGCCCGGCGAGCAAAGGAATCCCCCTTACAGAGGGCTCAAGTTATATGAAAAAAAAAAAAAATCAAACTATTCCCATTAAGGCCTAAGGATGGCAGAAGCGTGGATGATCTCGATGTGGGCTATTGAGGTTTGCCCCTGGCGGGGAACAGGACGGCTGCCTTGCAGGGTTCAGGAAAGCCCCTGAGCACGTGGGGGAATTCAGAGACACCCAGCAGGCGGTGGGGACACGTTTCCACTTCCACTCTGAGTGCCCTGCTTCCCCTTGTGCATCCTGATGGGATGTGATGTGAGCCACAACCCCCCCGGGCAGGCGGTCAGGAACCTGCTTCGCTCACCTCCGTGGCCACCACGCTCCCGGGGCTTGCAAACGTGGCCACTCGGCCAAGCCGTGTCCCCAAATCACCGGCCCCGAACCTCCCTGCAGCTGCCAAGGAAGCATGCGCAGCGCTCGAGAGCACCGAAAGCCAGCTGGGATCTGCACAAGTTTCAGGTACTTTCCCAACAACAGATCTGAGCTCGGGCATCCTTGCTCGCAGCCACCTGGGGGTTAATTTGCACACAGGTCCGCACACATGCTCCAAGGTGAGGGGACCCAGAGCCCTTGGCAGGTTGCACCGAGCCAAGTGCCCCACTCAGAGCTCACCAGGAGGACTGGAGCACACCACGGCAGCTGTCTGCAGGGGAAGAAACGCGATGGCTTTTTCTCTTTTTTGTTAAAAAAAACAAAACCAAACAAAACAGCCCTCTTCAGATCACAAGTTCAGCTTTAAGACGCAGCGCCAACTGCCAAGACACACTGTCACGCTTCAGAAGAGTTTAAAGGCTTTTTTGCTTCTCTTTGTGCAGGCGGCGAGCAGAATCAAAGCCCTCCAGACATTCCCCAAACTTCTCGGCGCGGCGGCGAGCGGTGACCGTGCCAGCAGATCCGCGGGCACCGCGCTGCACGGGGAAGTGACCGAGCTCAGATATCGGAGACCGCAGTTTCTAAGGGGTGGAGATGTGGGGGGAAAAATGCCGTTTTCCCCCTCGGTGCCATCTTTACGCTCATCAGCTCCTGGCAGGCCAGCTCGGGGAGCACCAAAGAGCGGCAGCTCCCCGACTGCAGGAGGATGGGTCCTCGAGGGGAGCCAGCCCCAGCAGCCGGTCCCCGTGAATTAATTGTTTGTAAGAGAGGAATGCAAACAATAGGGGCAGATTAATGGGAAACGAAACAGAAATAGCGCAGCCAGGCTCCTTAAATCTTTAAGGCCGGGCTGTTTGGTTACTACTTTTCTCAACTGATCTTGATGAGGAACAGACATTGTCTCACAGGAAAAGTATTTCTTCCCCCCTGGTCGGAGCCCTGATCAGAGCACGTTTTATCCACAGACCTGCGTTAGCCATTACGGTGCTAGGTACGAGGAGATTTACAGCCTGATTAGAAACAGGAGAAAGCGGGAGGTTACTGGCAAATCCAGCCCCAGGACGACAGCACAGAGCTGCAGATGAGGCGAGAACCTTCAGGGGCTCCTGAACCCGCTTCTTGCCTCCCCTCTGGGAGCCTCCCAGGACCCTGCCCCGATGCTGAAGCCTTCAACACCCCCTCGCCATGGGACAGGGGCTCTTGGCACTTGGCCGTGGAGCTGTGCATGCCAGCAGCACAGCCCCAACCCCAGCAAAAGCACGACACACGGATTCTGCCCATGCCAAGCAAAAGCAGCAAAAGATTTACGAGTCCTTTGCAAGAAAGCTGATTTGCTAACAATTAAAAGCGCTCAACACACTTGTTGCTCTCCAAAGTCAGAGTGAGCCCGGCGATGTGCTCCGTGATCCCAAAGGACAGCAGGATTCCCAGCTGGGTCCCCGGCTTGCTGCTGCCAGGGTAGGAGCGTGGGTGAGCCGCCCTAATTACCCTGCCGGGCTTCGTCTGGCTGAGAGGTGAGAGCAAGGCACACCCAGCGCTCCAGAAGCCCCGCCGTATCCCCGCTTACAGCACTCGTAAAGCTCTCAGTGAGAACAGGCTGCTCAGCTGCAACATAAACACTAAAAAAAAAGCAAAGACCTGCTGAAATGAGATTAACAGACCATTCTGTTTCTGAAGTGCAGAGTAACGTTACTCAACTTGTGGTCTACAGAGCGCGATGGTCCGCAGAAGACGTTAGAAGGTAGCCCACAAAATGACAGCAGAAAGACAACGAGAGGAGACAATTTATCAAAGGCAACAGCCCGGACTGCCCTGCCACGCATCCCCTGCCCGGGATGCGCTCACCGGGGTGCATTTAATTGAAAAGTATTGGCACGAAAGTTAGTGCTTAATTGCAAAACGATGCAAGTTTTAGGAAAAGCAATCAGCTCCTCTTTACTCGGACGCTGAATATGCGACGATTTTCCTCTTCACACTCAAAAAAGATGCATCCTCCAGTCAACTCCTGCATTTCAAAACAATAATCAAGGAGACCTTCGTTTACAACGCTTAATTAACACCGAGCCACAGCGTTTGCCTCCAGGAGCCCGACCAGCCAGCCATGCCCGAAGCCCCAGCCCGCACGTGTGCGCAGCCCCGCAGAAAAGCCCCTTTATTGCCGGCAGCCGCCCCGCAGCCCGTAATGGCATTCCCATGCCGTACGGCCCCCGATCAAAACCAGAGCTCAAAAGCAGCCGGAGACCTGCCCCCGCTTTCTTTAGAGCGCTGGTGGAAGCAGAAAAATAATTAAGACGTAATGAAAATGGGCTGAGGGACATTCCTAAGAAGCGCACCACAATGTAACGATAATGGATTTGTCTAATCAATATGTGCATGAAATTTTCTTGGAAGACAGCTGACATTATCCACAAATATTTGTATGTACTGTATCTATTAAGGTCTTTCAATAGGAAAGCCGGCCGTCTGCCATAAATTTAGGGCTCTATTCAGAATAACAAAGAAAACAATGTCACTGTCTGCAGCCCAGGAATCCACAGTAGCATTCAATCACAGCGGGGTACAGAGGTTTTAAATTAAAATAGCAGCACAGGGTCAACAGGAAAGATCAGGCACGCCCCGAGCTCTCCCCGGCAGGGCTCGGGGCCCTTCACCCCGTGCCACCTCCCAGCACCGCGCCTGCCTTGGAGGAGCAGAGCAGGAGGCTCAGCACAACCTGATGGGTCACAGCACCACGATGGCAGGATGTTACCCTTGTGAGCAGACACAGAAGGTCCTACGGCCACGGAGGGGATGGCAGCAGCTCGGGAGCTGTGCCCGTCGTGCCGCCGTGCCTTGTCCTTGCTGCAGTGGCACCGGTGGCTCTGTGCGGCACCGCTTCGGAGCCCCGAGGCAAGGCGACTTCTCCACCCTGCCCTTGTCACTGCCCGGAGCAGCAAAGCGGGATTTGGGACTGGTGTTACCGCTTTTCAATCTTTCCGAGCTATTTTGGGCGCAGGACCCGCGTTTAGCTCTGCCCCGAGATAACCTCTGCCAGCGTTTGCGAGCAAATCTTGGCACCGTGGCCGTGCGGGGCAAGGTCAGAGGGCTTCATTTCGCCAGGCCCCGCTCTGAGCAGCGGCACAGGACGGGCCTCGTGCTCCGGCAGCACAAAGCACGCCCCGAGCTCGTGCCATAACTCCTTCTGCTCGGCAGTCCCAGAGTCGATGGTCTGTTTGAGGGGTCCCAAGCGCAAAAGCGCACTGCTGAGCTCCTGCACCACCTCTCCAAACCCCTTCGCTCCCTTTTCCGTGGTGAGTGCCGGTGCACGGGCACGTGGCCACCCACGGCACGCTGCTGCTGAGTGCCTGCCCAAAAGGGACCCTTCAAACCCTTAAAGATACTGACAAGGAACATGGGGGTGGAAAAGAAACCCCACAGAAAAAAAAAAAGGGGGGGATTTGGATCCAGGCACGGGCCATTCATGAAACAAAGGAGTTATTTTAAGTGTAGGCTGGAAATAGAAAACAAATTAGAGCATGCGAGGCCTTTGTTGAAGATGATCTGCAAAGACAAATGGAAATGCCTTAAGAGGAATTTTTTTTTTTTTAAAAAGCACACACACACACACGGGCACTGGGACTGCAAAGGGAAATCAGGCAGGAGGCTGGAGGAGGAGAGGAAGGGAAAGGAGTGATGGTCAAGTGCCAGAGCACAGATGGGACAGAGGCAGCCAGAAAGAGGTACAAAAACCAGCACAGGACAACAAGAGGAACCAGCAGAAGCGCCTGGTAAAACCCCAGGGATGGAAAAAACGCTGAAAACAAGCCCATTTTCTGATGGGAGCGCAGCCAAAAGCTCCAGCCCCAAACACTCCGGGTGAGTTCACACCGAGAGGTGCCCCCCCGGGACAGGGGGACCACGGGGTGCAGGTGGGTGGCAAAGCCCCTGCTCCTCCAGCAGAGCCCAGTCTGAGCTGCGTGCCCGTACTGGGGGATGCAGGGCTGGGGGGGAGCCACGGGGCCCCCCTCCCGTGTACCACCCGGCCCTTACCCCGCATATCTTTCCCACTTCGGCGCCCCCCCTTACATTAAACATGCGCTTAAATATCCTAACTGTTATGCAGTACTAATCTCAGTTTAATAAACACGCGCAAGCAACTTTAAATCAAGGCAAAAAAAAAAATGCAATTCCTTGCCAACACGCGATAATGATATAGTAACTGCGGGCCTGCTTCAGCCCCGCTTCCAAGCGCATTAAACAGCACATTAACAACCCTCGCTGCACCACCACAGCATCGCTGCATCCCCTCGCAGCTCCCAGGAGCTAAGCTAACCCCCAGCCTAGCCAGATCAACACGGCTTTCAGCCTGCGAGGGAGCTTACCAAGCACCTGGGAGCTTTATTTATTTATTTCGCCCGGCACACGCTGCTGCTCATTTGGTTTTCAAACGCTTCAGCTCGCATCGCTGCCGAGACAAGTCCTCTGATGTCTCGGGCACACCATGAAAGCCCGGGGAGTCGTCTCCTCGAGGTTCTTTTGTTGAACAAATTACGCAGCTCGGGAGTGACATTTTTGATTATTTACATCCCGCATAAAGCAGGGAAACTCATTTTCTGGATTCCCTGAGATAAGCTCTTTGAGGAGGATCGCACTGCTAAACACTCTCTCCTTTTGCACGCTTCCCGGTTTCAAAGATGACAAAACATCTCCTTGTTCTAAATTATTCTTTTTCTTTCATGATCCTCTAATGATTCAGGAGTCTCAACTTCACACAAGCATCTTTGAAGAGCCCTGGCTGCCAGCGTAAGAGCTGAACTATTGTGACAAACGGCACAATTTAATGCCTCCATAGGAAGGCGTGTGCAAAGGAGCAAAATTACCCTAGGGAACTGAAACAAAGCCTGCAAATAAATTAAATGACCTGTAAACTAAGGTACTCGAAAATATGAGATGCTGTGCAGCTGTGCCATAAAATATCACTGAAGAATGGAGCCACTCGAGGCCGGAGCTGATCCAGACTGACCCATTTTGCTCCAGGTTGGGGTGAAGGAGCCGTACTCACCCAGCACGTCACCGCACCTCTGACGCCAGACAGCAGCTTCAGTGATGCCAACTCAACTGCTGGTGATCGTCTGTCAAATACCAGCTCTGAACCCTCCACCAGGCCCTTCTCCCAACACTCCCCGGGTAATTACAAGTAGATTGAGTCAATCTTCAGCCTGGGTTAATGACCAGATTCCAGCCATTTGTTCCCGCGTGTTTCTGCTGCTTTCATTTCTCCCCAGGAACTGCGATGAGTTCAGACTCACCGGTGGCCCGGTGAAAGGAGCCGCTCGTTAGTTCAGAGCAGAGCAGCCGGGGAGACAGGTCTAAGCGGTGGGAGCCATTAATTGGGTTTGTGTTCTGCTTTCCTCGGCTGGGTAATTAATAGCTTCTAGACAGAAAGTCAAAGCCTCTCTAGAGGCACAAAAAAAACTTCTCCGCTTGCATCCGAGGCGTAGCAGCTCGCGGGATGCCGGACAGCCTGCGGCGAGGGAAGGGGGACAGGAGAAGGCGACCTCCTCATCCTCCTCCTGCTCCATCAGCTGGCACCTGTTTAATTTCCCTTTCCCAGGCTCGGAGCTGTGATTTTGAGGCTGTGGTTCGCAGCCCTCTGGGAGTCTACAAACTCCTCTTCAGTCGCTTTTCAAGGGCTCCTTCCACTCCTGCTCCGCAGACAGGACACGTCTCAGGGGCTGCCCTTCCACGAGGAAGCTCAAAGCCTCCCCGAATTGGAGGGGCTGACAGGTCTGGTTTGAGTCCCGTTGTCGAGCTTTTCTTTCCTGGGCAGAGCTTTAAGAAATTTCTCCTGGGATTTGCACAACATACAGATTGCAAAAGTAAACCTTGGGGGGGGAAAGGAAAACATCGTTCTGATCGCCACATATTGCATGCCTCGTGCTAAGCTGTTAAAATCCCAGTAATTGACACCACCACACACTGGAAATTTACTCAACGGCCTCAAACTGAGCCTGTAAAGAAGAAGCAAAGGCAATGGACCTTTTCTTTGCCCGAACCCAGACAACTTCATCTCTCCTACACTCCCTTGTTCATTTGAGAGAGCAGGACGTTGCTTTTCCTTAGATATTTAAGTTTGGCTATCCCACACTTCCATGAAAATTTTAGCTTCAGCTACAAAGTTAAGCAAGAGGAGCTTGTGCAAAGGGAAAGGCTGAGGCATTAAGCCTGGAAAGCTGCAAACTGTCCCTGCTGCAGCTATTTGCAAGTTAGAATAAACAAAGGAAAACACATTTCAACAACTTCGGCTACACATACGGCACATCTGAAAATAAAAAGCAACACGAGCACATGAAGGAAGAAATTCCTTTCCCTTCCGTTGTTCTGTTTCTTAATGGAGATGTGAGTTTTTACCTCACTCCATCCTACCTACCAGGGACCGTTCACAAGGGATGGTTGTCATAGCTTCTCGGGGCCGCACGCACGTTTTCTGTCAACAGCACTGCAGGTAAAAACCTTGAGGGAAGGAAAATTGGCTCCCAAGAATTCAAGAAGTGAGTTTCTGAATTGGCTTCTGTCCCGGTAACCAAAAGCATGATCCCACAAAGGCTTTTTCATAGGTTGCAGGAAATCAGCCTGGCAATGGGTGTTGTGCCTTTGGTGACGACTGCCTGCGAGCCCAAATCCAGCCTCATGGCACGCACCTGGATGGGGTCTGAAGCCTTTGACCCACCCGTCCCCTGCTACCAGAGGAAGGGGCGAACTTTGCCTCGTTTCCTGGTGAAATTTCCGTTTCAGTCCCTGGGCTATCGGCCTGCCCTGTTTTGCAATCGCTGAACTCAGAGCTATTTATTATTAACAACTATTGCTACTAAAAAAAAAAAACCCTCAGCCACCCAAGTCACTCCTCGGATGAGTCACTGGCCCAGCTCGCTGCCGAGGCAGCGCAGGCACAAGCAGGTACCCTCGGTCACCCCGCGCCTACCTACCCCGGGGCTGAGGTTTCGGCTGGTTACTCATCCTCCAACCCTCGGCCACATGGCAGGAACGAAGAAAAACCACGAGGGAAACGTCTGACGCAAAGCGCTCCTCACCGGCTGGGAAGCTCCTCTGGTGGGCGAGCAGGAGCCCGAGCAGCGAGTCGACGAGTTCGGGCAAAACTGGTCAGGGCAAAAGCACCAGGGAGATCAGCACGGGCAGCAGCAGTCATGGTCCCAAGGTCAAATTTGGTGTTTATGGAGCTACAGGAACAAGTTACAGAATAATAAACTTCTCCAAGTTTTCCTTGGTACTGGGCTGGCACAGGACGGCTCGCAGAGGGACAAGGGAGGGTTTCCATCCCTAAATCTCCATCACCTTGGCTTGGGCGGCTGAGCTGCTCGTGGAACAACTGCAGCCAGCAGCCCTGGTGTGTTCATGGAAGCAGCCAACGATGGTGGATTTAGCTTCAAATAGCTAAAGTCCTGATGAGGACTCTGCATGGGGAGGGCACCGGCAGCCACGGCCGCCCCCAGCACCCCGTGTGAGCTCCCCTCTTGTCCAAAGCCCCGGGGAATCAAGCCCTGCTCCACCTCACCGCCCAAGCCAAAGGACACAACAAAGCACAATGTTTTTAAAATAACCAAGAGGCAGCTTGTAAAGGCCTCTGAGCCCTCTCAGCCCCCCCAGTTACTGCCAGCTGGCCTCTGTTGGGCTCCCCGGGGAGGGGACATCCGCACCGCGTCCCCCCGGTGCCCCAGCAGCAGGGCCGGCTGCCACTGCCTGCCGTGGTGGTGCCTGAGCCATGGGCTTGGAGCAGGAGGGAGCACGGCCAGATTGAGACATGCAGTCAAGAAAACTCCTGCATTTCCCTTAAAATCCCCAAAGCAGATCAAGGGGTGAAGGTGCTTTGGGTCTGTTCTGTGACATGGATAAAACTGAGATGCGTTTCGCAAACATCCGAGGAATGTTTAAACAAGGAAGCCCTAAGGAAGGGGTGACACTCCAATTCTGTGTTGCACAGGAATTTTTATGGATGAACCGAACCGCCCCCACCTTCCCCCGCTAGGTTTTGTTGCATGCCTTGTCCAGGAAATTGTCTGTTTTAATGCAAAACACTTGACCACAATTTCAACCGATGCAAGATGCCGCGGAGCTGTGCGCCCTGCAGAGGCAGGGTGTCTGTCACTCAGCAGCACTCAGGAAATTCTGGGTTTCCTCTGCAATCACAGCCAGGCTGTCCCAGCGCCTGCTGACAGCCTCCCAGCTGCGGGGTGCTGCTTGGGGGAGCCAAAATGACCCCACTGGGAAGTTGCTCGCTTACCTACGCAGGCAGGACAGGGGGCTCTTCTCTCCTCCTCCCCACAGCTCTGCTTTAAGGGGTGTGGAATGGCTTAATTATGCCCCTCCAGGTAGGAAGAAGTCACTTGTCTTTAAATACTCGGGATTTTATTGAGTTAATGTGTTTTAACGAGGTCAGGGCACCAAGGGTAAGCTCTCACCCACCGGGGAATTCATTGCTTTGCCCCCCTCGCAATTAAGCGGCATCTACCGTGCTTAATTCTGAGGCAGGGATTAAAGTCACACGCTTTGCAGACAAAAAGTCAAGAAAAACATTCAAGCAGTCTGAGAGGGCAAAGAAACCTTCCCTTTCTTCGTCACATCTCACCTGAAACCCGCACCAGCACCCAAAGCCATGCCCCTGGATGGAGCCAGCCGGGCAAGGGGCGCCTTCGCCTCCCACCACGGGGAGTGCTGAGCTGCTCCAGCCACTGGCTGCTGTCTTTGCCTTTTGCCAGGCTGGGCAATCAGCTCCTTTATTCCTGCAGGGCTACTGGAACAGCAGTTCTGCAGGTTAGAGGAAATGTGCCACTCCAAAAGGCCTGTTTATGTGAAAAGGATCAGCGAGAGCTGGCACAAAGACGGGATAAATGACGCATCTCCAACCTTCAGCAGACCCAGTCCTCCTGGAAGCAAGTGCCCATGGACCCAAGCCTCACACATAGCCTGAAATAGTCCGTGAATTCACCTAAACAAGCAAACTGTAAGCAACACTGTACCCTGGGAAGCCACCCCAGTGCTTTACCCTGCGGGGCCTCTGTGGAGGCCCCCCCCCCGAGCCCAGCACGCGGCTGCTGCCGCCGCCTCGCTGCGCCGGGGCTCCTGGCTCCACGGGGATTTCACGCTTGGGGAGCGAGGGAAGCTCCCAGCTCGAATCCCTGTGGTCCCAGCAGTGCCAACAGCTGCCGAGCAGCTGGCTGGGGGCTGAAGGAGCAGCACAGGCCGTCAGAGCCTACCCGCAACGCTCGGCTCTTCCCACGTCTCCTCCGGCACGGTTGGTTGCCCACTGGTAGGAAATCTCCAGGAGCAGGTAAATATTGCAGATGAAACGAACAGATAGGTATCGCAGACAGGTTCTGGAAGTAAACACACGAATGAACGCCGAGTTGTTTGACAGCACGGGAAGAAATATAAATTGCAGCTTGCCCCCAGCCCCTGCAAAGTCTGGGTTGTGTTTTCACACCAGCCCTCCACGGGGCGAGACCCTTCCCACAGCCAGCGAGTCCCCTCGTGTTCCTTTCCATCGGGAGCCTCGCCACAACATCACCAAGCCCTCCAAGCTCCAACTCCCAAGGAAAACCGCACCACTGCCTCTTTGAGCAGAGGCCATTCATCACGGCAGATCGTCTAACCGCGTGGAGAGGAAAGTCGCTGGCGAGGCAGGAGCGGGACGGATCGGAGGTTAGACCTGTGCCAAGCTCCTGCTTCCAGAGCCCAAGCGCAGCCCCGCTGTTGATGCTCTACGAAGATCACTGCACTCGGTCATTAAATAGGTGTTTTAATAAACAGCTAAATCCATCGTTATAAGCCAGAGCTCTAAGAGAGCTATCAGGCTCCATAATAACCCACAATATCGCCAATGAAGGCTCTCGTACCTGCCCATAAGACACCCTCACGGTGCTGATCTGAAGGACAGGAGATGCCATCTATCAGTTCTCGACCATTCCTATGAAGACCTTAATGTAAATACCGGCGATAGGCGGCCACATTTCACGTAGGTGATGCTAAAAATACAGCTGAAGCACCGCAGGATGTTCAGGAGCAGTCCTCCGGGATCGCACTGGAGAATATTTAATAAAGTCAAAAGCTGCAGGCTAATTTCCCCTGAGAGTTGCCACTTAGAGCCTGTCGCAGTGAGGATCCATCACAGACAACACCGATTCACCCACAGCGAAGAGATTAGCAGCACGCACGCCCTGTCCCCAAAGCTCCCACCCCATAACCTCCCCAGGAGGATCCACGATCAAACCATTGCTCCTCGCTGTGATTTGGGGCGTGCAGCCTCCGACAGCGCCGCTTTGTGAGCACCTCTCAGCGTGCCCGGCCGTGGAAGATGCAGAGATGTCTGTTCTTTAGCCCAGCCTGGCTCAGCATCCACGCTGCCAGAAAAATAAGCCACCTCTTGGGCACGCCAACCCACAGGTGAGCTAGGAGGGGCACTCGGATTTGGCAGCAAAACCACCAGCCTCCAAACCACTACAAAGCCCGAACGATGCTCCGGTGTGCAAGGGCACAAGGGGAAGGCATCTCCCGTCCACTGCTTTAGGAAGTGGATGTGGGGTCACTGTCCCTTACGTAACAATAGCTACTCAGGGAGGATAAGATCAGCCGCTAAGCGGGATTACAAATTTATCTTCCCTCAGTAGTGTGATCTTCCACAAATAATCGTATCACGGAAAATAATACAGGAGGTATTTTTAAGAACCGTTCTTCGAACCGCTCGCAGAGCACGAAAACACCCACACGGCACAAATCAGAGCTTTTTTCTTTTGAAGCGCAAGGGCAACGCGTACCGCGGGGTGGTTGTGGATGTATGGCACTGCTGTTGCACCTCTCCCCCCAGCAGTTTTGGGATGGGGAGCACAGGCGCAGGAAGCAAAGCACCACGGCTCTGCTGTCACCAATAAGCCCAAGGAACACCAGGCAGTGCTCAGAGGGGCACAGCCAGCCAGCAGGGCTCGGTTTGGAGGAAGAAGTGAAGCACCACCAGCCCGTGCACCATCGGGAGCTGGGATTTGAGGTGCTCTGCCTTCTGACAGCACCGCCCCGCTGCATCGCCAGCTCAGGTGTGGAGAGCAGCTTCCTGCCGCAGCACTGCCAAAGCTGATACCGGCACGGTTTGAGATCCAGCCCCTGAAGAGGATGAAAGGCAATTTTTACACGCTCGCTCCTTGCTTGGCACTGAGCAGAAGCAGCTCAAGGAGCTAAGCTAGCAGAAAACCACCCCACGAGCTCCCGGGGCAGGTACAAAGCTTCAAACCAACACTCGACTTGCAAATAAGCTTTCAGAGACCACAACTGAAATCCATAAACCTCTACCTCCTGGACTCAAATCCGGTGGTTTTGAGGTGGGATCAGAAGTATTTTCTGAAACTGTGCTGGAAATTAGAAACTCTGTGTGTAAACAACACAATTTGGAGCTGCGGGCTTCCCGGCTTCCCAGCACCATTTGCACAGAGACGTCGCCTCATCCCACTCATCGCTGCGCCAGGCAGCAGTGGACTTACTCCATCCGTGACATCCTGGGCAGATTTGATTGCAGGGCTGGCTACATCACCACCCACAAGACAGCACACGGCTTCCAAAGAGGCCCCAGCAGCTTCTAAATGACTTAAATTAAACAACTTCAATAGACGAAGCCACGGAGGACATGTGTTTAAGAAGTCTCAGGCTATTCATTGAGTGGAAGCGCTTCCAACGCTATCTCTTGGAAAGATCAACAGGCAGACAAAGTATTTTCACGCGTCACTGCTGTGTCAGTGAGCCAGCACACGCTCATGAATGTTTTGGTTCCAGGAAAAGTGACACACACGCGGTGTGACTCAGGGACCCCGCAGCAAGGCGGCCGAGACCAAGGATTTGCACGAGCGTAAACCAAGGACGTCGTCGCTGGTGGTGGGAAGGGGAGAGCCAGGATTTGCCAAGTCCAAGATAAGGTTCGCGTGCTCTGAACCATCTCTCTCCAAGGGTGGGAAAAGTACTCAGAAAAGATTATTTTTAAAAAAAAAAAAAAAAGCAAGGCATGATTCTCAGCAGAAGGTAACTTGAGTTTCACAACGAGGATCCCAAGGAAAAGCAAGCAGCCATCACAGGATCTGGCAGGCAGCAGCTGGGAACGTGCTCAGGACAGGGTCCTGCTGTCCCTGTGCCACACACCAGCAGCGGATCCGTCACGGGAAGCTGCTCCTCGCTCGGCTCTCCCCCTGCGTGGACTATTTGCAGCAACAGCATTAGAGCAACCATCAAGCAGATGCTTAAAAAATGCAGAATGACGTTCAAATGACATCTATCCATAAATCAGCCCAAACCACAAACATCTGAAGAAGATTTTCACTTAATCCAATTTACTGTAATCTCTCTCTTTAGTTAAAATGACAGAAATGTCAAAATGGGACTTTACTCCTCTGTCAAAGCATCTCATGGTGAAAAGGAAAATAAGCAGGCTCTCGCAGGCAGCACCACTTATTAGGTTAGAAATGTCAAAACTGTACTTTGATTCTAACTATTAGCAGTCACATCCACATGCTGTGCCCTTCTGTTTCACTTCATTTCCCCCAAAAGCGGGCGCCGAGCATATGCTCGATGCCAAGCACCATCTCCACCACGGCACAAGCCCCGCGTTTGTTGTTTCCCATGACCCTGTGCCCATCCTTGTTCAAGGACACGTGGCCTCTTCCTCGGGTCTGTCCCATGCTACACCTACATCTTGTTTACCATCAAATGTCTCAGGAAGCCTATGTTCTATTCCCTAAAAAAAAAAAATTAAAAATAAATGAAAGAAACCAAACCTTCCGAACAGACCAACCTTAATCTGCTTTCCCCCATCTCTCCACGCTAATTAGCAAACAGGATAATTGACTCTGTGCCTGGAATAAGCCAGTCCACAGATATATTTCTGCCGGTGAGTGTATGCGTGTTTTTCCCCAATGGTCACAAAAATTAAGCCATTATCCAAGAGTCCAAGAAAGTGAAAGAAAAAATACCTCCTGTCAGAGGCGGGGGTCTTCATGCATTATTTAATGAGAACTCTGTTGGCAAAACTGGTGTTGTTTTTATATAAAAGCTAATAGAAATTGTACCTCCAGGTGTCAAAACACTGATGGTAATTCCTGCTGCCTCAGACATCTTGATGTTTCAATTTTAGCAGTATGAGGAGCCTGCAGGGAATCCAAGAGGGTAAAGTGCTTGTACTCAAAGAGAAGCAGAGAGAAGGAGAGCCTTTTTATTTCTTTATACAGGGCTCAGGGGAACAGTTCTACTCACTGGAATTATCAGATCTGGTTCCCCTGCTCCTTCCCTTCCTTGAAAGAGGGAAGAGCAAGGTAGGCTAACAAGGAGCGATTGTGTCGTGTCGACAGGAAAAATCAACGAGGCTGCTAAGCAGAAGCGTCAAGACAAAGAGAAAGTGAGCAGAAGACAGTGCTGGGGTGCGGCAGCACAGGTGCAGCCGCTGTTAATGGATTAACGGGATGCTTAAATGGTTTCCAGAGAACAGACAAGCTGCGATGGAACGGCAATTTTTTAATTTTTTTTTTTCTCCTTCAAGTTTCTGCCGAAAAGCACAGCAGCACGTTGGATCCCAAGCCCCTCTGTTACCTCCCAGCTGCACTTCTTTGGTCCTGCCCACTGGTTTTCCTCTTAAAAACCAAACTTCTGTAACATCCTGGTGTCAGTGCAAGGAAGCATCCCCCAAGGCCTTCCCTGCAGACCTTCCCAGCTCACCTTTTCGACCATCTGCTCACCTTCTCTCACCTGCCGTCATTCCTCTTTCTGATGCAGCAAAGATTTCATTTCCAGACCCCGGTGCTGACAACCCACACCCCCCAGGGCCAGCAGACCAGGATCTGGGCAGAACCGACTCAGCCCATCGCTTCCCAGCACCGTCACGGGGCACCAAGACCAAAACCAAAGATGCACGAAGCACCCCCACCGCCACGCACCCCTGCAGTGCACAGCAAGCTGGCCAAAACGAGACTCACGGCAAAGGCACGAGGCAGCAAGCATGCTTTCACACCATTTCGGTAATTCATTCGTTATGGGACTTAGGAAATTGTTGTTTCAGACCCGTGGCAATTCAGGAGCCTCCCCATTTTAAAATGCATCCGCACCAGGTGTGCCACAGCCCAAGGACCCGAGCTGAAGGTCCAAAATCCTACAACTTCGGGGCTGAATCTCCTCAGGAAGCCCCCGGGAGCACGTCGCAGGCCGGGCAGCCCCACACTGCTTCCACCGCCGAGGGAAGAGGAATCCGGACAGCGGGAGGGGAGGGAGGGCTGGGGGAGACAGCCGGGGAGAAAACAATAGCTCAGGAATTCGCGAGCAGCTCCGCGTGGTGTTCAAGAAAATAAACAACTTCTCCACGCCGCCACCGCTCAGCCGGGGACACAAAGGTCTCGGAGAGATCCTCCGCTGGGTCGTGAACTCCCACAACCCCGGTTTCAAAAACAGCGCCGAGGAAATTCCCAAGGAAAAAGTCAGGCAGCACAAAAGCAAGCTCAGCCCAGCAGTGCCAGGCCGGCCGCCCATCGCCTTCCACCTAAGCACACGCCGAGCCCCTCACACGTGTGGGGTCCTCGCACCGAGCGGACCCGCACCCAGCTCCCATCTCGCCCCAGCACAGCACCAGCGGCCAGGCCATGGAGAGGTCCCCTCGTACCCAAATTTGTGTCCCACAGGGTCTTCGGGCCCCCCCAGCACCCTCGCTTACAGCTCTGCTAGCGCTCCGGGGCTGGCAGCCGCTCCGAGAGGCGTTTGTTGACTTCTTGCTTCTCCAGCCGTGTCTCACAATGCGTGGTACAAACTTGGAGAGGCAATGACCTCATCCGAGCTGGGAAGAGGGAGGCGGGGGAATTGGCGACTTGCCACCTTCTCATTTTTCACATTACGAAAAAAAAAAAATAATAATAATTTATGAGAGAAAGTCCATTTTATTAGTCTAAAAAAAGAAGGGAAAAAAAAATCCCATTAGAACGAGCCTCGGAGCGCGCCGCTCACGCAGACCCACTGCAGCTCCAGAAGGGTGCCCCACAGCCCCACGAGACCCACGGGTACCCCAACGCATGGCTCTGGGGACACCCTGGCTCTGCAAACAGCTCAGGAGGGCATGATGCTGCGGCACAAGCATCTCTGCTGTCCGGGCCAGGCAGATTTACTTCCCCTGCAAGCACGGGAAGGGACTTCCAGCCCTCTCCACCACGTAACCACTCCAAAAGGGCCATCATACACACAGACCGCGGCTGGCGACTGCATTTGGGGTTCAGGTACCCGGGAGCAGGCCGTCAGCCATGGCTCTGCGGTGAGCAGCGGGTGCAGGGCATGCCCTGGGCTCTGCCCCACACGCCGTGCAGCCTCCCCGAACACACACATGGCATGTGCGCCGCGCGCCGCAGACACGGGACGCATGAATCCTGCATACTCACACATTTTATGCACTCGTATTACTTATGTTATAGATTCACACATACATTACTCATAACTGTTAAGAACAGAACATACAGTTCGTCCTGGCACGAATCCCAGAGGAAGAAAAAAAAAAAAAACAAAAAAAAAAAGCCAACCTCGCAGTAACAAATCCAACTCGAGTCCAACAGCATCTGTGGTAGGAGCTAGAGGAGTATTATGGATCATTAAATTATTGAATTATTTTGTATAACACACCCGTGTGTCGCCAATAACACGAGTCGAGCCTGCTGTTTCGAGGAGCATTTCCCGACCTGAAGCTCTCCCCCCGTCTCTGAAGTTTTTGCCTGGAACTGCCGCACACACGCAGCAACCACAGCAAGCACTGGGAAAAGCCATTTATTTCTGCAGTGTGCCTCTGACAGCCCCTCACGTACAGCAATCGGTTCCATGCCTGCTCTGTGTTTCAAGTCAGGGCCCAAACACGTTCACGTGGGACTGTAATTGTACCCAAACAGCGTTTTTTTTCCTCAAGTTCGGCACGCTGGCCAGAGCCGGCTGTGTTTTCCAGAGGGGACTGTCACAGCCGTTCAGATATTTCCTCTTCACACCCCACACCACGATGACAAAGTCAGCCCAACCAGCATCACCGAGAACATAACTCCCCAGCAGGTCACCAGGCAATGAGGGAAATCACCAAAGTCCCAGCACACCGAAGCTTTCACCTGGGTTTTAACCACTACAGCAAGTCTGGGGCACATCAAAGTGTTTTTCTTCATGCCCCCTCCACACATGGGCTTCATCCACTCCAGTTTTACACCCAGCCCCAGCGAGGTTTAAGAAGTCACAGTTTGTTCTTCTCGTTCACTGAAGGAGAGGGGAGCAGGAGGCAGCGAGGAGCAGCTCCCCCCAATGCCCCCAAGCCCCCGTCCCGCTGGGCACGGGATTCCCAGCGCGCCACCGACATCCTCCCCGGGGACTGCGGTGCCACGACCCTTGGAACCAGCAAAGCCGTCCAAGCTCCAAGTTTTGCGGGCAGAGTTTACCGGCAATAATTCCCTTTCTGCAACAGCCAGCACAAAAACAGCAGCTGCAAACTCCCACTGGCCTGACCGAAGTCAAAACACACCGCGTGCTGCTTTTCAGGCAAACCCAAATTACAGCGTCGTCTGCTGACTGTTCCAGGGACGAACAAACCCACATTAATTACAGGCTAACTTCGCAATTCACCTCTCAAAAGCACGAAACATCAGCACAACTGCTTTGATCACAGCGACAAATCCGTCTCCAGCCGGCACAGCAATGTGTAAGACCAAGACACTCGGGGGGGAAAAAAAAAAGAGGAAAAAAAAAAGGAAAACACAAACTTTTTCTCCCCATTCTGCTTGCTCACTACCTTCCCCTCCTCCCCCAAAAAAAACATGCTGCAAGCCAGCACGGGCTGAGGGACACGGCCACGTCTGAGAGCAGCAGAGGCTCGCGAGCCCCTCGCAGCTCCTCTCCTCCAGCCAGAGGCCGGCCACCTCCGGGCAGCCGCAGGAGCGCGTTCCCAGCCTCCAGCGCCGCCGGCTGCTCCCGTGTCGCAGGGCCAAGTCCCAGCTTCTCACAGCAACTTCTTTCTGCCCCGGCCTGCTTCAGCAAGCCAGACAAAACGCCACCAAAACAAAAGCAGCCCGGCCAGCCCCGGGGTGGGGGCACTCACCTAGCGGCATCCCCGCGTCACCTCCACAACCTCCCGTATCGTCAGCAGCCAGCGTCGCCGCTCGGAAATAAATAAATAAGAGAGGCCACACAGCCTTAAAACTGAGCTGGAAATGAAATGGAAAGCCTGTAATTATTTCTCAATGCTCCTGCCAGTCTCAGCCTATAAACACAGTGGATTACATAAGTCCACCCCTCCTGTTTTGAAGCCAAAAGTATGAGCTTTTCCTCCAGCTCTGGCAGCAAGTAATAATTCCTCGTAGCCATGGCAACGCTGGCTGGCTTCCAGCAGACAATGGGTGAGTTGAAATACTGCGAGGCCTTTTTATAGCTTAGCTCTGAAACCCTCTAAAATATGAGCTATCTTATGGCTAACCCAACTCGACAACCTCTCTCCTCTTTAACTGTTTCCTGACAGCCAGTCCCGGGGTCGGGGATGGTTGGCGAGGGGCTGCTCCCACTGCCCTCGTACCCCAGGCGAGGCCCTCGGTGGCTTCTCCTCATCCCGTGCCAAAATCCCAGCCAGGAGGGCCTGCAGCAGCTTGTGGGGACCGCCACGGGCTGCATGTGGTGTTTGGGTAGTGACTCCAGCAGGCTGTGCGAGGTGCTCCTCTGGGGTTTGCCTCGCTCGAGAGAAAGCAGCCAGGCAGCGAGGTGATGCTCAGGTGCGCGTTACGCCGCCCTTGCTGTCTCGTGTGAGTAGGGATGGGGTTTGTGGGGCTTCTGGACACGACCGCTGGAGCAGCAGCAAGCCAGCAGCTTCCCAAGGCCTTCTTAGCACGTCCTGGGAGACCTCACCTGCCCTCCTGGATCTGCAGAGCTGCAGTGAGCCCTGGAGAGCCGGCCGCACGCCGGGCACCCCCTGTCCCCACGTGGTTTGGGCACGTCCTACAGCAGGGCGAGGGAAAAGCACGAACACACCAGCCCGAGCCAGACACAAGCCTCGAAGGGAGGAGGAGACAACACTCAAGGCACCATCCAAGTCAATGGCACGCTTCACACTGTTGAAATTCAGGGGTTTAGTGACTGGATGCCATCCAATTCCACCACGAGCAGAGGCTGACGGACACGCGGCAGCTCCCAAGCCCACGAAGGTGGTGTAGGGCCTCCCACAGCACACCAAGCTGCCCGGGACAATCCCACAGCCCCACGTCCACCTCCAAGTTGGATTGCCACAGCTCCAAGGAACGCTCAACCCCAAGGGCTGGGAGATCCCCTGCAATCTGCCGAGTTTTGCAAGTTAGCAAATAAGCAAGGGAAACAATAGAAATTAAAGAGAAAAAAATTAAAAAAAAAAAAAAAAAAAGCAGAGCCAAGGCCACCGCAAAAACACAGTTAGCTGACTGGTGAGCACTCGAAATAGCGCTGCCAGCATTCACGACCCGGCTCCAAGCCTGGCAGCAGCCCTGGGAAACCCAAAGGCCCCAATTCTGGTGATTCTGCGGGGCCAGCCCCGAGAGCGCTTAGGAGGAAAGGCTTGAATGCGTGACCCAGGGGAGCCTTTCGCACTCAGAGAGTAGGAGGCGAGCAGAAAAGACCCATTTCTTTCTAAATCTCATTAAATTGGAGAGCACGATTGTGATTTTTTAATGCGCAGAGGTGATAATGCTGCTTGGAGCTCCAGCTCAATTAATTATTTTATGGGGATAAACACACGAGGACGCACTACACGCAGGCCATCAAGGTTTCCTGGTACCTGGCCTCGCAGGCTCAGCCCCTGCTACAAGGCTGCATCTCCTCGCACCACAGAGCAGCAATTCTCACCGGAGCGGGAATTACTCCTCGGGATGCATCAAGCTGGAGCTCAATTTGTAGCGCTGAATTCTCACAGAAACTATCTGGGGGAAGGAAAAAAAAAAAATAAACACTCAAACAATTGTCTTCCACCTCTTAGCACAAACCAGGATGTGGCAAACCCTGGCAGATGCTCGTTCTTGCAGCGAAACCTCCGAGATGGCCACGAGCAGCAGTTGTTGCCTCGGATAATTGAACACACGTTGTGCTACTGCGGCGCCAGGCGAAGCCACGCACGGGGCAGGAGCCGCGGTCCTGGGAGCTCGGGGTTAATCAAAGCCCAGACTTGGCCGTCACCTCTCCTCACGCTGCTTTGTCACATACACGTCTGGAACACTTATGTTTTCTAGGCGAGAAGTGCAGTTTTTGGTTTTGTTTTGTGTTTTTTTTTAAAATGACCAATTTTCTGGGTTCCACCCCGGTAAGTAAGAGGCGAGCAAACCACAGAGAACTGAAACCCGGAGAGCTGCTTCAGGGCGGGATCCGGCCCTGCCTGCCCCAACACCGCAGACATTTGGCTGAATTTCAGACTTGGCTCCCGGGGTGAAATCTCAGTGGGTCTCGGGATATCTTCCTGAACAGGCGGCGTTCGATCCCCGCCCCACGTCCCCAACCTGCTCCAACACTCGCCGTCACCAAGATGGCGTTTAAGGAAATGTGGCCACAAAATACTCTCCCCCCCAAGTCTGAAAATAAAATAATAATAAAAATACAAGCTTTTTGGGAAAAAAAAAAAAAAGAAAAAAAAGGTGATGTTTTCTCCCAGCTCTGAGGCATCACATGCACGTGCCCACAAAGACGCAGGACCTTCAAAGCAGGCTTCGGAGGCCACAGGAAAGAGAAGAAAATGAGGTCAGAGCAGCTCTGGAGAAACCCCGCTGCCCTGCCCCAGACCAGCCTTCCTTCTCCGGGCAGGGAACATCCCCACAACAACCCCAGACACTCGGATGTGCGATCCAAAATGGGGAATAACAAGTCGCAACTACAAAGCCCCGCTTAAACTTTAAAATGGCATCGCACCACGCACGCTCTTCCAGCTTCGCCCCTTAATTAAAGCGGCTATTCTTTACAGCGCTGGAGCCGCTCCAACTCCCATTGTTAAATTTAAAATAAAATCCTGCAACCCCACAGCATCTGTAAGACATTAAAACATTCAATACTGACTTCTTTATTCAGCTTTAAGACATCATTTAATGATTTTTCCTCTCAAACCCCAAATCTAAGGATTTAAGGGAAATAACCAACGGCACCTTTTACAGGATGCTTTTTTTTTTTTTTTTTATAACCGAACCTTCTGCCATAATATCCATGACCCTTAACAATTCAAAACTAATTGAAAACACTTGATCACGTACAGCTTCTAGACAGGCTGCAAGCCCAGAACCCATCCAGCTCCGGGTGTCAGGACAAAGCAGGCCCCGTAGCATGGAAGCCAGCTCCAACCACGATCCCTTCGTGCTTCGGGACAAAACATGAAGCAAGCAGATTCGACCACAGAAAATCACCATGAGCACAAGATGAAATACATCAGAAAGACCATTTTGGTCGCTGCTAATAACGCTGTGCAACCACAAGCCAGACTCTTGTTGTTGTAACCACCAGCACTGCACGGTCGGCCTTTATTTCCCCTGCTCCCTCCGGAGAGGAGCCGCACGCAGTGGTGTAGAGTCGTGCTACCACCACTCAGGTAGTGCCCGAGGTCTGGAGAATAGACTTCCAGCTACAGTAAGGGGTCCGGACACGATGCCTTTCCTGATGGGATGTGGAGAACACCCTGGGCTGAATGCCAGGCCTCTGCAAGTCAGCGCGGCCTCCACGCACTGCACGGGGAGCAGGAATTCAAGGCTGGTGTCCAGCACTATCACCTCTGACCATGTGCTAGGAGGCCACGGGGCTGCTGATGAGCCCCCATGTTTCCATGAAGCTCTAACAACACTGCTGGTATTCCTCCTGTTGGCACCTCCACAACCCCAGAGATGTTTTGGGGTGACGGGTGGAAGCGCAGGAGACCTCAAGATTAACGTTCAAGTGCAGTTCAGGAAGGAGAAGGATGCTTGTGGCCTCCTCCCCAAGACAAAGGCATGCAAGAAGGTGACCTGGGTGAAAGGGGCACCTCCACAAGGCGCAGGGCTCCAGCTGGGTGTCCCCAGAGCACCCTGTCCCCACCATGAGCCTGGGGACCATTCCCATCCAGCCTACACACCAGCGAGCTGCAGTCGCTTCCGTCGCTGTCCCGGTGATAGCATCTCATCGGCGCTGTGCTCGCGGCCACTGCTGCCTCCTCGCTCACCACCACTCCGCTGAGAACACGAGAAGGGCAGCGAGGTTTGCAGAAAATCCCGGCGAGTTATCTCGAGCAGTTCCCACAGCTAATTAAACCGCTCAGTCATGCATGCCTTAAAGTTCATAAAACTCAAAAAAAAAAAAAAAGTCACAAAAAACACAAATACAAAAGCCTGACAATTAGTGGAAGCAGCTTTGTTTGATCAACTCTCCCCATCCTGCCAAGCAGCTGTGGCCACAGCACCAAACCGCTCGGGCAACCCAGCCCCGCGCTGACCGAGCCACCGAGCTCCTGCCCCTGGCCCAGAGGCGCAGCCACACAGCCAAGGCTCGGGAAGCCAAAGCCTTCAAAAGCACAGCCAGCCCCAGGCGAGATGCACACCAGGCCTGCCTGCCCCTACAAGTGGAGCCTGCAGGGGAAAAAAAGCTCGGCGTGGGCCAAGAGCGTCGTCAGGAACCCGCTCTGACGTCAGGCAACGCTGCTCGCACAGGCAGACCGGGGAAACACGTGGCACGTCCATAGGAACCGAAGGATGCTGGAAGAGGAACACAAAGAAGGGAGGAGATGGAAAAAGACGACTCATTCAGGCACCGATGCAAGAGCTGGCATTCCCAGGCAGCCTTCCCCTAAGCGGATCGGGAGACGCGGCAGCAGAGCGCAGCCCGTGCGCTCAGTGAGCCCGCGCCAGCGGAGCAGAACCGAGCTGACACACAGCCCGAACTGGCACATGGCAAAGAGCCACGGAAGGAGAAAATCCACATGCGTAGGAAGGCAGCTTAAAAGGAAAAAGGGAAAAAAAAAATTTAAAAAAAAAAAAAAAAAAAAGAGGGGAGCAGGGGAAGCGTTTCATCATGCTTTTTAGAGCAACAAATTAGAAGGGAAGAAAAACAACATCAAGAACACGATCCAGAGCTGTGCTACAACAATAAGGCTTCACAATTGTTTCAGGGAGCTCTGGATTGTACCCTTGCCAAAGGCACTGCCCAGGCTATTCAAAAAACTAACACAGCGTGAAGAACTATTCCCCCCCCAGGCACGCCGCTCCGGTACGCGGGACCCCGCGCATCTTCCTAAAACGTGGGACAGAGGCAGGGCAAATGCAGGAGGCCGCTTGAACAAACCCCAAGCTCTGCAAGCAAAGCGAGAACACGGAGGAGATACTTGATAGCCGGTTACAAAACACATCAAATCCCAGAGCAACCCAAAAAAAACAACTCGCTCGGGCTGGATGTGGAAACAGGAGGCAAGCGAGATCAGAGGAAGTACGAAAATCCCTCTTGTGCAAGCCATGAAGCTAGGTACAGATTTGAGGACCCACGTCCAGCCACCGACCAGCAGCAGTGGCTTCACACGGGTTTTAAAACAAGGCTGAAATCTTTAAAATTTTTCCAACTTCTCTCTTAATTCAGGAAATAGTAAGCCCTGAGCCTACCAACCACCACACCGGTCCTCTCTCCGAGGATTCGGCATCCCCTTATTTGCAGTCCGAGGTGGAAATATCCCCTCAAGAAAAAAAAAGAAAAGCAAACCGAGGACAGGGCTGAAGCCTGGCCACGCAATTGCGATGCCTCCGGACTGCACGGCTGCTTTCTGTTTGTGTTCAGCCAGAGCTTCCCCTCCACGCCCCCCTCCTTCCCCTCGCACACCGAGATGCCATTTCAGATCTCCTATCTGCCGCCTCTGCCCACTGCATCCTCAGGGTTTAAAATAAGAACGCTCTGACAAATGCTGGGCAAACCCAGTCACTATGAATACTGCAAAAGCAGCGGCCGAGGGATATTGCAGCCGAGTCATCTGCTTCGATATTTTGTCCCCAAGAGCTCGGCCAATCCATTTAGCAATAGAGCAGGATGCTAATAATAGATACAAGGATACACAGGAGATAAATGTACACAAGACAAAAATAAACTCCAGCCTTGCTATAATTTCAATGCAGGAGCTAAACCGGGAAATGATAAATGAAGACAGTTTCCACAGTTGAGTCAAGAGGAAAATTTAACTCCCACCATCCCGCGAGCAAGCACGTCGCGCGCTGGGGGGGGGAAACTTTCAGAAAGCTGAAGGGTTGGATGAGCATTACTTTTTCAATACGTTTTTCATTATTTCAAACGACACCAAAAAAACACTTTACAGTGCTCCAGCGAAGCTAGAAGCAGATATTAAGCAACTGTGCATGTTCTCAAGCTGCCTGCTATTGTGGGGCCCAACATCCAGCCCAAAAGCTGCCTTTGGCTCCCCGAGAGCGGTGTAGCTGCGCTGAAGCCCATTTCGATCTCAAATTAAAGCTTGACCACACTCGTCCCCAGCTCTGTACTCCTACATACGTTTTTCCTTTATGAGTTTCAGCCCGTCTCCAGTCGACGCGCCAACCACGCTCCCCCCGCAGCCCCTGCCCTCGCCTTCAGAGAGCCGGCCCTGGCGTTTCCCAAATTAACTGTTCCCACACACAAATCCCCCCGAGGGCTAACTCTGCCCTTCCCGCAGGAATACCCAGAGGAGCCTCGGGGATTTCACAACCCTAGGCCAGGTGACGCCACCCGTTACACACAGCCACCTCCTGCGTGATCCAGCCAAGGCGCGCGCACCGCGGGCCAGAGGGGAGCTGCGGTCGCCTGGCCTGCCCCCGCCACGATGGCTCGAGCCCAGGGCTTCACCCGGCTGCCCTCAGATGTATCCCAGGCTCTGGGATCCCCAGAAGTCCGTGTGCCCCGCTGAGCCCACCCCAAAGGGGCCCCACAGCACCCATGGGGTCCACAAGGCGCCCTACAAAGCGGCACGGCCACCCCGGGGTGCCTGCAAGCACTGCTGCACTGACAAGCTCTGCTTTTAACCCACAGCTCCCAGGATGGTGCCAGGTCAGCTTTCTTCTGTCCCTGAGCACCTGAAAGGGACCCCAAGCAGCCCTGGTATTTCTCCCATCCGATTCTCTCAAGCTCTCACTCTGCAACCCAACAGGCACGGGGTCGTTATCCAAGAGCGATGAAGGCCTGTTCCAACCTTAATGCTTCCAAGATGGACCAGAGCAGATCATGAACCACGTTCGAGCCCTTTCTCTGCTGCATGACTGCTTGATCCTCTCCTCCCTTAAAAAACAGCCCTGTCTGTGGCTTTAGAGCCCATTAAAGGGCACATCTTGGGGCTGACGACCACACGAGCATCCTTCTTTGGGCAGCTTTTGGATCGGAATAAAGTCGTACAAGATCGTGATCAGACTGATGAAGGTGTAAGGAACTGCTCAGAAACCCTGCCCGACACTAACTCGAGGACAGGTAGGATGGCCCCAAAGGTCTCATCCAGGTTCAGAGCTCACTCAGTGAAGCAGAACTGGACCCTCACCTCTGCTCACCCTACTAAAAAGGAGCAAAGAGCCACGCTCAGGATGGACGAGAGCCTCTGCATCAAGCCGTGGACATCTGGCACACTTTGCTGAAGGTCTCCGATCATGCACACAAGGTATAATGCTATCGAGTAATCTCAGGAAACATCCATGGGTTTTTCAACCTCCTCTAGAAATTGAGATTCAACAGGAAACCACAAATACACCAGGCAATTAATTTTTCTTTACCAAATGTTTTCAGTCATGTCGCAATTTTAACAGTAAGCAAACTCTTTGGGTTCCTTCCAGTTCTTGTGCAACGATGTTCCTCATTTTTCATTTTCTTTTTTCTTTTTTTTTTTTTTAATAATCTGGCTGAGATTTTCAAAAAGAGTTTAAAACAAGTTAGGAAGCTGGTTCGAACGGAGCATACTCTCTCCACCAAATATTTACCCCCCAAGAGGTTTTTATGTCACACAGCGGAGGTTTTCTACAAAGAAAACAAATAAAGACTTTTCCCAGCTAAAAATACCGAGAATAGCCTAAGAAACAAGAGCAGAAAAACATACCCACCGACACAGGCAACACCGAGCTCTCTGAACCACATAAATAAAAGTCTCATTCAAACATTCCCCCCTTCCCTCCCAGCACCATTCCAGGAGAACAAAGAAACATTAAGGCTTACTTTCCTGGTGTACATTTGATCAGACCTTCTGTTAACACAATATGACAACAGCAATGAAGGGAGGAATATCACAGCTAAACAACCGTCTACCATTCCCCTTTCCTTCTGCTGAGTCCTTGCTGACGCAGGGATGGAGCAGCTGCTGTCTGTTTTTAAACAGCTCCATATTTCATAAGAAGCTGCTGATTTCTGAAAGGACAGAAACCCCAGCCAATGGCTTACAAAATACAAACCAAATGAAAGCAATTCAGGACACAGTCTTTAAACACCGTGTCCATTTGCTCTGCTTCCTTCCAAGATATCACCACAGCTGAAATCCCGGAGACAACTTCATCCTCTACCTTAGCCCAAAAGCCTCCGTTACCCCAGCAGCACAACTATTAGGTATGGATTTAACAAGAGCAGAGGACTCTGGAAAACCTATCCCATGGCTCTAGAGAAGAAAATCTTAAAATATGGGAGAAAAAACAATGCCTCCAGCTCGACAGCACCACGTTAACATTTCCCTTCCCAAGTCCTGCCTTCTGCTGCCTAGGGGCACCCTATGGACATTAAATTGTCCCACGGGATGGGAAGATTCTCCTTGCAGGACCCAGCCACACGTCTTCACCATCTGAACACTCCCCAGCAAAAGATACAGATATAGATATTTATTTTTAATCAGGGATGTATCAGATCTCTGGAAAGCCTCATCACTACTGAAATTCCATACTTGGCTCTGAAAAATCTCCATCATAGGATACAGTTCACTGAGCAGCAGGATCTCAAAGGAAAGGATGTTAAGCCTTTTCTGGTCTGACTCTCCAGCTCTCACTTCGGCTGTTAAAAATAATGTGTTATACCCGGCAAGTCCTTCCTGAGAGGCTCCAGATGCCTGCTGTCTCCTTCCCAGTTAATAGCTGTAGTAACAATACCGCTTTTTAGACTGTTTGTATCATGTTGATTAGCTCGGATAAAGACTTGGGAAAGGAGGAGGGAAAAGAGAACATGCAGTGGGAGGGGGACTGGAAAAAAAAAAAAAGTCTTTCATCTGCTCTAATAATTAGCAGGTCATGCTGAAAATGATCAGCATCCCTTTAAAGCAACTGTGCATGAAATGTGCGGAGCCCTGCTCAGGTCACTGCACCCGTGCGAGTCACTTAGCTGTATCAGTCACCGAGACCTCGTGGCTTGCTGAACTCCCCGGGCTTCCTGCAGGCTCCAGCTGACATCCTTCTGATCCCTTATCCCTGCTCTGGCAGAGGAAGGGTAGGAAGGATCTTGCCACAAGGGCGGCAGGCACAAAGGTGCCTAATTACAGGTTTGCAGAGGGCCTTCAGATCCTCCGATAAAGCACAGAGCAACGTATCGCAAAGCATTTGCCACCCCTGGAGAAAACCAACCGAGCGCAAAGGCCTCGTGTTCTTCGCCTGTAGGTCCCTTTTCCCAAGGAGACAATCAGCAAAGAAGAGGCAGACTCTGCCCAAACATGACAAGATCTGTTATTATTCATCCCTGTAGCTGCAGTCCCAGACGTCTCTCCGCAATGCCCACGTTGATTCACCCAAACAGCCTTCCCCTCCCTGAGATGCGCTGCCAGCTGGGGATCCCCAAGCCCAGACAAGCTGTACATTACCCTGAAGACCCCGTCTAGGGCTTCATACACAAGCCCTAGCCCAAAACTATCAACAAAGAAAAAAAAAATGAATTAACAAGCCAGTAACAGAGCTCCGTGGTCATTTGGGGTCCCTCTCCTCCCCATGCTGCTGTTCTTCCAGGAGGAGCAGAAACAGCTCCGCTGGAGCACAGGTCCTTTAACAGAACTGTCCTCCTCCAAAGAGGTGAGGAGATGGTTCTGATGACGATAATTCTTTCTCTCATGTACTCACATCCTTCTATTAAGGACACATTACCTCAAAGGTCAGTAATTGCAAGCCATAGACAGCTCCGGCCTTGACAGCCCATCTTCGAAATGCACTAAGTGCCTGACCGCGGGACTGTGCCCAGGATAGCAGGAGACTGCTGCTAATGTGCTGTCTGGCAGGAGGAGAATTTCCTCTGGCAGCTGTGATGGCTGTGTCTTCTCAAGTGTCTTTAATTTCAGCGGCTTTCCTCCCCTTCAAAATAGCCCTCCTGCCCCAGCTCAGTGCTTGCTCCGAGACAGGCTGACACGCACCTTTTAAAGCGCTGCTTGAAAGAAGCCTGGAAACATGGAAATGAAGAGATTACTTTCAAATAAAACCACGGGTTAAGTCATCTTGTCCGGCCGTGTCCCCGAGCCTTGCCACAGGCACGGCTCTAGAGCCCTCTCCCAGCTGCTTTCCAAAACCAGGAGCAACTCCCCAGGTATGCGGAGGGACAGGAAGGACGGGGACAGCCTGAGAGACACCAGCGTGGCACAGACACCAAGGAAAAAGCACCAGGACGGCCTGACTCCTCCCCAGCCACCTCTAAAAATGCTGCCTGAATCCTGACAGCCACCAGGGCCTGCCTGGGAGAGCAACAGGAGCAAAGCAAAAACCCTTGGCAGGAAGGGAAATCACAGCTTTAAGCAGCAGAAGCTGAAATCGCCCCAACTCCCTCCGGTACAGCACAACACCACTGCTCACACCTCCCGGGACAGAAGAATTTCCCAGCTCATGGGTCTTGGGTTTTATGCCCTTGTTGTTCTACCTGAAGGTAAAGAAACCCAAAGGAGCTCAGGAGTTAAAAAAAGCACAAAAAATGACCAAAGACACACAATAGATTTATCATTGTTAATGCCAGTCGACGCAGCAGCCGCCTGCGTCGTTGCCACGTGCTTCTTTTTCAACTAAAAATACCCAGAAATATTACCCTAAAGATCCGAGGGGTTATTTATCAGATCACTTCCCTCACCATCCAAAATTACACTTACAAAACTATCGTCTCCAGCGCACAACAGACCAGATCAGGACAAAAATCACGCAAGGTCTGTCACAGCAAATTCATACTGAGAGGCATCACTGACAGGAGAAAGGGTGAAATGCTACAGACACTAGCTTGAAATTAGCATGATCCTCTTTGGATTTGTTTTATTCGTTCTCCAATTCAACATTCATCTCTAAATCTAACTGCTGTGAGTACCCTGAGCACCCACAAAACTCAAGAGGAGGGGCTGGATGGCAGCACAGGGCCAGGAACACCCCGTGCACCCCACCAGCACGGAGGCACACCGCTCGCCACGAGGTGCACGAGCTGCAGGCATGCCCTGGGAAGAACATCATCGCCTCCCTGTCCCGGGGACAGTGCTGTGATACCCGTTTTTCACACTCCAAATTAACTCCAGACCCAAAAATAATTTAAGAGCTTAAAAAATAATTTAAGAGCTTAGGAGTTCAACACAATTTGCTCCAAAGGCCACGCAGGGCTTTAGTCTGAAGCAGACGTTTGGAGGAGCAGCCTGACGGAGAGCCCGTTCCCCACTTGCGGGCTGGGAGCTGCTGCATTACCAGGGAAGATACAGACCCACAGAGAGCATCTCTTATTGCGATGATACTTGTAAACAACGGGCTGCAATCGCTGCCACGTGGGTTGACAATCGTCACAAAGCCAACACGCAGCCAGCAGCAGCAAGAACCGCAGTGCCTGCAGGCCTCCAAGGCGCACCAGCACCAGGAGCGAAGAGTTTTCCAGTTAGCTCAAGTAAAACCAAAACTCTGTGTGGCTCACAGCCCCTCGCTGGTTTTGTGCTCAAGGTGCTCAAAGTTGAATCTCATGCCAAGAAAATCCAGTTTTCTTCTTCATTCGTAGGCAGCCTCCTGCAGATGTAACATGAACCACTTGCCTGTTCCTCGTGGATGAAGCCACAGAAGGATTTGCACGATGTTAGGAGAAACATCAGTGCTCGAGTTCCCTCCGACGGGGAAGGAGGAGCCCTGCTGGCACAGGGGATAGCAGCAGAGGCTGATCCCTGCATCGCAAGCAGGGCCAGGCTTTGCTCTCCGGCCAGGGAAGGGGCTGAAGTGGCAGGGCCAGGGTTATTCCATCCACCCCGAGGGTGAAGAGATCACGCAGACTCCAGAGCAGCAGAGGATCTTGGCAACTGCCGCTTCCTACGGCAAATGGTTCTCAGGGGCCTCGTCCAAGCTCCTCCAGCAGGAAGAGGGGAACTTCTAGCACCTAATTGCTGACATTTAAGAAGGCGAAGCTCCAACCATCAAGTTGACACCGCAGCAGGGAATGAAGCTACCAGGTATATGGTTGCACGCTCCCCGGGGGGTGGATTTCAAATTACAGCTTAAAAGGAAGAGAGGAAACCAACCTGGGAAAGCAAGCAGCTTTAGCTGGGGTGTGTTTTATCCCCACGTGCATGTGGCCGTGCCGTAATGTAAACACCTGTGCGGATTGCACAGCGCTCCCCCAGCGGCGTCCACGGCGTGCTCACATCTGGAACCCTTCACGTTTTAAATCCCCCTGGCTACCTTCCCCCGGTGCCAAAACGCACTGAGAAAGCAGCACGTGCACGGGGGAGGAGAGGGCTCGGGGAACATCAGGCACGGTACCGAGATGCTTCAGCTCTCGGGCTGGTGAGCAGGCGCTGGAGATGCTTTGGTTCGTGAGCCGGTCGCACCAGGTGACAATTCCTGCTCTCCTGGGCTTTACAGCACAAAGCAAATCCACGTCGCTCCCAAGTAAACCCAATGTTTGTTATTTCTGGTTCTCTGCTTGCTCTATAGAGCCCCAGAGCCGAGCAGCATCATTTTAAGAACGGAATAAAACCAAGCGTGCTGTGCTGCAGCACTGACCCTGAGCACAGACGCTGGGTGCCTCCTTCCTTTTAGGCACCCCGGAGGGTTTCAAAGCGCCCTGGGGACAGGCAGCTAAACCTGCCGAGGAGCTGAACGTTAAGAGGCCCATCAGCAGCTCTGCAAGAGATGTTTGGCTCGAGACAGAGGGCTGTACAAAACCCCTTTGCCCTCACTCATCTGTACTGACCTTCCTGGCCCGCTCAGCTCCCGCAGCCGGCCCCTTGTCTCCTCCTGAGCCACCGAGGCAGAGGCTGGCGTGACCCCAAGCCCCCTTTGGGCTCTCTGCTTTCAATGCCCAGCCTTCAGAGAGCTGACCCCAAGTCCCCAGGGTTAAGGGACGGGCACAGGCTGACGTCAGGGAGGTCCCTGCATCACCGCAGCGACTGCCTTCTTCTTGCAAGCTGGGCTGCTGGAAGCCGAGAAACAAAGCAAAGGCTGAACAGAGGGGGCAGGAACATCCCCGCTCCCCAAAACTTCCTCACCTCAGGTACGTGGAGGTTGAGGGGTTACAGCCAGCACCCATCCACCTGCAGCAGCCAGCACGACCTCGTCTGAATGCGGCACATTCCAGCGGGGCTGACGAGTCCCAAACATTTGCCTGGTAAGGCCAAGAGGTTCGCAGAGCAGCCGTGCTATTTACTTTCCGAGTTAAATTCTATCTAAGGAAATTTTTGGGCTGCATTCCAGAGACGTTTACCTCCCGTACCAGCCTACCCTACCACGGCCACACCAATCCCCTGGCAGAAAGAAAATAAATTATAGAAATTACCGACCCGGCTCTTTGAGAGAAGCTCCCTGAAGATCCTTGCTGCCATGGGAGGCAGGAGCTCCGGGACAAGTATTCCTCTTCTCCCCTGCCAGGACACCTGTTTATTTGGATGCCAAATACCAGTGGCTCCAAAAATACAAGACGGCCGAACCGCCCGCCTCCCCCCGCTCCGTTTGGAGGTGATGGATGTGCGCTGCGGAGAGCGGGGCAGCGGCAGACGGGGAGGCCTTTTTAACACCCCCATGGCCCGCTGGCAAGACAAGCAAGTCAGTCACTAACGAAGATCAAGTCCTAATTAGACCTGAAATACGGATGGATCACACAGAACAATATTTGTGAGCGTTTGTGTGTTAAAGCTACTTTTCTGCAGCAACAAAAGCCAAAAGGGCCTAAGGCAGCCACAGACAGGAGGTGCAAGCTCAGGGAAAGTGCTCGTGCTTAAGGGGGAAGAAAAATAAGCAAACCACCCCTGCAAATAAAAGGTGCCTTTTGATACAGGATACAGCATGGGCTGGAGACTCAGCACCAAGTAACCTGCCCCAGGCTGTTGGTGTGAGAGCGGTGATGTTTGGCTGGGTTAGCACGGCTCAACGGGTATTTGCTGCCTGGTGTGTTGCTGCCCGTGCTGCGGGGCCTTCCCCCGAGCAGGCAGCGCTCAAATAACCCACGGGCAACTGGGGAAGAACATCAGGATGCAGCCACTGAACGTCTGCAAGTCTGCATGGCACGAAGGCAAACACCAAAGCAGGCAGCAGATGGTCCAGGTGGCCTTCAAAAAGCCCTGCACCTACCTGTGACAGCCCCAGAGAGATCGGCGGGGTTATTTTAGGGCCAATTTCCCCACCTTGTATCAACAGCTCCTAGAACGGAGCCTTAGGAATAAAACCAGGCTGCCAGGTCACAGAACCGAGCCACACGGTGCCCAGGGCATCATCCGAGCCAGCTCCTGGAGAGGAATGGGGCCAGCAGAGCCCAGCAGAGCGGGGCAGGAGGCAGCCCTGCAGAGAGCAGCACATACCTCAGCCTTGGGAAAGCAGCAGGAATGTGGCACAAAGGTAACTGCTACAGCCCGGGGCTGCCAGATGAAAGCGGGATCGATACTCCACTATGTTGTTTAACCCGTTTATTAGGGGGAGGGGGGCCGATAACCCAGCAGTGGCGTTGCCGGAGGGTACACTTTCACCCCGATCTGAGTCAGCCCGATGCGAGTTCCTGCCCAGCAACACCGCCCCAGCCAAGTGATTTCAGCCCCGCTGCAGCGCGCACGGAGCCAGGAACCCGGCAGTCAATAATGGAATAAACTCGAGGTCAGCGGCCGGGGGAAAACACACCGCTTCCAATTATTCCCGTATTGACACGCACAGGAAACGCGGGCCCGTGTTTTTATTTATTTCTTTTAACGAGCCTGTCTGCTCCCAAGCGGGGCCGAGCCAGCTGCTAAAATTACCAGGTTTGGTTCTCAGAGGCTGCGGGTAACCTGCACGGTGCCAGCCCAAGCCTCGAGCCCCGCGGCGGGCCACTTGCTCCAGGAGTCGGGCCGGTGACCGGCCACGATGCCGCCCATGAGCACGGGTTAGGGGGCACCTGAGCATGCAGCATGGCTCTGCCGAGCTGCCTCGGGAAGCCTGGCCTCGAGCCAGGAGGGAGAACACAACCTCCCTCCAAGCAGGCAGCCAGAAGCCCGGCCAGGCGCATTTATGCGGCTCCATTTCCCCTCCAGGCCGCTTTTTCCCCAGGAAAACACTGCAGCGACAATTTGCGCCTCCAGATTCAAAAATCTCGGCGGCTCTCTAGCAACTGAAAACAGGCAGAAAATATTTTTCCCCTTTTTCCCTTCCTGCGTACAAGGAACGTTTGTTTTATTTTTCCACCAGACGTGAGCAAAGGGAGGATGCGATGACACCAGCCCCCACGGGGAGCATCTCAGCCGAGTTGGTGTGGTTCCTTCCCCCAGCACAACGAAGCAAAATTGCTCCAGACAGGAAAACAAAACAACGGGCACGAGGCAGGACTATTCAGACAAGCAGCAGACACTGAACGCAGCCAGCCTCTCTGCTCCAGGAGGTAAAGCCAAACCGCTCGCCCTGTGGGCACCAAGCAGGGCTTCCAGCCTTTGGGATCAACAAAGCACCGGGTGCCATCAGATGCTTGCACCTACCAGCAGCTAGAGTTGAAATTGAGCACGTTTAGCTGGATCCCGATGCCAACAGGGACTGTGTGCAGATCTGGCTGCCCTCTGACAACCTCCCCGGGGTGCTCCTTGGCTGTTCGTGGTGCCCGGTGCGTGCGGATGCCACAGGCAGGGACAGGAGCACGGCACCAGCAGAAGCACGACGCGGAGATTAAAGACTTCTCCAGGAGAGCACCAAGTGCATCAATCACGCTGCTCCCCCAAATTCATTTTTCTCCACAGTACCTGCTCGCCAGAGGGAAAAGCCTTCGGGGCTGAATTTAGTGCTCCATAAAAAGCCCAGATTAAGAGCTGCAGCGGCCGCTTCCTCCGGTCCTCCCCCAGCAGCAGCGACACGGAGCTGCTGCAGGGCAGCCTCTGCGTGCTGCCGAGGGGAAGCTGCCGGCACAAAGGGCTGGCTCAGAGCACAGCCCAGTGCCCCAGCTACGTCTTGGCACCCCCAGCACCACCGCTGAGCATCCCACCACCGTTCCCAGCAGCGGGAGAGGCACCTGCCTGCGTGGAGCTGGCCTCCTGCCACCCCGCACGGCCCCCACATCCCACAATGCTGCAGGGATGGGGCAGAGCCCACGGGCCAAAAAGCAGAGCTGTCCTGCAGCACACGATGTCTCATGGCTCAGGAAATCACCAGCAGGTAAACACCGCCCAGCGAGCCATTCGCTCGCAGGCAAAACCTCTGCGCATTTTTCCCCCGGCTCCCCAGTAACAAAGCCCTAAAACAGCCCCAACAAACCTCCGCGGGGCCTGGCTGGGCTCGCTTTCACCACGAGCAAATCAATAGCTTCCCTCTATCTGCTCACGGGGGGAGGAGAAGGGGCCATTTCTTCTTTCCCAGCCAAGACATCTGCACAAGGCATCTAATGTGCCGCGAGCCAGGACCCCTAACGGGGAGAGCTGAAAGGAGCTGAAAGAGCCCTTTGGCACCGCGCAGCCGCCTCCTGCCCTCCCCGCTGCTGGCACTGCCAGGGCCTTTCATGGGGAAGGTTTTCAACCACAAAAAGTCCCCCCCCTGACCACCGGCAGCCCGGTGCTGGGTGCTGCTGGTTCATGGGTGAGGTGGGAGGAAGAGGAAAACCGCCCCGAAATGCTGTAGGTAGGACACAAGGCTCCCGCTCTGCCCAGGCAGCTTCCGACAGAGCTGCTTGTTCGTGCCATGAAGCAGAAAAAAGGAGGCTCGGAGGCACTGAGGAGGAGGTGGATAGGAAGGAAAGGCAGGGCTGGCATTCAGGAGTCCCTGTTCGGGGAGGGGAGATGGCTTCACAAGTCCTGTCACCGGCCAGATGGAGAAAGCAGAGGGTTAGGCTCCATGCAACCCCACATTACAGCAGAGCTGTGTCAGTCAGACCAGGCTCTGCCTCGTTATCCATCATGTTTACAGCACACGTGAAGGGTTTCTAACGAGCAGATGCTTTTCAAGTTTAATAACTCAGCCATTTAGAACCACGCAGTGAAAACCCCGCACACGGAAAGAAGCGCATGCAAAACAGAAGCCTTTTTGTTGGCTTTCAACTTTCCTTTAAACAAACTACCGAGAACACCAAAAATATTTGGTTTTGAAGAACGACAGGCGAGGAGGATGTCTAGAAGATTGAAAGCACAGAGAAGGAAAAACAAACACGAGGCGACCCTCAGACAGATCCTTGTGGGACAGCTTCCGAAAGCCGCATGAATCAGGAGCGCAGGCTTCCCTCGAGCAGCATCAATGGGCTGCGTCACCAGGGCTCCATCTCTGCTGCAGATCAAATGCCACCCGAGCAGGAAGCAGCTGACACTCGGCTCAGCCCGCTGACACACCGTGCCCTTTCCATTAAGGGGCTCCTCTGCTGCAAGCGAACTCACGTCAGCGTTTTCTGTCCCTTGAAGGAGAAAGGCGAAGCTGGCATTCGTGCCTGCTGCCAGCCAGCCAGAGCTAGCGGGTCCCTGGATGCCTATACCCTCTCTGCAAGGATGCTGAGCAGCACCAGCACAGAATGGAAAGCCACAAAATACCCAGTGGCTCATCCTGGCTCCGGTACCATCTCCCTGTGTCAACTGGAACGCGCCGCTTCAGGTCTCCAAGCCTCAATTTCCCCATTTATGAAAAAAACAGCGAGCGAAACTTCGTTGCAAGAGCCAAATGGAAAACACCTGTAGAAAAGACTTCCCAAGCGTAACGCGCGCTCTTTGTACTCGTTATGATCAGGGCTTGGGCTGGGAATTGTTCAGGGCACGAACTATCGGTGCCGGGGGCTGAGAGCAGGGCAGCGTGCTGGTAGCACTCGGGGCTCAGCGTTATCCACGCGCCCGCCTCGTCACCGCAGTCACTCGCACCACGAGTGGCTGCTCTCCGTTTACTCTCCCCTAACCACACGAGCGTGGCATTCAGAGCGCTGCGTTATCGCTACAGAGAAATTACTGTAGGGGACAAATTAATTACGTATGCAAAGCAGGCTGAGAATAGGCAGCAGCGCACTGTACCGCCACGCCGTTAAACAAAGCCTCCAAGAGAACTTCCCTCGCGCGGAGGATTACAGATCCTACCCATAAAAGGCTCAAGTGTCCCTGCTTTATCTTCATTCCGTTTAAAAGGAAACAGACTTCCCTGAAAACCCGATATAAACACGCCTTTGCAGAGCGAATGCAAACAGATTAACGCACGCATCGGCAGCAGGCTGGAGGGGAGGCACAGACACATTCCTCCCGCTGCCTACACGCTCCGAGATCCTTCTCAGCACATTACAGAGCCTTGTTAGCTAATGAAAAACCCGGGTCCGTCGTCACACAACCCTCCTGCCTTGGTTTACAAACCCAGCCCCAGGATTTTGGGGGCAGGATGCTCCTTGCTCCTCCGGAGCACGCACACGAGCGCGCCACGGCCCCGGCTCAGCGCTCGGCCGGCAGCTCCCGAGTCCCCGGGGAGCAGAGCTCCAGGTCTCAGCAGCCCGTGAAGCGTCTGTGCAGGCAGAAACCACCATAAATTGTTGGGTTTTTAAGTGCGTAGCACCGGCTGAGGGCTTTAACAAGCATCTACCAAAATGCTGCCCTGTCAAGTCCGGGAGCGTCAGCATTAAATCCTGGAAGCAGCCAAGACAGAAATGGCTCCAGAGGCAGACAAACGTGTCTCAGCGTTTTTCCCCGGCCTCACCCTTCTCCGTTAGCCAGCGCCTGTTTGCTTTTGCTTCTAAACTTCACTCCCCTGCACAAAACCATCTGCTCCGGGAGGTATTTGCTCAGCCCACAAGTTTTCTGCATTTTTTCTGCAGGGCCCGCGAGTCGGGCGTTCCCAGCCCGGAGGCCCAGGCTATGAAAAATGACCTCGTTCCCGGCCTCCTCGGCAGCCCTGGCAGCCCTCACACACCCGGTCACCCACGGAGGCCGTCTCACCGCGGTCGTCTCCTCCAGCACCCGGCTCCTGCTGCCTTTGCCAGGCTCCCCTTTTGGAGAAAAACGCCGGGATTCAGCCTCGACCTCGGGTGGGAAGTTCTGCCCGGTAGGAGAGGCAAATGGATGCTGGAACGGAGCAGGTGGGCTCTGCAGCAAGGGAAAAAGCCAAGTGATCTGAGCACGGTGGGGACAGATTTGCAAGGAACAGCACCCCACATGAGAGCCCTTCACATCTCCAGTGGGCCAAGCTGCACCACCACGGCTCGGGGCAGAGCTGCGGGTGCATACGGCCTCTGCCCGTGGCCAAAATAAATCAGCAGGTGCATCACCGGGTGTCAGACACAGCCCCTCCTGCACACCGTTAGCTGAGGACCAGCGAGAGGCATCGGGGACGCTGTGGAGGACCAGGGGGTGTCAGAGCACAGAGGGCCAGGGCCGGAGACACCCACAGCCCCGCGTCTTTGAAGGCGTGCTCTGAGAGCACAACCAGCTGGGAAGCCACAGCACAGCTCTCAAAGCTTTCCTGACAGCCAAAGAGACTCTGCCCCGGGTCATGCTTTGTAGGGAGGCCAGCTCTGAAACCTGGCCCGTTTCAAGTCAGCTTTTATATAACCAGCTTGCTTCTGCAGGAGAGGTTTACACCACGCCCATCACCACGTTTCCCCGGGTTCGTGCGCTCAGCCTCTTTCAACGCAGGCCTTTTTTCCCCTTTTCCCAAGGCCTCTTACACCCACGTCTTCCAACTGCTTGCTGCAGCTACAGAGAGCCACGTCGGACCTAATGCACTGCCCAGCTCCTGCTTGGCCCGGCCCCAAGCCCCAGCAGCCCTCGGCAGGCTCTGGATGCAACTCCACCACGGCGAGGAGCGCTCCAGTTCAAAGCCCAAGGGACGCAAACAGGATCTCCAGTCGAGCAGGATTTGGTGGATGGAGGTTATTAGCGCATTACAAATAGAACAGAAATTCAGGAAGCAGTTATCTCCAGAAAAGAAAGATTCATTTCCTTATGATGCTTGCAAATCACGCTGCTAACTTCAGATCGGAAGAGCTTGCGCTCGGTAGAATGAAATTAAGCATGTTGGATCACACAGGACACCTGAGTGGATAATAGCAGAAAATTAATGGAAGCGTATGTGCCTCGGGCAGAGGGCTGGAAGACCAGCGAGAGAGCTGTGCACAACTCAACTTCATCATGATAAATGGAGCCCACTGAACACGCCGCAAACGCAGAAATGCGGTGATTAGGCGAACACCGGAGGTTCAACGTCTTAAAACATTAATTTGTATTCTCCAAGAGCATCTCTCCCGGCCAACATAAGCAGATGTAGAGTCTCCTTCCAGAGACAAAAGGATGGGGGGGGCGAGGAGGGGAACCAACAGCAACGCGCTTTTGGAAAACGCTTGCCTCGCACAAGGAATTTATCCCTGGATCACCTCCAACGAAAGCCTTCCAGAGCTGCAAATGAAATGGGACTGCAGAGATGAAGTAAGCGGCCCCTCAGCTCCTCTGCTGACGATCAAGAGCCTGGCACTTTCGCAGGCTGGTGACGTCCGAGAGCTCACTTGCCCCACGTGGCTGGAATCACGGGGCAGCTCTTCCCACCGCCGCACCGGAGCGGGGACGGCGATGGAAAGCACAGGGCAGTACCGGGACACGGGCTGCAGCCACCGTTCAGGCAGTGCTGAAGGAAACCCGTGCCCTCGCAGCACCTACCTGAGTGTTTCCACCGCCCTCCCGTGCCGTCTCCTCTCCTCCACCGGAGCATCGAGTACTTCGCTCGCACATTTCCAGCAATCTGTTGTTTTCACCCATGCAGACTCACTCCCTCCTCGCAAAACTAAATCCCGGAGTCTCCCTCTGACTTGCCTTCGCAAGAATGCTAATTAGGTCTTTACTATCCTCAGGCTTTCTGAAAGAAAACAGGCATCTGCCATGTGCACTCCCACTCCAGCTCTGTTTTCCCACTCCAAAGCAACAACACAAGTGTGTCACTCGGTCAGTGACACGCAGAGGACGCAGCCGGCGCGAAGGAAAGCGCACGGGGAACCTGGAGAATAAATTCCCCCGGCTCCCACGCAGGTGAGCAGCCCCGCTGCTGCTTCTCAGCTTTCCCACTCAGGAGATGCCTCACGGCCCCCTCCCCGCCTCATCTGTGCTGTGCTTGGCAAGCAGACAGCTGAAACGCAAGGGAACGGGCTCAAACACCAACATGGCACAAGTGGCTTTGGGGGAAGCGTTTCAGGGCTGGAGGGAGCCTTTAAACGCAGGATAAAGCCCGGGCCGTGCAGCTGCTGAGCCAGCTCTCTCATTCCAGGGGCAAGACAACTTCCCGGCACGAGAGGTCCTCTACATTTCCTACCGCCAGCTGCACGAACAGGACTTTCATGGATGACGCACAAAAATCCTCGACATTTCGGAGCTACTCAGCGAGCGCACGTGCCAGGTGCCTGAATCAGTGCAAGGACCACAGGAAGAGCAAAGCTTTCTCCCAGGAAGCCTGTCCCACCTGGGACACCCCCTCTGCCTACACAAAATCCTCTCTTGGGAAGTTTTAAGCCCAAACTCCGCTGCTGCAGCTCCCAGACCCCGTTCCACCCCTGTCCTCCTCGCAGCGCTGCACGGGGCCGCTTTGTCCACGCAGCGTGCCTCGGGGCACGGGCACAAAAGGACCCGAGATAAGCGTGTAATCAACAGGCCTCACCCTCGCTGCTCTCCCGCTGCCACTGCTCAAAGGGAACTTCTCCTTCCTTTCCTCCCCCCCAGCCTCTCGCCGTCTCCTTTTGGCAGCCAAGCCGACAGCTGCGGCCACGCTAAGCCGGATCTGGCAGGCTGCTCGGCGGAGCTGTGCCTGGGGACAATGCCTGGCCGGAGCCAGGCCATCCCCACGGGCTCCTCTCGCTGCTGCTGTGTGAGCCGGGCTTTCCGCCGCAGCTGCGCCGCTGCCCCCGCGCCGCTCTCCCACCCTAACCCCCGGCGGATCCCGTGCAGCAGCCCACGTGCGAAGTCCTGCCTGCTGTAAGCAGGACTCACCACGGGGACTCAATTCTGAGCGTGGTACGGAGATGCCGAGCTCGAAGGCACATGCAGGATCCATCCTGCATCCTGCATCGCATCCCAGGCACTGAGCGCGCCCACGGCGCATCCCAGAGTTATCCCCAGGGATTGTTGTGTCCAAGGCAGCCCAATCCAGCAGTGTCTGTACAGCCAGCCCTTGCTCTACGGTTCGTAGCACTGCTTCCAGCCCTGCTGCCGTGGTCCTTCCAGGCCGCCGGGGAGGCTCCAGAGCCGTGCCTGTCCCCGCAGAGGGGCTGCGCGGTCCCACCCTCCCCGCTGCAGCTCCTCCGGGGCCTGACGCGAGGAGCAGTGGGAGAGATAAAAGCTCTGTGTCTCAAATGCGCCAGCGGAGCTGTGAGACATCAAGAACAATCTGTACTGTGTTTTCAGGAAATCCTCTCTCTTTTCCATATTCATGCTGTTCCAAAAAACTCCTACATGACATCCCCTCCAGAGCAGCACAAGCTATTACAGAGCTCGGGAAGCGCAGACAAAACCCCGAAGACGCTCTCGCAGCACATTCGACGAGGCTGATGGTTTATCCCCCGACTGATCTCCACCACTCGTCTTCAGCAGCTCCCGAGGATGAATGAAGACCTCCTGGGACTTCTTCCCGAGCGCGGCCTCCGCTGTCTTTCCCTGGGATCACGCTCTCAGGACTGAAATTCAGGGGTCAGAGCATGGAAAAGCACACGGAAGAAAGACAAGCGGCCAACATCAGCCACGTTTCTACACCTGGTGCCCCGCTAGCAGCGAGCACAACCCACGGCCACCAGGTTATGACACAGAAGCCTGGCAGGGATGTGCAAGAGCTGAAGGGGATCCACACCAGCCGGGTTTTTGGCAGCTCAGCTCATTCCTCACCTTCCTGGTGTCACCGAGGATGGCTCACTCGGTGCCTGGCAGCCACCAGGAACAGATGGGACCACGCAGGCGAGGCCGTGGTCCTGCTGGGGGCTGCCTCGTGGCTGGGACACACACGGGGAACCACAGCCTGCCCCGAGCCTTCCACCAGCCCCCCGAGGCGGCAGGTGAAAGGGGTACACCCAGGACACACAAAGGCCAAATATAATTCAGCTCAACGTGCACCTGTCCTCCAG
Source organism: Netta rufina (assembly GCF_964035555.1). Classification (NCBI taxonomy): domain Eukaryota; kingdom Metazoa; phylum Chordata; class Aves; order Anseriformes; family Anatidae; genus Netta; species Netta rufina. The sequence goes on along the minus strand of NC_140141.1, from coordinate 12,001,816 downwards.
ACAAAGCCCGCTGCCGGGCGTCAGGCTGTGCCTCTCGGTGTACAAAGACGGGTCTAAATCTGCCTGTAATGGAGCTTTTCAGGCTGACTGAGCAGTAATGTTCACAAGCTGCTCCCCTCCAGGGAATACTGTATCTTCCTCACCGCATTACCCCAATCAGAAAGATCAGTGAACAGCTCAAAGGCGTCGGGTGGAAGAGGCACCGCTGCTGCAATGCCATTTAGAATCTCTCGGAATATTTTATTCCTCCCTTTGAGAGCGACAGATTGGGTATTTCCACGTCTCTTTGAAGTCTGGCAGAACAATTCACACCGGTGGACCAAGCAGCCCTTGCTCCTCGTGCCGTGCCAGGTACTGCAGGCAGCAGAAAAGTCTCTTTGAAAGCCCCCCAGAGCCACCCGAGGCAAAGCTTCCTCCGTAATCAAAGCCCGAGCGCCCGGCCAACAGGTACCGATTTCTCTTCATCACAGCAAGCTTTATTTCCATCACAGCGTCTTTATTTTCAGAAAGTCGCCTGGAAAATGAAGCGTGGTGCACCTCCAATCCAAAAAAACCTTCCCTTGGCAAGCGCTCGGTTCTCCCCCTTTCTGGCAGACGCTGAAATTAAATACAGCCTCCCTGTTTATTTCCTCCTCGCCGCGGCCATGCACGTCCTTGCTGAGCTCTGGAAGTAATTTGTTAGCTGGGAAAAATCAAGATTGCTTGCTCCTACATAAACCACGGCTGGTGACAAGAGGGGAAGGAGACGGGGCTGGAATATTCCTCGTGTTTTACTGAGGTGGCTCTCCGGGTGCAGCAGATCAGACTAAAAGCACAAACCTGAGCAAGAGAGCCAAACAGCCGGGTCTCAGAAAGGTGCTGGGGAGATCAGCACCTCCTTCAGCACCCGGGACCGCGTCCCACGTAGCCCAGCTCTGCCGGAGCCCACGGCGTTGTGCTTGCCAAACTCACCTCCTCTGCTCCCGAGTCTGAGGGCTGGGGGAGAAAAAAAAAAACAACACACACAGCCTTCCCTCGCTTCATGTGCGAAAGGGAAAAATAAGCAACTCAGTCACTGCTTCCTCCAGCCCAAAGCGCAAATTGATAGGATCATGCTGATCTAATCCACAGGGCATTCCCCTGCAGATTTTAACAGCCTTTAAGTAGGTCATGCTTGGGCCTGAATTTCTCAGCAAGCCCGGCTCTGACAGATTTCTAGAGCATGTGTAGGTGCGTCTGTGTTTTTCCCTCTCCCTGTAGTACCTCACTGTGTGAGGCTCATAACCAGAAACCCAAATTAGCTCAGCCACAGAAGGGAGCGAAGTCTGAGGGCTGGATTTCTGTCGGAAACAGCCAGAGCCTGCATCTCTCCAGCCCAGCGACCTCCTCTCTCACGGGTGCTGGTGGCAGTGGATAATCTCGGAGTGCATCCCTCTTACCCGGGGCTTCCAGAGGGGTAAAGCCCAACACCAACTGGCCAAAGCAGCACACACAGAGAGGAGGAAAGTGCTGACGTGCCCAGGGCCTGCCCAGCTGGGAGGGAGAGCAGGAGCATTGGCAGCAGGCCTGCAGGGCCCCATGCGAGGTCCCACTCCTCTCTCGCCCTCCTCTGTGGCTCTGGACCCAGCCGCTGCCCTCCCCAGCTCTGGGGACACCACTAGACAAGGCTACTCCCAAAGCTGTCACCAGTTCCAGGCTCACCCAGCCAGTCTGTTGCACGTTTCCAGCTGAAATACCCCCAAACCAGGAGGCTTGCACAAAGCCACGCTCTGCACTGAGCTCAGGACCGCGGGGCCCCTGCCCTCCTTCACCTCCCGTCACCGGGAGCAGGACGGATCCCTACAAAACAAGCAGGAACCTTGATTTATCATGCCTTGAGAGGAACACATCCCCGCTTTCCCTTCATTACCCCAGGACTGCTACAAACCACACAAAAACCCCCACAGAGCTGCTCTTCCGACGAGGCACTCGGAGCCCTTCCCATTCCTTTAATTTAAGACACCCCCAGCTGTCGCAGCGCCTGCCTCGGCCTCAGAGGACTACAGAGGCAGGCTTTCCTCAGGGTCCTGCACCGCTGATGTGCAGAGCGAGGAGGAGAATTGCATTTGCCGAGGCTATGAATGATTTATCACCGCACTGACTGCGAGAGGAGCGGGGTCCCAGGGCTCTCCGCACGACCGGAATGGCGCAGGCGGGCTGCATCTGCAGAGCTGTGTGTGTGTGTGAGCTCCTCAAACCATCATTAAGCACCAGGACCCTCCAGAGGAGCATTTATTTCCTTGGGAGGGCGAGGGAGACGGCTGCTGAGCAAACAGCTGGGCAGGATTTAGCCCCATTATACCCGTCTGTCTTGTTCCGCTCTCTCCCTCCCCTCCACCTCCCGCTTTAATTGGGCACAAAAATAGAGGTAATAATGAAAATGCAGCAAGAAAAAAAAAATAGGGGGTGGAGGGGAAGCACGGCGCAGGCCAATGGTGGGTCACAGCTCTGCTCGGTGGTTTGTACTTTCCTAAACCCCCCTGGCCCCAGGCTTTAGGACCTCATCCCCTTCTCCCAGGTGTTAGAAACAACCAGCGCCGTGCCCACGGTGCCACAGGGCTTTCAGCTACGAAAATGGGCATCGAGGCTTCTTAATGAAACGGGCTCGCATTTCCCGGCAGTTCTGCGCTCTCTGGAGACGAGGCGATTAAACAAATACACAGAGCGAGAGCCCGGCCTCGGCTCCATCTAAGGGAGTTTGGCCAGGGGCTGAAGCGAGGCAGGAATCTCAGCGCCTGGGCTCCCACCACCCGCTGCACAGACCTCGGATAACCTAATATTGCGCCTGCCTTTAAGGGTGAGGTACCAGCAGCCAGGCAGATTTAATATGGCACGCTGCGCCGAGGGATCCGGCGGGATGGAGCCAGGCATTAATCACCGCTCCTCCTTCCTTGGGGGGATCACGCAGGCGAGTCCTCCCGCTAGGAAATATTTATGAAGTAGTTTTTCAGCTCTGGACGCCGCAGACTTTTTGTAGTTACTGTGTTCCTGGATTGTTATGCACAAAACCCTCACCTCAAACACAGTTATTAAAAAAAAATAATAATAATAATCCCTGCTCCCTTAGAAAGCAGTCCTCAAATTAGCTGCAGCACACCACCCCGCCTCCATCCCCACAGCTCCGCATCCCGCTAATTACCCCGCAGACGCTCCCTGTAACGAGGGAGATGGCAACCTGAGCGAGGAAGCAGAGGACCAGGCAGGGTGCAGGCAGCCCTGCAGTAACCCTCCCCTTGTCACTACCTGCACGCGCTCGAATCATTTCCTCCTTCCTCCCCAGGCAACCTGTGGATTACACGCATGGCAGTGCAGCAATTACCCTCTTCAATTACCCTAAAGACTCGGGAAGAATAATTGTTTGCAATGGAGAGCCCTCTTGCCTGCTCCCCACACAGAGCCCAACCCTTCCTGCAGCCCGCAGCAATCTGTATGCTCCGCAGGGCACGGCCAGCGCCAGGCAGTCAGCTTTAATTTCCTCGCAGCCATCGATACGCAGCAGCGTGGCTCTCGCAGCTATCTGCCACGGCCTTCGGAGGGTTCATTTCTGCTCTCCCCCCTTCCCACGTATCACAAAATGCGAGCAGGGAAACTTCTCTAAAACAGCCCCCACCTCCCAGGCTTGGGGATGCAGCACGAGCCTGGAAATGAAATCCTCGCCGTGCTTCCAGGGCCGGTCGGAGGAGCAGCACCAGACATCAGCTGACACCGGCAATTACATCCAAATAGCAGATACAAGGTCTGTTATCGATCTGTTCCTAGAGGGAAGGACAAGCTACCCAGTAAAAAGGGGTGTCACGTTATTAAATTCTGAAAGGATAATAACCCAACACGAAGGGCACAGCTGCTACTGGTACACTTCAGGCTCCGTTTCCGCGTCTGACAGGGAGCAAAGATCAGCGGAGCACTCCAGCGTTCGGAGACAGGCCTCGAAATTGCAGGAATAAATTAACATATCCATATCCAAATTACTGGGCTGCAGGGGTTGCCGAGCTGCTGGCAGGGGCTGGCCTCCCTCTACCACCAGTCACTCCCCGCAGCGCCTTTCCCTCTCGCTAGCTGGTCCCGCGGTGCTCGAGTGGAGAAGCAAAACATTTCGACCTTCCCTACCTCTGCAGCTTTGCCTCCGAGCAGGAGTTTGAACAGCACCAACCCCGAGACTGGGGAACACAGGGCAGACACAGCAGACCTCGGAGAAGGTGTTCAGGAGGCCAGATCTGCCCGCAGGAACCCGAGCCAGGCGTCCCGGTGAAGACAGCCAGCTCCATGCAAACCTGCATGGGTTGTGCTGGGAGAGGCACACACGGCAAAGGGAAGCGAGTCAGGGCCCTTCCACACCAGCAGCTCAAAGGAATCGGAGAGTTTAACCAAGCTGCTACTGAAAAAAAAAGAAAAACGGGAAAAGTTATCGATTTGTACGAGCTTGGAGTCAAGAGAGCCATGAATTATTCCGCAAGGCAGCAGAGAGCAGATTGCTCGGGCACTTCAGTGGCGCGCCGGGCAGAATTACGGGCTCGGCTCCTTTGGCCAGACTGGCCCACGGGCAAGCAGCAATCCCTGAAACGGGTGCGGGATGGGTTCTGGGCCACCACCCCATTAACAGCACTGCAGGGCACGCCGGGGGTTACAGGAGGAGCCAGACAGACAGAGCCAGGACAGACGTGGGATTTCATAGCATGCTTGGGGGATTTTCCACCCCGCTGTAGCCAGCGGGTCGCTCCGTCTGCATGAACGGGATTACAAACATAACACAGCGAATTAGGAGCAAAATGCCCCTGCCCAAACTGACCCGGCTGGGGAATCCGAGTCCCTCCAATCATCCTGAAAGGCATTTGGAAATCAAGGTGAGAAGAGCCCTACAGATACCAGCCCTCCTCCCAGATATCACAGTCTGGGCAGAAAACCGGGACTTGGGAGCCCGGCAACGCGTCCCCAGCCTCACCACCAGCCTCAGGTGCTGCCTCTGGCATCTCAGCTCTCCAGGCCCCTGTGCAGAATGCCAAGCAGCAATTTCCCTTCCCTTTGAGGGAAACACATCGACACAGACAGATGTGAGCACAGCAGAGGCCAGGCAGTGCCTCAGACCCCGAGCACAGACCCTTAGTGCCGAAACCAAGCGGCCCCTTAGGTTTGTAGTGCTCAGAAGTCCTGGGGGAAACTGGGATGAGCCCACGGTGCTGCCAGCAGAGCAAGGAGCAGATGCAGGACCTGCGGGGCTGCCACCACAACCCCTGGGACCCCGGTCCCGAGCCAGGCCATGCACCAGAGCCCTTGGTACTGGGAGGACTGGTGTGAAGGCAGCGGCTCGGAAACTTCTGACACTGTAAATCCGTATGAAATGCAGCGAGGGAAGATCAATATTTTCCTTTTGTTAAGTCAATCTGGGGGCTGTGAAGACACGGGGGCAGCAGCCCCGAAGGCAGGCAGAGGCAGCCCCGCTGGAGTTTCAGGCGGTGCAGAGCAGCACATCGATCCCTTTATCGCCTGCGGGTTGCCATAGACACCACGAGTCCTTCCCCACCGCCCCCCGGACCCCCCCCACCGCTTTCCAATTGATAGCCGGGCGCTGGGGAAGCTTTTGCAGCACCGTGGAAATTAAATCCCCGCTGGAGGAGCTGGGGGCTCAGGGCACACACGGCTGAGAGCCCGCAGCTCGGGGCAGCCCGTCCATCCCTCCCCAGCAGGCAGGGCCGAGCAACGAGCCTCTCCTGAAATAAGTATTGCTGGGAGCAAACGGCATTAAAGGGGGGTTTCACACGAGCTGGAGGGTCAGCTTCAGCCGCCAGACTTTTCCCTGGCTGCTGCAGGGAAAGTCACCCCTTGGTATGCAGAAGATGCACAAGCTACAAACTTTTGGAGTTTGTAGCTCCAGAGAGGCCAACCCCTTCACACACTGCACAAAATCGTGAAAAAAACTCTGCTGGCTTCACCCCCAGCCCCACAGGGACCTCCCTGAGGACACCACAGGAGACGAACCCAGTGCCACGCACAGACAGACCCGGGGTTATCGCAGCCCCGGGCCGTGGGGCAGGCGGCTGCGGGCCCCGAGGGAAACTGGAGAAGGAGAAGCGTGGTGTAAATACTGAGTGTGCCCGGAGCCAGAAAGCTGGGCGAGGGCTGCAGGCATTTCCTGACGGTTCCCTCTCACGAGCGCTGTCAGCCCGCCAGCCCCGCAGAGCCCTGCCGTGGGTGGCACGGCGCTGCCGGGCCCTCGGTGCCACCGCCACAGCCTGCGACAGCAGAAATGAAATTCCTCCCACGCAGTGCAGAGGCAGGGCCGGGACATCCAGGCAAGCAAATCCACCCAAATCTGGTGCAGCTGAAGGGGAGAAAATGCCCGGGAGCAGCGCAGAGCTCTCCAGCACACGAGCAGCTGCCTCACCTCTCCGTCCCCGACCACCAGCACCTTGTTCCACCCCGATGTGCCTTGTCAAGCTCAGAACAACGCAGAAACTTGCAACCAGCACCAGTCTCCAGCCTGGACACGATGCTTTCCAGCAAAAGCAGCAAGTCCCCAAGCTCTCTCACCAAGCCTCCGCAGCTCTCCTCTTCCCACCGCTTCCTCGGGTGCTGGGACCTGCTGCAAAACACTCAGACGTGGCGCTGGGAAGAACCGAAGGCCAGCAGTACCTGGGCAGTACATGCCAGAAAGCAGAAAACACGGCAACTGCCAGAGGGAAGGAACTCGAGAGATCCGTCATTCCAGGGGGGGAGGAAAAAAAGCCATGTTCAAGGCCTCCTCGGTTACGTAAACTTCATTTCCATGTCTTTTATCACTGATAAGATAAGCCATTGCTCAAGTTCAAGTTCTGTATCAAGTAAACCATGATAATCCTCTTAGGAATTCCCCATGCCCCAGCTTGAACAGACCTGCAGAAAAGAGCTTAAGGGGTTGCCTTCGGCTTAAAAAAGAAACACACACAAGCACGCAGCCACACACTTATTTATAACGTAGGCAAATTGGGGCCCGGGATAGAATGGGGAAGGCTTAAACGGGGCTGCCTGAATAAAGGGATCTACTTCTGCCCTAGTTCATCAAGGCTCCCAGCCACGGCTGGGGCACGCACCGTGCAGCCGGCCACAAAGAAAGTCGCCCTTCCGAGAAGGATTTCTTGCAGCTGCGAGGAGCTGGAGGATCCCGAGAAGTAATTCAAGCGATTCACAGCCAGCCCCACGCACTCTGTGCTGGATTACGCCAACAAGAGCTTCCCAGGCTGCTGTGTTTTTTTATTTCTTATTACAGCAGAGGATAATTTCACCTCATCCGAGGCCGGTGGCAGAATTACAGTGATTTCAAGCAATTACCCCCCTGCTTCAGGTGTCAGAGGGGAACTCGCCGAGACCACCCCCTCCTGTCGTACCCCTCTATTGTACCCTCAGGGCATCCAGATGTGAGCCCCCGCCTGCATTTCTTAGCCTGTAATCTGACCCAATCTCGCAACTGGATGTTCTTACTAACCACTTAAACATGCACTTGCACACACCGCCTCGCAGCGCAAAAAGGCCACTTCATAACCTGCTGATTGCGAGATGGATGGCAGAAACAAACAAACTCTCGCCCTCCGCTGCCGCACGCCATCAGGATGCAAATGACCTGGGCCAGTAATTTTATCGCAGCATCTTCCAGGCGACTGCCAGGGCCGGCTTTTGAAGCCTCACGCTTTGCTTTACGGGGATAGCTCGACTTCACGGGGCCACCCTCGGCCACCCCCAGGCGCTTCGGTGACGTGCAGCCACAGCCCAGGAGGGCACAGCCTTGCACGAGCGTGGCAGGCACAAGAGCAAGGCACCAGGCAGCGGTGTCTGGAATCAGGACTTAAAACGAAAGCTTTTTTCAGGCCTATCTACTTCCCTCAGGCAACCCAACGGGCTCAGGTACCCACAGCTGCTTCTTACTCATTTCCAGCTAGCGAAACTTTCATCCCTCCAGCCCCAGAAAGAAAAAACTGCCTCTCCCCCTCCGGTCTTCCTCAAACGTGCCTGGGTGTTTTGTAACACGACCTGAAGCTGCAGCACACCGAACCCAACAGCTCCCTCCTCCCCACCAGCAACTTCGGGATCCTTCGGCGCTGACTGACAATCCACAAACCCGTGGCAAAGGTTGTTTTCAAATCAGCTGCCGGAAAAGCTCTTCCAAGATAGCAGCTGAATTCAAATCACCCGGCAATTATAGCTCAGGGGGATTTCTAGGTTTTTCTTTCAAGCAACCTATCTGAAAACAAAAAAGAGAAAAAAAAAAAAAAAAAAGCTGCTTTAAATCTCATTAAAACATTTCAAAGTGTGTCGCAAGCATGCCACATATTCCACCAAGGCAAGCAGGAACAAATCCAACCCTCTCCACCCCATCCGAAGAGGTTTTTTGTCCTTTAAACCCTCGCTGTGTTGCCCCCCCAATTCAGCAGAGGAGCGGAGGGTCCCCAGCTGCTCCAGACCTCTCGGCATCCCGCTCGCCGCTCCGTCCCGCGCCGTTCCCACACGGGGAGCTTTGGAGGTTTTCCACGCCGCCCTCCTCGGGTTTTCGCCCCTTGCCTCAAGGCCGCATGCAGATGACCGTGCTTTTTCTGAAGCCGGTGCCAATGAGGCCGCTGCATTCGTTATCCGGGAGGATAATGACAGAGTGCAATTCAGTCAACAGCAAATCCTCCCCGGGGAGATGCCCTCTGACCTCTCCCGAGCTCGGGGATGAAAGTAGACAGCCAGATCTCAGACAGGCGGCAGAGCTGAGTGAATAATTCCTAATGAAGCCTTTCATCTCCCCTTTTGTTTTGGGGCGGGGGGGGGGGGGGACGGAGGGAAGCGGAGGGAAACGGTTTGGCACTATCCACCAGCAGAAAATGATTTTCTAGGGCTACTCCAAATCAGCGTTGGCCACACCACATTTTTCATGGGCTTGGGTTCGTACACGGAGGACGAGCTGCTCCCTGCAGGCAGCGGGGTCCAGAGGGGGAGAGCAGAGCAGCACAGCCTGCAGCAAGAGCAAGGATGCTGCTGGAAATCTGGCCTAAAAGCCCCGTAGCAAGCAGCAGGGTGAATTCAAATATCCACTCCAACCACATTTTTACAATAAAATTTGGTTCCGGCAGCAAAACGTGAAGGAGAAGCAAGTTCCTTAAGTAATGCCCACGGAAAGCCAGGGACACAGGGACCTCACCTCTCCCTGTGTCAGCCCTCACCAGCAGCTCTCTCCAGGTTACAAACCCACAAGCTGGAGAGACAGCGAGCGTGGGATACGAGCAGATTGTTATCCCCGACAAAAAGCAGCAATTCTCTGATCTCTTGCACAAACTCAGCGGCAGAATCAAGTCCTGCAGCATGTCCTGAGTGTCACCCAGAACTTTTAAGGGAAATAAGGACAGAAAAGAGGCAGAATAAGAACCTCAGAGCCGCTTCATAAGCTTTGGGTCACCCACACAGCACCAGTCCCCATCCGTGCAGCAGTACCGGTTGTAGGCGCACACTTTTCAGCCCCATCTCTCCGCCAGGCCCAAGATCAGCCACATCTGAAGCAGTCGCTTCCACCCAGCGGCTGCCACCCTTAGATCTGCCCTCCCCAGCACCAACATTTCACGCTGCAATCAGGAATTACACAGAGGGCCCATGGCCCCGGGATGCTCCCGACCCTCTTTGAGGCAAACGAACCGACGTGAACCCACACGCTCAGACTGAGCTTGGTGAGGGTATTTATAAAGATGCCAGATCCCAGGGGTACCCAGGGGTACCGATGACGATCTCTTCCCCAGTAAGACCCAATTCCAGCCCCGGGCTCTCTCAACCCCCCCCCCCCCCGACACCCGAGACATCACGCGCGGCCGCGCAGGGAGCAGCCGGCATCCCCTCCAGGTGCCCAGCGCACGGGGCCGCGATGCCAGCGATTAGGCAGAGCTTCAAAAGGAAGGGAAACAAGAGTCCTAGTCAATGACTGACCAGAGGAGCGGCTCAGGCTGCTCTCATGTGCTCCTCTCCCAGCGCATTTGTTTGCCAGGCTGCCCGAGAGGCTCCCAAGGGTCAAACCCGAGGAGCCGCGGGGTCAGCGGCTGCGCGGTGATTTCAGCTCCAGCGCAACAAACAAAATCCCGAAACGGCGAGCGAGAAGCTCCCAGCCTGTACAATTAAAACTAAAAAGATGTGGATATGCAAATCCTCTAAGCTCAAACATGCCAGAGGCAGCATCAAAAAAAAAAACCCAAAACTAAAGAAAGCCACACGTGATTGCTGGAGATCAGAGGTTAACAATATCTAGTGATCTGCCTCACATTCTGACCGGCTCGCAGGGGCTGTGGAAAGCAAAACCGTGCTTTCAGGCTATTTTGAGAAGCACTCACAAAGTTTATCCCAGAAACTGCTCTCTGCCTACTCGGATTTCTCAACCGAGCCGATCACATGGCGCTCCGACGGCCTGCCGAAGACACTTGAGACTTGCAGTGCTGCCTGCCACAGCGCGGCTTTTAATTGAGGCTGAACTCCTTTAGCCCCTGCTGCAGTCGTCAGCTCCAATCACTGAAATAATAATTAAACCCAGGAGGAATGGTCCAAAGCAGCGATGCCCTTAACTAGTGTGTTAAGACGGGGAGACCTGCAGACGTGCGCAGACACCTCCAGGACGTGCTGGTTTCTTTCCAGCCTGCGGATCTGCCTGGATTTTGGATCTGCCTGGATTTTGACGGCACCATCGGCACGGCAGGGATCTCGCAGTGCAGCACAGAGACAGAGGAGATGCAGAAAAGCGTCCTTAAAACTTCCTTTCACCCTGCCAAGACCAAGGAGGAAATTGCAGCAAGTTTCACCCACTTCAGGACCTTCCTCCTCTAATTCCTGGGAACATCACAACTGCTGATGACCTGGGTGGGCGTCCAGAGCAGAGCACGTGGTCCTGCATCAGTGTAGCTTGGGCATTTGCCCCAGCTCACGGGGTCCTAGGAAGGAAACCTGCTGCAGAGAGCACGCCAAGAAGCGCGGGCTGCGAAGGCTGGTGGTGCATCAGGCAGCACTGCCCTGAAATCCAAGGGGAGAGCCTCAGCCTGGAAACTGCTCTTCGTTAGGTTAATTAGTCGAGTTTGCTGTAACCAAGCCGGTTACCATAGCCACAGTGCCCGAGAGGAACGCTGCACACGGGTGTCCCTGCTCGGGACCGGGGCCGGGGGCTGCTGGCCCTCGGCACTGCACAAACACCGCTCGCGGGAAGGCTCCTGGCCACACATCACACGGCTGCTAAAAATAGTGCTGGAGAGCAAACAGGTTAATGGCACGGCGAGAAAACGCAGCCACACGCGGAAATAAACAGGACCCGTGCGAGATCTGCCCCCCCAGCCCGCCCCGTGGATGTGTGAACAACCAGAGAGATGCTGGGTGCTCTGAAAAACCCAACCCCTGCCAGCAAGAAGTGATGGGGAGCTGCCCGTCTCCCCGCACACACAGCCAAATCTCTTTCATCTGCTCTGGTGCCTGGAAAAAGTCCAGAGTTAGAGCATTTCCCCAAACAAGCACATATTTTAAGTGTCATTAGCTACACTCTGCCCTTTTATGATCAACATCGTCGCCGTCGCTCACAGATCCGCGCTGCGGCTCGCGTTGATCCCTGTGCTCGAGGCACGCCAGCAACACCCCGCTGCTCACAGAGGGGGAGAAGGGCAGATTTAGGGAAGGGGGAGAGAAAAGGCAATTTGCGATTCAACCAAGCTCCTCCAAAAGTGGCAAAAGGACCCTTCCCTCTCCCATCTTCTGTTCATCCAGTGCCTAACTGGGCCACTAATGGTCAAAAACAACTGGAGGGAGAGGTGTTACGAGAGGGACACGGTGAGGAGCAGCACGGTATGGAACTCAGCCCTACAGTCCCAGCTGCCACAGCCCCAAAATTTATCCTAAAATCAGCAAAAGGCAGTGGAAAAAGTCAAAAAGCTCAGCCCTGCTTGACACACAGCCCCAAACCCATTAAGGAAGGCGATTCAGCACCACCTTTCTCAGCAGGTTAATGGTAAGCTGCTACTTTTTTCCCCTCTCTTGCAGATGCCCTAATTGCTTGCTTCATACAGATTTCGCTGCTGTGCTTATCGCAAGGCTCCGAGCCGGCCGTGTGACCAGGGTGCAGAGCGCAGGGCAGACCCATTTGTCTCCCTAACTAATTGTTCTGACTTCCCAACGTGCACACCAAATTGACTTGGCAAGACCGCGAGGCAAAGCTGCTGGGTTTATTTCGGCGTTTCTTCTGCTTTGCACACCAAGGTGGCAATCCGGGCACCCAGGACACGGCACCACGGGCACCTTGATCACATTTATGCAAAACCGGATCGACCGAAGGCAGGATCAGGCCCCAGGTTAGCAACATTCCCGGGCACGTCCTTTATGTAGCCCCGGTTACCTGGCTAAGAATTCACCGGCGAAGCGCTCCAAGTTCACGAAGGCGAGCGCCAACGTTTTTACTCCTGGTTGTAGCCTCTCCATGACACCCGAGGCGTGTGGCCTCGCCGATCCCAGCGCAGGGAGTGCCTGTGTTAGCCAGGCACGTCCGACCCCGGGTAACGCGGGGCTGCCGTCGTGCACGGACACGTTCTTCCTGGAACAGCCCCGTGCCTGCGGCCAGGGGGCTGCCCCCGCACCCGCCTCCCAGCTCCGCCAAAGGTTCAAGGTGTTTCCGCATGAAACAAGGAACTAGAGCCAGGCGAGCACAACGGCGCATTGTGCACGGAGCAAAAGCCTCCTGCAGAGAAATCCGCAGGCTTTTCGAAAGCACGACTGGAGGAAAAACGGGGCGGGGGGAGCGCCGCAGACAGAACTCAAAGTTCTTGTCCTGGTGGAGCCGATAGCAAAACGCACGTGGTGGGAAGCAGGAGCAAGCAGAGGGCTTGCACACCTGTGTCTGGCTCCACAGCACGGCTCCTTCGGCTCTGGGCAGAGCGAACTCCCCATTTCCCAGCTTTAAAGACATCCACAAAGCGTTCTGGATTGCAGGAACACCAGTCTCGATGGAGATGCAAGCCTCAGCTTCCCGCAGCGCGAGAGCCGACAACAAAAAACACGAGCCTTAAGGTATGCACTCACGTCTCTCTGCTTTCGTTTCATAACGCTGGAGAAAACCCAAACTCCTGCAGCACTTCAGCCCATCACCACGCAGCCCTCAGGAGCACTGCAGGCAGCTGGCTGGGTGCTGGACCAAAACCGCAGCAGCTCTTTCCGTGCCTCTCTAATCACTGCACCTTCAGCCCCAAAAACACCAAAAAAATAAAGATTTTTTTTTTTTTAGCAGCTACCTCGTCAAGACAGCAAAAACAAAGCCAAGACTCAAACCTACAAATGAAGAGAAAAACAGCAAGCAGAAACAAGGGCTGGCTGACACCTCCTGTACGTGCTGTCAGCAGGATCGCCTCCTCCGAGAACAAGGCCGCAGCGCGATGCTCGGCGCACACAGCACGTGGCAACTGCTCCACGGCCCCAATTCCGGGGTTGCACTGAACCCATTGCCTCGCAGCTCAGTAACCAACAGCCACTTACACTCCCCCAGAGCACTCCAGCACCGTACGCTGCCCCCCAGTCCAATTTTTGGCTCTTGACCTCCTCTCAAGCACCCACTCGGGGCGCAGAGAAGCCTCGCACCCCGCCACCAGTCACTCAGCAGCTCCAGCCACAGGCGTGCAGCCGAGCCAGCAGCACAGGAGCCGTGCAAAAAACATCTCAAAGGCAGCCCAGGGTGGCCACCAGGTCTGCAGAGCACTCACAGAAGCACCAACAACAACAACAACCCCAGCACGCAGCCAGCGTCCAGCACGGGCACACGGGGCCACCTCCTCGGCACCCTCCAAGTGGGTTAGTTAAGACTGGGTGACTTAGTTAAGACCAGAAAGCCCCAAGGAATAACACTGATGGCTTTTTCCACTGCCAGTTCAGAGTTTTTTTTCCCCAAACACTGGATCCACAGATTCCCATGATGTGCAGGCTTTGCTGCGTTTTCTTTCTTCGACGGTTTTTAATCGGCTCTGGTCTAGCATTTGGAAATTATTATTCACACACAACAGGAACAAGGCTGCAGGGAAACACGAATTTCACTGGGCTGCCTGTTTGTGTCTGTGGACACCACCTCACATATTACCAAATCAAAACAAGGCGGCCAGCTTCAGCATGAAGGGGGGAAATGAAAGGGCAGACGGGTGACCTAGAAATGAAGCGGAGACTTTGGCATGAGCTCGAAACTGCAGCAGAGGCAGAAAGAGGCAGGGAGAGAGAGCTTTCCAGGCTCCATTTTGAAAGCAGCTACCAAGTGGAAGTACAGGACACGGTACCTGCAGAAAAACAAGGGCAACGCCTGGTCGAGGAGGTCCTTCCGAGGGGTAGGAGTCCCCCAATTCAAACAGAAGGAAGCCTCGTGCCAAAGCAGAAGGGATGCAGTTATTTAAAGCCTCGGTGCAGGAACCCCCCCCCCAGCTCCACGAGCAAACGAGTAGAGAAACTTCCCAAGCGCCCAGCTCCGATAGCAAACACCAGGGCTGCTCCACGCCCAGGATTTACATACCACATGAGATCACGAAACGCATGACTGTAATGGCAAGGGCTTGGCGAGTCCGTAGCCGAAGCTGCAGGGCTCCGAGCAGCGGCTGAGGAACGCTGCAGCCACACGTCTCGCAGCGCGGCTCCAGTACAGACTCACCCTGCCAGTTCTAATTGGTTCGGGGAGGGTGTTAACGAGCTTCTCCTCTGTTCCAGCAAGTTGCAGGCTCCGTCAGGTAGCGTCCGCGGTGCTGGCACAAAACTGATGCAGGCTGCGCATCGCCCCCAGCAGGGCTGACCACTTGCCCGTGGGCCAGGCTGGATGTTGGCATGGCACTGGGTGGCCCATGATAAATTCCTGGGGATTTGCAGCCTTAAAACCAGCTCCTTGCAACATCAGGCCAAGGGCTCGGTGGTAAACACTTGTCCAGGGCTGCAGAGTGCTGCTGCGCCACCGATGAACCACGCGCTCACCAGAGCTCCTGCAGCACTGGGACAGCACAGCCTGGGAGCCCGCAGAGCCCCGAGATATTCACCAAGAGACCGTGTACCACGCCGCTCAGACCTGGTCCTATAGGAACGTAGCTGTTGGGGTCATTTCATGTGGTTTTAAAACCTTTTCCTATGGAAAGCTGACTTCTCGTTGTTTGCTGCAGCCCGTGAGAAGCCCACTCACCCTGTGGCGGAGAGGAAAAGATCCTCACCCTCTGAGCCAGGGCTGTGGGGTTTCTCGGGAAGCCTGGCTTTGTGTGCCATCCCAAACAGCCCTTTACTCTCCCCTTCCAAAATCCACGGCGACACGCTCTGAGGAAGATGAAGCCTGCCCAGGGAACACGAGTCCTTGGGGACCAAGCACAGACAACGGGATGATCCCCCTCGGGAACCTTCCCAAACCCTGTCATCCCCCACCCACGGGGCTGACACATTTCTTTCATTTTGCCTTCTTTAAGGTGAAGCCACGGCAAAAACGAGGGCTCGCAGCACAAACCCTTCTGCCCAGACACGCACAGGACAAACGCCGTCTTGTTTGGGAAGACGACGGAAGGCATTCGGATCGCGGCGCTGAGCACGAACCCGGAGCCTGAAGAAAGCAGGACCGAGGGGATGGAGCAGCCCCAAAACCACACGAGAGATGGGCACAGCAGCAGAGAGCTCCTGCAGGTCGCCTGCACACGCAGGGAAAAGAGTGGCCGGGCGGGAAGGGTTAACGCCCCGGGTATTTGGGGCCAAAACCGCGCTTCTGGGCACCGCCACAAGGTCCGGCGTTCCAGCGGGGAAACAATGCTAAATAAAGGTTACGCCGAGTGGTATTATGTAAATAATTCTCCTCCACAATGAAAGGATAAACCCAGGGCTGCCTGGTTAGTTATTAACTCGGGAGCCAGCGCCGCGGAGAGGAAATCCTGCCGGCTCTCCCTCCCTCGCCATATGTACCGGAGGGCTGCAGATGGGCCCGCAGCTCCCCGAGACAATGCCCAGCACATCCCCTGCCTCTCCCCTGGAGCACTTCCCACCGGAGGAAACCATCTCAGCCCCACCACATTGTCTCCTCCGAGGGCAGCCCGCTCGTCCCAAGTCCTGCCGCTGCCCAGGCTGCGTTCAGAGCCCTTCCTCCTCCTTCTCCTCCTCCTCTCCCCGACGGGAACACGCTCCTCGAACACACTCCTCGCCACGTCCCTCCACGTGAAGCCGGGCCCGGCCCTTCCCTTCCCCCTGCAGGCTGAACCTGCTGGAGTTTGCCTCCCCGGCACCGTTTCTCCTGCCCAGAATAACTTACTCAACCTTTCTGTCGCCTCCTCCCCCCTCTCCGCAACCTCCCTCCAGCCTTGGCCCCACGACTGAATGCTTTATGTTTGTCAGACAATTTTAAATCTGTCAGCAATTCATCCATCTGCTGCCTCCTGGGTTTTTATTTTTTTTAATGCTGCGAGCGGCTCCGGGATACAGCCTCGCATAAAACTCTCCATGGAAAATGGAGCTGTATCTCATTCAGAAACGGAACCAGCTTTGAGATCATTTCTTTCCAAGGTGTTGGGGCTGTTTCAGAGGCTGGCTTCTCCCCTGCAGCCAGCAGAAAAGCAGCGATGCTATCCGCTCTAAAATAAACATCATGGGAGCGGCGATAAGGGGAAATATTTCAGCTGACTAAGAGCAATGCGGGTTCAAATCCAAGCGTAAGCTGATATTGCTTGTAATTTGCTCCCAAGCCAAAAACACAGACCGGGAGTGAAAAAAAAAAAAAAAATAATGGATGGCATTAAACAGCGAGCAGCACACTCAGCGACTCTGCACAACTTCAGCATTTGCATTATTATTTTTTTTTTAACTAACCTTCACTTTCACGGATCATAAAGTTAATTTGGAGCCAACTTCCCTTCCCTGTAACTAGAAGGAGCTGCCATCCCTTACATGTGTTAAGGTTTGCTCCCAAGCTTCAGAGCAATCGGGCATTCCCCACGGGCACGTAGCCACGCCGCCTGCTTTGCTCGCCCCATCCCACAGCCCTCACACCAGGGCAGTAACCGCAGCCCCTCCACATCCAGCCTGGCCACCTCTTGGACACCTCCAAGCCCAACTCAAGCCACCAGCCGGGTGGCTGCAGCCCCCCCAGGGCACGCTCCTGGCCTTCAGTCATGCAGCCCGTGCCCCCGAGGCTCACCGGTGGCCTTGGGAAGAAGGGAAGTGACCAGAGGGGAGGGCAGGGCACTGGGGGCACAACCCGGATTTCTCAACTCCCAGTACAGTCCCGCATGTGGGTCAGGGCTCACTTCCCAAAACAGCCAAATCACGCATTTCCTGCTGCTGCTCTGCCCTCCTTCCCCTCCCGGCAGCTCCCTCCCTCGCCTGGACCAGGCTCTGGGGGCACTTTGATGCCCGCAGATCCAGAGGTCTGCCTCCCCTCGCCAGCTTTTCTTTCAAGAAGCAGCTCTGGTCACACTCATTAAACAAGACCCGTTTCCATTTTTCTTCCACAACACAAAAAATCCAACCCTCAGGTGCCACAGGGTAAATCCGAGGCCTTGCCACCTGTGTGCCAGGGCAACCCCAGCCATAAGGAGCAATTCTCCATGACTCCAACACATCTACACAGCAAAGACCCCAATTAAAGCCACACCGAAGCTTATGTCATGGATCCGGGATGAGAATCCATGGCCTCACGATGCCTAAATCCTTCAGCAGCTGCGAAAGCCTCAGACAGTGCTCACAGCAGCGACTGGGTGCTGCTGCACGTCGTTCCCAGCTCCATCAGAGCCGACCCTGCTCTCTGCTCAAATCTCTCAGCGAGGACTGAAGCGTGTTGCAGCTCACCAAAATGCTGCAGCACAAAGAAAACTGTCCTTTCAAGCACACACTGCCCTCGATTCCCATCCTCATCTACCCCTGCACGTAGCCCACGGACTCCGTTTGGCAGATTGCTGCTCGCAGCCACAAAACCCGGGAGAATCAGCCCCTTGCAAGAGGGAACCCGCGCAGTGAGGGCAGGGTGCTCATGGAGCACAGACTCTACCAGCAAAGCAATTCAAAATGTTGAACCACATGCCACCTCTCTGCCCTCAATTTTCAGATCTGTCCATAGATCTGGTTGGAATGAGCCATCAGGTCAGGGCCAGGGAGCGCTGCACCTCTCAAACCCAACACCACTTTGCCACTCTTCACACCATCTGCCCAAAGCCCATTCCGGAAATTTTACCCATTTATCCCTCCTTTCCTACCCACTCTTGTGATCTCCCCAGTTTTACATCTTTCCTCCCCTCCCTAGAGCCAGAAGATGCCGCTCACTCACACGCACAGGTTACGGCTGACGTTAAGTGGGCTGCTGCCACCGCGACCCACCTGCACCCAGGACTGCATTTCGGCAGAGGAACGTCCCCGGGTCACTACCAACCAACCCAGCAGCAGGAGAAGCACTGGAAGGCACCAAAGGGCCAAATAACACACGTGCATGTCACAAAACACGAGGACATCTGCTCCGACCAACTCCAGCCAGCGCAGCCCGGAGCTGCAGCGGGGACGAGTCGGGCAGCTCAGCTCAGCTCTATTATTACCACGTGTCGCTATCGGCGCAGCTGCACGCATGCCTTCATCGCCAATCATAACAGAACTGCCTTCAGACTGGGTCTTGTAATTACAAGACATGAACACGGCTGAACCAGCCCCCCTTCGGATTTGGCTCCGGGGCCGGGTACAACCTCCACTCGAGGCGGCTTGGTCCGAATCCAGCCGCAGCCGTTAGCAAACGCGAGGCACTGCCAAGCAGCAGCTGTTTGGTGGTGGCTTGAGCGAAGCAAGTTGACGGTTTCAGTCCAGATCTTGTCGTGAAGAAACGCCCGTCACCTCCCTGGCACCCAAGGTGTGAAGCCAGAAGCATCCACCCTCCTCTCCAGCGTGGGAGCCCCGCCGCGGGAGGCGTCCCTGCACGGAGCTGCGCAGCAGGCCCTGACCTCTGCAGGGCTCTCAGAACCAGGTACGTTTTGCAACTTGGCAGAAACACACGGCTAAATAACAGAAACCACCACCCACATATAAGCCAGAAGAACAAAGTACCAGTGTTTTCCTGCCCCAGACATGTGCATGCCCCATCTCCTCTCTCACACCAAAAATAGCTTCTACTTTTTCCCTTTTGGCAACAACAAAGTAGGGTTTGAGTGCATTTGCTTTCAATAAACTGAACGCATTTTGCAAGAGTCTCTCTCATACTGAAACTTACCCAATTGAAGTTATAAAATATTGTCACACGCAGAACTTCCCTTCCCTCCCGTGGCTCCTCGGGACTCGGACTGCAACGTTTCTGCTCTCCCCGCACGAGGCACGGCCTCGGAGCCAGGAGGGCAGAGCTAAGCCCCAGAGCCACCAAATACATCAGTGGTGAAATTCAGAGAATTGAGCACAACTTCATAAAAGCCATCCAGGAGTTTTGTCACCACTTTCAGAGGAGTTGGAAATACTCACCCAGCTGTCCCAACTCACTTCCCTTCCCTTTGTGAATTATCATCACCCTCAAACCCTTCTCTTTAAAAAAAATCACACAGCAAACCTTAACCTTGCTGATAAAACCTCAGCCAAACGCCAAAACTCTCACCCCACGCAGCCGAGGAACACCACTGGAACAACACCACCTCCAAAGTCAGATTAAAAACACCAGATTCAGCAAAACCCCGCCGTCTTCAGGCACTCGAAGCCCCAACCTTTGCTTCGTGAGAATGCCGAGGGAGAGGTCACAGGAGAGTTCAAACCATAAACGCCTGCGAGCCCGGGGAAATACCCGCTGCACAGATCACCTCCAGCACCACGGCCCCTCCGGGGCAAATTCTTGAGCTGACCCAAAACACAAAGTTCAGGGAGCAGACCCAGCCGGGCACAGGCCGGGGCTTCCAGAGGATTTGAAGCAGCGGGAGGCAATGGGGGGGGGATCAGAGGGGTCAGCACAGCCCATGAAGGGGGTTCAATGGGGTCAGCACGGCCCCGAGCCCCCAGCCTTCAGGCCGTGCAGCAGCCCACATGGCAGGCAGCTGCCCGCACCCACCGCGGCCCCGCTCTTTGTGCAGGGCCAGGGTTACGGGAGCAGCAGGAGAAGTGGGAAGGGGAAATTCAGAGAATCTGAAGGGAAAAAAAGCATCGCTCCGGCGGCTGGGAGAGGAGCGTACACTTGTTGCCTGCAGCCACTGGCCCTGCTTACCCACCGTAAATATTGACACGGGAACAACGCATCGCCGGGTGAGCTCTGGAGTTTGCAGCTCCCCACATTTGGGGTTTGGGGCCACTCCTCGCCCCCAAAGACCCCGTTTTGGGGGCAGCGGGGCCGAGCCTGGCCTGGGGCTGGATTCACCCCACCCGGCACCAGGCAGGGTCTCTGATGCGGATCCGTTCCCTGGGCTCTCACGGCGAGCGTGAAACCAGCAGCTTCAAACATGTGTGTCGGGCGAGAGCCCGAAAAAATAAAGCAGAATTGAAAGGGATTTTTTTTAAGAAAGAAGAAAAAAAAAAACAGCCAAAAAGCACCGCCACGCTGCGGGGGGGGGGGGGGGGGGGAGCCTGTCCCCACAGCCCCCCATGGCCGCCAGGCTGCCTCGCGTGGGGGGGGGCTTTCCGTGGGGGGAAAGGGAAAGGAGAAGAGGAAAAAAAGGAGAAAAAAAAAAAAACAGAAGAAAAAAAAAAAAAAAAAAAAGAAAGTTTCTTCCCCGCTCAGCCGCTCTGGGTGCACATTTTCATTTTTACGTAACCGCGGCTGGCTCGCCGACCTACCTGCCTGGCAGCCCCTCCGCTCGGCCCCTGGGCGCCGCAATTAGCAGCAATTAACGCTGCTTCCCCCCCCCAAAAAAAAAAAAAAAAATAAATAAATAAAAAATAAATAACCACATTTCCCCTTACCCACCCCGTGAGCTACCAGCGGGTCCTGCACGGCCGGGCTGCAGCCCACCCCCCTTAAACCCTCCTCCCCCATTCACCCCGCGCTAATTAATTAGCGGGGGCGGCGCTAATTAGCTGAGGGGGGTGCTCTGCGGGGCTGGGCCCCCCCCCCCCCCCCCTTTGAGGTGCTCCTGCCTTACCTAATCCCGCCGCCGGCTGCCGCCCCCCATGGCCGCTCCTCGGGTGCTGCCTCTGCTCCTCCTCCTCCTCCTCCTCCTCCTCCTCCTCCTCCTCCTCCTCCCGCTGCGGGGCCGCCTCAGCGGCCGGCGGGGCAGCGCTGGGCGCGGGGGCTCGGCCCCGCCATTTGCGCCGCGGTTATAAATCCAGAGCCATGGGGGCCAAAGCAGCCCCTGGGGGAGCCCAACCGAGCCAAGCCGGGCTGTGCTGTGCTATAAACGGGGCTGCAGCTCCCCTCTCTCGCCCTGCCGAGCCGAGCCGAGCCGTGCCCTGCCCGGCCGGGAGGGAGGGAGGGAGGGAGGGAGGCGGGCAGGAGGCGGGCGGGTTTCGCTCCCTGCACCGCCCGCCTGCCTTAAAGGAGCCGAGGCTGCCTGCAGAGATGGGTGCTGCCCTCCTGGGGGTGCTGAGGGGGGTTTAGGGGGTCGTACGGAGAGGGTAGGGGCAGCCCCCGGTGCCCTCGTGTGGGCTGCTCGCGGCTCCAGACCTGGCCCGGGGTGGGGTAGCGTCAAGGGGTGCCGGCTGTGGGCAGCCCGCCTCAAGGCCTGGCTGTGCTCGTGGTGAAGTTTAGCCCCGGTGGCTCATCTAAAGATGCCCTGTGAGGTTTAAAATCATGGAATCACTGTGGTTGGAAAAGAGCTCCAAGATTGCCCGCTCTAATTATCCCCCTACCACCAATGTCACCCACCAAGCACCACATCCAACCTCTCCTCGAACACCCCCAGGGACGGTGACGCCACCACCTCCCTGGGCAACCCGTCCCAACACCTGCCTGCTTTTTCTGAGAAGAAATGTCTCATTTCCAACCTGAACCTCCCCTGGCACAACTTGAGGCCTTTCCCTCTAGTCCTACCACAAGTAATCTGTGAGCAGAGGCCGACCCCCAGCGCCCCACAACCTCCTTTCGGGTAGCTGCAGAGAACAATGAGCTCTGCCCGGTGCTGGCTCATGTCCAGCCTTTCATCAACCAACAACCCCAAGCACTTCTCCTCCTGCTCCCCGTCCATCCTCAGCTCCATGAGGTTGGCCCCTCTCAACCCTCTCACAGCCCCATGTGCATGCCAGCAGGAGATGCGACACCCCAAAACCTTGCAACCTCCCTCAACCTGCTCCAGCTTGGCACCACCAAAGGCATGCGCCCCTGCAAAGGTCACAACCGACCTTTTGGGCAGCCCACGTGCCTCTTTCCTTAATTTTTTCCAGTCCTTGGTCGTACGTGTCCGTCTGGCAGGCCGAGTGCCTTGTGAGGCAACGCGGCAGATCAAACCTTCCCCTGGAAGATGCGATTATGCGATTATCTCTGCAGATAAAGGACCGGCTCTATCAGCCTTGCATTGTGGGGTGTCCCTGCTCCAGCCGCCTAGCATTACTTGAGCTGTGCTTTCTTTTTTTTTTTTTTTCTTATCTGCAGTGTTTCTCAGGGAGCTTTCATTTAATGAATGGATGGCGAGTCCCGTACCACTGCAAAAAGGCTTCAGACGTTGATTTTACTGCAGCCAGGAGCCAGGCGTTTTGATTCTACTGACCTCAGAACAACATTATAATCAAATGTATTTAAAAAAAAAAAATCCCTAAGGGTTGAACACACTTTTCAGCAGGGCTGCCTATCCCACCAGAGCACAGATGGATTCTTTGACCGCGTTTCTATAATCTGGAAGACCACGGTCCCAAAGGAGATGGGCTGGCATCGCAGCATCAGTACAGGCTTTTAGTAGTGGCACTGCTTTTGTAATAGACGGGATGGTTTCACCACATTTCTACGTCTTCCCCTGCTCCTGGCTGTCCTGTGGGCCCAAACAGAACAAGCAGTGAGCGGTGTCCTGCTCTGCACAGAGCTAGCCTCGTTACGCCCCATCCTTAACAACCTTTCCCAGGGCCTCCCAGCTTGGTGTTTCCAAGCTTTTTCCCAAGCAGAGGCGGAGGCTGAGAGTTTCTTTTTTTTCCATGGAAATCCCTGAGCAGCTTGTGGCAGGACCACGAGGTGCCAGGAGCCGTGGCCTTGCCAGGACGAGCCTCCCCAGCACCACACCGAGCAGGGGACACCGGCAGCAGGTCCTGGTGCCAGCCACATCCCTGCACATGAAAGACCCGAGAAAGAGCAGGGCTGCCACTGTAATCACAGCGTGTCTGCGCTGCGAGGCTGGAGATAGCTTACACAGATTTTCCGTAGTGTTTCACTTCTAAGCGGCCGTTGATAGCTATTCCATCAGATAAAATGGTAATGCAGCGCGCCTCTGAAACGGCGCATCAGCAAAGAAGGGGATTTCAGATCTCAGCGGAAAACTGGAGTCCCGCCTCGTATTCTTGTCTTGCAGTGTTTCGGCATTAAACTCGCCTGATCCCCGGCACAAATGCAAGAAATTGGGGCATTTTCTCACTTGGGTTCACCTAAACTCCTCCAGGAAAAGCAGCGAGATGCAAAACAGGAGCCACCCGCACTTTGAAACCGCCCTCCCATGGAAAGCTTCAGGGGAAAGTAATTAAATTTAATGCAAGCTGCAGCCTTTAAACTAAGTCATCCTGTAATTGCCTTTATCAGAGCATCAGCCCACTAGAACTAATGCTCCTGGAAACCACTCCAGGGGAAGGGGGGGGTCCCTCCAGGAATATGCGTGGCCCATGGCAGCTGGCAGGTCCTGAGTTACCAAAGTTAGAGAAAGGCCTGAGTCCTGCAAGCAGTGTGCCTGTGTCCTCGGGGAGCTGGGGCTGAGTGAGGGCAACACCACGAGGACTTCCAGCACGCGGCCCCGTGCTGTCCCTGATGTCCCCACTGGAGCATCACCGACACGGTGCTGAGGGTTTGTGCCAGGGCTGGGGATCACCTTGGGAAAATGGATGCGTCTCCAAAAAAAGCCAAAAAGGAAAGATGCCTCTGGTGCTGCTCTGCACAGGGGCTTGCTCCATGCCCACCTCCCCATCTGGAGTCCTTCACCCAGCCACTGCCCTCGTTTGGAGCCTCGGTCACGCCAGCGTCCCCGCCGAGTCCCCGCAGCCACTCGCAATCTGCTGCAGACAGCTGCTCGCGCCTCTTCCACGCTCGCTTTCAGGCTGGCGGTGGTTTACGGATGACGAGATGTGGGGATCCCAAAGTAGGTGGCATTCAGCGACATGAGGAGAGGAGAAAAACTGAAATGATGCTGGGTGGCAGCTGTAGGCTGGGAACAAGAAGCACCAGGGATACCTTCGGCTCTGGCAAATGCTGCAGGGCAGACACATCAGGGCAGCCAGGGCTGGTGGGGCTGCAGGGTCCCCGGGACATGCACTCAAAAGGGCCACATCTCAAGGATCAGCAGGGGACCTGGCTTTTCAGCTCAGATAAAAGCAGCAAACACAGCCATTGCATAAGAGCAAATACTGCCCTCTGCCCTGCAGTGGGGATGGGCAGCGGAGGGGCTGCAAAATGAGGGGCATAAGGATGTCGGGACATTAGGATAAGGGGACATGGGGACATGGGGACACCTGCCAGCCCGCGTTTTGGCCGGCACAGGCATGGGTGCCACCAGGGCAGCTCCCACAGTGAATACCTGAGGTCTCCCGCAGCAATGAATTGCTGCAGCTTTATTAAATCAATATTAATTCATAATCTTTAGCACACAATTACAGTTATCTCACACACAAAACTCCCCACCTCTTCAAATCTCTGATCTGACAGGGTTATAATTAGCTTATTACTGGCCATACATCTGCTAATAACTTTTCCCTCGGCCCTG
The DNA here is from genome assembly GCF_964035555.1 of Netta rufina. NCBI lineage: Eukaryota > Metazoa > Chordata > Aves > Anseriformes > Anatidae > Netta > Netta rufina. The sequence goes on along the minus strand of NC_140141.1, from coordinate 11,977,034 downwards.
CGTAGTGAATTAAGGAGCGCTAATAAACCATGGCTGTTAATCCATTTATATGTCTTAGGCTTTTGTCTAGGTACCGAGTTTTAAGATCCTTTAAAGGGGGTTCTCCCTGTCCCTGGCCACATGGCATGGACACCAGGGGTGGCTGGTGGCACAGGCGATGTCCCACTCGTTGCCCCAGAGGGTGCAATGCTTGCAGGAGCAGGATGTGAGGAGAAACTCGAGGAAGTGTTTGATAAGCTGGGGAACCTCAGAAGATGTAAGCGCGGGTCCCTTTTCCCCGTGCCTTCTTATTCTCAGCCCTGCTGCCTGTGCCTGGCACAAGAGAGAGGGTATTTCGGGAAGGTCTACGGCGATGTGGTGAACCCCCAAAATACCATTTCTATGGGAACAACGGGCAGGAAGGTGCTGGACACAGACCCCTTTCAGCAGAGCTCCAGCACTGCCTGCTCCCCTTCACCACGGAGCATTTCTGGGGCCATTCATTGACGATAAGGAAAGTGAGATAAGAGATGGCTGGGGGGGGGGGGGGGGAGGGAAATGTTGATCTACAACGACGGGCGGTAATAAAGGGCAGCGGAGAGGCACGGTGCGATGTGACGAGATAAAAGCAGATGGCTGGCTGCTGCTTCTAATTATAGGTCCCCGCTAACGAAGAGGGCGCTGATTAGACTGACATTGTCCTAGGACGCGGGCTTCTGAGGGAGCTGACTCCACGTCGGTGCGCACGGCTGCCCCGATTGGGGGTCCCACATCCTGAGATGTGTCCCCACTGTGGGGACAGCTGGGCCCAGGGCATCATGAGGACACCGGGAGAAGCCAGCGGAGATATTCCCCGTGCCAGGGAGGGGACTGTGGATGCGACAGCCACCAGTGGGCCACCTCGCCGGGCGCTGCTCCGAATCCGAGGTCCCAGCGTCTGGAGACAAAAGGAAGCTCCTTTTGAGTAAGAAATGCGGTTGAGTCTCATGGGTGAATAATTTATGATGCTTACTGTAATAAGACAGAAAAAAAGCCACATTCAGTTCTGGTTTCATCATATTTTTGGCTATGAGTAAAACAGTAGAAAATGATGAGGGCTTCCCACAGCAAAGCCAAGAGCCTGAGACTGAAACTGGTAGCCAGGCCACTTCTAACCAGAGAGTTGATCTTTTGCATATTTTCGGTCATGTTGGCTCTTTTTCTCCTCCATGGAAGAAACTTGACGTGCAGTTAGTTAAAGCACTGTTGTGTCTCCCTCGCTAAGCTCATCCGGCCAAGCAGGGCGATGCCCTGGCTCACATCCATGCAGGGCAGCCCCTTTCTAGGGGCTGGGGAAAAGGTATTTCCCTCTTCTGTACCCACTAAAACTCCATTAAGAGCCCTGCTTTGGGTTGGAGGAGCAAAAGATCTTAACAAAATATCCCAGAAATGAGCCACAAAACTGAGGCAGAAACGTTGCGAGGTCTGCAGAGGGAGCCGGGCTGAGCGGCTGGCGAGCAGCTGGGCGAAAACGGGCAAAGGCTTGAAAAAAATGAACCAGTAAGCCTGAAGTGATGTTTGGGAGTCATTCCCTAACTATTCAAACATTCATGCAATAACTCTTTCCAGGTGAAGTCCGCAGGAATTACCCGCAGGGCCTGGATCAACATCGGCGTGGCTGGGAGGGCGCAGAAGAGGCGCAGGAGGAATGGGGCGAGGTGGCGGTGACACGGTGCCCAGTGCCCCGAGCAGCTCAATTTGTTTAAATCAGAGAAACCTTTTGGGGATGGGCCCCCCGGGACTTCCCGCAGGAGGCAAAGCTCACACCGTGCCCGTGCTGCGCACACGCACACCGTGCCAGGCACTGGGCACCCGGCTGAGGGCGTTTTCCCACGGCCGCGGAGCTGGGCGAGCGCCTGCAGATTTTCCGACTGGTGACTGCAGCAATTTCAAGTCCTGCTTAGCCAGGAGAAGCAGTTGCCAGGGCACCCAACCTTTTGACATCTTAATGAGCAAAGAGCTCAAAAGGAACCTCGCCAGGATTATTTCTTTTTTTTTTTTTTTTTTTTTTTTTCTTTCCCCTCCCTTCTCAGAGGATTCAACTTTTCATCTCCCTCCTTCCAAGCATGAGACGCGAGGATAACGAATGAGCCCGAGGAGTTCAAGCCGCAATCACCCAGCTCCTTCTAGCTGCAAACAGGCAGGAAGCGTGCGCTGGAGAGGAGACGTAATTAGGTGCAATTCAAGAACAGCTCATGAGCTATATTTAACAGAAGGGCCGACTCTTCAGCAAGCAAAAATCTGCGTAGGAAAGGCGGTGGCGGCAGAGCCGCCCTCCCCGCAGCCCGGGAGTCCTGCCCTGTGCTGCAAACACCGCTTCGTTATCGGGCCCTAATGGCTGTTCAGCCCATAAACAGCTCGTGGGAGCAGGACCCCTCGTGGAGGGGATGTTTTTTGGCACTCAGTTTTCCCTTCGGTGCGATTAGATTTAGCCAGAGGGAGAACGACGCAAGAGCCTCGTTCCTGCTCATCTTTCCTGCCTGGCACAGCCAGGAGAGCCCTGCTGGGCCCCCCAGCGCCACGGCAGCGAGGACATGGAGATGCTGTGCCTCTGCCAGGGGAGGAAAAGCCACGAGTGCACGCAGGTGCTGGGTGCGATGGCAGCGATGGGCGCCCACCTCCCCTTAGCGGAGACACGGCGGTGCCAAGTCCAGATTTACCTGGATTTATCTGCAGAGGCCTTCTAAATGCACATGCACACCAAAGTTCCAGCTTAAATACAAATCCCAGAGAAGCAGCCTGTGAAGCTTTCTGGAAAAACACTCCTATTTTCCTAATCAAGCCACCAGGTGGATGCCAAATTTGCGTGCCAGGCTTTGGTGACACTTCCCCGGGCCCGACGGGCACCAGCAAGATGCTCAACAGCTGCGCGAAGCAAACCCTGTGGGCTGCCCAGCAAAACCCCCAGTTCTCCAACAGCAACCCCCAAATTCGTGGGCCCTCTGGCAAAAAGAGCCAGCAAACCTCGTAGGGCAGAGCCTAGGGATGGTGCTGATGGTTCCCTGCGAGAGGAGGGGAAGGAGCTCCTTGTGCCGGGACGTGAAAGCCGGGAGACGGGGGAGCGCTATAAATAGGGCGTATAAACTTTCAACTGACAAGGCTCTGATTTTGTTATTGTAAAAAGAGAGGGAGGGAGAAGGAGAAAAAGAGCCTGGATAGAGCTGACAAAGAGGGAAATGCATGCAGAGTGCAGGTTTGTTCCCAGGAACGCGCTTATTATAAGTCAGATGTAGTTAGAGCTATTACTTTAGCTTCAAATGAATGAAAGGAAGGAGAATAAATCCGCCTTTGTGCCAGGCTGCCTGCAAATAGCATCTCCCTCCAGCAAACCTGCAATTGTGTTTGCATGAGACATTTGTTAGAATAAATGCAATTTAAGAAGAAAAACAGTTCCCACCTACGGCAAGGGAAGGCCGCCGGTACGAGTGGCAGCCGGCGGAGGAGGAGGAGGACCAGGAGCGCCTTCGTCTGCAGGGGCAAGGGCCCCCTGTGCCTCCCTCCTTTATCTTCTTCATGAGCAGATGGAAAGAGAAAAGCACCTTCTTAGAAGTTTGTGAGCATGCATGTCACAGTCCTGAACCATTTCCCAAGGTACTGAAAGCGCTTGCGGGTTTTGCTTGATTTTTGCTTGTTTTAAGCAAATGAGGTTGGATGGGTTGGATGCTCCCGGAGCACTTCTCCACCCTCAGCAGCCCCGGTGGCTTCGGGGAGGGAACCTGCAGGGCTGCCACCCCCAGGGCTGCCATCCCCCAGCCCCATCCCGCAATGAATCCTTGTACTCACTGGCTCCGTGCCTCATCACCCTGGGGCACTAATGGGAACAAAATCTGCCTCCAGCTGCCCAGAGACACCCAGGCTGCCTGCAGTGCCCTGCAGCAGGCTGAGGACGATGCCCAGAACAGTGCACGTGTGTCTCAGTGCCACCACCAGGCTTTGGTGCCTGGTCCATGCCCAGCTGAGCCCCCTCTCCTGCCTCCTTGCCCACCACTCGGTTTCTCTCTCTCTTTTTTTTTGGCTTCTTACCCAGGATGCGGCCCAAGGGAGAGGGGCGAAACCCTCTGCAAAGTGCCCTCCTGCCTTCTTCTGGTAGTATTATTTTTAATATTATCCCCGTTGAATTTATAGGAGCAACAGCCTGGGAAAATGACTTTACCTCTGGTTCTTTCATAAATTTTTAATAGGGCAGAAATGGAACCAAAAGGGATTTAAAAAAAATATATATATATGCGTTAGCGTCAAACTCTGGCTCTATTCATAATTAATTATACTTTCAGGGGGAGGGGAAAAAAAAAAGAGGAAACATAATTACAAGCTTCTAGTGAGAACATTCATTATCATGCTAATGCCGAAATCAGTACTGCTGCGCCTCTGTGTGTGTGTGTGTGTGTGTGTGTGCCTTTGCTCTAATTACTCGGTGTGCGGCGTCCTCCAGCCACCTCGGTGCGGTGCCGCACAGGGCTGCAGAGGCAGGGGTAAGGTGGGATGAGAGCAGAGCCTTCAGGGCTGGGTTTTGCCCCGTGTTTCTCAGCATCACTCCCCAAGTGCCCCGGCAGTGCTCGTTAGCAAGCAAGATCCCCAAGACTTTGGGTTTTTGGGGCTTGCAGAGCACAACGAGAGCATCGGGAGGGCTTCAAGGTGCAAGGAGCCAGGGGTGCACAAGGCAGGCTGGGGGAGGAGGAAGGAGCGCAAAAAAACAAGGCAAAGTTTGGGATGTTTGGTGCCTGACAAACACCTGGGTTTGCTGTGCCTGGGCCACCTTGCAAAGCAGATCCCGTGCGTCAACCCTGGGAAATGCCTTTGGGCTCAGCCAGGGTGCAAAGATACCCTGGGCAGGGCAGCCGGCTGCAATCTGGGGAGAAAAGGGCAATTTTAAATGCGTTTAAAAAAAAAAAAAAAGAAGAGGCTCAACTCATCCCCAGCACACTGGTATCACCACCAAAGGGTTTTTTCTTTGCTGTCCTAATCCACTCGGCACAGGGGAGGACCCAGCCTCCCCTGCCCTCGTGCAAGAAGAGCTGGGTGCGGGGAGGTGTCGGTGCCTTCCCCGTGCCCCCAACCCACAGCAGGGCCCGGCGGGGGCCGGCACGGCCACGTCCTGCTGGCTGTGGGGTCTCGGAGCTCTGGCTGATGTCTGCAGGGGAAAATGCCAGCTTGGATCGGCGGCTCCAACACCCCGCTCAGTCCCAGACATGTTTATAGACATGAGTTATCTTAATTATATTAAACCTAAGTTAGGCATCTGCGCAATCTGAGCGTTTCTGTAGAATAATTAAACCGATCTCCCATTATTTCTGGAGCTGCCAAGCGGATGCCCTACTTTTCCTCAGCACCAGCACTGCATCTCTCCAGCGACAAATCCCCCGGCAGGCTGCGGGAGCTGGGGTCCAGCCGGCAGAGCCGAGCAGAGCCGGGGGCACGGAGCCCTGGTCGCCCCCCACCACCTCCAGCAGCTTCCCAGCCCCGCTCTGGTTCCTTGCTCCCATCTCAGCGCTCAGCAGAGGGCAAAGCCAGCCCCGCACAGGGCTGTATTTGCAAATTGCCTTAATAGCCTGAGAGCAAACGAGGCCCCAGGGCTGTGCCACAGCCCTCGTGCAACCTGCAGCAGCGGCTCGCAGCCCATCGGGGATGAGGCAGAAATGGGAACGGGAGGAACCGGGGCTGGAAGAGGGGACTGCTGGGGCTGAGCCCCGGTGCGGGGCTGTCTCTGGGTCAGTAACCCTCTGCTCAAGGAGGACAGCGATAATTAGAGCTCCTCTGCTTGCCTCGCTCACGTGGGAAAAGCAACCAGCTCCTGTAGCGAAGTGGAGGGAGAAAAAACAGAGAGAGAGGATAATGTGTATTGAATTTAAGTGGGAAAGCTTTAACAAAACCAGCAGCCGACTGAGGCTACCCCAAACGAGCAGTGCAAGGAGCCAGCGCACCCCAGGCACGACAGCAGCTCCCGTCCAAAGCCATGCTGGCTCCGAGATGCCGCACAGGCAGCACCGAAGCACGGCTGTCTGCATGCGAGGCGGGGAGAAGGCAATGCTGGGAGTCCTCAGGATAAGATTAGAGGCTTTCCTTTCAAAGGTGGGCTCTGTGCAACATCTGGGAGCCATTCCCATCCGTGTGGGAGCGTGCAGGCAGGCGAGGGGCCCCTCTGGCCTTGCTGGAGCTCCAGCTGTGCCCAACGCCAACATTTGGGGTTGCCTGCGAAGCTCCGCACCCACACCAGCCCCAGGGGCGCACGGTGTTTTTGGCCAGGGGTGGCAAAGGGCTGCTGGGGACCTGGAGTGTGGTCGCTCTGTGAGCCGGGCAGCTGCTTGGAAAATGCTCACCCCACCTCAGCACGCAGCTTTGTACCCAAAATGTGTTTGGGAGGCGGAGGCCAGGAGCCTCAAAAGGAGCTATATAGACGTGTCGTGGAAAATAAAGGTATAAAGGATGACGTGACACCTATATGGCACAGGGCATCGGCATGGCTGTGCTCCTACACCTGCGTGGTCCTTGGGGCAGGGCTCGGATGGGCTCTGCAACGTCCCCAGGCACCGCGGCACCACGCGGAGCTCAGGCACGATGCTCGGGCTGCAGCGAGCGCTCGCACGGGGAGAGAAACCAGCGTGGCCCCCCGAAAGCCCTTCCCCTCCCCGGCAGATAAAAGGGCCTCGCTGTTCCTCAGCGCGCTGGAGCCAGAGCCAAGCTCCCTGAAAGAAAACAGATGACCTCTTGTTCTGGGAGTAGCTACAATCCCTCCCTTTAGCTTTATCGCCGGTTGAACCCTGCCCAAATGAAAAGTAATCAGCCATGACACGAGCATCCGCTGCCCCGCGCAGGCAGCCAGGCGCTCCCCAGCCGGCCCCTAACGAAGCTGCCTCGTTAGGGCTAACGGGAGCTTTGCATGCCCCATCTCTGCCCACATCCCAGCCCTCGGAGCAGCCCGGGGTGCCCACACCGCTCACGTTTTCGTGAGTGTGCCAAAAACGCAGAAAGGTGGCACAGCGCGTCCCTGCCTGGTGCCCGGCGGTGTCGGGGTGGTGCACGAGGTTTTTTGGGGCTCGCAGCCCATGTGCAGCCAACACAGCCCAGGTTGCGGGTCAAGTCTTCACCTCTGCTCTTTGCGTTTATGCCGGGAGAATACAACCGCACTGCACGTGAACTGCTGAGAGCTGGTTTACGACGTATGAAAATAGCCCCGGAGCCATTGCCAAAAGCGTCTCTGCGGTGGGTTCTCACACTGGGAACAGAGCCCACGGAGCTCACCGGGGCTGGGATGGCATTTCAAGCCCCGCAGGTTTCTGAATCCCTTTTTCCAGAGTTACCAGCAGCAACATTTCCAAGCCAGCCCAAAAAACCACAAGCTGCACGGGGCAGGGAAGGGGCAGGGAGAAGAAGAGCCATGTACCCAGGAGTGTCACCCCGTGGGCCAGCAGTAGCCAGCACATTTTCCCTGAAGCCACAGGGCGAGGATAACACCAAAACCCCGACCCGTGGCGTTTTGCACAGCCACGGCTGCGGTGGGGCGTGCAAGCCTGCTTAACCTCCAGATCCCGACCTCGCTGTTCCGGTACATAAAGCAATTCATTAGTCATTACTGCTTAAGAATAAAGGGGATTAGGTATTTATTCAGCACGATGTGATGGGGATCGTAAATTTTTACTGTGCTCCTTGAGATGGCCCCGGGAGCAGATAAGGCAGCAGGGCCGGCCGCAGCCCCTGCGCCCTCGGAGCCCGGGGCAGGGGCTGGGATCACACAAACACCCGGACAGACCGATGTCAGGGATGTCTTTTTCCTTGCTGCACTTCGTCCATCTGTATCGAACAGTGCAGCTATGAATATTCAAGAGAAAAGAGAAAAAAAAAAAAAAAAGTGCTAAAAATTTGTGACATTTTCAGGATTCGCTTGCACTATCCAGAGAACATCATTCACAGTAATTACGAATAAAATCCACAGCTCTTCACGGATGACAACAAATCCAAATGGCCTTTTTACACAGTGAAAATATTAGCCTTAACACGTTTTTTTTTTTAAATATCTTCCAACCAGTTGCTGCTTTCACAGGCACCTCAGAGCAGGCTGATCTTTTACAAACTCCTCCCGACGCGGTTACATGTGCTGCCTGTGCTCTGCGCTAAGGCCAGCAAATGAATAGCACTTTTTTTTTTTTTTTTTTCTTTTTCCTCCCTCTCATTTGAGAGTTTTCTTGGTAGGGATGAAACCACGGAACAGAAGGCCGCCTAAATGAAATTATTAACCCAGAGAAACCACTGAAGGAACTTGATTAATTTGCCGGGTAACAGAGACTGGTTTGTTCTTTTAGGCAACACATCTTAAAGTAATTGAATCACCCCTTGAAAAAAAACAGTAGATGATTGAGCCCTGAGGTACACTCGTTCACTATCCTTAATAAATCTCTCTTTATGAAGGAGGTAGTATGCTTTTCTCATCAGAAACCTGTTAATTTTTTTCTCTTCTAAGTAATTGAATACAAAGTTCAAAATCTATCTGCAGCATCCTTCAAGAAAAAAAAAAAAAAAAATCAAAGGTTTATCTCACGTTTCATCTCAGCAAGTTAATTATGCTCTCATAATTGAGTTAAACCAGCAGGTTATTAAAAATACCACAGGACCATTTTTATTTTTTTTTTGATGAAGTACCGCGAGCCCCAACTCTTTGGCAGAGCCAAGAACCCAAAGAACCTGGCTCGTGCCCTGCACGCAGCAGGAGGCGCCCAGGATGGACCTCTCCAATCTGGGTTCATTTAGGAAAAGCAGCTCTTTGGACTTTTTTACTCTTTTTTTTTTTGATGTGGGACAAGGGGATGGTGTCTGGCTGCTGTCATAACCTCAGCTGGAGCGGTGGGGCCGGTGCACACAGGATGGCACAGTGGGGGCAGATGGAGCATCAGCAGGCTCCCAACACCTCTCACCCAGCCCTCATGCTCCTGCCTTGCTCCAAGGAGGGTCTCCAGGAGGCATCCCCTGGGCCAAGAGCCACCATCCTGAGAGGGGTGAGTCCCCAACATTTTGGGCAGGCTGCTCAGTGCCCCTGTGGCAGCGCTCCCCGGAGAGCTCACGTTCAACCAGGCGCGTCACAGCCTGAGAAAAACACCGGTCTTAAGACCACCTGAGGGCTCACTACGTAGCCCACTTCACACATGAATCCCACCTAAAAGTCACTGCAAAGCCAGCAGCCAGCACCCGCTGAGGCCAGAAAGCTTCAGGGACTTCAAAGCAGCTCGGGATGAAGCTGTCCCTACCGCAGCCGTGCCCAGGGACGGACTGGGAGTGCCCAACGCCGCAGCACGGCGCGCGTGGCGCTTCCGACACCAGTGTATTTCTAATCAGCATCTCACTTCAGATTTTACTCATTCAACTAATTCCACTAATTCTAGGGAATTACAGAAATAATTGCTATTTTCCAATAGATACAGGCCTGCCTCTTGAGACAGAAAAAAAAAAATAAGGCAAAAAAAAAAATCAATGAAGCACTGTTTAAGAAAAGTCAAAATAAGCTATTTCCATCTCCTCATTTGCAATTAACTTCGGAGCATAACACAGTGGGAGGTGGTTCATGGGAAAAGTACGGCTTCATTGTAATCCTCCCTCCTTTCGAGTGGAAGGAGCGGTGCAGATGGATGCGCCGAGGCAGCCGCCGCTCCCTGCAGGTCGCAGCTGCCCCGTGTCCCCTGCGCTGATCCACGGGGTGAGGCCAGGGCTGTGAGGCCACCAGCCCCATGCTGCACCCCACAGTGCCACCCCGCTGGGCAAGGGGCCACGGCTGAGCTCTCATCGCCTGTGGCCACCACGTGCACAGCAGGGCACCACGGTCCTGCACCAGACACCAGTCCCCATCCCTATCATCTCTGTCCCCATCTCTGTCCCTATCTCCATCCCAATCCCCATCTCCATCCTATCCTAAGAGAGGGCCACCTGTTATTATCATTTTTATTTTTTTTTTAATTAAATTGGGATTTTTTTTGTATGGCAGCTTCCTTTTCTTCTCAGCCACCAGTGACGGTACCAGCAGGGGAAGGGGCAGCCCAGCAGCACGTCGTCCCCTGGGGAGCTGGGCACAACTCGCAGCGGTCCCAGCAGGATTTGTGCACCGTGGGGCACCCCAACACCGCTTTGCGTTGTATCAGCCCTGCTTCACCTCAGGAGACCTCTCCGATTATGGGCGTTTCAGCCCCGTTTCCCCCAAAAATAGGCAAAGCAACAGCCTGGAGGCAAGAGGGGCCTGAAAGCGCCGGTTCCCCTGCATTGCCTGGCAGGGATGGGTGCTTCTCCTTGCTTCCAGGCAAATGTTCCTACAGGGAGGAGGCGAAGACCCAGCTGGGAACCTCCCTCCAGCCCCTGCCTGGAGGCAGAGGATGCAGACTGCGAGGAGGACGTGGGTCGGGTGCTTCGTCTGGCTCGAAGATTGGTTACAAAGCAGCAGCTCAGGGGAGAAGGCACCCGGCTGGCTCCTGCTTCCCAGCAAGAGCAGAAACTTGCCGATCCATCCTCAGCCCCATCCTCCAGCTCCCGGTGACCTCTGCCAGAGATAAGAGCACTCGGTCCTCCCGCAAGCACTTCCCATCCCTTGCCCTACAATATTCCCCCCGCGGCTGACGTGGCGACCTGCCGCCGAGCGTTAAGCATGCACCGACGTGAGACTCCCTTTGAAGACTTTTCCTTTTGACTGTTCTATTTTCATCGCTGTCCTCATCCCTCCGTAATGCTCCGTCTTCTGCTCAAGTGTCATCTCCAGATTTTCCTCCCAATTAATATTTCTATGGCAACTGCATTTAATTTTGGAATCGCGGCGCTCGCTGGGTGGCGGGACCAGACCCTCCTCCCCGCCTCGCCTCCCTGCGCCTGCTGGGGACGTTTGAGCCGTGTCCATCTGCAAGGGGCACGGCTCTCGGAGCACCTTGCCCACCTCGATGCCAGCCCCACAAGGGTTGGGCCAGGCTGAGCTCAAGCTCATCATTTATCTCATGCTCCTTTACTGCTAATTAGCCCGTGAGCACGTTTATTGGTCACAGCCCGGAGCACAGCACAAGCTTTTAAGAAGTGCACCCTGTAGGATCCAGACTTTGGGAGCAATACAGACACCCCTGAACGCCCTGGGAGGGGGCATGCTGGGCAGCACAGCAAAATGCTGTGAAATGAGGAGAGATTGGGACTTCAGGAGGCAACAGGAGGAGTTAGAGATTCTGGAGACCCCGTCTAACCCAGCTGATGCTGACGGGTGCAGAGGTTTCTCCCCTGTCCTGCCCAACCCAGCGTGGTGGGGTACAGCCCCCGCTGCTGTAATGCCACCGAGGGCAACCCCAGGACCCTCCCGCAGGGCTCTGGGCAGGGAGAAAATGGGCACTGAGAGGTTCAACCGAGCCCGCCCGGCTCAGGGGCTGGAATCAGAAGTATTTGTGTGCGCTGCCTTCCCTGCCAGGGCTCCCTTTGGGTCTGCCCGAAACCTTGCTGGCATCTCAGGAATGCCAGAAACGCCGGAGCTCCCGGTAACAGCGCTGGTGTGTGCCCAGGGACCTGGCCAGAGGGCTGGTGGCTGGGACACCGTGTGTCCAGCTCACAGCTCAGAGGCTGAGCACCACCCTGAGCGGGCTGCCTGAGGGGCTTCAGGGCACTCGGTGCACTTTAGGGGCTTTTTTTTGTACCTTTCGGTGTCCCCCTGCTGCCAAAGGAGGGGTGCTGGGGTCGGTGCCCCGCGTGCAGCCCCCGTGCACCGGCTGTGGGCTGGGTGCTCCCGCCCGGCTGCGCTCACAATATCGGCGTTATTCCACGTCCTGATGAGGGAAGCGCAGAAAAATGTCATTTTGGAAGCTGAGTAACTCAACTCCCTGCAGCTGTGGCTTCGGCTGGGCTCCAGCTGCTCCCCCGCCGCCAGGGCTCCGCCGCTCTCCCCCAGGCACCGGATTCCTCCCGAAACTCGCTTCCCGTGCCGGGCACTCGCTGTGAATGAAACGCCAGCAGAGGAGGGAGCCCGGCCCTGCATTTTGCTCACGGATGGCTCCTCTGAGCCATACCAAGGTGGCTGCACGGGCACCGTTTGGTTGAGCTCCCATTTGCCCTGCCCCAGGGCTGCCGTTGCCCAAATGAGCCAAAAAAAGAGAAAACTCCTGGGGGAGGGATCCCCGCCCTCTGCACTGCCTGAGCTGGTTTTTCCCTGCTGCCTTCAGCAGCCTTGCCCAGCTCGTGCCACGGCATCAGCTATGGCCCCAGCCCTCCTGTGAAATAGTTACCCCTTTTGCCATAGCACACACATCTCACCCCAAATCATGGCACTGCTTTCTGGAGGTGACCCACGGGGATAGGAGAGCTCCCAAGGTGCTGTCCCTCCTCCTGCCATTGCTCAAGAATGTCTTGGGGGCAGGTCCCCTGCAGGTGATGACCTCCTGAGAGGATGTCCCTGCCTCTCAGCAGCTGTGGACACCGTCCCCATGGGTGCAGGCACATGGTGTCACTCACGGGCATCGCTGCCCCGGCTGGAATCCCAGTGGGTATTTTAGGCTAGGGAGGGAACCACGCAAAAAGTACTCCAAAGAAATGGAAAAAAGGGATGGAAAACAAGCAGCATCCCCAAGGGCTGGTTCTGGGTATCTGTCCCTCCCAAAGGGCTTGTGATCAAGATGCAGAAAAGGCAGAGAGGGAAGGATGAGGTGATGGATGGCACCGAGCCGAGAAGGAAAGGCAATGGTGAGGGAAGGGAGATATGGGGGAACGGCAAACCAGCAGCACAAACACGACCACAGCAGGAAGACGAAACCCTTGATGGATCACCCCATAGGACGTGACCTCTCCCCATGCCTGATTTTTTCCTGCTATTCCCTCCAGAAACTTGTGGTCCCCTGTATGCGCTCAGGGGCATTGAAACCTTGAGTTCTGCCAGGGGTGCTGCTCATGCCTCGTGGGCTGCTGGGCAGGCTGGTGGTGGCATACGGTGCTGGGATGTGCTGTCACAGCCAAGCACATGTGATATTGGGACAGCCAGCTCAGGAGCCCAGCACCACTCATGCCCCAAAACCCTCCCCTGCGCTCCCCCGGCCGTGCAGCGCAGCGCGTCTGCCTCGCCAGTAACAACAGGCACCAACTTCGTGTTTAACCTGCGATCCTCGAGCGAGATCAGCAAATCCGAGGGACAATTAGGGAAAATCATCACTTCATTAGTTCCCTGAAATGCAGCCACGGCTGGAATGGCAGGCGGCAGTGCCTGCGAGGCTCGGCACAGTGCTAAACCCCAGCGAAATGTGGAGAGAGGGGAAATCTGCGCCGGCCACCAGCAGCTGCAGCGAGGGCAATGAGCCTCACGGAGATGCTGAGCCTGGACCGTGGGAGCCAGAACAAACAGCGTGTCCTCACGTCCCCAGGTCCCACCAGCTGCCAGGCTGCAGACCAGCTCCGGGGCAAAAAGAATTAGAAAAGGTCCTTGCTTATTAAATGCTGTGCATCGCTCCCGAACGGGAGCCCTGGCAGCCAGCGAAGCCACCTCTCCCTCCCTGCATCCCCCTGCCTGGTGGTAACGCTTCGTTTTTAAGCCAGCCCTGCAAAAAATGGTGAAAATTGAATCGCCTTGGCACAAAACATTATGGCTGCTCCTTGTGGCAGGGGCGAGAAGCGCCTTGTCACCTTTTATTCTGCTGCTGGCAGCCGTGCAGCTAACGGGAATGGTTACCACGGGCCCAGCTTTTGCCCCGATTCCTCCTAAAATTCACCACCTCGTGAGAACTGCGGTCAAAGAAGTGGGAGCACCCAAGCTGGGCACCCCATGCGAAAGTCTATAGCTGTACCAACACAAAGGCTGCTGAAACGCCACGGGTGGCATTTCACGGGTCCCTGTAACACGCCGTGGGTGAGTGCCAGCCTGCCAGCACCTGCTTGGGGAAACCTGGGGGGAAAACTCGCAGCCGAGCGGTGCTCGGTGCCGCGGGCTTTGGCTCCTTCTCGCTGCTCTTTAACCTCCTCCTGGACTTGTACTCAAGGAAAGCCGTGACATTTATCATGAGAATATCCCTCGGTTAAAACCGGAGCCCCTGATTATGTTAACAATTTTGTAATGAATTAATGAAATTTTCCAGTGGAAAAGAGATTGTGAAACTCTCCCGGGAGCTCCCGAGCCGACCCAAGCAATCCGTCACAGGACGACGGCTGCAGTCTGGCCGCTTGGCGTCTCACACGGGCTCTGAGCTCATGGCCAGCCTAACAAGCAATAAATAAGAAACCAGAAGACGACCGCGGACGCCAGGGATGAGCCGGGGGTCTCTGGCTACATCGATGCGGGTTTCTGGGTGAGCTCAGTGTGCTGGATGGGGGCTTCTCTACCAAAACCTGGCCGTCAGCACCGCCGAAGCCAGCCCCGTGCCATGGGGCAGTTGCTCCACCTCGGCACTGACATCCCTGGGCATCATCAGCAATAATATCAAAAAACTCAAGGTGGTTAAAGCAACCGATATCCGGGGCTAAAGGAGAGATTACCATTATCCAAATTGCCTGCTCCTCGGAGGGAGCTGGGCAAACCCCCAAAGACACAGCCTGGGCAGCCGGGGATGCTGCGGCTGCCCCGAGCAGGGTCCCTTAGGTGAGCATAGCACAGCACTACACCTGAGCCCCACAGGGCAGAAGGTGCTCCAGGGAGGATTTCTGCACTCAAAAAGGGTGTCACAGCTCATTGCAGTTCTTCAACATCATCATGGTTTCATCGGAATGGAGTGAGAGCACGAGCATGCCCACGTATGCATGGGTAAATCCCCATTTCTGGAGCCGCGCAGCCACCGCATCCATCCCCACATCCCAAGACCTCTGATTTACAGCTGGGAAGTTTGCATTGACTGTGCTCGGAATCATTAAGCTACAAACCATACACTAATTATGGTGCCCTGGGCAAAAGCGTTAATCCAAAGAGCATAAAATTATAATGACTTTCGTGGCATAATTAGACCAATCAAGACAAACAGCCCAAATAGCAGCCGCGGCTACCGCGCGGCCCCGCTCCTGGCTCAGGCTGGGGTCGGGCGCTGCCGAGGGCAGGGGGTGCTGAGCTTTGGGTAGGCTGTCACGGCAGCAGACTCCAGCAGGTTTCTCAGCCCCTTTTTTTCTGCTCTAGACATCAGCCTCAGGGCCTGGCAGGGACGCTGGCTGGGTGCTCCTGGCTGCCGAAGGGGCTCAAGCACTTTCCCTTCCAGCCACGCAACCAGAGAGCCAAAACCAGCTCCCGCACCACATTCCTTATGGTTGGAATAACCTGGGTTTCCTGTGAACTGGAAATGTATTTGTTAAAGTGTACTGTGCCTTGAAACAGCAAAGATTTCAAATTGGGGGGAACGATCACGTCTACGCTGAGCCACAGACATCACCCGAGCAAAGCTCGCCTTCCAAATCCTCATCAACGCCGATTCCTTCGGGGCTGTGGGAGCCCCCACCTCCCGCTGGGCCCCCAGCCCAACGCCTTCCATCAGCTGAAACTTTGCCTTTTTTCAGTAAAACCTCAGATTTAGCAATGAAAGCGGAGCGAAGAGGAAGGAACGCGGCACGGAGGAGCTTGCTGAAGCCTGCGTGTCCCGCATCCGCAGCCAAAAGCCCACGCCACCGCCTGCGTGCGCGGAATGAATCGCTCTCAAGTAAAATCTAATCGAGAACTTTTCCTTTCTTCCCCTTTCTCAAACAAGGGCACTATGTGATGTGTGCAGTCTCAAAAGGAGATTTACTAGACACCGCTGTGACTAAGGCAAGATGTAATTAGAAGAGGGGAGGGACATTTATCATTTGCCAGAGTGAATTAGGTATTTCGACTTCTCAAAAGAATTGAAAGCAGAGGGTGAATTTTTTTCCAATTTCTCTCACATCTCCAATATTATTAAGTTCAGCTAGAAAACACTCGAGACAAATTGACTCATCTGAGCCCATCTCTTTATAATTGTTACACATTTTAAATTGGTTTAGTTAAATGAATGCTTCACATAGTGTTTGACAGACTCCGTTGTCTGGATGCGATATTAAAAATATCAAAATCAACACTAGTACTAGAGCAGAGCTTAGGGATATTGCTTTTCTGAGTGCTGCATATTGCTTTAGTTGAAATGTAGCATATTCACATAGCTTTAAACACGGTTTCAGACATGGATAAAGAGATATTATTCCTTTCCTATTAATAGTAAGGCGTTTTTTCTCTTTCCTTGCTACTTAGCATGAAGTTTGCAAGCTCAACGCCAAACCATCGGGCTGAGCAGCCGTGGATTCGTGCACAGAAGTCATTCACCCAGTGCTTGCCCACAGAGCAAGTCTGCACAGTGTGATACCTTCATAAAAGGTTTGATCTCCCCCCAGCCCAGCAAATTCCCCCTGCCAGCCCCTTTCCACCACCCCGGCGCGCACACGAGACGTGCCATGGCTCTCGTCCAAAGGCTCCTGAAAGATGCAGGGAGAAGGGAAGGAGAATCGGGGTCTGCAGCTCGCCAGCGTGATCTCAGATCACATTCTCAAGGCTCAAGAGCTTTGCGAAAACCCCAAGCCAGGCAAAATAATTGCTGATAGGGAAACATTTGAGCAGTTCAGGCATGCATTAGATAAGGGATCTTGTTTCTTCTCACCCTCCCCTTGGCTTTCGTGCTTCCTTTCCACATTGTTTTATCGTGAACAGAAAATAACCAGAGAGAGACAGAAAGAGCAAGCCTGCCAGCTGCGTGATTTATGCTGCTTGAAGCCAAAAGCCCTGATAAAGCATCCACAGCCTTGGACGGCGACGAGCGGGGCTGCAGCAAAGCTGGGTCCCGGCCCTGCCCTGCCCTCGGATCCCCCGAGATGCAGATCTCAGCGCGTGCCCACGGAGGGGTGGAGGAGGGATGTGTCTGCCTTGAACAGCTGAGGCTTTGCGACTCCACAGCCCGGTTTGTTGCTCTGTCACATGGATAACACTCGGCAAAATTTTTCCCAGAAATGGGATGGGAATAAGCAGGGAAGATGGGAATCGACCTGCCTCCTCCCTGAGACCGACGTGCGCTTATTCATCCCTACACCGGGAGCGAGATTTCTCCCTTGTTTAAACAGTGTCCCCAAGGGCCTTACCCTTACCCGTTTAATAAATAAGCGTGTCAACACCAGCTCTGCATAGCAAAGCGAAGGGCACTCAGCAATCCCCCCA
Organism: Netta rufina; assembly: GCF_964035555.1. Classification (NCBI taxonomy): domain Eukaryota; kingdom Metazoa; phylum Chordata; class Aves; order Anseriformes; family Anatidae; genus Netta; species Netta rufina. Next base: position 11,959,903 of record NC_140141.1, on the reverse strand, counting down.
CGGGACAATTAAATAAAGAGAGGAGAAAACAAAGCACAGGCTCAGCGTGCGCGGAGCTGTCTCCTCGCAGGCGGTGCGGTGCTGGGACAGCGGGATTTGCCCACCTGCGTGGGCATGGGGCTGATTTCTGCTTTCCCAAGGAAAAACTCAGCTGCTTTTCACCTGTCTCTGAGCTGCCTGCTCACCAGGAAGAGATTTGCACGCGGAGGGCAGAGCTGTCCCGACCCGTCGTCACCATCGGGAAATGTGGCGCTCACATCCCCTTCGCGCAGGGGAAGGGGGAGAAGGCCCCCTCTAAAGTGCCTCGAAAGGAATTTAATTTAAAATGGATTTCACATTTGCGTTTGATGAATTAAAACCAGTGTGGTTTAACAACTATGTAATGGGTTATATATATGATCTGTTAAACAGGTGTTTGAGGTTTAGCAATTATCTAATAAGAGACTCATACATATTACAGTAGATAAACTTCAATAAATATGTTCTTAATCAACCGGAGAGCACTCAACATACAATTACCATCCCTGCCACATCTTGTTGAAATGAGCAGCTGATTCAGTGCAGGATGGGGTTTTATGTGCTACTTTAAAAAAAAAAAAGAAGGAAAAAACATGCCTCTCGCTCTTACAGCCACTGCGTGGTGCCGGTGGTGAGGTCCCTGCACTTGGGGAGCATCTCCCAGGGCGCGGGCAGGGCAAGGGGCATGGGAGGAGGATTGTGCCGGTGATGGGAGCAGCACTGACCCTCATCTTCTCTCCCATCCCGTTGGTTTCACCCCACTGGGGTGCCTCAAACAAAGAGGCACCGGGAATGGGGCAGAGCCCCGCACCCTGAAAGCTCCCCGGGGGCTCAGTGGGAGCGCGGCCGTGCCAGGACCTCGCGGTGGGTCCGGGGGGTGCAGGAACCAGACCCCAGCGGGGACGAAGTGTGATACTCCGGCTAATTTGCCACTTTCCTAGCCCGGGTGTTAAAGCTCATTAGCACATTAGCGCTGGCTTTCCCAGCCATAAAACTGTAGGGGGGGGATCGCCAGGAACCGCTGGAGACAAAGGCGCCCGGTGCTTCTGCAGCTTCCCCGCTGCCTGTGCCCCGGAAAGCTGGGTTTCACCCCAAACACAGGGCAGGAAAATAAACACGGGGAGGGGAAAGCACCCAGAAAGCACCCTGGTGCAAGCAGAGCTCCTGTGAGTTCGCTTGCTGGCGCACAGACCTCGGGTAAAAGTTCACGGCGGGTTTCAATCGCTGGGCACAGAGCAAAAATTTTTCCTGAGGAAATGCAAAATTTTTACTTGTAGCCACAGGATCTTGGCACAAAGAAGATTGTGAGCATCCCGAGGGGGAACCATCACACACCTACAGGTGGCTGCACTGGGGGTCCTGGCTGCTCCTGGGGTCGGGGGCCAGGCCCATGTTTCCTTGTCCAGTATCGTGCCCCAGCACACTAAAAGCCATGTGTGCACACACAAACAGCCAGTAATCTCCCCAAAAAGCCATGAAATGCTTAAAACCTGGGGCAACCCGAAGAGCCGGGACTCCCCCAGGCATTCCCTGGGGGAAAGCAGTGCCCCCTCATCCCGGGGAGCTTTCCCCTCGCCCCCCTTGCTATGTGCAGATGAGCACATCATTAAATAGCGCAGCCGGCTGGGGAACCCGAGCTGCTCTCACTGATTTCACAGCAGCCAAATGCTCCGACCCACGCTCCCCACGGGGAACACGGCTCCTCCGACACGACCTACCCCCACGCAATGCCTCCTGCCCCCACGGGCTGTGCTGGAGTCAGGAGAGCGTGGTCTGCTGCTGGTGGCACTGCTGCCATCCTCACCAGCGCGCTCCTATCGATCGCTGCATTGCCGGTTGTTGAATTATTCCCTTTTAATCCCTTCGAGCAGATGAGACTTAAAAGCAGAGGCCATTAGTGACTCTGGAGCGATCTGCACGGCCTTAGCCCTGCGGGCTGACCAAAATGCGAGCTGGACGAGGCAGGAGACACGCCAGAGGGAGCAGCACTTCAATAAAGATGTCATGGGGAGAAAAGCAAGGAGGTGGTGGGTGCTGAGGGTGCCCCACCACCGGTTTCCACCCCACCCCAGCGAGAAGGGCTGCAAAAAGCAGCCAAGGGCTGAGCATCCTCAGCAGCATTCTCTGCTGATCCCTTGCCTGCAGCACCCGAAACACCCCCAGCCCTGCATCACTGCAGCCCCACGAGGTGTTCGTCTCCTCTGCCCCTCGGGACAGCCACGGCCACGCTGGGCTCCAGCTCACAGCACGGGTGAAGGGAGAATAAAAGACACTTGGAGCTTTTTTTAGACCCGAACAGAGAAGTTGTACAGTCTCAGCTTATAAATAATTGAGGGGCTAATGTGATCTCAAACTGAGCACTTATTAAATGGAAACGTCCCTGTTGACAGATGAATTCCTGTAAATTTTCTTTGGTTGAGCTCAGATGCCCATTTTCTGCTTTGAAGCAGATGAGGTCACCCTTGCTGGAGAGAACATGCTGCGGCGAGAGGGATTCAGGCCTTTTTTTTTTTAAGAAAAAAAAAAAAAAGAAGGTACCAATAATAGCAGTGATGCAGGACCGAGATGTGAAAGGAAGGTGAGCGCAGGCTGTGTGCACGTCCCTCTGCCCTCTTTTGCCAAAGAGCATGGCTCAAACCGGGCTCTGGGGGGTGTCCCTGGCAGCGAAGTCCCCCTGTGTCACCCAGGGGATGAGGTCCCAGCAGCAGAGGAGGGGTTGGGGGGCTCGGGGACCCCCCCCGGGTGGGCAGCGCAGAGCCTCGGCTGCCCCGGCGCGCCCCCCGCCTCCCCCCGCGCTGCCGCTGTGTTTACGTTCTGCCTTCCTTCAATTATAATTAATAGCGGCTCATTATCAGGAGGGGACCGTTTATAAGATTCAATTAGAAGCCATTTATTTTAATGCTTTTGAACACAAAATGAGTTTGATCTCAGGAAACATTTCATTAGCATAATCTTCCCATAACGAGATCATCTTCCGAGCCTGACGTCTTTACCGCCGGGTGCCAGGAGGGGACCGCGGCCAGCAGCAAGGACGTGGCCGTGCCCACCGGCCCCGGGGCGATTCCCACTGCTCGGGAACTCAGCCTCAGCCAAGCCAAAACCTCAGAGAATTCACATTATTGGATTCCCAGGGGCAGGAGGCAGAAGGCACCGGTGGTGCCGGAGCCGTAAAGGGCAGCAGGGAGGCACCGAGAGCCTTGCACCCATCAGCAAACACACAGGGGGTGATGATGGCAATGCCCTCGCCGCCCCCCCAGCTACAACCCAGCCTCCTGGGCTGCTCCAGCAAAGCCAGAGCCTCTCAGCAAACCTGCAGCATGGCACGGGGAGAGGGTGAGGTCATTTTATTCGACTGCTCCGCTTAGGAAATTTAGTCATGAAGCAGGAATGAAAACTTGTGTCTACTCCAAGTCCGAATACTCAATGCAGCACGGCCGTTTTTTGTTTTTTTTTTTTTTCCCCGAGGATAATAATCTCTGATTTGTTGCCCATATGGAAGACGTATTGGTTTTCCATCTACCGGATGAGTTATACGTTTCATAAGCTGAGCTGCCCGTAGATTCACAGTAATACCAAATCATTCACCTAAACTGTGCAGTGCACCACCACCGCATAGTTTGGGTATAAAATTACGCCACGGACATATTTTTAAATGCTCGGTGTTTATCGGAGCCCTGTCTGGATCTATTGCAGTTCAGAGGACGATGCTCACGATGCCCTGCAACGTCCCCTGCAAAACAGCTGGAGAGAACACCCTGGTCCTGCACAAACGGCTGGGCAGCGCTGGGTTTGGCTCCAGGGCTGCCAGACACTGCTCCGGTGTTAGCTGCTGCTGAAGGAGGCAAATATTTTAAATGCACGGGCCATACATTCTGGGAAACGTAACACACACAGCGAAAAAAAAAAACATTGCTTCCCCAGATGGGCTCAGAGGAGGCAGGGACTGCAGCGTGCTGAGCCAGATGGCCGGTAACTCAATGCAGCTGAACAAAAATCCCTGGGCCAAATTCATCTTCCCGGCAAATTCATCCCTGTCCTGAATGCAAACGGCATCCAACACGGTGCTGGGGACGAAATCTCCCCGTGGCTGTGTCCTCCCCAAGCACTGCCCCGGCACAGCGGGGTCTGGACCACACCAACACGGGGTCTGGGAGCAGGGCAGGTTTGGCTAACTTGGATAACAGCTTCAGGAATGCCTTCCTGCAGCAAACAGCCTCACACCGGAGCTGTAGGCTCCCCGGTGGTCTGCTAGGTGGCCACACCATGCCCAAGGGGAGCCCTGTCCCTGGGCAGGTGCCCACCTTCTCCATGCAGCCCCCAGCCAGGAGCCCGCTCTGCTCTTCGGCACAACCCAGGAGACCCCATCGGCACCTCGGGGGCTTTCTTTGATGTTCTGGCCAGAGTAGAGGAACAGAAAACCTGCTTCTGTGCTCAATTTCGGCTTCTGTGGAAACTTTGAGGCTGGAGGCCAGCCAGAAGCTGCCCTGCCAACCGGAGCAAAGCCCAGAGCGCTGCTGGCAGTGACTGAGCCCAGGACCAAAAACCCCAAATCCAGCAGCACCTGCAGCAGCACTGACCAAAATCACTTCCCAAATATCCCAAACACACAAACAAGCCAAGGGGCTCCCACCTCCATCAGCAGCCTGGGAGGCAACAGGAGCCTTGCACCGCCTGTACCGACAGCACTGAGGAACACATCGCATTTAGGGACTGATAGCCAAGCAGTTCCACAAAAGCTGATTAAAACACCCTTCGATCCTCCACTAGATTTGTTCTCAGTGACGTAATTGCTCCCTGACCCCACAGGGCTGAGCCCCCTGCTGCTTTCCAGCCCCCGGTGCCGAGCGCACCGCATCCTGCAGCTGGCATTTGGCCCCCTCCGCCTGGTGTCACCGCAGGTCTGAATCACTCGTCTGGGCCAGGACCCCAAATGGGTGTAAATATCAGTCCTTCAACGGAGGTGAAAGGAAAACCAGGCCAGCCACGTGTTAAAACTCACCAAAACAACAGGAGGAACACGCATTTAGGGAAGAAAAAGCTGAGCGTCAGCACCCAGGGGAAGGGGCGAGGGTGCTGAGCTGCTGGGCGCACCCTGCCCCTCTCACTGCCTTGCTGGTGTGGTGTGAGGCGGCCTCGGTACCGCCAGCTCGTCCCAAATTGTTCACATTCCTCTGCTAATCCCCGGGTTACACCGCGGAGGAGCTGGGGTTTTCTTTCCCTTGCCCTCCCGAGACCCGCAGCGCTGAGAGCCCAGCACAACCTGGCGGGCTGGGGAAGGAGCCTCTGCTCCCAGAGAGGGCTGAGGATGGGACGGAGATCAATTTAGGGCTCCAAATTTGCCCTTGCTAGAAATAACATCCTTCCTCCAGATAAAAAACTGCTGCACCAGAGCAGCTTGCTGCTCCCAGGGCCGTGTATCAGGCAGCCACGTGGTGCAGCGCTGTTTGCACGCTCGGGAAGGCAGCAAGTAACAAAGTACAGCCCCCAAAGCCCTCGCCCGGCTCCTGCAGGCAAAACAGCCGGGCACGCAGCCCTCACCAGCGAGCAGGGTGCCAGGAGGTGCCCGTGCCCAGCCTCATGTGTGTGAGGAAGGCAGAGCGGAGCAGGATTTGGAGCGGCACACGAAGGTACGCAGAGCTGCGTGCGGCCCCCGCGGCTCCGCATCACCAAGGGCCGTGCTTACCAAGCCAGCTCCCTCCTTGCCAAATGCAAACACGATCCTCAGGGGAACAACAGAGCGAAGAATTTGGATGAAGGAGCTTTAAGGGAAAAAAAAAAAAAATTAAAAAAAGGAAGACATCCAACAAACACCGAAGGGAACAGCTAGCGAACAGATTTCCGAAAAAAAATCAGCTGCTAAAGTGGTTGCTCTCAGGGGAGAGCCAGTTCGGAGCATTCCCATGAGCTGCTGCTTCAGCGCTTCCTCTCCCTGGGATATCCCCCGGCCCCGAAGGGCCCCGGGTGTGCATTAACTCCGCATCTGTCCTGGCCACCCCGTGCCACTGCTGTCCCCTGGCCCCCACGCCACAGCATCCTCCTCCTGCATGCGCGGCGCTGCACAGCCATTAAGCAGCATCGCTCATGAGCAGTTAAATAAATGATGCTGCTGCAATATTGATTCAGCTGCGCGGCCCTCTGAATGCTACATTAGCGTCCTGTTAGCAGGCAGAGCAAGAAAAACCTCCGTGGGGCTGGCCCAGCAGGGCTGTGCTGCGCCCGCGGTGCTCTGGGTGGGTGGGGACGGGATGAGCCTTCGAGCTCAGCCCAGGGCTCTGGGTTTTCCAGATGGTTTGGCCGTCTGGGGATGCCTTTTCATGCCTTTCGCAAGGAAAGAGCCCTCCCTGGAATATGTGAAATGTGAACAAACACTGAAGTGCGGAGACAGATTGCATGAATATTTCCTTCTATTCAGAGCTGCGGACTAAAAATACAGATGTGCCAAGAAATCGGAGGGCGGCTTTTCCCCTTCACCACGACACTGCCGGGATTCTTTTTATAGCCTGAGCAGTGATGCAAAAGGAGCCTTCCCTAAAAGCCAAGAGCCCATTTCTGCAGGGGAAAATTGCTGTTTCAGTGGGGGTTAGCCCCATGCGTGCAGGAAAGGGGAGCCTGGAGGAAACATCCTTGGATGCACCAAAGCCACCAAAGGGATATCAGTGTAACAGTGCTGGTGGCCACCTCGGAAGCAGTGGGAGCACTTCCAGACACCTGTGATGCTGCGTGCCACCTCCTGCCACCACATCTGCAGCCTCCAGAGCCTCGCCTGGGCCAGCGTGGGACTGTCTCACCCCATCCATGGCACTTGGCAGCTCCCCGAGCCCCCAGGGAAGCTCCCGAGCCACTGCCCTGGTTCAGTTGTCACCCTGGAAAAGCTCCGTGGCTGCTCGCTGCGTGCAGGCAGAGCTCCTGCAGCGTCGGGGTCAGCCCTGCGCAGGGAGCAGGCGCGCTCGCCGCCTGGTTCGAGCAAGAAAATCCATACATGGTAGGAAAAGTTTTTAAAAGGCACAATCATTTCGATCTCAGATAGAGCCAGCATGCTATGGAAAGAATTTCACAATTGGCAGAGCAGGAGAATCAATTTAAGGTGTTTACACAATGCAAAGCTCCCAGTGTATAATTACCATTTTATAGTCAATCAATTGTAATTCCGATCCAGGAGCGCGGCACATGAAAATTTGCATTTGCGAGCACCTTTGATAAATTAGCGGGGATTATTGAGTCTGTGTTTGCAGAGATTTTGGTCTGGCACTAGGGAAGGATTTAAAAATGGCAAAGTTTTTGCTTCTGCAGTTGAATACACCAGGGGCTGAGGAATTTAAAGCCATTTAGTTCTGGAAGAGAAGTGGGATTAAAGCTGTGGAGAGGGCAGGGATCTATTCTGTATTCGATTAGGAGTTTTATGATGCAAAGAAGCTTTGGGGAACGCTTCAGCTCTCCCTGCACGGGATTACAGACACGGCTGTATTAATTATTAGCATTAGGCTAACACCTAGCAGCCCCCGAGGAGAGCCGGGGCTGCTCCCTGCTGCGGGCACCGGGGACACTTTTGCTGCTGCCAGCGCTGCGGGGACCGGCACAGGGCAGGGCGATGCCAACCCAAGGGGCTGCCTCCAGAGGGATAGGCAGATAAAGAGGAAATCACCCCAAATTACAAACCCACAACACCCCTAGCACAGCAGATGTCCCTGCCATGGGCTCATGCTCATGGCCCTGATGATGCCAGGAGCAGCAAGCATCGCTGCTCCCCACCGGGGCTCCATCCTGCAGGGGCTCCTTGCTGATCCTGATAAATACCCCGAGGGAACCACGCGTGAGGAGAGGTGCAGGGGGCCCTGGGTGCGATTCCCGTGCAGGGGGGTTCATCTCCAGCACCCAGCTCGGCCAAAAAGGTGATGCTGAGCTCCTTGCAAAGCTCACGACTTGCCCTGTGCGAGCGGGGACCTGCACGGCACCCCAGGATGCCAGAAGGCAGCAGAGCACTAAGCTGCCCCTTCAAGGCCAGGCCAAGCAAAGGAGGAATTTGAAGGAATTTGAAGGAATTTGGAGGAATTCGGAGGAATTTGGAAGCCCACAGCCCAGACAGAGCCAGGTAACCACCTGACTCTCTCCACTGCTGCCAGCCTGCCTCATCTCACTCGTGTCCTAAAGTGACTTCTAGCAGCAGTTAATAGACCAAAGGGGAATAAAAAAAAATAAGAAAAAAAAATGAAAAATGGCCCCGAGGAGCAGCGGGCCCAGGAACCACGCTGCTGACAGCCCCTCACCAACCACAGGGAAGCCACGGGCAGGCTCTGCAGGGCACACAGGGCCAGCTGCTCCGCAGGCACAGCTCCCTCCTGCTTTGTGCCGGCTTTATCATGGTAATACCAGGAGCCCGGTCTGGTGGCGATAATCTCCTCTTTCTCTGCCGTTTCCTCAAGGGGGTAAAGATCATGGAGCATTAACAGGGCGGATGTGCACTTTGAACCAGAAGCTGTTCCCTGGGCTATAAATCAGGGCCTGCCACAGCAGCACAATGGCCCTGCAATGAATTACCCCGACGCGGTCCCAAGCGGGCAGCCCCGTGAGGGCTGGCTCGGGGCAGGTGGCTCCCCGAGGGCTCCAGGCAGGTCGCTTCTGATGCCCATGATGCTGCTGCAGCCCCAGCAGAGCCCAAAAAATGCCAGGTTGGGTCCAATCGCTCGTGCTTGGGGTAAATCCCTGCAGTTTGGGTCCCCGTGCTGGCACAATTAGCTCGCCCACGTTGCAGAGAAGAGGGGCTGTGGGTACAGGGCTGCCTTGCTGGAAGGCAGACCTCGAGAGCCAGCAAAAAGCAGGGAAAGAAACACTTGTTCTCATCAAATCCCACAAGACAGAAGACTTCTGATCATCATCCATTTTTCCCTGGCAGCTCAAAATCCCTGTCTCCAGCACCTACCACTGCCCTCATCCAAGCCCATGCCCTCCAGATCTTCGGCCTCACTGCCGAAGAGGAGGAAGGGCCCAGGCTTGTTGCTCTCCAGGAGCATTTCCCTCCTCACCGTCTGCAGCTCTCCGGGATTTCTCCCTAGAAGCACAACCCCGCCTTCTCCTCCCCGCAGCCAAAAAGGTCGTATTAAGCAAGTCGCTAGATTTCCATCTCGAACAGACTGTTCGGGGGTTGTTTGCAGCCTTTTTTTTTTCTTTTTTTTTTTTTTTTTAACATCTCGAGAACTGGTGCAGCAGAGAACGCACACCGCGCTCAGTCCTCGTCTCGCATGAAATGAAAGAGAGAAAAGTGCAGTGGGTGCCTCGGCGGCGCCCAACACAGCTCCTGCCCAAGGTCCTGCTCCATCACCTCCTCCCCAGCACGTGCCCTGCCCTGGGCTCTTCCCCGCTCGCCCTCGGTGCCAGCAGCACCACCCCGGTGGGAGCTTTGTCTGTCTGCGTGGCTTGGATGTGCCGGCATTACCACACAGCAAAATTTATGTGAAATCGAGACCTAAACGCTTCGGTGCTAATGGAAGGAAGAGCGTGCGTAGCGGGAATAAAAATCTGATCAAAGCCACGCGCGGCGAAGTGGCAGCACCCATCAGCGCCCAGAGGCTCGCTTGCCGCGCGTAGGCTCAGGCTGTTGCTTTCACAAGCCTTACACAAGGAGAGGGGAAATTACCACGCTTTTGCCGCCTGGCTTTCCTCCCATCTGTGCCGCCCAAGCGGTCCCTCTCTGTGCTAAAAGGTGTAAAAGGACGGAGAGAGAAGCGCCAGATGACTGGAACACAAGCCGCGGTACAGCGAGTGCATTTTTTTTTAAGAGACATTTACATTTAAGGAAGGAAAACTACATCCATCACCAGCCCATTGGCACTCTCCCTCCAGCACGTCCCCCGAGGCTGCCGCCCCTCTCCATCGCTGTGAATAACGCCTCGTGTCCAGGTTGCACACCCAGGCTTTGCCTTAGACACCCAGTTATGCTCCCCGGCACTCCCGTGACTTGCAATAACCTCCCGACGTACAGAGCAGGAAAAATACATTTTTAATTAAGTGCTTTCTGCTGAAGTTTTTATAACCGAAAGGTCCCGGAATGAGAACAAAAGCTTCCTTTCAGGCAAAATAAACGTTTGATGAGGGTTTTAATCAAAACCAGCACAAGTTTGAGGAGGAAGAAGGGTTGTGCCAAGGCAGCACGCTCCTGCATTTCGGGGAACATGAGGTTCCCCAGTTCAGGCCAGCTCACCCCATTGCCCATGGGGTCTGCATCCAACCCCAACCACCCCGTGGAGCTGGGGTACCCTCCCTGCATCACCCCACAGTCTGGCCTTGCATCCCAGGCTCTCCTCAGACGCCCATCAGGGACCCAGGCTGGCCCCAAATGTCATCCCATGGGGACCCCATCCCACCTGGCCGTGGAGCCCAGCCAGCCCCGTGCCCTCCCAGATGAAAGCTGCTGCTCCAAAGCCCTGGTTTTGTGGGGAGCAGCTGAATATTTGGAGCCATCAGCGTGCTTATGGGGTGAGCTTGGTCTGCTAGAGGGGATGCTCAGGCCCCTTATCCTCTTCAGCAGGTGACCCACACGAGCACCACCTCACCTCGCTGTAGAGAACAGCCCTCCCAAAACCCTGCACCGAAGACCTGCCGCAAATGTGTATTTTATATATATATGTGTGTGTGTGTGTGTTTCCTTCTAATAATGAAACATTTAGTTCTAGGTCACTAAGCAAAGGAGATGGAAGAGGAGAGGGAGGGCTGCTCTGATCTCTTCTGCTGCTTTTTATAGAGAAATGTTCTGCTTAACTGCCTTTCTGGGGAGAGAACTGTCCACCGCGTAAATGGGGACTGGCTCCCAGCCAAGGCTCCCGGCTTTAACCTGCCCGTGCTATCAGCTCCGGGCTCTCGCTGGTAACCAAGGGGAAGCAGCAATTTACAGGAGTGTTGTAAAAGCCCCATTTCATTGTGGGAACAGCCAGATATTCACAGGAGAGCTGAACGGCCGTATCCATCGCCCAAAACCATCCCAGCCCCAGGAATGGCCCTGTCCAGACCCACAGCACCTCCCCGGCAAAAGCCTGGCTCAGGAGCCCCTTCCAAGAGCATCATCCTCACCAAACACTCCACATTTAGCCTTTCTTTAGTGCTTAGGCATGGGCAAATACCTCATGCCACAAAAAGCAGTGTTATTGCAGGAATAACGCTGAGAAACAGAGGAAAAGGGAGTGGGGAGCTGGATTAAACAGCACCTGAATCTAAACTCCTGGAAGTTCATACGCTCCTACAGCAATATCCTACGAAGCTTTATGTACAATGATTTATATAAAGAGCAGTTTGCTTATTTTTTATTCCACATTACAAACCAATAAGCAAGCAAAACCCAAGTCATTACTGAAAAGCACGCTCTCACGTAAGCCTTACAGAAAATGTCTGTCTCGTGGCTTGATAGCCATAACAAAAATGATTAATAATCTGCTGCAGACACTTATAATTGCGATAGCTTCCTCTTGTGAATTTAAATAGCTTTCTTGAATTACTGCCTTTGACATAATCAATAAAGCTGAGTTATTGCTTTATCAGGCGCTGCTGGGGAGGCAGGAACGGGGCCAGGCCCCCCCCCGCCCGCTGGGGGTGAGATGTACACGGGGTGGGGGGCTCTGGGGGGACAGCAGGACAGAGGGGACAGCAGGACAGAGGGGACAGCCCAGGCACCCCGTGAGGGCTGTGCCCCTGGGGCCGTGGAGACCCCCCGGGGTTTATTTACATCCCTTCAAACAGACCTGACAGCAGGATGGAGAGCGGGTGGGACCCCAGTGCCTCCCAGCAGCAAATATTTAACGATGGCTTGTAAACCCAACCAATACGTTGAACTTTTCCCATTTCCTATAAAAGGGCTCTTATTTAGCCCAAGCAGGCTCTGACGTTAGACAGGGGGTGCTGAGGCGTGCCAGCATCCCCGGGGGCACACGGAGAGGGTCTCTCCACCGGGATTTCCATCCTCCCTCTGCTTCGCATGGAAAACAGAGGCAGCAATGGGTAACCCCCGTCAGCAGGATGAGGCAGCGATGTGTCCCTAGGGGTGGCTTTGTACCCACAGGACTTTCCCCCCCTTGCCACGCACATGTCCCCCGCCAGATTTCTGCACAGCAGGAGAGGAAGCAGCAAATGGGGCTTGAGCGAACGGCTCCCACCAGCGCCAGCAGCACGGAGGAATATTTTATTTTCTCATTTCAGCTTAAAACCAGAAACGTATAGATTTTTCCCCCTCCCTTCTCCGCAGCAAACAATAATATTTCTTTCTAATAGGTAGGCCAAAGCAAGAACTCATTTCGAGCTTTCAGCAAGGCGCTCCGATTTGGCAAATCCCTGCTTTAATTCAATACCCTTCCACGTCAACTTCATAAATTAAAGAGAAACGCTCCAAACCCATCATGCAGGTAACTAAAGGGCCTGAGCAGTGTGAAGGAGAGTGGGGCTGCACTACGGCCCCCAGAGCACCCACTGCCACCCCTGGAGCCAAAAAGCCCCAGCGAGGGACAGCCCCGGCACCGTCCCATGCAAAGCACCAGCACCACTCTCACAGCAGCTCTTTCCTCTCTTCCTCCCCAATACCAGAGCTTCAGGAAGGTTTTTCTCTGTGTCTGAGCAACACAAACAGCCCTTAACCAGCCCAGCAATGTGCTGGGGGCAGATCCCATTTTCTGGCCCCATCCCTCTCTGGTGGGAGGGAGCCTAGCAATCACGGTCCGAAAATAACCCCCCCCGAGGTCAGCAGCGTCCTGGGGAGCGAGCAGTTTCACACAAGGAAGAGGCTTCAATTTTTAACGCCAAGCTAAATATTGACTTTTTATTAGCTTTTTTTTCTTTTTTTTTTTTTAAAGTTGGTCATCTCGTTCCCTGACCGGGGGTGGAAACAGCCACCCTGGTGGGAACCCCGCTCAGAGCTGGCTGCCCGCTGCAGACACATAATGCATCGACAAGGTTGGGTGCTCAGATAAAGTCGGTTTTGGCTTCTAAGCTCATGCCTTTGATAGAGTCTTTGAAGCGAAAAATATTTCCAGGCCTGCTCAGCCCAGAGAACAGAAGGTTCGGGAGGGATTTGATCAATGTGTAAGAGTTTCTGAAAGGAGGGCAACAAGAGCATGGGGCCAGACTCTTCTCAGAGGTGCCCAGCAGTAGGACGAGAGGCAATGGGCACGAGCTGCACCTCAGGAAGCTCTGTCTGGACACGAGAAAAAGCTCCTTTACTGTGTGGGTGAGTGAGCACCGGCCCAGAGAGGCTGGGCAGTCTCCTTCCCTCGAGACATCCAAAAACCATCGAGACCCAGTGCCGGGCCACATGCCCGAGGGGACCCTGCTCGAGCAGATGACCTCCAGAGCTCCCTCCCAACCTCAACCGTTCCATGAAATGCTGCACTATATTAGCATTCAACTAATTTTCCATGAGAACCCTCTGCTAGATCCCCCCAGTGAGCAAAAACGCCCCCAAAATTAGGGAAAAAAATTCTCCCGAGGCTTACGAGGGCTTCCCATAACTCACTCTGGCTCCCTGCCGTAATAGAGATGGATGAGTCACAGGTGGGGCCAGAGCGAGGAAATAACATTTGTCATTTTGATGGCACCTTTTAACAGGAGCTCGCAAAGTGCCTGAAAAGCCCCCGCTGCAGCTCCACGGCCAGGCAGGAGAAATTCCCCTGTGGGCAGAGCACCAAGACAAGCCCCGGGCCCGCTGGCTGCTGGAGCATCCCACACCGTGCTGTCCCCCTCGGGAGCAGGATGAGGTAAGGGCCCCAGCCAGAGCCCTAAAATGCCCCAAACCACCACGGGTTTAATGGGAAAACCAACCTGAAGAAGGATGTGGGGGGCTGCGAGTCAGAGCTGACCTTAATTTAACGCAGCAAAATGCAATGGGAGTGAAAATTTCTAACAGGATCACCTATTTTAAAGTGATAAATGAGGAAAATCTTTTAAGCTGGAGACTTAGAGACAAGTATAAAGTGGGAGGAAACGTTCCTTTTCCTTGACTAACCAAGCTGTGCCACATCTCTCTCTTTTTGCCCTAATCCCTCAGGTGCTCACACCGTGCACGGAGCAAAGCCCCACGCCGCGGGAGAGCCCTCCCGGTAACATCTCCACTGGTGGGGAAAAAGGGATTAAGGCACGTAATCACATCTCAGTTTTAGCAGAAACCACTCTTTAATTTAATCAGCACCAAGGGTGTCACACGAGCGACACGTTAAGCTAATAGACGGGGACGCTGCTGCTACAGAATTAAAATGATCGGAAAGCAGAGGCAGGAGCCGGGCGGCTCGCTGAGAGGCTCAGCACCCACCCGTGGGTTCACAGTAAATCCTGCAGGGCGATGCACAGAGGGGAGAGAAAGCTCAATTTAGGAGCATCAAAAAGAAGCCCCAAAAGAAGTTATTGCTCTTGGACTCATGTCAGGCATTAACATGAAGCTCAACGCCCTTGGCAGTGCACCCCTGGGGGGTTTGGCTCCTATTGGAGACCCCTGGGCTTCAACGCTGAACTACCCCACAGACACACGTCGTTTGGGGAACAGGATGGGCCCAGCCCCTGCCTCAAAGCAGCTCCCCTGATCCTAGCTCAGCACTGGAAAATGAGAGGAAATTACAAAAGCAAAAAGCAAAGCTATTGCTGCAGCAATATCCACCAAGGGGGCTCTGCGGGGACGGCGAGTGCTGGAAGCAGAAGGCAATGTTCCTGCCATAACGCCGGAGCGATTACATCTTCTGCAAGGACAGAAATGAAGATTAAGGCCCCGCAGAAACAACTGACGATTTCAAGGGAAGGCACAAAAAGGGGAAAAAGGAAGAGAGAGAAAAGGGGAGGCTCCCACTCCGGAGCACAGCGCAGGGCAGCGCTGGGCCGGATCCTGCCCCAGCCTGCGGGGAGGCCGCCTCTCACTGGGGCCTCTTGGCACCAGCACGAGCAGCCCCCTCACTCCTTTCCCCCACGCTCTGCCTTGTGGGATTGTGAATTTTAGGTCATTTCCACACTAAAATGATTTGAAAAGCAGAGGGGCCAGCCCCTGCTCTTGGGCTGCGCAGAGGAAATTCCTGCTGGTGCCTCGGGGGCTGCTCCTCGCCCCAGCATCGCCGCCAGGAGCTGTCAGCTCTCGCTGCCCCCAGCCCCTCGCTCCGTGAGCCCCCGAAAAAGAGAGCAGCCAAAGAAAATCTTTAAAACCTGTTAATGCTGAAAGTGAGCCTCCCGAAAGGCTGCAAACGTGAGAGCGAGCGGTGCAGAACAACTGCCTTGACATCCCCCGCTGGACGGGCGTGCGAAGGACCTCGCATTTACACCAGGGCGTCCTGGGGAGCACGAGGCAGGGCCCCCATGTGAGGAACGTTTTCTGAGGAAGGAAAAAAACAACAGACAAGTGTTGGGAAGAGAACCTCAGTGCAACCCCACGGGGAATTACGGTCGTAGGAAATGCATTGACACGGCGGTACAAGGAGCGCCGCGCAGCCTGCGGTGCCAGGACACCTCGATCCCGTCGCTGTTTGCAGGACTGGCCGTGGAAAAAGCCCATCTGCATGTACCAGCACACACAAACATTCTTCTGCTGAGGCTTTTATAATCGCTTTAGCAGCAAAAATGCAAACAGGGCCTGAAGACAGAGTGAGGCAGGACTTGCCCACGGGCCATGAGGCGGCTGCAGCGCCCCGTTCCTCCCCACCACCCTGCCCATGCTGGAGCCCACCCAGGCCTGGCCCAGCCCCTCCAGCAGGGGCACACAGCGAGCTGGCTGCTCTCACAAACCCCCCTGAGACTCGATCAGATACCTGCAGGCATCCCCGGAGGTGTGAGAGAAGCAGCATCTGCCTGGAGGCTGCCCCGTGCCATGAGGACGCGTCCCTTATGGGGCAGCGACTGCCCCCCGCAGCCACGCGTCTGGATGTGCTCAGGGGGAGCGATCCCATAAGAGCAGGTCGGCCTTGACAAGAACCAGTTTCCCTGTTTCTTGGCTCTTGCCCTGAGCTTGCGGGGAGGTTTAAGCTATCACCTGCTATATTAAGCATGATATGCGGCTTAATGGCCAAAAAGCGCGGATCTGGCCTTCTGCCGCCTCTCCCACCCGTGCTCCCAGCTCTTAAATAATTTGCTCCCTTTAATGTCTTTATTCGAACAGGTTTTGAGGCATGGCAGAAATCCACTGTCAGCATTTATGGAGAGAGAGGGAGAAGGAGGAAGAGAGGCGCAGGCAAGTTATCTAAATCCCGAAAAGCCTCGTTTGAGGCTCGAGACGAACAGGCACCCTATAAAACACAGCAGGCAGCGAATCCACAGCTCCCCGCGCTGTCGGGGCTGCGGCCCTGTGCCTCCTGAACCCCCCCCACCGATGTCTGGGGTGCCCAAGACCTCTGCCAAAATGCAGACCTGCTGCAAGACATCATAAAGGCAACACCCCAAAATAAAGGCACGCTCGGATCACTGCTCAGCCTCTGGCAGTGAGGCATCCACAGCCGCCTCCTTGGGGGCATCCTCCCCAGAGAGTGACTGGGTGATTTAGGAACCTGCAGGAGCTGGGCACACACCCAGGCCCATAAAACCCCTCTGTGGTGAGGGGATGAAGAATCACAGCCCCATGGGGTCCTGCAGGCCCCTCACCCTGCATGGCACCGCAGCACGTTGCCCTCCTCCAGCCTCCAGCGCCCCATCCAGAGCGTTTATCGAGCTGAGAGCATCGCTGCTGCGTGGGAGGGAGAGGATGGCAGGGAAACCTTAATGCCATGAGCACGTCCACTAATTAACAGTGAGCCAAAGCAATGATAGCCCTCAGAGGGGGCTTTCCTCTCCCTGCTGCACACATCACCATGCAAAACCACCCAGAGCACGTGCAATGCACACCCCAAAGCAGCAGTAGCTAAAGGCCAGGAGATGCTGCAGGGCCCTGCCAGAGCAGGTGAAGTGGGGGGGGAATAAAGCTCAGAGCAGCCAAAAGCAATTCCTGGGGAGTGCAGCAAGTGTCTCTTCCTCTATAAGCACACTTGGAGCTTTCGTTGCCAAGCTAAACATTATTCTAACTGTGAAACTGAGACCGTAATACGTGTCACAGTTGGAGACTAGCAGGTTTTTATAACCAAATCTGGGAAACAACAGGCACACACTTACTTCTAATACATCACAGCTTTTCCCTGGCTGGATCCTTCCAGCAGGTGAGAGGAGAAAATCCCTCCTGGGGCTGCAGAAGCTGCAGGCAGCGGGTCCCCGAGCAAAGCCACCGATGGCGAAGGGGACACACAACGGGCTCGCTACCGGACTTCCCCACCCGCTAAAACTGCGAGCACACATTAACTATCTTCCTGAGACCATCAGCACAGACGTTTTGCGGTCATTAAATGCATTTCCTTTATGTTTCCCCGAGGCGAGAGCAAACCTTGCTTTCAGATCATTTGCGAGAAAACTCTCCAAAGACTATAATTTACCTGCTGCCAGCGCCATAAATCTTTAAAATTAGTGAGCTGACTGTTTGCTAATGACCATAAATGTGTTCGCTAATACAGCCACTTTTTAATTAGCTCGCAAGAAGAGCTCTGGGCGTCGCGGGACGCTCGGGGCTCCGGGGTGTGAGTCAGCACCAGGGTGGTGCTGGGCGTTATAAGGGGGACAGGGCTGAGCCCAGCACCCCCCCACGGCCGGTGGTCTCCCTGTCGAAGCACCAGCTCCACGGGGTCACGTTCGCCTCCCTCGCCAGGCAGCGGTTCTGCCTGAATTGCCACGTTTATCCTTAATTACCGTGCGGAGAAGCCTGATGCATCGACCGCCGCGTGGTGGCTGCATAATTCGCGTGCCAGGAGAGGCGATTTCCAGAAGTTCACCTTGTTGCATCCTTCCCGGGCAAGGGGCCGTGGGTTTCTGGGTGTCAGCAAGCTCACACCATTAACGGGGCCGGATCCTGCCCGCTGACAGCCCCGACTCCGTGCCTGCAGGGGCAGCAGCTTTCCGATGGCAGGCACAAAAGACGGGGCTGCAAATATTAGTGCTCGCAGGCATTTTGCAAGGAAGACATTTTAATTTAAATCAATGAGTTATTGATTCATTTTTCATGCTGGAAAGGGAGAGCGCAGTGTGTATTTCTGCCACTCGATCTGTACTTCTGATGACCTCAGGCATACAGTATAAACCTGATGTAAAATATTTCCTTTCCTAATAGGGGAGCTTTTATGGCCTTGGACCTGAGCGAGCAGAAAGTCATCTGGGAAAGGATGCCTGGATAGGAAACCATGGCAAGGAAGGTAATTAATGTGCGGCGCATACTCTCAAATTAGCCTATCCCTGAAGAGGAAGGAAATGAATCACAAGCTGAACTTTTATCCAGCCTCGGGGTCTTCTCAGACACTTACAGAATTTCCTGGTGCAGAGGAGCTGACACAGAGCTCGGGGATGAGCAGTGACACCAGGGCACGGAGCTGGGCCCCGCACCTCCCAGGAAGCCTCCCCGTGCCCGGTGTTTGCTTTTGACGAAGGATATGGGGTCATTTAAATGGCTCCGTGCCCCCAAATTAGGGGGCAGTGCTAGGGGGCTGGGGGCTACAGTGCCAACGAGCTGCACCATAAAGGAAGGGCCAAAAAGTCCCTTCAGAAAACCTGCCAAGGCAAGGTCTTCGCCACCACCTGCAGCAGGAAGCACTGCTGGGGGGGATTTTTTGGGAAGAATCTGCTTTAGGAAGCTCAGGGGCAGCTTGCAGTGCTGCAGGGACAGTCATCATCTGCGCTGTGACACAGAGGACCAGCCCAGAGGACGTGCCAAGGACCAGCGTGGCACGGGTACCGTATGGACTCCAGAGACTCCTTACCCAAAAAGCCAAAATGCCACGGGGACGGGATGTGGGGCAGGACACAGAGCCCGGCAGTGACCTCCTGGCATCTCACAGCGCCTGGGCTCCAGCCAAGGAAGGTGACGATGACCACAGGCACCCATGACCTTGTTTTATGGCGTTCCTCCCCAGAAATCAAACATTTCGATCAGCCTACCGGAGGAACAGCCTGGCTGCGGAGCAGGATCTGCCAAAAGGGTTTTTCCACAGCTCCCCACGAGGTACAGGCAGGGCTTGGCCCAGCCTGCAGAGCTGCGTCCTTTGAAGCCCGGCTCATAAAACAGCCACGACAACCAAATGGCTTTAATGTCTCCAGCAAAGCAGAGCTATAAAACCCTGAGTGAGCTTCCGAGAAAAGCTGCACGTTGTGGGTCAGGGCACAGCCGGGGAGGCAGCAAGGAGCTGGGGGCAGCAGGATACCCCGGGGTATTTGCAGCACCGTGCTGGGGCAAAACCCACAGGCAGAGGGAGGCAGTGCCACTGCCCCTGAGGTGTGCCAGGGATGCTGGAAGGGGTTTGAGAGCCAGGGAGGAAAGGCACAGCCCCTCCTTGCACCCTGCTCACCCCCCAGCACGGCGTGGGGAGGCATCGCCCTGGCTGCCAGAGATGCAAAGGGGAAGGTGCAGCCCTAAAGAAGCCCTTTTGCAGCTTCTCCTTCTGCAAAACCTGCGTGCAGGCAGCGCTGGCTGCTCACTCATCAGGGCTTTTCGGCGAAGGAGGCGCCGCATCAAGGGCAGTTTTTCTCCTTGGCACGACAGCCTCGAGCACTCGCTCAGGCACCAAAACCAAGCCGAGAGAGAGGCTTGCAGGTGAAGGGAAGAACTACCCCATATAATCTGGATAATCATTCGGGGGGATGTTTGGAGAAGAAACCCTTCTGGTAATATTAAATGATGAATTGCGTGCCAATAACTTCCCCGGCGCCGATCAGAAGACATTTCAGAGACGAGCAGGATACGAGGCCGGTGCTGACAGTGACAAATTGGAAGTGCCGACAGACACGCCGCCCTTCCCAGCGCGACGGCGAGGAAATGCCATGTGTCAGCATTTACAAATTAAACCTGCAAGCGGCTGCCGCAGCCTGCAGGACGGAGCCTCCCGGATAAATTCCTCTGAGTCACTGCTGGTTCAGAGGCGGCTCTCTCCGAAATTAGGGTGGCTCTGGGCTGGTTTGAAGAGTGAAATGCAGAAGCCGCATTTGTCATGCAGCAGCGTCCCAGCTGGCATCCCCGTCCTCTGCTTTCTCTGCTTTTAACCCCTCGCTCTCCTTCCTGCACAGGGGCACAGCGTTTTGGCCACGGCCCTGGCTCCGAGGAGGGGTTTGGTGCTGAAGGACACGAAGGGATTTGATGCTGGGTAGGATGGTGTGGCTGGAAACCCAAAGCTCGGGATATTTCTCCCACAAAGACGACCTCAGGTCCCGTCCCTGCCAAAAGGTGGGGATGTTTTTCAGTGCGGGGTCACTGTGGGAAACTTCAGGGTTGCAATTAGGAGAGGCAAAAAAGGAAAGTGAAGCCTGAGTGGTGCCTCCGTCAGGGAGCACGGCCGCTCCAAAGGCACCTGCACTTGCCAGCAGAGCAGAAGGACCCCGGCAAAACCCGCCGAGTGCTCCAGAAGCAGAGGTACCTTGCCAAAAGAAGGATTCCTGAGCAAACAATAGGTCTTTGTATCGTTAAAGAGCACCAGATGGCTGCTGTTGGGGTGATCCAATGTTAGGAGATGCGCTAATCTGTTGTCAGTGAGGAACAGGGACAAGGATCAGAGCAGAGCAACCTCGCACCAAGCCAGGGCGTAGCTGTAAGGAGAAAGAGCTGGTGTAAAACGCCTCCCTGGCTCAAAACCTGCAAAAGTGCTCCGGGCCAGTGAGCCTGGTCTGCAAAAGAACCGGGGGAAGAAGCAGAGCTGAGAGGAGAGGAGATTTGGCAGACTCCCCGGGGAGGTACACCTGTGTCACACCAAAGCAGGGCACAGGGACAGGAGGAGGCACCAGCAAAGGCTTGTCCCCAGTGTGTTAGAGGGAAAATCCTCTCTCCAGATGCATCCCACATGTGGTGCCCCCACATGCTAACAGCAGGATGACTTTATGCCAAAGTCTATAGACCGAAGGGGGGGGGGAAAAGCACCAAGCACTGAGTCAGAGGAAGAGATTTTGCCTATAGATGGTAGAAACGCAGGGCAGAGCGCTTGGGATGTATGGGGCAGGTGGGGGAACGGCCGCCAGATGAGGTGGCGCGGAGACACCCAGCGAGCCACGAAATGCCAGCTGCGGAGCAGGACAGAGCTGGCCCCAAGAGCTGCGCATTACGCGAGGCGAGGCAGTAAAACCACAAGAGCCAAGCCAAAAACTTGCATTCTGCAGCGCTGCTGTCATAATCCCAGCGGGCACTATAAACTGCAGAGCAGCAGAGAGAGGATACAGGCGGATATTTCGGGTAGTAAAAACCCAACGATAATTCCAGCTAGAACCAACTGAACCCACGAGCCAAACGACCCCGATCCTGTGTGTGGTTGCTGGAAAGGGAAAAAAAGGAAAGGGAAAGCCAAATCTGCCTGAAGCTGCTGAGATTTGGGGCCCTGAGCATCCTCTGGGCACGGCGGTGCTGGAAATAGAGGCACCCCTGAGGATGGGACCCCGGGCTGGAGGTGAGATGGGAGCACAGCCCCCGGGGGGGATCACACCATGACGGGTTTTGGGCCACCACGTTTAGGGGAGCGGGGAGCTGGCGGTTTGCACACCAAAGCTGTGTTCTCCGAGGGAACAGAGGCACACCCAGCCTGCAAAGGAGCGCGTGCTCCTGCCCAAATAACCAGAGAACTGGCTCGTGCTGCCGAGTGTCAAACAGTGGCAGCAGCTTGGGGAAACGCAAGCTTGCAGTCGTGGCTCACCTGGCACAGGGGGAGCAGCGGAGGGGACAGGCAGAGCCAGCCGTTGTCACCACGCACAGCCCAAACACAGCGACAGAACAGAAACACGCTGCCTTCAACCTAAAAATACTCCCAGAGCCACGTAAGTGGCTATTTCTTGTTCCTGCCTTGAAAGGATCCAAGACAAAGCTAGAGAGGACAAAGCCCAAGGTCGAGCCTTTTGCCAGGACATCCACGGAACATGGGAAAGTTTTCCTTTCTCCCAGGCAAGAAGGCCAAAAAGCTCTCAGGCGTTGCTGGGCCATTTGGGGACAAAACTGGGCCACCGAAGGCAGTGGGAGCAGAGCCACTGCCTGGGTGACACTGCTGGGTGTCACCTTGGCTCCGTGGCACCCAGCAAATATTTTCTGGGAGTGGTGAAAGCCTCTGGAGATGAGCACAGACGGGCAGCCAGGTGATGGGCAGGGGCTGCTGGGGGCGGCGGTGGCCGTGCCGGAGCCGTGCCGGAGCCGTGCATCCGCTGCAAAGCCCAGGAGTGTCCCCAGGCAGCGGGCTCGGGCAGCTGGCCAGCATGAGGCTGTGTTTCCACTCTCTCATACCTGGCACCAGGCTGAGCTCTCCCCGAGCAGCCTGGAAGGAGTTTAACGCTTCCCTCGGCCGCCAAAAGCTGTGTGGGGACCCAGGCACCGCCCGCCTGCCCCACGGGACGGCTGCGCCCTTGGTGCCTGGGAACAAAACCCCAGAGATTTTAAGGCACAGAGCAGCGATTCCCCGTGGATGTGTGCAATTTGTCGGCTCTGAGGGTGCAGCACCCAAAATCTCCTCCTGGCACCTCGACCACAGCTGCGTTTCAGCAGCCACCATCCCCCTGTCCAGCCCCAGGTCGCGGGCGTTGATGTCTCCCCCATCGAGCTGAGCTCTCAGCACAGGGGGAGAAAACTCCTGGTGATTTATGTCCTTAACCAAAGCTAATGCCTTTAGGAGGAGGTCTCTCACGCCAAGTCCTAGCTTCAGAATAAATAAATAAATAAAATCGCATTCATTAGTCAGCTCACTTGGCTGGATCTGTAATAAGAATGTAATAAACTTTCCATATGTCTCTGATAAACCAGGCAGCTTAAGTTATGAGCAGAAAGAGGCATCAATTTTTAAAATGTCAGAATTTGCCATGCAGCTTGGGCCAAGCACTTGTTCTCAACGAGACAGGGGAAGGAGCCGGGTCCAAGTTTGGAGCCGAAGGGGAGGGGGGAGGCCGTGCCAGCTCCATGCTCGCTGCTTCTTTTAAAGCCCTCGTTTCCACCAGCCACGTCCACGGCGAGCACCGACAGCCAGCTCTGCTGGTCCCAGGGAGGAAAACCTCCGTCCCACCACAGCCGTGCTGTGCCAGCACCCCAGCAGGATGCTTAGGGGATGGGGTGAGGGGGCCTCAGCACAGCCACCCCTTTGCTGTGGGCACGTAGCTCCGGTTTGACAAAGGGCTTTGCATTTCCCATGCTTTGCCCTGTCCTTTTTTCCAGGCTGGACGTTCATTCCCCATCTGCATGCACCTGATGCGCCTTGAATACCCATAACTATCGCCCCCAAGTATCAAAACCGAGCACTTCTGAGCCCCCAGAACTTCTTCTGTAGGTTTCACCCTCTGGAGCGCTGCCTGGAGGGGCTGCAGAGCAGTGTCAGGATCACAGCCCCTGGGCACTGCCCTTTGGAAAAGGGTTTTCGAGAAGTGTCGATGCCTCCAGGCAGAACCCAAACTCACCCCAGCGACCAGGCCAACATAAGACCTTCAAATCCCATTAAAAGTCTCTCCCCACTCCACGGAAGCCGTGGGAGATGGATGCACACACCCTAAAGCAAGCAGACCCCAGCCCCGGTGACCAAACCCACAGCACAGCCAACACCATCTGGCAGCAGCACCGTGCTCGTAGCCAGCCAAATCCCTGAGAAAAACCCACTTTGGGGTGCACGACACGGGGCAGACCCACCAGCACCCCCTGCACAGGGCACAGCTCCCTGGGGACACCTCACCTGGGGTGAATCCGGGCCCGACCAGCCCCAAAGAGTGATGGTTTTTCAGCACTTTAATTACAAAGCAGTAGGCGAGAACAGCGTGTCTGATGTTCAGCAGGAAATTGAACTGCATAAGCGAGTCAGACATATTCCTACACGGCTCCCTTAGCAACTCTGGGAAAGTTTCCAAATTCCTGCACCATTAACATTTAAGGAATCGTCTCTGAACTCTGGTAGTTAAACAGTGAGGAGAAACAAGACACTGTAAATGGATTTGTTCGGTGTAGGTCAGTCACTGAAGGGGCTGTTTAAATCAGGGCTTGCTGCTTCACAGTGACGGCAGAGGTCTGGCCCGAAGAACTCCATCATTTTAAGCTTACCACCTTTTTATTATTATTTTTTTTGATCACTATCAGGCCTCGGCAGCGCCCTGCACCCAGAGCCACCGGGCTGGGGGCTCCCATCCACACCCACAGTGATGGGCGACCCTGCAGCAAGGCAGCACAGAGCATCCCCGACACTGCACCAAGAGACACCTTGCTGCTCTGGGCAGGAGAGAACACCGTGATTTATTCCCCCAAATGCATTGGCTTGACATCTTTATCGCTGTTTGCAGCAGGAGCAGACGTCGGTGCCAGAGAGGGACTGCACACACCGTCCCCGACAAGCAATTGCGTTTCTCTGATGCCCGGCACAGGGTGCTCTGGGGCTCGGGATGCCCTTGAGCATCCCTTGTTTTGACTGAATCATTTCCTGGCTAAATCACTGCGTGGCTGCAGCTGCCAGCACCACGACGTGTGCCTCAGGCTGCTGTCGGCAGCTACAGACCACGGCGGCGGGCTGTGTTTTCTCTCCAGTGCCCACCTCGTACCTGAGCGCGGTCTGAGTGCCCACTTTCCGAGGGTAATGGGATAGTTGGTGGTGGAAAATGTCCCTTTCCAAGCAAGCTGGAGTTCTGTGGCCTGAAAAGTGAGCAACAGCCCACAGGACACACAGTTTCTTCCCTTGCCTTTCAGTTATCCTGCCCCATGCTCTATGGAAGCATAACTGTAGTTGCAAGCCTCTGACTCAGTGCCCTCAAACCCAGCTGGGAACCAGCTCACTGTTTCCTCTGTCCTCTTGCAAAGGTGCCAAACCCATGGATTTGGACATCTAAATCTGGGAAGCTAATTCTTCGTTCTTATTTTTTAAGCCAGATGTGTGAAATGCACCCACCGTGGCAGCCTGTGCCTGGCAGCCCCCGTGCACCAAACACTTGTCCTGCGTCCAAGCTGCTGATGGCACCTCAAGGCGATGCAAGGCACAGAGGGTGAAGGGAGCAGGGAGAGGAGAGGATTTACCAGCAGAGCTGCTCCCGTGGCTGGACACCACCTCCACGGGGCTCGAGCCCCGTCCGGCTCCCTGAGACTGATGCAGTGCTAGGGAGCCCTTGAGCACGGGGTAACAAACTCAACCCCAGCTCCAGTCAGTTCTCCCGTTTATAAAATAAAGTGTCCAGCCTCATCAACCCACAGAGCAAGGAGGGGGCTGTCCCCTGTGGGACATTGTGTCCCCCAGTGTGCTCGTGCAAGCAGGCAGCTTCTGTGCACGGGGTACCAGAGGCTGCCTCGGAAAAACACGTGCCATTTGGAGACGGTACAAAGCACTTGTGTTCCTCTGCTGCCCAAATGTTTGCTAGATGTGTAATTCTCTCCACTAACAAACCCAGAGGAAAAAAAAAAAAAGTCTGGAAGGGTTTTGTACGCTCTCCTGGGACCATGTTTCAAGTCTAATTGCCACTACGCGTCTTTAATTTCACGTGGTGTCCTTGCAGCTTCTCCTAATGCAAACTGGGGTTATTCGTACCCAGAAAGGTGCTCAAAAAGCCCCAAAGTGAGCTTCTGCCTCGGGTACGTGAATGGGGCCGGGGCAGGCTCTGCACTGGGGAAAAGGAAGAATCAGCCCTGCATGGATGCCACAGCCCCAAAACACAGCCCAGCTGGCCCCGGCACTGCTCAGCTTGAGAAATAAAACCCAGACTTTCTGACATGTCCCCTCACCGTCCCCTGCTCCTCGATTTACTGTTATGTATTCGGACACATCCCCGTTCACCTGGTCAATAGCGCTGCACTGAGAGCCTATCGCTCAGCCGCACCCGCGGCGCTCGGGCAGCGATGCTCCGGTATCAATCACCGGGTGCAGGAGAAATAACAGCCCCGGAATATTGTTGTCCCAGGATTAATGCCTCTTGCTGTGAAAACAAACGTCCCAGACTTGCCTCAACGTTCATTTTTGATAAATGATTTGACTTCGCCTTGACACTTCTGTAGCAGCAGGAGACCATTATCCTGAGACAATGTTTTATTCTATTGACATTATCTCTTAATTATAACGTGAGCAATATCAAAGAGGGAGCAAGAGCCCACCAATTCCTCAGGCAGAGCTCGTGCAGTTTGCCCTGTCAGGGTATCCAGGAGAGATTTCCCTACGGCGCTTGGATGAGCTATGGCAGAGGGGCAGGATGCATGCGCTGCCCTCCCATCACTGCGCCAGTTCGTGCTCACTGAAGGGCTGCGTATCTATACCCAGGAGCAAGGTATTTTGGTTTTAAATTTGCAGAAGTAGGGAGGGTTGTTTTTTTGTTTTTTTTTGTTTTTTTTTTTGTTTTTGTGTTTTCCTTTGTTTTGTTTGTTTTTTTAATTATTTTTTAGAAAGACAGAAAGGTTGTTTGCATATTTTTAAACAAGACTTTAGCGAGATTCAACAGAGATTTGGCATTTACCATACCTCAGAACACAGTTAACATTCAGGTGAAGTTTTTCTCCAGGGATCAGAAGCCTTATGCTTCAGGGGTTCTGTCAGCCGCTGCCTACTGGCAGGAGAGGACCCACAGGCGAGCACTCACCTCTGCTTTTTTGGGGTTGGCACCCCCAGGAACACCCAGAGCCCAGGCACTGCTGTGTGCTCAGCCCATGCTCCAAGCCGCTGGGGCTTGGCTGTCAGCAGCTCCAATTGGCATTAATTGTTTGCAAGGTTTGGTTTTGCAATACCATTTGACACGCAGAGAATAAACAAGAAGACGGGGAACCGCAGCACACTCGTCCTTAAAGCCCTGAACCAGAGGAACCACGTCTGCTCCCTTCAGAGGAGCACTGCCGAGCAGCGCACCGCAACTGCTGTGGGAAATATCAGAGAGCAGCACTTTTTAATCTTTAAATTGAGCCAACTTAATTCACTTGCAAGAAGCAGCACGGCACCTTGTGCTGGGACGCGCTTTCTCCAAAGCAGAAAATAAATGCCCAGGGCTGGTGCCCACACAGGAGGGCTGGAGCGGGAAAACCCACGGTGATGTGTCGGGTCAAGAGAGCACAGAGGGAGACGACAGGCTCACTGGTACATCTTCCTTCCTCCTCTGCATCTCCAAGAAGGACACCTCGGATGAGGAGAGGTGCCCTGTGCCACCCCTCAGCCAGGCGGTCCCTCGAGTAAGCGATGGGGCAGAGGGGCCAGCTCCTGCCCCACCATGCCGGCACCACGTGCTGCTCTCACGCTCAGCCCCTCCCCGGTTCTCCCTTTGAAACTGGAGCACAAAGATCTCTGTAGGGAGCCTGCGTTGATTTGTTTCACAATTTCCATTAATTACCAGGTAAACGAGATCCCTGCGCGCTCCTTGGGCACCTTGCCTCGTTCGTTCAGGCTCCTGACAGCTGCTGGAGCAGCCAGGATGTCTGCAGCACGCGATGCCTGGCAGGGCACCCTTTCGCTTGCTCTGACCTCCGCAATCAGCCCATCTGCTTTATTTCAGCATCGCCCCTTGGAATTCGTTCTCAGCAGCTAAAATCCACCCCCATGCAGGCAGAGGAGCTCACGAGGCCCCATTTGGGCAAGGGGAAGTGCCTGGGAGCCCCTGGGGTGCACACCATTGGCACGCCGAGCTCAAGACCTGGCCAAGGGCTCCTGCCCAGCAGAGCTCACGCACAGGAGGCACCGAGAGAATCGATCAGAGCCACACGGCACTTTAAACACTGAAACCTTTCCTGGAAAGCCAATTAACAGCACCTAGCAATTAAAGTCAGGCCACTGCTGAGCATCAGCCACCTTTGGGCAGAGGCAATGGGGAAGAAGGGAACAATCTCTGGTTTATTACATGGGAGAGAGCCCGTGCTGCGGCTGCAGTTTCTGACTTACGAAGGACGGCTTCTTCCTGGGGCAGGGGGATGCTTCAGCTGGGATTAAGGGGTCAGACACGCTCGCGTAGCCACCAGTGACATGCCCCAGTGATTTACAGGCACGCAGAGGGGCTGCAGCCGACCGACCGACCGCGGCTTTCAGGGATTACTTGACGCAGGATGAAGTAGATCAAATGCAAATGGGTGCATGGTATGTGAACAACCCCAGCCAGCCGCGGCTGCTAAACCCTCTGGTTTCTTTCACGAGGCTTTGAAACGGGGAAACGGAGCTTCAGATAATTTATTTGCCAGGGGCACCGGGAAGGGCAGGGAAGTATTTACGAGGCAAAGAAAATCCACAAGGTATGTCTGCAGGGATGCACCCGCCAGGGCACCGAGCGGGGATTAGGCAGGGAGGGGGGACAGATCCCAGCCTCCACCCCCCGATTGCCTCCTCGGGAGGGCAGACAGAGTGCCCAGCCCTCCCCACAGGGCTGGGGCTGGGCTGGAGCAGCACTCACGGGGCTGGCAGCAGCACAGCAGGAGCAGATGAGGCCAAGGCAAAAGCAGAACCTCCCAGCTCCTGCCATGCGTGTGCCAGCTCCGAGAGGTCCCCGAGCCCGGCTGCAGGGGGCTGTTGGCTGTGAAGGTGCGGGCCAGCCTGCCCCACTCACCCCATGGGAACGAGTCCTGCGCACACAGCAGCTTCTAGAGAAGAGGGAAGAACAAACACGTGGCTGTTCGGCAGCTCCACGCAGGCAGGGTCCCACAGGTGGTCTCCCCACGCCGCTGCAGGATGCTCAGCACAGCTGGACCCACAGCAGCCCTGCTTTGGGAGGACAAAGCCAGGAGACAGAGTTAGCAAACACTGGGAACTATTTGCTAGAACAGCGCTCCAAAAAAAATCCCAATCTCCCTTTATTTTTGTTGGCACCGGAGGTGGCTTCGCTGCTCCGCGTGGTATTCAGCTCACTGGAAACAGCACTCACAAGGGATGTAGCTAAGAGGGAGCAGCTCAGCTTCTTGACTCGGGGCACTCAATGCAGATAAGAGCCGTGCACTGTGAACCTGGCCAGCACCGGGCTCCAGCCCCCAACGTTCCCATGGATCTGCTCCGCTCTGGTTTCCACACACATGGCCCCGAGCCAAAGGCTTACTTGGAAAAGCAGAGGAAGTCTCCAGCGAGGGGGGAGAGGGTAATTCCTTGAAATGCTGTCTTTGGGGAAGGGATTTGCAGTTGCTGGAAATTCCTTCCCTGGAAGCTCAGCTGCAAAGCTCAGCTCCCCCCAGCCCCTGCCAGCACCGCGAGCAGCGGGACACCATGACCCACGGGCTGTGGGCACAAGGGGAAGCCTCCTGGCCGCAGCACCAGCGGCTCAGCAGGCATTTTCCTACAAGAACTGGTCCAGAAACTGGTTCAGATGGAAAAGGCAGAAAGCAGCTGGGTCACAGCGTCGTTTTTTTAAATAAAACAGAGCAGTGCGGCCACAAGCAACATCATTAAATATAATGAAATTAATTCAGCTCAGTACCACGCAACCAGACACCCCCAGAAATGGTGCTCAGCAGCAGTCACAGGGCCACTGTCATAGGGGACATCCCCTGGCCCTGCAGGAGCAGGGCCAGGCACAGCCCTGCAGACCCTCCTCATCCTACAGACACCACACACACCCGATGTGCAGCCTGTGCCATCAGCATCACATCCGAAGCCAGCTCAAGTCTGGGAAAATTGTGAACTTACAAAAGGAGAAAATAAACTTTATATATTTTTTTAAATCCCTCCAAAATAGCATTGTGTGCTCGTGTCCTAACCCCCAGGAACCACGGGCTGAGAGATCAAACCTTATTTCTCAGGGGACTGATATCACCATTTGGTATCAATTTTCCATCCGACTGCTCCTTCTTAGGAATTGTTTCTCTTGCTCCAGAAAACGAGCGCTCCCAGGGAGCCACCACCGAGCGCAGGGAGCCCTGGCTGCGCGCCGGCCGCACGTCACCGCTCCGAGCCCCGGGGGCACCTCCCCAACGGGCACCACACCAAGATAGGAAAGGGAAATGGGGACTCGGGATGGGTCCCTGCATCATCTCACCCTGGCTGGGGTTCCACATGTGAAGCACCACGGGGAGCCCCTTGCCCACGGCAGCAGGGATGGAGCATCCCCAGCAGAGCACCCCACTGCACGAGGGGGTAAGGCCGGGGATCACACCACCAGGGCACGGTGACACCTTGCTAAAAGGAACTGCTCAAAGCAGGGGGGATGTCATGTTTTTTCCTTCCCGTTTTAAAGGGCAGGAGAATTCCTGACAGTGCAGGGTGGAGGAGTTCATGCACAAGTGTTTTTTCCCAGAAATGGCCCGGCCCTGACTCTGGTGCCTAGCGAGGCGGTGAAGTTAAGCTCCTGCATCCCCGCTATCAGGAGGAATAGAGAAGTTCAGTCACGCTACTTAAACAAGGCAGTGAACACCAGGAGGTTTAGCGCTGACATCCAACACACATTTGGGAGCAGAGACTTCTTTGGCAGAGCCCAGCAGCCCTTATTTACTTTCTGTGACAGTAACACCCTCGAAGCAGGTCTCAGCACGCAGGATGTACCCATGGCACAGCTCATGCTGGGGTCTCCCAGCTCTGTCCCTCTGTTTGCAGCAGGGGAAGGGACACGACAGAGCTCTCTGCAGCACGGGCACCACCAGGCAGGCTGGGCTGCAGCCAAGGCGGCAGAGGGCTGCGCAGAGCGCTGTGCTGGCAAGGCGCAGAGGGCAGCTGGGGGCCAGGGCTGCCGGGCACCACTCGTGCCAGCACTGCGGCACGGAGTGGAAAAACGCTTTCTGCTCAGCCTCAGACTGAGAAAAGGCTCAAACCAGGGCAGATCACATAGATAGTCTGGAGAGAGGGGCGTCCAGGCTGGATCGCTACCCTGCGTGCAGGAGGGATGCTGGTTTAAGCCACACAGGCATGGCCAGGACCCGAGTGTTGCACCAGAGTGTGACACAGCAGAGATCCCTGTCCAAAACAGGATTAAAAACAAGCAGCATGGGAGCACAGGCAAACCCCGCAGTGCCCAGCCATGGAGAAGCAACACAGGCTCTGCTCCAAACCCCCACGAGCAGTTTGTCCTCCCTCCAGATACTTCCCACCTGGACAGAGCTGTTCGTTGTGGCTCAGTGTAAAACAAACCAGGTCCCACAAACCCCTTAATGCCCTCCTGGCACCTCCTACCTGGGCTTTGGGATCCTCAGTCCCACACAGACAGCTGCATACATGTAAAGCTCAGACCCATATAGTGGCTGTGCGTTTCCCCATAGCACACTCCTGCATCGCAACGCCACCCCATAATTATAACTGCATTACCTACATACTTTAAAACAATAAAAAAACACAGACAGGAGAGCAGCACCCAGGTCATAACTGTGCCCCTAAGACAACCATTGCACTTTCCAAGGCAAGGTGCCCAGGGAAGCACCCAGCTCCCCAGTCCAGCAGCGCTGGTGGTGCCTGGGTGGCTCAGGAGGGTGCTGGGGAGGCAGCAGCTGGGCTGGATCATGGGGTAGCACCACTCTGCCCCACGAGAAACACACTATACACATATATAGGACCTTTTGGGAAGCTTAATGCAAGCCCTGCTGGTTACCCGGAGCCTGGCTACCCTCCCAGGCAGACAAAAAGCAGCAGGAAGCACCCAAGGGCACAGAGGCAGCCCTGGGGCTCTTGCCATCACTTACCACCCTTCATTGCTGGAGGAGTTTATCCCTGCTGCGAGTCCTGCACCCAGGAGACCAGAGCCACGGCCTGTGCAGGAGCAAACTGGATGTAAAGGGTGAGAAGCGGAGCAATCACATGGCAATCACATCACCTGGGGCAAAGCAACAACTCGGTCCCAATCCAAGGCTTAATGTCCTGCACCTGCTGAGCTTGAACCCAGCAGGACCAGACGGGCACCTGGCAGCCCCATGGGCACAGGTGGGGGTAACATGGGGGCTGCTCCTTGCTGGACGGGGGGGGGGGGTCCCACAAAAGTCTGAGCCCCCCCCCTTAGCCCTGGGGTGCCAGGGGAGGTGGGATGGGGCAGCCTCTTGGGGCTGTGGGCATGGAGAGGAGCTGGCTGTGGCGATCCCTGGGGCTAACAGCAAGCCGGGGGGGGCCCGCAGCCTGCTGGCAGCAGGGCAGGGCGAGCACACCCATGGCCTCCACAGGCCGCCCAGCCTCCGGCCCAGAGCCTCCGCGGCACCACAGCTCCCCCCGGCGGCCTCAGAGCGGCTCAGCAGGGCCCCGACCCCCAAAATTTCCCCCTTTGGGCAGCCTGGCACCCCCAGACAACCCCCCAGCACCCTACGACTCCCCCCAGCACCCTATGAGCCCCCCCCAGCACCCTACGAGCCCACCCTCAGCACGCTCGGGCCGCAAAGGGCCGGGGGGTGCCCCCACAGAATCCATCTTGACAAAAAACTCTTGCAATTTTTTTATTTTTTTCCAGTATTTTATTGGTCTTACCTGCACAACAGCAGCAAGTGCTGGTTGCTCAGTGTCAGTCGCGGCTTGCTGAGGTGGCAGGCTGAGAGCCACAGGTCGCAGGTGGATAATTTTGGTTTCAAGACTCAGAAATAGTCCTGACCATAAGGAGGCTTGGCTAGTCCCGTCCTGCCTGTGAGACGTGGTTTGGGCATCTAGCTCGGCCTGTGGACCAAATTCAGGGTTGCTGGGATCCCCCTCTATCACCTGGGCTATACCACAACTATTTCCATGGTAAATCAGGCTCAGCCCAGCTGCAGAGCTGGGGACACAGCCAGTAAGGCACACAGCAGCTGAGGAGATGGTGATGGTTTCATCGCCTGTTCTCTTTCTGCCCAATAAGAGGGACGGAGGTGTAAGAGGAAAAGTATTGTTTACCTCCCTAGGAGGTCACAGGGCTGTCTAGACAATTGCAGTGGTTTCCAATTCACAGTAGCATTCATGCCACATGATGTGTAAGATGTTCTCTGGTACAAGAGAGACCAAGGACTGCCCCACCGACTTCTTTCCTTGCCAGAGGCACCAGCATTGTCCTCTTTGGCTTTCCCAAGGGCTACCCCAGCTCCTGGTTAGAAGCAGTGAAGGCAGATGTAGACAATTACTGCTTGGTAGTTAACCAAGAGCAGCCCTGGGCTTTGAGCTTCTTTCCCACCAGAGGGTGAACCCATCCCCAGCTAACATCCAGCCCCAGATCCTGCAAGACCTCATTTCAGAAATCTGGAATAGTTTTGCCAAATCCCACTAAGGCCATTGTTACTTTCATTACTGCACATAGCTTCCTCCATCTCAAAAGCAGAAGTATTTTCCTTAACACTCGAGGAGAGGCACAGCTTCTGCCTGCTCCCCACCCACATGCTGGTGGCGGGGGCAGAGCGAGGCGATGGCCTCACAGCACCGATGGTGCATGGCCAGGATGAGCTGACACTGCAGGGCTGAGCACACAGCATAGAAAACTGGTCAGGCAGGAGCGATGTGGTGGGTTTGATATGCCAAAGAGCTTTTTGGCAAGGCTCATCTTGCTGTCACCTGAAGCATGGAGAGAGCCAGCAGGCCAGAGTAAAAAGGCTCTGGACTGGAATCACTGGAGCTGAAGGTCATGGCACAGGATAGGGGCTTTAAAAATCACCACTGTGCTCTCCAACACAAGCAAAGGCAAAAGCAAACCTGGGCAGGCTCCAGGTACCCTGGAAAGCCTTTAGGAGAGACATGACTGCTGTGACAGCACCCGGAATTGATTTATAGTGTAGCCTGGTCACATCAAGTGGCAATAAAACCATAAGTGGCTTCGGGACAGCAAGCCCCATTTGTGTGAGATGAACAGTGGCTTTAAAAAAGATCACTAAATCCCACCAGCGCTATGTATACAAACCTTGTTTATTCTAAAGGCTCCCATTAAAGTGCCTTTTATTCCTGGCAATAGGCAGTTTTAAATTGCAAAACAACAGATCAGCCAGCAGCAGTCTCCAGTCCTGCCTGCCCTCAGGGACAGGGGGACTGCGGTGAGCGTGGGCCCCTTTTGGCCAAGGGCTCTCGAACACTGTGTTTCGGGGGGCTGGACGAGGACATTCTTCACTGTGTGCCCAGCGTAGGAGCACTGGTGCAGAGGCGCAGGCCCGTGGCTTTGCCGAGCAGTGCAGGGTCTCTGCGGAGCTGCCCAGGACAATGTCACCTTCCAGAGACCCCTGGGGATCCAAAGTGGTCCTCGCCCCGCACGCCTCAGCGGGAAGCATGCCGGGGCCGGCAGCTCAGGCTTAGGCGGCGTCCTGGCACGACGTGCTGGTGTCTTGTAGGAGCGGTGTTGTCTCGGAGACCTGGGGTGGCGTGCTTGGCGTGGTGGGGTCGCACAGGCTCTTCTCGTCGGTGGGTCTCTGGGAGGAGAGAGAGCAGCAGTCACAACCCCACAGCAGTGCCGCAGTCAGACCCTACAGCACGCGCATCACCCACATCCCCACCTAGGGCACTCGCACCCCAAACCCCCTGGACTTCCACATGGCCAAGAACCCTTTTCTGAAGGCATCTCAAATTGAGGATTTTTTTTATCTCCTCTTCTAATAGCATAAAGTTATTCCCATTCCTGTCCCCCAATACTTGTAGCACCCCTGAACACCCAGCCTGAAGGGCCGTGTCACCAGGTAGAGGGGCAGTGGGGTATGCCAGCAGGCTGCGCACCACCAGAGAAGGCAAGAGGGAGATGGGCAGGGTCTTCTCGTGGTCACAGGCCAGCATATGGATGAATGAGCTGCTCCTGGCCAAGTATAAATACCAAAAAGAAACAAAGAGAAGGTGAAAGAAGAGACAGGTAAGCTGGAGGAAATACAGAGACTGTCCCAGCATTCAGGGATGAGGTTAGGAAAGTCAAAACCCAACTGGAATTCAATCCGGCAAAGGATGTCAAAAGCAATAAGAAGTACTGCTATAAGCACACAGGTGACAATAGGAAGACGTGGGCCTGCTGCTGAAGGAAGCAGGGAACCCCAGAGACCCTGGAGCAAGGCAGACGTACCCTTAGTCAAAGAGGATCACGTCAGCATATTTAAGCAAACTTAAGTCTACAAGCCCCGACAGAACACACCCACAAGTGCCGCTGGCATTACAAGGCCACTCTCAATAACCTCTGAATAATCATGGTGACTGGAGAAGTGCCCAAAGACTGGAGGGAAGCAAACGTCACTATCTTCAAGTAGGGCAGGGAGGGCCCAGGGAACCGCAGGCCAGTTGGCCTCGCCTCAGACGCTGGGAAGCACTGGGAACTGTTTCCAGGCACACCACATCATCAGGAGTAGTCAGCATGGCTTCGCCATGGAAAAGCCACCTTTGCCCAACCTGGTAACCTCATCGGATGGAATTACTGGCTCGGTAAATGAGGGCAGAGCATGGCTATTGCCTCCCTTCACTTCAGTAAGGCATTTGGCATGGTCTCCTGTGAGATTCTCACATTGAAACTGGATGGGCAGTGAGGTGGGTTAAAAATTGGCTGAACAGGCCGGCCCAAGGGGTGCTGATCAGCACACAAAGTTACCAGAGGCCAGTAACTGCTGGTGTACCTCAGGAGTCAATCCTGGCTCCAGCCCTGTTTAGGATCTTTATTAATAATCTAGATGACGGGGGCAGAGTGCAACCTCAGCAATTTGCAGGTGACACATGGCAGGGAGGAGTTGCTGATACGCCAGAGGGATCTCGTCAGGTAGGAGAAATGGGCCAACAGGAGCCTCACAAGCTCCAACAAGGACAAGTGCAAAGCCCTGCATGTCGGGAGGAACAGCCGCAGGCGGCTGGCTGGAAAGCAGCTTTGCAGAAAAGGACCTGGGGGCACTGGTGGCTAGATACCAAGCTCAACACGAGCCAGTCATGTGCCCTTGGTGTGAAGAAAGCTAATGGCATCCTGGGCTGCACCAGGCAAAGTACTGCCAGCAGCCTGAGGTGATTCTTCTCCTGTGTTCAGCACTCAAGACACACCTGAAGTGCCACGTCCAGTTCTGGGCTCCCCAGAACCAGAGAGATGTGGAGCTACTGGAGACAGTCCAAAGCAGGACCATTAAGATGATTAAGGGACTAGAGCACCTCACGTGAGGAAAGGCCAAGTTAAGACTGCTCAGCTGGGAGAAGACAAGGTTCAGGGGGATCTCACCCGTATATTTAAGTATCTGAAGGGAGTATGTGAAAACAACAGAGCTACGCTCTTTTCAGTGCTGTCCAGGGACCAGACATTATGGGCACAAACTAAAACACAAAAGGTTTGAGCTGAACATCTGTGTTTTGTTTTTTTCTTTTTACTGTGACAGGCTGCACATAGTGAGGGGTATCTCCGAGATACTTGAGACATCTGGACATGGCCCTGAGCAACCAGGCCTACATGGCCTTGCTTGGGTAGGGGTGTTGCTGGTGACCTCCATTGATCCCTTCCAACTTCAATGATTCTGTGACTTTGTGTTTCTGTAATACAAACCCAGATATTTGATACATAAAACTCCCTCTTGAAAGCCTTTCCATCAAGGCAGCCTGCATGCAAAAGCAAAGCAAAACCCACCAGATGGGTGCCTCTGTTACCCCCAATGAGTTTTGCCCTTTTAAGAACTTACCTCTGGATCTCAAACACTTGCAGGGCAAAAAGGTGAGAAAAACATTTCCTCACACCAAACCTATTTGTTTTTTTTGGTCTCAATCTCTGGTGATATTAGATCAGATACACAGGGAGAAACAATATAAGCATGTTCTTACAGCCTGGGTAAGTGCTAGTATTGAGATATTCATCCTGAATAACAAAGCCAGGAGACAACACTGCTATATCAAAGACTGCCAAGAGGACACCTCTGGAACATGTGGACCATAAACGTTTCCATTTGATTGGTTTTGAACAAAGTTTAATCAAAGCAGGATGACAGAAGAGTGTGTTACCTTGACTGGGTACCCACCTACAGTCTGGCTTCCCGCAACACCTTAACTGGAGGCAGCTTTCTGGCAGAGGAGGCCTGGTTGGCCTTTTTACTGTCTGAGTTCTTTTTATTGCTACTCCAAAATAAAGAGCATTTTTCCTAGAAGATAATCAGGCTAGTTTATGGTGTACTTTGACATGAAATCCATGGAGGGTCCAATTTCAGGAGGAGATTTTGAAAGAAGTTTCAATCAGTGTTTAACTGTGATCTAGTTATTAATGAAGATTTCAAAATCTAGGTTAAACTAAGCCCTATTTAAGATTTCGGACAGCATCAAGCCAGTTTTAAAATGGTCTGTTTGCCTTTTAAGTGTGTCATTACACAGGCTGTAGGTCATGTCAGCAGAGGAGAGGTACAATGCTGCATTTGGGCACGTTTTATGCCTGCACAACAAATATGCACACTTCTGGAAGCACAGGTCCAACAGATGCATTTTAAAAGTGGCTCCACTGTAAACTAGACTAAGATTTAAGTGTCTCACAGTACTTCATCTGGACTGGTTTTACAGCACACTGCTCCCTCTGGAAGCCAGAGACATGCAAGAAACTCTAGGAAGGAACTGGATTAAGCAGGACCTTCCCACTGGCAGACACGTGAAGGTGTGGACAATGCCCCTCTTCAGTGTCCCCTCTGATATCAGCTCTTGCCCCAAGAGGGAGGACTGTGCACGATTAAGCAATCATCACTAGATCAGCAACACTTCAATCAGAGGAACGTACCTTGGCTGCAAATTGCTGTCATCCAGTTTACAAGCTCTTATCTATTCATTAGGCAGAGACTTTAATGTGCTGTTGCATAGCTTCCTTAGAGATTTATAAAGTCATTAAGGCTTTTTATTTACTTTTCAGGTAGTCAGACACTTCCTGCTGTTTATTTTTAGTTCCAGCACTTCATGATGCTTTGGCTGAGCACCCAAATACACTTGTCTTATACCTGGGTTTGGGACATTTCAAACAGACTGGGCAGCTGCTTCTGAGTGAACTTTAAAGCCAGCTTTTCTTCCTGACCCCAGCTGGCATGGTTAGAGCTCTTTGATACCAGGAAGTAAAACTTGCACAAGGCAGGGTGAGGAAATGCCAGCCCAGGGCTGCAGCGGGTCTCAGAAACAGCTGACCAGCACGTACTGACTTTTTTCAGATATGCTGGCACTACGCTGAGCCCACTTGTATTTGCTGGAGCCTCAAGGTTCGGCACACTCAAAGCCTGAGCATTTCAGAGCACAATAAGGGTTTAGTGCTGAGCCCTAGCCACTAGCATCGCTCTCACACCACAGGGGAGCCCATGGAAGAACAAGGGGATTTGGAATCATGTGTTTAAGTCAATTAAGCAGTTGTAGGCTTGGTAAAAATCCAATTACGTGATACTTGGAGAACCCTAGAGCTATTTAAAATGGGCTTCTATTAGCATTTCAGTGAGGGCAGTTACAGGTTGAGCAAAAGCAGCCTCTCGCACATGCTCTCACCTCAGCCCACTCATTCTAATCATTGCCTTTTCATCCCGGCATGTAGCCTCTTCTTATCTGCAGCTTTAGAGCCAGCTCAAGCCATTTGACTGTAATGCCAAGCTAAATAAGCCTGCTTTGATATAGGTTAGGGTAGAGAGCTAGATCTCTACTTCAGCACTAAGCTCTCTAAAAGCTTTAGCTCTTATCAGATGAGTGTTTTGCAGCTGGAGACACAGATCACCATCAAGCATTTGAGCTGTTTTATATTCTGTCCCCACAGCCTTATGCCCAGATGGATCAGGCTCATGTGCCAGCCAGGCCCCCACGCTGCTCTCCCCTCATGGGGCAGCTCCCACCAAGCTGCCAGCTCACTGCAGCCTTCAGTGGTCTTGGCTTCTCGGTTAGCCCAGACCCACAAAGGACCGGGGAGTCTAACTTCCACAGCTATTTTGGGCAGTTTCACTTGTAGAGAAACAAGTGAGTTTCAGGGAAAGATGGAGTCTGGTCTGGGTTGAGAAGCAGCCACGGTATCTGTGTCCCTCCTGTAAGAACACAGCTACTACATTGCATTTGTGAACGAATTGAATGTAAGTAGCCATCCCCTCAAGAAGGCTCTGATTAGATGAGAAAAATGTTGGGACCCTGCAGAGACATACGTGTTTGGGTGATAGCACAGACTTGCTGCTTTACTAGGAAACCAGATTGAAGAGGTAGGCTTATTCTTTCATTAGCGGGATGAGCTGAGAAATGTTTCCTCCTATGGGAGCCCAAGTCAGTGAGTGCTGTGTGCTGAGATGGCCAGAAATGCTTTTATATTATTGACTTGCAGCCCAATTTCTTGATAGCTGAGGAAGTCCTGCTGTTATGTACTGGCAGCATTAGGACATGGTTCTGCTTTAGGTTGTAACAGATTCACGGCATCAGCCAATGTTTCATCAGGATTGTTAGATTGTCAGCCCAATCTACATCATCCGATTAAATCTGATTTGACTAACAGCATTTCCCATTTGACATCTGCAATGTCTTACCTGACTCATCATCACGAGTACAGCAGCTGAGATGATGAGCGGGACGCTGAGCCCAAGGAAGATGTACTGCAGGTAGTCTAGGATGGATGGGATCAGCACCAGGTTGGTGTAAAACTGGTTTAGGACTGAGCCTTCAATGTAGCCACTCTGCCCAAGAAAGCAAAGTTGTTATAGGCATTTCGCTTTCATCCAGAGCTGAGACACATCATCTGTGCAATTCTTCTCCCACAACGGATTAGGAAATTTGGGAAAGGCTTACTAAGGCCAGAAGCTGCTACCAAATAGCTGGACATGCACTCAGCTGTAGGACCACACTCACTGGCCCACATTAGCATGCAGATGCTGCCAGCACTGCTCTGGGCTCTATTTAACCCCACATCTAGGGCAGAGCCAGAAGTTCACCCAGTATAGTGCAGGGTTTGTTCAGCTCAGAGGGATTAACCACGCAGCCAAGTATTGCAAAGCCTGCTGTTGGCTGCTTAATTAGTCTGTCTGGCTTAAAGCTTTAATCAAAGTGGAGTTTCCCCAGCAATGCAGTTTCCCCCTTCCTGCACAGGACAATCTTCAGAAACAGGTCAAGGAAGGCAGCTCACCTCTGCGAACCACAGCAGCGGCAGCACCACTGGCGTAATTTTCCCTGTTTGACTGTGGGAATGGGAAAAAGAAATACACATTGAGATTCTCAGCTGATCAGGCCACAGCTACTATAATCCTTCCTAAAGAGAAGGGCCTGGCAGACCAGCA
Source organism: Netta rufina (assembly GCF_964035555.1). Lineage (NCBI taxonomy): Eukaryota > Metazoa > Chordata > Aves > Anseriformes > Anatidae > Netta > Netta rufina. The sequence goes on along the minus strand of NC_140141.1, from coordinate 11,919,921 downwards.
GTGGTCAGGTTACTGGTGCAAGGATGCAGCAATTCCTGCTGCTGCAGGGAGCTCCCTCCCCTCCAGGGACCAGGTCCATCTACGGACTTCCATGCAAGAGCAGAGGTGACATTTCCTTGTAAGCTTAACGGCCCAACAGCAGCAATAAGTGCCACGCCAGATCTGGGCTCCAAGTACGTTAACTCAGTGAATGGGAATGAACTTTACACAGCTTCAAGATATCTCAGCCACCTGCATGGTACTACAGGGTGATACAGCCAAGCTCACAGCATCAAGGTTGCCTCTGTTGCATATAGCAGCAGACAATCTCCACAACGGAGCTGAAAGCCTCTTTTTGGAAAAGAAGTATTCAACTGTTAGATCCATGAACTGAGCATGTTTGGTCTCCCTGTTTCGGGGGTAACTCCTGATCAGCAGCACAATGCAGGCAAACTGCCGCTGTGCCTCACCAGGAGCAGTGCATTCAGAGCATCGATATTTCATCAGCTGCCCAGTCGGGTGCACAAAACACTGCTGGGGCTGAGCAAACAGGCAGGCACACACAGCACTGCTAGAGGATGGCAGTTCGAGGTCATTGGAGCAGCTGACATTTCACCACATCAGCCAGCTGGCCTCTGCAATGGTGACAACTGGTAATGTCAAATCTGCCTTGTCTTTGAGGAGAGTAAGCTCTGCAGTGACCCCAGAGCCAGCAGCATTCCCTGCTTGAGGGAGAGATGGCTATTTGTAAAAGATGATCACTTACATTATACCAGACACCTGCTTCAAGTACTGATTCAGCTGGAGCCTGATGGAGCAATTCATGGGGATGCCCGTCATCTGCACAGGAGAGGAAAAACAGTTTGTCAGTACAGCCCACATTTATCACGAGAGCTTTGCAGAAAAGCAGCCCTTTGCTTTCCATCACAGCTGCTCTGGGTGCCGCCTTCCAAAGCAATGAATTAGACCACCCAGGCTGGGGTTTCCACCACTACACCAGCACTGGTAAACCAGGTACTGCTCCCCAAGATCTGGGGATGACTGCCCATGGCGGGGGCAGCCATGTCTCCATGGCATTTTAGGGTCTGTTCCCTGCATTTGAAGACTCACTAGCCAGTCAGTGAGCTGCATGCAGCAGCATCCAGAAGGAATCAGTTCCCTCAGGGTGGTCCAAAGGCAAAAAGCTAAGCTAAACAGAAAGGACTGCTGCAGAAGGCAGCACACGTTCAACAAGCAGACAGCACGAACGCAGGGAGGTGCTTTATGTGACACAAGGCTTGTAGGACCAAAACTAAGCAAGTTCAAGTTACCAAGTAGCATATGCAACCTGCAAGTGATACCCTAGGCAGAGTGTTTTAACAGAAACTTCATTTTTTCTAAGTCTGATGAGCCTCTTCCGTTACTCATCCTACCTGCACTAGGTTTGAGAATGAGAATACACCAATGCAAAGATTCATGTACACAAAGGACACTGAATGTTTCTCATAACTAGGACTACATATCAACAGCTATCACTGTCCAATAACACAAAGACCACAAAAACACCACACTTCAAAGTTGGGTCTTTTGGCACTGGTTTCTCATGATGTTGCAGTTTTGCAACACGTTAAGGGCAGAGAGTTTTCATTGGATTTTCCCTGCTTGTTCAAAGCAGACTGCAGCTAGATAAGACTTTAATTGTACTGTTATCAGAACATGTTTGATACTGTAATAAACTTAATTAGATTTCCATAACTGTGATAAGAAAAGCAGAGAACCCAATGCCTAGGTAAGAAGCTTACCTTGCCTTGCCTCAAGAGGGAGATTGGTTTCTTGCTTGAGCTATTACTGAATGTTTGGAAACGTCCCACCCATGGCCACATGCAGAGTGGGCCGTGGGTGGAAGAGCCCAAAGTCTCCTCCCCATCAGCAGCTGGGACAAAGATGACTCAAGACACCTCAAAACATCACCACTGGCGTGGTGACTTCACCCTTACATTTAGATATGCAAGAGGCAGCGCAGTACAGAAGCAGCCAGCCAGATAGGCAAGTTGAGATTGTAGAAAAACACAGCCCCGAAATGGTGGCAACAGCTTCAGCTGCAAAATGGTCTTCAGACTTTGCCAGAGAGCTCTCACAGCACGGCATGTTTATAGATTTGGGGTGTAACTGGCTGCTGCTGCTCAATACACCTCCTGGTGTTGTGGGCCTTCCTGAGTCAGTGGAAAGAAGCTGACTGCGCTTATCAAAACAATTATGCTTATAATTAGTCCTGCAATTCTCTAGAAGGCTGGCCAGTTATTCAATTAGTTTATGGCTTTAACGTTTTTATCTGCACATGTCCTCTCCACTTTGCACTCTGGAACCTGCTCAAGTCAGTGCCACGAGAGCAGAGCAAGGCCACCACTGGGGCTCCCCCACCCCACTGCTCGGCCCAGACCCGGCCCCAGTGCAAGGAGAGACCCCTCTGAGGGTACGAGACCACAGCTGGGCCCCCCACCGGGTGCACGTCGAGGAAGAGCGCGTGGTGCTCCTTGCTGGGGTTCAGGCCTTCAACAGCGTTCACCAGGCTTGGGTCGGCATTGTAGAAGTGAGGATGGGAGATGAACATCGGTGCATCTGGGAGAGAACAAGGACACCTTAAGCCCATCCAACCCTGCCTGAGAATTTTGTGCTGACATTTTTAAGCCCTTGAAATATTTGAGCAGGCTTTTATATCCTCGTTCTTCTTTCCCTCCTGGCAGCTTATTCCACTGGGAAGGTTAAGAGCCCGTGTCTAAGCCTCCTTCTCCCCCGTACACCACTCCACACAGCAGCAATGCACCGTCCACAGACATGTGTTAGGGCACTGAAGCCTGAATTCTCACTCCTGCGTGACCTATACTCGCTGTCCAAAGTTAAAATTTAGTTTGGCAGTTACGTGGCCTGCCTGCTCCCAGCCTGGGGGAGGTGATGGGCCCGTCCAGCTCTCAGCCCTTCCCACAAACAAGGCCGCTTGTTTGGGTTTCCAGAAGTTTGGGTTTCCCCCCTCTCCTTCTCTCAGAGAAGGGCACACAGACCCCAGAGGTACCCTTTCAGCACACCAGAAGGTAGTAGAGTTAGTTTTTAGACAAGTAAGCTTGCCTCACATATCTCTAGGATTTAATATTATCACAGCAAGGAGGAACCACAGGAGAGCACTCACTCAGCCTACAGGTGCTGACGTTCTGGATGCCGGACTGCCTGCAGGGGCAGAAGCCTTCGTTGGGGGGATAGTCCGTGCCATTGGCAAAAAGTGTTTTCGGGGCCACGAAGCGATAGGTGGGCACACCCTTAAACTCCCCTGACTGCTCATACACCAGTGTCATGGATCTGGAAGAGTTTCAGTGGAGAAGGATCAGGGTTAGCCAACAGGTTCCCAGCCCAGAACTGGGCTCTTATCTTCGCTGGATAAGATGCAGTTGCAATGTAACTTAGACTTTGAGATCAAGATAAACATCCAGAACAGAGCTTTGGATCAGGAATGTGTATCTAAGCCATTTGCTTTCCATGTTTTAAGCACAAATAAAGGGCTGGTCGAGACTAGTTATGAAGAGAAACACACGAGCTTATAAATCTGTTTTCAGAATCCAGATATGATTTGTTTAAGGGCATGTACTAATCCTCACGGCTGCTCTGCCAGAGATAATACCTTCTTTGTGCAAGCACTGGCTCTGAGATAGAAGTGCTCTGTGGCAGGGGACGGACACTGACCAAATCTGTTTTGCAGCACAGCTGCAGCATATAGGTCATCCGTTTTCCATACTGGAAAATTTTACCTTTTGAACTACATTACACAGCAAGATTTTATTTGGGGTACAACAGACCAGAGATTTGACACTGCATCATCTATACCAGAAGTCCAGGATAGAAGCAAGTTTCCAGAAGGGAAGTTTGCTTCCCTCATGCTCAAGCAAGACTCTTGTGGATGCAGACATCCCAGGCAGGCCAAGGGGACAGCTTACTGCCATAGCTGCCTTCTGACACCAGGACTGAAGAGAGGAATTCAAGGCAGTTTTGGCTGTGCCAAATCTGGGGTGAACAGACTGCTCTGCCTTGTGAAGAGACAGATCCACTTCCTCCGCAGGACCCACACCCACAGTGCTGTCCTGCAGCAGTCTCCTGGGCTCACAAGAAACTAAGCTTGCCACTTCATTTTATGTCTTGCCAGGAAACATACTTCGTTCCCTAAAAGACTTCTGTAGTTCTTCAACAACATGTATATGTATTTAAACTTTGATTACTAGTAAACTTCCCTGCAGCAAGTCCTTGGCTCTGGGTCATTTTGGTATTTGCTGATGCCTCTTGTGTAGAGGAATTCCTGCACTAATGCTTGGCTCAGCTGACTTTGCTTGTTCGCTGAAAAGGTCATTGTTCACTATTCAGCACGAGCACTTTGCTTGTTTTGCAGCAACTGCAAAGCCTAAATTAACATTATCTTCCCCAAGCTGAGGACAGGGCTTTGTGCCAGGCTGGCTGCCTCACTTCCCCTCCTTCCAGCCTCATGGAGTTTCCACAGGAACAAGGCAGACTCTGGGGATATTTAATCTCTGTACGATCAGCTAACTCAGGGTGTCATACAGATGTGCACAGCTGACCACAAAGTATTGCATTCACAAAAAAAATGAAGCAGCCTGGAAGCAGCGGCACAGCCCCCAGCACTGCTTCAGCAAGCATTTAGCCTGCTGCAATAGCTCTGTGGTCAAATGGCTAATGCAGCATTTCCTTATGACATCCCTTATTTCTCCCTCCCTCTTCCCACATCTTATCTAGCCAGGTTATATTCTGCTCGTCCAGCATATAAGCTTCCCCGGTGATCTAAAAGGTATTTAGAAATATTATCAAGATGAAGCTAGACAACTATACTGCTTGCAAAGCTCAGACACTACAACACCGATCTGCAGCTGAACCTTTACCTACAGAAACTAGTCCTCAGCACTCCGCCTCGCTGCACAGGTACTCTGCATGCACACTGCATGTCCTGCCACCTGCACGGCGACAGCGTGCCTTGCTGTGGCCTCACCTGCAGGCATCAGGGCTGTAAAACTCCAGCGACGTCGGGGACATGAATGGTGGCCACATCTCCCCCGCGGTCCCGTTGATCATGTTGCACCCGGTGCTCCGCCAGTAGTTCACCTGTGGGGTGGATGCAGAGGGAGGAACTCAGTACTGGAAGCTTGGTGGAGAGCTGGCTTTCACCTCTGCCATTCCTTCCGTAGGAACTTGAGGTAGCAGTACTGAAAGTCCTTCAAGATGGAAGAACTTAACACCTGATGACAAGCTTCTTGCCATCTATCTGGCTGCCTTCGGGCAATTCTGCAGTTGCTTTGACATTAAATCAAAGTTGTGGCAGTCGAGGTCCCACAGAAATTTGCTTTCAAATCTATGACCCAGCAACACAACAGCAACGGCTTTCTGTTTATCTGGCTTGAGATCAGGCACTGTCCCCCTGTTAGAGGTTTGCTGTCTGACACTTACCTTCTTCAACCCATTCCACGAATCCACCATGTGAACTCTACTGATGTTCTTCATGCCCGTGTACACAGTGAACAATCCGGTATTGGAGTTGTTAAACTGTAGAGAGAAGAAACTAGCTTCTAATCCATTATATGTGGCAATACTGCAATACGTTAACACCTTTGCATGCCTCATTAGCTTTAGGTGTGTTTCATGCACTATAAGCTATTGAAGTTTTATTTTGGTTGCTAGAGACAGCTTCCAACACGCACGTTTCTGCCTGAGGGGAAAATTAAGGCAGCCTTACACAGCAACCATCAATCACACATTGCTGCTCTAAGCAGTTTGTGAAGGGGACAGCCTGGACTCTCAATAGCAAGAACAGTATTCCTGTGATTTTAGCCTTCCCAAGCAAGGTTTTACTTACCCCTACTAACATGCCAAATTTCCCCTTGAACGGGATCAGGCCAGGAACAATCATATTTATTGTGTCTAAAAGAGGGTCGTCGTAGCCCCACAGGATGTCCCCCACCGTCCGGTTCATAAAGGCCTCCTGTTTCAGGCCAGCCAGGGCCCCACTCAGCAAAAGCTTCACAAAGTTTGGCAGGTTTTCCATCATGACAGATGCTCCCTGGGAAAGAAATCAGTCTCTGAGACAAAAGCTGTGTATTACCAAAGAGAAAGCAACACATCTTCAGTGCTCAGCAACCTCCCTCTGCTGCAGCGTTCTTCAGTTTTGCAGAAATCCTTTGGACAGACTGAGGCTCACCATTTATCCCACATTTGGACAGGAAACAGTTCGTGGCAACAGCCACTGAGGTTTCATTTCCCCAGATGATGCTCTGCTAAGTTGTAGTCATGAGCCCAGCTGCTTTGCCAGCCCCTCTACACATTCTGATTTTGGAAGCATAACAACCCAACACAACCACCAACACCCAGAAAACTGCATTCTGTAAACTTAACCACCCCACGGCTTCACCAGACTCAATCCCTACAAGAAAGTAAGCTTCAGGTTAGCCTTGAGCATCACCACCCTCCCAGTGAGCTTGGAAGCCAGTATTTCTCCGGGGAGCAAATCCTTACCAACATCAGGATGTTTGGCATGACAATGTACTCGTCCTCGGTGCCATTGGACAAGTCCGGCCTGAAGAAGAGCTTCCGATATTCCAGGTAGGAGACGGTGTCATTGTCATGGAATGTGATGTTTGTTTTGTACCTGAACTCTCTGCAACGAGACAGGAGGGACCATGGGAACCTTCCCCCGCGCAGTGCCGCTGCATTGCCCGTGGAGCAAGGATGGGCTGCACAGGCCCAGCCTTGTTCCTGAGCGGAGGAAGGAGACCAAACCCAAGCTTGAAGAAGCCTCAGGGCAGTGGTAGAGGCAGTGTGCCAGGTGCCAGTTGCACACCCAGGCCATGGTCCGGGTGTCTGGCAGCACTGCAGCCTGTGAGCAGCGCGCTTTGATGAGGCGTCCCCGACGGATGGGATTCAGCAGCAGCCTGCAGCCACCACGTGTTTCCTGCCAGCTCAAAACCCAGCTGCTGAGAAGCACGAGATAAAAGCATTTGTTCCTGATGGAGGAGTAAGTCCCCTCTGTCACTTCTCCTACAGCTGTTGAAAAGCCCAGCCCTACCAGCGAGATGCCCAGATAAGCAGATCCGCACCTCCCCACACGCCGATGCAACCTGCGCGGCAGGAGGGGACCAAACAAGATGGCACAAGCCCCACTGTCAAGCCCACACAGACCTGACAGGGAGCTCCCAAGTGGTTCCTGGGTCTGGGCACCCCATGTGCAGCACACCCTTTGCTGCACGCTGTGGGGACAGCCCAGCCTCGCAGCTCCGCCGTGGCACGAGGCTGTCCCCAGCATCACAAGCCGGTTACAGCTCCCTGGGGAGCTGCTGCTCAACCCACCCGCAGAAACAAAGTCCTTTATTGTGGAGCCTCTGTTTTATGGTCCATGATAGGGAAGGGCACTAATCTTGCTCAGCAGGACATTAATAAGCTTTGCCCCTTTTGTTTATTCTTATTCAGTGTAAGTGCAGCCTTTCCCCCAAGCCAAGCGACTGACGTGATCACGACATACAGAATCCACATGGTCTTACAGTTTGACCCGGCAAGCCGAGGGGAAACGAGGGCATATACATACTGCCAGGCTTTCCCCCAACACTACTCAAACAGCTTTGGATTAGACCAGTAATCTGCCCGCATGAGCTTGCTTATGCTGCTGACCTGACTTTGCCTACATGTGCAGGCAACGGCACCTTGAATATTGTCATTTATGAGTCAGCTCACGTGCTCATTTCAACATCTCCCATTACTTCAGATACCACGTCCACAGAGACATCTGGGGCTCCAACTATCTTTAGACATGGCAAATGGATCAAGTCCTGCTCTAGGTGGACCCAACCAAGTCTTAGTGCTCCCCACTGTTTCTCGTGACCAGATCATTCATTTTAGGCAGATTCAGCATCTCATCATGTTAGATGGGAAGTCTTAGATCAATCCATGAAGTCTGAAGTTTCATATTTTTACTCATAAATGGTAAAAATGAATAAAAATGAAGCCTGCTCTGAAGATGGGATTTGCCCACCACCATACCAACAAACCTCACACCTCTGTTGGGACCCTGTCAGCCCAGGTCTGGTTGCCCAACCCCGGGTCCCAGCACAGGACCAAGCTCCACAACTCACACTGAAGCACCAACAAACCTCACCACCCTGTTGGCGAGAAGTCCTATATGTGGTTTTAGCACAATCAGAGCAATTGTTTCACATTTGGGTTGCTTTAAAATCCCGTGCCACCAGGCTCATGTCAGATATGATAGCGCAGTGCTCCCCTCCTGAAGGAAGCAGCCAGAAGCCTGGCAGGCCGCAGACCAGCAATGCTGACGGACCACAAGCAGTACCTGACCTGTAAACGTACGGCCCACGCTGCCTCAGGATCGGCTTCGCTCCGTCGAGGACCTCAGTGGGGTTCAGCACTTCGAAGAGGTGCACCGACAGGTAAAAGGGAACCGGAATGTCTTTCCACATGCCGAAGGAGATGCTGCTGGGGTTGATCCTCACGTTCTGCAGGAAAAACAGACAGAGGCTTGGTGGCCCCAGCTGAGCACAGCCACCCTTGCCTCCAGCATCAGGCCCAGCTGAAGGAGGCAGTTTCGGCAGGGGATCTCTAGAGGACACAGCACGTTTTGCAGACAGAGCCAGTTCTAAAATGGGAACTTATGTATGCAAAAGCACCATATTCATGCCACAGGATGTCTGTAGGCTTATATATTCAGGCTCAGATTGCCAGACGCCTACCCACAGGGTTTCAAAGCCGTTTCGATGTGCTAGAGGCTTTCACCGTGCTAGACAAGCCGGCGCTGAATTCTTCACAGCTCTGCAGGTTTGACTTGCCTGACATGAACAAAAACCCTGCTCCTAAGGCTTCCATTCACTCTCCAGGTTTGGCAGCTCCACACAGACAGAACCAGGCAAGGGCTGGGAGAGATGACCAGTCCTTGGACAACACAACTCTTTGGGTACCAGCAGGGAAGGCACCCACTAAATGCCCAAAAACAGAGAAAGAGAACGGCAATGGCAGCCAAACCGTGCTCAAGTTGCCTTTGCTTCTCCTCACTTGCCATCCTGTGGTGACTCATATTTGTCATAAAGCAGGTCAAAGGCAATCCAAGATTGTGTTTTCCATATCACCATCCCATTTTCTGGGAAATGCCTGCAGAAACTCAAACCCCCACCTCCTCCCCAGCACCTCCAGGTGCTGGCACCTGGCCACTTGTGTCTCTGCTCCCTCCCTGCCTTCTGGGGGCTGCTTTAAGGACTGGCACACCCACAGCTTGATCCCTCTTAATTACCTATTTTTGGGTCCATTCCACCGTTAGCTTTGCTATCCCTGCAAGTACAAGCCCTTGCTACAGTTCAGGAACCCAGCTGGCTTATGGAAGCAGATCTGATCCACTAATTGGCGACATCGTGTGAGCGTTATCCAGCTGCAGCTCAGCCCCACAGCAGCTCGGTAGGGCCCTGAATGTTTGATGCTATAGCAAGGATGAGAAGTAAGCTGCCAGGAACTTCCCCAGGTCTTCCCTTCGGTGCCCCGTGGCCAGGCTGTGCCACCCACAAGCTGCAGGACTTTGCATCCATCCCCCAGCAAACCCTTCCCACCTCCGCGTCAACCTCAGCCCTGCCAGCCTCACGGACTTCATAACAAAGGGAGAATTTTAGGACAAGAGCAGCCCAGATTTTATTTAGGCTGTTTTATAACCCCTACCCACCCAGCAGAGCCTGAACAACATCTGCTTTCTTTTCCTTGTTTGTGCTGTTTGGTGCTCCCCAGGCTCCTCGTTGCATAAGCATGCATTTATATAACCTGCACACAGGCAGAGGGAGCAGCATCCCAGCTCCCTGCTGCCTTTCTCAGCCCTGTCCCATCCAAACCAGCAGCTCCAGCTCCTTCACGGGTGCCGCTAAGCCAGATTGACCCAACAGGGTGGCCGTGGAGTCAAGCTGCTTGTAAGTCAACACGAAAACGGTCACGTGTCTGCAATAAAAATAGATTATTTTTTCCACTTAGATGGGTTACAAAGTGTCGCTGAGAAATCTGACATCTCCTGACCATGCCGCTCTGTGTTCCTGAGGAACTGAAAGAGAAGGATTACCACTCATCTCATCCAAAGACAGCGCTGCAAGTCTGGTCCTGGCTTCCAGGTGGGAAAACACTGCAGATCCCACGTGGAGAAGGAACCTGCCAACATCTGCCAAAGACAACGAGGGCTCTTGCCTGGATTTGTATCTTAGGCAGGTCCACAGTACTCCAGGTGCTCCCAAGGTTTTGCAGGGCCAGCTCTGTAGGCACCCCCAACAGTTCCTCTACACTCCGTAACCAAAAATGTGTCTTCAAAGCTACAGCCTCGTTGCACTAGGTGGTTTCTCCACTTTTTTCCACCACTTTTAAATGATCCCCACCTCTCGTGCAGGGCTCAGCGAGGCAGGGCTGGTGAAGCAGCCTCCACCTGCCTGCCCTCGGGGCCCCGCTCTTCCTCTCACCCACCCCGAACACCAACCCAGGAGTTTTGGCAAGCCCCTGGATACTTCTCACCACCCTAGACATCAGCGCTCAGTTTTGCCATTTTACTTTAAGCCGTGTATGAATTTGGGACACTTTGGGTCATGCTGAAGATGCAGAGCTCAAGTAGCTGAGACGAAGGGAGACCTGAGGAGAAATAAAGGTTGGTCTTTTCCCCTTCTTCTGTTCTCATTGCAAGGTACCAGAGACCAGATAATTGGGTAGAAAGAATCAAGATTATCTAAAGGAAAGGAAGTTTTCTGCACTGAGCACATCACCCCTGTCCTAGAGGTGCCTTCAGCCTTCTGTTTGCAGGCACCAGCTCTGTATGGCCATGAAATCGGACAAAGACTGACCCGTACTGCTTGAGCCAAAGCCCTGGTTGGCTTTGCCCAGCCAGCAGCGCTTTCGGAGGATACATTTAAATAGAAGCCAGCAAAGACTTTTTGGCACGGGTAGCTCCAGCCACTCGCTGTTCGCCTCCTCTGCCAGGGGCACACGGCTAGGGGCTGGCTTGGGTAGGTGCGAGCCTGGAGAAACGGCCAGGCACCTGGGCAAGGGGGAAAAAAAGTTGGCTGGGGACGAGCCCAGGCGCTGGGATGGGCAGCGAGGATCCTGTAGCTGCAGGGCTGCCTCTGAGCAGAGCCCAGCAGCTGCCCCGGCTCAGGCACGGGCTCCAAAGGGACCCAACGCTGGGCAGAGCCGAGCTGGGAGCGATGCTGGGGAGAGCACGGGGAGGGAGCAGCCCCGTTCCCTGCTCCCTGGGCTGCTTGGGGAGAGGAGGGTGGATGGGGAAGAAGGTGGCTTTAATTTACTTCTAGTTTCTCATTGTTCTTGCCTGTTATTGGCAATAAATTATATTAATTTCCCTATGCTACACCTGTTTTACCTGCGATGGTAATTGGTGAGTGATCTCCCTGTCTTTATCTCAGCCCTCCAGCCCTTTCCATTGTCTTCTCCTCTCCCTTCCGAGGGCAGGGGGCTGGAGAGCAGCATGGGGGAGCTGGGCTGCCCAGCACAGCCCGCTGCCTCGCTACTGGGACTAACTGGTGTGCTGCCCGCCAGGACAGCCTCGCTGCTCCCCGGGGCTCTGCGCAGCGGTTCCTGAGCAGAGCAGCACCTCGGGGCACAGCCCCACAACCACAGGGACCAAAGGGGCTGCAGGACCTCTCCTGTTGGTCACGCAGCTCTTCACTGGGCCAACTCCGACCTCGCAGTCTCGGAGAACACCCTATAAAGGGGTTTTGCAGAGCACCCCAGCATGCTACCCATGCCACCACCAGCTGGGAAAGCGTACTGGCAGAGAAAGAGCACATGTGTAGGTATGAAAGGAGCACCCAGCACCACCAGCACCACCACCGCTCGGCACTTATACCCCTTACTAATGGGGTCGAGCCCCCACTCAGCCCCATCCCACTCTCTGCAACCATCTACAAAATCCCGACACCACACCGAGCTGCGAGAGCGAGCAACACCAAAGCCCCTTGGAGGCCCCACTCCCCCCATCCCCAGCACCCCACAAAGAGATGGGGGCGCTGCAAAAGCCCCGACCCCACTAATTTCGGGGGTGCTGCCCCCATCCCCGTCCCACTGACCTTGACCACCTGCTCCTTGACGATGGCTGGCCCGGCCAGCAGCAGGCAGACCCCCAGCAGCAGGCAGACTCCCCCAGCCAGCCCCAGCCCCACCGCCGCCCTACGCCGGGCCGCGGCCATGGCTGGGAGGAACGGGACAAGGAGCGGGGCCGGGGCCCGAAGCTGCCGCTTTATGGCCGGGGCCCGGCGGCGGCGGCGGGGCGGGGAGCGGGGCGGGGAGCGGGGCGGAGACCGGGGGGGGGGGGGGGGAAGGACCGGGGCCGGGCCGCCCCCACCGGCCGCAGCCCCCCCGAGATGGTCGGGGGCTGTACGGCCTCCGAGGGGTTTGTTGTTATTGTTTATTTTTTTATTTTTTATTTATTTTTTTTTTCCCCACTTATTTGCGGTGAAAATAAACCAGAGCGCTGCACTGCTCTGCTGGAGCCGCGGCGGTTTGGCCACGCTTTGTGCCGTTCTTTGTCTGTTCAGAACAGGAAAAGACTGTTCAAATCAGTTCTTCTTCCAGATGTTTTACTATTTTTATTATTTTTTTAATCGTCAGATTTGCAGGGAAAAGCTTCACCGACCTGTGAAAAGGACCTAAGCAGGGTCCCCCCCTTGGGGACCTCGGAAAACCTAACTGGGCTGCAGCACCTGATTTTTTTACAGATTAATTAGCTCTCTTCACTCACACCGATACACCCACCCCAAATCAGCGACTTGCATTTAAGGAGCCCCATTACAGAGCACCCGAAGCTCTGAGGAAGGGCTGCTGGATTTTTAATTGCTAATAATTAAAGTTTGAGTGAGTCAAGAGGGCAGAGACAGCAGAGCACCTCGAGGTGTCTTTGCAGCCGCTCGGGGCTGTCAGCTCAGTCCGTCCCTGCGGCTGCACGGAGCGAAGCTCCCACCCCAGGGGTGCGAATCACCCTTTGGAGCTGGGGACACGCGAGGGCAGAGCCCAGGGACAGCCCAGCAGGGACACCCAGGACATCGCTGGTGGCAGGGCACGCTTACCTGGCACACGATTTGGTCCAAAGGCTTTCTTCAGTTTAGCACGAAACTTGATCATTCAAGCTCATTCCTCACAGACCATAAAGTGCCAGAAATATTTCTACCCCCACTCCTTCAACATCACCCAGGACAAACCTTGCTTTCCTTCCCGGAATCCCACCCTCCCAATCTCCATGCTGTAAGATTCCTTCAAGTCCCACTGTCTGTGCTCAGCTGAACCCACTGTACCAACTCCTAGCACCCCCTCTTCTACCCACCAGCACCTAACACTGCCCAGTGGTACCTGGAAAACTTCAGATTTTTTATGTAACTCCAGGCCCTTTTGCCCATTTCCCAATCAGGAGCGCAGCGCTGCCAGCTCCTCGTGACCTGCAGCTCACTGTGAAGTAGGATAGCGGAGACTTCCCTTCCGTCAGCATTCTTGGAGTGAGAACCACTCCCTAACACTTCAGCTCACTCATACCCTAATATTTCCACTCCACGGAAAGCTGGGATCAAGGTGCATTCCTCAAGGTAGCCCTTAAGCTAGTACTTCTTGAAGTTACAGTCCGCTTAATAGGCTCAAACTGGGTTAAAAAAAAATAAAGTCAACCCAGTCACTGATTAAAGGCTTAGAGAGCATCAAACGCCTGGTTCAAGGGCTGCAGGATCCCTGCTGACTCTCACCACTGCTCACCCTGCAGCAGCCAGAGGTTGTTGTTGGCCTTTGAAGATCCCCATCCTGATGGCTGTGACATCGGTGCATAAACACCACGGGCAGCACCCAGCCAACCACCAGGAAAAGCAGTGTTATCAAAACCTTCCAGCTCAGGAAGGACTTGCAGTTTCATGTCCCCATTACATGCATGTTTGCACAACGCTACCAGCAGCACAACATCTGCAGCTGGCACCGAACTCCTCTGATAGTTAAACACACAACCTCAGGAGAACACTGTCACAAGTGTTAGTCACACTTGCCAGGCACATGTAAGCCTTGTGTAACAGTGTTTTATAATACCTTTGTGTTCAGAAAGTATGTAATTATACCTTACCTAACTGCAATTAAACGACTGAAATAACTTCTCACATCATTTAAGAGACACTGTTTTTGTGGATGCAACAACTTTATTGGAATGAACATGTGCAGAGAAACTTTTACTTGGAAGCAAGCAACAAATCTCCAGTTCAGTTACCACCCCTGAGGCGCAGCACGAGATGCAGGGTAGACTCTTTTTGGATGTTGTAGTCGGACAGGGTGCGCCCGTCTTCCAGCTGCTTGCCAGCAAAGATCAGCCTCTGCTGGTCTGGGGGAATGCCCTCCTTGTCCTGGATCTTGGCCTTGACATTCTCAATGGTGTCACTGGGCTCGACCTCCAAGGTGATGGTCTTGCCTGTCAAGGTCTTGACAAAGATCTGCATGCCGCCCCTGAGGCGCAGCACGAGATGGAGAGTGGATTCCTTCTGGATGTTGTAGTCGGACAGGGTGCGCCCATCTTCCAGCTGCTTGCCAGCAAAGATCAGCCTCTGCTGGTCTGGGGGAATGCCTTCTTTGTCCTGGATCTTGGCCTTGACATTCTCGATGGTGTCACTAGGCTCAACTTCCAAGGTGATGGTCTTGCCAGTCAGGGTCTTCACGAAAATCTGCATGCCGCCCCTGAGGCGCAGCACCAAGTGCAGAGTGGACTCCTTCTGGATGTTGTAGTCAGACAGGGTGCGTCCGTCTTCCAGCTGCTTGCCAGCAAAGATCAGCCTCTGCTGGTCCGGGGGAATGCCTTCCTTGTCCTGGATCTTGGCCTTGACATTCTCAATGGTGTCACTGGGTTCAACTTCCAAGGTGATGGTCTTACCTGTCAAGGTCTTGACAAAGATCTGCATGCCACCCCTGAGGCGCAGCACGAGATGCAGGGTAGACTCTTTTTGGATGTTGTAGTCGGACAGGGTGCGCCCGTCTTCCAGCTGCTTGCCAGCGAAGATCAGCCTCTGCTGGTCTGGGGGAATGCCCTCCTTGTCCTGGATCTTGGCCTTGACATTCTCAATGGTGTCACTAGGCTCGACCTCCAAAGTGATGGTCTTGCCAGTCAGGGTCTTGACGAAGATCTGCATGTTTGCCTGAGGGATAAGAGGCCGAGCTTTAGGCACTGTCCCCTCAGGGCCGCAGCCCAGCGCCCCCCTCCCGCGGGGCTTGGAGCCCGAAAGGACCCGCCCCGCTCCGTGACGTCACCATGGAGGCCCCGCCCACCCCGTAGAGGGGCGGGGCTTGGCTTCTCCCGGCCCCTCCCGCTCCAGCCCCGCGCGCCCGCCCTCCGCCATCTTGAGCGGGGCCGTCGCGCCTGCGCGGCCGCCATTTTGCCGGCGGCTGCCCGGGCCGGGCCCCCTCCTCCCCCCCGTCCCCCCCTTCCCTCCCTTCCCCGCCGACGGTTGGCGCTGCGGGGGGGGGGGCGAGGGGGGCAGGGAACGCCCCGGCCCGCGGCCCACCCGCTCCTCGCCGCCTCCCCACCCGCGCCTCCCTCCCCTCAGCACGCACACAGCCCTCTGCCGGCTCCCCAGCCCCACACACGTCCTTTTTCCTTCCCCTTCACCCGCTGAGGCGCGGCGGTGCCCGGCCGCGCAGCACTCACCACAGGACCCGCGGGCACAGCGCGCCGCACCCTGCCCTCAGTCGGTTCCAACTGCGCCACAGACGCCGCTCCCGCCCCTTATATAGCCTTCTGCGCCCCGCCCCCTCGCGGCGTGGATCACTCCGCCGCGCACTATTTCTCCGCTGTTCCGCCGGGCGGGCGCAGGGGAGCGAGGCCCGGCGGCGCGGAGGGATCAGCGCGCCGCGAGGTGATGCGGCTCTGAGGGGCTGGGCGGGGGGGGGGAGCGGCGCCGAGTGGCAAAACCCGGCCTGGAGCCCACGGAGCGGGGCTGGGGATTGCTGTGCCTCCCTTTGGAGGCGTCTAATGGGGTTTAAAGCTTCTTGCCAGCCTCAGAGCTTTATTTAGGGATTTTATCCAGCCCCAGCAGACGCCTCCCTTCTCAAATGTCCCTCGGTTTTCTTGCTGTGGGCACGGTGAGGGGCTGCTCCTCTCACAGGGCTTGCCTGAAGGCTGCTGAGGAAAGGAAACAATTCTGTCCAAAAAAAGTGAAGTCAGGTCTCCCATATTCATCATGTTGATGAAGGGAGAGAAGTGGCAGCACGGCCTCCTTGTCCTGGGCCAAGATCAGTACAAAGAGAACACAAAAGTGCCAGATAAACCTGCGGGCAGGGCTGTGTTAGGCCCCCTGTGCTGCACTGCCCCTGGAAACGTGCTCCTGGCATCTGGGGTGTAATGGAGTTTGCAGCTCAGGGCTCAAACACAAACAGAAATAATAATAATGCTTATTTATTACTGTGTTCTTGCTTACAGAGCATACTCCGTGTTGAATTCAGTCGGCTCCTGTGCCGTCGTAGTCAAAACGTCCAGCGATCCAAGGGCAGAGCTGAGGACAAGCTGAGGCTTTGTTTGCAGGACTCGCTGGCTGCCATTTGGTTCAATCCGCTTACAAAATCCTTCGTTTCTGTGCATCCAAAGAAAAACACTTTCTACCCAGCTGACACCCAGTGCACACCAGTGGGAAGGCAGCGGAGACCCAGCAACAGCTTCGTGATTGGTGTGGGGGAAACCGGCCTGTGTTTGCCTGACACAGGGAGCTCCTACAGGAGGGGAATGCTCCAGGGATCTTCCCAGCTTCTCCTGCCCTGCATTTATATTAAAACACAGCCTTGCAATAATACTCATTAAAAAAAAAAAAAAAAAGGCAGATGTTAGGCCCTAATGCAACCCAGTCCTTAAATATGTCTGGCAGCTTGCAGAACAATGCTTTCCTTTGCTGGGAGGAGCCTTCCATGAGCACAGCCACTGCATGTTTCTCCTACACCATCTTTGCAAGTAACCCCTTGCTAAGATTTCAAGACAAGCTTGGCGAATAGCAGGACAGCGTTCCTTGCAGACCATGACATATTGTACTGACAAATAATGATTTCCTGTGCCCCAAACACTCACATTTGTGCCTATTGTTATAAATTCTTTGGGGCAGGAACTGTCACGTTCTGGTACCCCTGTGCAGCCCGTATTCCAGAAGTATAGCTGCTCAGAGAGATCCTGTCCAGTGAGCTACTTACAGCAGGGACCTGCAGACATACCAGCAGCATAGCCTAACACCACTTAATAAATTGCTTTAACTACTCTGGCAGGAAATGTCATTTACACGTGTCACCAGTCAGCAGTCCCCTACCAGACAGAGCTGGACATGCTGCTGCTAACTGAATAAAGCAGCTGGTAACTGAACTGGGTAGATAAAAGCTGCTTTGAAATCTACACAGGCTCAGGTTTCTGAACTGTACTTTTCATCCCTCGCAGCTCAGATCACTTTCCCAGTCCAGACAGAGCCGTGTGAGCCAAGCCAGCCCAAGATCAAGGCAGTGAGTTGTCTCCCAAGGAGTCCTCACACCCTGCTCCAAGCAAAGGCAAAGCCTGGCTCCTTGTTAAGCTGAACCAACCAGCTTCAGCCCCCAGAATCTAACTATAACACAAGAGTCACTCAAGCTCCACCTAAAAGATAAAAATGGTGTAAATTAGCCTAAGGGAGAGAGGCTGTTAGGGAAGATACCATTGTGTAAGGAAAGATAAAGATACCTTCTGACTTCTGGGATCAGTTGACAGGCTGAGCCTCTCTCCCCTCGGCACTGTGATGCCTTTGGGTTATACTTGAACACTTGGTTATTGCAAGTGCCTCCCCAGGAAGCTTACAAGTCTCTATAGAGTCACTTTATATCTTTTAACACATTTGTAGCCAGGCTGCGTTACTCCTATGTTTTGTATTTGCACATGCTTTGCAGACAGTGGATTTATTTATCCTGTGTACCTGTTGCTTTAATAAATTGCACTACTCATTAATCTAGCTGTGATAGTTCTCATTGAACGCGACCGAACTCTTCAAGTGTGGCCGTGGTAATTCAGGGAACGTGACTAGACTGAGGCCGCATTACATTATTTGGGAATCCGTAATTGTGACAGTTCAGTACACTGAACATGACCAGACTTACAAGCTGGGCATCATTAACCTTTAAAGGAACATGAGCTCAGTATATTCCTGAGAGAAAAATTATATATATACATGGCCTAATTAGATAGATGGCCTAATTCTTTATAGCAAGTATGATGATACAGGTAATGATATCTTAGGCTATTGTTTAGTCATAAATAATTACACAAGTTATAGTGTAGTGGTAAAAATCTCCTCCAGAGTATTTCCACCATTTTTGAATTCCTGTACTGTGGTTCACATGGAAGAGGTCATCTAATACTAGAAACCTCTGCTTCCTGTGTGGTGGGTACACCCCGCTCCTGTGCTTGGTATAAGTCTTGCACAGGCATGTGAGCCACAGTAGGCATCACTGTGATCTTTCTTTGAACTGGGCAGCTTCTTAGCAGAGGCAGAGCTCATTCAGAGGACGTGCATGTCAGAGCTAACCTTTCAAAGAACTAACTTGTCTGTGGACAAACACAGACAAAGGAGTAGGGTGAATAATTCATTCTAGGGGATATTCTGGAAGCATGCAACTGGACTTCAAACCCCCCGCAGGACCCTACAACTAAGTCTTGGGTGAACCTTGCCATTCACAAACCTTTAACTAAGTCACTGTTTCTATTGTTTCTATTGCAAATTTCTTTAGATCATTGTGTTTAAGATCATACTTAGACACTGATTAAGTGCTATTAAAATCATATCATCTAACTTTGTTATTTGCTATAAAGATATATAACAAATCCTTAATTGCTGCTACATTAGAGTCATGTTAATCTAATTTTGCTATCTCTTGGAAAATGTGTTTTTTTTCCTGATTGGGCAAGGATGATTAAAATATCACACAGTTCCAAGATGATGTTTGTTTTATTAGAATATCATATAATGATTTTAAAATGTAAAAACACTTACCACACTTAAAGAACAAAGTATTAAAGCTTTTTCCAAAAACTATAGGATGTGAAGACATACTACTTCTAACCCAACATCCTCGGTACACTAATTTTAAAATGTAAACAGATGATAATTTAAAGCATTTAATAGCTGAGACAAGCAATGTGAAAAGCTGAATTGCAAAAGAAACAATACAACCTGATGTTCACAGTAGAAGTTTACATTTCCACAACAATTAATACTTCAAGTTCAGTTCTTTCCACCAAAAAGATGATGTAGTGGAGAAAAAAATATGCTAGGGAAACAAAAACAAAAGAGCACATTACACTTATAATACTTCTCTGAGAATTGTAAATAACTAAAATAACATAACTCCAAGTACAAAACTATTTGGAAGTAGACTGAAAAAAATAAGGGAGGAATAAAAGAATAACTCATGCCTTAATGGTTTAGTCTCAGTAGTTAAAGGGACTGACATACATTATGATTAAGAAGGATTTTTATTTATTCGAAATCTGTTACCTACCTATTACTGTGGCTGTTGGACTTGTGTGTAGTGAATAGAATACTCTTATGCCATGCAGCTTCTACAGCTTTAGAGCACTCTTAGCAATGTCCAGCCACTGTTTGCATGGTTACTTCACATGGTCACTGTTTGCGTGATTACTTGACACGGTCACTTTACCTTCTATTTAAAATGGGATATCTTGGAGTCAAAACTACAAAGGCCAAAGTTGCTAAGTGACCAAATAAAGGTCATACTTACTTTAATGGGACTGATCTTCAGTCCCATTCAGTCCCAGGGCCTGGAAGGCCCTGTTAAAAGGGGGAATGTTTAAGTCTTAAGAATCTGTTTGTAGATGGTACTCCTTATGTGATACAAGGGCAGTGACTGAAGTCAGTAACTATCCCCTGTGGATTTTTTTTCCCCAGACAGATAAGAAAAGGGGCATTTATTAGGAATGTGCACCTTTCTACAAGAATAAAGCACACGAATTGATGTTTCTTTACCTCGAAGACCTTAGTTTAACCACAAAAAATAATCAGGAAATATGAGAACAGGAGGTTCTCAACTTCAACTAATGGAAAACAAATAATGGACTACGAGGCAGCTTTCAGTAAGAATTACATCTGATCATAGCTGCAGTGCTAGTACCTTCTCCAGAACTTTGAGAGACCTCTTCGTTTTGACTGCCCAATTCTGTTGTTTCTGATTTGCTCCATCTGCTGCAGTAGCTGCATTTCACCTTCAGCCTGACTGGTTTCTGTACTTTGTTCCACATTATATTCCACAGGTTCCCCTGTAACAAACAGGATCAAGAACAAAAATATGAACTCACTCTCTCCATACTCACTGCGTGCTGACTGACAGACTTTGAAACTGATACATACAAGCACTGACTGACACCTAAGAAGTTTCACAGAGTCACAGAATGCTAGGGATTGGAAGGGACCTTGAAACATCATCATCATCATCTAGTCCTACCCCCCTGCAGTAGCTGGAACACCTAAATCACGTCACACAGGAACACATCCAGATGGATTTTGCACGTCTCCAGAGAAGGAGACTCCACAACCTCCCTGGGCAGCCTGTTCCTGTGCTCTGTCACCCTCACCGTAAAAAAGTTTTGTCTAACATTTAAGTGGAACCTCCTATGTTCCAGCTTGCACCCATTGCTCCTTGTCCCATCATTGGATGTCACTGAGAAGAGCCTGGCTCCGTCCTCCTGACACTAGAAAATACCAAACACGCTAGAAAATACCAAACATGATTCTTAAAGGAAAACCAATACAAATAAGAATCAAAGGAAAACCAATTGGTTTATTTTTATAAGAAAACCAATATCTTGTAGTTTTTGACTTAAGATGAACAACATGATGCAACATGTAAGAAATAATCCAGGAATTTCTTACTTACATAAATTCTCTTGGTTACAGCCCATGGTCAGGGATGCTGGACTATGCTCACACTGAATTTCTTTGGAATAATTCTGAAAAGAAAAGCAATCCATAAATTGTGTTATACAATACAAAATTATATTTTAAATGAGATTTTTATTTATTTGCTTGCTTTAAGAACTTGACAAGGTCTACTCTTGTTCTGTGTTTATTTTTTACTTTTAGTATGACAACTTTCCTCAGCAATGCATTTCTACCCCTCCCTCTCCAGTACATTTACAGACCTAAAGTAAAGCTGTAATTCATTTAGTAGACTTTAAAATACTACATACTAAAAGAGTAACAGCTGGTATGGCATAGATAGATTTTTTTTTTTAATGAAATGCTGTGAGAAATAACAGCCACTTGACAAAACAGACCCCTAGACATTAGACCTGTTCATTCACAGTAGTAGTCACAGTGACAGACAGTTAAAGGGCAGAAGTGCAAAGTGTCAGAAGCAGGAAGTGAGCCAGAATATCAGAAATAAAAAGGGCCACAAACAACAGAATCTGCATGTATGTTTATTTAAAAGAGAGTGAAATAACTTTGTCATACAGAGAAGATAATATAAGGATAGATTTACTGCCTCTTGATAATATAAGAATAAATTTACTGCCTCTTGCACTAACCTCAGGTTCAAGCAAGATTTTAAACTTCGAAGTTTAACCCTACCGTTCTTGGTTTGAGAATCAGAAAAGCACATGTGGTCTCTCTGTAAAGCTCATCATATGACTAATTTTCATAAGCAGCAATCAAAAATGTTCTCTATCATCACAGATGCAAGTGAAAAAAAAATTACCTGAAGGCACTTTTATGCTAACCATTTTAAGAATCAAGGACTAAACAAATGCTGTTGCGTCTTTCTGAATATTCTGCAGCTTACCATTTCAAATCCATGCTTTGCTTTAATTATATGGTGAACGCTCTCAGCTCCAGGTCTAAAAATACACCAAATATTATGAAAAAGAAGCAAACATGTAAATAGCAACTTAGGTACTTTATTATAAACCTCTAGCCTATGATATATGTATCCTTAATACATATTTGTACTCATATTTCAAATTTTCACTTAAAAAAATGAACATACGTACACATTACAGCAGAGGAGTTTTCCAGTAGAGAAGCTTTCTGCTTCTCTAGAAAAAACAGAAGGCACTTAATAGAAGTGTTAAGTGACATAGAAAAGGTGATGAGCAGTGAGTTGAGAAAGCTTGCATATCATACAAGGTTACTGACATAAAGAAAAGGGCTGAAAGCAAAGAACCATGGAGGGGTCCTACAAGACTTGTACATGGAACAATACAATGGCAGAGAAAATTGTGTAGAGAAGTATGAAGTGATAAATGTGGGGAAAACAAATCTGCTTTAAACTGATCAACATAGATGATATTTTATATTATCTATGGAGATAATTAATAATTACATTTCTATCCCTATTAAGGGATAGAAATTCTGACAGATGAACACTCAGTAGTACCCTCAAAGAAAATAATCCAAAGTTAGGAAAAAGGGAGAAATTACTAGCAAAAGAACAGAAAACAAAATTGAAAAATGGGATTATGGCACTGTACAAAGCCAAGGCTCTCCCACACCTCAAGTATACCATGTGCTGGCTTGGTCCCCCAACCTTAGATGGAGAATCTGGAGAGTTCTTCCTCTTCTGTAAGTTGGAAAGGCTCAGAGAAGAGGAACAAAAGCTATCAAACACACAGTTTAGTTTTTCTTTGAGGAACAACTGAGCACACAAATAAGACTTAACAGACGAGAAAATATTAGAGAGGATAAGAATTTTACAAAGTTCAAGTATTTACAAATGTCCAAGAGACATGCCAATTGAATTAATTTTATATACAACATTAAGACAAAGGAGTTAAAGGGGAAGATTTATGTCCCCTATTAAATGGCATTGGAACCTGAAAGCATATGATAAGTCTTCTCCAAATAAGGGCAATACTGCTTAAATTCTTTCAACTAGGAAGAAAATGAAAAAGAACAATGGGGCAAAGGGCTACACAGCAATGATGTATGAGGATGGTCAATGGCACATAAAAAATATTTACATACACCCTGGAAGAATGTTTTGTAGTCAACTGACCTGTTGATACATGGCTTTGGGTATGAGGTCTCTACTTGACCTTCAACCCTCCTCTTCTTCACTGTTTCTTCCATTTCAGTACTTTCTGACATCTCATTTCTTCTCTTGACCTTCAAAACATTGCAAACTTTGCATTGGTAACATTTGATTTTGACTTTTATATTTTATAACAAAATTTGAAGTTAATATACATTTAAATGTACCAAAATTGTTCACATAATTATAATGAAAACAAACAAACAAGAAGATTCATGAATAAACTACTAGCTTCTTTATTCAAAGGGTTGATAAGCAGAGAGGCCATCCAGAAACTTATGCTCAACAGTTTTAAGCTCAAAATTGTGCTTTCAGGGCATCGTATTTTCTCTGTCTTTAGAAGAGTAGTAGGAGTGATTGATTTTAGTAGGAGTGTAATTCTAACAGAGATAGTGGGATTTCTTTGGGAGAATTTGGACAGGACATCTTCACTAACTCCATCTTCAGATACATATCCATACTGAAAACAAACCTATCCTGAGCTCTCATTAAACAAAAGCATTCCAAATTAGCTTAGCTTTCTTGTTTATGACATATACACTACTCAAAACACACACACACAACTTACAAGTTTGTAACTGTCGCCGTGTACTTTACCTGTAACAGAGGTATTACAAAATTCAGTGAATATTTACACTGGAGTTTCTTTAACCAGCTTAAAAGTACATTTTTGAATTGTACCTCACTTGCTGAGAACAAGGCAGAGTATGCTGAGCTTGCATATGATATGCTGAAACTGAAAAAACTGTAAATACAACTCCAGAACAGTTGTAGAATTAGAATTCCTACCAATGAATGTCAGATGTTGATGGCAATGGGAACAAATGCTATTCTTGAAAAAGTGAAAGGAGCCTTTAGAAGAGAAGAATGAACGTTAGAACTGTTAGCGTCACACTGTGACCTGGCATCAGATAGAAGATGCAAGGACATCTGGAGCATATGCTCTAGAAAATATTGACCATCTAACCTCTGATGCATGAGATCCATATGTAGTTTCCTGAAGAAAAAAGAATCCCCATGAACAGAAACCAGAAACGTTGGTGCCTGAAATTTATGGCACGTTATGCTACACATATTTTTAGAATAGAAATGCTGTACAAATATCTGGGGAGGGCAATTAAATACTGGAGTAAGTAAGGTGGACAGGGGAGTGAGTTCTCCACGTTTAGAAGTTTTTACATCAAAACATGTTGTTTGGCAGGGGATGTTACAACACAAACAAATGAGTGAGACTAAGAGATTACTATTTCATTTTATGAATGAAAGAAGACTAGAATATCTAATTAGAGGCTGTAAGACAAAGAAAAGGAAGCTTTCCTTGGGGACCAGTAACAAGTTAGAACAAGAAACTGTAAGAATAAACACTATTTTTTCACAACAGAGAAGGATAAATGTTATGTCCAACACAGACCTTAGCTGGGGCCTGAGCCTGTTCAGTGAATTCATAGAAAATGTGGGAAATGAGACACTCATGAGGTGACAACATTTAAAAGTTATACAAAACACATTACCATTATTACTATCATTATTCGGAGAAACAAATGTGTTCCTTCTTTATAAAAACAACAAAGAATGTGATGAAATGGCAGGTGGAGTTCAATGTCAGCAAGCATAGTAAAAGTACAAGGAATTAAAAAATTCTGTCCACATACATGTACTGGCTCCAACTCAGCTACTGATATTAAGCAGTGAATGTTGGGAGCCACTGGTCATTACTTCAGAAAAATACTAGCTGAAAGGGCAAACGTCATATGTAGATGTATGTATCTGAAAGCTGCAGCAGAATTACTTCACCAGTGTTTCAATGACAAAGCTAACTTCAGAGTAGAAAAGTATAATTTTATTTAAGAGCAATAATGGCATCATGCTGCAACATACCCATTTGTTCCCAGAAATTATCCAAACATAACCATACAGACTTACCAAAAGATAAATTTTGCTGAAATGAGTTGAGTTCTAGATACATAATGCAGATGTAGGGATAAGGCGAAAGATGTACATTTTTGTGTTTGAATCTCATTTTTGATACTCTCTCCCACTTACGCAAATCTGAGAATGATGTTAAGACTTAAGAACCTAGCACTAACATTTTAAAAGTACAGGAGCCCTGAGAATGCCTTACACGCTTCAAAAATCAAACCATACTGAACACATGTATAAAGGAGCAAATACAATCTGTGGGTACTAACTTTGTGAACAAACACTAGTAACACATAACAAAAAACACTCATCCAGGTGATACACTTCCATCGGTAGCTTGTATTAATATGTTGTGTTTCCTTAACTGAATTTGGCTCAAGTCCTGACATTCTCCCTCAAGCAACAACATGCCAGGCTCTTCCGACCCTATGAATAAAACCTTATCAGCATTCCTAACTATAAGGTAATTATTTTAGAAATCAAAAGGGACTAGGATTCATATGAGTAGCATCACTACGTCTGCTTCATAGTTCAAAACAAGGAAAAAAAATATAACTGACATATACTCACATTTGCACCCACTCAAGACACAGCTCTTGTGTTAAACATTCATCTAGGCAACATGAGAATTCATGAGAACACTACCCAATTCTCCCGAGGTCAAGCTCAAACTTCTTCCTGAACAGACTGATGCCAGCTTTACAGAAACAATCTTCCCTCAAAATCCCATGACTGTGGTTTAATTGTAATGTACCTTACCAGAAAACTACTGGAGTCTTTTCTACCAGTGAGACAAAGTTGTTGAGTCTGTAAGGAACATTTTACACTTCATTAACAGTTTTAAACAATGCCCTAGCTTTATATATATGCTTTTGCTTTGTCTGACTAGATCTGACTTGGAATGTAAGATCATTAATCTAAAAACAATGCAAAACACCCTTCTGAAATCAATTCTTTGGTGAAGGCAACAACTGAGCTTAGTCCTCAGCTAATGTAAAGTTGTGAAGCTCAAAGTAACGAAAGATCTGCAAATTACTGGATATAAATGGTGAATTCAGTAATGCCCAACACATTCATTGACTCATTTATTTTTATGAGGCTGAAAGGATACAGGGAAAGACAGTGAAGTGGTCTGTAGAAAATGGATGTAAATCATCAAGATTTCCAAGGATTACTCGAATTGCTTCCTAGAGATAGAGAAGATGGAAAAAAAAGAGGGAATAATATTAAGAATATAACCACAATTCCATAGTGAAGTACAGTTTGAAGGAGTGGGAAAAATTTAAAACAACCTTACAGTTTGCATGAGTTGTGGAAAGCACATTCTAGATACATACAGCTTTGCTTATCCTTTTCCCCTTCTTCTCCCCACTCCCTCTGTATCCCTGCTTTATATCTGAGTCCTACCTCTAACTCCTTGACAGCACTTTCAGTGTTATCTAGTTCAGAAGCACTGTGAAACAAAGAGAGAATTAGTCCCACCCCAGTCACAAAACAATGGAATTACATTCATTGGCAGAGTTCAAATGACAAAACATCATGAACAAGGCATATTCTCACTACATAAAGGAAATACTTAGCAGGAATTTGAATTCTTAAAACATCATTCTTAAAAGTTATATTATTTCAGAAGGACTGTTTCTTTTGATCTGTGTCCATTTGTATACTGTGTGCACACAGGCAGAACAGATAAGAGGTCAGATCTTTTCAGTCAATCCCCACTAACTATTATGATTTCTTTTTGACAAGATGGCCTCAAAATAACACTTCTGTCTTCCAACCTATCAGTTATCCATTCTACATTCTACTCAAGAGACAAAAAGAACCCATCAGAACTTGTCCCTTAATTCCATCCACAATGCAGAACTGTTGAAGAAATGGGCTTTGCATCACTAAGTACGGGTGTTTGTTGCTGGTAAGTGTGTACTGCCTACATCAGACTTTGCTCTCACAATGTTAAATATGTCTTTTGTAAATTACCTTCTCAAACATTGCTTGCTGCTAGGTATCAGCCAACAATAAGACATACAGTGAGAAATAAGGTCTTTAAAAAATCAGAATCCATTAAAAAGTAAACAAATTACATAATTGTTACTTGGAAATAAGTAAATTAAGTGGCATATAAGTAATCATGGCATGCAAGTATTCTGATTTATGGTTTGGTAGTGCAGTCATTTTCATATCTAACACGTTCAGGGTCCCTAGTCAGAACTTGGTCAGAGATGCTCAGTGTGTACAACAAACTAAAGCGCAACAGCAGCTTTTAAGTGACAACTTGCATAGCAAAAGAAGGCAAGAAATGAGGAGCCCCCAAAATTTGCATCGAGGTTCTTATATTAACCCAGTTCTACAAATGATTACCAAGCTGCAGCTTGACTTTTCAGCTTTAACTTTCTTACCTTTTGAAGCTACCGTAACGGATTTTAAACTTATACACAAGTCTGCCTGCATGAAGAAACCTTGTTTCAGGCAACAGGTACTTAAATGGTTTTAATGGCATCTTTTTCTTCCTCGGTGTCAGCCTAGGGAAGCAAAAGAATTAAAGGTAAATTATTAAGAGCCTTAACCAGATTTCGTTCTGTCACAGTCTGAGAAAAGGTTACGTGCAGCTAGGGGGGACGGGAGGGAGTCTGGCAAAGGGCAGGAGTGTGGAGGGGCAGCCCAGCACTGGGGTGGTTCAGGAGCAGAGTGGAAGGAAGGGGCCTGCAGAAGATGCCAAGCCCAAAGCCCCCCTGCCTGCTGAGAGGACAGACACCATTGCCCTCCTCACCCTCCTCTTCCTCACCCTCCCTGCTTGGCCTGCCAGGCCAGCAGGGTGCCACAGGCCCCTGGAGCACCTCCACCTGCCCTGCCAGGAGAGCTTTCAGGCACAGGGGCCGACAGCCTGCTCCTGGCTGCCAGGGGAGCAGAGCGAGAGGCCGAAGCACCGGGCCCGGCAGCCTCCCCCAGGTGCCTGCAGGCCTCCGGGCCCGGCCGTAGAGGGCGGGTCGGAACCGGGGGCGGAGAGCAGCGGGGCCGGGGCCGCCTCCCGGCCTGAGGCTCCTCATGAGGAGGCTACGAGAGGTGCCTGGCGGAACGGCTGGCTGCAATCGCAGAATCACAGAATTGTCTAGGTTGGGAGAGACCTCCCAGATCACCCCGTCCAACCTCTGACCTCACACTACCCAGTTCTCCACTAAACCATATCACTGAGCTCTACATCTAAACGTCTTTTAAAGACCTCCAGGGATGGTGACTCTACCACTTCCCTGGGCAGCCCATTCCAATACCTCACAGCCCTTTCCATTAAAAAGTTTTTCCTAACATCCAACCTAAACCTTCCCTGGTACAACTTTAGCTCATTCCCCCTCACCCTGTCACCAGGCACATGGGAGAACAGACCAACCCCCACCTCACTACCGCCTCCTTTGAGGTACCTGTAGAGAGCGATAAGGTCGCCCCTGAGCCTCCTCTTAACCCAGGCTGAACACCCCCAGCTCCCTCAGCCTCTCCTCATAAGCCTTGTTCTCCAGACCCCTCACCAGCTTTGTTGCCCTTCTCTGGACTCTCTCAAGCACCTCAATGTCTTTCTTGTAGCAAGGGGCTCAAAACTGAACACAGTACTCGAGGTGCAGCCTCACCAGAGCCAAGTACAGGGGGGACAATCACCTCCCTAGCCCTGCTGGCCACACTGCTTCTTATACAAGCCACTATGCTGTTGGCCTTTTTGGCCACCTGAGCACACTGCTGGTTCATATTCAGCTGATTGTCAACCAATACTCCCAGGTCTTTCTCTGCCTGGCAGCTCTCCAACCACTCATCTCCCAGCCTGTAGCTCTGCTTGGGGTTGTTGTGCCCCAGGTGCAGGACCCGGCACTTGGCCTTGTTGAACCTCATACAGTTGGCCTCAGCCCATCGGTGCAGCCTATCCAGATCCTCCTGCGGAGCCTTCGTACCCTCGAGCAGGTCGACAAACGCACCTACCTTGGTGTCATCTGCGATTTTCAAAAGAGTATGGGTTCTGCCTAGGTTTCTCAATGCAACATTAACTCTGGTGCCTAATGACAAACCCTTGACAGCAGCAGTAGTAGCTCTGCCCTTTCTCATCTAAATTTCAACGATGTCAGTTTTGTCTTTTGCTTTAGAAACTCTTCATGCAAAGATTCCCAGGTATTTTTTTCATTCCTCCAATAAACAGAGTGTGCTTCCTTGGAGGGTGACAAAAATGCTACAGAGGTAAGTTTGAGGATCTCTGCAATTCTACCCAACTTTCCCACTATGCTGAAACAGCTTCAAGGACATCTGTAAGCACACAGATCACCACAGCAGCCTGTCTCATCACGGCATCACAAACCCCTTGCAAAACCACTGGCAGGGAGGCAACTGAAAGCAATGGAAGCAGCTGCAGCCTGTGACTGCTTGGTGCCCAGGTTTGTCCTCACTGTCCTACAGCACCCACCCTCAGGTTGAAGGTGAAACCTTCCACCACAGGTTTTGTCCCAGTGCCTGCTGAAACAGCATTGGGCTGCCTTTCTGGTGAAAATAAAGCACCAGGGACTAGAGACAAGCAGACAGAAACAGTGGCATACAGTGCGAGGACGAGGACAGAGCACCAGCAGCAGGAAAACATTCCAGAACTACTTCACCTTCAGGGCAAAATAATCCCTGGCAACATCCCAGCCATAGGATGCACTGTCCCCGAGAGTGGGGATGTGGGCTGTCTGACAAGCCCAGCTGCAGAGTTGGGCTTTCCAGCAGTGCTGTGTAAAAGGCAAAATATTTCCTGTGTGCAGCCAGCTGCTGGAAGCTTACACCAAAGGGGAAGGCAGTCTGGAGCAGTGTCCTTGCTGGAGTTTTATGCCTCTAGAGAGCGCTGAAGCAATGAGAATCCTCTCATTCCCTTTCCATCAGTGTCCTACTCTTCACCGCAGTTGCTTGCCGAGACAAAGAAGCCCCTGGATTGTCCTGCAGCCTCCTACTCCCTTTCCCTTGTTAGTGTGCCACCCCATCTGCCCCTCCTGAGCTAAGGAGAGACACATCTGCCGGCTGGGGTAGAGAAAGGCAGTATGAAAGTGTCTTCCTTCAGACTTGCATTTGAAACCCCAGTAAAAAATGTGTATGATTTTGATGTGCTTCTGAAAATTGACAGTGTGTGCCGGGGGAACTCCCTTTTTCCCCAGGCCACTGGACAAGTGTATTCACTTGTGTGTGGCTTGACAGTCATTTCCTCCAGTTCCAGCCCATTCCTCAGTGCTGCTGCTGGACCTTCTGTCCTGCTCTCCAGGATATCCTGCAGCCAAGTGCAGCCCTCCTGCAGAGAAGCTCAGACAATGCCCAACCTGCCCAGCTCACCAGCCTCCTTTCACTGTTGCACTGAAGACATCCCCGAAGCCTCTCCATGTGGTTTGCTCCTGCAATATGCTGCCTTGTCGTGTGGGTCCTAGCGGTCTGCAAAGCACTGGCCAGGCAGATTTGGAATCCCCTCAAAGCATGAAAAAGGTGAATTTTGTTCTGTGGGACCTTTGTACGACAAGTAATCTGTTTAGATCAAAACAGAGAACCCCAGCCCTGTCAGATACCTACAAAAATTTGAGCAATACCAACTTTGGTAGGCAGATAATACAATATCTGATGCTTTTTTTCCTCAAACCCTGGGGATATTTAAGACTCTCAGTACTCACTTTTCCTTGAGAGAAATTTTCTTTATATGCTTGTAAAAAGCCTTGCACCTGTAGACAATTGCTGGCTTATAAACCAAGAACAAAATTAATACCGTTTTGCTTTTGATCTTATGATTTGTAAACTGTTCTCATGATATTTACAGGTAATTGCCCCCAGGTTTTAACTGCACTGCCTGTATATTTGTTTAGGAAGCTGACAAACCTGTCTCTGTAACAGAATCTGCCCTGGAGAATCAGAGCAGCCCTGGGAAAGTAAGACATCATTTCTTCTGCTTTGCCTATCAGCAAAGAAACGATACCTTCACTGCTTCTTCCCTGGTGTTGCCCTGGCTGGATCTGCAGCACTCAGGCTTGCCCAAGGGCTCCTTCTCCTAATTTCTAACAGGACTGCTCTCCTTAGTAGACAGTAAAGCCCACAGTGCCCCAGGGCCAAGAGTGTGAGAGACCGTTTTATAGGTAGATTAGGCTGTTTACATCTCACTTCTGGCAAAACAGTCTGGATAAAAATTTAGGGATATTATAAAGGGAAGAAAAACTGCTCATGCATCTTCAGTCTCTTGTAGAGCAACAATCTCAAGGAAAGAGGAAGACTGAAGAGCCTCTACGAAAAGTTCATTGGAGGTACAGCTGCTGCTGAAAAAAAATAGCACCAGAAGAAATCTGTGGAGGGAGGAGACGGAAAGTGACACTTCCTGTGGATGCTTTTCCACACACCAGTGACAAAATCCTGCTGCGTTGTCTGGTTGTCAGTTCAAAAAAGGAACAAGAAAATGAGGAACAGTTTTGAAAGAGAAATGGAGAAGACAGGCAAACATGATTTAGGCAGAAAGCTCACAGGGAGGTTACAGTATTCTGCCTTCTTCCTGAATGAGCCCAACCTGAGGCTGAAATGTGGACCGTTGGGAGGAAACGCGTGCCTCACAGTATATGTGATTTGCCTGCCACCGCTGGAAATCAGCCAGGCTACAGACACTGCACTGGTCAGAACACTGGATTTTAGGACCACTAGGGGGACACCAGAATTATCCATCACTACAAAAATAAATAAATAAATAAATACATACATAAATATACATAAAAATAAATAAAAATAAATGCCAGCACATCAGGATCAGGACAAACGAGCTCCTGCTGTCCCAGATGGCAGTCTTCTTTGCTGGAGATTTTGTGCTGAAGCATGTGAAATAAAATGATGTGGTGCTTTTTTTTTTTCCCCTCTTTTTCCTTCTTTTCCTCTTTTTCACCCCAAAAGTCCTTTTAGCTGGATTTCCTGGCTTGAAAAGCTTTTTTTCAACCTGCTGCCATTTCATTTGCTCAGGAATTAGGTTCCCTTTGGAGCAAGGTAAGAGTGGCACTCATCTGCCCAGCCCTTGACAACTGATCCAACCATCCCAGCGCAGACAACCCTGCATGACTACAATCTGCAGCAGGTGTGGGGCACCCCTCCTGCTTGCCCAGAAGTCCCCTGGGATGCCAGGTTTAGCACAGCAGGGCAGCTGAGGTGGAAGGAAGGCTTTATGGTGTTGGGCAGAGAATGGGAGAGACGCAGAAAGGCCCTACTGCCCTGGGAGACATGATTCCTGGCTCCCAGGTACTTACTGATCTTGATTCAGAGTTCACTTTGTTCACGTCCCACTGTGGCCACAGGCCTTGGCTGCTCTGAGGGACTCAGCCCCTCCAAGGAATCCTGTTGCAGGGGAAGAAACAGTGGAGATGTACGGTGGTGACTCAGGAGAAGCTGTGGCTCACCTGGCTGCAGAGTCTCACCCCTGTCAAACGCCAGTGAGGCATCAGATCCCACATGCTGAACTTGCTTTAACGTGCTGCAGTAACACACAGCCAGGGAACAGGAACGTCCTCTGTCCCAGTGAGGGAAAAAAACCTCTGCTGCAAGCAAACAGCCCACCACAGCCCAGCGCTCCCTCCCCGCTCCTGGCAGAGCTGCAGCTGGCCACATGCCACCCTCAGGACCAACACAGGGGAAGTGTCTTCTGCAAGGCTCTCCCTGAACAAGGACGTTTTTATGGCATGTCTGAGAAGAGGAAAAAAGAAAAAACAGACCCGAAATACAGAGACTGTGATCAGCAGGAAACCAGCCCAGCGGACAGAGAATTTTGCTTCCGGAGACTTTGCAGATGCTGCTGGCTCCAGGGCTCCTGACTACAATCCTGCCTGTTCCCAACCCTGAGCACAGCTGGGGGGTACGAGGACGCTCCGTGGGTGCAGCAGGCCCGGTCCTACTGGGGAATGCGTAAACACCTGACAAAGGGGCTCTGCTGCCACCGAATGTTGCTGGCAGGGACTGACCCGACATGTCCAGCTAGACAAAGTCCCACTCAGCCACAGTGTCATCCCGACCTTCCCCCTCACCTGAAACAACCCGTGCTAAGAGCTCCTTCTCTTGCTCCAGTACCGGCACTGCGGACACTATGCGTGCAGGCACTATGCACTATGCATGCTCTCCTCCTGGACACTACGCATGCACTCTGTTTTTCAGGAAGTAGCCACTTTCTCCTTATCATCGGGGAATGAGGGCCTGACAATTGTTACAAGAAACCAGCCAGAACAGATAAAACAAACTCAGTTCTGCCGTTGAGAAATCACAGCAAATGTCCAGGTTTCCTGGGACACCCCTCCACCTCTCTCCCTCTTTTCTGTGTGAGAAGTGCTGGGGGAAGGCGTGAGTTACTGACGGGGAGGTGAGGGATGGTGTTTCACAAGGTCAGGATGCTTTTCGGCTTGCTTCATCTTCCCCTAGACCTGCCAGCCCTACTTATCCAAGGCTGCGCTCTGGCTTGGCATCACCAACAAGTGCAACAGAATGGTTTTGTGCAAGGATGGGGCACCAACACCCCCAGAGCAGGGACCCCCACAGGCTCCCCATGCTGAGCACTGTTCCATTTCCCTGCCGTGCTCACCGTGAAGCTCCCGCAGCATTCACTTTCTGCCCTCCCTGCTCACCCTGCACGTTTCTAGCCTGGCTTACAGCTCCCCGCCGGCACTCCAGCACCCAGCTCTGCCGCAGCATACGGCACACGCTCCCCTTGGATGGCTGCCAGGGATTTGGGCTGTGCTGCTGACACCCGCCTAGGTCGTTCCGAGAGGCAATTCACAACCAAAATCTTCCCACCCGAGCCTTTCCTCTCCCAATACCCTCGGCCCCCTCCGGCCGCTGCCCCTGCGGAGGGGGCTGCGGGCGATGCTCTGCCGGGTGGGCACCGATGCGGGGCGCTGGGCGGGGTTGGGGCGGGGGTCCCGGCGCCTCCTGGGGGCGGGGGTCGCGGCGGGGCCGCCCGGTGCGGGGTCTCGGGGGGGCGGTGCGGGGCGGTGCGCGGCGGCTCCTTTTTATAGGGGCGCTGCGGGGCGCGGGGGGCAGCGCTGCGCCATGGAGTACGGGGAGCTGGACTACTACTACGAGGAGGAGGAGGGCAACGAGACGGGGGAGGCGTGCGAGTGGCAGGCGGACTGGGAGGCGTCCTTCTCGCTGCTGCCCGCTCTCTACACGCTGGTCTTCGTGCTGGGGCTATCCGGCAACGGGCTGGTGCTGCTGACGGTGTGGCGAGGCCCGCGGGCCAAACGCCGCTCCGCCGACGCTTACATCGGCAACCTGGCTCTGGCCGACCTGGCCTTCGTGGCCACCCTGCCCCTTTGGGCCGCCTACACGGCGCTGCGCTTCCACTGGCCCTTCGGCGCGGCGCTCTGCAAGCTCAGCAGCTACCTGGTGCTGCTCAACATGTTCGCCTCCGCCTTTTGCCTGGGCGGGCTGAGCGCCGAGCGCTACCGAGCCGTCACCCGCGCCGCTCCTCCGCATCCCCGCACCGCACCCGCTCCCCGTCGCTCCGCCGCCGGCTCCTCCGCTCCTCTGGGCCCGTTGGCTGCGCTCTGGGCGGCGGCGGCGGCGGCGGCGCTCCCCGCGCTGCTGCTGCGGGAGGCGCGGGGGGGTCCCCGCAATCGGACGCTCTGCGACCTGCAGCTGGGCGGCGGGGCGGCGCGGGCGGCGGCGGCGCTCAGCTTGGGCACGACGGCGCTGGGCTTCGCGGCGCCGCTGCTGCTGATGGCCGTCTGCTACTGCTGCGTGGGGGCCGCCGTTCGCCGCCACCTGCGCCCCCGCCGAGCCGAAGCGGCGGCCCGGAGGAGGTTGCTGCGCTTGATCGCCGCGCTGGTGGCCGTCTTCGCCGGGTGCTGGTTGCCTTTCCACCTGCTGAAGAGCCTCTTCGTGCTGGCCGCCGCCGGGCTGCTGGAGCTGCCGTGCGCGCTGCTCGGCCTCATCTCGCGGCTGCACCCCTACGCCACCTGCCTCGCCTACCTCAACAGCTGCCTCAACCCCTTGCTCTACGCCTTCCTCGACGGCCGCTTCCGAGCCCAGTGCCGCCTGCTGCTGGGGCTGCGCGGGGCTCGCCGCCCGCCCGCCTCCGCCGCCGCCGCCTCGTCCACGCTCAGCGCCCCGACCCAGCGCTCCGAGGTGCCGTCGGGGGGCACCAAGGTGTAGCGGCCCCAATAAACGCCCGTTCCGCCGTCCTAGCCTGCTCCCTTCTTCGTCCGGCTCCGCCCGACGGGGCGGGTTGGCGGGCGGCGTCCCCGCAGCCCCCCGGGGGCTCCCGAGGGAGGGTTGGGAGCGGGGCCGTCGGGGGC
The DNA here is from genome assembly GCF_964035555.1 of Netta rufina. Taxonomy (NCBI): domain Eukaryota; kingdom Metazoa; phylum Chordata; class Aves; order Anseriformes; family Anatidae; genus Netta; species Netta rufina. The sequence continues at coordinate 11,884,624 of NC_140141.1, read as the reverse complement.
TCCGCCGCCAGCCTCCCCCCCCCAGCGGCCCCCGGTCCGGTGCCGGCTGCCGAGGCTGAGCCCTGCGTGTTCCCGGCCGGGGGCATCCCCTGCACCCGCTGTGTCCCCGCTGTGTGGGGCTGCTGACGTGCGTGGGGATGCTTCAGGCTCTGCTCAGCAGAGCTTCGGGCTCTGCTTTCCTTCCAAGCCGGCTCCTGGGCCCTTCTGGCCGGGTCTGTCCTGGGCTCAGGGCATCTGTGCACTGCCACAGGTGGAGGCTCGGCTCTTCTCCCCACCACCAAAGCTCCCTGAGTCAAAGGGCTGTCAAAGATTGTGTCTGGGCTGGTGGCTGAGGATGTGGGTGTGCTGCTGTCTGCAGGGTACGGTCATCCCAAAGGGAGCTCTGCAGTCTGGTGTGCCCAGCAGGAGCTCAGTGTGTTTTCCTTGAACCCAGATGCGCCAGCAGTTCCCTGGGTGCAATATTTCCCTGGGCTCCTGTCCCTGGGCTACAGCTCTGGCCCAGAATCTGCTCCAGCAGGGGTCTTCCACAGGCCTCTGTTACTGCAGGTCCACCTGCTCCACCGGGGGCTCCTCCACAGGCTGCAGCATGGAGATCTGCTCCGTGTGGGACCCATGGGTGCAGGGGGACAGCCTGCTTCACCGGGGGCCTCTCCACAGGCCGCAGGGAACTTCTGCTCTGGCACCTGGAGCACCTCCGGCCCTCCTGCTGCACTCACCTTGGTGCCTCCAAGGCTGATTCTCACTCCCCTCTCTCTCCCAGCTGCTCTGTAGCAGCACTGTTTTTGTTTTTTCTTGTCTTAAATCTGCTCTCACAGAGCACAAACATCATTTATTGGCTTGGCAGCAGGGCCCTTATCTAACACGGGGCAGCTTCTAGATTCTTCTCACAGAAGCCACCCCTACAGCCCTCTGCTACCAAAACCTCGCCACATAAACCCACTACAACCACAGATGTGAGAAGCCTCCTGTGCTCACACAAGACCTGCAGGGTGGAGGAAGGTTAAAAACCAACCCATCCTACTCTGGCTGACCCCTGGCTCGGGTACGATGGGGCAGGGGCTTGCACAAAGGCAGGCAGAGCCAGGGAAAGGACAAGTGTGGCAGAGGAAATTGAGAGGAAACAAGGGGGGGATGTGGCCCTGAAGGATAAGGGCACGTGGAGTCCCAAGAAGGAGGGGGACACAGCCAGAGTGTGTGCCCTGGGAGCCACAGTGCTGCAGTTGGGGTGTGCTGGCAGCAGGAACGCCCCCAAAATAGCTCCTGGCCCACCCAGGACCAGGCACAGTCCTATGGGACCAAAGGCACTGCTCCTGCCAGGAGAGCACACAGCAGGTGAGAAGCCGCCAGCCCCTCTGGTAGCTGTGACAAGGGCCCTCTGTGCGCTCACCCGCAGCAAGCTGCCAGCCCTGGGCCCTGCAGTACCTCAGGCTCGTGGTGATGCTCAGTGGTTCCCTTCTCCCCCCCGGGGCAGCCGCCAAACTGCCCCTTTCACGACAAGGGAGCCGATTCCAGGCAGCTGCAGCAGGAGCTGATGGCTGCCAGGAAAAGGAAGACTTCATCCTCTTTCCTCCCAGACAAACACTGCGGAGCCAAGGTCAGGCTGGGGGTGCCCCAGCGGTGGCTGGGGATGCCTCTGCCATCACGAGATGTTTCCTCGGAGACAGGGCAGCACCAGGGGCTGGCACAGCCACACGTGCCCACGTTCCCAGGCGCTGGCAGCCCCCGCGCAGACAATGTGATGCTTCATGAGCTTGTGGCAGAGCCTGCTCAGAGGCTCCCAGCCTGCAGTCCCCACCTGGCAGCTGAGCTGGCAGCTTCCTTTCAGCTTCCCCCGGGGCTCAGGGGAGTTGGAAGGGGGAACGGCCCCAGTGCTGGAACCACACCGGGTGGGGAGGGCATGAAAAGCGCCGCACAGAGCTGCCCCTGCTTTCCTTGGCAAGGCCAAAGCCACGGATTGTGGTCAGCACAGAGAGCTGCTCCTTCCCTCCAGCAGCCTGGATCCTCCCCCTTGCCTTCCACACTCTTCTCAGGAGGGCAAGACAGCAAAAACAAGGGCTGTAGGTTCAACCCACTATGCAAACACCCTGGACACTCTCCCTTCTTCCAGGCTGAGAATGGGCTTCCCATGTACATATATATTTTTGGTTTTGTTTTTTTGAAGTCCCACTTGCCTCTGACACTGGGAGTCTGGCAACCTCCTTCCCCGTGAGAGCAATGGGCTCTGCAGCACCCAGTACTTTACTGCCTGATACAGCAGCTACTTTGCACACAGGACTCAGTAACATCATCCTTAGAAGGGCCTTACTACCCCAGCCCTGTCCCACTCACCTTGATTAATGATTAAACGCAGCAAGGTCTAGCTGCCTCGGCTGCAACAGGTGAGATATTTTCAATAGGCAGCTGTTTTAGCCTCCAAAGCTGCAACAGGGACAGCCTTGCTAGATGCAAAGGTAGAACACCATCACTGGAAAGGTTTGTGATGCAGAAAACCGGTGCAACATCTACCCTTGAAGATTTTATGAGGTCAGACAGAGAAGGCCTTGAACAACTGATACAGCTTTTGAGTACATCCTGCTTGGAGCAGAAGGTTATTTAGACTTTGTTCCTGTTTTCCTAAAGGCTTTAGTAAAAATCGAATGCTCTATATAGGTCTAGTTACCAAGGTTATTGAAAAAATATTCTAAACAGACGCAGAGAAGGATGAGCAGAAAGGTTTTGAGAACGTTTTTAATTAGCACTTAAAAGCTAATAAAAAAAATAAATAAGCACTCTTGCCTTCCTTTTCCTAGCAACATGGAAATTGAGAGGGGACAGTTACACATCAGTTGCACTGTTGAAAGTAACTCCAGGGAAGAAATATAACTTGATCAAAAATATTTGGTGTGAGAATAAAAAGATGAAATGCCTTAAGAGAAGTTAAAACTGGAAAAGAGATGTTCCCAGAGAACAGAGGAGTAAAATTGTGTAATGCCTTCCTAACAGGAGAGGAGAGGAAGAGTAGGGATCAAACTGTTTCATGAAGCTTAAGAAACACGTGAGGACTATAGGTTTCACATTAGCATACTCCCTCATGTTATGAAATAAAGACTGCAAGCTGCATAATCTTTCAGCTGTATTTTAATGAAATCTAGTTCGGAATTCCTGCTCGCCACCTGAAAAGGACAAAGATTTGTTTTGACCTTAACATAATATTCAGGCTCTACAAAGGGAACATCACCTGATGAACCAGTGTGCAACTGCAATTAACCAATAAACTGCAATTAACTTCCAATATCACAGAGTCACAGAACGTCAGGGATTGGAAGGGACCTTGAGACATCATCTAGTCCAATCCCCCTGCTGGAGCTGGAGCACCTAGGTCAGGTCACACAGGAACATGTCCAGGTTGGTTTTGAAAGTCTCCAGAGAAGGAGATTCCACAACCCCCCTGTGCAGCCTGTTCCTGTGTTCTGTCACCCTCACCATAAAAAAGTTTCGTCTCATATTTAAGCAGAACCTCCTATGTTCCAGCTTGCACCCAATTGCTCCTTGTCCTATCATTGGGTGTCACTGAGAAGGGCCTGGCTCCGTCCTCCTGACACTCACCCTTTATAGATTTATAAACGTTAATAAGGTCACCCCTCAGTCTCTTCTTCTCCAAGCTAGAGAGACCCAGCTCCCTCAGCCTCTCCTCGTAAGGGAGATGCTCCACTCCCTTAATCACCCTCGTGTCTCTGCGCTGGACTCTCTCAAGCTCCTGTCCTTGAACCGAGGGGCCCACAGCTGGATGCAATACTCCAGATGTTGTCACCAGGGCAGTGCAGAGGAGGAGAACCTCTCTCAACCTACTAACCTTTCTGCTACACCCCAGGACACAGGACTCCCACTCGACTCCATCCCACTGACCACAACTCTGCCTTCTTCCCTCCAGCCTGTTTACAGCCCACCTTGCTACCCAATCATCCAGACCACACTTCCTCAGTTTAGCTGCGAGGATGCTGTGGAAGACAGTGTCAAAGGCTTTACTGAAATCAAGACAGACCACGTCCACAGCTTTACAATGAGCTTGTTCCTGCATTTAAGGAACACTGCCCCTCCAACCCAGGAATGTGCAGAATGGTTGGGGTGATGCTTCTTACTTTCATTTATAAAGGGAGTCACAGGGTACACACATTCTGAAAGAAACTGATCAGTCTCAAATTGTATGCTATTCTTGTAATAGGCTTTCTTGACCTGAAATGCAGGCAAATAAGTAAATCTACCTTCTCTTCTGCTTTTTTCCCCCCCCCCTATGGTATGTAAAACTTAGAAGTTGTCTAGTACTATATATTATTACTGCTTGAGATTTTTTGTGCAACAGATTTTTTTTTTTTTTTTCTCTACAACATCTGTTACACATTCAGCCATCAGAACAAGTCCAAAGGACCATTTCATTTGGTGTTCCTGAAGGTGAGACCATTTTGGTCGCACAGTGTTTCTTTAAGCCATCAGGCTGCAGATTTCAGTTTCCTGAGCACTGAGTTCATAGGCATCCTGTCCTAGCAGACCTGAGATGATGGCTAACCAATGAACTCAAACCAAGTCATCTGTGCCACAAGCGGTCTACTAGGAGCTGTAGTGCAGCCTCCAGCTGGGAGGAAGTTGGAAAAAACACTGTCCTTGTTGCTGACCCAGAGCCAGATGCAATTCATCAGTGCAGGGCTCCACATTACAGCACTCTAATTAAAATTACCTGGAACAGCAATTGGAGCAAAGCAACACAAACCTCTATCTAATGATCACAATCCATTGAGAGTCACTGAGGAGGCCACACTCTTTTAAAAGTATTTTCATCCTCTGAGCTGTTAGCATCATGACAACTCCACCTACTTACAGAGACTTATTGAGCGACCTCATTGCGCTGGCAAATGCCAATCCCCTACCCCCACACCCGACTTTGCCAGAACCTTCAAGATTTCATCCCTGCTACCCATGCTCCCACAGAGACTGTTTTGATCTCCTCTGTGTTGCTCAGATTCCTTGCTTGGATTTCTCTCACCCCAGGTCAGCATCTTGGAAGTCAAAGTCCTGACTTCTTCTTCCACGACTCAAGACCTAATTTTAATTTGCTGTCAGATTCCTATTAGAGACAATGTGCTAGGCATGATGTTCTGGTCTTTCAGGTTTAGTATATGCCCCAGATGTAAAAATGGGTACCCACACGTTAACCTCACTAAAAACATACAGCAACTCTCCCATCATACCAGGCACAGTTCCCATGTCTTTTAAAAATAAATATTTATAAACAAAAGTAATAGATTCAAAGAACTACAATGTTAAAAACTTTCCTGCCAAAAGCACGAATGTCTTTTTCATGTGAAGTCACAAGAACGAGTTGTACACCAATACAAAGGAAGTACTGTCTAAAAACCCTCTCCTCTCATCAGCTGTCACAGTCCTCCACCGCAGGAATCCACATCTCCGTAGAAGAAACCAGCTCCTCTGCACTTCCCTAGGATGTATAATGGGGTCATTCAGTCTCCCTTTGTGATCAGGTCCTCGATATATGCATCCAGTTCATCATCTGTATTAATGTCAATGTCCTGAAACCAGAAGCACAAGAAATACTAGTGAAAAAGTGAATCTTGAAGAGCAGTGCAAGAATGAATAAAACAAAATGCCTCCTTGTACAGCAGCACAGCATCCTCTGCAGCATTCGTCCTGATCATCCTTTGCATCTTGCCTGCCAGCACTCTCCAGGAGTGCACAGCTGCACTCATCTGCTGTGAAAGCACTGCCAACTTCCCTTCTCAGAGCCTGGCAGACTTTATTAGTATTTTTAACATTATATTACATGAAATAATGTTTTAATATTTGATAGTATATTTAATAAATATATTTAATCAAAGTTTTTTATTTGAAGTACTGTTTAAAGCCTTGCATTTCTATACAAGAGATTCAGAATCTAACACCAGCTTCCTGCACGAGAACAGGACAGAAATTCCTGCCGTGCCGTGTTTAATAGCACAAAGCAGAAACTAATAAAAACTGTGTGCTATGTACACAACACAAAAGTTCCAACTACAAAAGTTAACACTCCTCATGGCCACTAAGGCCTAGATCCTGAAAGGTGGGCGGCAGCAGCAGCACTTAGTAGCTTCTGACGGTCTGGGCCCAAGTTGAACCAAACTGAGTAAGAACTGAAGCACAGCTAAATCGTAGACTAAAACGTCTCAGGTGCCTGAACTGGCCCCGGTCTGGTGAAGGTTGCTACCTGTGGTGCAGTTCTGGTTTCACACCCCTTCCTCGCCTACCTCCTGTACTTTCTGCAGCAAAGCCACAATGTTAGTCCTCAGCTTCTGCAGTTTCTCTTCTGTCTCCTTCAGCTTTCTCTCTGAGTTGCGCAGGCTTTCTTCACAGGCTTTGGCCCGGGCATCAGCACGTGTCTGATATGAATTGCACAGGTTCTGCAGACCCACTTCATACTGTTTGAAATATTCTTTCTGTAGAAGACAAAAAACAACAGATGGTACCTTAAAAAAAAGGCACCAGCTGTAAAGAAAACCACAGTACCTGCAGCTTCCAGAAGAATCCAGCTACCAACATACTGTGACTGAGCTGTTGACTACAAACTCTTTTAGCATGACCATCCTTACCCACAGGGTGGTCCATCTGTCAAATTCATGTCTCTCCAATTTAAAGACAATGATATCACGGGGGACAGGTGGGCTGTGAATCTTTAAACTCTGCTCTATTTTTGTGAGCCTGGACATCTGGAGATGTACAAGGGGCGTTAGCGTCCACGTTCTCTTATTTTTCAGATTTTCTCCGCATAAGTTGGACTTTTAAGACTGGGGCATAACAAACAGATGTGCCTACATTTCATTTCTATGTATCTCTAACCTGGCCCCTGCCCCTCTTCTTTAAAGCTTAACTGCAATGGACAAGAACTCCAGACTGTAGCAGCCAACAGGGTTCTCACACAGATGTATGGTAATAAAAAATTCCTCATCAAAATCTTCTCTCAGAAAAACTGAGGCACGCTTCAAGAACTCTCATTTTTTTCTCCACTATGTTAATCATGCTAAGGATACAAATAACTTCCATAGGACGCAGGATTGCCGTAAGAATGGAATGTGTAAGGGAAAAAAAAACAAAAAACTCTTTTTTCTAGATGTACTGAACTCACCAAGGGAAATGCCAGCAACCCTTCTGAACTCATGGAACTCAGCTCCTTCTTGGAAACAGGAAAATTTGGAGGCAAGAAGTATCGCAAACAATTCCTATGCAGGAAAGAAAAAGCAAAGCCAGAGTTTGAGATTGAGATAGAAGGACTAGAGCAATCAGGCTGCAGCAGCTCACAAGCAGCACTGTGAACCCACCGAAGGATTTGAACTAGCAAGTCTACTGTTTCTTGGTTACTGCTCGGTCCAGTGGTGTCTGGCTCAATTCTGACACAGTCTGAGGTAGAAGGTTCAGCCACAACAACCCCCTCTTCCTGCTGTGTATCTGGAGTCTGATACTCTGGAGACGGAGGCTTCATCAGTCTCACATCCTCACTGCCCTTCTCTACCCTGAAGACAAAAAAAAAAGGGGGGGGGGAAGGGATACATATGTTTTTTTCTTACATCAGCCATATCTGAAATACTGTTAGCTTCATCAGAACCCGTACACATCCATCACTGAGACTTCTAGATTACATAACAGCTGCCTCCACAGGAAGATCACACTAAAATGAGCAGACTGTACTGAGTGTGTTGTGTTCATTCTTTAAAAAGCAGATGGACAGTCCTGAGCGCACACACTCTCCCTGATAGGACAGCAACATATTTTTGTCTTCAGCACCTGTGTAAGTAAAACAAGGTCTTCCTCCTGAAAGCAAAACAAGCCTCAAAAATCTAGTAGCTGAAGATAGTTACCAGCGATCTCTTGGTGTGGTGTCTGTGGGAACATAATCAAACTTCACCTTCCAGCGCACTGCATGCTTGCCCATTTCCACAGCTGTGACTCGGCCTGTGAACCACTCCTTGTTTACACGCACTTCCACATGCAGCCCTTTGTCTGAAGGGAAGAAGACAGTAAAGATGTTTGCAAATTCAGATGCTGAAGGGCACCTTCTGCATGGTCACTAGAGAAGACAGCCACCCTCATCTGTGAGCGAACCTACAACTGTGACAATTCTTTCAAGCAGTACATGAACCACCACGTTCATACAGTTCAACTCCTACTTAGAAACATTAATATGCAAGGAAATGATACGGCATTCTCAGATACTGTTTCTCTTGTATTCTAGGCAGTTTGATGCATGCTGTTCAGGCTTGTATCGGACTAGGACAATTTGCTATTATCTTTCACAGAAGATCCTGTCTGAAGAACATTATTTGAGATTTTTCTCACAGCATGACATCCATCTACGCAGCTGAACAGCACAACAGTTAAGATGATGCAGCTCTCATATTATGGGTCTTCCTACACCACAATGACTCCTGTTCAATCAAGGGGTCCTGAAATTTTGTTTCACTTAAGAGTCATCTCATGGTCTAGTACCCGAATTTACATGAATTTTTGTTTTAAAAAGCTCATTAACAGAAAGACATGCTTAACCAATGAATCTAGTTCTGCAAGAGCTCTTTTTCATTATTTTATATACTGGAAAAGAGTTCACGGGTTCATTTCTCACCTTTCTGAGCTTTCTTCAGTTCTGCTAGTTCTTCTTCTCCTGCACTATCTGTGAGCTGTAAGCAGAGAGCTCAGATTAGCTGTCTCCTGACAAGATTATAAACACTTGACAAATATCTTCTGCTGGGGAAACCAGTGCACTCTCACCTCTACCACAACCTCACTGGAATCCTTCTCCTCTTTCACTGCCACAAATTTGCCCCGTTTTGTCTTCTCCTTCTTGTATTCCCCTTCCCCCTCAGACACCTCCTCTGTGGTATATAAGGTCCTCTTCCGGGTTGTGGAGGCCTGCAGAAGCAAAAAAGCACTAGCTATAATTCAAGTACACTACCAGACAAAATCTTTTATGCAAATATTTAAAAATTTTTAAAAAGCTCAACACTCAGTATCTTCCTTTGATATCTTAATTGTTTTTTCATGAAGGATTTAGAGGGTGCCATATGATAACATAAGTCCTCAAGTCTACCATTCCGCACTTTTTTTTTGTCTGGAGAAATAGTCTAGTCTAACAGGAAAAAGATGAAACAAGCCTTTATTAGAGGTGTAGAATGGCACTCTAACCCAAGAATAAAATAGGAGTTATCTTGTTCTGTGCAGAGAATGAGGCATAAATCCCATGTGACAGAGAAATATGGGTTATGCAGAAAAATTGGTAAGGATAGTTTTCATCCCTTTGAATCTCACCTGTGGGCATTTGACAGTGGCAGATTTCTTTACTGTTGGCACCTTGGCAGTTTTTGAGCTGGGTATCTCACGTGGGCTTTTGGGGTTCTGCAGGACAGCAGTGGACGGTTTTGTTGCTGTAGCTGTTTTGGCAAGAGTTTTTGAAGTGCTATTAGACTTTCCAGCTGTCACAGTATGGTGGTGCGTCCTGGAAGTACTGGCCTCCTCCTTGGAGAGAATGCTTGCCAATTTGGGAGAGCTAACAGTTGAACAAGCTGGAGAACTCTTTTTCAGCTGACTGACAGACCTGGGAAGAGGCGTAGCTGGTGGTGGTCTGCTGGGAGCATTTTTAATTACATCAGGTAAAGGAGGAGATCGCGGGCGCTGAAGTCGAGTCTGTGACTGGGTGTTCCAAAACAGATTAGGGTACAGAGAGAGGAGACAAAAAAAAGTCAGGCTTTGCTTTTCAATAACAGTTAAGGATAGCACAGAAGAGTACAAAGCCTACAGTGGTATCCCATTTACCTCTCCTGCGGGCCGTGTAGTCACTTCTAGAGGCAGTTTTTTCAAGTCAGCTTGAGACCGAATTGGAGTGGTTTTCTATTAAAAAATGAAAAAAATCAGAAAATTTATTTTTGAAAGCTGTCAGAACCTGCATGAACCCATACTAGCAAACAGTCTTCCAGTTTAAAAGTCAGTAATTGCAAAGCAGGTATTTTCTGCTGTCTTTCAAGACCTGGAATCCAGCAGTCCCCCCATCATCCTAGCAGGAAATACAATCTAAGATGCTTGTTTAATACAACAACCCCTACCCCATGAATGCCACATGGCATATGTGCTGTTACAGGCTGAGACAGATTTTATTCTCAGCATCACCTGCTTGCACTAAGGAAGTCCCTGGAAGCCTGCTATGCTTAGCAGGAGACCTTCCAATTTACCTGCAGAGCTTCCAGTTTTTCCTGCTGCTGGCGGATTTTCTCTGTCAGTTGTTTCTGCTTTTCCTCTTGTGATTTCAAGTCTTTCTTCAGAGTTCCTAGTGGTACTTTCTGCTTCTGCTCTGCAGCTTCACATCTAGGACCGAAGAAATGTAAGACAACCTCAGCAAAGACAGCAGAACCTGCACCATCTGTCCCACACAGCACCATCCCCGTGTCCCATCCCCAGTGCAGCAGTAAACCCCCCTTTCCTTTCTGCAGAGGCCACTATCTCAAAGAAAGCCATTTTCTCCTTGGGAAACACACATGATTTAAGGATCAAAACCACAACCAATAAGAAACAAACCATTTACACTGGGAATTACCAACTCAGAGCCCTGGAGGCATAGTAAACAAAGTTTGGGAGCTGACAGGTATACAAAGACAGGTAAGAATTTGACTGCATCACCATACCGAGGACCTCTTTCTAGCTTGCCCTGAGAGAGACTTGTAATATAGGTTCTTGGGGAGTGCAAAGGCTGTAGGAAAGTGACCCAAGTTAGACACCAGCTACAGGATGATCACCATTATCTACACAAAGGCAGCAATCCTCATGGCACACAAGCTGGAGGCCCCTGACCCATGCTGGCAACAGCAGTGCTTCCCAAAGCCTCGGTTGTCCCTCAGACTATGCAAATACCTGGAACAGAATAGCTGGGGGACAGCCAAAATACAGCAGTAAGGGTGTCCAAATCAATGGCACAGGGAAACGGGAAGAAACATCAGAGAGTAGAGCACTTAAGAAGGCAAGTTCAAAAATACAGGGACTGCAAGTACACCCTGCTTTCTATTGGCACCAACAAAGGCAAAGGAGCCTCTACGACAACTTCTGCAGAAAACCTGCCTCATAAAGGGACACAGTGGCACTCACTGATAGAAAGGGCAAGTGAGCCTACTCAATACAAAAATATTCGAGTTATTTATCCCTCCAGAGTGAGATTTCTTTCAAAGAAGGTGAAATGAGCGGAAATTTGGATCACCTCTCCAAGGAGTCTTGCCTGCTCTTTCCCACCTCCCTGGAAACAGGATGTGTGCACCCTGTGGAAAAGTAAAGAATTCCAACTCATGCTCCAACTGAAATTCCAACATGTTTTCATATAACGTACAGCCACACCATTCCAGATTTTCAAGATATTGCAAATATAAGAAATGTCATTTATTATTAATTCATATTTCCATCAGGTTAATTGATAAAAGAGCTTGTCTGCACATAGGCAAAAGAGCACAAAGGGAAATGTGGGGGAAACCTGAATAACACCCTTGCTTTGGCTACTCTCAGGCCATAACAGGAGTCACCAGCCCTTCCAAGGCCCATGCCCACATGCACAGAGTCCCAAATGCACTTCAAGGAACCCAGATTAAATATTTAGAGGAACAGGCACCCCATTTGGGCTCTGGCAGGGCTTTCCAAGGGCAGCCTCAGCCCCAGTGTCCAGTAAATGGGAATAGCTCTCCAAAGCATCTTTTGGATCAAGGGGAGGAACCGAAGGCAGGGTAAGGAGGGGATTCAGATGATTTTGGGAGGAATAAACATGGGAAAACAAAGAGATAAAAGGATAATAAGGATTGCTGTCATGTAAAGAGGAGGCTGGTCAGTACGCATGTAGGGCCATGCCCTGCACCTGATCAGCACTGTCTCATCTTCATATTAAACTCAATTTCTGGCTATTTTCTTGAGTGAGGGGCTCTATTCTGTGTGAATGTGTGTGTATGGGGGTCTGAGTGCCAGCAGCTCAAGTGGGACCACAGCTCATAGGGGCCTGTGTGCCTGGGGTGCACCAGCTGCAGCAAATGAAGGTGTGCAAGGGAATGTGTGCTTCACAGCAAACGTTGGGCCAGACATGCCAGCAAGGAGGTGAGCTGGCCTGGGAGCAAGACCTCAGAAAAAATGCTTACTGGAGGGAATGGGGAATCCTGACCAACTGCTGCTGAGGGGTGTGGGATTGTAGGTAGGGGTGTGGGAGTCTCTAGGCAGGAGACACCGGCAAAGAGCAAAGATCCAGGATCTGCTACCAAATGGACAGTGTGTCCAAGGTGGAAAACTGTGGGGTGTATAGTGTGCAAGTGTCAGTGTGTGTGTTTCAGGGGGGTGATTGTTACATCTGTCCACACGAGGGGGTCTGTGGGAGTTCAGGTCCCATATATCCCACTGCAAGTAGCTATCAAGACAGGCAGCAGAGGGCAGCAGATACGGATGGTCCTCATCCTGACCAGAGGAGAAAGAGCAGGATGAGGTTACTGGTGTGCTTTGTGTTTGTGTCTGAGTGCTGAGAGTGTCTGCATGTGTTGAGCTGTACAGCCAGCTATGTGTGGTGTATCTGTGTCTGTCTACTGGGAATACATTCCCAGCCTTGCTACTGCTTCGACCCAGGGTGCTGGAGATGTGGCAGCCTCTTGTTGGTCTTGCAGATTTGGCTCTGCCCCCAGGAGTTTCATCTAAGGACATCCATCCTGAGTGAAACAGCCCTCATTACAACTACATCTCAGAATGAACACACAGAGCTACAGGGATGTTATCACCTATACTTTTCAAATGACAAGGGCCAAAGGGAAGAAGCTAGAAAATCAGTATTTTCCCAATATCAACATAAACACTTCTTGTAGCTCTTCTGGTTATGGATATATCAAGGTTTTGATTCCAATTAACAGATTCTACCTGCATTCATTTGTATTTAAAACACTAAACCAAGGCTCCTGACTTACAGCCTAATCAGCTTCTCTCATTATACAACAAAGATAAGAATCAAATTCTAGCAGTGTCTTTCTCCACAGACAGAAAGGAGAAGCCTAGAGCAATAATTTTTCTTATTCAAAGAAGTAGTGAACTCTGCTTAATCTTATAATAATGAAACACACCTTTGGTATGAATCAATGTGCTGCTTCCTGAAGTGAACAAAATGCAATTCTTGGGCTCACTGCAACTCAGAGGTGTTGTTCCAGCTTGTGTGCCTAATGAGTTGGAGCAACAGCAGCAACAGAGACAACTGAAAAGACTGAGCACTGAACCCATGTTGCTCCCAGCCTCCACTTAGGACTATTCTTCAGTTGCTACCTATATTAAAGCTAACATGCATAAACTATAGCTACAATCATATCTCCAATGGCAGTGCAGAAAAGCCATAAAGGAACTAAATTTCACAGAATGGCTGACATTATAAAGAAGTTTCTCAAGACCATCTGGTCCAACACCCTTGCTCAAGCAGAGACACCTAGAATGGGTTGCCTACGGCCATGTGTAGACAGCTTTTGAATACTTCAAGACAAACTCCAAACTCTCTTTGGACAACCTATGCCTATTACCACTCTCATGGTGAGTGACCTTGAATTTCCTGATACTCAAGGGGAAGCTTCTGTTTCAGTTTGTGCACATTGTCTCTTGCCCTAGCACTGGGCAGCACTGAAAAGGGCCTGGCTCCATCCTTTTTTCACCTCTCCTCAAGTACATGCAAATCATTGGTGAGATCCCCTCTGAGCCTCCTCTTCTCCAGGCTGAGGAGTCCCAGCCCTCTGAGTTTCCCCACAGCAGAGGTGCTCCAGTCCTTTCATCTTGTGGTACGTCACTGGACTCCCTCCAGTATGTGCATATCTCTTGTACTGGGCAGCCGGATACTCTTTAAGACTGACCTCATTAATACCTCAACTCATCAACCTCCCTGTACTTGCCAGCAACACTCCTCCTGATGCAGCCTAGGACACCATTGGCCATCTTTGCTACAAGGGCACATTGCTGGCTTATGCCCAGCTTGGTGCCCACAAGGACCTCAGGTCTTTTTCTGCAGAGATGTTTTCAGCTGGGCTCTCCAAGTATGTGCTGGTGACTCAGGCTGTCCCCTCTCCTGAACCTCCAAACCCACCCTTCCCAAGAGGACGGGGAAAACTTCGTCCTTCTTGCAGCCTATGATCCACCCTTCCAGTTTCGTGTCATCAGCAAAGTGGCTGAGGATACACAATGCAATGTGCCATGTCCATCCATGTGTCAGCTCCAAATAGGTATGCCATCATCATGCATTCACAGACTCTGAGCACAGCTTACAGGTGTACCATACAGGTATAGAATTCCTGTCTATCCCTCCAATAGTTCTCAAAGAATGCATGACTAGGAAAAAAAAATAGTACAAATAAGACACACTGCAGAAAGTTCTTTATATTAACTGATTCTTACCTGTCTTGTTCAGGATCAGGGTTCATAGAGCATACCCAGGTATCAGGGTAATTCTTCTCCACTGAACTCAGCTGGAATGGGAGTGTTCGCCACTTCAGACACACATCTATTAAGGTAATAAACACTTTGCAAGTCAGAAATATACATCTTAAGCCACAAAATCAGCTTTTACCCCATAGCACTTCTCAAGCCTATTTAAAGTCCAAGGACCACACCAATTTCCTAAATATATCCAATGACAATTAAGACCAGTGGCAAAAAAAGAAACAAACAAGATATGCTAAGTCAATTTTTGCTCCACGTTCACAAAGTACTTTGATGAATTCACATTTCACATTCACTGCTGTAATGATAGCACTTACAAATGAAACTAAACAGCCTGTCCTGAAATCACCACTCATCTCAGAATGCAGGCTGTCCCTTACTGGTATCAACACCCAACACCTCAGAGATGTATCCACTAAACTTAGGTAATAATTTAATACATTTTAGATAAGCCAGATGTTCTGGAAACCAAATCTAGTACATGATTGGACTACCAGAAAATCAACATCTTAAAAATCACATTTTGCCAAGAAAAGGCAAATATTCTTAAATCAGTCTCTGGAAAGGCTTCACAGGCCCTGGCAGATGTCAATAGAAAAGGTCAAGAAGAATGACAGGAAAGCTCGTCCTCTTTGGGAAGTTTGATGGCTCTCTATCAAAAGAGAAAGTGCTTATATAAAGATCTCCCTTCTTCCAGCTGGAACAAGGACTTAGCCATAGCCATTCAGGGGTGAACAAAAGACAATCTTCATTAAGTTCAAAAGATGACTGTAAATGGTTCCTTTCTGTGATGACGCCTTGAGCCATTTAACACACCAGTGCATCAGAGTAAAAGTTACTTGACTACTTTCCATTGCCTATTGGGGAGTTTTGGATCTTATTCCATTGTTGGGCTCTGGTCAGTTCCAGTTCAGATGACATTTTGAAGCCCATTCTCAATTCTGCTACTGACCACACCAGTCCCATTCTCTAAGTGCACCTGAAGAAGAACCTGAAGACTGTGCAGGAAAGAAAACTTACTTTAAGATGTTTAAAAGTATGCCAGCAGATGCAAGCAAGGGCAACTCACAAAAGGAGGCAAGCCCCAGAATGGAGCAATTATAGATGAGGTCACCTCAAATCTCCTACCCATTTAGCTGCTCCCCAACTGCAGACAGGATTTCCCTCCCTCTCTCCCTTTCCCAGGGAGGACCAGCCTCCTAATTGCAGCCTGGTCAGACGCACCACACTGAATCGTGGTAGGAATCTCCATGGCTCTTCGGCGTTTGTAGCGCAGTTCACTAGATGGAGGCTGGTTCCAGTTTGCTGACAAATAGCCAAATTCATCCCAGAACTTGATGATACCCTTCTGGGCTGGAAAACAAAAAGCCCCCATTCAGTACGGAGCTATTATCTCAAAAATCACCACCTTCACTCTTGGTTGTCCTCCCCCTTAGCTCCTTTCCAGCCACCAAAGCCTCCCCTTCCAGCAGCTGGTAAAAGCAGCTGGTGAAGCTTCATTACCTATAGCTACATCTTTCCAATACTGAGCTAAATGCTCTCCCATGGCCTTCAACAAGTGTCGATATTCTTTGGCATCAGCAAAGTCTTGTTTATTATGGGTTGGTTCCAGAACCAAATAGGGCACATCCACTACACCTACTACTCCACCACATGCCCTGGAAGAGGAACATACAGTTATGAGCATCATTAAGTTACTAGGTCAGTGTTCAGACAAGCAACATTCAAAATAGTGGATTACAGAAACACGTTCCTGCAATAATACTATTCTGAACTTACTAGATTTCTAAACCAGACTTTATTCAGACTTAATATTTAGCGCTGGTATTTTTGAAAAAAAGCAAGGTGGGCTCAAATATTTGTATTTGCTTTCAAGACCTATTCTCCCTGTCCCTAGAACGAAGTAGTATTGCTACCAGTATTCATCTGTTAGCCCCAGACACAGTAACAAGCATACAAGGCTCATACTGCTCTAGGTATAACCAAAATTTGTGGTCATAAAAAATAACTTTTTTTTTTTTTTTTTTTTAATTTGGGAAGCTAGGGAAATACTGAGAAATATAAAAATACATTTTATTTGCCAGAATCCACACTGAAGGTTGATAAAACAAAGGTCTCATGCTCATGAAGAATGATTATAGCAAGGCCAAAGTTATGTGTGGGAACATGCCAGACTTAAGCAAATTATTGCTGAAAAATCTCCAAAAACTCACATGCCACCCTCCAGCTGTGGGCCCACCTTCTCATACATCTTTATCAGCCGACTACAGTTATAAATGAACATGCCATCCAATTCACGCTGCTCAATATTCACACCAAAAATAAAATTCAGTTCTTTGGGTTCCTTCAATGCCCTGTAAAAGAATGAAACAGAACCTTTGAGATACTAAAAATAAAGATTTTGGAATCAAAATTATTTGCTAATTATTAGACAAAGGGCATGAAAATTCCAGCACCTTTGAGCATTACGGTTTTGTCTAAAAACTTGTCCTATATTCAGCTATTTCTAACAAAAAACAAAAAAATGTTTTTGTTGAAACATGATACCGAATCACATTACAACTGAAGACTAATTAAAAAAATGACTTTGAAATACAAACTTCAATTTAGGCTGGACGGTATCTGTTGAAGCAATTTAATTATTAATTTGGATACATTTTCTCCTATAGGAATGGATTTTGGTTTTTATTTCAGATCTAATTTTTGAAAAAAATTGCAGTTGAGTCTTATGAAAGTACTGTTAGGCACAGACTGGTCCTCTATGTGATTTTGGTTCATACCTTCTAGATTGAAATAAATGCTAAATCAATGCACATACAGATTTTCTGAATCTGAGTCTTTGATTATCATGAATTGTATTTCCTGTGATGCAGAAAGCCTCAAGAAATTTAGCAGTGTTGTAAAATCAAACAGAACCTCTTTATTTAATAGAAGTATTGCTCTTCAAAGTCTAACTTAGATGGATTTCACAGCTTTCATGAAAACCACAGATTGTTTTTCATGAGGATACCTGTTCCAGGCTGAAGGTATCATCAAATGAGGCCAAATTTTTTAACAATTGAAAGGCACAGTCTACACCACTGTCCTTCTCATTCCTCTGATTTTTGATCTCCCCTGTTTTTCCTCTAATCATCAAATTTTTCAGCACTAATGTGCATTGTTCCAGTTAAGTCATTTGGCTTCTCTAAGTGGTTAGTTGAAGATACCTGGAATTCTTTAAAGTTTAAATTCTTGAAGATCTTTTAACTGTCTACTACTACCATCAGATACTATGAGAACCTGAGCTGTGCATTCATGAGCATTATGCAGTAATAATACACAACTAAAAATTAGTGTACACTAATTTAAACTAATTTTTCTCAAACGTATATGACAAATTTGCAGACAACTGATATACAAAAAGAGAAATATTCCTGTGGTTAAATAATAGCTTTAATTGTAACCAGAGCTTTTTTTTTTTTTGTTGTTTTGAATCGTAACAGATAAGTGAAGCAATGAAAAAACCTTATGTGAAAACCAGGTAAATATCTCCAAAACAACCAACCAATCAACAACAACAAAGCCAAATTCAAATACTTCTTACAGCAAGATGGGAATAGCAGAAGTAACCAGAAGAGCAAACTTGTGGTTAAACAGGCAGGGCATATAGAGTACTCACAAGTATTTAAGCTTTGAGCTGAACTGCTCACCCCACCCCATGAAGTAAAGCAGAAGAAACACTCAAAGCACATGGAGTGAACAGACTGAGAAAATCAGAGCTTTCAACTGCCTTTTACTCACCGCTGCTTTGCCTCCTTAATCCTTTTCTTTACATCAGCCTCCCGGCGCATGGTTATTGCAGAGTTCTGGGCTTGACGTAATGTCACCTGCCAAGAGGTATTTCACAGTGAAATTCATGAAATTAACTCACTTCTGAGATCTTTTTGAAGGGGGAAAAATTGTAGAAAGAATGCACCAACTGTGGAGGACAATAATTAGCACACCAAAACATTTAGGGTAGCACCAGTTGCTGCCTTGGTTAAGTAGCTACACAGTTGCTTGGAAGAAAATATCCAAAGGCAACTAAACATCTAATGTAACTAAAACCACACAGCAAATGGTTGGACACAAAATGGAAATAGATGGGCTACGCAAATGCTTTTTTTTTCCTTCCCCATTAGATGTCATTAGGAAGGAAAGTAATTTTATGCTAATATCACCTGCTGGCACTTCCCACAAATCCTCTTTCCATCTAAGTGCTGGCTAGGCCTAGGCCTTACCCACCTTTCAAAAAGCCCTTGGTCTCAGCACAGGAGCTGTGGCTTCACAAGGTACCATTCAGAAGGAAACAAAAAGAACTCTCTAGCAACAGCTTGAGAAAACTTAAGAGCAAACTGCAAGGGCAATCAGAGAGAATAGCCAAAAAAACAATTTTACTTCTGTTCAAATACTTAACATTCACCCAGACTCTTCAGAGAACATCAGATATAGCACCTTCACAGTAAAACTCAAAACAAGGCACTGCCTTCCCACCTGATATTGTGTGCTGTATGCATGGGAATGTCAGCGTGCTTCTTGTTCAGATTGGAAAATAAACACGTTCAAGCATGTCCTGTGGTGACGACACCACACAATTGCCTGGGACTAAACATTGCTGACAACTTATCTCCAATAGCAGTCACCACCTGCTTCCCATACCAAAGTGCTAAAAGGAGATGCTAATCAGCCAGTTCTCTGCTCCAAAAGCACAGTTCTAAACCTTCCCCCTCAACACTTAAAATCCAACTCATTGGAACAGCAAAAGTCTCACCCTGGACTCCCGCGTAAGGTCCCCCCCGAGGCGCAGCTCAAGTGCACGAGCTTTACTCTCTGCTTCTCGAGCCTTGTCCTCCGCTACAACACAAGGAGAAAGAACAGTATTAGCCATTTAGTACAGACATCATATCATCAGGCATTCATCTGAGGTAACAGATTTCCAAAGACAGGATTAACATATACAAGGGAGAGATGACGAAGTAGCATAAAAAGGTACAAAATAAAATCTTATATATGAGAGGATACCGTTGACAAGCCACCTTAAACTTGATCAGCAGTCACAGTCAGTATTACA
This sequence comes from Netta rufina, assembly GCF_964035555.1. NCBI lineage: Eukaryota > Metazoa > Chordata > Aves > Anseriformes > Anatidae > Netta > Netta rufina. Next base: position 11,865,054 of record NC_140141.1, on the reverse strand, counting down.
TAGTACATAATACACAATTCAATCCTCTAATACATAATTCATATATAACATGTCGTACAAGTTCAAGATTCCTTGTTCTCTATGGGTTTTCCTCAACATGGGTTGGGATGACTGATTTGTACGCTAAATTTATGAAATATAACAAAGATATATGCTATATATATATATGTTCATGTTATTTCTATATCCTGAATGTCCAATACTGTCAAATTTGGTTTCTCCTGAGGACAAGACATAATAAGGAAGGCAGACTAAATATACAAAGGGTAGTCTTGAAGCAAGAAAAAAAAAATCAACACCCAGATCAATCAGTATGTATCAGGTGATAGAATAAAAATCTGTGTTCAAACAATTGCCTTTTATTCCTTTCTTTTGCTGCAGCAAAATCAGGATGTGCATGCATAACCCAAAGACTCACCTATCCTTGCCATATGCTCTGCTTTCTTCACCTCTTGCTCTGCACGGGTCTTGAAACGATTTGAAGTATATTTGTACATCCTGTAATGATCAAAACTTAATTAGCAATCTCAGCAGTAAGGTCAAACTGAGATTTCATCACTGTATTCCTGGAGAAAAAGATCTTCACATTCTACTCTACTTTTTTCAACAGATTCAATAAATGAAGGAGGTTTACATATCAGTAACTGGGCATTTTTGGAAGTACTTAGGACATATCTTTAAGTCAGAGATGCTTTAGCTGTTGCTGCAACCACAATACCCCCTTCTACATTATCCAGTGGAGGTACAACATATCCCATATTCTTGGAAGAAATCCCCAGGTTAAGGGGAACAAGTTCAGAAGTGAAAAAGAGGACAGAATATATTTATAAAACTTCTCCAAATCCTCCGATTCTACACAAACGCCCCTTCCTCTCTCCTGCAAATAGCCATCTACATATGCAGTTCCACAGTTCATGTCTTTAAGCAGGGCGAGCTCAAAGCCTCTAGGTGGTATAGGAATTGTCTGAACACAGCTTCAACTTGCAGCTTCAAAATTTCAGGACATTTCCATATGCTACACATGTGACTCACAACCTTGTAAAGTGTTTGATTTGCAGTGACTTGTTTTACCTTCCCTGTAACGTGAAATGCCAAATGCAGATTACAATCTAACTATGACTATTGCAGAGTAAAAGAGGCAAAAGCTTATGAGTATGCGTCACTTCTACATAGAGGTGTGTAAGTGGGGAAAGAGATGACGCCAAGGATGACCAGAGCCTGGAAGAACTTGAACCACCTTGGACATGAGGTTTTGGAAGTATCCAAAGGAAAATCCTGTCTAAAATACATTTTTATGGAGGCAAAAGGAAAAAAAAAAAAAAAAAGAAGAAAAACAACTCTCCACCATTATGCCAAAAGTAAAAGCCACAAAAATGCTGTTTTTATATATGGGAAAATGTAACAACTTAGAGCTTGATTGACCAGCTCATTAAAGTAGGAGGAAACACATTTAAGTCCCAATGAGGTAAGATTCCCCCAAATGAAATATAGTCTATCAAGATCCGTGAGAAATCACCTTGCACAGATGAAAAAGATTGGTTATGTATGGTTCTGTGGGTGAACACGTATGTGCTCAGATGTCAGAAACAGTCTCACTATCAGAAATCCTTTACTCTCAAGTCCAGTAAACTCAAAACACAAGCACAGTCCACTTAAACGCATTTCTGCATGTAGTAAACTCCTTTGCTGCTACTCATAAGGACCTCCTCATTGCAGATAAAGCAGACACACACTAACTCTTCCAGAAAATCACCCAATAACCAGAGTAAGGTTTTGTGTGCACAGTCTCTTCAAATCTACTTAAAAGGTGATTTAAGCTACCTGGAGCCAAGAGCCAGAACGTACTCTGAAAACCAGAACTACCTTCAACATGCTGGCATAATTACATTACCTCATCCACATCCTGCCTTACTTTCCTGGCTGGGAGGGAACAGGGTGAAGATGAATTCTCTCAACACACACACCTCTTGAGACAGAGAAGTACTTGAGCGTGATCACAGACAGCTTTAGAAAGTGAGGTACACCTCACCTTTCCAATAGGACACACAGAGCACAGCTGTGGAACAACCCAGAGAGGCAGTGAAGGATGTCATCCCAACTCCACGCCCTCCTCCCCAGTCCTACTCCCCATACCAGCTTCAGGTGCCTGCAGGAGTGTTCAATATCCCAAAAGCAAACCAAGGACTACTGGAATTCAGATCTGGTTCCAGATATACTGTTCCAGACTGACCATTTCAAGAAAGAAGAAACCAGCCAGCCATTATGTTTCACTTTAGTTTCTGACTCCAAATGACTTTGGCCACAGCCAGGAAAGCCAACATTTAAATGATCTGGAACATCGTACCTAGCAAAGACATACGTAAGACCAATAGACAAGAAATCCAGATGATATGATAGCAAAACATTCATCCATCTTCAAGAGGTTCATTACAATCGTCCTAGAGTGCCCTCATAAAAGTGAACTCCTTGCACGTGGTTCAATAACACATGGTTCACAGCAACAGCCAAAGAAAGCAAAACAGCACACGCTACTTCTGCAGCCACCAACACTGGATGTCTGCTGGGATCACTGGCCATTCAGAGGGCTTACATACAAAGCGACATGCAAAACGGCCTGCCTCCTTCTAGCTGTACAGCCTGCACTGCTAAACAAGTTCCAACAGTGACCGTGGGAGGAAACAGATGAAGTAACTCTTTCAGAGATGAAAGCAGCTTCCAGGGAGTCTGCTACTGTGGTATCACACCTACAAATGCTGCTGAATGATTTGCACAAAACCAGCCTGCTCCTGACTCCTGGGCATTACAGGCTCCAGAAAGGCTTTGAGAAGTCTCGCACTGATCTCTAGCAAAAGGTAGAAGATAACTGGAGCTCTTCTGGAAAGAGGAACTACTTCCTCCATGGTCTTGGATATCCTTTACTGTCACCTGAACAGTAAGGTCGTATTAGTAGTTGACTATACAACCCACAGAAACATAGCTTCCAGAAAGAACAGTGACAAAAGGACAGTAAGTGTCCTGCTCAGCAGACAAGCTGTTATTCCTGATGAAGAACATTGTAACAGCAGTAAAATCTGAATTTACACAGTAAAGGCATTTAAACACCCTAAATCCTGTGACAAATCTCCATTCTTTGTTCTCTAACACCAAAAAATTAACCTGCAGACAAGCAGGTTAAATGCTTTTCCTTCAGAGACGAAGACAAGCTGACTTGCAACCCTACAAACAGGAGACAATACACTGCCTCCTGAAGGCAATCTTCCTAAGCAGATCTTGCAAGCAGAATGCTGTAACTACCAAGGCCTGATGTAAAGCATAAAAATGATCACTTCAAACAGAAGGACACCTAGCAAACCATGATTTACAGTGCCAAGTCATGCTGTACCAAATTGACTGCCTCTAAAAATGAAACAAGTGACTATTTTGACAAGGGGAGAGCAAGGGATGCAATCTCGTGTGACTTCTGTGAAGTTTGATACCACTTTCCAAATTTTAAGAAGCTGAGTATTAGCTTGACAGGCAACAGCCAACATTGCTTCACTACGGGCAAATCACACCTCACAAGTCACCAAAGATAGGATGATAGTGCTGGTGGATAAGAGAAGAGTAATTGATATCATCTGCCTAGACTTGTGCAAATTTAAAGGATTAAATTAGATACTTGGAAGAAATTTTTTACTATGAGGATGGTGAGGCAACTGGAAGAGGTTGACCAGAGAAGCTGTGGATGCCTCATCCCTGGAAGAGTTTAAGGCCAGGTTGGATGGGGCTTTGAGCAACCTGATCTAGTGGAAGGTGTCCCAGTCCACAGCAGGGGGGTTGGAACTAGGTGGTCTTTGAGATCCCTTCCAACTCAAACCGTTCTATGATTCTGTGTTTGGTTTTAAAGGAGACAAATTGCACAAGCTACTTTTGATTTACAAAAGCATTAGATTTTCCATTATCTTCCTGTTTTTCCAAGATGTCAAACCCACATCCTATAATCTTGTGATCTGTTTCCGTGGCTTTAACATGGAGTTATGCAGGATACACACAGAGCAAAATGCTAAACCTCTTCTGTATGGAAACTCCTGCACACATATGCAGACTTGTGGTCTAACGCTTACCTTGGCTTGTACAAGCAACAGGAAAGTCGCTTGGTTTGTACTTTGTGTCCATTTATGAATATCCTCATTCTAGGATCGATATAGAGCACAGCAGCATAGGCACGGAAGGAGCGGCGCTCAGGCTTTCTGTAGGAGATGGATGTTTACAGATATTTATCAGTTTGTTCAGCATTTCACTGTAGGACCACCTGGAGACATTCTCCCTATTATATCCATGTACCTCAAAGATGACCCTATCAATTCACTACCCGAATAACCAATGTCTTATTTGTCAGAGTGTTCATCCTTGTCCCTCCTTTTTCCTTCACAATTTTTCCCCTTAATTATTCTCTGGTTAAAAAACAGCCATCACCTACTACTGTCATAGTCTCATCCTCTACCCTTACCTTACCTTAACAAGTTTCTCTGTTGAAAAAATTTGTAAGATTCTTATTTCCCAAGAAACTGGTACCCAGGTTCAAGAAGACCAACAGAATCACCTCCCCACACTACTTTTCCCTATCCTGTGACATATCCTGGCACAGATTAAACCTATAGCTGAGGGCTTCCTCTCCTTAATACAGATAATTAAAAAAAGGGTACTGAGTTTGCCTGCTTTGACTAAGCTGAGACAAGTCAAGGCGTAAATTCACAACAAACACACAAGCATAACATCTGTGAGCTATGTAAATGCATCAACTCTAAACTGCTGAAGAACTAAAGAACGTCTAAACTCTCCTACTCACCACAGAAAGAGAAGCTTTGAAAAAAACAAACGTATGCACACAGCATACAGATAAACCCCAAAATATAGTTAGATCAGAATCCAAGGGCCTGTAACATCAGTCATACTTACGTTCCCTCTGGGGGTGTTTCTGCCATCTGAATATCTTGGAGGTCAGAAGTCACATCCAGCTCTGGCTCTCCATTATCCATTAGCTTGAGGTTAAATATGATCACCAAGGTGCCTAAGCAAGCAAAAAGTTGATCAGGTGAATCCCCCCCAAACCCCCAAATTCCTTGCCCATGACCAGCACCACAGATACATACCTTTCTCACCACGGATCTTATTGAACTGCTCCATCACTTGCTGTTCTGATTTGAAAGGGGAATACTTGTAGATCAGCTCCGTCTCAATAGCAAACTTCTCCATGTTGTCAGTCACAGGCTCTCGGCTCCGTGCATTCCAGGTGGGCAGTGGAACAATGACCTGCAAATAGCATTGTACCAGGAGCAATTCAGACCTACCCACTCTAGTCAGCCATTTACATGGAACAAGGTTGAGCAGTAGCCCTTCCTAACTTTTCAGCGGTTTACACAACTGTCAAATGCTCAAGAACCTTTCTTTTCCAGCCTCCAAGTTACTTTTCTAGAACATCTAGTCTTATAAGACACCACTCCAAAGTAATCTGTGTGGTATTGGCTGCTCAACGTTAACACAACCAATATCATTTTTACCTCTTGTAATAACTTTCATCTAACAGTAAAAACAAACAAACAAACAAAAAAAACAAAAACCACAAGTTTTGCTTCTTAAAAAAAAAAAAAAAAAAAAAAGAAGCATCAAACTCTGTGCTCAACTCTTCTCTTAAACTGAAGAATTATTCTTCATTTATTTTTCTGATGTCATTGTTTCTTCTTGGTAGGATTCTAACAAGGTTATTGGTTTTGTGTTGTTTAGAACATGAACAAAGATAGAATTACAGACTGCAGCTGTATATCAAGGACAGTGAGTCCCCTCCTTATTTTAGAATTAAGCTCAAGCCAAAACTTCTAGCTCCAGAGGCACTATGGGAACTACATTACTGCTAGCTAGCCACTAGCAAGCACTGCCCCCTCAACAGCTTCTTTGTACAGCTCCCTCCACTATCAAAACGGAAAATCCTTACATATTATGCCAATGCAAAAATGTAACTTTTCATTATTGGCTATGCCTTAAAAATACTTGCTCTTGAGCACAAAAATACTTCCGTGTCAATGAGTTCAGATACACAACGGTATCCCCAAGAGAAAACCATACACTGAATAAAACACAGTAGAAATCCATACTGACACAGACTCTCCTCCTTCAAGAGCTGGGTGAAGTTCAGATGAGACAACATTGACCACATTACTTCATTATAATATTTTATGTCCAAACCTCATCGATGCCTTCTTCTTCATGGAATGTCCGTGACAAGAGAAGGCAAGTCATGGTGGTGTTTTTCTTTGTGAAAAGGATAAAGTCTTTCCCAATCCGCATGGAACCCCTGGAGACAGATTTCAAGCAGCATGTTATACTTGATGACCAATGCTTTTCAGCAAATTAGCAGAATTTATGCTAATTCTTTAAAAAGCAGACTAAGTTATGTTTTCATTCCATTATGTTCAAGTATGAGACACCAAAAACAGGTTAAGATGGGTAAAAAGGCTTAAACAGCAGCTACCCTCCCTCTCTATTGTTCCTTCCAAAAACAAACAAACAAACAAAAAAAACCACATCTAAATCTGGACATTTTCACAAGAAGCAATGGAGCTCTCTAAATTCTTTCCCTAAAACATTTAACACTAATCACAATTAAAAAGTGCAGAATGGAACTTTCCAAACTCATACTATGAAGAAAGTTTAAAACAAAGGTTTTGTTTTTAAATCTGAAGAAGTTGACTACAGTGAGATGTGATAATAACCTTCAAATATATGAGCAAAAATGTAAGCCAGTGAGAAAATGAATGCAGCCTTCATTTCGCTGCACACACAAATGAATAGCAGTAGACAAGTTTCTGGGAGACAATATATTTTCCAATGTGACAGGAACATTAGCAATTCAGCAGTTCAACTTATCAGCTAGCTATCACAAAAAGGACAGTCCTCCACCTCCTAACTCTCATATTGTGAGCAACAAAGTTGTGTTTTTGCAACAGAGAACTAATTTTCTGTATTCCAAGATAGTTGTGTAGTCATAATAAGGAGAAATGCTAAGTAGATTAGTGAACAGTAGAAGGCCTCACTGTTTCAAAGTAATGTAGAAGCTTGAGAGAAATAGGATGAGCAGTGTGAGAAGATTTAAACAATGATCACAAGTTCTCAAAAAATAAGAAAGGAGAAATCAAAAGGTTGAAAAAAGGAAAAATTGTACATATATGGTGTAGAGGAGCATCGAGTAGCTTGTGAACCTGTAGTATTCAGCCAATGAGGAAACAGCAGAGGTGATCAGGTGTCGGGTAATAGGGGATAAAAGGTTATGATTTGTTTGCTTGGATGCACTCCTGATTGACAGGATGCCCGCCATTGCAATCGTGAATAAAATAGCTTCACAGAAGATCCTGTCTGAAGAAAATTATTTGAGATTTTTCTCACAATATTCCCAATAAGACCTTCCTTCCCAATATTCTCTTTTATCCTATCAGCCAACTCCTCCAAAAACCCTTAATGGACAAAATTTTCATTTAATCTAAAGCTGGATCAGGGGTTCTGTCAGTTCATTTCTTTAGATTAGACCAATGTATTAGTAAACATCTTTTGCACATTTAGGCTTCAGTCTGCAATTCCTAGCTGCAATATAGTATGCCCCTCACTCAAGTTTAAGAACAGGCGAGGGTTCTGCCCTGGAAGAGCACAGGTAGGATCTATTCCTGCACTGAAGCTGGATTGATGATATTTCTAGAACCCTTTCAACCCTCCCTGCTTTCTGTTCTCCCCCAGATATCTATTGAATCACAGAGATTCCCCCACTAAGATGAACGTACATCAAGAAACCACATGGAGACCAGAAGCATAAAGGCAGAACAGACAGAGTAATCTATAAAAGTCCTTCAACTTTCTCAAACAGGTTTCACAGCTGTGAATGTTTTTTCTCTTTCATATCAAATCTGTACCGATCAGCAAGATTTATTTCTGTTAATCTCTCACTTAAATCCCACCCCTCTCCTCATTCCTACCATCATTCCCCTTCATCTCTATGCAATTCATAGAATCATTGAATGGCCTAGGTTGGAAGGGACCTCAAGGATCATCTAGTTCCACTCCCCTGCCATAGGCAGGGATGCCACCCACTGATCAGGTTGCTCAGGACCTCATCTAACCTGGTCTTGAACACCTCTGGGGATGGTGCATCTGGGAAACTTGTTCCAGTGCCTCACCACCAGACAACCTTCCTAGAGAAAGGTTGCAGCACTATTTTGCTATGATTTTACTATTTGTCTGATATTGACATATTAAGATGTTTTATTTTTCCTGCTCTTTCATTTTTCCAGCTGATCCATATCCCCTGAATCACTTAAATATAACGGAAAACACTGTCATCAGTTTGAACACACTTCTCTACTCATTCTGTCCATAGGGTTCCTGCATACCAAAACATCATATGTTTCTTTAGATTTCATCTCCAAGTGTTTTTCTGGTAAAAAAGATACACACCTCCAAGCACAAAATACATTTGCTATCTCATCTCTAACCTCCATAATCTCATGACACTGGCTTTTAATACCTACGATTTCAAGCCGTTCCCATACTGCCCAATTTGAGTTGACTCCGGAGATCGCTTGGCTGATTTGCCAAATTGAATAACACTGGCAGCTTCATCTGGAACGAGAGACAGGTAGCAAATCCAAAGTTTGTTTTAATATACACAGAAGCGCATCTTACAATGATGAATAAGTTTGTATTTAAATAGCACAGAAGGACTGCTGCATGGAAGAGGCCTGGAGTCCAAGCCAAGGTCTCACCCTGAAGCTCTGCCATCCAGCCCTGTAAGAACTGCACTGGTCAATGGCACTGGCATCAGAAGTTTTGTACAGGTGCTGTTACGCTGACAAAAAGAGTTTTAAGTTTCAGACTAGACCAGTACCCCATCTGAACTGGGTAAAGATGCTTTCTTTTTACAAAAAAGAAAAAAAAAAAAGTCAACAAGATGATCTGTTGTGTTAATCACAATTCCCAATGTGCTCATAAATAAACCAAAATCCAACCCTGGGACACTGCAGCTCTGGTTCTACTAACACCACAGATAAAAACCCGTGGTACTAGGGCATACGTCACTAATACAGAAAGGTCTTGAATTCAGGATAAACTGAGTACATTTTCTTTATGCAGCTGAGCTGAACACTACTACCAATTAATGCACTAGTAAGACAAAAACTATTTTTTTGCAGCAGATTCCTGGACAACTAACAGCAAGACAGCTGTATAAAAGCAGTACTAGCAACTACCACAGGAAGCCAGAGCATTTTATTAGCTCAGGACTAAACAAAAGGATATGATAGTTTCACAGATGAGAGAGTCTGTCATTTTTAGCTCAAGCCTTTCCATTGTTCAAGGTATAAAGCCTTTTAATATCATCCATAGGACAGAACAATTGTACTCCCTTCTGCCAAGAGATAGCAATCGTTTCACCATAGAATTTACTGGGAGAAATGCAATGCAATTCCAGAGATGAGGGAACATGAAGTGCCTTAACAGGAACAATCCTTCAAACAGGAAGGCTAACAACAATTACTGCCCTCAACGCACATACAAGCTGCAAGGGAGGAGGGGACAACTATTGCAAATACAAATTTTGACTGGATTGCAGTACTTCTTCCCTTTCCTCAGCCTCCTATGGTGTTTTCTTGCCAGCCAAAGCAAACATTAGAAGATTATCTCATATTTGGAGATGTGGATTTTATTGTTGTTATTATTGTGTTAGTTTTAAAGCCTAGTCAAACAGGGGTATATGGGATATTCTAAGAAGAGAACATTACTGTCCCCTCTCCCCTTGCTGTACTAAAAGCTGTATCAACAGCTATTTTTGAGAACAAATTCAGAAGCCTAAAAAAGGAAAGGAGTAATTGCCTGGCGCATTTCCTCACTCAGACAAGGTGAACATATGGTTTATCATTCAGTGGTGGAGACCTAAAGCCACCCTAAAAAGGTGATTCTTCTTGGGAAGAGAAGGATAAACACTGCCCAGAAGAGGGGACTCCTGAAGGGTGAGGGAGCTTCTCTCTCTGCTACAGTTTGTCTTTGGGAGAGATTTAGTCTTTACACTCCTCCAAAAAAATCAAGGTATAAATTTATTTTTTTTCCCAAATTTTTAGTTAAGGCTCTACAGGGAGTTTCACTTACAACTATTTTAGTCACACTGTGTTCATTTTGTTGTGTCTCAGAGTTACTAGACTTTAAAAATAAACTCCCTGGCAACAAAAAGAGGGTTGACGTGATCTATGCCAAACAGACAAGAAGAAAAAAAAAAAAAAAAAAAAAAAAACAATCTGAAGGAATTCAGTGAAGATGGCAGATTGATATTCTAAGCCCAAGAAAAGGAATCAGGTCCTGCACTTGGAGTACAACATCCCTATGCAATGCCACAGGCCCCCAGGGGGAAGAGTGGCTAGAAAGCTGCATGGTAGGAAGCAACCCGGAGGTATTGGTTGATAGCCAGGTGAATATGAGCCAGGAGTGTGCTCAGGTTGCAAAGAAGGCCAACAGCATCCTGGCCTGTATCAGAAATAGCATCACCAGAAGGACTATGGAAGTGATTGTCCCTCTGTACTCAGTTCTGGTGAGGCTGCACCTCAAATACTGTGTTGAGTTTTGGGCCCCTCATTACAAAAAGGACATTGAGGTGCTGGAGTGTGACCACAGAAGGGCAACAGAGCTGGTAAACGGTCTAGAGAACACGTCTTGTGAGGAGTGGTTGAGGGAACTGAGACTAGAGAAAAAGTGGCTTGAGGAGACCTATCATTCTACAATTATCTCCAAGAAGGTTGTAGTAGGGTGGGTGTTGGCCTCTTCTTCCAAGCAAGAAGTGATGCGACAAGAGGAAATGGCCTCAAGTTGCACTAGGGGAGGTCAAGGTTGGATATTAGGAAAAATTTCTTCACTGAAAGTGTTGAAAGTGTTGAAGTGGCCTCTTCGCTGGCAGTGCTAAGTAAAGATTTGTACTTATCTTTGAGGTGTTTTCCAACCTAGGTGTTTCTATGATTCCAAATCAAAAAAAAAAAAAAATCCTAGTAAGAAACATCAGACAGCTGGGATATAGAACTGGGGGATAAAGCTGTTTATTTCTGGAGTGTTGCCCTCACCCAAGTCCTTAACAAATACATTAAACAGCACTGGTCCCAGTACCCACCCCTGGGGGACTCCGCTGGATACAGGACTCCCACTGGACTCCATCCCACTGACCACAATTCTGCCTTGTTCCCCTCCTCGCAGCGCGTGCAGTCTGTGCACAGTGCACGTGTGCACGCAGAGTGCATCAACGGGGTGTTCCTGGGTGTGCTCGCAGTGGGTGTGCATCAGCTGCGTGCATGTGGCGTGCAAGATTTCCAGTCAACTTTTCAGTGGGACAGTGGAAAAGCGGGAAGAAGCTCTGAGATCTTTCATTACCTTAACAACTACAGATAAAAACCAACTATCTAAGGGAAATGACTGAGCACAGCTATTTATTGAGAAACCAGTTTCATACAAGTTCCTCGAGAGACCAAAGATTTATTCCAAAAATCCATCAACACAAGAGGAAACTTCAGTGTGCTAACAAGACTATAGACACACTTACCCTTAGAGATATGCAGACCACTCTTCTGACACTGGTCCTCTAAGTGTCATTGACTACACACAAAAACATGTATGTGTGCCTTTAAACAAAGTGCCAGAATCCCAAATACATTTAAACATTGTTTTTCACCAAAGTATGTAAAACGAAAGCACTCTTGAGCTCCCAAACTTCAAAATATAGCTTAAGCTTACTAGAGCTGGGATAAAAAGCAAGTTAAAGACTCATTTGTTTCTATCATTTAATAATACAAATACAGATTACTTCCTAAATTAGTTGTAATCCGTCAATCTACAATCGGTTTTTGAGTCATTAAAATCATGCAACACCTTGAGAGTCCAAACAGTAGGTTAAATTTCTCAAATCTAAGTATCCTCAGCAATGACACCACTGATAATATGAGAAATCTCAACCTGAGATGTGCAGCATAAGATCTAGAGTTTGGTTTTCTAATTGTCTCATATTTAGTAGTCCCCCATGAAAAAGCTAACCTTTTGAACCAGTGCTATGAGCTTTATATTTCCCTGCGGGATGCACTGCTTTTTAAAAATTATCTGTACCATGATGACACTGAATACTCAAATATTTTGAAGGATTTTTGACTCTACAGCATAAGATAGGAAGACTGCAGTTTAAGTACAAATGTTGCCAAGCAGAGAGCTCCTCAAAGCAGGAGCTGCCATCTTCAAGATGCAAAGAAGGTGGTATGGATTAACAGTACTGTTCAATGATGCTAAAGCACTGCAAGAAGGCTTTACTTCTGCTAGATCCGACAGACATTAGTTCTTACGATGAGGCAGACTTGCATTTATTATATTCTTCTCATGCTCCTAAGAGTTTATATTGGCAAATATTGACCTCTACCAGTGATAATGATGAAAGAACAGAAAAATGCTTTCGAAGTCAAGTTTGAAGTTTTTGTCACGGCACACTTTCATACTGGAGACAAGATTAACTAATCGCTCTGCAGCCCCTAACATGCTCAGAAACCTTTTCCCTTTTCTGGCTACGTTATTCTCCCTCCAGCCCCAAGGCCAACTTTGGTATGCTGGAAAACTACAGACCAGGCTGACTCATCTCTATGATGCAGCACAACAATTTTCTTAATTTTACTGCAAACTGAAGAGGTGAAGAGTTTGATAAGTGATACTGCTTGAAAAAGACAGTGAAGAGGCAGGAACACATACAGAACTAGGCACAGAACTTCCCTCTTTCAACAGGACCAAGCTGTTAATTCAGTTTCAGCCATAAAATGAAACCTCATCTTGAAAATATAAATGTAACTTGTGTCACTTACTTGAATCCATTCCAGTTCCATCATCCAAAAAACACAGCATGAATCCACCTCTCAGGTCTTCTCGCCGTTCTATGAGAGAAGAATTTTTCAATACTCCCATACAGAAATTCGAGCTTCATAAAATGGAATCAAACTAAACAGTGTTCACGAGAAAAGTAATGCAATAAACTGGACTTTCATAAACCTAATACGGCTATGGTCTAAAAAAAGGCACCTTTTTTTTTTTTTTTTTTTTTAATAACAGAATGACTAATTTCTCCTACACTTTTACTTCTATGTAAATATACGCTACAACAACGGTGTATTGTAAAAGCGGGTTTCCTGAACACCCAGTACAAATTGCTGTTTACTTTGTTATCTAACCTCATCTGAAAACTGGTCTAGCAAACTTGCCTCAGTTACTTATAAAGTCACTACTTTTTGAAAGATAACAGACATCAGGGCACAGGACAAAAAGCAAAAAGCATAAACACCTTCACTCTCATTCTACCAGGCGCAACACATTTGCAGCCTAAATCCAAGTTTTAACTTGTGACTTGGCTGATGACATGCAATGAAGCAGCAGGAGTGACTTACCAGTATAAATGTCTATTCTTGTGGCATCTGCATCTCTACAAAGCAATAAAAACGCAGTCAGGACTCAAATGTCAAATAGAAATGAAGCTAAAAGCCAGGCACATGCAATAGTTTCCAAGATGAACCAACGGCACAGACCAAAGTCCACAGAGGCATAGCAGACAGCACTAACGGACAAGTAAAACACACACTGTTCCAGTTTTTGCCTATTTGAACCCAAACTCAAACAAAAAACATTCTTACTATACGGAATTAAACCTAGTTACAGTGAATATCACTGACTTTTTAACCAAAGTCATGCTAAGGAAAAAAAGAAAGAAGCACACATTTCTGAGCTCCCTCTTGTATGCAATCAACACCTAAACTTTTTTGGTCAAGCTGCCTATGAAAAGCTTAGTAACTTCTGCAAAAAAACTCCATCCAAATACATTCACGTTTGTCATAGGAAATTGTCATTAAAAGATCATTTAATTAAAGGCATTCATATGCTCTATCCTCCTCTATCTTGGAAAAAGTAGCACATACAGCACTGTTGCTGCCTTCTCACACCAATTTTTTATTTTATTTTTTGCCAAGTGCCATGTAGACCTTCACATATCTTTGGTTTACTGATCAGAAGAGTGTAGTTGTGCTAGTGCAATAAATCCCTACTTCCTAAATGCCAAGTCACCTTGTTTCATAGCTGTATCTCTAGTCGAGTAAAACTACTTTTCCCAGAAGGCTAACAGTGTATAAGCACAGCTCCTCCTCTAGGAAAACAGAGATAAGGAGTTTGAAAATAAAAAAAAGCCTCAGTCTAAAGTAAGCTACATTATGTTGTAGAAAAAGTGAAAACAGCAACAGCTGCTGATCTGAGTTAAAACGCGGTTCAATACATAGGCGTACAGTCCTGGCTAGCTTCCTACAAAGACTTTTTCCAACAAAGAAATTTTTCAGTTCAGCTCCTTACACTACTAACTGCATAGTGTGACGATTCATGCTCGAGAGAAAATAATCTCAAAATATTTTCACAGTATCACATCATAATATTTGATGAAGCTGAAGGAATAAATATGCAAGGCTTGGTATGCCGCTGTAGAGTGCAGTATGAGAAATGTGGCCTAACACCTCTAATTTCCAAGTACCAAGTCTCTCAATTATCACAATTGCTCTACTTGTTCTTGCTCTATTTTTCAACATCCCACTTCTGATTTCATTTTCATCCTATCACTATCAGGAGCGAAAAATTATTGAAGGATCTTAAAGTCACAACTCCAGTAATCACTATTTTACCAATTTCTCTAAACAAAAAGGAAGAGTTACTTTTTCCTTAAATTATTTCCCTTTAAAAAAAAAAAAGTGTTCTCACAATTTCCCCTCTAATTTTAGTTATTCTGTGATTCAAACTTACCTTGTTGGGAATACTACTTTGTTTTTTAGGGGTTGAATGTGGCAGTATAAGAGGACCAACTGAAACACACTGTGTTTAGTTTTGGGACCCTCACTACAAAAAAAAAAATAAAAATTGAGGCTCTGGAACATGTTCAGAGAAGGGCTACAGAGCTGGTGAAGGGCCTGGAAGACAAGCCCTATGAGGAACAGCTGAGGGAAATGGGGTGGTTTTGTCTGGAGAAGAGGAGGCTCAGGGGAGACCTCACTGCTCTCTGCAACTACTTGAAAGGAAGCTGTAGGGATCTGGGGGTCAGCCTCTTCTTGCAGGTAACCAGTGATAGGACAAGAGGGAATGGCCTCAAGTTGCACCAGGGGAGGTTCAGGTTGTAAAATAGGAGACATTTCTTCTCAGAGAGTGGTCAGGCATAGGAATGGGTTGCCCCAGGAAGTGGTGGCATCACTGTCCCTGGGGGTTCTTAAGGAAAGGCTGGACATGGTACTCAGGGACACGCTTTAGTGGGTGACAGTAGTAGTAGGGTGATGATTAGACCAGATGATCTTGTCTTTTCCAACCTTAATGGTTTACATAATCTGCTATTGATATTTACACTAAACCATGATGAGGTTTTCTATTTTTGTTTTTCTTGAAGTCTACTAGAAATGAAAATTGCTCAAGATCTCCTAAACAGACAGACTAATTAAATCTTTACTGAATCTCCCTTGGGAATTAGGCAGTCTCAGAAACATACCTGGCATTATCCACAAGTTCAGCAAGGGCACCAAATAAGAACTCATGGGTAGTTCTGCAACAAAACAGAATCAGCAGGGTTACACTGACACGGAAGAGAGACCTTGAATAAACTCAAATCTAAAACATATTTTAAACAAGTCAAATTGTATGTCTACAATACCAATGCCTGTTACTGACACAAGGCTAAAAATTAGTGTTTTACTATCTGCTGGGAGCAGAAGCTCAGCAGAGATGCCCAATGGAGAGTCTGTTTCAGCAAACCTGATTCTCTTTATGTTCTGAAAAACATTGCGTGATAAATGCAACCATTCCTAACAGACATAACAGAGAAAGTTATTGACCTGTGAAGGAGTCACTGCCTATGAATGAGACAACAATTCATAAATCCTCAATTATTCACCACTTTGCCAAGTCTCTTTGTGGCAACTAAACACTGTCTGTATGTAAAATATGGACAGATTTATATTACGCATAAGGTCCAGCTCTACCATGCACATATTCACATTGCAAAAGTTATTTCTAACATGGAGAAATTTCCAGATCCTGCTAGACCTCCTATAGATGCAGCTGCTCCTAGTTCAGAAAAGACAGTCTTCTGCTACCACTGTACCACACCACCTTCCAAACTCGATGCTAAAATCATCCAGACAGCTGCCACTAGCACAGTCACAAAAGCTATGTTTAGCTTCTAGCCTTTGAACTACCACGTTTTATAAGCAGCACCCATAAAAAGGCTTTAGTTATGCACCTTAACCTTGAAAAAAACAAAACACAAAACATGGTAAGGAAACAGTAAAGCTAGTAAAGTGATTCCAATATGTTGCCCGCAACATTAATGCAGTATCTCCACTGAAGGCCCTTGATGCACTTCTTTATGCATTTTCAAAATCCAACAATTATTTCACATGTAGATGAGATGTATCTACCCTTATCTATTAACTGCAGCTACAATACCTGGAGAAACAGTTGATCTTGCCGAACCAAATAATCTAATCTACCCAAGAAGGATTTATGCAGTTTATTTTTCCTCTAGGATGGCTGATGAAGAGACTGAGTCCTCAGAAGATGTTTTTTATCTACGTATTTCAGTTTGCATGAAACCTCTTCACATACAACCTGTTTTCACTACTACACAAAAATGCCAAATTATACCTAAAATCAGACTATCATACTGGTCAGAAAGTTGCATCAGAAGCTCAGACCTGGTACTCCTTCATTTGAGCAGGATTTCCCGTGCACATACATGTATTTCAAGTGCTCCCTATCATTTAGTTTAACTCTACAAATCAACATCCCAGAAACACATTTAAAAATTAGCCTGTGTCAGGGAAAGACCACAAACAAATGGATTCTGTAGCACTAGTAACTATGCTGTGTAAATATTTTTCAGTCTACAATTTAAAGAACACTTAACATCAAGGAAAAATGTTCACAGGGATTTCCAAAGAAAGATATTGGAACAAAATAGCTGAAGAAATATCAGAGGATAAGAAAGGCGAGAGAAAACATTATTTCTAAGTAGCATGACACCATACCCAACTGAAAACACCTACCAAAAATGGAATCTCTCCTGCTGACCAAGAAAAGCGTAACCTTGCTACAAGCAAGCGAAATCAATTCAAGCTATTTACCACTAACAAAAATATATATACACCATAATGTACTTAATGCAAGGCAATTAATCTCAACACTAAGACTTCTGAAATGTCCCAAATTATCTTGTCAATATCTAACTGAAGTCACACGTAGTGCTTGGCCTAACAAAAACCATGATCTCGCCTTACAACCAAGCGTGCCTAAAATACCTGATGTACATCATTATCAACTGGTAGCAATCCTCTCCCCATCCTCTGGGGAAAAAAAAAAAAAAAAAAAAAAGGCTATTTTATTGCAACATAAGTGTCAAAAACATACTGTTTTTGAACTGTTGGTTCCTTATCCAAGGATGAGCTGTTGGTAAAATTGAGGCTGTACAAGCTTGTACACAACCTGGACATACTTAAGCATAAGCTAGATCATCATCATCGGAGTCAATACCAACATCAATCAAAGCATGAGAAATACAACTATTACGGATCATACGACTGCTTAAATGAAACATGGGGAGTCAGGAAGAAAGCATTATAAAAATCTGCAGCCTCAGTGAAAACTTGGCATAAGTGGGTTGACTTTGAACCCTCTTACAACTTCTACCTTTCATTCAAGGCAGCTCCATCCATGCAGGAGGCCAAACTGGCCAAGGAAGAACAGAACAGGGACGTTTAAGGCCGCCAGTATATCTATTCAAATACGGGTTACAAAAGTCAAGTCAGGCAACTCCATAGAACGTGACCAATTTCAAGCACGTCTACAAACCATTCAGAGTAGCATACCAAGGGGTGGGAAGGAAAAAAGAAAGAGGCAGCTTATGTTCTGAGTTCAAGAATCATTCCTGTTTGAACCCAGCTGGACTTCCAATCCTACATAGTCAGACAAGTACCTAATAACTAATGAAAGATGTAAGACTTTATGTTTGTGCTGAAGGAGGCCACATCTGGGAAAATATTTAAGTTGGAAGTTTGGCATCAGTGTCAGAAACAAGAGCTATCCTCTTGTTACTGCATTGTTTCAAGCCAAAATACAGAATATCCACAAGAAGAAATGTGAGGGCTTGACAGCTGGGGAGATATTGTTTGTCTATTACTCGTATTCCTCAAGTCCACCGTTCAGTTATTCTGAAATCTTCTCATCTGAGTGAGCTTCTACTCAAGCTGTGTTTAACAGGGGAATTCTGGTTACAGAAAAAAAACCCTCAAGTTCCATCACAAGTTAACTCTTTCTATACAACACTGTTTGAAGACAATTTCTGCTCTTCAGATTTTAACAAGCTCCTTCAATCGTGCATTACAAATATTCAAAATATACAAAAAAAAAGTTGGCTGAGATGAGATGCATTTTTGTTATCATCTCAATGAATAGCCCTGGAAGCATTTTAAAGTGGCAGCATCTCGTTTTCAAGGAAAAAATCCCAATCATTGGTAAGACAGGTAGGTAGCTTTGGGAAGTCACCCTAAAGACCATTGTCCTGGTTTCAGTTAGGACAGAGTTAATTTTCTTCCTAGTAGCTGGTACGATGCTATTTTTTGGCTTAGGATGAAAAGAGTGCTGATAACACCCTGATGTTTTGGTTGTTGCTGAGCAGCGCTTACGCAGAGCCAAGGACGTTTCAGCTCCTCACTCTGTCCTGCCAGCGGGGAGGCTGGGGGTACAGCAAGAGCTGGGAGGGGACAGACCCAGGAAAGCTGACCCAAATTAGCCAAAGGGGTATTTAATACCACCTGGGGTCATGCCAAACAAGATATAAGGGTGGCTAGCTGGGGTGGGGGGGGCTGGCTGCTCAGGGTTAGACTAGGCATCGGTCAGCGGGTGGTGAGCAATTGCATTGTGCATCACTTGTTTTGTTAGTAGTAGTACTATTGTTAGTAGTAGTACTATTATCATCATTATTGTTGTTATTATTGTTATTTTTCTGTCTTAATAAGCTGTCTTTATCTCAACTGATGGGCTTCACTTTCCCGTTTCTCTACCCCATCCCAGAGAGGGAACAGGGAGAGTGAGTGAACGGTTGTGTGGTGTTTAGCTGCCGGCCAGGTTAAAACCACAACAACCACGCACTGGTAATTTTCATGTGCTTATGCTCTCAGGCTTTCATTACAGCATAATGATATTATAGCATAATATACAGGAACTTTCACATAGCTCAATTATTCAAGTTCCATAAAAGCACTTGGGATAACATCAGTGTTATTTGAGAAATAAATAAAAAAGCAACTGAAATGCTTCAGGTACATCCTGTCAAATTTGCCATGAGGCATGGAAGCATTATGAAAGCATTCAAAATATCAGCTGTAAGTCCTCAAGTTTTCAGGAGCCAGTTTATCTGGTCCTCAAAGCACTTCGGAGCATACCCTTAGATATATCACAACTTATCTCTCCTTCAAAGAGCCTAAAAAAGGAGCAAATACAAGTCATGGTTTCCTTCTGCTGCTCAACACTGAGGGCTGACTTTAAACTACAACTTAAAGAAATTCTACCTCCACATTATGAAACCTCTTTTGACACTGAAGCGCAATTTGAGATGGTATGGTTTTCCTCAGAGAGCAACAATAGTCTGAAAGACAAGCCTGCATCATCAGAAAACCTATGCTGTTCTCAGGTTGTTGTATGTTGGGTTGGTTGTTTTTGTTGGTTGGCTTGTTGGGTAAAGATAGAAGTTGTTTATTTGCTGTTTGTTTGGTTTTGATTTTAAAAAGTATTTCCATTCTTTTTCACTGCTCTTCGTAGGGATCCCCACGATCTCCGAAGGCTTTTCGCTCACAGTGGATGACAAGCCCTGGCTTTGGCTTATTCATGATCGATAGCCTCCAGCTCCTCCTAACAATTTTATAACGCAGCATACTACAAGGACACCAGCAGCGTATGCAGGACAAGAAGTATAGTGGCAATACTAAATAACTTCATTACTTTAGGGCAGGAACAACACCTTCAGTCTTTTCTGTGGCACAGACTTCATCTTCTTATGAAACAGCCAGAATCCTGTTGTCCTACAGGCAAGTACAAGCCACCACCAGGGCAATGTCGTAGTTTTCTAATATGTATGAACATATATGTGCCTTCCACAACCAGACATGAGAATTTCAGAAGGCAGCACAAGGAACTTGACTCAATGTTGTCTTATCTTCAGGCACCAGACTGCTTGCTCTATGTGCAACTGCTACAGGCCAAACCAGAGAACAAAGCCACTGGACATGGAACCAAGGATGACATCTGGCTGTTACCATCTTACTCTTTTGTGCAGAACCCCTTACTTTCCTTATAGCAAGAAGAATTTGATGACGTTCTTGGCACATGTGAAATTTGTCTGAGTAGTTCCTCTTGTAGCCATATCTTGCATCACCAGCACAGTCAGATCTGCTTCAAAAATAAAGCTGTCCGGTTTTGTGCATTAGTAGTCCTTAGACTGCTGCAGACCACTGAGGTCCCTCGTTCTAAGCTTGCCTTCGTACATTGAAAGTAGCGTGCAAGGGATGAGGTGGCACTTGGTATCTTCTGATGGTAACGTTCAGAGTCAACTCTTCCACAAAATGTTAGAAGACAACCTGACGCTGGTCTTCAGTTGATCAAAATGAAGAGATGCCAAGTGTTTCTTCATGTTTCTTCTTCAAGATGGTTTGGCCATGGTAAGCTCCTTCCTTAAACTCTTCTGCTCATGACACAGCAATATTACTGTGTTTTGTTGTTTCGTTTTTTCCAGGCACGTCTCAGGTGGACGCTTAGCCATGTTAAGCACCCGTTCCCAGCAGCACTTCTCATTTCCTAGCCATCCATTCCGAAGTAATCAATTTTAAAGCAGGTGAAATTTTGTCTCGTCCCTGGAGATTTTGTATCGGGGACTTTACAGCGAAAACAGCTGCAGTTCCTTCACGAAGCCCATCCGAAGATTCTCATCATTAGAAACATACCTCTACGAGACATCCAGGCGCGGACGAAACCAGCCAACAGCCGCCTGAAACCCGAGGCTTCTCCTGAGGGAGACGGCAGCAGAAGCCAGGCGGGCCCAGCAGCTGCTCCCTGCGTCCCCCCATCACGCATCCTTCCACAGGACCTCCGCCGTCCGGATACCACCTCGGTGCCAAGCCTGGGGGGCTCTGCTTCGGGGGCGAAGTTTGTTCACGAAGCTCCCCCCGGGCTCCGCACTTACCTGCCCCGGGGCTCCGCAGCACTGCCAGCCCTTCCCCACCACCCTACCGCGCTGCTGGGCCCCGCTCCTGCCTTTTTTTTTTTTTTTTTTTTTTTTTTTTTGCCTTTCTGCCCCACCGCGACGGCGGCAGCTGCGGGCGGTGGCTGCAAAGAGACAGACAGAGCCAAGGCAGGCGGTACTCACGAGTTGGTGTGCAGGTACTCGAAGGTGAGCTGCGCCCGGTTCAGGCTGCTGTAACTGACACACGACATGGCGGCGGCCCGCGTGCGCGCCCTCGAGGCCGCCTCCTCCTCCTCCTCCTCCTCCTCCTTATCCACCACCACCCCCCTCCTCCTCCTCCTCCTCCTCTTCCTCCACACACAACCCCAGTCACCGCCCTCGCCGTGAGGCCGCCACCATAACGCGCAGATCCCCCTGTGCTGCCGAGGAAGCCGCTCCCCTTCCCTTCCTTTTCCCTTCCTTTTCCCTTCCTTTCCCTTTCTCCTTCCCCTTCCTTCCCCTCACAGCCCCCGCGGCCCAGCTCCCGCTTTGTCTCCGCCACCGTCACGCCCGCAGCCCCCCCCTCCTCCGCCCCGTAACCCCGCAAAAGGCGGAGCCGTCCCCGTTCCCCGCCCGTTAGGGCCGGGCTGCAGCCGCCTGACGGAGGAGCCATGGCGGGGGCCGCCTGACGGGAGGCCTCGGCCGGGGAGAGGAGGAGGAGGAGGAGGAGGAGGAGGAGGCGGCCGGTGGGGTCTGTGGGGGGGGCTCGCGGGTGACGGGACTCGCGGCGACCCCACCGGGGACAAAAAATTGAGGGGAAAAATCAACGGAAACGGGGCCAGCGGCGGCCTCACGGCTGGCACGGAGCGGGAGGAGCCGCCCCCGAAGCGGGCCCGGGGACCGGCGGCTTCTCCTTTAGGGTGACGCCGCGCCTGGGTTTGCCTGCTGGGGGCTGCTGAATGCTCGGGGAGGCGTTAAGGAGAAGCAGCTGGATGTCTCCACGCTTCTTAAAATATCTTAATAGGGAGGGTATGTAAGCTCGCAAACGGTCTTGTCGCGTTCCTGCGCCTGCGGTTCGTCTGAGCTGAAGCGGCAGAGCGAAGCTGCGCTGCTTTCCTTGTGTCCTACCTCTCGAAATCGCAGGCACCGAGAATGCTGAAGGCCTGAATTGCACTGCTGAATGCTTGGAAAAACATGCCGAATGCTTCGGAAATGGACTCTGAAACGGGACGGCTGCAGCTGTGTCTTGGATACTAGGAATCTGGGTGATCCAAAGGTCCCAAACTGGAAGGAATTCAGCCTGCAGAAGCTGAGGTGGAGCGAACTGCATTGGAACAAGGCACAGAAAAGTTAGATCTAATTATCTATTAAGCTTCAAAGGTGAATGGCTGAGATGTTTGTGTTGCTTGCCTCCCATTTTGTTTGCAACACCTTCTGGGCTGTGTTTTTGTGTGCGATGTGTCCCCAGACACATCTCCAGGCCAGAGCTGACAATTCTCCAGCTTTTACTTGAGAACTTTGCTTCCTGGCATGGGATTTAGTTCTATTCATCCTCAACTCAATCAGCACAAATCTAAATATTCCTTCTAGTGCATGAGTCCTGTTATTGCTGCTGAAGCAAAGTGCTCTCTGTATGCATGTGTAGAGTGACTTTTTGATGACTGCATACGTATGTGCAGTGATTCTTTCAGGCCTTCTCTTTGAAAAGCTATGCGTGGCAGAACATCTGAGCTGCATGAATGCATTAGGAAAATTATTGGCAGTAACAGTGTTTAGGTGTCTGAAGGTTTATGACAAATACCTGCTTGGGTCTTTTAAAGATTGTAGCATTATCTATCATACTCAGCTTTCATTGCATCATATTGCACTCAATATGAAAAGCAGATAGTCAAAAGTAATGCAAACCCAATCAACATGAGGGCAAAGTAGATATCCAAGTACATGTCACTAAGGAACACAAATCTAAAACTTTTGTATCCTGTCAGCCCTGCCCTGTTCGGTACTCAGGATATACCCTCTTTTCCTAACAGGAACCTTGTGACAGTCTCATCATCTTATGTCTGGGGAAGAACAACATTCCTTTCCTGACAACAGAGAGTTTAACAGCTTCAAGAGAGTATTGTGTCAGTCTGCAACAGCGCAGTTGGATGCCTTAATTGATGCTGCTATGGAATCCCAGGACTGGGTTGGATGCTAGTCCTTCGCACCTGGCCTATGGGAGAAGACCGGCACATTGCAGTTCCATTTTATTTCATCAGTCCTCGGCAGGAAATTACTCTTTTCCATCCCACCAATTCGTGGTGTTGACTTCCAAGTCATTTTCATTTTCTCCAACAAAAAAAGAAATAAAAAATTCATTTTTACTTTTTCTGTAGCTGCTCCGAAGTAGATTTCAGATATGTTTCTGTCTTCTGCTCTTTGGCTTCTCTTGCTGAAGTCTATAAAGGATTATGTTGTTGTTCATTAGCCCTCTGAGCTGCCAGACATCCAAGAAAGAATGAAATTACCTTTGGCAAAACAACACTGGATCACACCACAGCTCTGATTTGGCCACAACATAGCTATTCTTTGATGGGCAGCCTTTCTGACAGTGAATGGAGAGGTGATGCGCTCTTTTTGCGTGTGTGCCACTGCTGCAAACTGCTCAGTTCCTTTGCTTGTGAAATGGAAGTCTTCCCATTGCAAATTCACTTACATACTTTTCTGGGCATGACTTTTATCTCAGGAACTGTCTCTCCAAACTGTTAGTAGTTCTAGGTCTCTCTGTTACATTAGTTTTGGCAAACACTTTTCCTTTTTTTTTTCCATCTGCCATCAGCACCATTTTCTTGAGTTCCTGTTCAGCACATGGGAGCGTCTGCAGACATCTTACCCCAGCAGGCAGAATGAATCTGGCATCTTCCATTGCTTCCTTTTCCACAGATGTGACAAAGTCACCCACCCCCTCACTTTTGAGGGGCTATTCAGTTGCAGTAGAAAGCAACAGCTTGCTGTGATGCACATGACTAGCCTGATAAATGACCTGTGGAATGGTGGCTTCTCCATCCAGTGCAGGCTGAGGCGTGAGGCAAACCGTCCTGCTCTTCTTTAACCTGTATTTGAGTTTCTCACACAGAGTTGAATGTGGACATCTCAGTCTGTACAACTTTCCTACTCTGAAGTAATCCCCGAATCCCTTTGGAAAACTAGTCTTTTGAACCCACACTGGTCAAAAGTTGTGTTCCCGGGTTCAGTGAGAGTTCCCACGGAGTCCTGTGTAGTGTCTGTTCCTTACTCTGGCTCAGGATTTGCAAAGCCTCTTCCCGCTAGTCTGGCTGTAGCCAGAGGTACTTGGCTGTGTTCAACAACAGCTCAGTTGTGTGGCCCCTGTTCTGAAAAGTGGAGGTAACTGCTTGTAATACCTGCACAGTCCTTGAATCAACAGTTATTTGTCTTTAGTTTTTGAGAAACTTGACTTACAAGCCAGTACCCCAGGAGTGAGTTGTTCAGTGGTAGGTACTGTGGCCTGAACCAGACAAGTGCCATGAGTGCAACAAAGCATCTTTCCCACACTTCTTTGAAGTTTCCAAAGCTAGTTAGTGGCTTTATTCTGTGTGTATGGACACAAAGAAACATAAACTTTTGCACTATATAAATGTGTTTTTCCCTGTTGGAGTAGTACCTGCAGTGATTGTACTGGAAAATAAACCTGGGAACCTCACCAGTGATCCTCAGTGGCTTACCAGTGCTTCCTTTATCTTTCCTTTCTCTGGAAAGAAAAATCAGCATCTAGCACTGTCTCTGTGTGCGAAGTCCTCTGTATACATTGTGACAAAAGCTGCTGAAGTTCTGGTCCATGTTGTTTTTGCACTTTCAGTGTACTTCTCAAGAAGTTCATCTGCCATTACAGAACACAATAACCTAACTTGCATGGATCCTGTTTCTATTGCCCTGAATTTGTAAAAGGAATTAAAAAAATCTTACCTTAATGGGCTGTGAAACATCGTGTGGACTCGCAGCTTTTTGTTCTTTTGTGCTTTGAGGCACAGTGGCTCCGCTCCATGAGCTCCATGATTCACCCTGATTACCTTCTGTTACAGATGGAAATTCTCCCTGCCATGAAATGTGCTACTCTCAAAACAGGATAAGATATTCTTCTTTAAATGGAGCATGATTGTCTCATTCAAAGAGAGGAGCAACATTATTCAAACCATTCTGACTTTGCCTGGGCATGAGTTAAATCTCAGGATCAATCTAAGACAATGCAAGAATGCAAGCCATGAAGTCAGGAATTTAGATAAAAACAAGTGTCTTATCTCTAGTTGTTTCTCTTAGCAAGGAGTTCTGCCTTATGTGATCTGGAGTGGACACACTTCTTGTATTCATAATAACATTCGTCCCATCTCTCTGTTGTTTGAGTCAAGTAGCAGAACAATTGGCTGACTAATTCAAAGTAGACATGGAGTGACACCTCTCTTCGTGGAAGACTCTTTTTCTCATTTGTGGGGAGACATAGCTCCTGGCTTTCTCCTTTCTGGAACAGTCATTTAATGAGTAGTCAGTGAGTCAGTCCTTATAAGACACGGAGACCAAGATATTCAGATGCATCTACCTAAACGTGTATGGGAGGCACTGAAGTCCAACAACCTTTTCCATAGTGCCAAATGTCAGCCTCGTGCTTGCCTGTCTCATGGGGAAGTCACACCATGGATTTAAATTAATTATTTCAATCTAGATGCTATTCTCAATAAGACACTGGCTGTCAGAAGTGACTTCGTAAATTAGTTTGCGGAAGAATGGGAAGGGAAGGAATAGATTAGAACAAGGAGACATCCTGAAGGAAGAACCAGGAAATTGTCAGCAGAATGTCTGGATGTTGAGGATCCTCCTGCACCAGTCAGGATTCCCCAATCCTCAGTCTATCTTTCCCTAACGAACTAGGCAAAGGAAGGAATTAACAGATGAGAAAAAAAAAATACAAAATGTCAGTATACCACCTCTTCACCACGTTGGGCTTAAAACAGAAAAAGTTCTGTGCCTTTTTGAGAATGATGTACAGAAGAGCCCACGAGAAACTAGTGGATGTGGAACAGTACTGGAGTCTTAAAAGAATTCAGCTGACAAACTTGAGAGGGTTATGAATGGCATGCACTGATCAGAGATTTACAGTTTGGCCAAGTTGCATGGTTTCCCCCAGGAATGACAAGAAGGGTCCAAGCCTGAAGGCTTCTTTCCTTCTAAGCTGATTGCATGACATTTTAGTGGCCTCTACCACGATGGGGGAAGGCTTGCGGGCTTCTTAACAACATGACTAATGAGCAAAATTTGTTTTGTTCATGAATAGTTTTTCCTATCTCATTATTTGAAAGTGTGGACTGTGTTATCTGTTCAGTGTTTTCTTAAACCAGCCCCATGGACGTGTCTAACACGAGCAACTCAAATTGTTTCAGTCTGGCACACTTGCAAGCAACTGAAAACATGATCTTGTAGTGATCACAAAGCTACTAGTGACCTTGTAGCTTAGGGAAATCTCAGGTGTAGGTGCCTCTTAGAAGTATCATCCAAGGAGATGGGGCTGTGATACAAATGAAAAGCTGAACAGCCAAATGATCACATCTGGAAGAGAACATAGCGGGGACATTCTATCGAGGGAGGAAGGCTCCATAGGCTCTTCCTATAAATACATCTCTCAGTGACTGTCAACAGAGAACTGCTCCTCTGTTTTATGAATCCTACTGTGTGTTAAACTTTTTTTATCATCTCTGAAGGCATTCATCTACCTTAACTTTAGATGCAGGCAGATACAGTACCCCGGAACTCTAAAATGCCTTTCTGCATCATGTGAAGTTGACGTCAAAGAGCTCATCTGCTTTGGTGGCGGAGGATGAGAGGAGCTACACAGATGCAAAGCATCTTGTCTGCTGTACAGCTGCACGATGTGACTGCAGGAAGCAGGTCAATGTGACAACTACAAGCATGTTGCCAAGAGATGGTACATGGAGCAAAAGCACCGTAGCAGCTCAGTAAGGGTTGCACCAGCATCGTGTGATCATCTCATGTGACAACTTGACCGGTCCTCAGTAGTCCTGTAACCCCATCAGTGTCTGATCTGGAGGCTGTGTGGAGATATTGCCATGCTTGTTCAGTACATCCTGAGCTCTTGTTCTTCTTGGAGTCTGTCTTTAGTCTGAGCTAATGATTGAGGTAGTACATGTTCTGAAAGTTAACTCAGATGCTGCAGCAGCCGTGTCAGCAGTTGAACGTTAATGACGTTAAGGGTGACGTTGTGGGCAGGCAGACAGCCCTGGGCTGAGATTAACTGGAGGAACAGCAATGAAAGAAACCACCAGGCACTGCAGAAAGTGGAGAGGCTCATGTGAGGCCAGCCCTGACCTGGAGCTAAGCTGCTGGAGGGAGCAACAACCAAACAGAAGTGTGAGAGGTGGTGTCAGGCCTCCCCTGGGTGGAGAGTGAGGGTGGGTGCTGTCTTAGGGATCACTCAGCAAAGCTATTGCTAATTAAGGGCTAGGGGGATCGGGTAAAAGGGAAAGAGGCCTTTTCTCCCTCTCTCCCCACATTCATGACCATTGGAGCTGTGGTCAGTGGTGCTGCCATAGGCCCCCAAGGCTGCCCAGGGCTCCTATCTGCACTGGAGCAGAGTCAGTGGTGCAGCCAGGAGAAGCTATGGTCGGATACATGCAGCCACCTCCTTGTGGTGTCGATGTGCAGGCTGCACTACACAACTGGTACTGGTGAGACCTCTGTTGCCTGTCTGCACATGGACAATGTGATAGCCAATCTTCGAGGTTTATGGAACTGTATCTCTGCAGCACGTGCAGGTATTTGGCTCAAATCTGGAGGTACGCCGTGCCAGGAGGAGCACCACCACTCCCAGATGCATGCCACCAGGCCTCTCAGCGCATCTCAGTGCCACCAGCAGTCATCCCAACTCCAAACCCTACATGGGAAAGCTGCCTGAACAATGGGAGAAAATGTCTGCATCAGGAATGACTCAGGACTTTGGTATATCACATCCTTAAATATTTATTTCAGTGATCTTATAAATGTTTTATTTGGAGAAAAATATTGTAATTGGCCAATATTCCACAAAATATAAATATTTTGCTCTAAAACAGTACTTCCTTCCCCTGCTTGCAGAGGTTTTGTTCTTTGCTGATTATACGGTTCGAGCTCTGTGCAAGACAAGGGCTTTTCTCCATGCTACAGTCTGTTTACATGTGGATGAAGTCTTAATCCAAGCACCATAATAGCAAGGGGGAGAAAAGAGGATTTATCCTTAGTTAATCTTCAAAAATAACTTTTCATCTGACAGTCTTTTCCACTGAAAAAGTTTGCATGTGGGAACAGGCTAGGAAAATTGAGTGGAAAAGGCATCCCTGGAACACCTGCAGTGGCTGTGCAGAGAAGTGGGGACACTTGTCAGGAACAGGAGCCGTGCAAGAGAGGCCACTCGTGCAACACAGGGCTTCTCTGTGTGCTGATTTCACGGCCCAGAGACCCACCAGGCAGTGCAGGCCAGTGCTGAGGATGCTCAGGGTCCCACCCTTGCAGGACTCACCCTGGGGCATGAGCAGCTGGCTCTGCTCTCACTTCTCCCAACCCCGTGGCAGAGCTGTGATCAGACCATGGGGCTGCAGCTATAGGAGCGAGCAGGCAGCAGCCTGGGTGCCTTGCCTTCAGACTGCCAACAGCTGGGATCTGGGCATCTTTTCCACAAGCATTTCCCTGAAACGAGAAAAAAGATGCAGAAACTGGAGGTTGGATGACTCAGGGTTGGGAGCAGTGGTGCACAGCGTGTTGATGTAACCTCTGCCCAGCACAGAGAAGAATGCCCGGCTGAAAGTTCACCACCCCAGTCTGCTACTGAGGTGTAGCTAATGAGTTTAGTGTCAGCTGGATGACCCTGCTGCCAGCAGGGGGGTAAGTCCTTCAGAGAGAGACCAGGCTAGGCATGGTGTGTGGTTGTTAAGGGGACCTGGGCAGGTGGTGTCCTTAGTTGTATGTGGTAGTTGGTGGGACTTGCTGCCTACGTTTTTTGCTTCCAGCAGGACCCAGAGTATCACAGAATTGTAGGGGTTGGAAGGGAGCTCAGAGATCATCGGGTCCAACCCTCCAGACAAAGTAGGTTCCCTAGAGCAGGTTGCACAGGTAGGCATTCAGATGGGCCTTGAATGTCTCCAGAGAAGGAGACTCCTTCCACTTTGGATGGAAGAAAAAAATAAAACAAAATTGCTTCAAAGTCACCACCAGCAACTTCTTCAAACGAGGTTTATTTCAGCCTATTGCATCCTTCCCCCTCACTGTGACTTCCAGCGCTGTTTTTCTGTAGCGTGGTGGGATGGTGGCAGAGCAACATGAACTGGAGGCAGCTGCTCACTCCCATCCCCATGGTATGTTGAAAAAGCAGAGAACCAGACCCTTCTGGGCACAGCCTTTACCCCCAGTGCTGGGAAAGAGAGTGAAGAGCTGCCTGGGGTGCTGGTTGGAGCACTGCATGCAGCACTTGCTGTGTGATAAGGACCTGTTGGTACCAGCTTTGCTGTAGATAAATTCATCTCCTATCTACAAAGGGAATTTGAGACAACATATGCAATGGAAAACAGTGTGCTAGCGATCTTTTTGTGTGTAGACAGGGCATTCAAAAGCAGTATAGCTCAGCCTGCCTGCAGCAGACTAGACATACCAACAAGGATTAAGAGTCCAGTGCAAGACTTGGCAGAGTCACAGCTGGGCAGGAAGGACTCCTAACCAGGCAGCTGTTTGGTTCTTTCTTATATAAGCTGTCTAGACCAGACAAGAAGAAACGAAGCCAACCCTGGCATAAGACTGCTGCTCCTGCACAGACGGTTTCCAACCTCCAGCTTTCATTTTTGAGCCTGTGCAAAGCAAGAGGGAAGCAGGAGGATGTTAGTAGCCAAGCCAGCTCTGCATCAGAGAAAAGTCTGTGAGCAACTACAAAAATAATGGAAAAGAACAGTAACTGATGAGATTTATTACAACTAGAAAAACATTTGATGTTTTGCACACAGAAGGTGCTGTGTTGCCAAGAAATTTCTTCTCACAGCGAGCCCGCAGATGCTAGGGGACACAGCTCAAGCTGCAGGAGAGGGGAGGATGCTCCTAGGGAGACGCAGCCCAGAAGAGAAGGTGCAAACTCAGAAATGGTTTACCCAAGTTTCCCTGTGACTGTTTCAGCGTGAATTCAAAGAGAAAAAGCAACCAGAAAAGAGGCTGCTCTTGAAATATTTCCTGTGGCAAAAGATATATTTGATATGAAATATTTCACTGTGGCTGGGACAAGTGCAGCCACAAGGGAATAAGAACAACCAGGGCTGTCCACCGGGTGCAGCAAGAGCCCTTTGTCACTGCATCATTGGTCTCATTAAGGAATACCAGAACCAGTCTCTTACAGGTTGTCCACAACACTACAGGCTTCCAACTTTTTTGGAGCAATGTGCTGTGAGTGCCTGTGGTGCCGTTTCTTGCTGCCAGGGCCCGTGAGAGATCAGCTGCTGGGAAATGGGGCGCATGGGGCCCTGCCTCGGTGAGTGTAAGGGAAGCAGGTTTGCGCCCCCTGCCCAGCCTTGGAGGAGAAATGCGTGCAGCCACCCTCCCTGCGGAGAGTGGGGCCTGGGGTAGCCCTGGGCTACCACTTTGTGTTCCTCCTGTAGCCCTCGTGACCCTGAGGACCTTCCCCAAACCCGTTTCTGTAAGAAGAGCAGTGCTGGACGAAGCCAATTTTTAAGGCAGTTTGAAAAATGGATTCCTTGTCTCTCTGTTAACATTCTGACGTCCAAAAAGCTCTGTTTGAAGGGCCAGGCCCTTGGAGAGGCTGATGGCCTCTCAGATCTTCTGGGAAGCTCTTAGGAAGGACCATCATGTTGGAGAGCGTCTGAAACCTGGTTATTAAATGGCCAGGATTGGTAGCTTCCCCGTACCCCTTGTCCTTATTCCAAACCCTTCCTTTCTTGGCTACAGCAGATCTCAGCATTGTAATTTATGGGCTTTAGAGGTGTCCCAAAAAAGGGAAAAAATAGCTATGTTCAGTCAGTGTGACAAAGAAATTGGAGGGGGGGCGGTGCGGTGGCAGTGCTGGGGAAGGACGGGTCACCTCTTAGGAATGTCCTGCCCGTGGAGAGGCTGGAGCAGCCTCCCTCCCTTTCACACAGGGCCAGGGCCTTGTGCAAGTTCCTGGAGCTGGGCTGGAACTGCAGCACGTGCGTAACCTCCCTCTGCTCTGCCAGGCAGATTCCTCTCCAACTCCAGGTGCGGCTTTTGAGATGGCCAGGAGCTAGGACACCACACCCTGCGTGCAGTTCTGCCTGCAAGCCCCCCGCAGCCATTTACCAGCTTTAATTCAAGCAGGATTAAGAGTTTCCTGGCTGACAGCTGTGGAGCAGCACCTCTGCTCATCTCCCTCCTCTCCCAGCAGACACAGTGCTCCTGCCAGCCTCCTGCCTGCAGCTGCACCCTGAATTGCTCGCTGCTGTGTGGCACTGCAGCCTGGCTCGGGGCTGGTAAGGAGCTGGTGGTGCTTCTCTCTGTATTTTAGGGTACAGGCAGGGTCTTGTGGCTGAGAAGCCCTCAGGTAGTGCTGGGGAAGCTGCTGTGGGAGAGGCTCCAGGCTTCTATGGTGGCCCAGCACAACCCCTGGCAGAGGTGTCCGCATCACCTTGCTGAGCAAGAGCTCATGGGGTGGACAGGCTTCACGGCATCCTCTGGGACTCAGTGCAGGACAGGGGCCAGCAGTAAGCAGGGAGAAGAATCCAGGCGGTGGATTCACTGCGCTGTCAGCCTGCTAGCTCCTGCTAGCTGAGGCTGTGGCAGGCAGGACATAAGCCTGGCCAGGATGGAGATGCTGCAGGCAGAGGCAGCGTGCTGTCTGCCCCAGCAGCCCTGCACATACAGCACGGTCCTGGCACGGTCAGGTGCCTGAGATGCACCAGGAGCATCCTGCTCAGTGGAACAGCTCCTCCGTGCACTGCTGGAGCACCAGCAGCTCTGAGCAGCACGAGCAGGCAGAGCAGATCTTGGAGACCTACAAAGTTGATGGCTTTCTTGTGTGCAGAGTGATAGACGCAAGAGGTGTTTGGCCCTGGAGATTCACATGTGTAAGTCACAAGTAATTCACAAGTGTAAATCACTTTTTACACAAAGATAACGTGCTTTCTGTTCTCATATTTGCCAGCAGGTCAGGAGAAGTGGAGTCCTCAGTGCCTGTAAGAGCATTGCTCCTCCTCAGGCAGAAGTGTGAGCTTCCATATCACGTGGCTCCTTCACACCTTGGTGATGCAGCATCCCCAGGGCTGCTATGAGGCTGCACAGTGCCCATGCCAGAGCAGGACATAATAAATTAATCACACATGATCCTCCTCTGGCCCTAAGCAGGACATGAGTCACACCTGAGCAATGGGCACGTGTATTTAGGTGAGAATGCCCCATCCTGAGCAAATGGCACCAGTCCTGCCAGGCATATGGTCACCGTGGCTGGTCTTATCCAGGGCTTGTGCTGAAGGGGTGGCAGCGTCACGGTGCTGATGTACTTTGCTCAGCTTCTTTTCCCCAAGGGGATGGGAGGGGAATTTTGGTTCCCTTAGGAGCTGGCTGTTGCTTGTGCCTTACAGAGAGCCCAAGAGACTGTAAAGAGATTGAATTCTCCTTCCCAGAAGCTGCAGCAGGGTCCCTACACAGTGGCACTGACACCTGGCCTCCATCGTCCTGCCCTTGAGTCAGGCAGGCGTCTCCACACCCAGGCAGAGCCAGAAGAGTCACGGATGCACACTGGCACAATATAATCACGTTGCTGTTATCTAACCTTCCATTTATCACCTACAGCAGCAAAAGGAATCCGAAGGACTCCTGAGAACCTCCTCCCCTGCTGTGCTTGTCCCCTGCCTGGGGGAGCCCCCAGAGACCAACCCCCAGTGTGCGTGCCCCCCGTGATGGGTTTTTGTCCCCTCTGCTGGGCAATCTGCCCGTGCCAGCACACGGCAGCTGCCCTGGGACTTCTGTGTGCAGGTGAGATCACGCCCTCACGTGCCTAGTGCTGATGCTCTCAGTAGCAGCCTCAGCCTTTCCTGTGCTCCCCAGAGCCAGTTCTGCTGCCACATTCCTTGCACTCACCCAGAGGTTTGTAAATCTCTCCTTGCCTCACTTTTACATGACTAACGAGGTCTTCTTCGACAGGGCTGTGTTCAGCTGGATGCACACGCAGGAGTTCCCTGAGTTTACAGCCATGGGGAGCCTGGAGGGATGCAGAGCTGTGCTGCCCATTGGCACTGGGCTTGTAAGAATGCAGCGGGGTCATTACCTTGGATAAACGAAATTCAGAGAGGCGTAGGCTTGCAGGAACAGAGGCAGGGATGGGATATTTGGTACATATCTAATGAGAACTGGGGTGAAAAGACTAATTGGATCAGACTGGAGTTGTTCCTGCTCTTTCCAGATGTTGAGCTGGCAGAAGCTGCACAGCAAAGCGGCGAACAAGGAGCTGAGTGGTACAGGAAAGCAATCTCCTTTTAAACACCACTGTACAGTGACAACCGATGGACAGGGAGTGCAAGAGGAGTGCTCTGCACGTGCTGAGACTTACGTGCTGAGGGCTGCTTTATTGTTATAGCTCAGCATGCTTCCCCTTGTAACAGCAATACAACCCTGCAGCATTAGCCAGTGCTGGAGATCCACATCACCAAATGGTCCCCGGGGTAGGAATTTTGAACCAAGAGCACTCCTGACCTGGAAATTGCTGTAACAACCAGGCACTTCCATTGCACCCCTTTTTTTTTGTGGCCTGCAGTGGTTTCTGTTTTTCCTGTGGTCCCGCTCCACACCCAGAAACCTTCCCAGAGAGCTGGAAGCTCCCAGAAGATCTGATCTTGGGAAACCCTTTGGTCTCTGGGCTGCTGGGTAGGGCTGTAGGCCAGCACGTCCTCTCCTTCTTCCAGGAGCTGAAAGCAGCTGGGAGCCCACAGCATTTCTCGGCATTCATTCCCTCCAGGGAACCTTGTCCAGAAACAACGGAGACCCAGGGCTGCAGATAAACAGGTGAGGAGCTTGGGGTCCCCCACTGTGACACCAGGGTCTGGTTTTCTGTGGTACTGTGGCACTACACATCTGACTGGGGCGGATGCAGGCACTGCAAACACGGGGGTGATACAGGGAAACGTGCAGCTCCTTGAGCCCATGCACCTCTGGTTGCTCTCAGGGAAGGAAGAGTTAAGAGCTGCGGCCCAGAGGGGCACTCTCCGGGCAGATTTACACCCAAATTTGGGGTTTTTGCTAAAAGCTGTCACAAAAGGCTGACTGGGCAGAAATATTTCCATGATGTATCCTGTTCCTTTCTAATTCCAAACGAAACAGTTTCCTTTTACACAAACAAACCGCGCTGTGCTGTGGCAGCAGCGGACAAGGCACTGGGTGCAGTGCCCCCGACCCACTCGGGGCCTCGCACCACAAAGGTCCCACTGGGTATGGGGGCAGCACCCAGCCCCAATCCCTCAGCACCCAGGGATGCTGAGCCCCACACCAACCCTCCCTATCCCATCCTTGTTGACCTCCAGTGAGGACGGTGTCTGATGAACCCAAACCCAGCTGCCCCAGGGTTTGGGGAGTTTGAGGGGTTTTTGGGGGGGTTCCCACATCAGGGCTGCCCCATGCCTGCAGGAACAGGACCCAAGAGGGCTCCTGGGGGGTCAGCACCAAGCCACACAGGGATGCGACCTCCTCTCTCCCGGTCCTCCCCCAACACGCCCCGCAGCCACCGGGCAGCCAAAAACCGGGACGGGGGGGAGGAAAAAGCCCGGAGGAAACCCAGAGGAAACCCGGAGCAGCTTCAACCCCACAGGCCCGGCCCCCATCCCCACCCTTTGGCCGCCCCCGCCCCCGAATTGCGGCGGGACCGGTCGGGGCCGGGCGGGGAGCGGGGCGGAGCGGTGGGGTCGCACCGCCCTTCGTTGTCTCGGGCTCGGCGGGGGCAGCACCGGAGGGACCCCGAGCTCCGAGCTGCGACCCCGGGGAGCCGTCGGGAAGAGGGGGGGGGGGGTCAGCCGGGATGTCCCAGGAAAATCTGCTGGGTATGGACGAAGGGGCGCTGAGGAAGCTGGTGAGTCCCCCCCCGCCGCCGGTGGAGAGCTTCGGTGCGGGGCTGCGGCCGGCCCCGGGGTTTTTTTTGGGGGGGTTTGGGGGGGATCGGTGTGTGCCCCGTGTGTGCTCCAGCCCTGGGGCTCCGGTAAAGGAAGAGAGAGGGATCGGGGGTCCCTCTAGAGGCCGGGGTCCTCCCGCCGGGTGGGAGAGCTCCTGCTCCCGTATCCGTGAGCTGCAACCCGCGGGGCTCCGCAGCTTGGGAAGTGAGTGGGATGAGTGGGATAAAGGCATGCCTTGGCCCCAGGGAGCGGGGTCGGGAAGATTTGGGCCCTACCTGGCAGAAGGGGGGGGTCTGGGCACGAGGGAGTGCTAGTGATAGTCCGCTTCTTGCCCCATTGTTGGCCTTTGGAGACCCCAGCCCTCCTGCGCTGGCCTCTGCTCGCACCCGTGCCCAGGCTGTAACATCTGCCTGGTGTCTCTGCTGCCTTGGCTGGCAGCTCCAAGCCGAGATGTTTCCTGCTGCCTCCTCGATTACCTGCTCGGTGCCAGGCGGGGAAGGTGCTGTCTGCTTTATCTGGCTTAGGTCTCCTCTTCCTCTCTGCCCCGAGAGCTGAGCCCTTCCCAGTCTCGGCCGCTTGCCTCCTGTGGCGGTGCTGTGCCGGGCATCCCGGCAGCGGTTGGAGCAACTTCCCGAGAGTCCCCGCGGAATTTCTGCCCTGTTCAGCTCGAGTCCCCCAAGAGAAAGAGCAGGAGCTGAGCACTGGGTGCGCTCGTGGGCCGTTAACACTCATGTGGCCCAAAAGCAGGAGCGGGGTTGTCACTTGCTCAGACAGGGGACACCCCAGCAGGATGCTGCGCTGCTTAGGACAGGCCAATGCCTTCCCGCTGATTCAGCCTCCCCAAAGCTGATCCCCTGCTCTGTGAGCTCGGGGCTGGGGGGCTTCCTTTGTGCCTTGGCTGAGCACAGGGTAGCCCGGGAGCAAGCGCTGGAGCAGCACTGGGGAATGGTGAGCAGCAGGAAGCTGAGTCAGCTTGGAAAGAACGTCTGCGGGGAACAGGAAAAGGTCGGGGTGCTGGGGCAGCGCTAGGGAACTGGGAACTGCACCTCTGGGGGCAGGGGATCGGCGTGGGGGCTGTACTGCAGAGAGCTTCCCACCCTGCCTGCCTCTGGGTGACAGCTTGCAGACCTGCCCCCTGTGCTCACCAAGGCGAGAGAGAAGGCAAGAGGGGTGTAAGGGCTCGGAGGGAGCTGTTGTACAAGGCAGTTGATGCCAACAGCGATCCCTGAGTCTTGCTGTGTGCTAAGATCATGCCTGTGCTAGCCACTCAGGGTTTTATGGCTCCTACTGCTCGCTCCCTGTGCACCGGAGGAGCTGCTGTGGCCAGCAGCATCCTTGAGGAAGGAGCTGGCTGGGTGGAAGTGTTGCTCACAGGCTGAGTTGTGCTTCAGTTAGAGAGCCCACCGCTGCCCTTGAGATGAAGCATGGGTCAGAGGGTGACCCTAGAGATGTGGGAACGGGGGGTCTGGGTTTCTCCCCATCCTGCCAGTGCCCTGGCTCTGCTGCTTCCCACTCGCTGAGCTCTTTGGATTGATGCAAGGCCCCAGGGGTGCTGGCAGGGAGGTGGTTGAGTGTCCAGATGGAGCTGGGTCCCTGGCCTGCCTAGCGAGGCAGATTTCACCCAAGCAGCAAGCAGTGCTTCTCCCTAGGGCTTTCTTCTTCTGAACCAGATGGGGTTTTGCAGCCTGTGGTGGGGACTGGTGCCTTCAATCTGCAGCAGACTGTTTGTGCGTGCTGCTCCCAGGCCAGGCAGGTGTCCAAGGCAGAAGCTGCCCCCACCTCACCCTGTGATTCTGCTGCACGCAGGCAGAGCACGGATGCTCCTGGGGCTGTGGACAGGTCCATGAGCAGAGTGTTTTTCGCCGTCCTGCTGCAAGCTGTGAGGCTGCCCCTCCATCCCTGGCTGCTGTGGCTTGTCCCCTCCTCCCTGTGGCTGTGGGGGACTCCGGAGGATGGCCGTTTCCCCTATGCCCTCAGATTTCCTCCTGCCCTGGCTGCACCCAGCCTTGCAGTGGCTGTTTGTGGTGGGTGCAGGTCTCCCCGTGCCTCTGCAGAGCGGGCTGGGGAAAGCCCGTCCCAAGCTCGTGTGAGGCGGGGAAGGATTTCTTTTTTTTTTTTTTTTTTTTTTTGGTTAGGTTTTGGCTCCACTCAGCTGGAAGAGGATTAGCCCATATAAGGGAAAACTGCCTGCCTCTCCCACTGCTTCCTCCTCACTCCTTCGCTCTCCCTATCCCTCAGCTTCTGTCCTGTTCTCCTCCTCCTTTCT
Source organism: Netta rufina (assembly GCF_964035555.1). Taxonomy (NCBI): domain Eukaryota; kingdom Metazoa; phylum Chordata; class Aves; order Anseriformes; family Anatidae; genus Netta; species Netta rufina. The sequence goes on along the minus strand of NC_140141.1, from coordinate 11,827,340 downwards.
CCCAGCAAATGAGCTCCCAGCAGCAGCCTGGTGTCCCTGGGGGTGCTGCTGCGTGGGGACCAAGCGGGCTGGGCCAGGAGTGACCAGGGGAGCCTCTGCCACCCACCTGGCTCCCACGGGCTCCTTGGAGGAGCCTGGAGCAGATGCTGGCTGGCAGGGCAGCTGTAGGGCTGGTCTTTTGATGTGTGGCTGGAAGCAGTGGGGATTTTGGAGTTCTTGGAGCCGTGCCGAGCACCAGGCTGCGTTCTGCTGGCCCTGGACTAGGGGACACCCCCCTCTCATAGCCTCTCCAGGTCTCTCAGGATGGTTAATTAGGCAGGCAGGATGCAAATCCCTTATCAGGTAGAAGCAGGGGTAGGGCAGGCTTGAGCTAGGGAAGTCACAGGCATGAGGAACCCTTCTTTTTACATCCGACAGCCTTTAGGCAAAGCTGCTACAGCCCCAAGGAGCTTTTGCATCCCCGCCACCCGGCTGTCCTTCCTGTTTCCTCTGCCTGGGAGGCAGTCGTGCTCTCCACATCCTCCCAAAAGTGACAACAGCGGGGCCGTAGGGGACACTTTAGGGGCGAGTGGCACTTGATGGGCGAGTGGCACCTCTGAGGATGCGCCTGGCTCCTGTCCCCAGAGCTGAGCCATCCCCATGGCCGAGCTCCAGCCCGCTCAGTGCCCCCTCTGTGCTCAGCCTCTTCCCGGAGGTGGGTGGATGCAGGGCTAATTGCGGGGCTGATTGCGGGGCTAATTGCAGCCCTCTGCTGGCGGGCCGGGGCTGAGGCTGAGGCGAGGCTCTGAGCACCGCCAGGCTTGGGCATCATCAGGAAGGCAGCCCAGGGGTGGCTTTGCCAGCGCCCTGCTCACAAAGCCACTTTGTGTGTGTGTGACGAGGAGGGCGTTTGCTCGCAACCGTTAATTTGCTGCTGGCTGGGCAGGGCCCGTGGGGCCCTGGCATGTCCCGAGCTCCGGGCTTGCTCTTGCAGCCTGGGCCGGGCCCCGTGGCCCCTTCCCACCCCTGGCTCCAGCTGTGGTTTCCGGCACTTTTCCCCTCGCTGCTGGCCACGAAAGCCTCCGGAGCCGTTTGTTTGCCTTGCCCTGGCTCTGTGCTGACGTGGGCTTGGGATGAGGCTCCTTCTGCTGCTCCGCTGCCATCTCTCCTGCAGAGGAAAGGCGTGCTGAACCCACCGGGACCCAGCTGCAGGTCAGATCCCATCCGGAGCCTCCTGGGCAGGGCAGAGCCTGCCCGGTTGTCCTCCTTCCCTCCCTTCTGTCCAGCAGTGAGTTCCCTCTCGACTTCATCTTTCTGAGCGGCAGCTGGGGTGCTGGAGGCAGGACACCTCTAGAAATGCTGCTGCCCGATTTCTCTTTGCCTTTCACCTCTACCTTGCTGTGGGTTTGTCCCCAAGAGAAGCCAAGGCTGCTCTGAGGAGGGTGAAGCTGGGGTAACACTGAAAGAACTGCAGGGGGGCTGTCGGGCATGCTTGGGGGTCAGCAGGGTGTCCTCTGTGCTGCGATGAGAACCACGCTGTGGTCCTGTAGGAGCCATGGAGCTGCCTTTGCACCACGGCTGTGAGGCTCTGAGCCTCCTGTGCTGGGTGCCAGGGCCAAGCAGCGTGCAGCCAGCAGTTTATTTAGCGAATGGTGCAGGCTTCCACCTCTCAGCATGGGGTGGAAGAGAGTTTTTCTGTCCTTACGGCCTTTGCACAGCTGCAGACAGCCTCGCTTGTCGCTGTTCATCCCCATCCTCCTCCAACCCCCTGCCTCAGGTCCGTGAATGTACCTCAGAGAGCATGCAGGTCCCTGTTTTTTTGGCTCATTGCTCCACCTGGCTCCTTGTTTGGGTGTGATCAGTGCAGGCCACATCTCTTCCCCTGGACCCTTGGCATCACCTTGTGCACCTTGAGCTGGGTTCCTGCCTGGCTGGGCAGCACAGGGTGACCCCAGGATCCCTCCTGCTGCCTTGAGGGCATCTCGTCTGCAGGGGCAGAGGCTTCTCCCACCCCAGTGCAGGCAGCAGGGAAGCTGTCTGTGGCTCAGGGCCTGCCATGGCAAGGGCTGTGCGGCTGTAGGATGGGCTGGGGCTGGCCCTGCTGCCTGGCCCGATGCTGTTACGGCTCCACGTGGTGCACAGCTCGCTTCACTCTGTTCCAAGACCCGAATTCTCTGCTGCACGTGGAGCCAGCAGAAAAAGACCTGCCCCCTTTGTAAGGGATGCAGCTCTCCTCCATTCAGGCTTGGGGTAGAGCTGCTGCTGGGGAATGTGCACAGAGCGAGCTGGCCAAAGGGTCTCCAGCTTTTCTGGGTGCTTTTTTCCATGAAAAAAAGTGCCAAGAAGTTGCTTGGGGGAGTCCCCACTAAATCTTTCCTGTCTCTAGGGTGCCCTGCCTGTTATCCACGTGGGGAAAGGCCCCACTGCTGGTGGCTTTGTCCTCGCAGCAGCTTCCCAAGGGTGCTGGCAGCAGCCCGGGGCAGGCGAGCACAGTTTCAGAGCTCTGATAGGAAATGGGAGGCCCTGCGGATGGAGGGGCCGATTTCCTCCCTGGGTGTCCTGCCCTGACACTCCCCGTGTCCCGGGAGCGCAGCAGCTCTGGATCTTCCCATCTATTTCCCTGCTCTTGTGCCTGCAGAGGTGCAACCTCCAGCTGAGAGCCCCCAGTCTGTGGGGTAGGGGTCACGGTGTGGGGCTGCAAGCCCCTGGCTTTGCCCAGGAGGAGGATGCTGGCGCTGTGCAGGACGTGACAGCTGGTTGCAGCCTGCTGATATCAGCCTGGTGGCCCAGCAGGGGGTGCCAGGAGGGAAATGGGAGGGAGAACTCATGCTTTGAGCTGCTGCCTCTGAGGTGAGGAGGCAGAGGGGAGCCTCTGCCTCTTAACACCGCGTGTCCCGTGCTGCCTGGCTTTGCAGGGTGGCCCTGAGGGTTAGCAGCCTGGAGGTGCAGCCATCTGGGGGCTTCCCAGAATTGTCACTGAGCTGTCCAGGTACCTCGTTTCCAGCTGCCACTGGGGCAGTGCAAGGCAGTTCTGTTCCAGGGTCCTCAGCCTGGATGGAAATATTCCCCCCAGCCCAGTGCAGGGAGGAGAAGCTGGAGAGCGATGGCTCTGCTAGGAGAGCCCGTGCTGGGAGCTGCAGGGTGTGCAGCAGACCTGCAGTGGCTTGAGGCTCTCCCCTGGCTCGCTCCAAGCTTGCTGTGCTGCTCGAAAACCTGGCTCAAGCGCAGATGGGCTCAGCTCAGGGACAAAAGCTGGTCTTCTCGCTCAGCTGTGACCCAAAGCCTCCGTGCTTGGCTTGGTGGCCTGGTGGTGTCCTGTGGGACTGCAAGGAAGGGGACCGATGCTCTCGTTCTGTGCTGTGGATGCTGTGACTCACAGCATGCTGGGGCTTGATGCTGACAGCAGCTGCTGTGGGTCACAGGGTTTATTTTTAACAAGCTCCATGGGAAATCACCCCCTCGGTTCCCTCGCTGGGAGCCAGCACTGCTCCTGATGTCCCGCCGCGGGAAGGCAGCGAGGCTGTGTCTGCCGTGCCTGACCTTTCCCCACAGGTCTGGCACCCCGTGCGTGGACATGGATTTTGCTTTGGGGTAGATCCTGCTCTTGGATTGGGCTCCAGGAGCCACCTGCCATCCCTTGGTGCTGCCGGAGGGGAGTGACGAGCCCGCCTGGTGCTGGATGTGCTGGGGGGACCCTTTCTGAGGGGGATGCTAGAATCCACTGCGCCAGCACCTCCCAGTGAGATGGGTGGCTATGAGAGAGGGGTCTGGGCAGCCTCTGTGCTGCTGTGGGGGGCAGGAGGGCTTGCCCCCGTGCTGCTGGCATGGGAGGGCAGAGGACTGACCCACAGGCCACTGACGGGTGCCATGCGCCCCATCTCCTTGCTGTGCATGGTCCCAGCCGTGGTGCCCAGCTCCCTTCCTGCATTTTCAGCCTTGTGTGTCCCATCCCATGCCAAAGCCAAGCTATTGCTGTCCCTTGAGGGGGGAGGGGGGTGCCCTGCTCTGCCCTGTGTAGGGCCAACAGTGCCAGGCAGTGTGTGCCGCGCGCGTGGGCCGAGCAGGACAGACGGCCCCATTGTACGGCGCGTGGGCAGCCCGGGGGGGAGCACAGCACCAAGCCCTGCCCTGTCCTCCCAGCTGGAGGCCACGCTGGACCTGGCTGAGCGGCGCCGCATCCGCTCGGCCATCAGGGAGCTGCAGCGACAGGAGCTGGAGAGGGACGAGGAGGCACTGGCATCCAAACGCTTCCGACCCGAGCGCGGCAGCCACCGGCAGGACAACAAGGAGAACTGGCTGCGGTGAGTACAGCCTGGGGGGACCACGCTCATCTGCACCCTGCTCCTTCCTCTTTGGGGCTTTAACAACGCCTAAACCCTGCTGTAGCTGGTCCATACGCTGATGGGTGCGGGGCTGGGAGCAGCCTGGCACCGGGTGGCTGCGTGCGCGGGGACCCCATTGCCCGTGGGGTGTTGTTGGCTGTGTGGTGCTTTGCTCCCCAAGCACCCACCGTGGCTGCCCGCTGGCTGCTCTGATGCCCCGGCCCCTGTGCAGGTCCCAGCAGCTGGAGGAAGAGCAGCAGAAGGCTCTGGCTTCCCTGTCCCGGGAACTTGAATCAATCACCGATGTGGAAGAGCTGACAAAGCTGGTGAGTAGCTGCTGCTGGGGTCTGGCCCGGCCCTGCCTAGCCCCTTACCTCGAGGTCGGGGTGGTGTGGGGGAGCCGTGGGTCATCAAGGCTTCCCTGCTCCCCACCCTGGAGAGCCTGCGGTGGGAAGGTCCTCCCTGTGCCTCACTCCTGGGTCTTCGCCTCTGCAGCTGCGAGCAGCCAGCGAATACGAGGAGCGCAAGCTCATCCGGGCTGCCATCCGCAAGCTGCGGGCTGAGGAAATCGAAGGTGAGGTGTTCTCCCTGTGTCTCCGCCAGGGCAGGCTGCTACACCTACCCGAGAGGTGCTGGGATGTGGCCAGCACCTTCCTAAACGCCTTCTTTGCTTTCATTCAGCTGCAACCCTGGCTGGTAACGTGCGGAGCAACCGGAGGCACGGCACCGAGCCCCCAGCCGTGCCTGCAGAAGGCAGCCAGAGGGATGATGCTGAAGCGCCAGCTCTGTCTGGGAATGGGGAGAGCAGCCAGAGAGGAGACTCCGAGCTTCCAGCTGCAGTGAGGAGCGTGGACGACGGCTGTCAGGGCAGCACCGAGGCCCTGGCTGTAGGCAGGAGCGTGGAGGACAGCCAGGGGGGTGATGCTGAGCAGCCGGTGCTGGATGGGACAGAGGAGAGCAGCCACGGTGGAGATGCTGACCAGCTGCCTGCTGAGGAGCCTGAATGTCCTGTGGTGAGTGTGCAGGGTGCTGCTAGTGGGGGAACTGCTGGACATCTCCTCACCCTTTTCTCGGGCTCCAGTGCTAGCCTTCTGCGGGCAAAAACCCCTATGCATATGTGGCTAACTTGCCTTAGGGGACTGGAGCAAGTGCCACTGGGGGTGAAGCAGGGCTCTGGGGGGGCCTGGGGACGCTGGGGATGTGGCTGTGCCTGGTCACAGGAGCACCCAGGACACCGGTACAAGCTGTGACCAGTGTCAGACGTTGCCCTGGCCCAGGTTCAGCTGGGCCTGTCCAGCAGTTGCTGCTGCAGCTGGCCACCCTTTCCCCACACTGGCTGTCCCTGCTCACCTTCAAGGGGCCCAGGCTTGGTCTGGAGCTAGGCTGGAGCCCACCGGTGATGACTCTTCAAGTGGGGAAAGGTTGAGCTGGTGGTGCAGGCAGAGGGCCAGGGCCAGGAGGAGTGGGTGAAACCCCAAATTTCCTGCCTGGCAGTGATGCCCCTGTCTGTGCAGGGGCATTTCCCGAGCAGCCAGTGGGGCTGTCCCACTTTATCTGGCCAATTTCTCCAAAATCTGAGGCATTTCCTTTAGACAGAGTCCACAGTGGGGTACAGGGTTGAGGACAGGTTTCTCCTGTGAAACTTTGGAGCGTGGTCCCCTTTCTGCCTCCCCCCATCCTGGAGTTACACCAGGATCTGAGCCCGTGTCACCCCGGATTCCTTCTGCTCTATTGCTGTGGGGCTCTCTGGATACCTGGAGATGAGGAAGCAGGACAGGGGCACGGGGCAGAAACTGTCCTCTCCTCCCACCTCCTGCGATCAATGCTGGACGAGGCTGGCCTGCTGCTGTGTCGTGAACAGGCAGCAGGAGGCACAAGGGGACCCAAGAGGAGCTCTGTGTCTTGCTGCCTATCTCAGGGGTGCTGGGAGCCCTGGGGATGGTAGGAAGGAGGGCTCTGATCACATTCCAGTGCACACAGCATCCCTCCAGCCTGCCCACTGCTGCCTGCCTGCCCTCTGACCCCAGGCAGCGCTGCAGCAGGTTGCCAGCAGCCAAATGTAGTCTGGGGAAGGCAGTGGAAGCAGCAAGGTGTAGGGACGCTTGTCCCCAATGAGCCTTCTGGGGTGGGGGCAGCTGCAGGCATGGCTGGGCTCTTACCCCGACTCTCCCCAGGCCCACGAGCAAGACGCATCTGTGGAGCAGGAACATGGCCAAACGGAGACGCAGGAGCTGAACAGCCAGCAGCTGAGAGGGCCCCAAAAACCCAGTGCCCAGGGTGAGTCCGTGTAAATGCCATTTACCCTAGGCCCAGCCCTACCCAGGCTCCTGCTCGGGGTATGGAGCAGAGTCTGGGAGCGTGGGGAAAAGTGGGGTGTTAGGGGGAGTAGGAGGATGGAGAGTTATGGGGTGGAGGTGGGGGAAATCCCCTTAAAAGCCCAGGCTGGCTCAGAAAAGCTATTTGCCTGCTTGGGCTTTTGGGAGTGGCGATGCTGCACAGGCAGCTTGAGGTTCCCCTGCATGGAGCCCATTTTTCTCCCCTGTAGGCACAGCCTCGGGAGCCCTGGTGATCCTAGACCTGCACCCAGCCCCGGAGCCTGCTCCAGCCCCGGAGCCTGCTCCAGCCCTAAAGCCTGAAGACCACCCCACGGAGCTGGAGCAGGTCCAGCCATGCACCCAGCGCGTGGCCGAGTGCGAAGTGCAGTACCAGGCCTCCTGGAAAGACAAGAGCTCCAGCAGCCACTCTGCCACGCAGGAACCCCACGCTGAGCAGCTGGAGACCCCACGTGGCACGGGGCAAAGCCGCCAGGCACAGCAGCATCCCCAGCACCAGCCCTCTGCCGTCAGCCAGGGCAACCAGGTAGAGGAATGCTGGCATAAGCTAGAAACCACTGAGACCATCTGCCCCCAGGTCCTCTTAGCAGGGGCTGGAGGTGCCACACATTGGAGGCAGCTGTCACAAGGGTGGTCCCAGTGCTTGCCCCTGGGGGCTGTGACTTGCCAGGGGGTTTGGGAGCCCAGGGGGGCTGCATGTTGGGTCGTTCCCCAGCTCACTGCGCTGCCCCTTTCCCCTCCTGCAGTTTGTCATCTGCGTGCGAGGCCAGGCGTCGGGGAAGGCTGTGAAACTGGAGGAGAAGCGAGCGGGTAAGGGCAACCCTCGACAGGGCGATGTGGAGCAGCTCGGGCAGGAGCTTCCCCCAGCAGCGGGTGCCAGCACCCTGCACAGCGCCAGGCCTCGCTGCCCCAGCCCTGCCCTTGCAAGCAGCCGCTGGCCCCGTGCTGGGGAGGACGCCTGGGAGGATGGATGCGCTGCCCTGCTTGGGGGCTGGGCCTCCCCAGAGCTGCCACCGAGTCCACGGGTCATGAGCCCTGGGAACGCGACTCGGGGAGAGGAATGCAGCAGCTGGAACCGGCCAGGTCAAAGGGACATTGGTGGCTGGTGACTCTGTGCCACCTGGCTGTGGGCCTGACCCCCTTCCAGCTGCTGTGGGGCTGGCCCAGGCCTTGGTCCTGGCGGTGGGGTGCCAGGCGCGGTGTTTACAAGTCCCCCAGCTACTGGCCGGGCTGCTGCAGGGCCATGAAAGGGAATCTGCGCCTGCAGTAAACCCCGGCCTTTTGCATTCTTTGTCCCAATAAGGCTGGGAGCTGAGCACCCGTCTGGCCCCAGCACCCCACCCCCCCCACCCGGGGCTGTGCTCGCTGGCCTGTCCGGGAGCTGAGCACCGCTCCGGGACCTCCTTGCCTGGCTGAGTCCTCTTGGCAGCCTTGAGAGATCGCGGTGGGCAACAACAGATGCCCTGTCCTGCTGCTGGGAAAATCCTTCCCTTCTGCTGTGCCAGGAGGAAATAAAGAGTGAAAATGAGCTTGCAGCCCCAGGCACCCTGAAGGTCAAGTCCCTGGTGGTGGTTGGCCTGGCGAGTAGGCCACCCTCCTCCCCATGAAGCCAATGCTGGGCTGGCCCGGCTTTGACAGGGTCCCACAGGGGCAGGGATGATCCCAACTTCTCAGCACAGCCCCCAGGTTCTTGGTGCCCACCCGGGTGTGGACACCTTGGTCTTTCCCTTCCCTTTCCGTGCTATAAGTCTGCACTGCAGGGTGACCTGCAGGTGCCAGTGAGTTTTGGTGCTGCACTTTGGGCAACATGGGGTGACGGGGGTGCTGTGCCCGTCGGGGGCAGCTGAGAACACAGCCCTGTGCTGTGCTCACCCTCTGCTCCCTTCCTCTTCTTCCTTGCATATCTGGGTCTGCCTGGCTCCTCTCCAACCGCAGCGCCCACCCGGGACGCAGTGAGGACCCCGGCTCGCCTGAACACTCACCGCTGGGAGCAAGCATCGGCTGGCCGCGTGGGTAAGGTCCCCGTGGTGGCTCTTTTCTCTCCGTGCTTCCCTGGGGAGGGGGGGGAAGGTGTCCCGGCAGCAGAGCCCAGGCAAGCGAGGAGCTTCGTGGTGGCACGATGCCGCCTGCACGTTTCCTCCAGGGGGGCAAAACGCTTGGTGGGGACCCCTCGAGGGCAGCACCCGTGGTGGTGGCGGTGGCGTGGGCGTGGGCGTCTTGGGGTCAGCGTGCATGCGGCGGGGGCACCCTAAGGGGCTGCGTGCACGGGTGGGACACTCGACGGGATGCTCGGCCAGCCCCCCGGGGCTGACCCGGCTGCGCTGTCCCTCGCAGAGCCCAGCCCCGACGGCCCCATCCAGCGCTCCTCCTCGGTGCGGGAGCGCGCCCAGCGCTTCGCCCCGGCAGCCCCGACCCCATCGGGTGGCCCCGAGGGGGCGGGCGGCGGGGGGGGGCGGGCCGGGCCCGCCCAATTGCAGCGGGGACCGCGCTCGGCCCCGTCGTCGGGGATCGCTCAAAACTCGCGGGGCGGCGGCGGCGGCGGAGGCGCAGAGCAGAGTCCGGCCCAGCCGCCCGCAGGCCCTCGCCCCGTCGGCTCCGGCACCGGCTCCGGTTCTGCCACCGCCGCCGCCGCTGCCCACGACGGCATGAAGACCTACTTCACCATCGAGATCAAGGATGGGCGCGTGCAGCCCCTCACGCAGTCCCTCACGCCCCGCGTCGTGGCCGCCCCCGGCAGCCAGCGGGCAGGTGGGCACCGGGTGGGGATGTGTTGGGGGCAGCTGGGGACCCGCTGGGGGTGGTGGGTGTCGTGGGGGGGGACAGCAGGGAGCGGCCGTAGGGGCTGCAGGATGTGCCGGGAGGGTTGATGCCCCGAGGGGCGATGTGAGCAATCGAGGAGGTGCCAGGGGCTGGTGGGCACCAGGGAGCGGGTGGAAACCAGTAAGCAGAAGGGTGGCAACTGGGCGTGTGGGGTAGACCAGTAGGATAGGTGGGCAGCAGCAGGCAAGTGAGCACTGGTGGGATTTGGGTGCTGGTGGCCAGAAGGCTGAGCATGGGCTCTGCCAAAAGATTAGACCCTGGCAGGGAACGCCCAGCCTGCTCAGCACGTCCTTGTGCTCGTAGGCCATCTGTCCCCAAGGTCTGTCCCTGGCCCTGCTGTTCTGCCACACTCCCTTCCATGCCCATGGTCCTTGCCCTGTCCCCACAATCTTCTTGTCCCTACAGTTTGCCCTGACCCATCTGGCCCCAAAACACCAGCCTATCCTTGCATCCTGCCCAGTCCTCTGCCCCATATCCGTGCCACGTCCCCATAGACTTGCCATCTCCCACTGGCCTAAGTAGCCATGCATCATCCCATTCCCGTCGCTGCACGATGCCCAGTCCAGCCCTGCCAGCCTGCACGAGGACATTGCTGGCTCAGGATGCTTCCGCGTGTTCTCCCGGGGCTGTCCCTCACGCCAGGGAGTCTTGGCCACAGATGGAGAGCTGTGGAAATTGTCCTTCTTAGGGGGGTTAGGGCGTGCTGGGATGGTAAAGGGGGGCCTGGCTCCCCCCTCCTGCAAGAGCTCCCACATTTATCAGCTGTCCCCAGAGCCCTTTCCGTGCACCAGAGCTCAGCGCCCTGCTGCCGAGGCAGGATGCACACAGCAGGCAGACAGCCTGGCAGGGGCCGGAGCTTCTCCCCAGCCATAAGTGCAGGGCTGAGCCTGCCAGGCTGGAGCAAGCCCCGAGTACCCGTGGCTTCCTTTGCAGAGCTTACCCTGGGGCTTAGGAGCACCCCCATCCGCATCACCACCATCCCCGGCGGCAGCAGCAGCATCTGCATCAGCAGCAATGTCGTCAAGGTGAGTGTACCCAGGTGGTGTCCGAAGGGGCTGGGTGCCACCGGGCTGTGCCTAGCTCGGGCACGGCGTGCAGGGTCCTGGGCGTGGGGTGGGGAGCAGCCGTGCTGTTCTGTGGGTCGGGGCAGGCACCTGTCTGTGGTGGGATGAGCTGGAAGCTCCAGCTGATTTTTCTACAGGTGGGGGAGCTTCTGGGGTCTGCGTGTAGATCAATGTCCCTGGACTGATGAGCCCTGAGCGCTCCAGTCTGTGCCACAGCGTATACAGGTGCTTGGGGTGGGGGTAGGTGGAAGGCTTTTGTGTGTCTCTCCCTCTGATCTCAGAAACCTCTTAGGGTGGTGGTAGCTCAGCCACCCACCCCTCTGTTTTCCGTCCTGGGAATGGAGCTTGGCCGTGAAGCAGCAGAGCCTGTTGTGGCAAACACCTCTAGGGGCTCTGCCCCTCGATCTGCCGTGGGGCAGTGGGCTGGGGTCTCACCGATTCCTCTCTCTGTGCTCTCAAGCTGTGCCTACCTGGCACACAGGGATTCTTGGGTACAACTGGAACCACCACCTCTGCCCCCCGGCTCAGCTCTGGGGGGAGATCTGAAGGCAGCCCGGGGTGCTGGGGCAGCAGGGCTTGCGCAGGGCGATGGGTCGGAGGTGCCCAAGAGGCAGTCCGGTGTGTGCAGCTCTTCAAGTGCTTTTATCTGCTCTTGGCCATCTAGGGCAATGCGAAGCATGCGTGCACGCAGTGGCATTGGCAGAAGCTGGGATGTCAGGAGCAGCGCTGCCTCTAACTCATGGCCCTCCGAGGCTGAATGCCAGCCCTGCCTGCCTGCTTCTGAGAGTATGGCAGCGCCGGTGGCCGGAGCGTTGCTTGCTCGTGGTGGGCTCAGCCCAGCCTTTGCCTCTGCCAGCATGAAGCAGGCAGTGCCTGCAGCCTGGTGGGGGCTGGCTGCAGATGTTGCCTGCACCAGGATGCAGCTCCTGCTGTCCGGGGGCAGCTTACTGCCCGCGGAGGATGACTGCCCTGTGCTAACGCGCTCGCGCAGGCTTCTCCCCAACGGCCCGTCAGCTCTCATTAAGGTATTAGCAGTGCTGCCGTGCCGGGAGGGGGGTGCTCAGGACACTTCAGCTGCCCGGTGGCAGACGCAGCTTCCAGGTGTGCTGCGAGCGGGCAGGGAGGTGGAGGAGGAAGAGGCTGTGCTGCCCTCAGCCCTGCCAGGTAGGGGTCAGTCTGAGGGGACCCGTGGTGTGCGTGGAGCTGGGGGACAGTGGCTGCTGTGGTGTGCACCTCTTGCTGGCATGCTAGGGGTGCTGGGGGTGCTTGGTGCGTGGGGACCCGGCGTGCCATCCGGCTGCGTGCTGTGAGGGGAGATGGGTCCCCCCCGTGGGGTCCCACGGTCACAGCTGGTGGCACAGGACCCCACACCCTCACTGGCCTGGAGCTGAAGAGGTTTGTGTTTCGTGGGTGATGTGGGACGGCGTCCTCAGCAGTGGCAGAAGGGACAAAGGAAGGCAAAAGGTGGTCCCTCCCGGTCTCTTGAGCTACCAGGGCTGTGTGCAGGAGGGGCTGTCTGCATGCAGCATAGCAGCACGGCTGGGGTGGATCATATGGGGCTGCTGCCTTTGCCTGCCTCCCTTTACAGCCCAGGGCTCATCCCACAGAGCCCCAGCGCCACTTGGCCATGACAGCACCTACAGACATGAAGGGTGCCATGGGCTGGCAGAGGCAGGACCCGGTTTCCTGCAGCAGCTGCCTGGCACCCACCCTGCCCCACGGTGTCATTCCACCCCCCCGTCCCCGTTACTGGGCCACCTGGTCCCCCAGGGCCTGGAAATCCTTCCAAGTGTCAGCGCCTGCCTAAGCACCCCTGCACGGGACCCCCGGCCGCTGCGACAAGAATAGCCGAGCCGGCGTGTGGAGCCGGGCTGGTCTCCAGCTGGGGGGGGGTGGTGCCCCCGAAGCTCGTATAAAAAGCAGGAGACAGCTGAGAGGGGCTCTCGCCGCAGCGCCCGCAGCCCTGGAGCCCACCGGCACCATGCCGGGGGCCAGCCTGGAGGGCCTGGCTCAGGCTGGGGCTGCCGAGCTGGAGGAGCTGCGGTGGGAGCTGCAGGCTTTCGGGCGGGCAGTGGAGGGGCAACTGGAGCAGGCGCTGCGGCAAGTGCAGCCCCTGGCCCGAGCCCTGCATGACCTGGAGGAAGAGCACTTGGTGCTACGGGCAGAGCTGGCGCGCCTGGGCCGCCGGCTGGACGTGCTGGCCTTGTGGCTAGGGCCGCAGGAGCCCCCGGAGAAGGACCTCAGCACCCTCTTTCTGGAAGCACAGGACCCTTGCGCTCACTTTGAGGGCACCGAGGAGCCCGGCAGCCCCGTGGCCCATCCACCCACATTCTCCAGCACACGCCAGCAGTCAACCGTGCACCTCTCCCGGAGCAACAGCTTTGTGAGTGTGAGCAGGGCTGGTCCGGGCTCCAGGCGGCTCCCAGCCTGAAGGGGGGGAGGCATTTTGGGGGAGGAGGGTGGCACTGTCCTGACCTGGATCTCCGTGGACTGTGGGGCTGAGAACGCTGAGCTGAAGCTGGAGCCCCCAGGCCAAGCGGGTGCGGAGCCGGGGGGCCGAGCAGAAGCCCTGGGGGCGAGGGATGGCAGCAGGAGGGCCTGCGAGAGTGGGTGTCTGGAACGGGCAGGCAGCGTCACCGGGATTAGCTGCGATTGTGGCTCGCCGCTGTGGGAGGCTAGCACCGGGCAGGGCCCCGAGCCCGAGCCAATGGTGCCTGCCTGCTTTGCATTGCTGGCGTGCCAGCCGCAGGGCGTGCTGGCTGCTGCGGGGCAGCTGTCGCAGCCCCCGTGCGGGCTCGTGTTGCGGGCTCGAGTTGCAGGCATCCTCTCGCCCTGCGCTGGCCCTGGGCTCTGCGCTGCTCCTGCCACACTTTGGGCTTTGCTATAGGGCGCGGGCGTTGCTGGCCCCGGCCTGGGTTGAGCGGGGAGCCGGGTGCCAGCAAATGTGTGCCTGCCTGCCCCACGCCTGGCAGGGCCATGGGACGGGGCCAGGTGTGCGGTGGGGCTGCCTCGGTCCCCCGCTGACACCTCCTGCCCACCGCCTCCAGGCCCTATTCTGGGCCTGGACAGCTGCCTGCGGCACATTGCTTGGGGGTCGCGCTGAAAGGGACTTGGCATCCCGGCTGTGCTCCCGTGGGGGCTGAGCTGGCCTAGTTCCTGAGCAGGGATGACAGGGAGGCTCTTGATCTGCTCCACAAGCTCTTCTTTACACTAAGTCCCTTAATTCCCTGGAAATCTCCTTGCTGCTAATGGTGCGCACTGGCCTTGCCAGCACCTTGCCGGCTGCGAGGCACCAGGCGTGGTGTGGCCCAGCCTGGTCCCTCTGGGTTCCCCCTTGCCTTGCTGGAGGCCCTGGTGGCTGTGGTGGGTCGCGGACACCCCCAGGCTGCGGTGGGAAATGTCTGGGGACATTTCAGCAGCCAGAGTAGAAACAGATAAGAGAAAGCCTGGAGTCTCCCAAGGCACGGTGGGCTGTGGTGTGCTGAGCTGGGGGTCGTGACGCTCCCCTGCCTGCCTTGGTCACTGCTGTCATGCACAGAATCCCACCAACTGTGAGTTCTTACACCACGCAGCACGTCTCCTCCACGGTCCCTGCCGCCTGTGGGACTGTGCAAGCAAAAAGGCTCCTGGGGAATTTGGGCCCCGAGCAGCCCGGCGGGCAGCAGGGCTGGTGAGGCTCAGGCGTGTGGCACTGTCCTTGCAGATGGAACCAGACGTGGTGGAGCAGCCCCAGGCGCCAAGGCTGGTGGAGCAGCCCCAAGCGCCAAGGCTGGTGGAGCAGCCCCAGGTGCCAAGGCTGGTGGAGCAGCCCCAAGCACCAAGGCTGGAGCCAGAGCTGCCCAACGGCATGGAGAAGGTCCAAGTGAAGGAGGTGGAAAAAAGGACCAAGCTAAACGTGGAGGAGCTGAACAGGATCGAGGATGAGGACGTTCTGGATAAGATGGTACTTCCTTCACCGTGGTTCGCTCCTGAGGGTGGTGCGGGCTCCTGAGAACAGGATTCGGCCTGGGGTGCGAGGGGTCTCAGAACTGGGCTGGAGAGAAGAGCAGAAGGGAAATGCTAACCTCCCCTTCCCCCCTGCAGCTGGATCAGACGACAGACTTTGAGGAGCGACGACTGATCCGTAACGCCATGCGGGAGCTGCGTCAGCGCAAGCGAGGTATCTGGCAGCTGCTGGGCCTGCTGGATGGCGACCCGTGGTAGACACGGGGCTGCAGGGAGGGCTGGGGTGTGTGGGGCTGCTGTTAGCCACAGAGGTGTTGCAGGTGGAGCCAGGAGGAGGCTGCCTGAGCAGGGGCATCTTGGTAGTAAAGATTGAAGGTGTTTTGTCTTCTGCTGCACCCCTGGCCTTGCCAGGCTGGTCCTGGGCTGGCTGCAGCTGGCAAGACCCTGGGATGGCTGGGCCCATGTCCGTCACCCCTTGGCCCTCGCCTCTTGCTGCTGGTGCCATCTCACGTGTGATTTGCAGACCAGCGGGAGAAGGAGCGGGACCAGAGGCTGCAGGAGATGAAGAGCCAGGCTACAGCGGGCAGGGCCGGCCACACCACCGAGACCACTACCACACAGAGCTCCCAGTCGGCCGATGGCTCAGCCCGCAGCACTGTCACCAAAACAGAACGCCTCATCCAGTCTAGTAAGGGCAGGTCTGGCAGAGCAGGAGCCTTGCTTGCTTGGCTCTGCAGGCGTGTTGGCCATTTGGGAAGCTGTGCCGAGAGCTTTTTTTCCGGTGCTCTGCTGCCAAGGCTCGCCACTGTTTCTCTCTCTGCCACTCTCTCCACTTGCCCTGGATCTGGCCTGAGCTTACCGTCTTCAAGGACCCCCGGCATTTCCATCATCAGCCCAGCCTGTGGTGTGCACGGGGCCTTGCAGAGCCCTGGGCAGGGTCCAGCACAGAGACCCAGGCACCTTCTGTCGCTCTCCCTGTGCAGGGAGGTGACACTGTGGGTGCATGGGGTCAGCTGCACCCTGGAGAGAGCAGAACCTTGGTTTAGGGCCAGGTTTTGCTGCCTTCCCTCTGTTAGCCTCCTGCTTCAGGAGGACGTGGGTGTCTCCTGGCTCTCCCAGAGCCTGCCTGGGGCCTGAGCTTTAAGGGTTCAGTTTTAGTGCCTTCCTACCTGATCTGTACTCCCAATCAGTGTTGGCACAGGCCTTGTCTGCTCTCTGCACCTCAGGACACTTCTGTCACCTACACCTCTTGCTGTCAGCATCACTGGACGTGCTGGTGAACTGAAACTGAGAGTTGCTCCAGCCGTCCTGCCTCCCTGCTCCTTCACCTGGCCTCTCCACTCTGCCTGGTCTCTGCTGCCTGGAGGGCACATGCCATCTGTCTGGCCCTTCTTGTCTGTCCTGGACGTAGCTGTGCCCCTTCCTCCCACTGGCTGTCCAGGACTTCTCCCTTTCATGCTCTGTGGACACAAGGGTGCTTTGCGGCAGTCAGTTTCTGTGGGTGCTGCTGTCACTCCGACCCAGCTGATCCCTCTTTGCCTTCCCCCACGCAGATGACGGCACCAAGACTTCCCGTACAACAACCATGGAGTCGAGTTATGTGAAGAGAACAGACAGTAAGAGCTTTTGCTGCCCCTTTGTGCTGCCCTTTTTCCACGGCATAACCACGGGGGCATTCCTACCGCAGAGCATGCCGTGGAGAGCCCCTCAGCCTGCCCAGTTCTGTTTCTTTCTGCTCCTGCCTGAGGCCTCTTTCTCTGTCTTTGCAGACGGCAGCAGCACATTTGTTCAAACCAAATCATCCTACAGCTCCTCTTCCAAGAAGACAGGCAGGTGAGTGCTGGTGCCTCTGCAGGGCCCTCACCGGCCCAGCAGCAGGACAGATAAAGCAGTCTGTGTCAGCTGTCTGGTTGCACACTCTTTGTCCAGCTTGTGTTGTCCCCATATGGGGACACCCCCAAAGCCAGCAGTCACCTCCCATTCCTTGATGCACATTCACTTTCTCCAGTGGTCCTCACAGCAGCAGCCTGGGGGTCCTCTTTGTGGGCAGGAGGCTGGGTGGGAGCCCTCCCTGAAGGAAAACTCACAGCGCAGAGTTCTGCCACCTCCACATTCCTGGGGCAGAACCAGTGGGGTGGTCTTTGAGCTGCCAGTGATGACAAGGGTCTGAGGACACTGCGTGCGCTTCCCAGGGCTGCATGCATCACCTTCTGCACTGACTCTTTGTCTGTTGCTTCCAGCATCTTTGACCGGGAAGATGAGACTGCCTCAAGGCAGAGCAGTCTGGCAGCGCTGGAGCGGCGCCAGGCTGAGAAGAAGAAGGAGCTGATGAAAGCTCAGAGCCTGCCCAAGACATCCGCCTCACAGGCTCGCAAGGCCATGATTGAGAAGCTGCAGAAGGAGGGTGGAAGGTGAGGACAGGCCAGGCACGGGACAGCTGGAGTGGTAAACATCACGTGTGTGTTACCCTCTGTGTTTTCTCCCACAGCTCTCCGAACCCTGCGGCGGCACGCACAGCCGTGCAGCGCTCCTCCAGCTTCGGTGTTCCCAACGCCAGCAGCATCAAGCAGATGTTGCTGGACTGGTGCAGAGCCAAGACCCGGGGCTATGAGGTCAGTGCTACCTTCTCCCCATCCAGGGCCAGGCTGGGCTGGTCACTGTGCCCCTTGGTAACTCTCCCTCCCCACAGCATGTGGACATCCAGAACTTCTCATCCAGCTGGAGCGACGGCATGGCCTTCTGTGCTTTGGTCCACAACTTCTTTCCAGAGGCTTTTGACTACAGCCAGCTCACACCCCAGAATCGCCGTCACAACTTCGAGGTGGCCTTCTCCTCTGCAGAGTACGTAACTCGTGGTGCTGTGTCCCGTGCTCAGGGCAGCTCTCCTTGCTGACTGGGCAAGGAGGATGCAGGCAGGGCAAGAGCAATGGCTCTAGAGGAGCTGGCTGTGCCCCGGGCTCAGCACCCATCAGCATTGCTCTCCTGTGCCATGCAATGAGGTTGGGACACTGGGAACAGCGGTGCCTGGGTGTGCAGAGAGGCTGGTACAGCCCAGCCTGGTGCGGAGCTGGTGGGCACGCGGTCTGGGCTTCCTGGGTGTGGGGCAGAGGACCCAAAGCCAGGGCAGGCTCTGCGAGGCATGGCAGCAGCTCTGAGCTTGCCCTGCTGTGCATAGTACGTCCTGTTCCAGGGTGCTGGGTGAGGGACTACAGCACTTGGGGAGCTGGGACCGGGGAGCTGGGTTTGTACGTGCCAGGTGCCTCCTTCACAGTTGTAGGGGCTCAAACACCATCGCAGCTTCTCAAGTCTCTTCCCTCCCCCTTTTGCTTCTGGTTTTCCTGGGTGCTGAGAGACGGGAGCGCGTCCAGCTGGAGGGCTGGAAGCCAGGCCCTCTCTCCTTCCTTCTGTCTCTCCTCCCATCCACTCCTCTTCCCCTCCAGCACCCTGCTGGCGGCTGCCTCAGGGCAGGATCAGGCAGGTTTCAGAGGGGGTCCTGTCCCCGCCTGCCCTGGCGGGTGCTCAGTGCGGCAGCATGAGCTGGGAGCTCCCGGGAGCTCCCGTGGTGCTGTTTGGTGGAGCAAGCAGGAAACAGGGGGCCGTCTATCTGGGTCTTGGCGCTCCTATTAATAGACTTTTTGCCTTAATTGGGGACCGGTACGTGGACTGAGAGAGCCATCGATCTCTCCGGCCTGGAAGCCAGGTGGCCTCTCATCCTTCCTCCTCCTCCAGCTCTTGTGAGCATCTTCTCCTGAGCTTCCTGCACCAGGGCTGTACCGTACAGTTCCAAGCGGAGCTGGGCAGGAGGGCTGGGCTTGCCTGGCCCTCCCGACCAGTCTATATACGAGCTATATAGAACACTGCTCCGCTCTGGAACCTGCTCCCCGAGCACCAGGCGCGCCAGAACACCTCACTCCCTCCCTCCTCTGTCTTGTTCTGTCGTTCCCTCTGGACCTCACGCCTGTCCACACTGCTCACCTGCCCCTACCCTTCCGTCCCCCGCTTGTGAGACCTGGCCCCCAAATCTCACTTGAATGGCCTTGGAGCGTGGCGGTGCCTGGACCTGTCCCGCCCTGCATCGTGCACCCCCAGAGCATGCGAGAGCAGAGCAACGTCTGCCCGAGGAACGGGAACTGCATTGATATGTCTCTTGTTTTCTCTCTTTCTCCCCCTCCCCGACTGGGCTGCGGTCACTGGCTTGCCCCTCTCTCTCCCTGCCCCCAGGAAGCACGCAGACTGTCCGCAGTTGCTGGACGTGGAGGACATGGTCCGGATGCGCGAGCCGGATTGGAAGTGTGTGTACACATACATTCAGGAATTCTATCGCTGCCTGGTCCAGAAGGGGCTGGTAAAAACCAAAAAGTCGTAGCCCATTTTCACCCCCCGGGAGCGATGGTGAGAACCTTGCTGTCAAATTAACCACCCCCGCACCCACCTGCCCGCGTCCTGCAGCTTGGCCATGTGCTGGGCAGGAGGGCCCGGGGAGCTGCGGCTGGGGGAGAGGATGGGGGATGCTGGTGGGCGAGGGTCAAGTTCTGGTGGTGTTTTTTGGGGCAGAGTCGTGGCCCTCTTACCAGGAGCAGGGTGGAGGGCAAATAAGCCCTCCTCTCTGCTTTCAGAATAGCTCTAGGGGTGTGGGGGGGAGATGGTGGCCGTGGATGGGAGCGTGGCAGCCGGGGTGGGGGGCGATGCTTCTCCAGCCGCAGGGGTCTCAGTGGGAGCAGTGCTGCTGGGGCTCTTCCCTGGCCTCCTGCTCACCAACCCCAGCCGGGTGCTGAGCGTTTCACCCGTAGCAGTTGTGCCCAGGTGAGGGGTGAGCACCCATCGCCCCCTAACCTCTCCCCCCAGCCCCACCGCTTGCGTTTGCTGCTGCCTCCTCGCCCCCAAATATCAGGGCTGCCCGCCCTGGCCGGGTGGAGGCTGATGTGGGGTCAGGCGTGGCAGAGGATGTTCTCTCCCTCCCCTCCCCCTTGCCAAGGTGCTGCCTGCTCTTATATGGGAAAGAGAGGGGAGCCTGGAAAGTGTGACTCAAGGCTCCGGTCCTGCCTCTTCTTGCACTGTTTGTGCCTGTTCTCAGGGGCATCCCAGCTGGCGCTGGAGCCTCCTCTCCCCCGGCTGCGCACTGCACGAGCACACCGAGGCCCAAACAATGCCTTTATAAGGACAGAGACTGTCTCCCCGTGCTGCCTTAGCTTTTCCATCACCCTTTGGGACTGGGCCCACGGTTGGGCTGGCGGTATAACAGGGGCCTCCTGTGACCAGGCGGGTGCTTTTTCCAAGGCCCTGAGCATGGCCCCCCTGGGCTGCTGCTGGATCACGTGGAGGGGTTGGTGCTAGCCAGGTCCTGGGCTCGGGGCCCGCTGCTTCCCTGGCCTTTTGAGTTCCAGCTCTGCAGCGGCCCTGCAGCGCTGACCTAAGGAGCAAGGCAGAGAAGCAGGTCCCCAGCACAGCTGCTGGGCTGGCCTGAACCCCCCCCAGCATGGCTGCAGCACTCATGAGGAGCCCAGGAGCTGGGGAACTCTCCTTGAGCCTGCTGCTCTTTTCACCCCTACCTCCCTGCCCAAGGGCTGGCACCAGCCGTGGTTCTGCTCTGTGCTGTACCTGTGCCAGACCCCGGTCCCCCCCTCCAGGTACTGTGCCGGGGGTACTGAAGCATGCAGCAAATCCGGGTGGGACTCTGCAGCTTGGCGCAGGGGGGAGAGGACTGGGGGAAGGGTGTTGCTGAAGGGTGTCAGCCAAGCTGTCTGATCCTCCCAGTAGGGTTGGAGCAGCCCCAATGAGCCCCCTTCTTGGCTCAGCCTGCACCACCACTCAGCCACGAAGCCAGGCCTGTGTAGGCACTGCGGGACCCTGGAAGCATTTTATCTCCAGCCCTGATCACTGCACGGAGGTCCCAAGTGAGGCTGTGTTCCATGCCCAGCCTTAGGCTGAGCTTCAGCCTGCTCCTCCCCAGCCCTGGCCTCAGCATGGGGCTGTTATTTTGGGTCCCATCACACAGCCTGCACTGCTGCCCAGCTGGGACTGGTGGGAGGGGTGCTGGGAGCTGGGCAGGCAGCAGGAGCTCTGCTCTGCTCCTGGGCACCCCCCGGCCACCCCTAAACTCTCAACAGCCTGGGATGGGGTGGGATGGGGTGGGAGCTGGCCCTACTCCCCTCTGTACCTGACCCAGCGGTGCCAGCAGCCCCCGAGGCTGAGGATCTGCCTGGGGCCTGGCAGGGTGGGAGCCCCAGCTCAGGGCTTGGGGTGGCGCTGGGCACTGGGAGGGCTGTGGGATGGCAGGGGCAGGGTGCTGGGGGCTGGCTGGGGTGCTGCTCACGGCAGAGGGGCAGCGTGAGCTGGCAGCAGCTGGAGAAGGGCCCAGCACAGCCCTTGATGCAGCAGATGTGGCCTTGGCTGTGGGGTAGGAGCAAAGGGCAGTGCGGGATAGGGACACTCCAGCAGCTCCTCTGCAGCCAGGCAGCCTTTGCCTGGATCCGTTGTGAAGGCAGCGGGATGCAGGGCAGGCACGTGCAGCTCTCTGCCAAAAAGGCAGCAGCGTTAGCTGAAGGAGGAGGGCAGGCATGCCCACAGGGGCTGGGGGGGTGACTGCAAGCACTGAGAGCAGGGCAGGAGCTGGGGCAGGGTGTATGCGGGTGGCAGGGGAGCACGGAGACAGCAGGGGTGAGCGGTGCCTGCAGGCTGCCCGGCCTCGGAGGCGGCAGGAGGGGTAGGATAAGGGCACGGAGGGCAGGGTGAGTCCAAGGACAGAGGGACCCAGCGCTGGCGGACCCCATCCCAGTCCCCTGCAGGAAGGGGCAGCCCGCCCAGCCGTGCTGAGGCCTGCGTCTCCACAGGATGCTGGCAGACTGCGTGCCCCTGGTGGAGGTGGAAGACATGATGATCATGGGGAAGAAGCCAGACCCCAAGTGCGTCTTCACCTATGTGCAGTCCCTCTACAACCACCTGCGTCGCCACGAGTTGCGCATGCGGCAGAAAGAGTGCTAGAGCCTGCCCTGGCCTGCAGCTGCCCGACACCTCACTGCCCCCTCCCCGCAGGGACGCTGGTGTGCGGAGGAGCTGCTGCTCCGCTCCAGAGGCTGGCGGGAGGGCCTGGAGAGGCTGCGGGGCTGGTCCTGGGGAAAGGGGGGGGGGCTCCATCACTTGGGTCGCCCCCTGCTTCGGCCTCGCTGGAGCTCCTCGGTCGGCCTCTGCCCGGCTGAAGGCGTGGGCAGGGCAGGACAGTGCCAGGCGGGTGCTGCCCAGGATGCCACCCTCCCTGCAGCCAGCTTGGTTCTCCTCCTCCCTACCCCCCCGCCATGCTCTAGCGTATTAAGTTATTTGTTTTCAAAGGAATTGTTTGTATGTGGGCAGTGCCCCTGTTTCCCAGGGAGGCTGGGGCATGGTCGTGCCCTCGGGCCCTGAGCCAGCGTGGGTCCACGTAAGTGCAGCTCAGCCCGCGGACCCCCCTCCAAGAACCGGGTCCCTGGTGGGCACTGCTGGTTTTGGTACCTCCATGAGGCAGAGCGCCTTGGTCTCCAGGCAGCCCGAGAGCGGTTTTCCTGGCCCCCCTGCAAGGAAGCCAGCCTCTCTGCCCACCACAGTCCCTGCTTGGTGCCACCTCTCCGGGATGGCCCCATGCTGACACCCTGCTTCCCACTGCACTCACGTGCCCAGGGCACTTCCACGGCAGGGACCTGCAGCACCCACGTGCTGGGGAGCTGGAGGGGAGCAGGGAGGGCGTGAGGGGCCAGGGCCAGGGTCTAGGCAGCCCCCGTGCTCCTCCCCAGCTCTGGGCACGTTGTGCTCAGTGCCACTCACCCCTTCATCACCGTCTACACCTGCGTTGACACGTGTACCAACACCAGCCAGACAATAAAGGTTTATTCTATAGGGCAATGCCTCTGCCTCCAGTCCTTCTCCCCAACTCCTTCCAAGCAACGTGGCCGCACGGAGCCCCCGGAGCAACCTGCCTGCAGTGTGCAAGGCTGCCTCCCTTTGCCCGGGGGTGTTTGCAGCCCCACCTGCATGGAGCCCTCCCTGTGCGAGCACAGCTCCTCCTGCACAGGGACAATACAGAGCTGAGAGGAACCGTTCGTGTCCCACCCCAGTTGAGGGCTCACCAACCAGAGGTGACCGTGCACCCAGGGTGACCTTGTGGCCCCCCTCCACCTCTGCCAGCTGCTCTGAGGCACCCCGCTCCTCCAGGCATTGACGCACGCCCCACTGTGCCCACCCTGGAAAGATGACAAGGTGCAGCAGATTGTAAGCAAAAGTTTTACTGTGTGCTCAATATGAGGCAACCCTGCTGGTGGTGTGAAGCCGAACCCTCCTAGGGGGCAGCTTTCCCACCTCCAGGACTCAGCACATCGACTCTCAGCACCTGGGGCTTTCTGCTGAGGGTTTCATCCTGTCCTGTGCAGGTAGGATATCGCTGCCCAGCACCAGGAGGTGACTAAACCTCGGGGGCATGGTAAAGGAACAATGAGATTACTGCTCCTTCAGGTTGGCCGTGTCAGAATGGCTGGGGTGGGGGAAGGCAATAACGGGCAGCTATGGCTCACTCGGATGTCCTCGGTGCACTGGCAGCCTCTGCTCAAGTCTAGAACTGCTCAGAGCATCCCCGGGGAAGAGGCTATGAACACTGAGCAACAGTGGGGGGAGCTGGAAGGATCTCCCTGCATCGTGGTCAAACCCTTGTCACCCCATGGACCTGTTCCCAGCTGCACAGGCAGAGGCAGCTGCTCTAACACCCTCATCCTCACCCACTGAGGCTGCAGGACCTTCTGCCACTTCTCTTTGCACCGCTCACTAGAGATCTGGATGTTCTTTGTCGTCGCGTTCAGGTGGGGTCTCGCTGTCAGCTGCAGGAGCTTTGGGGGGCTGCAGGGTGGGCAGAGGCTTAGCAGGGGCAAACCGAAACTCCTCAGGAACAGGGGCATCGGGTGTCTCCTTGCGGTAGAAGCCCAGCTTCTGCACCAGCTGGTTGATCTCCTCCCGGGTCATGTCACTCAGGGGGATTCTCTGCACAGAGACAGGGATTGCAGCCTCTTCACACCCAGCCCAGGTGCCCTGCACCGGGACACAGGGGCTCTGGTGGCTGCACTCACCTCCAGCTCCTCGTATCTGTAGTTGAGGAGTACAAGCTCGGGGTCGGCGCCAGGCAGGTGCTTCATCTCCAGGTTATGGCTTGCAAGCGTGTTAAGGAGCGGGCAGCACCAAGCAGGACTACGCAGCCCCCCTGTCCTGTCCCATCGCCCCATCCCATGCTCTGTCCTGTTCCCATCCCATCCCATGTCCTGTTCAGCCCTGTATCCTCTCCTGCTGCAGCCCCACATCCCGTCCTGTCCCAGCCCATTCCATCCCCTGCCCTGCCACATTTTGTCCACACCCCGTTCACATCCTGTCCCGTCCCATCCCATCCCTTCCCGTCCTGTCCGGCCGTCTCCCCATTCCATCCCATCCCGTCTCCATCTTGTCCCTGTCCCGTCCCCATCCCATCCCCATCCCATCCCCATTCCATCCCCATCCTTACCCGTCCCCAGGCCATCCCCATCCCATCTCCATCCTGTCCCTGTCCCATCCTGTCCCCCTCCCTGTCCCCATCCCCATCCCATCCTGTCCCTGTCCCCATCCCCATCCCATCTCCATCCCGTCCCTGTCCCATCCCGTCCCCATCCCGTTCCCATTCCCGTCCCCATCTCATCCCCATCCCGTCCCACCCCAGCCCCAACACAGCCCTCCCCGTGCCTCGCAGCCCCCAACAGCCCCCATCGGGTACTAGAGGGGGATGTCCTGGGTGACGAAGGCTTTCACCTGGGGGCAGAACGGACCCGGGGTCAGAGCGGGACCGCGCCTACCGCGGGGCCGCGCCTCCCCCCCCCCCCCGACACCACCTACCTCCCGCAGCCGGTTCAGCCGTCACCCGCCGCACGTCTGCGGGGAGAAAGAGCACAGCACAGCCCGTCACTGTCACCATCCCCGGCACCATCACCACCATCACCGGCACCGACCCCGCGGCACCCACCTCCACCTTGCCCCGGGCCAGGTCCCGCAGCTCGGCCCCCGCCGCCACCGCCAGCAGCGCCAGCAGCGCCACCGCCCGCCGCATCGCCACGTCGCGGACCGCGCGCGCGCCCCCGCCGCGCGTGCGCAGAGCGGCGGCGGCGAGGGCGCGGGGGCGCGCCTCGAGCGCCGCGCCCCGCGCGCCCCCGGTCCGCGGCTCGCAGCGCTCGGGGCGCGCGCGCCCGCGCGCAATAGGCGCGCGCTGCACGCGTCCTCGCGCGCGCCTCGGATGCGCGTGCACAAGCTGATGCACACCAATTGTGAGCACGCCCACGAACACCCCGTGGATGCGCTCTGCGCGCACACGTGCACTGCGCACAGACTGCACGCACTGCGGGGAGGGCAACAAGGCAGAGCTGTGGTCATGGGATGGAGCCCAGTGGGAGTCCTGCACCCAGCGGAGTCCCCCAGGGGTCGGTACTGGGACCAGTGCTGTTTAATGTATTTGTCAGTGACGCGGGTGAGGGGATGGAGTGTGCCGCCTGCAAGCTTGCTGCTGACACAAAGCTGGGAGGAGTCGAGCTGCCGTCCAGCAGGAACTCAACAGGCTGGAGAGCTGGGCGGGGAGAAATTACTGAAATATAACGAGGGCAAGTGCAGAGTCCTGCATCTGGGCAAGAACAACCCCAGACACCAGCGTGAGTTGGGGACGGCCCTGCTGGGGAGCAGCGAAGGGGAGAGGGAGCTGGGGGTCCTGGTGGACAGCAGGATGGCCATGAGCCAGCACCGTGCCCTTGTGAGCAAGAAGGCTGATGGCACCCTGGGGTGTAGCAGAAGGGCTGTGGTTAGCAGGTCGAGAGAGGTTCTCCTCCTCCTCTGCACTGCCCTGGTGACAACATCTAGAGTATTGCATCCAGCTGCGGGCCCCTCAGTTCAAGGACAGGAACTGCTTGAGAGAGTCCAGCGCAGAGCCACGAGGGTGATTAAGGGAGTGGAGCATCTCCCTTATGAGGAGAAGCTGAGGGAGCTTGGAGAAGAGGAGGCTGAGGGGTGACCTTATCAACGTTTATAAATGTGTAAAGGGTGAGTGTCAGGAGGAAGAAGCCAGGCTCTTCTCAGTGACAAGCAATGATAAGACGAGGGGCAATGGGTGCAAGCTGGAACATAGGAGGTTCTGCTTAAATATGAGATGAAACTTCTTTATGGTGAGGGTGACAGAACACAGGAACAGGCTGCACAGGGGGGTTGTGGAGCCTCCTTCTCTGCTTTCAAAACCCACCTGGATATGTTCCTGTGTGACCTGACCTTGGTGTTCCAGCCCCGGCAGGGTGATTGGACTAGATGATGTCTCAAGGTCCTTTCCAATCCCTAATATTCTGTGATGCTGCGCTTCTGCGTGACCGTGCACACACACTGATAACGCGCACACAAACACCGCGCACACAGCAGACGCAGGGCAGGCTGTGCACACACACACACAGACACACACACACACAACGCGCGTGTGTGCAGCCGTGCGCGCGCCCCCCCCGCACCTCCCGCACGGCGCCGCGTGCACGCGCAGCCGCACGTAGCGCACCCGGCCGCACGCGCTGCGCGCACCGGGGGGGGCGCCGCTCCCGGCCCCGGGGGAATTGGGGAGGGGAGGGGGGTGGGGGGGGCACCGGGACGCGGGGCGGGGGCGGCGCTGACATCGCGGGGAGCGCCGCCAGGTGAGAGCAGCGGCGGCGGCGGCGGCGGCGGCCGGGGGGGTGGCGGGGAGGGGGCGCGGAGCCCGGCGGCGGCCGGTGCCGGTGCCGGTGCCGGAGGGCGCCGTGGCTCTGCCGCAGATGGAGCCGGCCCGGCGGGGCAGCGCGGAGCTGGGCTCGGCCGCCCTGGGTCCGCGGCCCGTCTCCCCGCGGAGCCCCGCGCCCTCCGCCGCCGCCGCCGCCGCTTCCCCCGCGCTGCTCGTCCCCGACAGCACGGCCCCGCCGGCTTCGGGCCCCGGCGGCCGCGGCTCCGGTGCGCGGAGATGCTCCCGGCCCGACGCCGCCTTGGAGGCTCTCTCCTGCGGGTCGCCGCGCTCGCAGCCCGAGGGGGCTCAGCACGGCTGCGGGCGGCCCGAGGAGAGGGTCCCTGGCCGGGCCGCCCAGCCCCTATCGCTGGACGTCGGTAGGGCCCCGGCGGATGGGGCCGGGGTCCCGCAGATGTTCCCGCTGCCGACCTTGCTGTCCCCGGTGGAGCGCCGGCCGCTGTCCCCAGGCTCGGGCATCCCCCTGGCCCGTGTCCCTGCGTTGTCGCCGGTGAAGCCGAGCCAGTCGCCGAGCTGGTCGTCCTTCCCAGAACTCAGCCCCGTGGACCGAGCTGCCCCCGGGAAGGCGCTGTCTGCGGAGCGGAGAGAGGCGCTGCCCAAAGCGGAGTCCAGCGACCACATCTCGGCCTGGGCGGGCTCGTCCCCCAGAGCCCTCGGTCTGCCCAAGGCCGTCTCCAGCGAGTTCATCGCCGCAGGACACGTCGGCCTGTCCAGGCCCGGGGCCCTCGCCAAGGCAGAACCGGATGAGTTCACCCTGTTCGGGAGGTCTGGGCCATCTCTTGGCCTGCCGAGTGCCAGCAACTCCTCCGATGCTCTCCTGGACTGTGTGGGAAGGGCGACAGCGGACGGCTCGTTCCGGTGAGCGCCTGGTGCTGTGCTGCTGCCCGCGGTGCGTGGGGGAGAGGGGGAGCCCCATGTCTCGGGGCAGGGATGTCCCCATTGTAAAGTGGCAACCGAGGCCTCTCTGTGGGTTGGAGTCGCCTCAGTCTTCCTGCTGTGGATGGTGTTCAGCTGGAAAAGGTTTTGGTTGAGGGTCTGTGGGCACATAGGGTCCTGTGCGCATGCTGAAGGTGGGAGACATACCCAGTGCCTGCTGCTTGTGCAGGCAGCAGCTTGGGGGAAGGAGGTGGGGTGGCGTTCCCAGGTGGAATTAGAGGAACAGGCTCTGGAGCAGGTGCTGCTTGCCCCCCCGCCGCGATCCCTGAGCTCTCAAAATGGTGCAGCGCTTCCCTGCCTCGCTGTTGAAATGTGCCTCTTGTGACTGAGGCTTGTCCTAGTGCTGCTGAGAGAGCCTGCGGGCTGCTGCTGTGTGCTGCGTAATGGTGTTAATGTGCTGTGACTGATGGTGGCTTTGCACTCGTGAAGGACACAGCTGCTGGGCTTGCAGCACTCCTGTCGCAAGCGGTGCCCGGGCTGTTCAGGCTGGCTGTGCTCTGGGGCAGGACCCGCTGGGTGGAGATCCAGGTCCCTTTCCCCGGGAACCCAAGAGGAAAGCGGTGCACGGGAAGAGGAGGGGAAGCAGTTTCCTGGGGGTATCCTGTCTCGCAGGCTCCCTGCTGTGCCAGCCTGGCTGTGGCAGTCAGCACTGAGATGAAAATGAGGGCTGTTTGTGCTGGCTGATGGAATTACACCGGGGCTTGGGTTACAGCGGGGCTGCCACACTGGGCAGACCCCAGAGAAATTTGGAGGCTGTAATTTGTCTGCCACAAACGGGGGTTAAAGGACACAGTGTGTGTGCCCCGGCTGAGCCTCTGCTGCAACTGCTTCTGCTCCAGGCAGGTTCCTTGGGGGGAGCCAGGGGCTGAACGCTGTGGGAAATGGGCTTTTGAGCCCAAATGTTAAGCCTGTTCTTTCTCGTTCCTCCCAAGCATCACTGTGGTCACCTGGAACGTGGGCACAGCCATGCCCCCGAACGATGTGACATCGCTGCTGCATCTCAACACGGGCGAGACAAACGATGTAGACATGATCGCCATCGGGTGAGTGAGCCAAGTGCAGGGCCCCTGCTCCCAGCCTGGGTCCTGTTTGGGGAATTCCCCATACCCCGGGGGGCTCAGGATGGAAGAGCTGCAGCTCCAGCCTGCCCTGGAGCTTAGGGAGCCGGGAGGGATGGACATCGCAAGTGTGTGGTGTCATGAAGGGTGAAGGAAGATTGGCTTCTAATAAAATGGGAGTACTAAGAAGAGCTGAAACCCTCAAGTCCTGGATAGCCTTGAACCCTTGAGCAGTCCATAGCCAGCTAGGCCGTGCAGAGCCTGGCCTTGGGAGGTGCCGTTCTTGCTGCCAAACCCTGGCAGCCCCTTGGTCAGGTTTGTAGAGGCATTTAACTTGCCTGCCGGAGTCCACTGGGAGCATTTTCCTCATTTCGGCTTTTGTCCGTGGGTATGCGGGCCTCGAGGGCACAGATCTGCTGTTTTCTCACAGCTGGATTGGCTCTGTGCCTCTGGCAACGCTTAACTGCTGGCAAGGCAGCTCCACGGCAGTGTGGTAAGGCTTTATTGGCGTGGCCAGCAATGCGAGCTCTGCCATAGTCAAAGGGAAAACCAGACCCTTGGGGATCGCTCTGGAGCACGCAGATCCTTGCCAAGGCCGGGGATGTGCTGCTTTTTTTTTTCCAGCCTCTGCCTTGGCAAGCTCCCTGTGCGTGTGAGGTGGAAGAGCTCTGCCTCCAGCAGCTTCACAGGTGTTCCTGCCTGCGTGGATGTGGGCAGGGGGGGCACGTGTGGTGCGAGGGGCTTGCTGGAAATGTCTTGGCCAGGGCAGGGTGCGCTGTACCGGGGAGCCCCTTTGCCTCTAGGGTGTCTGTGCCTGGCTGCCCCCCTTCCTCCAAACCGTGTCTTCATGCCTGGGGCACTTGATATTTTTGGGCAAGGCGTTTCCCAGTCCTGCTGCTCTCTGGGGACGCTCTCTTTCCTTCTGCTCGCTAATTGCTGAGTGGGTAGGAGCGCTGTTAACCTTCTGTTGCTGCTGCTCTGAGCTGGGAGGCTAGGCTGTGTCTGAATGCTCTGTGCTGAAGGAATGGTGTGATGGGGCTTCTCTGTAGACATCGGTGCAGCTGGCGTGCCCTGCAAGCTCTTCTTGCACCTAAAGATAGGCTTTAGACTGCTGCCTAGCTGTGTGAAGTTAAACTGCTCCTGATTAAAGGGCTAAGGGCCCTATGCCACTTGTGTACCACGCAGCCCAGCGTTGCTGGAGCAGGCGTACAGGCAGGTTGTGCTCTAAATCACTCCCCTGAAGTGTCCTTCCGACCCCGACCCCACTCCCCAGCGCTGTCCTTAGGCACCTCTCCCAAGGAGCATTCCCTAGATGGGATGCAGGCACCTTCCTGGTGCGGCTGAGCGACCTACCTGGGGTTGGGCAGGCTCTGCAGAGGTCCCCGTCTTTCTTCCCAGGCTGCAGGAGGTGAACTGCAAGATAAACAAGCGCCTGAAGGATGCCCTGTTCACAGATCAGTGGAGCGAGCTATTCATGGATGTCCTGAGCCCCTTCCACTTTGTGCTGGTAAGGCAAACCCCCAAGGGGCTGGGTTCTCTTGCCCTGGGGGAGGCAGGTTGGGCCATGCACAGGGAGAGCCATGCACAGAGAGGATTTGCAGTGGGAGAACTGGCCAGAGGGGTGCACTGCAGCCCTCTGAGCAATGTGTGGAAGGTGAGGGTGAGCGGGGCACCCCACCAGCATGCTGCCCAGCTTTTGCCACCACCTCCTTGCTTTCTGGCTGCCTTTGACTTCCCCTGTGGCATGCTGGGGACACACCTTGCTGCCTGCTGCGTTACACTGGGGCGAGGAGGTGAATGGGAACAATTCTGGCAGCAGCCTGCAAATCCTAGGGCAGGCTCATTCCTTTCTGATTCCTGCTCAGGCTCATCCTGAGGTAGAATTTTCCCGTGGTTTCACTCTTGATATAGGACCTGACCACTGCTTTCAACTTCTTAGGTTTCATTAGCTGTAAAACACTCCTATATTTTTCAGGAGCAGATCCCAGGGCACTAGCACAGAGTACATAAGACCTAGCATCTCTTGGCTTCTCAGTCAGTATTTAGGAGGGTGTGCGTGGATCTCTGAACCAAAATGTGCTGTTGAGCCCCTGGAAAGGAGGCACATATATATCGTGGCTGCCCCTGGTCTGCAGGTAGAGGAGGCTGTGCCTGCCTCCGGGCTGCAGCCACCATCCTGCTGCAATTCCCATTCCAGGTCAGCACAGTGCGGATGCAAGGCGTGATCCTACTCGTGTTTGCCAAGTATTACCACCTCCCCTTCCTGCAGGACATCCAGACGGACTGCACCCGCACGGGGCTGGGCGGCTACTGGGTGAGTGCGGCGGTGAGGGTGGTGGCGGTGGTGCCTTGCTGAGGGCTCACGGCAGCTTTTTGGTGCAGGGCAACAAGGGTGGGGTGAGCGTCCGTCTCTCCATCTTCGGCCACATGGTCTGCTTCCTCAACTGCCACCTGCCAGCGCACCTGGAGAAGGCGGAGCAGCGCAAGGAGGACTTTGCCACCATCCTGCACATGCAGCAGTTTGAGGGACGTGCAGCCAGTGGCATCTTGGACCATGAGTGCGTACCCCGCTGCTTTTCTTGGAGCCCAAGCCAAGGCGGTATTGCGTCTGTATGCTAGCCGGGCGTGGAGATTGGGTCTTGCATGTGGAGAGCTGGAAAATTGTCCCTTGGTGCAGTGAGAGCCAGCGCAGTGGCTTTGCTGTCTGCTTCTGGTGGCCTTGGCCCTGGTAGCCCACTGCCCTCCCACCCCACAGCCTCGTCTTCTGGTTTGGGGACCTCAACTTTCGCATAGAGAGCCTCGACATCCGCTTCGTCAAGTACGCCATCGACAGCAACATGCTGAACCAGCTCTGGGAGAAGGACCAGGTGAGAGGGCCGGGTGTGCTGCCGGGCTGCGAGTGCTCCTTGGCACTCACCAGAGCTGCCCGTGTGGCTGTGGGACTGCACATCCTCCTGCAGACACAGGGCACAAAGGGCCCTGTTTCTCCTTGCTGTGTGGGGAACGGTGGGCATCGTAGTCTCAGGATATTTTTCACTGGAGCTGCACACACATCGGTGTTTTCTTTACTGGAGCATTAGGAAGAAATAGGGGTGTTGAGCCTGCAGACTTGCTGCACAGCACGGATGAACCCTGCGTGATGCTCAGCAGGGTGCCTGGGGGTGGCTGCGTGCTGTTATCCCGTAGGGTGTGGGGGTTATTGGGTTATAGGGTTTGGGCTGGGTTATCGGAGCCATGTGTAGGTCTGGTTGGGGGTCCTGGTGTGCTCCCCGCCTGCTCTCTTCCCCTCAGCTGAACATTGCCAAAAGCACTTGGCCTGTCCTGACCGGCTTCCAGGAGGGACCCCTCAACTTCCCACCCACCTTCAAGTTTGATGTGGGCACCAACAAATATGACAGCAGGTAGGACAGCGGGGCTGGGAGCAGGAGGCATGGCTGAGGGGTGAGGGGTAGCATCAGGCTGGGGACACAGCTCTTGTGCTGGTGCCAGTGCAGGTCTGTCCCTGCAGCTGCACAGAGCTGTGTGCCACGATGAGCTGCGTCCCCTGCCCCCACGTGCTGTAGTGCCAGGGGGAGGCAGTTTGGGGTGGAGCCCGCTGCCCCCCTGCCAGGCAAGAGATGCCCCCCTCTGTGCCCTGCAGTGCCAAGAAGCGAAAACCAGCCTGGACTGACCGCATCCTCTGGAAGATCAAATCTCCCAGCGTCGGGCTCGGTGCAGGTGGATGCCAGCCCAGCCGGGGCATCCTGTCGGTGAGCCAGCTCTGCTACTGCAGCCACATGGAATACACGGTCAGCGACCACAAGCCGGTAGCTGCTATCTTTGCAGTGCAGGTGAGCGCCTGCTGAGGCCACTGGACACGGGAGGCCCTGGATGCCCAATTCTTGCGTGCAGCACGGGGTGGGGTGTGGATTTCTCGCCTTATTTTTGCAAGGCAGCTTCAGTCCTGTGGCTGGGGACGGGGTGGTTGCTGCTCTTGCTATGTGCTGGAGGGTCCGGTGCTAGACGGGTGCCCTGGGCAGCAGGGGCAGCTTTCTGGCATATGGCCACTCGCCCTTGCCCACCACATGCGTGTTTGTCAGTTTGCTTCCAAGGCAGACAAGCCTCCAGTGGAGATTTACGTGGCTGATGAGTGGAATAGGCCTGAGCAAGCAATTGTCAAGTACAAGGTGGCTGCTGGCTTCCACCGGAGCTCCTGGGACTGGATAGGCCTCTACCGGGTAGGGGCTTGTGGCTGGAGAGGGTGGGGGGCACTTCACAGCACCAGTGGGTCCCCATCAGCTTGGCCTTAGCCTGTCCTCTCTGCTCTCCTGCTCTGGGGGGGCTCTGTGGATACCAGCAGGCTTTGACCCTGCTGCAGGAGACATGGATCCAGAGGTTTCATCCTCCTCCTCCTGCTCTGTGGGTTCCACATGGCCCAAAGCTGTTACTGGGGCCATGGCACTGGGCTGAGTGTGTGCACGTGCAAGGCAGCTGTCGGTGCCCTTGTGCAAGGAGAGCAAATGCCAGGCAAGGGCTGAGGGTGCTGAGTTTGGCAGATGTCCCCCAGCTCACCCCTGTTCTCCCGTGCACACGCAGGTTGGTTTTCGGCATCCTAAAGACTACGTGTCCTACGTCTGGGCCAGGAGCGATGATGGAGAGCGCTTCATCGAGAAGCAGCTGTGTGCACAGGTGAGCGTCTCCAGGAGCCAAGGCCAGCCCTGCAAGATGCTGGGTGTGTGTGCCCTACGGCAAGGCACCAGCCCCCACATCAGTGGCTTCCCCTATTGCATGGAAGGCCCTTTTGCCCCACTGTGTGGGCATCAGGGCTCTCAGCTGGGTCTGGAGGTGGTGGGGGACACCCCCGTGCCCAGCCCCGGTGCCCATCAGCTTTCCTTGGCCTTCAGGTGCTGTTCTCAGAGGAGGCGCTGCCCAAGGGGAAAGGCGAGTACATCCTCGGGTACTACAGCAACACCTCCAGCAGCATCGCAGGTGTGACGGAGCCCTTCCAGGTGAGCAGGGATGAGGGGTGAGGGTGGTGGTGGGGTGTGCGTGTGCTTGGCTGAACAGGGCGTGCTGCTGCGGCGTGCCACAGCCAGCAGCCCTGACGCAAGGCTGCAGATCTCCATGCCCAGGTCAGAGGAGGGCAGCAGCCCCACAGACAGCTCGGGCAGCAGCTCGGAAGAGGAGGATGACAGCACCCTCGTCCTGCTGGCCCCCAAATCCCGCAGCCCCAGCCCAGGCAAGATGAAACGGCACCGGAGCCGAAGCCCTAGCCTGGCCAAGTTCCAGGGCCTCATCCTGCGGCCATCAAGCCGGGACAGGGGCACCAGTCGCAGCCCCTCACCCCAGAGCCGTCGAGGCCTCCCTGGGGACATCCCCACCATCCACCTGCCCCAGGAGGAGCCAGGGCACCGCGGAGCCAAAGCCAAGGAAGCGGGGCAGGCGGCTGAAAGCCAGGAGGGCAGCTTGGGCTCCTTTTACCAGACTGTGCGGGAGCAGCGCGCCTCCCGCTGCATCTCTGCCGACAACGCCCTGGCCAGGGCCGACCCCAGGAACCTGGGCCTGCTGCCTGCACTGCGCCTGGAGATGATCGACCAGGCTTTGGGCAAACAGAGGGAGAACGCAGACCAGGGCCCTCCCTGCCGGAGGGTGAGCCCTACAAGCCCCCCAGGAGCCCCCTACGGCACCTCTGCGAAGGAGGGGAGCAGCCCCTGGGAGCGAGACAGCAGCCATAGATGTGCCACGGGCCACTAATGCAGCAACCCCTTTCCCCGTAGCGCGCTTGCTGTGTGCTTTCCTTTGCCACTTCCCTGCTGAGACGTCCCTCTCCCTTATTTATTGCGGTGACTGACCTCTGCCCTCCTGCTGCCTGCCTGCCCCTGCTCCCCGCAGCCTGGAGCCGCTGCCCTCCCGGGGCTGCGAGGGGGGCAGAGGGGAGGGGAAGGCTGGTCCAGGATGGGGTTGGCAGGGGAGTATTGGCCAAGGGAAGCCCCTTTGAGGTTCAAAGGTGCAAGTGTTGGGCTGTCAGGCAGGAGAGCAGGCCTGAGGAGGGGCAGGGACAAGCGCTGGAGGCGGTTCTGACTCCTGCAGCGAGGCCTAGCCCCAGGGCGCAGTGCTGCCGTGGGTACCCCAGAGAGCGGAGCGTGCTTCTTTCCTGCCACTACCACTGTGCCTCAGGCTTGGACGTAGCGTGAGCAACACAATAAAACCATCCTGCCTGCCCCAGATGCTCTGTGCTTACTGCAGCGTAGGAACAGCCCCAGAAAACAGGGGCCGCAGCAGGCACGGCCCTGGCCCAGCACCACACACCATGCAGAGACCACCCTTTATTTGTCTCATGCCGCACACAGGGACTGACCCTCCCCAGCTCTGTGCCTGGCTGTTGCCCTTCACCTCCAGAGCCCAGACCGCCCTGCCCCAGCAGTCTGGGGAGGGGGCCAGGCTCACCCCAGATCCCTCAGGCCCCTCTCCTCCCCCCCAGCCCCTGCCTGAGGCTCATATGCCCAGAGCATTCTCCCTGCCCCTTGGCACAAAAGGGAAGGGTGATGGTGGCTTCCCCCTTACCCAAGGGCTCCCCTTCCTTTCCCCTCGCTTTGATGCTCACAGCTGGTGCCACAGCTCCTCAGGAGAGGGGTAGCTGAGCCTTCCTAGCCCCTCTGCTTGACCTCCTTCCAGCTGTGCCCCCCCCGCCCCAATTCCACGTAGTCATGCCAGCAGCCATGCTTGGTGCCATCCTTTCTCTCAAGGACCAGACATTAAGCAGCTCCACTCAGTGCCCGCTGCACAGCATGTCTTCCTTCCCACGCGAGGCATGCCCACGCTGCTCAGGCGTCACGGGGGTGCTGCACGATGCTGTGCACACAGCTTCTGCTCCAAAGCCAGGTGCCGGCACTGCTTGTAGAGGGTGCTGCCACTGCCCCGTGTCTTCCAGTCTTGATGCTTGACCTTCTTGGAGGTTATGCGAGGAGCACCCCAGTGCTTCAGGATGTTGCTGAGATGCCGTGCAGGTGCTACTAGCACAGCCCGGGTGGCTGAGGTACAGCTGCTGGAGGAGCAGGATAGGGAGTGACAAAGCAGCTCTGGAGGCTGTAGCACTTGACAGCCTCTGCCTTCCACCCCACTCCTGCCCCTGGCACAGAAAAATGGGACAAATGCTTATGATGACCGCCTCGTATCAAACAGCCAAGCCTGCATGACAGCACCCAGCCCCGGGGCATCCATCCCACCTTCCCAGCAGGTTAGGAATCCCCAAGCACACCGCATTTTCCCTTGCCCCTCTGTGCTTACTTGTGCTGTGGCTCCTTGCCCAGGCTGCAATTGGCGAGTGGCTCCAACACAAAGCAAGCTGCAGCAACGTGGTCAGCCAAGACTGCTGCCTGCACCTCATGGAAACCCTTCGCCCTGCGCAGGGACCGCGCCAGTCTATGGGCACAGATAGGTGGCAGTCAGCAGCTGCTGGCTGGAGTGGGCATCGCACTGGGTCCCACCTCTTTCAACCCCAAACCACCTGTTTGTGCCCCATGATGGCAGAGGGAAGCTCTGCCATCCTCCTGGGGCACGTCCCAGTCCCAGATAGTGCTCGCTCAAGGGGCCAGGGCTTGGCACACACATGAGCTAGGACACAGACCTGCGGGTGCAGTTGCAGTGGAAGAGCGTCCGGTTGTCTGCGTTATGCAGCTGGTACTTCATCTCATGGGGTGCAATCTGGTGCTCACACTTATCCAGCCGCTTGTAGCACCTGCACATCTTCCCCGGGCCTGAGGAGAGCGAACACAGCCAGAGTGACCAAACCAAACCCGCTCAGTCCCCAGGAAAGCCCCACTCCTACACGCACTGCCCCAAGCCCCCACTCACTCTGCTGCCTGTGTCCATCCCCGGGAAGTGCAGGGACAGCCTCACAGGGCTCTGTAACCAGGCTGGATGTGATGCTGCTGTCTTCATGGCGAGCCTTAAGGGTGGGCTGCGGCGAGGCCCCTGGCCCCTGCTGTCCTCCAGCGAGCTCCTGTCCTGACGTGGCCACCGCTGTTGGCAGGCCTGGCTCCAGCTCACCCCAAGGTGCTGCGTGCCCAGCAGTGGGCTCAGCCTCATCCCTGGCAGATGCAGGGGACGAGGCACCCATGTCCCGCAGCTGCTGGGTTGTCACAGGCCTCTGTGCACGGCGGAGCCCAGGACCGCGTCCCAGCCCCTGCCGCGGGCGCTTCCGACGTGCTCCCGAGGGCTTCCTTCCCCGGTTGCTGTCGCTGCCGTCCGCAGGCAGCCCGTGGCCATACTGCTTCTGCTGCACCATCCTGGCCAGGGGCACCACGCCGTAGCGTTCACACCTTAGAGAAAGGTGAGGGGGGGGACACCGGGCAGCGTCAGGCCCCCGCCGGCACAGCCCCGGGGGTCGCGGAGAGAGGGGGGAGCGGGGACACGCGGGGACACTCACCCGCCCCACCAGTGCCACTGCACGCACTCCTCACTGTCCTCCAGCACGAAGCACGGCACCTCCAGCAGGTTGAAGAAGGTGACGCCGATGATGTTGGAGATGGTGTCGTTGAGGGCCAGCAGGCACCGCCGGAACCTACGGGCGGGCAGGGGGTGAGCGGCGCGGCCCCGACAGCCCCGACGGGGTCCCCGCGCGACCCCGGAGAGGCCCCGGCGCACCTGGCGTCGCAGTCGCAGTGGGACACGGTGTGCAGGCGGTAGTTGCGGATGCCGTAGTTGAACTGCAGCGCCGTGATCTGCGCCTCGCACTGGTCGTGCTCGCGGCAGCACCGGTCGGGACCGCGGAAGACACCTGCGGGCGGCGGCACCGCTCAGCGCCCGGCGGCCACCGCCCGATCCCGATCCCGACCCCAACCCCGACGGGGCCGTCCCCGTTCCCGTACCCAGCTCGGTGGCGTTCCCGGCGGAGTCCCCGGCTCCGCACCACAGCGTGCCGGGCACCGTCCAACCCCTCCGGCGGCGGCGGCGGCGCTCGCCCCGCGGCTCGGGGTCGGTGCAGGCGGCTCGGCGCCTCCAGAGCGCGCCCAGCTCCCTGCGCAGCGCGGCCCCGGGGGCGCCGGGGGGGCGGCGAGCGCAGGCGGCGCGGAAAGCGCGCACCAGGCGGGGGTCGCGGCGCGCCCAGCAAGCGAGGAGGCGCCCGTGCCCGGCCCAGGAGCTCTCCACCAGCGCGGGGGGCCCCGGTCCGAGGCTGAGGAAGGCGACGTAGCGAGCGCCACCCGCACCCGTGCCCGGCGCCGCCGCCACCCGCTGTGCGCACACCGCGCCGCCGGGCCAGGCTCGCGCACTCGCCAGCACCGCCGCGCACGCCAGCGCCGTGCGCGCCCACATCCCGCGGGCCGAGCGCGCGCGCCCCGCGCCGCCCGCTTTAAAGCCCACGGGCGGCGGTGGGGAGGAGGTTGGCCCGCACCGCCCCGTCCCGCCCCGGGGGAGAGGCCGGGGGAGCCGCCGGTGCCCCTTCCCCTGTCCCTTCTCCTGCCCCTTGCCCTTGCCCTTGCCCTTCCCCTGCCCCTCGGGCCAGCCCCGGGCACTTGGCCCCGTCCCCGTCCCCTCCCCGCAGGTGTCTGTGCGCACCGACGGGGTGTCCCCCCCCTCCCCAGCCTGCTGTCCGTGTTATCGTTATCCCGGTCCCGGCAGCCTGTCCAGCCGTGTGGGTTGTTCCAGGCCTTGCAGCATCCTTGTGCTCACTCCAGTGATTCCCCCCCCTCCGCCTGTCGCGGGGAGCCCAGCCGGGATGCAGCCCCCCGGGTGCTGGCTGTGCTCTGCCCGGGTGATGGCCTTGGCCATGAGGACACCTCCCCGGCTGCAGCTCAGCCACTGCCTGCCGGCATCCTGAGGTCCTTCCCGGCAGAGCAGTGCTCCAGCCAACGTGCTTCCCACCCAGGGCAACGAGGCTGGTGAGGGGTCTGGAGAACAAGGCTTACGAGGAGAGGCTGAGGGAGCTGGGGGTGTTCAGCCTGGGGAAGAGGAGGCTCAGGAGTGACCTTATTGCTCTCTACAGGTACCTTAAGGGAGGCTGTAGTGAGGTGGGGGTTGGTCTGTTCTCCCACGTGCCTGGTGACAGGACGAGGGGGAATGGGCTAAAGTTGTACCAGGGGAGGTTTAGGTTGGATATTAGGAAGAACTTCTTTACCGAAAGGGTTGTGAGGTATTGGAATGGGCTGCCCAGGGAAGTGGTGGAGTCACCATCCCTGGAGGTCTTTAAAAGACGTTTAGATGTAGAGCTCGGTGATATGGTTTAGTGGAGAACTGGTTAGTGGGAGGTCAGAGGTTGGATGGGGTGATCTGGGAGGTCTCTTCCAACCTAGACAATTCTGTGATTCTGTGAAAGGGCTTGGCAGCAGAGCTGTGGCTTATCGCATCAGGATTTCCCTAACAGCGTGCACAGAGGCCAATGCCACAGGCGAGTGCAGAGTCCGCTCTGCAGCTGTGACATGGCTGCCTCGCGCCGCCCTTGACATCGCCTGAGGTGTCGCAAAGGTCTCCCAGCTGCCATGTCACCTGGCAGAGTCACCTCCGTGGTCCTGTGGGGCTACCACAGCTCCCGAAGGAAAACACACTGTGTTTTTCTTAGGGAGAAACTGGCACAGAAAGGGGCTCTGGCAAAGACTCAGCCTCCCCTGGTATCATCCCCCAGCTGCACACCTGGCCCCACAGAGCCCTCCTGCTGCAGCTCGGCTGTGCCACACCGTGCCTGACCCCCTGCACCCCATAAACCCACTCTGCCCCACACCCAGGCTGTGCTCACAGCCCCGTGGTGCCTGGCAGGAGAGCCCCACGCTGGCAGCATGCAGCAGCAGCCTTGGTCGTGGCATACGAGCCCGTCAGGGACTCCGCCGAGCCATGCCTCAGTTTGGGTTTGTCTGGAAGATAACAGGGGATAAGAAGGACGCACAGCGCTCTGGCCTTCACCCCCTGTCCCCAGCCAGCGGGGCTGCGGGGTTGGCTCCATGTGGAGTAACCGAGCTGCCTGAGCAGGCGATCGAGGCCCCGCTGGTGCTGGGCTGAGGCTGGGGCTGGGGTGCGGGCTGAGCCCTGGCCACCCGCCTCATCTGGCAGCACCACCCGCACCCAGCTCTGCTGACGTGGCCCAAGGCTGCAGCCAAGGCTGGCACGGAGCCGAGACACCTGAGTGCTCGCCCTGCCTGTGCTGACAGCCCTGCTGTCAGTGGCCAGTCCTGGGATGGAGTGCAGGAACAGGCTGGGGGGTGATTTGTCCCCCCCTGCTAGCATGCTGGGTTCTGTTTTGGGGCTCCCCGTTGCAAGAAAGGCATTGCCACGCTGGAGCTGGGCCAGTGGAGACCCCCGAGGTGGTTGTAATGGGAGCAGAGTGTGAGGGCATGCCGGGGGAGTGGGACCTTATCTTCCCCACCCTCAGGTTGCAGTGGGGCTCAGTCGTTCTCTAAGGGCATCGTGAGCATCAGGGAGATGCCTCCCGTGGGATGATGTCCTGGATACCCGGGCTGCACAGGTGGCCGGGTGCCCACAGCCACCAGACCCGGGGCCTCGGCTCTGTCCTGGAGCCAGTGCATCCCCTGGCTGCCCCTGTGTCCGGCCTTGCCCTTTGCCCTGGCGAGCCAGCAGAGCTGGCCTGAGAGCGTGCATGCTGTGCATGCTGCCTGCCATGCTCTCCCTGTCCCTGCAGGAGAGGGACAGTGGCTGTGGTCATGGTTCGTTCTCCTCACTCTGGGGCTGGGGCTGTTCTGCTCGGAGCAGATCTTTTGTGTCCCCGTCTTGTGCCCCCTGTGCTCCGGGGCTTGCTCTCTTTGTTTCTTCTGCGCGTTTGCATGCTCAGCCACCTCCTCTCTCCTGCCCCGCCAGCTCCTCAGGGTGCCCTTGAAATCCCACATGTGGAAGGGCAGGAATGAGCCCTTGGCAGCCCAGAGCACATGAAGAGCAGACTCTGAAGGAAAGCGACATTCCTCTTGGATACATAACCTTTCTAATATAGTTTTATGGGAGAAAGAATTAAAAAGGGGAAATTAGCTCCTCTCCAAAACTTTCCAAACTCTCCGTGCAGAAGCTGGGCTGGGTCCATCAGCTATTTTCAGTGCAATTCTTGGCTGGGGGATGGTGTGGCTTTGAATTAGGCTCCCCAGTCATCTGCAGGTCCTGTGGCTCAGGGGCACCTGGGGACAGTGACACCTTCTGTCTGTCCCGCAGACCCTCAGCCCCTGGCACAGGGCCACGCTGAGCACAGACCTCCTCCAGGCTTTCCCCGAGGTTCTGGTGCTGCCCTGTAACTCCCTTCCCACACCGCAGCCTGTTCTCAGGAACCTTGCTTGGGACAGGGATGAGGCGAGCTCCACCCCAGCAAGGCTCGGTGCTGAGCTTCTCGAGCAGCTCCCAGCCACGGTCCCTGATAAACTGCTGTGCCTGAGAGGAAATAGGGAAAGCCCCAAGGAGTGGGGAAAAGGAAGAAGGAAAACTCCCTAAAAACCTCCCCAAGACCCCTGGGTTCCCTGTAAGAGGTCAGATACTGATGCTGGGAGGAAGTTCCCTTTATCTTCTGCTTTCCCTTAACCCCTAGGCAAATCTCAGTGCCTGGGAGGTGCCTGGTTTTACCACCCTAGTGAGTACCTTCCTTTAATTTATGGGAATACTTAGCAGGAATCAGACTTGCAAGGAGGAGCCAGTGCCTTCCTGACATGTATCACCCCACTTCCAGGTGAAGGTGGAGTGAGGTTGAGTCAGCAGGGCTTGGGTGAACAACAGCGTGAGAAACTGTGGCTCAGAAACAGGGTCTGGCTTGTCAGCATGGGTCAAAACTCAGCAGAAATTATTTGGGGCTGACAAGCCTGAGAGCAGAAAACACCGTGAGGCTGGGGCATTTCTGCATCTCTGGAAAACAGATACTCCTTACTTGCCATGTGAAGGATGAAGTACACGCCGGTATTTTCATCCCTCTGGAAGGTGCAAAAACATCTGGAGAGATAAAAAAAAATTCCCACGTGCTTAGGGTTTGCTTAATGTTATGTGTGTTGTCTCTGACTTACACAACGGTTGCTGATGTGGATTTTTGGGAGCTTCCAGCAGGAAGTGCTGTATCGCACCAGGTGAATCATTAATCGGCAGGGTAAGGCTGGCAGGTTGCAGCGCGCATGTCTGCATCGCTCCCAGCTTGGGCAGAGTCCAGGCCGTGCAGACAGCTCTGTGCAGATCACAGCAGCACCGTGGCTCCTTTTGGTGCCAGGGCTGTGGCACGGCCACCCTGGACCACAGTTGTCTGTGTCCCATCTGCGTTGTTCTACAGCTCGGCAGCAGGATAGGAGTGCAGAAGAAGCCTAAAAGCTCGAGGTTTCCTCCTTGAACCCTGCACAGCTACTGATAAAGCCAGTTCCCACGGTTTTGGCTATGGGAGAAGGCAAATTCAATCAGCCTTGAGATTTCTCCTTCCTGGCCTGCAGGAGGTTAGCCTGCTGTACCCAAGCCCAGGGTTTTTCCTGCCTCTGTCTGATGGAGGTGGCTGCTGCAGTTCCCTCGCTGAATTCTCCTTGACTGCTAATTGGGTCTGGAGATCGGTGGTGACCCCCTCAGCCTGGACTCACCCCTCTCTGGCACCCAGCCCTGCAGGATGCTTGACCCACAGTGCTCATGCAGACAGGGAGAAGAGCGGTCAGGCAATCTAGGAACAGGATTCAACAAAAAGAGAGGACAGGCTGCACCTGGCAATCCTCTGCCATCAGCCAACGCCAAGCTGGTGGCTCAGCCCCACCACAGAGACAAAAGAAAAGGCATTGCAGATATTTACCAGTGGCAGGATCAGGCTGGCAGAGTCCAAGGGTGTTAAAGGGTGTCAAAGGTAACATAAGGGCAGCAACACAGAGCAGTAAGTCTTGTCGTGAGCCCTGGGGCCCAGGGATGAGGTGACTGTGTTGACACAAGGGGTTGAACAAAGGGGATTGGGCTTAGGAGCCATCTGAAGGTGGTGTTCCATGGCCTTCATCAGGGTGGTGACTCTGCTAAGGTGTCATGAGGGTGAACCTGGCCTAGGAAAGCACTGTGTTAATTAGCAAATCCATCCAAACTGCTATTGAAGGAAGAAAGGATCCTGAAGAAAGAATAAATGCAGGTCGGATGATGACTTGTTTATATCTCAGATAGTCACAGCACCTCCAAGAGCCTTTCCAAGCAAGCAGTGCTGTGTACAAGGTAGAAGCCCCCCCAGATTACACAATAAATCAAAGTCCCTGAGCGTCTGCTGCAACTTTGGCACAGGAAAGGGAGCCAGAGGGACCAGGGACAGAGCTGGTGTCTTGGTCCTGCCACAGCAGCAGAACGTAGGGTAGATGGGGCTCTCCTCCCACTGATATTGGTGGAAGAGATGAAGACTTGATGGCCTTCAGAGAGCAGGAAAATCCATTCTCAGCATGGGAGACCGCCTCAAATCTCCCTGTCCAGAGCCAGCAGCTGTGTCCATAAGAAACAGGAGGTGGGGTTGTTCAAGGAGGTAACGTTGTCATTGCCTTCTCCCAGTGCTTTGGAGCACCCACTGGTCTCATGCACAGCCTGGGAAGGGTTTTATTTTTTTGTTTGCTTTTTTGTTTTGTTTTGTTTTTCCC
Source organism: Netta rufina (assembly GCF_964035555.1). Classification (NCBI taxonomy): domain Eukaryota; kingdom Metazoa; phylum Chordata; class Aves; order Anseriformes; family Anatidae; genus Netta; species Netta rufina. Next base: position 11,784,588 of record NC_140141.1, on the reverse strand, counting down.
CACATCTGCCAAGTCTGCTCTTTGTGCCATCCTCAGAAGGTCCTGAGATAGCTTCAGGGCAAGGGAGGAAAGGGGTCCAGCAGTTCGGGTGTCCCTTGGTGGGTGTGACAGTCCCCTCCCCTGGGGCCGGCAGATCTTGCTCACCAGCTCACAGGTTTTTTCTCTGGGCCCCTTGCCAGGCTCCTCTGGGTCATTTTGGGTGAGCGACACCCTGCCTCTCCCAAAACTGCAAAACGGGCACCCGCTTCCACCCCCTTCCCGACCGCAACCTGACGCTCCGCTGCTGCCTTCACCAGCACGAACCATCCTGCGGGGAGCGACAACCGCTGCAGGGGTGGGGGTCCCTACTACCGAGCCCCCCCGAGCAGACTTATCCGGGCCCGCAGGGGGTCGCTGCCGTGCCGAGCCGAGCCGTGCCGAGCCGTGCGGTGCCGAGCGGTGCTGAGCCGTGCGGTGCCGACCCGTGCGGTGCCGAGCCGGGCGGTGCCGTGCCGAGCCGTGCCGAGCCGTGCCAAGCTGTGCCGAGCCGATCTCAGCGTCCATGGGCGTGCAGGGCTGCCTGCGGGCGGTGAGCAGCTACTCCAGCCCGCAGGTGGTGGTGGTGCGGAACGGGCACCTTGGCACCGCGTACCGGGCGCTGCAGCTCCTGGTCCTGCTCTACTTCACCGGGTGAGTGTGGGCCGGGACCCTCTGCTCCGCCGGTACTGACAGCGCTGATGCCTGTGCCCTTTCCTCTGCCCTTTCCTCTGCTTTCCCTTCCCTGTGGGCACATCTCAGACCCCTCTGCCTTGCTCTTGGGGCCAAGCTCCTGGCTGGGATCCCCCCATGGGTTGTCCAAGGGGTGGTGCAGGCAGGCTCTGAACCCCTCGTGCCCTGTGCTGCGCAGTGAGGTGTGTGGGTGCTGAGCACACCCACTGCACTCCTCGGGCCCACAGCTCTCAGCATGCTCTCAGGGTCCTGGGGCCAAGGAGGAGGGCACTGTTGGAAGCTCCTTTTCCCATCCTTCCTTCCCCGCAGGTATGTGTTCATCATTCAGAAAGGCTACCAGGAGAGGGAAACGGGCCCAGAGAGCTCCGTCATCACCAAGGTCAAGGGTGTGACACAGTCACCAAGCAAGGTCTGGGATGTTGGGGAGTACGTGTCCCCTCCTGAGGTGAGGCTCTGACCCCCCATTCTGGCCCTCTTATCCCCATCCTCTTCCCTTCGTTGCTCTGGGGTGGCTGCAAGGAGCTGTGCCTGCGCAGCACCTTGCAGTGGGGGAGCATCTCTCTGGGGAAGGCTCTTCCCAGTGTTTTCAGTGGGTGCCATGAGCCAGGGAATGTGTTCAATCATGCTGAGGGGTTTTGGAAATTGCTTGGTTGAGCTGTGGAAAAGCCTGGTTTGGCACTGGGCACTGCTGGTCTGGACAACGCTTGAGCCACTCACCCTGTGTCACCTGGCTGGGATGGAAGAGTTGTCCCATTGCCACTCTCTGTGTTCCTTCTGCGGGCACAGGTCTGTCCCAGAGCTGAGGACACAGATCTGTGCATGCGTGAGCACCCACAGCATGGCAATAGTGAGACCACAAGCTAGCCCACTTTGTCCAGTGCGAGGACCATGAGAGGTGTAAGTAAGGTCGAGTGAACCCGTCAGAGCTGGGGGGCAGTCAGGGAGGGCTGGTGGCAGGGCCTGATGCTGTGGTTTTTACTGCTCCAACTGCTTTTGTCAGTGTTTTGCAGTTTCTGAGGGGTGGAGGGTGGCTCAAGCCCATCAGTTGCAGGTCCCAGCAGGACTCCCTGGCACAGTGCCTCCAGTGTCACACTGTGTGGATGCAGTGTGAGCCCACGTGCCCCTACCCAGTGTGTTCTCTGTGTGCACACGTGTGTGTGTGACCGTGTGTGTGTAAATACACTTGTACCTCTCCACGTGTTCACGGCTGTGCTGTCCTGTGACTGGTATCCCACCTTCTGGCTGCTTTGCAGGGTGGGAGCACCTTCAGCATCCTCACGCGGGTGGACGTCAGCCCTGCCCAGGCCATGGAGACCTGTCCTGAGGTGAGGACAGGGGCAGGGGACTGGGGAGGAGCAGTCATGGGGCCAGGGGAGAGCAGCAGGAGCTGCCCATGGGGACCCCAGGACAGAGCTGGTCAGGACATGCAGGTGGCTGTAGTGCTGGTCCCCACAGCTCTCCTCTGCCGCTGCCCTTCCCAGCAGGAATCCTGTGGCTTTCCCTGGCCTGGGGGCAGCACAGAGGCTGTGACACCACGGGGGGAGGTGAAAAGAGACTGAGTAGCACTTGTCAGGGGAGGGGGAGCACCAGTGAGCACAGCTCCCAACAAAACTCCCCGTCCTGCTGCAGGGCCGAGCGGTCGCCAACGCCACGTGCAGCTCTGACCAGGACTGCGTCCCCAGGGACATGGACACGTCTGGCCATGGTGAGTCAGGAGGGATGTGTGGGCAGAGCAGCCTGCCCAGCCACCCTGCTGCCGGCAGGACCCTGCCTGCTGGGATTTGCAGCGCCAGGCACCCGTCCCCGCAGGGCAGAGGACGGGGCGCTGCGTGCCCCAGGCTGGTGGCACCGGGAAGAGCTGCGAGGTCCTGGCTTGGTGCCCGGTGGATGGAGGCAGCATCAGGTACCGGTGCTGGGGTTGGGCCCTGGTGGGGAATGACAGGCTGCCAGAAGGTCAGAGCAGGCTCTGGGGTGCTGGCATCTCCCACGTCCTGCAGGATGCAAGGGGATGCTCCCGGTGTGGCCTCCTTGGTGCTGCTCCAGGGGCTTGGGGCAGGGTGGGGATGCCTGTGGGCAGCTGTGCTCACTCCTCTTCCTCGCAGTGAGTCCCTGGCGGAGATGGCATCACAATTCACTGTCCTCATCAAGAACAACATCCACTTCCCCCGCTTTGGCTTCTCCAAGTGAGTATCTGTGGGTGTGGGGGATGCAGCCTGGGTGCCCTGCTGCTGGCCTCAGCTGGCCCTGCTGTGCCTGCCTCGCTGGTGGCTGGGTGTGCAGCGTTATGGGGACAGGGTGGACACCCTCACACCGTACACATACGCACATGGGGAGCACAGGCAGGGCGAGGCCAGCTCCCATCACTGCTCCCTTCCTGAAAATGGGCAGCGGGGACACTTCTCCTGGGAACTGTGCAGTGGGGAGGGGGAGATGCAACGCGAGGAGTGCAGAAGTGTGGGGTCAGCACAAGGTGGGTCTAAGGGATGGAGATGCAGAGGGGTGGCCCTGGTGTCCTTAGCTGGAGAGATGCTGCTTCTTCTCAGGGGATTCCCATTCCCAGCTCATTGAGTGATGGGGTCCCATTCGGACCCAGTGTGTCCCCTCTCACACACAGGTCTCTGGCTTGGTCTCCCCCAGGGGCAACATCCAGGCAGCTGAGAGCGGCTACCTGAAGAGCTGCATGTTCAACACCACCTCTGCCCTTTACTGCCCCATCTTCAAGCTGGGCTTCCTCGTGGAGCAGGCAGGCGAGGACTTCGCGGAGCTGGCTGAGAAGGTGTTGTGTGCTGGGTGGCTGCAGGGCCCAGGGTCTCACGGGGTCTTGCCAGCGGGGCACAGGGCACTCATTTCCTGGGGACCTGCTTGGGTGTTCTGTGTGTCACCACTCACTCCCTGATGCTGCAGTGATGTGGAGGTGGCCAGGAGTAATGTCCTTGACCCCACTGCCTCAGAGCCTCAGGACTCAGCACTTCTAGCACCTCTAGACCTAGCCTAGGTTGTGTTCCTCCTAGAACAGGGTGGCACTTGAAGGCTTCAGGCTACAGCCCTGCTACCTCCTCTTCCCTCATGGGAGCAGATAAATGTGGCCCAGGGGAGGAACCTGGTGCTGCTCCACCCTCCTTCCAGGATCTGCAGCCCTCATCCAGCCCCAGCATCCCCCCAGTCCTGTGGGTTTTGCCACTCCAGCTCTAGAGTTGCCCCCCAGTGCCCAGCCCGCTCAGCTGGGAAGCTCTCTGGGGATGCCGTGCCCACAGCATGCTGGCCATGTGCAAGGTCTGCTGGTCCCTGCTGCAGGGTGGGGTGATCGGGGTGATCATTACCTGGAACTGCAACCTGGACCTGCCTGACACCGAGTGCAACCCCCACTACTCCTTCCGCCGCCTCGACCCCAAAGGGGTTTCGGCTTCCCCAGGCTACAACTACAGGTGATGGCCCTGTCCCCACGGTGGCCCTGCAGCCTTCTCTGGCCCTGCCTTGCCCTCACTGATGTGTCCGTCGTCTCCCAAGCAGGTTTGCCAAGTACTACAGCTGGAATGGGACTCGCTCGCGGGTGTTGATCAAGGCCTATGGGATCCGTGTGGATGTGATTGTGCATGGCCAGGTGAGACGGTTCGGGGGGGCGTGATGTGTTTGTCTCTGTGTGTCTCTGGGAGTGGGGGCATGCATGTGTGCCACCTCTGCTTTGTGCTGCTGTGGCTGTTCTAGCAAAGCAACTCTGCCTGCTGCTGCAGGAGGATGGGGATCCCAGATGCCCCAAATGGAAGCCCTGGACTCTGTCTTGGCTTGGTGGAAGGGGCAGCTGCAGTGCCTGTCTGCATGTGATGTCCTGCAAGTGCAAGCCTGGTGGCACCACGCAGGCATTAGGGCTGGGGAGGGTGGAATCAGCTCAGCCCAGTCCTGCTATGGGGGCACTGGTGGGGGCAGCTGACCCTATCCCTCTCTGTCAGGCAGGAAAGTTCAGCCTGATCCCCACCATCATCACCCTAGCCACGGCGCTCACCTCGGTGGGACTGGTGAGTATGGGTGCTGGGGGGGTTCCACCTAGCCACCCGTGCCGGCCCTGACCTCCCCGCCTGCCTTGCAGGGCTCCTTCGTCTGCGACTGGATCCTGCTGTGCTGCATGGACAAGGAGCAGCGGTACAGCAGCAGGAAATTTGAGCAGGTAGCACCTGGCTGCGGGTATAATTGAGGATTTTCCTCTGCAGGGGTCCCGTCCCTGGGGTACCCCATCGGCAGAGCAGCCCATGATGCATTCCCGACCACCCGCCCCTCCTCTGGTCCCACCGCAGGTAGGATAACCCGTGCTCAGCTCAACACCATCCAGCCCCCCACCCTCAGCTCTCAGCGACCTGCTTGCCTGTGTGGAGCTGCACCCACGGATGGGTGGCACGTGCCCTACAGCCCCTGTGAGCCACGAGCCCGCCGGCATGTGACGGTTGTGACCACCAGCAGGACCCAGCAGTGCTGCTGCAGCTCGGAGTCACACCCGGGGCTGCTCACTGCAGGCAAATCCTGCCTGGGGGGGCTCCCAGGGCTAAGCACAGCTTAATCTGGGGTGTCCAGGGCGGCTCCAGCTGCTGCCCTTCCCAGCCCCTTTCTGCGGGCACTCTCAGACCCATCCTAGCCCCTATTTCCCTCTTGGCAAGGCCTGCGTGTGCTCTGAGCCCCACAAAGCTGCTGCTGCTGCACCCGGGAGGGGGGGAGCCTTGCCCTGGGGTAGCAGCCCAATAAAACACCGCTGCTCAGCATCCGTGCCTGGGGCTCCATGCGGCGGTGGGCCCTGGGGAGATGTTGGTGTCACAGTTCGGTGCGGGAAGAGGCAGGGACAGGGTTGTCGTCCCCCCCCCCAGGCCCTGGAGCACAAACCCCAAGTGCTGCTGGCCTGAGCCCAAAGACAATCTGCAGCAGGCGCCTGGCGGTAACCAGCTGGGGCATTTCTGAGCATAATTCTGATGTTTTTCTGCTCTCATATTACAGCACATCCTCCCCCAGCAGCTTAGCTGGGCTCAGGAGGGTCGGGGGGGGGGAAGGAAGGGCTGCAGTGGGCAGAGTCCCAGGGCTGAGGGACTCAAGGTCGCTTTGCTTGGCTGGGTGCCCTGCTCTGAGGGGGAGCTGGCCTTGTGCACACCCCCAGCAGTGCTGCTGCAAGAGGGCACCTGCAATTCCACCTTGCCCTTGTCAGAAGCAGGACGAGGCCCCCCTGGGACAGCAGCAGCACAGAGGCTGAGCCCAGGCACTGCCTGGCCTTGGCTGCAGCCATCCGGGACTCAGTTACCAGAAGCAGAGGCTGAGCCAGACAGTAACTTGATTGCACAGGGCAGCAATCACATTAGGGAGGGGTGAGTGTGCTGCCCCTCGAGGCCAGCTCATCTTCACTGCTTCTAGCACCAAAAGGAAGAGAGAGGGGGCACAGCTCTCCCCTTGCAGCCGGGGATGTGCTGCCAGGCTGGGGCAGGCAGGGTTCAAAGGGGGACAGATCCTTGCAAGGAGACATCCCCAGCTCCCACCGCACAGGAACCAGACAAATAAAACTATTTATTTATACAAATTCCACATTAAAAAGAGGTACAGCCTTGCCTACAGCACCTAGAGCATGGGCAAATGGTCCCCATGGAGCACAGCTCCTGCCCCGTGTGCTGGGCTGGTGCAGGACAGCCTGGCCCCTCTCTGTGCCTGCTGCTTTTGCCCTCCAGCACAGCAGGAGGGGCACGCAGTTCCCCGGGGCTGGCGTAGTGCACAGCTGAACCCTAACCAACAGCAGAGATGGGATGAGCCCAGCTTTCACTGCTGGAGCTGGGGGTTTGTACGCAGCAGCCACTCGATGGTTTCCAGGAGATAGGCCATGCTGTAGTGCCGAGCGATGTTCTGGAAGATGGTGATATGCTCCATGAAGACCTGCAGGAAAAGGAAGCAGGGAGGGAAGGGGGCTGCCTAAAACTGCCCACCCAGCAGCCAAGCAGGTAGAGGAAAGGCAGGAGAGAAGCTAGGTGGGCCCAGGGGGTGGAGAACCACACAGGAAGGCCCAGGCACAGGTCTGGGCCAGGCAGCACACTACGGGCATACCTGGGAGGAGATGGTGAGGGCAAACTCTCCAGCACAGCTGCAGTACACGGGCATGTGTGTGTCCTTCACACCACGACACTTGTTGCACACCTAGAGTCAAAGCAGTTTTAGATGGGACATGAGACAAGACCAAGCCCATCAGCCCACCATCAGGGGCACACACGTGGCACGAGGGCAGGCAACTGCTGCTGCTGTGGCACAGCATGGGAGCCAAACCCTCCTCCCAGCTGCAAGGCTCATCTGCTCCCCTCCTGCAGCACCACAGGGTGGCAGGGCCTGCCCCTGAGACAAGATCCTGCAGCGGGGTGGCCAAGTGCTCACCAGGTCCTGCAGCATGAAGGCCATCAGCTTCTTCTGCAGGGCTTCCACCAACGCCATTTCAATAGAGTCAGAGTCATACTGCGCCTCACAGTTGGAGCAGACCCAGCTGGGCAGCACTGATCCATCCTACAGGCAAAGAGGAAGGAAGGGGACATGAGGAGATGGCCAAACAAAGTGGCCTTGGAAAGGCCCAAGCAACAGGGTGGGGTATAAGCAGCTCCCCAGGGTAAGCTTTCCTCCTGGAGGGGATGAAGCATGAGGCAAAGCACTGGGACACTTGGACTTGTCACAGGCAGCTAGAAGATGAACAGAAAATGGCCTTTAGGGGAATGTGCTCAGGTGGCCAAGAGGCCAACAGCATCCTGCCTTGTGCAGGAGTAGTGCAGCCAGCAGGAGCAGGGAGATGATGTTCCCCCTGTGCTGGTGAGGCCGCACCTCGAGTGCTGGGTTCAGCTTTGGGCCCCTCACTACAAGGAGGACATCAAGGCCCTGGAGCGTGTCCAGAAGCTGGTGAAGGTTGGAAATGAGGAGACACTTCTTCTCAGAAAGAGCAGTCAGGCATTGGGATGGGTTGCCCAGGGAGGTGGTGGAGTCACCATCCCTGGGGGTGTTCAAGGAAAGGTTGGACATGGTGCTTAGGGACATGGTTTAGTGGGCAACATTGGTGGTAGGGTGATGGTTGGACCAGATGATCTTGGAGGGCTCTTCCAACCTTAATGATTCTGTGAATATGATATGATCACCAGCACAGGGCCAAGCAATGCTGCAAAGCAAAGGGCTTAAGAGGGGAATGCAGTAATACGACTGACAGGCATAGAGCACAGCTATGCTGTGACATCCACAGGAAAGAGGCTGAACCTGGGAGAGAGCGGGGTCCTTGCACAGGTCTAGGTCCCTGCAGAAGTTGCAGTTCCTGCAGATGACTTCAGGGAGCACGTAGGAGCGGCAAGGGTCCCGAAACTGGGCTTCATCTGAGAACTCGCCCACCTCGATGAGGCGCAGCAGGTCCCTGCGCAATTTGTTCACCTGGTTGGTAATGTTGGCATCCAGAGACAGCACCTACAAGGCAAAGAGCCAGGTGAACCTACCAGCAGAGAATAGCCCTCAAAATGACGACTCATACCTCATGTGGATGCAAGAGTGCTGGCAGGGAAAAACAAATTGGCTGTAGATCTGCAGCACACTCCTGAAGCAGAACTGCGGCAAATCGGAGCCACACACGTGGACTAGAATTTGAGCCCTCGATCATAACCCTTCAGAAAAGAGTCCCAGCCGGACCCACCGACCTTGCAAACATATTTGATGAACTCTAGAGCCGGGTTGTTGAGCGGCAAGTAGGAGCCAGGCAGCACTGGGAACAAGTCTGAAGGCTCGGTGGCATTACGAGAACCAGCCATCTTCTTCTTGATCTTCTGGGTAATGGTGAAGAAGCTCTGGGTGAGCTCATTGGCCACGTAATCCTGTGAGAACGTGATCATGCCTAGAGAGACGAGCAGAAAGCATTCAAGCACAATGGCATGTGGGGCAGGTGGCTTTCTGCCTAGGGGTATATCCCAGGGCTGCAGCACTGCTACCCCTAGGGCCCCGTGCTGGGCACTCACCAGGCATGGCCCCTGTCTCACACGGTGCCTCTTGGGACACTTGGCTGGTGCCTCTCCTCTTGACGGGAGTGCTCCCAGGGGCATTGCGCTGCAGCTCCTCCTTCATGCTGTGGTACACAGCCACGATGTAGGCTGCAGAGACATGAACGGGGCTCCTGGTACAGCCCATGCTGGGGCAGCTGCACCAGCAGCCAGTCTGCTGCAGACTCTCCCAGGCACCCAAGAGACACAAATAACCTTGTTCCCTCTCCGGGAGAGCTCACAGCCAAACTGGAACACCCCCAAACTAACACCCACAACAGAGGAGGCTCCCTCTGTACTGCTCATGGCACAGCACAGGCTCGGCCATAAGGTGCTCTTGGAATCAGCCATCACGCCTTTTTCAGCAGCCCTGCAGGCATCACGAAGCAGTGAGGAACGTGGGCTTATCTACAGGAGTGGAACCAGGCAAGGAGCTGGGAGCACTCACCTGACACAATCATTAGGAAGTAGCTCTGGCAGGAGGCAGCCTGGGGCAGGAACTGCACGATATTCCAGCTGTTCTCCAGCAGCTCCTCCACGTTGGATTCCCCTTCCTCCTCTTCTTCCCCCACCTCCTCCTCTTCCTCGCTGTCTTCCTCCTCCAGCACTTGCCTCTTGCTGGTATCCTTCTGGAACAGAGCACAACGAGTGGCATTATAGCAGTTCCTTGTACCCAGCCAACACCTCCCCACTCAGTTCAACCCCTAGCCCCTGGCTCCTGGGGGAATTGGGCACTTCGTATTTCTTACCTCCCCGTAGTGGATGCGAGAATGTACTTTTCCCTTGATGCCTCCATAATTTGCTGGATCCATCCAGAGCAGGAACTCCCAGCAGCGGGAGAAAGAAATAGTAAGAGAGTGGAAGATCTCCTTTGAGTGGATGCTGGAGGGAGAGAATGCAGTCACCCACAACATTAGCAGCATCTTCCCTGGTTAAGAGCCTTCTCCAGGGGACACGCCAGGGAGGAGGTGGTGCTGGCGAGGAGAGAGGAGTCACCTCACTCTTCCAGCCCTGCTTCAAAAAAAATGGGCTCTGCACAAAAGGTGGCAGTGTAGTCACCAGCAAGGACACCAAGGGAAGCTGTGCCTGAGCCTTGGCTTGTTGTGCTTGCAAAAAGGTGCCTGCTCTAGATGCTTGGACACCATGGCTGGGATGCTGGGAGCCAGACAGGGTATGAGTTTTGCAAAAAATTCTGTGCTGAGGCCCAGCAAAAGGCAAAAATCATCATTCTCTGCCCATGCCCTGAGCCATGTCTTAGCTCAGTGATCCAGGAGCCTTATCCCCAGGCCTGGCTTGCTAAACACAACCCCGAGCAGCCAAGTGCACCCCACCTATTGATAATGTACTCCATGTAGCTGATCGCATCCTCAATACGCCGCTTCTTGGTGCACAGGATGATCCGGTTGAAGTTGGCGTAAACCACGGAAGAGCCAAGCCGCTTGAACTCAGCCACTAACCTGCAGACAGGAAAGAGGAGCTAGGTTTGGTGTGCAGGAAGAACCGCTCCTGTTCAGCTCCCCGTTAGTTAGACAGGGAACAACAAGCCAGAGGAGCAGGTGGCAACCCCCAGAGGCCACTCTCTGGAAGCTGTGGGTACCAACAGTGTCCTGCTCACTAATGCCATGCCTGTGTCCTTCTCATCCACAGGGCCTGACAAACTCCAGTTCTCACTTACTGGAGGAAAAGCTTCTTCATCATGTTGTGCAGAGTCCGGTGCAACGCTGGATCGTAGAGCAGCGAAGAAGGAGAGCGAAGCCAGCGGTAAAAATGAATGACCTGGTTGTCCGCGTAGATGTTGTGGTACTGCGTGATCTCCTTCACCCAGCTCACCACCATGCTCTTCAAAATCCTGCCGGGGAGCAGAGAACAGTGTCACCCCCACCAGCCACGAACAGCAGCTTCCTCCTTCCAGGCAGTGACACACTTTCAGATACGCTGGGTGATTCAGGATGGGAGCTCTGCCAATGCAGAGATGCACGAGCCCTCAGCCCAGGAACCACAGGGTAAATATGTGCCTCTGTAAACTTGTGGAGCACGAAGAAAGAAACAGAAAAGGGCAAAGCCTTTGCCAACGTGCCCTCACACCTGCTGCCTGAGCCACCATGTAATCCTGAGCCCAAGATCTTCAAAAGATGCCTACCCCAGGGGGCTGAGCACCCTCTTCTGCCAAGCAAAGGACCTGACTGTCCTGCCCTAAAGGCAGGAATTTTTCCTTTAGAGTATCCCACAAGTCACACCATGGGTAAAGGCTAAAACCAGAAGGCAATAAGAGGCATGACACTGGTGTGAACAGACACTCCACATCTTGTTGGCTCCTACAGCAGTACCTGAATGTGTTGGAGCAGAGGGCAGTTTCATCATAGCTGGCTGGGATGTTGGCAGCTTGGTTCCCTGTCACCATGTCTTCCAGGGATGCCTGCTGAATCACATCAAAGCTGACGCTCATGCTGGAACCTCCTTCCATGTCATTTACGTGATGAGATTGCAACACTGTGTTTACAGCCAGGCTCTGGATGTCCAGCTCCAGACATACTAAGAAGAAACACAACCTCTCAGCAGGCAGGTAGTGCAAAGAACCATCAAGGACAGCATCTGCACCTCAAACTCAGCAAGTGCAACCATTTGCCAAATGTGCTTTTCACAAGTTATGAGGATGATTTATAGAAGATGTTGCATCAAGCTGTGAGATGCTTTCACATGCAGGTGTAAGCATAAAAGCACAGAGCACAAGGTGTGCAACACTCTGATGTCTAGATCAGGAAATGGTGAAAGCCCACACTGTACTGCAGCAGTGTAGGAACTGTGCTGCTCCTCAAACCTTGTTTAACTGACTTCAAAGAACACTTTCCACTAGACCAGGTTGCTCAAAACCCCATCCAACTTGGCCTTACACATTTCCAGGGATGAGGCATCCACAGCTTCTCTGGGCAACCTGTTCCATTGCCTCACCACCCTCATAGTAAAGAATTTCTTCCTTAGATCCCATCTAGGCCCCCCCTCTTTTAGTTTAAAAATCACTCCCTCTTGTCCTATCACTATCTATCTGTATGAAATGTTGCTCTCCCTCTTTGATAGTGCACGCAGAACTTCTTTTCCCCTTGATGTGTCCATTGCACCCGTCCCAGATCACTGCTGTGGGTCACCACCATCCCCACAGAGCTACTCAGAGACTTCAGATAATGCATCCAGCTCCATACGGTGCCCACAGAGCAGCACCTGACTCTGTCCCACGCTGTGCTACCCTGCTCCCTCCTCACCTGTGGAGTAGCAGCCGGGGTTGTTGATCTCCACCAAGGCTCTCTCATCAAACTCCATGACCAGGCGGTTGTCATCAGCCTCCTTGCCCCCCAGGTCTGGGCGAGCCGTGGGCGAGAGCCACAGCAAATGGTTGTGACGGCGGAGGTGGCGCGAGAAAAACAGGTCAGAGCCAAAGGTGGAGATGTCGTCAGGGAGATTCCCAATTGGAATGTGGTAATACCTAGAAGAAAGGGAGATGCATGTTCACCAGGAATGAGCATGGCTCAGGAGAAGCTGTGCCACCACTTCTGCCTGTCCCATTAAGGGACAAAGCACCTGGCCTTGACTTGGCCTTGGTCTCTGCTGCAGTCTCGTCCCCACCCAGCCAGGAGTGCAGTAGAAGAACATGGCCAACCCCAGGCACCTGCTCATTTCAAAAGCCTGGGACAGGCACGTATCCAGGTTGAGGTAGTGGCGGATCATGCGGCGGGCTGCGTGGCGCTGCCAGTCCAGGACCGAGTAGCTGATGTCGTCTGTCACTCGGACGGGGACCAACGGGAACTCCTCGATGATGGGAATCCCACTTGCCAGCCGTTTCAGATCCCAGTTAGACTGCACAGCAATCAGAGTGGGGCCCCGGCGCTCATCCTGTGCAAAAGAAACATGTCCTGGTGCAACTCTCCAGCGAGCATCTCTGCTCAGCAGGAAGGTGTTGGTGTTGTATGCCCCTACAGCAAATCCCTGTGCTCCCCATGGTGGGGACAGCACACTCCAGAAGCAGTAATCTGTGAGCAACCAGCTCCATCGACAAGATGTGGGGAGATGCTGAGCTAGCCTACCTGCTGCCACTGCACTAGGCAAGCCACCCCAAGCAAGGCAGAGCCCTCCAGCAACATCCACTTTTACCTCTGAACTTGGTGCCAGCAGCTACATGCAGGTGCTGTTGGAACTGCTGGACCAGTGCCTTTCACAACCCTCCCACATGTCCCTGGGGACAAAGTCCCATGGGGAACTTCCTCATGCCTTCAGCTCTCACCTTGTAGCCCAGCAGCAGCCGCTGGATGGCTCTGTAGATGGTCTTGGGGTCGGTCTCAGCACGCACTTCAAAGATGTGCTTGTCCGGAGGCAGCAGATCCTCACCCACCTTTTCCAGCAGTGCGCTGCGCTCCGCAGAGAACATGTTGGTGAGGTTTGGCATCTGGTTGCTGCGAACCTGCACCCAAGGCAGACTTGGTCAAAGAGACAGCCCCCCTTCTCAGCAGGGATGCACGCCTCTGCAGAGAAACCCCTTGGGTACTGCTGCCTGACCCCCACGGTCCCCCCAGCCTCTAAAGCCCCCTCTTACCGTGTCCAGCACAAACACGGCGGCTTTGCGCTGCGAGGGGATGAAAAGGCCAAAGAGAGCCTTGGTGCCCTGGGAGCTGTGGTAGAGGTAGATATGGCGAATACTTCCTAGGGACACAGAGCAGCCGTCAGCAGTGCCCGCCGGGTGCCTGCTCCTGGGTGCACCACGAGCTCCTCTCCCCGCGGTGCCTTACCTGGCTCCAGGTAGGTGAACTGGGCCAGCGAGCGCATCTCCAGGTGCTCAATGTCAAAGATCTCGGCCTCTCGCCCCGTCAGGTGCCTGACCAGCTGCCTGCTGACCATGCACACGCAGCCCAGTTGGATGAGGGCTCGGAAGAGCAGTGGCACCTGTACCAACGGAGATACTATGAAATCACATCCCTCTGGGGAGCTCCTCCTTAAGGTTTTGGACCTTAGCCCCCTGACGTTCTCCTGTGTTAATCCTGCCACATTTTTGGAGACGATGTTCAGAATTGCAATGCAGTTTTTTGCATATCAAGATTCTTTTTTCCCTTCTTCCCCAGGACCATGTCCAGTTGGTTTCTCCATAACTCCAAGGACCGAAACCTTGCAATCCCCTCTGAACAACCAGCTTGACTACCCTCACAGAAAACATTTTTTCTCACATTTACATGACATTTCCTGTGTTTTAGTTTGTGCCTATTGCCTCTTGTCATATCACTGGGCACCACCAAGAAGAACCTGTCTCCATCTTCTTTACTTCTCCCTTCTCCCATTGATAAGGTCCCCCTGAGCCTCCCCTCTTGTTATTAGCTTTCCCTAAAGCAGAAATTTATGGTGGCTAAAAATGTTTTCTCTGCATCATGCCTCATGTAATACTTCCCAGTCTATACAAATAACTCAGGTTGCTGAAGTCTCCCAACATTATGATGCTCTTTTTGCCCTTACAGCATCTTGCATCTCATAAAGCATTTTGTAGTCAATGGCACCAGTGATTAGACCAAGCTTTTCCTGCTTAGGCAAAGATTTTCAAATCTTAATAGTTCTATGTTGCATTTCAATAGCAAATTCACTTGTTTTTACCCTTTCTTCAACACACAGCTCCACTCTTAAAATGGTGCAACCCATACATCTATATAGGTCAGACCCTGACACTACGATGTCTTTTCAATTACATTCCTGTCACTGGGTTTTGAGCTGCTGAACAAATCACTGCCCTCTTTAGAAGCAGGCATTCCAGTTTCCCATCTTCATTTTCAGGCTGTCATCATTAATAGCACTAGTACATTTAATTTTGTCTTGACTGCTTTGTACGTTGTACAACTGAACTTTGTTTAGATGGGTCTTTGCTCTTCCAAAAATGTCAAGTTCTTTTATCTGTCAAGTTCTTGTTCTTTTATCTGGCATAAAAAGATTTTAGAGTCATTTTAGAGGACAGGACACCCAGAACTACATGGGGTCAGTCTCCCCCCACCCTTCCCTTTTACTCTAAATGATCTTTTATGGTTTAAATACTAACAGGCTGGCTCTGGTTTGGTTTAAAGGAAGATCTCCCTTTCTGCTTAAAGGTCTTATTTTCCCAAAGTTTTCTAACGCCAGGTAAACCAAAACCCCTTTCCCTGACATGCCTTAACCCAGATACTGACATTCTGCATCTCTGGCCATACAGAAGCACGTATATTCCAGAGTACTCTGCTGTGGAGGTTCAATGTTTGCTCTGTTAGCATGTTGTTGAATTTTTAACTTCCAGGCATCCTCCTGTGCCACCAGTACTTAGACTAGGGAACTACCGCTCAACACTCCTTAAAAAATGGAGAGGAAAACTGAGCACTGGAAGAGTTACCTGAGTCTCATATACTCCCTCGATGTCTGGAGCAGAGAGGTCAGCATTGATTTCGTTGATATGCTCTTGGTACATGTCTTCAGGGACAGAGTACTCGTAGAGGTTGTAAACCAAATTTGAACGGGGCAGGATCCTGTTCACCTGCCAAGCAAAGGGGCACCCTTAGTGGGCACCTGGCACCAGGTGGTGTGTCTCCCATGAGCAGGGCTGTAAGGAGCTGGGCTCTGAGCACCTCCAGGATCATGCTGAGCCACCTCCTGGTGTTCCTCTCTCAAGAATATCAGGAGAATTTATGCTCATGCCCATTACAAATTCCCATAACTGACAATCTGGCTTTTGGGCAGGTTAAGATTAGCAGAGGGACAAGAGACTGGATGTGGAACATCAGCAGAGCAGGACAGTGAAGCCCTGCATAGCAGATGCTCCTAATACCTGCTTGCAGCAGATGTGAAGTGCCTTATCTCAATGTTTTGCCTTCTAGAAGCTGCAGGTCTGGATCAGGTACCAACCTTCCTGTAGACTGCTCCCTCCTCTGGTTTTGCAATGCGCTGGTTGACGTAGAACACCCTGGGGATGCTCAGCTTGATGCAGTGCAGGTCACTCCCAATCACTGCCCACAGCCTGAACAGGCCTGGCTGGCTGGTCTCAGCGATCTGCAGGACACAGGGGTTCAAGATGGCATTAGTAGGGACATCCAACACATTACTAGATCTTATATATGTGCTATGGAGCACTTTTGGGTCCTGTATGGCCTCACAGTTACAGTTAGGCAAAGGCTGCCTGCAGCTCTGAACCAGTTGAGGCCCTTCTGGAAGATGAGGTGTGTGACAAGAGGCAGGACTCAGACAGCTGAGGCCATGCCTAGTTGATACCACCTCGCCTCCACATTTGAAATTGGCTGCTTCCAGGCACCACAACCCAAACCCAAATGGGCTGACCTGGGGCTGCCCCACTGGAGGGGATCTACACACACCTTCCAGATTCACCATCAAGAATGCCCATTTGCAAAGACAAAACAGTAATCACTGCAAAGGCAAGGCTTGGGGCCCCAAGCTGTTCCCTGGGGCAGATGCACGCAGTGGGGGCTTTGTGGGCACCTGGTACCTGCACAATCTGCCAGGGTAAGTCCAGGATGCTCCGTGCTGTCCTACGCAGGTAGCTGCTCAGCCCTTTGGAGAGCACATCGCGGACCACTCCTCCTCCTGCGGCCACACTGCCATCCTCCAGCCGCCGCCGCTTCCGCCGCTCCTGCCGCTGTCGGGCCTGCAGCTCCCACTTCTTCTTGTGGTAGCGCAGCCACACCAGGTGCTGCTCCTAAAAGGATCGACAGCATGCATGAACAGGAGCCACAGGAACCAGGCTATGCTTCCCAGCCATGCAACTCCAAGCTGTGCACTGCCGAGGCTGGATGGTGTCCTTGCTACGGCTGGGAAGCTGTCACTGCCCCCATTTGCTCTGTTAGGGGCCTCTCCCAGTTCTATTTCTTTTTGTAGCCCTAAGCCATGGAAGTAGAGAGGATTTCAGAAGACCCACAGATTGCTCCAGCTGGTCCCCAAGCTTCTCTGGTAGAAGCACACAACCCCAGGACGTCTTCTGGTCTGCTCCTGCCCCCCGCTGCTTTGCCTACCTTGCTGGTTCCCATAGGGGGAGGTGGGCCCAGGATCTCTCGCCAGGACTGGGATAGCTCCAGGCTCTGGGACATCTGTTGGCTTTCCTCTGCCAGAGGGACTCGCTTCCGTTTATTTGCGATGGGAACTGATGGCTGAAGGCTCTTGGCAACCCCAAAATCCTCTATGTCACTGATCTGTGAGCTGGGTGTTCCCTCCTGGGGCTGGTTGGCAAGGACCTGAGAGGAAAAGACAGCAGGAAGACATGCATGTAGAAACACTTGCTCAGCACAGCCAGCATCCTTCCTTCACCCTCATTACCTGTCTCTTGCCTTCAGAAGTGAAGAGTTCATTGATTTTTTTTTGTTTGTACACATCGTTCTTCTCCAGGAGTTTCTTATGCAGCCAGTCAGGGTGCCGGACCCGTGGCACTGGGTTCTTTACCTGGAGAAAATCCCCAAATTACAGAGTTCGCTGACCAATACCCTCCACACACCCCTCCCACCACCACGGACCTGCAACCCTCTACTCCTGTACCTGCTGCAGAGCTGCAGGAATAGTAATGATTTTCTGAATGGTGCTGCCCAGTCTCTCAATGTAGTAGTCCCAGTCCAGGATCTGCAAACAGGGCAGAGCAGTGGATAGTGAAAAAAAAATGCAGCAGGAGGGTGCAAATTTAGGTTTTGCTGCTAAGATGCAGGGTCGGGCATTTCCCTAGGGACCTTCCACAGCAATCTGCAAGCATAAATAGCTGCTGCCCATGCAGTGCCTCCAAAGGGAGGAGCTGTTGTGACAGAGCCACAGGCCGTGCTGCATCACAGAGGTGCTCAACTCACTGCACGGATGTTGAAGTCCTGTAGCGAGGGGCTCTTCAGCCATTTCCGGAGGTAATGCTTCCGTACGGTGGGCTCTGCTTGGAAGATGGCAAGGGGGATGGCCCTGGAAAAGGCATGGAAGCACTTACTACCCAGCAGGACTAAGGTTCTGGCTGCATGGGATCCCCTCTCCCATACTGCAGAGACACTCAGGGATTCTCCTCTTCTTCTTCCACTGCACAGGGTTACAAATTGCTCACCTTGCTCACAGCCCAAGCCAGCAGGCAGGCAAGCTTGTGGTCACACAGCACCAACTCACTTAGGTGCTGCTACCCTGCCCTTCCTTCATAGTCACCCTATCAAACTATCAAAAGCCTTGTCCCCTTCAAGACAGGTTTACCTCTCAGTGACTGGAGACCCTTCTGGTTTCTTGGAAATGATGAACCGGCAGCTCAGCCCTGCATCCTTCACCATCTGGTCTCCCAGGAATTCTGCCAGGCGCTTGGCAGTGCTGATGGAGGTGGATTTCTGCTCCCCGTAGTCCTCCAGCTTGCGAGACATGGAACGGTTCTCCGAGATCAGCTCAAACAGCTCTGAATCAGGCATGTTGGCAGCCTGAAAAGTAGAGGCAGGGCACACAAAAAAAAGCTAGCAAGAACCCAATGATCAAACTTTGCTGCTGTTAGCTACAGGGAACGCCCATATGCAGCTGATGTGGCTCTCTTCATAATCAGTTTGGAAATTGCCTGCTGTTCCAGTTGTCAACGTGACCCATTAAATATGTCTGGCATGGGTTTAAGGCTTTTATTGGAGTTTGTCCTGTGGCTGGGCTGTGGTAGCACCACTCTGAATTGTGCACCTGGTGCTGCAGAGTTCGGCTCACCAAGAATTCGTGGTACCAGGTCACTGCAAAAATTGAAAGTGGCCCCAAGGAACTCCCCAGCTGAGCTCGCAGTCTATCCTGCACCCCAATATCTGAGTTTTCTTGTGTTTGCTCTCACCATTTTCTTCATAGCTCTCCATACTTCTCATAACACTCTGCAGGCAAGTGGCTCTGTTGTTCTCTGCCCCATCAGATGCCCTCAGATAACATCCTTAGGGGATGAGGGCTGCCAGACCAGCTCCATGAAAGAGATGACTGGAAAAGCACAACACTCAGCCCTAAAAGACACTGAACTGCAGCCCTAGAGAGCCAATGCGGCAGAATTAAGATAGAAATGACCAGAGGCACAGTGGTCCACCACCTCCCTGTAAACAAAATCCTCCCTCCCACAGTGTCCTACCAGCTTTTACATCGTTGTTTTCCAGAAGCACAGATGCACAAGGGACAGACAACCTGCAGAGGAATGCCTACCTTGCTGTACAGCACGTCTAGCCAGTAGTCAGCCACCTTGGCCACAGAAGCGTAGACCTCCTCCAGGGTGGTGCCTTTTAGGAAGGCCTCAAATACAGAGGACTGGAAGATCTTCACAAGCTGCAGCTCACCTCGTCGCTTCACCTCGAATCCCTTCAGCTCAGCCAGGGACCCATCCTCGTTGAACACCGCATACCTGGGACACACACAGCCTGTGCAAAACCTGTCCTCTGGCCCTGGGATGTGTTTCCCAGGGCCCTGATTGTTCTCCTCCTGCCAGGGCCCTTCTCCCAGCAGTGCCAGACTGGGCAGCTGTTGGCAAGTTAAGCTAAGCTGCGGTGCTCTCTGTGCCAGGATAATCTCAGAGAATTTATGGTAGCTCTACAAATTGTTTCAGCTTGGCCTGCAAAAGCACATCAGCTCGTGACCCAGCTCATTCATACCAACTAGGAAAATGTTCTTAGTTGCACACAAGAAAAAGGCCATGAGGTGAGAGAAAGGATAAGATGGGTGGGGAAGTGGAGAAGAGCTTTAGAGGAAAAGTAAAAAAGTTTGTAAGCTTCCAAAAAAGAAGCTTACAAATTGTTTTGCTGGCAAAACAATTCAGAGGAAACTGGATACAGCTAGCAATGTGACTATAAGAACACACTACCCCATTTTTGCTTTTCCCCTGCCTATTATTTGTACATAGGTCTCAAGATAAATGTTACAGGAAGCTCAGCTAAGGGAAGAAAGATGATACTCAAGTCTGTGCCACTTTGCCAGTGCTCCTCACACCTGAACCAGTTCCTATAAGTGCACCCTTCTCTTCCCCCACTGGTGATGGTGCCTGCCAGCCACCTCTAGACTATTTCTGTTTGAGCATGACTGAGGATTACGTGCACTTGCCAACATCCTGAAACTACAGGAGATCAAGGGTCCCTGAGACAAGATGCACATTGAGATGCACATGATGTGTCCTATGCACAGCATCCATTCAGAGCTCCTCAGCTTGACTTCTGTGGCATGGAATTGCTTCTCATGGGAAGGCACTGCCAGGAGATGCTAGATGCAGATGCTAAAACTTCTCTGACAGGGACAAAAAGCACAAACAAATGGAGCATTTTAAGGACAGAGGGGACTGGAGGATGGCAATGGCATTTTTCTAAATTCAGACCCAGGCCTATGTGCACTCCTGTTGCTAGTGATTGCTGGTATTACAGTTTAGGATGCTGTGGAAAAAAAAAATCAGTAAAATTTGACCACAACTGTTTCCCTATAATGTGATAACAGCAAGACCTATTCCTTTCTCCAAATAGAAAACAAAGGGGAAACCTCACGGAAAATGATCAGTGGAACTCCTGAGAGACAGAAAGACCAGAACTAGTGAGTTTAAAAGAGATTAGGTTGAGTATAAGCAATATTAAAAGTCCTCAGAAGGAAAGTCAAAGTTCTCTGCACACCTTACAGCTACACAGGGAGAATATGTTGGGTCAGCAAGCTGGAGAAATGTTGTTTTACTATTATTTTCTAAAATTTATTGCTATAGCATGTTAACGGAGGCAAGTACATAACTGGATTCAAAGACGGATCTGACATATAGAGCTTGCCATTTCAAGAAAACAACTGAAACATGCTGCCAGCTCAGAGCCAACAACCACAGGGACATAACAGCATTTCAAGATTTGAAGTCTTACCTTTTCTTCAGCTTCTTGCCCTCCTCCTTGGAAGCTGGGAGGATCATGGCCAGGTATGGTCCATCCACTTCAAAAAAGATGCTGTTCTCTGAGCGTGTGACATAGGTGAGAGAGGCTGGGTCCTCCAGTTCCTGGTACTGATCGTTTGTGAAGCCTTCCTGTAGGCACAGCCCCAAGGGAAGGCTTCACTCAACAGCTGGGCTGGTTATATCAAGAGATGCCCTTCAGGCACATCCTGTCTGAAGGGATCACTGAGCATCTCTCTAGAAAGATGAGATGTGCCTGAAGGGCACATCCTGAACATTTGAGCAGCCTGGTCGAGTGGGAGGTGTCCCTGTCCATGGCAGGGGAGTTGGAACTAGGTGATCTTTAAGGTCCCTTCCAATCCAAACCATTCTACAATTTTATGGTAGATGAGAGCACATCAACCCTAGCCTCTTGTATGCCACCCTCTCAGCTGCATGGATATCAGAGCCTCTTCCTCCACTTAGATGCTGTCCATATCAGAGAGCATCTGTGTTGCAAGCAAAGCTACCAGCCTCAACATTTGCTTATTACGCATGGAGCAGAGACAAAACAGAGCCCCTTCTCCATGCTGGGCCAAACTCCAGAACACAGAGGCATACTCCACTGCCTCTATTGCCAACTCTGCTTGCAAGAACAGTCCAGGTGTCTCGCAGGCCCATAGAAAAGCAAAACACTTTCTCTCCTTATCAGTCCCCCATTTTTTTCCCCAGACTGCAGAGCTGGCCTGGATGTGTGCAAGACTCACCTTCACCAAGATGTTCAACATAGCACCTGGGTAGGAGATTGTCACCTTTGGCTTCTTGGCATTGGTTGACTTGATGACAAAGTTTTCTGGGAAGCTGTTAGGAAGGACACACCAGATCCCATCTGTATCCAGTTCCAGAGGTCTCCTAAGGAAGGGAGAAAACTCACTCAGGAGAGCGGATAATAAGCCAAAGAACTGCTCTGCTTCTGCCTGCACAGGGGACACAGCCTGTTGCATCCACCCTCCAGTCCCTTCTGCAAAGGGAGCCCTTGTAATGCAAAAGAAAAACCACAGCAGTGTCAGCAATCCCAACCTGCAACACTAAGCACCTGATCTTTCAGCAACCAACTTGCTCCCACATCTGTCCCACTAGTCCTCTACTCCACACCGTCCAATCCTGCTCTTACTAATTTTCTCACACCGCATGCAGAACCACCCTTCTTTCCCAGCTCAGCACGTACTCACCCAATCTGCTCAATCAGTTCCCTGGCCTGCGTGATGATATTTGCTCCGGTGAAGCAGACAATCCCAGCCATTTCCATGGAGTACCAGCGAGCTCTGTGAACAAAGGAGTTTAAGTGATGAGCGTGCAGTGCTACCTCAAACCCATCTATGGGAAAGGTCAGGAGGATGTGCAGAGAAAGAAGCACAAGAAACACAGCAATACTGGGCCTTGGTAGATTGCTCTCCTTCCCCTCTTCATGATCAGAAAAGCTGAAAAAACACTAATAGACAAGATTGCTGACACTTGTTGCTCAAAGCCACAGAGTCTGGGAAAGGTCTCGAAGATTAGAAGTCATTAATAGAAGCAAGAGGAAAAAGTGTTCCAGTGAAAAAGTGATGACCCATCATCATCTTGTGCTTCAGAAGTAGGTGAACCAAGTGACAGCCTTCCTAAAATAATCCTGGTTTTCAAGGATCCTCTCTGGAGGACTCCAGCAACAACAACTCACCCTTTCCGCATGACATAGCCGTAGAAAGAATTGAGGATGCACTTGTGTGCCAGCTGCAGTGAATCGTAGAGGATCTCCATGTTCTTGCAGCGTTTCACTTCAGAGGCATCTCCCATCTCCACAGCTGCAGCCAGCTTCTTCTTCCACACCTGGGAGCAACAGGCAGAGTCAGAGCAGTCCCACACGTCACTGCTGGCAGGAACAGTATGCAGGCTGCTTCCCCCCAGGTCCCACTGTGACATTAGAGCTCTAGCCCAGTACCACCGCTAAAGAACAGTGGGAAGACTAGCATTAACTACATACTCTTTTTCCTTCCTGCATCAATTGTGCACCATGTGTCCTGTGGGCAAGACCTGAATACGCTGCCTGCAGCAATAGATAGCATCTAGTTTAACAGCTGAACCCCTTGTGTAGAATAAACCTCTCAGCAAGCTGCATGATTCATGGCAAAAGCAGCATCAAAGAGAAACCACAGAGCAAATGGCTCCTTAATGAGTTCTTTCACAGACAGAGTCCCAGGGCCCTGTCATTTCCTTCAACATAATTTAACAATAAACATGCCCCGGTCCCCTCCATCACAGGCTCCAAAAAGCTGAGAACTGGAGTGTGCTTCTCTCCTTTCTCGACCCGAGGTCTAGATTTTGCTCTCAGTATATCCCATTTTCAGCTTAAGAAGAATGCCTGAAACTGAACACAGGCCAGACAGAACAGCTGAACTAAGCATTTGCTAAATCCAGTAAAATCGGAGGTTGTAACTACTGTCAGGAAATCCATTGTTTCCCTACTGAATACAAAGGCCAAACAACATCATCCTTTAGGGCCCCAGGTGAGAGATGAGAACTCCCTATCCTCAGGGAGACAAACAAAACCAGAATTCAAGCCCAATACCTTGTGCAGCCCCTTGAACTCGTAGCGACGGTCCCTGAAGGCTCGCACGGTGTCCACATAGAAAGAATTCTCTCGCTGGCAGATGGTGGTGACCCGCTCCTCCACCTTGGTGACGTGGATCTTCTTATAGGCCTTCCGGCAATAATCTAGTTAAGGAAATAAAGAGAAGGAGCTTCTCAGGGGTCAGTGCCCCACTACGGACAGAGGGGATGGACAGAACTGCAGCAGGGCACTCCCAGCAGATCCACAGTGAAGTGGTCCAGGAAAGGTTCTTTCAGCACAAATACGCATCAGGTGTGTGTGAGCAGAGAGACAAAAGGAGGAGAAGGAATACAGCAGTGTGGAGAGAAGCCAAAATCAAATCCCTTTACTGAGACACAGGGAAAGGCAGGGAAATAAAAGTCATCCTGATGTTTGCACATCCATACAGCCCATCCACAAATCCAGGCTCTGCTCGCAGTCCCCACCTAGCTGGATGCTTCATCACTCTAGGTGCAGGGATAATGTGATGCTTCTGTTTCATGAATTATGAATGTCTTTAGTACCCTTCAAAACTGAGTCATTCGTGTTTGAACTCAAAGGCATGGCTCTCAGCAGACAGAAAGAGAAAAGCCAACAGAGGTATGGGTGCCTGACCTCTCTTTGGAAAGCATGAAGGCACTCCAAGCTGGGATCCTGGAGAAGAATTTTCATTGCATAGTTTGAGGCCAGACTCATTCTGATCAGCACAAGCAAACTAACCCCAAAACAGCAACTATTGATGCACGCCATTTACAGTTTAGGTTGCAAAACACTACTCCAGATCATGACATTGACTTCTACCTGCCAGTCGCTTCTTCTCATACTTGGCCTGTTCTTCACGGGAGAGCTCGTGGAAGGCCCGGGGTGCTCCATCGGGGTACAGGGGAGGGAACTTCTCAGATTCCAGCTGCTGCTGGATGCGGTGGTACTCGCTGCGGCTTGCAGGCACTGCAAAGGAAGGCAACTATGAGTTTTCCAGGGAGAAGCAGGAATTAGTCTCAGCCTGAGTTGGAGAGCAAGGTCCTTTTCGTACTTACTGAATTCTCCTCTCCACTGCCACGTCATTCGGCGCTGACAGTTGGCACCCGGCTTGTTGAAGTCACAGGCAGCACACGTGGCCTCGTCTACTATTGCTGAGGGCTGGACACAAGTAAGAGACGTGCAGATGTCAGAGGACACAGCTCTGCTTTTAAACCATGATTCATGTCAAAACCGAACAGGTGTTGGGTGGCAAAAGAACACATTTATTAGCAAAGAGATGATATACTGTAAGTTCTGCTTAAAGTTACAGCAAAAACAATAGATGTTTCATTTGTCTGTTTGGAAGAGTCCTACCCGAACCTTTAGCTCTACCTCTGACAGACCTTTCTGCTCTGCAGACCCGACATCCATGGCAGTTTGACTGAATTTTAGACCCACCCTTACTTGATACCCCTGACTTGAGCAAAGAGGGGATCTGCTGTTCAGGGGATCAAATCAGAGGGACCACAGAGATCTGGAAGACAAAATAGGAGACTTTCCTGATGTTACCCACCTGCAATCTGTTGGTCAGAATGATGTTGGGGTACATGGCCCCCACGTCTAAATGGTAGATAAGGGGACACTCAATTCTGTTAGGGACATCCTTCAGGGAATTCAGTTTGACTTTGATTTCATCACAAACCTGTGGGGAGACAAAGAAGTGAAACTCTGATAGAGAGGTAGGGAGCCAAATGCATGCCGAATTCGGTCTCTCAGATCTCTGCTCAGCTTTGCTAATGGTTGAACCTGCAAATGGGAAAGTAGCAGTCAAATTGTGCAACTGGGGCAAGAGACCCTGGATGGCCAGTCTGGGTTCCAGCAGCTGGGGAGGAGATTCCTGGGCTGGAGTGGCTGCAGGAGGTGGCTGCTTAGAACATCCACGACCATCATCTACCTTGCACGTGGTCATAGATAAAATTTCTTTGTCTCTTTCCACAGAGTATAAAAGGATTTCAAAACAGGAGCTTTAAACGTGAAACCTCTCACTAGATACTTTCAGGATAAGGAAAAATCACAGCCTTGCCCCCAGCCTATGCCTATATTCCCTATTGAAACGGGAAATAGGTCACAGACATACACAGAGCAGAACTCAGAGCTGAAGACACCCATTACACAACACTGACCTATGCGCACAGGACACAGGCTCACTGCAGCTCCAGCCTCACAGCACAGCTTTCCCCAGAAAGCCCAGACATGCCCTGCAGGTCAGGGCTTGAACAACTTACCTCCTGGAAGTTGGTGACTTGATCTAATGGCAAACCCTCCTCCTCCTCAATAGCATGCCGGAGTGTCTTCTCCACGTGCTGCACCAAGAAGTCAAAGGCAGCAGGATTCTGCAGGGGCATGGAAACAGCACTGAGAAACAGCACTGCTTCTAGAACATCTCTCATGAGAGAGAGATAACTGAACAGGAAGGATCCGTTTATACATGTGGCGCATGCTCCCCTGTGATCATTTCTTAGATTAGAGCCACTGAGGTGTACAACAAAGTGTGGTGCACCACACAGCAGAGTGGAGCTGCCTCTAAAAGCTTAGTCCATGAGCACAAAGCATGCATCTCAGAGGGGGAGGTGACAGAGATAACATAGCAGCTTTAACCAGGTGAAAGAGGTCCAAGCAAGGGTTCAAGCTTGGTTTGAGGCCCTTTACCATCTTGAAGCGGCAGGGGATGTCACTGCGAAAAACTCCCGATTCCAGTGCTTCCACGTGGCCTCCTACATACGTCTCCGAGTCCAGCACGTGCCCGTCCTCTGTGAGTTTATTAAATTCCTGCTCCTGCTTATTGGGGAAGATGATGTTGGCGTGATAGGCTTGAACCATCAGCAGTGCCTCACACAGTGTCCCAGAGCCTTTCCGCAACACCTGTAAGAGAGACATCAAATTTGGGCTCAAAAAGAAGTGCTGTACAGAGCGCTGGTGGTACCAGGCCCTGCTGCCACACCAGTGAACTGAAATGTGTCGGCCGGTGACAAACTTGTGATTACACCACGCAGCAGGCAGGACTGCAGTGCAAGGCCAGGATGATCAGAGCAGGGGAAAAAGCAAAACTCCTTTGCTTCGGCGATGCAGGAATACTTTATAGGAAGACAGCGATGGCTGATGCACTGTTGGGGTTAGAGCTCTTAGCAGTCTCTGTATAATCACAGCATAAAGACATCTGAATGTCTGCTGTTGTCTGTCTTCTGACCCTCCTCCACCATCTGGAGCCTTTATAAAATACACCAGTGTGAGGACAAAGGGACATTTTCTATGTGTTCAGCATAGACAGTTTCCTGTCTATGATCCTCCCTAAAGCCAAGGACAGAATAGTGATCAGGAGACCCAGCTTTTCATGGCTATAGTCCCAGATTAAAAATCAGCTGAATCTGGGCACCACCAGTTCATGGGCCCTTGAAATGCCCAAGGACTGTGGAGGAAAATGGAGTAGCCTCCAAATCCACTCCCCCTCCTTTACTGTCATGGGTGGGAATGGACGTGGGCAGTAGGAATCTGTCCTTTTGCCAGTGCAATGCTGTGTTGTGGGAGATGCAGCTCTTTGCCCAGCAGGCGATTTGTCATTTCAGGAGTACACTCACCTCATCAGGCTCCATGGGAATGATGGTGCACAACGCAAAAATGAAAGGATGCACATACTTCATGTACATGTAATAGGTAGCAACTGCATCGGACACTGAATAAGTGGCCAGGGTCTGTTGGGGAAGGATGAGAGCCAAATTAGTCCCTATCATATGTGATATAGCAACTCAATGAACACAATCTTTTACTGTTTCCTGCTGTACATGCCCATCTCATCAGGCAGAAGGGAAAGGCATACTTCTACATATCCTAGGATGCAAATAATTTTCTGTTGGCCTAGAAGGACATCCTGCTATAGCTCTAACTGCACAGCTACACCCCAGTTTTCAATTAAAGAAATAGTGAAGATGAGTTCATTGCATGTATCTGCACAGATGCTGCAGTCAGGAGGCTGCTCCAGGCCTGCAAAGATGGGCTTGAACCCTTGAGGGCTTCAGCAGAAATCACAGAATTGGAAATTACAGGTTAGAAAAGACCTTCAAGATCATCTCGTCTAACTATATATCCCATGCCTTTGTCCATAACCTGCTCTGCTGCAACAACCTTGAGCAGTAAGCCTATTTTATGTCCCTCCAGAAAGTCATGGTG
Organism: Netta rufina; assembly: GCF_964035555.1. Classification (NCBI taxonomy): domain Eukaryota; kingdom Metazoa; phylum Chordata; class Aves; order Anseriformes; family Anatidae; genus Netta; species Netta rufina. Next base: position 11,757,218 of record NC_140141.1, on the reverse strand, counting down.
TTCCTAATTTAGGTGATATCTGACTCCTTGCACCCATGTAAATAGTATACAGTGCAATGCCACTGTTAGAAACACTTCCAAAGAAATCCCATCCTTTCTCCCCACAAGCTCAAGTGCTTCAAAGGTATCTAAAATTTGGAGAAACAGATTGAGTTAATTTCTCAAAAATCACTGCATTAAGCAAAGACGTTCTGTAACACTTCAAGACTCAGCGATATTGCAGGTGCTGTAGACTTCCACAGATCGTTTTCCAATTGGTCAGAAGAGATACAGCACAGGGAGGGAATACCTGAGGCTCCTCTGTAGCCATCCGGCACATCTCTTCAGGGTCCAGCTCCACTGGATCATAGCCCAGCTTTGCCTTAGCTGCTGCTTTCAGGTTGTGACTTCCCACTGGGAGGTAACTGTCTCTCTTCACCCACCTGGACAGAGCAATGAAGATGTCAGTCTGTGCACAGAAGCCAGCCCTTACCTTCAGAAAGTGCTCAGGCATGCAAACAGGACCTTGACTTCAGACAGAACAAGGACAGCTAAGAGCAGAGGATCCAAGAGCGGTGGAATAAGAGGCTGCACATTCTGCATCTCTCCTAACGCACTGAAATCCTGACCAGGACAAGCCCACCATCCAAACATTGCCATTGCTCAGATTTACAGCATTCGCACTTCATCCCTCAATGATTTAACTACAGGAAGAGAAGCCATCAGCATTGCACAGCCAGCCAGCCATCCTCCAAAGCTCAGACACTGGTCCAGGGGAGGAAAGCCCCACAAAAACTTTAGCTTCTGAGACAGATCGCAGTCTCTTGCACACATGTCCTTTCCTCTTCTCCCTGTGCCAGGCAGGCTGGTGAGCGAGGATATGGTCCCTGCCCAACCACAATGGCCTAATCTCACCCTGCTCTTTATCCACTGCTCAAGTCAGATCTCAGACACCTAGTGTAAACCAGCGACAGACTACATGAACAGAATTAGCCCTTCAGGCTAGTATGGTGAAGACTTCACAGCTTCTGTAGTGAAGAGTGTGCCAAGGGGAGCAGCAGGGCAAAGAAACAGACTACGATGCCCATCTAGTGAGGTAGGATAAGTGCAAGCCTCGAAGAGACAGGAATACAGTGTTCAAACACATTAACTTTAGGTATTTTATATAAATCTAAGATTTATAAAATCTTAAAATAGAAAGATTTATAATCTATAATTTATTATAGATTTATAAAGTTTTATAATCTATTATTTGATATAAATCTAAGACGCAGTTATGTGGTAGCATTTGATACCTTAGACAGTCCATGTGGATGCACTGTGATGCTTTGTACTCTCCCTGGCTGTCCTTCTGAAATCCAATTTCCTGATACATATTGATTCCATGAGCTGCTGCTCTTGCTTCCACAAAGGGCCTGAGGAAAGAGGTGAAGAAACAATAGCTATTTTCCGTTATCTCCACCAACCGTTTGAGACGAAGCCCATATCTGGACTCAGGAAAAGCTTCCTTTAGGGCAGAATTACAGGATGAACGAAGAGGCAAAGCTAATTGCTTATATCGTTTACCAGAAGGCAGAGCTCTATGACCTAGCTTCTCTTGCTTCCCAAAGGCTCGCCAGTGCTCCTCGTTATTCCCCTTTTCTTTTGAACCCCTTTTCCAGTTCTCCACCTTCAAACACTAGGCTCATCAATATACAACCGCTGCCAAACTGACAATGATTTAGAATTAGCTCAGCAATCTCCTGACCAAGTGAATGGGACTCTACAGAAGGTCATACTGCAAAGCTACTGAACAGAGGATTCAGTGAGGTACTCATACCAGCTGGATAATCAGCACGGATCACATACAGCAAACCACACACAACCCCTTTGTGAGCTACAGAAGGGGAAAGATATCGAGGCTGGTACCTGACTCTGACCCATAGCTCATGTCACACTCTCCCAGTAGAAAACAGGTTAGTTTCCGTTCCTGATCTTACCAGTCAAAGAAGTCTCCATTGTATGTGACAATGATAGTAGGTTTGGTCTCCTGGACATGTTCAAACCACCTCTGGATTAAATGAGCCTAGTATGAAACAGAAGGAGAAAAATAGGAAATCACTTCGCTCCCTTCACAGAGAGCCACTGGGTATAACACAGTTTACTCCACCCTTCTGCTCTCCTCCCCACCTAGCCAGAACCCGATCTGTCTTACCATTATTACCAAGAAATTAAAGCATGACTGAACCTACAGGGCCCACCATGTTTCCCAGGGAGGCAGGATACTGAGCGACAAGCTATCCTTGGCCAACAAGAGAACCACGCATGTAAGAAGCAGCTGTATCTACCAGGTGGAAGCTACTTACTTCATCTGGTTCGTTAAAGACACAAAATGGTCCCTCATACTCCGGCTTGGGAGTAAACTCAAAGTCTTCAATATCCTCGGAGACAATCTCCCTGTTTGTGATCAGGTAGCCCTAGGATGGTGACAAAGAATCAGTTAGGAGGACTCACGTTCCTTGTGCACCAGAGACAGGTTTGCAGGCAAACAGAAGATGCTGTCCAAACGATGAAACATTTTTCTCTTGCTGGGAATAAACCCCACATGCTTTGACAGTCAGAGTTTTTGTCAGGTAGGAGCAACTGCTTGGGCATCAGTTCCTGACCCACAGCTGCACATCAGCAAAGGAAGCCACAGGCAGACAACACAGGACAGCAGAAATCAGAGAACCATCAGCCTGAGCTGGGGTCCATGAAGCACCAAATGAAATTCTCATGTATCATTCAGACTTTAATTTCATTTCCAGATCCATTGGCTAAACACCAAGCAGCCAGCAGCAAAGCAAGCCTGGTCGGAGGTGAAACACTGGCCTCCTCCCCAGCTCTGCTGCTGAAACATAAAGGCAACTCTTGTTCCATTACCTGCCCATCAATCATGTAGGAGACCATCATGATCTGGTCTGTCTCTGCATCAGGAAACTTCAAGGGGAGTTTGGTAGTTTCAATGTCAAAGGCAAGAACAACAGGATCCTGGGTAAGGGCAAACACATTAAAACGTTTTAAGGCTGGTTTGAAGGTAAAAGTGATTCTCATCAGGCTTGCATTGCCTAGTGGTGGGGCAGCAAGTAAGCCAGAACCTGCCCCCAGGTAATCATTTTACTGCTTTATCCACCCAAAGTAATACCGCTACCCAAGCCCATGGACAAAACTTGCCCCAGCAATGCTGTGGGGTTAACACCTGATGCATATGGGAAATTACTGCTGCGAGCCAGCTTCTAAGAGGAAAACAAGCCATGTCCAGGGCCAGACTGCAGCCGGCCTGACAAATGCTTACTGGTCGCTCCACGAGGTCATCTCGGCGGGTGATTTCTGGAGGAAGGGTGCTGCCCCGGTATCGCACGTTGTACCAGTGAGCCTAGCAAGAGAGAAGGGTCAGCAGTGCCTTTCTGCAAGGCTGGCTGCTAGCAGTGCGTTTGTTTGTATGCTGCGAACAGAACTGCACAAATTAAGTATGCTTTGGAAGAAAGGCACAAACCGTGGGCGTACGATCATTTAACTTTTCTGTGTGTCATTAACTGAGAAAAAAGACCAGCAGTACAGGACCAAACTTTACATGTTAACTTATTGTCAAGGACACCTTTGTAAAGGTCCTGAAGAGAAAGGGAGAAAATTCCTATCATGCCTGCACTTCAGGAGCACAGCAGCAAGAAAACAAAGCTTTTCTGACTTCTCTATTCCTTACTCACCACATGGATCTTCAGGTCAATGGAGAGGCGGACATGGTAGGGCACATCGTACTCCCGCATATCCACAATGTTGTCCATTTGGTTGGCAATCTTTTTTGAGGCTCCTTCCTCCTCCGTGGTCAGGCTGCCTCCAGCCAGAGCACTGCGAGGAGCAGAGGAAAGCAGCCACTGTGTGTAAGCAGGCTGATGCACATCTCAGACATAGCAGCATTGGCAATGTAAGGGACAGCAGCATGGTGGCAGCAACATCCCAAGAGCAGTCAATGGTAAATAAGATGAGAAACACTTCCCCTTCGTACAAAAAACTGTGGAAAGATGGATCTCGGGACTGACAGCATGAGGCAGTGCTGCACCATCCCATCAACTCCCCATCTTCAGCTCACCTTTGGTCATACTTGCTATATCTATAGAGAGGTACAGACAAAAACCCACAGATGCCTGTATAATGAATACGTTCCACAGAGCTGGATTTATAAAGTAGGGTAACAAGTCTAAGGATAATGGGGCAACCCAGGAATAACTCTGAAGAGCAAAAATACACCTTTCAGGTGAGCAGAAAATGCTCATTTCCCTTGACTCTTCTTCCTCAGATATGTCTCAACTGAAAGCAGACTTCAGGGACTTTCCAAAAAGAAGGCTGAATTTTTCTCTTGCATTTTCTGGTAGGCTTTAAGAAGTGTGTTTTATACTGTGTTTCCAGTTTTGTAAACAAGTGTCCAGCTTGTCATTCTGATAGAGAAAGGTGATTGTTTTTTTTTTTTCCCCTCTTTAGTCATAGCCAGTAATAAGAATATTCTCAGTGATCTGGGAGGCACTGAGCAATCTTTTTCAAGAATCAGTGCATCTATTACGATTACAGGCAGAGGTACCAGCTCAAGACATCACAAAGAGGCTTTGAGGCCCTCTTGAGGTGCAGCATGTCTCTGTCACTGAGCTCCAAGAATCATCTTGGAGAGTGGTGACAGTGGCACACATGAATTTAGTTCCCAGGCAGGAAAATCCCTGTCTAAACAAGAGCTAAGAAACATCCAAGGGAAACTTAATACCGGTGATCAACCATCCTAAGAGCTCTCACCTGGACAGCATGGACGTATAGACATCGTTCGCCTGGTCTCGCTCTCTGTTTTTCCTTACAGCAGGAGAAATCTCTTTTCGCACCTTCACCAAGTCATCCACTGTGTTGAAGGACAGCTTGATGTAGTTCCGCTTCAGACCCACCAAGTGATTTGGCTACAAGGTAATGAGATCGGAAGGTAAACTACGTTGATACGGGTGGAAGAACTGGTAAAAGAAGAGGTACCGAAGAGTGGGGAAGTCTGTTTGACAGCGCTGTAGACAAGGAGCTGTGCTTTGCAGCTAGAACCCAGCCAGCCCCTGTGCCTCAAGGCACAATGGGGCACCCAGAAAGAGCTGGTCAAAGAGAAGCAGTTCTCCTACCCACCCCCCAAGGATTCTCCCACCCTGCTGAAATTCAAGAAACATCTAGAACTTGCTGTGAAAAAGATAACGTCCTCATGGAAAAGCATATTAGTTACTATCAGTAAGCAACAAGCAATAAGTAATCCATTTCTGATATGCACTGCAAACAGCGCTAGGAAATTGAGGCCAAGCATGCAGTTTCCCTTCGGCACTCAAGAGATGTGGTTGATGCCCCAGGTCTGTCAGTGTTCAAGAAGCATTTGGGCAATGCCCCCAGTAACATGCCTTAGGTTTTGGTTAGCCTCGAAGAAGTTAGGCAGCTGGACTAGATGATCTTTGAAGATCCCTTCCACCAGGACGGTTCTCTATTTTACTTATATTCAGCAGAGATAGAGTCAGAAAAAGATGTTACTCAACAGTACAGTGTGCAGAGGAATACAGACCAGATCCAAGTCTTCTTTGGGGACAGTTTCCAGCTTTGCAATTTTCCCTTGGAACTTCTTAGAAAGGAAGGAGGACACTTCTCGCTCACAGCCCTGTGAAGGAATTGCGACTGAGCACCGCAGCCAGGCACTGCTCTACCAGAGAAGACAGCTTCAAAAGTGGTTCTGGGTGCTGGCACAGCAAGGTAAGGACAGCCTCAAAACTAGTGCCTTCCAGCAGGGAGGTTTTGGCTGCCAGCTGACAGAGCGGTCAGACTGGGCCCAGGTTTGCAGCTCACAAGGTGAATTTCTGTATCGCAGATGAAAAGGGGGGTGAGAGCAGATGGTCACCACTGCCCAGGCTGTGGGAAACCACTTGAGAACTAAGAAAAAGAACAGGGGAGAATACGAAACAGGCAGTGCTGGGGATAGCTCCTCACCACGATGAACAAGCTTGGACGAGTCCCAGCATGGCCAATGGCCACTTCCCACAACAGCTCTTCTCCAACCACCCCAAGGAAACCATGGACAGGAACACTGTCACCGCGTTTTTCTCATCCCAAACCAGGGTGCCCCCAAGCTCCTGCAGCTCTGCAGGGTCCTGTGCCACCCGAGGGGCTCAGAGAGCGCAGCTCCGCACCCGTTCTCACCTGCTGGGTGGCGATGTAGAAGTAAGGTCTGTAGGGCAAAGCCACCTAGGAGAGAGCACAGAGGTGACAGCCGTGCTTCCCCACTGCCATTGGCACCCTAGGGGGGCAGCGGGCAGGGCAGGCACCGCACCCACCGGCACCTGGGCACGGACCCACCTTGAAGCGGCTCCCATCCTCCTGCACAAAGTAGTAATCCACAGCGCTCACCGGCCGCCGGTCCTCATCCAGCACCTCTGTCTGCACACGGGCAACGCACCCTCAGCGGGGCGATCCGGGACCCACGGGTGCCTCTCCGTGGGCACCCCCCAGGACCTCCCCTCGCCCCCCAACCCAGGGCTGGCTGATCACCGCCCCGCCAGCCCTTTACCGGATGCATATTGATGAGCCAGCCCGTCCTCTCGCCGGGCTCCGAGGGCCGCTCGAAGCCGAACAGAGCATCCAGCCGGTCCGTGCGCTGCGACCGCTCCAGGCGCTTGAGGGCGGACAGCGCGGGGCCATCGTCCCTGCGAGACGCGCCACCGTCAGCCGCCACCCCCGGGGCTGCCGCTGGTTGTCACTGTCGCCGCCCCCTCCCCCGACCCGTCCTCACCTCGCCCCTTCGGGATCGGGGTCGCCGCCGCCCGGCTCGGCGCGCCCCGCGCCGCCCCGCCGCCGCATCCCGGCCACCGCCGCGGGAGGAATTTGGCGCGCTGGCGCCCGGTTCCCGCGAGAACCGCGCGGCCCCGCCCCCGCCGCGGCGAGCAGCACCAATCAGAGCGCGCCCCTTCTCGCCGCCCGCCAATCGCGGCGCGCCCCGCCCCTGGCGCGCCCCGCCCGTGGCGCGCCCGGCCCCTGGCGCGCCTCCTTCTCCCTTCCCTTGCGGTTCCGCTGTTTCAGCGCCGCGCGTTCCCGTTCCCTGCTCTGCAGCAGCAGCGCTGCTCGCTGGCCGGGGGGCTGAGCAGGCAGAAGATGCTCCCACCGCCATCAGTGGGAGCGCTGGAGACAGGGCGAGGATGGCTGTAGGATCGTAAATGCAGAGCTGGGGGTGGTCAGGCTGGGGGCAGCCCGGGGGGCTCTCCATCTAGGGCTCCTACAGGTCTTGGACGTGAAGTTGCTGTCTCTCCCTGCACCCTGCAAGACAAGGAGCTTCTAATTCAGAGCACGGCTTGCTCAGAAGCTCTAAAATCGCTCATGACTGCAAACGCTTCGTGAAGGCACAGAGCCTGGAAAGGCAGCAGTGGGCAGCAGAGTGCTGATGCCGAGGGTCGATGCAGTGGGCAGCGCTTCCCAGTTTCTCCTCCCTGCCCGCCCCTCCACCAGAGCACGGGCACCGAGATACATCTCCAGGCTGGGCCCTGATGAAGTGCTGTGGCCCTGGAGAAATTAGGCTAGGATACTGTATGAAAGCTACCGGACAGTATTTGAAGCAAGTGGGAAGCAAAAGCCCTCAGTCAGAAATTCCTGAAGCTGCTGGACAGACAACCCTGCTGTCCCCTCTGCTGACAGCTGATCTCAGGCTCACCCCTACCAGCCCAGAGCTGTCACCCCTGTGGGAGTGGGAAAGCTCCACGTCTGTGTCCCTGGGCAGAGCATGCCAGACCTTTAGGCTGGGAGCTGGCTGAGAGCAGAGTACACCCGATGCCACAGGGACCAATGTGTGTTGGCTGGGCAATCAGTTGGAGAGGACAGAAAAGGTGGCAAGAGTTTGTTAGAAATTAGAAACTGGGGGTGTGGGAGAAAGGGGAGAGAGAAGAGACAAAGTCTGAGCTGGGAGAACTGACCAAGGGAGGACAGATGGCTGGGTTTAATTTGAGCTTAATCAGGAATTTATATTCTGCAGAACTTCCAGTTCTGTACTATTTCTGTCATTCTGGAGGGCTAGATTTAAATGATCTCTTCCCATCCCCACAGTTTTCCCTTGATCCACGCGTGCTTGGTGCTGGTCCCTGTCAGGACAAGAGGTAGCAGAAAACCAGCACTGGGTTGCAAGCATCAGAGTGTATCTGACTTCAGGGGCAAACACCTAGCCCTTGTGTTTTCAAGCTCTCTCTCCTATGAGCAATGGAATAGAAACAACAGAACCTGTGAGAAGCAAATTTCTGTCCCTCATCAGGCCATCTTTAAACCCCACTCTTCCTACCTGGAGGAGCATCCAGATCGGGGAATATCAAATAATTTCAGCCCCTACTTCTAAATCAAGGTTGGCTTCATTCTGCCTAGTATGGGCCCAGGTCACAGCCTCTCCGCAGCAGATTCTCTCTAAACTATTCCAGCACTGCTCACATGCAATCCAAGGAGTGCCACGAGCAGGACGTGCTAACAGGACAGACTTTGGCAGGTAGTGCAGGCAGTTTGTGCAGGGCAGTTCGGGCAGGGCAGGGAGCTGTGGGTCCCTGCTGCCAGCTGTACTGCATCCCTTGGGAGCGAGCTGTTGTTAACAACTAAAAAATGTATCTGAGCAGCCCAGCTAAGCCTTTCATATCATTTGGATCAGGGAGCAATAAAGGTGTGCATTAGAGGGCAGTCAACGTCCTGCACAGCATCAGGGAGTCATATAATCAGGGTGTAAGACAGCAGTGACCCAAGATAGTCTGCATGTAGGGGAGAAAAAACCTTTCTCTTTATCCAGGGGCATCCCAAAATTCACAGAGGAAAAACAGAATATATACTTGGGGCATGTGCAAGTAAAAGGCATACAGAGATGCCGACGTTCCCCCAGATGGAGTCTGACGGATAAGGAAAGCAGTTTATTGGGGAAAGCAGAAAACATGCCGGGCAGGCAGGAGGAGGAATAGATCCCCGTCTCCAAAGCGAGTAGAAAAACGTAAATCCGGAAGGGCAACGTAAAATAAGTGACCCGGGAAAGGATGAGGCTGGCTGTTTCCAAGAAAGCAGGAGTAACTGTGCCCAGGCAGCAGATGGCGATCCCCTGCCTGGCTCTTCAGCAGCAGAACAGCAAAGGCCGGGGCACCGGGCAGCAGCAGCGGCTGGCCCCGACCCCCTCCGCCGCTCCGTGACGCTCGCCACCGGGCTACCGAGCCCGGAGGGGCAGGCAGGGACCTCCCGGTGCCCCGGAGCATCGCTGGACTTGTCCTCTCCACCCCGCCGAGGCCTGGTAACGGGTCCTGCTTCACCCCACGGGCGCACCCGCACCCGGCCCCGCACGGCCGCCCGCAGCCCCGGTGCCGGTGCCGGTGCCTCCGCCCCTCCCCGCTCCGCCCCGGCCCGGCCCGCACGGGGGCGGCCGCGTTTTTTTCCACCCCCCCTCCACCTTTCCTCGCTGCCGCGGTGCTGCGGGACGCGCCGGGACCCGCAGCCGCTGCCCAGGTACCGGGGAGGGGGAACCGCAACGGGGCGGGCACCGGAGCCGGTCCCGGAGCAGCCCGGCTGCAGCGGCTCCGAGCTCGGCTCCTCGCCGGGAAGGGGGGAAAAAAAGGGGGAAAAAGAGGGGGGAGACCGCATCCAGGGTGCCCACCGGTGTCCCCCGAGCCCAGCAGGACGGCGGCTCCCGGGCGGCGGAGCGGGGGCTGCGCTGCACCGGGAGCAACCTGCGGGGCCGAGGGGAGAGCGGCCGGTGGCACTGCGGGAGAACCCGCCTGCTCTTCCGAAATGCAGCAAGAAATCAAAGCAGCTAAAAATATGGGCCACGGTCCCTGACGAAGGAAACGCTGACGTTTCTCGTGACCCCCATCCCCCCCCAGTTTTGAATGAGCCAAGTGCTCAGCGTGTCCTCCAAGTTTGGGGGGACGTGGTTTGTCCGTCTCTGGGGACCGTAATCCCACCTGGGCAAACAGCCACGGTTTCATGGACCAGCAGCTGGTGGGCTGGCAAAATGCATATGATCCAAATATACATACAGATGTAAATCTGCCCTTGCATGAGTGAATGGGGGACTGGATAAGTGGCAAACTGCATGGTCTTCTCTCTGTGAAAGCATCAAATTCCCAGTGTGATGGATGGAAGCTCAAATTTGGTGGTTTTGTGTTTAGCCATTAGCCTTGGAAAACATTCCCATGATAAACTCCTTTTGCACTGCTTGCAGCTTCTGTAGGAAACACGATTTTCTCTTGTGCAATAGTGAAATGGCAATGATGGCAAGCAGGAGAAGGTCTTGGCTGTAACAGAGTGATTGAGAACTAAACCTCTTTTGTGTTGTGAAATACTTTGATTTTTGCATCAAGCAGTCTGCACCTGGGAGACTTTTCAGCATTTCTCTATTTATTGGCATACCTTTGAGATCTGAACCAAATCTCTTGTTTAATTATTAATTTCAGAACATTTCCAATCCAGCTTGCAGAGGATGTATTAGAGCGGTGGCAATGAGAGCACTGCTGACTGAGCCTTTAACCTGGAGCCTGTAAATTGCTGAAGCAGCAACCGGTAAAACAGTTGTGGCTAATTGTAGTCTGATGGAGTGTTCCTGCTGTGCTTCTTCAGGAGCCATCAGGGCACATTGAATGGCAGCTTTGTAGCTATATTTGCTGCCACTGGGAATCACTTCTAGTGGCAAGTGCACCAGGATGGGGCTTTCTCCCCTTCCTCAGTGACTGAGCCAGAAGAGATGGGGCTGTTGTACCACGTCTGTAGGGCTGCAGGTATGCACAAGCTATTCCTGGCATTTTGCATCATAAATTTTGCTTCTGTTTCTCATGGACATCGGAAAGCACCCAACACAGCCAAATCCATGCTGATGCAAAGCAAACCCCTGGCTGCCCAAGTCAGCTCCCAGGGACAGGTGTGAAAATGGCAGAAAAACTGGGAATGGGAGGGTTGGGCAGTGGGAGAGGAACTGTCTGGAGAGCTGCTGGGAGGAGGAAAGGGGGGTAAAGATGTGGGGACGTTGGGGTGCATGGGACCAGGGCAGACAGGAGGAAAGGGGGTCCCTGCTGCAGCTCCTGCACGCCAGCCTCTGTGAACTCGACTCATCACCGCCTGGGCAGGGGATGCGGTCGGGTGCTGTGTTGGTGCATGGCAGTGTGATGGCATCAGGATGGCATTGGCCTCCTTGAGACAGGGATGGGAGGAAGCCACACAAGCAAGTGCATTTCCCTCCCCGTTTGTGCACCCTGTGCCAGGAGGTCAGTTTGTGTAAGCACCAGGTGCCAGATCTCAGGGGTTTGTAGGACCCCATGTGCATACTTTGTAGTACAGTTCCTGAAAGAGGTGATACCGTAACCTCCAGGTTGGAGACACATATATTGTCACCCCTAGATTATTTTAAAAATACACATTTGACTCACTCTAAAAATGCACGTTGCCTCGATAACACAGAGCACGCAGCATGACTGGGTCGGTGCTGGGCAGTGCTTCAGCACCCCTGATGCTCTGGCCACACGTGGGCTGTGTTTGGAGCTGTGTGTCCAGAGGAGAGTCCTGCTTTCCTTGGCAGCAGAGCCTGTGTTATTCTGGAGCTGGAGCCAAGAGCCAGCCCTGGGGCAGCTCAGCTCCACGGAGCCAGACCTTGCACGGAACTGGAGCTTCTGACACCGAGCTCCTTGAGTTCCCGTGGGGGCTTTGGCCACTGGTCCGTGCCCTGGGTGGAGGACAGATGCCATGACTGGCAGAGAACAAGGTGCATTCAGCTGGGGATGGTTTTGGCAGGTGTGCTGGTTGGTGGGCTGCAAGGGCTGTTGTGGGTCTTGGTCATCACTGAAGGTGAAAGAGCAGGAAAAGAGCTGTGCTGGAGAGGGTGTCAGACTGGGGAGAAGCTCACAATGGAATTCCAATAGGGATCCACCTTACATTTTTTAATGAATGACCTCTGCCCCACACAGCAGTAGATGCTCATGAAATTTGCCGAGGATGATGAGAGGCATCACTGGTGGCTGGTACCTCCCCACTGAGCAGGGAGACGGAGGAGAAGAGGTGCACAAGGCACTGGAGGGGGGGGCAAAAGTTTCTGCTGTGAAATAGGAGCTAACCTGCAGGAAATGATGGAGGTGGACAGCCTGGGGCAGCCATCTGGAACAGGGGGATGTGCAGTGACCATCCTAAAACCTTTCAGCTCAGAGGGGTGTTTGCATTGCTGTGCCAGGCATGACAGGGTCTGGTAGAATGTGGGGACCCACTCTATAGCTCTGGTAATTTCTGTGAAAATCAAATTAGAGCAAATCCCCTTAAAAATAAGGGAAATGGACAGCCCCTGTCTCAGGAGGACACCAGGAGAATTCACTTATACAAAACGGAGCCTGGATGTGGATCTGGTGAATGTGCTGGGATAAACACCAAGGAGAGAAAAGGTCTGCTGAGTATGGAGGTGGTGTGGGTAGAGATGAAAGGGAAGGTGGGTATATTTAGGATGGAAATCGGAGGTTTGCAATCATCAGAGGAAAGCTGTTTGGGGATGGGTCTTCTGGTGCTGTGCACTGGATGTGTAGAGCTGGCCATGTGGTGGGGGCATGCCCAGAGGGATGGGGAGCCGGGGTGTGCTGCTGTGTGCTGCAGGTGGGGAAGGAGGGCTTGGAGCCCCAGCATTGTTCAGGACTCAGCGGGAAGGGGGACACCAGCAGGTCTGGGGGTGGTGGTTAACTGGTGAGGGGTCTGGGGGCTGTCAGCAGGGACAGAGCCTCAGGATTCACAGCGAAGCCCAGTGCCTGAGTCTGCTCTCAGCCTGTGGTGTGGGAGGGCCATGCTCCCCCCTCCTTGTCGGTCCTTCTGCTACCAGTTTGTGGCTGAGCCACGGGATGTGGTGCAGCTGGGCCTTGTGCCCTGGTGGGGTTTGTTCCTCTCAGTGTTTGCAAGGCCTTTCCAAAACAGGTCTCCTGCTGGAATGGCTCAGTGGCTCCTGCTGTGCCCTGTGTGAAAGACAATATTGTGCATGTACAGAGAGTTGGGAAGGAGGTAACTCTGCAATAGATATGGTACACTTTGGGATCAAGGGTCATTTTTTTCCACAGTGAGGACCAGAGTGAGAGCCAGCACTTTCCTGCAAGAGCGGATAATGCCACAAGATGCTCTGAGCGTCCTCCCTCTGCTCCTCCTGCTCTCCTGATGGGGGCACAGCTTACAAACACACATCTCTCTCATTAGCAAAGGCACATGGTTCTCTGCTCGTCTTGCTGAAGCCACGTTGGCCGTTACCAGTCACCTCTTTGTTTTCCATGTGCCTTGGCACAGTTTCCAGGAGGATCTGCTGTTGGGCAAATGCAGAGCTGCCATTCATACTTTGTTCCCTCATGTCCCTGATCTACATGGAACTGCATGCTGGTAGTTGGTGAGCACAGGGCAGCATGTCTTCAGGCTTATAAACAGGAAAGTTTTGTTTTCTTATCTTTGAACATAGATTTGGTTCAGAGTAGAGATGGAAAATCTGCTGTGTGTCACAGTGTACCGTCTGGTTGCAGAGGGCCCAGATTGCTGGATGACCCAGTGGACAGAACTGAAAGCACCATAGCTATACAAGACACAGCCAGGAGGTGATGTGGTCTGTGCTCTTTGCTAAAGGACCCTTCAGGAGGCATCCATGGAGAAGGTGAAGGAAGAACTGCAAAGCTATGTATGGGCTCATATGGGGGATAGAGGAGCCAGAAGCTTGTGCTCACCCTTCTGCATTTTTTCCTCTGTCTCACAAAGTCCATGCGGAGGTGTTCTGAGATCTAGGCTTTGCTAGAGAGCTTGGTGAGGGGTGTAGAAAACAAGTTTCACATGTCCAGCACTGTTGTGACTGTTCAGGGTGGTGGAGCAGATTGGAGGGGTTTCCTTGTTCAAGTCCCCAGCTGCGGATGGTTTCTGGAAGGCTAAATTCTCTTATCTGGCCTTCCAGATAAGGGATTACCTGGGTAAGGTAGGAAAAGGGCACTGTTGGTAGACATCAAGCACCTTCTAAAAACTCTGTTGGGAAAATGTCCCTGGGTACAGACTCCATTGACTTTATTCTCCCCTCTCTCAGACCTAGGTACATTGTGGCAGTTGGTGATATCCAAGCGTACAGAGCACAGGGTGCTGTTGAGACCCCGTTTAGGCATCCTTATACTGAGCAGGAAAGAAATGCCTCTGACATCCTCTAACTTGGCCTCTTCAGAGATGCTCACAAAGGATGTCCTGAGAAGAAAGTGCTCAGTTCTTCCAATGCTGTGAGTGCGAAAACTATCTGCAGTAACTTGTAACACTTCTGAAGACCAAAGTTCTTGAGACAGAAACAGGCATATGTTTGCAAACAATGGAACTGAGATACAAAGAAAAGAAATTTTTATTGTATGCAGGGGCAGTTAAAAAATAGCAGCTCCTGTTGAGCTTGAAGCTCTAGGACATTTCCTTAGAATATCTCTGCTACAAATGACTGAAAACTAGAAAAACAAACTGCCATGGGGAAGAGTGTTGGAGAGATCAAGGGCACAGCTGGATTTCTTCTGGTTCTGCAAAATGGGGAATCACTGACCTGAAATGGCCTGGAGGAGCAAGGCAGGGGGCTGTGCTCAGTGCTGCAGAAGAAGGAGACTCCCCCTGGAGGCCTGTGCCAATCTGCCTAGGGAAAATAATTCCTTCCTGAGCCCACAGCTGGAATTGGCTGTACCCTGAGCTTGTGAGCAAGACCTGACTGCTGGCCCCATGGCAGGGGTCTGGCATGCCCACCGAGGGACACCAGCATGTTAAACTCCTTTCCTCCATCGATCTGGGAGCATCTCAGGGGCTTCTGAGAAAACTCCAGAAATGATAGGGAGGAAAAAAAAAAAAAGTCCTTCCCAGGCCCTGCATCTGACCAGTGGAAGAAGTGAAGTGATTTCTCCACTGATGCCTTTTATAGCCTTTGAGAGCTGAGGGTGTGTGGTTTGGTCTCCTCCTGTTTTTCTATCTATCTCCTGTAAGTTTTAACCTATTAGCCTTTAAGTTCCTGCAAGTTTTATGGAGATATGTGGCTGGGTGGAGGAGAGAGACCCAGAAGCGTGTGCTGTGCTCTGCTCCATAGCTGCTCCTCTTTGGCTTCCTACCAACCTTTACATGGTATTTGTTTTTACCATTTTACAGTAAATTATTGTCCTGTATCACTGACACATCAACAGCTGAGGCTCTCTTTCTCTCATACAAAACCATTTTCTGTTTCTTCCTGTGAGTTTTGGCAAAGGTCCATGCAATTTCTGCATGTGATTTTCCTGCTGTATTTTTCCCAAATCTTCCTCTGCATTTATGCACCTTCTTACTTGATATTTTTTTTTGCATTTGCTCTTGCATAAGTATTGGCATGCTGCTTTCCTTGAGTGTTCTCACCCTTGCCACTCAATGAATTGATTCTTCCCTGCTTCATTCCCTTTGCAAATGAGCTTGTTTGGTAGCTCTGTGCATATCCAATAGATCTTTGAATGTGGCTCTCAGAAACAGGTACTCGAAGGCAAACTTGTGCATTTTTAGTCCTGTTAACAGTCTATTTCACATTGGCATACCTCTTGGATTTGGTAATGAGGCACTTATGCTTTATGTTATTTGGTAAGGCAGCAGTTTTATGTTCCTCTACAGTCTTGGTTACTAATTTCACATGTTTCAGGCTTTGAAGGTACTCCTAGGACTTTGTTGAGGGTATGCCATACATGGATGAGACATACAGCAGAAGGGAAGTTTGTAGGCGTGTGGAACTGTGTGTGTCTGTTTTGGAGGGATATAGCTGGAAAGGGGGAGAGACGTCTGGATATTTTGAGCTGTTGTTTAAAGAAAGGGTGTGTCTGGGATGCTTTGATGTAGTCTGTGTTGAGGAAGGTGCTGTCAGGGCTCTGCAGAGGTGCCCGTGGTGATGGTGGCTGTGTCTCCCATCGCTGGAACCCATGGTGGAGGAGCAGGAGGCTTTGCCTGGAAGATGTCCCACTGCCATGTGTCCTACAGTCAGCCACTGCTGGAGGGACAGCAGACTGGGTGCCACTGGTGCAGCCAGATGGGGCACGGCATGGGACAGAGGCACCAGGGGTTTCAACACTAGCAAGAGACTGGGTGCGCACCAACCTCCCTGGCAGGGCGCAACCTACGCCTCGTAGTTTCTTATCTTATCTCCAGAAGATAAATGTGCACAGAAGTGCTTCGTTCAGCAAGAGAGAACAGTGCTGGTGGCTGGCTGGCCACCCAGCAGAAGATCAGCCAGGCTGGAGCACTGGGCATTTGCTGTTCCATGGCCCTTGCTTGCCATGGGGCAGGGCTGGCTCTAGCAAGTGGTTAATTTTTTTTTCTTTTTTTCTGTACCTTTGCCAAGTTTTCATTTCCTGGGGAGAAATTGCAATGCTTGGTATCTGTCTCCTGGCACTTATTTTTCTGTATTTTCTTCTGATTGGAAAGGTCTTCAGGTACTTCTGGTACTGAAGCTGAAAAAAAAAGTATTCTTTGCCTGTGTTAATCTGTTCTTTGGAAACTGTTTTACCTTCCTGCTGAGTTTGGAAGGCATTGTGAAAAATAGATGGTGAAACCATGGTAAATCAATTCAGGTACAAGTGCAAATGGGTGAATTTTTTACAATATATATATATATTTATAATATATATATAATGATATTAAATGCTTTATTTTATTGCCAGTTATGTTATGTGGATCTTCACTATTTCCAGTCGAGGAGTATAACCTAAAACCTTTATCCCAATTCTTAGTCTGTACGAAAACTGAGAGCAATATCTGTCAAAGCTAATGAGCTAAATATAATTTGGAGTTCTGTTTGGCCATCCCACTTAAACATAAAATATCCTGACCTAACAGTATTAAAACCGGGTTTTGGTGCAAAATGGCAAGGTAATGAAAACCCTGTCTCACACAAATAACTGTTCCAAAGGGAATGGGATTTCTGCAGGAATAAGTGTTAATGGAAAGGGACTGCAGAATGAGTAAAGTGGATTTTTTTTTTTTTCTTCCCCATCATCTAATAATAAAAGCAGAAATCTGACTGAACTGTATTTATGGTTTAATCATTGCATTTGGGCTCAGACCTAAGTGCTTAAGGATTTAATTACCAAAGACAGGGCTTTGGAAAGTCTAATGAAATCTGAAGATAAATCATATGGGGTTTGTAGTTTTAAACTTCAGAAGGGTGATGGAATTTTCCGGTGGACCCCAGAAGGGTGACCTTGGTGCCGCAGTCTCTTGTTGTCTGTTGTGTCACCGGCTGCCATGGTCTCGCAGCAATCACTGCAACACCCACCCTCACCCCAGGCAGTGCTTCTCACGCGTTTCTTCTCCCCCATGCAGGTGGTGAAGGAAGCCCGAAGCCCAGGACGGTGTGAGCAGGAGGGCTGCCATGCGAGGATGTGCCTGCGCCCTCGCTGACCTTTCCACCGTCCCCATCCCTGGCTTGTGTCCTGTGCAGCGTGAGGGCTGCAGCGAGGTGCTGCTCGGCTCGCCATGGGAGGATGCTTCTCCAAGCCCAAGCCAGGTGACGATCGCGCCCGCCCCACGGTGGCAGGGATGTAGGTCAGCAGCAGCTCCGCAGGCCCTGCTGGGGAATGTTAATTCTCTGCTCCTGCGGGGAGGATTACTGCCTGCTAATCCCCCAAATTCCTGTGCTCTGGCTGCGGCGGGGAGTCCCGCGGGGCTGTGAGGGAATGCAGGGCATGTGCCCAGCCCGCAGCCACCATGGATGCAGAGGCACGTCCAGAAGCTGCAGGAACGTTTCCCTCCCAGAGTGACCTCCCTGCCCTGGTGGCTGCAGTTCTCATCACTAGCTGGTTTCCAGCTGCCTCATGACCCCATGCAAATACTCTGGATCTCAGCTGCATCCCACTCAGTCCCAGTGGCCTCCTGGGGCTCTGCATCGCTCACCATGTGCAGTGGTGCTGGTCCCTGAGGGCTCACAGGTGTCAGGCTGTCGTGGTTGGTGTTCCCAAGGAGAGTTTGTGTCCTGCATTTCATCATTTCATCCTGGCCACCTGAAAAGGACCTGAAGGACTTCCCTGTCCTTGCCACCTGCTCATGCCCAAATGAAAGTGAAATCAGCTCACAGCACTCATCTGTCGGATCATCCATCCATCCATGTGTAGCAGTTGTGGGTGGAAAAGTTCCTGTTGTGGACCTATTTTTGGGCAATTTGTCTCCACTGTCTCAGGCAGTGGGGATTTCAGGCTGAAGGATTCGAGAGTCTGTTGCTGTGATACAAGTCATGTCTGCAAGCCCCCAAGTGTCCCTAGACTGAAGTTGTCTGCCCTTGCTTTGCATACAAGTTCTCTTTGATGCTGATGTGGGCAGTTTCTGAGACACAAAGGAAAAAATTACAGGTGGTTTCTGTCACTGACCTGTGCTGTGATTATTTCACTGGAGATTGTGGTACCCAAATAATATGGCATTGGATAGTGTGGTCAAATTCCTGTCTTCACATTCCCTGCAGAACTGTAAGTTTTCTTTCGTGAAGAACCACACTGTTGATAGCCTTCCTTGAAGTCTTTAAGAAGTGAAAACACATCCAGGAATAAACACCATCACTGAACAAACTTGTAGCAAAGTCTGCTGGCAGTTCCACTTTATTTTGTATACCATCAGCAAAATTGTGTTTAATCTTGGACTGATGCAGAAACAAAAGTGCTCTGCAGGCGCCTTTCCTGAGCTGTGTATTTTCATGTGGAGCTGTATTTCCATGGTAGGGCCAATGACAGAAAATGCCACCCTGTAAGCAACACTCCTGCAACTCTCTTTTTGATTAGCAGCCTTTAGAATCGCTTGATGAGCCTTTCCCCAGCCCTTGTTAGCACACCAATGACTGCAAGTGCTTCACCTTGGTGGTTATAAAACCTCTGAGTGCAGTGAGATAAACAAATACAGATTTGCAGATACTGACTGCTCTGCCAGAGGTTTCACAACCTTTTTATGACACTTGTTTTTCATGTTCTTTGCAGGAATAGTGAACTGTCAGAGCTAGCTTCTGGACTTTACTATTTCTAAAAATCCACCTATCCCCTGTACAAATGAGGAGCAGGCCATGCAAGGACAAAGTAGCGCTGTTTTCTCTATTAGTACTGCTCTAACATGAAGGAAATATTTCAGGTACAGCCTGAAGTCAATAGAATTTAACTTATTTAGAGACTTTTGAGAGGTCTGCATGAGGTCCTTATCTGCTCCATCTTCTTATACCCGAGAGAGACCCTCAGTTTCCCCAAAGTCTCAGCATTTCTTAAGATAACCTTGATAACACATTTCTGTATTCCAGGAAGACCTTTTGATGGGCAGATAACCAGTGCAGGAGTGGAGTCCTGCAGGCAGTAAATAACTGTGCTGGCTGCACCCAGCCCCAAAGTCCGTCTGCTGCTGCAGAGCCCAACCAATCCTGATATAAAGATCACTGCTTAATTAAGAACTTATGTTCAAGTAGCAATGTAGTCTCCTGTTATTTCTAGTGCTGCAGTCCCATGACTCCAGATACTGTTCTGAAGCCTAGTCCTCAGTCTCTGCACATAATAATAGTAAATATATACATATTTATTTATTTATTTATTATTATTATGTTTGTCACATCTCTCACTGCCCATGTCCTGGGTTTTGGGAGCTTGGTAACTTCTGTAGAGAAAGGGTAGAACCAGACACATTTGATCTTACAATTTTGTCGTTAATTCTACCATTTTTCGAGTCTCTTTCAGGCCACAAAGAGGGCAGGGCAGTGTCAAGGGGGAGGAGGCTGGGGCAAGGAAGCACTGGGTAGGGGCATGTGGGCAGGAGGCATGGGTGAGCATGTGTACATGTAGACGGGGACTGAGGTGGACAAAGGGTTGGGGAGAGGCAAGAGAGAATCAACCTGTATGGAGACAAGGGACCTGAAATAGTGGGGATAAGATCTGGTGCTTCATCTTCCTTTCCTTGGTGACATTTATTCAGAGCTGGGTGGCACACCAGTCCCTGCTCAATGAGAGCTGAGCAGCGCTGAGAATGCTGCAGTGTAGTGGTGCCAGAGAGCTGCTGCTTTCTGCAGGCATCTTTCTGACAGGGAAACAAGCAAAAGGCTCAGATCTAAATTTCCATCTTCATTCATGCAAGCTCTTGGATTGCCAGGTGCTCCGTGTCCTCACATGATCCAAACATAGTTTGGAAAACTAAATTTCAAGACAGCCGGCCAGTTGCTAGGGGGGTTGTCACGAGCAGAGAATTCAGCAGCATCAGCATCGCTGAAGGCATCATCCTGCACAGGGGGCTGCAGCAGCATGGTGATGCCCAGCTGTGGGTCCAGCAGCCCTGGGTGAGTTGGGTGCAGACACCAGTCCAGGGCACTTTGTTTTCACGCACACCAAAAATTATCATCATTTTGGTGCTTGATTTTTAGCAACCCCGGTATGGCCTGTTACAGAGCTGTTTAGTCACAAGAAACTGTGGGTGCATTAGCTCCTGCTGAATTACTGATCAGCCTCGTAATTGTACGAAGTGATTCTCATGTTTCTTTGACTGGAAGTGTTTTACAGGAAATGACATAAACAGATGTATATTACATTGCCTAGCTCTGTGCTGGAAAATTCATGCCAGCTTTTCCAAATGCTATAGGACAGCCACGCTTAAAAAGCAGTCTCTTTGCTGGGTGCCTGCTGGAGCGGAGCTGTGTCACTGCACTGCCCTTGGAGAGAACCAGGAAGACATGGGCTTATCACAGCATTTTTTTATTTCAGTGCATAGAGCTGGACCTGTTTGTGTGCAGTAACTCCTGCAGATGGCAGATACAGTGATGCAGCAGAAGTTCACATTTTCTGTCATTCCATCAGTTCAGCGTAGGCGCGCAGAACTTCACTTTTCTGGCTCTGTCCCTCAGAGACACAGATGAACCTATGGTGATGATGGTGAGGGTTGGGTGCTTCAACACAAAGCAGCTCCAGGGATGGATGCAGGGACTGCCTCATCCAGTCATGCAGGATCGCAGATGTCATATTGTCAAGTGAAAGCTGGTTGTAGGGCACAATGCAGTGTTAGATGCTGATGTGGAAAAGCGCAGACAGTGGCTGCTCACAGGCCTCATAACAAGCTACTGTTTCCAGTGTGCCAGAAGGGGAAAAGTGTGGTTGTCCTATATAGGAGACAGCTGCAGAGGTCTGCTTGGCCATGCCAAGGCAGGCGAGGGGCAGCCTCTGTGCTCTGACCTCAGCAGCATGGCTGGAGCATCTCTTTTGAGATCATCTCTTGGTGATTTCCTTTTGCTCTGGCATCTTCCCTGCTGAGAAAAATATTTGTTTTCCATAATTTGTCTGGTATCTACTCATTTATTGAAAGATTGTCAATGTGGTAACCTCCACGCCAGCCTTTTCCCCATCTCCGCTTCTGGATTGAGAGAAAACACGCAAAATGTGCTGACGTCTCCACTCATCTCAGCTGGACTGTGTGCTCAGCTCTGTTAAGCAGGAAACAGTGGGGCTTTGACAGAAATGAGGGAGCAGTGTGTCCTTGATTTCGTAGCTCTCAGTACCTTCATTTCCTGCCTGCCCAGACCTTGCTCCCTGCCCTTTCCATGCTCAGGTGCTTGCTGTCCTCCGTGGCTCCCTGGCTAGGCTGGAGCAAACTGACCACTCTCTGCTTTATGCTGGGCTGGTGCCATATGTGGTGGGAGCAGTTTCCTACCACACTACACTGGGACGTGGTATTCCCCTGGTTTTGCCTGTCCTTAACCTGTTTCAGTTGTGAGCTTTTGATTTTTATCTTCTGTACAGCTCTTCATTTTCATGACATTTACAAGACTGGGAAAGCTAAATACTCACCCACGTGCTTGGGGTGCCTCTTTGGTCTCTGGCAATTATGCCCAGCTTGCTATAAAATCCCCTGGTGTTTATTATAAATATTAATGGCTTTAGTTTCATGAGGTGCCTGGGAGATAAAGTGATATTTTGTGCCTGTTTGACAGCTATGGACCTGAAATATATATTTTTAAAGTCAAAGCTGTCATCTGGCGTGACTGATTTGAGAAGAAAACACAGTTCCTTGAAGGCCCTGGCATGTGCTGTGACTGTCCTCCTTCTCCTGTGGCACCCCAGTGATGCTCAGAGACCCTAACTAGTCATGCCCAAGGAAAGGCTGGATGACTACTACCATCAATGACCAAGGAAATTCTTCCCACTTTCTGTTGCTTACAAGTTGGAGTGTCTAGGAACGAGCTGATGTGGGAGCACCTCTCCTGGCAACTCCTAGCACCACTGCATGGGCACAAGGGGTTCCCATTACAGGGAGCAGCTTTCTTGGCTCCCAGGCAGAGGACTTCTGTGCGGATGTGATCCTCACGAAGGTGTTGGGAGGGCTCCTGTGCCCCCATGCCTCTGCATGGGTTGGAGGTGCAGGTTGGAGCTGGGACATCGCCACTGCCCAGCCAGGCACGAGTGGATCACACTGGCAGGTGCAGGGCTCAGACACAGACATTCAGCCAAGGGGCTGAGACTAGAAGAGTGCTTGTCTGGCTCTCACTTGGGCACAGATCCTCATGCCTTGCCAGAATGTAAAGTCTGAAATCAGTGAAATCACTGAGAATCTCTTCCAGAAAGCTGTCGATTGGCCTTACATGGCCAGGGATGCTTTTATAGTCAAACATGCTCAATAGCATTAACTTAAGTAAACCAGACAACTCTTGCTTTTCCCCTTTAATGCTGAAGATTCACTCTACACTCTTACAGAAATAATGTTGAGCATTTTTAATACTAGTTATTTATTAATTGGTCTCCATCTAATGAACCAGCTTTAAACACTATTCAGTGATGGCTTTCGCTTCCAGTTAATGTTATTTACGAACAATCAAAAGAGTTTTTTGAAGTCTCTTTGAGACCTAGAGTTGTTGGTATGCTCACGCTTAACTTCCTGAAGCTATTTTGCATTAAACAGGAACGGAACTGTGATAGATGGATTGTTTTGCACCAATGACTAATGCCTACTTGCAAGAATATTTACTTTATGAATGCAAAGGTACACAGTTGAGAAAGAGCAGTGGAATAATGGACTCAAGTAATCAAGCCAAGTTTGCTATGAAATATTTTTTCCCAAGCAAGCTGACAGAAAATGTCAGTTCTGATGACATCTGTCAGCCCCTTTTGAAGTTCAAGGAAGGAGGGAGAGTCATCATGGCAGCAAAACCTCTGGCTTTGTTTTAATGAATTAATTTGTTTGTTCCTGCAGTTGAAGTGAAAATTGAGGTGGTGATACCCGAGAAGGAGAGAAGCAAAGAGGAGATGTCACCCAATGGGAAAGCCAGCCCATTGATTTACAAAGTCAATGGGACTGCCCGGCATTATCATCTCGAGGAACACCCCATTGCCAGCAATCCTTACCACAACCCAAAGGATGTGGTGGAAGCATCTGTGTGCCATGTGAAGGACCTGGAGAATGGACAGTAAGTGCCTAAAGTCTTTATAGGTAACTTGAAAAATCTTGGGAGACCTTATAATCCAAGCTAGACCCTCTACCTGGTTCTTTAGTTTCTGAAGATGATGATTTAACTTGTTAAAATGATTTTTTGCTTTCATATCTTGAATAAAATAACATCACAGACAAGTAATCGCAACTGTTTTTTACCTGAATTATTGCTGTTCCCTTCAAAGTGTGCAGTCCTCCCTGGGACCCATCTTAGACAGACCTGATGTTCTATAACAGAACTTCTCAGCAGGTTCTATTCAGCTTGTGTTAGACAACCTTGGCAATTATAAATTTACAAATTTATTATTAATTTATTATTTAAATTTACAAATAACTTACAAAATAAATTTAGTATTAGTATTATACTGGCCTTAGTATTTTTATGAAGCAGCATGAATAGTGCATGTGTGGGATGGAGGGGCTGATCGTGTGCTCCACCATTTCTGCAGTGCCTTGTTTCTTTAGCTGAGCTCATTTCTTTCGACTTGTTCATTCACCAAAAATGCAATTTTCCAAAGTTTTTCCTAATGGCAGCACACTTCAGCTGTGCACAATTTCACCCTGATTTACAAGTTTTCTGAACTCTGAAAAGTGCCTGTTCCAGTCACTGTGCTTTGTAGGCACATTTTTCTTACCTCGGATAGATGAGCCTTTTCTGCAGTGTGTCCCATTAATATGACAGAATCAAAACAGGCTGAACTGTGTGAAAAATAATGTAATTTGAATCCAGTGAGCAGTTGGGTGAAGCTGGATGTAGCTGGAATCTGGGAGCATTTGCTTTAATTTGCTATTGCATGTAATGATACCGCAGAATAATATGTGATGATGATCTAGAATAATCCATTTAATACAAGCTACTTCATGCTAAACTTACGGGGCATCATGAGCTATAAATTCTTGTTAGCAAAGTTCATCCAGAAATAAACTGCGCTTTTCATCTCTGGGAATTCATGTATTAAACCATTCTACAAAGGGATGCACTGGACTCTCTGCTGGATTAAATCTTCATGAGAGGTTTGGCCGACACTGCAATTTCTGCTGCTGCTCAGAGGAAGGATAGAGGTCTGTCAGGACCTGGGGGTGAATGGCCTCTGATGAGGCATCAGTAAAGACACACTGGGTGTAAGGAAGGCACAGTGAGTGTAAGGCTGCTTGGGGCAAGTAATGGACAGAGGCAAGGCAGGGGGAGAAGGACCTGGGAGAGGACAGGCAAATACTGGAATTGACTTGTGGCTGGAGCAAAGCCAAAAAGAGACAGTCCTGGGGAATATTTGTTGCACAGGGGCGATCCTGACGGTGAATCTGCCCTACCGAATTTCGAGAGTCAAGAGGGAGCAGATGTAGCCTGGTGGCTGCTGTAGTCATTGCAGCCAAGGGGAAATGCCAGGTGCTCATGGAGGCAGCTTCTGCTAACTTCATGTTCGGGGTGTTCCTAAAAGAGTTTGCTGTGTTTTGGTGCCCCAGTGCAAGAAACATAATGGAAAACTAGGGCTTAGGTAAGTATATTGCCTGGAAAGCATGCAGTATAGCAGAGAAAACGAGTGGAAGAGCCTGGTTTACTCTGTAGGTTGCAGAGGGGTGAGTGGTTTGGCTGCAGCATGCAAGAACATATGTGGCTGTAGCAGAAAGCTGCTTGGTCGAACAGGCAACAGCTAAAGCAAGAGCTAGAAGCTGTAATCAGTCAGGAAACTGGCTCACACTTCGACTGTGTGTGCATTTAACTACTGAAACAAGTTCCCAAGTACTGCAGCAGACTTCCCATCAGCGGACATTTTAAATTCAGAATGACTCTTTCTCTAATAGAGTTAGTTTTTAACTTTCTGGCACCAGGATGGTCCCAGCAGAACCAGTGAAGGATTCTGGTGCGTGAGCTCTGCTGCTGCCTTGCCCAGACATTCTCCCAGCTGGCTGACAGGCCCCAGGATGGGGAGCACACAGTTGGCCGTGTTTTTAGTTCAGGGAGCTGCACCCAGAAAGCAGCCCCCAGCCACCTGCGCCTCCTCTGCCACGTCCTTTGTGGGCCAGAGCCGAGCTTCTGCTGATGCTGCCCAGGTTAGAAGGGGAGGTGGGCAAGAGGACAAATTTCCCACTGGGGAAACAGCTCAGTGGGGAGCAGTGCAGTGTCAGCCACTCTCTTGCTCACTTTGGACTGAGTGAAGGTGGCTGTGCATTGCCTTCAAGATGCCAGGTCTTGTTTTTCCCTCTGTCAGATCACACAGTTCCTTAGGTAAGTTGTAAAGTCACTTATCTTATCTTATCTTCCTGTGTAGTTTTGGTTGTCATTTAACGAGAGCCACAGGTTTTATCTGAAGCACTGCACAGCTGAGGAATGCAGCAGGACTTGTATTGCTCTATCCCCATTGTGCTGACTGAGGGACACCTGAGTGCCAAGTGTCCTGCATGGGGAGGGAGCAGAGCTGCCTTGCTTGGGAGGGCGTCTGCCAGCTTACAGGGCTGGATGGCTCCCAGGGCAAGTGTGACGAGCTGTGCTGCTGCTTTTGACTGAGGTAGCAAAGAAAATCAGCATCTGCTGTTCCTCTAGTGGGACAGTTCATGCAGGTGAAGCATGCATGTGCCTGAGGACTTGTCTGAGGTAGTTCTGCAGGTGTTCTGGGCATGCTTGTGGACTGAGCACTGGTCTCACACCCCTCTTCACCAGGAGAAGTGTGTCTGCAGCCTGGGTGCTGGTTAGGGTGATGTTACCCAAACTGCAATGGGCATGCAAAGTGAGTCCTGTTTGTTTGAGATCGAGGTGTGTGGTGCATACACAGCATTTGTGGCTCGCACATAGCCAGTTTTCCTGAGCACAGGGGGTTTGCTGTGTGCACACCAGTGATACATACAGTACACCTAATGCAGCCTGAATAGGACTGTGATGTGGAAACACTCTGCAGCTCTCTCTACGATTACCTACCTGGAAGGAGGTTGCAGTGAGGAGGGTGCTGGTCTCTTTTCTGGGGTGACTAGGGATAGGATGCGAGGCAATGGCCTCAAGTTGCACCAGGGGAGGTTTAGACTGGGCATTAGGAAGAATTTCTCCATGGAGAGGGTCATCAAGCATTGGACTAGGCTGCTTAGGGAAGTGGTGGAGTCTCCATCCCTGGAGGTATTTAAGAGATGTGTGGGTGTGGTGCTTAGGGATGTGGTTTAGTGGTGGGACTTGGTAGGTCAGGTTGGTGGTTGGACTTCTGACCTTGAAGGGCTTTTGCAACCTGTATGATTTTCTAAACTTTAGCTTCCCAGCACTGATAGCATCATTAACCACACATTCAGCAGGTGGGGATGCTGTGGTGGCTTTTTTTTTGTTTTTTGTTTTGGAGAGAGGGTGCATGATTGGCAAAAGTGTGCTTTTGGCTAGGGCAAGGGTGGCTGGGGCTGGAGCCCGATGTAGCTGGTGGGGGACCCATCGTGAGACCACAAACTTTGTGTACGGGATGCTTGCTGTGCTAATTACACTTTTTCCAGGGTATCTCCACAAGCAACAGCTGTGCTTCAAAGAGCACCTGACTGCCTCCTGGGGGACTGCCTGCACTTAGGTTGGCTCCTGTAAAAGCCTGAAGCTGAGTGCTGGGGCAGCAGGGAGACAGAACCCCACTGTGATGCAGAGTTGGGCCAACAGCCTGAGCAGGAGGCCAGGTTGCCATATGACTTGTGTTCTGCAAAAATGGCAGAAGAAAAGAGCAGGGGAGTCAGGTGTAGACGTCCTGGGGTTTCTATCAGAAAAATGTGACCCATATGACGTGGCCAGGACCAGAGCCCAGCCCCTGACACAGAGCATGCAAAGGGTCACAGGTTCCTCTCCTGGGCACTGCTTGGTGACCCAGCTTGGATCTGGTGTGGGCTGGCAGCAGCAGAGCCACCTCCAAGGCCAGCTTGGTGGCAGGGGTGGCAATACCTGCGAGCCACCCAGAGCCATTGGCAAGCAGTTTGGAGGAAGGAGGAGCTGGGCAGGGTGGAATGGGGCTGGAGTGCAGGGTGAAGGGTTTGGCACCGGCTGTTCTGCCACCTGCTTCTGTGCTCCTCCTCCTTAGGATGCGTGAGGTGGACCTGGGCTGCGGGAAGGCGCTGCTGATCAAGGAGAGCGGCGAGTTCTACGCCATGGGACACAAATGCCCTCACTATGGGGCCCCGCTGGTTAAAGGTCTGTCTGTATCACTTGCTGTGCGCATAAAAATGGGAGGCAAAGCGTTTACCTTTACAGCCCCGAGGTCCTTCATGGGTGCTGTGGGGAGTATCGGGTAGTGCCATTCCTCTTAACCTCATCCCAGCATCTTCTTGGTGAGGGAAATGTGTCTTCAGAAAGGTGGCAGTGCAGAAGCCTCCGAGGGTACTCAGCCTTGGGTTTGGTTTGGTAGTGAACTCACTGACACAGGCCTGAGGCTTACTTGGGTGACTTCAGAGAACAAAACTCATCTAGCATCATTACGTGTTGTCTCTTCAGCTGGGGTCTGAACCTCTCTTGGACTGTGTGAGACAGCCTCAGCTCACTGCATCCAAACAGAGCCTCATTTTACGGGGCTTTGTTCTGTTTACTGGTTCTCAGCCATTGAGGAGTTAAAAGATGTTTTAAAGAAAAAAAAAAACAACAACAATCTTCTGCATTTTATGATTTTTCAGGCCACCCAGTCTTAAAAAAAAAACAAAAATCCACAACTCCCTATAAATCAAAATCATGTTCATGAGGGAAGGATCTTTGGTCCAATTGACTTATTTCAGCAGCAAAAAGACACGTCTCTGTTGTCAGTGGTGAAAGTGGGGTGATGTACAGTGGGTTGCCCTCATGGCCTGAGTAAGGGCCCCTGGTAGTGCCATCTTGGCTGTGTGCCTTAACTGTGGGCGCTTGGCTGAAGGTGGGGTGCTGGGGAAGGTGGCAGGGTATCCTCACGTGCTGTCCTGGCACCAGCAGCAGTGCTGGGTGCAGGCAGGCATGCTCTCGGCCTTGCTTGTCCCCCTCTGGTGTCAACAACCTTGCGGCCTTGCACAGCGATCTCACTGGAGATGCAGGAGGGTGGCCCCTGCGTCCCTGCATCTAGTGACAAGACATGGCAGTGCAGCAAGCAAATACACCAACTCAGGATGAGCCCAGCACAGCTGAACTATAGCAGTTCACTCTGCCTCGAGCCAGTTCTTCCAGGCAGGGACAGACAAAGTCCAAGGTAGCAGACTCAGAGCAAATACTTATGAGGAGTGACCTCACTGCTTTGAACATGCCCCGTGCTTTTCCAGTGGCATGCATACTCCTTGATGTGTCAGCATCTGTGCTGACATAGGCTTGCTCTAAATATGTGATGCTCTGCTTGAGGCACTGCTTGCTTGTGGTGGTACCTGTCTTGTAGAGATGAACGCAGGACCTGGTGATGTGATCCCTGAGTGAGATTATCCTGTAGGCACAGCAGAGAGCTGGTGGAGCTGTGCACGGAGGCATTGGAAGGGGCACTCTCAGTGAGGGCATCTGAGCTAGGATCCCACACCCAGGATCCCAGTTGGCACCTCACCCTCTAGCCCAAATGGCTGGACCAGCCCCATGCACAAGCTAGAGAAGCCCACGTGAAGCAGCCAAGATGCTGCTGACCATCCACGTCCACGACAGTTGCCGTGTGCCCTGTAGGAGAGATGACAGCTCTAGGTAAAGAGAAGAGTGTCACAGAGATATGTTCAGAGTCTGGACATTGAAACTGCTCTGCGTGGAGGTGTATAGCTCCTGCCACTGCAGCAGGCTCAGGACAGCAACCTCTGGCCTTCAGGAGGTCAGCCTCACTCAGCAGCTGTGGTGAAACTGTGAAGAATTCTAGAATCCTAGGAGCATATTGGCAGTGAGACCTGGCCTCTGCCCCCTCTGCCCTCAGCTGGGGGCAGCAGCTTGACCTAGTGGGCTGTGGGCAGGGACGTACTGATGTGGCTATGCTGTCTTTCATGCAGGGGTTTTGTCCAAAGGAAGAGTCCGCTGTCCCTGGCATGGAGCCTGCTTCAACATCAGCACTGGTGACATAGAGGACTTTCCTGGCTTGGACAGCTTGCCCAGGTTCCAGGTGAGAACCTTTGTTCCTGCAGCAGAGGAAATGAATGTTAGCATGGCTTCTGCAGAGGTGTGGAGCAAATATTTTGGTGGGATGGCCTGTGGAGAGCGTATCGCCCAACACTCCGTCCTTCCTGCATCTCCTTTTGTCATTCTATCTGCACCTCCTGGATGTCAGGCAGACCTCGGAAGGTGAGGGTGGAGGTGCATGGTCTGGGAGGCTTCTTGTGCAGCAGAAAACAGCCCTCAAGCTGGGGGAGAAGTCAGGTAAAGACAGGCAGTTTCTGCACTGAACATCAGAGCATGGTTGGTGTTAGACAAGACGCATCCTCCAGCCTTGAGCTGGGGGGGGGGGGCTGGACAGCTCTCGCATGAGCTCTGCAGTGCAGGTGGGCTGGTGAGACCGCTGCTGTGTTCAGAAGTTGTTGCACAGATGGAGCAGGCACCTTTTTCACACCAGAGATGCTTGCTCTCCTGCAAACCAATGCTGTTTGTCACCCTCAGGTGAAGATCGAAAAGGAGAAGGTGTACATCCGAGCGAGCAAGCAGGTGAGAGGCTGAGCCACTGCTGACACCCCAAAAACAAGGCCCATGGCTGGCTCCATGGGGGAAGGCAGGGGAAGAAGTACCTGAGCAGAAGGATGTGTGAGCATTCAAAATGAGTAACCCAAAGGTCTACCTAGCCCAACCCTGTCTCGAGCAACATCCTGAAGTCTGTCCCTGGGACACGAGTGGAGCCAGGCAGAGCTGTAGCATCTCCCCCTCACCCTCCTGCACTCCTCTGACTGCTAGGAGCTGCTCCAGGGTGCCTGAGCTGGATGAGGTGTCTGTGAGTTCAGGATGTCGTGCTAAATGCTTGTCCTGAACTCACGCCGTGTTTCCTTCAGCTCATAGCAGCTTGTAGTTTGGTTGGGCCATGAAGCAGGCCTCTCCCTTCAGCTGTGTGGCCTCACCAGCTGGGTCTGAATGCAGCATGGTGATGGCGGAGCTCATCTCTGCACAGACATCAACTGGAGAGGGATGGGGTGGGTGGGCAGGGAGGGCTGTCTTCTCCAAGGCAGGATGCAGAGTGAAGCCTATTGAGGCCAGTGCCATTCTTTCTACAAAGACTTTTATTCTGGTTCACATTTGCATATATGCATATGTAAGTACAGAGGCTCAGTGCTCTGGCCCAACTGGACCTTTTCACCACCTGAGGGGTTTGATCCCCACAGGTCACTGGAATGGAATCACACTGCTCCAGCTGGTGCAGGTGGGATGTGGTGAGGAGGGCTGTGCTGGATTTTGGCCTCTGATGGCTTCCGCATCAAAAGCAGCAAGGCCAGCAGGTCAAGGGAGGTGATTGTCCTCCTCTGTTCTGCTCTTCTGAGACCTCACCTGGAACCCTGCGTTGAAGGATAATGCCTGTTTTTCTTGCTGTTGGTGGCGTAGGCTCTTCAGACACAGAGGAGGACAAAGATGATGGCAAAGTGCATCTCCTTGAGCAACTATAACCTGAGCAGTACCAACGTGCTGATCATCGGTGCAGGTATTGATTTGCACTGGAAGGCTGGATTGTGCCTTCGGTGAAGAAGAGGGTGGGAGGGCACAGGCTGTGCCGTGCTGGACCTTGGGGCTAGGAGGGAATGGCTGCGCAGGGCACTTTGGTTGTTCTCACTTTGTTATAGCCCTCAGGTCACCAGATGCAAGCTGTGGGAATGCTCAGCACGCTGTGATCTGCTGCTCCTATCATCTAAGTTATGTCTCACAGCTTGAGTAGAGAGGGAAAACCAGCCAGGCCTGCTCTTCCCTTGCTGCTGGGCAGCATTTTTCCCTTCCTTGTGCCCATGGTGTTTGTTGACTGAGATGTGGAGTGTGACCTTCCTGCTGGCCAGGGGCAGCTGGGCTCTTTAGGGAGCACAGCTTGGCTGCAGGTAAATAGTCATCCAAATCCTGAGCCAATATGCTCAGCGGGTGATGTTAGTTGTTGCTGAAAGAGCTTTTTCAGGCTTAATCAGCTACGTTGACAGCTCTTTCTGAAGAACAAGGTCTGTTCTGGTGAACAGGAAGGGAGATTTCAAAGCTCCTTAGGTGGGAAGAGACTCCCCCTCCAGCCCTGCATAGAGGGCTGAGATGCTGCCATGCCTGGTGGAGTCGAGGGCAAGTGACCACAGCCCATTGTGCTGGGTTGCTGAAGGCTGCCCACTGCTGCCCTGCACTGCTTGGCTCAGAAACGTCCCCCAGTGTCCCTGTTGAAAGCTCTGTGGATTTGGATGAGTTCTTTCTATGAAAAAATGAATTTGCAAGGAGGACTCATTTGAGGGTCACCCCTGGAGTCAGTGTCAGTGCAGCATCCGTCCTGGCTTAGTGTGCTCCAGGCAGCATGCACAGAACAACTGCCTTGCTGTCTGTTCTTCCACTGCCCCTTGCCTCCATTGATAGCAGTGTTTTGTAGATGGACCAAAACACGATACTGTTCAGATCCATCTTTTTCTTTGGCATTGAAAGAGTTCATTCAAAGGGTTCAGACCACCTAATACCATGTCTCTTCCTTCTTTTTCAGGTGCAGCTGGATTAGTCTGTGCAGAGACCTTGCGCCAGGAGGGTTTCTCAGACAGGATTGTAATGTGCACAATGGACAGACACTTGCCCTATGATAGACCAAAGCTCAGTAAGGTTTGTATCATCTTGAGTATGTCACCTGAGTTTTACAAATTGCTTTATGTCCTTTCTCCACCATTATTCATTGCACCAACATGTTTCTTTTTCCTTTTTAGTCCTGTCTCTCTTTTTTTCTTGAGCTGTCTTTTCTGTTAGTGACTGAAAGTCAGAACACAGAAGAGGAGTTGTGAGTTGTACAAACTCCGAACAAGAGTTCACCAGCATAGAAACCAGGTTATTCTCCATAGGTCTACAAGCAGCTGTCTTGGCCTGCTTGTACCTAAATGGATCTGCTTCCTATGTTTCTGGATCAAAATCTTTAAAGCAATGAAATGGGGCTTGTAAACAAATGGTATTGTCTACCTGGATTTTTATTAGTGCATGTTTCTTAAGATGCAGCGATGCTGCTTGCTACAGTTACTAATATTATTGCTCATCAGATAGCCTGATCTCAGTGCAAAGATCACTTTTTCTGGCACACATTCCATTCTGAATGCCAATTTGTAGCGACAGGATGGTCTTCTAATCACATTTTTATCACTGACACAGGGCTTTGCTTGATAACAGACCAGCAACTCAGGTTGAACAGCAACAATTGGTCTTGAAGCTTAGAGTTAACATAAGAGCAGACAGTGTGTTCCCCTTTACATCATGGACACTTATCTAGGGGAGAGGTAATCAGAACATCTGACTCAGCTTCCATCTCCAAGACAAAGCCATTTGTAATGCAAACATGCATAGAGCATTCAAGCTGTTGCTCTGCTTGGACAAGATTTGCTTGGGGCAAGGAGCAGCTGGCTGAGTTGCAGAGGTTGTGCTGGGCATCTCTGAGAAGTTCACGGTCTCTGTCCCAGCCAGGCAACTCTCAGAAATGCTTATCCCCATCATGTGACCATTGAACTGCCTGCTTCAATCTCCTTTAAATAGTAAAAACACCTCATACAATGGAAATGTTATACATGATTTGTTAAACTCTCCGCTGAACATATCTGGCCGCAGTTGCTTTTGGAAGTTGCACAAAACTCATGAAAAAAAAAAAGGGCAGAATATTCTAGAGCAGGGTGAAGAAAGGGGGATTTTTCTTAATCCTCTTGTGAGTGGTATTAGCACTGGAAAGAGTCACTAGAGGAGGAGCACATAAAGCTGTAAGCAGCAGACTTCTTGCCTCCTGAAACTGCAGCATTGTCATTATCAGCCTGTCCCAAACTCCTTCCAGACTGCTCCTCTCCATGTCCTTTGGACCATGACCTGCTCCCTGCTGTGCTGCTGTGTCCCCATTCCTGTCGCAGGAGCACTGGACGGCAGCAGAGGCTTCGGGGGCTCTGTACTGCTCCTGCTGCCCTCCCTGTGCACCAGCTTGGGAAACAGCACTCTGAAGTGGTGGGGTCAGAAGCTCCTCTCTTGGTAAATGTTGGGTATTTAAAGAATCTGCAGTAAAACTGAAGGTTTTGGTTGACAGCAAGCTGAATATGAGCCAGCGGTGTGTCCTGGCAGCCAGGAGGGCCAACTGTACTCTGGGGCGCATCGAGCACAGCATTGCAGTTGGTCAAGGGAGGTGATTGTCTCTCTCTGCTCTGCACTGTGCAACCTCACCTCGAGCACTGTGTGCAGTGCTGGGCACCACAGTACAAAAAGGATGTGAAAGTGTCTGAGTGTCCAGAGGAGGGCAACGAAGATGGTGAAAAGCCTAGAGGGGAAGATGTATGAGGAGCGGCTGAGGGCACTGGGCATGTTCAGCCTGGAGAAGAGGAGGATGAGGGGGGACCTCATCGCAGTCTACAGCTTCCTCATGAGGGGAGTGGAGAGGTATTCAATTTACAGGTATTAAGAGAAAAACAGTCTTTTTTTTTATTTTTTTTTCAGTCAATGGATTCCCACCCGGAGCAGATAGCCCTGCGCCCCAAGGAATTTTTCCGCACATACGACATTGAAGTCCTGACTGAAATGCAGGTGAGGAGAATCGTGTTTGTATGGTGTGGTCTCACCATTGTGCCTGCAGATTATTCTCCAGGTGCTGGCACACAAAGTCTGTGTCTTTGTTTTCAGCTCACTGATTTCCATTGCAGAAATGCCAAGTCTCCCTCATTCCCCGGGCTGTTTTGTGCCTCCAAGATCAGGCTGCTTGTGGTTTTCTAAGTCATAATTAATGCAATTTCTTCCTGTGCAAAATCCATAGTGACCATCATTTCTTGCCTGCCATCTGCCCGTCATCCTCGCATGGATTTGGGGTGACCACCTGGCCTCTGATCAGGATAATCTGCCTGCAAGCAGCACAGACAGTGATGGATTAAATACTTCTCCCTATTATTTTATTCATATTGGGAATTTTCAAGGATTTGTGAAATGGCAGCTAGGATGATTTAAGATCTGGGTCGGCTGAGCTGGGGACAGAAACCAAGGGGACTAAAGCCTAAGAAACAAACAAACAAAAATGTTCAAGGCTTAAAAATTAACAGGTATATGCTGCTGCTATGGATTTTGGTGGTGCCTTGAGGCTTGCTCTGAAGTCTTCCCTTCTGAGCCTGTGTGTGTTAGTGGGTGCTGATCATCCCCTGCAAGAAAGCAATTCAGAAGTAGAAAATAATAACAAATGGTTTGCATTCTCTGCAGTCATTAACAAAGCAAGGTGTGCCGTAAGAGGCTCCTGGTGGGCTGGTGCAATTGGGGTGCCTCTGGATCAGCACATGGCATCTCAGTGAATGTCTTGAGATTTCATCTCTTAACATTATTTAGAAATGATTTCAGGTTGCAGCTGTGGATATCAAGAACAAGATAGCTGTGTTCAAGGACGGATTTAAGATGGAATATAACAAACTGCTGATAGCGACTGGAAACACGTAAGCTACAAACATTTTAAAGATCACGAGAAACTATTTTATCTGAGAACTTGAGGAGCTTGTGCCTGGGGATAAGGGATCAAACACAGCAGTTGCGTTTAGAAACTGAATTTGTTTGCAAGAATGTTTGCAGAAAAGGTAACAAATACATATTTGATATGTCAGTATCTCCCTCTAGCTATGGTGGGTGTATCTGCTCAGCCAGAGTTAAAGAGCCTGTGTGTCACCCAAATATAGCCCAGAAAGCAAGGGACCACCAGCACCAAGGGCTGTGGTGTGTGGAAGAAGGCTGCCCAGGAGTTTCATGATCAGAGTTAAGGTCAAAAGAGTGTTAATGAAAAGTACCTGCTGAAGCAGCCTGAGTTCATGAGTTGTTTCATACAGACACAGAGAGAAAAAATACAGAGAGAAAACTGGATCGTGCAAAGGTGGAGGAATTTGCCAGCAGCACCCTAATGCTGCACTGTTCCCAGAAGTCTCTCCTTGTGGGCCAGCTCAAGAGCAAATTACATTTTCACAGAAAATGTCAAATATTGTAGACAAGACCAGGCTTTTCTGTAGCAAAGTCTCTGAACCTTACTGCTCCATTGACATTTCACTATTTTGCTTTTTGCCCTGTTTTGGGGCAAATGCGAGTGTCTGAATCCCTCACACGCCTGGCCTTGAGCAGCTGTGCTGGTGTAAAAGGGGCTGTCAGGATGGCACCCAAGCACAGGTCTGGCAACCCTGGGCTGCTCACCCTTTCTGTGTGCTCCTGCCACAAAGGCACAAAGTGGACTAGGGCAAATTCAACCTCTGCAAAATTATCATCTGGGTTAGGGATGCTTCCAGCCAGGTGGTACAGGGAGCTTCAAGCCTGGTTGGGAGGGAGCAAAAGAGAAATCACTCCCTTTGCAAACTGCTGATGCCGCTGGTAATTGTCAATATTTGGTGCTGCTTCATATTTGGGTCTGATGCCTGGATTCCTTGCAGTCATCTGCAGGTGTCTGGCTCTGCCACTGGGATGCTACGATTCAGCTGCAGCCACATCAGCTGCTAGGCCTGGTGTTGGGTGATGTGGTACTCAGCCAAATGCACTTTCTACCTAATGAGGTTCAAGAGAGGATTAAACCTTTGGAAATAATTTCAAAATCCTTATGCATAAGCTCCAAGTACACTGGGTAAATGTTTTTAAGATCCCTGAATTATTTAGGATCATCATTCGCATTTCCAGACATGAGTCATATACATGTATATGCAGGGGACAGATATTTAAAAATACATATGCCCCAGTAAATACACGAGGATGACAAGATTAAATTGCTACAGAACCCGCATCTGCAGATGCTTATGGAACCTTTAAAATCTAGCTCTGAATTTTCTACCGAAGGATAGAGTTAGTTTTCTGTGTCCTAGTAAGCTTCTGAAAATTTTACCACATGACAGCAGTTAAACTTAAAATTATAGCAGGAACCATCCCGTGTTGTGCACCATTTCTCTACACACAGCATAGGCCAGGCTTGCACCATTTGCCTGCCAAGCAGCTGCATGAGGGCAGGGGATGGGGCTGGGAGCTCATTCCATTGTCCACCAGCATTTTTTTATTTTTTATATTATGTGTCTATCCAGGGTGACTTTGCAGAGAAACATGACAAAATTTGGTGTTTTGGCTGCAGTGTGACATCCTGCAGCATGTTGCCTTCTCCTGTCTAGTGATCTGTGTCGTTCCCCCATCCCCCAAAAAAGAAAGCTCCCCCAGAAGCAGATAGCCAAGCCAAAGTGTCTGCAGAAGCCCAACCTAGACAGTCTTCAACTTTTTTTTTTTTTTTTTTTTTTTTTCCCAGACCCAAAGCTCTCAGCTGTAAAGGCAAGGAAGTGGAAAATGTTTTCAACATCCGAACACCAGAAGATGCAAACCGGGTGGTGAAACTGGCCACCAGCAAGAATGTGGTTATAGTGGGTGCCTCCTTCCTTGGTGAGCTCTCATTTTGCAGATTAGCATTTTTCAACTTTCCATGTGTCCCTGCAGCTTGTCACTGACCCTCCCCTAATTTGTCGTTACCCTGTTGGAGGTAATCCCCCACAGACTGGATCTGGATGGTTCAACCTGCAGCTCCAAGTGCTAAAAACATCTCCTACCTGAAGAAATTATTTTTACATGAGAGGCTGGGCAATTCAGCTTGCATGGACAAAGAGCATTGCTATCCCAGTCTGGAAAGCATATGATGAGTTCAGTACTGTCACTCAGGTGTTTTCAATCCAGTGTGTAAGTGCAGATTTTGCTTCAGATAGGAGAGTCTTTAGTAGATGAAAGGTTGTGGGCTTATTTCTCTTCTACTTTTCATCAGGACTGAGAATTTTTAAAATACACAGAAGCCTTATAATTTCTTTAATGTTTCGTTTCTTTGTTTGTTTGATACGTCTGTAACAAAATTTTGGCACGTCCTGCAAGCTTTAAGCATAAACGATTGTTAGGGAGGGAATTTATTTCAAAATGTTCAGTACTTGTTTGTTTTGTTTTTTATTTGTTTGTTTGTTTTTGTTTGTTTGTTTGTTTTTGTTTTTGTTTTTTTTTTTTTTTTTAAATTTCGTGCTTTAAAGGTTCAGTC
This sequence comes from Netta rufina, assembly GCF_964035555.1. NCBI lineage: Eukaryota > Metazoa > Chordata > Aves > Anseriformes > Anatidae > Netta > Netta rufina. The sequence continues at coordinate 11,719,710 of NC_140141.1, read as the reverse complement.
AGTCCTGTCTACAACAAAATGTGTGGTTTGAGGGACCGATTGTAAACTGCAGACCACCAAAGAGAACAGTTTCTAAAAAAAAAAAAAAGCGTAGAAAGAAAATGCTGAAGGTTTCCATGCAATTGCCAGCACCAAAATTGGTCTCTTCTGAACAGAACAAAAAAGCTGAAGTCACAGAGGCAATTTTCAGCCAGTAGCTCATTATTTCTGCTAAGCCATAAGAGGCAGATTTCTCTCTTCCTCTGAGGTCCATTAACAAAAGCTTCCTGGGGTTCTTGGGACTCCATTATGGCTGGTTACTTGTTTTGATCTTTAAAGTCCTCCTGTGACTTCTGCCTCTAAGAATAAATCACTGTAAATGATAAATCTCATGCAAAGCTGTGGGGCCCTTTGTGGCCACGGGGCCTGGCTGCAGCCCAGGAATCCCCACAGAGCAGCCCCGCTGGGACGTGCTTCTGTTCCCCAGGGATGGAGGTGGCCGCCTACCTTGCAGAGAGGGCCCACTCGGTGTCCCTGGTCGAGCTGGAGGAAGTCCCCTTCAAGAAGTTCTTTGGGGAGAGGGTTGGCCGCGCTGTCATGAAGGTGACCTCGCTTTCCTGTCCTGGGGGTGGTTTTGGTGACAGAGTGGGTTCTGCTGGTTTCACTTATTGATGTGAACTTGTTCACTTATTCACTCCTTCTACAATGGAGTGACGATGTCAGTTGACAAGGGAAGGCTGACCAACGTCATCTACCTGGACTTCTGTAAGGCCCTTGACACGGTTCCATATGACAGCCCAGTGTCATCATGCCTCTCCAAATTGGAGAGATAGGACTTGATGGGTGAACCATTTAGTGGACAAGGAGTTTGTTTGAAGGTCGCACCCAGAGAGTGTTTATCAATGGCTCCACGTCCAGGTGGAGGCCAGCGATGAGTGGTGTCCTTCAGGGATCTGTCCTGGGACCGGTGCTGATTGATATCTTTATCAATAACATAGACATGGGGATGCAGTGCACCCTCAGGAATTTTGCAGGTGACACCAAGCTGAGTGGTGCAGTTGACACAACAGAAGGAAGGGATGCCATCCAAAGGGACCTGGACCAGCTTGAGATTTGGGCCCACATGAACCTAGTGAGCTTCAACAAGCCCGAGTGCAAGGTGCTGCACCTGGGTCGGGGCAAACCCGGGCATGAGGACAGACTGGGAGAAGAACTCATTGAGAGCAGCCCTGCGGGGAAGGACTTGGGAATTTTGGTGGATGAGAAGCTCAACACGAGCCAGCAGAGTGTGCTTGCAGCCCAGAAGGCCAAGTGCACCCTGGCTGCATCACCAGAGGGGTGGGCAGCAGGGGAGGGAGGGGATTGTCCCCCTCTGCTCTGCCCTTGTGAGGCCCCACCTGGAGCAAGGCATCCAGGTCTGGGCCCCCAGCACAAGAAGGGTGTGGGACTGTTAGAGAGGATCCAGAGGAGGGCCACAATGATGATCAGAGGGCTGGAGCACCTCTCCTATGAGAGAGATGGGGATGTTCAGCCTACAGAAGAGAAGGGGTGACCTTATTACAGCTTTTCAATTCTAAAAGGGGGCTTATAAAAAAGATGGAGAGCAACTTTTTGCTGAGACAGATAATGACGGGACAAGAGGGAATGGTTTTAAACTAAAAGAGGGGAGATTAAGATAAGAGGTTAGGCAGAAAATCTTCCCTCAGAGGGTGGCGAGGCACTGGAATAGGTTGCCCAGAGAGGCTGTGGATGCCCCATCCCTGGAGGTGTTCAGGGACTGATTGGAGGAGGCCCTGTGCAACCTGATCTAGTGGGTGGCATCCTGCCCATGGCAGGGGGGTTGGAACTGGGTGATTTTTAAGGTCCCTTCCATCCCAAGCCATTCTATGATTCCATGATTCCATTCGATAGCATTCATTAACTTGCTGATGCAGTTATTCTAAAAGCTGATTTATTGATTGAGATGTGAAGGTGCTCAACAGTAGTACCCCTGAGGAAGACTGGGCTGGACCTTTCCCTCTGGGGGCTGCTTGCTGTGAAAGGGCCTGGCCCAGGTTTGCAAGGGAGGACTTGAAGGCAGGGAGGGGAGCTCAGAGGGTGCCAAGGCACAAGGGTGGGACAGCATGGGGCTGTGATGTGCCTGCTGTCCCCACAGATGTTCGAGAACCACAGGGTGAAGTTCTACATGCAGACTGAGGTGTCGGAGCTGCGGGAGCAGGAGAACAAGGTACAGCATGGCGAAGGCTCCCCTGGGGTGAGAGGTGGCCACATCTCGCCCTGAGGCCGCCGTCTCCTTCATTGCTGGGCTTTTGCCCTCTCTCTTTCCCAACCCCTGAAATTCATATTCTTGAGCGTAGCACCCAGGAGCAAGTGTGCTCCTGTTTGTGTTTTGTTGCTTTGAGATCCTGGAGGGACAGAGAGAGCATTGAGGGTGACCCTGCTGAAACACTGCATGGTTTTAACCCTGTCCCTAGAAAGCACCTGCAGGACTCCCTTAGTGGTCTCTGAAACTCTTCTTTTTCCCAGTATAAGGAATTACAGCCAACTTGCATGTCAGAAATGAAGCAAGAAGCTAGTTTCACTTGCTGCTGCTACATGTTTTTTCTTTTTTTTGTCTCTAAAATAACTGTAATTTCCCCTCTCTCCTGTAAAGTTGAAGGAGGTGGTGCTGAAGAGTGGGAAGGTCCTACGTGCAGACGTTTGTGTCGTTGGTATAGGTAAGGGGCTGCTGCTGCGTTGCTGAGTGCTGGTCCCATCAGGCCAGCAGTGCTTTGCTTCGACAGTGCTGGTGCTGGAGGAGACGGGGCAGTCATCTTCCTCCTGGCCAGGTGGCTGAAGGGTGCAGGTAGAGGTGTACCAGCTTCCACCCTATGCTTGTATCTGTAGCAAAGCTGAAAAAGTCTTTTCTAGGTCTTAACATCCAAAAATGAAGTTGAAAACATTTGGGTGATATTAAGTTTCATTTTATTATTATTATTTTTTTTTTTTTTCAGAAAAAACATTAAATTTAATTCTCTCAATTTTTTATTTTCTTACAGTCCAAACTTTTTTTTTTTTTCTTGTTGCATTTATTTATTTATTTTTATTATCTTATTTTATTGCTGCTGCCATAGACAGTATTTTCTCCTTGACGCCTGGGGATAAAAAAGCCCATAAATAATGGCAACTTTTCTAAACATTGCAAACTGGAAGAATAACAAGATTCCGGTTTCATTCTCCTGCTGTTTTATGGACTGCTTCCAAACAGTCAACAATCCACAACAGATATATGAGGGCTAGAAGAAAAACAGCCCTTTGCTTTCCCCTGCAGGTGCAGTGCCAGCAACGGGATTTCTCAAGCAGAGCGGCATCAACATTGACTCCAAAGGCTTCATTGTGGTCAACAAGGTGAGCCTGGTGTTGCAGCCCCCAGAGCTGCAGCTATCTTGGTCGCACTGGCTCCTCCAAGCTGGACTTGTCTTGGCCTCTGAACCACCAGCACGGTGACAGTCTGTCCCTAGATGCTGAGGTGTGAGGACTGCCATGCACTTGGGCCAGCACAACCTCCTTGAAGCGATGGGTTTGCAAAACCCCAGCTCTTTTGGCCCTGGATGCTGTGGGTGTCCACACACACACGCCTCCTGCTCCTGGGGACCTTGGTGGGTCTCAGGCAGTTCCCTGTTGGCTGTTCCTGGAGGGTGCAAACCCCACCAACATGCAATTCTGCTTCCCTCCTTCAGATGATGCAGACCAACATCCCCGGAGTGTTTGCAGCTGGTGACACTGTGATGTTCCCGCTGGCCTTGAGGAACAACAAGAAAGTGAACGTTCCTCACTGGCAGATGGCCCATATGCATGGTAGGTGCTTTTCAGTCCCTTTGCAGCAGCAAAAATTGCTTGAGGAGAAGAGCCGTTTCCAGATACCCAGGAAATTTCCAACACTTTAAGAAGAGAATGAGAACTGAGAACATGGAAACCGTGGAGTTGTATTCAACATTTGGAAATGTGTATTTTATCCTGTCCATTACCCATTCATTTGTCAGCCTTCTGGACGTACACACACTGACGATCACTCATGATGCTCATAACTCCTAGACCAAGGTGTCCCCAGGAGATCAGTCCCTGCAGGAGCCTGATCTTTTCCTTGCCCCGGGGAGGGTCAAAAGCATTTCATGCTGCACCCATCAGCTCATAGGGTGAGAGGCTGCAGGCACACGTCCCCAGCTGGGCTGCCCAGGGCTGGATCCTATAGCTCCCAGAGCAAGTGGCCTGCTCAGGACCTTGAGCATGTTAGTGCTGATGGAGTTGAGGAGTCAGTAAGAGCTGCACCGCTGGACGACTCCTCCAAGCCCAGCCATGGAGGATGCGTTGGGTTTCCTCTGTGAAGGTGATTGATGCTGTATGGTTACTTTAGCTGAAGCAGAAGGAATTGGTCTTTCTGCGCTCCTGGACTAGAGGTGCTGATGACCTGAGCTGTGCCGTGGCCTGAGGGCCCGATGCTTGCTCAGGCTCAGAGCTCTATTGCTTATTCTGCTGCTTTTGCTTTCCAGGCCGTATAGCAGCACTGAACATGCTGGCCCATGGCACGGAGATCAGCACCATCCCCTACCTGTGGACTGCTATGTTTGGGAAGAGCATTCGATATGCAGGTGAGGGGGTACCCAGGGCTACAGTAGAGACTGTGCTGGTGGAGGTGCCATGGGATACAGAAGTCACAGCCACCTTCATCTTTGTCCCCTCTGGGCCAGCCTCTGGCTCAGGTCTGCTTTCCTTCCTGGCACATGATAGAAGCAAATAAAAACTAGAGCAAAACGTTTGATCTGGAAATTGCTTTCTCAGCAACTGTCCTGTGATCACGTGGGTTCATCCCTTTCCTTCTCCCTGACATTGAGGTCTAGGCTGGTACAGGTGTTGTCCTGAGGTCATTTCACACAAGACTGCACTGGGAGGTGCAGTAAGATGTAGGGAGGGAGGTGTCACCTCAGGGTGCCACACAGGGGAGGAGGGACAGCAGCAGGGTGAAGCTGAAACTCCCCACCAGTGGCAGGATGAGGCTGGGAGGCTGGAGGGGAGCACAACCAGGGCCATCCACCTGTCTGTGGGACTACAGGGCAGGGACTCACCTGCTCCAACCCATGATTTCTTTGTCTTTCAGGCCACGGGGAAGGATTTGATGATGTTGTGATTCAAGGGGACTTAGATGAACTGAAGTTTGTTGCATTTTACACCAAGTAAGTGTTTCTCTTCTCCGTGTCCCTACATGGACGTTTGTCTCACCTTGTGCTGCTAGGCTGGAAAATATTTTTGCTGGAGATTCTTTCAGTCAGTTTTGTTTCTATCTGGACACTGATGATGCAGGACATGAATAAAACTGCACATACAGATGCATTAGTGCCAGGCACTAGAGAAATGTTGTGCTGAGTGTAAAGCAAGTTAAGCAGTTCCTTGGACCTAGTATCTCTGCCAGATTTGTTCACCTGTCATCTGAGAGCAAATAATGGCTTCTGTTAATTTGTTGCTCACTATTTCCTTTGAAGATTTCCTTCCCGTATCGACAGTGTGTTAGTATTTGTGACCAAGGCTGGACCAGTCAGGCATCGCTGTTTCTGTTTCTGGTTTGACAACTTAAGCTTTGAAAACTCCCATCTATTAACAAGCTGTGAAAGTTAGCAAGAGTTCAGGAGCTTTTGCTACACCTGGACTGAAAAGCAGCTATCCCCAAGGCTGGGAGACTGGGAATACTTTTCCTGAGATCTGTTGACAGCTGGGATGTCAATAGCCACTGCCTTGGCTGTTTAGACAGCTGGCTGTTTAGACTGGAAAGACTATGTGTTGTAAACTTATTCCCAGAATATTTGCTGCTGTTTGTTCTTTTATTGCCTTTATCCCATTTCTTTTCAGCATACAATCTTTGAACTATCACCCTATTCCTCCGTCCCATATCAGAGCACAACAGATTTAGCTGTTTATCCCTACCCCAATTAGAAAGGAAATGCCAGACCACTTTAATAAAACATCTGTAGAGCCCTTTCAAGAGGAAGGTGACTAATCCCCTGCATGGTGCAGGGCCTCACACTGGGTCCGGCACTGACATGGGGCGGGTGCTGAGAGCTGCCTTCTTCTGCCACCCAGGAGGGGCCCCAGGAGATGGCTTTGGTGTGGTAGGACGGCATCCTGTGCAGAGAGCCAGAGGTACTGCAGCTGGTGGGGCTCGGGCTGGTTCCTCTCTCACTGCCCAGCTGTGAGAGGCGACTGGGAGCATTTCCTGCTTTTCTTCTTGTTTGGTGATAGTCCTGCTACTGGTACTAACGCTTTTGGATTGAGGACACTGTCCCAAACAGGCCACCTCCTCCTGCTTTCCATATCCACCTGATGGTTTGGACTTCTGGTGTGCACTGGTTCGGTTCCTGCATGAAACACTGGTGATGCCCATTCCCAGAGCCTGCTCTCAGCATCGACTTTCATAACAAAACTCTTTTATTTTCCAGAGTTTGAAGAATAAAACTGTTTACCCCCATTCAGAGCTGAGGGTGAGCTGCTGAGAGGTCAGCGTGAGGCCCTGTGCGGGGATGTGCATGGGATGAGGTGCCTTGCAGTTGTCCTCATGGGACACTGTGCTCACCACAGCACCTCTTCCAGCACAGACCGATGTCACCCTGGTCCCTAAGACCTTGGAGATCATGGGAGATCCACTGGGTGGCTGTGGTTGTCTTCCTCGTGGTGCACAGTTTCCCATGCATTGAACTCTCCAAAGAAAGGGAAGGCCATATGGACACAGTGCACATCCACAGCGATTCACCTTCCCTCAGTCTTTAGGCCAAGACTTCTGATTATTCACAGTCCCAGTTTCAGAAAGGGCACCCTTGTTGCCTCAAAAGACCACTTGAAAAAAAAGAGACTCCTCCTGGCCTTCCCTGTCTGTCAGACAAAGTGTTTACAAGCCACTACTGATGTGGGATTCTCCAGTTCACCATTCCCCTAAAAATTATTTCACAAAAGGACCATCTGTCACTTTTATTGCTGACAGAAACGTTTGGGCTGCATTCACATCCCAGCTGGCAGAATTAGGTCTTTTTGCTCTTGCTTACCTTGGTTATTCCTTCCCTCAGAATAGCACATCTTTCCCTCTCCATCCACTTTGTTTCTCCATTGGGAGCAGAAATCTTCATCTTTCATTCTCCTTCCCCCAGCAGTGCAGCCGGGAGCTGCACTCGGGAAGAACAAAGCTTTGAAATCTCCACGTCTGATCCATGTACCATGGTTACCTGTGTCGGTACAAGACAGCATCTCACTGGGGTGAGAGAACCTCCTGGATCAATTGTCAGTGCAGGGTTCAAGAGCATCTGAGGTTGTAGTGTTTCAGCTGCTGTCCCCAGTGGCAGGATGCTCTTTCTGTGTCTGTGTTGGACATTAGTGATCTTCACATGAGGTGGCACAGCGGACAGAGTGTAGTTTAAAACAGCATCCAGCCTAGAATTTGCTGGCTTCTTGCACACACCAGCCATTTTGTGCAGGCGTTAACAGATAAACTGAGGCCTCTCACTTGGTGAAGTGCTGTCACTGTTCCCTCTGCAGCATGCCTCTTGCATCCTGGCACAGAACAAACAGCATTTGGAGGAAAGAAGAGCAGAAGGAGGAAAGAAAGCACACCCGCTGTCACCCACAGAGGCCAGAGGCACATGGAGGAAACCACTGAAGTGTCATGAACATGTGTTGTGGTGTGGCTGGGGTATGGAGCCTCCCAGGAGTCCTGAAATCTCAGCTGCCTTTTGTGTGCTGAGCACTGAAGACATCAAGCAGTGGTGCAGGATCTGTGTGATGGGCGCACCTGGAGGATGGTGCGGAAGGTGCTCTCACTTGTAGATTGTATTTCTGAATTTCGGGGCAACAGGAAAAGAGGAAATCTGCAGTGCGGTTCTGTCAAATACTGCTGCAAATATCCTCAAGGAGACCAGCTGTATTCTGTAAACAAAATTGTCAGTCTCTGCACAGATGAGAGTTATGTCCTTAGGGAAGGTTGTCCAGTCCTGGGGAGAGTGGAGGACCTCATTCATGTTGCACAAGACGTAAGGCCAACCAGATGAGGAGATCCAGGCTCAGAAGTTGGAGAGCTCTTCTACATCACAGCAACAGGCCTCAAATGTAACAGCCCAGCAGGCAATTCAGCTGAACACACACACGCTTTGTGATCTTCTGGTGTCGTTAGTTATCCTTCCTACCTACCGTGGGTGCTTGTTTTCCAGTGTGAATGTATGTCTCATCAGTGTCCATCCATTGCTGCTTATTCTTACCTTGTCTGCTGGATGGAAGAGCCACATGCCATCAGAAATGTCCCTCTGCTGTACGTGCACATCCCAATTTCCAGTGGCACCCAAGCCATTCTAGAGCTCTGGTCAATGCGGTAGCTCTCACATACTGTTTTGTGCTGGCTCCACAGGACTCTGCATTTGGGCAGGAACCACAGGTCCAGCCTCTGAAGGAGCCTGCATGAGTTTGGTCAGTCTCTGGGTCTGGCCAGTTTGGAAGAGCTCAGTGTCTCTGGAGAAGATTTGAGGCTTATGATCTGCCCTACATTCCTGTGCTTGCCTGTGGGAGAGGGAAGCCTGTGATGCTGCTGCCCCACGGCTCTGTGGGACAGCTAAGAGAGAGGACTTCAACTGTCCTGGCTCCATGAAGATGAAGTTTTCTCTGAAGCATGGTTTCTGCTCTCCTCCTCTCAGGCCAGGCACGTGTTTCTCCCCCACGCTGGTCTTTTCTCTGTTGGTCATGGAGCTCCTTGGCAGCAGATTGAATAGCAGATCTTGATTTGTTGGGTGCTTCCACTCCTCAGCTTATTCAACAACATCACCAGTATTTAATATCTTATGCACCTTCTCTAGTCATTGAATTGTTTGTTTGGTTACCTATTTATGAGTCATCTCCTGAGCTAGACTTATGCTCAGATTTATGCTCAGGCTGAATTTTGCAGATGTCAAAGTAGAGGTGCCCCTCTCATTTATCCCGTACCTTCTCATCTTTATCCAAATCTTCTCCAGCATTTTTACATCTTCCTTCCTTCTGCTTCATTCATTTCACATTCAGCCTTTGATCCTGTGTTGTGCCACCAGCAATGGGATCCTGACCATCAGGTCAGCCAGACTGGGATGTGCTGCTGGATGTGGAGTTGGCCACCCAGCTGTCCTGGTGCTTCATTAGGTGTCTGGTGAGGAGCCCTGCCCTGCTCAGAACCTGAGCCTAGATGCAGTTGTTTCTGCCTGTGGAGCAAGCTCAGAGGTGGGTGCTTTTGTTCCAAGGAGTAGCTCAGGAAGTGATGTGGAGCAGCACAGCCAAGTGTGCCACTGGGAAGTCCCTGCTAACATCCCCTCTGCTCCCTCAGCACAGGGCAGCAAAGCTGTGTGGTTGACAGTGACCACTGGGCATCCTTGCAACTTTTTATCCACCACATCCACCTTTTCTGGTGTTTCTCCCAGGTGCCAGGGTGCCCAGAGCTGTCTCCATCCCACCTCCCTTAGGTGTCCGGGGTCCCACTCCTGAGCAACAGGACGGGGACAGCTCTAGGCACCCTGGTGCTGCTCGCCAGGCCAACATGTGAGACCAGTGGGGCCAACCTCGAGCACCTGCTCCACGTCCTCTCCTGTTCTTGTCCCACATCACAATCCCTGCAGTGCTCACACCTTGGGACACGTCCTAGCCCTGGAGCAGAGGGTGTTTTTCTTTGCTTCACGCTTCTCTCCAGCATATTGCTTTGTGGGTGACGGAGATGTGGCCACCATGGGCTGTTCTAACTGCTCTGCTCTACCTGACCCTAGGAGTGACGAGGTGGTGGCTGTGGCCAGCATGAACTACGATCCCATCGTCTCCAAGGTGGCTGAAGTCCTGGCTGCCGGCAGGACCATCCGAAAGCGTGATGTGGAGTAAGTAGGTGCACTGCAGGATCCGGTGGTGCTGGGGCTGAGCTTACCCTCACGGTGTAAGGCAAGGCTGAGCATCCCCAGCCAGGACACCACCAGCACCAGGCAGCTCTTTCCCATCCTATACACTGCTCACATCTCCCTGCTCACCTCACTCGTTCCTTCACTCCGTGTGCTGCCACCCAGCCTCCTCCTAGACTGCGTCCTGCACACAGGGGATTTGTCTTGAACACCAGGATCAGGATCCATATCCTTGCAGAGACTTGATGCGATTGTTTCCCCCTGGGCCAGAGACAAAAGGCTGGCCTGAGGGGCTGGCATGCCTGGCACTTGTTGCCACCAGAACAGCACTGCCTGATGCCAAGGGCACCCCTGGGCACTTGGGGGCACCTGCAGAGGAAAGGCTGGGGGTACCACCCGTGTGCAAGTATTGCAGCCCTCAGCCTAGAAAGCCCACGGCTCAGGGAAGCTTGCCCTAAGCTTGCTCCCAGCTTACACTGGGAGCATATCAAGGGTCTGCCCAGCTTCCAGCATGCATGTTCTGGGGGGGAGTTGTGCTTGGTGTCTGGGAATCAGGCAGTGGTTGCTGACCACCAAGTTTGGAACTGGGAGGGACTGGGAAGGAGGTCATTTCTTGTGGGTGGCAGGTGGGGAGAGCTGCTGGCCTCTGTGCTGGGGTGAGCTGTGGTGACTCAGTGAGCACAGAGCAAGCAGAACCACCTAACCCTAGATGTTTTTTTCTCTCTCTGTCTCCTACTGCATTCGCACCTTTTAGGCTGTTTGTCCGTCATGGCAAGTACGTTCAGTTTTGGGTCTCGAGTCCACATGGGGGTGTAGGGCTCACAGAAGGGTCATTCAGCCCCCTGCTTGGGCCACATCTCCAATTCCTGCATGGAGATGCTGACTATGACCATGTGCTTCTTTTGCAACCCAGACTGGCCTCTCTGCGGGCAATGATGATGTGTTGGGTGGTGGAGCTGGCAGGAGCCATGCCAGGAGAACCCCGTGCCAGGCTGCTCTATGCCCTTTGCAGATCCCTGGTGCCCAAACCTGCCAGGATGGCATGCCTGCCATTTGGTTGAATTCTCCCAGCCACTAAGGATGTCTATTTTTCAGTGCTTTTCCATGAATTTTCATCTGGATGCCACAAGGACTTGTTTAAAGAAAAAAAAAGTTTTTACAAAATAACTGTTTGAATTCAGATTTGCATGGGATGGGGCGAGGGCAGAGGGAAGGGTGCTGCATGGCCTGGGTGCAGCGTAGTGCTGCGGCAGAGCAGCACCCGACCTGTGTGGCCAGCAGCTTGGGAAGCATGCTGAATAGCTTCATTTATGCTTGCCGGGCAAAATCTCACAGTGCTGCTTGTTTCTGTCTCTGCTAGAACTGGCGATATGTCCTGGCTAACAGGGAAAGGCTCCTAACACCAGATGTGGCTGCGTCCTCCTGATGCTGCGCTCACCTCAAGAAGAGAGTTGCAGCTCCATGGAGCACCTCAAACACTGCACCTGAATCATTTTCCTTTGGGACTTGGAGGAACCTGGCCTCTTTCACCCAGCAGTCACCTTCCCAGGTAGCTCCTGTGTGTGCAAACCGCCAGCTCCTTTGCCCCACCAGCCAGCGGGCCTGGGGGGTCCGCAGCTGAAATTCACACTGGGAAGTCAGGAAACAGATCCTGGGGATAGCAGGCGAGGCACCAGCAGCCAGCATGGGCACCACACGGCTGGCAAGGAGCTGCTGTGAACTGCAGACACTGGTGTCAGGGGAGCCAGTGGGAGCTGCGTCTACGCTCGTCAAGGAGCACAATGAGAGCCCTGAGCGCGTCTGTTGTCCCTGTTAATAGCATGAGTGCCTTTCATTGCTCTCCGTGGCCCATACATGCTCTCCAGCACTTTTCTCCTCCCCAAATCCTCTTTCCTCCTAGCTCAGTGCATCCCTGTGGAGGTCAGTACCCACACCCTCTCTGCACACTGCATGGCTGCAGCACTCACCCGTGGTTCTCCTCTGCTTGCAGCCAGTCCCTAGCCCTCATGAGCACCCTAGGTGGCCAGGGAGATTTAGCATGCAGATGGCCTCAGTTTTCCCTCGCGTTCTGAAAGCCCCTGTTTGTGTTCTGGTTGTCCTCTGTTCTTCGTCAGGTGGTGACGAAGCCACCTGTGTCATCTCAGCTCTCCGTGTCAGTGCTCTGCAGCTGTGTTTTACCCGTCTTGCTGGCAGAAGGGCCTCGTCTCTAGCTCAGGAGTGGGCCTGGCCAGTCCAGAGCCCCGTGTGTGTCAGCCAAGCAGAGCTGGGGGGGAGATTCCCCACGGAGAGCTTCCAGTGCTCTGTCCTGGGGGAGCTTTGTGTTAGGCCCAGCACGTTCCCTTCTCGTACATCCAAGAACCTTCTGAATCTTCCTATTATGACACAGCACTGGACAATAGGCTTATTTTTAGTTCATTTATACCCTAAGCCTTGGTTAAAAAAAAAATCACAGCTTCTTGTGAGTTTGCTTCCCAGCTGTTAACCATGGCCTCAGCCTTCATCCTGTGATCTCTGCCCTGGCCTTTGCTTGCATTACAAGCTGGTTGCTGGGGTGAGCATTGCTTCTTGATGTCTTGGCGTTCATGCCTCTCTTTGCTCCTTTGTACAGCTTCCCGAGGAGGCTGTGGCAACACCCTTGGGGTACGGTGCACATCCCTGGGGGCCCTTCTGCTTTTCTGAAGTGGCTCTGATGTGCAGTGTTACAGGTTGTGGCTAGCACCCTCCCCAAGACAGTGGAGTGTGTGTCCTCACCAGTAGCATCTCCAGATGTCCTGTCCAGGTATGGCCAAATAGACCAGAAGGACCTTGTGGCTATTTCTTATCCATCATCCTCCCTTAGTTCACCACCCTTATCTAGCAACAGACCAACACTTAACAGCATGATGTATTTTTTTCCATACCTGGTCTGACTGCCTGTGAAGTCCATTTAGTGAAGGATTTTTTTTCATTTTTTTATTTTTTCCCAACAGTACTGTAAGAACATGCAAGGAGCTGTCCTGAGTGGGATCGTGGGAGCCATGCTGGGGTGTTACCACAGAGTGGTTTGAGTTGGAAGGGACTTTAAAGATTATCTAGTCAGCACTAGCCCATCACAGGTGCCCAGGACCAAGGACCGAGCCCTTGGTCATGCTGATCAGCATGACCGAGTCATGCACCGGCCTAATCACATTTTGCTCACCCCTTTCTTCTTGGCAGCCTGTGACAATGAGCTTCACAGCTTCATTTTGGCTTTAGCAAACAGAAGAATCCTCTTTTTATTTGGTTTCTCATGTTCCTTACCAGTGCCTGTCCCTTAACGACCACTTTTGCAATAGTCTCAATATTTGCAGTAGCTGGGACAGGCACTGTCGGTGTCAGCAGCGGCTCCAAGGCACCTCCTGGGACGGGTTGGAGGCTGAAGATCATGAGAGGAGCTGCTGCCTGTTGTGAAGGCCCAACCACGAAGGCCGCAGCACACCATCCCTTTCCTCTGCCATCCTGCTTTGGCTCAGCCACCCCCTTGGCACACACCGCCCTTCCCAGGAGCCCTGAGCCACGGCGGTGTGGAGACCTGCGAGAGCCCCACTGTGACAGGGACAGCCCATCCCAGTGAAGGGTAAAATGAGTCTGGGAGCTTGGAGACGCGATTTTATCAATGTCATCTTGACCACCACGGAGCTGGTGATCCACTGGAAACATGGGTGGGTGCTGGCAAGGAGCGCCCCCAGCTGTGACAGCCCTTCTGCAGGGAAGGGGTTCACAGTATGGGGCACATCCTCATCTTTCATGGGCATCCTCGTCTGTCAGGGAAATTTAAGCAATAATGATGCTGATACAATGCAGCTGGGAGAGGGTGCCGAAGAGCAGAGCGCTGTGCGGGGCACATGGGGAGGTCACGTCCCTGTCACGGTGGTGGAGGGATGGACACCGCCTGCTGCTGCCCCTGCAAGCAGCTACGGAAGGGAAATGCTCTGTACCCTTGGGCTCCTGTGTGGGTGACCGGGAGCTCTCACCATGGCAATAAATGCCCTTCCCCAGCCAGTGACGTGTTTCCTTGTGAAGATGGAGAAGGGGCACGTCCCTCCTCCTTGCTGCAGCCTGTCTTACCCCCCAGCTCATGCCGTGGGAGCCAATGGCCGGGTGGCCACGCGCATTACCCTGACTTGTCATCTCATTATCCACCCTCCTGCTAATCCTGGCGGAGCGGGGCTCAGCCGCTGGCCATGGCTGCACAAACACCATTGCCCCTCAACCTGCGGTGGGGCTTGACAGCGTTCAGCAGCTCCCTTTTCATCAATAACAAGACACGGGACAGCGGCGCTGCCCGCATCTACCGCCCAGGTACCCCTGGGGGGGGCTCAGCAGAGTGGGGCTGGAGGTTTTAGCTGGGCTGGTGGTTTTAGCTGCTGCTTCAGCACTGGAGACACTCATTTTGTCAACGCTGCTGGCAGCAAAGGGTCCCAGTGCCCAGCCAGCAATGAGCTGGAGCAAACTCCAGGCATTTGCTGCAAGCACTGGCTCTTGCTGCAGGTGACGGTGGGGGCCAAGGTGGCCAAAGCTCCTGCAGAGCTGGTGCAGCCCCACAGCAAGCAAGGCTGGGCTGGGGGGGAGGTGCTGAGGGCTTTGCCCAGCCCTGCCCAGCCCTGCCTTGCCCTATCTAGCCCACGAGGTGCTGGCCAGCCTCCCCCTGCAGATGATGCTCTACTTCAATGCCTGCTACTTCCCCTTCTGGTGCTTGGGCGAGGGGATGATGCTGCAGCTGAAGGTACTGTCCGGTGGGCAGGTGAGGGGGGGAGCTCACAGGACAAGTTTAATGTGTAGGAGACACGGTAAATGGAGGTGGGATGCTGGTTGTCACACACAACTAATGGGTCCCCACACGTGGATAAAAATGCCCTGTCCCACACCTTCCAAGATGGAAATCATGAGAGCAACCACTTAACTTTCCAGGCAGGGAAAGTTAAACTGGGAGGGCAGAGCAGGCAAGGCTGGGGCACCAGCATGGTTGGGGCTGGCAGAGCGTGGGGTGTGAGGCATCGGGCACAGAGCTGGCTGGGACGAGGCTGTGCCCCCGTTACAGTACAGCCTGCTGCCTCGCTACTACCAGCTCCTCCTGCTCGCTGCCTTCCTCATCCTCACGCTGACTGAAGGTACCCGGCTGTACCTGGGCTACATTGGGAACCTGCAGGAGAAGGTAAGGGTGCCAAGTCCTGAGAGGTCCTAGCAGGGTAATTCTGGGGCTGTGGTCCCCAACAGAGGGGGGACCCACCCCATCAAGGGCACCCACGTCCCCCCCTCAGCAGCCTCTGCCCTCACAGGTGCCCGAGCTCGCTGGGTTCCTCCTCCTATCCTTCCTGATCCAGCTCCCCCTGCTGCTGTTCCTGCTGACGGATGACCACATCATCCGGCTGCCGCTGGAGATGGCTGTGCACAGCCTTTTCCTGGCCTTCCTCGTCTCCGAGGTCGTGGCCGCCTTCCTGGCGCTGAGGGTGATGACCACGCAGCTGGCGGCACAGTTCTACCTGCAGCAGTTCACGAGCGGCGGACGAGGCAGGAGCCTGATCAAGGGTGATGATGTGGGACCTGTCCCACCCTGGAGTCAATTCTTCTGAGGGCAAGGAGCATTAAACAGCGCTCACCCCCCTGCTGCGCCGCTGTGGACTTTCTGAGCCAGACAGCTCTGGGGTTTGTGGGGTTCCCTGAGCACCCCACAGGCATGGGCATTGACCCAGCCTGTCCCTGCCCTGCCCCAAGCCCTCCGTGTCCCTTTGCTGAGCTGGGGCCACGTGTGGCCATGGGGCAGACCGGGTGCTTGGTACCGGGGTGTACCTGCAACCGAGGTTACAGGTATTTTTGCCCAGCCGAAACCACGCTGAAGCTGTGCGCACACATCAGGGAAAGCACAGAGGGAAGTCAGCAGAGGCAGAGCCCAGGAGCCTCATTGAGGGGTCAGTATGGCCACTGCTCATTTGGGCAAGTGGCAGGATGGAGACATCCAGCACTGTGACACACTCCCCAGCGAGCAGGACAGGAGTAGATAGGGTGGGCAGCCCAGTGCTTCCAGGACTCTGGTGCACTGCCCTTTTATTTTTTCCAGGCAAGGACACAGGGATCCAAGGGACAGAGTAGTGCCACAAAACCTTCACAGCCACCCTGTGGGCTAAAGACAGAGCAGAGCCACCTCTCGCTTTCCGAACAGCTTTATTCCATTGCAACCCTGTTTTTCCTTGGGAAATCAACCCCAAGGGCCATCCGGGAAGGGAAGAAGCGCAAAGGACTTTAAGCCTCTTGTGTTGAGCATGGACCAGCCACTGCCCAGCAAGCTCCAGCTCCCACAGCAGCTCAATGGCATGGCTGCGCTTGGCTGATGCCCGTCGGCCCTGGGAGGTGCACGGCTGTGCATTATGCCAAGGGGACACCCAAGTGAGGGCTCTCCACACACGCTCTGTATGCCAAGGGCTCCTGCTGATACAAGCATTTCTCCAGGAAGGGCAGACCGCAGCCCCAGCCATGTGCATTCAGGCCAGCAGTAGGTCACATCCACTGGGCTTGCAGCTGTGCCCCCATCACATCTACCTGGAGGTCACTCCAGACTGAAGAGTGATCGTCACTGAGCATTCCTGATGTCTTGGTCAGCCCACTGTGGGTCAGCTGCTGCCTCTGTCTTACCTTTGGGGGGTTTTGCCTGCAAAATGAACAGGGACATGTTCTACGTACAAGTGGGCAGCCTAGGCAGGTGGTCCTGCTCTGCTCAGTCCCATGCAAACAGATCCATTCCTTGAGACTCTAACCCAACCTGTAACTTGAGATTCAGACTGGAATTGCACAAAACTCTTTTCCTTGGTAGGATGGTGCAGCCCTAGGACAGTTTACCAAGGACCTGGAGGATCCTTGGAGGCTTCCAACACTCAGCCAGATAAAGCCAAAGATGACCTGTGCTAGGGCTGGCAGCAGTCCTGCTCTGATGGGGAGTTTGGATGAGGGAACTCTGATCAGGCCTCCTGGTCCATAGTTCTGTGACTCTGAGATTCACGTGGGCAGTGCCAACCCAAGCACCATGCACAAGAAAATCTGATGCTGAACTGCAGCATTGACACTGGCATAGCTCCAGAACACTGTGAAGATCTGCCCTTTTTCACACACAGTTTGGCCAGATTCAGTTCTGAAGAGGGTGAATAAATGTGGAGCTGGTTCAGAATTCCAAGCTAAAGAACAATTGAAAATTTTCCTGTGTAGGAGACTCAGGGAAGCCCAGGCTGCTGGCTGTGTCCTTGTGGACTCCTTGTTATTTGACGGGTTTCCCTGCAGTATGGGCACCAGCTGGGTCCCCCTGTTCCCTCTCAGTTATCTGTTGTCTTTAATCTTGTAAGAGTTAAACCTGTGCCAGGTGCAGTTCAGACTAGCCACCGAGTTCCAAGAGTTGGAGGGGGGAGAGATTGAGAAATGCTCCACCTGGGCTTTCCCATATCTTGCTAACTGCCAAAGGGCAGAAAAAAAATTCAATCAGCTCCCAAAATTCACTCTCATTTCAGGTCTCCGAAGTGGCCCTGCAGCCTGTTCTTACCTCCTCGAACTTCTCCTTCCAATAGAAGTCAGCCTTTGTATCCAGATAGAGCAGAACCAGGTCACAGACCACTGTGGCCTAGAGGAGAACACATGCAGTAGAGCAGTCAGCAGTGGATCATCGTGCAAGAGTGCCAGACCCTCTGCCCATGGCACCCGTACAAGCCTGGCTGGCTGCCACTCCATGCTTGCCAGGCTCTCCCAGTCTGGCAGCACAGGGGCAATGTGTAAGCTTTCTGCTGCCCAGCTTCCCAGGCAGTGCAGCAAGGACCTCTCCAGCCCAACCTGCTGCCAGCAGATGCATGAGGTCAGGTCCAGTCACCTGGGCCGTGATGCACTGGTGAAGGATCAGGGCTGGCAGAGTGTAGAGCCATGGTCACAGCCACATAAGGGACAGGACAAGTGGTCTTTTGGGATACTATGTCTGGGATGAAAGGGGAGGGCAGAGGGAGAGCTCAGGCTCCCCGTTACTCTGCCAAAGGGGAAGGGCCATGACAGCATGTGCCAGACAGGTCTAGAAGGGACTGCAGTGGCAACATCCATGCTGGAGCCAGACACCAGCTCCCTTTAGTAGGGAAGCTTGGCACTGCAGGCAGGCAGGGGAAAGAGCAGATGAGTAGCAAATCCTAGCCTATGGATCAGAGGAAAAGAGCATATTTAGCACTCACGGCTCCGAAGAACGCAATGCCAGTCCCAAAACTCACGGCAGCAGGAATTATGCCGAACTTCCCAGCCTGACAAGAAAGAGGGGGTAAAAGAGAAAGAGTGGGCAGAGAATAGTGAGAGGGCTGTGAGAAAAGCCAAGCAGCGTGCTTAAAGCCTGCTGTCCTGCGAAAGGGGAGGTGCTGAGGGAAGCTAGGATCATTGCTCCATGCCCAACTATAGGAGACTGGCTGCTATGGATGTTATTCAAAACCCACCGGGCTGTGAAAGAAGCAACTGAGGCAGCTCATGATTCAATGGCAGCAGAGCGACCCACCTAACTGTGACCCACCTAACTCCTACAGGCACAGGGGGAGCCTTTGTCTTGCTGCAAGACTGCTACACACGGAACTACACCCTACAGAACAGCAAACATCCCCGATGCGATGCGTTTCTCTCTGCTCAAATGGGTCTGACACCTCTGGGAAAAAAAAAAAAAATATATATATATATATTTGGGTACCTGTGTCTCTCCTGGTTATTTTCTCCTGCTCCACACTTTCCCTGACCTGGTATCCCCACCCAGAAATGGTGCACCCTTCCCTACAGTCTATGCTTGTCTCTCCCCAAGTGAAAAGTTGCTCTTCACATGGGAGAGACCTTTTTTTTTCCTGCTATCCTCCATCAATCAACCCAGAGGGAAATAAAACTCTGGAAAGAGGTAAAGAACTCACCAGGGTGAGGAGAAACACCACCAAAAGATGACAATAGGGCTCAGTGGCAGGAGGGAGCAGCAGTGAGCAGAGCAAGCAGTCGCTGCTGGTGAAAAGCAAGACAGCTCTGTGCGTGCAGGGTCTTCCAGCGATATGGTACCTGGCCATGCACGGAGATGTCAAAGCGGATGCCGTAGAGTTTCATCAGGCTCCGGTAGGGCCGCCGCTGGGAGTCCCAGTAGTAAGAGGCCGTTCTGTGGGAGACACATTGGACAAAACTCGGGAAAACACCACCATTCTGCACAGGCAAGGTGAGGGAGGAGGACTCCCAGAGCCACATGATTCCCGTGGACACTACGTGCCTGCGCACACCTCGTCTCCTACAGCAGACAGGGCTGTGGGTGATGCATGTGCTGCCACATCTCCCAAGCTTGGCTTTGGCAGCAGGCACCTGCTCACCACCCAGCTGAGGAGCACGGCGCTGCAAGCAGCTCCCAGAGCAACCACAGCCAGCCACACGTCCCTGCCTTCAGCCAGGTCATGGCTTGTGTGTCTCCAAGCAGAGCGCAGTTATGAGGTCCCGAAAATGCCATGGCACTCTGCACCTGACAGACCCTAAGCTGGGTTACCAGCTCCCGTTAGCCCTGTTGCTCTTTTCAGGAAAACCAAGATCTTGAGTGATTTTGCAGTGTGCTCATCCTAGGCACCCACGTGGCCACTGTCCTGGCACTCTCACCTGAAATTGTACCTCCTGTCCACAAGGATGAAGGAGTACTGCGGCTGGCACCGGGCAGTGGGCTGATCCAGGTCACAGTTCCACTCTATGCGAATGCTGATGCTTCCTCCCTGCAGCACACCAACACACATTTTATTCCAGCAATCAGAGATTTGCTGAGTTCTCTGCTGTTAAGGTTTTCACAGATCACAGAGAGTTCAGGCCTTTCCGTTCACATTTCAAGGGTCAGTCCAGCCCCTCCCTTACCCACACCCTTGGGAAATTTGCAGTTTTCTTCCATGTTTTAAGAGGAAAAGCACATACCAGCAGTGCGAGATCCCCAAAGGTCTCCCCAGCTGCCTCTACCACGTCGCTGATACGGAACACAGGGCAGGAAGGGTTGAAAAACGGATCATATGTGCAGCTCTTGAAATAGGTGGGGTCATTGGTTTGCAAAGTATTGCCCCTGAAACAGGAGAGGGAGAGAGCTGTCACAGCAGGGTGTGGGAGGCCATAGTGCTCTGCTGGGAGACTGAGGACACCCTTCCACTGGTCCCAGTGTCCCCAAAGAGTGATGCATGGGGGAAATGCTCCTGCTTCAGGAGCACACAGTCATCGCCCCTTGTCAAGCCTAGGCTCCTTCCTCTCCCAGCTCCACCCTCCACCTCTGCCTTCATGCTTCTTTCTTCCCCTGGCACCTTGCTCCCATGGTGTCAGGCACCCTGTGAGATGTAATGAGCCAGCTCTAGCTCTTAGAGGGACAGCAGGAGCAGTTCAGCTACCCAAACCATTTTTCTTGCCAGAGTAAGGCAGCACTGGGGCTGCATTTTCATCCCTTCTCTCTCTCCTCTCTGCCTGTACAACATCCCCTGCGGGCACCAGCCCCCCTCTCCCGCCAATAAGGGGAGCTGTGCACTCAAGCAGGCAGTCAAGGAAGTGTATTGCTATAGAGGGTGAAAAACACTGTACCTGCTTATGAGGGAGGCAGACAACACTGCCTCAGGCTATGCTCAAGACAGGCTAAGGTCTCGTATTTAGATGACTGGTAAATCACAGCTCTAATGACTCCCTCAGCAATACATGTGCTTGCAGGGACTAAGATGCAAAAACATGAGGCAAAATGAGGCCTTGGGAATGACTGGCCTTCTCCTGCTCTGCTTGCAGTGCTCTAGACAGGCCAGCAATCCCTCTGGGGCTCCCCATCCCACAACTCTTACATATGCAAAAACATACGCAGCCAAAGCAGCCAGCATTCTCCTGAACACATCACCCTGAACCTTCACTGCCCAAGCCACTTGGACTGTCCCTGATGACACCACAGCCTCTTGGTACATCTTGCCTGCTCGGCCTCTGGGCAGACAAGCTCAGCACAGAGGCTGGACCATGCTGCAAACACAGTCCCTGCTGAAAGGCATCATACTTACTTGGAGAAGTTAAATTTGGTGAAGTTGACGGTGTTTTTTATAAAAAGAGTAAAATTCTCAGCCTCAGCCAGAAGAGGTTTCCTGGAAAACAACCACCAATGAACTCAGCTTTTGCACGGTGGCCAAGACATGTCCCCATTCCCCTTGCTCTACAGTTTCTTCCATGATCCCAGGGCTTGGGCTACTATGGACAATTGTTCTTGTGTGAAGTCCTCTGGGCTTAAATGACCAGTAAGTCAATACCACGGTCAAAGACCACCCACAGCTTGGCTACCTCTGGGCAGGTAGGATCAGGATACCCATTATGCAGACCACGAAGGGCAGCAACCAAAGCACTGCTCTTCAGAGACTGCTCTTGCCACCCGCTATCCTCTGACCCTGTACTGTACCTGGGCAGGGTGTTGTTCTCCACGGGGCACCAGCCATAGATCTCACAGGTGGAATGGGTTGCGTTGAACATCACACATTTTCCAGTTTTTATCCCTAGAAATGAGACAATGTGCATCATTTACCACTCTCTTAATGAAACGTTTCCTCTGCAGCTCCTGAACCACAAAGATGACCCTGGCATCATCTTCAGTGTTTTCCCCCATCCAAAAGCTTTGCTGTGAAACTCTCCCTTCAAGGCCAGGTGGCTGTTTTACAAAGACAAAGAAACTGGGTGCTGCTGCTGACTTGGTGCCTGTCCAGCAGTGCCTTTCCTGCCAGGCAGCTGCTGAAGCCACCTACTCCCTGGAGGGAAACAAATTGCAGGGGGTAATCCGGCACACAAAGCTCTGTCAACCAACCTAAAGCTGAAATATCCCTTTTTTAGGTGAACTCACATGGCTTTCTAATATTAATCAGCATGAAATAAAATCCAGGTTTTATTATGAAAGGAAAACCTGCTGAACACAAAGCACATTGTTTTCAATTCCAGCAGCCAACATCAAAAACAAAGCAACTCTATATTTGCTGCTGACAGCAGCTTTTGCCAGAACCACCTGTTCTCCTGGCAGTATCAGGTTTTATCAAGAATAAATGGTTGGAAAGACCTTCAGCGCACACTTACAAAAGCACTGAACTTGTGCAGTTAGGCACCTCTGTGAATCTGTTTAACGAGCATGAGGTATTAAAACTTTGAAATTATTACTATTATTTTCAGCAAAACACCCAGTACCATTGCCATGAACCACTGGGTTTCCCACGGGACAGTCCACATCTTCTGTGCACATCCCATCTAGCACAGAGGGGCTCTGAGAGAGACAGAACAGAAGTGCTGTTACTCTGCTGCGCAGCCAGTTAAGGCCACGCAGCCACTTACCCACGTTTCTGTGCAGTTGCTCCTGCTCCTCTGTGCATGTTCCCAACACTTACAAGAGACATGCACCATTTCCAAAACAGCACACTGGGCAGCCTGCAGATTGAGGAGGGAGGCATCTCCAAAGGGCAATCCTTTCTGCCTGTCTGGGGTGCTCAGTGCTTCTGCCTTGGCAGCAGGGGAAGCCTTGGGTGCTAGCTCAGACCTCTTGGCTAGCACTGGGAACAAGCACAGTCAGGTTTGGGAGGACCTTTTTTTGGGCAGAACCTAGAGTATTTTGTAAAGCACCACCACATTTCCCCCAGGGATGGGATGAAGAGTCCTCAAATACAGCGTAAGAAGCTTTACAGCAGAGATTGAAAGCTTCACCCCTACTCAAAACATCTGAGCATCTGAGACCTGCTGTGCATAAACTGTTGAAACTTCAGAGCTGAAAGGTTAAATAAAAGATAAATATTCTTGGGTACAGAATTACTTTACTCTTAATCTTTATCAGAAGCAACTGCTGATTCCCAACTGCTGATTCTCAATAGCTGTACAGCCACACACCAGGGCCAGGAAGCAAAGCAAATCTTGGAGAGCAAACCACCAGTAGCATAAGATGCGAGCAACCAGGGGTAAGGCTTCACCCCAAAATCCAACAACCATCTCACCCTGAGGACACGGTCCTCCATTACCTGGGACAACGTGACACTCACAAGCACCTGGTGCTGTAAGAGCTGAGCACAACTAGATGTGCTAAACACCACAATCTATGTGAAATGTTCCTTTAGCCTCAGAGCTTGCGTCTGGACAAGGCTGACTAATGCCTTGTAGCTCTAAGGCTATTTTGGTTACCTTCATTAACCTTCAGAGCTCCTTGTAAAGAGAAGCAGAGGGTTTTCAGTCACTCAAAGCACTGGAGATCAGTATGGAATGCTTTCCCTAGGAGACATGCCACTGAGCTCAGCACAGACATCACCTGCGAAAAAAACCTCACCTGTGTGAGGGTGCTGGCTATGACTTCAGCATAAGTTCCCTTTTGTTTTGCAACTTGGGTAGTGCCAAGAACAAAATCACCCAGTAATGCACACGTTGCCAAATGCTTATCAGTCAATCAGAACACACCTTTGTATTAATTTGCCCTGCATCCAGCTGCACCTGCTCCCTGATCTGCCAACAAGGAGTACTTTGGTAATTAAACTTTGCAGGAGGATCTGAATATTCTCAAAAACTGCCACTGCTATATTTTCAAAGCTTTCCAAACAGACATTTCAGCCACAGCCTGAAAACCAGGACTGAGAAGCTACTGGAGAGAGAGCAACACAGGGTGAAGGCTCTCACGGGCATCCAGAAAATCAACAACAGGATTAAATGCTCTGCTGTCTACCTGGCTGGCAGACTGGAAAAATAAGCATCCAGAAATGCCAGTGACCACCCACGCCAAAGCTCTGAAACACTCTATGGCATACATTTTCCTCTGAGGACATCCCTGCAGCTATCAGTGCTTTAGGAATCCTCGAGCTGGGAGCCGCACAGAAGCCCACAGCAAAAGCCAAGAGGAGCATTAGGACAAACAGTGCTTGGCTGTGGCACAAGGGGACAGCAATGGCTTAGCTTAAAGAACATTTGCTCCTGTCTACCAAACAGGGTCCAGCCTGGGACAGTTGGCTGGCCTGAATCCAGCCTTACTGGGAAGACTTCTCTCACTAAATATATACCACTGAGTGACTGCTGATTGGGAAACCACCTAGCCCTTGTGTTCCATTCCTCCTAAGAGCAGGATACTATGATGAATAGATACTAGCACTGCAGTAGGGTATTAAAAAGGAAACAGAGGTGTCCATGGAGTGTGTGTTCAAAAGTATCACAGAAAACAGCAGAACAGAGGTAAGAGAAGCAAATCTTCACGGCGAGTGAAGAAGTCAAGGACATACGTGACTGCAGGAGGTACATGGGTAATAGAAAAGTATTAGCTGGGGCTGGCGTGATGGTGGTGCTGATGCTAGGACATATGGAATAAGGATGAGGCAATGCAGCGTCACCAACCTTCAGGAAGCCCAGACAGCTGTGGAGGACCCAACAGCCCGTGTCCCTCGTCCTTCTGGTCTCAAGTGGTCCTGGCTGGACTGCTCAGTTACATGCCTTGCTTCATGCAGGGAGGCGAGTGAGTGCAAACAAGCACGCAAAATTTGGAGCAACTAGAACGTGGGAAATCAGCTGTGTTTGTCACTTGTACACATCGCAGGCCTAGGCTACCCGACAACACGGCTCATTTACCTCGGGGCAGGTGCCTTGGGCTTGCTTGGCTGTGGCAATGAAGTTGGTGACCAGAAAAAGCACGTTTTCCCCCTAGGAGGCAAGAAGACACCTTCAGTGCCGCATCGACACCGTGACGGTTTTCCAGGAGGCTTCAGAGCTCACAGTCCTTGCTGGCTGCGGAGCTGCTCCCTTCACAGGGCCCTTACTACAGCCTCGCAGTGCTCGCCCCGGACCCACTGGGATCGGGACCGGGACTGGGATCGGTGCCTACCTGAGGAGGACTCGCATAATCGACCGCATCCCAGAGCCGGCTGCTCGCGTCCTTGCTCCGTGTGACCGAGACCCCCTTCATCTTGGTGATGACCGAGACGTGAGGGGCCGCATCCGTGTCCTGGTAGCCCCTCTGCACCAACAGCACCCACCTGGGGACGGGACGGTGCGGTGCAGTGAGCCCATCCCCGCACCCCAACCCGGCCACTGCGGGGAAGGAGCCGCTCGCCCTTACCCGAGCAGGTAGCCCAAGACGGCGAGCTGCAGCAGGCGGTGCAGCAGCCCTACCCGCCGGTTCCGTGTCAGGGCGAATTTCTCTGTCTTGTAGTCCAGCAACCCGCAGCACAGTGCCGCCGCCATGGCAGCACCACCACCACCAGCAGCAGCAGCAGCAGCAACGCGGAGCCCCACAGTGGCTCACGAGATGGCGGCGGAGGAGCCCTCAGGCACCTCCGAGGCTCCCGGTGAAGCTCTCCGAGCCTCTCTCTGTCCTCCCGGCCCTCTGGCAGCCCCCCGAGCGGCTGGGGGGAGCTCGTACTTGGCGGCGTGCCGGGCCTGCGGCGTCAGCCCGGCCTCCTGCCTCCTGCGGCGGCCGCCGGGCACCGCCATCCCCCTGCGGCACCGGGGGCTGGGCCCACGGGTGAGGGGAGCCTGCAGTGGGCCGGGGGTGGTCTGTGCCTTCTGTCCTCTGCCCCGTTATACCCCCTTCCCGATACCCCATCCGTTATCTCCTCCCATTAACCCCCTTCCCCTGTTATCTGCCCTTCCCCCGTTATCCGCCCTTCCCCTGTTATCCCCCCTTCCCCTGTTATCCCCCCTTCCCCTGTTATCCCCCCTTTCCCTTATCCCCCCTTTCCCTTATCCCTCCTTCCCTTTATCTCTTCCCTTTATTCCCCCCTTCCCATTATTCCCCTTCCCCCGTTATCCCCCCTTCCTGTTAACCCCCCTTCCCGTTATTCCCCTTCCCGTTATCCCACTTCCCCCATTATCCCCCCTTTCCCTTATCCCCCTTTTCCCTTATCCCCCCTTTCCCTTATCCCCCTTCCCATTATCACCCCTTCCCATTCTCTCTTCCCTTTATTCCCCCTTCCCATTATCCTCCCTCCCCATTATTCCCCTTCCCCCATTGTCCTCCCTTCCTGTTATTCCCCCTTCCCATTACCTCTTCCCATTATCTCCCCTTCCCCTGTTATCCCCCTTCCCCTGTTATCTTCCCTTTCCTCATTATCCCCCCTTCCCGTTTGGCACCTGGCTTTGGGGAGCAGTGGCATTGGGGGGGGGCTCAGAGCAGGAAGGCATCTCCTTCCCGGGACCTGGAGGGTGAGATGTGCAAACATCGCTTTGGCATGCTTCCCTTGGGATCGAGAACTTTATCCTGCATTTTATAACTTGAACCCCAGCATTTTAAAGAATCCTTGAATGCTTTGGGTTGGAAGGGACCTTACAGGTCATTGAGTTCCAACCCCACTTCCATGGGCAGGGACACCTCAAAGCCCCATCCAGCCTGGCCTTGAACACTTCCAGGGATGGGACATCCACAGCTTCTCTGGGCAACCTGTTCCAGTGCCTCAAAACAAGAAATTGCAATCATTTTTAACTGTGCACGTTAGTTCTTGTTGGCTACTTCTACCGAGGAAAGCTGCTTTCAGTGTGCACGGCATTTTGGTCATTTGGACCACAAAAAGGGCACGGCCTTTCCTAGTAATTTTTGATAAATCCATTTGCTCTGGTAAGTTTATTTCAACTGCAACAGTTCTGAGCCTCCGTCTAGTTCATTTCCTGTGTCTGATACCCAAGGCTGGAGAACGTAACTTGAGTAATCACAAGATCATTGCAACACTTCTGTTTAATTCTAGGGATTTTTTTGAAATTAAAATTTTCCCTTGATATTGGCTGCACCCAAGCTTCTTACATGTGGAGGTCAGGAGTCAGAGCAGCCTGCAACAAACAGAGAGGATGCTCATATTGGCTGTGTGCACACAGGCTGCCAGGTAGAAGTGATGTCCAGAAAGGCACACAGGCTAGGGTGTTTTCCTCTACGTCATGAATATTGTCAGTAGAAGCATTTTTCCTGATTTTTATGATTTTCTTAATTCACAATTGACAAGATAAATGAAAGCTCTTCAATGTAAGCCATATTCAGCATTTGGTTTCCCAGTCCATTTTTAAATTATTTTGGAAGGGGGATCTTTTTCCGAATCCTGCTGATTGCTTTGTGAAATCCCCCTGATCCCTGCCAGGCTCAGAGCTGAAACAGGAATGCTCACCAGAGCTTTGGGAACCTGGTGAAACCGTAAATGACCCACTGTGAGGTTTTCGTTGCAGGGTGCCAAGGCCTTAGCTCTTTCCTTGGTGGCTGATACCTCTATCATCAAGTTAGACCTGGGTGACAACTGGCTGCTGGGAGAAGGGGCGGCTGCAATTGCAGAGATGCTGAAAGAAAACTGCTACATTTCAGGTTTGTATTATCCTTCCTGCTCTTCTCTGGTGCATCTGTTCCTGCTGTGCTGTAGAGGAGGAAATTGTGCTGGGTTTGTGAATTTAGCCAATCCCACTACATTGGTGACTGCTTTTGTGAAACACATAAGGGAATTGGGGTGCTGTTTGAACAGTGAGTGTTTAAAACTGTGGTGCTTTCTCACCTTTCTCTGTCTGTGTCTGTGGATCTGTATCTGTCTTTATTTTTGTGAAGTTATGATTTTGTTACTGGAAGTTATGATTTAACTGCCTGGAGTCAGCTCAGTCCTGCTCTTCTTGCAAAGAGTTATCAGGAGAAAGAGCAAATTTTTGCTTTGGTTGTGGATCAAAGGCATGCACCTGAAATTTAGACCGTTCAGAGGTTATAGTTAGTAATGGTTAAGGCTTTGTAAGTAGGATTTGCAGGATTGCCATCTAGGAAGACAGCTTCTAAGTAGGGACAGGTGAAAGAGAAGCACATCCATACGGAATCTCAAGCCTTTGTTCAGGCAGCAGCACTCATCTGCTCTTCCCAGAGACCCTTCATGTCTAATAATTCTGTAGTAACTTGGGAGCAAAAGCAGAGCACTGCTTCCTCGCAGTTGTCTCATTTGGGCAGTGCTGTGTCTAGAGATCTTGTTTTCAGTCCCTGCTTTTCCAGGGTCAATATTCCCCCCTTTCATAAGTTAAGTAGCCACTCGCAGTTAAACACGTGGCCAGGGAGGAGGGTTCTGCACCAGCTCTGCACTTCCAATTCATTCTGTGTTCATGTGTGGAACTTGAATGAGGGCTGTTTCTTAGGGACAGGTTGTGAATTGAAAAACGAAGTTCTGTTTTTCCTGTTAAAATACTGCGTTAGACCAGTTTTCATCATTCTTACTTTCTGAGCCTGACACTACTTCTGCCATTAAAGCGCAGAGGTCAGGCACCTTCCTGACAACTGTTAGGGAATGATTTAATGATCTGATAATGTGTTTTTTTCTTTCCTCAGATGTCAATTTATCTGACAACAAATTGGGCACTGAGGGAGCTAAGGCCCTTTCTGCTATGCTTCTAGAAAACAATACAATTGTGTCCCTCCAGCTCTCAGGAAATGAATTTGATGACCATGCAGCAAAGTATTTAGCAGATGCCATCACAGCAAACAGCAAAGTGGAAATTCTTGATCTGAGTTACAACAGGTTTGGTGACAAAGCAGGTAAAGTGCCGTCTGCGTACCTTGCATATAGAAGGTTGCTACAGAAGTTACCTCTAACTCTGTCTGTGATGGATACAGGCTTGAAAATGGAGAAACTGAATTTCTGCTCTCCCATGCCACATCCCATGCAGTCTGTCAGATCCATGTTCTTCCTCCCCACCCCTGGTTGTGTTTTTTTGTGAAAAACCCACCATGTTCTCTCCACCTACTGCTTTACAATCACGTATCCTCACACATCTCACCTGATATAGTCCCCTTGAAGATCCTTCATGTCTTCTTTGGCTCACAAGAGAGGAAACAACCATAATCCTCATCTCTGAGGATCATCACTGGGAAGACACCAGCTTTTCACTTGGGTTATTTTTATTTTTATTTTTATTTTTATTTTTATTTTTATTTTTATTTATTTAGTTTTTTCCTTCTCGTTATTACCTTGAAGGCTGCAAGGGCTGCTTTTCTCTCCACTCCTGCTCTCCATTCTGCTGACCTCCTGCTGCCTTTACAGTCAAACAGCTCTCCTGCCTTCTGGTCTTCAGGCATGGCCATGGCTTCCATTTCTTCTGTGCTTGTTGCTGACCTCATTTATTTCCTGCTCCATCAGGTGCTTGCAGAATATTTACTGAGAAAGTCTCTTCAGGTTTCAGAGCTCGGGGTGTGGTTAGAGAACAGAGCTGGCTTCTGTGTCACCCGTTGGCTGGAGGCCAGAGCTCAGGAAGCAGGAGAGGCTGTGGGAGGCTACCTGTTACTGGGTTTCAGCTTTCAGAGTCCCATCAGGCTGGAGAATGAGCAGTCAGCTCTTGGAGCATGAGCAGAAGATCCTGGCTGTTGCATGGTGATTGGATTTTTTCTTCACAGGCTACACTTGCAGCCTGTAGTCAGAGAATGCATTCACTTTATTGCCTGACTGCTTCTGCTTTGTGTCTATGGTAAACAAGATATAAAAGAAAATAATATGTTCTAGTTCTAATTGCCTGCCCAGAGGTAACACAGACAGTTGCAGAGATATACCTAACCTAACTCAACCTTCCTCCTTTGCAAAGCAGTGAATTAGTTTAACTCTTAAACTGTTCGGTATCATATATTTTTCTTAAGGTGAAGTTCTTGGAATGGCAATAGCAGAAAACATTGGACTAAAGGAACTTAAAATCAGCTGGAACCATTTCCATAGTGAAGGGGCAGCTGCTTTGGCCAGAGGCTTGGGGGTAGGAAATGGATTTCTCTCCTGTTTTTAAATTCTGAAATCTCACATGAAGCTTTATCTGTTTTAATGAGTGTGAATTTCATCGTGTGCTGTTTGCATGATGCTGTTGTCTGTCTACTGGCCATCTCTGATCTGGGATCATACACACCTTGAAACTAAGGGAGTAAAATTATCCATTGTTTATTGACATATTACGTTTCCTATTTCTCTATTTCTATTTCTCTCCATTTTTAGAGTAAAAATTATTGTAATGAGTGTTTTGAATTGTTTCATTGCACTTCTGATTCATAAATCAGTACAGAAATTGTTTTTTTTATTCAATATACAGTTTTATTCTACTAAAAAAGAGTAATTTCTCATTAAAATAAGACACAGTTCTTGTAGTCTCTTAGGCTGAAAGGGGCCATTAAAGTAACTTAATAATACAAATCACATGTGCCATCCAAGGACTAGTGCAGCAATCCTCCAACTGCTGTTTGGACAATAGGAGGGATAGTAGTCCACAGAAATAGTCTGTTTAAGCTTGCATCAAGCAACAGGGAAATTTTAAGATTTTAAGTTTTATGATTATGTCAAACTACAGGCAAACATATTCCTCAAGGTGCTGGATGTTTCCTACAATGGTTTTGACAACAGTGGAGCTGCTGCCTTGGGGGAGGCTCTTAAAACCAATAATGTACTGGAAGAGCTCAACATTAGGTGAGTCTGACTCTGGTTCCCCTCCACATTTTCTCCCATTTTGTGCTGAGATCAAATGTGGTGAGCAAAGCCTGCAGCAGCCATTGGTATCTCCTACCCCAGAGAGCAGTAGGTGCGTAAGGCAGTGGGAACACCACAAAATATGAGTGCTGCTGGTCTCATCCCAAGTGCCAATTCCTATCCTTAAACTTGTGGTGCAATAAGATCTGATCTGTGTTACTTCTTCTGCCATCTCCCAGTTGCATATTCCTTGGCACCAGTTCTGCATCAGCCTCGCAGTCCAAAGCCAGGCGATACTTTAAGAAGAGATTGGTATGAGAGGCATAGGATCAGATCAAAGTTGCAATGGTTTACAACAACAGAGAAAAGAATGCTGTAACTGGTAGAGGGGCCTTGATGAGACAGTTGATGAGTTATGAAAAAACAGCTTGCTAGAACCTGCAGAAATGAGGCTTAAGAGCATGAGAGAAAAATCTTATGCTCGGAGCAGAAACTGGACCATTGCCTCTGTTTTCACATGACTTGTAGGCAGGTATGCTTAGGACTGGATTGCTTGTGAAACAGCAATGGAAGCCAGGCAGCCAAGAAGCTGAGATCTCAACAAGTTCATAGTCATTAATATGACAGGTGGAAGTTGTCCCAGGGAAGGAAAAAAAAAAAAAAAAAAAAAAAAAAAAGGAGACAAAGATGGTAAAAGGAAGGCTGTGGTGCAAGCTTGTGCTTATAGGAGTGTACCTATGGAGAATTTAACCTAATTAGAAATGATTCTGGGTGACAATAACATGACAGAGGAAGGCTGGAGCAGGAGGAACTGTGCAGAGTATCAAACCCTGCAGATGGGTTGACAGTTGACCATTTTGTGAGAGCATAGGGTTAGCGGGCGTTTCCAGGCTCCTGGAAAGTAAAGAATATCTGATTTAATGAGTCATGAGCGAATTGGCCTGACTGATGAAACTGTTTAGGAGAGAAACCAAAGGCAGTCAAAGAGATCCAGGTGGTTTGGGAAGGAACAAGCATTGAAATAGAGAGGGACAAAGTATGAATATTGAATTTCTGTCTCTGTTGGTCCGTATGCCCAGCCATGCACATATATGTTGCATATTTTGCATATATTGCTTTGACACAGTCCTACATGACATCCTGGTCTCCAGATTGGGGAGATATGGATTTGATGGATGGACTGTTCAGTGGATCAGTTGTTGGCACCCAGAGAGCGGTGATCAATGGATCTGTGTCCAAATGGAGGCCAGTGATGAGTGGTGTACAAGTGGTGTTCAAGACCAGGTTGGAGGAGGCCCTGGGCAACCTGATCTAGTGGGTGGCATTGCTGCCCATGGCAGGGGGATTGGAACTAGATGATCTTTAAGGTCCCTTCCAACTCAAACCATTCTATATTCTATGTTTGTGTATTTGCCTACTGGAAATGGTGAGCCTCACCACTTGTTGAACCTGGGGACACGGAGCTGTGGCAGCCATGCCTCTATCAGGCTGCTGGAGTTGGTAACTCCTCGCCAGTTCCAGCCTCCCAATACATGTATTTACTTGGATCATCTCAGCGTGTGAAGCATTCCTTTTATCTGCTTTTAGCAATAATCGTATTTCGGTGGAAGGAGCTCTGCGATTTGCAGTTGGCCTGAAAGAAAACAAGACTTTAAAGACTCTTAATGTAAGTAACTTTCCTAGGAAGGTCTTCGAGCCTCTTATGTGTGTTTAAGTATCACTGATGCATCCTTGTCTTGACTTGAAACCTCTGAGAGCAAACCCTCAGCAAAATCAGGGAGCCACTTGCCCCAGCCCATCTCCTCCCGTGTTTCCCTGCAGTATCCTCATTGAGACAGAGCGCTCGTATCCCGCAGTTTTTTCTGTGAACAGAGATTTCTGTGAGCTTGCCACAGTGTGAACCACAGCCAGTCCTGCCACATTCAAGCATCGTCAGTGCCCTTTCTCTGCAGCTGGACCAGCAGCAAGGCTGTGCTGGTGTGGGGGCTCCTGGGTGGCCCTTACTATGGCTGTGGCTACCATTCCTCTGTGCGTTGCAACACCATTCTGTTCAAGGGTGGACTCCTGGGGGTGTCTGTGTTCAACTAGGAGCCATTTCTGCAGCCTATTCTCTTTGGGACATGGAGCTCGTGTCTCTTGCCCTTTGGCCGTGAGGAGGCTTTGAATGTGTGACTGAGGGTTGGCTGCTGCTGTGGGAGGGTGACAAGCAGAGCTTGAAGAGACAAGTTGAAGCTTCCATGGTGACAAAGAAAAACATGTTAGGGAGGAGAAGAGGTGTCATACATCCTGTCGCTGTTTCTTTTCAGATGATCAGAAATCCCATGCAGAATGAAGGCTGCTGTGGGGTCCTCAAAGCTCTACAGGCAAATCCTAGCACTGGTGTGGAGATCCTGGATCTGCCAGTAAGTGTTACACCAGAAAGAAGAGGGAGGGGAGGGAAGAGGTTGCACGTGCAGCACGTGAATGACAAAGTGCTGCCAGAGGGATTCTAGCTCTGGCATTGTTGTAGGCTAGTGAGGACTGGGAGTGGCCCCCAGCTTGGAAATGTGGACACATTTGGGCCTAGGCCCCACTTAGCATGTGTGTAGCAAAATGAGGTGCATGAATGCACCGAACTGGGCATTACTCAATGCTCTGGGCAGCAGCAGTGTGTGGCAGAAGCAGGGCTCACCTCTCAGCACAAAGGTGGGAGGAATCTGGCCTTTGAATTCAGAAGTTCCCTGAGTAACCTGAGCTCTGTTTACTCTGATGATGCAAATAGTTTCGGAGGCATTTCTGTTCTATTTTTCATGAAGCTAAGCTATGGTTGGACAGGGCATTTCCCACCTTTATCTGCCTTAGTTCATTGTCTTTCAGTAGTGCTGTGAGGAGCTTGCACCCATTTCTTTCTTTGATTCCTGTGCTGCTTCCATCATCACCTTAGCTCTTGTGCTTCTTGCCAGAGAAGGGGAGCAGGATCGTGCTGCTCAAATTTCATACCTATCCATAATGTGGTGGTGTTGGCTAACAGTCTCAGATCTCACAAGCTTGTGGTAGAATTTAGTATTTGGGTTGAGAGAGCACAGAATATGTTGCAATATTTATTTGATTTGATTTGATTTGACTTGACTTGATTTATTTATTTATTTTTCCTGAGGGATGGTAAATCATAACATGCACTTGCTTACCTGCATTGATTTTCCCCTCTAGGACATACCTGTGAGCAAAGAGTTTGCAGAGCTGTGTGATGCTGTGAAAATACTTTTTCCAAATCTACTTCTCAGACATGGTGGAAATGCAAAGTTGCAGAGGAAGAGTCAGTTGAAGGTCGAGCTTCAGACTCAGATGAAAGTGGTGGGTAATTCCCAGAATACAGTGGCTTAATGTGAGTCTCTTTGGGACTGCTTTAGCACTTCAGCCTAACATCCCAGTACCACTAACCAAAGCTGTGACACAGGAATGCCCTGGGGTACTGCTGAAAGCAAAATCTGGAATTATTGGCTACTTCACCATGGCTGTCACTTGGAACTTTTTGTATCTGTTTACTTTAAGATTTCTGCTGTGTCCAGCTCTGAGCCTCTTCTAGCACATGCGAGAACATCTCCCTGGATGAGACTCCATGGCTCCTCTTTGCATGGAGACATTTCTGCATAGAAACGTTTATCATCTTACCATCTATCTTTCTATCTAGAGGCGTTTGTCTGGAGCAGCTGGCAGAACACAACGTGCCACAGCTCCTGCTTGTGGCTGCTGTTGTTTAGATCCATGGCCCACTGCAGTGGGGTCTGCACAGCTCAAGAGCGCGATGTGCTTACGTAGCAAGTAAAGTCCTGTTCAGAGATGTGCTGTGAACAGATGCTTTCTGTCTTAGGCTTGTTCTCCTGCTATATGGCCAGGATTGCTTTTGCTGAATTGGCTGTTAGATGCACTGGTGATTCATTTTCAGCTGCCTCCTACTGCAGTTCCTTAGCCTTATGAGGAGCCCATCCTCTCCAGGGTAAAGACCCTGTCCTAGGTCATGACTGGCATTGTTATTTCCTGGGTTTGGAGTGGCAGGGAAGGGTTGTGAGTGCCTTCAGGAGCAGCGTGTGGTGGGACAAGAGTCACGCGGTTGTGCAGTTAAGCTGGGCTTAACTCTCCCTCTCCTGGCCTCCATGAGGAGTGGTTTCCTGCAGCAATTTCTGGCAGCCTGGGAGAGAAAGTTGTTGAGGACAGTCACACAAAAACATCTGGATGTCTGGCATGGGCTGGAGGTGCAGGTGGCCCCCAAGCACTGAAGGCTCAGCAAGCTTGTCTTCTTGCAGTGTTCTGGTGTTTCCTCAGCTGCCCAATTGTTTCTGGTAAATGGGTGTTAAAGCTCCAGGGAAGCTCACTGGCCAGATCCATGTGAAACACCTCTGGTGCAAGTCACATCGGTGATGACAACATATTAAGATATAGTAGATACTAATAAACATCATTATTAGTGGTGATAGAGTACAGGAATCTGAGCTTTTCTGCCAGCACAAAAGAGTTTTTGTGAGTGCTGTCATCTCTTCTGCAGTATTCCCTCTGATACTTTCATCCAGTCAGGGCGACTGCTTGCCTGGGTGCTTTCCTAAGTACTGTGGAGGTAAAAAGCAGGTCAGGAGCAGGGAGGGATTTGTCAGGTGTGCTGCCAAGCAGGAAGGCACCTTTTTTCATGTCCCAGTGAGGATCAGGGCCTGCAGTGCTTGGTGCTGCCCTAAAGCACTTCCAGTCTGGTGTGGGAAGCTAGGCAGGGGCAGATGGGATCGAGAGAAATCTGTTGTCCTTCCCAGCATGGGATCAGCACCCTGCAGACCTGGAAAGCATCTGAGAGACATTTTATAAGCTGACAAAGCTGTCATCGCCCTGAGGAACGATGGCTAGTCTCTTACCTAAATCTCCCTTGTGACAGTATAAGTCCATTGCTTCTTGCCTTGTCTTCTGTGCAGACGGTGAACATTGGTAGTTTTGTGGCTGGGAGGTTGGAGACAATGGTTGCTGTATGAAGGGGAGCCTCTGTGATGGGACCGCGTTGTACTTGCACTTAGACAAATCGAATGAAAATGTCTGCACCATGTGGCGAGACAGGGAAGAGCTGTGGCCCAAATGCAGCCTTGCTTGGGGAGCTGCTGAGATGCAGGCTGCTGAAACGCTTCCGAAATGCAAGCACAAGCCTTCTGCAATGCATAGGGTGCCCCTGGGCTCAGCAAGCCAGCTGCTTGCATTGGTTGCCAGCACCTTGTGGAAGGACAAGGGGGACAAAGACACCCATGGTTTGTGCCACCTATTTCAATGCCCTGCCAGAAGAAGCAGGTTTGCTGCTGTTAGGGATGAAGCGTGGTGCTTACCTCATCCTCTGGCTGTGTTTGTTAGAGGAGGAGGAGGGGAGGCTCGTATGGAATAACAAGAGGATTACTTACAGCCAGCCTTAAACGAGCCCTGCAGCTTGTGTGTGCTGCTTGCAGAGCTGCGCTGGGGGCTGGGAAGTGACTTAACCAGGGCATTGAGCTGCTGTGTGTCCTGGGCACCAGCCCACCACCCTCTTTCAGCATCTGGAGCTCCCTTTCCCTTCCCTCCAGTGTGGACAGGGCTCTGGTCTGTAACCGGGTCAGTGCCTGCTTATTTCAACCTGCTGGCTGTGGTGATTCTGTCTCTGAAGGAGCGCTGGGATGCACCTGCAACTTGCTTTGCTGAGTGGCGTCCCCACTCCTCCCCAGCTCAGGCAGCCCAAGTCACTGTGGCTGTGTGGGCAGCAGCAGCGAGCCTGTTTCTTTCCAACATTCATCAGACCAGTCCCTTTCAGTCATCTCTGGACATGGCTGGGGCAGCCTGGGGCAGGACAACCTCTGACAGCTGTCTGAACTTTGGCAGCATCTCGGGGCTGAAGGAG
The DNA here is from genome assembly GCF_964035555.1 of Netta rufina. Taxonomy (NCBI): domain Eukaryota; kingdom Metazoa; phylum Chordata; class Aves; order Anseriformes; family Anatidae; genus Netta; species Netta rufina. The sequence continues at coordinate 11,683,543 of NC_140141.1, read as the reverse complement.
ACACCACCTCTGTCACAACGGTGAAATCACCCTTTCCCAGGTAAAGCAGCCCTGGCTTCACTTTTCTCCCTAGTACCAAAAGCCGTATTATTCCTGATCAAAATTTACATTTCCCTTTGTCTTCTTCCATCTTCTTGTACGGCCTTCCCTCTTTTAACTTCCTTTGCAAACAAGCAGTGCCCTGCAGCTCCCACGAGCCCTCCTGCTTCAGCAGTGCCTTCTCCCTGCCTGCTGCCTCTGCTGCAAGTGGGGATGATCACCCAAGGATCCCGTTAGCCCTCTGAGCAGAGCCTGGCCCAGGACACGTGCTGAACTGCTTATGCCCCACGACCTCTAAAGCCCTTTCAGGTTGCCACAGCCCTGTCACTGGTCCTTTTATCTGACCTACATACTTCGCTCTGATATATTCGAGTTAGACTGATTTACACGAACTCCACCTAGGCTGAACAGACCATTGCCATGGTTCCCAGAAAAAAAAGTGTTTTCCCTTTTCCCTTTCCCTTTTCCTTTTAAACAACTAATCTGGAGGAAGATACTGCCATGGAAAATCATATCACCCACTGTAAAACAACAAACTCCTCTCTCCCCATGCCCTATGAAAGTGAATTGTGAGCCACACGTGGGGGTGGTTTGTTTTCCAACCTGTGTGGGAATACAGAAGGGGAGCTGACATCTTTTCCACCACTTCTGATGCGCCTGCACCCAGCTGATGGCCACGTGCTGAGCCCCACTGAAGGTGCTTGCCTGGCCGCATCTCAGAGCACTGTTGACATGCTTTGGTTTAGATTTTTCTCCTGCTGATACAATTTTAGGAGCATTGTGGGAGGGCTCCGTTGGCGTCAGTGGCTGCTGACATAAAAACAGGCTTTGCTGGTTTTGAGCATAATTAGGTAGGCAATTTAAAATCAATTAATACGTGTTCTGCTTCTGTCCAGGACACATTAGTACAATAGGATGTTGTATGGGACAGATGAACTGACCAATTCTGTAATCCTATGTAAAAACAAACACACAAAAAAACCAAATGAATGTGCTCAAGAGGGCATACTCTCCTCCCAGGCTGCCACTAATTACGTTTTGATCCTTTAATTCCCTGCCAGCTGCATCCACGTCACTCCCTGATGCCTGCCCAGCCCATGCTCGTGCGCAGTCCCCACAGCCACACGTGGCTTTTATGGCTCAGCACAACAGTAACTCTAAGCGCTCTGCATTTTTACAAATAAACGTTTTTAACTAGGTTAAGTAGCAGTGGCTTAGTGGCTCCTTTGGCATCACTGAGGTCATCACGGCAGATGAAACTGTACCAAACACCACCCATGCAGGGTGAGCTCAGTCCGCCACCACTGAGTGTATATCACAGAGTGACAGCACCTTTCTTACAAAAGAGAACAGAAAACTGATCCTCTTCTGCTCTGCCAGTTCTACTTCTTTCCTGGTCAGGCGAACCTGTGCCAGGCTCCCTCCCTGATATCTTGCTGTTGTTTTGTCTGCTGGCCTTTATCTTGAAGACAATAGATTTATAGTGGAGGTTAAGAGGAAACAAATGATAAGGAGACTTAAAGCTATCTGCCTCCCCAGATAGCTGCTGAATATTTTATTTTATTTTTTTAAATTAAGAGTCACTTTCTTATCAGGGAAAGGAACTTCACTAGTGAACGATGGTGAGGCTGGGGCCAGACAGGCTATCTTGTGACTTTTTAATTCACATTATTTACACTGATTCACAAGTTCTCTCATCAGCTCAGGTCATGACTTTTGGCAGCATTAAAGCCTCTGCCTCGGTGCCAAGACACTTCCCTGCTCAGCATCGTCCTTGCAGCTGACAAAGGGGTTCAGGCTCTCACAGGTGGTGCAAAACTCCCCTTGCCCAAGCTTCTGGGGGCTTTCCTGCTGGGGGAGCAGCTTCCAGAGGCGGGCTATGGGGGGACATACAGCACACACACACACAGAGCCATTGCAGAACCAGTGTTTATGAGGGTGACCGAGTCAGCCCATTGCTCACAAGCCACTACACAGAGGTGCCAAGCAGGGCTGCAGCACGGTGGGGACACAGCAGCCCCCCCCCCCCCACGGCAGCAGCAACAGTGCAGGGGGCAAGCAGGACATGGGCAGGGCCAGCAGATTTGTGCCACTGAGGGGGGGGTCACCGAGGAGCCATCAGATTGCACAGAGCCCCTGCACCCCTGGGTGTGATGGGATGAGCAATGGGAACCAGCTCCCTGCCAGGGCAGGGCTGACCCCACGGGGGGATGCAGGGGATGCTGCACACCCACCCTACAGCAGGGCAGGGCAGGGTGTGCATGCTGGAGGCCTGGCGGATCAGCAGCCTCTTTTGAAACATGCCAAAACCCCGATACCTTCAGCTTCAGGCAGGGATTGCCCAGTACAGCATCCTCGCCAGGTGGGTGCTGGGACCCCCTACCACCAACACCACCGCTCAGGGACATGTGCAGGGCAGGAGCTGACACCAAAAAGCACCCCCAGAGCCCTTCCTGAGCCACCAGGAGCCAGCAAAAGCCTGTGTCGATGTAGGTGATGGTGCAGGATGAGCTGCTGGAGTGCAGAGGAAGGGGGGAGCTGGGAGTCTCCCAGGGAGGCTGCTGGCACCTCAGGGGACAAGATCCTGAGTGCTCACCCCTCCTGCAGGGCTGAGCAAAAGTCTGTCCCGACAGGACCTTGGAATCGGGCTCCCAGTCTGCCCGGTGCGGCCGCCAGCCTCCAGCACACCCCAAACCAGCAGGCACCAGCAGCTGGGAAGTGGCAGCAGGGCTCCTACCATGCAAGCCACGCTGGCTTTCCCATGGTCCTGGCTTGGAAGGAGGTGCCTGCACCCTGCCACAGCCCTTCTCCAGCTCACACAGCCCCAGCTGCTCCTTGCAGCTCCCGCAGCCCTGGTATTTCAGGAGAGCAGCCCCTGGAGAGGTGGGGGCAGCCAAGGGGACAGCCAGCTCCTGCTGCAGGTAGCACAGGGCCGCAGAAAGAACCAGGATCAGGCCTGGGATGGGCAGCATGGAGCTGTCTGGCCCAGCCCCGGTGTCCCCAGCTGTGCAGGGCTGTGGGGACAGGCCAGCAGAAGGGAGATTTGCTGCACAGCCCCTGGGTGCGCGCAGGGGATGGCGGCAGGTACGAGGCTCCCCGTGGGCATGGCAGGCACTAGGTTTTGGGGGCAAAGAGCCACGGCTCCAGGGCTGGGGACGGAGGCAGCCAGCCCCCCACACTCTGCAGTAAGCACACGGGGAAGGGCGAGTGTCCCCGTGCCTTCCCTGGACGGAGCCACGCACCCAGGGGACCGGGCAGAAGGGGGTCCCTGGCTTTGTCGTGGGGTGGGGGCAGGCATTTCCAGAGCTGTGGCCACCCAGCTGCCCCCTCCCCTGGGGCGTCATCTCTTGGCCTCATCGGTGTCCGTGTCTGGCAGCCCAGCAGCGGGCTGAGGGCTGGGCTGGACCGCTTGCACCGTCTCCTCCAGGCTGCCACTGGGGAACACCACGTAGTGGGCGCTGACACGCTGCAGCTGGGGCTCCCGCAGGTTCTCCTTGCTGTGCCAGATGCCATAGCCAAAGTAGACGAGCAGGCCTGCAGAAGGAGATGGAGAGCAGTGGCTGCAGCAGAGGAGGAGGAAGACCCAAAGCAGCAGGGCTCCGGGTCTGCCCTCTCCCCCCTGACCATTCCACGAAGCCCCAGGACCTTTGGCCAGGACCATCACTAGCCCAGGTAAGCCAGTGCCGTGCCCTCTGTCTGGGCAGACACAAGCCTGGTGGCCCAGTCCCAACGGTGCTCAAGCTGCTGGGCCCTGTGCTGGACACATCTCAAATGTCAGGGGGGCCTGCAGGCAGATTGGGCCAAGATATTCCAGGGATTCTCCTTGCATGAGTGGAGGAAACCGGGATTTCCCCTGTCCGGAGATGACTCCGGTCAGTGCCACATGCTGAAGGAGTGATGCAGAAGATTTCTGCTGGATGCGACAGGGGATGCTTAAAGCAGGGAGGGCACTGCTGCCCTGCTCCTGCTCCCCAGAGCCACACCAGGCACTTCCCTCTCCCCAGAAGGGAGCACGGGCTCCCCGGGATCATGCTGCCATGAGAGCACTCACCTAAAATAAGCCAGACTGTGAAGCGAAGCCACGTCACGTAGCTGAGCTTCAGCATGAGATAAATATTGAGGACGATGCTCAGTGCTGGGGACAGGGGCACCAGGGGGATCTGCAAGAGAACCAGAGCCATCGGTGAGAGACCTGCCAGGAACAGGCACAGCTGCTGTGTTGTAGGGCCGTGTCCTTGTCCTTACAACTGCAGAGACAAAATGGCACTGGCAAGCAAATGTGGGGAATGACAACTTGTACCTGGTCACTGGGGCTTTCTGAGAACCTTTTTTTCCTGGCTGCATGCCAGGCTGGAAGGGTAGGCTGGGGAACGAGGACCAAAGCAGACCCAGTGCAATCCAGAGACAACAGGGTCCTGGCTAGATAGCAGAGGCAGGGAGCAACAACACTGCCTTCCAGATGCCTGGACTGCTCGAGGGGTACCTGGGATGAGCAGGAGGAGTGCCAGGACATGCAGAGGACATGGGGAGGAATGCTGGAAGGCAGCAGTGACCCTCAAGGGCAGCTCCCCATCAAAGGGACGGGGAGGACACCCATCCCAGCACAACCTGGGCACATCTGCTCTCAGGACACAGCCACCAGCTGCGGTGTTTTTACCAGGTCAGGGTGACCACAGCCTCTCCAGGGTCTGGCAGCGCTGCTCACACCCTGCCTCATCCCAGCCCACGGCCCCCAAACCTACCTGGAAGGTCTGCGTGCTGCGCTGCTGCTCGTGCACCCAGATGAGGAGGAGGCTGAGCAGGAAACCCAGGCTGAAGAGGACCAGCAGCAGGGAGTAACTCCAGGTGGGCAGGTGGAGGTGGGTGTTGCCAAACACCAAGATGGAGCAGAGGCAGACGGCAGACACCATCAGGGTCACCACAGCCACCGTGACCACCTCGCCCGGGTAGAAGTCGCTGAGGAACTCCAGGTAGGGCTCGAAAGCTGCCTTCAGCTGCCCCGGCTCCCGGTGCTCTTTGCTCTTGTCTCTATCCACCAGCTGGAGCTTGTCGGAGAAGGACTCATACTCCTTCAGCTCGCCGGTGGCGGGGCCCTCGCAGGGTTCGGGGCTGGGCCGGCTGCCAGCGGGCTGCGTGGGGGCGCCTGCCTTCTGCTGCTGGAAGCGCAGCACGATGATGCTGGCAGCCACAAAGGTGTAGGCAAGCAGCGTGCCGATGGACAGGAACTGCACCAGGGCCTCCAGGTCGAAGACGAGGGCCAGCAGGGCCATGAGGAACCCGAAGACCACAATGCCGATGACGGGCACCTGCGTGCGGGGGTGCACTCGGGAGAAGACCTGGAAGAAGAGCCCGTCCTCGGCCATGGCGTAGACAATGCGTGGCAGGGAGAAGAGGTTGCTCAGCAGGACCGTGTTCATTGCTGAGGGACAGGCAGAGGAAGGGAACCCACGTGAGATTGGGTGCATTGCCCAAACCACCCCACCTCCCAGCCCCCGGTCTGTACGCTCCCACCTCCACCAGCCGGTGTGTACTCACCGCAGATGGAGCCAGTGGCTACCAGAAATCCTGCCCAGGAGTAGCCTCTCCTGTAAAATGCATCAGCCAGGGCAGAATCAGGGTCCAGCGTGTGCCAGGGCACCATCAGCGTCAGCACCATGGACACAAGGATGTAGGCGCCGGTGGCCAACCCCAAGGAGAACGCTATGGCCCTGGGGACAGCCTTCTGCGGGTTCCTGGCTTCTTCACTGGAGGCTGCGATGACATCAAAGCCCACGAAGGCGTAGAAGCAGGTGGCTGTGCCAGCCATGATGCCTGACAATCCATACGGGGCAAAGCCTCCCTCCTGGGCACCCCAGTTCTTGGGCTGTGCGAGGACAAAGCCCATGATGAGAATGAAGAGGATGACGCCTATGCTGACAGCCGAGAAGACGTGGTTGAGCCAGGAGGACACTTTGGCCCCAAAGGAAATGAAGGCAGTGGCCACCAGCAGGATGATGGCCGCCAGGAAGTCCGGGTAGTGGGCTAGGAAGGGAACCTGCCAGGTGCCGATGTGGGTCTCAGTGAAGTTCTTAATTTTGTGGTTGAAGATGGAGTCCAGGTAGCCGCTCCAGGCCCTGGCCACCGCTGCGCCCCCGATCATGTACTCCAGCAGCACGTTCCAGCCGATGAGAAATGCCCAAATCTCCCCCACGGACACGTAGGTGAACATGTAGGCAGAGCCCGTCTTGGGTACCCGGGCCCCAAACTCGGCGTAGCAGAGAGCAGCCAGGAGCGAGGCGAAGCCGGCGATGATGAAGGAGACGATGACAGCGGGGCCAGCCATCTCCTTGGCCACGGTGCCTGTGAGGACGTACAGCCCAGAGCCCACCATGCCCCCGATGCCCAGCAGCGTCAAGTCGATGGTGGAAAGGCATCTGTTGAAGGACGTCTCCATCATGTCATCCTCCAAGGTCTTCACTCGGTTGAGTTTCTGGCAGAAGCGGGTCAGGTCCGCAGAGCGAGGCAGCCATCTCGCCATCCTGCAGGCACCAGGCCCTGCTCTCTGGCAGGACGAGGGCTCTGAGGCAGCGATGCCCTGCTCAGAGACCTAGAGGGGGAGCAGGAAAATGTCAGGAGCCCCGGTGGCAGCAGCTCCAAAATGCTCGGGTTGCATTCTGCTGCAAAAACCCTGCAGGGTTTTGCTCAGCCCCAGCACCCTCTCTGCCCGGATCCTGCACCTTGGCCAAGCCCAGGAGAGTTGGGGACAGGGTAGAAAAGTCACCAGGCATGCTCCCCTGGATTTGGACCTGCCGGCTCCAAATAGAGAGCGTGGTGGGGTCAGCACCCAGCACCGCCCCACAGCCTCCTGCAGGGCCACCAGAGCCAGCTGCCCATGCCCCAGTGACATGCCGGTGAGGCAAGCAGCTAATTGCAGCACCTCAAGGGCAGCACTTCCCCACCTTTCCTATTTGAAAATGGAGCTGTGCTAAAAAAATAATAATAATAATTCCAAACCAAGCAACTCAGGGCCACGCTGAAGGTTTCTCTGCTGCTTCCCCCTGCCTCACTAAGCACCTCCCTTCCCAGGGGAAACCTTGGCATGCCAGGAGCCCACCGAGGGATTGTGCAGGGTCTGTCCCTCCCCAGCAACTCACTGCTTCCCCGGGGAAAGCCCAGGCACGACAGGGAGATGCAGCAGGAGGTATGGAGAGGCCGAGCACAGCAAAGTAAGGCCGTGGGTGTCCTCTCCAGACCAGGAGAGAGACATCCACACCTGGCGGAGCACGATGCAGAGCTGGGGACCCTCTGGGGTCTTGCAGGTAGCCCGACATCCACGAGCTGCTCCCTGCTTCCAGCTGCCCCCCTCCCGAATCCCACCACCTCGGGCTGCCCACCGAGCCACCCCCAACCCACAGTGCTCAGCAGACACCGCTCCCCAAAACCTCCCAGGCCGTAGGAAGCTCTCCCCAGCGCCCCTAACCCTAAGGGGGGGGAGAGGCTCCGTCGGGAACCACGCTCACGGCGCTGCCACCGGGGGGGAGCCCCCGCTTTAAACCCGGCCCCGCTCACCTGCCGCGGGCGGCCCCTGCGCCCCCGGAGCTCCGCACCTGCTCCGAGCCGATCCGATCCAACCCAACCCGATCCGATCCAAACCAACCCGATCCGATCCAACCCGATCCGATCCGATTCAGCCCCGCCCGGTCCAGCCCCGCGGAAGGGCGGAGGCCGGCGCGGCCCCGGCAGCGGGCGGGTCCCCGGCAGCGGGAGGTGGCGGGGGGAGCCCCGCAGCGCCCGGGTCGCTGCCGTTGTCCCCCCCCTCTTTTGTCCCCATCAGAGGTGGGCGGCAGCCGAGGATGGAGATGTGGTCCCAAAACCCGGGAGACGAACGCAGACGATGGGGCGAAGGGCTGAATGGCTGCTCTTCTCTGCCCCGCTGCTATCCGGGGGGGATTTTGTCTTTGGCCTCCCCATGCTCCGGAGCTCCTGGCCGGGTGGCTGGGATCGTCCCCACGCTCGGCTCTGCCCCACGGAGAGGAAGGAGTAGGGGAAAGCAGCTGGAGGGGCTGCAGGGGCAGGAGGGTTTTGGACCAGCCCATCCTGCTCGCAGTGCTGCTGGCAAGGAAAAAGCAGTGCCCGCAGGAGAGCGCAGAGACCCCAGTGAAAGGGTACCCAGAGTCCAGCAGAGAGACTGAGACGCATGATTCCTCTTCTCCAGAACTGCCCCAACTCCTCTAGAAGCAGCGTAAATCCTCTGCACCCCCAGCCCCTGCAGCAAGGAGCTTCCTAGCTCTGCTGCCCGGCACACAAACAACCCTGTTCCACCCCAACCTGCCTTTTACAGGCTTCATGTAACGCTCCTTATGTCTGAAGAGAGTGAAGCTTCCCTCCCGTGGTTTTATCTCAGCCCTGACCCCTCTTAGGCACTGTTTCCAGCTGGAGGAATGGAGGCGGAAGGTGCTCCAGGCCTCTTGTATCCCCACTGCCTTTCACAGAACATTTTCCAGCTCTGCTGCACTCTGGGAATGAAGTGGGCAGGGTTTGGGTGTCAGTGCACCAGTGGCTTCACGGCAGCAAAATGGTTTTCATTTTCTTCTCTGCTCCCATCCTAATGCTTCCTGATGTGCCATTTGATGGCAACTGAGCATGAAAGCTCATGTTTGTATGGACCTGTCAGTCATCACCCCAAATACCCAGCGGTAACAGTCAACTTGGAGCCTGTCATTTGAAACTAAGTGCTCCCATGTGCATAAATCCACTTCTATCCATGCTCAACATACCTCCTTCTTTGTAGGGGACCTTGCTATCCTCCCATTCAGCTCAGCAAAGTATAGAACAAAGCACCAGGAAACGGGCCTTGTCCCTTCCTATCATTGCTCATCGACCTTTCTCTAGCTCATGAGTAAACACAGGGCTGGCACAGCAGCTCTCTGTTTGCTCACCTGCTGCCAAATGAACAGGTAGCTCAGTCCACTCGTGCATCCCCTCTCCACACAGCTTCTGGCATGCGTTGAGACTTCGGCAGAGCTTAAGGCCCAGCTTTGTGGGTGGCTGAAGCCACCTGAGCTGCAACCAAAGGTGCAGAAGGCCCCCAGCTGTGTGTTCCTATGGTACCTGTATGGCCGATTGCGGGCTCTGGGGCTGCACAGGAGCTGAGTCAGCTGAAAGCCCATAATCTGTTTTAGCATTTCCAGCCAGATCAGCTCCTTTGGATTACCCTCACAAGATTTGACTCCAGCCCAAATACCATGGGCAGAAACACCGTCACTACAGAAACAAGGCCATGGCCAGCCCTGTATGGAATCATTAAGATTGGAAAAGCCCTCCAAGCTCACCTGGTCCAACCATCCCCCTACCACCAATCTCACTCACTAAACCATGTCCCTAAGCACCATGTCCAACCTCTCCTTGAACACCCCCGGGGACGGTGACTCCACCACCTCCCTGCGCAACTCGTCCCAACACCTGACTGCTCTTTCTGAGAAGAAATGTCTCATAATTTCCAACCTAAACCTCCTCTGGTGCAACTTAAGGCCACTCCCTCTGGTTCTATCATTAGTTATCTGTGAGAAGAGGCCAACCCCCAGCTCCCTACACCTTCCTTTCAGGAAGTTGTAGAGAGCAATGAGGTCTGCCCTGAGCCTCCTCTTCTCCAGACCAAACACCCCCAGTTCCCTCAGCTGCCCCTCACAGGACTTGTGCTCCAGGCCCTTCACCAGCCTTGCAGCCCTTCTCTGGACACATTTCAGGGCCTCGATGTCCTTCTGGTAGTGAGGGGCCTGAACACAGTACTTGAGGTACGGCCTCACCAGAGCTGAGTACAGAGGGACCATCACCTCCCTGGCCTTGCTGCCTTCACTATTCCTGACATAAGGCAGGATGCCGTTGGCCTTCTTGCCCCCCTGGGCACACTGCAGGCTCATTTCCAGGCCATGGGCTGCCAGCTTCTCCAGGAGAATACTGTGGGAGACCGTGTCAAAGACTTTGCTTAAGTCTGGGCAGACTACAACAGCCTTTCCCTCACCTACCAGGCAGGAAAGGCATCACCCTGTAGGAAGGTGTCACCCTCTAGTGACACAAATGCACTGATGTGGGGGGCTGGAGAGAGAAGGAAAACTTGCAGCTGAAAAAAAAAAATTGAATATCTGCCCATTCTCAGCCTTATACCTCCTAGTAATGCTTCATGTGGGGGCTGACTAAATTTTCCTCCACCGAAACTGGGCTGATCAAACACTCCCTTGATCACGAGCTATCCCAGATGATTTATTCTCTTAAAATAAATCTTTTCAACCGATTAACCACGTCTGAGCGCTCCGCCACCCTCCACCTTGCTCAGAAAGCCCCTCTAAAGCACAACCTGAGGCAGACCGCAGACATGGAAAATTTCAGCTTGGATTGTTTGCCTGGCAGAGCCGTAGGCTGCTGAAACCAGATGGTGGGAGCATGAAGCCCAAGTGCTCCCGCTGGAGCTCTGCTGCCGTTGTCATGGTACCACTGGAGCAGCCTGCCAGGCGCTGATCACAGAATCATTAAGGTTGGAAAAGACCTCCCAGATCATCTGGTCCAACCATTCCCCTGCTACCAATATCACCCACCAAACCAGGTTCCTAAACACCGGAGAAAGGCAGCCTGGGGCAGAGGGCAGCAAAGCCTTGATGTTTTAGCAGCTGAGTGCAGGGCTGAGGGTCAAGTAGATACAAAATTCATGGTAATTCTTGGGGATTCTGCAATAGGGCAATTCCCACATCAACCTACTTTCCAACTGGGGATAGTGACCCCACAAGAGATACACCTTCTGTCTCCAATCACTGAACTGCAGTAGCATGATGCTGTGGGGGGAAAGTCATGATGGATATGGGAGCGTGCCTCAGCCCTGAATTTGCAAAAGCCTCTTTGCTTCTCACACCGTTGCAGAAAATCAGAATGCTGTTGCATTTGCATACATCAGCAGGCAACACCACCACCTCACCCTACTGAAACACCACCCACAAAGTCTCCTAACACCTTTGCAGTTTCCTTGCTTCAGCTGGGGATGGTCCCAATTTGCTGAAAACCCCCATGGCTTCAGTGATCTGCTTTCATAAGAACCTAAGGGCTTACAGAAGTGACACATTTCCCAGCTTCAGCAATTAACAACATTCTGAACCTTCTAACACTGCCTTCTACTGTGAAAAGAGGTAGCAATAGCAAAGGATGCAGGCAAGAGCAAACAGTAACACAAAGGAGAAGTCTCCCAAATACAATCCTTTGCTATAGGAATGCTAGAGAACCCTTCAACAATGATCTTTGTGTAATCAAAGCCCTTGAACACACTTTGGTAAGAGTCCTTGATCCATCCCCAGCAGCTGCTCTGGCTTGAAGGGCCATTCATCCATGAAGAAAGCAACTGCTTTCAGTCTCTGCCTTGCCCATCCCATTTCCTGTGAGGTCCCAACATTGCTTCAGGTGTGCAAGAAATGTGCTGGTGTCAGGTGATGTGCAATGTCTTTTAACCAAGCTCTCAGCAAGTGCTCAGACTCCTCCTGTGGACCAAGTCTGGGGGATGCAACCAAGAGTAAATCAGCTCAGCCCTAAAAGTTCTTAGGAACTCCCCAGCTCTCTAGCTTTAATCTAGTGAAGCCCCAAACCCATGCTTATCTAGCAAGGATGGAAAAACTGTGTGATTGCTGACATTTAAAAAAGCTGCAGCCCCAGGAGGCTGTACACAATATTTTATTTCTATCCATTTGGAAACTGTTTTGAAGTAACAAAGCAAAAGCTCTGAAGCCTTTTCTGCTATCTGACTCGGGTGGAAACACCACTGACATCACGTCACAGTCCAGTGCAGGTGGACAGAGGCCTCCCTTAATAAAAGTCAGAGGAGAAGCCTATACTGTTAACTGCCTAAATGTCTCTCTGTAAGGGGTCTGCCTGTTTAGGATGTCGTTTCTGCCTCAGCACACACAAATGCATCTTCTTGTAGATAAACTTTTTTTTTTCTCCCCCACCCGCCAGCTATCTGCACACTAAGGCTGCACCGGAAGGTATTGGAATGCTTTGCTTCCTGTCTGATAGGACAGCTGCTCACATCTTCCACCCCTTATCAGAAGACACTCATTCCTCCTTGACTCAGAAGAAGAGATTGTAATTTGGAGATTACACTCCTCACAAATTCAGCTTCACTCCCCTGGATAACAGAGAACATCCATACATCAGTGGTTTGGGTTTGCTGACTTGATGCCTACAATAGTCTCTCTCGACTTAGTAGACTGCCTCAGTGACACTGCAGGCTGTAACGTGGCAGATTAACGCCCTCAGTCACCTCTTGTCTTAGTGACACTTTGCAATGCTGCAGGAACTGCAACATGCATCTTGTTTTGAGGAGTAGAAAGGCAGTCTGAAGCTCTTCAGCTTCAGACTCTGCTCTGGAGGTCTGCTTCTCCCATCTCTAGAGGTTTCCTAAGGGACACAGCTATTTCTTCTACAGCTGCAGACCAGTAACCCCTTCCTTATATAATATAAAGCAAATGCATTAACAGCCTATTCTTTAGAGGGAATTCAGAAGAAAACTCTGGAAAGTAAACAGCAGATTTGCTTGTTCAAGAGAAGGCCTTCTCTGACTCAGATTCCTTCTGCTGTAACTTCCGAATCAGTTCCAGCAAGTTCATCTGTAAAGTCAGCTCCTGTAAAGCAAAAAAAGATATTTTTGCAAGAATAAAATGATCCCATACCCTTATGCAGGAAGCAGAAAGGACTGGTTTGTACCACCCACTCAAGAACGAGTAGTCCTAAGGGAACAAGAGAAAAAGCTTGCAGATGCAAAACAAGGGCTTAATCTTAAGTGTTTCTACAAAACACAAGGCATTAATAACTTATATCTGCTGCAAACTGTAGCTGCATCAGGAATCCCAGTGCTTTACAAATTGTTACTGGTTAAAAAAGGTTCTTTCTTCTTGACAGTTGTTGAACAATAAATCCAGTGAGGGCTGTCAGGCTGGCCAGTTTTGAAGGTTTTCCCTTTTCTACGACACAGCCTTCAGTGGAGGAGAGCAGCAGTGTCCCCTTGCACACATAGAGCCACACATGCTGGGGGAGGTTCTCCAGGTAAGCACAGCTCCCCTCCATTGTTTCTGAACAGCAACTCCAGTGCCTGATCCTTTTACAGGAGACAAGGGAAGGAAGCAGGAGGAAATACTTTGTGTGCTTTCCAACTGGTTTCTTCTAAGGTACATGCAACACACTGCTGTGCTGGTGTATACAATCCTCTCTTTCATTCTTCAGAAACTCCTTTTTCTGTGACTGCCACTGAGTTGAGATCACCATCCCCTATAATCACCAGCATCAGCTTATTGCTTCCTTATACTCCCCTTGCCATCTGCTTGTTCTTCACTCAAATTTATCTCCCAAGCCATTTAGCAAACAGACTGTATTACCCCTGCACATGGCAGGTTATCTAATTCAGTAAACCCTGGTTCTGTGACACAGGCTTGTAGATGTTACGTTATGGAAATAAAAACCTATTTTTGTAAATATATATATATATATATCAACAGCATAAACAGGAAGTTTATATAACAGACTGGGAAGAACACATCTGCTGATGGAAATGTATGAAGAACAACAGATTTCATCAGTGATTTCTTGTATGATGGCAGCATTCAAAGATGCGAGTCAAGATCTGGTTTACCAGCTACCATAAAGGCAAACATAAATAAGAACAGCAAATAGGAACCCTGGTAAGAGTTACTACTTACAAAAGTGACATAAAAGGTAGGGGCAGGAGGGGAGACAAAGAGCTGCTTTCAGTATGAGTAATAGTGGCATAAGAAAAAAAAAAAGGGGGACTTATTCAAGGCTACACGAGCAGGAATCTTGTGAGTTTTAGAAAACTGCTGTTTAACTAACTTAGTGTAAGCCAACTTTTCTCTCTAGTAGGTTTTTATCAAAGCTAAATTTAATCAGCTGAAAAATACAGTTAAGAATAGTCTGTTCCCACATTCTCTGCAAACTTCAGTGGCATCATAATGAGACTGGAATTTTCAGTTTTCCATTCCTGTGGTGTTGGAAAACAGAAGAAAAAAAACAACAACAACAACAAAAAGCTAGGCAACTGCTCTCAAGTTTTAAGAGCACTGGAGAAACATAGAACAATTCTCTTATCACAGTCTGATACAACTATCTCCAGTAAGTCACAGGCAAGAATTAATGAGATGCCTTTTAAAAAAATAAGAATTATTGAAGGCAATTTATATAGCTAAGCTAATCACAAAAATGACAAACCTACTTATCCATTTATTTCAGTATTCCATGGACCTGTTCCAGGGTCACAGGACTGCAGGCTGTTGGCACAATGTTTCTTCCATCCACAGTGGGAAAAACACTGCAGAAGGTTGGGGATATTGCCCTCTCTAACGGGTTTCTGTTGCTTCAAACCCACTACCTGGCCTGCCCAGAGCACATTACACATCAGCTGATGAGGCAAAGGACTGATCATTCTTCTTGAGCCAGCAATTCAGAATTCATTAATAGAGTAAGATTTAAAAAAAATCAATTAAAAAAAATTGTTAGCACAAGAGCACTGCCAGATCTTACACTCGCTGCTTAACCACAAACCTACCTGTGGGTTGGTGGTGATGTAGAAGCCTGATACCCCAGCCTTCTCCAGAGTGCTCTGCTGGTCTATCACTTTTTGGTCCAGTTCCAAGACAATTTTCTCATCCATCATTCGCTGTTCCTCTCGAATTCGTTGCTCCACAGCCTGAGGTGATGATATGCAGCAGAAGAGTGGATTATTCACCTTCCTCATATACTTTTCTCATCTCTAAGTCTTTTACCAAAACCAAAGAGCTACTAGATCCTCGAGAATTCCAACTGTGACTCTAAACTCCGGGCTAGACTCTTCCAAGGACAGTAGAGGGCAGCAAGCACGGCCTCAGATCTTACTTGAGTGACTGCCATGCCTTATAGCAAGCTACCTCTCATGAAAGAGCAGGGAAACAGCTGGTACTAGCCTAGTTTATGTGCATTCTGAGGCTAAAAAAGAGACCACGAGCAACAGATCACAATCTGAATAACTTTTCCTTAGGAGCAGCAGGATGTAGCTGAGTACTCCAGTAGCACATGGGCTAAAGAAGTCCGTAGTCCAAAAAACACATATCCCTCGCAGCACTGATGGAAGACTTGGAGGAGTAATACAAGCCACAGAAAATCACCACACAGCCAGTGCAGATGCTTCCACGTTCTCTGAGCACAAACATGTACAAAGCTGGAGCTTTACAGCAGACCCAGTTCCCATTTATTGATTAAGGAGTCAAGCTCCTCAACTCCTAGCTTTGCGATAGTAAAGTCAGCTTATTTTGTATGGACCACAGCAAGTTGAAGCTTTGCTTGGAACTACACTATGCTGGGGCTCTATTTCTGGCAGATGAAGGGTATCATCAAACAAACACTTTCCAAGTAGCCATACCAGCAGATCTCTCCTGCCTTGCCTTTGCAGAAAACTGCATTACCTCAGAAGAATGAATAGAAGAACAGAGCAATGTAAAGGTATGAGTTCACTGCCTAAGCACAGGATGGCAGAGCTGAAACTCACTTGCCACAGACACACAGTGTAACGGTGGGGTGTAAGTTATCCTCTCTAGCTGGAACACAGTGATCATTTGCTACTTCAGAGGCACACTGGAAATCAAGTGTTGAGAGCATGCTCTACAAAGGCTACTATATTCTGCTAGCTGCAGAAGTGGGCTTGGCTAGTCACTTATGGAGAAAATATCAACCTACTTGGCTAAAAGGAACACTTCTAGAGAGGGCAGAACAAAGCAGAAGGATTGCAGGGGTTGAGGAGAGCCCAGCTCCAACAAAAAGCCACATATGTGCACTGCTAAGGCAATAAAATCTTACTGGGCTGCACTGAAAAACAGCCTTCCTTCTCAAGACACAGGGAAAGTCAGGAAACACCAAATCTGCTCTAAACATAAAGGAAGGCTCCTTCTCATGTAAGGACTAGATGACAAGTTTAAACATTTTACCCACGCAATGTTGCTCCTTTGTAACATGGTAAACAAAGGCAAGCATTTAGCTAGAGACGTTCAGGGCAATAAATAATCCTCACTGCACAGAGAGGGAGAAGTCACTAGGTCTGGGATTTCCTGTGTCAACAACTGTGGTTTAAAAGGCCTGGGCAGATCCATCTGAAAGGGAGGACAAGTTCCACAAGTTCTGTGGAAAAGCCAGAATCTGAATGACAGTGGCCTTAGTCCTGTAGCATGAAAATATCAGCTGCTGTCTCCAAAAGGCCTGACCCAAACAAAGGGGGTTTCAAAGACCTGACTGGACAAACTGTGAACAAGTTGAAGCAGCCTCAGAGCTTACTCTGCCTTGAGCAGGTGTTTGGATCAGACACCTCCTGAGGTCCCTTCCAACACTAACTATCCCACGAACCTAAGAAAACTCCGTGTTTATAAATTCTTTAGTCTGGAAGGCTCATACTCCTTGTCTGTGGAAGATTCAAATCCTTTGGCTCCCACATTCCCCAAGGACTTTCCTTCCTCCTTATGGCCTTGGAGCAAAGGAGTAGGTACCACACCACTGTCTTCACTTAGTCCTGTGCTGAAGAAGTGATTTGCCAGTCCTTGGGCTTGAAAAGGCTTGAAAATCTCTTTAAATGAGATTTAGTTACCTGCATAGTGTTTAGGGTAGACATACAGAAAAGTACCAAAGACTCAGAGAAAGTAAGGCTTAAACATAAGCTTCAGCTCAAGTGGCTGGTAGGCTAAGCCAGATTTTAAGTGCTACAGATTCCATTAGGAAGCTGGACATCTAGAAACTACAACTTGAATTATCCCTCCTGTGTGACTGGTCCCAAGCTATTCCACAAGAACTGGTCTTCAAAACCTTTAACCACAGAGAGCAGGTCTGATTAGAAATGCAGCAATTGTTGCTAAGATTACTGACCTATTCCCAAAATGCTCTACAGAATTTAGAATAACAGAGCAGTTATTCTGTCAGAGAATAACAGCACGTATAAAAGGGAAGAAGTAAATTCAGTAACTTCCTCCTGACAGAGGAATTAATAACACAAAAAGGCATGGGGAAGGTAAAAAAATGTAGGAAGCTGTGCATGATATAATACAAGGAAAAACAAAACACATAATATGGATGATTATGATCTAATGTGAATCAAGTCCACTGAGCAAATACAATATTAAAAATGCTTTAGAATCAGCAATATAGATCATTACTTATTGCTATGCTGCAAGTAAAAGTTATGCAGACACAGAATGTCTAATATAGGTCCACACTGGCTTTAGTCATCTCAGTAAGAAATAAGGGAAGTGAAAACAAAAGATCCAACAGTGAGCTCTAACACCACGGTTGTTATGTACAAAGGTCAGAAAATAGCTTACCTTTAAACAGTTATGCATTTGCCTTACACGTAGTAAAGTAATTTCATGCATACATTTCAATTATATGAATTAAGAAAACTAGCTACTTGTAATTTCCCTTACTTTAGTGATAAGATAGAGACAGTTTTATAATGTATAGGTAAGATGATCTTCAGCCCCTTGGGACTGAATTTACCACTCATGCTGAAGATCCTTTCTAGAAATGCCTTGAGAAACACTAAGAATCAATTTTTGTTTTTAGTTATCTTAGGTTATTTCTTCCTTATCAGCGTAACTAAGTAAAACACGAGTTTTGAGTGTTCTCTGCTTTCTCACTTTCTAACACATAGTGGTAGATTTTATGCATGTTTATATTTTGCATCAGCTTGCTGTCTATCCAGATGCAGGCTTAAGCTTGTAATATAGCAAACAGACTCGTTAGCATATTGTGGAGAAGGCCTTGCTCTTTTAGAGCAGGTTCCTCAGCTTCCATAATTGTCAGATCAGGTCTGGGCTCTAACTGCGCTAGACAGCAATAGCCTCGGGCAGTCGTCTAGTCTGTCAGAAAGGACTGAGGGGTCAAAGGGGCCAGAAAGAGGACCATCCAGCTGGAGCAGAGAGCCCAGGGGTCTGTGAGCATGGCCAGACAGGATGGCTGGCAGCTTCCAAGGCTTCAAGGAGGACTAAATAAACCCTTTGGACGTGCCAAGCGCTGTGACGCCCCCTGCAACAGCAACAGCTCCTTGGGTGGGACAGCTAGGCACAGCCTTGCAGCAAAACAGCCGTAAGTCCCAGGGAAGGGGACATTGTGAAGGGTACCGAGGGAAACTGTGCCTGCTTGCTCGCCCCTTACCTCCATCTCCCGCTGCTGGGCGGCACGGAGGATCGGCAGGTTGTGCGGCCTGCAGCACTGCTGGGCCTCCTTGTGCCGGTGGAAGAGCTCCTGCTTCAGCCCTGCTTGGGGAACAGGGTCAGGACCCTGCAACTACCACATCCCCTCCTTCCTCCCTCCCTCCTGCCCTGTCCCCACAGTGTCCCAGTGCTCCGCTCTGAAGCCCCACTCCTGGCTTCCCAGCCTCCCCGTGCAGCCCCTGGTTTCCCAGGCCCCTCTCCTCTGCGACCCCCCCAGTTCACCCAGTTCCCCCATTGCCTTCACCGCCTACCCTCAAAGTGCCACAGGGCTGTGTCCCCATCACCCTCTCCCCCCACCAGTGTCCCCATCACCCTCCTCGACCCCCAGTGTCCCCACCACCCCCCCAGCATCCCCATCACCCTCCTTGACCCCCAGTGTCCCCATCACCCTCCCCCCTCCTCAGTGACCCTCCCCAGCTCACCCAGTTCCCCCAGTGCCTCCACCACCTACCCTCATTGCCACAGGGCTGTGTCCCCCCCCCCCCCCCAGTGTCCCCATCACCCTCCTCGACCCCCAGTGTCCCCATCACCCCCCCAGTGTCCCCATCACCCCCCCCAGCCCTTTCCTGGCACCCCGCTGACCGCGGTGCTCGCTGTGCAGCTTGAGGCGCTGGCTGTAGAGGTTCTTCTCGGTGAGGTGCTGGATCTCCAGCAGCCCCTGCACGATCTCGAACACGGTCCCGTCCAGCAGCGCCAGCGCCAGGTCGCTCAGCGTCGTGTAGGACAGCCGCTGCTGGCAGGAGCTGGCGGGGTGCGGTGCGGGTCAGAACCGGCACCAATACCGATATCGATACCGATATCGATACCGATATCGACCTGTCCCGCCCCACACACCTTGGCAGCGCCTTCACGAGCGCCTGCAGCTCGGAGAGCAGCCGGTAATGCCGCTCCTGCTGCCGGGACAGCTCCGCCGCCGCCGCCTCGTACCCACCGCCCCCGAACCGCTCCATGGCCCCCCTCGGCCCCGCTCCGCCCCGGCCCCGGCCTCCGCTCCCCGGCGCAGGCGCCAGCGGCGAAGCGGGAGGAGCCTGGCGGGGCCCCGTCGGGGAGCTCCCGAGTGCCGAGGGCCTGCGGAAGCCGGAGGGATGGTATCGCACGATATCGGGTGATATCGCGCGATATCGCGCCCTGTCGGCACGGAGGCGCGCGGTGCCCGAGCTCCGGCTGCGCCCAAGTGGGCGCAGAGTCATAGAATCACAGAATCATAGAATATCCCGAGTTGGAGGGGACCCACAAGGATCACTGATGCACAACCCCTGGCTCCACGCAGTTCTACCCAAAAATTCAGACCGTGCGACTAAGTGCACAGTCCAAACACTGATTAAATTACAACAGGCTTGGTGCCATGACAACGTCCCTGGGGAGCCTGTTCCAGTGTGCAACCACCCTCTGGGTGAAGAGCCTCTTCCTAATGTCCAGCCTGAACCTCCCCTGCTTCAGCTTGACACTATTCCTGCGGGTCCTATCACTGGTGTTTACAGAGAATAGGTCACCTGCCCCTCCACTTGCCCTCATGAGGAAGCTGTAGGTCTTGATGAGGTCCCCCCCCTCAGCCTCCTCCAGGCTGAACAGGCCCAGTGCCCTCAGCCACTCCTCATATATCTTCCCTTCTAGGCCCTTCACCATCTTTGTAGCCCTTCTCTGGACACTCTCCAACAGTTTCATATCCCTTTTGTACTGTGGTGCCCAGAACTGCACACAGTACTCGAGGTGAGGCTGCACAGAGCAGAGCAGAGTGAGACAATCACCTCCCTCAACCGACTGCAATGCCATGCTCAATGCACCCCAGGGTACGGTGGGCCCAGGGCACGCTGCTGGCTCATATTCAGCTTGTTATCATTAAGAAAATAGCTGTGGACTTACAGACAAGTGCTTCCTTCTCGTTGATTACCACAGAGTTTTCAAACCCCAGAAACAGGGAAGTTTTTCTGAGAGCTGCTTGTTGTTACACACTTGCTGTGGGAATGAGCCCTGACCTGCTCGGTTATTTTGGGGACAGCTATGGTGCTGCTCTGGGGGTGGTTCAAAATGTAAAGAGCTAACAAGGTCAAAAACCGAACCAAACCAAAATAAAACACCAAAGCATTGGAGTCTGGAGGTGTATTTTAAAGCGGTTCAGGATACCGACAGCCCTTCTCAAAAATGAGAACACATTTTCTGTGAGCTCCTGGTTTGTCTCATATGCTGCCCAGTACTGGAGAGCGCATTCAAAGTATCCCAGTGCTGCATCGTGTAGGCTGTTAGAAATGTTTCCAATCACTTCATCTGTCAAAAAATCTTCAGCGCTGCTGTCAGGTATGTGAGCTTGGCAGCAATGGCTATGCGGCCATTCTGAGGCCTGTTGGTACACTCTGCTGGGACCAAAAGGTGCTGAGCATCTGCCAGTGCCCAGAAACCATGGCTGATCTTCGAGAGTGCAGAACTCTTCCTCCTCCCTGAATGGGAGCTGCTGCCCTTCCTTCTCTACAAAAACACAGGATGTATTTTTGTTAAAGAAATCGTTATAATTGTTACAATGCTGGAGCAAGAAAGGGCGAGGAAGCTGTTTGAGGACTGACTAGGGGAGCATTGAGGAGGGAGCGATCAGACTGCTATGGCTGTGTTGTGAGGGTATGGGAAATGTCTTCAGATCCTCGCTCTTTTAATTTCTTAAAACACATGGAATTTATTAAGTTCATTTCAACTTCAAATGCACTGTTGGAGTGAAAATATTTTCTTTTTGTGAGCACTTTTGTGCAGGTAATGAGATCAATATTTAATAGGTTTCTTGCAAGGCTGAGTTTCAAATTAATTTCAGTGGTACACATGAAGAGATTCCTGACTTGAGTTAGCAAAATGAAAGATACACTGAAATGCATTAAAAAGCTTAAGAAGTGTAATATTTAATATTGCTTCAAAGCTTACAAGAACTGCATTGTATATTCGAGGGGAGTAGAAATGTCCACTTTAGAGAAGAATACTTAGCCTCTCCAGAGAAATGGGGCGTCCCTAGAATGTCCCTGAATATAAATTGTCCTTTTTTTTTTTTTTTTTTTTTTTTTGGTTGGTTGGTTGCCTCATATTTCTACCCAAGGATGGTGATCCCTAAATCCCAGGTCCTGGAGAGGCTTTTGGTGGGCTGATTACAGATCCCTCTGCCTCTGGGCTGCTTAGACCAATGCTTTGTACAGTTAACTCTGCTGTGTCCGTCTGTCCTGCTCTTCCCCTGCTTGGCTGCAGCGGTGCAGCAGTGTCTCTGGGAAAAGGCTGCAGTGTATTTTTAACAAGCAAATCAACCTACATTTTCCTAACCCCGTTCTCAGGAGCTGCCAAACCGTTTTTGCTGAGCTGCAGCTGCCAGAGGCAGAGCTGTGGCGCAGAGCCCGGCTGGTTACAGCCTGCTGAGGTTCCAGGGAATGGAAAACACGGGCTTTTAATTAAAAGGTATTAGCCGTGGTGCTTGGCTCCGGCTGGGGCAGCATGGAATACCAGCATAAAAGCACTGCTAGCCTATTAGCTCAGCCCCCAAAACCTTACCATTCTCTGCCACAAGTATTTAATAACAGCTCTTGCTTGATGTGCGAGTTTGGGCACTTGGAGCAAGCTGTACAGGGCTGGAGCCCTGCTGTGATGCGCTCCCATCCCTGCGCTGGGTCCTTGTAGCCTCCTGCTCCCCGCGTGCTGCGGCTGTGCCGTTGGCACTGCTCGCTGCTGCGCTCTTCTTGCACCAGCTCTGCTCGAGCAGCCACCGGTGGGCTGCTGAGCACAGCCTGGAGCCTTGCATCAGCACAGCCCTGGAGGTGGCCGTGGCCGTGGCTGTGATGTGGCCCGTGCTCTGGTGTCCCCATGCCATCAAGGTTGTCACAAACAGCCCTGCAGAGCAGGGCTCCTGCTGTGCACCAGCTGGCAGGGACTTGAACCGTCTTGAACTGTTGAATCAGCTTCCTCCTGGGATGAGATGCAGCTGGAATTGAGCAACTTTGGATGTCTCGATCTTTGCCCTTCCCCCACCTGCATCCCAACCAGACAGCATTTTGCTGTGCCAGGGGCCTGTTTCTCTCTGGCTGTGTCAGGGCATCCATCCTCTGGCCATGCAGCCTGCAAACCCTTCAGCAGCCTCGCCTGCCCTGTAGTGGGGCCAGGACTCCACCCGGTACCAGCACCAGACGTGTGGGCCCACTGCTGCTGAGGACAGCCCTGAATGCAGCCTGCCTTGTCCCTCTCCCAAGCATGTCTCACTTGTCATGGAGCTGCCCCTGTCTTGAACTCTCCAGCCCATAAAGCTGCTTCACCAGCTCTGTCTTTTCCACCCTCTTTCTAGTGGTGTTTCTAGGGGGAGCCTCAGCCCATCGGCGCTGTGACCCTCTGCGGATTTAATGCCCCTTGTGCCTTTATGCCCCAACCCCTATCGAAGGAGCCTTGGCTGAGCTGGTGGAGGGAGGGGGCTGGAGTCACCGTGTGTGGGAGGGCCCTGCACCCTGGGGCCCCCACGCTGCTCTGCTCTGCTGTGGACATTCCTCTCCCTTCCTTTGTGCTGCAGGAAATATGTGCTTCCTCCGTTCCCAACGCTGCTCCCTGCTCAATTGCTAACAGATGTGGGTCCCATGCGCTTCTCATTAGTCTGGCAGGCTCGGGGCGCTGTCTCCTCCCAGCTCTCAGGCTGTCTTGGAAAGGCTGGGCTGCTTGTGGGAACCGGCGCGGATATTTGAGCCGGTGTGCACGCCACGAGGCAGCGGGCTCGGGGTGCTTGGGGCCAACGCTGCCTTTGTGCTGGGCTGGGAGGCACCCGGAGCGATGCGGGGCAGGCGCTGCAGCAAGCCAGCCAGGGGGATGGAGCTGGAGCTGGGGGCCAGGGCCCTGCTGGGGGGCTGCGTGAGACCTTGGGTATGGGGATGAGGGCACCGCACATGGGCAAGGAGCATGCCCTGAGCTGAGGTGTGGGCTCACGTTGGGGTGGGAGTACTCAATCAGGTGGTGGGGGGCATCAGCAGTGATTTCCCGAGCAGCTGGGGCAAGGGTCAGGGGGCTCAGGGGGTGCAGCATGGGATGAGGAAGTGTGGGACCTTCCCATGTGTGGCTGTGCATCCTAAAGCCTTGCATTGAGTCACGGGGCTTGCAGGGACATCCAGAGGGCTTGAGGGATGCTGTGCTGACAGAACTGCTTGTCTTGCCACTGCCCCAGGGCTGCTCCCATGGGGTGCAGCACTGCCAGAGCACCTTGCTCCCAGCAGGTCACTCACCCAAGGACACATCTCCCAGGGCAGTGAGGTCCCCAGCCTTTATTTGCACAGGTGTCCAGTGCTCCCTGCACATTTAGGGCAGGGAGTCTGGTCATTACCTTTCCCCGAAGGGCAGGTTTGCCTGTGCAGGACTGCTGAGATCCCAATTTGAACGGGCAAGGCAGAGGGAGCGAAACGTGTACGCGCATGAAGTGCAACGACTCATTTTAGCAACTGGAGAACGTTGCAATTAGGAGCAATCCTCCAGAGAAACCTGAGCGCAGAGCCATCCGCAGGGGACGGCTGCCAGAGCCCGGTGTCCCCGCGGGGCAGCAGCCACATCGCTGTGGCTCTGAGTCACCGAGCTGGAACTGAGAACGGCTGCAGGGCTTCACCGGGCAGCCCGCTGTGCCAAAAGAGGCAGCTGCACTGCGGCATTTGCACAAGATGTTGCTTTACTGCTGTAAGCAAGAAGCCCAAAGACTTCTCGGTAGAGGTGGAGGGGAAGTGATGCAGATCCTCTGGGCTCAGAAGGGCTGCATTTCGGAGAGCAACCTGCCCGCAGCCCTCCTCTCCAAGGCACGGCTACGGGTTTGGCTAGCCGTGACAGAGACTGGGGATTCGGCACCAGCTCTGCCCAGGGACATGCTGGCCACCACGAGCTTGGTTTGTGCCCAGCTGAGATCCCCCTCTTGTCCCTCTGTCCCTTCACCCCTCTGTTCTCATCCTGTGCTCGCTGCCCGCCTGCTCTGCTCCGTGTGGTCGCTCTTGGTGGTGGCTTTGCCACCCAGCCCCTGCTCCCTGCCTTCCTCCTCCTGCCACTGTAACCTTTCAGCTGGCCTCAGCCTCACTGGCACTCATCCCCTGGGTGAGGGGGGGGACTGGTGGGAGCCTCACAGCCACCCCCTCAGGCTCTCTGGATTTATCCAAACTTGACAAGTGCTGCGGAGTGAGTGTGTTCCCCTGCTATGGCCTCAGGAGCTGAACATCCGAACGGGGAATTTCAGCCTGAGCTGTAGCTAAAATAAGATCTGGATTTAGGGGGATCCTACCTGCCTGGTCTGAGTGTTATTTTTTGGGGGGGAGCATGGGGTCTTCATGCCAGAGCTTTCTTCCCTGGAGCTGAACAGCTCGTGCCACGAGAAACATCCAGGCTGACGCAGCTGGGGGCTGCAGCCCTGCCCTGCCTGGGGCTGGAGGTACCACAGCGGGTGGAGAGCTGGACAAGCTGATGTTGGTTGGGACTCAGCAGCCTGAGGGGGTGTCCCTGACCCCCCTCAGGAGGTCTGGGTGACACTGAGCGACTCATTCTTACAATCCCAAGTACTCTGCAAGGGATGCTCTGGGCTCCTCACTGCCTTGGGTGCTCTGGGGTCGCTGCAGGGTACCTGGGAAGGAGGTGGGTGAGAGGGAGAAGCACGCAGGCCTGCCTGGGAGTTGTGCAGGGGCTGCAAGGGGCGTGCAGGGTGCAAGAGCTACAATGGGGTGCAAAGGATGCACTGGGCTCCGGGGGGTGCAAGGGCTGTGAGTGGCACAAAGGATGCAAAGGATGCAGTGGGCTGCAAGGGCTATGAAAGCTGCAAGCCCTGCAGCCAGCCCCTTCCGTCCTCAGGCCCAGGGCACGCTCACAAGCACTCTCCCTTGCCCTGAGCATATCGTCAGGGTCTCCAGACGTCCCAGGGAGACCACCCCACGTTGTGGAGACTGCCGGGCTGCTCTCTGCGCTCTCCCTGCTGCTGCAGTCCTGTCCCACCACTGCTGGCCCTCACCTGAAGGCAAGGAGCAAGCTGCGTGCCGTGCCCCAGTCATTGCCTCCGCGTCCTGCGCAGTGCAGGGGGAGCGCGGCCATCCCCGAGCAGCAGCCTGAGCCGATCATGTGGCTCCTAATGAAATCCAGACCCTGGCAGAGCGATGACATAGTGCCGTGATTTGTGCTCCCATACAGACTAAACAAGCACGGGTGCTCTGCAACGTGCCGTGCTGCAGCCAGGCCAGCACAGACGCGGGGATAAATCAGGTAGCGGCGCTGCAGATGCCTCTGCCTGCCTTCCGCCGACTTGTTCTGCCTCTCCCGCTCACAGTGCTTGGATGTGAACGCACTCGCACTTTCCACGAGACAAAAGAGGGATTTTCCTAAATTATGCCGACCAGAGCTTTCCAGCGCTGTCATAAAGCTTCAGGCTCTTGGATCGGCCCAGAAGCACCGGAGTTGCTGCAAGTTGTCTGCTTGCTGCTTGCATTTTGTTATGACCAGGGACGAACTGGTGCCCTGGACCGCAAGGGAACGCTGCCCCTGCTCCATGGGGTGAGCAGGAAGGGGACAGGGGGTGCTTCTGAAACAGCTGGACCTCCCCATTTTGGGTCAGGTTTCGGGATTTGGCTTTGGTGTTCCTGCCTTGCTGCTCTGGCAAACCTCTGGCTGTGCAGGGCTGAGGAGCACGCAAAGAGGAACCAGAAAGCATCTGGTGCATGGAGAAAGGGCAGAGCTGGATGCAAACAGCTGGGGAAAGGTTCTGCCATCTCTGAGAGAAGGCTGTAAGGGCTCAGGGCTTTGTGCAGATCCAGGGCTGGTGGCACAGGGTCCCTGAGCTGCACCTTGATGGGGGCTGATGGGGACCCTGGGACACCTCCTCCCTCCCTGGGTTGTGACCTGCTGCTGGCTGAGCCCCTGGGGTGTCCCAGACCCCTCGCAATCCCTCCTCAGCACCAAACACCACCGCTCCCCTCCCGGCGAGTGCTTGGAGAGAGCTTTCTATATAATCCCGGGAGCTCGCTGTCTCATGCATATTTCATTCTCATTTGAATTTCTTTTAAGAGTTTATTTTTGGTAGGGCCTGAAATAGGAAATGAATTGCTGGCAACGGGCTTGCTTTTATTGCTGCTCTCTGGCCAAGCCAAAACAAATGTGCTGTTTTCCAACCCAACGACTCCTCTTTCAGTTTTGGAAAGTGGGATGAGGTGGGAAGAACACCGATTTCACAGCGCTGGCGGAGGAGAGGAGGGCCGGGGGTCGCCCCGTGCTCGGACTACATCGCCTGGTGCTGCTGGTGGGTTTTTGCTGCCCCTGCCTCTGCTCTAGGACAGCCGTGGGGCACTGGGCTCCTGCGTGCCATATGGTACAGGAGTGGCCCACCACCCTGGGCTCAGCACCACGCTCATCACTTCTGCTGCAGGCGGTGGCTGGTGGCTGCTGGGCAGCTTCTGCACCATCCCAGGAGCTCCTCCTGGCCATATCCACGGCATCGCTTCATCTGTGTTTGCCCCAGCCTCTGGCTGGTCTGTCAGGGAAGGTGGCTGCAGGAGATGCTTGGTCTTGGGAGAGCGGAAGGCTCGGTTACTTTTTTATTCCATTATTCCATGTTATTGTCCCATGTTCCAGCTTCCTCTTGTGATGGAATTCAGCTGTTCCTTTCCTTGAGGTCAAAGTCTTATGTATGTCTAAGAGAGTGGTGGGATGAGGTTAAATAAACAAGTTTATTTATGCTAAGGATGAACTTTTTAGTGGGGATCACAGCTGCAGGGGAAATTGTTTAGGGGTCCACAAATCAACAGAGTCTGAAAACCATAAAACAAGCTCCACACGGCACTGTGTATCACGTGGAGCTGTCTGTTAGCGATAACCCAGGAGCAGGAGCGGGAGGAGAGTCTGCAGGCCCCAGCAGATGCTTGGAAAAGGGACTCAGAGTCACATTCTGCAGAAAAATCAGCCCTTGGTGATGCCGAGGTGTGGTGGTGCCACATCCATCGCACTGCTGATGACCTCCAGGGCCTGGGGTGCAGACTGGAGGTGAGCCCGACCCATCTGAGCTGGAGGGACCCTACGAAGAACCTGGGGGCTGCAGATGCTGGGCTGAACAGCTTGTTCTTGGCTCCTGAGGGTGGTGAAGTGGTCGGGAAAGGCACGGGCAAAAGCTGCTGTGTCCTCCCCGCAAAGCTGCACCTCAGTGGGGTCCGGCTGTGGAGCGAGGCTGCAGCCTGATGGACAGGGGAGGCTCCTGTTGAGACTGGAAGCTGCTGGATGGTGAGGAGCTACTGCCCCAAAGGAGCCAGACAGCAACACAGAGCACAGGCAGCGTGCAGTGGCCAGAGCTCTCCCGAGCCCCAGGATCCAACCCTGCCTTCGCTGGAGAAAGTCTGACTACAAGGTAGATGACACCTGCAGGGTGTCAATGATTCTGCCCCCAAAACTGGTCCCTGTTGTGGGACATAAGCTCACACCCACAGCAAAGCTGAGCCTGCAACAGCGGCTGCAGCAAAGAGCTGCAGAGGCACCGGGCACTGGGGGCTCCTTTGCAAAGAGAGCCCCGTGCTAGGACCAGGTCCTCCCCTCTCCCCACCGTGCCCTGCTTAGGACCACGGGGTCCTGAGCACCCGAGCGAGGCCAGGCAGCACCCGGCATGTGGGCAGCCTGGGGCACGGAGAGACGGCACCCAGGCATGGTAGAAATACACTTTATTAGAAAAGCGCTCTGCAGAGATGCCAGGCTCTGTCGTACCAAACTCATCCGCTCGGCTCTGCTGGCTGGGCCCCCGTGAGCCGTGACGGCCTCCCTGAGCGCGGCGTCTGGCTCTGGCCATAAATAGTGCTTACCTGCTGGCTGCTCCTGGCAGAGGCAGCCCCAGGGCCGGGGGGGACATCGGTCGAAACCAGCTCGACCCCGCGCCAGGAGCAGCGTGGAGGAGGGACGGCGGCACCGGGGAGGGGGGCAGCGGCACCGGGGGCTGCGCCTCCAGGAGCGGAGAAGCTGAAGCGGCAGCGCGGGGATGTGCGAGCAGCCTGGGCACGGGGCGAGGATGTGGGGGGCACGGCCCCGGCCCTGCTCATCCCCTCACTCCCGCCACGGCAGGGACACGAGCGGGGCCGTGGGAAGCAAGTGGCTCCGTTACTGCAGAATATACCATGGGCACGTCTAGTACAACAAGCGCTGCTTATGCGATCGATAATACTGCTAACAAAAAGGGGGTGGGGGGGAGCCCCCAGCTCCTGCCCCTGCCTGGGGAGTGGGGAGCAGGGCACAGGGTGGGTACCGGGGCAGGGGAGGAGACGGGACTAAGGGAAAAGGAGGGTGAGGGATGAGATGGGGAAAAGAGGAGGCTGGGCGGCTCTTGCGGTGCCCCCTCTCCAGTCCAGGCCCCCAGGTGCCTGCAGACGTCCTTCCTCCTGCCCAAGCACGCCCGGTGTGGGGCAGGCTGGCATGGGGCCGGGGTGCCAGGCTCCCCGTTACTGCACCGTCTGAGCGGGCACCGCGGCTGCTTTGGGCGGCTCCAGGGTGGCTTCTCGGCTCTTCTTCCTGGGAGGCTTTTTAATGGGCGTCTTCTTGGCTGCTTGCTCGCTCTGGGGAGCCGGGTCCTGGCTGCTAACGGGGTTTTGCTTCTCTGCCCGCCTGGGCTCCCCGGCCGCTGGCTCGGCCGCAGTGGGGATCAGTTTCTGCAGGTTGGGCGAGGTGGGCAGCAGGGGCTTGCTGGCCTTCTGGCTGCCAGCAGCTGCCGAGCGCTTGGCTTTCTGCGGCGGGGTGGGCTTCTCCCGCTGGGCACCCACCCCGTTGGGCCGGGCGCTGCCCTCCCCCTTGTTGAGGCTCTGAGTCTTTTCCTTCAGCTGGGCGGCCAGCAGCGTGGCTGCCTCGGAGGCCAGGTGGGGATGGAGGGTCTCAGAGCGCGGCTTGCCGGCACCGGGGCTGCGGGGAGCCTCCCCGCTGCGCCGCTCTGGGTGGAAGCCGCCCATCTTTTTGAAGGCGTTCTGCACCGCCCCGTTGATGTTCTCCATCTGCTCCGCGTTGGCCTTGCTCCTCTGCTTGGGCTTGGAGGGGGACTGGGGCTCCACGGTGAGGCCGGCTTTGCCTTCGGGGACCCCGGGCTCCTTGGGGTGCTTCTGCGTTCTCTCCTTGCTGCGCGTGCTGCCCTTCTCCTCCGCTTTGCTGTGCGCGCAGGCTGACGTCTCGCTGGGGCTCCTCTTCCTCTTGGCCAAGCCCTGGCTGTGCTCGGGGCTGCTGGGCAGCGTGGCCGCTTGCTCCGGGGACCGGCCGGGTGCTGGCAGCGAGTTGGACTGGTTGGAGTTGTACCGGCCGTGGATCCAGGACACCTTGGGCTTGGTGGACGGGTCAGGGGGACGGGGCTTGGTTCTCTCCGGGGACGGTGGCTTCCCGGGGCCCCCCCTGGGCTCCGCTGCCATTTCTTCCTCCTCCTTGGACTGCTTGGAGAGGCGGGCGACCCTGGCGTAGAGGGCGGCACTGGCTGAGCCCGACCCGCAGGATGAGCGCTCGCTGTCCGAGGACTTGAGCAGGGGCATTTCGCTGCTGTCAGCCTGGAAGGCTTTGACGGAGCCAGTCTCCTTCAGGAAGGTGTACTCGCCCGCCTCTTCCCCGCCGCCTGGGGCCACCAGCTTCTCTCCGGGGCTGGAGGACGTCCCCCGGTCCCTGCTGTCGCCCACGCTCTCTGCGGGAGGAGAGCACAGAAAGCGTCACGCGAGGACGCGCCCGAGAAGGGGACAGAAAGGGCTGAGCACAGCAGCAATAGCGGCACAGAATGGTTCGGGTTGGAAGGGAACCTTAAAGGTCCGACCAGTTCAATCCCCTGCCATGGGCAGGGACACCTTCCACTAGGTGCTCAAAGCCTAGCTGGGCTTTGAACACCTGCAGTGATGGTGCAGCCACATCTCTGGGCACCCTGTGCCAGTGCCTCACCCCACCTTGGGATAAAAAAAAAAAAGCACATGCTGGTGGGACAGGGACAAAATCGGTATCCCCCAGGCCACGTCCTCCTGTCTCCATGGCCAGACTTGCTCAGGGTCCCCAGCCTATCCCTTTTTGGGGCCAGGGCAGGAGGAGCTGGGCGCATGGCCCTCTCCAGGCACGGTGCCACCTCCCCTCCCTCATCTCCCCACGGAGCAGGAGATGGGGTTGGAGCTGGCCCCAAAGCACCCACGGAAGCGCCGTGCCCCTCTGCTCACCTTCATGGGGGACGCAGTACACCGGCCCCTCGTCTGTAGTGTCGAATGAGGAGAAGGAGCCGCGGGAGGACCAGGATGGGGAGGGCTGCTCCACCACCGAGGGTGGCTCGATGAAGCTGCAGTTCAGGGTGTTCTCCAGGTCGTGGTGAGCCACTGCAAGGGCAGGGAAGCGGCTGTCAGTGCCTGCCCTAACACACCCCGGCTCCACTCCACCCCCAATTTGACCATGGGAATTGGGGTCCCGGCAGGATGATGGGGATGGCTTCCCAGGCACAGGGATGGCCTCGCCTTCAGGGGGTCCCAGCCGAGTGCCCACACTCTGCGACCAGGTTCCCTGCAAGGGCAGTGACAAATATCCTCCGTGCTCGGGGACAAGTGACCATGGGCAGCCTTGCCATACAATGCTCAGGGGCACTGTCCCCTTCCTGGGGACAGAACCGAGCTGCCAGGGTTAACTGCGGGAGTTCCCATTTCTGTGAACGCGAGTTTTCCAGTCTGGGAAGCAGCTGTTATTTCTCATCGATCGCATTTAAGTATTTTCACCAAAAAAAAAAAAAAAAAAAAAAAGGTCAATATAAATCCTTGAGGGTGGCCAGGGGTGAGATTTATTTTGCCCTGCCAACGCAAACAGCAAGCCCCACGGTGCCTCCCTGCATGCCCTGCACCCTGACCCAGACGCTTCAGCATCACCCCTGGTCACCGTGACACCCCTGGGGCTCTGGCTGCGTGCAGCAGGGGAAGCCTCAGAGATGCCACAGGCAGTGCTGGGGTGACTCTCCCGAAAGCTGAGCAGTGCCAGATGCTTTCTGTGCTGCTCTCCTGCCATGGACCGGCTGGACTGTTTGATCCTTGCGACGTTCAGTGCTTTAGAATGAAGTCTTGGAGCGCCGTGAGCGCTGTCGGGATGCCCCCCCCACAATGTTTAATGTGCCTTAGGAAGTCTGGCTGTGGAGAGGTGAGACCTACTGCACGGAGGGATGGCCCATTGAATTTACAGGAGTGGTGTATGCTCAACCGTGCACGGCTTGGGCTCTCGGAGAAGAACAAAGATGCAGCAAAATAGCAGATGGCTAAGTGCAGGACAGACAAACACGGGGGGTGAGCCATGATGTGAACGGGCCACGCTCCCCACGTGCGTCCCGGGGAGCCATCCTTCTTGTCCTCCTCCACTGTGCAAGTAAGCAAGGGGGTAGCAGAGGTGACTGTGAGCATAAGGGGGAATAAAACTGGAAGGGGACTGACCTGAAGCGTGGATGCAGCAGGGGCTGAGCCACTCGCCAACACCCGCTCAGTGCCAGCGTGGCTGGACAGGGCACCGAGCCCTGGCTGCATAAGGGGATGGAGGAGGAAGCAGCAGCAGAGAGAAACTTCAGAGCAGTTGTGCCAGAGCAAAAGCAGCAGTGGTATTTAAAGAGCAAATGGCCGAGAGAGGGGGAAGCGGCAGCTCCGACATGACTTTCCTTGTAATAAAAACCAAAAAGGGAAAATTAAAAGCAGACCGTTGGAAACAGATGAAGCACAATGCTTCCTGAGAGAAGGCGTGACAAGTCGCTGGGACTCATGGCCACGAGGCATCTCCAGGACTTGGATGAGGCAGAGGATACGGCCAAAGGAAAAGGAGGCTCTCCCCGAGCACCAGCAGCAATTGAGAGCTCAGCTGGGGGCTCCCGCCTGGCCTCTGGGAAAGCCCATCAGCATGAAAAACACCACCAGAGCACGCCTTTGGAGCAGGGTCGGGTCTGGCCAAGGCTCATTTCCCCTCGGCAGGAATGCCACGCTGCCCCGGGTGCAACCCAGGGATGCAGAGCAGGGTGCAGTGGTGCTGGTACCAGCCGGGAGCGCAGGCGGCTGCTGCGCTGTGCGATGCCCCTGGGGACGGCATTTCCTGCTCTGCTCTGGCATCTGGCTGAGGGAAACTTGGCTGATAAATCAGGGGCTGACAGGAGCTGCAGAAATCCGTTCGCATCTTGCAGGCCAACAAGGAGCCCGTCTGCTCGCCGACACCTCCATGAGCCTGGCAGCAGGACCGGAGCGTTGATGCCACCTGGGGCATGAGTCCTGCCCCACGTCACCTGCACCCGCTGCCTTCTGTGCCTCACAAGCGGCTGCACGTGAACGAGAAGTCGTATCAGCCCTAAATGCACTCGGGGCCGTGCTGGTAGATCTCAGGATGGAGACAAAGCCGCGAGAGGCCCCACGTGAGGGCTCCCTGGAGCCTCGAGATGCGGTGCGGGCACTGCTGGCACCCCAGGTCCTTGCACCGATGCATGCAAGGGCTGGCACCCGAGCCTCCTGCTGGCATTTAGGGCAGAAGGGTGCAGAGTGGGGCTTGGGACAGCCTCGGGACACTACCACGACCCTGGGGGAGAGTGGGCAGGCAGAAACGTGCTCCTGGGATTGCCTTGCTGAACAGCCAGAAGCCCCAAGCAGGTTTTAACGCAGTTGAGGACAAGGCTGTAGCTCACAAAGCCTGCTCAGACCAGCCAGGGAGCTGCTGCAGAGCTGAAGCTGTGGGTGAGGCCGAGGAGCAGCTTAGCAGCAACACAGGCAAAGGCAAAAGCCCTGTGTTGCATGACACAGAGCAGGCTCTGGGATTTGGGGTCAGTAAGAGTGATGCCTGCTGAGCAGGCGTTCTCTGCCTGGGCTTTTTACTGCCCGAGGAATCACCGACAGACACAGGCACCCAATGAGCCTCAGTGGGACTTGGAAAAACGCTGTCCCTGCCGAGGTGGCTCCTCTCGGCCTGTGCTCATGCTCACAAGCAGCGATCAGCCTGGAGGGAAAACCTGGCACCGGGTGCTAGCGAACGGATGGCAGCAACAGCTCTGCAAAGACGTGAGCAGTGACCTGGTGTCCTCAGCTTCAGACAGTGCTGATTTCACCGTGGCTTTTCCTAGGGTCCTGTGTGCCTCCACTGCTGCTCTGACACTAGGGAGGGGGTGCACCACAGCACCTCATGGACCCCCCTGCCTTGTGCTTCCCACTGGGATGGATGCTGAGGACACAGAGACATGGGGACACGTGCCACCAAGCTGTGGCATCCCTGAGGCCAGTCCCACGCTCTGTGCCACCACATGCAGATGCCACCAGCTCCCTCACCCAGGGCTCCTTGTGCTGAGCGGGGTCTAGAGACACCCAGGGCTGAGCACCGGAGGGACTGGGAGCTGTCAGCATTGACACCTCATGGGATCAGCGATCCTCACGAGCATCTCCCAGTGCAGACTTCTCCGTCAGGGAGGCTGAGGCTGAACTATGAGGGATGGGGGCCGCCGGGCTCCCTGTTTACACAGGGCAGCTGGGTGGGAGCCAGGTGCCACGGGGCGGCTGCAGGAAACGCGCACACAGCCCCATTGAGCCCCGCGCACACAGACCCCTCTGTCCTCCTCCGAGCCCTGCCTGGCCCCTTCCACAAACACAGCCCCTGTTTTGGTTGCAGCAGGGATGTTTCCCCGGCCTCAGCACGCTCCGCTCCGGGGCAGGGCTCTGCTGCATCCCAAGGAGGGAAGGAATCCAGCCACGCTGCAGACCTGCAGCAGCTTTGGCTCAGCTTGCAGAGAAGGGGGGAGACTTCTCCAGGATGGAGGACATCTCCCTGCCAGCCCCCTGTGCCTTGGGGGGGCAGCTGCTCCACTGTGGGGTGCTTCAGCCCCTTGCAAAACTGGGGTGGGTTAGGATTGAAAACGCAGACGGGGTTTTGTTTACTGCAACAGGGATCGTTCCTCAACGTGGGAAACTAAAAATGCACAAAACAGCTCAGCAGAGCTCCAGGCACCATCCCTCGGCAAGCAAAGACACCCAGATCCCACCTTGGGATCCAGCAGCCAAAGGCTGAGAGGGAAGGACCGAACCTCGGGGTACCCAGTGCCCTGCAGCGTGGCAGGGACCCTCAGCACAGCCAGGGACAGGCAGCCTCACCCCAAGCCCTGCAGCCCTCCTGGGGATCCCGGTGTCCCTGCTGCCCCTCAGCTCCCTACCTACAACCTTGGGCAACTTCTGGCGGCGCAGGGGGATGCGCGGGAGCTTCATGCTGATCCGGCTGAAGCGCCCACACAAGCGTCTCGGCGGTTTCTTGGCTGCTGCCGGGTCCTGATTTGCTCTGCAAGACAACGCAACAGCCCCGTCAGGCACAGTGAGACACCAGGTGCTGGCTGCACAGGGCAGGGGGGCATCAATCACAGAGCCACTCGTTGAATCAGGAGCTCAGGGATGCTGGAAACGCAAAGGGGTTTTGGGGAAGAGACAGGACTGAGAGGGAGAGATGCAGCAGGGGAGCGCAGGAGCGCAGTCCCTGTTGGTTTTGCTTTGGAGAGATTTTGCTCAAAGTGGCTGAAGCCTGAGGCAGCTTGGGGAGGGGGCAGGGTTGGGCACACATTGGCACTGCTGCCAGCCCCAGGCACTGCCTCACCCGTGCCTGGTGCAGCCTTGTGGCACGGCCAGACCCTGCCTGAAACACCCACAAGCTCCCAGACAAGGCTCGGAATTAGATGATTAATGCTTAAAAAATAATAATAATAAAAAAAAATCCCAACCCCAAGCAAACACGTGGCTTCTCTTTATTTGCTCTCTGGTTTTGAAGCCTCTCGGGGATGAGCTTCCAAGCAATTATCTGCAGCCACAGGAGCAAGAGGCTCAGCGTGTCAATGCCACTCAACCTGTGCAGTCTCCCTGCTGCAGGACCTGGCCACCGCTGTCCTCTGTGGCACCGCCACCGTGGACTGCTCGGGGACAGGACACGGCGGTCACCGAACGGGATCCAGCACCCCGCACAGGGAGAGAAAACTATTTGGAGCCACTTCCCATGCAATACTTCTCCAAGTATTGCTTGCTGCAGTTGTGAAGTGGCTCCTTTTATCTGCGGCGTAATGACACGCAGCCCGCAGGCTCTCCAAACCAGATGTGCCAGGCTGGAGCTGAGCTGGCACAGCTGCAAGCTGAGGCTTTCCGGAAAAATCCCGTGCAGTGGCTGGCAGCACCAGGGGAGGCTTTCTTGCTGCTGGAGGAGCTCCCCGAGCCCTCTCCTCCCTTGCCCAGCGGTGCAAACCTTCTCCCCAAAAAGTGCCCATCCCTGTTCCCATCCCTGCCCCCGTAGCAGGGACCGGGGGGCTGGCTTCACCCCGTGGACCACCCGGGAGGTTGATGTCTGGGGTTCTGGGTTTCCCTTTGCAGGGTGGCTCTAAGCCCCAGAGACTCAGGGGGATCTCAGTGAAGTGAGTGGGACACAAAACCAGGGGCCACCCCAGGAGCGCAGGGAAGGGGGTCCTCCTGCCCCCACCCCATGCCTTCTTCTCCCTATCCTCACGAGGACAGGAAACCAGCCTGGGTTTTCCTTCCCATTTTTCCCTTTGCCTGCCAGCATCCACTTACAAAACAAAACAAAACAAAACAAAACAAAACAAAACAAAACAGCCAATGCTGGCACACCAAAGGGATTGAAGAAACGCTCCGGGGGATGCAGTGGGCACCTCAGGAGCTGCTACCAGGGTCCTGCACCTCCGCACCCACTTGGGATCACCGTGAAGACCCCAAGGAACAGCACCGGGCCCCCGTGCTGCCCGCATCCCAACACTCACCCTCGGGCTTCGTCCTTCTTGCGGCAGACGCAGCAGCAGCAGAGCAGCGAGAGCAGGAGGATGAGCAGCAGCGCCAGGAGGGCCCCTGCCCCGATCACCCCCATCCGCTGGTTGGCCTCTGCAAGACAGGAGCAGGCTCAGCCAGGAGCTGCCCGAGGGCCCTGCCACCCGCACCCAGTGACACTCACCCATGTGGCAGGCGCCCGTCAGAGGGTCACACGTGCCGTCGTGGCAGCTGCAGGCTTCGGCACAGTTGGCTCCGTAGTGGCCGAGCGGGCAGGTGAGGTTACAGCTGGGGAGAGGGCACGGAGTGAGTGAGCGCGCTGCAGGTGCAGCATCCCGGGGATGCTCCCTTCCTCTCTCTATCCTAAACCCTCGGGTTCTGGGAAAAGCGGGGGGCACCGCTCCGGGCTGCTCCAACACAGAATCCCCCTGGGGACCCTGCGATCCCCACTGCGGCAGGACCCCGGTGCATCACAGCCACCTTGGCGTGTCCCCGGGTTTGCTCTCGCTGCCTCTGCTCTCCACGTGGCCAAAGAGTCCTCCCCATCCCTGCGTGCTTTGCAAGGCTTTGCAACGAGGCTCATGGCACAGCGGTTATAGAAGTGTCCCTAACCCCTCGGTCACATCCGACACCAGCCCAGCAGCCCTGAGGCAGCCCCGAGCATCCCGTGCCAGGTTTTTCCAGCTCAGCTCTGCGGTGACGTGGCCGTGGCACCCTGCGGGCCGCCCCGTGCTGCCCCAGAGCATGTGCGGCGCGGAGCCCTTCCCCCGCAGCCCACGAGCTTGGAAAGCTCCCAGCTTGCTTTATTTACAGAAAGGAAAACAACTGATCGGTCTAAGCAAAGAGCCACGGCTTCTGCCTCACCAGGGTGAACCCTCCCGGGTCGGGCATCAAACCTCCTTGCGCAAAGCAGCCTCCCCGGGGGCTCTCACCAAGGTGAGGAGCACACACAGGTGTAGGCGCCTTCCCACAGACACTGGGGCTTGAGCACAGAAAATACAAGCTGGGCACACACTGACAGAGCCAGGGCTCAGGGTGCCACATAGCTCTCCGGCAGGGTGGGACCCATGGGACCCATCCTGCCCTGTATCTTGTCCCCAGAACTCTGGGGACAATGACAGTACAAGGTGGTTTATATCTCCCTTTTTTTTTTTTTCCTTCTCTCCCCTCCTATCATACTTGGCTCTAGGCATCCTTTTCGAACAAAGCACGTTCAGAATAAAATAAATTAAAAAAAAAATAATCAGCCGAGCCCAGCCATGTGGCTGCAAGGCACCGAGATGACCCCACGGCTGGTGGGACAGGCGCCGCACTGTGGCACCAGGGCGATTTCGGGCAGGCTGCTGGCACTACTGGGCACTGACCCCATTGCCAGCTGTTCCCAGGTGGCAGAAGCCACGCTCCAGCCCGCTCACACATCCCGCAGCTCAGCCCATTTCATGCTACTCCAACTTTCAAAGCGCTGCCCCAGCCGAGCCTCGTGCCTGCAGTGTTTGGAACAGGCACTGAGCCCCCGCAGATGCTCCCAGCAGCTGTTCCACCGCAGCAGCCACGGGGCAGGACACGGCGATGGGTGCAGGGATATTTCCAGGGCAGCCCAGCTGGATCCACATTTCTGCCCCAGGCTAAAAGATTTTGGGAAAGCACAGGAGGCTATTTTTTTTTCCAAGAGGGTCCAGACACCTCCAGGAATGATGTAGAGCAAGTGGACTTTGTGCACACCATAGGTGTCTCAGCAGCCTGTCCTTTAGCACCCTCCCTTCATGGTGAGGACACACTCCTTGCCTTTTCAGGCAGCATTTCTGTTCCACATTGGAAGAAAGCGAAGGGTTGAGCACTCACTGGGACAGGACCCGCAGTGAGAGAAAAGGGGAAGGGGCTGGAGGGCTTCGGGCTCCTCCCGGGGGGGGTGAGAAAGCCCCCGGTGCAAGCTGCTGCTCGGAGCATGAGCACTGGCCACAACCCATGAGGGTATTTGGTAGTTTGAGATGACAGAAAAGGTTTTTTTTCCTCTCTTTTTAGTTAGAAATCCCACCCTAAACTTAAAAAGAAAAAAAAGTTTTACCAAAGTCGTTTGTTTTTGCCAAATGGCTACTTCTTAAAGCAAAACCCTTTGGCCAAGAAACCCACCCAGCTGCTTGGGGAGAGGTACGCATCCGAGCAGGGCTCTCGGGAGGGCTCTGCAGCACTCCGAGGTGTTGAACGAGGTGTCGGTGTCACTGCCCAACAGCTGCTTTTATCTCATCACAACCAGGGACAGCAGCAGCCCCGCCAGCACCCTGTTTTGCTTCCCAAACTGCAGCTTTCCCATACCGATACCACAGCTCAGCAAGAACACGCTCCGTGCTTGCTGCACCGAGGCGTGGGCTGCAGCTCACTTACTACGTGCCATGGGATCCGGCGCGGCACAGGCACCTGCCCGTCTCGAAGTGGCACTCGCCGTTGACGCAGTCGCTGCAGACGAAGGCGCAGTTCTCCCCGTACGTCCCATTGCGGCACTTGGTTTCGCACCTAGGGGTGGCGAGGGCAGGCAGCTGGAGCGCCGGGGAGGGGGGTTTCCTGCAGCCTCCCCCCATGTCCCCCACGCCACCCTGCCTGCTCCGTGCAAGGAGGTGAAACGTCAGCCCTAGACCCGACCCCAGGCAAAGAGACTCCACGAAAGCTTCAGAGCCAAGCCTTGTGAGCTCCCACTTTTAGGTGGGGTCACCACAGGCTTCCTGTGGTCCCACGGCCGTGCCAGCAGGCTCCCACCCTTGCCACCCCCTCCTGGCTGCACAAACCTGCCTGCCCACCCCATATCCCCACTCAGAGAGCAGCGGGGATGCTCGTGCTGCTCCAGCACGATGCCAGCACCCGCTGAGGACCGACTCCGCCGCCTGGCACTCACCGGTCACCGATCCAGCCGGGGTTGCAGTGCGAGCATTTGCCATTGATGTGGTTGCAGGTGTGGCCATCCTTGCAGGGGGGACAGACCTTCTCGCAGCCCTCCCCGTAGAAGCCAGCTGAGCAGGGCTGGTCGCACTTGGTGCCGTTCCACCCTGCCTCGCAGGTCAGGCAGCGCCCATCCGCCACGGTGCAGGGCTGCAGGCTCTTGCACTGCCCACAGCTGCAACGGCCAAGGGAGACTCCATCACGGCATGCAGCATCCCCAGGGCACCCCGGGACCCCCCAAAACCCCCTTTCCACCCCTCCCCGGACCAGCGGGGTCCCCAAAACTCACCGCCGCCGGCAGCCTTGGCCGTAGAAACCAGCGGGGCAGGGCTCGCGGCAGTATTTGCCCCGGTACCCCGGCTCGCACGTGCAGGTCCCATCCACCTGGTTGCATTTCCCCTTGTAGCACTGGCAGTAGCGGTCGCAGCGGGGCCCGAACGTCCGCTCACGGCACTGGCAGCGCCCCGTGAACTGCTCGCAGGGCGAGTTGTTGCAGGAGCACTGGTTGTTGCAGCCGCGGCCCCACCAGCCCGGTTGGCACAGGCAGTTCCCGGTCTGCTGGTCGCACTGGGAGTTGTGGCTGCAGTAGCAGGAGCTGGAGCACTGGGGGCCCCACCAGTTCGGCTCGCAGGTGCACTTGCCCGTCTTCTGGTCGCACTTGCCGTGCTTGCAGAGGCAGACGTTCTCACACTTGGGGCCCCAGCGGTTGGGGTTGCAGGTGCACTGGCCCGTCACGTCCTCGCACTGCCCGTTGGGGTGGCAGCTGCACATCTCCTTGCAGTCAGGGCCCCAAAATTGCCGGGGACACTCTGCGAGCAGCGCACAGACAGCAGAGTCGTCAGCCTCAGCTGCAGCGCACAGCCCCACGCAGCCGCGGGACAAACCCGGCCACGGGGCACCAGCAGAAAACCCCATCCCGAACAGCGTCTCCTGGCCACCATCCCTCACCTCCCAGTGCATTTCGGGTGTCACCCACCCAAAGGGACGCTGCCCTGGGCACACAGCCAGGGGGGACCAGCAAGGGCACAGCGGGAGCACTGGCAGCCCGTGCCGTGTTCTGCTCCGTAATCACCCTAGGACAATCCATCTCTTTTGTCCCCAGGGCCACCCCAGGTGACACCACCGGTGCCACTGATACTCACTGGTGTCACAGTTGGCCCCGAAGTAGCCATGGCGGCAGCGGCACTCGCCGGGTCTCACGCACACCTCATTCTCCTTGCAGGTGAAGTTTCCTTCGCAGACGGCTGGACCGATAACAGCATGCGTGAGGGCACAGCACGGGCACAGCGACAGCCCCTGCTGGCCTCAGGCACCAAGTGCCACCAAGGCTTGCTCCTGCTGTCCCTGTCCCCTACCCTGCGGAGCAGGGGACAGGGAGCACAGCACGGTGGTGGCACTCCGAGGGCTGCAGAGCTGTGACACTGCACCAAGTGTCCTAGCAGGGCCCTGGCTGGGCCGGCTGGTTGGGGCCACCACCAGAAAGATGCCACCAGCCCCCTGCCACCGTCCTCAAGCTCCATCCCTGCCACCGGCTTCCTGCCACCCAGCTCAGCCCCGTTCCTGCTGCTGCCCAGCTCCAGCATCCCGCACCCAGCTCCACGTCCCCAGCAGAGCCTGCTGCAGGTGGGATGCGGGACGTGGGGTAGGGGGGTTGCAGGCAGCCACCGGCAGAGGACACCCCCTCCCCGTCCTCCCCGCAAACTGCAACGGGGACACTGCCACCCCTGTGCCTTGCTCCCCAGCAGGGCAGATCCGCAGCCCCCCAAAACCTGCAGAAGTCCCTCTCCTGTCAAGGGGAGTGGGTGCTGGGGGCAAGGGCAGGATGCGCTGCGGTCTCCCCGTGCCAGCAGGCATGGGCAGAGACCCCCATCGCCCTGACAGAGCTTCCTCAGCCAGTGGAGAGGGAGAGCAGAGAACCCGCACAATCCGCCTTACCTGGCAGTTCTTAGACCTACGGTGATGGATACTATAGAAAACCCTAAAATAGACAGATTAAACAGGTTAGGAGAAGTGAGTCTAACGGTTAGAACAGGTCGTGGGGAAAAGGGGGAAGAGGAGACGGGGGACAGTTTGCTGCGGGACCGTCCTCCCTCTGCCATCCGGGGAGACCCCATCTCCTTCTCCCTGTGTCCCGTCCGCCAAGTGCAGGCACCGGCCGCATGCAGCGAGCGGTTACGGGGCACGTGCAGGGTGAGTTAGTCGGTTACGTGGTCTGCAAACCACTGGCTCCCTGGGCCAGCATGCACGGCTCTGACTGCAGCGCCAGGGCAAAAGGGGGAGTGCTGCGGCCAGCCAAAACCGCGGGGAAGAACACGGCATCCCCCAAACCTCCTGTGTGGCGGTGTTGCAGAAGGCTGACGGCTTGCAGCAGCCCTGCGCCCACAGCAGGCTCACTGCAGCCCACGGTGGGAGCTGTGATGCCAGGCATGGTCCTGGCTGCCAGCTGGTGGGCTCGGTGGCACCAGTGCTGGCAGGGACTCTCTGCACCTCATCCTCTTCCTCTGCCAGCAGCCCTGGCTCCAGCACCTGTGGGAGCCCCGCTTGTCCCGTGTCCCTCCATGTGACCAGCCCTTGGGGACACTTTGTGGACCCTTGCATCCCAGAGCTGCACCCCAGCTTGGGGACAACACTCCTGCAGACCCAGCTGGGGGATGGCACCCGGGGGACAGCAGCATGGGGACAAGGGCAGCCCGGAGCCGGGCACTTGCTGCCTGCTGGCACAAGATGAGCTGGGGGCAGGCTCCGAGCTCTGCACAGCTCCAGAGCCCCCAGGCATGGCCAGGAGGACTCAGCAAAGGTCAGGCAGACCAGCAGCATCTAACAAGCCAAAATGCTGGGGCTTACCTATCAAACACTCGCTTCCTTGTTGCCTCCATCCCGAACAGCACACGAGCACCGAGGAGCTGCAGGAGATAAACACAAGTGATTAGGATCCCCCGGAGAGCCTCTGTCCCTCCTGGAAACCTGATGAGAGCACCAGCCTGCAGGTGACACCACCACATCCTTCTCAGGCATGGAGAGCCACCAGCTCATCCTCTGCAGTGCAGATGCTTGGCAAGGGGCACAAAAACTTCACCTTCAAATGTTGTCAGCTAAAAATAAACAAAAAGATCTCCCCCAAACCTGGGAAAAAGGTCCTGGGCAGAAACACCAGCTCTGCTCCATGGGTCTAGCCAAGCTTCCAGAGGTGCTTGGATGTGAAGGATGCTCTGCCTGGTCCCACAGCCCCCATTCTGGCGCTGCTTCTCTCCCCACCCAGCCCCGGCAGCAGGTTTCATTGCTGGAAAGTGAGGAGCTCCTGCAAACCTCCTTGCTCTGGAAGAGTTTCTTACAACATGGCTTGTTTTAGGATTAGCACAGGAGGCAGATCCTCAGAGCAGCTCTGCCTGCGTGCAGCCCGCTGCCCTCTGCGCCGGGCTCCCCAGGGACGTGTGGCACGGGGGGCCCAGCACAGGCTGGGTCAGACCCTCGCTGCTCCCCAGGCAGCCCCACGTGCCCTGCACACAGAAAACATCAGATCACGTTACTGCCAGCCAAGATTTAAAGGACAGAGTAAGCTGAACATATTCCTTCACCGAGACACTGGAAAATAATATTTAGGAGGAAGAAAAGCTCCGGCAAAGCAAGGGGCGACCACGAGTACCTAGAGATGGGTTCGCTGCTCAGTGGCCTCGGTGTCTTGGCAGCCTGGGGATGGCATCTGGCATCCCAAAGGTGGCCAAGGCACAAGATGGCTGTGGACCCCAGTGACTGGAGCACAGACAGCTCCTGGGGGACATCCTGGCCTGGCGCAGCTTTGCGCACGCAACGACTTCTCCCATTTCCTGAGGTTTTCACACCAGCAGTGACATATTACAGCAGGGCACGGCTGGGGATACCTGCAGCACTTGCAAGCCTGGGGCTCCAGCTGTGCCAGCTTTCTGAGCATCATTAAATGTTGCTTGCTCACCCCCAAGTAGGAGCCCAGCAATACCGCCAGCTGCTCCATGGAGGCTGGGACAGGTCCCTGAGCCTTGGGTATCCCAGTGCACGGCCCTCATATCAGACCCCCACTGTCCCCAGGTCTCAGAGCACCAGGCAGCAGCTGCGTCAGCTAAAATGTTTTTGGCAGAGGCCTGACTCAACGCAATGCAGGGACAGGGACTCGGAGCCCTCTTGGAGGTGCGGAGATGTCTGCAAGGGATGCCATCTGAGGTGGAGGCTTGAGTCTAGCCAGGGCTGCTATTTCCAAGCCTCCCGTGGTGGGCAGTACACATTGATGCAACTCAGGTATAGGGAAGACACGTGGAAAAGGTGCTCCCTGTCCCCAGAACCAGCAAGGGGCCACCATACTGAGGGTTACTGGGAACATGGGCGATCCTGGTGGAAGCCCCATGCACCTCGGCCAGCACTCAGCGTGAGCCACCCAGTCCCTGCTGGAGGTGGAAGCGACCCTGGAGGTTTAGGAGCAGGCCAAAAGCACGCTGCAGTCGAGGGAAACTTTTGCTCGGGTTGGTCCAGCAATGAACGACAGAGCCTGGAATGTGGTTTTTTTTTTTTTTCTTTCCTTTTTTTTTTTCTTTTTTTTTTTTTTTCCCTTTATATGTAACAAATGCAGAAGAGGAGGAGGAGACAGCAAGGAAGTATTCGCTCTAAACCCAGCGTAGTCACAGGACTGCGTCTGGCTGCCAGAATGAGTTGTCCCAGGCTGGTGGGGCTGAGGGCAGCCCCCAGCAAAACCCATGCAAGGCAGAGGCTGAGCTCAGCCCCCCGAGCCAGGCAACGACAAGCCCTGCGCGGGCAGCACCGCACGCGGACGCAGGAGCACCGCGTCCGCCTTGTGCAGAGGATGTTGAAAAATTGGACAGGAGGCAGAAAGGAACCACAAAAATGATTCAGGGCCTGGAAAAAATGCCTTGCAGCTGGAGACCAAAATAGCTCCATCTATTTAGTCCGTCAAAGAGATTACACGGCGCTGCGATTGCAGTGGGCTCGTCGCTCTCCGCGGGGACCCCGGGGCTCGAGCAGGGTCTCTGCCCCCGGCGGGAGCAGCAGCGTGGGGCTGAGCATGCAAGGAGAGGTGGTGGGGGCATTACCCAAAGCAACTCCCCAGGGACCGGGTGGGCCCGAGGCGAGATTCTTCCCTACAAGACGGCCCTGAGCGAGCTACTGGGCTCTGCTCCAGCACAACAGGCTGAAATTCATCGTGCTGTGATAGACAGGAGCGGGTCTGACCAGGGATTGTCCTGCCCTACACTTCCCTGCCTTTAGAAATCCAGTATCTGGTGTTTTTTCTAGTGAAAACAGTTTCAAGTCCACAAGGGGAAACTCCCCACGAGGGAAATCCCCACTGCCCTCCCCTTCCTCCCCGTGCGCACCCCAAAGCTCCTCGCTTCCCCCCTCCTGCCACAGGGAGCCCTCCAGGAACCTGCAGCACTTGGGCACCTCCAGCAACGCCGTTGCATCCTTGGATGCACCAAAACACCTGGGGAGGCCCTGGCCAGGCAGCCCCCAGCGCCCTGAACTGACACCGAAGCCAGGCAGCAGCAGGGAAGACACCTCCCTCTGCCACGAGCAGGACCCCGACCCCGCCAGCCGCAACCCATCCCACACCCCACCCCCAGGATTACAGCCTGTCCTTTAACAGATAGCTAATCTCTCTTTCGCTGTGCCTGGCCGTGGTATCCAACACCTCCGTGCTCAGCCTCCCCTCATTTATCAGCTGCTCCGACAGCAAATAAATACGCTCGTGTTTCACAGCTCCAGTTCCCTCCCCACACGGTCAGCATCCCTCGCCTGCACAGCACAGCATGGATGGGTCATGGCGTGCCAGGAAGGTGCCGGGACCAGTGCTTGGCCCCAAGGATGCCCTTGGACCTGCTGCCTCTCCCAGGGCATTCCTCCTTCTGTGTGAAGCAGCCGGGACTCCTCCTGCTGAGCACCGTGGCTCCGCTGCCTGGTTTTAGCCTTTCTCTCTCTGTTTTATTTCTTCCCTTGAGAAAGGGCAAAAAGTCCCTCTGGTTCCAAGCGTGGCTA
Organism: Netta rufina; assembly: GCF_964035555.1. Taxonomy (NCBI): domain Eukaryota; kingdom Metazoa; phylum Chordata; class Aves; order Anseriformes; family Anatidae; genus Netta; species Netta rufina. The sequence continues at coordinate 11,638,590 of NC_140141.1, read as the reverse complement.
CCCTGCAGTACACCCGTAGCCCTACGGTTTCAACGGGGCAAGGAGAGGTAGACGGAACGTGGCACTGGGTATCTGGTGCTCCCAGTGCAGCCCTCAGACTGGATCCAGCACCGTGCTGGTGGCAGATGACCTGAACCCGTGGGTTATTGGGATGTGTTTCCGAAATGTGCCACATGGCTTTGTCTCCTCTGAAGGGGGTTCAGTCCCTGTGCCCCACAACTGCTCAAAGCGGGACAACTGAGAAATTTGTTTAAAAACTTGCTCCTGACCCAAACTGATGTACCAGCACAGACATGCCCTGAGCAAGCAAGTGCTCTGGGCTTCATTATATTTTTCCTTTCCTCAAAGTGCTATAAATGCTGGGAAAAGGAAGAAGACGTTGCCTGTGAGATGTGGCTGGCTCACGGGGATTTCACTGACGCAGAGGAAAAGGAGCGCAGATGGAGGCAGAGCCAGAGCTGCCCCTGCTCTCTGGGACACAGCTGCATCCCACTGAGCATCCCGCATCGTGCTGAGCATCAGCAGGGATCAGGAGCTGTAAATCCCAAAGCCCAGAGCACCACTGCCACCTCCCCCAGCCAAACCAGTGCTTGCACAACGCTGCCCAAACCGGGGAGGAGCACATCACCCTGACACTGAGCCCCCTTTTTCTGTTACCCACCACTCGGTGCCACCCTGTGCAGCATTGCCAGGCCCTAGACAGGCTCATCCACGGTGGACTGGGACATCCCTGCAGCTCCCCGACCTGATTCCTGCCAGAAACCACCAGCCTTGAGGTGCAGGCACAGACAGGTAATGCCTCGGCGCAGTTGTGGGAGCCTATGTGAAAGGAAACCCTTTGCATAGAGAATGAAATGAAAAAAAAAAATAAAAATCAAAGGAGAGTTTTGGAGAGAGGAGGACAAGGTAAAGGAATTTCCATGTATACAGGGCTTGCTCTCAACAGCCCTGCACCCCTGCATCTCAAGCTACAGGGAGAGTCACGTTGAAAGTTAACAGCTTACAAAAGGGCTACAAATTTAAGAGGAGCAGTCACATTTGGTACACAAAACCAAGTCGCTCCAAAACACTTTTCTCCTGCCCTAAGTGACTCTTTGAGTCGCTACCCACTAGCCAGGTCTCCGGAGCTTGCAGTGGGATGCTGAAGTAGAACCCCCAGCGCCGAGGGGTGCCTGGACACACTCGGCAGAGCCCGGCACTCGCACAACCACCCAGAGAAACGCGTGGCAAGGAGTCAAAGCAGCAGCTTGAATGAATTCAAATGCCTAGGAAAGCTGAGCTGGGGGAGGGGGGAAAATTGGACACCAAAACCCGGTGGCTCGGTGTGCAGGCTGACTCGGGCACCTCTCCAAGCGTCGCCTGGAACCGCTGCTCCCAGCTCCGTGTATGTGGTAGGACCTGCATCACCTGCCTCAGGTCTCCGGGGCCACCAAGCTGCATTGGGATGGGGACATCGTGTGCTGCAGGCTGCCCTGGCTCTGCGTCCTGCACAGCACTGGGGGAAGAGGATGCACACAGCTTGTGCACACATGAGCACCAGCCCCAGGATGCTGGGAACCGAGGGATCACTGCTCGCCGCCCCTCTGCTGGGGGCAAGTTTTGTAGGGTACCGGCCTCAGGGGTCACGGGCATCCGAGGAAGGCCCGCTGAGAGACCCATCGAATCCCCCTGCTGAATAACAGCACGGGGCTGGGAGCTGCGGCCGCGCTGGCTTGTGAAAAAGCCTCCTTAGGAAACTCGGCCTGTAATCTGAGGAGGGGGCACCAGCGCCCTGCGGCCCTGCTGAATGGAGCCATTATGCGGGCCCTTCTAGCTCGCAGCACATGTTTTCCTTGTGGACTCGCCTGACCTCACGAGCGAGATGTAAAGGTGCATTTATTGCCGGGGCCCCCCATAAAGGGCAGGGCCTGGGGATCCTGCTCCTCTCGCAGGATGGAGCAGCTCTGGGCGCTCTTCCCCCTTTGCTACTAGGGTCAGCACCAAGCCCGAGCACCGCAAAGCTCGGCCCCAGGTGATGCTCTGTAGAGCGACCCGTGGTGTCCACGGTATGCGGAGCACAGTGGGAGCGGGGAAGAGGCAGTGCCAGCCCCAGGACTCTGCCTGTGGCCGAGCAAGCAGGATGCAACCTCCGGGGAGAGCCAGGCGGTGCCAGAGCCCACTTTCCAAAGCCAAACCCAAGTGTCCCGGAGCTGCCAACGCACCCACCCCGAGCACCAAGGGGCAGCTCCACCTGGACGCCCGCAGCATCCCGCATCCTGCCAGCAGCACCAGGCCCGGGGTGGGGACACCCTGCGGTGCTCTCCACCCCCTGCAACACTCAGCACCGGCTCCCCCCGGCAGAACCGACCCCGGGACACCCAGAACCGTCCCCCCTGCACTCGGACCGTGCTCGTCGCCCCTTCCCCTCCACCTCCCGGTGGAAGCTTGGGAAGGCTCCGGGGACCGGGGCTCGCCCGGCGGAGAGGAGCGGTCCCGCCGCAGCGCCCCGCGGCCCGGCACTACCCTTCGGGGGGGGCTCCCGCCGCCCCCTCCCCACCTGCCCCGCCGCCCGCCGCTCCTACCCGCCGGCCCTGCAGACGTTCCTGCCTCGGGGGCTCAGCTCCTGCGCGGCTCCGCAGCTCAGCACCAGCAGCAGCAGCAGCAGCGCAGCTCCAGCTCCATCTCGGGCGCGGCGCAGCGGCCGCAACCCACGGGCCTCCATGGCCGTCGGTGCTGCGGAACCCGACCCAGCCCGGCCCGGCTCGGCCCGGGGGGGGGGAGGGCGAGATGTCCCGGCTACGCTTGTGCCCGGTGCCGCCCTGCCCTGCCCTGCCCTGCCCTGCCCTGCCTTGCCCTGCCCTGGCCGCAGCTCGGGCAGGCGGAAGCTTCACTGCGAGCTCCGCGCCGCCGCCTCCCCCGCGCCCCTCTCGGCGGCGGCAGGAGGGGCCCCGCCGCCAGCCAGGAAATTCCGCATTGGTTCCCCTGACGGCGGGCCAGGCTCCGGGGGCCGCCGCCGCCGCCGCCTTCTCAGCGCCCGCCGCGGGGCAGAACCGCCCCGGGGCCGGCCCCGCGCCCCGACGGCGCCGGGGGTGCGGGCTGCGAGCTCCGCCGAGCCGGCAGCGGGGGTCTCCGATGGGGAGAGGCTGCGGAGTTCTCTGCCCCCCTCCCTGCTCGGCCCGGGGGTCCAGCTTTGGCCGGCTCTGGCTCGCCCCGGGGCCGGCACAGCCCCAGGGTCCCTTGTCTCCGGCCGTCGGTGGTTGTCCCTGGTGTCCGGCAGCCCCCGGTGCTCAGTGCCCCCCAAGGCAGCTTGTTGGCTGCCCCGCGGGAGCCAAGCGGTGTCTGCAGGGCCTAGGCGGCCACTCGTTAACCCGCTGCAAGAATAAAACCAGGAACCTGGGGGACACGCAGGCACTTGTAGCATTTACACCCCTGGCATGGATGGGGGAACACCCCGGCCACCTGCCACAAGGCAGCACAAACGCAGGTTATAGCAGCACGCTTGTTGCACGGCATCACTTGATGATCCAGCAGTGCTGTTGCTCTCTGCGAGCTCAGCTTCCCAGGGAGTCAAATCAATTTCTTCGGTTTAATCACTGCATCAGTCTCCTGCTGAGTGCTGGTTGTGTCCAAGGGGCTGTGTGATGGTGTACGGACCGTGTACATCTGCAGAGCTAGGTGTAAGGACCATGTACCTACAGGGTTTCCCCACGCAGGGAATGGATCCCCTGTAGATGAGGCGTGGGTTGGGCAGCATCCTTCAGGTGAGGATTAGGGAGTCACCAAACAAAGGGTGGATGAAGAGTTTCTCGCCACCAACCTCCTCTGATGTCTGTGGTTCATGGGACTGATGTACATGGAAGGTTTCTGTCCTGTTCAAGTCCACACAGACAGAAGTTCCCAACAGGGAAATCCCTGGTGGTCTTACCAGTGGAAACTATGCTCTTAGACAGTTAAATCCCAATAAACGTGGAGGAGGGGCACAATTCCTGAGCAACACTCAGCTCCCTCCTGCTCTCTCCATCCATCTGTCCAGAAACTATCTCCCATCTCCCTGGTGGTTACTGGTATGTCCCACCGACTTTCCTTCCTAGACATTAGTTTTCAAACAGGCTGGTGATCATCGCACATCCCTCCCTCTCCCCTCTTTGCCACCCTCTCCTCTTTCATGTGCCCCCATTCCCGTCCCCACGCTGTGTTGCTGGGCTCCAGTATCTCTTGCCTGGGTGACTCTGCCACCACGTCCAGCTGCCCCAGCTGCCCCATCCTGCGGGCAGGGTCTGTCTGGTGGCACCCAGCACCGCCTGGCACTTGGTCCCCTTGGCCAGGCAGGAGTGCTGAGACAGCAGTGGTCTGGCCATGCCAAGGCACAAGGGACTCCCTCAGGACGAATGCTCTGCACCGAGTGAGCTCAGCATCACCTCCTGTCTGGGAAAAAGGACTGGGGAGGGGGGCTTGCTCCAGAAAAGGGTGGTCAAGAGGCGCACAGATCCATGAAGCCACTGGCACAGAGGCTGCACCGTCTGCTCATTCACTTCTCCTTGTCTTGTGAAGCTCCAAGGGATGAGCTTGTGAAGCTCCGGACACTGCTCCGTGCTTCCTGAGGGGTGCAGGGGGCTCATGCTGCCCCCCAGGCTTGGCTGCTACCGTGCCCAGCCCAGCCCGTGGCACCGCCAGCTGTGCTGCAGCAGGAAGCTGGGCTTGGCAGCCCCCTGCCTGCCCTGGCAGCCTGCCCCCCCTGGAGCTTCAGCCTCGCTCCGGCTGTTTCCATGGCTGGGATTCCCTTCCTATCTGCTCTCTCCATTACCTCTGCTCTTTGCCGAGCGGGGCTGGTGCTCCCTGGCCCCGCTCCTGACAAGCCAAAGGAGACACTCACCGCCACGCATTTTCCACGCTGTTGCTTCGTGCATGGATGTGTTTACTTTTTGGCTCTTTACTTGGCTTCCATGAAGAGCTTTCTCACCTCTTCCAGGCAGAATGTCCTGTGCTGCTCCATTTTTACCAGGTCTAACCAAAGCCACCCTTTTCTCAGCAGTGTGGCTCACCTCTGCGTGGGGGATAAGCCTGTCCCTTGGCCAGGAGCCTGGGGCTGGAGAAGCTGCTGAGGATGCTGCAGGGAGGGGGAGGATTCACAGTGTGCTGGGGACAGCTTGGGCTGGGCTGGCTCGTACTGCCCGACCGGGCAGGAAGAGTTTTGCAGGCATGGGGGGATTGCACGTCCCATGGGTCATGCTGCACTCCACCAACGCTGCTCTCCACCTGGTCCCAGCGAGGATTTTGCCCCTGCCTTTGAGCAGATCAGGCTGTGTGGGTGCTCTGCAAGCTCATCTCAGTGTTTTCCGTTACAGCAGGGTTTACAGTTTCTTTTTCAGACTTCAGGCTGGAAATGCCCTACCAGGTGCTTGCCTCCCATCGAACTGTGTTTTGGAAAACAGCAAAAGAGAGAAAGAAACTCCAGCGCTGTAGTATTTCCAAACACAAAAAAAAAACAAAGGAAAAATATGTTGTTTTGTCCGTGTTTCAAAAATCCGTGCAGCTGTTTCACCAGGAAGGGCTGCACAGCGGACCACAGGGGAGCCATACGATAACGAGGCACCCGTCCCTGTCCAGCGGGGACATGTCCAGGCTCTGCTTCTTGGAAGAAATCCCCGCTCACGTGTGCTTGGACCACTCACGGCATTTGAGTGCAAGTCTGCTGAGATGGCTTCTGCACAGATGTGAGCTCTCTCCCTCGCAACTCCCCCTGCTGCTGTAGCTAGTGCCCTTGCAAGTGAGTGGGCTGCAGCACAGGCTAGGGCATACCCAGTGTTTTTTGTGCCTCCCCTTCCCTCAGGGTAGGCAGACAGCAGCTTCCAGCAGCAAGGGCTAAAGCTGGGCAGGCTGGTGAAAGCCTGAGATAAAGGGAGGGCTTAGCCAGGTCACTGTGCCCAGAATTACATGTAAGAGGGGTGGTCGCTGTTTCTGTCTGAGCATGGGTAAAGGTTGCTGGGAGCACAGGGCTTTGGGGTGTTGCACCGGCACCCAGGCTTGCAAGGCCACCCAGCACCTTGTGCAGAGAGCAGGCAGCACCCTGCACCCATCATCCCTGCACCCATCACCCCTGCAGACAGCAGCCTGCACCAGATATGGGCTGCAGAGCCGTTCAGAGGTGCATGATTAACTTTTGCAATAGTTAACTTTTGCTCCCTGTGCCCACATCCCTGGGCTCGGAGGGTGCAGGGAGCTTTGGGTCTTGGCATCTTGAGCCATTTCTTCGTGCATCTCGAAAGTCGTTCGCTCCACAACAAGCAGAAGGGGATAAAGAGGTGGCCAGGAGCAGGGATCATGTCGCCTGTACTCCCAGGAGCCTGGCTGCTACCTGCACCAGCACCTTGCTTTTAAACACCCACAGCTCCAGAGCCCCTGCCCCAGCCTGTAGTCACGCCGCCTGCCCCTCCGGGTGCTCGGAAAGGCAAAACCAGGAAACAAAAAAAATAAAAATAAAAAATAATAATAATAAAAAAAACGGAGACAAAGCAATAAGCAAGCGTAGCTGGAAAGCCTAAACATCCCCCTTCACCCCTTGGGCTTTCAGAGAAGGAACCGCGAGGGAGGCGAGGGGGGGACGGGGACCCCGGGCGGGCAGCACCCAGCCCGAGGGGGGACCCCCGGGTGCCGCCGCGGATGATGCCAGCCCCTCCCGCTCGGTTCCGCAGCTCCCCCTGGGGATGGCTCTAGGAGAGGCAGGAACAAGAACAGCCACGCTTTAATTATTGCCATTCTCTGACAAATCCAGTGTCCAGTAGCTGTCCGGATTTCCCCTTCCCACAGCACAGCTCCGGCCTCACGCACGTCCCCGCAGCGTTTGGGGCAGCACAAGGATGGGGCCCGGCGGCTCCTGCTCCCTCTCTAAATGTGTGCCCCAGGGCCAGTGCTGCTGCAAGAGGCTGAGACCAAGAGCCTGGGGAGCTGTGGCTCTGCTCAGCCCAGCGGGATGGGGCAAAAGCTTAGGCTTGCCCCAGGTGAGCAGGCAGCAGGGCTCCCCTTGTGCCCCAGCCACCTCTGCATGCCACTTTCGCTGCTAAATTCAGCCTCTGCTGGACCTTCCGCAGAGCTGGAGCCTGGTGATAATCCTCAGGCCCTTCTTCTGGCCCAGGGAGGGCTAGGGAAAGCTGAGCCATCCCGTGGGTCTTGGATGTGTGCCACGGAGCTGGTGGCCAAACCTCCGCATTTCCCTGCACTCAGAGGGCAAAACACCAGGACAATATTGGCCAAGGCTGGTGGGGAAGGGAAGGGCTGGCAGGGGAGCACCAGCATGTGTCGTGAGGGGAAGATCTGCTCGCCCTGGGCTCCCAGTGCTGGGACAGCAAGGGGGATGTCCCTTGGGGCACTGCCCGCTGGGGCAGCCCTACAGTAGTGGCCTCCCGAAGGAGGATGGGGTTCAAACAGCAACAGGAGAACATCACCTCCCCAGGCAAAGGCCTCAGAGGGGGGGGAAAAACAGCAACAAGGAAGTTAGTGGGTTAGTGGTTACACACGAAGGCACGAGAGCCCCGTCCCCAGGCACCAGCTGAGCCCAGCATTGGGTCCTGGGGGGCTGGAAGGGGTCAGGGGTTGGGGCTGAAGATGGTGCCCGCAAAGAGCCGTCGCTTGAACTCCCTCCAGAGGAGATCCCGCTCCTGGTTTGCCCTCTGCATGAAGCCCCTGTTCTCCTGGGCTCGGCGGGACAGGTAGGGCAGCACCTCATCCACCGGGCCGTAGGGCACGTACTTGTAGACGGGGAAACCAGCCTGACCTGGAGGAAGAGAAGGGGATCGTGGAGAGCCCTGAGGTCACCGGCAGCCCTGGGAATGCCGGCAGCCAGGGCTGGGCCAATTCAAGAAGCATTCAAGCAGAAACATCAAGTTAACACATTTTTCCAGCATGACCAGAGGAGGCTGCAGATGCACAGCCAAGCCCTGCGTACTGGGGGAACTCCAGGACAGAGCAGCATCCATGCTGGACAACTGCCCGGCCTGCCTCCTGCTGCTCTCCTGGCCTCGGGTCCCTGCTCCGGAGACCGGGATGGGGAGGGGGATCAGCCCTGACCTGCGAGTGCCTGTGTCTGGGCCTGTCTGTGGGGCACAGGGGTCACAAAGAAGCAGGAAAAGTCACCTCAGGTGTCAGGGAATATGCGAGAAGCCCTGGGCTGGAGCTGGGAACCCCACGCTGGGTGCCAGAGCTGGCGGTGTGGTGCCAGTGCAGGGGCACAGCTGCCCAGAGAAGGGGCCCTGGTACAGGACAAAGGTCTGGGCATGTGGCTGATGGGGACCTGCCACCACCAGCCTTGCCTCAGCTGAGCCAGTCTGCATAGCAAAGAGCTCTGGCTCCCACCACACCAGCATCTACCAGCAGCCCCATTTCAGCTCGTGGCCTGAAGGAGGAATTCCCCTGTCCTGCCACCATGGTCTCACTGGACGCTCAGCTGGACTCCACCTCAAAAGTCCTTATCTATACCCTCCCTCTCCATAACTCTGTGCAGGTGTCCCAGCATGGACACAGCCATGGAAGAGGACTAATCCATCCCACCACAGCACAGCTCTTCTGGTTACCCTTTCATGCCGGAGCTTTGAAACCTGTTGGTCTCCCCCCTACACACTCCCTGTGGCACCCAGTGTTTTCCAGGTCAGGGCACCTTCCTCTGCCAGTGCCATCCTCTCCTGGGCTTCACCACTTCTGCCCAGACAACAAGAAACCATCTTCAGCCTTGTGGCAGCCCACAGCCCAGCTCCACTGGCCCTTCAGGCCCCACAACAGGTCAAAGAGACTGCAGGGTGAGCATGGGACAGGAGCACATCTGCCACGTCCCCTCTGCTCCCAGGTACTGGAGCTTCAGCACTCACCCAGGGGGAAGGTGATCTGGTCACACATGCCCAGCAGCTGCCCAAAGCAGACCTTCTTCTCCGAAGGATGGATCCCAAGCTCCATCATCCTGCAAGGCAAACCTTGGTGTTAGGAAAAGAGCAGAGACAGCACTGCCACTGCGTGCCCCACATCCCACTTGAGAGCAAGGCACCGACCCCTCCTCGCCAGTCCCCACCTCCGCAAGGTGAATTTGATCGTGTCCTCGTTGTGAGATGCCACCATCACACTGGCTTTCTGGCTGTGCTTGATCTCCTCCAGGATATAGTCTAGGCACCTGCAGGGAAGTGTGGGGTCATGTGGGGAGGGTGTCCAAGCCCAAACCTGGTGGGGAGGGAGGTGGGAGCGTGGCTGGGGCAGGTCCCTACCTGTGGTACATCTCGTTGGTCTTCTCATAAGTGGGGTTGATGGGATCCTCATAGCCAAACTTTGCTGCTCTCTCCCGCTCCTGCTCCATGTAGGCGCCGCGGACCAGCTTGGTGCTGAAGTGCCAGCCCTCCCGGCGTGACAGCTCCACGTCCACAGTCACGTTGTTGTAAGCCTCCTGGGAGGAGGTGGCAGAGACAGCATAGGCTCATCACATCAGTGCCGTGGAGCCAGCCCCAGGATCACACCAAATGGACCAGAGCATCACCAAAGTGCTCATCCAGCTGCTCCAGCAGGTCCCTTCCCTGCTGTGTGCTCCGGAGCCTGCACAACTTCTGCCAGCCCTCACCTTCAGGTAGCACTGGTAGGTGTTGAAGATGATTGCCCGCTCCCTGTTGAAGCGGCGCTGCATCTCCAGGGTGAGGTGGCTGATGGCTGGCTGGAAGTAGCTCTGCTCTGCATCCACCATCAGCCTCACGCCCGTCTCCGTGGCTCTCTGGTGGGTGTATGATGCAGGGTGGGCTGCTGGGGCCACCTGCCACGTGTCTCCCTCCCCTCCACAGTGGCACCCAGCCCCAGCTTCCTCAGACCTTGGCGAGGATGTCCATCCGCTGCAGCATCCGTTTCATCTGCTGGTCCTCCTCCTCGGTGAAGTGTGGGAACAGAGGCTCGAGCTGCCTGGTCTGAAGTGAGAAGAGCCCGTTCACCAGCTTGCCTGGGGAGCAGCACTCCAGGAGCTGCCCATGGGAGACAAATGCCCTGGGAAGCTCACCCCCAGTCCTTCTGCAAACTCAGCATCCCCCAACCACTGCAGCATGCGGGGTGCCTGCTCCACCAGCCTTGCAGAGCCTGGGGACAGCAGACACACACCCTGTGCCCCCCAAATGCCCCTCCAGCCAGCACAGATGCTCCTGTTGTCCACCACCACCAGTTTCTTGGCACTGGCTACAGCTGCCAGACCCGCATAAAAGAGGCAAGGGGTGGTGGCCAACGGCGAAGAGAGCAAAATCCCAAGAGGGAAGAGTCAATGCAGCACCCAAACTTGGAGCAACGGCTGGGGACCAGCGCAGGGGACAGGGACATTGGTAGTGCCCCCACTGTGGAGCTGGTCGGGGGGCAGAGCCTTGCCAAAGTGTGTACCCACCTTCACGTTGGGGATGAGCAGCGGCTTGGAGAGCTTGGTGCGGCTGTCGATCAGGCTGTTCCACGCCAGCAGGTCCACAGTGCTGTGAGCAGGAAGCCAGGTCCATGCTGGTGACTTTTGGGGGTCTCTACCATCTCTCAGTCTCACCAGCAAACCATAGCCTGCTGCACGTGGCACCCCGACCCATCTTGTCACCTCCAACAAAAAAACCCTCTGCTTTCAGGGCCCCTGGTTTCTGCACCAGGCCAGCGCTGGTCTTTGAAGAATTCCCCTTGCTGCTGCCCAGCTGTCACAGGGACACGGTGAGGCTGGCCCAGGTCCCTCAGTGCCCCCACCCCACAACACCCTGCAGGTCACGGACAGCTTACCCGCTCGCACCCAGGTTCTCGCCCGTCAACCAGTGCTGGCTCTCTGCCTTGGTCGCGATGCCGAGGTTGGCCAGGGCCTCCTGCCACCAAGAGGAGCATCAGTGCCAAGGAGATGTCAGACCCCATCAGAGGTGCCACAGGTCAGGGTTGCTCCGAGGACCTCCAGGGCCACCTCCAGCAGCACATCCCTTGGATATCAGCCCGCTCACCTGCAGCTTCTCCACCTCCAGCTTCATCTCCAGTGCTGTCCGCCCACCCTGGCCCTGCTCCACGGCCATTTGGTGGAAGAACCGCCGCCACTTCACCAGCACCTCTGAGAACTGCAGCTGTAGGGGCAGGACCCTGGGTGAGCTGCACGGGCTGCAGCCCAGGCAGCTCGGAGCCTTCTGCCACGCCAAGACTCTGAGGGATCATGCCCATCACCCACATCATCCATGGCCCTGGCACCGAGGGGCACTCACCAGGAACTGAGGCCTTGCCAGCGCTGTCAGCTTGATGGCTGAGAAGCCGTCCTCTGAGCTGCCACCTGGAGAGAGCCACCATGGCACAGCTGGCCAGGACACCAGAGGGGCAGGAGGGGGTGCGGGTGTCCCTGGAGTCCCCAGGACTGTGAGGACACACCGAAGGCTTACTTGAGGCATCAATGCAGCGGAGGAAAGTCTCCATGTGCTGGTCGCATTTGGCCTCATCGGCATAGAAATAGGTGCGGGGGCTGGCGACCCCGTTGCGGTGACTGCCAGATCCACGATGGGCATGGTGCTGCTTCTTCTCCCTCTGCTCTGCTCCTGCGGTGGAAAAGGCCAGAGAGAGGCCATGTAGCCCCTGTGTTGCCTCCAGTCCTGCTAGCCTCCCCGGGAAGCTCCTGCCATGGGCTCAGGGGTGAAGAAACCTGCCTTGGACCTCACAGGAGCCCACAAAGACACCCCAATATGCCCTCCCTGCTCTGCTGACTGAGCAGGAGCTCAGCCTTTGCTGAGAAGCGGGACTGGCTGAGGACCTTCGTGTTCTTCAGCTCACGTAGGAGCTGGACCCTTCCCCCATGCCAGGCCCGTGGTGCCTGGACCGGCTGGATGCTCTGGCAGATGCTATCTCCTGTGGGCAGGAGAGGCTGGGTCACTCACCTCCTCTCTCCTTCTCGGCTGCAGAGGTGCAGGAGCTAAGAAGAGAAACAGGGAAGATAAGGGCCAGGTCAGCAACCCCTCGCAGCCCCACGCTGGTGGCCAGGGCAGCTCCAAGGCTCCCCTGCTGCCAGCCTGGTGCTGGACCCTGCTCTTCCCTTGCCATCCCATCACCAGTGGATCAAATGCTGCTCAGCATAAGCTCTGTTGGCAGCTCAGTTGCCCCAAATCCTCTCAAGGAAAACAAAGGTTTCAGCATCCAGGCAAGTGCCACCTGGGAACCCTGAGGAGCACAGGGAGGATGCCCTGACCCTGGGTCCAGAGCTGCTCTCAGCACACCCAAGCCAGCTGTGGTTGAGGACACCCACCCCATGGCAAGGACAGAGTCAGCACTGGTGCTCCATCTCCATGGCTCTCACCAAACCTCATCCGAACACCTCCCATCTCACAGGCACCAGCGACCAGACCACAAACCGAGGAGCTCTTTCAGAGCAGCTTGCATCAAGCCATAGAAACCCTGCTGCAGCTCAGCTGTCTCGCTCCTCTGCACCTTGGCATTAGTCAACAGCTTCCAAACACGGCCCCAGCTTTGGCTCCAGCCAACCTCGGATGTAATTTCAAGCCCAAGCCCTTTGCCACGGAGATAAAGGGCTCTGACAGCCCATGCTAGCGCCGGCCAAGTCATGAGTTCCTCCTGGAGCTCAAGCAGCTAAACCTCCTCTCTGACACCCTAAATCCAGCCTGCAGACAGTGGTCTTGCTTAGGAAACCCTGCCAGCCCCTGGAAGGCAGCACAGAGCTGTCTTCTCCCAGGAGATCTCTCCCTTGTGTAACCCCAGAGTCACTGCCCCCAAATTGGCCATGCCCTACGGAGCCCCATGGGGAAATATGCTGCGAGTCGAGCCAGGGGACTTCCACGGGGGAGTAGGGACACGTGTTCACCCACGTGGAAACCCTGTGACAGGGATTAGGAGCTGCTGGAAGCACAAACAAGCAGAAACAAAGCCCTTCCGTCCGGCTGGAGGCTCCCTGGAGCAGCTTTGCTTTGCTCACAGTGCAGCAAAGCCTCGTGTGAGCCAGCGCAGACGCAGCCAGAGCTCGTGGGGATCTGTGGGTGCTGCACTGCAACCCGTTGTGCTCCATGCCTGGGATGCCCCTAGGATAACAGGTCAAGAAACTTGCTGCCCCTGAATATGAAGGGTGATAGAAGGAAAGGAGAGGAGACATCATGTGCTGAGGGATGGGATGTGGTAGCAAAGCCCCTGTCAGCTGAAAGGTCCCCTTGAAGCAGGCTCTGAAGCCCCAAGCACACCTTGATCTGGCATCTGAGGTGCTGGGGACAAGCAGCAGGAACAAAGCTCTCCTGCCCTGTGCAACTTAATTAGTAGAAAACACTCTTGAATTTGGAGTGTTTTGTATTCCTAAGGACAAACACACCCTTTCCAGCAGCATTCCTGCTGCATGACTGCATCGAGCCCATCAACCCTGAGGGGGGCATTCAAAACAGTGCCATGGTGCTCATTTCATTGTTCTGCATCAAACAAAATAAAGGAAGCTCCTTCCAGCTGAAGAAATAGCTCTTCCTGGATATCATCTGCTTTCTTTGCAATATTAGTCTTGGCTAACGAAGCTGTTGCTACAAGAAGCAAATGCTACAAGAAGCAGATGCCACTTAACCCAGCAGAAGTCAGCTTATACCTGGCCACAAGCCTCTCAGAGCAGGAAGCATCTCTGAGCACAGCCCGAATGCTTTTTGCCGAGCTGCAGCTGGAAAGGAGCCACTTCTAAGACCTGCTCAGGACTTGGGAGCTCACACTTGCCCAGACAAGCACGCTGGTGCCACCACGCACAAGCCACGTGCTGTGGAGCCCAGCACAAACCAGGCCCTGTGTGTGCTACAAAGCAGGTGATGAAGAAAGCTCCAGTGGGATGCAAAGGCAGATGCAAGTCACCTCGGCCTCAGCTGCGAGCAAATGTGACTTTCAACTTTAGAAGGTCCCAAGACCAAATCTGAATAGAAGTGTGAAAGCAAGAGCATGCAATCCTGCTTTAACAAGGAAGAATCAGTGCAGTAGCACAGGGCAAACCTGCCTGTGGATTGCTGTGCACACGTAAAGTGGCTGACACAGGAGACTCAGGCTTTCAGTAAGTTTTTGATCAGGCTCAAGTAAGTTGTCTCAGGAAAAGCACAAAAGTTCCCCATGTCAGAAATACGGAGGTGATAATCCATTTCACCCTGGAGGTTACCAGGAGGGTGCCACGAGCCCAGCCTATTTGCTTTGCTCATCAGCAGGAGATGGGTCTGGCAGAGGGGATGAGGGAAAAGTCGTTCCTCAATTACCACATGAAAGGCAAGCCTTGTGGTTAGGGGAAGCCCACACTCAAACTACTGGTGAGGTCTAAAGCCAGGTAGGTAGGAATCAAGCAAAGCACTTGGCAGAAGAGAGTCCTCCAAGCTTGCCCCACACACAAGTTGCCAGCAAACAGTAGCAGGACTGCCGCAGCACCTCCCTGCACAGCATCAGTTCAAATCCTCAGGTGGAGCAGAAAGCACCCTGTGCCCCCCAGCACCCACAGCACACCCTGGCGCAGCACCCGGCACCAGCACTGGGAGTTGGAGGATAAGGGGATAAGGTGTTTTGGGGTGGCTCATTGGCCAGGCTGGTTCATAATCTCATGCTGGGGCAGACATCAGTGGTCCACACAAGAAATCTCTAGGGGAAGCGAAGTCTAAGCATGGTGGGGTGCTGCAGACACTCGGCGAGTCCAGAAGCATTCAGGGAACCTCTGCTGCAGGGGCAGGAGGGGCCCTGCCCACGTTAGCACAGCCACAGCCCAGCTCCTGGTGCAGGGTGGCCAAGGGCCAGCAAAGGACTGGAGGCTTCAAGGGGATCACGAGCAGCACCACGATGGGAGGGGGGGGGGCTCTTCCTTTCTTCCCATGGGAAGCAAAGTCCCTGCCCACCCATGCCCTACTAGGGGCTGGAGCCCATCCCAAAGCCCATGGGAATGGGCACAGCATCAGGCCGTGCTGCCTGCAGGGGACCTTTCTCCAGCTGCGTCACCGTGAGCTGGCTGCAGCTCTGCTACTCGCGCCTTGAGCACAGGGCCAAGGACACCCGTGACAAGCTGGCGGAGCGCTGGATGCCAGCCCAGGCGCTGCAGGACCCAGCCTATGCAAGGCATGCAGGGGCACAGGCTCAGCGGGTGCCCGCCCCCCCCGCACGCTGCTGTTCCTAGCTGGAAAACCGGTCGCAAGGAGCAGCCACAGCCCCGTTGCTGGGGCAGCGAGGCATTTCCACTCGGTTATCTCCAGCTTGGCTGCAGGGGAGCAGGCTGTGCTGGAGGGCCCTGCACAGCTCTTTGCGCAGGAGCTCAGCAAACAGCAGATGGCATCAGGCGGCCAGAAACCTGCCGGCTGCGGCTGGTTTGCGCTGGAAAAGCCCCGAAGCACCCAGATGCGGGAAGAAAGCAGCTCCCGAGCCCGACACCTCCAGTCCCGCACCTCCGAGCAGAGCAACAGCTTCGCCACTGAGCAGGACGCGGTGCCCTGCGACGACACGCGAGGCTGACCGCCTGCGTGCCGTTTTTGCCATTTTTCCCTCCCCCATGCCTCGTCCATTTGCTGGAACAAATCGGGCACGGTGACACCGCGGCAGCAAGGGCTTGGCAAGAGCCTCCCGTGCGGGATGCACAGGCAGCAGCACCCCCGGGGGACAACACCAGCAGCAATCCCGTGCCCTCCACCCCCAAAACCTGCTCCGGCGGGGCCAGCAGAGCCCAGCCGCAGCTCGCCAAGCGCCAGCAGCCGCTCCCCGATAACAGCACCGGGCTGCGGCGGGGCGATAAGGGCTCCGGGACGGGGCGGGGGGGGGGGTGGAGCAGCGCGCCTCGGGGCACGAGGCCCCCGTCGGGTGGCGGGGCCGTGACGCACGCGGGTTCCCGCGCGCCGCAGCCAATGGGAGCGAGGGGATGGGCGCGCTCAGCCAATAGGGACGCGGCCAAAACCCGCGCCCGCCGCCGCCGCCGCCGCCCCGGTCCCCGCGCTCACGGCTGCGGCTGGCGCCCGGCCGGCGCGGGGCCCAGGTCCTCCTCCACGCTGTAATCCAGCACGGTGCCCACGCCGAACGCTCGGTTCCGGCGGATGAGCGGCTTGATGGCCTCCTGGTCCTCCCCGGCCACGAACTGCCCGTAGAAGGTCATCTTCATCAGCCGCTCGAACAGCGCCCGGCCCAGCACCCGCCGGCCGAGCTGCAGCAGCTGCGGGATACACGGACACGGCAGCTTCAGCGCCGGGCTCCGACACCCCCCCCCCCCCCCCAAGACCCCCAAGGGGACCCCCGGGTCGGCTCCGGCATCCCCCGCCCCGCCCCACCCCGGTACCCACCTCCCGGTTGTGCTCCACCAGCGGCTCCACGGCGCACAGCCCCAGCACCAGCAGCCCCCGCAGCAGCTCGGCGCTGCTCTTGCTGCGGAACGCCTCCCGGGGGTCCCCAAAATCCACGGCGGGCGGCGGAGGAGGCACCGGCCGGGGACCGGGACCGGGACCCGAGGACCGGGGACCCCGACCCCTACCGGTAGCCGGCGGCGGGGTGGTCCCGGGCACGGAACGGGGGGCGCCCCGGGGGGCGGCGGTGGCGCAGAGAGCCCGCACGGCGCTCCGCGGAACCATGGCCCGGCGGTGCCGCCCGCCCGCCCCGCCGCCTTAAGTACCGCCCGCCCGGCGCCGCCCCGCCGGGCTCCCGCCGGCAACGGGGCTGCGGGGCCGCCGCTCCGCCCCGCGTTCCGGCCCCGCAGCCCCGGTGTCTCCCCGGGCCAGCCCTGGGTCGGGGGGGAGCCGTGCAGGGACGGGGATGGCCCGAAGGGAGCCGCGTCCCCTTGGGAAGGGTCGGGGGGCTAGGGGGGTGCACAGCCGGGTGGGGCCCCGTCCCTTCGGGAGCAGCTTCTGAAGAGCGGTGCGGGGCCAAAGAGAGCCGCGAGGGTCCCCAAAAGGGGTCCCCGTCCCCTCGCAGCCATCCGCGAGCAGCCTGCGGTGTGTCCAGCCCACGGAGCCTCCTCCTCAGGGGCGACCTGGGGTGGGATCTCAGAGCTGGGGCACCGCGCACGGGGCGGATGGCATCGCGAGCCCCCGCGCTTACTCCTCCTGGGCTGCTTGTGAACGGTTTGGGGGTCTCAGCCGAGCCCCCAGTTCGCTGGGTCAGGGTCCTGGGGTTTTCGGTCGGCTCTGCGCAGCCGGGTGCCCCCCAGAGGGGCTCTAGGGGGGGTGCCCGGCCCTCGCACCCCGCAGCTCCCGGGGACCGGCCGGCGGGCACTATTGCATCTCCCCTCTCCCCGTTCGGTCTGCCAGCCCCCGTTGTTCCCTGCAGGGAACCGAAGCATCCCCTCCCGGCTCCCCGGTGACACCTCGTGCCCGGCGATGCTCCCGGCAGCCGCCGCCCGCGGGGTTTGCTCGGGTGGGAACCCTCGGGGGGAGGGCTCCTGCGGCTTTGGTGCAGGATTTGGCTTTTCCAAAACACCTCCCGGTCATCTGAACTGGAGATCTGAACGCTGCCTGGGTGAGGTGTTGCCATCACCGGGCCGGCGGGACAGGCAGAATTAATTGCTGCAAACGGTTTTTTTCCTCCACACCCCAGCACTGGCAGTGCTGCAATTAACAACGAAAGCGTGGAGTTTCCTTGAGCTCCGTCACAAGGTTTCCTTTTGGGATGTCCTGCTCCTCCCAAGTGTCAGGCAGAAAAAGGGCCCAGAGCCAGGTAATGGCATTGCCCTCAGCAGAGCTGGATGAAATGTTCGTTGCGAAGAAGCACCCATTTCCTTCGAAATATTTCCTGCTTTGCATTAACTCTTTCATGCCCCAGAGTGAAATAATTCATTTGAAGCTTCTTGCTGCCACAGGCTTTCTCATGTGAAGTCTCAGGTTTGAGTTGTCAACTTGAGAATCTTTTAGTCTCAGATCTGGACACAAAGACAAAATCTCAAACAAACAAACAAACAAACAAACAAAAAAAACCTCAACCTAGTGGTATTTGTATCAAGACAGCTACAGCATGCTGCTCACAAAGCAGCTCCCTGAGTGGGCTGCACTGCCTGGGCCACCCTGACGATGGCTGGAAAGCCATCGAGGGATGCTTGCAGACGCTGTGGGTGCCATGCCAAGCCCTTGAGGGTCCCACAGGCCACTGTCTTGGTGTCCCACCACATCCAGGCAGATGCTGCTGGTGCAGTGGGGGCAGCGTGGTGGCTGCAGCCAGCCTGTTTCACCCAGCTGCCAGCACTGTGCTGGGGTGAGTCTCTTGCTGATGGCCTGAGAAGCTGTAAGAGGAAAAGAAACAAATCTGAATGGGAGGCCAATGGGTGAAAGGGGAATTTAGCAGCGCTTTGGGAAGGGGGAGGACACGGCATGCATATTTCATGGGCCTGTGGTTGGCAGAGAGGCATTTTGACACAACGAAAATAACAGATGGCAACAAGTTACAGCAGCCGCTCACCGCACCTGGGAGGGAGATGTGAGATGAAAATTGTGTTTTGGCAGAGGTGGGCATGGGTGCGCTCTGCTCCCAGTACAGGAGAGACCTGGGCACACTGGAGAGAGCCCACTGATGGCCACCAAGGTGCTGAAGGGCCTGGAGCATCTTCTCTGTGAGAAGAGGCTGAGAAAGATGGGACTGCTCAGCCTGGAGAAGAGGAGGCTCAAGAGGAGGCCGTCAGTGTCTGTAACTACCTGAAAGAAGGCTGCAGAGAGGATGGAGCCAGGCTCTTTTCGGTGACACCCAGCACCAGGACAAGAGGCAATGGGCACAAACTGGAAGCCAGGAGGCTCCCCCTGTCGTTGGGGTGTAGGATCCAGCCCTTGGCTCTGAGGCTATGTCAGTTCTGCCCCATCCTAGGCACCAGGGACCTGCAGTCCCATAGCTCTGCCAGCCCCCCAGCCCTGCCTTTTCATGCAGACCTTGCTGCGCTGCGCACCCTGTGCTCCAGCACCCGTCCTCTGTGGTTTCCCTGGAGAATGCTGACTCAGATCCTTCTCCCTTGGGTATTCCTCACACTGTCCACACGTTTGCCTCATGCCCAGCACCAGTGCTACCAAAACACTTCCAGCCCAGGGCCAGGAGCTGGCAGGAGGACCCTCAGCAGACCCTCAGCTGGCACCTGGCTGTGATGCTGACGTGCCCTGTGGGGTGGGACGTGGTTGAGGGTTATTTTTCCCCAGGAGAGGCTTAGTCTTCTGCTGTGCCACACTTCAGGGAGACCCACTAACACCCACAGTGATGGGGATAAAGCCCCCGTGGGGTGTGTGGAAACTCAAAGCACTAGGACAGGATTGGGACTTTTGCTCCACAGTGGGTTGTGTTTAGGGGATGAGCTTGTTCTCTCCAGCCCATCTGAGCAGCCCTACTGCCTCCCTGTCACCTGCCCTTGAGGTGGCTCTGGCTTGCGCCACAGTTCAGGCCCCTTGCAAGCTCTGCCTCGTTTTGCTGTCCCAGCTCCGGTGCGCTGGGTGCCCGTACGAGGGCAGCTGGGAGCTGCCTGCAGAGCTGCTGGTGGAAAGAGGAGCCAGGATGTTCCTTCATCACATCTCACATCTCATCTCATGACCACCTGGGACGTAGTTCTCAGTACAGATGGGATTTGGAGGCTGGACTGGGCTCTCAGAGTGCTCCCCATCCCTGCCATTTTCCAACTGCATTCCAAAACATTTTGATTAATTGCTTGAAGCATAAGAAATAAACGTTGGACTGCTCCAGGTTCTTCATCTGATTTCCTGCAGGTCTGATGTAGCTCAGCAGTCATGAGAAAACACCTGGGTGAGTTCCTATATTCAGAAAGGTCGGAGCTATCCAGAAAATTGAGGTTGTCTCCAAAAGGTTACCTGGGAACCGTCTGGAGTGGAGAGAGGTGTATCAGACTTCCCTGATTCACCTCATTTTGAGAGGGTCCCTCTGGTTTTCCACCCGCCTGGCAGAGTGGGTGAGGGTGAGCTCTGGAAGATGCCCATGAGAGCATCTGGGGAGGAGGAAGGTCAGTGAATGCCTGAAACCATTTCTCTGCACTTGCAGCCTAGAAATGATCGCGATGGAAGATTTCTGCGGAAGTGGGGTCTGGGGAATAGACAGAAAACATCTTTTTTTCCAGGCTGCCTCTCGTGGCAGGGGGTTGTTTACAGAGCCTGGATGCCAGAGCGCCTGGAAGGGAGCCAGCCCTGTTTTAGCCTGCTGTAAATGATTTAAGCACCTCGCACCGGGGAGCATTTCTGGGAAAGCAGCACGGAGGGAGTGGAGCATGTTGGGGCACAGAGAAGCTCGCCAGGGAGCCTCTCCCCAGCCTCTGGCCTTCCTCCCAGGTGATGCTGCTGGAGAGCCCTGCACCCTGCCTTGCAGCCCCTCGCGGCCCCGTGGCGCAGAGCCCCAGGTGCGGGGCTCAGGGGGTGCTCCCTGCAGAGCCCAAGCGCAGCCAGAGATGGCTGGGCTGGGAGCGCAGAGATTTCCAGGCTGAGGCAGATTAACTCGAGCCACCTTTACCCTTGAGAACTCGGCTGTTCCTTATTGATTAACACGGTGTCTCATTTTTCTAAAAATACGCTCTTAATTACCGTGCCTTGGGAGGCAGAGATGTGTCTCAGCAAAACCTCATCGATTTGAGGGCTGCTGCAGACACGGCGAAGCCCCTTTGCTCGCAGAGCCTTGATGTCCACTGCACAGACGTCTCCCCTTGGCAGGCGGGTTTCTGTCTGCTTCGGGGGACAGGTCGATTCCCAGCTTGCAGCTGGAATTGATGCTTCCCTTTAACCAAGTGCCACTTAGTTTTGCTTCTTAACTTTCTGTGTATTTAATTGAGAGCAGGGAACAACGAGTGGCACTTGCACTCCTCTTTCGGTGGAAAAAAAAGTAGAAAGAAAAATGTCCCCTTTTCCCTTTCCCTCTTGAGATGTCTGTAGGAAGAGCGGGCAAGCCGTTCTGTTCTCTGTTGTTGATGTTTTCCTGTCCTCCTCTTCACAGGCAAAAGCTCTGCAGGAACCTTCACACTTTTCCCTTATTCTCCTGTCCCAGGGAAGCATGGAGCTGTTACCCAGAGGGACAGCACCCACGGAAAGGGTCTGATGCTCCCCTTGGAGCACAAGATCCCAGGCAGGCTGAGTCTTTCCGCCCAAAACAGACCAACCCTAGATTCCTGGGCTTGTCTCACCTCCTGTTGGGGAGACAGTTGGTTGCTGGATCCCAGGAAGGGGGTTGCTGATGGTCCTGGCCTCCCACCACCGCTCTGATGCCCAGGTGCAGGTGAGGACAGGGGCCTGATAGGGCAATTTAAGGAGAAAGAAGGGGAATTGCTTCAGGGGGAGTGACTGAGGCTTCCAGGAGATGCTCCGCATCAGTCCCTGCCTGCCTCAGCCCTTGCTCTGCTCCCTCCATGTCCCTGTCCTCCTCAGCATCCCCTGCAGCCTCTGCTGTGTGACGCTGCCAGCGCCTCCTCCATGAGGGAGCAGGAGCCCTGAGTAACAGGGGATGCTTCAGGGAAGAAACCTCATTCCCTTTCCCCTCCACAACTCCTGTGGGAGATAGGAGAGGGCCTACAAAGCTCAGACCACGTAATCTTACTCACCACATGGGCTGCAGGCCCTTGCTGACAAACTTCTGCATATTTTTAATGTATATCCTTTATACTTTCTGTGCAGCTGCCCCTCCCTGCATCCAAACCAGCCCCTGCTTGTTCCCCACTTCTCTGTGAGACTCACCTTTCCCTAAGCACGGGCTTTGCCATTTGTTTTTGCAGCCCCCAGGAGAGGGGCAGGTAGCACTGTCCTCTCATGCAGCTGGGGACGGAGATGCAGGATGGAGCCAGGGAGAGTGAGGCAAGTTTCCCATCCCTTGGGGTCCATCTGCACTCACAGCACAGCTGCCATCGAAGCAGGCTCAGCTGGCAGCCCTTGGCATCCCTACAGGCAATAAGGTGGCTCTCTCCCTGAGCACCCAGAAGGCAAGGAAACCCTAGGTGCACAGCCTGCATGATGCTTGCAGCTGGTGAAAAACAGGCTGTGTGGCTGGTGTCACTTCGAGGTGTATTTTACTGCCCAGGAAAGCTGTTTTTCTGAGGCTGAATCCAATCTTGCATGGTTACACTGCTTCCTTTTGCATGTTTGAAATTCATTCCGGTCACATTTTTATAGGTAGTTTCTCCGGTTTTGCCTGAGGAAGTACTGAAGGGAGCATCCCTCCTCAGAGGGATTCTGGCCAGTGCTGATCCAATTAACACCGGTGACTCCCCTGTGGGGAAGCTGACCTGGGGGTGCCCGCAGCTCCTGCAGCTCTGCTGTCCCTGAGCCCTGCTCCTGCTGCTATGGGGGGGGGGGGGTGGTGGTGGTGGTGAAGCCCCCCAGGACTGCAGGGAGAAGGAGAACCAGGGACAGAGCCTGTGCACAACGGACCTGGCAGCTGCCACCAGAACTTGCACCCGGAGTGGAGGAGAGCTCAAGTAATTTCCTGATGTCATCAGCCAAATTTCTGCAGATCTTCCTGGGGAGAGGAGAAGGCAACACTCCAAGTCCCCATTCCACAAGCTGGCAACGTGACAGCTTTCCGCTGGAATGACTGATATTTTATTTTTTTTTTAATGCAAGCCAAACAAAGCCATTTTCTCTCATTAGACCTGCTGATACAGCTGGAAAAAGTGAGCTCGCTCCCTGAAAGCTTCCCATCCATTTTCAGCTCATTTGCTGCTCCCATGAAGGGCACCATCCCCCGGCAGATCTCGAGGCACTTGCTCATCCCGGCTCCAGTGCTCCCTGTCCCCTGGCTGCTTTCACTGAGACTTGGAAAAGAAAAGACCCGGGGATGGAAAATTTCATCCCTAAAGGGTAAAGTCAGACAAGATCCAGGCAGGACTTGGCAGACAGACCTAACAATGGTGGCTCCTCTGGCTGACGGTTTTGTTTCTGCACTTTTGGGAGCCTTTCTGTGGCTCTGCTCCATTGGGATCATGTTTTGCAGCTGCAAGATGTGATGTTGCCACCATGGCTGAAAATTTTCTCCAGGGTTTGCCAGCACTGGTGGCCAGCTGAGACCCTGGATCACCCTCTCCCAGTTGGGTCACCCCTTCCTCCAGGCTGATGTTGCACAGTGCTTGGCATTTCTCACCTCTAGAGCTGAGGATGTTCCAGATGTCCGTGCTCAACAGCCTTGCATCCTGTGGGGACAGCTGTCCCGTCACCCCATCCCTCTCCCTCGCCATCGCAGAGGTGGCCAGAGGGCTCGGATTTGCACGAGGTTGCCAGTAGCAAGAAACATGCTGAACCTTCTCACTCCTGGGTCTTGCAGGGAGGACATGCAGGCAGTTTCTGCGAGGCAGGAGGAGCTGTGCGGGGCGTCAGGGTGCTGAGCTCCTCCGCTGCAGGAGGAGCTCTGCAGCGCTCCACGGTGACAGCGACCTCCCCAGCAAGCCCCCGCGCAAGGAGGGCAAACGCAGAGCAAATTCCCCCGGCAGAGGAGCAGCTGTAGCAGGAAACCGGATCCGAGCCGTTCCAAGTCTTGGAGACTTTTTTAAAATTCATTCTTTATGTATTTTTTTTTGCACCGGGCGGCACCGCTGGATGGCGATGCGGCTCCGCCAGCCGAGCCGTGCCGTGCCGAGCCGTGCCGTGCCGCTCCTCAGCCAGGTGCAGCCCCGACCTGCATTTCTCTTGAAAACCCCAAGCTGTCTGTGCTCCTGCTGTGTGCCATGCCCCCCCCCCATCCCCCGTCCTCCCCTTCGACTGCTTCGTACCCCAGGGAGGCTGCAGCGTGCTGGGAGAGGGGAGCTGGGGTGGGGGCACTCAGCTTCGTTTCTGCTTGTGCACGTGTGGCACAGCAGCTCTCCAGACCAGGTTTCTCCGAGCAAGCCTTCTTCCCAAGCATGTTGTCTGCCATCTCCACTGGTGTCTTTACGTGCATGGGGTGGAGGTGTGGGGGCGTAGGTGTGAGCACGTGCAGGACTGTGCACAAAGCGTGTGCGCACCTGTGTGTGCATCCACGTGTGCTGGGAGTTTACTGGGGAGCGTGCATGTCAGAGGGCTGGGGGTGGCAGGGATGTGTGTGGAATCGTGCCCAGCAGGACCGAGGCAGGTCCATCATCCCTGGGGTGGCCCCACGCAGGGCTGCCCCCTTCCCAGGCCCTGCCCTGTGTGCCTCACCCCTGTCTGAACAGCATCTGAATGGCATTGCATTGCTTCTCCTGGGAACAGCTGCTGGAGCTGTTGCAAAAAGCATCCCGGGAGGAGTGTCCAGCCCATCCATCACATGATGACTTGGCATTTACGAGGGGTCTGAAGCAATAAATTCTCACTGGATGTGCCTGGGAGTCAGTGTCAAGGACAGGCTTTGAAAAACCTCCACCATGTGCCAGCACAGCAGCTTCTGGCTGCTTCTGCGCCGCCAGTACTTGCTGCCTGCCCCTTGCCAGTGCATGTGGGGCCCCACTGGGCTGGCCCAGGCTGAAAGGCTGCTGGCTGGTAGAGGTGAGGACAGTTGTGGGTGCAAGCTTCTGGTCAGGCACAGCTCCTGCAGTCCGATGTGTTTATTGGAGACCCATGGTTTTGTTTTTTTAAAAGACAAGAAGGATGGCATCTGCAGTGCTGCATTCATTTCTGGGCTTCCCAGCGCTAGAATGGGGGACAAGTACATGGACATAATGGAGTGAGTCCAGCTGCAGAGCACTGACAGTGTTGACAGTTGTGGTGAAGGACAAAGGTGGTGGTGGTGGTTGTTGTGGGGTGGTGGAAAAGAAGCACGAATCCCCTCGACTCCCTCTTGGCTGCACAGCCCCACCAGAGGGCATTGGTGGGGAACTTGGCGCACCCCCAGAGATAGCAACCCAGGCTCAGAGCCACATTTCCCTGCCTGTTACTGGATCACAGTAACAACAGAGATGATAAACAATAGATAAATTGTCCAAAATTTGGCATTTTTCTCTGAAGGGTGCTGGGATTCTGATTAAACCTGGTTTTATCATGACATTTTGCTCTGTGAGAATACTTGTCTTGGCTGTGCCCAATGCTGCAGTGTTGCTCAGCAGAGCACAGACGGCCTGACAACAATTTGGCTGCTAAAATTTCTAAAAATAAAAGCTGCCTTTCTTTCTTTTTTTTTTTTTTCTTCCTCCGAAGAAACATTGCAGCATCACACCTTCATCCTGGTCCAAACTGTCAAGCATCTTCAGGCAGAGGGGCTGCAGCCACGGTGCTGAACTCCAAGATTGTGTCACTTTGTTTTTCTGCAATATTTTGTTCTGAGATCTGAGGGGATTTTTTATTATTATTATTTTTTATGTCTTGGCAGTGGCTGAAGAAATGAGGAAGCAAATGTCATAGGGTGTATTCAAACACTTGTAATTGGCCGGGAAGCAGCAGGGCTGCCCAGAGAGGAGCTTTTTGGGGTAATGCTATGAAAAAGGTCTGCCCAGATGAGGAGGCTGGAGCTCACCCTGGGCACTTGGCACCGCTGGGTGGTTGGGATTCCCCGGGGGCTTTGGTAGCACCCTCCCTATAACCCTTGCCACCCCGGACAGCAGTGGTCACTTTGCCTATGATAGATCACATCCACAACATCCTCTGCTCCACTAGACTCTGGCAAAGAGGGAAATGAGGTCACCTTGACATGATTCTTTCTCCCTAGAACGGTGTGGCTGTTTTTTATTCTTTATTTTTTCCACACCATTGTCCTCTAGGTATTTACAAATGGATTGTGTGACATCTTGTTCCAAAGTCTTTCAAGGAAATGAAGGCCAGGTGGATTGATCTGTAACTTCCCACTTCTTAATCCTCCCTCTCTCTCTCTTTTTATTATTATTTTTTTTCTTTTTCTCCATATAGATACTATATTTGACTCTTGCACTTCTCTTGGATCAAGCCTTCCAAATTTGTCACAGACTCGTGCAAACAGTTCAGAGATTGCTTAAATTTTCCAGGGTAATTTTTCCCAATCCCTGACTACTCATACAGATTGGGTTTATTGCAGCATCCTGTAACTACTTCCTTCCTGATACTGGCCTCAGCTTCTGTGCCCTCGCTAGTGTTAATTGCCCTAGACACAAGTCACAGCCTTACACTGCAGAACTGTGGTGAGGAAGGCACTGCTTCCTTCAGCCCTCCCTGTACACTTTCTTTGCTTACCTTCTCCATTATAACACATGAGTGTCAACACTATTTCCTCTCCATTATACTTCCACTGTATTTGTGGAACTTCTTTTGTTGCTTACTATGCTCCTCGCTATCTGTCACTCGTTTAACTCCTTAGCCTTTCTCATTCAAACCTCACATGCCTGTGCTATCCCTTTACACTCATCCTTCCACTCTCATTCTCATTTTTATAGGATTCCGTTTCAATTTTCTGGACACTAAAGTGCTCCTGATGCAACAGTGTTGTTTTTTTTTTTTTACTGTTTTCCTGTGGGTTCTCTGCATCAAGATGTTTAGCTGCTGTGCACGTAATATATGCTCAATGAGTAACTTTTTATTTATTTATTAATTTATTTTTTCCTTAGGATGGTTTCCCAGGGGACTCTTGCTGGTGGTAAAGCATCCCCATGAATTTGTTAAGTTTCTGTTTGTGCAGCCAACTGTCTTTTTTAGGATGCTTTCTTTGTTTTAATGTCAAAACCAATGAACCATGCAGTCTGTGACCACTGACCTCCGCAGCATATCACTTCTGTAGATGCTCAACCAGTTCTTCCATATTGGTCATAATCAAGACCATAAGCAACAGCTGCCCCACCCTACGTTCCCAATCCCACCATTTTCTAGCAGGAAAAAAAAAAAAAAGCCAGGGAACTTTCAAAAAGTTGTCTGGGTAGGTTATGTCCTCCTGTATTTATTTTTCCAGTGGTATGTCAAAATGAGATGGTTTAGACATAAAAAGTTGCTGTTTATTCAGCCAACTGCTTGCTGAATGAGGCCTTAACTTGAGAATAATTGCAGATAAAATGAAGCCATATTTTTGACGAATAAATTGTTCTTCTTTCAAATGTGCTCAATTTGAGGTTTAGTGCCGCGATAAATCTTCACTAACTTCTGTTCCCGAGAGAAGCAGCAGACAGGGAGGGAACGTGCCCAGCCCCTGTGTGGACA
Source organism: Netta rufina (assembly GCF_964035555.1). Classification (NCBI taxonomy): domain Eukaryota; kingdom Metazoa; phylum Chordata; class Aves; order Anseriformes; family Anatidae; genus Netta; species Netta rufina. The sequence goes on along the minus strand of NC_140141.1, from coordinate 11,611,648 downwards.
GATGGTCTGCGGCCGTCCTTTCCCCTGGGCTGCAGTGCCCCACTGGGATGCCTACTTGAAAGGTGCTCTCTAGATGGTGAAGAAAGCTGGAGTCAGTTTGTCCTTCCTTCCATCCCTCGCTCTGGTCCCCAACCTGACAACCCATTGATCCTTCTCTCCCTTTTCCCATCCACCATTCCTCTGCCACCTTTAAGGACACAGTGTGGGAGGAGGGGGCTGTCTGTCCTGCACAACCTTTTGAGACAAGGAGGTGGAAGGGTGCAAACTAAGTCAGGTTTAAAGGTGCCATGGCAGCTCGCCATGCGCAGGGGGGCACAGCCAGGCCAAGCTCAGCACCAGGGAATGGAGGCTGGGATGGAGGATGAGGATTCACCACGGTGCTGGAAAATGGGAGGGAGCCGAGGGTGCGGAGAGGCATGAGGACAAAATGTCCTCCCCAGAAAGTGAAGCCATGTTCTGGGTCAACACAAAACAAAGCTGTGGCCTCTGTGTGTGACCCTATTCAGCGAGGAAGCATGATGTGGGCAGCCCACTCGCTCAGCAGGCACATCCAGGAACAGCAGCCTCTGCCAGCCTTCGTGTGGCCTGGGCACAGCAAGGACTGTCCTGACTCCCCTTCTCTCCCCGGGTCTAAGGGGATAGCAGGCTCAGCCCACCGGGCAGCAGGGGACTTGGGACACTGTCATGTCCCTGTCAGGGGACATCTGCTGCTTTTGTGCCACCAGGAAGGGCAGCGCAGGGCCAGGCTGGTCCTTGACCCTAAAGCCCCTGCCGCAATGGCCGTGGCTCAGCAGGCCGCACGTCACAGATGTGACCTCAAAATGAAAACGCTAAGCCGTTCTGCTTTCGGAGAAGCTTAGCACTTAAAGCTGATTTCAACAGCTTTTGCCTAAAGTTTTAAGACCCGTCACTAATCAGCAGCTGGTTTATGGCTGTTGTAAAAGACGAGAAAAAAATAAAGAAATCTCCCAAAGTTGAGGGGAGTGCGTCCCAGGGCCCGCATCCATCACCCGCAGTGCTGACGTTTATGAGCCTGGGGAGCCATAAATCCACATGGGGCCGACACTGGCCCAGGACTCGGTGCTGAAGGGGAAGCATTGTGTCTGAAGCTGTGTTCTGCCCTGGGAGGAACTTTATTAATGCTTTGCACAGTGAGCCAGATGCATCTGAGCTCCGGCACATCTATCTCTAGGTCTTGCAGGCTCTGCTGCCTGCTCTGTGTAGCCCAGACTCCTCATGGGCATTTTTCTGCTCCTGGTTCATCTTGTGGGCAGGAGATCTGGGTGTTTTGGGAGGGGGGACAGGCAGTGGCATCTTTTGTTGTTATTTTGCTTCCTTCCTCCTGTTATTTTGCACTTTCCCCCCATGGTGCTGCATTCCCAACGGCTTCACGGAGAAGCTCTGGTACAAGCCACATCCCTGCTCGGACGCAGATGGGAAAGAACGAAATGGGCTCCAGAATGGACCCCACTGCAGGGTCCCACCTTTTCCTTGACGAAGCTGCTCAGCCTCAGCCCCTGGCCACCCTGGTGTGTAGAACAGAGTCCCTTTAGGGGATGGCTGTGGTTTGAGGGGTCCTTTTTCACTCTACAAGCACTTCAGCAGACAGTGGCCAGGTACTGCTGCCATAGAAACCCTCTGGAAAAAGCTCCCAGCTCTGTGCGTCAGGGCTTGAGCTGAAATCCAGCCCGAGGGGCAGCAGAGTGGGGTCCCTGCCCCGCTGACAGAGGCTGCATCAGTGAACATGGGACAGCTGAAGTGAAGGCAGCCCAAGGGAGCAGCTCAGTCCCCACCCTGCAGCGAGGTGCCCATGTAGCCAGCATCCCCTCGGCTGCCAACTGAGGCTGCCAGCCCTCCAGCAGCCCTGCTTCAAGTGCAAGACCTCGCTCCATCGCCTTGTAAAATATTTTCTTTGCAAATCTAAGTAAACTGCTCGTGTGTGTGCAGAGGGAGAGGCCCAAGACGTCCCCAGCTGCAGCGTTTGCTCCGATTACACATAAATTGACATCTTGTAAGAGAGCTGTCCAGAATACTGAGTAATTATAGCTGCTACTGAATCACAGAGGAGTGTGGGCACAGCATCTCTCTTACAAATCATTGCAAAGACCCTGCAGATTAAATCCATTCCCCTCACCTCCCCCATAAAGGGCTGCATTTGTGCTGTAAACAGTAAAAAATAGCAAGAGCTGTTATTAACTAGGATGTACAACTGCTGACTCTAATGCAAAACGTGTCTCCATATGGTCATTACAGTTGAAGGACAAAAACAATATTTTATGTTTCTCACAGTTATTGTTCATCAAATGTTTATGAAAATGCATAATGAGTGTGTATGATGAGCTCGTTGTTCGATAAAGAGAATGAGATGAGAACCTGTATGAATTTCCAACCCAAATAATAAGGACCATTAAATTAATAGCTTAATTATATCATAAATTTCAAAACATTATCCAGAATTCATTTTATTTTTATTTAACCTAATAACACGTTTATCTGCAACTCTTCCTGGGATCTGTACATAAACCCGCAGCGACGGTTATGTTTCTCCAGCCTCGGTTTCTGTTTTATGGCCCTTCTGGAAATCTGTTGTCACTGACAACCTGCCACGGAGGAGCAGCCTGGGGGGTCCCTGCCCTGCTGCAGTGGTGCTGGAAGTCACTGGAGAGGCTAGTGTTCCTCAGTGGATCAACTCCATGTTCTCCGAAGCACTGCTACACATACTCTGATAATAACCAATGCCCCATTAACAGCAAGCAAGGCCTTGCAGCGGGCTTCTGAGAGGCATTGTGTAATTAGCTGAAACTTCCATAAACTATAAATATATAATTAGAATCTCTCTAACAGATTACAGCGGTGGAGGGGGAGGGCTGTGTGTGCGCTTTCTGGGTGCAAACGCCTCTGTGGGTGAGTGCAGGGTGTTCAAGCAGCACCATGACATTTCCACCCGCTTCTTATTCTGCTTGCAAAAAAGTGTTTCATTAAAGCACAATTTGAAATTTAATTGTATTAATCTTCCTCTGATTGCATATTTAATTCTAAATGAACTCACCCACACCTCCCTTTCCCACCCGCTTGTTGGATTAATCTCAGCAGCCGAGTAGCTTGCAAACACAGAGGCTTTACAGACCCCTGGGCTTGTCACCTGCTCTCCCCATTGCCACTCCTGGTTCTGAGCCAGCCTCCAGGCCCTCCATCCCTGTTGCACCCTTGCGTGTCCATGCTCACAGTGGCTGGTGGGTGGATGTGGACCCCCAGGCTGTACGGCAGGGTGGGATGGACCATCGAGGTCCAGTGAGGCATACACAGTTCATCTGCCATCGGCCACAGCCACCACTGCCTTGCTCACTGGATCCTTCTGCCTCACCTGCCCCTGGTAAGGGCTGTCCTTGTGCCTGCTCATCACCAGGAGCTCTTCTGGATCAGCATCACTGCCTGGCTGCTGTCCAATCCATGCCCTGGCATACTGAGCACCCTTTGGGCAGGGGTCTAGGTAGCACAGCTGAAATCCCCTCCTGACAGCACAAGGATGAGCACATACCTTTCTCACCCGTCTCTCCCGTGAATACTCACACCTCAGGTCGCATTCCTGGAAGCAACCACGCCAAGCCATGGAAGAAGTCTGAAGCTCTCTGGTTTCTAGCAGCGGGAAGGACATGGCTCGCTGCTGGGTGGGCAGGTGATGACAGGTCAGGATGGGTTGGTGGGGCTTCCCTTAATTGGGAAGTGGGCACCCGTGGCTGGGTGACAGTCTGTACACGAAGCTGGCTGCTGGGGCGGGCTGGGGATGCTGGAAACAGCCTACTGCAAGGAACTGTGAGGTGTCCTTGCCCCAGGCACCGGCGTCCCTGCTCCTATTGAACAGAGACCTCGCTTTTACAGGCACTCCGGCAGTCATGACTTTATTCGAACAGAGGCTTCTTATGGGTTTAATATCATTAAATACAGATGCAACTTGTGTTCTCTAAAGCCATAATGCCCCTTCCTGTTACTGCCTTACAATTAACTGGGCTATAAAGCTTTCAAACATATTGCAGGCACTAATTCAGCTGGATGGTGAAGAAACATGATTTTATTGGGCAATTACAGCGCTTGGAACATGCTCCAGTCCACACTATTGCTTCCCAACAGAAACAGGGGCAACCAGGCCATGCCACTAAGCAATGTTCAAAGGTGGCATCCAGATAATCTCGTCTGCAAGCTGCAGGGGTGGTTTTATTTACATCTTAATAAAAAGCTGCCCAGGAGCAATGTCAGGGCTGGGGAAACCAGTGAGCGCAGCTCTCAGGTCAGAGCCAAGACAGCTCTTTGCCCCCCCTGGCTCTGCACTGCCCATTGAGCTGCCCCCCACCCTGTTGCTGGTGCCCACCTGCTCATGCCTCTGCTCTCTGTCCTCAGCCCATGCCTTGCATTTGGATTGCTGAGAGCTCTGTGGAGATTCCCTCCAGCCCCCGACTCCTGACGCCCCCCGAGGATGTGAAGATGGCTGGACAGGAGGACCCTGGGCACGGCAACTTTCTGGGTCTTGGTCTTATGGCCTCGTCCTGGGAGCTGGGTGTGAGCATCCACTGTGCTCCTGTGAGGATTTGCCTGGAAGGGACATGGCACCGACATTTCTCTGCAGCCTTTAGGGATGTCACACTCGATCTGCGGCAGCAGCAGATTAATCCCCCCACTGTATTGCTTGACCCTCTTCAAGACACTGCTGCCTTGGCAATGAGTCTGATCTCAGGCACAGCCAGACAGAGCTTACTTTGGCCTCTCCTCCAGAGATTTTTTTTTTCCCCTGAGGTGTCCAGCTCCCATGGCAACACAAATTCACCCCCACAGCACCGCTGGCTGTGTCTCAGAGAGCTTTGAAGCTGGCCTTCTGCTGCTGATGGCCATGGGTGGTGCAGAGTGAGAGCACAACCTGGCTGGGGAACAATTTTCTCCCCCTGCCTCAGCACAGGGGTTATTTCCTGCGGTGCAGAGCATGGAGGCTGGCAAAGCGCCCTCCTACTGGTCGTACTGATGCCAACTCAGTTGTCCCCATGTCCCCCTCCTAGTGGGAGCAGAGGTGACACCTCAGCAACTCCCTCTTGACCACGCTGGTTTACACAGCCCAGCCTGGGAGTAAGAGCAGGCAATCTTTATATTTCTTTTTATTTTTCTCCCTTTCTGGAAATGTAGAAAATTTGTTAAGCGTTGAAGGGAAATGATTTTATTTCAGCTATAATAGCAGAACACTGTATCCATGTTTATCCCCAGTATGACTGCTGCTTTCATGGTATTGCCTTCAAGAAACCGTTTCTCATTTGGATGTTTCTCTCTGGAGCGGAAGGTCATGTCCTTCACAAATGGGAAAACTAATTAGAGAAGTAATTCAGCAGTTGCCTGATAGGTCAGATATTGGAAATAAATATACAGGTTAGTGTATTATTACGACAATGGTTTTTGCTCCTTTAGATGGTCATGAGGAAAACACGTTGTATTAAGAAAAGAATATTTTTATCACCCACTGGTGGAGCAGAGGGTTTGTAGCTACAGCATGTGCTTGGCAGCAGCCTGTGCACAGCTGGGGAGCCTTTTGTGTGCAGCTTTGGAGAGCAGCTTCCATTTGCAGTGGCGGTGGAGACTGGCACATGGGACTCAGGCGTGGTCAGCAAAGCTTGGATGAAAAAAAAAGCATGAACAAAGAGATATTCCCCTTCACCGAACCTCTGCAAAAGGTGCAGCTGCTCTCATTTGCTGTCATAAAAATTGAAGTATCACTTCGTTGGCAGTGAGCCTACCAGACATCTCTACAACCTATGCTGCGTTTAGGCACTTCCCAGGCAGGGCACCACAGAGTGACACCTCTGGACATCCCCTTCCACCTCCTGCAGGATTAATTTCTTGCCCATAAATGTTATTTCCCTGAATGTGCCTGTCAGGGAATCCAGGAATTCGCATGCTTGCAAAACTGGCGTGGTGTTCAGAGGCTTGTTAGTGGTTTTATGCTGCCTGCAATCCTTCAGCTGAAGGTGCAGCGTCACTGCAGGGGAGGCTCATCTCTGCAAGCACTCTGAGCCTCACAGGCAGAAGCAGGAGTAAAAAGAGAGCGTAGATTGAACTGGCCCCAGGTCTGGGAGCAAATAACTCTTCTTGATCCCGAAACAGGAAGAAGCAAGCAAAATGCCTGACTGTCAAAGCAGGGTCCCAGGCAGCGAAGTACCTACATAAGTGCCTATGCATTAGCATGGAAATTACCACGTGGCAGGTTACACGTGGGATGAAAGCTAGACATGTGCATTAGACACTGCTGAGCTGGAGAATAAAACCTACCAGCAGCCCAAGAGAGCTGGAGCAACCATACAAGACATCAGGTTACAAAGTGTGTGTGTGCCTTGGTCCCAATGGCTTTTGCTGGTACTGGATTTGTCTTTGGTGGTGTACCTGTGACCAGTCAGGTCAGGATGATAGCTAACACTGAAGTGCCTCAATTCAGCTCCAGAACTAATTGAGAGACAAGGAGCAGAATGGAGCGAGGAAGGGGGAAAGTGCAGGAGGATGAAATTGGGACTGATGCTTGACTGAGATGCTGAAGGTCTTAGTGGAGCTGAGCTGGAGACAAGACAGGAGTGGGAGGAGCACAGATGGGATGCGGAGGGGCCAGGGATCCCGAAGTGTTCAATAAACCTGTTCCTGGGAGCCGCAACCACAGTCAGGCAGACTGAAGAAATGGGCACTTTGTTCCACAGGACTACATGTACGTGGGTCATTGGTGGTCCAGGCCATCCCACAAAGAGGTCACTTTGTCACCTAGGACTGGGTTGTCACTGTCCAGTCTGGTTGGGAAACCTGCCTTGAAGCCAGGACTCTGCAAACACAGGTCAGCTGCTTCCCAGGAGTCCTGCTGGACTCAGGAACTCCTTAAATTGGATATCAGCAGGCACAGATACAAACCTTGGGCACAGATCAACTCAGGGAATTAGACATCACCAGCAGCCATCTGGCCACTGCTGCTGGGGTGCTTAATGTGAGCAGGAAAAAATGAGATCAGGCAGGAAAAAGAACAAATGTTCCTGGTCAGGAGTGACCAGAAAAGCAAATCCTTAAGCCAGAGACAGTAGAGGTGAAGCAGCAAAGTGCCATTTTTCTCATAAAAGAATTTTTTCACACAAGAGTCTCTGTGGGTGAGATGGGAGTGGTGCAGAAGGAGGGTGGCCACTTGCCATCCCCTCCTCCAGAGTGTCCGGAGTATTTTGCCCTGCCCTGTGTGGCCAGCCCTGGCATGGGCTTGATGTGCTCTCTCCAGCTCCAGCCTGCTTTGTGTGACAGAGCTTTGGGCATCTCTGCCTGCACTCCTGAAAAGCCCGCAGGGCATTTCAATTCTCTGTGTTCCAGCTGTGGCAACTTGGATTTGGCTCTTTCTTTCTGAAAGGTAACACCAGCTGGTGGCAGGTCCCCTCACCGCAAGACTCAGGGAGGGCAACCTCTATTAACCTGCCCAGTGCCTGTGACAGGAGGCACTGACCCTGCTGTTTCCTATGGCTTGATAATTTAATTTGAGTTTACTGACTTTGTTACACTCCTGGAGCACACGCCATGGTTCTCAGGATCTAGCTCAGGAGAGGATGCTGGCAGATCTATGTGCTCCTGCTTGGCCAGGCAGACCCCTGGCTGGGGCTGCCTGGAGCAAACCCCAGCACGTGTGGATACCCTGGGAACAGACCCAGAGCTGTCACCCACATCACCCACGGTGCCAGGCTACATCTTTGGGAGGGATCAGGTCCATAGGGCCTGTCCTCCACACACATGCTAGGAAGGTGGGCTTGTAGATGATTCATTAATAAGGGAAACTTTGCAGCTGTCTGCAGAGCTCTGATGTCTAGAAGCTCTTTCTCATCTCAGTGGCTTTCTCTAAATGAGGGAGCAATGTGGAGGATGAGGACAGGGAGTGCTCAGTTAAACAGGCCTTCAAAGGCAGAAGCAGTCTTGCTATTGGGATGGACATTTCCCATTGGAGGGCAGAAAATGTTCACATGGAAAGAATAGGGATGGAGACACTCAGGAGTGAATGTGGGAGATGTGTAGTCCTGTTCTCTGGCTGAAGGGACCTTACTGGGAGCTACTGGGCTTGGCTGTGAGCAGGCAGTTATGCAGAAGCTGCCTTCTGAGAGAGTCATCTCTGGTGCTACATGGTTTTCTCACTGCCAAAGGAGCAAGTACCATCATTCACTTATGAATTCCTGCTCTGGAAGCCTCCAGCTGGATGGAGCCTTTGACCCAAACTCCATGGAGAGCCTGGACCCAGAGGCAGGCACACAGGATCCCTAATTCCCTAGCCACTCTGTAGATGCTGTATGTAGGTGGTTCATGTGCTGGATGCTGGTCACCGCCTGTGTCAGAGCGTGGACCTGCTGGGCCTGGCCAGCTCCTGGGCTGGTGGGGCAGTACCAGTAGTCACATGTGTGTAATTATTTTGGTTTTTGAGAGTTAGAGACTTCTCCAGAGGTACCAGGCCAAAAGTCTCTGCAAGAATTGATGTTGCAATCAACAGCACATGAATAATTTCATTCTGTGTGCAAGTGTACCAGACTTGCTTCAGTCTTTCTAAATTCCAAGGCCAAAATGTCTTCTGGTCCTGGAAAGTCCCACTGGCACCGTGTGCAGGAAAGCATTACCCCTCCCCTTGGGAGCTGCTGCTTTCCAGTTTCACTGTGTGCCCTTCGGTTACGAGGCAAGGAGAACAGACAGTGCCAATCTCTCTTTCCTAGATGGTTTATCATTTTATTATGCCTCACTTGCCCATCTTTTCTCCAAAGAAGCACCCCAGGCTGTCTGACCTCTCTTCACAGCAGAGATGCCCCAGGCTCTGGGCTCCTGTCTCAGCCTGATGTTGCCTAGGATGAGTTCAGTTCTGCTGCCTTCTTCTGTCTATTTACTTGGTTTAAAATGCACAAACTACGATTTTCAGCTGCCCCCCCATGACATTTGCTATCAGACCATGGAGGGGCATCGCATGCAGCATCCCTCATGGCAGGTGCCCTTGCTGCAGGGCTGAATTGGTACAAGCACAGTGTGCCTGAATATGTTGGGTTGCTTTGTTATAAATTTGTCCAAGTCCAACTGGAGTCTACTTCTATGAAGTCAGCGGGTCCTCCTCAGCCAGGATTTCACTACAACATCCAGAGGATCTGAGGGCCATGTAAGGGGATTTTTGCAGGTCAGCGCTGCTGGCAGGACTCTTTTTGGCCACAAGATTCCACACAAGCATGTGGGCTTGTTGCAGTCCGGTGCTGCCACCTGAGGGAGTGGCAACGGGGTTATTTTTCTGAATGATCCATTGTTTGCTATAGGAGATAAGGCTGCCAGGAGTGAAAAAGATAGAAAATGCTCTGATAGCAATGTGTTCTGTAAATATTTGGTGACTGCATTTGATTCTATCCAAGCAGAGACCACCAGCATGCCCTGTCCATAATGGGGAGATTATTTTCATGTTGTCAGGGAAATTCTGTTTGTTATCTCCATCTGGAGCTGCTTTCCGCAGCTCACTTCCTCAGCCCACAAGCACTTTTGTCTTGCCCCAGCCTGTGACTGACACGGCAGATAGGATTCAGTGCCAATCACAAGGCATGGAAAACTTTCTGAACCCTCCCAGACTGTACCAGGCTGGGAGCACCAGCAGAAGCTGGGATGTGGCTGTGCTGGGACGTGTATGAAGGACTATCCTGGTGGTCTCTTCGTAGCAGTGAGCCACTTGCCACTGGCCCCTTGTTGTGGCTGAGGTCCAGGCTGGTCCAGAAGGGGTCAGAGAGTGGAGGAAAGTCCTGGAGGAATGGCCAGGGCAGTGCAAGGCAGGCACAGCACAGTAGCACCCAGACTCATGCTCTGTTATTAGAGACCCCTGAGGGCTGCTGTGCCACCACCTGCCCACTCCTTGCTTTGCTCCACGTGGGTCCTCTCCATCATCACCCCAGCTGGTGTTCCCAGAGACACCTCATGCTCCCCCTGCCCCTTGCAAGCTGTTTCTCCTGATGGATTACTAAGTCTGTCACCCTGAGATACAACCTTGGTCCAGAGGTGACTTCTCAGTGGCACCACATTCAATGATTAAGTTTCGCTGTGCTCTGGCAAAGGCATTTTGTAAATTAAGGTTTCTGGTGACAGCTGGGGTGCGTGGTTTGTGGCAGGCTCTGAAAGCACCTGGCCAGCTGTGGATGCTCTGAGTGTGAGGCATGGGCAGGTGGAAAGTGCAGGGAGATACTCAGGGAAGAGGAAACAAGAGACTGAGAAGTTCAAGCAAGTCTCCTTGTGGCTGTCTGGTGTCCAGTCTCCTGCACGTGTCACCCACTCATCCCCTGTGTGGGGACATACAACTTGATTTCAGCTAAAGCATCCCTAGGACATCAGCCCACCCCAAGAGATGTGAAGACTTAAGGAATCCCCTTGGAGGTCTGAGCACCTACCTCCACTGCTGACTCTCTGGGACATTTATCTCCTAGAAAAAGCTCCTTCCAGCACAAAACTATTTTCTCCACAGGAAGGTGCTTATGTGGGATGATTAAGTCAGCCTGCAGACTTCTTATTTGTCAAGATAAACAAGTAGAGCTCTTTCGAGTCCCTCATTTCTCCATCCATCTAGTTGCTGACTGGCCTCCTCTCTGCACAGGCAGGCTGGATGCAGAGCACACGCATCACTTATACCTGTAGCCAGCTGCAAGGTGAAAGCTCTGCTCTCCTCTCTCTATCCCTCAGCTCACCCAAGAGCTGCACAGGGAGTGCTGCACATGCCCCCCATGATGCTTACATGGTTTGCAGAGCCCATGTGTAGATCTGTAGGACTCCTTGATGAAGCACTTGGCTGTAACACAACACTTCTGGGTGAGGGTGTACACCTGTACACCACTGCACATAGCATGGGAATGAGCAGCAGGAGTTAGAAATGGCATGGGAATGAGCAGGAGGAGTTAGAAATCTGTGTTCGGTCAGGAGAATGTGATCTAGTGGCAGTTGCAGAGGCATGGTGGGACAGCTCACATGGCTGGAATGTGGTCATGGTTGGGTATGTCCTGCTCAGGAAAGACAGGCCAGCAAGGCGAGGTGGTGGAGATTCTCTTCACGTGACAGAGCACCTACATTGTACTGAGTTCTGTGCACTGATGATAACTTTGTCATGTGAATGGTGGACGTGCCTACTAGGAGAGGAGCGCTGCTGGGTCTTGTCCTCACTAACAAGGAGGGGCTGGCTGAAGTAGGTGCTTAAATATGAGATGAAACTTTTTTACGATGAGGGGAACAGAACACAGGAACAGGCTGCCCAGAGAGGTTGTGGAGTCTCTTTCTCTGGAGACTTTCAAAACCCACCTGGACGTGTTCCTGTGTGACCTGACCTAGGTGTTCCAGCTATGGCAGGGAGATTGGACTAGATGATGTTTCAAGGTCCCTTCCAATCCCTAATATTCTGTGATTCTCTGATTTTGTAGAAGGCCTGGTTTCCTGGGTGATCCCATCTCTCTATGAGCTCAGACTGATTTATCAATCCCTCTGTTCTTTGCGTCAGCCACAAATTTTTTATCAACGTGTTTTTAATATGCATTTTTGAATCATTGATGAAAATATTGACTACTTTAAGCCTTCTGCTAGAAAACATTATGAGATGCACAGATTTAATGACAGCTCCCCATCAACGTCGGCTGTCTGAGTTCTTACCCAAGTCTCTGTCTGTCTCACGTGCTTCTCCCTGATGCTGTCGAGTGCTCATTTTTAATCAGTCACGCAGCACTAAATCAGGTGCAGTCCCTATGCTGAAGTATATCACATCTATTCAGCTACTTTTATCAACCAAATATATAATCTCCTCTGTGAATGAAATGAGGGCTGACAAGACCTGTTTTCCATAAAACCATATTGATTGGTTTTAATTCTCCAAGTTCCTTTCATCTGACTCCTGTATCACTTTCCCTTGGTTCACCCTTGTCTGATGCTCAGAGGCATCACCCAGATTGCTTTCTCCAGTAGGAAAGTCTGCTGCAGCTTCCCCCATGGACCAAGATTTACTGGGGATGATCCCAAGTGAGGTAACACCTTCTCCAGACCTGACCATTGTATGAGATAACCCCATGTAGTGTGATTTAATGCTGTCCTTGATCTTAAAAATGCTGGCAATCTTTTCAGCATCCTCTTGCGAGACTGACACAAAGACAGCACAGAAACATTTATTACATTTACACATTATCAACTGTTTGGTCATCTCTATAAGGAAAACTTCTGCACCATTTTTTTGTTGTTGTTCCCTGAGCATTTCAATTGCCTTCTCACTGTCATTCATTCACTAAGTCATGCATTTTTAACTGATGAGTGTAGCTTCTTGTATCAATTTTCTGTACTTCATAACATCTAATTCAAAATCAATGGTTATCTATTTCCTTCCCTCCACTCCATTTTGTTATATATATATATATGTATATATATATATTATTTCTAATAGCTACCTCCATCACTGGAGAGGACAGGCATCTGGCTGAAGATGCCCTCTTACTTGATTACGAAATCATGACTTTTTGCCCTCTAAGGAAAAATCTGTGTTTTCACTCCTTTTTTTTTTTTTTTTTTTTTTTTTAATCCTTTCCACTCAATTTTGCTTGCAATTTACTTCCTTGCTGGAGATGTTTCACCTTCTCTGCAACACCATGCAAGGCACTTCTGACTTTAGGTCCTTCTGTCTGCTGCAGCACTGGGGAGAAGCATGACTCTCACTTTTCAGAGTCCCTCCTAGCCCCATTTCCAGTAATTCTACAAATATGATAACTAGAGGATTCCTTGGGCCACTTTCACACTGGCATTACTGCCCTTATCACCTTCCAGATTGGTATCTCTCAGCTAAGTTAATGAATCTGCAGGTGGACTTCCAATCACAAGTCCCAACACCAACTTGTTCCTACCTTGGGTGTTTTATTTCCATCAATATACACTGTTTGATATTCACAGTACTGACTGTATCAAAGCAGCTGGATAACACTCCTGCCCCAGACTGATGTGGATGGACCAACCCCCAGGGGAGTTTCTGGTGCCTGGTACAACTGCTGCTCGTCCTTTTTGAGCCAGTGCGCATCTGGGGCACTCCTCCACGGACAGCCCCTGCTCCTTGAGCATTTGGAACCCTGCAAAGAGAGCAGGGCAAATTGAAATTAATAATTTATGAGTGACAGTAACAATTTCCACCATTCGGGGAAGCAAAGAAAATTGTTCTATAAACATTTTTCTTTTCAATTTCCTACCAGTTACTTGAAATTTGATTTCCATCTAGTTGGTTTCATTGAACCTCCCTGAAGTGATTTAAAAAGTGTCACTGACAATTACCCAGCTGCAGAAAGAAAGAAACAGCGGTGGGGCAACTCCATCTCACCAGCCCCAAAGGGACTGGGAGGAGGAGGCCTGGGGTCACTGGCAGAGAAACAATTAGATGGCACCAGAAACGGCTTGTCAGAAGTTGACCTAGCCCACCTGCAGCTGCATGGCACTGCCTTTGGTGTGGCAGGGGCACCTCATGGAGCAAGTGGAAAAGGACCTGTGGGTAGCAGCAGGAAGCCACCTAATTACGTGCAAGCACATCATCTCTAGGTCCAAATTGCCGGCTGCACCATCAAACAGCTGGGACTGGAGTCTCAGCACACCTGGAGGCATTGCCAGGTTGCCTTGGGTGCATGGTTCATGGGGTTACTTCTGCCACTCTGTGATCCCGATGTGGCTGCCCTGCGTGCTATCTAGTTTGGGTTCTGCCTCTGTCCCTCTCTAGGGATATTCTTCACTGTTTCCAAGTAGCAGAGGCCTATGTCCTCTGCAGGGTCAGGCCTCACTGACCCTAAAGCACAGACCATCCAGGGTCTCCATCCCCCCCTTTTTTTTTTTCACACACACCTATTCTCCCCCATGGCTGATCCAGCATTCAAGATCTATCCCACATTGTTCAACACCTTGCCATGGTACTGGCTTTGGGGATAGACTGATTGCTTATGTTTCAACAGAAGCAATTCCTCCTGCCACCAATTTCCTCCAGGAGCAGCAGCCCTTCCATTGGACCCAGGCCATGCATGGTGAATGTGAGCAGGAGCTGCTGGTGGAGCTGAGCTGGCTCAGCTGTGCTCCTTGCCATACCCCTGAGTAAGGACATTTGACTGGAGAGCAGAGATGGAGCTTCGTCTGCAGCCTGAGTCTGTTGGGGGTGCAGGCTAAACAAGGTCAATGGGGAAAAGGCCACTGGAACCACATGGCTGCATCTCCAGGACTGCAATTAACATCACCAGTAACTTAGATACTATAGAATGAGAGCAGGAAAACTGTAATCTGGGAACAAAGGATTCATGGGGCTGGAAGGCATCAGTGAATGAATGTCCACAGTTCAGTGGAAATCCCTGTACTGGACATCCCTGGGGTGGAGGACCTGATACTCCTAGTATCTGGGGAAAGTGAGAAGGGCAGACTGCTCACCCCAAAGGCCACACCGAAATCTTCTGATCCTCCCGATAATTGCAGAAGACAAGTATGTAAACAGGCAGCAGCCCTCTATGGACATCATCCAAGCCTGGAAGTGTTTACAGTGTCATCGCTTTGAGCATAATAGGGAATTACATGAATAGGCTGGCTGAGTTTTAAAAGTAATAGCTTTGTTAAAAGCAGTTAGGATCAGGTGCTACTCGTCAGTGCTATGCTGTCTCATGGTCATGACAGACACAGGTTTGCCATCCTGTGGACCTCTAGCCAAGTAACACATTATTTCCTTTCTGAAAGAAATTACAGAAAATGAATACAGAAATTAAAAATAATTCAGAGCACCTGTTACACAGGAGCGATCACCTAATGCCTTTCCTTAGAGCAGAGCGGCACTATAAAGGAACAGTTCTCTTGACCTTTTGCTTTTAAATAAACACCCAGGATGGCAATAACTGCTCGGAGTGTGAATTAATTATCGGAGGGATTCTGAAGGCTGCTAGGGATGGGTGTGGGAGGCTGTGAGGAAACCTGCGACCACACCAGGAGAGAGGCAACACCAGCTCTGTGTGCGGTGCAGTGCCAGTGCTCTCCTCCAACCCCAAGGGAAGGCTTAACACATTTCAGAGGTGTGTGCCACCACACACCAAGGGCAGATATTCCTCTCTGCAAGCACAGCGGGACAAGTAGGACACATCCAAGGGGTTCAAGTGGGACCTGGCTTTGCGGGGATCGACTCCCCCCAGCAGGGCAAAGACAGGCCCAGTGCTGGGCTCAGGTAGCCTCCTGTGACTGGTGTCTAGGTTAATATCTGACATCACTGTTTGCCACGACACCCCCTGTCCTGCCCCACAGACCCTATGCGGCAGAACACATTGCAACACTGGTGTCACATCATTTCGCCATAAGAGCTAGAAGAGGTTTCCGTGGAGGTCCTATTTTTAGCTTTTCACCTGGCTGCATGGCTCTGAAGACTGATGAGTGCACTCTGCAAGCTAATTAGAAGTTTCTTGCAAAGTTTGACTAAAATTAGTCAAATTGTTATGGCGATCCAGGTCAGAGACATTACTCAGATTTGGATTTGCTCCTTAAATTGCAGTTTTTGGAGTATGTTCATTCATCTTAACTAGAAAAATCATTCACATTTTCCACAAGGCAGCTCAGGCCAAAGCAGGAGAGTGACAGTAATTAAGCACTGCTGCTAATGAGCTTTTTATTTAAGGGTTAGAAACACACCTTCTGGTGGCAATTTTCAGCCTAGAGATTGCAGGTGTGAAAAGTTCCCCATTTGCTTTTAATATCTTTTTATTAAGAAAAGTGAAGGTGAAGACACAGAACTCAATTCTTCACTGCTCTCCAGGGCAGGAGATGTTAGTATGGCACCTCCAAGTTCCTGCACTGCCCAGCACTGATCATTTACCCTCATCCATCCCCTTGACTCCCTCCTGAGAGCTGGATGAGGTGGGAGAGGGAGGTGACCAGGAAGGGTGCAGAGGGGTCCCACCTGTGTTGGGAAGGCAAAGCTTTGCTGCAGGGATGAGGAATGAGCCAAAGTTTAGGCGTCTCTTGGCCATTGTTGGGTTGGATGAGTGAAGACCATAGTCTGCAAAGTCCTACATGTATTTCTGCAAGGAATGGGGGTGTGTGCATGGAGATGCTCTGTACAGAGGGCGAGGCAGAGCTCTCCATTGGTGCTGACCCATGGCAGGAGCAATCAATGCTGGACATCACCCAACATGTCCCACAGATGTAGGGCCTCCAGCTGCATGCCCAAGGAGACACCACCATGGCCAGTGTCTCCAGCTGTCCACTTCACCTCCCATGGGGGCAGACTTAGCACAGCTCCCTGCAGCAGAGCTGACAACGGATGGTTCCCCCTGCCTTTCATGTCAGATAATGGCTGTTCTAAGCAGATAATTAATACAAATTCAGTGGCCATGTACAGGATTTTCCTTTGTTCATTGGAGGCATGTGGGCTGGATCTCAAAGCAGCCTTCCTCCTGACTGCTATGCCTAATGCAGGCAGTGTTGCTGCCCCTTGCCAGCTCTTGCTGGGCCATGTGTTGGCTTGCTGCTCTGATGTTTCAGGGAAGACAGAGCCCTGAAAAATTCATGTGTGGATCTTGGAGGAAAAAAATAAACTTAATTTGGGTTTTCATGACATGCAAGACCTCTATTAGGCCCTGTAAACTTCTCCTGACATTACCACTTTATGAAAACTTTGATTTCAGTTGTTGACTAAATCTTTAATCTCCCTCTACCTGCTGGGTCTGTCTCCTTTTCTAACTTAAAAAAAAAAAAAAAAAAAGAAAAAAAAAATTTGGATTTGTCTTCGATGGCATCTTTCAAATGTCAGCAGTTACCAGACTAACATGGAATGCAAAGGCCTTAGCAAACAGTCTTTTAAAGAGCTGGGGCATATAAATTCAAAGGCATGATATAATCTAGGAGGAATCCATCAGTGAGGGGAGCCTCTTGCATGAAGTGTATTGAGAACTAAACACAATATGAGCAGAAGGAAAATTGCTTTTTCCCTTTTGAATTTTTATTCACTTACCAGCAATATTTACTAGTAGCAGGCAGAATCTATTTTTCATGTTCAGGGGAGATGGGAGAATTCTGGTGCCACTCATCTTGTCACCAAATTAAATCTGTCAACTTGCTGCCAGGTCGCTGTGATATTAATGATACACTTGTAATCCCTTTCATTTGGGAGGTCTGTGGATGGAGAAGTGAGACACTTGACCATTGTTCACACATTGTAATAGAAGGAAAAATAGCACTTCTGAAATGCTGGGAAATTGCAGTTCCCTCTGTCATTTATTCCCTTTATGTTAACAGAACCAGGCTGCAATCAGCTCTCGCAGCTCAGCGTGCGGACGCCTAGCAATCGCCGGCTTTTATTTAGTAATTAGTCAGCGGACAGGGAACTGGGTGCAATCAGCAGGCTTGCAGGCTTCAATAAGCTGGGACCAGCCCTGCTGCTGCTGTGGCCTCGCCTCTCTTCTTGCTGGGTTGGATGCTGAGGGCTGCAGGGGCAAGCAGCACCAGCCTCATTGCAGCAGCCTGGCTGTGATCCCCACAGCCCAAAGGGAGGGACCAGGTCCCAGGTCTGTCCTTTTGGGGATGCAAAGGGGGTGTGAAGGCAGGTGATGTACCACTGCCTTGCCTGCTCGGTTGCCCCAAACAGCTTCCAGGAGGAGCAGGAGGGTCTCAGCCTTTTGCTGGAGATGGGCTGATGTCACACCACGTGCTGCTGTGACCTTGGGTAGTGAGCACCCTGCTGTGCTCAGGGAAGGATCCAGGAGCAGGGTGGCTCCAGGGCACCGGAGGTGGCCTGAAATCTTTGGTGTTTAGCACATGGGCCAGCTGGGTGACCCGTGGGCAGATGTCTTATAAGTGTACATGGAAAAGTCCGGTTCTCTTCCTACAGGGGGTATTCCTTGGGGTTTCAGCTAGAAACATCCTCTAATCCAACACTTCCACAGATACCTGCTGAGCTTCATCTAGGGCAGGTCAGAACAGACCCGGGACATCTCTATGGGGCCTCAGCAGAACAGGATGGGTTTTGAGGACAGGTACAGATATCCAGAGCCTCGGGCTGTGCTCACTGCAGCACGGCTCCAGCAAACCCGAGATGTTTCAAAATGCTTCACATAGCTCCAATCTTCTGCTCCCCTTTTCCCCAAAGCTTTGGTCTCTCAAAAACTTGTGTGCAGAAAGGTGCTTTGGAAATGGAGCTGGAAAGGAAAAGGCTGAACTTCCAGAGACGGATTTGGGACCCCAGGCTTTGAACTCCCAGGCTGTGACAGGCTCTGGGCTCTGGCTGTGGCAACACAAGGGCTGTTACTCTGGGTCAGGACAGAGGGACTTGCTCTTGGAAGTCATTCTGCGATTGCACCATGCCTGTACCCTTCTCAATTACTCTCTGCTAATTAGCAGTCCTTTTGCACACTTAATTAGCACATTCCTGACTTTAAGTTATGGGTTGCTTTCGTATATTTACGCCCTCCTAAAATATCAAGGGAGAGGACTATAAATTAAATCTGATGAAAAACGTTAATTGTGTGAACTCCTTCTAGGATTTTTAATGTTCAGCTTGCTAAAGCAGTGTGCCTGGAGCCTGAATGCAACAACCCCTGGTCTGGGAGGAGGTATCAGCAGCTCCATTTGAAGCTCTTCTGCCCCCAGTCCTCCAGGAGGACCTGCTAGAGGGATGGACAGCCCTATGCACCCTCTTAAAAGTTGCTTGGTGAAGGGTTTGCACATTTGTGTCCCACTGGAGCAACTCATGGGGAATTCCTACATCAGTGGAATTATTCAGGTAAATCTGAGAGTAAAGGGTAAATCAGGTACTCACTTGGTCCCTGTGCAGCCCCCATGGTTTCTTTCCATAAACAAAACACGTGTGCATTTGTGCGCACAAATACTAGAAATCTGTTCATATATGGATTCTGAGTTGTTTGCACATACTGCATCTGGGGCCTTATCTCAGGCCCAGCAGGATGAGCTGCCTCTCACTATCTCTTTTTCAACAGAATTTCATGCTGGTGGGATGTGCTGGCAAATTTGACATCCCTCCTGGGAGAAAGGCAGCACAGGCAGATGGGCTGAGTACCGACCCATCACTGGGGCCATTGCACAGACACCACAGTCCTGGACCACTGGGATTTGCTGAGACTCCTTCAAAAATGCAAGTGCAATGGAGCACCCCAGCGAGGGATCTCACCGGCAAGGTCCCCGCTGACTCAGAGCTGTGCTTTCAAACAGCCAGGCCCCCTGCTCTGTCATCCCCTACTCGTGGTCCCAAACACCTGCTCCATGTACCCATGGTGTTCATTTGCCCCCTGCCTTCCTTGGCAGGTGCTTCGTGTGCCCAAACCAGCAGAGATACTAAGGTGGTGTTTTTCTGCCCAGTGCTGTTGGACACTGCCCTAGACCAGATGGTCACTTTGCAGGCGGGCAAAAGAGGTGCCAAAGCATTTGTAAGGAATGTGTTCCTTAGAAGAGGACAAACCAGATCCAAAGTGCGGGACTGTGGATGTAAGAAGAGATGTATGCATGAAAGCTGATACTAAATCTGTTATTGTGAAGTCTGCTGTCCCATCACTCCATGACAGCCTCTACTTCTTTTTGTAAGGCATACTGAGGAACTGTGCCCTTTTGGTCATTCCCAATTTTACAGAGAGCTATCACAGCTACACCCAGCCACCGAGCATATGGATTTAAGACGTACTCAAACCTCTAATTAATGTCCCCTTGTCTGTCAGTCAGACTTCTTCTGTGGGAAAGTAAGAGTGAGTTTGGACTCCATTTATGAATTATAATTATTTTTTTCTTGCATTTCTGGAAGGTATGGGCACACAGCAGAAACCCAGGGTAACAGTGGTAGAGGACTGAGGCTGAAGGCAGGAGTGGCTCAGGCATGGACTCTGCCACTTGGGCTGTGCTTCTGCTGCTTCTTCCTCTGCTATGGGACATAAATCAGCTGCCTGGCAGAGACCCTGATGAGGAGTAGTAGGATTAGTTCAACTGGCTGGTGGGACTAGGTGTGAACATGATCATAGCCTCTTCATTTCAGATTTTGCTGTTCTAATCGTCCCAAGCATAAGATCAGAAGTCCATGGGGCTAAGAAGCCTTCTGGCATAGACCCCACAGGTCTGAAGGTTGCTCTGCAGCTTCCCCAGCAGCAGTCATCATCACTGAGCCACGGTTTCCCTGCCAGCTTACCAAGGCTTATACCACACCTAGGGCAGCTGCAAAGGGCTGGGTGGAGCAGATCCACACCTCCTTACCTCTGTTCCCTGGGAGGCTGAAGCCACTTTACTGGTGCCCCCAGCACTGCTATGTTCCCAGGGCATAGCCTCCTGGAGACAGGCATTGTGCTTACTGGCTCAGCACTGCATGGCACAGTTTTCCTCCAAGCACCAGTCCCTAATCCTTCACCACCCTGCAGTAAAGGAGTCTGAAGAGTTCCTGTGCCCCAGCCTTCCTACAGGGATGGCTGGACACGAGCTAGAGGCTGTGAGACAGTTGGCACACATTCCTTCCATTTACATGTAACAAGCTTCAGCTATTGAACTCTCATTAACAATTAAAGTGCAGCCAAGACCTTGGCTAATGAGAAAAAAATGTCACCCTGAAACCTGAGCTGGCCTGGTGCCTCCTGCTAAGTGCTGAGTGGCAGAGATCAAGAGGGCTCTTCACGCCAGCACTGCTGCTTAGCCCCGTTTGCTGACAGAGAGGATCCTTGCTGCTCCATGAAGAATGGATTCACCCACCATGCAAGGGTATTGAACCTGAAAGAGAGACCCAGGGAGCTCTGCCAGCCTTAGATATCTCTGGAAAGGAGCATTGTTGACGTCTTTGAGTAGGTGTCATGGAGCACTCCTCTGGGTGGGTGTGTACATCACTTCACCTACAGAGGATGCCTGGCTGACCTGGGGTACAGAATACAAAGATCTGTAGGCTTCCCCAAGCACAGTGCAAGAGGATGAGCTGGACCTAAGAAAAAAGGACTGTGGAGATGTCAGGGCACTAGGAGCAGGTGGGGGCTTTTATGGTTCTCTGCACTTTCCATTTGGGGATATATCAGAAGAGAAGTACTAACCAATGTAGTTCAATGCTGGAGTTTACTTTTATGCTTGCTATCACACATAGAAACCTCATGATCCTCAGGTGTATCTGGCTGCTGCTGCAGTCCTTCTGTAAAGGACATTGTGATAGCCCAGGCACATTTCAGAGGGTCTTGGTGGCCAGTGCCGGGCATCCATGATTCTGTAGGGGACACACATAGGTGTCTGAACCAGGCAGAAGCAAGTGGGGTGAGGAAATTTTAAGGGAATGAAGCTCTCAGTCTCTCCACACTGAGTGGGTCCAGATTGAGTGTGATGTTTTGCAAACGCTGTGCACATGCACTCCCCCAGTGCCCCAGGCAGCATGCTGCACTCAGCAGAAGTGAGCACTGCATGATTATCAAGTGAGGGATGTGCATGTCATCTTTGGTTACTTACTATGTCATCCCAGGGAAATTGCAACAATGCAGACAGTAATTCTTCACCTTTTACAGGAGGTTTTATGTCTACCTGGAATTTACACATTACTGCTTTTGACACTCTCTCATGAATGTGTGTTTTCAGTAATATGAAAAAATTGCTTGTATACTAGGATGCCCCATGAACACCAGCAAAGCTTCCCAGTGAGAGAAACTTAGCAGGAAGTTTGCTGCTGAGTTTGGCCCTGCAGATCTCCAGTGCTAGAATTTCTGTAGTATACAATCACTCTGCATGTTTTCCACAGATTGAGTGGGTATTTACTACATTTCTTTTAATATGTATTTGGATATGGAGGCCTAAACCACATCCACAGGGATATTTTTGGTCTGTTACAGAGCATGGAAATATCAGAAAGATCAGAAACCTATCAGCCGTTTAAGAGGTGGAGAGAGAAACCTTGAGTTTCCCTGGGGGTTTTAACCTCACAGGCTTCCTGAATGGCCAAGGGTGAGGCACCACCACTTTGAGTGCTTGGAGATGGTGTTGCATAGTCCTGGCAGGGCCACATGTTCCTGATGGTGAAGGGTGCATGCTACATCAGGGAAGAAAGGGGGCAGCAAGCAGAGGGATGCCTGCTAAATCCGTCAGTGGGATTATGGCTGGAGAGTAGTCGATGGAGAGGAGTCACTGGAGTGAATAGAGAGGAACAGGGTGCCCAGCTGCACAGGACCACAGTGATACCATCTTTGGTGCTGTCAGCCAGAGTCCCAAGACATCATAGATAAAGCATGCACATGAGATACCTGGTAACTGCCTGCCACTGCTGAAACCATGCCCCTTTTGGCACGCATGTTGTCAGCAAACAAGCACTGTCTGTTGCTTGCTGGAACTGACCTAGCAGGGACTCTCAGAGCAGCTTCACTGATAGGCTGTTGCATATTGACTTTGGTTGTACCACCCCTGTATTGCAGGCAGTCAGACATATTTGCACAGTGTTGCAGTAAGATTTGGGTGCCAGGTTCTTTGGAGTTCCTCTACAAAGCCTAGTCCAGCAGAAGATTCAATCATCCCATCGGGGAATGCGTTGTTTAAGTTGGCTGAGATGGAAGGTATTTGGATTGTGGAGGGCGCAGCTTCAGGAGCACCCCTGTGCAACATAGGCCTTTTGTTTGATCTTCTTATGGTGGATTCCATCTCAGTTTCTAATTTGCTAGCTTGTTCCTTGTTCCTTGACAGGTCCCGTTCCTTTTCTATAATGGAATAGTGACAGATCACTGGAGTGTGCACACACTGTGTAGCCACTTACAAAAACGCATGCACAAGTAATCTCAGACAGGTTTTTTTCTACTGAGATCCTTGTAGTAGAAATTGTGCCATTGATTTTCCAGCATCCTATGAGCAATATTTATTTTCACATTTGCCAAATGCATATACTCTTTGTACAACAGCAATGCACATTACCTTACCATTCGTCAGGTGGCTAAGCATTCCCAGGCAAGACACAGAGCCATTCTGCACCTGCTCATCTGGAAGGGAAAATGAAGAACACTACAACCAGATGAGAAGACGTAAGAAATTTAGACAGACAGCGTTTAATAATGGGCTTATGGTATGGCCAGTAACTAGAAACAGCAGTTTTGCTCTTGCAAAAAGCCCCCATCCTGCTTATTTTAATGACCATGGGCCTCTGTTATAATAATTAGGGCCTCTCATTTAACTTTTGTTTGAAAGATATCATCTCCAGGCAGCTTAACATGCTGCAGTGCCAACGCCAAGGAGAGAAACTGGTGCAGTGGCTCAGTTCCCTGCAGCACTACAGAGCCAGCTCCCCCTTTCCAGTTTTGACTTTATGGTAGTGTCTGGCTGTTGGCTGCATAATGTATCAGAAGTGCAGGTTATTTCCAAAAATCCCACCCAGGGGGATTCTCCAGAGTGGCTGGTAGGTCTGGTGCTGTATCAAAACCTTTTGCTTTTCTATGAGTCTTCCAAACCACCCCACAGATTTCAGCTTAGATTAGGGCCACACCTTGCCCCAAGCAAGAGGAGGTGAAATATTTACTACAAAGACTTTCCAGAGGGGTGAGATGGGCTACTTGTTCCTCTGGTTTCCAGAAGCTGAATGGTCAGAAGGCTCAAAGTCACAGAAATGTCTGCAACCACTTGACAGCGTGGTCAAAAAAGACCATCCTGTGGGCAATTAACCCCCCAGGTTTATAGAGCCAACAGCTGCTGAGGTCTGAGGCATCTGCATCCTGCCTCACTATCCTTTATTCTTCCCCCTCCCAGGGCTCCCCTTTCCCTTTGCTCAGGACCACTGTTGGGTACGTAACACCTCATGTCATCTTCATTGTCCTTCATGGTCACATCCCTCTGCAGTCCTTGGGATGTCTCTGCACAGCCAGGGGCCTTTCCCATGCCAAAACCAGGCTCTGCACCAGCCTTTGCATCACCAGAGGCTGGGGCAAAGAAAAGGACTTTCTAGTTTCTAGTTTATTGGCTGATTTTTGGAAGAACCTCCTCACATAAAAGCTGCTGTGACTGTCCCCAGATAGCATGGAGCCTGGTAGGGACCTCTCCAGGCTGAGAGGCTTGACCTTGGCAAAGAGGATTGGGAACAGGGCTCCTGCGGTCCACAGAAGACAAGATCTGCTTGGTCTACTGGGAACCCCCTTTTAAAACACCTCCTCACATTTCTGATTCATTTCCCAGGCTGAAGTGTTTTGGTGAGTTTTACCCATTTCTGGCAAAAGCATGGTGAGGTTCCAGTTGCCCATTGCATGAGCGCCTGCCCTGCCAGGGGCCACAGCCCAGCTGGTGGCCCCCTGTACGATCCTCACAGCCCCACGTTGGGATGGCTTGGGAGTGTTTGGTCAATGCCTCCTCATTTCCATGCTTTTTTTTTGGTCTCTCAAACTCTTACAATGGTAATCCCATGAGGCTGAGCTCCGCCTGATGAGACCTTGGTACCCTGTTTCTCACAGCTCACTGAGAGTCTGTCCCCACACTTCTTGTTCCATCAGTGTCTGTGTCACCTCCAGCCTGACCCCACTCTGCATGCCATTTGGCCCCTCTGCACAATGAGCCAGCTTGGAATGGAGATGAAACAAACCGTGGTGGGCCAGATCTCCCCCTGCTCCTCCTTCATCCCATGGACCTTGTCTCTATTTCCTTCCCACTGCCTTTTGTCCCTCTTTTTCCCCACATCCCTCTTCTCTCCAGAACAGTGCTCTGGTCAATGCTTGCTCACAGCCAGCAAGGTGGTTCCAGGGGCTGAAAGCAATCTTGCCAAGAACAGCATTTTGCTGTCCCCTGGATAGCATTTCTTTATTTGGCAACTTTGCAAAACCCAGTTAATATAACCACAAATAAAAATGCTCATAACAGGACATATATTAAGAGAGAACTGGCTAAATCCTCAGTGGGTGTAAGTCAGTGTGGCATCACTAGCTTCCAAGGGGCTACCCTGATTTACACCTGCTGAGTTCAGGCCAAACATTTACATTTACAGTGTACAGACATGATAAAATGAAATAAAAACAAAATACTAAACACGATTCCATCTTAAAGCTTTATGTGAGCCATAAATGTGTTTGAAATAAATCACGTACCTCTCCTGGGTCTTATAACTCAGACCACTCAGCTTCCAGAGGAGCGTAGTGCAAAGCCAATTGCTCACCCCACCTGCTCATTCGTGTGGAGATTTGTTACTCTGTGGAAGTGTACTCCATACAAAGCACCATTTTTTTGAGGCTGGGAGTTATGCTGAGAAGTCAAATACTTGAAAGTCTGGGGATGCTGGAATTAGGACTGTGCAGGGAGTATGAACTTACTTTTCCTGGTGCTTCTGATTTATGAAATACCCTCTAGCCTCAGCCACATCTGATTTTCCCCACCTCACTCATTTTTTTGTGGTTTCATCATTTTTTCCCCCCAGATTTTATACTTTATAATTTATGGGAAATTCCTTTAGAGATCAGGTGAAACACTGAATAGCATTTCCCTTACTGAACACTGCTGCGTTTAATTTCAGGTTTGTACTTGGGGCATCTGTCACTACTACTGTTTGAAGAGTTGGAAAGAGGGCAACAAAATTATGCCTTATACTGTCTCTAGGCTGCTTAAAAAATGGTGGTGTCACTTTAAAAATTGCATTTTCCCCTAGGCAGAGATCAAGGGTTAAAACATGGGGTTGATGGGATTGGTGCAGTTAAAAGTAACTAAAAGCAGTCATAAGGGTAGCTGTGACTTTCGATTTGGGTGAACTCTGCAAAGACATTGGATGTTTTGGGGCTTGCAGAACAGAGAATACGTTTTCTGTGTAGCTTTAAAACCTTTTCCTCAAGTCCTTCCACTGCTGTAGTGTGCATGATGCTGGGTCATCCTTGGAA
The DNA here is from genome assembly GCF_964035555.1 of Netta rufina. Taxonomy (NCBI): domain Eukaryota; kingdom Metazoa; phylum Chordata; class Aves; order Anseriformes; family Anatidae; genus Netta; species Netta rufina. The sequence goes on along the minus strand of NC_140141.1, from coordinate 11,585,813 downwards.
TCTCTGCTCCTTTTTTGCAGCTATAGTGCGCTGAAAGGCAGCTTATTGGCTCAGGACTGCTGCATTTTGCAAGAGTTTGCATTCACTTCTCTGTAGTAGCATTTGAGTGACCTTGAAACACAAAATACATCCTGATACACTGAAAAAAAAAAAAAAAGGAAAGAAAAGCATAGGGGCAGAGCCACTTCTAGGGGACAGAATTTTGCTGGGCAGTCATGTCCATGTTCCCCTGTAATGGTGACTCCTGTTTTTTGCCAGCAGCAAAACAGACTTTCAGATGACTTAGGAAGTGTCTAGCTTATGGATTCAGAAACCTTTGGTGCAGAGTGTACAAAGGCAGCTCCAGCAGTGCACGAGCCAGCTGCCGGCTGCTGACCAGAAGCTCCTCACGGCAGCCAGCCTGTTAGTTTTCTTTGATAAGGTGAGCTAGCTTGGAAGGTTTCATCTAAACTTGCCAGAGCTGCTGGGACCCCTGCCCACACGTGCCCTGGAGCCAGACGCACCAGCAGGCAGAGATGGAGGGGCACGGCCATATCCCACCTCCACGGTGCCTGATTCCAGGGAGGGGCACCCAGCACACACAGTGCCTCCAGCGAGCCCGTGTTCTCATCTCCGAGCTTTTAATGGTCCAGGTCACGCTTTGGGTGGGACATAACAGACATCCTGCAACCTGGAGCCTGGCAAGGGTGTTTATTCAAAGCTGCTGGTATCATGGCTTAGAAAATAAAAGAAAAAAAAAGAAAAAAAAAAAAAAGAAAAAAAAATGTTGCAAACTTACACGACAAGCCAAATCCTAGGATTTATCACTGCCTCCTGAGGGATTAGAGTAGCAGGAAGGAGCTGAGCCTGTGTTTTCTTTCTGATGGGTGATTGCTTTGGATACTGTCTCTTCTTAGCCTTCCCTGACAAGAGCTTCGTCTTTGCTTCATGCATCTAAGCTGTGTGATAAATTGTTGGGGTGATCCCATAGACCTCTGCAGCAGCTTAAGGCACTCTGTGGTTTTGTCGCTTCCCAAAGTGCCTGGCAGAGTGGGACGCAGCCCTCCCATAACAACGCGGGGCTCTGCTCCTGTCGTTTCAGGTCCTTCTGGCCCTCTTTGTGGGGTTATGTGGGATTTCTCCATGCATTTCTCAAGTGGGTGGACACTGTGCCCACCCCTTTGGGAATGCTGCCCCAGTGTGCCCAGAAGAACCACCACTGTTGGGAGATACATTGAGGTCCTTCCCCAGAAGCTCTCCTGCTGGTCTTTGCTCTCCTTATTTCACTTGTCTCCTCTTGAGCCAGCATTACCCTAGGCCGGGACCATCCGCATTGTCCCAGCAGGCAGACACAGCCACATAGCGGAGATCAGCATCATTATCACATCAATATTCCATTATCATAATGAAACCCAAGGCAGGCAGCAGACAGCTGCACCTGGAACAAAGCCACCCAGATGTAGCCAATTCCTTTATTACAAATTTTCGTGGGTGCACTCCAAAGCTTTTCTGCTCCTCAGGTCGCTCCCCCTTTCATGTCAGCACACACTGGCAAACCCACGCACATAAGTGTGACTCTAGCTCTTGCCAGCACACCCCCTATCCCCTGGCATTAAAGCAGCGAGGAGCAATGCATGAATTGATGACTGTGATGGGTAATCACCGCTGCTGATCTGACAGTGATACATACATTGTATTTTTAAAAAAATCTTTATTCTGTCAACCCATCGTTCACAAGCAATGCATTTCATAAGCAGTTTTCCCAAGAGATTCCCCTTGTCTGTTCTCGCCCTAATCCTTCCAGCTGATGGCATCTCCCCTGCCTCTGCTGGGACTGTTGTCTTTCTCACAGTGCAGCGCTCGACTTGCTAAGCCAGCCCATGCCTCAGCTTCAACCCTGACACCATTATGGAGTCAGGAGGCAAAGGGTTTGCAGCAAACCTACTGCATCTTTGCTCAGATAAAATATTCGATAGAAAAGCTCGCAAAATCTTAATGTCAAAGCACTGAATGTCCTTGGCTTTGAGAGCTGCACAGACAGAGAGAGAAAGAGCAGCGGACCGTGAGCAGGGGACACTTCCCAGAGCTGAGGAGCAGCCAGCTGGGGAGATGGGTGCAGCCTGGATTTCACTGGTGAGCAAGGCATGGGCAGGCAGCGTGAGCACCAGCCTCACCGGTGTGGTTATTCCAGAATTTGCTTCTGAAACACCCGTGTGTGTGTGTGGGAGGTGGACAGAGGGATGAGAGGGGATTCAGGTTATTGAGGGGCAGTAAGCAACCATCTGTATCTGGGAGATGGATACGTGGATATGGCTGGCACAAAACCCCAGGCAGGCACAGAAAAGTGGCTGACAGCTATTGAATTCAGGTGCTATAAAAGCTGTCTGAGCTCTGCCCTTGGTCCTTGTGCATGTGCCATGGGAGGGGGCCAAGGAGAGCCTGAGAAAATGGGACGCAGTGTCCATGGGCACTTGGCCATGCCCAGCTTGGTCTGCAAAGGAAAAGCAGCTCCTAACCTAGAATGCACCTCTTAGCAGCTGTTCCAAACTGAGCTGGAAGTGTTGAGAGACTGAAAGATCTCAGGGAGGACACAATAAGGTTACCCTTGAGCCTTCTCTTCTCCAGGCTGAACAGCCCCAGCTCTCTCATAGGAGAGGTGCTCCAGCCCTCTGACCAACCTTATGGCCATCTTCTGGACCTTCTCTAACAGCCCCAGATTTTTTTTTTGCTGAGGGGGCCCAGACCTGGACGCAGTGCTCCAGGTGGGGCCTCACAAGGGCAGAGCAGAGGGGGACAATCCCCTCCCTCCCCTGCTGCCCACCCCTCTGGTGATGCAGCCCAGGGTGCACTTGGCCTTTTGGGTTGCAGGCATATACTTCTGGCTCATGTCGAGCTTTTTGTCCACCAGAACCCCTAAGTCCTTCCCCAGAGGGCTGCTCTCAATGAGTTCTTCTCCCATCCTGTCCTCATGCCTGGGATTGCCAGGGGTGCCAGGCAGGGACATTCACCAACTTTTTCAGGCTTGGGTGTTGTACCCTCAGGTTGCCTGAATGAACTTCATGGTTGTTTTCCTGGTAAAACTCTTGTTTTAAAGCCTTTTTGTTTATCTCAAAATTTGGAAATTTAGGATTGGAATTTAGGAAAGGCTGAACATCCCTGGGAGCCCAAACATGCAGTATTTGGCTCAGTATAGGCTGGCAGGAGTGTTGAAAGAAGTGAGTGGGGGCTGATGAGTGGCATTTGGAGGGAGGACTTCAGAGGTATGATATGAAAAGGTACTTCAAAACAACTGATCTTAAGGGGACCAGGGATTTGTGACAATGCATGGTCGTTGGGCGTCTGGCATGCTGTGATGAGCCTTAGTTGTTAGAAATAAAAGATTAGGCCATTTCATTGAATCATAAAGCAGAAGGGCTGTTACCCCACAAGTACTCTGTAAACAAACACAGCCTGGAGAGGAAAGGAGCCAAACTCAGATGTTGCAACACGATCCAGAGGGAGCCTGATTGATTTTGCAAAAGTTCTGTCAATGCATTTTAGCAAATCAGTACATCCCATTTGGCCTGGCTTTCCTCAAGTAGGTCACTGGTTAATCTAATGCAGGCAATGAACCTCTTCCTTTCTTTATATTCTTTGATGTTGCTTTTCTAGCAGGTATGGCTTTGCAAGCAGCATGATAACACCGTATTTACTGCCAACACCTGAAAACATTCTGCTCCAATAGGTGTCTGTATTTCATTTCAAACACATCAGGGCATCTGTAATTCCCTGGCCATGGGAAGTTGGGTGTTGTGAACTGTAGAATAATTTTTATTAGTTCTCCAGTAGGGATGTAGTGAGGCTGAATTTTAAAAGCTAAGATAAAACGTCTGCTTGTCCAATTACAATAATCTCTCTTAGAAGGGAATGGTGAAAACACCTGTATGATGTGTGCAAATGAAGTTACCGCAATTAAAAGTTATGCAAGCAGGAAAATTGACACAAGTCTTCTAAAAAGCAGGGAAAACATCACTAATAGACTTTGGGAATAAGGGCTGTGAAATACAGAGACATGGGAAATATTTCCTGCAATACATTATTGCACTACATCTAAAATAAGCAGGAAGGCAACTTTCTGAAAGGATTTTTTTTTTTTTTTTTTTTTTTTTTTGGTACTTTGAAGATACATTAGAGAATTTTCTTTTGCAAATACAAGGCAACAAGAAACTTTTTAACATTTCTGTGATTCACCTGTGATGGAACATGAAGGTTTTGAGGTAAGCACACTCTGAATGTTTGTGATGGATAAATGAGCTAGGAAATGATTAATGTTATTTATTTTCAAAATTAATGCCTGTCCAATTAATAGGCTCTTCTTAGCTCTTTTGGAGCTATTATTTCAGGCTGCCTTCAGCTGCAGGGAAGAAATTGCTGCATTTGATTCACATTTGCAGGTTTCTCCAGCAAACGTTAATGCTATAAACTTTTATTTACATTGACAATTCAGATTATGGAACATTCTGAGGATAACTTCACTAATTACCTGACATTGGAAATGAAATACAGGAACAAGCCTGTGTTTAGAAAGTGAATGCACAAAGCGAGCTACTATTTGGGGCTGGCATATGAGCACTGTTTTCCTTCCTGGTCCTGAGAAGGACCGCATCCCCTGGAGCCAGCCCTAGCAAACAGAGTGGGATGTCAGCATCCTCTGTCCCTTTGACTGGAAGGAAAAATTCATAGCACATGGTGGGGAAGTGATGGAACCCCTCAGACTTACTTCAGTAGTGCTGGGGCTGCAACTTGCTCAGTAAAAATAGATCTAGTCAATTTAAGGCTGAAGGACCCTGCTGTCGAGTGCATGTGTGTGAAGGGGACTCTGTAAATGTCTCCTGTTGTCAGCTGAAACAGAGTATAGAAAAATAGGATGAGGATGAATTGAGCCCATCTATCCATCTATCCCCTTCAAAGTGGATCAGCTCAATGGATGCTTACCAAGCAGATTATTAACAAATCCCTGATTAGGAGGATTTCTCTGACCATCTATTCCAGTGCTCTGCTCTTATGAGATTATCAGAAGGTTTCCCAAACACCAGGAAGAGTTTAACCTCTGCTGGGCTTCTGGCTCTGTCCTTTTTTGCACTTTCAATATTTTTTTTGCACTCACCATCTTTGAACTCCCGTTGTTTCAGGAGCAAAACCAAAAATAACACAAAATTAAGGGCCTCACAAGAGCTGAAGCTGTATGACCAGTTTCAAAACAAATGGATAATGCTTAGGCAATGTTTCATTGCTTATTTTGTTTCAGGAAAGAATTACCAGGAAAAAAGAGAAAGTTTGAAGGCAGCTTTTCATGACAATTGCTTTCTCTGAAGCTCCTGAAGAGTTTCACATTTTTCAGGCAAGTCAAGCGGAAGAAGCTAAGTGCACCCAGCTGTAGTACAGAAAATTGGGGAGTGCTGCAGTCCATGTAGAAAATAAAAAACATGAGCTTTTAAACGGATGGCACACAAAGAAGACAAAATCATAGGATTACTTGTGATTGATCTAGACAGAAGAGCCAATCTTGCAATTTTGGGGGCTTGCTGAGCCTCTGATAAAAGGCAGGACTGTGACTGAGATCTGAGGAGGAGGAAGCACAGGGAGAAAAGGGAGCGAGAAATGATGTATAAGAAGACCCAGCTGTACCTCTTGACAAAACTATCACAATTCACCAAGCAAAAAAATCGCCATCATTGGAGAATTTGGTCACTGAGATGAATAAAATGGGGAAGTCCAGATTAGACTCACGCTGTGGAAGGAAATCTTCCTGGTTTTGTGAATAGTGTGTATATTTGGAAAAATGTCTTATGTCACCAGGCCTCTATATATACCTTGGGGACAACCAGAGCCTCTACAGCTGTGCAGATATCCCTGTCCTCACTCTGGGTGGTGGTCAGGAGACTCAGAGGCTGTGCAGGTAGGATCCATGTTCCTAATTTCAAACATCATTATCTGAGGTTGTCACCAGTGAAGCTTGATAAAGCCCACCGTCAGCCCAGGAGGATGCAGCCCAAGTGGGCATGGGGAATGACTGATGGTACCAGAGGTAATGTGGGGCTGAAGGTTGAGCAGGAGCAGCCTTCGCTGTGTTTCACATGGAGTGACACATCTGGATGGCCTTGCAGGGAACACAGTTATGCCCGTGACATCAAAGCGGTCGGTGTCCTGAGCCTTTAGTCAAGTGTAGGCTGTATCGCTGTTGACAGATTTGCACTTATGAACTCGCAGGTAACGGATGATGAAGACAAATTGTTGTGTTATGTAATTTAAAGCGAATTTTGCCCGTTTGGTACAGATGAAATGAATGTGTTCATTCCCACAAAATGGCTGATCTGTCACATTACCCCGTGTCCTCATTGTCTCTCCAATTGAGCCTAATAGTGGGAACTGGTTACCCAATTGCTTTAAAAAAATGAATTTATCATACCCTTAATCTCTGTGCCATACAAAGAGACAGCTTTGGTGTTTGTTTGCTTAGATCCCAGCTTTTCCTCTGACACATCCACCATGGGCAGGGCCACGCACTGCACCAGCTGCGGCCACTCACCCACCCCATTTGCCATCGAGCACCCTTCGGTGCTGGGCATGTCAGAGCACACTGCGCTGATGCTCACAGTGCTGTCTGCCTGAGAGCAGACACTTTTTGTGGTTCCTGGTGCTGCTCGTGTACTTTATCTTTAAAGCAAAGGTACAGCTCTGATCCTTTTCTGTGCAGCCTGCCATGAACAAGCAACTGGCATGCAATTATAGTGATTGGTGTTAATCCTACCTTTTAATTCTTTATCAGCGGAGCTCTGTGTCAGTTTTCCCATTATTTTCTTTAACTGATTTGGGGTTAGAGACCTTCATGGGGCACAGAGAAGTAAAATCTCAGCATTCTCACCATCTCCTGAAGCTCCCTGTTGTCCCTGATGTAGTCAAAATTAATAAAAGCCAGATGTCTCCTTGTTAACTGGTAGGAAACTGGGGGTACCCTGTCTGGTATCGTTAGTTTGAAAGGGCTTCTCGGCTAGAGGTTGGGTTTAACCCTCTGCAGCAGCGAGGGGAAATGCTCAATGGCTCTCGTGTTACGGCAGCACATCCTCAGGCTCCTTCCCACATAGCACATCAGTATTTCTGTTCCTGTCTTCCCTGCCTCATTATTAGCAATTTCATCATCTCTGTCTAATAACAGGCCTGCTGACTGGTGCTCTTTGACAAATCCTCTGCCTCCCTTCCCAGTGGGACATCACTGGCTGGTGTTACTTGCATCCCAACAGCAGCAGGAATGCTGCTCCAGTATCCTGGAGCACTTCAATGCAGCAGATGCTAGTAAGTGGGCTGAACCCCAAAATCCTGCTCACTCTCTTGTCTGCTTCCTGCACCTGGGGACTCACAAACTCTGGTCCCTTGTCACCACTTGGTACTGTCCTGGCAAATGGTGGTCACTGTGGCTGCAGAAGCTGTTAGCCAGATATAAAACCACTGGGGATTCCTCCGGGGGTCAGGGACAGTGAGTTTCATGGGACCTCCTGCCACCATCCCACCACACCTGTCCCTCCCCAGCAGGACCCAGTGATGTCTCAGTTTGCAGAGGGCTGGTGATGTCTTTCTTGCCACCTTTGGGAGGAGCATCTGGCCAGCTGCTTTGTATGCTTTGCACCAGGCTATGAAAGCACTGGTTCCTGCAGCAGTGGAAAACCAGAGTTCTCCTGGTTTCCCAGCTCCCTCCTCCTCATCCCATCTGTCGGGAGGCTGAGCTCAGCTCACAGAGACTAGTCCATCATTTTTCCCTGTCATCACTTTTCACCTGCTTCCCAGGAGAAACATTACACTGTAAAGTGCACAGAACTATTCCCTTCCTCCCGCTCACCTGCACTCAAGACCCCACTGCACAGGTTTGCTTTGCTCAGCACCTCCCTGCCCAACGTGCCCTGCAGCAGGCTCAGAGGCAGCCGCTATGCCCTGCGAACAGGAAAACGTCTCTTCATTCACCGCATGTCTTCCTGTAACAGGACCACTATTTCATAGCAACTTATTCCTTTCATTGAAACCTTCAAATAATTCCTCAGCATAATCAAACTTTTCTATCCCTAAATCAGTTTTATAACCACCTTATTATACCTTGAAACTCAAAGTGAAAAATTTCTGTTGTAAATAACTGTGCTGTGCTGTGAATACTAAGCATGCCAGCAGGTTTCCGAGTACAGGTTAGCAGGGATGTCCTCTGCCACCTGCCCTTGGACGTGTCCTGCTTGGCCAGCCAGCAGAACCATGCTGACTTCTTCACTCTGGGTTTGGATCAGTCATTGCTAAGCTCTAGACTGGCTCTTGAGCTCCTAGGAGACACTGTGCCACTGCCCCAGGTGGTGTTTTTTGGCTCCCTCCAAACTCTCCTTCCCAACACTGTCAGAAGGCAGAATAAAGGTTGCAGGACAAAGAACATAAAATTATCTGCCTGACTTTCCAAGGAGCAGTGTGTGCCTCCAGGAGAGCTCCAGCCACCTCTTCATTTTTAGGTGTGTGTCAAGAAAGAAGGAATTTGTTGCTGGCTTGCAGCTTATGTGATGGTTTTATTTAATAGATTCATGGGGCATAAAGCTGGAGAGATGCATTAGATCATCACACCTGATTTCCCATGTAGCGCAGGCTGTTACATTTCACTGTACTCATCATGTAGTGCGGCTAGTGGTTTGGATATGACTGAAACATGTCTTTCAGAAAGATCTCTTCAGGCTACTTTCATTGGTGGTTAAACACTTTCTTTCTCAAAAAGTGTCTAATCTATAATTCAAATGTTGCTGGCTTTGGCTTCAAGCTCTTGTTCTGCCTTTTGCAGTGAAGTCACAGTCTTCATTGCACAATATTTTCTCCTCTGAAGGTATTTAAATGTAATGATGAAGTCACTTCCCAGTCATCTTCTTTCTCTCTCTCTCTTTTTTTTTTTTTTTTTAAAGCTAACCAACTTGAACCCTGTAAATCTCTGCATAGAAGGTGTCCTTCCTGGACCTTAAATCATCTTTGTGGTTCTTTTCTGCACCACTCTGGGCTTCCAACTTTATTATTATTATTATTAAAGGAAAGACCCATACAGATACCATAATTTAGCAGAACATGGTGTTAAACTGAAGAGAGAATAATAGACTGATCCCAGGCTCTAGTGAACGGCCCATATGCCTGCCACCCAAACAAATGATTACAGAACTGTAAATGAGGTGCAGGCAGCTCATTTGTCTCTGAACTGCCTCAGCAGCTCCTGGTTGCCAGGAGACTGGTTAAAGCTGGAAGGGACAAGGAGAGCCCACTGGAGCAACACCTATGCTCTGTGCATCCAGCCCTCCTCTTCACTCCCAGGCTCCAGCTGTCAGGGCATGGAGAAGGAGCTGGCTCTGGAGTACAGTGCATGTCTCTGCTAGCAACTCCCAGGAAAGAGGCAGCATGCCCCTAAGAGACCTGGGCACATGCAGAACCAATGTCTGGCCTTCACCTTTAAATTCTTTTGCAAAACCTGCTTTTATTCACTTGGCAGGTGCATCATCGTAGCCTGGGCTAAGCTATCACACCTGAACTGAATCATCTCAGGAAGGAAGTCAGCCTCTAAAGGTTTTGTGAAAAAAAAAAAAAAAAACAAAAAAAAAAACAAAACATTTTTAAGCAAGAATTAGCATCAGAGCTTTTGGCACTTTAGGACAATTCACAGACAGCACCTCATCCCCTCCCAAGCCTAACAACAGGCTTACCTGCTCCCATGCTGCACACCTGTATGTGTCTACTGGTGTGTGGTAAGCAGTGAAACCAAACTCCAACCCTCCATGCCACCGACTGAAGCTCTGTTGCCCCTAGGCCAGCTCTCATGGGGATCACATTGCTAACTGATACCCTTTACAAAAAGACTGAGGTGTAGCCAAGGGAAACCTGAATGACCACAACCTATTTTTTCCTCAGAGTCTTTGCTAGTACTAGGACAGTGAGTTAGTCCCTGTTATCCATCATGGCTTAAGGCAGGTATAATAATCACTGTTATTAAGCATGACTATTTGGTTATTAAGGAAAGAAGAGAGGACGAGAGACAGAACATGAATGGCAAACAGCAGCCGGACCCCCAGAGAGCTCTGCAGTGAGCTGATAATTGAGATGTGTGGGCAGGGAGCACATGTCCCCGGAGGGCTCCTCTCCTCTTGTGAGCTGAGGACAAAGCACGTCCTTCCCCAGAGCTGCTGGTGAATTCTACCTGATGCTTTTTTAACAATTAAAGGAGCTTAGATATGGGCACAATAGCTGAATTCAAGGGCTGGAGAATCCTCTTTGCATATCTGACATAATCTAAATGGTATCTGCATATGCAAAGTTGAATAATCTCAGCTAAAGCCAATGAAACCAAAGAAAGCATTTAAATCAGTTACTTAAAAGAAGTCACTCAGAGGAGCAGTCTTGAAAACCACAAAATGACTGGATACTAAGAGTCCTAAATCCAAACTAAATCCCACTATTTCTCTCTGTTTACCAAGATTAGCTCATGTCTTTTCTCAAGGAACGCATGGTCTAAGCAAGTTGGTATTTAACAGGAGAAGCTGTTAATACCTTCAATTACAACAGCATTTCATTATCCCATTAAATTCATTATGAGAATACATTAACTCTGACTCCTTGCCAGAACATTGACAACTTCCTATTGCTCCCAGTGCTGAAGAAATAATGTGGTGTGTCACATTAAAAACATGGTGTGTCGTGACTCCTCATTGCTCACTGCTTTGCACTTTAGCTATCCAGCCGCTTCTTACCTGAAAAAAAAAAAAAACACAAAAAACAGAACTGCATAAGCAAGGAGGACAGTGTGGTTTCTCACACCCTTTCACTGTCTGGATGCTTTGCTGTTGTCTGCTCATGGATGTGGAGCACGTCTGTGTATATGCAATATTACTTCCATTGCTTCTGCTGCTATGGTGGCAGAGTCCCAGAGCATCCTCAGAGTGCTGACTTCTCTGATTTAGTCCACTTCCTAGAATATCCCTTGAGTTCATCAGGCATTAAAAGGAGCTGACATTTTGCTTTGCATGGGGACAAATCTCTGTTCTTCCCATGATTCTTCAGCTTAGCCAGTCTTTTAGAGAAAATTAATTCTTAGGGAGGTTTGAAATAGAACAATCATCAGTCATTACAGAAATCATTGTCTTTGCTATTTAAGCCTTTGGAGGTGACTCTTGTTCTGAATTGATATTCTGAAGCAGTAGCATGCTCCCCTGCAAGGACTGAAGTTTGGAAGAAGAAGGTCCCCAAATGCTTGCGGGCCCTTTCACCACCTGAAAGCAGAGGCCTGGGTACCCCAAGCACATGTGCCAGGTGAGGTAGCTGCAGCACCATTTAGATCAGGGCTGGGCCCACTTCTGCTCTGTTCTGTACTCAAAACAGTGCTTGCATTGAGATCCAATTATAACACCAAATGGCCTTGCTACTCTTGTACACATCCATCTCCTGCAATGAGAACAATAGCAGTGGAAGTTATTATATGAGGCTTACATATGGAAGCAGATCATTTGTAAATAAACACCTCTGAAGGAGCCTATCAAGGAAAAAAACACCCAGAAAAGTTTTGACCTTTAAGCAGAAACATGAATTTAGACGCAAGAAAGGTCTTCCACAATGCATTCTCCAGTTCTAAATGTTCTACTTAACATTTGAGGAATAAAGACGTTAGCATGCTTTTGAAATTGATTCATTTAAGTTAGAGTAGTTTCTAATCCACACAGAATATTCTAGAAAGGAAGGCTTTTTCTTGCCAACCTGGGTAAAAGTTGCCCCACTTTTATGACGTGCTTTACAGCTTCTGCTAAGGATCCCTGGGGTCATCTGTTTTGATCCTAAATAAAGCACTTCTCTCTTCCTAAAGACAGGCTCTTCTAAACAGTAAATGTCTGGGATTTTTTTTCTCTTGGAGTTACTCCTGTGTCTGAGTTGTCTTGCTTTTAAGAAGGTGATCATGCAATTGTTTCCTTCTGACCCGAAGTTTCTCCTGGTATCATTAGTCCCATGCAGTACATTTTCAATGTGCAATTAATGACTCTGGGAAAGAATTCTGCATCAGGCACAACTCCTGATGACAATGCTACATCGTTTGCTTTCAAACTATAGCACAAAAGGCAGTAGGATATATAGCTTCAACAAGGTGAAGGTACAAAAGCAAACCTGTAATTGTGGTGTGAAAGTTATAGGGAAACAGCACATTGCAGACATCGGAGGTGTGCTGACTATGCTGTGACAGAGCTTCTTGCAAAGACCCTGTCCCTTGAAGAAACTTGTTCCTGCTCTAGCAATGGCAATATTACAGCAGATCACTCAGTGCTAAGTTCAAGTTTCTCTTCAAATATCCTCCGTTAGGGTTTGTCTTGGTCTTCTCAGAGCTTTCCCAGGAGCAGGACAAGCCCTGGCCATGGGGTCACTGCAGTGGGATGGGTGGGATTCATCTCAGCTTCCAAGGAATTGGAGTGTGCTGGCTGAGGCACTCCAGATACTGATGGTGGTAGATGGAGAGGACCCCACTCCTGCTCTCAGGGGTTGCCCAAGGCTGTGCTTCTCGTGTCATGGTCCCTCCTCCCTGTTCCCTTCAAGTGGCATCTGCACTGGCCATACTACTCACGCTACTTGTCCCTGCAGCGAGATGCAGGGCTGGGGCTCCCAGCCCACTTCTGCACCAGCGGCACTCCCGAGGAGCTCCTTGCTCCCTCCCATGACGCCAGCAGACAATTGCTGCCAGCCAGCCAGCAACACAGCAGCACTCTTCATTTACAGCACGGTGGAGACACCAGCTGAGCAGAAACCAGCTGTGGGATTTTTGCAGCCTCAGACATCCCTGAGCAGCATCCTGCCCCAGCCATTTACTCCCTTCCCTGATTTAATTCCTTTGTCACCCAGCTCACCCCTTCCCTTGTGTACCATCAGGTCCCTCCTGCCCAGGCGTCCTGGCTCTCAGAGGTGAGCAGAGCAAGGCATGCTCAGCCAGCTGTTAGGAGAGGTGTGCGGCTCCTGGGAGCTGACGCTGTTGGCTTCGAATGTCATTAAGAAAAGCCAAAGCCGTAATGAACCCATTGGCATGAAAGATGTTTTCTGGAGACAGAGTCACATTTTCACTGTTCAGCTGGTGTTTCCCTGCTGTGTTCTCACCTTCTGGCTATTTGTTAGCGGGGTGCTGCTGGGGCATTTGTCATAACTTCACAGCTCATTGCTGCAGTGCCTGTCACTGGTAATTGCTCCTTCAAGGTGTGACAATGCTTAAATCTACTTCTCCACTGAATGTCTCAGTTCCCCGCACAGTGCCACTGCTGGCTGTGTGGTGGGGGTGACTCAGAACAGATACTCTGGGCTTTGGATTTTGGTGCAGAAAGCGGGAAACTGGACCAATCCAAAAGCTGAGTTCAGCAAGCAGCCTGGAATGAGCTACCACCTAAAAATTAGATATATTCCCTCCTCTACCAAAAGGACAAGGATAACACAGATGTGCCAGATTTGCCTGTAAATGCTACCTGTGAACCTTTGTGGTGGGTGTAGCAATGTCTGCTTAGTCAGCAACACTCTGATGTGCCACGGGGTGTTCCAAGCCCAGCAGCTCTCAAGGGACAGCTGCACTCCATCAGCTCCAAGGCTGAGGGGTCCAGGCAGGGCTGTGCCCTCCTTCCTCAATCTCCACATTCCACACAGGCATTTGAGAGAGGCCCAGAGGTCATGGCAGCAGCAGGGAGCAGGGCAAGTGGGGTATTCCTATTACTTTTGCTGGGATTGCACGGTGACTGGGAGTTAGGGGACATGTGTAGCTGGTAAGGGGCTGGTGCCTGACCGGTGTACAAGAGAAGGTGTGATGGCTGGTGATCTGTGTGGAAGGACCAGGAGTATGGACTGGGCTGTGGAAGGTAAGAAAGGAGGGAGGTGAGTACTGGGGGCAGAGTCTCTAGAGGGTAGGAAGGTGGGAAACAAAGCGAAGAGGAGAGTAGGGCTGTGCAGAAAGGATGGTGGGACACAGGGGAGGCCTGGACATGCCTGTGCCTCTGAGCACTGCTCATAAGTGCCCCTCAACACTATGCCTTCTGCCTGTCCATCCCGTGCAGTGATCTCCTCTGGTGTCTGCAGGGCTCCCACCCTGGGTTCTTGTTCACACCCATGCCATGCACCTCCAGCGGGGAAAGGTCCATCGCACGTCCTGCTGTGGCCAGCCCTCTCTACAGACCCCTGAGCACCAGGACCCACTGGCCCCTTGTGCCCAGTCCCTTTTCCCATGTGGGGAAGGTGCTGGGTGTGTGCCTGCTCCACAGGCATGTGAGGGGACACAGAGGTGTCAGTGCCTGCGTTCTGTGGTGCGTAAAGTATCCGGGAACAGGCAAAAGGTGAGATTTATGCTGCACGATCTGTAATATAAATTTAAGTCTCTGCCATATTCTAATTGGGGTGCTGGGAGCATCTCGGCAGTTCTGAGACGGTTCTGCAGTTTTGTGTAAATGCCTCATCAAAGTGGTAATGCATTCTAATTATTAGCAGAGCACTGGCTGCCTCATGAACCTGTAATATTTTGTGGCATGTGACATTACAATGAAAATGTATGAATAACAATTTTTCATTTAAATTACTAGCTGTATGATCATTTTTTTGGTAGTATTATGAGGTTTGGGGTAAATACTCCATAAATATGTAAATAACTTGTGATATTGTTCCATTAGATAATTGCACGATGATGCGGTTTGTGATCCAGATGAGCTGGGAGCAAACACACCCCATGACCCTGTGTTGGGGGCATGTGGTTGTGGGTAGCGGGTTCCTGCATTTGCTTTCCAGTGTCTGGGGTGCCCGCCGTGGTGGACACCTGGGACAATTTCTGTCTTGCTGCACCAGTGTCTCACCTGAGCTGGCACAAATGTCACCCCAGTGGGCAGTTACCTGGTGCAGGACTCCACAGACAGTATGGAATGGGGACACCCATGGGCTGGGGACATCCATGGGCATCCTGTGTCTGTCATGGGACATGGTCCTTGGTGCAGACCAGACAAAGCTCTTACAGAGTGCTGTGCACCTGCACACTCCAGCCCTCAACGAGGAGGCAAGGCAGCTCTTAATTACTGCAAATGAGCAGGCCAAGAGCTCCTTGTGCAAATCGTTGTGTTTGTGCAGCTGATCGCTTTGTAATTGGTTGGTGTGTGGCCATATTTAGGGCTGATCATGACTGAAGCACTGGATGACGGTAGACTTCTCATAGCAGAGACCCTGGATGCAGAGCAGGAGGCCGTTGGGCCCAGTCCTACTCTTTCTGTGGGGTGAAATCCTCGGAGGAAAATGTCCCTGCACCTTCCACAAGCAGCCAAGCAGCCTGGGTTCTGCCACCTGGCTGGCCCTTGGACTGGCTGCTCCTGACCCAAGGAGATCCACTGAGGACAGGGGGACAGCTGCTGACAGAAACCTAAATACCTTACACATCAGCCCCAAATCAAGGTATTTGTCCTGAAAAAAAAAAAAAAAAAAAAAAAAGGAAGTTTTTTTTTTTTTTTAATTTGAAAAGCTTGTATTTTTACTTTTTTTTTTTTTTTTCAGATGAGTTTGACTGTGAAATCCTCCCTCACAAGGCTGTGCCTGGCTCTTCCAGTCTGGTCCTTGGGGTCACGCACATGTGGTCACACCTGGGTGTACAGGACTGGATCCTGGGCCAGTGATGCTGGGCATTGGCCATGCTCTCCTTGACTACTACTGACATCTCCTGGGAATAATGCAGCATCCAGGGCTGCTGAAGTGTGGGGAGTATTTACAAGGACAGTATTAGACCTGCTGACCCTCATCTCTGTCCCTCTCTGCTGATTGCAGGTGGCTTCTGACACTTCCTTCACCTCTGTGGCCCATCACTATTGCTACCTGGGCCAAGCAGAGGGTCTCCAGGACATGTTTGCAGGGTCCTCCAGAGCAGAACACTCTGGTATTGTCCCAGTCTTGCCTGCAGAACACAAGCATTGCCATAACACATTGTGCACCATCACATATTGAGATGTCTTGCACCCATCGAGGCTGGGTTCCACCAACATGGTGCTGGGCTTCTTGATGGCATGTCAGGAACACTTGGATGCCCCAAAGCCAGGAGAGGACACTGGGAACATGGGATGTCCCTCTCCACTAAGTGAAGAGGGGAACTGTCCCTGTGTGATCCTGTGGGAGGAGCGCAAATGTGCTGTTCTGAGTCATTTTTTCACTGGAAATACTAGAGCAACTTGAGACCTAATTAAAACATGAAGGAGAACAGTGTGCCTGCACCAGGAAGAGGTGAAAACAGCAGCACTTTTATTAGGAAAATGCTATTTCTGCAAGAAAGCATCATGAGTGTAATCTTCTGTAGAGTTTGGGGTTGGCGTGAGAAGAGAAGTGTTCCCTGAATGGTGGTTGCTCAGAGAAGTGAAGGAAGGATTATGAGACTGGTAGCAGCAGCCTGCCCATCATTGCAAGCATTGTGCTGTGGACACTGAGCTGCCTTTGGGGCTGACCCTGGTGCTTTCTGCCAGCTCTGTGAAGCCTGGGTAAGGGCATCCTGCCGGGGCAGGATCTGCACAAGGTCTTCCTGGAGCCCACCTTCAGCAGATCATACTACACAGCCTCTGCTGTGACCTTTCCTTCCTCACTGCTGGGACACTGAGGTGGATGGGACTCTGCATCTCCCCAGGCAGTGGCTGGGGAGCTCCTGAATGCATGGGCAGGGCCTGTTGCTCACGGTATTTTAACTCTGCACACACACACACACACACAGGCACTCATACAGATGGATGTGCTGCGCTGTTTGCCTGGGACCCAGAGCACTGCTGGGGGCAGTGCCTGCTGCTGGGTGGTTTTCTGGGTTGAAAAATAAGGAGACCTCTTTTTTCTGAGTTGAGATTGTTACCTTTGCTGTGGAAATTGTGGAAGCCCTAACTGTAGAGAAGAGATTGACTTCCTCCTTTCTTTTCTCACAGTGGCTGTTGATGGGAGCTGTGACCAGGTGTCAGGTGAGCTCTGCCTCTGTGACCGAGGAATGTGGCTGAGGGTCTCAGGTTTTATTACCCGAGAGCTGCTCCGTGCTTCTTTCCTGCTGATGTCTGGAGGAGACCTGACACTCGGTTTAGGTATTTGCATCTTCACTATGTCAGGCCTGAAGCTGACTCCCATCTGTGCAGACATCCCTTGCTGAGAGGACTGTGGCCTCTTTGCTGCCTGCCTGACACTGCTGGACACTCTTCACTACATCCCCTCCCTTACAGAGATGATCACTTTGGGATCACTGTCCCCGCACTGATTATTTTTTTTATATTTGTGCAGTTTGAAGGGGCTTAAAATATGCTTGGAAAATGACAAGTGTACCTGGGGGGTGGCCCATGGCTGTGGTCTGCTCAAGCACAGCCTCCTGGGGAGAGTGAGCCCATCATCCCAGCCCTTTCCTTCCCTTTCAGGGAGAAATAAAGCAGGCTTGTTTTTCTTTTTTCTCTGCCCGAGCTCTGTAAGTGGCTCTGAGTGTGACTGGAAATGCAATGGAGCTGGGAGAGGGAATCCCAGCACTGAGCAGCATGGCCTCGAGAGAGGGAATATTTGATGAAGCTGGGTTCTGTGAAGAGAGAGCAGAGGCTGTTACCATCACAGATATTTCAGCGCAGATGCCACAGAAGAAAGAAGCTGGGCTTTGTAAAGAGCCTTTGCATTATTTCCTGCCTCTCCAGTTTCACTGAAGTGAAAATGAAGCGATTTTTTAAGAGTGAGGAGATAAAAAAGAAAGAAAGAAGGAAGAGCAACTTTTTCTTTCTGCTGAAAGCGTGGTGCTGGGCTTTAACTCTTCCCTGAGCTCATCTGCCAAAGACAGGCTCCTCTTGGGCTCTCCAGGCTTCAGAGCAGAATATATTTTCTTTAGCAGACCCTAGCGAGCAACTTCTTTCACCAGATATATCTTCTGGGCTGGCAGAGGGAAGGACTGCTCAGTCCGGGTGGAACCGGCACGAAGTGACTGCAGATGAAGGACGTGCCAAGTGCCATCGATCACAGGCTCTCTGCAGGGCCAGGGAAGACCAGCTGGCTGTTTGTCAGCCTGACCCACCACATTTTGCCAGGTGGCACCCTCCTTCCCTTAATTATTGTCATTATTATTACTAGCTTTTTCCAGACATGACTGGGTCCAAAATCTCTATGGTGCCAAGAGCTCAGCTACTCTGTATTGTGAGCTTTCCAAGACTGAGCTTTCGTTCCCTTTGCAAACATTACAGATGAATGAAGTGCTCTGTTCCCTCATTTGTTTTACTTCTTCCACAGCAGGATGGCTCCAGCTTTATGCAAGGGAGGGGAGAGCAGGATGAGGGTGAGCAAGCCCCCTACATGTCACATTAGGAGGGCTGAACCTGCCTCCAGACTCCTACCTATTGCTCCCAAGGGACCGCCTGAATGAATGGCTCATGATCTGCTCCATTCTCCTCTGGTAATCTGCCAAATGTCTCTTAAATGCTTGCACCTGTACATTATTTTTTACCCATGTTTGCCAGCAGGAACTACAGGAGGGACCTGACTTGGCTCCTGGGTTGATGTGGTCTATAAGGAAGAGCAGCAAGAAGCCCATGGGCTCATCCCAGGAGGTTTGTGCCTCCTACTGGGGAAGTCTCCATGCACTGGGTGCAACCTGCTCCCGCTCCTCCCCAGTGTGTTTAGGCAGTAGTGCTTCCTATGGCAGGAGACTTTTTGGAGCATAGCCACCTCTCTGGTGTGGCAAGGAGGTGGGGTGCTGCTGCCTTAGAGATAATACTCCGACTTGAAAATAACACAGGACACTGCAAGGTCTGCATCAGACTTGCTACAAATCTAGAGTCATGAGATGGTGTGTTTGAGAAGGGAGCAGAGCATTTCAGAGAAAGCTGTACAATAACATACCTTCATGCCTTTCTGCACAATTATCCTCTCACCCCAGTTGAAGCTGATGCGTACAGGGAGCAGAAATGGAGTACTCCACCCCCTGTATGGGCAGCATGCAGTAGAGAGTGGACAGAACAGTCTGCAGCAGTCCATAGGATGCAGATTGCTCATAAAAATCATGTAAAATCTTTCTAGACAACAACCCCCTTGCCAGAATTCAGGAAAGCCTGTGAAATCTCTGAGAAAGCTGTACTGGGTGAGCCAGTCCTGCCCATTTACTCCCCAGCCTGTGTCCTTGTTTGCTCTTTTCCATGTCTGGAGCTTTCAAGAGGTTTTCAGAGAAGCAAGGGTGTGGATCAGAGATCCTGTTCCTATCCTGAGCTGTCTGACTGTGAGATACTTCCCTACGAATCTTCTGTATCATAAAAATAATAGCCATGTAAATTAAATTGTCCTGAAGGTATTTGGCAGAATGCTAATAGGGAACTGGTTGGCAGGGACCCATCCTCCTTGCCAGCTTATCAGAGACAGAGGAGACTGAAATAAGCTGCTTTCCTACACCTTCTGGGCAGGCAGAGAGGTCAAGGTCACTGGCACCGTGAGGAACCTGGAGGTGCATGGTGCCTCCTCCCTGCTGCTGCAGCGCTTCTCATTGAAGCTGTGCCCTCACTGCTGTGTGCCAACCACTCAGCCAAGACCAGCAGTAATTTCGGAGGGGTGGACGTGACTCCATAACCGACGCTACACAAGTTATTTTGTGGTGACCTCCTCATTCATTTCCTGCTGATTTCTCTCTGTACCTATATATCTCTGTATGTCCTGTTGGGCTGGTTACCTTCACTTTCCACCCAAGAGAAAATTTTGAGAAATTCTGAAAAAAAAACAACAACAGCTTGTCTAGCAGGTTTGGCTTTGTAGCAGCAAACAAACGGACAGTTTCTCTTTTTCAGAGGAGATTGTGACTTTCTGTTATGACAGGTAAGGCAGAAGCTGCTCCTGTTCGGGACTCCCAGTCTGCCATGCACTTAGCCTTCAAATGGGACCAAAGCAGGTGACAAGTTTGAAGAAAGTCATGTCATAAATAGCAGAATTATGAACATTAAAGCACGTGGCACTGACATGCTCTGCAGAGCACTTTTCCCTGGTACTTTTCTTTTTCATTCCTGTTGCAGCTCTTTTCATGGGTTAGCAGCTAAACAACAGGGCCATGAGGACAAAGGAGTTTTGAGTCAGCTCTGCTTAACCAGAAATGATAACAGCCCTTCCAGAGGAAGTTTCTTCAGCAGAACAGTTGAAAGGTTCACCTGGCAATTCCCTAATATCAAGTTCCTATCATGCTGATGGATGAGCAGTAACTCAGGGTTTTGGCTGGGGCTATGCAAGCTGCTTCCATTATAGCTGAACTCAGACAGGTCCCAGGTGATGGCTCAGAAGCAACACGACTGACTTTGCTCTGCACAGCACGGCTGTACAGAAGTGCATGCTCATGCTCCCTGGACACAGGATGCTCAGAAGAAGATCCTGGGAACTGCAAAGTGAAGCACTTAGATTTAGGTGCTCCCCATTCCCCACCACATCCCTGGGACATGGAGAGTGAAGGGACTGGAAAAGCCAACTCAGAGCACCACATATCCAGCTGTGTGTGACTAAGAAAGGGGTTTATCAGTGCTGGATGAAGACACGGCGCTGGGGCTCATCTGAATATCTGTGATCTGCACTCTGGTCCACTGCCCAGTGTTATACCCACAGGCTCTGCTGTTTGCCAGTTGCTTCCTAGGTTGTTTATTTATGGCAATTTCATAACATATGGGTAAGCTCACCTGTAGAATTAGCACCTTCAGCACTAAGTTACTGTTCATCTGTGGAAAGGTAGATACATCAGTATGGAAGCTGACATTGAGTGATAAGCTGGGATGTGAATATTGAATTAGGAAAAAAATCTGCTTTCCATGTGGTTGTGCACAAAACAGAGAAGCAACAGCAATTGCAAGAAGCCTTGGCAGCAGATGAGCTTCCCAAGGTAACAGCCCATAGCCAGCCCTTACTGCCAGCCCTTGTACTTGGTACCAATGGGACCTGAGCACTTTTCTAGGGTTAAGCACAGACTGAAGTGCTGCAGTGAGCGGGGACATACAGCGGGGAAGCTCAGACCTTGCAGAGTTATATCACAGATACTGCTGCAGTTTTTGTGGACATACACAGGCTCATATTTCTTGCCCCTCTGCTGCTTGCCAGGCCTGAGAAATCCAATCCTGTGACAAGGATGCTCTCTGCCAGCCTTCAGTAACCCTGAGAAAGTGTGGAAAGCCTTATCTGCAGAGACAGATAAAAGTTTAAAATTAAACTGCAACATAAAATTCTGGTGAGAGCTGTCACGTCAGTGGTATTTTATTGTGACATTTTTCTATCAAGTACATTTCTATTGTTTAATATCAATCACATCGATGAACATACATTTTATATATATTTATGCAAACTTTCAGTTTCTGGTTTCATTTGCTTGGGTATTAGAAATTGCATTATGTACTTTTCCGATAGCAGCCTTGCTTTTTGTTTTGGGAGATCTATCAATAGTTGGATATATTTTTATATGGATCATTTTCTCAGTAAAAATATAGGTAACACTTTATTCTCATATCATATCTATTTCAGCATGGTGCAGTCATAAAGCAGCGTGGAGAGGATAACCTCAACATGATGCTGCACTGGCAAACACATGGATACAAACAACTCCTGTAGCGCAAACTTCCATAAATCAGGAAGAAGAGAGCATCAGTGGAACAGAAGAAGAAGGGGAGAAGGAGCATGGGAAATGAGGACTGAAAAAGAGCAGCCAAAGAGCAGCTGGAATAAGGATAAATAACTATGCCAAGCCTTGCTCTGTCAGAGGAAGGACATCATCTTGTTCCTCCCCACACCTCTGGAAAGACCAGCTTGCCAAGCATCTGTGTGAAGGGCTGGAGGAATGTGGATGTGGTTTGGATGGCAGCTTTCCATTCACATCCTGTCTGCTTTGCCCAAGATATATGCGTGAAGGAAGCTGGCTGCTGAGCACTTTAGGGATTTGCATGGGACAGCTGCCCAGCAACCTGCCCTCCACTGCTGCTTCAGTCAGGTCTTCTCCACAAGAAGGAATTTATCTCTTGCATTTTCCTGCTGCTCATGTCTGTATAGCCTGCATTTCTGTACCACTGCCAGCTGTGCATGATTATGAAGGACAAACTCATTGCCAGAGCAGAATGCTGCTGAGGCCTGGGCAGCACAGTGCATGCACCACACTCCGGCATCAAGCTGCATGGCGGGGAAAGTGCTGATGCCATTGAAGGAGGATAATGAGCATCACAATTATGCCAAGTGCTGAGCTACAGCTTGGCCTACATCTCCTACCACACCACTGTGAAGTTGAGGTCAGCCATCCCATCACTGGCTTGATGTTTCTGTGACAGCAAAAGCCAGCAACCAGTGCAGGCCTTCAACAAGCTGCTCAATGCAATGCTAAAGGCATTGAGGAGCTTCCAAAACTCAGTCTCTGGTTCTCTATTTGTGGCATTTATCACAGACTCTGCAAGGTCTGTCTAGTCATTGCATCCTTACCCTGGCAGAATTCCTCCCTTTGCCAGTAAATTTTTCTTGTGCTAGTAGAAGTTGTTATTATTACTATTTTTATTCACTATTTTTAGCAGTACTATTTTGTTGGTTTGATTCCGGTGGCCTGGAATTGTGCTGGGTGCTTGTTCTGTGGATTCAGTGGAAGGCAGACATCAAAATTCTCTGTGTCTCTCCTTGACGCTCCCCCAAGGATCACACAGTTCCCCCTAGGAGAAGATGATCTGTCAAGAAGAAGAGTTCTGCCGAGTGCCCCAGAGGCTGCTGCATGTCAGATATGCTTCCTTGTCCTCCTGAAGCAGCTTAGCCGTGGCCTGAGCTCCAGGAGGGTTGGGAGAGAAAGACACGTTCTGTCCCTAGGAGCTGCCTATTCATTAGTAAGGTTCCTAACAGAATAGTGATCATGTTTTTAGTATGATTAGTGAGACATGCAGCTACATTTGTTAACTGCTTTTACAGTAATGCCAGGCAGAGTGCAGACCATATTAAATGTTCCAGGGCTGGTGTAAGGAGATGGTAATTAAGCAATAATATGCAGCCAGGGCTGTCAAAGGGTGAGACCAGCGCAAAGCAAGGCAAATGCTGCCGGGAGGCGAGTCTGGGCAAGGGAAAGGTTTTTCTCTCTTAGCAGCCTTTATCTCGCTGATTTGAGTAGGATAGCTTACGACGAGCCATGGTGTTTATGTAACCTATCAGGCCCACCTCACCTACCAGTACCAATGTGTGTAAAAGAAGCTGGAAGACCATGAAGTAGCAAACTATGGGGAAATCTTGATAGAGATGGTAAAGCTCCCACCTGGCCAGGATTGTCTGCAGGCCCTGCAACAGAGGAGGGCTTGCTGGGCTGGGGATGCTGCAGTGCTGGGAATTTGCTGGAAGTGGTGCTCTTTGTCCTTGGGGCAGGTCTTACCACCTGGCATGTTGTCCACATAGGCCAAGCAGTTGGACTTCTTGTTTTTCTGCTCCATCCTTGGCACTACTGAACACCTGTCTGATTTTGTCTTACAGGTAAATTTGTTTTCACTATCTTTATCTCTATCTATCTCTAATCATCTCACTTCCCTCTAGTTCCATGGTTTAAAGCTGGCCTTTGCAAAATCCTTTTGTAATACCCTTGTGCAATGAGAACTCCCTGCTCATTTTGAGATCAGCTCTTTTTGTCCAACATCCAGCATATTTACACATCAGCTTCACCAGCATTGTCTAGAACTGTTTTTTATCCAAAGCCGTAAAACCTGATTGTGACTGGCCTCTTTATCCTATCAACCATGTACATGCTCTCCTCTGCAAATGAGGCTAGATTTGTTGGGCAAAGGCTGCTTTCCATAAAACCATGTTGACTGGACTTGATAATATTCCTAGCCTATAATTCATTATGAATTCAATCCTGTATCAGCTTTGCTGTTACTCTGCCAAGGACTAATATCTCTGGAGAATGCTATACCGCAAATTCAGCCCTGGCACATCAATTTATACTAAGCAATCCTCTGTTATTCTTCAGTTACCCAGTGACATATTGAATTTGACCCTATTTTTCCCTTTTTTGTCATCATCAGAGGGTAATTGCTAAGTGCTCTTACATCACAGTTGGTGTGTGCAACCAATATTTCCTGAGAACGTCTCTCTCTTGAGTGATGGTCGACAGTCTCTTGATGCATGGAGTGTGGATACACTACTGAATCTGTTTCCCCTGTGGGATATTACAGGGAGATAGCAACACCCTTTGTGTGTTCAGCCTCTGATGGCATCTTGAACAAGTGTCCATGATACAGTCACAAGAAGCAGCAACTCTCCTCATCCTGCTCTTAGGGGGCAGGTGTGTGCCAGGCTAGTTCTGGGGCTATGTGTGCACTGCCTGCACTTTTCTGGTCCCAGTTCCTTCTTCACTAACTCACCTGCATTGTTCCCAGAATCACTGCCCTTAACAAACTGTCCACACCATTTTGTCTTGCTATTTATTTTTTATTCTTTATTATTTGTTTCATTATTACTTTCTTATTGCACCTAGTGCAATAGAGATTTTTTCCTTCCATTTAAAATCTTCCTGGACATCTGTGCTGCTTCTGCAGTCTTTCCTTTCACAACATTTTCTTTACCTTTGGCAAGCCTGTCCTTTCAGGCACTCAGGAAGCCTGGATGGGATTTGTAGCAGGACCACCCAAGAGCCCTTGTTGGCTGTGCTGATCCTGGTGGTGAGCTGGGGCTGAGCAATTGAAGACAATCCTCCTGGCACTGTAATTACATTGCGAAGAGACTTGAAAGTTTCTGTTGTTAAATATTTAATGCTGGAAGAGGAATAAGACACTGAATGTGAATTTTATGATGGATATCTTGCTTGCCTGTGGATGTGCTGAGAGCTTCCATTCACCTTGCAGACACGGTGATGATGAATATTCATTCTGCTTCCTCCAGGGCTCATCTCCTTTGTGAGGCTGCTGGGAACTATACACTAGGAGCTCAGATAAGCAAGGAGGCTAATGGGGCATCCAGAGGGAGAGGGAATGTTCAGAGAGTGACTGTCAGATGGAGATGACGTGGTGTGGTAGTAATTAAGAGCACCTCATTTCAGGTGTGTCAACCCTGAAGCCCAGGACAGAGTGGAGCCGGCTTCTGTCTTGCTTACCAGGAACAGGGGGGCTGTGCAGGCTGCAGCATGGGTTGAATGAATGCAGTAGGGTACTTAGCTCCATGCTCAGCCTGCATTAAAATAAATGGTCTGTTTTAGTCCTTGATTGGTCCCAGAGTGTCATCACCATTAGCTGGAGCAACATTCACACATCCTTTGGGTTTTGCAGAGAGGGGAGGGGTGCATGTTTTCAAGTCAGGACTGTGCAACCCCTGTTGTCATCTCTTTTGGTGGATTCCTCACCACAGCCACAGAAGGTCAGTGACTTTGTTCCACAACAGCTCCTGAGTTTGCAAAATTGGTGTACACCTAACATACTCATGGAAACCAAGCCCCTGGGCTACATATGCATGCTTGGGGCTGGAGCAAGGGGTTGGTGTGAATGGCCTCAAGTGCTGGTGCCAGCCTCTGCTGAGCCTGGTTCGACATGATCAGGGCAGGGTAGGGAACTGACATAGCTTTGTGAATTATATGTGCGGTCCTGATTTTTGCCCTCTCTGCCATTAGTCCTACCTTCAACCTAAAGGATGTTCTTGCTGTGAAGGAGATGAGAGAGCTTTGCAGCTGCCAGTGCATGGGACTACAGCTCCACTTCTGTGGACACTGGGCTATTCCCTTTGGAGACTGGGCTCATGCAGCTCAAAAAATGAGAAAAAAAAAGAGGATAATCCTTGCTGGCATGGGCCTCAAACAGGACTGCCAAGCACTCACTCTCATTTCAAGACCCTGGCTGTCACACAGATGTGAAGAGGGGTCATTCCCAACTTTAAAAGCAGTAGTGATGCCCACCCTTTAAAAGAGTCTGTGTTGTTGTTGGCTGCTTCCCCTGGGAGAGCACCAGTGGGGCAGGAATACACTGCTTCCTCTGGAATCAGTGAAGAGAAGGAGACAAATTTTCAAAACTTAAGACTTTGTACACAGCAGGAGTTCCCCATTTCTCTGATTTGGGAGATGAAAAACTCTAGAAAACATTAAGTTTTCTAATATTAAACCATGTCTCTCCACTCAAGTTCTGGTATTCTCGAGTTTTCTCTTTTACAGTGACAGCATTTCAAGGAAAGTGTATGTTTCCTACCTCCAGTGATTTTTCTTCCAGAATCTTAGTTTTTCACTGAGAACAGGTTTTGATAGCAAGTTCTGAATCACCCTTGATTTATCACAGCCACCAGCCTGTCCTAGCTGGGATGCCAGCTTTGACAGTCAGCCTTGACTGATACAGCCACCAGTGCTTTACAAGTATGCACGCAGGCAAATGTGTATCTGAGGTAGAAAAGACGAACTATATAACACAGCACAGCTGTACTGATTTCTAAGCAGTCTTGCACTTCACAGCTCTTTCATTAAGTCCCCCCAGCATGCACACACAAACCACACCGACACCCAGATACAGTTCTGGGGTAATACCCTCAGGTTTTCTCTGCAGAGTTGTGGATGCAGCTGTGCAGAGTGCAGGATCTCCAGGCTTGGCTAAAATCCAAGAAAACTAGCAGCATTGAGAAGAGGTTTGGCCTGGGGTGCTGTTCTTTTACTAGATTCCTGCTTGTCAGTGTGTGGCATCGGGCTGCCTGCACACATCCCTCAGGAAATGGAGAGAATGGGTATGTTCTCATGCTGATAGAGTCTTCTAGAACTGGTGTATGGACAGAAGGAGCCACATTGGCCTGAATAAGATGGAGGAATGGAGGGTTCTGAGCATGAAGAACCTAAACACCAGTGAGCAAAGGTTTGGTGACCTTGCAGGACACAGTGTGGCTGGTGGTGGTAATTGTGTCTTCAGCATTTCCTATTCTGTTCCTCACCAGCCACAACACTGCCTGGGGATGTCTTCCACTATTATGACTGTGGATCTTTGCACACACTATGAAACATGTTCACAGCTTGTGGGGCTATCCAAAAAGTGGAGAGCTAGGGAAGCTCCGTGTGGGTGTGCAGAGGGGCTCCTTTCTGTGCAGCAGGGCTCCTGCTCTGAGCAGGTGGTATTTCAGGTGAAGGTGGACATTGTCTATGGTTTCTGGGCAACAGGTGTGCAGAAGGCAACGTCTACAGGAGCTGTCAGGTTGTCTTCACACAGCCTGAAGGCAGCTAGGGGAACTTCTGAGTCCACATCTGTGTTGTTGCAGCTCCTCTCTAGCAGGTCCAGCCACCCCCCTGTTTCTGTCAGATGTGAATGGCAAGCACAGAGAGAGGGAAATCACCCTGGAGGGTCTGACCGTGAGAGAGCTGGGGGAACCTGCAGGCTTGCAGGCAGCTTTGGGCAGACAGAGCTGTCTTGTGGACTGTAGGAACTCTGGATGATGTTGTCAGATGGACTAAGGGTGAATGCAGCAGGGATTACACTCTGACTCAAGGCTAGTTTTGATTTATTATTCCAGGAACCTTTATCACAGCAAAGCTTTTTGAGTTCCCTGCAACAAGCGCTCATTGTTTTACTGCCTTTATAAATCACCTTAGTGTGTAGAAATGTAGGAATAGAAAATGTTAGTCTAGAATAAACAATCACTAACCAGTGAGACAAAATAATCAATATTCATAAGATAAAGCACCAGTGTAAAGAGAGCAATGATAATAATGAGGATGCAAAACAAATCAAGAGGTGAGGCTCCCCAAAC
The DNA here is from genome assembly GCF_964035555.1 of Netta rufina. Lineage (NCBI taxonomy): Eukaryota > Metazoa > Chordata > Aves > Anseriformes > Anatidae > Netta > Netta rufina. Next base: position 11,558,117 of record NC_140141.1, on the reverse strand, counting down.
CTGGCTGGTAAAACATACATGCTGCTCTAGAAAGAGATGTCAGTGAGTTTTACCAAAAAGCAATAATCAGTGGCATTGGATGCAGCTAAGGGTGTGGGATGGCACCTTAGTTCAACTTAATCTGTGTTAGATGTGCGGGAGTATGAGCCTGAAGTACATTTATCATGCATGGGATTGCGATCCTGCAGAAGAGATCAAGAACATGAGGTGGGAAAGTGGTAGGAACAGGCAAGAGGATTTTAGCCTAGGAAAATATACTGGGTGAATGACTCCATGGGGTGTGGGCAGGGTGAGCCTGATGGCTTGTCATCAGTATCATCTGAGGTGGGAGAGGGCAAAAGAGAAGGGTTTCAAAGTTTTACAGTACCATGAGTAACTCCAGGACTAGGTGGGATGAGGGTGGAATCATTGCTGCCTCCTTTGTGCCGCGGTGGGCATTGAAAGGAGTAGGGCAGCCTCTGCATACCCTATGATGTGTTGCAAGGCCAGTCCCTCTGGTGGACCCTGCTTCTGGAAGCAACCTGCAGCTGAGGCTCCTTCTTGTCCCTTAGCAAATGACTTTCTCCAGGGCCTGGACTGGCTCTGGTCAACACAGGGCAGCAAGACAGGGAATGAGTGAGCAAGGATAAATTCTCTGTGCTTGAGGGCTGCCTGGAGTGAAACCATGGCTGTCAGCCAGTCAGTTGGCTGGGAACTGTGCTTGGCTATGCTTGGGAAAGCACCCTGAAAAGAACAGGAGGGCACAGGTTGAGAAATGGGTGTTTACACCTTAATTCAGGGAAAAGACAGATTTCAGACCCCTCTGGGATGGTTGGCTTTTTAGGACACCTAAGGGTAGTAGTGTCTGGCAACAGTTGAAGTGAGTTTGGATAACCTTAGATGCCAAACTCTCTTGTGCTGCAGACCTACCAAGGTGTACAAGATCCAAGACCTACAAGATCCAAGACTGAGGATGGAGTCCATGTCTCCTAAAAGTGCACCCACAGTTGTGGTGGTTTTACTCAGCTGGACAGCTGAGATACACCACAACCACTCTCTTGCTCCCTATCCTCAAAGGAAAGGGGGAGAAAATATGATGAAAAGGACTCAAGGGTTGAGATAAGAACAGGGAGGTCATCAAACAATTACCATCATGGGCAAAAACAGACTCAGCATAGGGAAATTAATGTAATTTATTGCCTATTGCTAACAGACAAGAGCAGGAAGAAACTAAAAGCAAATCACAGACGCTTTCTCCCCACCCACCCTCTTCTCCATCCTCCCCCAAGATGGTGCAGGGGAACAGGAGAATGGGGGCTGCAGTCAGTCCGTAGCACTTTTTGTCTCCGCTGCTCCTTCACAGTCACTCCCTGCCCCTGCTTCATGTGGGGTCCCTCTTGAACTGATCCTGTGTGGGTTTCCCACAGGCTGCAGCTCTTCAAGAACTGCTCCCACATGGCTCTGTACCACAGGGTCCATCCATCAGGAGCAAACTGCTCCAGCACGGGTCCCCCACGGGTGGCAGCTCCCCCCAGACCCCCTGCTCCTGCGTGGGCTCCTCTCCATGGGCTGCAGCTCTGGCCTGGGGCCTGCTCCTGTGAGGCTCTCCATGGGCTGCAGCCTCCTCCAGGCCACATCCAGATGCAGAGGCCAAGGGAGATGGACAGAGATACAGAAGAGAGCAGCTGAGCTCCACAAAAATACATAAATAACTGATAAACCCAGTGCCAGATAAATAAGTAGAAACCTTCAACCAAGTACACACAAAGATCTCTATAAACATCCTCCCTAGAAAACTCTTTTGAGGAAAATCTCAAAAACTTTGATCATTGTTGCCATGGTGATGTGATTTGGAATAAGTGGCAGAGTATTTTTTATTATCAGCCTTTGTCATAAACAAATAACCTGCTGTACACTTAGAAAAAAAGAATAGAGCTGGGCTCAGATCATCTAATCATCAGACACAGAGGCTGCAACTAATAAATCAAGGCAATAGGAAGATTGTAAATTCCACCAGAGGTCACTTGGTTAAACAAAGTGCAGGCATGGGAGACAGATGGAGTGGGTGGGGAGTGAATTAACGGCAAGGTCTGGTCACTGTCAGTTGGCATTCAGATGCTAGTTTATGGTGACGGGCATCTTGTCTCCAAAAGCCTTCTAGGAAATACAGCCTGCATACTAAGCATGGGCTAGCTGGTGAGACTGCAGCTGGGCTGGGGAGGTATTTCCCTGTGGTCTTATCCTAGGGATGTGGGCTGCACCCTGCCTTGCATAATATCACCTAATACTTTGACTCTAGAGTCAGAAACCTGTCCTGACAGAGGTCTAAATCACTTCACTTGATGCAGCTTGCTAAACCCCCAGACACAATGGTTACAGCAGAATGAATCTTTTGTACATGTGGTGGTCCTTGTGCATCTCTGCTCTCTGGGGCTTTTACTAAACTCCTGGATTTGGCCATCCGTGGACCAGTAGCAAATAGTACACATGAGAAAAATTGCAATTCTGCTAAAGAGGACTCACTCTTACATGTCTGCTCTGAATCAGTTTGAAAGGTAAAGTAAAAGCTGTGGGACTGAGCGTAAAGCTTGTGACTGGACACTTGAAGAGTTTTTACTCAGTGCTGGAGCTCACGACTACTGGTGATGGTGCATAGCACTCTAGGGAAAAAGCTGCCAAGACATGACAATAGGAGTGTGGTAGGAGAAAACATGGCTTTCCCCATATCATCCCGAGATCTTGTTGCTGATAGGATTGATGCATTGACAGAAAGGGAGGGGGACATGCAGGAACCTGCTCCTTTTGCTTTATATACTAACAAGGTGTGATAACCACAATGAGGAGCAGCACAACTTTACCCAGGTAGGTCTCCCTTTGGGGGCCGTGTTCCAGGCACATTATCTGGACATGGTACATGCGTGTTGAGTGGAAGCTGGCCTCCACTGTGAATCTCTTTGGATCTAGGGTCAAGGCAGCCCAAGACTGCTCAATGCTCTCAAGATCAAGTATTTATAACCCAGGGAGGAAGGACAACCCTAGAAAACCTGGTGATCTGGAAGTTAGCAGTGGGAATGCCCTACCTCCAGGGAGTGCCTGTGCTACGTGGCTCTTTGTATTTGTCTTGGTGACACAGTTTCTATGGCCTCCATTTGTCAGATTTGCAAGTGTTCAAATTTGACAGCTGGATTGACAAACCAAGCGGCGAGCTCACAGACAGTCAACTCTACCTCTAAGTGTGGGGCATCTTCTGCAGTTTCCCTAAACTGTCTGTAAACTTGAAATACTTCCTAGACCTCTGTTGCAACCTTTTGAGTCCCATCTAAACTTCTAGCAAAACTCTCCACCCCCCCCCCCCCTTTCTACTACAAAATCTAATCCTATAGGTCATCAGTGTCACATAGATGATGGCTTTGCAAAGCAAGGCTACCACTGAATTTCCAGTACAAAGCATCTACCGTGAGCCATTTTCCTCTTTAATTCAGAATGCCCTTGACTTTGAACCTCTTCAGAGCTGTGATGCTTCCATCTTGCTGAAACCCAGAGCATCATATCAGTTCAGTTTCTCCAGGGGAAGTTTGAACCTATTAGCCTAATTGTTGCTTGTGAGAGCAGCATTGCTCTGTCTGACTCTCCCCAGGGATGTGATGGATCAGGCTGCTTGCCGTGGGTTATGCTCAGAGTGCCTTTCCTCCTGCTTCACCTCATGCTCCCAGCAGAGTGCTCTGCTTCCACAAGCCAAACTGTTTCAGTCCTTGTTCAGCTTCAGCCTGGCATTTATTCCTGCCAGCCAAACCCTTGTTCCTCAGAGACCAGTTTCATTTCACTGGGTCTCTCAGTCTGACCAGCTTGCTCATCTCTATTCCACATCTTTGGAGAAATGGAAAATATGGTGTTATGACTTCTGAGAATGAAACAAAGTCCCCCTCATTGCATCCCTTCAGATCCCATATCTCCACAAAAGGACTGGTGGCCCTGCATAGCACTGTGAGAGCTTCTGCTCATTCATGTCTTAAATAATTTCTCTAGTCTGCTTTCCCTGAAGTTACACAGGATAACACAGCTTTTATGTAAAGCTCAGGCTGCTAACGAACATTCTGCAATACCTTTTTTTTTTTGCACAAAAGACCATATAAAACCACTTGCTTGTATGTTAAAGTACTAGCATCAGAAAGTAGGGAATGAGAAACGTGGTCCAATCACTTTGTTATTGTGACTCAGTATCACCTGGTTGTTCTGCTATGCACAGGATTTCAGCTCTGCTCATCTCTGAGGACAAGTGAGGAAAAGAGAGATGACATTTTTGGTTTGGATTTGTGGAGAGGTGGCAGCAGAGAAGATATTGTATGAGCAGCAGGAGTATTTGCTTTTTTTTGTGTGTGCTTGAGCTTGGAGTTTATTTTAAATGTAATTAACTCCTGGGAGTTAATTTTCCAGAAGCTTGGTCTGAGTGGTGGGTGGAAACTCCTGTGTTCGAGTACCTCAGCTCTAGCCCTTGGGGAAGCACTGAGATAAAACTGTTGTGTAAAAAGCATGCCCCACTTGGTGAAACATTTCTCCTGCAGACAATCTGCTCTGAAGCACCCCAGAAGCATGCACCCACACAGCAAAGGTGGCTCACAAAGTGTTAGTGCTTTGATCCACAGCCTGATTCTATTGCCTGCAGGACAAATCCCTAACAAAGTACCTTAATGAAGAGGCTGTTCTTTATTAAATGGCCACCACACCCTTGGAGTTGACAGGAGACTGCTGAAGGCTAATGCTCTGAGGAACTTGAACTCCATGAGTGGGCTCTGCATGCTGGGCCACCCTGCCTGGAAAGGGTGAGAACTGTTTCAGGTGTCACCGGAGCACCACCACGGGCTCACCACAGGCCTAGGACACCTCTCTAGACACATGCCTCTGTGAATGCGCTATGTGGGCACACACACCAATGCATCTCTGGCATATCCTGGGTTGCAGATAGCCGCTGCTCTCCCTGTTACAGGAATGATTCTCTGCTACTAGCAGTAGTCTTAGATAAGAAGTGTAATCCTTGTTTTCCAGGCTACATGCACTTCTTTTCTAACTTCTAAGGCGTCATACAACTTTTCCTCCTTGGAGCATGCCCCTGGTTTAATAAAAATAAGTAACTATTAGAATATAAAATTAATGTAACAATACTATCTGATTCTTCCCCTGTAGGGATCATGCTATTTATTGGAAAGGAGGGTTAGGGGTGAGCGTTTGCAGATGGAAAGAGGGCTCAGGGAGGAAAGGCAGGACACGTCATGGCTGTGCCCCAGGGTCTGCTCACACATGTCCCTGCCTCTCAGCAGGTGCCTACCTAACAGCACCAGTTCTGGGTGGGGAATCCAGGGCAAAATTCATAAACCCAGACTGGGCACCTTAGCCAGCCCCTACAAAATACATCGCTGACAAAATTTGCTCAGTTTCTGCATCAGATCATTTCTCCCTTATATTCATAGAGCTTGCCATTGTTTGCTAGCAAATAGTAAAATTGCCCTCTTTTGACATGAATTATCTACACCAGAGTCACCCTGCATTTATTCCCCTTTTTATTTCTAGCCATCACTTAAGCCATTTGGGTGGGATGTGGGGAAAATGTGTGTGAATTAATTGACAGAATGCACACCCTGAATTCCATTGTTGAAAGCATCTAGTAGCCAGCCAAATTCTTCAAGGCATCCTGAATCTCTGAATGGCTCATGAAAACTAGTCAAAAGTCCTTTTAGGAAATGACCCAGTTGAAGCAATCAGAATTCACTCACAAATGATTTGCTAACCCAAGAATTAGTCCACAGAGCCTGTTTCCTATGGCCTGACTCATCCTCAGCAGTATCCTTTATTTTTTTATTTTTTTTTTCTTCTGTGAGAAGTTTCAAAAATTGTGTGGAATTGCTAGAGTATTTTAAAGATATTACTCACCAGCTCAGCATGATTAAATGTAACCTGTAATAGATATAAAGAGGGCAAAATTTAAAAAAAATGTCAGACTAGCTCAGGAGCTAAATTTCCCAGGAGTCTTAAGTGTTGCAAATGCTGAGGACTGCAGCACATCATTTTCAGGCTCTGTGCCCCCTAGGAGTACTTCTCCTTGGTGTTCAAGGCTGTCAAGGCAACACATGGATATTTGCTTACATTGACCAGCTGCAACTGCCCAGCCCCTCTTCCAGTGGAGGTAGTTTACCAGCAGCACGGAAGAGTCTCTTTTAACCTAGAACTCTCTTTTTAGGGTGAAACCTTAAAATCCAGATGACTTCAGTAGACAGACTCGTCCTTAGGCTCTCTTCCCTCCGTGGAAGAGAAAGGGGATTTAGGCACTTGATGTAGGAGGGGTAAGTTCCTCCAATGTAGGTGCAGCACTACCAGTTTAAAGACTAAAATTATAATCTAAAGGAATTTAGCTTTCCCTTCTGAAGCCAGAGAAGGGTCAGAAATCCCATCCCCAGGAAGAAAAGGTGACAAGGGAGGGCTGCACCTCTGTCACACTCCCATGAGAGCCTCTTGGAGCTGAATGCCTTGCAGTACAGTGGATGAAAGCCAATGAATTAGAACTCAGCATATGAGCAAAGCACAGCTCCATTGAACCGCTTATCCCTTAGCAGAGCCAGCTTAAAGCTTCCTGAGGGAATAATAACAAGTTTGAATTTTTGTCCCTCTGAGTGCCAGGAGAGACTATAAGGGCACACGTGTGGTGAGGACAGAGAGAGCCCTGGAAAACCTGGCTACTATGAGGATGGAGCTGATCTGGGGCCAACCACCTGCCCCCAGCTACTGCCCCTCTCTGGGAGAAGGGGTTGCATCCAGCTTGTTTTGTTCCAGGGATCCAGCACAGGAAAAACAGTGCAGCAGAAATTTTTTTGGCTAGAGTATTTCTCTACCTGATCTCTGCCTATTGATAACTCTGCCTTCAAGAAATTTCTGAGCATTGTACCAAAGGCAAAGCAAATCAAGGAAACACCTGGGGTGGGAAAACATTCCTAATTCCCACTTGGGCTGAAACTCAGGAAACTTGAACAGCAAACAGAGAGGTTTGAAAAGGGCTTCACCCTATCTCCGCAAACTGTGGGTGTTTGCAAAGAAGAGGTGAGTCAGCAGCACCCTTTCTGTACAGCAATAGTAATCTTGGCTTATAATAGCTCTCTGTTAGCTCAGGAAGAAGGAGCAGCTGACCATGAAACAGCAGCAAGGACATCTGAAGAGGCCTAAAAATGTAACATGTGAATGATATGTTTTTAAATAGAGTACATAAAGGGAAAGAGAGAACTTGGAATAAATCCAAAGCTAAAAATCCAGTTCTGGAGAGGAAATGAATGCAAGGTAAGACCAAAATATTACTTAGATCTTGAGCGAGAGGGGAAGGTTGAGCTGTCAGACCTAGACCCTTTCCTGGAAAAAAAATAAAATTAAAATTTCTTAGCAGAGGATACTTTGGGTAAGAAAGGCATGTGATGCTCTGGTTCCACCAGAGTTTCAACTGTAGGGATATTCTGGGCTATCAGTTGTCCAGCTGGGTCAAATCCCAAATTTTGGTGGAAGAAAACAAATGGTCTGGAAAGAGCTGTGGAACTCAGCCTTAGATACCACAAAGCACAAATCTGTTCTTCTTTCTATCCTTCATTCTGAAGTGCTCCTTTGACCCTACTTCCCAGTTTACATTTCATCATGTGAAACTTCTTTAAAAGTAGCTACAGGGTATACAAAAATAATCCTTACAATAGTCGACTTTCCATCTAATGCATCTCCCCACTCAGTAGGTCAGTTATCATGGCAAAGAAGGGAATGAGTCTTGCCTGACATGATTTGTTCTTCAGAAATCCATACCTGGCATTTTTATTACCTTATCTTTTAGGTGACTATAATCTAATTGTTTAATATTGTTTTCCTGAAAATCTCCAGGCTCTGGAGATGAACTATAATTTGGAGCTAGTCTATAATTTCCCCTCCCTCTCCTTCCTTCCTCATCTGAAAACAGAAATTATAGTTCTCCCTCGGTCCCTGCTCTTACAGCTGCCCGAAGGTATAGCAAACAGTTCAGAGTCTGCTTCAGCTGAATCCTTCAGTACTCTAGGGGGGATGTCACCAGGTGCTGTAGATCTGACTACCTCTGTTCTGGTGCAGTCATCTTTAACTCATCCTTTCTCACACCTGGCCCGTCTAATCTCTTTGTAAAATGCATTGCCTTACACAGCTTGCTGCAATTATTTCTTTAGTCCGAGTGCTGAAGAATACGCTGAATGCTTCAGCTTCATCTGTGTCATCTGTTATTTGTCATCGTGCTACCATAGGGTTAGGCTTCCCTTTGTCATCTTCTTACTTTGAAGATATTTCTGGAGCCTTTTGTGGTGCCCTTTCTGCTCCTCGCTTGCCTGGTGCATGTTGGGACTGCTGCTTCTATTCTGGCGTGATTCTACTGCCACAATACATGCTCTGTGCTCATGTGTCCTTACTCCTATTTGCTGTGCGGTTCTGCTTTATTATTCATTATATAATGGCTCTTATTATTTTTCCCTTTCCTCTGCATCAGTATAGTTTGCTCTTAAAAGGGAACCATATTGCACTGGGAGCAAGGGAGAGACATCAGCCGTGTAGGGGTGCTCTGCAGGGTCTCTGGGTGCTGGGAGGGCTTGGCTCAGCAAGACAGGTGCAATTCTGGGAGGGAGCAGGCAAAATGTGAGCTGCAGTGGGGACTCCTGTCTGATCTGTGTTTTCTTCCAGACCTTTTGTTTTGATAACCCCACCTCTTGTCAGTGGCCATCTGGGAACTGATTTCATGCCAGGATCATTAACTCTTAAGGCACTGTTCTCATTTTCCTCATTGTTTTTGCCATATTTCAGCTTGGTACTGGTACTGGTGGGAAGTACTTTTCAGGTGAGGCATACTGTGCTAATAGAGCACAATGTGTGTGATAATAGTGACTGGCACTGGTGATCTGATGGCCTTGTCTCTATGTCAGTCTCATCAAAAATCAGGCATTTACAGTCTGAAAGGAGATGCAGGCAGAGTTTGATTAAATGGAGGATGCATTGAGGAGCAGCTCCTTGTGCTGTCATTTCGGGCATTAGTGCAGGGCAGTACAAATTTTATTTAAATTATCTTCTCGACAGGGGTACTTCAGTACAAGGCAGAACTTGCTTGGAAGACACCAGAACTGAGTTCCCTAAAGTAATATGGAAAAACCTGCTTAAAATTGTGCACAAAGATCATTTAAGTCTGGAAAATCCAAGAGAGGGACTGGAGACAATGTGTTTCTTTGGAGACAAAGAAACCCTGACGCTGAGGAAGCAGGAGAAATTTTGTTTCATACCAAAATGCAGCTTCATGAAAGCATAGGAGATAAAAACAGAAGAGATGGGTAACTGCTGTGTAGTTACACATTAATACCTGTTAAAAGTTTACGTGTCCTTTGGGGGGGTTACAGCTGATCTGGACAGGTCAGAGATGCAGCTGGAGACACAAGTCCTTTAAAATAGGAATGCAATCCTTTCCCACCTTAAAAAAGGACTTCTGATGTTTTCAGCTGGGTTTTCTTGTCTTGAACTTTGGTCAGGCTTGGCATGGGAACACTCTGAAATCATTCAGCTGCTTTATGTCCTTGGACAAAGGAAGATATTTTTCTGGGGTCAATTTTAAATTCAAAACCTGCTTGGCCAAGAACTTTTAATGACTGATAGTCTTTCAGCTGCCTTGTCATAATAAAGACACAGGGATTAGGTGCTGTTTTCCAGTAGTTTGAAATGCTGTACAAGGTGGCTTGTCACTCACCTTGACAAACCCAATGTGAAGGTCCCCAGGTAAATTTCTGACTTACAGCAATGTAAATGTTGATAATCCAGCTCTCAGCAAGCTAATTCAAATTTTATTCTAGTCTCCAGATGCTATCCAGCTTGTGCTCAGAGACCCCAGTGATGCTGTTAGCATACTCCTGCCTGACTACTTTGTGAAAACAGAGGAGATATTTACAGAACAGCTTCCTTAATTTCTTCGGATGCAGCTTCTGGGTTCTGAAATGGCCCAAAAGACTGGCTGTGAAGAGACTGTGACATAATTTCAGTGTGCCAAACTGCAACACAGGAGGCAGATTAGGTTCGTGAAAAATGAAGCCCTATACTTGATGTAGAGCATGAAAATGGGGCTCAGACTGTGGAATACAAGAGGTGCTGGATGGGAAAGACCTCTGGAGGCTTTTGGTCCAGTGACTTGCTCAGATTAAGGTTGTGACCAGCATTAGGTCAAGCCAATTGCATTTTTTTGCAGCCAAACATGGAAAACCTCCAAGGATGCACATCTATCAGCCCTCTCTGAACTATTCCAAGGCTTCTCCCCCTCCCCCAGTGCATTTTTTTTTCCCTGATGTTGAGCTTCCCAAGCTACAACCTGTGCCCATTGCCCCTTGTTATAGCGTCTGTCACTGCTAAGAAGAGTTTACCTCTGTGGTCTTTATGGCTCCCTTTCCAGTTTTTGCAGGCTGCTCCTATTTCTCCACTGAGAAATAGCCACCTTTTCACTAGGCAAACAGTGCTACATTTTCTGCAATGAGAGGGAGAGAGCTGTTATCTTAATATTCAACCTAGTGTCCACTGTATAACCCCTAGGTCTTTTGCAGCATTGGTAGTCTTGAATTTGATGGAAAATGAATGGGTATGTTGGATCTGATATGAAATATTAAATCTCTATTCAAGGTGACATTTCATAAATTACATGCCTGCGAAATCATGGAGAACTCAAATCTTTTTCAGTAAAGATGTTTGCTCTAACCACAAAAAACAATTGGGGTGCCATTCTTGGGGCAAAAGCCAGGAAGACCCAGGATCACCAGACCTCTTGCAGATATGATTTTGGTTCCATAAACCTGCAAGTGCATGAACTGGAAGCTGCATTCATTGAGTGCACAGGGCAGATGCTGATAGAATGTACTGCTCTTATCTCATCCTAGTACACATAAAGCCTGAATGTGGCCCATTATGTTCCCTATCAAGACACACTTAAATAGGAAATTTGGTTATGGATTCAAGATTAGCTAATCAATGAAAACAAAGGACGTGTCCCTGCACTTTGTAGGGTGTTTCTGTACAGCTGTCAGACTCTCCAGAATTTCCTGAGCTCGTCTGTTCCAAGCTTGTGTTTGCCTGGACGTTTGCAGTCAGGCTGTCAGTGTGGATCCCATGCTGCCATCTCACTATGAGTCACACTGACCCAAACATCAATTTGGCCCAATATTGCTTTTCTTTATTACCATCAGACTGGTAGTTTAATTTCTGAAAACAAACCCTCAAACATCACTTCTGTCAATCTCAACATTAAATTCAATTTGGAAAGCAGAAAACAAAATGAAAGTGCAATGCCCAAACTTGTCCTTCCCATCACTGCTGCGCTGCAGACCACATGTAATCCAGAGTCAAGGCAGGGAGACAAACACTCCAGGCAGGACTGCTGTTTTGTCTGCTGAAGGCTCCACTTGATTTCTCTCCTGCATTCCTTTTTTTCTACAACAGGCCTAAACAATCCCCAGGCTACCCAGATGTGAGAGTGAATGTCACATTTATGGCAATAATTTTCATCACAATTTGGTGTCCAGCTGTCCCTCCATATTTCATTTTTCTTCATATGGGAAGAGAGTCTCGTGTGCCTCTGCAGCACTGTGCAGTGGTAAGTACTGCTCTGTCCCCTTCTGGTACTGGACCCCACATCATGCTGTGCATGATGCTCATGTCCTCTGTGCGATGGAGGTTTTCCTGCCCTATGACTTTGAACAAAACCTGATCTCAATGTGAGCAGCAACAGAACTTTTAGAGGGAGATTTATAAAGACTGTAAGGACCTGGGAGTCCTGAACAGCTTCTGGCTTGATGGTCCAATGGCTAACCATTCTAACAAAAAAAAAAAAGTGTCATATTTAAGTTAGTCTGATCTGATCTCAGAATTCACCTACAGGGTCTTATGTATGCTTGCCTTCTAAATTGAAGAAACCTCTGCTTTCAGTACCTTCACCTTTTATCTGATGAACTAAGTGGGTTGAGCTCCTTTGTTTTCAGTTTTTCAGTATATTCAGTAAAATGCTCTCCTCTATGAAAAGCAGAGAGTGTAATACGGAAAAAACACAGAAACCTTCTACAGCAGGCACTGAGGCAGGGCAGAGGTGTGGTGGAAACATCCTCTTTCTGTCATCTTCCATGGGCAGTGCGGAGTGAGGGCAAAACTGAGCTGGATTTGTCTCAATGGACTTCAGATTCCTATAGTGAAGATGTTTGCAGCTGAACTGGTCACTCTGGTAGGGTGTGCTTCACTTGATATTAATAGTCTCATTTAGAATGAGAAGGAATACATTTATTTTTTTCTCTCAGCTACAAAAGAAGAGAGTGGTTGAATTCTGGGTGTTTACAGTTGGTAGATGAATTTATAAGGTATGAGAAGAAAAAAGGTATTTGCATAACTGATATCAGCTATTTGCATAACTGATAAATCATAAAAGCTCGCTTATGGAAAATGAGCCTCTTTGATTTACTGCAGGACATCACTGAGACCTAGGACAATGTGAAGGAAATTCTCTGAGAGGATTTTGAGTCTCATCCACTTTGTATCCATCTGTCACTACCCTGTGTCTAATGCCAAGGATTAATGCAGCAGGATGGTGCTGTTTTCCATATTTTCAGAGAAAAAGACATATTATGACAAAAACTAGCCAGAACTGCATCTTCAGAGAGTTCCCCCTCGTGCACAGAAGAAAATATCACCATCTGGAGAACTCATCTCAAGGTGAGGTGAGCCCCTTAAAAGCTACTGATCTCTCCTGTGGAGGAGTGTGGGTGGGGTTGGGATAGCAGGAAATCTCAGTTCCAGTTCAGTGATATTAGTGCATCTGCATGAACTCAAGTTTAGTGAGGAATGGATTAATCAGATGAAGTTCTATTAGGGGATCAGGGGAAATCCAAAAGGCAAGTAAGGAATTATTTGAGCATAGCGTGATGGCAGATACATGCTGTAACCAGAAAAGAGAGGGATGCACATGATATGTTAAGCTCAATTACACTTGGTACAAGTCCAAGGATGCCCCTGGGGCTGTGCCAAGCTTAGAAGACTATATGCTGGGTTGAGAGCATGGTGAAAAAAAGAAACAGCAGAGTGTCTGATGGAAGTGCCAGAAAGATCCTCTGAAACTGAAAACCAGAGAAGACCACTGGACTGGGGACTCAGTTGAGATTTATGGGTTGTATACATGGAACTGTGACTGACCTCCATTAACAATAAAATCAGAAATAGTGCTGAAATACATGTATAGTGTAGTGGAGATATGAAGTTCTTGCAGAAGAAAATTATACTAGGAGGGAAACATTATCCTTGACTGACTGCAAGGCTAATGAAGTTGACAACTCAGGAAGCGGAAGCAGCTGCAATTCTTGCAGCTTTTTCTGGACTGGGGAAAGTCCAGACAACAAAAAAATTTCAAAAATTTGACAATGCAATTCCTTGAGAAAAACAGGCTTGGAGATGTTGGGACAGTGCAGAGAGGAAAAGGCTGAGTGAAAGGGGTTTTGGAGACAAGCAGCAAGTAATTAAAGCAGTTCTTTCCAGGTAAGAAGGAGTGAAATATGTAAAAGTAATATGAATGTTTTTGTTCCATTACAAACCAAAACAATCTTTATTATTTTACACCAGAGCTCAGGAACATGACCTGGAATAACTTGTGGGACTGTAGGGCAGAAGGGATGGGTAGAGGCAAGGCAGTTCTTCAAGCTTCCTGCCTACACCAATAAATAAAAGACCAGGCACTGTTCTTTGTCCTGGAGATTGAAAATTGTGATATGACTCATGCCCAAATGATTAAACAGGTTTCCCTCCTGTGTAGGAAGGTTGTGCTCAAACTCTTAGGGAGCATTCCCTGTCTTGTGTTGTGCATAAGTCTTGCTATTTTTTGGGTGAGTGCTAGAGGTCCCGTGCCAAGAACCATGCAAACTATTAGGTAGTCTGGACATATGTAGGACTGTGCTAAACCTTGCTAGTAAAGAAGTAGACTGTGATTACGGATCCCTTCTTCTTGAACCCATGTAGTTTGCTAGGTATCTTTGCAGTGCTCTCAGCTTTTACATACAGCTACTGCAAAAGATGTGACAGAGAAGTGGTGAGTCTTGCAAGGCACACATCATCCTGAAACTCTCAGCTACAGTGGTTCTGTAGCACAGTACAGCACCAGAAAAATTCCTCAGGACCCTGGTTTCGCAAACATATTCGTTTATTCCCTTGTGGAAGGGTTATACTTGAATCACTTTGCTATGCTAGCATGACATCATAAACAAAACAGGCACAGTTACATCAGCTCAAACTTGGAAGCTCTGCCCTGCCCGTGTCCCCCCCCCCCACTTCCCCGTCACCCACCCCAAATAAACAAACAAAACTAACATTTAATCCAAAGGCACAACACAAGCATAGAAAACATATAATGAACTGGGAGAACACAGTATGTGCATCCGGTAGTGGCTGAAATAGCAAAGACCAGCAAAAAAAGAAAATCTGCATATAGAAAAGAGCTTAGATTTATTAACCTCTCGTTTATTAATGAGCTTAGATTTATTAGATTTATTTAATTATTGAACACCCAATAGCTTAACAGAGGTAAATCAGATGCAGCTCCTTGTTTCCAGGTCCAGCCAGTAGTGAGACTGAGTCTACATGCCCAGTAGGCACATTAACACAGTACCTGAACAGGTATTTACACAGCCAACCACACAGATCAGCAGGAGCAAGGCACAGAGTACTCATGCTATGAACAATGACCTAGTCTCCTCTCTGTCTGATCAAGATAAGAGACCATCAGTGATAAAATGACACATACGACTATGGATCCCTCCAGTAGCTGGGCTTAGGCATTCATTCTGCCCAGTGTCTACCCCTGGATCCCAGCTCTCTCCAGTAGCTGGCACCTGTACATATGAGCTCCAGAGACCCACAGCCCTGCTGCAGCTGATGTTGCTCAGACCCCCTCACACAGAGGCATATGCAGACACGTGCACTGAGGACTCACATGTATTCCCTCCCCTTCCTTGCCTTTAGTTCTTCCCCTAAGCATCTGCAGATAAGTCTTGTGCAATCCTCGAATACTCTTCCTGGCATCACATAAAATGTCCCATAACCCCAGGCAGCGACCCCTTTCAGGCTCTGAGGCAGCATCTGGAGACAGCCACTACTATTGACTCATTTGGAGGGTGTCCCACCTGGCCCATGGGGCTGATGGCTCTGCTGGGACAGCCCTGAGAGGAACCATGGTAGGTGACTCTGTCGAGTCTGACTGGGTTGTTGGGGTTTGCCTGTTATTGTTCTCACATCCTTTTGTGTTTGTGGAGATGAGCTAACAAGAATTACAAAACTACCAATCCTGAGAAAAAGTAAGTTGAAACAAGAATAAGCAAGACCTTGCAGAGCTAATGGATGGAAAAAAAAAAGACAAGGATAATAAGAAAAGGTTAAAACCTGTAAATAATCGGCGCAGATGTTATTAACAAAACATGTCAACATAACTGCAATTTCCATTGTGTCAGAGACAAAGTGCCTAGGATGTTGGAGCACTTGGCAACAGCTTCTCTGAGGATGGGCTGAAAGCATCTTGCTGATGAGGACTAAATTTATTCTCAGCAGAAGATTTACATGGAAATGAAATTCAGAGAATAGTTCAGACAAGCAAGGGTTTTGCTGAATTCTGGTTGATGATCATCTTCCAAAATCCAAGGTAATCCAGCTGTTGGAAACAATGACAAAGAGCCTCTCTACTATTTTATGGGTTTATGGGACAGCATAAGTGCACTGAACATTGTCTAGCAAGTTGATGAAGATGTTCAAGAGGAGTGACATGAATGGTTGTCCTCACTGAGAAAGTTCTTTTCTTCAACTGAAAAATCTTTGCAGACAACATCCTTCTCTCTTAAACATTAAGCAGCCTTCTCCTAAAGAGTAGATAATTACTTTGTCAATGGAAGGAATTGATTTAAGAGTTCACATGGAATAATATTTGTATCTGTATTTCACTAAACCTTGTTGCCCCATACATAGTCCCAACCAAAATCACAGCTACATGTAGGTTTCCATATCAGCCAGTCCTTTTCCTATCATGGCTCCTGTTCACTGATCTGGGGTTGTAATTCACCTTAGGTTGCCTAAGGTTGCCTTCAGCTTGGACAGGTGGCACAGCTATATCCACCCCCTTTGCAATGACACTGGTGGGTAACACTCCTTTCTTGGTACTGCAACTACTACTTTGTGTGCATCTACCTTTGCAGAGAACATGCTTCTGCTTGAAATCTGGAGGTCAGTCAAGGTCTTACTTGAGAGTAGCCTGGAGAATCTCAAGGCAGTTGACCATAAATTGAGGCAAATGTGAGTGAAAAGTTCCCATGTGGGACAAGTTCTGTTGTTGCAGCAAAGGTAGCAAACTCCAGCAGAAGCTTAAGCAATAAGGAAGAGTAAACCTTTCAAAAGGAATCCACTTCTTGTCTTTGCTATTACAGCCTACTAGATGTGCTAAAAAGGTCTCCAGGTCCTGGATGTCTTGTGGTCCACATGGAATATCTAAGGGATTGAGAATCTTCCCTGGACATCATCAAGTAAGATTTATTTATTTTTTTTTTAATCTTCCCCCCCCCCCTGATTTCTGGAGTCTCTTCCCTGTGCCAGAGCCCAAAAGGAAGGTTGATGACAGTGCCCCAGAAGATGCTCAGACTGCAGGGCTGGCAAGGGGGCTATTCCTGTTGGGAGCATGTGCCATATAGCAGAATGACTACTTGACAAGTGTGTGAGTTCAGCACCCTGTGGCTGCTGTGATATTGGGTGCATGTGAGCTAAGAGGATTTCTGATCTCAGTTTTATTGCCTTTTCTTTCAATTCCTGTTTTCCAAATTGTGTCTGCAGAGAAATTGAGCTCCAGGCTGTTATTTTTATAAACTATTAGTACTTTCTCTCTGTTAGGTATTCTGACATTTTCCAGCTCCCTTTCATGTCTTCCTTTGCTTTTCCTTGCCTTCTTTGTTGACTTTTCTTTCCT
The DNA here is from genome assembly GCF_964035555.1 of Netta rufina. Taxonomy (NCBI): domain Eukaryota; kingdom Metazoa; phylum Chordata; class Aves; order Anseriformes; family Anatidae; genus Netta; species Netta rufina. The sequence goes on along the minus strand of NC_140141.1, from coordinate 11,541,109 downwards.
TACCAAAATGCTACCTACAGCCTTAGGTTGAGGATGACCCCATACTTGTAATCTCTCTGACACATCAAAAAATCTTCCCTCCCTCCTGGCTTCTTATTCCTCTGTTCTTCCACCTGCTGAAGTTGATTATGCCACAGGGGTTAAAAAACCCAACATCTTTAATGCAGACAAATTGGAAAAGAACAAGTACAGTACAAAAAGATTTTTTTTTTTTCCCCATAGCGAGAACAATGCCCTCAGCTTTCAGTTACCTCAGGGTTTCATGAGATATATCTTCTAAAGTAAGACATTTCAAAATGTGTGGAGATTGCAAGACATTTTAGATTGGACTCCCCAAGCTGTTAACCCCTCTAGTTCAGATGGATTACAGCAAAAGACTTTGTTTTGCCTCTGCTGGACACTCAATGTTGGCAGGTGCTTTGGAGGAGGATTTACAGCATAGACAATATGTTGTTTTGGCAAGAACATTTCAATGCAGTGACACCTTGGCAAGGCTTCCCATTCCAGCAGCATAATCTTTTCACTTCAGCAGCTTTAGGAGCACCTCTGGGAAGGAATACTGCATCTGCATAGCCTTCAGTATGTCTGCTAGCTCTGAATGAGACCGCTTTGTGTGGGCATCGCATCCTTCAGAGTAATGAATTGTTTACAGAAATGAATGTTCTTTCCTAATACATTGCCTTCCTATCCCCACCCAAGGTTTTCACTGGTTCTTTTAAAAAACAAAAAAATATAAAGAATATTTACATATGGGAAGACTCTAAGCACTGTTCATCCTCTTTCCATCTATCCCTCAAAGTAATACTTCATTGCTGTTACAGTGGGATAGACCTTTTTGTTGTTGTGCCTCAGCTCTCCCAAGTCTTGCCTCTGACATGTTGGATCCCTTAAGAACAGTCCTGTCTTCCTTCTCAGCATGAGACAAACCTAGAGAGGAAAAAGAGGTGTGGAAAACAAGAAAATACGTGGACATATGTCTGTTTCTAGGAAAGAGGTGAGCAGAAAGAGGGACAGAGAAGTGATCTTCTTTAGAAGAGGTGTCAACAAGTCACAGCAGTTCACAAGTAAGGGGTCTGCAGAAACGGTTGCTGAGTTGAGGTAATAGCCAGCAGATCTGTTGGAAAATATCCAGAGAAATGCTTCCACTCAAGCCACAGATCTATTTTCCAGCTGCATCCAGCAAGTCCTGCAGAGCGGCGTTATCTCAGTGCGCTCAGATCATAGAATCATAGAGTCAAAGAATCACAGAATTGTTTGGGTTGGGAGGGATTATAAAGATCATCTAATTCCAACCCCACTTTCAGGGACACCTTGCACTAGGCCAGGTTGCTCCAACCCACATCCAACCTGGCCTTGAATTCTTCCTGTAATGGGGCACCCACGGCTTCTCTGGGCAGCCTGTTCCAGTGCCTCACCACCCTCAGAGTAAACAACTTCTTCCTTATCTAAATCTCCCCTCTTTTAGTTTATAACTATTACCCCTTGTCCTATCACTACACTCCCTGATAAAAGAGTCCCTTCCCAGCTTCCTGGTAGCCCCCTTTAGGTACTGGAAGGCTGCTGTAAGGTCTCCCTAAAGACTTCTCATCTCCAGGCTGAACAACCCCAGCTACCTCAGCCTGTCTTCACAGGAAACGTGCTCCAGCCCTTTCATCATCTTTGTGACCTCCTCTGGACTTGTTCTAACACTTCTAATGTTGTTCTAATGTTGTTCTAATACTTTTGTGTCCTCCTTGTGCTGAGGGCCCCACAACTGAATGCAGGGCTGCAGGTGGGGTCTTAGGAGAGCAGAGCAGAGGGGGACAATCCTCTCCCTCACCCTGGCTGTGCTGTGCTGCTTTCAGTGCAGGCTAGCTTATGATTGGCTCTCTGGGCTACGAGCACACATTGCCAGCTTGTGTTGAGCTTCTCATCAAGCAATACCCCTAGGTCCTTCTCGTCAGGGCTGGTCTCAATCTGTTCTCTGCCCAGCCTGTATTTGTGCTTGGGATTGCCCCAGGAAAAAGCAGGACCTTTCACTTGGCCTTGTTGGACTTCATGAGGTTTGCACAAATTATCAGCCCCTGGAGTTTATTTTCCCACCTCACAGCAAGAGCACCTAGTCAACACATATAAGCAGTGACTTCTCCCATCCTCACTCAAACCTCTCAACAAGATCAGCATCTAGAAACCCAACATCTTTGCTCCTCGGAACAGAACAGCATGACCATATGTGCACTCAATACTTTTAAAGACATGTACCTATCTGTGCTGTTATGTGCTATAAAATGTACACTGCTTTTTGTTGATTTATATTTTACAGTAAAGCTGGTATTGCTGTCTTCAATTAAGATTTTTATTATTTTCACTATTTGATGTTCATTAAGGTTTTTATTGACCAAGGTTCCATAAAAGTTTAAATGTTACACAAATACCTTGCACAAATAAAATGAGCTTTCATAAAAGTGCTGCCCAAAGCATAATGGATGTTCCTTCAGCTCACCCACACCTCTGTGATTTGCAGCAGCTTGTTGGAGGAAACTAATGTAGCACTGAAGGTCTCACAGGGGAAGGGACTGCTCCTGCCAGCATCATTGGCTTCACCTTGTCCTTCCACATGCATGTTTTGGTGCTCATCTCTTCACTATGCAGGATATTCTTAAGCCTGCTCCTCCTCTCCAAGTGCCCAGGAAAAACACTCAACAGACAGACACAGAGGCTGGAATTCCTACTAAAGATTATGGATTTCCAGCTTTGAGGACCATCAACCAAAGTGCTCACTGGAGATGGTGTTTTATCCAAAACTGTATCACAAAAACACTTCGTAATTCTCCAGCCTTGTAAAAGTACATTTAATGTTGCTTTCTATGTCTAAGTGTTGAGACCTGTAATGGGGAAACACCAAGCATGTAAATCAGATCTTTCAGTCTAAGGGAGACATTTTAGCAAAGCAAAATATTGAGAGCCTCTCTTCTTTCCCAGGGTCTAAGAAACACTTTCAAAGACAGGATGTGTAAGACCCTCTCTAGGCAGCAGAAGTCCCACTCCCGTGGCTGGAGGAGGTCTCCTTCACTCACAGCTGCAGAGCACAGGAGCTGTCTTGGCCATGCGGCCCTTTTCTCTTCCATGGTGGAGTGGGTATCTGAATAAGGACTAGGAGGGAAATTAAGTGTTTTGTGTTTGGCTACACAAAATACCTCTTCCATCCACAAATGACATTTCTTTCTTTTAATCTGAAGTGGCTTCTGCTCCCTAAACTTTCAGTTTGGACTCAAAGCTGGGTCTTGAGTTCTTACCAAAGCCAAGCAGGAGGCCCTGCTAAATCATGTAGATACATCTTCCTGACTCCTAGTCCCACTTTGCCACTTCTTCAGCACAAAACACCAAAATGTTCTGTCAGCCTAGATGGCAACAGGGCCCCTGTCAGTCTGTTTGAAAATTGTCCTCTGCCAGCAGATGATCAGGAACTTGGGCTCAACTTTATTTAGACAAGTGCTTCAAAATGCTTGCCAAAGTACTAAAGCTGCAAAGAATCTTTGAGGCTGCTGGGAAAAGTTACACAACGGCATCAATCTATGTATTAACAACCAGACAAACATAGCCATTGGGAGACCTTTCTGTCACTGGTCATTTCTTGTAATAGTGCCAGGAAGACAGGAAGGCCACAAGGAGCTCCCCGGTCACCAGAGCCATTTTAAGCAGTCCCCCTTGTTAACATGCAAGAATGTGTCTGTGGAGCTCCCGGAATTTGTGTTAAATGAGCAGATATAAAGATGTACTGCTCTTTCCTGAAGATTTGAATTCTGTGCATTTGCAGGAAGAAAGATTTCTCCAACACTTAATCTAAGTTGTTATTCATGTTTAGAGTCCTGTTTGTCTTTTTTTTTTTTTTTTATTTAACAAATCTGAAATTTATCATAAATGTTTTATGAGTAAACAGTGGTGGTAATCTGTTTGTTAAGTGTGGCTGCTGTTTGCAGTGCTGCAGAGAACACAACAGAAAGCAAGCTGATCTCTTAACACCAATGTCAGGCACACTTAAAATGCATCCTCCAACCTGCCCTGGAGTACATGAAAAAATCAGGGTCATAGACTTATACCAAAAGAGCATGAAGCAAGGCCAGGTGAGTGTGGATGCAGCCATTGGGGAATAGTGTTATGAATAGAGATCCAAGACACCTTTCTCTCAGGAGAGGGCAGCTAGTTTTCAGTGGAGTCCAGAGTGATAAACAACAAGGGGCATGAAATGATGACAAGACTCATTCCAATTTACAACCCTGTCCATCCTGGAGAAGACTGACTTCTCTGTGATCCCAAGAAACATGCTGTGTGGACAGGAAACAAGGCTTCCTTAGACACACAGTGCTTAGCAAGGACATTCCCATCACATCCCTCCTCACAGGTTTGTCAGACGTTGCACTGATGGTGGACACGTACGTGTCTGCTAAGGGAGTTTCCTGGTGAGAGGAGACACTGCTGGGATTGAGGAGTTTGCTTGATACACAGTGCTTTTTCATGCTTGGTGAAACCCTGTGCCCAAGTCCCCAGCAATGGTACAAGGTGCTCAGCATCCACAGGCCTTGCAGTGTAGGTGGTAGCATTGTCCAGCACTCAGAGAATGGCTAGACCTGTGTTGCCAGGGTTCTGCGTGGGTGAAAACCTTTATAACCAGGTTTGGCATGCAGAGATCAGCTTCTGCAAGGCACTGGACTGCCAGTCTGGCCTAAACACATCCTTTGTCTGAAAGACTTGCTGCTCTCTCTCCTACATCCTCAGGGACTGGTCAGCATGACCTTGATCGGCTGTGCTACCATCACCGTTCTTCAGCTTGCCTCGTGCTCCTCTCAGTCGGGTATCTGGTGGACTCTATATCATGGCAGACAGTGTTTCCACCTGATGCTGAGACTATCTATCCCTTGGGGGTGGCCAGAAAGGAGGACAGCCTTCCTAGTGGAGGGTCTGGCAGAACTAGCACCTTGTGTTGGCAGTGGGAACCTGTAGAGCTTATCCAGGACTCCTCCTCCCATGCAGTTCCTATTCTTGTCTTCAGCAGTTAGAAACTGGCTCAGCTCTGCTGCAGGAGGTTTAGTAATAACCTTTCCAAAACATGTTGGTGTTAACTCTGTTAATTGGATATTCTCATTATCCAAATAAATTCCCGTCCCACTGGGGTTCTGCACCACGGATGTGCAAATTCAACTTTACAATCCATTGCTCTGGCATTTCTGGGTTGTGCACAGCATGATTTAAGTGAAGAACAATACTGGCTGATGATTGCAAAGGCATCTGAGTGTGCTGGGGATTTAAACCAAAAAGCTCAGACACATCACTTTGAAAAGTGGCTTCTCTGGAAGGAAAGGGCTTTTCAGAGAGAAATTTTTAGAGCGAATATTAAGTCAATTTGACTGTAAGCTCCTTGGGAGAGAGAATACCTGTTCCTGAAGTTTGTGCAGTTCATAACACCATTGTCTGGATCCAGCCAGCACAGTCATGTAATGGGTTCATGACTGCCACTGATTGAACGCTGCCCTCCCAGCTCATTTCCTAGAAATTACTTAAGTAGCCCAATCATTTGGACTCCTTGGCCAGCTGAGGGCTGAATGTACCTCCTCATATTTGCTCTTGGATGTGAATCAGTCCCTGATGTGTCTTATTCTTGAATGGGAAAGCATTTGGAATTTCCCTGTATTGTAAGACCAAGCCAAGAATAGCAAAGCTAATGTAGAAGACAGAAACAGAAGGAGTCAGAAGACTTGACATGGCTTGGTTGTTACCACTGTGTTGGCAGATGTAAAGGAAGGGAGAGTGATACTTCCAAATGGGATCAGAGCACTCTGGATCTGATTTTCACTAAAAAGTGCTATTTTATTTTTCACTAATATTCTTAAACAACAAAGTCTGGAAAACACCCAAATGCACATTAGTGTGGTTGGAGATTTTTCAGATATATGTATTTGGCTTTTATAAAAAAAAATCACCAACCTTTGAAAAAAATATGAAAAAGGGGAGGTAAGAGAAAGGGAGATTTTTATTTTTTTTTTTCTGTCTAATTTTTGAATCAGGTCCAGAAAGCATGTCTTTGCTAAAACAAATTGATGCAGAATATGTTTGTGTGGCTATTTTGAAATACCTGTAATTTCCCTCCTCCTGTTTATAAAAGACTCAGAACATGATCAGAGAACAAAACCAATAAAGAGCAATTCTAGCCAGTTCCCTCATTTATGGGATGAATCTCATACTGTGAATAATGAAGAGTGAATAGCTGAAGTAAATAGTTCACAATCAATCTGCCTTGCCTGGTGCGGCAAATGCAATCAAACAAGATGCAGTATAATAAAGCTGGATGCAAGGTCACTGTCTAGAAACAAAGAGTGCAGGTTGCAATTACATAGTGGGAGACTGCATCTTGGAAAGCATGGAAGGATCTGGGGTAATGCTGGAAACCAACAGGAGCACTAGTTTTGGGAAGGGTGCTGTTGCAGTCAGCCCCCCTTCCTCCCACACTGCTTCACTGATGCTCCTGCAGGACCCTGTGCTGCTGAACACTTCAGAGGAGACACCATGGAAATGGTGTCCATGTCCATGTCTTCTAGGAACAAGTCCTGGAAGTATCCTGAACCAAGGTAGAGTACCAGATAGAGCCTTTCAGCTGGCTTTGTTTGGCAGGGTAGGCAGTACAGGAGCTGTGCCTGGATGCATCGCACTCTTAGTTGATGTTATCTAGGGCAAGCGCTAGGATTCATCTCAACTTCAGACATACAAGAGGACTTTTGTAGGGAAAGTGCTGTCTTCCACATTGCCTCTGAACTGCCCTGAAAATTGGGACTGACCTGTTTTCAAATGGTTTACTAATCTTTGGGTTTAGTGGTCACGCTCTTCACTCCACATAATTATTTCTGATTTCCTCAGTTTCCTTTTAAAAGAAAGAAAGAAAGAAGAGCAGCAGATAGAAAAGGAAGAGAGGATTGTATTCTGTATTTGAGAAGGACTGAGGGAAACAGGCTAGGAAAGCATGGTGAGCAGGGATGTCATTATTGAGGAGCAAGAAATGGTCAGGGCTCATGGCACACTCATTCATGGTCCAATGCATCCAGCAGTTCCCTTAAGCCAGAGGAAAGAGGAAAGGGAAAGGTCTGGAGATTACATGAACTGAGGAATGTCCATCATCAGACACCATCAGTGGTCATGTCAGTGCTTCCATTGTCTCCTTTTTGGAACTGCACCCCACTTGGGAAAGCAGAATACAGTGCCAAGAATGTGTTTGGAAATGCAGTAACTGAACAGAGAATCAAAGAATCATTCAGATTAGAGGTCTCGGAAAAGACCTCTAAGACCGTGTAGTCTTTAACCTAGTACTTAAGTCCACCATAGATACTCACAGGTCGTTTGTAAAAGAAGTGCTTGCACAGCATTTAATTTTGGATGTGCACATCTTTGAAGAAAAAAAAAAAAAAAAAAAGACGTGTAAATTAGAGCTGAACATTGCTCTCCAGGGAGGTCACCAGAGGTACAGGTGCTGCTGGTGATGCCACAATGCCAGCCCTGGCTGGAAGTTAAGCTCTGTAGGTCTCAGATCAAGAAGCATCTGGCTGACATTGCATTTCCTAGGAAAATTGTGGATTCTTGGCAGCAAGCTAATAAGCCAATCAACAGTAATTAGCAGCTTTTGAGGAATGAACTATCTGGTGGCATTCAAGGAGCAGAACATCTTGCCTCAGTGAAATGAAGTGTGAAAGCACTCTGTAGAGAGGTGGGCCTATTGCTATGGTGCTGCCTTTGGAGATCCAATACCCTGCTGCAGCAGAGGAAAAAGGCTGGACTGATGATCCAGACTACCCACACTCCTTCTTGAACAACTTGTCTCCTCTGTTTTCCTTTTTGAACTGTGATTTTTCACTGCAGGCTGCAGCCCTGCTTTGAATAAAGAAGATACTTCCTTGGGGCACATTTAGGCATGCATCTGGCCCACATTTTGGTCTTTTTTTTTTTTTTTTCAATGGTAAATTTTCTCTTGCTTTGTGGAATTTTTGAATAAACAAAATAAACAATAAACAACTGTTTGGATAAAACAAAATAAAACAAAAAATGTAAAATCACCAGTTCCAGAACCGCCTGCTGACTCTTCCATTTCCTGCCAACAGATTGAAATTTTCACTTTCTGTGCACCCATGTGCCCTCAGGATGATTGCTCCTCTCTGGTACACACCAGGTTACCCTAGGGAAATGGATGTTGTCATGTCACGCAGACAACTCTTCTCTTTTTCAGCTGAGATGCTCCATCAAGCTGAATCTATCACAGGAAAGAAGTGAAATAAAAGCCGTCCTTATTCATTTGGATCTTTCGTTGCAGGTGCATCAAGCAGACTACGGACACTTACAGCTGCAGCACAATCTCATGGGCTGGATCTGGCTCTGTGCACGTGGTGGTCTGAGTCCACAGCAGTCAAGGAGACAAGAGAGTCAAGAGCAACAGGGGCAAGGAACAACCTATGGCGTTCTGGTTGCTTACAGTAAAGGAAATATCAACCTTTGTAGTTAAAATACAAAGTATAGATGGGGAAGAGAGAAGAAAATCAAGAGTCTGGGAGCCTGAAACATCACTTGGAAATGCTCAGCTTCTGAAGCAAATACTCAAAAGGGTGGCTGCTCCCTGGCACTGATGGTTGCAAAGGTACAGCCTTGTACCTGTCCTGCAGTCACATTAGGTGGACTCTGCAGAGCCTTTGTGTGTATCACCAGCACAAGGAAAGGGGCAGCCTGAGCTGGCCAGCATGTGCTGTGGGATGAGGAAGGCTGAATAATGCTTAAACACACCAACTGTAAATATTTCCATCAGAAATAATGGTGGACCAAGCATGTTCAGATTTGGGCCAAAAGATATATGCAACTTTCAAGTAAGAATGAAGAATTCTGGAGAAGGTCAGCTTTACTTCTGTGACAGAAAATATATCCTGAGAAGTTACAATCCACAAAACTATCAAACCATCCCTGCTCCCAGACTCCTAGTGAGTGGCCTCCTCTGCCCTCTGTGTACTGGGAAAGGGAAGATGGGATGTTTAGACAACTGCTCCCCTCCAGAGTCCCAAATCTGGATGGAAATACAGCTATTGACCCCATGGCTTGTTTGTCTGTTGACCTGCTTCTCATGCTGTAGCATCAATGCTGGTGGTTTCAACAAAGTGTGTCCGGTTAGGGCTACGATAAGCAGGTGAGAGGAGGCCCCTCAGGATTGCAATGTGTAACATATGGCAGGGATACTGTGGCATATTGCTAACAGACCTGCACTTACAGGTCCATTAGTCTCAATTAAAGTAGATTGGAATATTTAACGTAGGTTCAAGTAAAAGTGACTGGAAGTGGTGCATTGGGGCTCATTGGTGTGGCTGGTGGGATGCATCAGGAGCCAACAAGAAATGCTGGACGAGCATGAAGCAACACAGCTGGGGGAAGGAGGGCGGTGCTGCAAGAGCACTGCTGTCAGAGGCTCCTTGGTGTTTCTGTGTGTCACTGTGCTTGCTGGGCATCGATCTCTCAAGGCTTGCCATGAAGCAAAGGCTTCACTTGAGGTATACAAAGGAGCACGTTGGATGGGTTGGTTCCAAGGGATGGGGCTGAGGGAGCAAGCAGGTCTGCCCACCCCAGACCCTAGAGCCCAGCAAGCAGAAGCACTGCTGTAGACAGCCAGGCAAGAGGGGGCACCTTTCTGACTTCTGCTTAGTGGAGATATATAGCAAATTTTTCATCCCACTTTGCCCACAGGCTGCAAGCTCCCCTTACCCTAAAGGCACATTCCTGCCTCTGGTAGTAGCCCACAATTTGACACTCAACAGGTCTGAGGCTTGCGAAGCAGCTCCAAGAAAATGCAACAGAGTGACAGTAGTCAATGTTGATTCCACTGAATGTGGGGACAGGATCAGGGGGCTTTGGCTTGCCAAGGACATAAGGAGGAGTCTACACAAAAGGAAGCAATGATCCCAGACCAAGCAAAGACTTCAGCCAGGAAACCGTCATTAAGAATGTCCTCATGGAAATGCAGACATGCTGTGAGCTCTGCTTAATTCCTCACTCTGTTTAATTGCCTCTGTGGGACACTGTAAGAAAAAGAAAAGCAAACATTAAAATGCACAGTGGGATGAGGATGACAGTTGCTACCTCTGCTGTGATTATGCAGTGAGAGAGAGATCAGAAAGTCTGGCCACAGGCTGTGTATCTCCCTGCACCAGTGGAGAAGTGTGGCTACCGGCTTGGACCCCTTCAAAACAAACTGCAAAGTTCATTTCTTGAGCTGTATTTTTCCTCAATATATTATTTATGTGTACAAACACAAACATATATGGACCTGCAGAGAAGTAGAGAAGCAAAGGGGCAGGTATATGCATAAAATTATAAGGTTATCAAACTTTTCCTCTGGAAGTTGAGAAGAGGTAAAAAGTTACTGTGATGTTTATTTTTAAACACTTCAAGCAGTCATTGATATGACGGGTATGGCAGTCAGAGAAGTACAGGGTAAAATTATATTTCTTTCTTAATTTTCTAATGAACCAAAGCCTTGAATCTTCCTCAAGTTCCCTATGCACAAAATGTGACATTTCCAGCTGAGAAGAATTGTTTTCTATGAATTGCTTTTTTTTTTTTTTTTTTTTTTTTCATGTATCTTAGACTTGTCAGACAGCTCAGTCACATGGTTAGTCTCTGAAAACTTTAAGGAGAAATAGAACAACTGATATCTTTGGTGGTCCTTATGCCCCTGGTGTGTCAGCTTGGCTTCCAGGAGATGGAGAACTTGAACCGCTCTCTCGGGAAACAGGTAGATTCAGCTTGTGGATGAGGTGACAAGGAGATCTGCAGCTGAATGGAGCTTAGGCAGGCCCAAACCCTTGTGCAGAGGGAACTTGTGGAGAGGCATTTGGAAACCTGCCTTCATGTCCTTCAGCTGTTGCTGCTGTAACCGCTGCACTCTCTGCTCCTGGCCAGTGTGAGCACACGTGTGTATACAACAGCTTACACCGAGCACAAAGCAGCCTCTCCTGAAGGTTAAGTGTCCTTTGAGCAGATGTTTGCTGAAAACATTAAGGGTGCTGCTGGACTTCTGGGTGGTGGCTTATTTGATCTACATGTGTTGCCACCTTTTTTAATAGCAAAATAAGTAGTGAAATGATCATATTTGATGCAGTTAAAGCAGGAGGGTCTTGTTTTCAGTCATCACATTACTCTTTATGGTGTATAGAGTCTGCAGATAAACCACACATTATATTTAGATTAATGTGATTCTAATCAGACATGAAAGTAACTGGACAAAAATTATTTCTAGAGCAGGTACTCAGAGACCAGAAAAAAATATGTATGGACACTTGCTTTATCTCTTGAGGCACATTTAATAAAGCAAGAGCATCTGGAGCCCTTTGAAATCCATGTAGATGCTTGTCCCTCCAGAATCTGAAATGATTTTTATGTTTTCCAGCCTGTTGTCTGAGAGCTAAAGGCATAATTTGTATTGATGCGTGTCTGATGGGTTATAGCATGTTTCCATAATCTGCTCACTGTGATGTAACCTCTCCTGGTGCACCTGTGTACACAGTGAGAGACTGGTTTAGCTGGAGACACAGCATGCTCCCACCACCTCCTTTAAGCTCAGAAACACAATATGGACCTCAAATGCGTGACTGGTGCATCTTCTTTCTCTCAAAGGACCACTCCAAAGTTGCTGGCATTGTGTCAATTATTTGTTCATTTGAGTATGTCATGCAAATACTTTATCTTCTTAAAAGCTGAAATAAGATGTGAAATGAAAATGTGAGGGAGGTGGAATAACCGATCAAGAGCATTTGGTCTTTGCTCTGTGCCTGAAGACACATGGAGATAAGTGCAGAGTTACCAGCCTGGAGAGAGGGATCTGAGTAATCTCTGGCCCTGTTAGATGTCTTGTTGAAGACCTTTCTGTGCCTTTTGTTTTGATGGAGTGTGGAAAGCTGAGTAAATAATGGGTAAGAGCTTGCCTGGATATTTATTCACTTTGAAAGGGAGCTTCTAATGAGTCCATCTTCATGAGTTCTTCACAGAAGTTCTCTGCAAGCCATTGTGCATGCTGGATTTAAATAAATAATTGGTTCCTGCATAAATACATGAGACCAGTCCCTGAATGTCGTTCACTTTGGTTCATAGCTGTTTGATAGTCTGCACAAGAATTTGGGTATTCAAACATTTTTTTGTGAAAACATCCTGGTGTATACAAAGCAGTATAATTTGAGGTTATTCAACCACAAATCCTTGGTTGCTATCTGTGACAATCCTGATTAAGAAATGCAAGTTATGTAAGCAAAAAATAAAAAATGACTTCAACTAACAACCTGAGACGTAGTACAAATAGTTATATACTTGGAATGTTAATAAAAAACAAAAACAAAAACAAAAAAACATGCCTGAAGAGATCCAGTTTGCCAGCCATTCACCAATTCACAGAAAAAAAGTGAATTCCTAGAAAAATACTGTTGTAATGACTAAATCAAGCAACGATTTGTAAAAACACATTCTTAGCCCAGTCACTGCAGTGTTTACTAGACTGATTTCAGACCTAATATTGTACTCCAAGGCCTGCACTTGACACTGCAATCACAAAACATTAGTTTTTTTCAAAGATCTGCATGGGGAATCTGAGGCAACTCAGCTTCCCCCTAGTCTCCCCCTCCACCCCCTTTTTTTTTGATTCTCTCCCCATCCCATTATGGTGGTGGGGGCGTGAGTGAACAGCTGTGTGGTGCTTAGCTGTCCGCTGGGTTATACCATAACGGCTGGGCTGTTTCTGGATCTTCAAACTGTCCTCTCAGACAGCAGATAGAGCTGTGTCTGGAGTAATCTACCTCTGCTTGAATTTCAGAAACCACAACTTTAATGATAGCATGAGTGAAGAGGGACATGTGAAAACTGACCACATATTGGGGTATGGTTCCTGGAGTGCCTCAAGGAAAGAGGCTCTCTTGTACTGCTATTCACAGTTCCTTTCCTGCACAAGTTTTTATATCTCTCCTTTTATATATCACTTCATCATCTACACAGGAGAGAGGTATTCCAGGACCCTTCAGCAGCTTGAGTGCAGGCCCGCACATATCTCCATTCAATGACACTGCGACATTTCATCCATCCAGCACGGTTATTCAATGAAACTCTTTGTTTCACCGTGATAAATGGGGCACGCAAGGAATCGATTTCCTTCCTCTGCCTGCAAGGCGTCAGAGGGCTGCTTTCACCAGGAGGCCTTCTCTCTGCCTCAGTGCTCAGATTAACTTATTAGGAGTTAATTAATCAGCCCCATTGATTGGCTGTCACACTGCTGGATCGTTAGTCTGCTCTCAGGTCAGAAGGTCGTATCAGAGTAGTTTCTTCTGTCCTCTGCTGTGTGATGCCTGTCGTCACCAAGAGAAGCCAAGCAGCAAGGAAGATCAAGAAGAAGATGAAGTTTGGCCTCTTTGCTTACAGTAGAAAGGAAATATAACTCTCCTATCCACTGCATGGTGTTTGCACACTGTACGAGGGAGAAGGATAACTTCTAGAACTCCTCTCTTACAAAAGGAAGGAGGAACTTGAGACAGTAGATGGTCAGATGGTCAGATGGAGACTTAGATTTTTGGCCTTACAGGTTCCCAGTCACAGCTGCCCATGGGTGTTCTTGTTCATGTATAAAGATTGCTGCTGTAGCCAGGTGGGACATTGCCCACAATGGGTTGCTTGCAAGTATTTATGAGGTTTTCAGCAAGTATCCATGAGTCAAAGGGAGTGGTATTTTGGAGTGTAAAGATTTCAGGGAATTAATGCTGCATAATAGAAATTGACTTGTTCACCCCCAAAAATCCAGAGAAAAGATCCCTGAAGAGAAAGGCATGAAATTCAACAGAATTTGGATGAGATTTTGAGGCTAACAACCCTGGATCTTATAAGATAACTGGTGAGGTTTTTGATGACCATATGTGATCAACATCTAAAATTTTGTCTGAGGGGTCACCACCAACAGCACAGTATACCTGTTTAAAGCTATGCTTCTTGAAAACCTGCCTTAAAGAAAAACACTGAAGAAGTTTGACCTGTTTTGTTTATCCAGGAGTGTACTAGGCAGTGACCTGATAGAGGTTTGTAACTATCTGCATGGGAGGGAGATTTCTGACAGTAGAGGGCTCCTCAGTTGCACAGAAAAAGGTCTCCTTGTGTCCAGGGTTGAGAAGCAGGACTTATAAACAGTGAGGGTAGAACTAAGGGGCAGGTTTTTGGAAGTGAAGAGTTGAAAACTTGCCTTGAGAGGTGGCCCATTCTCCCTTCCTTTGATCATTTCCTAGAAAGAAGGGATGAATGGAAGAAAAGAGCTGGATGAAGATCTTGCCCTGTGTTACGCAGTCTGACTTCCTGGATGAAATTTGCAGATATGTGGATCTGAACAGTGTTGGGACCTCAGCTCAGAGCTCTGCTACACCTACCAAGCCTTTAATGCCACTATCCTTGTCACATTTGGCATGTGTTTCACCTGCTAAGTGATTCAAAATTGCCCCTCTCTTGCATGGTCCCTGGCAACTTCTACCCAGGAGTGCTTACAGCAAGTGGTTACAGCCAGGGTTAATCATTCCCACTACCCGCGATAGACCCACACTACAAGATTATCCATTCCTGGACATCTCAGCTCAGATCTGCAAGGCATTGGCTCCAACAGGTCTAGCCACTGGATTGATCACATTCCTCTGCACCTTTTGCTTGAGGTGCTGAGAGAAAACAATGGGACATGCATGGCAAGGGATGGTGGGTGAAACCTGGATGGACGAAAGTCAGGCAAAGATTTTCTTTTGCAGAACATGTGAAGTGGAGGAGTTTTATTCCTCAGATAAAAGCATTTGTTCGCTTCTTTATTGGGACAGACTTTGTCTGAACACTGCACTTCCACTACCGTTTCCTCTAGTACTCTAAAACTGTGCATGCATTTACAGGACCTATAGGGAAATCAAAGAGCTGAGGTGATTATTTCTTCCTTGCTCTTAACCCCTGCTCCAGCTTCAGCCCTGTTGGGGATCAGCAGCAGCCAATGCTGCGATTATTCCTGATACACAATGTTAGTTCAACCTCTCCTTTTTTTTAAAAAAAAAAATTTCTTTTTTTTTTTTTTTTCTTTTTCTATTTTTCCCACAGTATCTGTCCCATCAAGCCTGACAGTGCAGACATCACCAGAGGATCCAGGAGGTTCTGCTCCCATCACTCAGCTGTGCTTTGCTCTGTGGGGATCTTATGCCTTGTCTGGAAATAGAAGTGGAAGGGCATTCTCAGGGGCTCTGATCGCACACTAGATCTGTACTGCAAGCAACCCACTACTAGATCTGTAGTGTAGATGTCTGTTGTGTTTCTTCGTGGTCTTGGTCTTCTTTTATGGCTGGACCCCTGGGCTGGCTGCATCCATTGAGATATACCATATCTCTTTTCATAGGCAGAAGAGAGATGGGAGAGGAAGAAACCACACACAGCTCTGAAGATACAGTATGGAAAAGTATCCATGTAGAGATGCTCGGTTTGGGGCATTTGACTTTTGACTAAAACCATATATTTTCCTCAGCAGGCAGACACATGGAAAAAACACAACAGAAGTGTTTAGATTAAAAAGAAACATCCAAAACCTAAGTTGTGTTTCAAAGCCCATTTCAATGAAAATGCTTTAATCAGATTTATTCCATAGTATCAGGGGTTAGAGGGTGCCTGTGGACCTCTGGAACCAGACCTCTGGAACTTGGCAGGGCCTTGGTGGGAAGACAAAGCAGAAGCAGCATTAATGAGGATTTAGTCTGTGTGTGCATATTTGGCAAATCCTGCTTGATAGCTTGTTGACCAGTGAAGAGACCAAGAGCCTCCTCAATGCACAGTAAACAAATCAAGCTCCCAACCATGTTTTCTACAAAGGAAACCAAGATGCATCAGTCATTAATCAAAGACCTGGCACATGACAAGAGCTTGAAAGCAGAAAACAGAGCCAGTCTGGGAATCCTTGGACTCCAGCCAGCAAAGCCTGAGCTTCCCAGCCATGCTCCTGGACTGCATGCAGTCACACGATACATGCAATATGGGAGCTCCCAGCTGAGTAATAGCACATGAGCTGGGCACACTCACAGTGTGGGATATCCTCTCAGACCAACTCATCTTAGTCCTTGGTTCCTGATCCCTTTACTTCTCCATCACACCTGTCCAGGAAGCAGGGAACTGGTGCTGGATCTCATACCAGTGCATTTTGCTGCTTATTTCCATATGAACCTGCAAAAGTTGAGGGAACTGCAGGAGGTCTTTTTATTGCTGCAACCATGCTCCTTTAGTCACCCTGCTGTGAGCTTTCTCATACCCCACACTTACTCAAGACAGGAGACTTCTATGCAGGAGCTCTCTGCTAAACTGTGATCTTCCTTTGGGATCTTGTGCCTGTGGAGCACTGCTTCTGCCCTGAGGCTGTCCTGCCTCCCTTTGGATGTCTCCAGAGTCTGGCACTCCCCCTTAGCTCATGTCTTCTGCTCAGATAACTGAAGCTGTTCCCATCTGTTCTGTGCATGTTAACAGCTCAAGCCACAGCAGCCAAACCCTTGTTGCTTGCATGCAGTGCATATCCTGGAAAATAGCCCTGAATATATTGTACATAGGGGACATCTCAAGAATTATGTCTATTTTCTCCCAAGATGTGACTTGCTTAGATGGTGATGCCTCAGTCTTTACTGGACCCTGGATCCTGAGCTGGACTGATTCAGCACAGCTCCGTTACCAGTGTGATGTTGTCTTCACTCAGCATCTCCTGGGAACTTGCAGTCCATTTTCCTTGGACACTGGACATTTGGAAGAGCCACTACTGTTTGATCTGTTCTTTTACTAGGATTATATGGTGTCCTGTTTTTACGTGAGGACAGTGTCAAGTATGAATCACGTGTTTTTTGTTTTTTTTTTTTTTTATAATAACATCTATAAGACAACCATCTTGGATATGTACACCAGAAAGAGCTTGCGATAGCCATCTATCTTCAGTCTATGGATATAGAAGTATCCCTTGGTATGTGTCTCACTCCTACAAGCCTGTGCTCATCCCCATCATCCAGCTGAGCAGGTCGAGATGGTCTGCATGATGCTCTCAGTCACCCCAGAAAGCCATGCTCACTAATTATAACCACAGAATCACTGAATAATTCAGTTTGGAACAGACCTCAGGAGGTCTGTGGTGTAACATCCTTCCTATGTCAGGATAACACAGGCTGCTCAGGACTTTCTCCAATCAGGTCTTAAAAACCTCCAAGAACAGAGATGCTACAGTGCCTCTCTGGGCAGCCTGTCTCTTGGCTTGACTAAACTAGCTGTGAGAACATTTTCTCTTATATCTGAAGCCCTCTTTTTTCAAGTTATGTTCGCTGTCTCTTGTTCTTCCAACAGGTACTATTTTGAAATGCCCAGCCCTGTCTTCCTGATGACCTTCTTACAGGCACTGGCAAGATGCTAGTTTGTACCCCCAAAACCTTCCCTTTTTCATGCCAAACAAGGCCCATTCCTGTGGCCTCTCTCACTGGACCAGTGCTCCAATTCCATAACCACCTTGGTGACCCTCTACTGAACTCTCTCCAGCTCATCAACAGATTTCTTTTATTGGGGACCCCAAAAATGTACACAGTACTCTAAAAGTGGTCTGAAAAATACTGAGTAAAAAGCACTAATGACTTCTTGTGATTTGCTGGCCATGCTCGTGGTAGTACAGCACAGGATGTTGTTGGCTTTCACTGCTGGGATGCACTGGTATCTCATCAGTCCAAGGAAGGAACAGGCAGAAAAAATGCAAGGGCTGTATATAGGACTCAGTGCAAATTTCAACATATCAGAGAGCCTACTAAGGTTTTTTCTTGGACTTGTATTGGATCCTTTCTGCCTAGACAAGATGGTGACGGCCACTCCATAAATGTTACCAACGGGTAGAGAGATGGAATAGGTCACATTGTACTTTTCTGCAGGAAATTACATTTTGCAGTCTGTGCCATGTTACTTTGTTATTACCAACACATAAATCTGCAAGTGCACAGCTTATTGGAGCTCTCTGACAGCTAGGAGATGGGGAATTGTTACTATGACAGATGGACTGACAAGTATATTCCTATAGAAAAAACTTTGTTCAGCTTAGAGTTAAGGCTGTAAATATATAAACCTTACATAAAAGGAATGTGATTAGAACAGTGCAGATTGAGAGGCCCAAGCATCCCATGGCAGGCAGTGGTGGGAGAAGAAGTGTTGTGGGTCCTTACTGGAGGCAGCGCTCGAAGCAGTTTTCTCCCCCTCTGGTTCCTGTATGACACGTAGTGACTATTGTCTGATTAGGAAAGGTATTTAATCATCCCATGATGTTTCAGACTTGGCTGTGCAAGAACAGCAGCCAAGCTTTGCTCCTGGAGATTGTGTAAAGCACTCTCTATGCCCTGGATGACAGGTCTACCTTGACCACGTGTGAGAGTGCAGACAGCAGGTATAATGGTAGCAAAGTAGGGAAGTGCCTCCAGAAGACTTTCAGGGTGACCCCATCCACTTCTGAAAGATCAAGGATTGATTCTCCCTTCCATGGAGTTTTCAAACTGTTTGCTTACTAGCAGAGGGAAGTCAGCAGGACTGTGCCTTGCTCTGTGCTGGGTATAGGGTGGGTCCAAGCCTGTAGAACCTGCAGAAAGTAAGCACAGTGAGAAGTCTGGTGGCGGTGCGTTGTGGGCACTGAGGGTAGAACAAACCACACAGGGAGAGGTGCCAGCTGGATCCTGCTCAGTCTCCCATGATGTGGCTACAAACACTGTCCAAGCCATGGTGGTGCTACAGTTCTCTGAAAGGAGAGAAACTAACTCAAAAAAAGTGCTGTCAGCTTGGTTCTTAGTCCAGGAATATATTTCCTGTCAAAACAGCATTTCAATAGACAATGAAGCTGGTAACTCCAGACAGTATCTGTGGAGGCATATGCTGGTCTTGGAAACTTTGGAATCTTTCTGTGAGAGAAATAAAGCTGTGGGCATTTTCAGAAAAAGTCCTTTCAGGGCTCTGCAAGGAAAAAATCCATGTCTGTACATGGAGCAGGACAAGGATGTGAGCCATCAGTGATCTCCCAGCCTTCTCCAGTACTCTTCTGTCTGGGAACATGTGGTGAACTGAACATGCCTCCTGGGTGAGCTCTTCTCTGTCTCTGCAGGATCAGCTGCTGTCCTGGCACATCTTCTAGCTTCTTCCAAGGCTGCTGCCAGATCCCACTGCAGTAGGGTTCAAATGAAAACATGGGGAGCATAAAGCAGTGGCATGGTGATGATCAGATGGAACACGTGGCTGTCCCCAGATCTTCTGGGATGCTCTGTCGCCCACTCAGCAATTCAGGGACAACTGCACCCGCTGTTATCCCTCTGGAGCAATCCCTTTCCCTGCAGACATGGTGGTGGTGACTGACAGGCACAGCAAGCAGGACCAAGCACCCCACGAAGACAGGAACCCATGTTCCCCAGCATTTGTCCTGCCACCTCATGAAGAGCAGGAACTCCCTGCAGCTCAGCAAGGCCAGTCTGTTGCTGAAAATCTTTGACATTTGATTTGAGGAATAAAGGTCAGGCTCCTCAGAGAATGGTAATGTGGGTTTAATGAACAAAACCTGTCAGAGTCTGCATTGCTGCAGCCTTTTCAGAGTCTGGGAGTGCTGCCCCTCTGGCAGGAATGGTGTCTGCTGCTTGCATCCTGATATTTGCACATCCCAGTGCAGTGAGTACCACTGTGGCTGGCAGGGAGGTACCTGGGGTACGACTGAGACACATAGGGGCTGGCTGATCTCATCCATGCTGTGCTACTGGTGGGAAGCAGGCTCCCCCTGCACATTCATTTCCCTCTTAAGAACTCGTCTGCTTGCGCACTGAAACCTGTCTGTCCCTAAGCTCATCCTACAGCATTCATCAGCACAAGGAGGGTGGAGCAGTACAGGCACAGGACTACCCAAACCTGGTGTCATGCGGTGCTTCATGCTTTGAGCATGGCTCAGCATAGCCTCACTATCAGCTGCTCTTGTCACTCCCGTTAGTGGTACCTCATTCCTACTCCAGCTATTGTACCCAAATGTCTGGTACAACATGGAGGAGTTTAGCTCTGAAGCATTTTTCCTTGGTAAATTCATAAGAATTTTTCAAAATAAAAAGGTAAGAAATATCCAAATAAAACATTCTAGCATTTGTAAAATGAAAAACTGAATTAATTTTAGCTACTGTTTGCCAAACTGAAGAGCTTTAGACTTTTTTTCCCCATTTGTTGGGGTGTTTTGCCAGTTCTGTGCATCCCCCATGTGTCCATCTCCCTTCCCCATTCCAGGACCTGCTCTCTCTCATTTCCCTTGCCAACTGACAGAAGCCTTGCTTTTGTGCCCAATAATGTGCATCCCAGTCCAATTTCATGCTTTTATACTCACAATGCCCACACAGAATGCAACCCTTTTCACATACACAATTGCAAATACATGGCTAAACCATGACCAATTTAATATTTGCAATGAAATACCTCTCATTTATAGATGGGCATGTTTTCTGACCACAAAATGCTTAAACTATCAGCATCTCTTGAAGCTAAACTATTTCTTTCAAGATAATTTCAGAGCCATCTGCATCTCTCAGCTGTCCATAGCTGGAAATCACTGCTGATGTATCCTCCCTTCTCTTCTTTGCCTTCTTGGATAAGGGTAAATGCTGGATATCATGTTTACCTCTGCAAGGTAACAGATACTCAGCTGCATGGAATCAGGCAGCTACCTATGGCTTAAGCCTTAAGTCACTTTTCCTCTATACTTGTGGAATTATATTTAAAAATCTACAACCAAAGTATGCTGATGCTTAATATCAAGTGCTTCAAATGATGGCAGTGCCAAAGTTAAAGCTGTTCTCAGCTCTAGCCTCTTGAGCAGGACCATTACGATGCAGTCTTTAATTGCATGATCATATATTAGTTTTTCCATAGCATCCCTGACTCATTTGTTGCTTGGGTAATCATTCAATATTTCTCTTAATCTTCACCATTCAATGTGTGCCACAGGCTTTATTTACTGTGCACTATCCAAACCCTCTGTTGGCTACACAGTTATTCATTTCCTCTTGGGTGTTCCTCTGTTGCCTTCATCAGGGTCTATGAATGATTCTCAAGTGCTAACAAATTTATTTTCTACAAAACACCTCTGTAATGACCTCGCATTTTCATCCTAACTGAGGCAGGAAGTTGAACATCAATAAAAGAAAGAATTGAAGTTTGGATACATTCATGCCAAACCACATAGCAGGCCCTGGTGCTTGATTTTCTGTGGACGTAGCATTTTCTTTACATTTTGTCTGTTCAAAGCATAGCTTCCTGTTGGCTTCATTTTTGAGTGTTCAGCACTTCTGCAAACTTGACCCTAAGGTTCTCCCACTGGGGACCCTGAAAATGAGAAAGATATAATTAAGCTCAGCTCCAAATTCTGGAGGAAATACAAGGGTAGGAAGGGATCCTCATGAGAATACACTTTCTTCTCATACAATTCCTTACTTTGTTCAATAAAGCTTCTCTAGTCTTCCCGGGGAATGAGTGATACTGCTTTGTTATACAGTCCCCAGAGCAAGTCCAACCTAAGCATTGAGTGGAAGCTGAATGAAAACAGAGCACGAATGTGTAATTAAAGCAGTAAAAAAAACTATTCTCTTTCATGCCCTATCTCTCACCACCCCTCTCCCATTCCCTGTCTACCTTTACACACTTCTTACAGAATCACAGAATTTCTAGGTTGGAAGAGGCCCCAAGATCATCGAGTTCTTAGTCCCTTTGAAAATGACTTCATCCCCTGTGCTGATTTTTGCAGCCCCCTCTCCATTCCTCACTACCTGGAGCACTCTTCTGGCTTGGACAGTGTCCTCCTACTAAAGCTCTGAGGGTGAAGCAAAAGTCCTGGCATGATGGACAATTTTCATCCCTGCCAGAGATGGAGCTAAAATCAGTCTAAGCCTTTCAGAGATGTGGGAAAATGTTTCACATTGCTCTGCCTCTGTCCTGTCCTCTTGGACAACTGATTTCAGGTCTTCCCCAATAGCTCTTCCTTCCCTTTCCCAACATGCAGGGTATAGCCTGAGATCAGAGGCCCTGTGTCACACCACAAATGTACAGAAGAACAGCAGTAGATTCCTAATTTGCTGTTATATGGAGGCAAATCACTCTCATTCTTGTGTTGTGGGGAAATCTTCTCAGCTCAGTCCCAGATCCTTCTTTGTCCAGGATTGTCTCCTGTGCTCTTTCTACACTTGGGGGCATCCAGCCTTGGTCAGATGTGGCTACGAGTCCTGGAGATGAGTGCTGGAACTGAGCTAGCAAAAAAGCTGTGCAGAGCCCAGGCTCCAGCAATGAGTGAGTGCCAAAGCAATGGCTTAAACCACTGAAATTTAACCCAAATCAATCCTATTTGCTCCAATTCCATCTCATGCTAGAGCTTGCCATGGTGCAATTCCCACATTTATTTCTAAGCCACTAACAGTACTTGGCATCTGTGGCAGTTTGTAATGAGGTTTTAGGAAGAAGCCAGAGAGATATTTGAAAGCTGGTGACTCCACCATGCTGACAGCCTGCTCTGTGATCTGTGGGGTTTTGGTTATGTTCTGGAAGCCCAAGATCTCAAGTGCAACAGCAGCAGGGGCATGCACCTCCCAGGCCCTCTCACCCCGTGTTTTGCATAGACACTGCTCTTCCCCAGCTGATGGGGTGCATGAGGTGGACGCAGAAGCTGACTGTCCCTTTCTTTATCATACCAGCAGCCTGTACTCTGCTTTTCTATTTAGAAAGGCTTCGTGTTCACCTTCCCAAACTCCCAGACAACTGCTCTGACATATTTTCCCTGTCAATGTAAAGACAACACAGTCTGGTAAAACATCTGCCTGGGCCTCCCAGGTTACTACGTTCTCAGTATTAAAACAACATTTTCTGAGGGGCTGGAAGGGCAGTTGTGAGTCCCACGCAGTTCAGACCAGCACTGCAGCTTGCTTCTGGAGGGGTACAGCACGGTCCTCTTCCAGACTGCCCTTTCTTGAGATGCTTCTTTAGAAGCAACATAGAACAGCTGTCTTAAAGCACTGACCCACCTGCTGCTCAATGTCTGACCAGAAACACCACAGACTCTCTCTCAATCAGTAAAATGCACTCTGAAAATAGTGTTTCAGTAGCTGAGACACAGCGGAAGAGTGAGGCCTGGTGGGAGCTTGTTACACATGATGTAAATGCCTGGAAGGCTGCTTGGTGTACTGTGAACTTTCAAGTTCATGCTTACAGCAGATGTATTTGTGCTTCACCATCCTCCATAACAGGGCTTACCCTGTTCACACTGACCAAATGCAAACCTGTGTGTGGGTAACCATGCTGCATATTTGTTCTCACGTTAATATTCAAAGTGCTGTCTTTTTTGGACAGAGCACCAAGCTGATGAAGCAATGCAACATTTGGTACAAGGTGCTGAGGCAGAGAGGTGGCCTGCTACAGCACGTCTAGCTTCTACTGGAAGCCCAGTTTCCGTGGTCTGCCACGGGAGCCTGAGAGACTAGCTTAGCTCCAGACTTCAGCAGACATGTGAAGTGAAGCGAGAATAACCTCATCTTTTGTGCTTGAAAGAGGAATAGTCTCTTAATTTTGCACAGGATGTGCCGTATTGCATGGCAGAAGGGAAGCTGGGATCTGGTAGGACTGCAGCTATTTTTGGAGCCAGATACAGGTCAGCTCTAGTGGGGTACAGGGAAAAGAAACATGGTTTTCCAAATCAGTGATGATTTGCAGGATGGAATTAAACAATAATAACATATAATTGGCCAGGCTGCTTGCCTAGAAGAGAAGATATTTTGACTTTGCTGGCTGACAGAATACCTTTGTAAAACTGGAATTAGCCAGAAGCTGCTAATAGATGGAGAATGAAGACAGATACAGAAGAGGTTTGAGAATTAGTATGCCATGCTCACTCCAATATCACAGGCCAGTGTGTGAAAGAGCATCCTCCCAGGGTGCCTGGCAGTATGTCATGGGCCAGGTGCATCATCACAGATGCTAGCATTACATGGAGGACACTGTGGTGGGGAGTTACACAGACACTGTCCGAGGATGCATATGCTTTTGAGCTGGGATGGCAGCACTGCAGCCACACAAGGCAGCTCTCAGAGCATGTCACAAAAGGACATTGAGCGTTGCCATTGCTCATTTACCACTCACTACCTTGAATGTCAGTGAAGGATTGCTTTAAACCCACCTGATAGCAACCAAATTAAGTGCACCATTTTGGAAGAGAAAAATCTGGGACCCTTATGGGTAACACGTGTACTTTTTTGTTGCTGGACATCAGTAAAGAGCAGCAAGAAGTACACATTTAAAAACTGGGAACAAGTATGCATTGCTGCTTCTTGCACTGCTGTACTGGTATCCCCAGTCATGCCTTTCCTCCCTAATTCAGTCAGCCAAGGTGGAGGGGGGGGGGACCTGCAGCCAGGATGCAGCAAGAAGCTAGACAAAATGGGGGCAGGAAGCCTGGACAACTGTTCTGGTGATGTGAGGGGAAGGGACATTCCTGAATTCTCACAGTACTTTGGGACAACACATGCAGCATGCAGGCTCCAACGAGCCTGTTTTCACAGTGAAATCAACAGAGCTTTCCTGTCTTCAGAACGAGAGCCCACAGCCTGGCAGGAAGAATCTACCTGACCCCATGTTCAGAGCAACTTCCACCACTGTCATGGGTGTTATGAGGACACATCTTAGAGCAATTGTAGTGTAAATGTGAGATTTTTTTTTTTTTCAAAAGTCCTTGTCTTGCTCACAAATTGGGAGGGAGATGCGTATCACCTTTGCCTGCCTATAGTTTTCAATAGGGTGATGATGCACAGTGCCTCGTATCTTGTGTAGGTGAACAACTTTTCTAAGCAGGCTCTGTGTCACCATCCTGCTGGTGCTTTTCATCTGCAGGAGGTGTCAGGCCAGGATGAATATGGACTGAGAAATTGAGAGCCTGCACTGCTTGTTCTGGTGAGAGGGGTTCCAATCTCTACAGGTAAACATTGATCCTTACCTCAGGATGAGAACCTGGCATAAAAATTAACTTTCCATCTGACCCCCAGACTGCAAGGATCCTGTTTTGGAAAAGGCCAGCTGAATCCGTCAGATGTCTACTGCAGGTAGGGAGCGCTAAATGAAGCACTAAAACCATCTCCATAAGTGTGGGAAGTTATTTGGCTTTAACTATTTGCTACAGGGAGCCCTTGGTATCCATGAGGGTATCACTGGGCCATGAGCCACTCACGTACACCATGCAGATTGAAATTTTCACAGGCAGTGTTCTGGGAAGAGGTTGTGAGCCTCTCCTCCACATCCATCCCCATGCACACCTTGGCTCAGACTTGCATTTTTCTTGCAGGTTTGTTAAATGTTCCTGTGGTACCAGTCTTCATTACAGTGATTAACTGCTTCCGCAAGTGGGCTTGCAGATTTAGTGCCAAGGCTTTCGAAGTCTGTGCACACTCCTGTGATGTGGAGAAGTTGTTCCCTGCTTTAACGGAACTGCAACCTCTGGCTACATTCGAAGGTTACTGAATTTGTGAATAATGGTTTTCTGTGGTTACATTGCCTTGCTTTTATGTTCTGTGACTGTTTTTCTCTTTTAAAACATTGTATAACTGAAGTGCCGATGATTCCAAGAGCAGTGCTGGTGGGTGACAGAGACAGCAGGAACTTAGCGAGGCAATGAGGTGGCATCAGCAGGTGAAAATCACCCACTGCACGGCCTCTGAGTGCTGTATGCTCCCACTTAAAGCACAGTGAGAAGGTGACACACGTGCCCACTCCTTAATGTAGCTGTGTTCATCTGAGCACCACACACTTACCCATGCCTGTTGCCAGAGCTGGACCCTGCCAGAGGATCATTCAGTGCATTCATATGGGATTGCCCTGAAATAACCATCTTTCAGAGATCTCAGAATCATGACAATGAAATGAAATGTGCAGCTGGGAGGCCCTCATGTAACAATCTTCCATTTCCAGTGTGGGCCCCCTGCACACCCCCACATTTCTCATGCAGGGAATGAAATCAGAGCCAGACCATGAACAGCAGAAGAGGAGGGCTTGGTGAATCAGTGCAGCTCTGTGGGTGTTTGCTTGGGCCCCCATGCATATGGCAGCAAGTTTGAGTCCTACTCCATGCTGTGGGCCCATGGCCAATGCAGAGGCTGATTTGAGGTTGCTCTCCTTTATGTTATATGTTAGTTTAGATTCTCGACAGTCCATCCTCAAAAGATGTCTAAGCTGTGGCTTCATGCTGCTCTGTCCCTCTGGGACCATTGAGTGTTAGGGATGATGCAGACTACTCCCAAGGACTTTGTTGTTGGCCCAGACCACTGACAGGGAGCACTGCAAGGCCAGAGGTGGCGCAGAGACATTGGGAGTGCACTCTTGCAGACAATGACTTTGAGAGCACTTAGAGGCATTAGTGGGATTTAGGAATAAATCAATTACTGGATTAAAATAATCAAGAAAATACATTTAAAATGAGCTTCAGAAAACTGAAGTGTTGGAAAATTCACTGCAGAGAGCTGCAGCACAGCAGTGCATCCTCCCAGCTTTGTCTCTAGCCACGAGGTACAGGATGGGCAGAGACTTTGCTCCTCGTGCTGCTTGCCCACCTCTTTCTGACCACCTGCTTACTGCAGGGTGTTTACCTTCTCTCTAGCTATGGTGAGTGGGCTGAGCTTGCAACAAACCAGAAGAACGTGAATTTAAATGGTCTTGAAGAGAGCCTGGATCTCCAACAGCTTTATCAGAGTGGATTTGGGTAACACTGAGTAAAGCAGCTGAGTGAAGCTGATCATAGAACTTAATTCCTTAAGTGTTTGGTATCTCCTCAAGGCTTGCTTCCTTGAATCCCAGCTGCAGCCCACATTGCCTGCAGTGTGCTTTAGAGGTTGTCCTGCTTTGGATTGCTTCCACATCAAGAAAAACAGAGAGCTGTGGCCATGAGCCATCTGCTGTCACAAGTCACCTTGCCCATATATCCCGAGCTGCCCTTCAGGGTGTCACTGGGTCTACCCATGCCAGGGTAAGTGGGGAGCAGAGAGGTTACAGGTGTGTCCCTGGGCATCCACATCCCAGCTGAGAGTTTTGGGGAATATTTTCTGTCCTCACTGCAAGGCTGCAACAGAACTTATTTAGACCTTGATGGGAGAGATGAGTAGGATCTCAGTAGATATCCACTAGGTGCTGAGTACTTGTAAAAGGTTTTCCCCATCCCAGGAGGCAGGCTGCTCCCTGGGATCTCCATAGCACACAGTTAGGACAGCCCTGTCACTGAGGGTAGGATGGATGTAAGAAACACGTCCCTGGACAAATAGCTGAAATGGCTGGAGAGAAAGCAGAGGGAAGAGAGGAATGTCCCAGTGCTGAGCCTTCAAAAGACAATGAGGACCTGCCAACAGCACTGGGAAAAGACCAGTGAGGAGAGTAAAGGGAGGGAGGGGAAGAGGAGTTGGGGCACAACACTAGCTGATGAGGGACAAGGAGTGAGTCAGAAGGAGACCACATGTGATGGTGGAGTGGTAGAGATGAGAATGGGGTGGTGGGGAGATGAGTCAAAAGATGTAGGAGGTGAAAGGGCTGAAACAATATGTTTTTGACCCATCTGGCTGGTAGAAAGGGACATAGATTGATTTCTATACGTTCTCACGAAAGCTTAAATAGGACTGACTGAAGTCCCCACTTGGAAAGCCAGGGAAATAAATCTTCCTATCGGAGCTCTTGAGAGTGAGCAAACACTTATGTGACGGATGGTTTCTGTTTTGTCTACTTGTTCGCAGTTTCCCACACCTGTATGACATATTCCTTTCAAAAGCTGTGTCTGAGGTACCAACAGGAAGGGGCATTTTGCCTGTGCCAGCTGCTGTATGCAGGCAAAGGGTTCAAACTCCCGGGTTGAGTTAAGGATAATTTAGTGAAAGGAAAAATAATTATTAAGGGAAAAATATTATTATTTAAATTATTTAACTAAAGGGAAATGGGAAGAGGGAAAAGGGGGAAACAAACAAACAAAGAAACAAACAAACAAAAAACAAAACAACAACAACAAACAAAACAAAACAAACAAACAAAAAAACCCACAAAACACCACAAGCAAATGCCATGTGGAAGTGCAGAGGAAAGAAATTACTCTCTGCTTCCCAGAGATGGGAAATGCTTGACCAGCATGGGCAGGTAGGCCCTGTTCCAGACTATCAGCTCGTTAATCCACAGGACTTGTCTGCATTTGGGAGCCCAGGAAGATCTTGCCTTGTCAAATCAGGGTTACTGGGTGCGCGCCAGCCTCGCAATGTGTCGTGCCATGCCTGGGTGCCCCAGGAGCTGGGGGGAGAAGGCTGCCAGAACTCAGTGGGCATCCTGCAGAAGCTGTGACAATTGTCAAGTATCCCCTTGAATGCACACATCCATTTTAATGGCTTTCTTAGTGGCTGGGATTCCCAAGGTGCATAAGCCAGTCAAGAACTTCCTGCCAAAATGGTTTTCATTAGAAAAGTGCTGGATTGTGACCAGCATGTGTCATAATGTTTTCAACAAATTGATGATAATGACTGGGAAAAAATATAAGCCTGGTGTAGCTCAGGTCCAGGTTGAAACTCATCATTCAGGCTCACCAGGACAGCCATGCTGGAAGGAAACACCTTAAAATATATACAAGTCTCAGATTTGAATCTCTCCTTTACTTTAGAGATAGCTTTTTGAAGAACACCCTCTGCCTTATTTAGGAGCTGGATTTCTTTCTTTCTTTCCTTTTTTTTTTTTTTTTTTTTTTTTCTTCTTTTTTTTTTTCCACCCAGAATTTTTCCACGACCCCAGCTTTTTGGAGAGATTTCCAAATTGCAGTGCCTTCTGGCCAGCCTTTTGTGTGGGACATCTGTGTGTGCTGATGTTGTCTGAGTCCTTGCTTAGTCTTTGTGCAGGTGATGCTGATCCTGCAATTCACCCAACTTCCATCTTCAAGATAGAGCTCAACAGAAATCTTGGAACAGTTGGAGGGCTGGCACTGTAGGTAGATGTACATATTTGTCCCCAAGGTCTTAAAAGTGCACAAGGACTCCAGTTAAGCTTGTATCCCTGTAGGACAGAACTTTGGGAGAAAATTCTGCACTGAGCTCTCAGCTCTTCCCTGTCCAGGTCAGTCTCAGGAGACTCAGTCTTTGCAGAACATTGTTCTTGCAAGGGTTCAAATTCCCAGGTACTTACCCTTGTCTTCCTGCTCTCCTCCTGGGTGCCTGTTTTGCTGTTTCGCTGCTGAGATTTACAGCCCCTCTCCATCCCAGTAATCACTATATGCTTGCAGCTCCTCTCTGCCTGGCTGCTTCACCCCTTCAGCTCCTGTGTGCAACTCACGTCCCCGGTTTAAATCTCCCTTTAAGCACACACCTGTTTTCTATTGCTGTTGCGGCATGATTTTAACTGTGTATGTATTACATGTCTTTAAAATTTATGCAATTCATTTTTTTATGTGCAGAGCTTTGCGATAAGCTATGAAAGGTACGCTATAAAAATGTGTAATTGCACTGTATTTTTTTCTTGACACATGGCAAAAATGTATTTTTTTTTCCCCAGGAAAATATGCAGAGGGGGAGGGGAGGAAGAAAACGGGAGAAGCAACAACAATCAATTCGGCAGAGACAGAGTGCAGACCTGTCCTGTTATGAATTCACCCTGGGTATGGCAGGAGAAGGGTTTGAGTCTGGTGCAGGGAGACGGCTCGCTCTGCAGAGCGTCTCCAGTGGCGGTGAGCCGTGAGCTGAGACTTCAGCGAGTGACCCTCTGCCTCGCCTCTTGTCAGTGCCCCTGCTCACTCCTCCGTAAATCACTTCAGCACGTGCTTCCTTATCCTAGCAGGTGGAGATAAGAGCTTAGTGCAGAGGTTAATTGGACTACAGAGCAGCAGCTTCTCATGGTGTTATTTCTCTGACTGACTGGTGAGTGGTTAGGAAGTGCAGCGCTGGGGGCTGGCAGGGCTGGCTGAGCTGCAGGTTGTACAGGCAACTTCAGGCTAGCGTGGAGAAGTGGGTTACTGGTGAAGGAGAAGTTGCTGTGGCCCATGTGGGCAGTAGCAAACTCCCTATTCATCTCTCTTGACCTGCCAACCCAGTGCTCAGCTCCAGAAATAGGAGTCGGTGGAGCAGCGCTGCTGTAAAAGGCCTTCAGAGCCATTTCTGGTGAGGATGGCAGATATATGGATATCTTCCAATGCGGGGAGGGGGAGGAAAAGATCAATCATTAACAGCGAGTTTTGCTGAATGCTACCAGCAGATGGTACTGGCAATTTTCACTTCTCTGCCTGTTTTAACATATTGAATTCCAAGCCAAACAAACCAAAACATAACCCCCTCTAAACAAACAAACACCAACAGCCAAGCCACCTCCGAAGAAGAGGTGAAATGTCTTTGCAACAGGCATCTGCTGTGGCTTGTCACGGTGAACATCAGAGACTTCCCCGCTCCTACTCCCTTTCCATGCCACCACGGGGCTGTGATGCCTTGTCCAGCTCTCAGCTCAGTGAAAACTCAGTGGATTTTCAGGCAATAACAGCTTTTGGGAGAGGGGCCATGGCTCACAAATGCTGCTGTCGTGGTAGCTCATAGGAACTGGAGAGCATGTCTGTATATGGCTGGGAAGCCTCTCCTGACCCTCCACCTCCTCCACATCTTCCCTGGTCTGCTATGGGCAGTGGGAGAGCATCCTTACTGGGGGCTTACTGGGGGCTCAAGATGTGTCTGTCACAAGGATCTTCCATGGGACTCTCGATACTCTTGCTGCACTGAGAGGAGAAGCCAGGGTTTCTGCTCCATGCAACAGCCTCATCTGATGCCATGGTGCAGGGCAGAGGTGACAGCTCACCACTCTCTCCTTCACTTGAAGAGGGGCTGATGGACAAGCAGTGCAGGCCACACCATGGGGCACATCCCCCGCACCACTCCCAGCTTGTTCTTGTGCTCTGTGCTGGGGCTGGGAGCATTCCTGCTGCAATCTTGTCCTGGGAAACAAAAGAGCAGAGTGTGCTTGTCATTGCAGAGCTATCTGTTCTCCAGGAGTGACACCACAGACATCACCCAATCTGCTGTCTGAAGTAACTCACAAATTAGCAGAGTCCTCCCTGCCCCACTGCTTCCCTTAGCCACTCTTGAGTTCTTCAGGTGTTGGACAGTGAGCAGAAACTCTTTGCTTACTTCCAGATGCATTTTCGTGAGAACATGCATCCCTTGAGAGAGGCTGTAAAGACTTCTGAAGGGGCAAGTCCAGTCTGGGGACAGGAATGTTTTATTTTCTCTCTGCTGGATTTCCTTGGAGGACTCCACCTGTGCTTCATCCTGTTAGATCTTGGTGAAAAACTTCAACCATTAAGATGCAGCTTGATTAATTGTTCATAGGGATAGTCCCTGTATGGTTTGTGTCTAAAATATATGATCTGTACCTTCTCTATGTGTGGAATGAAAGCAACCCAGCAACAACTTTTAGAAACAGGAATTTTATCAAGTAATAGCAGCAATACAGTGAGCAATAACATACATTAAAAAAAAAAAAAAAGTTTAAAGCTATTAGTCAATTTTAGCTGCATGAAATTTTGGTCAGACAGTTCTTCACTTCTGGTAATATCTTCTCCTAAGTGCAATAGAGTTGTGATTGCGTTCAACAGTCTCCATGTGTAGAAGATTGCTTCTTCAGGAAAGGATGTAATGGGCTTTTTAATATCTATTGTGTTGCACAGGCAAAATAACTTTTGAAGGTTTGAACTGTCCCGACAGCTACGATCAACAATAAATGGGAAAACTCCACTCTGAACAAATATGTGCACTGTTGCACAAAGCAGCTCTGTCCTATTAATATTTCTTCGCTGATTTATCTTCTGATCCAGCCTGGATCTTAGGACCTACTGGTCACATGCCAACAGACAGGTCTCATTTGTTTCCTCACTGGTAGCTGAACTCTCTAATCCTTAAAACATGAAGAAAAATCCTCTGGAAGCTGCCAAAGCCGTCACTGATGCAAATCAACATCAGCTTTGAATAGGAGAGAGGGGTAAGATGCTTCATGTCGAACAGCTCATGTTCTGGTCTCCAGAACTGGCTGCAGGACTCCCCTCTCCAGGGTCCTGTGTGCTCCAGTGCTCCTGTGCTGTACTGCAGCCGTGTGCCCCACAGCAGCCCAGAAGAGGCTCATCAGTCTTCTCTGTGTGATGTGCAAATGGAATCTGAGCCACAACTCGTCCCTGGGACGTCCTGCTGGCAAAGACATACAGTTTGCCAGTGTTCAGAGAACCATCTCCTCCTGTCCAGCTTATACCAACTGGTTGCTTAGTGTTTTGGAGGAAACACAGCTCTTGCTCAACTCTTGTAACGTGGTTGGTTGAGCCAGCCCTCTGTAATCCATCCGTTCCTTGGGGCTGAAGTCACTTCTGCCTGATAAATCTCCCTGGGCTTTTTCCTTCCTGCTACTGGACAAAACTAAGGAAAATGATAACCAAGTGCATCCAGAAAAGTACATGATCAGGCATTTGGTTACCAAGCTGGAGTCATAAAAGAGCAAGGCACTTGAATTTGGGTTTGCTTTTGTTACTTGCTCATGTCCCAGGAATGATCACAAGGTAACATCCTCTACTCCAAACACCACCTCTCAGCAGAAGAACCAAGATTTGTCTTCTTTTCTATGCAGTAGGAACACAGAATTTGTTCTCTGGAATCCTTTTTTTTTTTTTTTAAACTTTTTTTTTTTTTTTTTTTTCTGTTTTGTCTCATACTGTATTTTAAGAAAATATGGTCACACTCTTGTTTTCCTCTCTGCTTGGAAAGTTGAAGTTGAAGCTTTCACTGGACATCTGTCCTCAGAAATGCCACATACTTTTTGAGACCTTTCCAGTAAAATATGCATTATATATCATAGGAAGTTTGGGTTATATAAGAATGCCAGTGACCTGATAACAGTGGCAGTGCACTAGTTTTTCATGACTACCACCTGGGACACACCATTTACGCAGATGACTGACGTCGCAACACAGGGTTTATGCAATAAACACTCTCCTCCTGCCATGTAAATGGTGCTCATTTGGGAAATGTCACCTCTGCTATTTAAAGCATTTTTTTTTTTTGATCACTGCATTATTCTTAAGCTTGTCACCATACTTTATAAATCACATAAGAGGAGTTTATTATACAAACATATATATATATATATATATCTTTTTTTTTTCTTTTTTAACTTTACAGTTTCCAGATCATCCCTGGCTGTATGTACAAATTAGACCCAACACATCTCCAGGGATGAGACAGATATGGGAATGGGGGTGTTGTGCTCTCTGCAGCCACCCTCTCCTCCCCAAAAAACCTGTCACTCAGGGTCCCTCTCACTGTGTATCGCTGCCTCCTCTTCATCTCTGGTGATGTTGAGTCAGATCCTTTTCTCCCTGCTTGGCCATGCCTGATGGCACAGAAGTCTGTTGCACAGCAGACCTGAGGAGTGCTGTGCAGAGAGGTGTCGGGATTGTGCACTTAACCAGTCCCTCACTGATGCATGTCTTGATTTCCCCCATCCTGGCGAAACTCATGCTACCCTGGGTCAAAATCCACCCCTGCAGTGGGCCAGTCTTGCTCACTCTTGGAGGAGAGCTGCATGATAGCTCGTGGAGCCAGCTGCCAGATCTGTGCTCTCGCCTGGTTGCTTTAGTCTGTCTCTTGTTTGCATTAATTACTGCTCCCAGGGAGCACAGACCTCTGCTGGGTGCCATCCCATAGGCATCACCTATTCCTTAGGTTCTGCAAAGTGTGGCCTCTCCCGTTCTCTTTGCCTCTGCGTGGCTGCTTCTGAAGGTGAAGATGAGAAGCCTTGTGCTTATAGTTACTGTCCCTAAGCCTTGAACAAAGAGGCAGCCACAACCTCTTGAAAGCCAAGTCTGGCCCATGGAGATATTCCAGATTTTGAAGCAGGGCTTTTCATAAGTGAAAGAAATCTCATGGGAAGTTTTTGGGTGAACTGATTAGAGCAGGATTAGATGATGAGTGGCTCTTTCAGTAGCACTGATGCCAGCTTCATGTTCTGTGATGGAGCTCAGGTCCCATGCTCCAGCCTGTTCCTCAATGATTGCAGTGGATTATTCTCCTTGGATGAGTTACAGAACAAAATCATTGTAACAAATGAACATTAGCAATTATTAAGAAACACAGTTGATAAGAATTATTTTGAAACTTTTATCTCAAAGGTCTACAAACCCAATCCCAGGTGAACTAAACACATATATTATACTATGCTCTGTGCAGTAAAACTAAGTAAAAACCTGCAAAAGAATTTCTAATTTAGAAATGTAGAAATGATGAATTAGTAGGAAATTTCAGAACTATGAAGAAAATAACATATTTCCTGAGAAGTGTATTAATTTTGATGTACTTTCCACTGAAATCAGTCTGTTTTACAAATAAAGCTTTCATGAAAATGGTGTTTTTACTCAAAGATGTAAAGAAAGAAATCCTTTGCCATTTCTAAATCATACTCTGCTCTCTGAAGCGCCAGTCTTCTGAGCTGGCCCCAGTGGAGGTCCGGAGATGCCATATGGCAGAGTCCATGAAGTATGTGGGAACCTGTAAAGTGTGTTGTTTTTTTCATGTGTTGGATGTGTTCATTCATTTACAAAGCTTGTGATGTAATGATATATCCTCTATTCCATTTTAGTTCCAAAGATACACTCTCAGAACAATGGCACTACAAATTCTCTTCTAATTCACCACCAACTCTCAAATACAAGATTTATTCATATAATATATGATTAAAAAGAATAGAAAAAGGCCTTCTGGTCCATCTTCTGTTACAGGGCAAGATCAATTCCCTTGGGTCATTCCTCATATATATATATATATATATTTTAAATTCTGATCATTACATCCGCTAGTGATAAGGATTCTCTGACTTGTCCAGATACTTTGTCTCCCTATATCAGCCAGGCAGATGCATTTTCCTAATGTCTGATCTTAAAAGGTGCCATGTAATCCCATGGCTTCTTGTCTCCATCACTGTGTGGGACAGAATTTATTTTCATTTTTTTTTCACAAAGATTTCTGTGTCTCCTCCTAGTCTTGTCTTCTCTCTTGCCTAACCCTTTCAGTCTTTCCTGATGGGACCAGTTTTCCCTGATCCCTGACCTTGCTTGTTACTTTCTTTTGAACACCCTGTAACTGATCCTCTATTTTTACAAAGCACCGTGCTGACAATTAAAAAAATAGTATTCCAGCTGGTACCTTATTGGCAAAAGAGTGAAGAGTGTATATATATATATTTTTTTTTTACAAGTGATACTCCTGTGGATGACCTCAGAATGAAAGAAACTTTTTTTTTTTTTTTTTTTTCTGCCTGTTTCTCTAATTCATGAAGATATTTGGAATTCTAATCCTGTCCTTCTGTGTACATGCAGTCTCTTAAAACCTGGCATTATCTAGGAAATGAAATAAGCAAGCTATTTCTTCCATCATCTGGGTCATTAATGAAAACACCAAATTGTGCTGAAATCGAGAGCAACCCCTAAGGAACTCTATCCAGCACTGAGATTAATGAAACTTTTTAATTAGAAGGGGTCTGCAAAGCAGTAGGTATGAGACTTTCTAGCCCACTGTCCTGGCTTTGGCTAGGATAGAGTTAATTTTCCTCTAAGAGCTGGTATGGTGCTGTGTTTTGGATTTAGGGTAAGAATAATGTTGATAACATGCTGATGTTTTAATTGTTGCTGAGCAGTGCTTATACTAAGCCAAGGACTTTTCAGCTTCTCACTCTGTCCTGCCAGCAGCCAGGCTGGGGGTACAGCGGGAGCTTGGAGGGGACAGACCCAGGACAGCTGACCTCAACTGGCCAAAGGGGTATTCCACACCACAGGGCGTCATGCTGAACAATTAATATGGGTTGGCTGGGGTGGGGAGACCGGCTGCTCAGGGTTAGGCTGAACATTGGTCAGTGGGTGGTGAGCAATTGCATTGTGCATCACTTGCTTTGTACACACTACTATCATTATTATTATTGTTATTATTTTCCTTCCTTTTCTTTTCTGTCCTAATAAACTGTTTTTATCTCAACCTACAGGTTTTTTTCTGATTCTCTCCCCTGTCCTGAGGGGCTGGGGGGGGAATCAAAATGCTGTGTGGTGCTGAGCTGCTGGCTGGGTTAAACCACAACACCCACTTTTAGGGTACTTTCAGTCTCAAGAGTTCACCCAGGAGCACACACTCAGGAGTGCCTGACCAGCAGAGGAGGAACCAGAGGTATTTTCCATGGATGATGCCTAGCCTTATCAGACAACAGGGGTGCACTATCTCACCAGAAGCCTAGGCCGTGTCTGGTTTTTGGA
Organism: Netta rufina; assembly: GCF_964035555.1. Lineage (NCBI taxonomy): Eukaryota > Metazoa > Chordata > Aves > Anseriformes > Anatidae > Netta > Netta rufina. The sequence continues at coordinate 11,504,718 of NC_140141.1, read as the reverse complement.
CACTTCTTACACAATTTGTATTAAATTGCCATTTGTGAATTCTGGGTGGAGGATGCCTCTCCAGATTAGGGTTTTCTTTAACACTCTGTAGCACAGGCAGATTCAAAACACCTTTTTTTTTTTTTTTTTAATTTTCTCTTTCTTTCTTCTTTTTTCTGAAGGTGTCCATGGCTTGGACTCCTACATGTGCTTACTGCAAGTACTGCCTGTAGCTTTTCATGACAGCTAACAACATTTTGAAGCAAGCCTTGTGCATGAGTCCTGACTGCCAGGCTAGTGTCCATTTTAACACATCCTGTGTCTCAGAGGTGTCTTGCACAGTTGCCTTTCTGTCTCTCTGGCAGCTTCCTGATCTTTCTGTGTGGAGGATGTTGACCTTGCTCAGGATTTGGAAAACCTCTTCATTCTTGACTGATGGAATATGTTGATTGCAGTCACATCCATTTAGGAATTTTCTCAGTGTCGTGGTTTAACCCGACCGGCAGCTAAACACCACGCAGCCGTTCGCTCACCCTCCCCCCTCCCTCTCTGGGACGGGGGAGAGAAATGGAAAGTGAAGCCCGTGAGTTGAGATAAAGACAGTTTAATAAGACAGGAAAAAAAAAAAATAACAAAAATAATAATAACAATAATAATAATGATGATACAATGGGGATAATACGAAAGTAATAATAGTATGTACAAACAAGTGATGCACAATGCAATTGCTCACCACCCGCTGACCGATGCCCAGCCTAACCCCGAGCAGTCCGGCCCCCTCCCCCCGGCTAGCCACCCCTATATATTGTTTAGCATGACGTCAGATGGTATGGAATACCCCTTTGGCTAGTTTGGGTCACCTGTCCTGGGTCTGTCCCCTCCCAGCTCTTACTGCACCCCCCAGCCTGCCTGTTGGCAGGACAGAGCAAAGGCTGAGATGTCCTTGGCTTAGTATAAGCACTGCTCTGCAACAATTAAAGCATCGGGGTGTTATCAGCACTCTTCTCATTCTAAGCCAAAACACAGCATTCCACCAGCTACTAGGAAGAAAATTAATTCTGTGCTAACTGAAACCAGGACACTCAGGAATCCTCATTTTCCATGGTGGGTGCACAGACTGGAGAGTTCTGGCTCCTCTTGCATGGTTGAGGGTAGGACATGGCTGTCACCAGAACTAGAGCCTCCTTACCCGCAGTGATGGAACGAGAGTGAAGCAACGTAGATGTCACCCCTGCATCCTCCTTCAAGTGTACTGGGCTATCAGTATCTCCGGTCCAGAGACTCTGCTACAACACAGCTGTGCAGGCTGCGGAGAGGGGAGCAGACATGCTCTGTGACCTCCCTTGCCCCCATGCCCTTGCTGTGTGCATGCTTGAGCCTGAACAAGAGTTTTCCCTTGGCAGCTTCAGGAAATTGCTCACCTGATTTTGTCCTCCCTCTCCAATGCAGAGGGAGGTAACAGAGAGTCTGTCTGGCTTAAGCCTGTGTCTCCTAGGAGCAAGCTAATTTTCCTCCAATTTTCCTAATATTAGGCTGCAGGGTTCATCATAATTAAGTGACTGTGCTCACCGATAACTCCTGGAGTAGGATGCCTCTGTACAAGGTGAGATACGCCAAGCCCAGAGAAACAAAGCACAGGCACTCTGTGATCGGAGAAGGTCTGGGTGATGCCACTAACGAGGCAGCATGTGTGCTGGGCAGCACTTGCAGGACACCTCTTTCATGGGCACTGTCAAGTTCTAATTGTACAAGTTAATTGTCGAGTGTTGTCTTACATAAGGTTAACAGGAATGACAGACAATTAATAACTGTGTCTGCATGCTAGGTCGTGGCTATGATATCCTCTCACTGATGTTTCTGCAAGAACACAATAATTTCTTGGTGCAAGTTATATAGCACTGGAAACAAAATTTCTGAGTCACAAATGTAAGCAGCAGACATACCAATGGGCTTAACCATGGCAATAATCCTGTTAGAGTAGGGAAAATGCCCAGGTCTCCTTAGTAAATATTTTAAAGGGCTGAAAAGTTTAATTTGCAGTTAGTCTAGCCTGGGTTTATATTTCCACTAGTTCATAAATAACACTGTGCATACATGACCTCTGGGCCTCATCAGTGAGTTGGGCAATTTTAAATTTAACACTCAGTGAATAAGAGGTGTAGGATGCCACTGCTCAGGATCTGTCCCATGGCCTTTTCCCAGTGAAGTTTTGTTCTACAGGATTAAGGTGGCTTTGGTGACTGGTTCTGAAAGACTGAGCAGAGCTCGCAGTATTGCTGCACAGCTCCTGAGGAGGTGATGGTGACCCTACAGCCACCACATTTGACAGAAGAGCCCCCGACCGTGTGTAGGGTGTTCATCTGGGAGGCAGAAGTTCTGAATTCAGTTTAATCTTGGTCTCTGGGAGCTGAAACCCACACCTCCTACCTCCCAGCATTTGTCTGATGGGAAAAGCCAGCCTTAATCCCCTTTCCTCCCAGGACAAGAAAGATATTGAATGTGTTTCAGTACGTGTTCTGATACGCATCCTGAGATAGATCAGCCCTGTCAGGTTGGCAGCTTTCAGTGATGTCCTTCTGGAGCATCTTGAAATAGCGCAGCACCCAGCCATCCCCATATGAAAGGGAGAGGTAAAAGGAGGGGAGCTGGGCTCAGGTGAGGAAAGCAGCCAGACTACAGCTCAGCTTCCGTACATACACAAAGGCACTTGTGCACTGCAACAGGGCCAGGGCCCAGACTGGTATCATTTAGCAGGATATGCTGTGCTGGGTGGTGCTGGAAAGCAGCTTGCCCTTGCAAGACAAGGGGCTCCCTGGACGCATGTGTCAGCAGAGCCTGGGCTGACGTAGGGAGATGGATGCCCATTCCAAACAAATAAAACAGGAAGAAAAGGAAGGGGCTTTCCTTGGACTGCACCCATCCCTTGTTGCAGCAAGGCTCTTCCCCAGCACACATACGATGTCATGCTGGGCTTGATCTGGAGCAGTCTCCAGGCACCAGCCTGCCCTTGGAACACCACTACCAGTTGCTCTGTCACTCCTCTGCTACCTCTGTTAATTGGCTTTATCCAGCCCTCTCTAGCCCTTTTCTTCCCGGTGATTGGCAGAGAACAGAAAGGCAAAGCTGACTGAAGCTGACAAGATTTCTTCTATAAAAAAATAAAAAATAAAAAGGGAGAGAGAGAAAAGCTGAAAAGCTGGCATTGGTTCCATCAAAGACTTTTATTAAAGCCACATGGGGAAAGAGCTGCCCTGTCAGACAGCTTTCTGTATTGAGAAAACATGAAAGAAACCAACGGCTATAATCAGCTCAAGATATTTATTGCATTTTTGACCCTGATGTGGTTGTGTGCTGCTTGAGATTTCTTTGAAGGTGTTGCAGGTTTATTGATTGTGAAAAATGTCAATGTGTCACATGCCCAATTAACTTGGCACTTCTTGCAATCAATATCCTAATTGCATTCTCTTTAGAGAGGCCTTTAATTTAATTAACCCCCCTCTGCCCCCCTCCCCCCCCTTGTTTTCCCAGCTAACAAGTTTTAATAAATAGTTGATCTGGGGCCTGCGTTGTTTGTAATGGAGGAGATGAAGGAGGGTGGTTGTCTTATAGAGTTGCAACACCCATTTCCAAGGGCCTCTAAAATTCTTTATCTGCTTGCCAAGAACACCAAGCCCAAGGGAGCAGGTGCTGAAGGTGCCTTTCTATTGTTCATTAGTTTCCTTGTCCCTGCATCTTCTTGGGCACCAGGAGATTGAACCCTTCTTAGCAGGAAAGAGACATGAGAATGAAGCTGACACTAACATCACCAAAATGCTGCCTTGTGAAGGTCATGTTGGAAATGAAAGACTTGGGACAGTTTTTTTTTGTTGTTTTTTTTTTTGTTCCCCTTCCCCCCCCTAAGACAAGGAAGCTTCGTAGGGTTGTTAGTGGGCTGCCAATGCCAAGAGTTAATCTGGGTCTTTTTGACCTGGCTTTGTTTTTATTTGTACTTAACAAACGAATATGACATGATTAACTTGGGTTTAAAAACTGGCTAACTGCTAGATCTCAGAATATAATTGTTGGTGATACATCAGCCTTCAGTGCAGCCATTTCTAATTGGGTCCCACAGGTACCTCCCCTGGACTCCTTGCTATTCTGTATCTTTAGCAATGATCTGGAAGAAAGCAGAAAATCGTTACTGATAAAGTTTGAAGATGACACTGAGAGACTGCTGAAGCAGTAAATAATGACAAGAGTGGGGTAATCAGGTGGTGTTGTTTATATCACTTAGTAAATTGGATGTGATAAAACAGCCCCTGGTTTAATGCAGCTAAATGCCAGGCCATAAATGTGGGAACCAGAAATACACGTTACACGTTCAGGATGGGAGAGAGGATGCGGTGAGAGCAGTGTCTCTGGAAAGATAGAGAGCTTGTGGTGGAAATCTATCAGAGTTACAAGCTTCTCATTTGCTGCCGTGATTAAGGCTGGACATGCAATACATAGAATACATAAGCCAGCTTGAAGTTTAAATTAAAATAATATAAAAAAGAAATATTGAAAACTAACCTGAAAGTAATTGTTCTTGAGAATTTACACTCCTCTTTTATTTCCCCTTATTTTGATCAGCCAAAGAAATAGTCAATCTTCCAAAATCTGATACGCTGATAGTACAGAGAGGAGAGAGAGGCTAGAACTCAAATCTCAGCTGGGAAACTTTCTATCTTCCTTTATGACCAGCTGTATTTAAATACAAGATCAAAGAATCACAGCAGATATTAAGCTGAAGGCAGCACAGCCATTTAAGCGGGGGCTGCTGCCCTTGGGGAGCAGAGGCGTAGGTAGAAGCAACCACACTTACCCCTTGATCTCCAGCTGTGGAGGGAAACCCTCAGAAAGGGGATTAAGAGGGAGCAAACAGCCCACTACCCTTTCTGTCATCCTCAGACTCCCAGAGAGAGAAGCTACAGGGAAACTGGCGTCTTCTCCCTGGCCCAGCACACATTTAATTAGTTAACAGAATGAATCCAAGACAGCAGCAGCTGCTGGGTTTCAGTTGCTGCTTTAGAACCTCATCCATGGCAGGTTCTGTCCTTTTGAAACCCTTCCAGTATGGGACAGAGAGAGGCTCTGCTGTGTTCTTGTCTCAGCTCAGGCTTTCACCCTCTGGGCAATGCGTTATTCGTGACCCTGCCCAAGGTGTGCTGGACACCCACCTCCCTCTTTCCCTCTCACATCAATGTCATTTTAAATGTGTGTTGCTGCAAGCCGCCTCCTTCTCGCTCACATCGCCCTACTGAAACCAACAGCACTCCCCTTGGTCTGGCACGTCTCAGGGACCTCAGCTCTCCACCACTGGCACAAGCTGCCTGTAGCCCCCCAAAGCTGTGTGGGGTCCCTGCTCCAGACTTGCTCTTGGGACCTGCCTAGGCTGCCAGTTTTCTTGCAGCTCCTCAGCCCTGTGCTATTGTGGGCCAGGGGAACCTGAGTAAGGTTGGTCCTGGGATGCAGTGCTCTGGTTTTGGCTGCCTCCCACCTGAAGAAGATGCCTGAGGATTCAGCATGGATGCTCTGAAGGCACCAGAGCTGCTGCCTTTGACACCCAGGAACCTGCTTCAGCTCTCAGGACTGGGAACGGGTTTCTGACTTGGGCACTTGAGGACACCTGTGTTTGGGAGCCAGGAGCCCCTTTATCCACCCTCAGAGGCACTCAGCTTGGGAAGCATTTTCTCAGCAAGCACCCACGTATGCTGCAGACACCTACAACACAGCTGCTTGTAGGGGAGGTGCTGCCGGGCTTCTGCAAGCACCAAATGATCGGCATGAGTCCCAGGAACAAGCAAGGCTTCATGCAGTGCCATTCGCAGCTCAGCAGGACCCACATAGCCACCAGGAATGGGAGCAGCACAGTTCGTGCTGCAGGGCAGGGCACTTGCTGCCCCTGGGAGCAGTGGCACTACAGATTCCCCAGGAGATTGCCATGGGAGAAACAGCTGGACATGGACATGGACATGCAGCTGAGGCTGGCCTAACCAGCAAACTGGAGAGGGTGAGCATGGATAAAAAACACCAGCAAACCAGTTGACAATAAATCAATATTAATGCAGCATTCCCTAGGCTTCCCCTAAACTAACCAGCCATGAATGAATGGCACCTACAGTAAACCTTTTGTAAGCAACCCATTGCCTGCAGGGACCACCCCAAAGCACCTCCGAACAGGCTGCCTACCTTCCTGCTCTGTTGCTAATAGAAGCGATGATTTTTGCTGATCCTTTGAGTGGTCTCGAGGGACCACCAAAAGGTCCCTTGAACAGATTTCACAGGACTGGCAAAGACAAAACTGTAAAGATTTTACTGCCAGTTCCTGAATTCAGAGCTGTATCTGCCTGCTAACATGAAATCTGCAGCACATCTAGAGTGGCCTGTTGTTGTCTGGGATTCTTCTGTCCTTAAAGCCTGTGCTCATCTACATGCACAGAGCTCTGTGGCCTGTCTAAGCTCAGGTACCTTCTCAGCAAGGCTCAGAAAAAAAAAAAAAAACATTCCAGAGCCAATGGCACCACCTAAGATGATGAGGCTACTTGTTACAGCTGTTTGTTGTTTCCAAAGGTCAGTGGCCATGTATCCACCCCAAGACCTTTGGGAAATCTGCCTCTCTAGCTCTTTGGGACAGTGTTGATTGCACTTGTACAAAGCAATTAGTATTTGGGGTCACAGACTATGGCTTGTGCCCCTCCCCATTTGCTTCCCTCCTCTGGGTTGCCTCATCATGTAATGCAGCTTTGGATAGAGCACAGCTCCAGACTTTTCCAGAGCTCAGTGATGTGCACTGCCAAGTAGCTCCAGATGCTGGCAGAGACAGCCAGTGCTACACAGGAATGCTGGAGGAGATATGGGGAGGGAGGGAGAGAAAGACAGCTAAGGACAACAGAGCACGGACTCCTAATGCCTGCATGAACAGGGCACGCTCCTGCCCCCTCTACTTGGTGCTTTTTTATTGTTGCTGCTACAAAAAATTGGACTCGGTACCTTGTAGAGAGGTAGGTAGGGGATCTCCTTTTGTGGGAAGAGGTTGTCTCATATTGTGGCTATAGCAGTCCCAAACCCAGACAAAACTCAAGCTGTGCCTGTGTGTCAGATGGTGGTAGTGCAAGGAAGAGCTTTGGAGTTTTCTCCAGTGGGAGCAGACCTGGGGTCCTCCCTGTCACGCTGCTGGGGCATCAGAAGGATGAGAAACCACAGTGAAGAGTGAGGGGATGAGACTGGGAAAGGGAAGCAACCAAAGGCAGCCGTCTGTATCCAGACAGGAGGAAAAAGTTTTTCCAGGGTGCAGGGACCCGACGTGGCTGCTTAATGTGGAGGAGAGCTTCCTGAATGCTCAGCAGATGGGCTGGGATGGGGAAGGGCTGTGGTGAAGGGTGATGTGATCTTTCTGATCCAGAGAGCATAAATGAGCTGTAGAAACCTCTGCCCTATGGTGCTTTATGCAGTTTTGGGAACAACAAAACAGCAGGAGTAGTGGGAAATCTGTACCACTTCTTCTCTGGCAAGCTTTGCTCCCCAGGCTTCTCTTTTCCTACTTTCCTCAGGAGATGGGTTTTCTCAGAAGACACCAGCTCTCTGATTTCTAAGGACTAAAACTCCTGAAGCCTGCTGGAGAGCTCGCGTGCATCGTAAGGTCCTTGCAAGGCTGCTCCCAAGGAGTGACTGACTCACCAGCCCCCTGCCCACCTGGGGCTGCCGCAGCATCGCAGCAGAAAGGTCGCAGGCTGCCTTGTGGGTGCCAAAGTTAGCTCTGCGCGTGTGCGTGCACGCGGGTAGGTATTCCTCTGGCCATATGGTGGGACGTGCCTGCTGAATGGACATACCCACACCATTTCTCCCTGCTTCTTTATAGCAGAGAAAGCAGAGGGTTTTGGAGCTAAATGATGTTGTAGGCCAAACTGAGGAACCCTGGGGCTTCCTCCAGAAAATAAAGGCAAAGCACCTGCTTTATGACTGCTGTATTCTCTCTGTTCTCCTGATGGGGTAAGGTGTTGTGCCTATTCATTTCAAGGTGTTTCTGACACTGTGGTGGAACAGGACTTTCGTGCTATCAACAGGGGATGGATGAGAGAATGGGGATTGATCTCAGAGCATCCAGAAAGTTTTCTTCTGCCCCTGTGTTAGGATGCAGTAGATGGGATATGATCCTGATGGGACAGTTTGGGCCTCGTGAAGGGAGGATAACTTTGAGCCTGCAGCATGGGGTTGGTCAGGAGGGGCTGTGCTTTCTTTCTTTTGGTGTAATGATGTGATGACTGTCATTGCCCATTTTCTGACTCAGGTTATTCCTATTTAGACACTTAAGAATATTTCCCACATCACAGGGATTAACCATGGCTATTTGGAAGGGATTCAGGGTATAAAGAAAGCACTTTAAACTTTTGAGCCAACCCTGGGTAGCCAGGAAGAACAGTAGGATATGAGAAACACTATGGGTTAACCATCCAGGGTGGAGGTGGACATCCCTGTGTTAGCAGGTTGCAGCCTGTGCAAGGTAACCATTCATAAATGAGCTCTCGAGTATTATTTGCAGAAAAACAAACAAACAAACAAACAAACAAACAAACAAAAATAAAACAGCCTCTAGCTATCCCTGAACAAGTTCTTGCTTCAAGCCAGTATCTCTTAGGCAGAATGCTTTCATTTAGAATTTGCACTGTTGGTGAATCCCCCAGAATCCTTGGTAAATTAGTTCCAAATCTCAGTTTTAAGACTTCTGTGCCCTATTGCTAGTTTCAACGCGGCAACACTTTGTATCTTGTTAGATCTTTGCTGGTTTGAAGAGCTCTGGTATATCGGATTTCCATTCTCTGAGCAGGCAATTGCAGATAATGATCAAGTCACTCTTGACCTTCTCCGTGATAAATGAAACAGAGGGAGACTCCATGACCAATTCTTGTGGTTCCCTCCAGCACCTTCTCCAGTTTATCGCCGTGCTTCAGGCATAGGCCATGCTATTTTAGCAGTGATACCACCAGTGATAAACTCAGAAGCACAGACTCTTTACTCATATTTGATAATTCAGAGATGTCATTTGCCTCTTTAGCGTGATATATAGAAATCACTCACAATTAATTGCCTGCCATTTAGTTATTTTTAGTTAATTTAGTTAATTTAGTTACCCCCAACTTTTTCTTAATTGTTGGAATGACCGCCACCCTCACTCCTCCACATACCAGTCTGAATTATTCATTCCTAGGTTGGTGGTTTCACATCTGGACATTTCTCAGGTTCAATTCCATATTTTCCAGAGTGTTTTGGGTATTAACCCATCCTTTGCTGTGTTTAATCAGCCCTTCTAGTCTGCCTGCTGACTGCATATCTTGTCAACGATCTTGTTACTCTCTTCTCCAGGTTATTGTTAAAAATATTAACTGACGTATGGCCAAGAGCCAATACCTTTATCAGCCCTTGGAAAACATCCCTGCTGTGTCACACAAAAAGTGTGACTCAGCAGGGCACATTTACATTTTGAAACCTTGCACAAGAAGCAGGCTTATCCACTCAGTATACACTCCATTCATTTTCTGAGGCTTTTTTTCAGAAACGTGGAGCAATTGTGGCTCCAAGGCATCCTCTGACAATGCTGTGAGACATAAAAGAATGATGTGACCCCCCTCTGCTCTGGCATGCCTCTTCTACTCCATGACTTGACTGTCATCCTGTTGTGTGTCCACCAAGGGAGAAAAGCCATTTGGGAGAACACGGGGATAGGAAGCAGGGGTGTTTGATCATCCCGTGACACGTCTCCATCTAAACATGTGGTTCTGACTTCAAGAAAGCAAGTGGCAGAAAATCTCATAATGGGAGATTCAAATACCTTCTGGGATGAGAGTGGGGAGGCCTCCTGCCCCGGGTTCTCTGCTCCTCTAAGGCACTTGCCATCAAAAGCAAGCAGGCTTAGACATCATCAGGCAATAACGAAGGTCACAACTGCAATCTCTCCCACTCTGAGTGAGGAACTCTACTGGTTTTGTTCTAATTTAAAGTATGCTATTGGGAATCTGTGGGATTTGCCTTTGGCTTCAGTCTTACTAGCCCATTTTACAATAAGATTAAGGACTTGTAATAGAAAAGATCCAAATGCTCCTGCCGCTCACAGAAGCAGACCTCTTTCTGAAAACAGCAGGAAATCCCTGTTCATTCTTACAAGCTCTAACCCAGCCATATCTGCTGTGTGTCTTGCGTGCAAAAGGTTAATGTCATTGTGGTTGTTATCAATACTTCATGAGTTTGACTGGCCTTTGGCTTGGCAGGGAAAGAGCCATGCCAGCGAGTTGTGGGAAACAAGCACACAAACATTCCCATGTATGTTTTGGGAGAACAGGAGAAAGTTTTCCTCTGCTCACTCGGAGGACAGCTTTATTTTTGAGCTGGTGATAAGATGAAACCCAGTGATACAGCAACAAGCACTACAGCCAAAGGATTCTCTCTGCCACCACAAAGTCACAGAACCAAGCAGTGTTATTTCGGTAGCAGGGCCATGCAGCAGCCCAGGCTGGACACCTCCTGCCTGGCTGGTTTCCATCATCCCAGAAGGTGTCTGAGGCTCACACGTGCCATTATAGGGCCTTGGCTACCCAAGTCAAAGTAGCTTGCATAAGTCTTGTGCCCTACTTTATATTTGCCACTTAATTTTCTAGACAACACAAAGCAGATAAAACCTTGCATATTCCCTGCATGGATGCATGCATGCAGGCACACAGCGTGTGCTGTGAGATTACCTCTGGGCTTGGCTACTCATCATTCACCTACAACATCCCCCACACACTCTTGTGTACCCATATGGAGCACTTTTGCCTTGATCTGATTTGATGACACATCCTGTTCTTTGATGACAAATGTGAGTTATCACTCATCTGAGGTGCTGTATGGAAGCTGTTGGCTCTGAAGCACTTCCTGGGGTCCTTGTTACCTGGCCCGGTGCCTGTGGCTTGATACAGAGCCATTAAGCGAAATTGCCCCAGGTTTAAGCTTTGACTGTCCCTGTTTCGGAATTTCACATGGTTCCCTGCATCATGTTTGGATCTCATGGCTCTTTGGATTTCTCTTGCTTCAGGAAAGGCAGGAAGACAGGGTCCCTGATGACCACAGTTCAGAGCTCTGACCCTGAGGTTTCCAAACTGTGTGCAGATTTGCTTGAAATATTTGAAGAGAGCACTGTCAGAGAGTCATTGAAAAGGATTTCCTTGACCAGCCAAGGAAAACTGGCAGAACTTCCTCAGTAAGTATCAGAAGATCAGCTGTTGTCCAGTGGCTGATTCTGAAGATCAGGGTCAGCCTGGGTGCAGCAGGGCTGGCCACTTATGTAGGTGGGTGGAGGATGGGGAGACAGAGCTGTCTGAGATCAGCCTCCAGCTCAGGAAGTTCTTGAGAAGTTTGAAGCTTTTTGCAGGAGGAGGAGGGTTTCAGGAAAGTGTCAAGAGAACATGAGATCATATCATTGCATTTATTTATATACCAAACCCGGCATCTGCTGCGCCCAAGCTCGCTGCAGTCCTCAGCATTAAACATTTCATTAGCCCACAGCCCCTCTGGCAGCGCTCACACCCGCACACAGGCTGTTTAGCAGCCAATCCATCCATTTAATTTCTCATTAAACTTTAGATGTAATGAATTTTTTAGTGGTCAAATGGATAAAGCAGTTAAAATTAAAAATGGCTGGATAGCAAAGGTTTGGCCTTTGCTATTTTCAGCCTTTAACGATATTGTGGTGAAGCCAAGAAGTGCCTGTGCTTGCTTGCTGGGTGAGCAGGTCTCTTCTGGGGGAGGTTCTTTGAAAATACCATCCTTCCAGCATGAGCCAAAGGCTTTGATCTGAGGAGGGAAAGCCAGGGAATAGTCAGTCCCATCAACGAATATTTTGTAGAAGAAAATGTTGGGAATCTTTAAAGGGACAGTTTTAATTTTTTTTTCAGGTGAATATTTGCAGTTTTGTTAAGATAATTATGTGGAAAATAAATAGCCACCACCTACCTTTAGTCAAACTGACAGATCTTTAGATGATTAACAGCTGCTACCATTTTAATTAGCTGAAAAACAATATTTATGAGTCCTAGACAGAAGACTGGTTTATGTCTGTGCACAAAATCTAATGGATGTCCACCAGCATTCCCTGTGTCACTCTGTACATCCGAGGTCATCATTCAGACGGAGGCCTCAGCATCACAAGTCAGATGTGTCACTGCCACATTTCAGCTCATAGAGGGCACGGCACAAATAAGGGAGTTTGCTGTGGGACATCTGTTACTGTTGTGCCTTTGCTTTTGGCAGGAAACCCTCTATGGGAATCAGTCTCATGAGCTTTCCCAGCAGCCTGTGGGTGTGAAGTTGAGCCTGAAGGAAGCTCTGCCCTTCATAGAGCAGGAGACCCAAGACAACAGCTTTGCGTATGGCACAACACCAACACAGCAATGAGCCTTCATCCTCCCTTGAAACACGGTGTCATCCAGCCCTGACACTCTGCCAGGGAAGTGGCAACAAGTTTGGGTTTCAGATCCAGATAGAAACATCTACCTGCGGGATTCCACATGCAGCTCCTTGGGAGGTGCTCAGTGGCATCTGGAGGGCAGTTTATCTTGAATTCAATGCTGGCTGTATTGCTCTCACTGACTCCAAATCTCCGGTGCCTACCACTCAAGTAGGCCCCAGCTCATGGAGAGATGGCTATACATTGGGATTTTAATTTTTAACAAGGTCCTTCCTCCAGCTCTGTGGTGCTAATCGCTGATTGGACTCTCAGCAGTGCCTAGCACTGGAGGGCATAATCTACATCTGGGGTTAGGAGGGTATGATAAGACCAGGCATATCCCAAAGAAGCCAAAAGCAAAGGAGGAGGAAGAGGAAGGAGAGACCTGGAGGCTTGCCCTGCAGGATGTAAGTAAGAACATGTGGGAGCAGAGGCAGATGAGAGCAAAGAGGTGCTAGCAACCTGGGCAGGTGCTAGAGGAGAGCAACATTGTGCAGAGGACATTAGTAGACTATTAGAACCCAGAAGGTATGAGGAGTAAGGTAAAAGGGCATCAGAAAGGGTGAAAACTGCCCGTCCTGTAGGACCATGCACTGGTGTATACCACGTATACCCATGTAGTGGTATACTGAGATGGAGATTGGGGGCGAAGGCTGAGAGATGGGATGGATGGGAACATGGCAGTGCATGCAGAGGGGTGAGGTGGAAATCTGTGCAGTGGGAGTCAGGATGAATGAGGGAGTAACCTGCAAATGTGGGGAGGGAATAGAGGTGTTTATGAAAGCAAATGAGGTGGTGCAAAAAAAGACCTCTGAGTCTCTCTCCCTTTTGTTGTACTCTGTCAGCTTCTCTTTATAATTGCCTTTTTTTTTTTTTTTTTTTTTTTTTTTTATGAATAAGAACCGGGCCCAAAGTTATCATAGCAAGGAAGAAAAAAAATAAATGTGTTAACAAGTCTCTATCTTCAGGGTAGAGGCTCATGCCTAGTCATCTGGGACAGGAAGAAATCAATCTGTTCTGATGATATAGATTTGCACTCTGCAATGTATATTGGGCTTCAGGTCTTCCTGCATAATACCCAGTAGGACTCACTTCCACAAGCTAGACTTTCTGGACTGTTGTTTTCTTAGAAATCACTGTATTGTGCTTTTTATTATTATTTCTTATATGCTTTGTCTTCAGGAGTCAGGCTATATTAGGCATTGGCAACATTCGCTTCCCAGCAGGGGAGGCTGTCCATCGGCATGTGAGGTGCCTTGCAGGCACCTCTGAGTGTCTCAGCAGGTGGCTGCGTGCCCAGACTATGGCTGTTTTCCAGCACCACCAGTTTGATAATTTACAGAAATGCAGATCTTCATTCCTGTGAGCAAAGGGTCTAATAAATAAATCAATAGAGAAGTGCAAGGCATGAATTATCCAGCGGCCCCAGGCTAGCCATAGTTGATCGAATGGAGGCCATCACCTGCCCAGGCTTGGCCAGCCCAGGGTGGGAGTCCCTGGCACCAAAGGACTCTCCCACATCAATCACAGAGCTCAAGCCCAGGAAGCCCTGGCATGCAGAAGAGAGAAAACATCAAAAGGCCACGTTGACACATACTTAACATTCTATATGTTTTGTGTAAAATAGCAGAAAGGAAAATTTTAAAATATTCATCTCCGGGGAAAGGCAACTGTGTGGGTAAAAAGCTCCTGGTGCACAGGGAAGGCGGGAGGAGATGAGGACTGACGTACATCTCCTTTGACTAGTGAAGGAGACAGCAGGCGATTCCCAAGAGCTCCTGGGGTGCCTAGCAGGTGCTGGGGGCTAGGGGAGCTGGGAGAGAGCCTGCGAGCTCCCCCTACCAGACAGCCACATCTGGTAACTCCTGCCGAGGGGCAGCAATGTCACCTCCTAGGATGGAATCACAAGTCCCATTGTGGGTGAGGTTCTTGTTAAGGTGCCAACGGCTGGAGTCCTGCTAGGAAGTGTAGTTATCAAGGTTTTGTTTTGCAGAGGAACGTTATAAGCCTCTGGCCATGGAGAAGTTGAAATTACTATCGCAGCACAACTCAAAGCTTTGGAAACTGGTTGATAAATCATCAGTATATATTATTTTTATTTATTTATATTTCCACAATATTTTCTTGCTTAGCCAGCCCCAAGACTGGGGGGCAAACGGAGGGAGGGAGAGTGTCTGGGTTTTAATATTCTGTCAATGATGCAGATACGCAAAGGCTGAGAGGACTGCTTCACAACTCCTAACTGAAGGAGCAGAATAGGTAGTGGGTGCACACAGACATCCACTCAACAGCCTAAATAGCTGTATTGGTTTTCCCTTCCTATGCAGCAACACCGGGGACCCATGAGAGCAGTACCAAACCTATCCCAAAACTCCAAATTCATCCTTCAATATTGTTGTTAACTATTAACCTTCAATAACGCAGTCCCTTGCTTGGTTGTATCAGCAGAGATCACTGCACGCCCTGCTCTAGACCAGACTGGAGAGTTTCACTGCTACTCCCTTCTCCTGAAGAGCTCAAAAGCTCCCTGTGCTGTGAGAGGTGTCAAGCTGTGGTGGTCCATATTCACTTTTTCCTTTCCCCATACTTCCCATGAATGAGACTTTTAGTCCCAGATGTGTTTGTGGATATTAAAGACCTCTCTTTTTTTTTTTTTTTTTTTCTTTTTTTTTTTTTCTGGGCACAAAGCAGTGCAGCTCGGACAGGGGTTCACAGAAGCACATCCCCACTTGTTTTTGAAGAGACATGCTGTCCATGGGGTGACAGCTCTTCCCCCTCCTTGGCTTTGCTCACCAGGATGCCCTATAATCTCTTGCTGGATCATTTGACCAGCCTCCTTTTCCACTCCTCCACCTGTCATGGTAAGACATCTCCTGCCTGTCCAGCTCTATCTGCTGTGCTTGCTCTGTGACATTGTCTATTCCAGCATGCTGACACCAAACTTTCCCCTGCCAGCACTGCTGCAGGACAGAAGATTCCTCAGCACAAGGACACCTGGGAGATGCAGTCACATCAACCAGAGTGCCACCTGGAGTCATTGAGTGTATTCACTCCTGAGGCACTGGTGGGAGAGGAGAGCGACCTCAGGGATGGGCTACAGAAGGACACTGTTGCAGAAAGCATGTTGTGAGGTGCTGTGTACAAGGAATACTTTCAGGATTTGAGTTAATCCACTTGCTCGATTAGCCCACTGCACACTAAAGTCAGTCTACACTGTGAGTGCCCATTTAAAGCACAGTGTGCTTTGGCTAATACCTTCCCTTCAAATCTGTTCTTAATTTTTCCTTCATTTTCTGGTGTGTATCTACATGAGCCTGCTGTCAGGGAGGGTTTTCATGTTAAGCACACCACTCCCTATGCTCAGCATGCAGATGGGATGGTGGAGGCACGGGATCCCTGCAAGCAGGGGGAGCAGAACAAGGGGTTTCACATCTGGCAGTGCTGTCCCACCTCTCTCAGGAGACCTTACAGTGGCCTTCCAGTACCTGAAGGGGGCTACAGGAGAGCTGGGGAGGGACTTTTTGTCAGGGAGTGTGGTGATAGAACAAGGGGTAATGGTTTTAAGCTATAAAAGGGTAGATTTAGATTAGACATCAGTAAGAAATTCCTTACTCTGAGGGTGGTGAGGCACTGGAACAGGCTGCCCAGAGAAGCTGTGGATGCCCCATCCCTGGAGGTTTCCAGACCAGGCTGGACGGGGCTTTGAGCAACCTGGTCTAGTGGGAGGTGTCCCTGCCCATGGCAGGGGGTTGGAACTGCATGGTCTTTAAGGTCTCTTCTGACTCAAACCATTCTACAATTCTGTGATCCTATGAAGGCTGCTCTGACCATCTCCTGGATTCCTCCAGCTGCTGTCAGGTCCTTTTACACCCACGCTGTCCATATCTATGTCCCAGAATAGCTTCTACTGATTACCCTGGACCTTAATGACAGTTTCTCTGGTCCCTGTCTTCTCTGGTTGGAGAGCTTCAATCCCAGCCCAGGGGCCTCCTCCTGTTCCTTTGCTATATAGTAGATCCCTGACTGGTCCAGACCCAATGGGAATGTAGTAACTACAATAAGAAAACCTGGCAGTGAGAGATGAGAAATGCTGGAAGGAAGATTTTGGAGGGGTGTGCTGTGTGCACACAAGAGAGCAGGAACGAGGACAACTTCCTAGGGTTGAAGCCTGAACAGCAGTGTCTCTCCGGAGATTTTGGGGTAGAGCTGCTCACTGGAAGTGGAGAACCATGCACTGAGGAGTGGGGTGGAGAGACTGAGGCAGCAGCTGTACAGGATGGTTGTCAGGCACTGACACTACTAAAGCAGCACTTCTTTTTAGTCAGAGAGTAACATCTCATTTTCCAAAACATTTCCATTTTCATTCTGTTTTATTTTCAGTGAAAAATGTGAAAACTGTAATATAAGGTTTCCCATGGAGGTTTCCCATTTTGACAAAAAATCAATTTTCCTTTGTGCAGATATTTTTAAAAAAACACTTCTGCCTTCTGTATGAGGAATGAAGAGCATCAGCCACATTTAGGGGAGGGAGGGTCATGCTATGGTGAACAGTGATTCTCAGAGATGCCTGGGCTTGTAACAGAAAACATCTGCTTTGGGCAACCTGGGCAGCATTGTGGCTAGAGTAGCTGATGTGAGGGGGGATTCATCACCCTCCTCGCTGGCTTCCAGCCCTTTTCCTAGATGATGGAGAGGGGTGGAGGTGGTTAATTCATCCAAGAGAGGTGCTGTGAACAGGGCAGTTATGCTCGACAAACATCTCTTCTCTGACAGTGGGGGGAGCTGGAGCCATCTCACCAGGTTTCAGAGCCTAGTGTTAGGATGGGAAAAGATAAACAGGGTGAATTCCTCCCCGTGGTGCCTGCATGTGTGAGAGGGATATAGGGTAGAAATAACATGGGGAAGAAGTAAGGTTGTGGCATTCCCTCTTCTGAGCAATAGTGTCTGCTTGCTCATTTTGTTCCTTAAGTGTTTTGCTCCTCTGGAAGAAGAAAGAAATGGTTGAGCAGAACCCCCAGGAGGGAGGAAATTGCTCCTGTCCTGAGAGCAGCCAAGCCTGCCTGGGGAGAGACATTTCTGAATGGCAAGATGGGAGGAAGAGCATAAAGAAGTCGCAGCAGGGAGATGGGCTGTTGAAATAAACAGCTGGGCCTCCAGAGAGACAGAAGCAAAACTGCCTGGGGATAAAACTTCCAGGAACAAAACTTCCCAAGACTGTGCAGAGCCTGCTGTAACTCAGAAAGTCGCTGAATTGACTGAAAGCCAGCCTGGAAGCAGGGACCTGCTTGCAAGGACTCTGTAGGCGGGGGAGAGCTGTTAATGAGCCTTTTCATGTCTATTCTATCTGATCTAATTCTATTCTGTCACTTTGATTTTTTCTTTCTGTATAAAAGTTAATGCATGATATAAATAATATCTGTCTCTTGAACTGACTGATCTTCTTTGGGGATCTCATTTTGGGGAAAAAGGTTAGGCAGAGACCTCAAAGCTGTGTCTAAATTGGGGTCCCATCACAACAGCACACATTGCATCACACAGGAACCAGAACTGTTTTTCAGGCTGTAAAGAAGAAAGGGTTGAGAACAGATCTATAAAAGTATGGTAAACCTTTGTGGAATGGGACGTTAAAGACCACTTTGCCTACTGAGTCTTTTAGAAAGGAGTCTGAGGTGCAGCTCAGGCTGTTTTCTAAGGCCCCATATGGGAGA
The DNA here is from genome assembly GCF_964035555.1 of Netta rufina. Classification (NCBI taxonomy): domain Eukaryota; kingdom Metazoa; phylum Chordata; class Aves; order Anseriformes; family Anatidae; genus Netta; species Netta rufina. Next base: position 11,486,535 of record NC_140141.1, on the reverse strand, counting down.
AGGTTTCTAACATTGTAGAGCTCATCCAGTGTTTTGGACAGAGGCAGGATACTGTTGAGAAACAGCAGTCAATAACATTGAAATGTGGAAGAGCTCACAGGGGGTGACACATTGGTCAGAGGTGGAAAGCCACAGAAAACTGTAGACACCTCCTTCCACTGAAGTTGGTGCCTCAGAGGGTGGGTTCTCCTTCTGTTGTGCCCTTTTCCATCAAACCTTAATGATTCTGTTATTCTATGTTTTACACTGAGTTCTTCAATAGCTTTTGAAAGCTAGTACACATGAACCCAACAACCATAGGCACAGATCTTTGCTTACAGATAGAACAATCAGAGCTCTGTTGCATGGTGTGTGTGTGTGATGTTCTTGCCTCAGTCATCTCCATTACTGAATATTGTCTTATTTTTTATATCTGGTCTTGATCCCCAGCCTGAGTCCTGTACCGGACTTGGCCTAATTTGAACACTGTGCAGTCAGCAACTGGTTGACCCAAAGCTTAACGCTCAATCCCAGCTAAGCACACACTGCATATTTTGCCCCAGTGATCTGTTATCCTTTTGTGATCACAGTCCTTCTGGCCCCAGAAACCATGAATCTACGACTCCAGTTTGGTGCCCGTTGGTTCCCTTGGTCTTCATCTCTAGGACAGCAACCCCATGCTACAGCAGTGGGTAACCATGGCTCACAGGAACCTGCTGTAGCCTGGGTAGATGCTGTAGCCAAGTCTGGCAGTGCCCAAGCATGGTCTCTCTTCAGTGATGTTATCCGCAGGTCAGTGGAGCTTTCTTCTTCTGAGGACCCAATTCTTGAGTCAGGACAGCAGTACCTGGTAAAAGAACAAGAGGAAATCTTGCACTCTGCTCTTACTACATGTCTCTTCATCTTGCTTCTGTAGAGGAAAGCTGTCCTGCCACTGTCTATATGTTGTCTCTTTCTCTGCTTCCAACAATCAACCTCAACTGGCCCAGTTTTCCTCTGTTCTCTTCTCTTCTCATCTTCCATACAAGACTGCTTCTAATCAGTCAGGTGCTGAAAATTCAGACAAGGAGAGAGCTGTTCTGCATATTAGGTTTGCTGCGAGCAGTGCAGACATTGAAAAAGAGGCATGTGGGGAGTTTTTTTGGATGGACAGGGGTAGTTGGTACATACATTTATTGAACTGTGTATCTGATGGTGTGAATGCATCAGTGGATAGGGTTGGAGTTAGTGGCAATTTAAAACATTAATCCGTTTCTTTGGGAAAAGTTGGTTCCCTGCAGCTCTCCTTATCCCTTTGACTACAACAGGCTGCTGGGAGCTGGAGTCACCTGGGTCCGAGATGGTTGAGCTGGTACCATGGAGAAATCTGCCAGCATGAAGGAACATTTTGCTCTGCAGCCTGGTGCTGAAAATTAGAGGACTGAATGCCTGGGCATGCTGGCAAGGCTGAATTTTGAGGCTTAATTTGACAAGAAACACATTCATTCCTTGCTGTTTAACATTTTGCTAAATTAGCCTGTGTGTTTTAGGGACATGGACCTGGTTATAGAATGAGAGCTACAACTGGAGATGTTCTCACTGAAGGGCTAAAAATTCACTGAGAACAGCAGCTACACCCCAGAAGTGTCACTTGAGGTTCTCAGATGTATGTTAAGTTGGCAAGTGTGAAGAGGAGCCTTTGCAGTAAGGGTTACTTACCTGTGGTTAGGCTTTGACAAGAGGTAGTGGAGTACATGAACTTTTGGCAGGAGGTTTTGGGTGAATGACTTTATGGAGGTGACCTCTTGGCAGCTCTTCCTGTAACAGTGGGTTTCCTGTGCTAGTAAGCTGCCTCTGAACAAGCTCCTTGTTTAGACCTGTGCTTCAAACTTCTTGAAGTGGGAGTCCGGGCAGGCTTACCAACACTCTTGTTTGCTTGGAGGAGAAATAGTGAGCCACTAGGACCTCTAAGTCTTGGAAAAATCCATTTAATATCCTCACTGCTCTGGATCTGCTATGAGCAAGTGAAAGAGTTCTGCTCAACTTTGCCTTCTTGCCCTGGTACTGCAAATCCTCCCCATGTACTTAATAAACTGTGTTGCTTCTCTATCCCTCCCTGTAGCTTGCTGTGGTTATTAGGGCTTCATGTGCCCATACATGAGCAGCATTGTACAAGTGTTGTCCCTCATCTCCCTGTTGGCTTGGCACCCCTGTGTTTTGGCTTAGGACTTATGCTCTTTTTTTTTTTCTTTTTTTTTTTTTTTCTGCAGTCAGATCAGACTGTGAAACTTTAATTTGCTGCCCTGCAGTTCTCGCAGCCTCTCAGCTTCCCTGCTTGGCTGCCTTTCCCTCCTGTTGACTGTCTGCTGTTTTGGATGATTTTTTCCAAACAGTCCTAGCCTGTATTTACCAGGGCAATTTGCATTTTATTATTTTCTGCATATATTTTAGAGGTTTTCTGTGCATTTCCCTTTCCTTTCTGGGGTTTATCACTTCCTTTTATTTAGCATTATCTACAGGACTCTATCCCATACACCCATGTTTGAGCTTATTTCCAGAGAGTTTGCTGTTTCTCTGCCTGTGTAAAGCTTCCCATGTTTGGCTCACCTGGAGGCTCTCTCAGCAGGTGACCTGATTACTAACTCAAACCATTTCACTATTTAAATTATCTGCACACACATCACTTGCTCCTGTTCTTAGTTAGAACTGGAGCTCCTTCTCCCATCCTTGTCCCAAGCATTTTTTTTTCCAAGTAGGTAGAAGAGTAACTGCTATTCCCACTGGATTCCTGTCATGGCTATAATGGGGTCATAGGTTGCTAGGGGATTGCCTGGACATTTTTAACTTTTTTGAGGGGCAAATCCTTGACAGCATATCCTTTCCACATTTTTCTTAAATCTGTAGAGCAACAGGCTCTGGTCAGCTGCATCCTGAGCATGTGGAAAGTTTGTCTTCTTCAGCTTCTACCTTTCAAAGTTCCTGTTTTGTTCCCTGACCCTTCATTGAAGGACACTTCCCAGCTTCACAAGCGACTTTCCAGATTGTCAAGAAAAAAAATAAGACAATAAACTGATAGCACACCAGAATTATCTGCTGGGATTAAAGGGACACCGGATGTCTTTTAGGGAGAGAGGATGACCAGCAAAGGGACCACACTAAAACACTTGATGTCCTGTGGCTGTGCTACTCTACTACTACTAGGCTTTCAATTTGGATCAGAAATGAGCTTTTAAAGCATACCTCCCATCATTTGCATTTACCTTGCTTGGACAGACATTGTGGAGTGCTCTATGAATACATGAACTCTTCATGGATGGCATTAAACTACCCATTTTGGGAGTACATCTGATGTTCTCCAGGGGGTAGTGGAGATTCAGCCCAAAGGACTGGACTTAAGCAGTGCTGAAATTAATCCAACATGCACTGCATGGATGTTGGGTCTCCAAGCTGCTAGCTGCTTTGTCAGCAGTGCTTTGAAATCCAAAATTTTGTTATAGATTCAAGTGTGTATTTTTTTTCCCCTTAGGACTGAGGTATGCGGTAAGTTTTTAATCTATATTTTTTAATTATTATTTATTTTTTTATTTTTTCTCCCTCCCATTCCAGACTGTTTCCAAATTATATTTATGATATTATTTGATCAGCTTCCCCCCCACCTCTTACCCCCTGGCTTTTCATCTACTAATTTCTCTGCATGTCTGCTTATCACTTCCTCCCACTCTGTCCCTATTTTGGGTTAAAGTGCAAGGGGTTGGCAGCAGGGGAGCTGCAGCGGGGCACCTGTGAGCAAAGACCAGCAGCTTCCCCATGTTAGATAAGAGCCAGCTCCAGATGGCTCCAAAAGGGACCTGCCAATGGCTAAGGCTGAGTCAAAGAGAAATGTTAGAACGTTGTAGAAGGGGAAAATCTCCTGCACAGCATCAGCTGGGAGAGGAGTGAGAACTGGGAGAGAAAGAATCCTGCAGACGCCAAGGTGAGGGCATGAGGTGCTCTAGGCACACAGCAGCAGTTCCCCTGCGGCCTGTGGAGAGAGAGGCTCCTGGTGGAGCAGGCTGTCCCCCTGCAGCCCATGGGTCCCACATGGAGCAGATCTCCACGCTGCAGCCTGTGGAGGAGCCCCCGGTGGAGCAGGTGGATGTGGCCTGGAGGAGGCTGTGGCCCATGGAGAGCACCCACAGGAGCAGGGGGTCTGGAGGGAGTGCCACCCATAGGGGGACCCGTGCTGGAGCAGTTTGCTCCTGGGGGATGGACCCCTTGGTACAGACCTGTTTTAGGGCAGTTCTTGAAGAGCTGCTGCCTGTGGGCAGCACCCCATAGGATCAGTTCGTGTAGGATGGCATCCTTCCTTGAAGAGAATGAGGATGAGTGAGCAGAAAGAAAGAGAAGTGCCATGAACTGACCCAGTCCCCGTGCCCTATGCCCCTGTGCTGCTTGTGGGGAGGAGGCAGAAGAAGATGGATGGGGGAGAAGGAGTTTTTATTTTGCTTTTAGCTTCTCATTGCTCCAGTCTGTTAGGCAATAAATTATACAGATGTCTGTATGCTGTTTTGCCCATGATGGCAATTCGTGAGCAATCTCCGCATTTTCTTCTCAGCCCTTGAGCCCTTTTCATTGCATTTTCTCCCCTTTTCCCTTTGAGGAGAGGGATCTAGAGAGTGGTTATGGTGGAGTTCAGCTGCCCAGCAGGGTGAAACCACCACAGATCCCAAACTCCCACACCTGTCTGTTAAACATTTTTAACCATTTTATCAATTTTAAGTGAATTTGGTGGATATGACAGGATCTGAAAGACAGGTAAGTTCATGTTTAAAGGGCTGCAGCATGTACTTAATTATTACTTCATCTCTTTGTCCTCCACCATCTACCCAGACAACACTCAAAGCCACACACAACTGGGGAGAATTGCAGTGAGCTCCTCCTCTTGCCCAGCAGTAGCCAGAGGACATGGGATGTAATTAGGGATGCTGCATGTGTGTGGGTTTGGGGAAGTGTCATGTCTCTGCAGTGACTCAGAAGTTCTGTCAAAGCAAAAATGTGAGAGAGGACATGAGGAAAATCCGATGATATGCAGCTAAGGAGTAGAAACTATCTAAAGAAAATAGATTTTAATTCTGATGTTTATTGAACAAATTTCTTTTTACTTACGGCCCTTTAATTTGCACTGAAAAGGGAAGGGAGGGCTCTGTGTGAAATATTGTGGAACTTTTCTTTTTCTCCTACTTCAAAGGACATGGAAGCCAGACCTCAGCAAAATGATGTGGAAAAAAGCTTATTCTTACATTTTCAATCGGTCGGTGAAAGCCATTTGATTTGATTACTTTGGCATCTTCAAATTTCTGTGCACTGTTGATGCAAATGTGTTATTTTTAAAATTGAAACAATGCGGAATACAAAGAAGCACAGATCTAACACTTGTACTGAATTCAATCTGTTTTAAACAAATGTGTACAGTAGTTTTAAAATTAGCAGTAAAATTACAGATATTAACAATCCATTGGTTCATTGACATCATAAACAGCATTTGTATTATGCATTTACTTGTTATGTCTTCCATTTTCCATGCAAATAAGTAACTAATTCTTATAACCAAAAGATTATCATTGCATAACATGTATTTCATTTTTTCAGTAAGAAGGTAAAAGGCTTTAGAGCCAAGATTGGTAATTTTCTAAATGGCAATAGAAATGAAAACATAGCCGAAATTTCAAGCTGGCTTCATTTCCACAGCAAAAATGTTTCTGTCTCATGGTACTAGAAACCTCTCTTCTAAAGAGGACAAGAAAGAGCTGTGGGGACTATTTTAAACCAACACTATTCCCAAATATCATATATTTCTCAGATCCAGGATGATTTTAAATAAAGATCCACACATGAACATGTATTTGTTCATTTAAATTCCTTCCCATCCACTTGTTTGTAAATATTTTTTTCTTCAATCATATTTAATGTTTTTTCTTTTTTCCCCCAACAGAAATTTCTTGGCCAGTCCACCCTTTAAAAGTATGGCAAAGACAGCAAATTGAGCCAGAAAGAGTTTCAAAATTAAAACTTTTGCTCCAGGCCCCTGCTTGATGTGCAGTCTGTATTTATAAGATGAGAGCTTGAGTTGTTCAGTGCAGACACATTATAGTTCAGGTTAGAAGAAGAAGAGACCATTCACTCCCTCCAAGTGAAGGCAGGTTAGATACAATTAGGGAGGTGAAACATTTTCATCTGTGACTATTCTACATGCAAAGACATCTCAGAAAAGACGCTAGTCATTGGCTGTCCCTAGGTCAATGCAATGAATTGTCTCACGCTCGTGCCACACGCTACTTCAAACCTTCTCTAAGCTCCGATAAAGCTAAATTTTTGAATCAGAGTTGAAGGACAAAATAATTTATTCTGCTCTTGTGCCTTCTACTGCCCAATTCCATTCAAGAGCAGCCTCATGGAAAGCTCCTGAAAGGGGTAAAATGCAGCAGAGCCTAGAGAAGGTGAAAGGATCAGCTGGGTTTTGTATATCTCCAAGGATGGAGACTTCTGAACTTCTCTGGGCAACCCGTGCTTGACTTCCCTCACAGTGAAGAAGTGTTTCCTGATGTTCAGATGCAACCTTTTGTGTTTTGGAGATTCTTTTGTGATCTTCCTTTCTGCCAGCTTTTTCAGCCTGTTGAGGTCTCTCTGAATGCCTCCACATGCGTACAAATTTCATGTTTCGGAATCATTTAAGAGCTGTTATTTTGTACACTTTCCATTCACATTTCACATAGAGGAATTTCAGACCATAAGCAAACAAAGGAAAATTTGAGTTTCAGTACTGCTGCTTAACACATGCATCACTGATGGAAAGCACCACTGGGCTCTGCCATTCAGCAGCTCCTGCCAAGAGCTATCAAACAGGGAAGATGTTCTACAGGCTAGATATTTCCTGCCTTATGCCCAGATAACTGGTGCAAAGTTAAGGTAGCAACTCTTAGAAGAATTTCTTTTAGCTTCCCTGAGTTTATGACACAGCCTGGCATTAAAACCTTCTAGAACAAGGTTAGCTAACAGTAATTTCTCCATGAGCAAGTCAACAAAGGATTTGAGGTCTGTCCAGAGAGGCTAATTACAAAACAAAAGCCAAGGGGACAAACAAGCATTCAGGGTAGATAAAAATGGAATTAGTTGGTAAAAATTACACAAAATGCCTCAACACACAGGTTTCCTAATGCTGGATGGCATTTAATTTGTTAGAGACCAAGAGGGACATTACTCTTGTGGGTCTGACCTTCTTGCTCTTTTTAAGAGGTTTCAAATATTGTAAGTTAATATTTCTTAGAGGAACATGACATCTAACCAAAAGCTAGAGATTTTTAGCCACTTTATTCTGTGGGACATGTAAGTATATACGTAGTTAGTCAGCCCTGTCTTCTCGTGTGCCTTTTTCTAGCAAGGTTTCTGTTAAAAGACTTTCTGGTAAAAATCTCTACTTGATTTTAGAATGTTTCTGCTTCACCCAGGTTTACAGTATTTATCCTTTTGGATTGGCTTATATGTTCTGCATTGAGCAATAAAGCTTAAATTTGGGCCATTTGATTTCACTGCATAATAGGTGGAATCTGACAATTTTTAGCTGTATAGCCTTGTTTCTTTTATTGTAATGTGGACGAGGTAGTTTATACCTGTCTTAGTGTTCCTACCCTGTTATCCTTTTCTATCCAGAGGCATGAACAGTTGAGATATCTAATGTCTGTCACACTCCAGGTTTCCTTAACAGCCCTAAATTTCATTTCTTAAGCTCTATCTCCTCTCTCATAACCCTGTATTGCAGACACTTTATCCAGAAATCAAATTCAAATGGTAAAGAAGAAGCATCACTGTTATCCAACTGTATATATGCATGGTGCAGTAGGCAGCTTGTGATACATTTCTTTACCTTAAGCATTTACAAAATCAGACCTTTAACATACCATACCTTAAATTTCTGAATTTCAAATTAATCTGACTAGAGAACTGGAACAATTCGTTTGAATCACAGGTCTGGCCCTGTCTTCAGAAGCACAGGGACAAAAGGGAAGGAAATGGGTTAAGGACAAGCAAAATTTGTACCAAACCTGCCACTTCCATCTCCTCTCTGCCAAAAGGAGTAGCTTGGAATCATAAGAGAAGTTTTCTGTTTCCTTATGCAGCCCGTTCATCAATCCTCTTCTGCAAAGGGTACGGTGGTCCTAGATCCAAATTGAGGTAATTGCTCTGGGCAATTACTGGAATGAATAAACTTCACCTTTACTCTGTCTTTAGCAATTAAGATGTTTATAACTGTTTCTTCCTGACCTCTCCATTCAGGCTCTGGATTTACCTTTTCCCTTACAAATTAGCTTCAGCCACCTTTAGCTTCTTGATTTGACAGCTGCAGCTTTTGTTACTTGGGGCTGGGGAGAGCCAGTCAACATCTAGAGCTGGGCACCCTCTACCCTAGGTACTTGCTCTGGAGGAGCTGAGCTTGGTGCCCTTCACCAAGTGCTGGCAACCTCCTAGGAGCATCATCTCCACAGTGAGAGGGATAGTTCAACCCTAGGCAAAAGGACTTGGGCTGCTCTTCCCATGTGATGCACCAATGCTGCTTTCTCTACAATCTCACTTCCCTTAGACCTGTTCAGAGGTTCCAGCTCATCTTGGCCATTTGTTGTGTCTTTCTTCTGCATGCTCTGCCTTTCCTCTGGAAGCTACAGGCTTCATCAGACCTTCCCTAATTCATCACAAGTTGGGAAAGGAGGGAGATCACACACAGCTGTCATGTGTCAATGAAGCTGTTACCCATTGTCACCTTTTCCCAGGCTTGCTCTGACTTTCTTATCCTCAGATCATATATTAAGTGATAAAATTGAGTCTCCTTCTACACATCATGCTTTAATAAATCCTAAGGGCTACACCCTGATCATCTTGATCTCACTTCTATATGTGAGATGAAAGTCACATGGACGTAGCTGGGTTTACGTGCTGTGTCTAAGAACAGAAGCAGAGTCTGCTTACTTTTCAGCTAACCATGCAGGTTTTTTCTTTTTCTTTTTTTTTTCTTTTTTCTATTTTTTTTTTTTTTTTTTGCTCATAGGTGCACAGCCATCTGCCCCTCTACTACAGTGCTGTCTGCCATCTGTCCTAGGAAAATAACTGTAAACTCCAAATGCTCACAGGCTGCAGAATTAACAGCTGAGATGGTACTGAGCATGCTGAACAGGAGGCAGCGGATTATTAATTTTGCTCTAGGAGTCTTCGCTGAATGGCTAGTATCCAACCTGAGTTATTTGGGCACATTGACCAAGAGAAAGCTTAAATAATGGAACAAGCAGAGATGCTAGTTAGGGCTTTACTTCATATGGCACAACAACTGACTACCTGCCTGAAGAGATCTCTGTTACCTACAGGGATGTCGCATGGAGGCTTCAGTGGCAGGAAACTCCTCATCCAGGTGCTGCTGGTAACAGGGAATAGTGGTCAGGCATCTCGGAAGGTTCAAGGGTAACTCGTTGCCAGTAACAGGCACCCTGCATCCTGCTAGGATACATGAAACAGCATGAAGCTGTGACAGGGAAGGTTCAGGCTGGGTGTTAGAAAAAGGTTCTTCACAGAGAGTAGTCGGGCACTGGCACAGGCTCCCCAGGGCAGTGGCCACAATGCTGATCCTACTGGGGTTCAAGAAGCATTTGGCCAATGCCCTCAGAAATACGGTCTGAATTTTGGGTGGTCTTGTGTGGAACCAGGAGTGGAACTTGATGATCCTTGTGGGGTGCTTCCGAAGTGGGATATTCCGTGGGTTTTTGATTCTATGATGAGGGCAACCACAGCAATCTACAAAGCTTCTCCCTCTGCAGTGATGAAGTCCTGGGCAAGGAACTGCCTTTCCTCCTGGGATTCTTCTCTTCTTGGGGTCCTGACTTGCCTAATACATTACTCAGACACATCATCCCAGAAAAGGCAGTGCCTTGAGTGTGTCAGAGATTCTGCTCTGTGCTTGCAGCAGGGAGCCTGGTGGCTGAGCTGAAGGGCCTGTTGAAAAGAAGCCAAGAGCAGTCCTCAACCACCTGGAGACCAAGAACCCGAGGTCCAAGCTCCAGGTGAGGGAAATTGGACATGACCCAGTTGTCCTGCTGGGTAGTGACCCAAGACAAATCCTGGCCAAACTGGAAGGGGAAGAACAGCCCCAAAGGAGTGTTCTTGCACATGGGCTTCTCATCTAAATGTCTCAAAATGCTGACCCAAACCGTGTTAATTTATCATAGAATAAGTTATCATAAGTTAGCTTATCATAGTTAACTTAACAGAGGTAAAATACAATAGACTCTTAATTCTGAGGCATCTGCTCCTTGAAAGTCACCAGCCAACACACAGGCAGGGAGCCTACTGTGATCATTCGGGTGGTACTATGCTTTTTTTCCGTCTTTCTTCCTTTCCTGCTTGTGGTGACAGTCCAGACAGTAACAGTCATGTCCTGCCCTTTTCCCCCACACCACTTAAAGATGGCAGGGGGTCTGTGCGTACCATTGCATTTTCACAGAAATAAGAAAGTATCCCTAAAAACCCTTGATTGCCTGCTGGGAATACGGCAGACGGCTGGCATTGAATACAGATAATAGCTTTGTGGGCCTAAAATGTTGAGGACAAAACTCCTTGACAATTTTACTTCACCAAGGGCTCTTTTTCACCGATTTTCACTCTGAAGGATTTTAATAGCTCTGGCCTTGATCACTTCACCAGCACATGAATGACAGCTGCAGGAAGAACTATAACATTTTAATTGACATTTGTGTTTAGAAGCTCAACTATAATTAGAGGCAAGTGAATCATCTGCAAGAAATAATTAATTCAGGCAGTTCTGCCTTTCTTCCTCTTCGTGAATTTTCTATGAACAGGTTGCTACATTTGCAAGCCCATTCTTCATTCACACTTAGTCACACATTTTCTCTAGGTCTGCTGATGGCTTGCAGCAGCCAGCAGCAGGTCTGGGTTTCCCACCATGCTGGGCAATGACACGAGTTTCATACTGATGTTCCCAGTCCTCAGCTACATGCTGTAGGGAAGCAGCCATGACTGTGTGGATGTGGATTTTATATCCCAGTGCAGAAACCTGGTTTAAAGTATGTGTGCTGTGCTGGACAGCTGGGATAAGTCCACAGCCAGGAGGGGTAGGATACCCTCTCTGGGGTGTTTGGCTTCAGACCTGCTTACACCGCATGGGGCTTCCCTGAAAGTATGATGACCATACTGCTTGTTTCTTTCCTACTGATGGGAGAAATGTGCAATCCTACTGCTCTGTTCACAAACATTTCTCCAACCTTTATGTCCTGCCCCATGTCATGGGATCTTTCCATGGAACTTCAGTCTCAGTTTATGGTGCTGGGCCACAACTGCAGGAATGTCTGTTATAGATCAACCACTGTCCTGAAACATTTGGAGCACAGTAAGGTCCAAAGCCCTATGTAGCCTTAATTTTCTTCATCCAAGGCACAGATTCTATGAAGGGGAGTGGGGTGGAATGGGGTGGGGTGGGATTATGACAGTACTAATGATTTGGGACTCCCTCAAGGAAACCCCAAACATTGATTCTTCATTAACCACACCACCCCCGGGCTATGAAGGATGTGACTCTGGGCTAACAGTCAATTCTCAACTCATCTATACAACAAAATGAAAGAAGGAGTCCTGGTATATCTATTTGCTGTTCTCTTGGTCTTACAACAGCACAAGACACCAAACACCTTGATTTCTGAGCCTCCAGCTTTAGATTCCCATTAGAAGTTGGAGAACTGTTCTCTGGTCAGGGAGGTTGGCTGGTCTTTGTATAAAGCAGGACCCTATGTTCATGAGGTGCTGGTGAAGCTGGAGAGGAGGTGGCTAGGATCTGGGAACCTTGTTCTTGTTATGGGGCCAGGCAGGCTGGTTTCTGTATCCTGAGGAACTCAGTTTGCCAAAGGTGTCCACTGCTCCCTGAGAAGGTAGAAAAAAGAGTGCTGGGGATCGACAATAACGGACATCACATTTCCTTTCAGCCTCTGTAGTTTCATTCCACCTGCAAGAAGCAACTGGTGCTGGAAGCTTTGCAAGCAAAAATTGCTGAGATTCAGAATCTGGAGGAAATATCCAAGATGGAAGGGTTAGCAATGTCTTAGTTGTTTCAGTGGGAAGGAAATGGCCTAAGGAATACATGTGGAAATGAGAACACTAATGCAAACATAGCAGATCTTTCTTAAAAGAGCTACACCCAGAAAGGTATTTTACCTTTTTAAGAAGGGAGGGTTGGGAGGATAAGTGCCATCAAGACAGCTGCTGTAAGAGTGGTGATATTCTGTATGAATTTACTAGGAACTGGCAGCATCCTACCAACCAAAAAAGCAACCCGTTCCAAAGTGTCAGAAGCACCTACGGATATACCCTGGATGTGGCCAGGAAATGTGGCAGAAACCAGAAACCAGATTGTTTCCTGCCCTGCCTTGTCAGCTTGTCCTGGGTCAGCCTACCACCCTCAAGTTGGTCATGATTTCAGCTATTCTTTGGCTGCAAAAAAAGGAAATGAGAGGGTTCTGTTTCATTTGAAGAAATTTGGTTTCTCTGCTCTCACTATTCAGTGTCAGGGCCATGGGCCAGTCCAAGGAGATGGGAGATGGTTATCAAGCAGTACTCCTTCATGTAACTCCACCTCATCAAGGTGTGAGGAGGCGGAGTGTGTTTGTTGCTGGGTAAATTTCACAAAGTGTTTATCTTTCTCGTATGGACTTCGCTTATTTTTACCTTTCTCAGTTTTCTAACAGTTATGTTTTAAGTTCCTGTTTGCTGTTTTGTATTTAAGTTTATTTCTTCCTAAGAGCTTGATGCAAAGCCCAGTCAAACCAAATTTGCCCTGAGTAATTGTAATGTCTTTAACAATCTTAATACAGCTTCTTAAACAAGTTGTGTGTTTTCCATTTGGGAGTATCAATAAGCAAGTGCTGACAATAATTTAAGTTTTTATTAACTTGTTATTAGTGGCCTAGACAAAGAACCTGAAGTTTGTATATAGCTGTAAAGTCTAATCTAATCTGATCTATCTATCTGATATACTTGCCTGGGCAATCAGCCACAGCTTGATAGCTGGGAGAGTATAAAGTTCACCTGCCAAATAGCTGAAATGACAAAAAAGGACAGAAGCTGAAAAGCAATTATTAATTGATGTGTTTTTGATTGAAGTTAGCTGCTATTGATCATCTCACTGCTTAAATGAACGAGGCTCATAATGTAATCTTTATGCTGAACATTGATACACCATGCACCATGCACCTTCCTCATTGATCTGTTGTACATTGGCAAAGTTATTTAGCATCCCATTACATGAAAATCAATGATGAGATCATATTACACAATCTGAGGCCCAACTGTGGCACTTTTATTAAGATATGTAGCACACTGTCACCACAACAGAGGAATTCATTTGCGGGACTCTCAGTCGCCATCAATCTGTGGGATGCATATGTACATCTGTATGTACAAAATTAAAAGAAGTAACTGCTACTTTGAAATCATATTATATCAGCTGATGAACAGTTTTATAAGATATTTCATATTAAAATGTGCCGAAATGGTTTTCTAAATTTTTCCGCATCTCCTGCGTGAAGTTGCAGTAATTCATTCTATAGAGATTTTTATATTGCACCATATGCTTTCAAACCGTAGCTGTTTTACATCGTTAGCATAACCATGTGATAAAATTAGAGCAAGGTCTTGATATGCTGTCCTGTCGTGGCACTTTGCCAGCTCACAGCCAAGCTTGGAACTTGCTGTGGGCGGACTGGTGCACGCACCGTCAAATTTCGTAGCCTTTGATGAGCAGTAGGGACTGCTCTGCTGTGGGTCTTGAGGTGGCAGTAACCAGGAGCACTTACTGAGTCAGGTTCATAACCAAGCTACAAGGGGGGACCATTATGAATACTGGCCATATCCATGGTCCACTGTGCTGATCTTGCATGTTGTTTAGTTCCTGTTAGGAATGCAGTCTTCACCACCCAAGTGTTACTGTGTTTTATTTTCATCTCATAATCTAGCATGTCCTTTAGCAGCAGTATGGAAGCAATTTTTCATCTTTTCTGCTTCTGCCTCCCTATCCATCTTCACAAAATCTTCTTAACCTCAACTTAGAAGTTTGTTTCATCTAAATCTGCTCAGAAAAGGTCATCCCCACACTCTAGCAGCTTCCATCTAAGCATCTTGTTTATGTAGATTTTTTTTTGCAAGGTTTCTAAAACATTCAAATTATTTCCTGGATATTTTCTCAAATTCTGACAAAGTATTTTCACTCCATATGCTGCTGATTCATGTATGTCACAGACTGATAATCTGCTTCAGGACTGCAAAGAAATGCTTATTGACTTTATGCAGTTAGCTTTCATGGGTTGAGCAACTTGCTGTTCCTGTAATTGGGGCCTTTTTTTTTTTTTTTTTTTTTTTTTTTTTTTTAAGTTGACAGTATCTGGAAAGATATCCAGCCATTGGGGATGATATCCCTTTTTGTGCTGAATCAAGCATTTTGTGTTCGTCATTGGAAATTTTAATTTGAATGAAACAAGAAAGCTGTGTTTGTATCTCTTGCAAGTACTTCATTTCTCTAAGAGCAGCTTACTCCTGGAGAATGTCTGTGATTTAATTTGTGGCTAGTCCATTTACCTTCTAAAACTGCTGAATACAACTCTGTACCATCGTTTCAAAGAAGACCAAATGTTATACTGAGTATTAGTCTGCCTATCTGTCTGTCAGTCCAACCATCTATCCATCCATTCATTCATCTATCTATCTATCCTTATACTCCCATCCTTAGGAGTAACTAAACACTTCCCAGGTAAATCAAATCTGCATTGGTATGGAGAATCATTCATTCACAACAGCTGAGCCCACTAAAAGCAGATTCTTGCCATAAAAGTCATCTGATGCTGTGGGTGAATTATCAGTCCTTGTAAACACTGTGCTTCTAGATGTAATTTATCCTAATTTAGCTCTTGTTATTGTCTTGTGTATTGTCTCTGAATAAGGCAATCTTGAAAATGCAGTCTAAGATACACTAATGAATACTGAAAGTCTGCAGTGGAGTTGACCTGAATGTTTGCAGCTTCTCTTCTCTACCTGGTGACACTATTTATTACAGATATTTTATTTTATTTTATTTTATTTTATTTTATTTTATTTGGAGCAGGCATATTATTGCAAAATACAATTTTTCATGGCTTTTGTCCAAAAATGATATTTTGGCAAGAAAAAAATTAGCAGTATTGGATAACTGCCTAGCAGTGGGCAATTATTATTTTGGGGGGGCAATTTTTAACAACCATGTATAGCTTGCTCTGAGACTGACTTTCCTGTCCCATCCACACCTAACATCTCTGCAACTCCTCTCTGTGCAGAGGCCTGGGACCCTGAGGAGCAGCATCAGTCTTTATCATGAAATATCTCCAACAGCAGATGCTGCAATTCCATGTGTTAGCATCTTGGAACCCCTAGTCAAATAACTGGTTCATGAACTTAATTATTAGTTGTGTCATTAATTAATTAATAATTAATTGGGTCATGGTCAGTCTCCCTTGCTGGCTTACAGCCTATTGCTCTGGATAAAGCTTTTCCTCTTACTGACATGCCATAGGCCACACTAGTCCTAGACAAGCAGAGGGAAGGTATGCTGAAGTTTGAGAGCTCCTGCATGGAAATTCCCCCTGTTATTTTAGGTATTGTAATTCCATTATGGCACCATACACCAGTGCACACACAAACACTGCCCTGCAGGCTGAGTGCTTGCTGACACATGTAGGTTAGCAGCAGTGACCAGGGAGATGCTCTGCCTTCTAGTGCATCTGCTCTCCAGCTTGACTCCTGTGCCTGCAGCATTCCCAAGGCTCAATCCTCAGCTTTTCCAGGGCACCTCTGAGTAGTTATGAATTGGAGATAGCTTTGTGGGGAAGTCCTGTGCACATTGCGAATGGATTTCTGTACCCACCACCTTCTTCACTCTGTGGTCTGTCACCAGACTGAAATGCATGCTCAACGCTTTACATAGGGATCCTGCTGAGCTTCTGTCTCTTGGGCAGCACTGCCCTGCAGACTGAGGGCTGAGTCTTCCCCCCAGAGCTTCCTGGGGCTTTCCCTTTGCTCTGGCTCTTGCCTAGCAACCTATTTTAGCTCGGACACAATTGACCCCACTTATGTGGTACTTAATGACAAATTATAGCCAGCAATTTGGAGCTTCTGTCGTTTGTTATTTACATGTATTTATTCCTGGTTATCACCCTACTACTCCATCCTCAGAAGCTGGGATAAAGGCAGCAATTAGCAAAGCAAAACCTACATGCAATTTACTCCTGGTGTAATAGCTCAGGGCGACTGGGGCATAACTCCAGCTGGTAAGGCTCTGCTCTCTCCTCCCTTCCTCTGACCTGGGTGTGAGCTGGCTGCCTCAGCCTGTGGATGTGAGGGCGCTGAAGGGATGCCAGCAAGTCCCTGCACTTTCATGCCACTCCTGTTGCTAAGGCAACTCCATCTTTTGGCTGCCAGAGCTCTGATCCGGGGCTGCGCTGTAACACAGGTAGTGGGTAGTGGTAATAATGGGATAGAGAGCTCCATCCTGGAGGGTGCTGGGGTGTGGGCTGAATTAAACCAAGCAGGACCCAGGTAGGGTTCTACGTTTGTGTAGGGTTGACCCTGCATGTGTGCAGAGGCCACCAGCAGTTCTGGGTGCAGGGGAGCAAAGGGGCAGTGTAAGATCTGGGGGTGATGCAAAGGGCTGGTGCCAGCCGTGTGAGGGTGTACCATGGTGGTTTGGTGAGAGGCAGTGAGTGGTTCTAGATGCTGTTGGCCTTGGCTGGCTGTTGTGGGGGTGATCGCCCTTGTGACATCTCTGTGTGGAAACTGGCATAGGGACTTTCATGTCCTTGCACATCTCATGGGAGGCATCTCTGTGCTGAAGACCATTCCCCTGGGTGCCCCTGGGGTGGCATGGTGGGGAGGCCAGACAGAAAATGGGAGCACAGCTGAGCTGTGTCCTGGGGTTTGGTGGACTGCTCCGGTGAGTAGAGATGTGGGCATGACTCTGAGGGCATGGGGGTGTGCCTTGTGTCCACAGCCCAAGACATCTACTGGGTAAATGGGCTGGATTAGAAGGCTGTCCTGCATTACACCACTAGGCCTGTGACATGGTCATCCTACCTGCCTGAGTAGGGTTGTGGTGGTATCTCCTCAACCCATCCCTTCCAAAAGAGAAGAGCTCTTCAGATTCCTGCATTTCTTCAGGTGGACAAAGCCCTCAGCATTTGCTTTGTGTTAAAACAGACCATTTATTAGCTGGGAAATGATGGTCTGTGCCCATCAGGGGGTGGAGAGTGCACACCAGACCCACATGTGCAGGTCTGTGCTTTCTCATTTGTGTGTCAGTGACAGCACTGCAGCAGTGTGATTAAGTGATTCACCTTCATCTCCCAGCCACTGAAAGACACTGACCCCTTCCCCTCCCCAAAGCTTAGACCAGCCGTTTCAGCTAGGCGAAAGCAATTGTCAGGAGAATAAACTGCAGTGTGCCGCTTCCAGACAGCCACAGCAGAGGGGGATTTGGTATCAGGGTGAACCTAAAATGATAACCCTGCATCAGCAGGGACAGTCAAACAACATCATAAATCTCCATATGCCTTTCATCCCCATACCTGGTAGCATGCAGGTAGGATGAAGTCTTTTCCATCCTGTGCTGCCCTAGACTGCACCCTGTGTGTCCTCCAAGAGCAGTTCAGCTGAGGAGTCTTCTAGCTGTCACCTCTTAGGTCCTCCCAGCCACCCTGCAGCACTCCCACTACAGAGCCAGTGGCTCTGTTAGAAGACAGCTCAGTGTCTTCTCCTTGGGAAAGACCTTCTCTGAGCCTTGGCTCTCCCATGGCTTTCAACAGTATTCCTCATTGCTCTTGTACGGTAAGTTTCTAAATCTGCAGTAATTCTTTACACCAAATGCATTGGTGCTTTTATCAGACATTTTTCTGATCCTAGCAAGGAATCCCCCACACACTATTTCATACCTTTAGTTTTTCTAATATGCTCAAAAAAAAGAAAACAGAAGGCATTAAATCAGCTCTGGTACTTGACAAAACAGTCTAAATTTTTATTTACATCTGGCTGAAGCTTTCGACTGACATTTTTCAAAATAAAATATGATAGGAAATACTCATTTTGATGCCATGTTCCATTTTAAAAATGAAATTCTAAAGAAAGTACTTAATTTCAGCTCAAAAGTTTGCTGTAATCACGAATACCAATGTCAGAAATGGAAACAGAGCCTGCAAAGGAAAACACAGCTATTTTGTAATCTTTCTCATTCCTGCTAAGGAGGAAAACTTGTGACAACCCTACTTAGACTCATTCTACCACCCAGCTTGAGTGATGGTCCCCTCTGAGCTTCTAGTTTGTGCATTTATGAAAACAGCTCACAATGATTAATCTTTGTTGTATTACTCAGTGCTCCTTGGTTGTAGTTTCATTCATGAGCTGATACTCAGTCCTGCAAATGGATTCATTATTCATATGGATGCTGTAAGTGCACGTAAATCATTTTCATTCTCCAGGGTTACCAGAAACTCTTTGTTGTGACAACTGACTGCTAATTACTATTCAGTACATGCGATAGGTCAGTTGAGACAATTTCTATCCCTTTATTGGGTTACTGAGTCTTTTTACTAGGAGAGTAACAATTAAAGGTGAGTGAAAAACGGTCATGACTGCTTTCAGCATCTAAAAAAAAGTAATCCACATGCAGAGAAAATACTGGGAGAGAATTGACAAACACAGCAAAAACAGCAGAAAATAATTAACAGTTATTCATTGATTGTGTGTTGATGTGCTCTGGAGGCTTTACTCAATATTTCATGCTTTTTCAGCAAACAGGACAGGTGGAAATTTGCTCTTGATATTTTGATGATAACTACATGAATTCAGCAGATGGGGCTTAAAGAAAACATACCAGGTATTGTAAAACTTGTAAAGAAAGTCATGAGAATTATAGACAGCAAACATTCCCAAGCAAGCATACAAACATACAAACATAACTGTTAAAATTGTGACAATTCCATGAAGCAGCCTCCTTTCCCAAATCCTGGAGATGGAGAACAAAGCAACTTTGCCATGCAATATTCCTAGTCTCTGAGCATATTTCATTAGTTCTTTGTGGCTTCATCAGAGATACTCCTGCCTGACAAAGTAAAAGCGGAGCAGGGCCCATGTTTTACACAAAGCAAGGTTCATTTGTATAGAAACGAGCTGCCGTACAAGAGATAATGGTTTATTATTGCACTTTGTGGTTCTCCATTCATTCACAGCTCATGTGACTCTAGCTACAGCCAAGTCAGTTTGAATTAATTTCTCAAGTACGGCTTCATGAGACAATACATCAGATGTTTTAATAAAATTCAGACAGGCTGCTGCTATCAAGGTCCTTTCAGGCGTTAATTAGGGGTTTCTATCAAAAAAAAAAAAAAAAGCAATAATTTTTTCTGGTACTGTCTTTTTGTGATTCTGATGCTCTCAGTTCCATCCTCCTGGATGTTTATAAATTCCTGCCTTTAATATTTAACATGTAGTACATTGGTTTACCAAGGATTAGGCAGATATTACAGCCAGCTCAGTGCCAAAAGCACTCTGTTTTGCTTTGTTCAAGATGGCTCTCACATCTGCTTTGTTTCACCCAGTCTTGCCTTTCCTTTGCTCTCTAACTGAACAGAAATAAATGTCATTATTTTCATCCATTCCTTAAGTAAACTCTGTAGCCCTCTGCCTGCGAGTTTGCTATGTCCTATGATTTGCTAATGCTTTACTTTTGCATTACATGTGTGTTCACTAACTTCTTAAGAGCCTTAGTATTTCCCTGACATGGAAGAACAGCGTGCAAGTCAGCTGGGACTCGCTGTCTGCTTTAAGTGAGGTTTAAAGAAACCCAGGCATTTCAACTCACTTTCTTTTTGCTTGTGATTTCAGAAACCACTTGACCAGGTCAGAAGCCTCATGACACATGCTCTCAGTGCCCTATGGTCATGGGCTGTTACAGTCCTCCCTTTGGTTAGGGTGGTGATGACAGATGAAGCTTTGATTTTTCTTTGTGAATAAACCACCATGATTCCAAGTACATTGGCAGCCTAGAGCCCACTCACAAGGCACTACTAAGCAACTAGAGGGTGATTCAGGCTTAGGAACAGAGCTAATCTGCACCTGGGGTGACTGGCCATGCTGGGGACTGTTGTATGGGCTCTATTTTGCCATGGGGCAAGATTTGCCTGTTTGCGCAAGATCCCACAGCAGGTTCTGGACTTGCTCTCATTCTGAAGACATGAACTTATCACCTGGGTACATGCAGGATGATGTTCTCTGCCATCTGGGGAGCAAAGTGAAGAGTCTCATATGGCCAGCAAAGGGACAGAGACAGTAATGGATGCTTCAGGTCCAACAGGATAACTCTTCTATACTATGAAGGGTTTAATCCTGGCCTAGCTCAGGACATGGACCTCTGAAAAAAGCAGCAGTGGTCTAAAGGATCCTCAGCCTGGTATCCACCATAGGCTGGGTTGGTCATCAACCATGCCCAAAGTGATGTGTGATGGGTCACCCATTGACAGACTGATGTTCAGAAAGTGGAGACTGGCTGCAACTCAGAGAACCCAGTGTCCAAATGGATGGACCAACCCAAACTGGATCTGATGGGACACCAGGCTGATTTGCATAGAGAGGTTGAGTCCATCCCACTTGCACCTAAGCTGAGTCCAGCAGATCTTTATACATCCCTACAGGGGCCTGGCATGCTTACTGGGCTATCTGCCAATTTTCTGCACATATTCCCTTATTGCTCTTAAGCAAAAAATTTTCTGGCAATTCTTGCCAAAGATGGGTGGATTGTTTCCAACTTGGCTGCAAGCTATGGGTTTGATGGGTAGTCATCCACTGATGTTTTACAATGGTGACAAGCTTCAGTGGGTAATGAGGAGCACAGACAGCATCCCCCAAGTTTTCAGGCACGTTGGTCTGATTGCAGACCACACCAGCCTAGTGTGATCAATGACTGATCCCTTATGTGGGATATCTTTTGGTAGATGGCACCATGGAAGTCAATGCATAGATGGTTTCACTGTTTCAAAAGAGCATTTATCTCCCTTCCAAATACACACACACACCTCAACTCAGAGAGAGACAGCCTTTGCTCTACAATGCCTTACAGGTGGAGAAGAGTGTGCCTGGCAGGTTCAGACAAGCACAAATAATTCTACATTCATGGATGGAGCTGCTTGAAAGCTGTAGTCTTTGAAAGATTCAACTAATACATGTAGGTCAAGACAATCATTGATATAACTCCGGCATTTCCAAATTTTGCCCACTACATTTAGAATAAAAAGTGTCAACATAAGAGGTCTATTTTCAGGTGCCTCATTATCTGTGCTAATGGCACATTGAACTGTGTTCTTTGCTCTGCGCTGGCATATGTACCCCTTCTTCCATGGCCTGGATCTTGGGGTCCAGGCTATATACTCTACACTCACTGCTGAAACAATGCACTGACTTTTATATTTATTCAGGGAACCATGTGACTAAGATCCACACGTGGCAATTCAACAGAAAAATTATACTAAACCTCAAAGGGATGGAGCCATTATTTGAGCTGATACATTCTGAGTAACACTCGTTAGGAAAGTAATTTGGATTCTCCCTTGAGAGATCTGGCTGCGTGATAGGTACATCAGAGATAAAAGGAAGACTAGGGAAATTGTGGGCCCTGTCTGGAAGGAGACGGGAGACCTGGTCACTTGGGATATGGAGAAGGCTGAGTTACTCAATGACTTTTTTGGCTTGGTCGTCACTGGCAAGAGCTCCAGCCACATAGCCTAGACCCCAGAAGTCAAAGCTAGGGACTGGAAGAATGATGAACAACCCACTGTAGGAGAAGATCACATTCAAGACTACCTAAGGAACCTGAAGGTACACAAGTCCATGGAACCTGATGAGATACACCCACGGGTCCTGAGGGAACTGGTGGATGAAGTTGCTAAGCCACTATATTTGAGAAGTCATGGCAATCTAGTAAAGTTCCCACTGACTGGAAGAAGAAAAACATAACCCCCATTTTAAAAAATGAAGCCCTGGGGACCTACAGGCCAATCAGTCTCACCTGATCCTCCTGGAAACTCTGCTAAGGCACATGAAAAATAAGGAGGTGATTGATGACAGCCAACATGGCTTCACTAAGGGCAGATTGTGCCTGACAAATCCAGTGGCCTTCTACGACAGTGTCACAGTATTGGTGGATAGGGAAATAGCAACTAACATCATCTGTCTGGACTTGTGCAAAGCATTTGACACTGTTACCTATGATATCTTTGTCTCTAAATTTGAGACATGTGGACTTGATGAATGGACCACTCGGTGGATAAGGAATAGGCTGGATGGTTTCACTCAAAGGGTTGTGGTCAATGGCTTAATGTCTAGCTAGAGATCAGCAGAAAGTGCTGTTCCTCAGGATTGAGACTGGTGATGTTTAACATCTTTGTTGGTGACATGGACAGTGAGATCGAGTGAACCCTCAGCAAGTCTGCCAATGACACCAAGCTGTGTGGAGTGGTTGACATGCTGGAGGGAAGGGGGGAAGGAATGATATCCAGAGGGGCCTGGACAGGCCTAAGAAGTGGGCCCATGTGAAACTCGTGAAGTTCAACAAGGCCAAGTGCAAGGTCCTGCACCTGGGCTGGGGCAATCCCAAGCACAAAAAATGCAGGCTGGGCAGAGAACGGATTGAGAGCAGCTCTGAGGAGAAGGACCTGGGGGTGTTGGTTGACGATCTGACAATATGCGCTTGCAGTCCAGAAAGCCAACCATATCCTGGGCGGCACCAAAAGCAGTGTGGCCAGCAGGTTGAGGGAGGTGATTTGTCCCCTCTGTTCTGCTCTCCTAAGACCCCACCTGGAGCCCTATGTTCAGCTCTCAGGCCCCCGGCTCTCAGCCCCCCCAGCAGCGGGTGCTTTCTGCGCCCGTCCACCACATACTTCTACTGTAGGACTCTGCCTTCTCACTGTAGCAGTGTTCGCAGACAAACCTGTCCCTTTCAAGATCATTTCCCCACCTCCCTGACAGACCCATCCCCCCATCCCTGACTTATCACTGTCCCTGTTCCCATACCCTGGCTTTTAACACAAGGTTCTGTAATTGTGTGTTGGATGCACAGAGCGCTTCCCCTGTGAAATCTCCTGAGCATGCAGCTCCACATCAGGTAGAGCCCAGCTGGGACTGGCCAACTGTCAGACAACTCAACTCTGTGTGAATTGGAGATATCAGCCTTGTAAATCCAGGCACTTACCTGAGCTGTGTGCTTCAGGAGTACACAGCCCAGCTCTCAGCCACTTCCAGTGTTCCCAGTTGTGTGATGGCCATGACAGTGTGGGCTGGTCACCTTTCTCTGCATGGTGTCGTCTCACATTGGTGTAGACGATGCTCAAGCAATCAATTTTCTACATGTGGGTTCAAAGCTGTGGTACAAGGCTGACCTGCAGTCTATGGGCTTTTTGCATACATGCTGGGTCCCTGCCTGTAGAAATGAGCAGCAGCAGGACTGGTGGTGACGCAGTGGCAGCCAGGGACACCCAGGCAGCTGAGAGACCTCCTGTGGCAGATGCTGTGAGTGCACAGCCGTGCAGGGACCAGCTGCTTGCACCACACACAACTCAGTGATTTGGGGAAGTTAAAACCGAAGCAAATGAATTACTCAGCATTATTTTCAGTTAGCAACTGAATAGCTTACTCTCTAATAGAAGCAACTGAATAAATCAATTAACAAATGCAACCCCGACTAGCTCACTTGCAGGTATTTAATATGAATTACTCCATGTAACTGCTAACTCTTTATAGAAGAGGCAATTATCTTTACTGCACCTCAGTAATTATTAACTGTAGTACACACCACAGTATTTCAGAGTAAGTCAGAGGACAGTACTGCCAAACCAACCGGCAATGAATGTGGGCAGCAGAACTTACGAAAACAGACTGACATAAAGCAGAAGCACCCAGCATAAAACCTGCTGCACTGTCAATGGGTGCAGGACACACAATCTCTCCTTGGATGGATTTTGAATCAGGAATACATTCCCTAACACAGGATTTTGCCAGCAAATGCAGCTTCTACACATTTCAAAATTCCCCTGGTAGTTTCCATTCAGTTTTTATTTTGTACTCTTTTTTTTTTTTTTTTTTTTTTTTTCAATGGAAAAATGAAATAAAATGGTAGGATGATATCACCCAGTGCAAAACTTGCCACTGGGTTCATGTGGGGATGCTTGATGACCCAGTATTTGTAGCTGAGCTGAGACGCAAGTGTGGAGTTCTGCCTGAGTGAAGAGGGTGCTTGCTGCTTAACTCAGAGTTTGTGCCCCATCTGTTTCATGATAACCAATTTTCTGAGGAGCCTCTTTAAAGATCAATTAGTTTCTCCTTGTTTCTGTATCTTCGCAAGTCCTCTGGGAACTGGAAATTCTCCTACTATCAGGTTGGTGCAATCCAGCTCTGCAGGGGATCTACGGCACCGTGTGTGATAAGGAGTCTTGGAGGAACCAGCTTAACCCTGCCAGGTGCAGCCAGGATGGCTCCTGAGATCGTTCTCTGTGGAATCAATGTCACCTGAAGGATCTGGCTCTGTGACCAGGGAATGTGGCAGAGCTGTGAACCAGTCTAAAGCTGAGCAGACTGCCAGAAAGCGTGTGGTAAGGCTTAGTTGAAGGTACACCGGTCTTGATGGTACTGCAGACAGCTGTGAGGAGTCATACTCCATGCCAGGGACCTGCTGTCTCCATTGGCTTTACTTTGCTTCCATCCAGCCTCCTTGGGAGAGTACACCCAATACTGCTGGAGAATGGGTATGGCCACAGGTCAGGTAAAACAGCAGGGGATTCTGCTTGCACCATGTCCTGAATATTCCAGAATCACTCTCAGGGCTAAGGAGAGCTCTGTTCAGGCTTGACCTTGCTGTTCTAGTCCTGGGCTGATTGGTATGCTGCAAGCTGAGCAGATAAATGAGTGGCTTAAATGCAGCACCACATGAGGAATATATTAGAGAGAGTCACCATGGAACAATCTCCCCATGACTGGGCAGGACAGAGTGCACAAACCTCACCCCTCACTGCTGCACAGAGACTCATAAAAACCTTCCTGAATTTGGGGAGCTCAATGGATCCTTTGAACTACAAAGGGCAAGCCCATGAAACCTGTCTGCCAGACACAGGTGCCCTTTGCATCAAACCTGGGGCATGAAGACCATGTCAGATTTTGGCTCCAGCACTCTGGAAAGCCATCACCTGGTGTGTTAGTGCCTTCACAAACTGCAGATGAGCATGGTCCCTCTGGCTGAGTGCTGTGCTGCAATGAGCTGGGCAACCCTTCATGTGTGCCTCCTGTCTAGGAGCTGTAGGTTGTCAGAGCTGGCCATGCACCCTTTCTGCATGCGCTCAGAGTCACCCCCAGTCCTGGGAGTGGAAAGAAGCAAATGGGCCTTTAGACTTGGGAACAAGAGAGTGTTCTTTTGTTATATAAGTTTTGCCTCAAGCTGAGTGGAGCCTGCTGAAGACCACCTGGAGGAGCTGTTTGCAGCCCCACCAACCAGGCCACCTAGAGCCAAGACAACAATTGAGTGCTACCTGCACAGAGCATGTGCTTTAACTCCTGCAGAATAAAACAGGAGGAATTGAGGTGCAGAGCCACACATGAGGGAGGGACTCCTGCGCCAAGGCAAGCAGGAAGCAGTGGGTTGAGGTTGGAGGGCATGGGGAGAAGAGATCCCATGCTGGAGCTGGCACCAAGAGCAGCTGGAAGCTATATTTTGAGGTACCTTAGTACCCAGTTTTGCTCCTGGCAGGACCACATGACCAAATGGTGCATTCTGTCTTCAGAAGGGTGT
Organism: Netta rufina; assembly: GCF_964035555.1. Lineage (NCBI taxonomy): Eukaryota > Metazoa > Chordata > Aves > Anseriformes > Anatidae > Netta > Netta rufina. Next base: position 11,460,653 of record NC_140141.1, on the reverse strand, counting down.
TGAACTGCACCCAGGGGCAAAGCTGGGGCTTTTGGAGAAGTGGAGTGACTTTGACAGGGCAAGGCATGTGCTTTGCAGGGGTACTGGGTGCACAGGATCTGCTTTCCACGGGGGGTTGCCCTGTTACAAATGTTTTTGTTACAGAACCAGACTGTTGTGCTCTTTCTGCATTCCCATTTTGTGGTCCAAGCAGGTTCTGCCTTCATAAAACTCAGCCACCTGAGACATCACACGGATCAAAGGTGTCCCTGAAAAGAGCAGGAAGGTACCGATGGGATCCTGCCCACAGGTTCTATTGGTCCCAGGGGCATGGTCCTGGCTAGGTGGTAGTCACCACGGGAGGTGGGCTGTGGAGGTGTGGACAAATGCTGCAGTGCAGAGGAACAGGGCTGGGGTGGTTTTAAATGCATTGTACTTCTCAGAAGGTGTTTTTGAAGGAAAGTGCAAAAGTGGGTAGATTAAGATCCCGCAGAAGGAATGTGCCAGTTTTCCCAATCACAGCAGCTGCTCCAGTCCAGCTCTGACTCACCCACCCCAAGCTCTGCTGATGAAGCTCAGGATGGTCTCAGACGTGCAATTGCCTCTCGTGCCCTGCAAACCGGGACATGCAGATGCTGACAGAGGTGTTGTGGCCCCTTAGTCTCCTCCCCCCATCCTCCTCCTCTTCCTGGTCCTTATCAGCTGTTCTTCCTTCTCGCACCAAAATTGTGCTGAGCATGATTGCGTTTGTGACCCCTCTTGCGTGGGAGAGGATTTGTGTAATTGATTGGTGTGACAAGCTGCTACCAACCTACAGCGACAGGTTACCCTGCTGTGGTACGAGTGGCTGTAATGAGACAAAATAATGAGCTATTGCGAGGCCACCCCAGCCTGCATGGCGGCGCAGTGACAGATTACTGCTCAGATCTTGCCTTGCACATGCGTGGCGAAGCATCCTGTGGGCACCGTGCACTTTAATGAAGCTGCGATGTGACAGAGGAACCAACCTCCCAGCACAGCATCGAGGGAGGACACAGGGGTCTGTGCTTCGAAGCAAAGGAGCGCTCATTATGGCTGGGATCCAGCCCCAGCACCTCCCCTCCCCTCCTTGAGCATTGCCGGCTCCATTCGTCCCTGCGTGTGCTGCTCCAGAGGCCACCACGGCAACACGTGTTGGAGTGGGGGAGCAATTACAACAGAAATACAACAGGATGGAAATAAATCTCAGCTGATGCCAGCAACACAGGTAGTTTCTAATTAGCAAGGTGCTGGCTTCAGCTTGTGATTTCTTCTGGGGAAAACGAACACTCCCACTGCAGCTCCGTTCAGTTGCTGGCACACACCGGGAGATGTAGCTCTCTGGCACCTTATCTGCCTCCAGACGTCTCTGAAGCCCTCCCTTGTACTGCTGCAGGGCTCCACAATCATAGTGCAGGCATCACAGGCTGAGGAGACAAAAATAGGCTGGGATCATGAACCTGGCAGAAGTTTCCAGTTGAGTTTTACTCCAGTTTGAGAGCAGATCTGGGGTGGAGCAGTAAGCGGTTTTTCTCCCTCTCAGAGGGGATTTAAACTGATTGCATCAAGTTCTTCCATTAACCACCGATGTGATTAATGTATCCTGTATTGTTATAAAGTGATTCTGTGTTGTAGATCTTCCTGAATGCCTCCTGAATTTATTATTTCCTTGTCCCAGTTGCTATTGGTGACGGCCTTGGTAAAATCCCTAGCAACATATAGAATGCAACATACATGGAAATTAGTTGAATACTTATCAGTATTATAGTCATAAAAGGCCCTATTTATTAAATATATGGCTAAAGTGACACCTTAACAGCCAGGGGTACTAAATGACATGGGTAACATTCATTTGTATGTTGGTACATTGGTATGATAGTGCTCCAGCTACAGTGAACTTTATTACCAACATCAAATTAAGATATATTGTGGGTAACATCATTAGGGCTGGTTGGACTGAACTGAATTTAAATAATGTCTTTAAGATGCAGATTTTTCTGCTGCTTCAAAACACTCCCAAGCTAATCTCCCATGGCCCAGAAGTGCTAGCCAGTGAGCACAAGTCTTCACTAAAAGAAGTGCCCTGGTTTAATGTCCTTCTGCTGAGATTAGCTATAGCTCCTCAGCGAGACCTGGAAGATGATGCTGTGCTGAGTAAATGTTCCTGACATGCAATGTCAGTGTCTTTGCTGGGGTGAATGGAGATCTCAGTATTAAACTCATCACAGGGAAAGTGACAAGATCATTAGAAGAATGCTCCTGATTTGGGGAGTTCTTTTATGTGACAGCCAGAGATAACATTCAGACTGGAAATAGGGAATGTGCTCCTCACAGGGAGAGGAGACAATTACTGAAAGCCACGGAAGGTTTGCAACACTCTGGGACTTAAGAAGCTATCTGATGCTTTTTTCTACAAGAACCACTTTAGGTCAGCCATGTGTTATGAGTTTGAGGCAGGAGTCACAGGGCGAGATTTTTCAGACTGAATCATAGGGAGGTCAGAGGAAATCCTCTTAAGTTTAAACTTCTGATAGCTCCTAGCAGAGGTGGTCACTGGCTCATGACAGCTATGCTGCAGCACTGTGTGATGTGTGACTGGAGCCTGCTCTTTTCTGCCCTTGTGGAGGAAACAATAGGTACTTCTTTGTAGGCTCTAGTAAAGGAGAGAATATGCATGTCCTGATGAAAGCTTGATGTCTATGATTGATGAAGAGTAACAAAATGGATCATATGGTTTGAACACAATGGTTTAGAAACATGGTGCTTCAGAACAAATAGTACACATCATTTCCCAGTGAATACAATACCTGAAGGAATTTGTCACCATGGACAGGCAGCCAAGCACTTGGCAAGAGTCAGAGCTTGGCCTTTTCTGAAGGAATGAGGCCCCCTCAGGAAGACTGGGAAGAAGGATGCAAGGGAACTACTGAAGTTGTTCTGGTCTCTGATCATTAGACACTAAGAAAAGATTCAGTCTGGGAAGCAGACTGTTTTCACTTCTCTCTGCACATTCTTACAAATTGGAAAACTTCGGTGTTCCCACAGCCATTGCTGGATTAGTCCATCCTTGCCACTTGGTCCCTATGCCAGGGAGTGGGACAAAGTCTCAAAGTGCTGAGAATCTGTCAACAAAACCATTCTTTCTACACAGAAATGGGGAAATATGGCAGATACCGGTCCTTCCCTGCATGGATTTCTGAAATCCTACCAATTTCATTAAAACTCCTTTGTGTGGGGAAAATTATGATTTACAAATTCTTCCCTAAATCAAGGCCTTAAAGAGTCCGTGTTTCCTGCACCCACAGACAGGGGCTGCAGGACATTTGTTTCCCAACCACGAGACACCAGTGCTAGCACAATCAGAACTTTCCTCTGGTTTGTCCATTTTTAAAAGCTGTAAGATCAGTTTGAAACTACACTCAGATGTATGTGGGTAGTACCTATCTTAGTTTTTCTCAGCCAAAAGCAGGGTTGTCAACTCACACAGCCTTATCACAAACCACCTGAATTTTTCAGCTGTCAGCTGTGACACTCCCCAGCTTCCAGGTGAGCTTTAAGCAAGGTCAGATGTGCTTGTCAAACATGCTTGAACTTTGAGGAAGACCCATCACCCATCCCAGCTCTTTGTGTGACTTCTGACAGGTACCTGCAATGAATGGGGAGGAACTGGGGGAGAAAACAGCTGCTCCTCGTCTATTTCATAGCTACAATATTAAACACCAGTGAGATAAATGCTGTGGATCCTACTACCTGCTTCTGTAGCACAGTCTTTCTCCATGCTTTGCCCCAGATTGCAAATTCATTGGAATAGGGATGCCACGTATTAGAGCAGTGCTGTATTGAGAGGTTTTTCAGCTGAAATAGGCTCACCTTCTCCTTTGATGTGGGAGAGATGGCAGCAAGGTTGTGTTACCCACATGAGTAGAAAAAAATTCAAAAAGAGAGAGAAAACACACTATCCTTCTAAACCTTCTTAATCCTTCTAAAAACAAGTCTCACCCTCTGGGGACAGTTTCATCTGAAGGGCCTGTGTCTCTTTCAAGGTAGGTGATTTTGCATTCTGCAGTTGGGGTGTTTGACAGCATCTCTCATGCTTTTTGTTGACCTTCTGCTCCCAATCATTTTCTGTAGCAGCAAGGCCACCAACCTCTCCAGCTCTGCTCCTTGATGCTAGAGGGAGCTCTGTGAACCGAGTGCTGGATAGTTAATAGGGCTCCTGAGGGCTTCCTTCAGCAATGCGTGGGCCTGTTTAATCAGAGATTTCTTGGGAAATCATTTTGAAAAAGTCTGTCACTTCCTATCTGTGTCTGACCATAAAGCAGCAAGGTCTGGGCAGGGTCCCTCGCTGGGCCCACTTGAGGATGTGGTTACTGATTGTGCTTTCTGCTCCAAGGTTATTATTTGTGTTCTTTATGCATGTTCTTATGTTCTCATTTATGTTATCATTGCATCTATGACCTGATCTCGTATTTATTAGATAGCTATTTACACTTTCTAGTAGTGTGCATTTAGGATTTAAGAAGCATCCCTGCCTAAATTGCAGGCTTTCACTCTTGCATTCATCAGCTGGCTTGCGGAAGGGGAAAGGTACCTGCAAGATATGTACACTGGCTATTTTGCCCATCAATTTGCACTACATTGCAAAGGTCCTGAAGCACATCTGGCAACACTGAGTGCAATCCTGGCAAGACTTGTCCATGAGTAGTAGGAAATCAAAAAGATGCAAACATCTGGTGTGGTTACACACGGAGAAAATCAGAGAGCCTGATGGGTCTCCCACTAAATGGGTGACAGAAAACCAGATTGCTGTGATACAGGAGTGCTGAGTGAGAATTGTCTTAGAAGGGATTAGCTTGCAACCCCTCTTTTAATGGGCTGCTTTTTTGTCCTGACTATTCCAGAAACTCCTATGCAGGATGTAGGACTGCTCTGCTTGATAATTATGTGCTTTTACAATCTGTACCGAAAATGTAATTGTTTTTAAATAAAAGCCAAAAAAGTGCATGGTACAGTGCTTTTACTGTAATTTTAGGAACTGGAATAGGTTGCTCAGGGAGGTGGTGGAGTCACCATCCCTGGGGGTGTTTAAGGAAAGGTTGGATGTGGTGCTCAGGGACATGGTTTAGTGGGTGATGGTGGTGGTAGGGGGGTGGCTGGACCAGATGATCTTGGAGGCCTTCTCCAACCTTAATTATTCTGTGATTCTTTGATTTCTGTGGTTTTTAACTTGTGAGATCAGGGCTTCTCTGTCAGGGCAGTGTTTCTCAACAGCTTTGCCTGCTTCCCACCATTTCCCCCATACCTTAGTTTCATTTATCAGGAGTTTTACGTGAATTAAGCAAGCTCAAATATCTCACAGAAGGCCACATATTGCTGATTTTGGTCTTGTAAAAAGGGGTGAGGGCTTTGTCCAGCAACACATGGGTAGAGTGTTATAGAGAACACATCCACAAGAATACTCCGCAACAACAACAGCTCTGGTGAGAGGACTAATAAAATTAGGGTAACATGATATGTAGCTCTGGGAGACACAGGCAGTGCTATATCCACCTGTAGACACAGCTGAGGTCTTCCTACCACATGCATGATGAGGGGCTGTGAGAACGGGATCTACCAGGGGTCACAGGCAGAATAATTGGCTGCACTGGGCATAGGGAAATCTTGAATCAGGCCCTTGCTGTTCCAAAACCTTGAAATCATTCAACCACAAATCTCCTGATGGTTTTCCGATTATGCGAATGTAAACGACATCCACAAACTCATGCTCATTAATGAACAAGATCTTAAAGAGGGGCCATTCAATGCACAGAGCAATTAACACAGCAGTTGATTAAGGCAGTTTGAGGATAAGTCCTGTGTAGAATTCAATATTGCTGCACTGCTTCATAGAGGTGCTTCTCAGAAGCACAAAATCACAGCAAATGTTTGCTGCTAGCTGCAGACATGCAGGTTTCCCAGAGAGGAATGCACTGCTCCATCCCCATGACACCCCCTATCTCCAGCACCCAATGGCACTCAGTTGCTGCACTGATTGCAGAGGGCCCAAATACAGGTGTCATGGGTGTACTACAGAGTGCTGTGGCTCTGCCTTACACACCATCTCAGTAGCACTGTCACATCATTGGCAACTCAACAAGGACAAGGATTCCCTGGTCAGCATCTGTGGTGGCTACATTTCTGGTACAGCACTGGGCCTTGCTGAGCAAGGCAGAGACATCAGGTCCACTGGCATCATTTTTCTCTTCCACACGGTGAACTTGGCATTGAGTCTCCTGCCATTTGCTGAGTGCTTTGTGTTCCTCAGAAGCAATGTGCTCTCACAAGCCCCAAGCACTACTGCTACTACGATTGCTAGGAAGGAGAGGTGACTCATTCTCCTAGGAAAATACTGCTTTCATTCAGAGCCTGGAGCATTTCCCAAAAGTAATTAACTAGGAGAAACTGCTAATTAAAAGACCTTGTGTCTTCAGAAGCATTTGGCAGAGGTGGGTGCCTTCATGCCAGTTCTGAGGTGCTAAGACTGAGCTCTCAGCTCCATGCAGACCATGGCTGGTGCTGCTGCCTGGTCTGCCCCAGCAAGGTTTCAGCTGCACAGGTGCTGTCTGTCCCCAGCAGTGAGCAATGACAGCAGCTGCAGGGTTTTGTTCTCCCCTGAAGAGAAGAGATCTCTTCAAGAAGTTAACCCTAAGCCTAGGTTTCACAGAGGAGCTGTGGGACTGCTTTGCATTCATCCAGCAGGACCCATTTGGATAGCTGCCTGTGAGGGACTTCAGACTGCTTCTGATGGAGTCAGTTTGGAGACAATGGCTTTGTCAGGAGCTGTGTAACCCCTTGCACAAAGACAGCGAGTCTGAGTGACAAAACTTTATTGTGAGGTGGCATGTGCACTGGTGGTACCTGTATAGACAGAACTCAGAGAACCTCAAAGGTCTCAGCTTCAGGTCTCCTGTGGTTTCTATAATTTTTGTATGTGATGAGAACTACTTTTCTGCAGTAAATTCAGTAGCACTCTGAGGGCAGGGTGGATTGGAGACCAACCAACCAGTTTGGGCTGCGGTGGATGCAACAGGGGGGTCTGTGCCACAGGACAGGCTCTGTGCCCTTAGCAGGGAGCATTTTCCACACAATTGAGAAACCTCATTTGGAAAAGGAGTAGGAGTGCTTTCTGCCTGGCTTCCTGCCCAGAGAGACAGCATGGGACCAGGTGGTTGGGGATAGAGGAGCAAGGGGTTATCTTCTCCAAGACATCTCCCTGCTTCCACAGAGGTGGCTGGGCTGAGCTCCAGATACAGACACAGTGGCACCGAGAGATGTGAATTAGTTACTTCTTTTGTACTGTTCCAGCAATCTATGTTTGGCATTAATGACTTGCAAATGTGCTCAGGTCGTTAAGGTAATAACTCTTGTCACTGTGGGTTCCAGATTGTGGCAATATCAGAGCATCTTTTACGGACTCAGCAGCCACTACATCAGCACAGTTCCAGCTGTTTTGATCATACTCTTATCATGGCTTGCATGTGAGTACCGTTAGGCAGAGCATAGGCACCTGCAATATCTTTCTCCAGACTATACTATGGATGTGACTATGCATATTGTGTAGGTGATGGGTGCATCCTCTTTAATATCTTTATTGATGACTTGGATGAGGGAATTGAGTGAACCCTCAGTAAGTTTGCAGGTGACACCAAGTTGGGGGGAAGTGTTGATCTGCCAGAGGGTAGGGAGGCCCTGCAGAGGGACCTGGACAAGATGGATTGATGGGCAAAGGCCAATGACATGACGTTCAAAATGGCTCTGTGCCGGGTTCTGCACTTTGGTCACAACAACCCTATGCAACACTAAAGGTCTGGGGGCAGAGAAACACTACAGGTTTTTGGGCAGAGTAGCTGGAAAACTGTGCAGAGGAAAAAGATCTGGGGGTGTTGGCCAATGCTCACCTGAACATGAGCTGGCAGTGTGCCCAGGCCAACAGCATCTAGGCCTCCTCTTCCCTCCCTGCAAGAGAATTAGGGAGAAAGCAGTGGCTATGGGCAAGAAGAGGGTAAAGGACAGCATGACTAGAGGACACTGAATACCTATACTGTACTGGAAGCTGTCAGTGGCCACCATCATGCAGGTCTGTCACCTGCCAGCATGTCCAGATGCTGTAAAAGCCAAATGAGTCAGAAGTGTGAGTCTGTTCTCCAGCTGCAGCAGCGCCAGCATTAGCAGCCATGTCCCAGTGATGGGAGTCCTCAGCTCAGTACTGTTTATTTGTTATCTGGAAAACATGAGATGCAGCGGCAGTACTGCTGGGCTGCGCTTTGGGATGTGTCTGTGTACCTTTAATGGATGATGTAGGTAATCAGACTTCAGAAGAAATTATCTGGGCCCAAGTCTCCTCTTATTCTCTCTGTGTACCACTGCAGATTTCACTGAGGTGACTCCAATTTACACCCCATCAGAGAAGAAAGAGTTAGCTCCTGCATTTTTAGCTGTAGTAAATTATTTTTAGAAACACAACATTCATCATGAAAGCCTCTCTGTCTCCTCCTGCAAGGAAGGACTGAATAATGAATGAATACAGAGCTGGACTAATATCTACTGCTCAGCCATCCATGAGAGCAGACTGAGCAGACTGCATGTGTTCTGCTAGTGGGCAAACTTGCTTGAGTCTGCATCCTGAGAGCACCAGCATGTCCAGAAGCTCTGTCTGCTCCTTGCAGCCTGGCACAATTACAGCCCCTCTCATTGCTCTGACCCACATCCATTGGGGCATCCATCCCTTGGCTAATGAGATGCATTTAAGCTTAGGCACAAGCCTTTGGCCTTGGCTTGAGCTGTGTTGTGTGTATGTTTTTTACCTAGCTGGTTTGACCTTGGACCTGCCTCATCACCATGGACTTGTCTAGCAATCTGTGCCATTAACCCTCATGACTGTCACTACATCTGCTCCTCTTGCTTGGGTGATGTGGGACTGCTCTCTTGCTGGTGACATTCCTGTCCCTGCCTGCCCCACTGTCACCCCTGAATCCTGGCTTGCCTGCCCTTGGAAACCAGCCTCACTTGAGGTGCTCCCTGACAGCCCAGGATTTCTTGTGGGGGCTTTGCCACCACAGCTTGCCATAGCTCAAGGCTGACCTCCAAACCCTGCAGGACAGGTCATAGCCCAAGACTGTGGCATCTGCTGTTACCATGATAACCCCTGAACCTGTCAGTAAGGTTTGGGAGTTCACATGTCAGACATTGCTTTCTAATCAGGAGGGCTACAATTCAGATATTAGATACTTAGTGAAAATAATCTCCCAGGGTAGGAGGTAGACGTTATGTGGATAGATGCCCTGATGAGGCTGCTCAGGAAAAATAAACTCTGTTGATGTACCTCAGGACTTAACAATGTGCTTGTTTTAAGGACTGGAAGCACTTGGTATGGGGACAAAACTTTGAATAGCACATTTACATGCCTTGATTTCTTGTTGCAGCTGGGTTCTGGGTGCTTAGTGCACAGACCTAGCAGAAGTGCTGCCTGTAAAGTTTGGTTATAGCTGGTGTTTAGTACTGGCCACACAAGGCCTGTGTCTTACTCTCACAGATGTTGCCCTTCAGCCAGGTTGAAGTGCTAAATTCTTCAGGCCCATAACCATTTCAGGTCATGTACTAATGGGCTTGAAATCAGTTATTGTGCAGGAAATGATAAATGACTGTACACTGCAGCTAATGAAGGGGATAGATTATTGGGATATAAATCAATTAAGTGGTTCTGAGGAAGTTGCAAACCACAAGAAAAAAAAAACAAACACAAAACAACAAACATGTAGGGAGAGAAAAACATCCAACACATATGGATGAGCAGCAGCCAACAGGTGCCATCAGCCATCATGCTATCCCTCAGGGGAAGTGAGCTTAACACCGCTAGGTATGACCCTCCTGAATCTGACAGTGGTGGCTGAGGAGGGAACCAGTCTGTGCTCTGCGGTTACCAGGTGGCTACTGGCAGCAGGCTGTCTCTTCCAGGAGACACTTCCTCACGTAGTCAGGACTGCTTTGGAGTGGTGACTGCTCAAAGGGACTGCTGCTCCAGACACATGTCTGACAGATGTGTCCAGGAAAGGATGTCTACTACATTGCGATATTCTTAAGATGCCTCCAGAAGGGATGATCTGGCTGCCTCTTTGCTGATATTTAAAGAACTCCACCTAATCAGAGTACGTTTTCTCCAAGAGGCAAATTTTATTTTTGTGATCAGGGTATATCCAGTAAAGCTGCAAGAAACAAGGTACTCCGTTTTCATATATTTGTCTGGAGAGGCCCAGGAAAGGTGGTTCCACCTGCAAAATCCTGCAGGTAAAACTTTAAGAAATGTCTGCATCTTCAGTATTCAGGTGCTGAGCTTCCCACCAGGGTGAGTGCTCAGGTGATAACTCTCTGCTTTTGATCTATTGAATTTTGCACTGACTTTGGTATGGTGATGAGACAGCAATATCCCATAATATATGGCTGTTTCTAGCAAGAGCTCTGCTATAATTGTATTTATGAGCAGAATACTTATAGAGGCCTTCAGGGAGCTTCAAGTGTAAAAACATTCCTATAACACCATATAGACAGCCAACAGCCAAGCAATTAATTTCTTGAGTACAAGTGGTGTTTGGGACTCTGTCCTGGTATACAACACCCATTAGTGCTGTGGATTCCCTGCTGAAAGGAATGAGGGAACTGCCGGCTGGATGCTCACTTTCCTCTGTGCTTTGTATGCCTAAACTGTTTTCTAAACAAAGTTCACTAGAGCTAAATGAGACCACTAAAGTTCTGGTATATCTGGGGGCCAAAAAAAAAACAACAGTTTTTTGTCTGTGGTAACAACTCCCCCTCTCATGATTTGGCCTTCCAAATGAAGAGGTATGTACAGGCAACAAAACAGAAAGCATGAGAGCAGTTTTCTGAGCTTTTCATAATCGTGACTTGTTGAATACCCTCACCTCCGTGCTTCTCTCCTACCTAAACAGAAGCAAATTTGGGCATGTGGTTTCTCCCTGCATGGTTTTGAAGGTCCCAGTGCAACCATCCCCAAAGCTCAGCTGCCCCAGACGATGCCATTACCAGCTAAGTCTGGACACTGCTCCCCATCAGGTGAAATGAAGCCAAGATGAATTCCCTTGATAGGAATCTCAGTGCCCGTGTTTGTCATTGCTTTGTCTGAAATTAATGTAATAATAGCATATCTCACACAATTCAAGCATCCCATAAAGTAGCATTAATCAGTCTTGTACATATAGTACAATAGCAGAAATTATGTTGCACTTAAGAATAATGTAGTTAAAGTTTTTAAGTAGTATGGTGAGAGGAAAGGAGATTGTTCTCATCGTGTTATGAAGCAAAACAAAGTTATTCAAATTCATAAAAGGTTTCAAATTCAAAATTGTCAAAAAAGTTTTCCACTCAACAGACAAACTATCACAGGAAATTGCTGAAGTCAGACTTAACAAACATGAAAGGACTTTAACATTTACATAGTTACTATGATTACAAATAATTTTGGTGGTTATAATATGGATGGTTCCAGTATTATAATGAAAAAAAAAAAATATTTTAAGAATTGAGTTTTATACACCAAATACCTTGTAAGGAGTTTAAACTCCTTTCTAGGAAGAATCTCCAGTTTTGGTACTTTGAAGCTTTTTCCAGATCAGTTGTGAGAGGGCAGCTGTACTTATATTGCTTAGTTTAGATATTAAAAACAGTCATTGGGACTTTGTTGTGCTCTTCTGGTTTCTCATATACCCCTGACTGTGTTAAAGCAGGCACCGCAACAGCTGGTCAAGGAAGGCAGAGAAGTAGGAAGTGCTGTCGTAGGGCTTGGGACTGGGCTGTTCATGCACAGAGAGAGAGAATTAAAGGTTTCTGGCTCCCAGGTAAAAGCTGTACAAGAGATGTTGCTTGGAAAGAGCAGCTCTGCACTGAGAAAATGTCTCTTCAATAATCCCACACTCCTGGGCTTCAGCCGACCACCTGCAGCAGTCAGGAATAATTTTTTCCCCAGAAATCATGTTTTCCTTATTTAGGAGGAGTTTCTTAATCTCCTCTAATACATAAGGATAACTGCAGCTGGAGATGTAATACTTAGTGGAGGGATTCTCTTAAATGAAGCAGCATTATGTTGAAGCTCTTAAAGCCCTACTAGAGAGGTATGTGTGTGTTTGTGTTTATAACTGAGCCTGGCTTGAAGTGCGCTGCTAGAAAAGTTGTTATATTTAAACAGAGTATAGTTTGTAAACCCATATTGTGTTTTTGTTGTGTAATAAGGAGAAGACATTAAACATCTTCAGGGATGCTGGGATAATTAGCAAATGAGTCTTGAAGAGAGAACATTTACTGCTGGTGCTCATGCATCCTTTGGATTTCTGATTCCTCTTTTGTGCGTGTATTGGTGCAGTTCAGCAGCTCTTGAAAATGCATCCAGGAAAAAAGTAAAAAGAATTTTTTTGATTTGTTGTATTGGGTTTATGTGGCAAGGTTTTGGTAGCTGGGATAGCCTCAGTGAGAAGAATACAGAAGCTGTTGCATGTTACATAAGGGCCACTGGTGAGGCTGCACCTTGAGTACTGCATTCAGTTTTGGGCCCCTCACTACAAGAAGGACATCAAGGCCCTGAAATGTGTCCCGAGAAGCGCTGAGAAGCTGGTGAAGGGTCTGGAACACAAGTCTTATGAGGAGTGGCTGTGGGAACTGGGGTTGTTTGGTCTGGAGAAGAGGAGGCTCAAGGGAGACCTTATTATTCTCTACATCTACCTGAAAGGAAGTTGTGGGAGCTTCTTTTCAAGCTCCCACAGCTTGGGAGATCAGCCTCTTCTTGCAGATAACCAGCAGCAGGACTAGAGGGAATGGCCTCACAGTGAGCTAGGGAAGTTTTAAATTGGAAATTATGAGAAATTTCTTCTCAGAAAGAGTGGTCACGCATTGGAACAGGTTGCCCAGGGAAGTGGTGACATCACTGTCCCTGGGAGTTTTCAAGGAAAGGTGTGACTTGGTGTTTAGGGACACAGTTTAATGGGTGATATTGGTGGTAGGGTGATGGTTGGACCAAATGAGCCTGGAGGTCTTTCCCAACCTTAATGTTTCTGTGATTCTCTGACATTCAGAGGTGGTCCCTAGCGGATAGTTGTGATTTCCTCATTGTACTTCTCTTGCCTAGAGTGTTGGATCAACAATTGACTTTAAATATCACTTTGTCCAGAGTGCAGTGACCATAATCCATTTTTGAAGCTGGTAATTTGGAATATGCTTCTGTTAGTACTATTGTGCTGGGCTGTCAGAAAACACAGAAAATTGCCCACAACCAACTGACTCATCCATTGAGGGTTTCTGCCTAACCAGAAATTGTTGTTGGTGTGTGTTAAAAGCTTGTAGTACAGCCCAAATGCTGTGAAGTTGCCTACACTGAGATCTTGGGATACTAGTGCAGGGGACTGTGGGCAGACATTGCTTGACCACAATACAGAGGCACATTCTTGTACTGAGAAATGCTCTTCTGTCCTCAAACTCCCAAATGCTCTGTGGGTAAGGTGTTACACATGTGAGCATTCATGAATATCTACAAGATGCTGCAGAGACTCACCTCATCAGAGAGACCCTAGAGGGACTTGCTAGGCTGGGGGCCTTAATGAAGGTAGTGATCCAGCTACTTCTACCTTTCCTGCTCCTCTGTGGGAGACTGCTGGGAAGGTGCAGAGCTGATTGCCACTGGAAACTGCCACTAATTGGACCTTATTAAAAATTTACTTCTGTTTTACAATAAAGCTGGAGTATTTATCTTCCCCCAGCAAACCCATTAATTAACAACACAAATGGGCTATGCTGCCAGGAGAACAGCGAAACTCTGACTGTCAATACAGTGACCTCATTGCAGCCCTTCCCGCCAGCCCTGCAGACAAAACCAGCCACCCATACCACCCTGTACAGGTCTACATGCAGATAAATAGCTTCTGCAGTTTGTTTCTCACTGGGTGCAAGCTGTATGACTTCCTCCAGGAAGAAGCTAGGATGGAAGAAAATGTCCTGGTAAATAATATTAAAAAAAAAAAAAAAGGTAACTAATTACTTGATTGAAGCAAGCTGTCCAAGAACCAGAGAGCATTTAAGAGCAAAAGAAAAGCTCCAGGTATCCCTGCATCCTGGGGAATGTGACTACAGTTTGACTCAATGATCTGTACCACAGCAATACTGTGCTTTCTTTGCTGGATGTTGAAGAGCAGATGTTGTTTGGTGATGTTGATGGTATTTTTGCAGAGGTCACTGTTTGTTGAATTTAAACCACATGACACCAGTATCCTGGCTTGGGAGATATGCGGGCTTTCAAATACAGGCACAAGATTGCAGGATCATAGTGGAAAAAATAGGTCCTGCCTTTGGCTGAAGGCTCCTGCCCAATTGTCTATTTAATTACAGTGAGTTAAAATAGCCAAGTGTGAGTGCAGCTGTTGGCCAGACACTTAGTGAGCTGGTTTCACTGGATGTGATTTAGTATTCATCCTTCCTGCATCCTGAAAAGCGTACCAGTTCTTCCTCCATGTAGGACTCAGTGCAGAATCTGCAGAAGCAGTGGGGGCTAAAGCTCTGTCCTCCCATGTAGCCTGGCCAGGGTGGACAGGTGTGCCCATAGGAGCTGGGTTGGGGAGCAGTTTCTCCTTTTGCTGCATCAAGCTGTTAAGTCCTGAAATCTCCAATCCCCATGCCAAAAGTTCAGCATCTGGTAGCAGCAGAGTTTCCCTCACAAGTTTTCCTTTCCCAAGGATTCACATCCCTTTGTGCAAGCCAACAGCAAATTCATTGCTTGACTTCCTCCTGGAGCTTATTACTAATAGAGATCTCTAGCACTTGGGCAGAGCAAAGGCACCAAGGAGATGCAAGTACTGCCTCCCCCTTGGACTCTGCAAGTTAAGCTGAAGTAGAGCATGGATTCTGGGCAGGAGGATTTTGGTATGGGCTTGTCTCTATTTTCCGTCTTATTTGCAAATTTTCATTGCTCTCAAAGCAATGTTCTTCAGCCAAGTGTGAAACTATCTGCTGCAGTTGTTTCCAGCTTCCATTACTGTGTCTTTTTAGCCCAGGGTGTGAAGGGAGCAAAATTCCTCCAGTTACACTCATGCAGAAGCAGTTGTGGGAGGGATGCCGCAAACCACATTTCCAATTAGGTGCAGCACTGTGGCACCTGTCTGGATGTGACACGATAATGCACCTGCTAAACATTATAAGAAGCTTCAGAGATTCAATGTGACACACGTGAAGCAATAGCTGGAGTTTAGTCAACACTCCATCAGTTAAAAGTCTATATTTCCAATTATCTGTGGACAGTTTGCCTTCAAGGATAATTGGCTTCCTGCAGCTCTCTAGAACAGATATCAGAGAGCTCTTTCTCTTCCACAGAGGAAAATCTGGAATGGTTTATAGCACACAATAGTGTGGAGATCTCCATGTCAGAGGGAAGGCAAGATCTGGGAAACAGTAGGGTACTATACTGGTCAGAAGCTTAAGGGAACCAGCCTCCAAAAATCTGAGGGACATTCATTACCACATTCTGCTTATGAACTGCTGGACTTGGAAGTCTGTGCCGTTACGCAAACCTGTGGCAACGTTTTTGTCCCTCTGAGGAGACTGCCAGGAGAAGGGCAAAGAAGGGTTTAATCACCAGGGACTGCAATGATCCCCTTGGTACAAGGCAGATTGAAATGACACCCTGGGACAGTGGCTACCCTGCTTCCCCTTTTGATACCAGACGTGGAAGCTGGGAACAGGGAGAGGGCATTTAATGTGAAAATAGGTATTTGAAGAACTGCATTTAACAGGCCTCCTGTGCATATTCCTGTGCAGTCTTCAAGCCACCAGCCAGACAAACACAGCCTGACAGATTCTGCCAGCTGTCCACCAGCTCCAGGATGCATGTGCTGGCAGTCCTGCGTAGTCAGGCTGCACGGTCCATGGAGAAGAACTGATAGAGAAAGCAGGAAATCACAGGTGAGGGAGGACTGCAAAAAAAAAAAAAAAAAAAAAAAAAAAAAAAAAAACAACAAAAAACACCCCAAATCCACCGAGGAACTGAAGCCTCATGTAAACATAATTATTTGAACAGAAAATTGTGTGTAGTTTTGTTTTATTTTACTTCAAAACATTGCTGATGTGCCTCCTGCAAGATGCAATTTCACCAGTCTGTGCTCTTGCTCTCCTCTATTGACAAGGCCTGCTGACTAAAGGGCAGCTTCTGGGAGTCAGTCTGTCCGAAACTTCAGTGGCGTCTGTGAGTGCTGGCAGATGTAATCTTGTCTCAAAGTGATGCCCAGATGAGCCCAAAGGAAAGGGAGGGCTGTTGGTGCCTCAGGAAAACTTCAGTGCAGCAAGTCAGCCCTGTTTCTGAGTTAAATCATTTGGGACTCAGTTCCTGGACTTTGTTTTAAAGATGAAAAATCTGCAGCTTACAAGGGAAGAGTGAGAAGTGTAAGAGGTAGAAGAAGGGGTGCCAGGTTGTACATATCCCAGAGTGCTGGAGCAGATCTGCCTAAACATGGGTATGTCTTTCAAAGAATTACTAACTCAGTTGTGAACCATCTCCACGTACATCCCACCCCTGAGTCATGAGGTTTTGGCCCTGTACAGTGTATATTGGATAGTCGCCTCTGAGGAGCTTCTGGCTGCAGCTCATCTGCAGTCGCTTGGAGAACCAGGGAAACACACGGTGCCTCAGCATGAAGGCAACTGCCTAAATGTACCAGTTCTTAGTAATGTGCCCCATAAAAGGGGAAGTGAGGTAATTACCTAAGCCATAGTGAGCAGCATCATACCAAAGAAAACAACAGAGAGAAAGATATATGTGAAGGCTCCTGGCACAAGCCAGCCCCCGGCTAGTTCCTAACCTGCTGGTATGTCTGAGGCACTTGGTACCAGCTGATGGTGGGTTGTGTAAGAGCTTTGTGTTCTCCTTTTGCAGCCTGAGCAGGATCTTCTGCCTCCCTGCCTTTGTCAGCACTGTCCCTTGTTCAGATTTCTGTAGGGCTGCTAGAGAGCAAGCAGTCAGCTCCATGCCAGCAGGATGCTAATCACCAGGGACCATGGGCTGCAAGTTCCCAGGAGCAGCTGGAGGGCACCAGGGAACTACCCAAACAACTGTGGGACACCAGCACCTCCCTCTGGGCATGTCCTTCCCCACCACCCATCTCTGTTAGGCTGTGGAGCTTTTGGCCTGAATTTTACCCTGTTTGGGTCAGGTGTTTCTGCCTTTCTGCTAAGCAACCAGCTGTATGGTATTGGTGACCTGGCTGTGGAGTGCAGGCAGCCCATGGAGGAGGATCTGTTTGCACATTATTCGCAACTGGTTTTTCTCTTCCATCTGTCCGACTCTGCCATCTGGGATGTTCTTCATTCCTGCAGGATAGCAGCAAGGCTTCTGGGCCTGGCTCTCACTCCAATTCATCAACAGAATAACACAGTCATTGCACAGCAGCTCTCTGATTCAGGCATTTTGGCTTACCAGCATGGTGATACCACATATTATTGCCCTATAAACCTTTCTGGGTAGAAATGCAATGACTGGATTAACTGTCCCCAGCCTACCTCCCATGTGCTCTGCCTGTAGCAATCCCATCCTCTCCATTCTGGGGAAATTAAAGGCTTTTCTCTGTTGTGTTAGGAGGGCAGTGCTGCTAAATTTAATGTCTCTTCTTTCTCGGAAAAGGAGCTTGTGCAGAAACAGACATTGTTTCCATCCTTGTCCCACTGCTGCAACAGTAGACTAACATATAGCCCAGTTCTACGCCAGTGGTATGTCATCAAACTGCTCCTTGTATATGGCCATGTGTTTAGAAAAACTGGTGGCTCTGTAAGAAAACTGTAAACTATTCTTGATATGTTACACAGTGCAACACAGCTTGAGAAATGAAAAATCCACCAGTAAAACACATGGGGAAACACTCTGAGGCTGGATTTTTGTTTGAGGCATGAGAGACCCAGTTGAGCTTTCCCTGTCAAATGTGGGAAAGCTTTATTTCTGGCACCAGGACAAAGCTGAGAAGGCTCAGGTTGCCTGTGAATTAAGTTTTCTGTGGGCAGGAGTTACTGACATAACTGATAATTACCGAAGCCATGGCTCCTTGTCAAAGAAAACAGGAAGTGTGGTGGAATAAGGCACTTCAGTTCAATATATGGCACTTTTTCAACCATTTCCTTCCATTCCTGTTCTATCAGCTCTCAGTGGGAAGAGCATGCCATGCTGTTGTGCAGAGTCTGTCCCATACATACGTTCTACTAGGAAAAGAGGCAGAGAAGATGGGTACCATCTCTCACATCATCATGTCCTGGGCACCTGACATTTGGAAGTCGTTTACATTTCTTTCTAGAATGATGATGAGATCTGCATGACATAAAATGGAATGGTCATGAAACCATAGAGGTGAGTCAGTAGGGTACCCTGAGCTCAAGCATGCTCTGGGTTGGACTTGCTTTATCAGCGTTACTTCTAATGCCCAAAATTCTTGCACCCTCTATTTAGTGGAGTTGTGCTAACATAACTAGAAGACTGTTTCTGGAGTATGTAACTGTCTAGGCCTAAAAAGATTTTTTTCAGAAGTGAAAATAAAAGACTCAGCCAAATTGCTAATATTTGTACTGACCTACAGATAAAAGCAGCACTATTCCCCAAGTCTAATTATGCTTGGAAAGGGCCAGGTTTTATTCATTTTTCACAAATCTGATGGATATTGACTTAAATGTTTCTACTGGCAGGATACGAAATAAAAACAACTCGGATGCTAATTGCTATTTAGTCAATCAAAATGCTGTGATTTTAGAAAATAGAATTCGGAAATGAACTCAAAGTGCTTCATAATATTTTGGAGTGCTAAAGAGAGCTGGTGGCAAATGTGGAGAAAAATAGTCTCAAAGCTCAGTGTAGGATGGACTTGAAAATACTGCTACAATATAGAACACTAATGGTGGTCTCTTTCTTCAGTGGTTTGGTAGTGGAAATGGCTTATTAGACATTTACAGATTAACTGCCGTAATCACCATTGCTATAACATAGTGTCAGCACCTGGGGGCTCTAAGTTCACCCCTAGGGAAAAAAAAAAAACAAACACACACATATATATATGTATATATTTGACACTTTAGTAAGTAGCACTGCTAACCTCAGATTACCTTTGATTCCTTGTATTGATAGCCTCCAATGCCCAAACACACATAAGCAGATGAAGTCCAATAAAAATACTCTTCAGGGCAAGGATCCATTTGCAATGTATGAAGCATTCCTGTTTAGAGCTGGGCAAACAATTATGATTTTGCATTTCTTGGTCCAATAATTTGGGGTTGAACAGAATATTTTACCAGAACACACTAGGGAATGCTTCATTTGTGCATTTTTATTTTTATTTTATTTTTTTTTTATGTGTGTTGTAGTGTTTTTTGTTGTTGTTGTTGTTATTGTTTTGTTTTGTTTTCCTTAACAGCTTAAGAATGAAGGGATGGAGCTCTGGGAAAAAGCCTGCTGTGCAGAAAAACAATAAAATTTTAGATCTTGAGGGCATTTTTAAAACTTCATCTTTTGACTGGAGCAATTTGACAGCTTTGTAAACTGTTTACATTGTATATTTTCTGAGGAAAAAATTGTCTTCAGCCAAAGTAACTAACTAATCTCTAGCTATGCTACAGATGGATCTGGTATTGTGATTCTTCCATTTTAAGTAGCATGTGCTTTTGTCACACTTTGATAGATTGGGCTGATGTTTCCCATGCCAATTGTCTTCCTCTAGATAAGTGCTTATATATTTGTTCTGGAATTTTCATTAAAAACAAAACAAAGCAACAACAACAACAACAAAAAAAAAGCAGTTCAACAGCTCTTGAAAATGTGTCCAGGAAAAAAATATAAAAATAATTTTTTGATTAGTTGTATTGGGTTTATGTGGCAAGGTTTTGGTAGCTTGGGGTGGCCTCAGTGAGAAGAATCCAGAAGCTGCCCTAAGTTAGATAAGGGCTGGTTTCAGCCAGCTCCAAAGGGACCCGCCGCTGGCCAGAGCTGAGCCTGGCAATCCCATTTGCACAAAGCATGGCCTGTCCCTTCATTCTTTTTTCATGTAATGTTGTGAGGCCAGCACGTGTCCTCAGGTTGTCTCTGGTCAGCTTTAACCTCACAAAGCTCTTTTTGGTGGAAGCTGATGAGTCTTCTTCTGGCACTGTCCTGGAATAGTGGTGCTGCTGCTTGACTTGATCTGGCCTTGGATGTCATATCAGCCTGGAGCATGTAATGATGGAGGTAAAATCCTGCTGTATATGAACAGATGCTGAACCTCTTTTCTCTTTCCCATTCACTGTTTTAATTGCAGTTGTCCTTCCAGATTCATCTGCCTTCTATAGATACCTGCTGCTGCAGTGCCTGCGTTATTCCCATGCAATCAAGTGTTGGCATGAACCATCTGGAAGGCTTGGCTGACCTGTCCAGTATCTAGTTTACAACCCTACTCAGGCATAGCACACCAGGGAACTACATAAGACAAACTGGTCCTCCTGGGACCTGACCCAGGGCTCTAGCACCCACAAGATTTGCCCGTTCTCATCCTCATTAGTCCCAGAGCAGTGTCAGGGAGATTGTTTTATAACTGCATAACATAAAAGCAAAGGGAGGGAAGGCAGCTCTATGGGTACTGCTTGAACTCTGACATCAGATCTCAGGCGAGATTTGTGCCCTTGTTTGTTCAAGCAGCAGCTTGCCTCTGGAAGTCAAGAACTGACAGATTGCTTCCATGTGACACTGGCTGCAGAAATTGAGGTATCCTCATGCTCTGAAATGGGCAGTTGGACACTGGAGGACCTTTGGTCCTGAAGGTGAAGGGAAGCATGAAGCTGGTCCTGCTGCATCTGCCCAGGCAGGATCTGCTCTCTGCCTCCTCCAGTCCTAGTGAGAGCAAAGTCAGCATCTGTCATGTCCATGTGCATGCCAGTATGGCTGCAGAAACCTCCTAGGAGGCCAGAGGTGGACAGGGAGCCTCTGCTGGGGCAAGAAGCAAGCGCAGAGCCTGATGGGCTGCAGTATCCCTTTAGAAGAAAGCAGACGTCACAGAAGTTAGCTCGATGTCAGTCATCAGCCTCCGACTCAAAAGAAACCTTGGAAGGGGAATAAAATCCAGCAGCAGCAACCTCTAATCCTGAAGAGTGAGACTGCAAATGTTGTCAGAGAACCCACTTTCATATGTTTTTAATTCAGAGGGAAATATGGAGAATTTGTGTTAATCTACATATTCAAGAGAATGAGATGGCCTGAAACACAGTGCTATGTTTCATTAAATATTTGTCTTAATGCAGAATGCAACAACCATTATAATTGTGTATTCATGGAAAACACTCTTTGAAGCCTCCTTCCTACATTACAAAGAGTTTGAATCCTGGATTTAACCACAAAATTCAGCTTGGCCTGAATTACCTACTATGCAGGTGCAGTGGCATCTCCATAGTATAACTTTTCTGTATGTTTATGAGCATAAACACTAAGTGTATAAATCTATTATCAATAAGCAACATGTGAAACCCTGTTCCTGGGACTGTGGAGTATTTCAGCTCCATACAAGTGGAAGATGTGGTCAGTTTATCTTAGACATAAGAATAATGACAGGGTGGTGGCAATTTGAAGTCCTTGTCATTTAGGGAGCTCCAGCAAGGTTTCTCCATCAGCTACCTTAAACCATGGTCTTCTCCAAGTTCTGGAATGATTGACAGGACCATGTGTATGTTTGTTCCTCACCAGGAATACCAGGGAAAAGTTTATTTAATGCAGAGAAGATGAAACTTTGCCTTATCCATCACTGCTGTTCAGAGCAAAATAAAGGCACCAATTGATTTTGTGTTAGGAAGTAATTAATTGTTGTGCAAAGCCTGGTTTAGAGTTTAAAGGCCACATTACTGCAGCTAGGACCTCTGGCTGTGTCAGCAGCATCTGGCAGCTGAGAAATGTGAAGAGAGGAGCTGAGTTTGCCCTGAGCAGCTAGTCTGTTCACTCCAAAAATAGGCAGAATTCACAAGAAGATGATGAAGGATCATCTTTGCAACAAGAATGGGTCACAGCAAGCCTGGGGGCTTGTCTGTGTCTCTCTGGTTGCCAAACAGACAGGCACATGTGCTGGCCAGGCAACTCATCACAACCACAGTTCCCATTGATCTGTGTGCTGATCCAACTGCCTGCCCTGGTCTCTACACACCCAAATGATATCTCCACCAAAAAGTAGAGTTACTTTCTAAAAGTAAAATACAAAGAAAGCTATAAATCACACACGCAGTAGCAGAGCTGGAAATTCACCCCTGCACCCAGCACAGACAGCCCTATGAAAGAGTCAGGCGTTGGATGAGGAAGCTCCTAGTGAGGACTGGAAAGAGATGAGGGCATGAAGAGGGACACAGCTGATTTTCCAGCATGAAGAGCCCTGGGTATATCTGCCAGAAACCAGCCTTTCCCTGCTGCTGAGAAGCAACCTTTCCAGTCGGCTCTTGCTGAAGGACCTGCATTTGTCTGGAGAGTCCATCAAAATGCAGCATGTATACTTTGCTGTGAGAGTACATCGCCTGGCTGGCTAGGGTATGTGAAAAGGTTGTAGTGCGCTGTAAACACAAAACTACATTTGTTCAGAGGCAACAGGCTCTGTGTTTCATCACTTTCTGTCACTGCAGCTCTGCAGAAAGTTCATTGCAGAACAGATGGATGACCAAGGGAGTGGGGTATTCCCTCTCTGTGCATTAAGTCCTCTTCCCAAGGCTGCAGATGTTCATGAGTGTTGGTAAAGCAAGGTGCTCTCCATGGAAAAGGAGACTACTTGTAGTGTAAGGCGACCTTGCCACATTCCCTTTGACTTCATTGCCAATCATTTTGTTCAGCACATCATGCTGCAAGTGCTTCCCAGCCTGATGTGTGCCACTTTGTGAGTATTCAACACTCACAGTGTCAGGTGTCCCCTCCATGCTTAGGCTGCTGGAGTTTGTGCTAGAGTCTCAGTGTTATGAATGCTCTTTTGTTCTCTGTCAGTGATCTGCAATCCACCCTCTCCAGTTGTCTCCCCTAAGGCTTAAGGAAGCTGGAAATTCCCTTGGCTGTTCTGGGAGGCTGAAAATATTCCTTGTTTGGACAGGACCAAGACCTGTATTTTTTCCATCTTTTCTACCACGTGCTGGTTACTCTGTGTGGGCTGGTGCTGTCCCTATCACAGGCACCTATGGAGCAATTGCAGGCATTGGTGGGTGTTTAGGACGGCTCTGTCTCCAAATGCTGCTACTCTCACAGGACAACACAGGACACAACACCTGTGGCTCTGCTGAGAGCAAGCTTGCAGCTTGTGGACTGTTCCAGTTGGAGGACAACCTCTATTTTCTACAAATTATATCCCTCTGGGTGAGTTAAGGTTGATGTTCTAAAATGGGTGCCAAGAATGGAAAGGTCCTGAAGAGAAACAAGTTCTTGAAAGGCTACCACTGAGCCATGCTCAGCAGGGAGTTTTGTTTAGTGGAGTCAGCAGAATTCCGCCTTTTGAAACTGGGGCTGAGCAGAGCCAATTGCTGCAGGAAAGAAAAAATAAAAAAGCAAACCAGGAAGATGAGTCACTGTTTCAGGGAAGGCCTTTGATTTCGGGAGCATTCAGTTGGATATGCCCTGTAATGTGACTCAGCAGGGCAGGAAGAATCATACAAAATCCTCAGCAAATCTGGACATCAGCTTCACTGGGTCTTTAGGTTTAGCTAAGGAGGAGAGTGACTCCCAGACTTGACTTAAAAGAGAGAAAACAGTTGTGAAATACCAGGCATGGGGTGCTAATAATTCCAGTTCCTTTATCTCTGTGTATTGTTCCCTACTCTTAAATGTCACAGCCACAGACCATTTGTCCCACAAACTGCTACCTCATTCAGTGCATTGCTTGGATGGTGATAAAGGAGCAGTTCTGTAATACTTTGCCTCATTGGGTTGCTTCAGGCCTTCTTTACTGTATATCATAGTCCTGCCCTGCTCAAATTGTCCCTGCAGGGTTTTCTGCAGGGCTGAATGCTTAGTGTTGCAGAAAGTTTTATCCTGTTGTGCATCACTGTCCCAGGGGCACAGCAGCACTCACCAGGCACTCAGGTCCCAAGCTCCCCGTATTTTTGAGATGAGACAGAGAGGATCAAGCTCTTCAGAAGTAATTCTTCCAAAACATTGCATTTTGTTAAGCATGCAAATCACCTTGGCACCAGTGCAGATGCAAGTATGCATTTTTTTCTGTAAATCACAGTATGATGCTGGTCATCCAGAAAATGAGAGGTGTATGATTTGTGAGCACTTGATAACATCCTGCTTTAAGTCACTTGTTGGGGATGAGATGTGGTCCTCTGGGAGGAACAGGGACAGGCTGTGTTTTTCCAAACCTGCGTTCAACATCACAGTCACAAGAATTTGCAGATTTCTTTATGACACAGCCCAGACTAATTCCCAGGCAAGCCCAGCCTGCTTACTGAATAAGAAAGGAGTTTTGTTTAAAAAATGATGAATAATCATATGATTAAACTCAGCCTCCTAAGAATTATTTGCAAGAGAGCCTAATGATGATTATACAGGCAATCTCATTTCTAACTACTGATTGGCTTTTCAATCTTATATATTGAACGTGAGATTGTGTGCATGCTTGCATGTGCATGCATATGTGCACGGATGAGCCAGCACATACGTGTCTGCTTCCATGTCCATGTATGAATGTTTCCAGAGTTTTTAAAGACTGGATGAAAACCCCAGGCTTCTCACAGCATTTCCAGGGTGGGCAGAGTTTGAGCATACCATTAGTGAGAGCAGAGTAGAGATCAGAGGACTGCTCATTCAGGAGGGTAGGAGTGTCCCCAGAAGGTCTGGACCGCAGTGGCTCCTCTCACGTCTTGAAAAGCTGGAAGTCCCCCTCTGAACTTCTGCCATGCTCTGACTGTGGCTCTGCTTCCTTTCCAGCACAACAGAATAGACTGAGGGTGTTTCTCAAGGAGGTGTAGCCTCAGCGAAAGAGCACAGAGAGAGTAAAAGGAAAACACACCTATACATCTCTTTAAAGGATGAAGTGGAGTTGTAGACTCTTATCTTGCCTGCCTCTTGATGTCATATTAAGACTCAGCTCTGCTGTGAGCAATAGATGAGGCTTTTGAATCTTTCTCGCACAGTTGAAAGAACTGAAAACACATGTTTGAGTTGCTAATTAGAGTCTGAGCCAAGGTCTGTTGTAGAAATCCTGATCACTCTCCTGTCTCTAGCGACAAAAACCAAAGCAATCCCTTTATATACATGCCACATTTTCCCTGAAGAGTGTTTCTGGTATCCTTTGCTGATCTCTGGAGTGATGTTTGTTCAGCTGTGACTACAGAAACATCTCTCCGCTGTTGCAGTGGATGGGAATGTAAAATGCAATTAACTGGCAGCCCAGGCAGGGAGCCAGTTGCTGGCATCCTAGGCAGTACCTGTACCCTGCAGACCGTGAAAACCCAGGTTCTCTTGTCAGCAAGATAATATGAACTCCACAGACCAAGCACTGTCCCTCCTGTCCCCATGGTTATGTAGGTCTCTAGTAGAGCAGCTTATTTACTGTGAGGCACCCTTTCTTTTGTCCCCACCTGCCAAGGCAATGTCAAGGCTCACAGCCTCCCAGAACTCCTCCATGTCAGCCACCAGGAGAACTCCAACTGCTCCCTGTTTCTGCTGCTGTGCTGAATACAAGCTGGAGCACACCATGACCTTTCTTCACGGACTGTGCAAAGCACTGCACTCAAAAGAGCACACTGTGCACAACTGGGAAAAGAATAAAGGTGGAAGGTCCTTGGGTAGGTCCAGGAGTTGTCATCCTGGGCACTGCTCATTGGCAAGGATTCAGCAAGTGTTATAATAGCAAGGAGGCTGTGTATTGTGTAGAGTTCCCTGAGTGCATGTGCCAGGAACGATATGACACAGAAAAATGATTCCATCAGTGTTCATGGAATTTTCCATGGTGTCAAATTAGCCTTTCTACTATGCATGATAGCCCATGAGATATCCCTGAGTAAGTCCCAGTAGAGGTCTGAGTTGACTCTCCAAAAGTCCAGGGTAGCAATCCTACTTTTTGCCTTACTTCTTCCACTCCAGATCTTCAACTCCACCATCTCATGACTGCTGCATCCCAAGCTGTCTCCAGCCTTTACATCCCTAACAAGCCCATCCCTGTTTATAAGAACAAGGTCCAGAAGCACCCCCCCCCATCAGCTCCTCCACCACCTGCATCAGAAAATTATCCTTAAAAATTCTAGGAACCGTTTGGACTGCATGTGCCTGGCCGAGTTGCTTACTCAACAGATTTCTGGATGATTAAAATCCCCCACAAGAACCAGCATCCAGAATTGTGAGGCTACTTCCAGCTGCTTGTAGAAGGCCTCATCAACTTCCTCCTCCTGATCTGGTGAGCTGCAGGATACCCCCACAGCAGTGCCCCTCACCCATACCAGCCTGCCCCTTGATTTTCACCCACTAGCTCCCCACTCCTTCTTCTCCCTCCCCCAAGTGGAGCTGGGTACACTCTAATTGCTCCCTCATATAAAGAGCAGCTCCTCCATCTCACTTCCCCAGCCTCTCTTTTCCTGAGAAGGATGCAGCCCTCTATGGTAGCCTTCCATTCATGCAAGCTGTGCCACTACAGCTCTGTGATCAAACGAACTATCAACTGAAGTCTGCATCAGATCTCACAGGTAAGTGCCCAGGTACAGAAAGACCTTGCAAAGGCAGAATATAGAGGTGTGCTTGTCTTGCCTTCTTCGTATGACAGGGGACATCCCACTAGGCAGCTGGCGTGAGTTTTTTGAGAGCTTCTGGGCTCTACTCTTCCTTGGGAGCACAACAACCTGTTCTTGGCCCTAAGTGCCTCTAGAAAACAAGGGAGTCTTACAGTGACTTGCTGGTGTACTGTGTTGCATTCGCTTTGTGGAGTCTGTTTTGGAGGTACTAGACAGGGTTTGCTCTTAGATCTCTAACACACACTTGCCTACTAGCACTGCCTGGAGCTTCTGCAGGGTCCCCAACACATACAGGCAATGTCTAACAAATTACCTCTCATGCTTCTTAGTCAGAGGGGTTTTGCATTTTGTTCTTTCCATTGATTACATTGCTCTTTACCTGTCCTGGTCATTAATCGTGGGTCTTCATTTTCAGCAACATCTAAAGACAGGTCATGAATAGAAAACTGCATCTTTTAACATTGATTTCTCTTTTAGGCCATATAATTTATGTCATTTCAAGAGGGCAAATACAATTTGGAAAACAAGCCAAAACAAATTAAACCAAACCTTTTTAATTCCTGTAAATATAATGATCAGGGTTACACATGCTTGTATTATGCATTTTGGAACTATGTGGGCTTACAATAGAGGCAGAGGCATTGTTCACCCAAGGCTTATCTCACATGGCAGAGAAATGTCTGACTTTTGATTTCAGGTGAAGGACACACTGCAGAACCAGATCAGTCTATCTATATCTGTTTGATTCATGAACGAAAGAAATATCTATTTGGGCTAAACTCATTGTGATGTTTGAGAAGAATCACAGAAATTTGGTTTTAAGCAGGTCCTCATTATTTTTGTAGAAGTATTGTCTTCTGTCTCGCAGTCTAGATTCACCACTGTGTAAAATGGGGTACCTGATTGAGCAAAATGGGGCATCTTTCTGCCCATAGGTCAGAAGTGGAAGGGAATTTTGAAGTCTTTTTTTTTTTTTGAAGACCTTTACATTGTAGCATGTGCCACATGTGTTTCATGCAAACTGGCTGTAAAGTTACTTCCAAATAAATAAATAAATAAAAAGAACAATTATTATCTGGGGAGTTGCTGTTGCTGTGTATCCTTGAAAACATGACATGTGACGGCTACCTGCCAGGAAAGCTCAAGATTCACACGCACGTGGATAGGGAAGGGCTTTATTCTGTCCATATTACATAACTCAGAAATGTCATGGCTTCGCCTCTTTGCTGCTGTTGTTGCAAGGAATTGCAACAGGAGAAACTTTTGTCTGAGGAGGTGGGGTATGGTTTGTCCCACATGGACATGTGCTCAAGTGCCAGAGACTTTTTGAAGCTAAAAGGAATAAAAAAATATTTAACCTACATTTATAATCAAACTCTAAACCCAGAGGGCTTTCCACAACCCTCAGTGAAAGGTCTAGCTAGGAGTGCTTTTCTTCTTATCATATTTGCTTTGTCATGGATTCAAGGTGGTATGAACTTGGAGGGGACAATTTACAATTCTGTTGCTGCAAAACACTTCATCAAGAGTGTCTGGAGGTGATGAAGCCAGGCTTTGCACAGCTTGTTTTCTATCTGGCTCTATCCCCCCAACTCTGATATTAATGCTAATAGATTAGGGAGAGATTGAGCTGGATCAGATAAATATATTAACGCATCATCTGCATACAACATTAATGCAAAGCTCTCTGAGCCCTTATAATGCTGGGATATTTTCATTTTGGCATGTATTAGATGCCAAACATCCAGTTGCAGAATCAACTGACAGGAAAGCAAGATGTTCTTTTATCACTTTTCTGCCCAGGGAAGCACCTGGATATGAGGCTCTTTGTCACGAGTTGGGAGAAATAAGTTAAAATAAAGACAGCACCACACCTGGGAGCTACCCAGATGTGGTAAATCCAGGATTCATGACATGTTACCAGCCAGAGGCTGAGTAGCCTCTTCAGTCCTAAGAGCCAGGACATGGTCTGTACAAATGGTGGGTACCCATTGCTCACTTGTATTGCGTGGTTTCTGAAGCTTCATCAGGTCTTCCTGACCCAGTAGAACCTTCCTTCACTGGGAAGTTTCCAGGTAATTTCCTTCTGAGGTAAAATGCTACTGAACCAAGTGGTGGTAAAAGAGGTGACTTTGCAGTGCTACTTGTTGGATAGATAACCCCCCAGATGATGGGAGGTACTGATGTCCACTGCTCAGGGAAGGATTAACTCGCCCTTACAGGACAGCCTGAGACCATGGCTTCTTGGGAGAAACTTGTAATTGCAGGTCTGCAATGAGGACTCAGTAAAAAATCATCTTATGGTACTTCTGGTACATTATGGGCCCTTGAGAGGCCTGGCAGGATGGAGATATGGTATTTGGTGGCTGAAGTGCCAACAATACATGCTTTCAGTAAATACTTACATTTCCCTAGCGTGACAAAAAAAAAACCACCACCACCACCAACAAAGAAAACATAACAAAAACACAACCAACAACAATTCTGCATAGCTGGAGCTGGCAGCAGGGCAGAGGTAATGAAGCCCACTGCGTGTGAGCATGGTGCTGCTGGGCTCATGGTGCTGCTCCCTGGGTACTACCAACATCTCTCCTGTCTGTTGCTGAACAAGGCAGGCAGGTCCCTCTGCAACTGATTCCCCATGAATATCTGTGGGCATTTCACCCAGTCTCATCTAGATAAGGGTTTTGCCTTCAATTAAAAGAACAGGTAGAAATATCAAGTGTTAAGAAAACTGTGCGCAGCTGAAACCAGGGACATCTGGGTGAATGAACACAATTATAACACCTGGGGTATTAAAGTGAGGGAAGCCAGCTTGGGAAAGCAGAACCTGAGACCTGAAAAAAATGATATGGCACAGGGGCACCCACCAAAGGCCCTGGTGCACTGATGGAGGGTGGACATGTTAGGTCTCAGCACCAGTCACAACCATCTCACTGTTCCTGACAATGCAGAAGATGGTGTGATCTAACTGCTAGAGGCACCTGTGGGTTTAAACTAGTCAGATTTGCTCTGGGCAGATGCATAAGACTCAATAGTCTTTCAGCAAGAGGGAGTTAATGATTTCTTCTCCTTTGCTTGGATTAACTGTCTTTCTCTGTCTGAAGTGCAAATGAAGCTGTCTTTCCAAACCAGGATAATTTGTGTTGAACTCAGTTGTCACAAGTCAATTATTGTCCACACAGTGGAAATCAGGGCCAGCTTGTTGGTAATGAAGGAAGGAAGGTGTTAGCTGTGCCGGGCAGCTGCTTGTCCCTGAGCCCTGTGGAAGAGGGAGCTGCCTTGGGTGAAGAGGGATGGTTTCATGAGAGTGATACCCAGGCCCCTGTTGCAGTTTGCTATGTGCCAGGATGTTCCCCAGGGACTAGTCAACAAAGGTATTATGAAAAGTTTGGTTTAATTAGCATGGGCATTCACCCTGCCTTTTGCTGTCCCCCTTGCACTTTCCACATTGGCTATGAGCTCTGCTACTTGCTGCTTGCCAGCATTAGCACTGACACTGACCTGGGGAACAGCAGATGCACCACCTGTGTTGTGTGGCTATTGCTACCACATGCCTCATCACTTCTGCTGCTGAAGATATCATTTAAAATGTGTTTGATGTAACACTTCCCATTGACCTGACAGTGGTGAGATCTGGAGAGTTGCTGTGATGCAAACAGAACAGTTGAGAGTGTGATCAGGATGATGCTTGGCTTCACACAAATTTGAAGTGTTGTTCCTGAAAATTTGAGTTCTCTCAAGCAGGATATCAGAGGAACAGTGATCATTTTTGCCTGCTCTGCTGCTTAGACCTCAAAGCCAGACCAGGTGACCCACACCATCCCTCTGTCCCCTTGCTCTTCCACATACCAGTCACATCTCTGTGCATTAGCTGAACTTATTTTTTATTGCTAGTTCTACAAGAAAACCTCTCCAAGGGCTCTGGCAGTTAGAAAAGCATCTGCAGGAGTGATTTGTGGTGTTTCTGCTGATAGCTTAGAGGCTGGACAGACAGACTTCTGATTTACACCCTGAGTTGATAGGGTTTTTCAGGCTATCACAGGTGTGATGTTTCAACAAAGATTGACTTGCTGATAACTGGTGTCACCAGTGAGAATACACTGCAAGAAGTTGAGCTCTCAATGCAGAGCTCATTTCACCAGTGCTGGTTGCACTGTATGTGTAAATCCATGGATGAGTGCTCTGATTTCTCAGGTTAAGGGATGTCACCTCCTTCCCTGGGACAGATTCTTGAGTAAGCCTTCAAAGAACTTCAGACCTTGTGAAGCTGTTAGCACAGAACCGTCACCCAAGAGTAGGAACTGCATCTGTTCATGAGAAAGCACCTTACACTGCTTGGTTTGTCACATCTCAATTTGCAGGTCATCTTTCCATAAGCTCTTTGTACACCTGCTCTTCAGAGAAAGGTGGTAGACAAAGCTATGTGGCTTAACTAGGCAATTAATTCTTCTCCTCTGCTCCTTGGCAACTGGGGGCAGAGGGCAACCTGTAAAAACAGTGATGGCTGGTGACATGATGTACTTGGACGGTCTTTTCCAGTCCCTGCTTTGAGTTAGTACTTAACAAAGTACGTGACCGATGGAGGGAATAGATCATCCAGTGGTGCCATGGGCTCCATCTGGAGGATGTTTCCACACCTTTACAGATGAAGCAGAACATATACATGAAGAAAAGAAAGGAGCGAGGGTAGCTCTGGATCCTCTATACTAGGGCACCTCTGAGGATGGCCATCAGCAAAGGCTCAGAAGCACTGATCCTGCTGAGCAGAAGGAGAACAGGCAGGGAACGCTCTCATGGGCCCATCCAGTCTACTCTGAAAATCTTGTAGGCTCATGGAGAGTACCTTGGGGTAGTAAATCCCCTCTGAGTGTTCTCAGCTCAGCTGTGTGCCCTGTGGTGGTTCTTGACTACCTGGTGCAGAAATCCCTTTAACTGAGCTTCTCTTGGGGAGTGAGAGAAGAGAGCAGTTCAGATGGTTCAGTGACCTGGCAGTCTGCATCCTCATTTAGCTATCAAGATTAATTGGTTTCAGATCCTATAGCCCTTCCTGGAGTCTTAGCACCCTGCTGATGTGAGCTGACTGTTAAACAGGGTGTTCTTGCAGTAAAACCAGGCATAGTTTTGGAGCATCAGTGACTAGGAGAATACCCATACTTGTTTTTTCTCCATATCAAAGCATCTGGTACAAGTCACCCCTACCAAGGCTGCTGTCTTGAGCATGGCTGCAAGGGCAAGCTCCTTGGCAGCTCCATCCCACTGGTGTCAGCAATATTTTTGGTCTGGCTGGTTCTGCCACCTTCAACCAGGTCTGGGTCCCAGAGGACATGGAGAGAGCATTGACAATCAGATGACAAAAATACGGCTGCATGGGGAGAGACTGGAGAAGCTTCTGCTGCTGCTTTTACCTAAAAGGAGATAAAGGGGACAGGAAGAGTCATCTATGGCAGGTGAGAGCTTTTTAAACTCCTGTGCTCATGTGTTCTGGATAATGCCTTTTTCTACTCTAACAATTAACATCTTCTTACTAATGGGAGCATGATGACTCATAAATCATTCTCTTACATGGGTCATAAGACAATCTTTCCCTTGAAAGAGATGACAGCAAACTGTGGGGCAGGTTTTTCAGGAGGTCTTTGGCATGCCTGGCTTGGTTCCCCCAAGGGCAGGCTATCAGCTCTCTCTGAAACAGATCTGCAGTGTCACACCAGGGAGCACTCAGTCACACTCTGAGTGATTAGGCAGCAGCAGCAGGCAGGTTGCAAAGAAACCAGAGGAATATCCCAGAGAATACATTCATATAGGTGGGAATTCATGGTTAGGATGCTTTGAGAGGAGGTCATGAGGAAAACAGCTATCTCATGCCTACATGAGCAATTAGAGCAGAGACTGCACTCACTTCACAGAACACTGTAGTTACTGCTAATCAAATCAAGCTACATTGGCTCTCACTGGAATAATTGCCCATGGGAATTCAGAGCATGTCCGAGCATTCAGCTCATTAAGTCTGCAGGCTGCTCCTCCACTTATAAACCAGCTTGGTTTCACAGAAATTCCCCCATGCACAGCCAGCATCTGCCTTGTGGGATGTCAACAGCACTCGTTGGCTGGTGGGACCCTGGGGTCTGCCCCAGAAGTCTTATTTCAATCAAAATAGGAAAGTGTCTTGACCACAGAGGGGGGCACACTGTTGTGTGTTCCTGGATTCAGGCCAGTGAGACATGTGACATGTGACACATTTGTCACGGTTGTGTCACTAGTCTAGAGTAGCAGTGAGCATGTTGGTTGGTGTGAAACCTGACGTGGAGATGAACAGTTATGCAGCTGACTGCACAGATTTGTCTGTGAAACTGGGCAATGAGGACACTGACACGAGTAAGACCAATTGGCTGGATTAATTAGTAATAGGAAATAGTAGACCTAAGAGGTTTGTACATCATCCAGCTTCCAGCCTTGGTGAGAACAGCTGTGTGAGTGACAGAATATGTTTAGAGCTTGTTAAATGTGTAAGCATCCCGTGAAGTCAAATAAAACATACAGTGCAATGCAGTGGGAATTAGGCTGTGTACAAGAAGCTGGAACTCATAGTCCTTGGCTTCTTAATCACAGATCAGCTGGGCCCTAAATGTTGTGCTTTGAGCAGCAGCCACAGTAACTGGGTGGTAGTTCTGTAACTGGGCTGAGTTTGCAAGTAATGAGGTCAAAGTCTCCGTCTCATAGGAGGCACAGAGTGTGGAGGACTGAAAAAACGTGTCCCCAGAATTTCAGGAGCAGAAATCAGTATTGCTTTCCTGCTTCCTCTGTCAGGATCCAGCTGATTATCTGTGCCATGTCCTGCATTTTTTTTTAAGGTGAGCATTGCAGCTTCTGAAACAGGCCCTGGAGTAAAGAATTGTCCCTGGAGAGCAACACAGTTTCCTGATCCAAGGCTGTTTTTTGCCAAGTGAATCCCCCCCTTCACTTTCGTCAGGCTGCCTCTCTTCTTGTGCAGCTATTTGCTTCTAGGTGGCAGGCTTCAAAGCAGATTGACTGCCAATGGCCACATTTTATGTATTTGTTTTACCTTTCTTGTTTCGGCTGGCAGTTGTTAAATACTAGGGGCTCTGAATGTCTACTCAGGTTCACCCCATTCAGTAAAGACAAAGACAAAACTCCATTTGCATCAAGGAGATTAATCAAGGCTAAATAAGTATGCCCTCACTAATGAGAGGTGAACTGCTGCTCTTGGAGGACACCTTTCCTCCAAATTACCGTTGTGCAAGTGGTGATTTTTTGGGTTGTATAATCCATTTGGAAGGAACAGGTAACTAAGGATGGACCTCCCTATGGTGAGGCTCCAGCCTGAAAGCAGGAGGTCTGGTGTTGCCATTGACAGCTGTAGGACTCCATATAACCCCCCCAGTTCTGTATGTCAGTCCATCCCTGCTGGCTGTGTGCTCCCTGGGAGTCAGTCTCTCTCCTGAAGTCCATATTTATAATTCCAGTTGCGACTAGGTGCACAGGAAGATGCAGTACACAGGGTGAGAATGCCCACAGGGTCATGTCCTGTGGAAATCCATGCAAACACTCAATCATCTTTACTGGGAGACAAACAGCTCTCTGGTCTCTTGTCCATGCTCCACATCAGGGACTTGTTCCCCATAAGGACCCCTTGGTGGATGACCTCCCATGATATGGTCAGACGGGGGAATATAGAGTCTCCTGAAGTCCTCTGGTGTGTGTCAAAGGCTGGTGTCAAGCAAGACAGTAGAAACTGGCTGCAGGTGACTGCTGCCACAGCTCTTCCTGCAAGAAGTGATGTGCTGCTGGGAACACGTGGCATGATCAGAGAGTGACTCAGCTCCAGAAAGACACTCTCAGGGGAGGTGGCTGGACACCTTCCTGGAGGATGTATGTTAGTCAGGGGAAAGCCTTTGGTCTCAAGGCAGGTGGTGCAATTATCTACCTTTTGCCACAAAGGAAATCAGATGATTGAATGTTTCCTTCTACTTTTACCATCAATGATCAATAAATGATGCAATTGAAATATTCTCTCAGAGGATATATGACGCTAGTTCCATGGTAAAAGAATAGCTTAAAACAACTTCCAAAATCCAATTTGTGTTATCAAAAGCAAAAAAGTCTTGAATTAAAAGATGATTCAAACCCGGGGAACTGTGCAAGTTGCTCACCATCCTCACCCATTTGCAGCAAGCACTGTGGTGCAGCTTATGCGTGAAAGGCATGCTCACCAGAGCTCCTTCGTCTTGCTCACTCAACTTAGTAGTCAGTTCTTGAATCACATAATAGCTCAGAGATTCATCTGGTGGCTGACCATGACTCACAGGCCTTAGAAACTGCTTACATCTGCTGATACCTGCTAGAGTCATAGCATCAGCCGCACAATCCCAACCAATCCCTACACTTCATCCTCTGGGTTATCATTATAATTAGTGATTCTGATGGCACAACACATATATAACTAAAAACAGTCAGGAGACTTTGCATACCATGTGCCTTCCTAGCAGTAATCAATGTCCTGATAAAAAAAATTTTGCCCGTTAGAAGCCTGAAAAATCTTTGCCTGTGGACTTCCCATTTCTTATGGGCATTAGTTCCCCCTGATGAAAGAGCTGGAAGTGCTGGTGAGCATTTATATTCATCCATAGGCTTTCTGAGAATGTGAAGTTAAATTTAAATGACTGTTAGGAAAGGCCTGCTTTTAGTAAGAAACCCCGAAAAACACTTGCCACAGGTTTCTTTCTGCATCACCAAGTCATGTTACACCTGATGCTCCCAGTGCCACTGAGCAGGATCCCATTAATCCCTGCTGAAGGTAGGAGAGCTTCAGTGGGGTGTCTGCAGTGACAATATTCTTTCCTCAGCTCATCTCTCCAAAATGTCATATCCAACCCTTCAGAGTGCTATTTGCACCCCACTGGGCCAACTGCACCCCAAAGCAACGTTATCACCAGACATGCGCTCCTTCCTGCTAGACAGCTTTGCCTGTCTGCTTGCCATTTCTCTGCTCTGAGCACTGCTCCCTAAGGATATATAACTGAGTTTTATAATGAAGCACCTCTCACCCAGCACATATTAAATAAATTTCAGTTGCCCTTTATTACACAATAATGATAGTAAGATTTAATTACCTCTGCACCCAATGGGGACATGAATTTTAACCAAAATGACTAAATCTTCCCAGTAGTATAATTGGAGTTGTCTGCAGCTGAGGGTCATTTTCAGTGCATTGGTGGGTGGCAACAGAAAAAATCCTTCCTAAGGAATGTGGATCCCAAACAGAAATTGTGGGCGGACTATGAGGCCAAAGCAGGTAGGGAGCAGTTGATCCAAGGAACCCAATTAAACGATGACACTTAGCGGAGTTTCAGGTCCATGTTAGAGGCTAAAGATGCAGGAAATCATGTGAAAATCCAAAAGCTGATAGTGAACAACCAAGCTAGAGCTTTTGCACTGTGCTTGAGGTGTGGCAACAGGCCTGTGCTTCTCTTTTCACATTTACCATCATTTTCCGTAATTTAGAATAGATTTTTTTTTCCAGAATAAAGAAAACAGAGTACACACATTCTCTGAATGACTGTTTCTGTGACGTCTTTTGATCTATGCTGAAAATTGTGTGACCCAGATACATCCTAGGCACCGGCAGCTCGTACTGTGCTTTCACAGTGCAAGGAGAAATGAGGTCTCCGTGAGCAGGGGCAGCGGGCAGAGCTGGAGTACCCCACGCATGAGCCCTCCTCCAGCAGCAGTGCTCCTGCCCTGGCCACAACCTCCTGGCATTACTCAGTGGAGAGGAGCGGTAAGGGCTGGGGATGGATTTAGGACTCCGTACTATGGAGCCACAAATTGCCCCTATCCCTTTGGAGAGGCTCAATTTAAGCATTTTCTGCCCAGAGCACTCTCCACAATTTTGCAGTATTGGTATAACGAAGAATTAATGTAAGACTTGTGCCAAACCTTTCATATCCTGTGGTTTTCTCTGTGGTTGATCACCGAAATGCAACACAAGCAGGCTGAGCTCAGCTATATTCACACAAGCCTTTTTGTTTGCCCTGTTTTGGGGTCCTTCTTCCACTTGTGCCCACCTCATCCATCCTGCCTTGATCTCCTTTGTCCACATTTGTCCTGGTGCTTTGTTTCCAGGGGCACATACCCCTCTCTTCCGTCTCCAGTTTTGTCAAGTATCATGGGATGACACACGGCTGTGAGCTCTCACGGACCTGAAACACTGCAGCACCCTAGGGACACCTGTCCCAGCTTTCAGCCTTTGATATGTTTGTGTGCCAGTGCTTGCAGGTCATGCTTGGTTGCCGTTGTCCACAAGACTTCCCCTCCAGATCCCTCAAAGGATTTCTGAGGAAGGTAAAATCAGCTTATTGTACTGGTAAACAAAAAGACGAGGCCAAAAGAAGAGGGTTGGCAGGCTGGTGTCGTATTTCTGCTTGTCAGCTTTGTGTGATGAGCTGCTTGTGGGTCTCCCATATGGAAACAAATATTTTTCTGATCAAACATCCAAACTAGTCTTGAGAGGAGTCAGTGAGGCCATTTTAAAGCCTACACTGAGGCTCACAACTGGCAATGTAGAGGACAAAAGAAGACATGAAGTCCTGGCAAAGATACCCTGTAAATCATGTGCTGCCTTTTACTTTCTCTTTCAGTATTTTGGGAGGCAGAACATATTCTGGAAGCCAAACAGTGGCCATAAAGCCTTTCCAGAGGTGCACTGGCAACTGTCACCCCTCTGTAACAACCCTGGGTGACCTTCACGGCAGGAGCCACTGGGGGATAAACTCATGCTTGTCTACTTAGGAAGCATTGATTTAGATGGATGATGATGGGATTCAAGCAGGGAAGGACTGTACTGTTTGTGGGATATCTGCAGAAAGAGCTACTGATTTGGTTCACAGCTTTTGAGAGCTATTCTTATTAGGCAGCAGTGGGAAATACCCATGTTTTGTGGGCAAATCCGGCCTGCCTAGCACCATAGCAACATCAAATGTTCCCAGTGCATGTTCACCCCAGATATATCTGGGACACTCTGCACAGCCCAGACACACTGATCACAAGCCAGCTGGTGATTCTCCTCCTGAATGCATCAGCTGCTGCTTCTTTGGTGACTACATCTGTCTCTGTGTGTATTTCTCCCTGCAGCCTTCACTGTTTGGCCAACCACTGCACAGCACCAAGTCAGTGCAAGTCTTGTAAACAACCCTGAATGTATTAAAACAAGGACAATGCCCCATTATTTCCTGTCCCTGCAACTGCTGCATAATTACACCTGAACTTCTGAAGTTTCTCCAATTTCTCCAAAATTAATGAGATAACAGCCACCCCACAGATTATAATAAACCTTTAGGCTGTGAAATAACTTATTCCTGGCTAATTACTGTAGGACTGATTAGATGGAAACTTGCCGTAGCCGGGCTATTCATGGGGCAAGCTCTGCTGCAGGATGGCTCATCACTAAGCAGCATTTCTCCATCTTCTCCCTGTGGCCTGCTTGTCCCCTGCCTGTCCCACCCTGCTTGGTTTTCTTTCTGAGCAAAGGCAAGGCAGAATCTGGGCATGGGATTAGGAAGAGCCCCGTCTAACAGCATCCACAGCATCATGAGGTCCAAATATTTTTTTTCAAAGCAAGCATGATTCAGTCACTAGAGCCCACAGTTGCTGGAAGACAGCAAGCCCCATGAAGAAAACTCTCCTGTGACAGCAGAAATGAGGACACTGGGCGTGCCTGTGGCTCTGCCCGCTCCCCTGCAGCAGTGACAGTGACACTGCTGGCTGTTGATCTGCAGTGTTATAGGGATTAAAATTTCCAGGTGTTCTTGGCATGTATTTCTGACCCATGGTGTGGAAGTACATCGTTGGCACTAAACCTGCACAATTGGAGTGGTCCGGGTGGCACAGGACAAGGATGTTCTGGAAAAAAAAAAGAAAAAAGCACAAAGCAGGAGAATTAGAGAGGAAATGAAAAAAGGAAGAATTGTAGATGAACAGCAGATAAAAGCCCTTGAGCTGAGTAGGGTGCAGTGGGCTATGGAAGAACCCTGTGGAGAAGAAGCCTGCTAGCTCTGCTAGCCAGGAAGATGCTTATTTTAGATGATACAGCATTGCCAGGGAAATGCCTGCTCTTCCCTAGGCAGCAGGAGGAGCTGCTCCATCCTCACTGTTTCACAAAGGTCCTGAATACCTTCAAAGAGCTGTGTCCCCAGGTGCAGCAACTTATATATTGGAGCAGGAGAATCTAGGGTAATTTAGGAGCTCTCTGCCACTGCCCTCAACAGCAATGCCAGCAAAAGATGGGAAAGTCAGTATTTGTGGGCTGAAAAGCTCTTTCCAAATCTAATGAGGATTTTTGAGATTTTTTTAATGTTCAAGCATTTCCTCAGTGAAAACATTCCTAGTTGAAAATAACATTCAGTGCTCTGGCAGCTCTATCTCCTCTAGCACTCAGGCAGCTGGAAAGGCAAGATGAGCAACACCAGCCTGCTCAGGGGCCTGGAGCAGGAGACACGCAGCTTGGCTCCCTTGTCCCTACTCCATTTCCTCCAGTCATTGCTCTTCTAAGGCAGCTGGGCTGGCTGTGATCACCAGGCTCCATGGCTTGGGGTGGGAACAAGCATTTTAATGTTTTGTTGCAGTAAGAGAATATAGACCTTTTTATTTACCTGTAGGAAATTTATCTTGTATTTATGTTTTAGGAAATGACAGTTCTGATTCACATTGGGCTGGGAACATCCCTGATGACCCTGGCTCTGCATGGACAGTCTCAAATTGTTTGCCTGTTGTGCTCAGGGTCACAATGAGAAATTACGGAACAGGGGTTTGGTTCATTTGTAATATTAGCTCATATTGGAACCTCTTCAGGACAATGCTTTCTGTTAAACCAAGGTGATTCACTGAGCCAAGCCTGAAGATGGCCTGAAGAATGAAGCCAGACAAAAATGAATCTCTCAAGACCCCTAGACTAAGAGAGGCTTCTTAATTTGAAAGACCAAAGCCAAGGGCTGATGCAGATACTGCAGAAGGTAAAGGAATAAATAAGGAAACACAGAGCTGAGAAGCAATGTCTTTGTATCAGCCATCCTGGTGGAAATTTGTGTGTCCCTGTGGGATAAGACCTCACTTGCAGTGGTTACTCATACATGTAGTTCAAGGACTCCTATCCTGCTCCCCAGTTCCTGTGTGGCCCTATGGCTGACCACTACAATTTTAAATTTGTCCTTCTTGGGTTTGGTCTAACCAGCCTGTCAAGAGTATTTCTAAAAGGGAATGTAAAAGTCATCATAGAATAGCTTGGCATGGAAGGGACCTTAAAAATCACCCAGTTCCAATGCCCCTGCCATGGGCAGGATGCCACCCACTAGATCAGGTTGCCCAGGGCCTCCTCCAAACAGTCCCTGAACACCTCCAGGAATGGGGCATCCACAGCCTCTCTGGACAACCTGTTCCAGTGCCTCACACCCCCTGAGGGAAGAATTTCCTCTGAACCTCTAACCTATATCTCCCCCCTTTTGGTTTAAAATCGCTCCCCCTTTTCCTGTCATAGGTCCTGGCTGTACTGTGCTGTCCTACTTCCAAGTTGTTTGCAGACACTCATAACAAGGGCACTGGGGTTCCTCTGATCTCCCTTCTTTTGACCCTGTTCATGTGCAGGCATTTTTAGGACGGCTGCTCCTTTTCCAGGCAGGTTCTTGCAGCTCAGCGGCACACTTGGCTGTTAATTGCTTAAGATGAGGAGCAACGATTTTAGAGCTGTGAAACTGTCATGTTTGCAGGAAATTGGGATGTGCTAGATATGAGTGGAGAAATTGTCTTCAGGGTCTTACCTCAGAGGAAGTGTCCCATTTCTCCAAGAAGGGGATTGAACTGGCCCCAGCCATTCAAAACCCAGTTGTGCATGTTTCTTTCTTTTACCAGCCTAGGAGGGTGTATTGAAGACTGGTAACTGAGGTGTTGAAGGATCCCACTCTGGTCAGTAGTTCTCAGTGTCAGGACTTCTGCAGCAGGGGATAGAAGGCCCCACAGGAGTCTGCTCGTCTTGGTAATCTCACCCTAGAAACTACCCAGCAGACCTGCTAGCCTCATGGGCTTACAGGAATTCAGACAAGAACCAAATTGATAATCATTTAAGGTTTCAGGTTCAGTGACACTGAACAAACTTTCTGAATGATATTTTCATTTGAAAAATGGCAATTAAGCAGTAGATCAGCAAACACTACTCCTGCTTCAAATTGTTTGCCATTGTTTTTGTGACTGTTCTTATGGAGATGCATATCAGAGTGGTGTTCAAGTGAATTTTTTGGTAAATATTCTGAAAA
The DNA here is from genome assembly GCF_964035555.1 of Netta rufina. Classification (NCBI taxonomy): domain Eukaryota; kingdom Metazoa; phylum Chordata; class Aves; order Anseriformes; family Anatidae; genus Netta; species Netta rufina. Next base: position 11,419,575 of record NC_140141.1, on the reverse strand, counting down.
TTTTTGGTAAGGCATTTATTACAAATATCATCATATCATCAGATATCTTTGTAGACTGGTAAGTTTTAAAAACCTACACCAAATCAGCATTTCATTTTTTTCATAACTTAATTTTTTCCGTGTTTTTAGCGAGTACCAAAGATGAAAGCTGAAGGTCAAGTAGTGACAGGAAGTTTTTTGTTGGGCTGTCTTGCTCAGCTGTCTTCTCGTTGTTGCTTGTACAGAAGTTTGTGCTGGAAGGAGATGCACCAGAGGCAGGTCAGGGCCCTGAGTGCACTGATGGGCTGTCATCACAACGACCAGGCTGCAACCAGCTTTCTGCAACCCCTTCTGCAACCTCATCCCTCTGCCCCAGGGGGTTAGATGCCACCCCATCACCACACTGCTCTGCATGTCAGACGTGAAAAGTTCCTGAGGAATCCTTGCAAAGAAAAAAGCAACTGAAGGCATCTCCTGAAACTGCAGCATGAGATAATTGTGCCAGGCTGGTGTGTTGTGCTTGGCATTAGGGCACCCTGCCTGGGAACATGTGAAGCTTGGGGATTTTTTTTTTTTTTCTGAAGAGAAGGAGAGTTTAACAACAACAACATCTTCCCAGAGTGCTATTGGATATGTTTCAATGTTGTTAGGGACACCTGACCTGCAAAAGAAATTTAAGAAAGAACTGTCATACATGTGTTTGCAAAGTGTAGGATGCTGAAGTGGCTGAAGTCAGTGTAGGAAATCCCCCTGTGGGAGGGCATTGGAAGCCCCGAATTTCAGAATGCCATGGTAGAACAAGTAGACCCAAAGGGCCCATTCCAGAAAGGAAAACAAGCTCCTGATAGCTGGACACAGTGTTCATACTCCAGTTCTCATTACAGGAGCAGTGCTTGCAGCCTGCTGTGACTACAATTACATGACCTATGCTTTGCAGAGCTTTTGCATGGTTGCATCCTGCTTAGACTTCTCCTGGGGAATCAGCCACAGCTACTGCTGCTTCTCTGATTCACCAGGGCCCTCTGGACTTTCCCTAGTACAATGAGAAGCTGTGTTTTGCCTGAAGTCTTATTTTCGCTGTATCAGCTTAATAAAAGGCAGAAACCACTTCTTTATGTGAAGGCCTGAAAACTTTATTTGATCCTTTCCTACCTGACTCTCAGGGTAAGGCTATCTGATTGTCTGGCTTTTCATTATGTTATCTCCCTGGATTTTATTTCTCATTCCAGCAAGAATGTCTAAACTATACTCTTTGGACAATAAATGCTAGTGGAATTAGTCCTCTCTTCACAGTGCTTATTTTGGAGCACTTTTTAAGGGGAGTTTGTCCTTGTTGTTTGAAGCTCCTTCTTTTCCTTGTCATTTTCAGGACGATCCCTGAAAAGAACACATGCAGCCTTATTTCAGAAACTTAATCTGAAACCTTGGCAAGAACATTTTCACCAGGTGCTTTGCTCTTGAAGCTCCACAGTTTTCACTTCACTCCACATCAGCAACACCTTTGCCTTCACTGGGACTCGTGGCAAAGGGCCCAAAGCTTGTGTTCCTCAAGACAGGAGCAGTTTCCTTCCACTCACCAAACTGCAGTGAGATTTTCCTCTCACTCCCAAAATGACAGTTGAAATAGGCAGGAGAGACTGTACCAAGAAGAAAGCCATATTACAGAAAAGCAATGAGTGCAGCAGTCCTCAGACAGGTGGCTGATGGGTTTGGGCAGTTTTTTGTTGTTTGTTTATTTGTTTGTTTTTTCTCCTTTTTTTTTTTTTAGTTATAGCTTACAAAAAGGTGGTAGAAAACTAAAGGCATTTGTACAGGTGGAATATCTTTTGTAGCATATGGATAAAACACCATGCTTTTAGGATTTATATCTTCTGTATAAATTTGGCATCATTATGCTCTAGGAGTTAAATTGGCATTTAAAAGTGCTCCTCAGATCCAGTACTCTCAAGACAAGGACTTCTTCTCTGGGACACTTTGTGTCCCCCACAGCTGTCAGAACCTCCCTGTGCTCCCGCTCCAGCCTCCCAGCAAAACAGTGGGTATGCGGGATTATCCAGTTTCCCTGTGTTTGTTCTCACAGCCTTGAAGGGGAAAGGATGGATTTTACTTTCTGTGTTGTGCCCTGCACGGTAACAGGCCTCCTTGCAAAGGAGGTACTCACCTGGGTAACTCAGGAATACAGACCCAGGGAAGTTCCCAGACTTGTTAGGTGGGATCCAGGAGGTGACACAGCATGCTTTAAATCATACCTTTATTCAGGACATGAAAAGCTCTTGGCAGGAGGTAGGATTCTTCTTACTCCATGGCTTTAGTATAGGGCTGCTTCACATCTTTTAAGCTCCACCTCAAATGTTACCATGACCAAATGGTGCCAGAGGGCACTTGGACCCCAGGAGCCTAAGGATGGACCTTGCCAATTACCCCTGACAGAGCAGTGAGGGGCTCAAGCCTGAGGAAAGTGATGAAGATTCTCCATTTTAGCAGCTGTCTCCCACAGCATCACTCATGATGTGTCAGGGTGCAATGTGGCAGAGGAGCAGTACTAGCTCTCCCTGCCACCACATGCATATAAAGAACAGAGGAGCAATGAGGCTGTACTCTCCCAAGGTGGAAAACTGACTTCCCCCTGGGCTGTGGCTTCAATTTCAGGCCACCTTTTAGTTTTCCTTTTTGGAAAAAACAAACAAACAAACAAACAAACAAAAAAACCTTTGATTTATGTGCTAGACCTCAACTTTAATCACAGGCTGTGGGCATGGATCCTGAGCAATGCACTGATGCTCTACCATGCTGCCATCCTGCTCAGCAGAGAGCCACTCTGTCCTGTGGGAACACGTGCTAAGCCATGGAGTTATTACCATGCTCCCTCTGCCCAGGCTGAGAAATACAGAAATAACATGTGATTCTGGTCATTTGTTCAGAGAGCCGCCTTGTGCAGCAGCTATCCCCCTACTCAACAATGCTCAGGTTTCCTGAGGTGGATGGAGACCCCGTGCTCCCTGCTGAGTGCAAATCCATCTCCCTGTGGGAGGCTTGACTGACACATTACTTGCTTTGCCACCATCTTCTCCTGTGGAAAATGGGACCTCCACAGGGAAGTGCCCCCATTTATCCCCAGGGTGAAACCAGGGAGGGGCTGGGCAAACCAAGCACAGGATCCAGTCAGCACTTCATCTGACCAGCTGGGTGGGGGATGTCTGCTAAATAGAGCCACAAAACTTTTGCACTTTATTTATTTATTTATTTATTTATTTATTTATTTATTTATTTATTTATTTTATTTAAGAGTGTCCCAGGGAGTTCCAGGGAGTCCTACAGCCATCACTGTTTTTTCTTTGGAAACATCTTCAGTCACAGCACGGATGAGCAGGGTCACATCCCTTTTGGGGCAGAAGGCTCATCTCTGCTGGGTTAGTTTTTTGCCAGATCCATTCCCTGCTCAGGTTCCTGCCACAAACAAATGAGTATATGTGCCACAGGGAAGGTGAAAGTAGGATCTGCCCACATAGGAGAATGGCAGGCATCCAGAAGTGCATGCCTACACTGGCTTAAAGTGCACGTGGATCCATTCCTAGGAAGGACCAACTGCCCTTTGCAAGAAGATTAACAGGCCTGCTCAGCCCAGGTCAGACCCTGGTCCTGCTACTGCAGGCACAGAAGGCTTTATCCCATCGTCAGGGTGAACCAGTGCTCTCTCCTGTGCCAGGGTCCCAGACAGGCCCAGGAGGGATGTCAGGAAGCACAGTCCACTCCAATTCCACTCAATGCTGACTCCCTCTATAGGGGTCACCAGGTGGTGTTTTTCCTTGGAAGTCACAAAGCCATTACATTTAACAAAGTGATAATGAATGTCTGAGTCTTGGAAAGCCTTAGGAGGGCAGCCCTGCAGGACACAGCATCAAGAGAGATGACACACCTCAGTGCATGTGAAGGACTTTCTGTGCTGCTTGTTACTGACAATTCAGACTTCAGGAGGGACCACTACAACCACTAGCCCAACCTCTTGCTGAATACAGGCCAGAGGAGCCCAGCCCACGTTGCTGCAACTGGGTCTTACCCAAGCTGACGAGAAAGTGCAGACTTTTCTGAGATGTGCAAACTTAATTTATGAATGCCAATTAATGGGAATTTTAATGTGACCATTGGCAACCAGTCCCAAATCGTCCACTTTCCTCATTGTTATAAATTTTCTCCTTGTGTTCAACTTGTTCTTTCAAGCTCCATGCTACAGCCATCAGATCTTGTTCCGACTTTTCCTTTTGATTTAAAGCAGGAAATCTCCTTTTTTTACTTCTCTCAGAGCTTCTCAGTTAAAAGACTTAATCGAATTAGCAGGTGGCTTCTTCTGAGCTCAACATACTTTGAAATAGCAATTAAAGAATTGGTGGCCGGGTATGCAACCGCACTGCCCTCCTCACCAAGCGTGGTGCCCCAGCCCATTGTGAGGGCTGTGAGCCCTTTGTCATACTTGCTGGGTTCCCAGTGCAGCTTTACTTTGTTCACCATCACTTTCTGGGTCCAGATGTCCAGTCCATTTTTAATCCAGCAGAGTATACCTCTCCAGGCCATGGGCTGCCAACTTCTTCAGGAGAATGAGCAACACCTTGTGCCAGGCACCAGCAGATGGGCTGTGTCAATCCTCTTTCAACCTGACCCTGCAAATTTAAGCTGCTTTACCTGGGGACATGCAGCCCTGGGACATCCAGTGGTCCTCCTGACTTCTTTTACCTTTGGAAATGAGTGATGATGTTCCTGTCTAGAGCTCATCAGCACTTGCTACTCCGCAGATGTGCATCTTCTTGGTGACCAGAGCACTATGCTGACCAGAGCCAGTGCCCAGGTACCTTTCTCTTTCTTGGTGCAAGAAACATTACATGGGCTCAGCTATGTGAGTATTGCTTCTATGCTTCTTCGTGGATGTTCAGACTTGAATTTGCATTTTCAAGCACTTAAGTTCCACACCTCTGCCTCTTATGTGGTAAGTGCATGCCCATGGATGAAAGCATGTGGGATAACAACTGTGCACATTTCATGCTGGGAGAAAGGCAGCATGTTCATCATCTTAAGTGCTGCTTAGTATTTGTGAGATGCTCTGACCTGCCAAGAGAAAATCCTACTGCTTGGGGAGAATGTGGATAAATCCCTGTGGCTTATGCATCATCGCTGGAGGTTATCCAGCAGTCCTAGCAAGCACAACAAGCAAGTCAGTAAAAGGGCTTCCTGGTGAGTTCCCAGGTGTATTTCCACGAAATCAATTATATCCTCTGTTTGAGAGAGGGAAGAAAAGCAAGGAAGAGCCCCTTCCCCCTGCATGTCAACTGTAAGCTATATCACCCTCAGAGCAACATGGTAGGTCTTGTTCTTTTCAAGTCACTGTCCTCATCCTGCACAATGAGATATTCCATGCAGTGGGTGGGCATTTTCTCAGCTGGCACAAGTGTTTTGATAATGCGACAGAAAGGAAATGTTTTGGGGACCAGAAAGGACACAGTAAAAGTATGTTGCAACTCAGAAAGCCACCAAGTTAAGTATAACCAAGCCAGAAGTAAAGACCCACCCATGGGGACACACTGGGAAGGGAAAGAATTGTTTATATGATTTTTTATTTCTGTTCCATCTGGCCTAGCAACTCCGAGTTCCTCCTCTTTTAGAAATGCATTATTCAAGTTTATATTCTAATAAAACCTGGATTTGAAGTTTAAAAGCCCTCTCTGTCTTTGAAGAGAGTTCCCTGGAAGGAAAAGATGTGGGCAGATTTAATTCCTTGCTCCAGCTGGCTCATGGCTCCAATTTGAGGAGTCCATGTGCTCTGCAGAAGCAGGGAAGCACAACACTGTTCCAATGCGGCCACGTTTCAGGTTCCTGCAAGGCTCCCTTGAGAAGGGAAGGCTGGAGCAGGAGTGTGGGGTGGAAGCAATGTACAGATGTATCTGCCTGGCACAGATTGAGGAGAGAGAGGGTAAGGAAGCAGCTGCCGGGAGTGTGATACTCAGGGTTATGAGGGGTCTGCGAGGCTGCGCTGGCTCAGATTAGCTTCTTGATTACTGCACTGTGTTCTCATCAGGAGAGAAGAGGGTTTGATCAAAGGAAGATTACCTCCAAAGGGGAAGAGGAGGTTTCATTAGAGGGGCTTAGATGATGTGAAGTAACTTAACTCATCTTCTGAACAGCTCAGCTTAACTCTCTGGGAAGGGCTGCTCTCCACCCCTGCCTGTCGCAGCCAGCAGCTCTCTGTGCAGGCAGATCCCTGAAGGAGGTCCTGAAACTCAGAGTTGCTCCAGGACTGACACTTGTCCCCACGTCTGGCCTCCCCTTGCAATATGCACAGACTCTGTATCTTCCTACAGTGATTTACCTGGGCAAGAAACCTCTTCTGAATCTAACTCCAAATGTTAGAGGTAGAATGGGAAAAGGGGAATTAAAAGAAAGATGGAGAGAGATTTTTACCAGGGTCTGTAGTGATAGGATAAGACGGAATGGTTTTAAACTAAGAGGGTAGATTTACATTAGACATAAGGAAGAAAATCTTTACTTAGTGGGTGGTGAGGCATTGGACCAGGTTGGAAGCAGTGGGTGCCCCATCCCTGGCAGTGCCCAAGGCCAGGTTAGATGGAGCTTTGAGCAACTTCATCTGGTGGGAGGTGTCCCTGCCCATGGCAGGGGGTTGGAACTGGGTGACCTTTAAGGTTCCTTCCACCCTAAACATTTCTATGATTCTATGATCCTGTGCACTTACCAGTCCAAAACCTGCACAAAGACAGTGTGTGCAGTGCACATCTGACTGCTGCTGAGGTTTGACTGAAGTGGTGAGGCATCTCTCTGGAGAAGGATATATTATTCTCTTACTTCTTGTCCTCTTGGTACATAAGCCTGAAGTATGCCTGCACAAATTGTTCATTTTTAAGCCATCATTTCCAAGAAGATCCAATAACTCTCGTTGGCTTTGACTCTGCAGCCTATCATGTTTAAAAATGTAAATAGTTGGCTAGGTTTCACCTGTCCAAACATAGCTGTGTGCAAAGTAGACGCATCCTATCTTCTCTTGCTCCCCAGAGCTTGTTGTATTGGATGCTTTTGCATTTGTTGGAGACAAATTGGCACGTCTAGGGAACAGGGAATCTCCTACTATGAGAGGTGTCTGAAGTAATGCAGCCGGGCTGCTCCCAGGAGCACCATCTCTCCCTGCTGACAACTGGAGTCCAAACAAGTTGCTCTGAGGAGACAGGAAAGAGGATAGTCTGGTGTTTGCTCTGGGCATCATGTCAAGTTTGCAATTGCAAAGTGCAAGTTATGAAGCCATAGAAAAATGTGAAGCAGTCCTAGACTAGGCCTGACAGCAAAACTTCTCTGTCTCCTCTGAGATTGCTCACTCGGGGTCCCTGAGGTATGTACCAGGCACGAGGGCTGGGCAGCACCCTGCATGACCTTCATCCTTCTGAGCAATATGTCCAGAGTGGGATCCACAGTGAACCAGGGGGGCAGGGATTTGGCTTCCCTGAGCAGCTCAGCCCCTTCACCTTTCCTCTCCATTCAGAGCAGACCCTGTCTCCTCCTCCATGATTTCTTTTATTTATAAACCTGGGTCAAATTGCTGCACAGACAAAAACATACCAATACCTCATCTTGTGGAAGCAATAACTTTGCTGTTCAGAGGGCTCTTAGCCCGTTTCCTTACACTGCAAGCCATAAAAGTACCTGCTGTGAACATGTCCTGTGAAGCAAACAGCTTTAATTTGACTGTACAGAGTATCTTTTGCAGTACTGTCAGCACTGGGGCAGATTTGGTAATAAAAACCTTTGTCCAGGCCACCTCTGGCTTTAAGCATGCAGATCTTTTATGTTCTGCTTTGGAAGAGATCTCAAGGCTACATCCTCATGCATATACACAGGTGAGATGAGGAAAGGGCTCAGGACATGCTGAATTATCGTATTCCTTAGTATCTGAGGTTTTCACTCTGTGGTGTGAATAACACCCTCTGTGATGTCCTATATGGAGAATTCCATGGCTCCATATACGTTTGGCTGACTTTTATTCCTCTGCAGATGCATGGTAAGCAGTCAAGACAAGACAAGGATTTTCCTGGGAAAGGCAGGCTGTGTGAAGATCTGAGCTGCCAAAAGTTGTGATCTCTGCTCTGAGATCACAGAGGGCAAAGTAAGAAAATTGTCAATGGAAACCAATGCACAGACTGACATGTCATAAGGAAGGCATGCCACAAGGTGAATTGCTGGACAAAACGTGGATGTTTGTTGGATGTTTGAAGGGTTCTTTTAAAAGAGACATAATGAAAGATCCTGGTGCCAAGATAATTGACACAGGTGTTACCAGTTTGGCCTTCCACTGCTGGGGTGAAGGAATCCATCCTTCCATCAAACAGCTCCTGAGAAACCTTGCCAGAAATAATAAGTTCAGTCTTCCCCAGTGTACCCTTACGACCCTGGGAGGGTGCACCCTTGTGCCCGTCTTCTCCCCTTTCTCTTCTCTGTGTTTTTCTTTCACTGCTCTGATTCCTCACACTATTATCTTTTCCTTATTTCCTTCTGTGTAGCAAGAGGCTGTCTTACCTTGTAATTACATCCTTTGCAGGACTGCTGGAAGCACTCAACTGACAAGGCAGCTGAAAGGGTTAAGAAACTTCATGGGTGATGTAAGACTGCCAGGTCTCTGAAGAATGGGTTGTTTTAGGTACTGAAGTTGTGTTCCTCCAGCACTGACTTGCAATATGATCTCTCACCAGAGACATATTTTCCCTTTTGCTGTTCTTTTTGGCCATGTTAATGTATTTTGAGCCTTGTTTTTCCCTACAGAAAGCAGTATTAACTTCCAGCAATGACAGCACCTTAACCTAGCATCATTCAATTGATTTATTCCTGCACCCCAGAAAGCACAGTTATTACTTTCCTTAGTAACATCAAAGAGGCTCTCAGACAAGAGACCTTTCTCTATTAAGGTTTTCCTATTGCTAAAGAAAAGTGAGTAAGGGATGCTGTTAAAATGCAAGTCTTACACTACAAATGATTTAAATCCTCTCCCGCTCTCCCCCCCCCCAAATTCCTACCTAAAGTTTACAGTCTCGTGAGTGAGCTCATTGCCCTAAAAATGAGTATACTAAGAATTTTGGTTCAGAGAGCCCCAACCAAAGCCAAACCATCAGATCAGCTGAGAAAGGGACAAGACCCATACAAAACATTGCATGGAAGATCGCTGGATGAAGTTAAGGGACCGGGGCTCATTGGGCTTCCCACCACTGAGCTCCAGCTGCCTTCTGCACCAAGCCTTTCCATTTTTGTACAGAGCAGCCCTTGAACAGACAACAAAGCTCACTCCTAGCACTGGCTTCTGTCTTCTTCACCCTAGCCTGGGCTAGCAGGACTGTTTGATTGCTCTCATACTGGGTGCTTATTGAGTCCTGCAAACATATCCTCTAGAAATTGTAATGTATGAGCAGCCCTGCCAGAGATCAGTTACTGCATTCACATTGGTAATCTCACAGACCGAGTGCAGCGCTGGTGTCTTTTGTGTGCGAATCTCCTCGAAAGATGAAAAGCCAGAGGACGGGGATTTATTAAACGAGCAACGGATAAGGGCTTCAGATTGATCTGTCACCAGCAGGAGTGAAATTGATAGAAGTGGCCGTGCTGTACCAGGGAGAGGATTGCGCTGCCTTTTCTGCATCCTCTGGTTCTGCTGCAGCTCTTTCCCTCAGGCACCTCCTGTCTCATCCAGCAAGGCCAGGACCAATCCCCCTGTTTAGTGGGGACTACGGGAAAGAAGGAGCCCAAAGAGAGGGTAGAGCCTTCTGATAAACACCTTGGCTTTCCTTTCATCCCCACAAATACATAACTATGAAGTGAATGGTTCATGCCTCCTGTCTTGGGACGAATGTGATGATCACAGACCACAGAAGAGCAGCCTGTTATTGCAACATGCCCAAACTCTGACATGCTGCCACTACTGCCTTCTGCTTGTACCTTTGACTCTGCCACTACAGGGACTGGATCTTCAGTTCTCCACAGACAGCACACAAGTCTCAGCGGGTCGCTGTGTGGCCAGATACACAGAGATAAGAAACCTGCAGCTTGATTCCTTTCTGAGGGGTTGCCCATTTTTTTAAGGAAATGATGCTGTCACACACATTTATCACACTGGATAGGTGCCTGGCCTTGGAGGTCTTTGGTACAGCTCAGTTGTTTCCTTTCCTTCAGTAGGTCTCCTGCCTCCTTCCACAGCAATTCCACCATCAGGCACTCTCCAGACTGGATATCATCTCTCTTGTGTCCATTAGTGGCAGGAAAATACAGAGCCCTAAAAAAAGCCCTGGGAAGAGACAGATGGATTTTGTATCTCACTTTGGCATGCTCACATGCTAAAGGCACATGGGACTGCTCTGAAATGCCCAAGGAACCCTTCATGGGACCATGCCTGGGAAAGGCCTTTGCCTTTTTTGTCTTCTTTGGCCTTAACATCCTCTATAGCAGAGGAATGGTTGGGATTTCCTACAGGCTTTTCAGGCAGGAGGATGAGCAGCTACATCTCTATCACTCCACAAGGCGGAGAAAAAAAATCAGAGCACTGTGCATGCATACACCAGAGACCTGGCACAGTCAGGAGTCAAACATCGTTAGCATTACTGCACATTAGAGACAGTCATTGTCTACAAGAAAAGGTATTGCACCCAACATGAGGTAATTTATTTTGGATCTCACTATGATGGATAAAGATGAATTAATCACCATGTTGGAAGTTAGTGGTTGCCTAGGGACCCATGATCATGACCCGATTATCTTTAATATAGGAAAAGAGAGATCAGTCCCAACTAATTCCCTGTATCTATAGACACACACACGTACATTTGGTGCTTTAAAAAGACTTATGTCCCAAAGCTGAGGAGAAGTATGAGTGGATTTAATTTGGAGGGAAATTGTAATCAGAAAAATGTGAATGAAGATGGAAAGTTCTTTAATGAGAACTTATTAGGTCATAATTTCACCTTAAAGAAAAAAGACAATTTTGGCTCAAAGGCCACACTGATTCAGTGGCAAAATTATGTCTGATAAAAATAAAAACACAACATGGAAGGAATGGAGAAAGGAAAAGAAGCCACAGTTAGTGCTAGAAGCAAGAAGAAGCAGGATATTGATAAGGAAAAATGAAGATAATAAAAAAGACCATGGGTGACAAGTCAGAGAAGCATAAGGAGCTTTTGAAGTAGTTTGGAAACAGGAATAAACAAGTAAAAGTAGTCTCCTTCCTATAAGGAGCCATTCAACCTGTAGCAGGTAAAATGGCAAAGCAGAGCTCAGCAAGGAGGATGCCTCTCCCCACACCAGCTGTTTTGCGAGATCTCATCTCTGGCTCTAGCAAAGGAGAGCATCCTGGAGATGTGGTGAGTGTTAATGCCGGACAGCTATGAGAGCTAAGCAAAGTGACAAGGCAGGCTCTAGGCTGGTGACTTCACTTCCAGTGGAAGCAATGGAAATAACCACATAGCTAAAGGAATATGGATAAAACAATATTCACACCTTAGTGAAGATACGAGCTCATTTCCTAAGTAGGGCTTCACTTGAAGATGGCATGAACCAACATTTCTGCTAAAAGAGGTGGTCCTGGCTACCCTGCACCAGCTTCTGGGTTTCAGCCTTGTAGCCTTGTGCCTTCCTTTCTCTGTTGGCACCAGGGTTTGAAACAAACTAGGTCAGTGAGCTGATCCTGTGTGAAGTTCACCTGGGAGTTTGTGTTAAGCCTGTTCAATAGTTCAATTCCCCAGCCCAGGGAACTGCCTTTTTTTTTTTTTTTTTTGGGGGGGGGAGGGCTGGTGTGAGCAGGATGATGCACTTACATGAGCTTAATCTGCTTCTCAAAGTGAAAAGCTTTAATATTTTCTTGGGTGTTTGATTTACTGTCACAGAGTATTCTCTTTTAAAAAACAGCTCCACAGGCAGCAGAAATGATAATGCTTGGTTTCCTGTGGCTGCCTCCTGTGCGTTTCCTCATGTGTCTAGCAATTTGGTTGATCTCAGAAGGAAGCCTTTCTCAGCAGAGCACTAATTTGAGGCTGTTTCCTCTAGCCTGGTTATATACTTTCATGATATTTGTAAGAACACAGTATCTCTGAGCACTCTACCTTTCAGCAGAACTTGAATGAAGGTGGTAACAGCAGGACTGACAAGCAAGTAATAGCACATAATTCCTGCTTCCTTAGGAAACGTGGCTAAAATTAACACTGAACTGCATCAGTTATGCACTTGACAAATGGATTAAGCACTGGCTAACAGATGTCAAGAAAAGAGGTCCTGGAAAATCAGGTTTTCTGCAGATCAGTATATGGATCAGCTTAATAAGTATTTTTCCTCAGGACTGTTGGCAAATAAAAATCACTTCCAGGTAAGTTGATGACAAAATCTGGCCAAGCAATAGGTCATGACAGGATCAGTACAGGCTGATGGGAACTCCTTATTGTTTGTACCCTATTAAGCAAAAATGTGTTTTATTAAGGCCAAGCTCTGCACTCATTGGGAAGGGTGGTGATGTGGTGCTGAGAAAACTGCCATGCAAGAAGAGCTCACATGTTCAAGGTCGTGATGGGGGAAGCTCGAGAGAAGCAGGGAGGAAATTTCCTCTGACAGGGCAGACTAACCCTGAAATACCCCTCTTCTGGCGTGATGTTCTGGAAAACACGCGCCTTTCTGTGGGCTGCAGAGCACACGAATCTGCCCTGAGCAGACCATCAGTCCTCAAAGAGTTTATTAACACTTCTCATTCCCCCTTGCCGACCTTGGTTGTCACAATGACTTAGACATCATCTACATTTCCATGTCTGTCAGACTGTCTGGACTATTTGTACCAGGGCCATCTTCCAGCTGTAGTACCAGAGGGCCACTGCTGTGTAAGGCATCATACTCTGTGTTTGTTCCAATAACACCAATCAATCCATCACAATGTCTCCTATCAATTTCATCTCCTATCTTCTGTGTTGAGGCAAACTTTTCATGTTCCCATTCTGCCAATCTGCAAGTTTCTAACAACTCCAGACCCGTAAGACCACGTGTCCTTTCCAATGTGCCCTTCAAAGTAACAGAACTCCTGCCTACAGTCAAATGACCATAATCTGTGGCCACACTTGTATCGGGGACATGATAGAAGCATGGTTATTGAACCATTTTTGGTTCTTACATTTACTGATCCTTACAGCTTTTCAGCAGAGCCATGCTTCCTGCTGAAGTGACAGCAAGATTTTACTGTGGGAAACTCATGGAGTTCATGCACACAACCAACTCTAGGCCTGTCCCACAGACACCAGTGTTTCCTTGCTCCACAAGCAGCAACCCCAGGATGTTTCAACACAAGCAGTGTTTTGTTCAGCCAAAAGCTTTCCCTTTCCACCAGCTGCAGCGTGGGCTCTGCTGCCAGCCCTGGGCACAGGACCCAGCTCAGTCACTCCAAGCCAAGTTACTCTAGAAATGGCAGAAAGGCACAGCAGGAGTTAGGCTGTAGCACGGAGAGCTGCAAAATGCCTGAGCTGAGCCTGTTGCCAGCTCATGCTGTGGGCTGAGTGGGAAAGGGGCAAGGGTGTGCCGAGGGAGATTTCCCAAGCACACTGGCAGACTGTTGAGTAGAGGTGGTGGAAAAAGTCCTTGCCACCAAAGCATGAAGCTGCCAAGTCCAGGTTGAGACATGGGAGTTCCTGGAAGATATGAGAGCCCTGGGTCATGCTTGTCTTGGCTGATACATTCACACACACAGCTGGGTGCTCGGGGACTGAACACACAAGATTCTCCTGTCCAATCTGGACCGGGTCACTTTCAAATGTGGGAGTATGGGATGACCCAGAGGAGCTAAATCCCAAAACTGGTTGGGACTAATCCTGAAGACCATCTGCAAGCTGCCAGGCTCATTCAGCAGATGGTGTTCATAGCTGCTGCCTAAGCAGGAGCAGGCGAGCTGGTCGGGTTGGGGTTGTTCCTGGCAGCTCTGCAATATTATCTTAGTCAACAGCTGACAAGCATTGGGGGCTGTGAGTTGCCAATACAACATTAATGAGTATGTCAAAAAACACAGGGCTGAATTATTCAAAGTGTGTAGCTGGAGAGACAGCACCCAGGACATGCAGACAGGTACCTGTACCAGCACAGCTCAGGAGCTGTGTGTCTGAGTGCTGGGGGCTGGAGAACAGACCTAGGGGGAGAAACCCTCAAATTCCCCCAGGGCTTAGACTCTGCATCTTCTCTAGGCTACTCTTAGGCCTAAAGAGTAGGGGAAAATAGGACGCTCTAACAGGATGTCCACCACGGCTAGGCTCTGTGATCAGGTGGGGACTCAATTGTTCTTGTGCACACCGAGACATATCAGCTGCACATTTGCTACCCTGAGCCAACGACCTGTCATGTTTTTGACAAAATGCTGTACTCAAGTGAACTTCTGCTCATTATAATATCATTATAATACCAAAACACACCTCCATCCCAAAAGCTCCTTTCCTATAAGATGTGACCACCCGTCACTGAGCATGTGCTCTTCAGAGAATTCATTTCTCAGAGCCTACACTTTTAAACAAAGGTGAGAAAACTTTTCACCAATCATAACTAAGATATGCTCATTTCAAAACCTTTTTGGAACTGTACAATGTTCCACATCTCTCATGTGATAACCTCCAGTTCATTTTCACACGTCACTGAAGACCATTCTCCTGTCCTTTTGACACATTAGAAAGATTGTTTGATGTGAGCTCTGGGATCCAGCATGGCACAGGAGAACTCAGTTTTGTGGGTAACACCTACTGAAGAGGCCTCTCATCCTCCTGCTTGCCCATACATGATATTCAGACAGGAGATGGAGGTTGTGGAATAAGCTCATTTCATGTCAGCATGGCAATCTCTGAGTCATCCCGCTAATTTCTGTCATCTGAGGACATTTACGTGAAGACCTACTAGCTCCAGAGCTACCAGGGATACTCTGGATGTAGTTTCATATTTTCAATGGCATTGGAAAAATTTTCAGTTGTTTCTGCACAGTTTCACATCTGCATTTCTGAATATTATAAATTCCAAGTAACAGGACTTTGAAAGTCCACATGATGTTCAGCCATGCAGGAGGTGGGAGAAGCAATATCAGATATATCTGAGGCATTTCTATTAGAACTAATGTCAGAACTGAGTGGTTAACAGATGTGACTATGCTAATAAATGAGGTGAAGACTTACAGGTATCTTATGATGTCTATATAAATATATGCATTGCCTGTAATCCAGGAATTATGTTGAGCTGGATTATTATATAAAATACATTTTTTGAATATATGAAATCTTATTTTAAGCCTGTTACAGTCAATAGAATGACTTGGCTTTTGTTCAAGCTTTCAAGCCAGAGAAAATCTTGTGGGAACTGTATAGTTGTGAAAAACTGAGGTAAGAGAAGGGCTGCACTTCCTTTTCTATGAACAGGATGCAGTGCCTCATCTGCACAGCTGCTCCTTTGAGATTCTTATGGTCTACTCCAGATGTTCAGTTTGTCCACCACACATCCTAGAAGACAGAGTTGGGACAGATCTGGGGCAGGAGGTGGAATCCTACTGCATCTCTTTGTGAACTAGCTGCAGGTGGGGAGCACACCAGCTCATGACTAAGCAGCTCTTCTCCAGCTCTGCCAGCTCCTGACATGTTCCTCCATGATGTGGAGGGGCAGATGGGGCACTGCACAATGGCCACTCAGTGAGCTTGGCTGAGAGCCAACATATTTATTTCCCCAGACTTAATTTCAGCTTCTGGAATGTCGAGGTGCCACACTTCTTGATTCAACTCCTTCCACAACCTCTTTTTTGGAGATCAAGCAAAAAATCACACTAAGATAAAATAATATGCACTGGCAACATACCAGAAACACTGTCAGGGAACAGGCACTGTGGATGGTGGCTTTGAGACAAGCCTGTCTATAGCTCATTATCTGATTACAATGAATGTGGGCAGCAGAGCACTGAGACACTCCTCATCTCCCTCACCAACTCTGGCATTCAAAACACTTGACTCAGGTCTCTGAAAATATTATGCTGTCCAAAAATAATGAGATTTTAAAAATTAATACACTCCAGCTCTGTTTATTTGCCTTTTTTTTTTTTTTTTTTTTTTGAGCTGTTAGGAATCATGTTTCCAGCTTTTCTGTGCAGTCACAAGTTTGGCTCTGATATGATTTCCATTCAAGACCGAGCATCTCATGTAATCCCCTGACTCTTGCAGCTGGGGCTGTAAGAAAAATAACAGCTCTCTGAGGACTGAATCATCATAGCCGCCAACCCTGGTGAACCTTTTCAGGTTGGTGAAGAAGGGATGGGGATGCTCTTAAGAGCGCTGCTGAATTTGTGTTGGAAACTAGTGTTACTTTACCTGTAAATGCTTCACCTGTGGGATTTATGACCTTTCCTGATATAGGGGTCTTGTTCTGCCCCTCAGCAAAATCCCAAGGCATACCTCCCCGTGCTGGGAGTTGATCAGAACATGGGCACCATCCTGACTTGTTGAGAATAATTTGAAGCTCTCACAGGGGTGTCAGGGAGACCTGTCTGATTGTACCAACCTGCTGTTGCCAGAGAGGGAATGTGCTTTGGGTTATTTGCCATGACACAGCTTGGGTTGGGTAGGTGCTTGGAAACAACCAAAACGACAGATACCCAAAAGATACCCCATCTGCCCAGTGAATCACATCAAATTCATCTTTGTTGCTTGTCCTTTGCACTTTGTCTAATGATAATTCATTTTCTTATCTTGCCAATAATACTACTCTGAAAGCCCTGTGTTTTTCCAAAGAAGTAGGGCAGGACTGGGTCCATAGCTGTCCTGGTTGCCCTTATGCCATGTGTTGTGTCCCAGGTCCACTGTGCTCTAGAGTGCACACCAGCCCAAATGACATTATTCAGTCAAGCATTTCTCTTTCAGCCCCATGTAAGGCAGGTTTGCTGAAGAGCTCAATAAGATAATTGATAGTTTTTTCCTGAAGATTTTTGAAAGTGAGATCAAGGGCTCTGCATTCTTCAGTGATAAAGTGGTGCATGTTGACACTTCCCAGTGCCCATTGTACTTTGCTTGTAATCAAGAAACAAACAGGCTTGGATGGATGAGAGAGTCTGCTTCCTTCACTGAGAGCAGTATTCCTCTAAGGGATAAACAAAGCAGTTCAGTGAAGCCTCAGGGCTCCTGTCCAGTGAGAGGACCACTGCAGACATGCACATTCCCCAGAGCAGGTCTGACTCTCTGGTGTGGATCAGCTCCATGATCTGTCTGCAGTTACTAGAGGAGAGACCTTAAAGAAAATGATCTTCAGTAAGTGTGAACTTTCTGGCACACATTTGTTTCCTGCTTCATATCCCTGTTTGACAAACTAGGCTTGATCCATACTTTGATAGATTAAAGCACTTTATTCATCTTTTACCTGGTGAGAATAATTTCCAGGTAATGTAGATTCCCATATGGCAGCCTGTTCCTTTCAGAGAAGCAAACCCCAACTTCAGAAAGACTGTCTGACTTCTAAGATGCCTGCCAACCCATCACAAGAAAGGCAGCTTTCCAGAGCTGAAGTGCTCAGTCTGGGGTCTTCCAACAAGCAGTACTGGTAAAGTGAGAGTTAATAACTCCCTAAATCTTGCTGCTGTGTGCTGGGGCCAGCTGTGGTGGATGAGCCTCTCGGGTGCTCATGGGAACCTCGCAGAAGGATGCATTTGCATAGGAAGCACTCATTTAAAAGCAGATGAATGTTCAGTGGGTGCATCTCTGGGTATCAGTACGTTGCAGGGCAGGATACAGGTGGGTGACTACTCTGCAGCATGCAGTGCAGGAACAAGTAAACATTTTTTTTAAGATTAATGCTGAATGAGAAAAAAAATGCAAGTTCTGTCATTGTTCAAGTCACAGTCTTAGATGTCATAAACATATGTCTATATGTTTATATAGATGCTTTGGATGAATGACTTGAATGACTGAGAGTCAAGGAGCAGACAGTGAACTTAAAGGGTGGATGAACACAGGAGTCACAGGGTCTTTGCACGAATCCTGCAGAGAGCCTGAAAAAAGGGGTATAAACCCTATGAATGGAGGTTTTAGACAGGCCTGAAGATGGCACTAACACAAGCTGGTGCTGGCCATCACAGGTTGTCTCCTCTGGAGGATGGAGGCATACATCTTCTGACCTGAGCTATGTCACAGCAAGTTTGTAAATTGCTAGTCACCTGGATCTTGGATGTTGTGGGGATGCTGCTGAGGATTTTTTGGCCTTCAGACTGTTATGCCTTATTTTTAATCGACATGTGCACAATGCTGCTGCCAAGGGAAACCTGTAACAAATCAAGAATGACTGTAGAGCTGCGGAGAGGAGAGAGAAGGATCCAGGTGTCCAGATATTGTTCTCTTCAATTCTGCAAAGGAAACAAGAGTGACTTGGGCACAGAAGACTGACCCTGTGAGTTAATGCTTGGTTGCATAGCTGGTGACATAGACAACACTTTGGCTGCTGTTACATGCCCATCTCTTCTGAGCAAGGATTGCTAGGGAAGGATGGGATGACAAACTGAACAGGAGCATCTTTACCAACAGGCTTACCAAGCTGGTGAGGAAAGTTGAGTAAAGGAATGGAGGCTGAGGTAGTTAATACCTGAGATAGATTGATGGGTATGTGAAAGCCCTTGAAGCCCTTCAGAAGTAGGGCCAGAGGAGACCTATATCGTGTGACAAAGGAGGTCTTTGTTACACAAGCACATGAACCCTGGGAAGAAAAAAGCCATAGATTCATGTGTGGACACCGAACTGTGATATTACTGAAATAACTGGTATGTTGTGAGAAAGCTTGCTGTGGAGGACAGGTATGGACAATTAAGGAAAGAGAGTAAGAGAAAAGGAGGGGGAAGTGCTTTGAAGGTCTCCTTCAAACAACTTCAACAGATCTCCAGACTGCGTATGCTCATTCTTAGAGATTTTAGTCTATCAGAAAGGCAATGGAGCAGGGCACAAGCACTCCAGATTTATGGGACAATTCTTAACACAGCTGCTTGGATGGAGAAGCCAGAGATAATGCCCTCCTGGACCTCCTACTCAGACAAGGAACAGTTGATTGGAGATATGATAATTTACGTTGATGTTGCCTGTGGTGACCATGAGACAGGGTTACTATAGGGAGAACAGACTTCTGTATAGGGAACTGGTAAGTGGGATCCCACTGGTGGCAGCTCTGAAGGATAGAGGAACTCAGGAAAACAGGCAGATATTTAAGGACAGTTTCCCCTAAGCATGAGAACAATGAGTACCAATGTAAGAAGGACACACAAGGAGGTGGAAGTGGTGGAGAAGTTACAAAGGTGAAGGAGGAATACAGAAACATTGATCCAGCATGCAAGTAGTGCACCAGAAAAGCCAAAGCTCTTCTTGAATTGAAAGGAACAAGGGATGTCAATTGTTACCATTAAAAGGAAAAGAATAAGCATGGAGAGTGTGGGTAAGCTGTTGAATGGGGTGGATAATTTAGTGTCAGATATGATGGAAATCAATATCTTCTTTGCATTTGTCTCCATTGACTAGGCCTCCCAGGCCTTTGTGTTTAGGGAAGATGTTTGAGGAGAACAACTAGCAGTAGCAGAGGAGGATCAAGTCAGGGATCTCTTGAGAAATCTCAACATACCTGAGTCTATGGGACAAAGCAGAATATATCCAGGGTGCTCAGAGAGATGGTAATGGCAATGTCAGACTACTCTCTACCTTTTTTAAAAGATCATAAAAGTCAAATGAGGTCCCCAATAACTGCAGAAAACCTAGTGTCACACCCAATTTCATAAGAGAGCAAGAAGGAGGACCTGGGAACTGTAGGCTGGTCAGACTCACTTTATTCCCTGGGAAGAGTGAAACAGGACACATACACAGTGGTAGGGCATGGTGAGTTTTGCACAAGCTTTCATCTCTGAGTCAATCCATATCTTTCAGAACTCAAAGAGGTGGGGGAGAACTGAAGAGGGCAGTGTGGAGACAGCAATGAGATGGGGTGAGTGACATCATTGGCTCAGCCTAGCTTTGATGTCAGAAAGAAGAAAGAACGAAGTACAAAGCCTTCAATTTTAAGTACATATGATATCTGTAGGTGATGAAAAAGAACCATCTGGGATTTGTCAGAAACAAATCATTTCAAATCAGACCAATTTTTTTGACAGTAACTGGCCTAGTGGATAAAGAGAAGCAATAGATGAGAAATATATTGGCTTCAAGGCTTTTAACACAGTGCAGCAGGATGTTCTCTGAGTAAACTAGGGAAATAAGCTCTAGATTTCCTAAGAAGACAGGGGTGCGAGTAGGTGAAGGACAATTATCAGAGAGCTCCTCTGTGTCAAAACAGGAGGGGTATTCAGATAGGTCTTTGACAAGGCTGACCTTATTTGAGTTTTGATTCCTGATTTATAGGACAGAATTGAGAGGATGCTTCCACCTCTGTAAATAATGCCCAGCTAGAACAACCTACAGAATCAAAACTATGCTGGCCTTGATAAAAATGCAGAAATGGTCTGAAAACAGGATGGTGAAGTTCACCAAGTGCAACATCCTGGGAAGAGGTACATGAATCTAGTGGATTGAGGGTCCTAGATGTCTCCTTCTCCCTGGCCTGCCAGGGCTAACTTTTCTGGTATCTAAGAACTCTAGTTCCTGCTATCCCAGTCCAACAGTTGAAGGTGGCAGCTGCAGTTGTCATGTCCAGCTGGAAAAGAGGCTGAGCACACAGGCACCCATACCCTGCACACACAGTCACACACAAAGCCAAACAGATCAATATCTTTAAACAATTTTTCCTTTTAGCTTGAAAGATGTTTTTGGGAGCATCCTTTATGAGTTGTTTCAGTGGGTTTCTCAGTACTTTCCCTGGGCGCTCCTAGGGACTAGCTCCATTTTCACTGATTAGGTTACTGGGGTTCCTCTGCATGCCATTGCTCCTCATGTGGATGAGATCTCTGTGGTGGTTTTTGTTTTTTTTTTCTTGCTTGGTTTGTTTGTTTGTTTTTCCAGTCTTCAGTTAACTTTAAAGGGAGAGGATGGAGCCAAACTATTCCCAGAGGTGCATAACGAGGACAATGAGCATGAGCTGCAACTGCAAAAATTCCCACTGAACTTATTGAAAATATTATTCAACTTTAGGACCAGTGAGGTCCTCCATCTCTGAAAATTTTCAAAACGCATCTGTGTGAGGCACTGAGAAAGCTGGTCCAAGCTTGGAGTTAGTCCTGCTTGGAGCAGAATGGGCAAGCAGAGACTTCCAGAGGCCCTGTTCAATGAGTCTGTGAGTCTTTCTAAATCTTTCTGTGATTGTGATTTGTGTCTTTCTATGTTCTTATCCATGTCTGTGACAATGGCTTAGCTCATCATTTGCCAATATCAGCCATTCTGAGCCAAAGTAATGACTTAAATTACGAGAAGCTCAGGGGAGAAAGAGATGGAATACGTAAAAGCCAAAGACACTTCAGAGAAGATAAGAGAGGAAACACCAGTGCACCTTAGAAAGGGCAATCTTTCAGCCCAAGCAGATTTGCTGCAGGTTTTACTTTGCCCTCCAATGGTAATGACCCTGATCATTGCTCTTTAATCAACCTTATACAATATACCTAATGGCACCCTTCATTTAAAAGGCAATGGGTCACTGTAAATGAATTTGTTAACCCAGTAGGAGATATTTTCTAGGGCACTGATTCCTCACTTTCACACTAATTAGTATTTGAAGCTCTTTTACCTGTTTGCATGACAAATATCATAAAGCTTTTTGGAGATGCCCAGCTGTAGTCCTAGATTCCTATTCTCAGGCTGTACATGGCTGGATAGAAAAAATTATCTCCACAGTCCTGCTTCTCCCTGGGGATAAGCAAAGACATTATCAGTAATGGCCAGGTATTGTTCAAGTTTCTTTCTTTCTTTCTTTCTTTCTTTCTTTCTTTCTTTCTTTCTTTCTTTCTTTCTTTCTTTCTTTCTTTCTTTCTTTCTTTCTTTCTTTCCTTTCCTTTCCTTTCCTTTCCTTTCCTTTCCTTTCCTTTCCTTTCCTTTCCTTTCCTTTCCTTTCCTTTCCTTTCCTTTCCTTTCCTTTCCTTTCCTTTCCTTTCCTTTCCTTTCCTTTCCTTTCCTTTCCTTTCCTTTCCTTTCCTTTCCTTTCCTTTCCTTTCCTTTCCTTTCCTTTCCTTTCCTTTCCTTTCCTTTCCTTTCCTTTCCTTTCCTTTCCTTTCCTTTCCTTTCCTTTCCTTCTTTTCTTCATTTCTTTTTTTTTCTTTCCCCCCTCAGCATCTAGGATTGTCCACATGGACCATGTAGGAGGATAGAGGGTTTCTCAATGGGCAGGACCCGCAGGCTACAGCCAGGGTGGCAGAAGCCTCCTGGAAAGCTCTTTTGGACACAGGACCCTGTGAGATGGGCCCTCTGCAACGTGCCCTCAGCAGGTAGGTTAGATAAACATAGATTCAACCATCTGTATTTGACTTTGGGCTATGGAACGTGAGAGAAGCCCTGGAGATGGCCTGAGTGGTAGGAGGTGATGGGTGAGAGCTGTGCTCAGTGCCTCAGGCATAGCAGATCTGGGTGGGCAGCCAGACCTGCCCCTCCAGTGCTCTCCCTTCCACTATCTGATTGTTAATATTTGCCAAGGGGAAAAAGCAGATAAGCTTCTGGTCAGCTGTCATTAAAGTAATCCACATTAGATAATCAGTTTTTTTAGTGGCAGGTTTGGACAGCAATGCCTGAGTCTATGGGATCTATGAGCTGAAGTCAGAGTGATGTCATTGACCCCCAATGCAGAGGGCAGATACATGGGGTAAATCCTCTGATGTGCTCTCAAAAGGCTAATATCCTTGATCCTTTCAGGAATCCATCCCTCCTTCCCACCCTACAGATAGGCTCCAGGTAACCACTGAAGACCTCCTGCCCCATAAATTAACAAACCCCAATTGAATAGTTTTGTTGTTTTTCACTTTCTCTCTTGCATTTGGCTAAATGGACAAATGGCAGTGAGTTCTTCACAGTTCCAAGTCAAGTCTTGGCTGATAGCTTATCTCTATTTCCTTTCCCCATTTAGTAGTGGGGGGCTAAATCCCAGTATCTGCCGTATTCACCAGCAGTAGAAGAGATGTAGCACTGCTCCATCACCAGGCCTGGTCCAAGGGAAGCTTGGGCAACATGTCCCTTGCTAAGGCTTTTAAAGACAGCTCATCCAGGCCAGAGAACACCGGCCCTTGTTTCTGAACTAGAGATTACAAAGGAATCTTGGGAAGGTTTTGCTACAGAAGTTTTTCTAAAGCTTTTGTATTCTGCTCAAATGGTACTTTTCATAGAGCAGAGCAAGTTTCCCCCCCCCCCCCAAAAAAAAAAAAAAAAAAAGGAAAAAAAATGGAAGGAAAAGAAACGAAAGGTCAGGCCAAGCCTCTGCGCGGATGAAATCCCTGAAAGAGCCTGTTTCTTTGTGCAGCTCAAATGCTGCATTTGCTTGACTAAGACACAGCCTTTCCTGCCTGCTTTTTACACTGGTCCCAGGAGCTTACAGTGGTTCGCCACTAACAGCAGGTGCAGTTAGAGAGCCCAAAGTCCTTGAAGGGAGTGTTTCACTAGGGCTGCAGACCAGAGGACACCTCCTTTGCCTTAATTGCTTAATTAATACTCTGCACAGGCATCCAGCAGCATGAAAGCAAGCAGGTGTGAGGTTGTGAGCCGCCCTACGGAGCGACTTCCCATTAACATTCACTTGGCTTTCTGCAGCGGGAAGTGAAAGAGCAGGGCAGATAAAGCGTAATTAAAGGACCATTCATTCAAATGTTACATTTCCATCTCCTCGAGTGCTATCAGGAAGACTCCGGCCAGGCACAGGATGCCAATGATTTGATTAAATTTTCAGTTGTGCCTGTGTGGATAACTCGGCGTGTCTCTGTGTGTTGGGTTGTGCCTCCTCCTGTGTGGACGTGTGGGTCCAGGAATGATGCTGACCCACATGGCCAGGGGTATCCCAGGCAGCACAGGGACAGGGACAATGTGGGAGCAGCCTCCTCCAAACCATCCACAGAGAGGGAATTAGGGGGACAGGAAAGGAAATGTGTGTTCGCAGGGGGGAGTTTTATTTTATTTCATCAGCTCATTAAATCAGTGCTGGTGACAGGAATCGGAGCAGCAGCATGGCCATGCAGGGGTTCCTCTGCTGAGCCGCAGTGGTGATGGACAGCATGGGTTCCCCAGTGCTCCCATCCTTTGTGGTGCTCCCTCTGCATGGAGCCCCACAGTGATGCCCGAGGGGGCTGATTAAAAAGGGAGCACACAGTGGGGGAGGTTATGGGTTTTGCTTTCTCATGCTGTAACCTTACAAGCCTGGCAAATGGAGAGGGACACAACCCCACCATCCTCCATGGGGCAGAAACGGGGCTCGGGCTGGTTCATGCTGTCTTCCCGCTGTTGTCCATTCCTGCTGGCTGCTGGCCCAATTTCAACTCCTGTGAGCACATTCCAGAAACGTCTGCTGATTGCTGTGGTTGCAATAACTGTGTGCAATGCAGTGTCCTGGTGGCATCAGGCTCTGGGTTGCTGAAGAGTAAGTCTGAATTTCTCTTGAGCTGATCTGTCAGGGCATGTGTGCACTGACTGCGTGCCTCATCTTTTTTCAGCTGTGATGGCTCTGCCTGCTCAGGGTCATGGCCTAAAAGATGTCTTTGTGGACGCAGCTGGCAACTGCCAGAGAATCTCCCCAGCTATCAAATCTGAAAGAGGTCCAAAACCAAGAAAGCACCTGCCTGCCTATGTCAGGAGGTGGATTTGTTGATGTTTTCTGCTGAATAAAAGACATTGTGGGAGTTTTCCTACCTAGAGAACATGTTTTCCCACCTACAGGCTATACTGCAGAAATGTAGGCAATGACACATTGCTCCCTTGAGCCTCCGTTGCTCCAAGAAAAGCAGCCCCATGCAGAGCTGGATTAGTGGGAAGTCACCTGTTGGCTTCTACCCTGCTGTCATCAGAGACACTTTCTGATCAGAAGTGGCAACTAGGCATTGGGTCTCTTCCCTGGAGAAATCTGCCATGGGCAAATGCTGCCTGTCCTTTCCCTTCCCCACCTCCTTGGGACCAAAGCACCCCAGAACAGGCACAGAAGTGTGTCCGTGTACAAACTTTCTGGAGGACAGAGGCAGCTTTATTCTCCCTGTCCATGGATGTCACTCCTTGAAAACCAGAACCCCACCTAAAACGGATGGCACTGGGGCTCCACTACCAGCATCAAGGAAAATCAGCCTCTTTCTTGTCAGGAGCCAGGACATTGTGGTACTTGCCCTAACACTCTCGAAAGGGGCTAATAATGGGGCAGATTAGAGAAGCATATGAGAAACAAACAAACAAACTGCCCCCAGCTGCCCCTCAGCCTGTGTGCCTTGTCCTCAAAGCTGGGAGAGGCCTCATTACCCCAGTGATGAACATACACCGTTCCCCTTCCTGTAACACTTGGAGCAAAGAAGTGCCACATCTTTACAAATGCCCTATTTTCGGGAAGGTGAGAGAACTGGCTGCATGTCATGTCATAAGTCCATCTGCAACATATTGATTGAAGCCACAACCCTCCTGCCCCGAACACCACTTAAAATAAATGCAGAAGTGCTTCAAGTGTAAGCACATTCCCTCAAGGACTAAAGCTCTCAACTTGCTCAAGTGATCCCCAAATAAAAAGCAGAGCAATAATGGGATGGATGAGTTTGCATCAGACCCAGTCAGCTTTTTAATGAATACCTAGGGAAGCATGAGAATGTTAAACAGGGCTCGCTTATGCTATATGAGGTCACTATTACATGCCCTTCATTATCGAAAACTTGTAACAGGCAGATGCCTCTACCTAGTGTGAATTTAAAAAAAAAAAAAAAAGAAAAGACATTCATGCTTCTCATGGAACTATCTTTTGCTACCTAAAGAAGCAATCTTTCAGCAAAAACCTACAAAAATAATGAGCAGGTGACTCTCCTTGCAATTTCTTGACTTTTGTTCTGAATGTCCTTAACTACTTCATTTCCCTTTGCTGACAGTAGCTCTCAGCTACTCCAAATGGGTGTATTTCCAAAGCTTTTCTTCCCAGGATCAGACATCCCAGAGAAACCCTCCAAGAATCAGCCTGAATGGGACAAAGATTTCTGTTTTACATGTAGGCAGCTGGACAAGTGCTGTGGCTCTGAGCTGCTCTGCAGAGACACTGGTAGGTAATGCATGCAGCCCAAGGCAGAGCTTGGCTAAGAAAAGCTCAGCCCCAAACTCTGGCAAGTGCTTCAGGTGCTTGGATATCCTCAAGCTCAGCATTATAAAATTTCTGTGGGCATCCAATATATGGAGCCTATATAAGAGAGAAAAGTTAATATGAGAGACACATAAGGCATTTAATTGTGAAAACTTTCTTTGTTTTAAAAGCCATTTTTCTGGCAATATTTAAGTATGGTATTGCACAACTTCATAATGTAAATGGCCGAGAGAGAGCCTCCAGCTCCATCCAGCTCTTTCTTCACCTGTTACTGACACTCAACACAGGCTGTACAATGTATGGCCTCCAGACCCACGTCTTTTCTCAAATATTCTGGCGGTCATTGGCACAAGAGCTTAACTCTCAGCAGTGCACTATTGTTCTGCCCACAGTGTCCCTAGGGCCCTCCTCTTTCCTGTAAATGGATGTAGATATCACCCAGTTTATGCAGCTGGCTGACAGGGAGCTCTCAGCTGGGACATTCCTCCTTGGCCACCCTACCACCCTGCTCACCAGGGTTCAGTCAGTCCCCTCCCCACAGGGACACACCCTGGACTGCTGTCTTGGTGGATCACACACTGGACCTCCTCTCCAAACTCACAGACAATTGCTCCCCATGTTGTGACGATGAATGGTTTGGATTCCTGATGCCTAATTTATTTTAAGAAGGTGGTTGGTGGTGGAATCAGCCCATATCTCTGCTGAGGCCACAGAGTCCCCATTGCTGTTATACAGAGGTGTCACCCTAAAACATAGCCACACAGTGACCACCTCAGCCCCAGTATGTGCAAACTCTAAACTACTTTCCAGCCTGCAGGGCTCCCAAGGCTCTCTGTCAGGTGGGTGCATTAAAATTTCCAACCCAAGAAGTCACCCCAAGTCCTCATGAAGCAAGAGATGACTGACCATCAACTACTCCCACCCTACACCACCCTCCTGTGAAAGCCTGGGCCACCCTCATCACAGACCAGTTGAGGTTAGCAGGGGCCTCTGGAGGTGATGTGCTCCAACCTCCCTGCACAAGCAGGGCCACCTACAGCAGGTTGCCCAGTACCATGTCCATGTCATCCTTGCTTCAAGCTCTTTAAAACACACTCCACCATGATGGTTTGCCCTAAACCACATTGCTCTCCAAATTCAGTCCCCAATGTTTCCCCATCTTGTTGTATGCTTGTAAAAATAAAATGGTCCTCTAGTACTTACAGAACTGTTTTCTGTCAAACTGAAAATGATACTAAAGACTTTGTTCTTATTTAGGCTAGCATTTGTAGAATCACTTTGATGCTAGCTGTGGAATCCACCATTGTGTGCTTGCAAAGATATGGAAGAAGCATAGATTTTGAGAGATAAATCCCATTTTTCTTTGTTACATACAAAATATTTTTCTGTTTCCTCTGTGAAACAACCTGAGAGTTCAAAAATTATAAATTGGCCTTCAGGAATGAGGAAAATGACTTAAAAATTCTTAGGTATTTTTCAGAGACTGTGCCAACTCTCCGTGAGCTTTACAGATATATTTTATCTCTTCTGCCCACTTTTCATCCTTCTTTTCCTGTGATAGAGCTCTGCTAGACAGAAGATAAAGCAACATCCCAGTAGCCACAAACATTTGTAAATTTAACTCCAGGCTGTTTGGACTATTCGTAGGCCTTGTGTTGACCCTCCTGATGGCAGCATCCAGAGCCCTGAAACAGAAAATGAGCAGTGTGTCTGCACCACGCACCAGCTGGGGACTAGCTTCTGTGTAAGCCTGTAGAGGTCCTAAGTCCATCTGGGAAAATGAGGCCAGTAAGTAAAAGCTGCCTATTTGGAGACCATCCTGGATGCTACTCATCTCCTCTCTTGCCAGACTACTTGTTGCTTCTTCTCAAATCAAGATGTCCCCTAAGAGCTGGAGCTTATATTCACACATTAATTTCAATTAATACTGGTTCAATTAGCTTTAAACACAAAGTTGTTATGTTATTGTTGTTGTTTGTTTGTTTATTTTCTGTCCTTATCTGAATTTTCAGAGATGCTTCCAATGGTATAATTTGCTCACAACTCTCTAACTACTGGAAGACATCTGGGGCAATGTAGTCAGTTCTTCCGTCTCCTGAATTGCACAGTAAAAAGGCCATGGTAGTCAGAGTTGACACCGGTACAAGGGAAAATCCTACCAAAGCTTGCTCTGGTAGGCTTGGGCATTTGTTCAGGTGACAGCAGGCAGATGATGCCTGTTGGCAGCAGGGGTGCCAGCTACTGAGTGGAGCTATTTCATAGGAGCCTGGGGTTCACCCAGAGGAGTGGGACACCCCAGTGAGGAGGACATGTCCCCACTGCTGACTTCTTGGCTCTCAGCTGCTGTCTAAACCCAGCCAGGTGCTCCCCTCTTTTGGCCACATGGTCTTCTGAGCCAGAGGGACACACATGTCCATGTCTGACAAATGATGGTAGCAACACCTCCAGCTTTTCTTGGCTTTGACTCTTCTTGCAGGTCTCTGCTCCTAGCACCAGCCCATCAGATGCCAGCAGTCCATAGGGCCTCAAAATCATGTGCTCAGGTGGAGGCAATGCTTGTTTCCACTCACTTGGGTCTCTGCCTTTGCCTCCTGCCATTAGGACATCTGGCAGTTGGGTCTTCAGGGTTTTAATCCCTGTGCTACAGACCAAAACTGTAGAAGCTTAAAAAAAGTGGTGAGATAGCTGACATCCTTTATCTCCAGATGCTGTAACTGCTGTCCAACTGCTGTTCTGGTTCTGTGCTCTTGATGATGCTAGAGGTGTTGGGTGATCTCAGCAGGTTTCAGGTTGGCTGGGTTGTTTACTCTCAGTGCCAGTCTGCTCCTTCCTTTTCTGCCACTCAGAATGTTGAAGCTGGTTGGATTGGCAATGCAGAATTGATTGCCAGTGCAGGGCTGCTGCCTGGCAAAGAGGGGGAGCCAAGAAGAGAAAAGGGAGATGCTCTCGCACCTAGGAATCCAGTCTCACATGGCTTCCGTGGGATGCAGAAGGGAAAATGCAGTCATCAAATCCACTGCTGATGGACATCACAACAAAACAAAGAGTGTCAATGGAGTGTGAGGGCACCACGGGAAAAGACAAGTCTGTGGTTGCTGTAGGTTCAAAAAAGACAGGCCTAGAGAACCCAGAGCTGTTTCTGACCTCTTTCCAATTCACCAAAGGCAATATCTATTTGGCAATATCTGAGATCTTTCATGTGATCAGAGGTGGTTCCTGGACATGCAAACCCATGTGGAGATCTACAAGGAAGAAGGCACATCCCTCAGGTGCAAGGATTGCCCTGTCCAGCTCTCTGCTGCGTTGCAGATCACAAAATGCAGCCTGTTCCTGATGGAGTTGGGGTTACTTTTCTTGCAGGATCACAGGAAATTCATAAAACATTTTTGGTCAGAGGGGCAAAAATTCAGCTTGCAAGAACAGATATGGCCAGAATAAAGCAGTGGCCAAGGTGAAAGGAGAGAGCCATGCAGGATGGAAGAATAAGGGGAGCTTGGCAGGAACTTTGCTTACAAAGCAAGGGGACAACGTATTTTCCTCTCCCTGAGACCTACTCAGCAGAAAGTTCTTCGTGTTCAGCCAGTGACCCACTGGTGACAGTGGGGTGTTTGCTGCAGACCAGCTGCTCTCTGCCATGTCTTGGCTCCTCAGGGCAGAACTGCCTGACCCCATTAGTGGTGTGTGACAGATTGTTTATGGTGCCAGAGGCACTGCTGCTGCTGTGTGCCCATGCACTGTGCCTGAGAGAATCCAGGCGGTCTTCACCACAACAGCTTTCTGTGTTGGAGATATCTGGAGAAACACCAGCTGTGTGGACATGTGGATCGGGCCAGAAGGCAGGTGGCTGGGACCTTCTTCTTGTCCCTGGCAACAGAGATGTCTCCAGTGCTTCTACTGCCTGTGCTTTCTGGTGCTGTCAGTCTGTTGCTGCTCCAGCACTACCTGCAGACTAAGAAATACGGTCTCAGATGCCTCCCTTTTCCTCCCTCATATCAAAGGGGGTCCATAGCAGTCCTGAACCACTAGAGACCTGGTAGGTGAAGGACTGGGAAGGGGGGGAGCTGATCTTATAAACAGTTTAGGATGCAAAGAGGGACAGACAGAAGGCTGAACATGGGGAAGAGGTGAGTGAGCTGGATGGGATCACTTTGGCCTAAGCATCAGATTTCCAGCTGTGCAGGAGATGCTCAGTGCCCAGGAATAGGGTGAAACTATTTTCAGCAGGAGAGAAGGTGGACAAGGAGTAAGACGATGCTCTGCAAACCATGATGCACATGTGGACATGCCCCTCGTACAGGGGTGATGCTGCCCACAAGTCATGCTCACTGCTTTGCTGCTGCCCCACCACCACAGCACCTGGCCCAGTTGCTTAGATCCAGAGAGCAAACGGTGTGGCACACGCCTGCACAAAAACAGCACATGGCCCTGGACACACCATGCATCACTGCTTGTGGCATGGTTGTGGTTAAATGTAGTGAGCTCGTAGCTACAGATTATATTAAGATTATTTGTAAAGACTTTTTTTTTCTTTTTTCCATATGTTTTCCCTTGTGCTGGACAGCTGTGGGCAAAAGCTTTGCTAAGTCTGCTTATCCTCTGCACAGCTGTTTTACTGATGTGCTGTTTCTGCCAGTCAGTTTATCAGTGGCTATTCATTTTCTCTGTTCAAGCCTTCATGCTCTCATCACAGCAGCTCAGAGCATCCTCTTTGCTGCAGTTCACCTCCAGTGAAATGAGCAGAGCTGCCCCCTGAGCCTTCTCTGTTTCCATGCCCTTAGTACAATCCCGTGGGATGAACTCCAGGTGTGTTCTTGGCACATTCTCTCTGGGGTGCATTCTGCAACATGACTGAGAGGAGTTGGAAGGAGACATCCTGTGCTGGGTGCAGATGCTCACATTGAGCTGGATAAACTCTAGTCTCACATTGGTGACTGTCATCTCTTCAGTTAAGTTAGCCATGATTTCTTAGTGATGCTCTGTTAGTTCATAAAGGGCTGTTTCAAATGAAACAGTTATTGCATGCTTAGGATTACGCCTGCCAGCTTTTGGATGGGGTGGTGGTGGGGAGTTGTGTTCTGGTTTAAAAATCAGATGGAAGAAGCCAAGAGTAATTATGATAGAGAAAAAATAAATAAGACTACTTTCCCTAGCCTAATTCCTGTACTTGTTTCCCTTTTCTGAAGCAACTAAGAACACTCCAGAGAAATGATGAGCTCTTTTTAAACTAAATAGGTGATCTTGGTTATTTCTTGCCCAAACATGTGAAGTGTCCTGAGCCTGGAGTCCCTCTTAGGCAGCACAGCCTTGCAGGAAAGCTGTTTTCTGCCTCACAGCTT
Organism: Netta rufina; assembly: GCF_964035555.1. Taxonomy (NCBI): domain Eukaryota; kingdom Metazoa; phylum Chordata; class Aves; order Anseriformes; family Anatidae; genus Netta; species Netta rufina. Next base: position 11,388,019 of record NC_140141.1, on the reverse strand, counting down.
CTAACATGGGCTGTCTTTGGGGATCAAAAGAGAAGCAGAAACATGGATGATGGTTCCATGCTGGGAACAGGATGCCATTGGGAGCCTGGGAGTGCTACCACCAAAAACCAGCAAGGCTTCTGGCAGGCCAGCACAGGGCCAAACCGCCTCCTTGATTCTATTATCCCAGTCTGCTTTTTATTTATTTATTTTTATCCTTTTTATGGACTGATGCACAGGAAATGTATCTTTTAATAGCTGAAAAGCCATGTTGACACTCTGCCCAAAACTTCAATGAAAGAGGCTCCATCTTTTCACTGTACCATCTTTGACAAATCAATATTGTCTGAGCATTGGAGATCCCAGGTAAATGAAGATGCACTTATTAATAGAATGAAAATCTCTCAGGGTCATAAAGGCCACTCCCCCTCATGGGCAACTACAGCAGTAAGCAGAAAGATAGGCTGACAGAGTTAACATATCATCAAAGAGCTATATCTTAACAGAGTTTTCTGAAAAGGTTGACGGTACCTCTCCATCCTTCTGTGCTTTGGGTGCCGTCTGCATTTGGTTTCTTAGATCCAAAACCTTTCTTGTGAAGCAAAAATTAATTGTGAGGGAGAATGTTAATAGCAAGAATTCAAGTGTGATCTTAAAAATCTGTTTCCTCTCTTCTTGGAAACTCTGTGCAAAAAAATAAAAAAATAAAAAAAAATGAAAAAAAATTGCATCTAGTTGTAGAAACAAAGCTAAGAAATACATTGCTGGGAGTCAGGAAACGAAAGCTAAAAGCTGTGGTATCTTTGTATCTTAATCCAGATGCCCTGGATAAAGTTTCCTTTTCCATTAGTGCATTATTTAGCAGCTAAATTTTAATAGAGGATGTAAGCTGCAATGCCTTATACAGCCTGAGAGAGGCCTGTTCTGGCAGCAGTTACAGCACTGTGTATGCAGACCTGCTATGTGGAAAGCTTTCTCCAGATTTACTGAATCACCAAGAAATAAGGGCATGCCTGAGCATGCAGTTAGAGATTTTGAACACATGGATGGGCTGGGAAGAGAAAGCCCAAGTCTACATATGTATTTAGGCTGGGTAAGTTCTTGGCTATGGATGGTAATGAAACACACAGTGGAATCCCAGCAGCGTTGTCTGTCCTTCCTGCATCCCACACTGCCTGCAGAAGAAACTCTTCCCGGTGATGTTTAAGGTCCTCCTGTGCATGCTGCACTTCTTTTAGGAGTTCTCCTATGAGGTCACCTATGAGATCTGCTGGAAAATCATCCCAGAGCAAAGTACTACCTACCAAACAGAACAGATACCAGTGCTCTGACATGCCTCAGCCATGCTCATCTGGAAGCACCACTGAACAGCCTCCATCCCCACCCATTTCACCTAGCAGGGGCTGTGCAGCCACGTCAGGGTCTAAATGAAGACTAGAGCTCCTCTGCATGGTGTTTATGGCACTTGGCAGCTTCCCAGCTAGCCCAAGTACAATGTTGAGGTTGCCATCAGTGTCTCGATGTGCTAGTAAACTGAGTCACCTGTGCCAAGTAAGAATGTCTGCACTGTAGTGAGGAGACATTGCTGGATTCTACACCCAGCTAGGTAAAAGGAACCAGGATCTCTTTCTTTGTGTATTTATCCTCTGAAATCTCTCTTCCCTATCCTCTGGTCTTCCTATGGGGCTCAGCGTTGCCTGGGTTCTCCCAGAACTGTCAGGCAAATGAGACAGAAGTGGCTGCAGTTGTGGATATTGATGTGTGCCTATATTCATAGCTCCATAAAGCTATTTTATGGTGATATAATAACCCTAAATATGGGACGTATTGGCAACAGAGAGTTAGCAATTCTAAGTGGTCTATCCATAGTGAAATAAATGCCTCCCAGATATCAATAGAGGAGCTTGATGGAGTCAGGTAAACAGCCGCTTTTCAATATCTCTTTCTGCTGCAGATTCACAAGGTATCAATATATCTATTGGAGCCTTTTGTGAACAAGACATAAATCTGGGCATTTGTTTCCTGGGAACAAATGCTTTATTATTAGCAAATTGCAAAGCAGGGTCTAGGCACTTTGCTAACAAGTGCACAATCTGCAATTCTAATGGCAGTTCATCTCCCTTCACACATACAAACGCACACATATACACCCCTCCGGTAAGCACCTCTGTGGGAGTGATTAGTATCTCTTGATGACTGATAGCCAAGCCTTCTCCTCCTGCTTATCCTGCCAGTTCCACTGCTGAAAATAAGCACTGCAATTGCTCCAGGCCTGGCAAGGGAGCACGAAGAGCTGGGCACCGCGCTCTACAGAGAGTGGCAATGCAGCATTTTGACATCTTGCCAGGTTTCCTGAAAAAGGAAAGGGAAAAGAAAATAAAATTCATCAGTCCTGCTCTGCTCATTGTTATTAAAACTGAATGGGGAGCTCTGTTTGACAGGAGCGAGGGCAGCTGTGAGCCAGAAAAGCTGCTCAACATCAATGCCGTGCACAGAACAGACAATAACTGGCTGGGAGATGGCTGCAGATGTCCCTCAGGGATCTCCAATTGTCCAGACAATCGCAGCCCACCTGCCTTCATGTCACCTGCCTGCTGTCTAGACATCCACTGGGAGAACCCACTGGATGATACTTCACACCTGGGTGGTGCTCACCATGAGCTGTCAGCAGTTTCATGGACCTGCCCCTGCCTGACTCTAACTTTACACAAGATCTCAGCTCTGCCTGAGCTTGGTGTCAGAAGGGATCATCACGGAGCAGCAGGGAAACCCACCTGGTCCTTTCTACCCCCCTGACGAGCAGGAGCCAGCCCAGGAGGCTGACACAAGGTCCTGACAGTGGCTGCTGAGAGGGCCCTTCTCTTGGTTTGATGTTTTCCCAAGGAGTCACTGTCCCTGCACTGAGAGGCAACCCAGCCACAAGCTCTGCAGCAGCTCAGCAGATACTCAACGCAATCCAACAAGGAAAAAATGCTGTTGTCACTATGAGTTGGAGGGCTGGTGGGATGATACACAGTCTGGCTTAAAAAAAAATTTCCTTCCTCCTGGAGCTCATCTTCCCTCTCTAGAGGCATGCAGGCTGCAGGGCTGTCGTTTCAGGGATACTTCAGAAGTGTGGTTTGCAAAGCTCTGATATCTACAGCAGCTCCCTGGGAGCACTGGAGAAAGGCACCGACCACTCATTCCTCTAAGAAAAAAAAGCAAATACTCACAGATGTTTGCAAGCTACATTTGTAATGCTCTGATATAGGCTTTCAAGTAAATTTTGTTAAACCTACTGGTGAAGTTCCTCAATCTGAAGCTATTACATATATTTCAGAGCACGTTATCACGCAAGGCCAGAGATTGTTTCTCTGTTGCTCTAACATGACATTAGGTTGTCTGTGTGATTCCCATACCCTCTGTGGCCTGAAGAAGAGAGCAGCACAAAGGTCCTCCAGGCACTGAAGGTCCTTCCACATCCAAGCAGTGATGCAAGAGCTCCCCAGCCAGCAGTTACCTAGTGCATGTGCCTGGCAGCTTTTATCTAGAAAGCATCTGTTGGACCAGATCAAGAAGTTTGCCATGACAACAGCAGTGGAAGTATGAGGGGTGTTTCCCTGAGGCCTTCCCATGCTGCTTTAGTGGGAACTCAGCTGGGATTAGGGTAGGCAAGACAACCAACAGACAAGTAGCCCAACTGCTGGGGAACCTGGTTAGTCCCATGGATTTTTCCTCTTCTAGCTTTGAAGTGATTAATTCACAAGAGGAGTTAAAAGTCAGTGGGGTGCATTCCTGTATGGACTCCTTCACAGCTACACACAGCTATGGGACTGTTGTGGAGCTGGAAAATGGATCCAAATGCCACCAAAGAAAGAAGAGACGGGACTGGGAATGGTGGGACAGCTGTTAAAGTGGGTGCATTAGCCAAAGAGGCAAGATGGACCGCAGTCTTTGGACAGCCCTGAGGAGGAGGACCAAGGAGTCAGCACTGAGTCCCAAGCACTGGGCAGTAGCACAGGACAGAAGTCCACCTCTGTGGTCCCTTGTGTATCCAGCACAAGAAATTCTCCCAGGACAGTTCCTCTCACCAGCAGTGATGTGTGGAAGCAGAGTTAGGCCCTCTCCACAGTGATCAGGGCAGGAGCTTTCTCCTGCTTTGAAATGCTGAGGCTTTTCACAGTGCAATGCTGCACTTTGAGGGAACAGAGGCAAAGAGTGAAGAAAGCAATGTTCTCCTGCCTTTTCTGCGGCTCTGGAAGACCTCATGCAATTCCTGTTTTCACCACATAGATGGCCCTAAGCTTTACTCTGCTGTTTGCTGTGTATCTGTGCACTTCGCAGCACACCCATGTGTGCATGGGTTTGTGAGACCGGATATAAATATATATATACACATATTTGAAAATGTTAAGTTTTAATAGGGAATGTCTGGTGGTGACTTGAACGATTTCTCTCTGCCTCTTGATCAGCTGTGCAGTGTTTAAGATCTACTTCACTGCTGTCACTCAGGATCTTGTTCTGCTGCTTTATGTCTTTCATTTACAGCCCCTAATAAAGGGACTATCATTTGTACCTCCATCCCCTGCTTGAGATGAGTGCAGTGATGCACCTCGCCTTTGTGCTGCCCAAAAGTCATGCCCATACTGATGCTCTCTTTCTCTGGGGCAGCATGGTTGGATCACCAACACCCTGCCAGGATCGATTTTCTCTGCCAGCTCCCCAAGGTCTGCCCTGCTGTTTCCTTGAAACTTGTCCTGTACTTTACTTTGAATGCAGCAGGGAGTCAGAATTACGCCCACTGTTCCCTTCTATTCTTGGCCCTCCGCTTCCCTCACCTCCCAACCAAAATCTGTTCGCCTTCTGAAAATGGCTTGTATTTTCTGTGTGCTAGAAAGCCTCTCTCCCACGGGGTTGCAGTACTGTTGGTTGTCACACTTCAGAGCGGAGCAGTCTGGGGCAGGGCTCTGCCCCCTGCCCCCTTCAATGACCCCTCTCTCCAGCCCTGCCTATGTGGCAAGTGTCTGAGCTGCCTTGTGGCAGCAGGTTTTGTGGATCCTCCAATTGCTGTTTCTTTCATTTATTGCTTGCTTTATGCCAGAGAAGCTAAATTTTGGGGAGTTGTCGCTAGGAATTATCAGTGTGTCCATATTTATCTCCTTTAATGCCTGTGATTGTTGGGTGAGGCAGCACATGCTATTTGTCCCCCTTCCAAACAATCTCTCTGTCAAATCAACAAGAACAGATTATTCATCTGCTGCAGGAGGCTAATTGCAAACAATTGTAAAACAAAATATTATTTCATTGTGAAGTAATGGACAGCACTGTCTCTGCACCATATGGCACTCTGGTTTGAACAGAGCCTGGTTTGGCCACCTGAACGTAGTCCCTGTGCTAGCGCTCTTCCATTTGCTTAAGGGCTATCTATCTAACAGAATGCTTTCTTCAGCAAGGCAGCAGCAGGGCACAGACATTCCCACTCCAAGGAGAGCACTAGCAATGCCAGAGCAGGGTGACTTGACCCAGGGAGATGTAACAAGCCACAAGCTCACATTAAGGCACATCTAGCATCTAGGTCCCCAGAATTTCTCTGGAAACTACAGCAAGGGAAACTGAGGCTCTCTCTAGTGCTTTGAGATCTCTGGGGAAAAATAAATAAATAGAGAGAAGAAAAGAAAAAAAGAAAAAAAAAGAAAAAAAAAAAAAGGAAAGAAAGAAAGGCAAATCAAGATCCTTGAGTAACCCATTACAACATACTTAGGTAGATGCTGGGCACAAACATCAGCACCCAGGAGGATGGATGGATAAGGGGAAAATCACGGAGACAACCATGGAGACCCTTTAGTTTGGAAATACTGCTGCAGTATTTTGCTGGTGAAGAGGTTGGTGTTTTTCATTCTCATGGTTTCCTCCAGTGTTTATGGTCAGACTGCACCTCTGATGACACACTGTGGCACTTGCCCTTGATGAGTGGCTAGCAAGGTGTGAGCATCCTGGTGTGTCTTCGCCTGCTCTATAACTGGTCAGCATGACCTCAAGGAGTCCTGATTTTAAAAGATATGGGAACAAGAGATAAGATACTGGGCTTACTCTTACTGCTGCTGCTAGGTCTCTAAATCGAGCAGCTGGTTTTCAGATAGTCAAATTTTCAATGAAAAGAACTAATTTCCATGGGATGCTGAGTCTTCCCACAGAGAAGCATTATGTTTACCTCCAGCCTTCTGTCTTTTCCTGAAAACCACTTTCTTTAGGAAACTACGTGGGCACTTTATTTTTTCCTGGGGATGCACTAAGCAAGAACAGGCTTTTAGTCATCTCTTCAGCCTCTTAACTGTAACATAAAAAGACCGATGACCGAGTAGTCACTTACGAACTGGTGTGATTTATGAGGTGGCCTAACCACATGAGGTCTGCTAAGGTCAGGCCATTGCTAAGACTACCATCTCTCTCTCACCAAATGTGGCAGCATTTTTTGCTCAAACGCTCAGTTCTATGAGTTCTACTTGCCATTTGCCAGTTTACATCTGTGAATCAGGTGTCCAAACGTTCACCTGCCTTTTGTCAACATAGCAAAGAAATTGTCTTGAATGAAATACTTGTAAAGTCTTTGTTAAGAGCTGATTGAACAACTTGGACAGTATTTTCTTGGTGTTACTTCTTAAAGGTAAAATGTTGCCTGGGAGCCTCAATATTTTCAGTACACATCTTCCTGAAAAAAACATTGTGGTCCAGAGTGGCAATAATGCAACATGTAGCCTGGTGATTAGTGTTGGTGGCTGTGAGACGGTCAGCTCCAAAAGGCCAAACATTGGCATTTGGGGAGATCACAGGAGCTTGGGACAATAATTGTCAAAATAGATAAGAACAAATCCAAAAGATCTGAGCTCACTGTTTGAGTATTACTTTACTCCCCTGAATAAAGAGCAACCTCTAGGACAGAAAATAAGGTTTGAAAAAGTCCAACTATCCAAAAACTTTCTCCAGGTGATGGCTGGAGTCATTGTAAAACCTTCTTATATTGTGACCAATACCTTGTTCCTCAAAACTTATGCCTGGTTTGGCATGATAAAGGATGGAAAACTCTGCTCCAAACCTGACATTTCCATAGTTCAGCTCAATGTCTCCCATGTTATGCTTTCAGGAAAACATGCACAAGAATCTTGTTTAGTTCAAATGGAGGGAAGACAATAGTTCCCAGCTTTCTGTGAAAAAATCTTAACATGCTCCAGTCCAGTCTGCTGTTTTGCAAAAGGTTGTTGTTAAGACTTTGAGCGCAGTTCAGTTTCTAAAAAACAAAGAGCCATACTGTGAAATTTGGAGAGCTGTGGGACATCGACAGTCAAAGTGGTCAAGCTACTCAAACCTGGTCTGTCCCAGCTGGAGGTACTGCACAGGGGGAACCATAAACTGCTTAAGACACTTGAGAGGGAGCAGTCTTTTCAGATGACTGAACAAATAGTCACTGCAAAATACTGGCTTCCTATTTTGCACCTTCCTCCGGCTCCATATGTTTCTTTTTACCATGTATAGTTTCTCTGCTCTTTAGCCAGTTTCTCACGTATCAAGCCATGCCAAGTCCTAAACTCGTCAGAAAGATTACATTGGAGTGACTGAATCACTCACATCATTCAAACACAGCCTGATCATAGTCCTCATCTCCTGGACAGTCATCCCAAGGTCAGTAGCATTTGTCAGGTCAAATGTGCCTTCAGGAAGCCTGAAGTTACTCTTAAGGAACTCGCTTTTCTTAGGGGCCAACTTCTTCTCCTAAGGCTGCTTAGAAAGTTTCCAAAGGATGGCTGGGTGCAGTTCCTGGTTCATCACACTGGTGGGCTACAGCATCTAGCACTGCCATGCCATCGTGCCTTACAACTTGCCTCCATCTGTCCTGTTCCTCTGCCCCTGAGCTGTGTACTCTCCTTCCCTCCCCTTTCCTCATCTCACCTGTTTCAGTTCCTGCTCCAGGGTGGTTCCCTTTCATCCATCTCCCGCTAATGATGGCAGCAGAGAGAGGGGAAGAGTCCCCAGTTTTTGGCTTTCAATAGCTTTACCTTCACCATCTATGGACAATCCTTGGAGTTGGTTCATGCTTGGTAGCAAATCAACGTCATTTGGGAGGGATAAGTCTTGGCCAAGGAGTGACAAGACAGCTATCGCGTCTGAACCCCCTCCCCCCCAGCTGCACTGCATAAGATATAGGAGCATCCCTGGAAATATCTGCAGGCCCTGGAGGGTTTCAAGTTAAGACATGAGCTAAGAGAGTAATCTAAAATGAATAATTTATTTTGGTGAATTTTGCTTCCCTCTGTTTACAGATTGTCTAGGAGCAGATTGCAGCTTTCGCACCTCAATTCATTATTGGAAACTATTTGCAGATAGTTCCCGGTCTGCAACTCATTTGCTAACTCTGTTGGGAGTACTGCAGATCTGAAATCAGAGCTGTTTTGAATGGTCATGTGGTACTGCTATGCTCTCATTCCTCCATGAAATATATGTGACGTTTAGAATCAGGCTTTAAGGGCAGATGCTCCTAATCACGAATTAGGTGTTCATTTTCTGCCAGTGCTCTCTGGTGGCCCTTCTGCATGTCCCTACAACTGCCTCTGCCTGGACATCCATCAATATCAAGGGAGTAGGAGTCAGTCTCAAAAAAAAAAAAGAAAAGTAAAAAAAAAAAAAAAAAGTAAACTGGAAACAAAACAAACAACCAAACAACAACAACAACAAAAACACTGGAAGAAAGCATATCTCACTATCTCAAGGCAGAGAAACAATATGCAGCAAGCTTGAAGGAAAAACAAAAGGCTGACCCACTTACTGAACATATGAGCTACAGCCCACACTGTCAACATTGTGGAGTTGGGAACAGCAGAGCTCCTGAAATTCTGACTTGCGAGCAGTTACAGGACCTGGGGGCTGACCCCAGCTGAATCATACTGGAGTGGCTGTGATGGAGCTGCTATATTTCAATTACTGCTCTCAGGAATGCTCCTACACCCTGGCACTGTGTCCAGCACAGGTCCTGGTGGTTCAGGTATGGCCATGGAGTATGTACAGGATCTGGTTACCAGGCCTGATTGAAGAGGCATGGAGATAGGTTTCCATGCACCACAACTTGCTTGTTTTGGAAGCTTTGTCCTCTGGAGATTTGGCATTCATATGGCTGTGGGTAAGAATCTCCACAGAGCAACAGTGCAGAAATGGGGAAGCTAATGCTCTGCTGGGCTCCCATGGATGAGGACACCGTGTGGGCCTGTGGGAAAAAGAGCCACACCAGTAAAACTCAGCCCTCCTTCACTCTGCAGTCAAGATGCATGGAGTGCACAGGACTGCCTTGGCTCAGCTCCACTTATCCTTCATCCATGTTTGGAATTTGGTTGCTCTTCTCTCTGCTCCCCTTGGCTCACTTTGTACACGATGATGAGCGTCTCTTCCCTTTTTTTGGTCCCTGCAGTCATGAATTGTATCCAGTCCAGTATTTTGAAGGAAAAGAAACTACACCCTGCCCAGAAATCCAGGGGAGCGATCTACCCCTCAAGTAATTGATAAGGCCATCAGCACGGGATGTGGAGCCTTACTCAGCAGAGCACACAAGTACCCAGATGGAGGCCCTGCTCGAAATCAAGAGTCTGGCCAGAAAGTCACTGGATGACACCTCTTAGGGCTTTGTGTTTCCCCTTCTCCAAAGTCTTCCACTGTTCTCTGTTGTTTCACAGTCAGGACATAGCAAGCTTAGGGCAGCTCCAAGCCATGTGCAAACTCTCGGCTAAAGTTCCCCTAACACCTTAAACCAAGCAGCTTTCTATGAGAGATGCCTGGATGAATCTCCCTTCATTGTCCTAAAGATGCTCTGAAGGGTTCCAGTCTTTGCAGTGCTGCCAGGACCAGGTAGGAACTGTTTGCTGCATGACAAGAAGGGATTGAAGTGTCAGGCTGAAGCGAGTGCTGAGATGATTTACAGGAGTGACTCGTCCAACCTGACCCTATTGCTCACGCAGAAGAGGCCTGAAATCTGAGAGAAATCACGAAGCAGAAGCTATGAGGCTAATAATTCACCTTCCTGGGAGAGGCAGCATCCGTGGGGAATCACTGGCTATGCAGGGGTTGGATGCACTGAGAGAAGGGAAGGTTTTTTCACTCTGCTTTGCCCATCCAGGCACTCCAAGGCTCTAGTGCATTTTCTCATGGCAATAGGAAAAAAAAACAAAAACAAAAACAACAACAACAACAACAACAACAACAACAAAAAACAGCACATAAGAACAATACAGATATTCAGTGCTTTTTTCTGAACTAACATGATACACTGCTGGGCTGAGATAACTGACACAGACAGTCTCCTGCCTGCAGTAGGAGGTTGGTCTGAGCCAAGTGAAGCTCACACCAGGGCCCAGGACCCAGGAAGCTGGTCTTAAGCCACGTCTGGGTGCCTGAGGAATGGCAGAGGGGGTCAGAAGAAAGAACAATAGGATGAGTTTCTACCCATCCCAAAAGGGATGAGCAGGACGTGGAACTTCACAGTTCTTCTCCTGTTGGGAGGTCAGAGCATCCTTGCTCCACCTGAGACACTGGTCCTGCTCCCACACAAGCGAATGTGGCAATCAGTGCTCACTGCAAAGGCAAAACTCACCTGCTGCTGCCTGTATTGTTCCCTCACAGAGGACACACAGCCGACCAGAGAGCTGCCTGCCTGAATGGTTCCCTGTTGCACATGAGTACAGGGCCCAGTGCTAGGGACCTCTTGGGATGTAGATGACTTCACTGCACAGGCGGCAACATGCATGTACTGTATAGGTCCCACACTCCCCTAGTGCATGTGTGAAGCTGTGATTCTCCCTTTCTGTCTCCCCTCTGCCTTCTCCTTAGCATTCTTAGACCCAGAAATGTGCCCCAAACGTGTCAGAGCCACTCTGCTCACAAAAAAGGACAAAGAAAACAAATGAGCAGTTGAAGCCTTGCAAACAAGAGCCACAATCTAAAGGAAGAGAATTGATCTAAGTGTGATTAAGACTTAGGTAGAGACGATCATGTAATTATCCAGTCAAAGCAAGGTGTCTCTTGATCTCAGTGAATGTTGGCTCCTCTCCAAGCTGCAAATGAGCTGCACAGAACTACTCATGCTGTAATTGCAAGCCACCTCAGGTCTCCCAGGAGATCTCCTGCTTGGGAGAATCTTTCTCCTTGCCAGACAATGCTTAGTTAGCCATGCTGGGAAATGGACAGTGCAAATGTCCCACATACAGGCACGGGGGAGAACCAGTCTCTTCTAACATGAGCTTGGAGAGCCAGCTCGCATTAGGGTTGGGACCAGCACAGACACCACCATACTGTGGTGCACCGCTTTGCATGCCAGGGTCACAGCCACCTTGTTACTTCACAGTGACCTCTGTGCTGCAAAACGCTGGGTCTCAAACCTGCCCAAAGTGGTGCAGGAATCTGCAAGAAAAGTCAGGCCCAGCCCTCTGCGGATGTGCTCTCTCCATTTCGAGATTAACCTTTCAGAAATGTCAGCCAAACAGCCACACACAGGCTGCTGCCTCTGTGGTAGAACCTGTAATTTTTGGCCTTGTGACTACAGCTTCAGTTAACTCCTTCAGTGCTCTTATTCACCTTCCCATCCTCTCCCAGATGATCCCAGCTCCAAGGTCCTTTTATCTACAGTGCTCTTCATGCTCTGCATGTAGGTGACCTCTCTTTCCTAATGCACCACTTGGGATGGCAATGTCAGAGAGCACTACTCAAACATCAGTGCTTGAAGGTATGTTCAAAAGTGAGGAGTGGCACATTCGTAACGTGCAGTAGCTAGGCTGTCACAGCAGACAGAGCAGGGCAGGATAGGATCATCCTCCCTCCCTTCCCCAGAAGATGTCCAAAAACCAACAAAGCGTGCTACCAGCAGATTGTACAGGAACACTCCTTGTCTATCCCCAGACCTCACCTTTCCTTCACACGTTAAACTCCCAGACATCTCTCCTGCTTTTTCAGAGCAGAGCTGTAACCTGTCACAGACTGGCCTGAGCACCCAAAGGAGACAGCAAATAGCATTGAAACCATGGTCCCATCCAGCCAGGAGAGCTTGACCTTGTGAGGGCATAGTTCTCCCTTGGCAGTTCTCTCCTTCATTTAATGTTTTGGGCAGTGTGTGCAGGACCAGCAGAGAAGAGAGGGGATGTATGGTGCCAAGCTGCACGCAGTATGTGAAGGGTAGGGTAGGACAGCACCCACTGGATGGGGTGCAGGTTGAAATAAAGGATGGGCAGAGGTACGGCTGGAGGTTGCCCTTGCACAGAATGAGTAGAGGGAACTGAGAACACAAAGACAAGTGTGCCCTGCCATCGGTCCCCAGGGAGCAGAGGTTGGTGCCTCGCTCTGTACTTCCCCTCCCCAGGGAGCTGCAGGGAGCAGTGAGGCTGCCTCTGTGCCTCCTCTTCTCCAGCTTGGACAATCCAGGTGTCCTCAGCCTCCCCTCACAGGACGTGCCTTCAGCCCTTCTGCCAGCTTCGTTGCCCTCCTCTGGATGCTTTCAAGGATCCAGACAATGAAAAGACAATGCTCAGAGCAACAGGCATCCCCTACCTTCCCCAGCTGTCATCTCCCATCTCCAGGGAAGAGAGAATGGGGTCTCAAGGCACTGGGCTATACCTTCACATTTGGACCATGCTAGCGGGTGTCTGGGTGGTTACAGTTCTCCTGGCTCATCTTTTGGTGGGTTTTCAAAGGTGAACTGGAAGTGAAAATTGCAGCTGGGAAAGAAAGAGCTGGTGGCTCAGGAGACTGATGTAGGGGAAGGTTCTCTGACTGACAGATGAGAAAATGTTAATAAGGTTTGTAAGGCAAGGTAGCTATGTATGTGAGACATATTGGACAGGGTTATTTGCACCTTTCTTAGTTATCTGAACCCACGTATCTTAACTGAATAGAAGACAACACCTCACAGTCCTCCTGTCTCACCCTTCATGCTTCTTCCCCAGCCTGGCTCCTGGTACCACAGTGCCCTGCCTCTGAGCCAGGCTCTGAAGGTAGATGTCCCCAGTCTCCCCCCACACCCAGTCCTGACACAACTGCTTGTGCAGAGATTTCACAAGGGCAACACATCCCTTAAAACACATCCTGCTTCCAGATGTTCCCAGAAAGTCCCCAAAACATAGGTCTCCAACAATGAGTGTTACTGCATGAGAACGTGGCTGCATTTACATGTGGCAGGCTTTGCTCTGTCCTGAGAAAAGCCAAGTTCATCTCTGTTCTGGTGCCACTGAAAGTCCTGTGATGACACAGTGCAAAAAAACCCCAAACACCATGGGACAAAAACCTACATTCAGCCAGGTCAGCCAAGACACTGCTGCTGTGCTCAGCAGTTCCTGATCCCACCTGAGGGCCCCTTCCAGAGCTCTGCCAGCTGCAGCCCTCCTGGTCTGGTCCCGCTTCTGATGATCCTCCCCTATATCCCAAAGAAAGCCATTCCCCAGCTCTGTATTTACACTTTGGTTGTGGATGATGGGTAAAACATCAGCAAAGGGGATCTGGAGGCCATCCAGAAGACATACCTCCCAGGAATCTTTGGACAGATTAGGTTGTTTGCATAGTTAAAGCCCACACTTGATAAACTACCTCCATCTGGCTCAAGTGCACAGCTGGGCCTTCCTTTGGTTGCATTTTTTTCTCCTTTTTTTTTTTTTTTTTTTTTTTTTAAGATGACTGTGCACATTGAAGTACCCACAGGTCTTTGGTTGTGATGAGATGAGGCATTGTACAAAGGAGAACCAGCTTCCTGGCTCATTTTGGGGCCATCTCTACGCAGATACTGTAGGGCTATGGGTGCTATGGTCACAACACAAACACTGCATGCAAGCAGCTCTGGAGGTGGTCAAGATAAGGGTGAGAAATCGTAAGAGAGCAGTGAATACTCAATAGCATGTATACCTATATGTACATGCACACATATGTATATACATATCTGGTAGTTTGAAACCTCTCACTAGCAGGGCCAGAGCCACTGTATCGTCATGCTCAAAATGTCTTGCTTTTTCTGGCACCATCCTTCTCTCTTCCTTTGCCCACTGAGCAAATGAGTTCAACTTCATGAGACGTGTCTTTCTGCTACCCTGGACTACTGCAGATGGGAGCTGCCCATGCAGTAAGCGTTTGTATGTTCCAGGACAGGGAAGCTAGGAGGAGGGATGAGGATGGAAAAGCCAGCTTCACCCTGCCTTGTCTACAACCAGTGTAAACATCATGCTTTGTAGGTAAACTGAGGTAAGCTGCTGTCCCGGCTGCACATGGGAGAACGGTCCCACAAACACGGGGGTGGGACGGGATGAGAGGGGAAGAGCTCTCCCTTTCGGATGGGATCTGTGCCCACGGGCTCTGCCTCTACCGGGCCTCTCCGGGGAACGCAGCGGCCCCGCACCAGCAGCAGCAACGCCCGGCCACGGGGCCCTGCAGCGCAGCGGGTGCGGGCGCTGCGGTTTCCGCCGTCTCTTGGAGCCTCCCCAGAGCGGAGCCCGGTTGCAGAAAAAGCCCCCGCCGGGGCTTCCAGCAGCCGGGGCTCCGCCTGCCACGAGCTTTCAGTGCGAGCCGAGCCGAGCCGAGCGGCTGCGGGCGGCTCCCAGCGCCGCTCCGGAGGCTGCCTGCGGGCGGCGAGGGGGGGAAGCTCAGGGAAGGGGGGCAGCGGGCCGGCCCGATGCCGGCATCCTCCCGACCGGCCCTATCCGCGGCCTCCTTTAGGGGGCACCTCTCCTCCAGGAATGAGCCGCCGGCCGCCCTGCCCGGCCCGCGGCCGCGCACCGCGGGCACCCGTGGCGGAGCCGCCGCCGCCGCCGCCGTCGGAGCGGGCCCTGCGCGCTCCGGCTGCCCCCGGCGCGGCCCCTCCCTCCATCCCGTGCCCGTCTCCCCCGTCCTCCCTCTCACTCCTCCAGCCAGTAAATCCGATCTAGGCTGATTCCTCTCACGTCAAACCACATGATCCCATAAAACATTCATCGCCTCTCCAGCCCCGCGCCCCGCTCGCTCGCTCGCTCCCGGGATACAGTGCAGCAGGCTCCGCGCTCCCCGCCGCCGCCGCCGCCGCCGGCTCTGCCTCCGCGGGATCCGCCGCAGCCCCGGCCCCGTGCGTGCGGCGGGCGGGAGGGAGGACGGAGGGAGGAGGCAGGCAGGCAGGCAGGCAGGCAGGGAGGGAGGGAGGGGGAGCCTCGCCTGGATGCTGACTCCAGCTCGGGGGCTGCTCATTCCCCCGATGAGCGAGGGCAGCGGCACAGGGAGAGCCCCCTCCCCGCGCGCCGCCGCTCCGCGCTCGGGCTGAAGTTTTTGCACGAGGATCTGCCCCGCTCTCGCAAGGATTGTACCGGCTGCCGCTCGACTTTGCGCCTCCAGACGTGCCTTCCCCGACCCCTAAGATGAAGAGGGCGATAGCTGAAGGTAGGTGCGTCCCCTCGTATCCCTCCCTCCCCCCACCCTCCCCTTCCCCTCCCGCCGCCGGGGCTCCCCCGTTCCCCGGGGGGGTGGCAGGGCAGTGCAGGGCGAGGCGGGCGCGTCCCCAACTTCGCACCGCACCGGGAACTTCCCTCCTTGCAACTTTCTTCGGCGGAGCGTTCAGGTCCCGCCGCGGGGGAGAGGGGCCGGACCCCGGGGGCCCGGCGACGCTTCTACCCCTAGCAGCGCTGCCCGAGCCCGGCCGGGGAGAGGCGGCGGGGGGAGCGGAGGAGAGACCGGGGCTGGATGGGGGACACGGCTGGCTCCATCCCCGGAGCGGGGCTACAGGCTGAGGTCCCTCCTGCCCCGGACTCCCCCCTCTTCCCCCTCCTCGGCCCGGCCCTGGGGTGGCCAGGCTCCCCCCGAGGTTGGGGTAGGCAAAGTGTTAAGGAGGCCGGGCCGGGGGAAGCGGCGACCTGCGCTCTCAAGGCTGCCTCCCAGAGGGGCACAGCCCGTGCTGGGGGAGGTGGCCGGAACCGCGGCGCCTGCGAGGAGGGCGGGGGCAGCCCGGCTTTCCCTCCGCTCCCCTCCCGGCCGACGAGGAGCGGGGCTCCGCTCCCGAACCTCCAGCGGAGGCTGAGCGCCGGCCCCGGCCTCCTGCGGGTGCCTCCGGCCGGGGAAGTTCGCGGAGGCTCCGGGAGCCCCGGCACCGGCAGCGCGGCGGAGGACGGCGATTACCGGGGCTCGGCAGGGATGCGCTCAGGGCCCCTCCCTCAGGGCCCCCCCGCCCTGCTCCGTCTCAGCTCGGTGCCCACTAGCGAGAGGAGCTCGGGGTGCAGCGGGGGACCCCACGTCGGGGGGGTGGGGGAGAGGCCTGGCAGAACCTCCTCCTCCCGCAGAAAATCGCCCTTTTTCATCTGCTCGGGCAGCCCTGGAGACAGCTTTTCCGTTCCATCTCCTGGTGTGGACGGATGGGGCTGGGGCTCTGCCGGCAGCAGCAGCCGGGGGCTGCGGCTGCTCTTGGGGGTGCCCCGCTGTGCACTCGTGGCTTTGCCCATTCGCAGTCTCTCCGGGCAGAACCCGAAATAAAGACCTATGTCTGGAGGAACACACGCTCTCACTCTGCAGGTTCGGGCCGCTTGGAGAAGCGTGTGCCAGCCAGGTGTGCTTTTGGAAAGCCAGTCCTCCAGGGGTTGCAATTTTTTAACTAGAGCGATCAGCCTCGCATAGGAGCTCCACTGCTGTCCAAGCTGCTGGACAAGGGAGTGTTTGACATGCAGAGCCTCTTGCTGTGTGGAGTCTCTTCCCGTGTGTGCCATCTTCTGCTTGCTTCCTTTTTCCATCACTGACACAAATAGATTTTTTTTTTTTTGAGAGCTTTCTGGCTAATATATTTGTGATGATCAAGGGATATCCCCAAGCGCTGATCCAAATGGCACCCTATCTCTTTCGGATAATTGCAATCATTTTTAGTTCTGAAACTGTCAATTTATTTCTGTTTCGAAAACACCCTGGGGGCAGGCTGCAGTGATGGCTTCTCCTGTGGGCCCTTAGCGGATACTGGTATTTCAGCATCCATTTGCTGTGCGCTGTGCCATAGGTGTATGGGTTACCCGTTAGATTTGCACGCAGTGGTTTTGTGAGTGTACACGAAGTACCAAGCTGGGGGTGTGGGCTGATTGCCTGCCGTGATGCTGTAGGGAGGTTGTCAGCCATGCAGAGTGGTACCCAGGTGATGGGTGTGGTACGGGTGCCCAGGACAGCCTCCTGCCTCACACCGTTTGTGATCCTGCTGCAGCACAGCCCTTCCTCTGCGCTGTGACTTTCCCTGTGCTTCCGGCTGCTACCAGCATAATGTGAAAAAAACACTGAAGATAATGAAATACAGAAACTGTGTTACAATGGTTTTATTTATAGAACAAGGCTTTGAGGGTTTGGGTTTGAGTTTGAGTTTTTTTTTTTCCTCTGTTGTTTTTGAGTTGCTTGGGTTGCCTGGATTTCTGAGTTGTGACTGTAAAGTCCTTGTGAACCTTGGAAGATTATGTTTAGGTGAATGACCACTATGGCATCTGGACTACATTTCCCACCGTGGGCTGCCTGGATGCTTCAAGTGCACTGTAAGCCAGAAATAGCCACCAGGGGCAGTTAGAGGCAGAGCTTTCACCTGGTGTTCTCAGCACTTACTGCTTTATTAACACAATTTATTTATATTGAAAGAGGTTTTTCCATGCTTATTCTTTATACAATTTCTTATAAAAATAAAAGCCTATAATATGAGAACCTACACCCAACTCAGAGAATATCTATTCACTGATGTGAGAACAGCTTTCTTTTTATTGAGAGAAGACACCATTCATCAGGGTATTATTTCATGTTTCCTTTCTGTACAATATTCATTCATATCAAGGATACTCATTATTTTGGGAGCTTTGTCCCCTCATTCCCCACTGGACAGAACAATACCTTAGTCCTATATTCTGTGGGACCATCCAAGGATATGTTTGGAGAGGCTTTTTAAAGAGAAGTATCGAGGCAAAAAGGCTGAGGTGCCATTGTGTTGCTCCATGCGGTAGGGTTGTATCAGTGCAGATGTGGTTGTGTCCCTGCTGTTTTTGTGATGTCTAAGATATTTTTTTTGTGACCTCTAAGAGCACCAGAGAAAGATGATCCAGAAAATAAGTAAATTAGGCTGCCATCTCCACTGCTGTGACTTGTGGGCAGCAGGTGCCCAAGCTGCTGACCACCAGCATAGGGAATAGGGCAGTTCTGTCCTTACAAGCCACGTCCTTCATTAATGACCTGCTTCCTGTGCTCAGATTCTTTGAGCATAACCAGAGCGAAATCCTACTGGGAACCTGTGCAGGAGACTGTTTATAAAGTGCAAAGGTGACAGCAGTGGGAAGGAGCATGGGGAAGAAGGGAGCAATTTGCTGCACCACCGAGGTGCCTCCCTCTGTTTTGGTCTGCTACCTGCCCTGCTCAGAAGCAGGTGCTCAGAAGGGGCAGTGGGAATGGTTGTGTGTCCAGATGCTCAGCCTGGTGGCTCACCATTGAGCTGGAAGCTGGTTGGAGGTCTGTGTGGGTCCACAATTCACATCCCCACAAACGTCTCCCATAACACTTCAGTGCACTAGCGATGATGGTCTCATTCCTCTGTAAGCATCTACTGACACCAATGATAATTTCAGCCATTTAGCCTTTGAAAACAATAAGCAAAATCTGCGAATCCAGCAGCACCTCTGTGAATTTTCCGCCTTTTCTGGCTCAGAAGCAGCACAGGAAAATAAAATAGGGGCAGGGAAGGGGAAGGATGTTCCAAAGCCCGGCTCTCAGGCTCGCTGCCACACACCCTGCAGGCATGGTAATACTGCTGTGGGAGCCCTGAACAGCACAGCGTCCTCCTCCCCTTTCCACCCTGAGCCTTGAAGGAGAGGAGGAGGGAAAGGGAAAATCAGTTGAGCCAGAGCCTGAGCACAAAGCAGGACAAGGAAGATTGCAAAGAGCTGAGCTCTAATCTCCATGCTGAGCCTTCCTGTGGCTGCTGTGCCCATTGCTTGTGTACCTCAGCCCTGCCGTGCCGTATGGTGCATCCTGGAGGAGAGGCTGAAGCTGCAGCCCGAGTGCAGGATTCACCCTGCACAACCAGCCGGAGGCGGAACTGAAGGGAGAAGAAAGGAGATGCTCTAATTAGGTGTGCGTTCTCTTCCCCTTGGATTTGCAATGCTTTCTGCTGCTGTCACCTTCATTAAGACATATCTCTGAGTGCCAAGTGCTTCTTTTGATGTTTGTAAAGGGGTTTATTTATCCAAGAGACATGTGTACAGTGGAGCAGGAGTATCCTGTGCCACTGCAAAGAGGAGCCGTAAGAGGCAGCATCACAGTATGGTGCCTGCAAGGGCTGGGAATTGCACTAGGGCTTCTCCTTCCTGTCCACATGAAAGCTCCGTGCTGTGTCCTGGAGCCACTTGGATCTGTCTGGGATTTGTGAGTAACTGGGCTTCAGGGCAAACACGTTACAGACACACACAAGTGTGGGAGGGAGGAGGGAGCTTGTGATGTGCAGAGCCCGGCCTCTCCTTCCCTTTCATGCTTATGGTTGCAACTCCTGGAGGTTTCCAGAGACTGAAGGAAAAGAGAGGCAATTGTGCTGAAAAGTCACAGTCAGCAAAAAGAAGCAAAGGGTGGATCCTCCCATGTTTGCATAGAGATGCCCAGCCAACTCATACTGACTTTGCTAAAATGTGCAAACTCACCTCAGCTTGCGCTGGTGTCTTCTTATGGTGACAGGGACATGCAGCAGCATGAGTTTTGTGTGGCTGATTATCCATGATGGTGGTGTACAGGGATGATACATGGACTCAGAGCAGGGTGGCATCAAAGTGACAGATATTTCATTTGGTGTGTGCACAGCATGCATAGAAACGTCCCACCCGGGTTTAAGGCACAAAGCGTTGTCATGTGGTGTGCATGGGTTTTGTCCCTATTCACTTTGCCTTTAGAAAGCTCCTGGAAATCCGGGCTTCTGGCGTCTGCTTTTGACTTCCCTGTATCCTTGAGCAGGTCAGCCAGATTTTCTGTAATTTAGTTTCTGTTTTTCCAGCTCTAACACTGGGAGAGTGATGCTGAGTTATCTCCCAGTGGACCCAGAATGTGCGTAAAGGTCAGCCCAGAGCTAAAACGTGCAGGTCTGTGCTGTTGCCAGTCGCTTCTTCAGCAGTGACACAGTGGCAGGCAACAAGACTGATGATGTTCTCCTTAGGGGTGTTGCTGCATCAACAGCAGGTTTGTCTCTCTGGTCTGGGCTGCCTTCCCCACAACCTTTGCATTGCAGCTTGGAGCTGAACAATAGCGCCAGCAGATTTTATGGTATTTACTCTCTCTCTTAGGTCTCTGCTCCTGGAATCAAGGGATTAGAAAAGTACTTCAGTTTTATTTTGCAGCCTTCCTGCTTGTCAAGAAAAGCCAAATCATTACACAAGCATGTGCAAAACACTCAGAATTTTGAAAGCAAGAAAATACTTGCATACTGTGATTTTTAGTATAGTTTCTTGGGAGCTCAACAGTATGGGGCTGACATCAGCCTGAAAACTGGCAAGCAGCAGGCTGCAGCCTTTCCCCCCAGCAGTGATAGGGTCTTTTCTACATGGGTCAGGCAGGGTGGGGGTTACAGGAGATATGCTTTCAAAAAATTTGTAGAACACTTTGAAAGAGGTGTCTGAAGGTCTCTAATTAGCCTGCTCCTACAACAGCTAATGTCAAAGCTTGATCAGGTTGCTCAAGGGCTTGTCCTGTCAACTTCTGAGTACCACCAAGGATGGAGTTGTCCTCTTCTCACCCATAGCTCAGACTTGTTCAACTTCTGGGCTAAGGCTGCTCAAACCCTTCTCCACCCGGCCTGCATCAGGACTATGTCCCATGTCCCTTTGGCATGGTCAAGGTATTTCTTTGACTGTCACTGGATACAGCAGTGGTGGAGCTGTCAGAGCAGGAGTGATGGTGCATGTAGTGCTTGGGACCATGCTTGATGGGAGTGAGTGATTGTCCTTGTGGTGTCAGGAGAAGGCATGGAGCTTGATCACAGAATAACAGAATGGCTCAGGTTAGAAGGAACCACAAAGATCACCCAGTTCCAACCCCTTGCCATAGGCAGGGATGCCACCCACTAGATCAGGTTACCCAGGGCCTCATCTAACCTGGTCTTGAACACCTGCAGGGATGGAGCACCCACAATCTTTCTGGGCAACCTGTTCCAGTGCCTCACCACCCTCTGAGGGAAGAACTTCCTCCTAAACTCTAATCTAAATCTTCCTGTTTTGAGTTTAAAACCATTACCCTTGTCCTGTTGTTATCTGATTGAGCAAAGAGTTGCTCTCCATCTTTTTTATAAGTCCTCTAAATTGATACTAAGAAGGAGCTGAGAGTGGGGTCGCAGTCTGGGCAAGACAGAAGGCATTTCCTTACATTTTGGTCTCGGATGTGTCCACTTTTCTGGCTGCATTTTGGAGGTGGAGCACTTGGAGGTATTTTTTATGAACTAGTTACAGCTCTCCCAGCATGGTCTCCCACACCGATGTTAGTTAAAGCAATTTCTCAGATTTCATTTGCTAAAAGCCTCAAAAATGCAACAATACCCTCTGTTACTCCATCCGGTTTTATGCAGTAGAGAACAAAAGAAAAAAAAATAGTGCAATTTCCCATTTTCTGGAGCTGGCAGTGCCTCCCTCTCAGACTGGGCAGCACTCAAGTACTCCAGGCTGCTGCACTGTTTTCTAGTATAAAGCAAAAATAGTATTTTCTCACCTCGTGTAGGCACACGTTGTTGATCTTGTCTAGCAATGGGGACTAGGCAGCACCATGTCTGCTGCCAGTCCTCCCTATAGACCTCAAACCCAGTGTTTGCTGGAAACCTTTCCTGGATGTTGTGCAGTGGCAGTAACCTCTCTGAGGACAAACCTCACATTCCTGGAGGTGCAGGTGGGAAGGGCTCTCTGGTGCTTGTAGCACAGCCTCCCCGTCTGAGCACGGCTGTTGCCAGTGGCAGCTTCAGTCAGCGGGGTCTTTCCCTACCTGAGTCTTTGAAATCTCCAACGACAGAGGCTTTCTGGCCTTTCCCAGTGCAGGAGTGGATTAAGAAGCTTTTCCTGATGTCCAAACTGAATCTCCCAAACTGCAGTTCTTGGCCACGGCTCCTTGCTGTGTCACCTGGCCTCACAAGGGAGTGTTCAGCTCCAACATTACTGCTTCCTCAGTAGTTGTAGGCCACTATATGATTATCCCTTCACATCCTCTTTGCCTGACTCAGCCACCTTGACTCCCTCTACCTGACCTTGCAGGATGTGTGCTATAGGCTCCTGACCACCTAAGTAAGCCTCCACTAGATCACTTTGGTTTCTCCATGTCTGTTTTGGGCTCAGCAGCCCACAGCTGGACACAGGGTTCAAGCTGCAGCTCCCCAGTCCTGAACAGAGTGGGACAATAACTGCCCTCACTCTGCTGTCCACACACCCATTGACACAGCCCGGGATGTAGTTGCTGTATTCACAGTTAGAACCACCATTTGCTCATATTCATCTTGGGAAGCACCACAGCCCCCAGGCCTCCCCTCTGCTGGTTGGTTCCCCTTGTTTCTGCCCAAATTCCAGCATAGATAGCTAAGAAACCAACCCTTGACATGGCATCCCTTCTTCCTTCCCCCCCCCACCATCCTTAGATGGTCAAAGTCCTTTTGCTAAATGATCCTTGTTTTGCTGTTTGCTTCCTTGCAGAAAAGCTTACTTGCACTGCATGTTTCTGTACGTTATCTACAGAGGTCTCCACGAAAGTCTGGAGTATCTTTATTGTTAGCTATGTTTTGATACCCATCTACAGCTATCATTCCACATGGAGATAAAAAAAAAGAGAAAGCAAACACATCACACCAGTGTAGTGAGGTTCACCGCCTGCATGGAAGTTTCCAGCCAGTCACAGCTTTGCTCCATCTCGGGAGAATTCAACCTTCCCTCGGATGGCTCTTTGAATCTTGATGCCTTTTTAACAATTGTGGTTTCTTTCATCTCTTTGTGTTACACCTTCCTTTGGAAACTAAGGAATGTTTGCATTCAAATTTGATGCTGTCTTTCCTTTCCTGAGTGCACAGGATAATTATAGTGCCTAGCATGGATGTGTACTAACTGATCAGTTATTAGTAATAATTATAATTTACATGATGGTCTAGGAAGACAGGGCACTAATACAGTAGAAGTGATGCTCTGAGATAGCAGCTCAGAATTGCTTACTGATTTGTCAGATCCTCTCCCGTGTGCTGCTCATTGGGGAAACTAGTTAACTTTTTTGTTGTTGTTGTTAAGAACAAATCTTTTGCAGGAACCATCTGGCTGCTAAATTCTTCTCCTGAAGCTGTGCAGTTTGCTGGGAGTTCATTTGCGTCTTTAGCTACTAAAGAGAAAGTAAAAGTGACTGATTAGTCTAAGACTGGGACCATTCACATCAAAGTGACAGATTTTGTGAGCTGGATTTGGGAAAGTGCTTAAAAATGGTGTGTTTTCATTAAATTTTGAAGACTGTGGGCAGAACTGTGCTCTCGGCACTCCAGCACAGCTCTCGACTCTGCACCCTGCGTCGTTATGTCAGAGTGAATTGTGTGGCTGTTAAAATTTGTGTGTGCTTGTTTGATGACTTTAAATATTGATTTTAATTGTGCGTCTTTCTTAAGGCCGTGAGTGATGATCAGAGCCACGTACAATACACCACGCGCATAACACAGCAACGTGCGCAGTAAAGATGCGAACCCAGCCTGACTCTCAAATAGATGGGAGGAGGGAGAGGAAAGGAAAAATCTTTGGAGGCCCAAGATCCAGTTTTCTTTGCTTCCAGGCACCACAGGGGGCTTTGTCAGAGACATGCCATCGGCTGCCACGCAAGCCAGGATTTCAGAAGCCTTTTGCAAGTGCTGGTGTCAGGCTATGAAGGCTCCTCTGTCAGAAGGTGTCTTTTGAAATCATAATAACAAATGCATAGTTTGTTAACATTGTCTGCAGAGCAAAATGATCGCTTGAAAGCCAGCAGCACATCTCCATGGCAGCATCCTGCTTTTAGGGGTGATGGAAGAAGCAGTGATGGGGAGCAAAGCCCCCTCCCTGGCACAGATTCCTTCCCAAGTGTGCGTGTCCGGCACGGGGCTGGCCATGATTGATGCTTGACGGTTCCCATGCTTGTACAAACATGGTTAGCATTGGCTTTACACTAGAGGGCTGTCTGTCCCTTTCCCTTCAGAGGAAAGGCATTAGTCTGTGCGCTGTGAATGCTCTTGTTGTTCACAGTCTCCAAACAATTTGACAGCGGCCTGTTTTGTCAGGAGGGTAATGTGAAGCGGGCTTTTACTTACTGTTCCCCGCCTCCCTTTGTGCTGCATAAGAACATCCAAGTCCTGGTCTGGAGCGTGCTGTGGAGCTGTTTGTCTGGAGTGACATGAAACCTCTCTGGTTATATTGCAAGGCACTCTCGCCTCCTCCACCGAGCGAGTGCAGCCACAGGTCAGCAGCCTCGCTGCAGAACCAGCAGGCTTCAAACAGGTGGGGACTTTCCCCTTTGTTCTTTCAGGCCATTTCTGCTCTCAGCAGTGAGGTCTCCAAATGTTAGCACAGGGGCTCACTCTGCTCTTCCAGTCATATCCTACGGCTGCCTTGTGCTTGTGAGGGGATGAAGCCCTGGACGTCACCAGATGCACTCTGCAAGTTGTGGGGTGCACCAGGTTTGAGATGCTTTGGAAATGGCTGTCCTGGGGGCTGGCAAGGGTCTTCAGGGCCCCTCAGTCTGAGAGACGTTTGGCAGCCTTCTTTCCATAACCTCAGGTGGGACAGCTTCCTCTGACTGCTGGCAGTGGGGCTGGGACCTCTGTGGAACCACTAGACCTTGGCCACTACCAAGGACAATTGCTTTGGGTCCGTGCAGGCACTCGTATCACTAATTTGTTTAATTCTGTTCCCAGTCACTTTCATCCAACCTGGCTTTAATTTGGGCGAAGGTGAAACCACATGAGGTTTGGAATAGCTTAACAGATCCGGTTTGAATTCAGGACTTTTCCACAGAGTGGTGTGACACAAACACAAGCCCCTCAGTGCCTTCCAAGCGCATTGTACCAACTGCCTTTGACACCTTTGTTTCTGTTCCTGCATGCCTCTGCAGGTAACGTTTGGCTCGCTCAGGGCAAACGTGGTGTTAATTGAGAGCAGCCAAATCCCTCGGCCCTGGCTAACGAGGGTCTGCTTCAGCGAGCAGGGCTGGAGCTGGGGCCCTGGGTGGGCTGGGAGCCAGTGGGGGGAGGCGCTGGGCTGCGGGCTGGGGCTGCACCATGCGTGCACCAAGGTGCAGGCATCGCTTCTCCACCAGCAGCTGATTTATCAAGTCCAGGGACTCCTGTCGCTCCCTCCCTTCCTCCCTCCCCCGTTTCTCAATTTGCAGTTAATACATCCTGAAGGGAGGGGAGAATTAATAATGGTAATTACAGCAGCTCACGGTCCTGAGTGCTGGCGATGGATGGTGGCAGAGCGCTGTGCCATGGGGGAGCTGGGTGCTGCCTGCTGGGACCTGCTCTCCACCACCACCACCCCACGGCAGGGGGCTGCCAGAAGGTGGATTGGGAGCAGGCTGAGCTTTGCCATCACCTCAGCCTGGGACAAGGCTGCTCCTGGGCTGGGCATGCAGGATTTTGACACCCGTTGGCTGTCTGTGTGTCAGCTGCTGCAGGCAGGCATTGCTTTGCTGTCTCTGCTCCTGGCCTAGTTGCCTGCTGCAGGAGGGAATCGCCTGACTTCTGATGTTGCACTTCTGCCTTGCCTCTTGGCTTTGGCTTTGCTCCTTTGGCTAACACCGCCCTGCAGACCTGGCCCTGGGGCACATAAAGGTCTGCAAAGTAGCCCGTTTTGCTGTGGGGAAGGCAGCCTGCCCGTGGTGTGGGATGTTCCCTGCCCAAGCACCCAGAGCTCTGGCAAAGCACTGGGGCCACACCACTCTTCCCCACCCATGGAGACCGGCAGCTGCGGAATCCCTTGCTTGGCTAGTTCAATTTAAATGAATTTTAGGGCCACTGGGTGAAACAGCGTTAGCAGAGAGCAAAGGGATTCTGTCAGTCAAACCTGTCGGGGTGGTGTCAGTCTCACAGGCTTTGAGGTGTCATTTTCAAGCCTCAGTTTCTGACATTGTGCAATGAAGTGAGCCTTAATGCCTGGCCAAAGCCCTGTGGCTTGCACCTAACACTGGAAGGGGTAATATCTTTGGGTGCAGTGTTACCCACAGGATGAACCATCTCTTCTGGTCATTATAACGCTAACCTTTCCTCATGTGGCATGCTGTTCGTTGCCTAGAGCTCACTGTGCTCTGACTGAAATGCTGTGCCTGGAAATTAGGCAGTGGCTATTTAAACGGCAGCCCCAGGTCAGCAGTCACTATTCTGACTTTACTGAGGCTGCATCCTCTCCGGTGTGCAAACAGGAAGAGGCTGGGGTTGGGGGTGCTGCTGGGGCTCTGCTTTCCTCCTCGACAAGCGGCTCTGGGTCTGAATAACGGACCCTTGTTCTCCTAGGTTGGAAGAAAGCACCAAGGGAGCAGCTCAGCCAAAGAGAGACATTTATATGAGTGGCAGAATAAATGAATCTGAGCTGCCTCCTGGGAATCAGCCCAGAAGAGACTGACTTTACTTGGCCATGGCTTTCCAGTGTGAAATGCTTTTCTTTCTCTGTATTTATTTTTGGCTTTCCTAGTGTTTTGCTAGGCTTACAATTAATCCTAAGCTTCTGGGTGGCCAGCTGGGCTGCAGGGAACACAGTCTTCCTCAAAGCAGTTCACTTGGTCATTTCCTGAGGACTTTGGATAAATTTTCCTGAGGACCTCCCATAAATACGGGGAGTCCAGGAGTTCCTGACCCATGCCCACCTTGGACTGATGGAGAAGAGGAACCTGTACCTCCAGCCTTTGTGGGAAGGGGGTGAACAAGTTGCTTGGCACACTCATATCACATGCATGGGGGATTTTCTCTTTCTGGGAGGAGGTGAGAGCAGGGCTGGGCTGCAGGAAGGCAGGATGTGCTGCTGTCACAGCATGTGTGAGTTGGTGGCAAGTCGGTGTGTTTGCATGGGTATTAGGGCTGGGCTCACCTCTCTCACCCAGGTGCACCTGGCATGTTTTTATTGTCGTGAGCATCCCGCAGAGCATATATTGCCAGCTCCAGCCTGGCCACCGATGTGAAATGTTGGCTGTGGGGTCGTGTGGTGGGCTGCAGGGCTGGCAAACCCTGGGAGGAGCTGGGGCTCCCCAGCGCTCCCTGTGCTGCTGCTCTCTGTCTTTGGTGCTGTAGGGGCATCCCAATCCCCTGATGTATTTGGTGCCTGCCTTCTGCACGTGTTCTCCAGCAAACACAGAGCAGGTGCCCACTAAGGCAGCTCTCTGCATGTTGTGGGCTCATTTCCCTGTGCAGACCTTCTTCCCTCCTCTTGCTGCAGCTGAGATGGACATGTCTGTGCTATGTCAGCTTTGGTTTCTGAGCCTTTTTATCTTGTTCCTGTATTCCTAAAATGAAGGCTTTGCTGCTGTTCATCTGAGTATGACACCCTCGCCACAGACCTTTGTGCCCCGATTCCTGCTTTTAAAGCCCTAGGTTCAATGAAGGGAAAGCACTGATGCCAAAACTCCTAAAACAAAATATAGTGGTGAGGGTGTTGTTTTTTTCTGCTCGTTGTGCTGGTGGGAGACAGGCGTAGATGCGCTTGGGCACCTGCTGCTGTCTGCTGCAATGCAGGCAAGGCACAGGCCAGTGAGCAGAGTGAGGGGCCGGGGTGCAAGGTCCAGCTCTGCTGGCGACCTGCTGTCAGACGGATCATTTAGCCCATGACATGCAGAGGCCATGGGCCAGTGGCCCCCCGCTGCCTCGGTGTGTGGCAGCAGCACAAGCCCCTCCTGATACACCCGCATCGGCATGTTGCTGTCCTCCTATCTGGAGAGGAGGGGGACAGTAGTCACCTCTGCTTGTCCCCACATCCCCAGGGTTCAGAAGAGACCAGGTGCATGGTGAATGTCCCCAGGGGAGGAGATAAGACATTCTGACAGTCCTGTTGCCCTGAGCTTGGGGAACGCAGTGCTGGACTGCTAAAGAAGACATATGAGCTCTCCCTGTGTGCCAGGCTGGAGCAGCTCAGGCATTTACTGCTCTCTGTAAAACTGAGAATCCTGTGAATTAAAGGAAGGAGCCTGACACTTGGCACCAGCAGAGGTGGGAAGTGATAATTGGAGACGATGAAGGCACAGGAATCTCTCAACATGATGGAAGCTAAATGACACGGTAAGGAAAATTGCGCCTTGTTGTGAGTGTCAAAACTGACACGGAGGCAAAGGAGATGAGCAGTGTTTGCAAGTGCACCCCGACAGCTCCTGTGAGAGGGCCTTGGCCAAGCTTTGGCTCAGCCTGCCTGAGCAGTTCGCGTGATCCACAGCTCCCTCTGCTGCATTCCCCCGCACCTCTCATGCTTGGGAAGGGAGAGGTGATGGGCAAGATGGGGTGTTTGTGCCAAGTGCAGCCTTGTGCTGCCTTGCAGTGGCCCTCCAGGCCCTTCTGGATCGTGAGGCTGGATGCATACATGTAGTTGTAAGACCAAGATGTCCATTAGAGAGTGTGTGTGTGTCTGGATGCATATGCACATGCATACTGAGCTGTGTGAACAGAACGCATGTGTTTGGAGGAGTGAGCAGGTCCTGGAAAGTGATGCAGGGAAGGCTGCCTTCATTTCTGTCATGGGACAGGGGTGAAAATATTCCTGGGATGAGGCCACCGTTCATCACATGCGGGGGAAGGGTCTGCAGCTTGCTTGGCACCCCAAAGAGACAGAAAAATCAGAGATGCAGAACAGAAATAGTTAAACAAATGGCTGTGCTGAATACAGGCTGATGACAGGCTCTGTTGGGCGCCTGGTCTGCACTGCTGCCTGCTGCAGGGGCAGGGTGTGTGTTGGGGCAAGCTGGAAAAGCCCTGCCTGACCTGGTGGTTTGGACCTGGTGGTTTTGGAGGCTCCTGTACACAGGTGATAGCACAGTGACAAGCGGCATGGGGCCGGTAGCTCGGCTGTTCTCTGTAGTGCAACAGCCAGATGGCAACACGCTGAGAAGCGTAGGAGGAGAGTGTTTCACTAGCAAGAGAGTCCTATGGAGCTGCCTCCCTCGAGGTCCTGCTGAAAGGCCACTGAAGGTCCCAGCAGGGGCCAAGTATTTATATTTTCAAGAAAACATCCAGCAATGCCAGCCTGCAGGCTCTCCTGCTGCTGGCCAAGGTGGCGGAGAGCTGAGGCTGTGAGACAGCCCTGCTGCCTGCTTCCTGCAAGGAGGGGACATCACCAGAGCCAGCCGGGTGGCTCCTTCAGGAAACAAGCAGTGGGTGCCACCAGCCTCAGCACTGTCCATCTTTCTCCTCAGCCCAGAGCTGTGGGTGCAGGTGCATCCTTGAGACCTTCTCCCTCTTCAGCATCTCCACTTTGGTTTCTTGCTTTAGAGGAACTTGCTAAGCAGATGAGAGAGTGAGTTGTTATTCTTCTAAGCTTGACACAAAGGTCCAGAGGAGCATAAACAGATCTTGGGAAGAAAAGGTAGAAGGTAAAGCTGAATATTGAATGCACGTTTATCAGTGGTGGATACGCATTGCTCAGCATTACCAAAAGGCTGATGCTGAGCCACCCAGCCTTGCTGAGCTGGGAAACTGGTGCTGCCGGGTGGTCCTGTGCCCACGCTCAGGGGGAGGCCCTCTGCTTCTCCCACCATGTGTGCTGCAGGAGTTTCTCGCTATGTTTCAGAAGCCTGTGGCTGAGCCTGAGCCCTATCCCACTGAGAGCCCTCCCTGGCTGCTGCTTTGCTCCTTCTCAGCTGAAGCCAACCCTCCCCTGTTGTGTGATTCACTCCCGGCTTGTTCATTTGAATTTTCAATGGTCCTCCTGCATGCACTGTAAAGGGTATTTAATGTGAAGCGTTTTGCTGAGCCTGTAGCCCTTGGAGCTTTTTGCAGAGACTCTTTGTGGCCTCCCTGGGTGCATTATTGGAGAGATGCAGTCCCAGGCACACTGTTGAAAGCAGATGTCGTGCTTGTTAATACAGAATTGCCTTCATTGCTTCTTCCTAGGACACATCCAGTCCTGGTTGTTCCCAGGAGGTATCCTCCTCCATGGCCTGGGGTGTTCTACAGATGCATGGGCAAAACTTCATCCTCTCCACTGCTCGTGGTCCTTTGTTTTTGTGCCTCTCAGAACCAGAGGCCCCTGCAGAGGCTGCACGGTGCCACTTGAAAGGATCCCTCAGCCCTGGTGGGCACAGGGTGCTGGCGCTCCCTGTGCAGCAGTCTGGCAGCAGTCCATCTCCAACAGCTGCCTGGCTCTTTTGAGCAGCACCAGGAAATATGCAAATTTAACCTTTGAATTTACTGTGCTGTTCTCTTCCTGGGAAATGTCACTCTGGGCATCAAGCTGGGACCTCTGGGAGAGGAGTGGGCATCGGTGGCGTATGCTCATGCTCCATCTCTGGGAACGCAGCTGAGAAGCTGGATCCTCCGGGGAGTCTTGAGATGCTCCCTGAAGGCAGCAGCTCCTTGCTGTCATCACAAGCTGCCCTGTGCCCCAAATCTGCCCCTGTCAGCAGGGACACATCTCGGCAAGAGCTGCTCACAGTGCTGGGGACAGGCACAGTCCTGTACCTCGGGGAGAGCAGCTTGGCAAGGCCTGATCCGGATGGTGCTGCAGGAGGGAGCCCCCTGCCCAGCTGCATGTGCAGCAGATGAGGAGCTGAAGGGAATCCCGTGTGCTGAGGCTGTCAGTGACTGATGGGACTATCCTAGCTCGGGCTAGAGACTAAGATGAAGGGCTGAGTTTACAGGCTGCCCCTGGGAGGTGTCTACGGAGCAAAATAAAGGTGTGATTACAGCGTGGGCAGGAGTGACAGTGCAAAGAAGATGGATTTCAGCATGGCTGAATAACCAAGGACCATATCCACATCCCAGGAGGGCCCTGCTGTGGTTGCTGGCCCATCCGTGCTGCAGCCTTCCCCGTCATGTCAGATCTGTTACTGTCACGAGCTGCAGCCTGTGTGGCTGTGCCTCTCTCTGCAGTGTTCCCACCACACCTGTGATGGCTGAGCCACCTGCAGAGCTTGGCAGCTTCACGGGTGGCTTTGGGAAGGCAGAACACACCTGGGGAGCACTGTCAATGGCTCTAGTTGTGTGGCCCCAGTGCAGGGTGTCCCCCGCTGCTTTTTGCAGTTATTACAGTTCTCAGCGTGCATCTGCCTCTGTGTAAGACAAATGTTTTGGGCTCAGCAGTGCAGGAGCTCTCAAAGAATGAGACAAGGCATGCATCTGGGCTCTCCTCCAGGACCCCCCAGTAACAGTCAGCACGGGCAGTTCCAGGCTAGCAAGACCCTGAAATAACAGAGCAGGGTGCAGCCTACCTTCACAAGCATCCCTAAAAATAGCAAGACAGGATGTCCATGTGATGGGCTTTGGTAGGAAAATAGATTCATTTCCCAGCTCCCAGAGGGTTTTTTGGAAACAGCAGAGAGTAAATAAGGGTTTTGAAAGTGATGACAAATACCTTGGAGGTGCCCTTCCAAGCAGCCTTAACTGTTTGAAATTACACTCACATCTCCAGTGGCTCTGAGACAGCAAGCTTGAGGCCCTGAAGATCTCCAGATCTAGCATACTCTTATTTGCTTGGGTGCTAATTAAGAGAATGTCGAAACTCTGATATGTATTCTATAACTCCCTGTAAATTCTGATAAAAGCCATTACAAATCCATCACAGGTGTATTAAAATCACCTTAATTAATAAACTATAAACATAACAGTCTTCTGGAGAACGACTGTGAGCACTGAAAGGGACCATGGGACAGGGATGGACACCAAGTTGCAGAGCAATGAGGTGAGGTGGGGAGGATGCTGCCCATGCAGTCTTTATTCCCCAGTACCAAGGCAGCACAGCAAAGCTTTTCTGCACAGGAAAGCTGCTGGTCTCAGATCTGGTAATTAAGCACTTGAGCTACTACAGAATAACTTGGTTTGGCCAGACGTTTCACAGTGGCTGCTCGGGGACCGAAAAGGCATCATGGTCTTCGTCTCCCCGGTATGGTTGGAAAGATCAGAGCAGTGCAGGAATGGGTTTCCCTGTCCTGTGCAATGTGAGAGTGTGTGGCCAATAGTTGTGTCACCCAAGGGACACTGGTTTAAACCCCTGTGGCAGAAGAGGGCCCTGTACCAGATTAACCACAAGAGTCAGCCTGCCTCGAAGCTTTGCAAGCATTCTGGACCGAAAGATGCCAAATTATGTACACAAAGAAGAATAGATCCAAAGAGATGGAGATTAGGTTGTTATCCCCTCGCAGCAATGGTTTGCTTACAGCATGCTTTGAACCCAGTGGCAAACTGGGATCTATTGCCTGGGGAACTGCTGTGACCACTAGGGCATCTCTGGACTTTGTGTGCTCCTTGACCAGGAGTAGCGTCCTGGCCTACAGACAGCCTAATCCTGACCAAGTTTTCTTGAAACCAGTCCTAATAGATCGAGTTTCCACCATATTCATGTTTTCTGATGAAAAATGCCTCTCAGAAAGGGAATACTCACTTGCCTGAAGAGAAAGGATGCTGGAGTTAGAGCTGCAGGTGTGGTTAATACACAGATGCAAGAAGGAGGTGGATTCCTGGATGGAGAGCTCACAT
The DNA here is from genome assembly GCF_964035555.1 of Netta rufina. Taxonomy (NCBI): domain Eukaryota; kingdom Metazoa; phylum Chordata; class Aves; order Anseriformes; family Anatidae; genus Netta; species Netta rufina. The sequence goes on along the minus strand of NC_140141.1, from coordinate 11,355,420 downwards.
CCAGAGCTATGGTGAGTTTATGTCCCTGAAAAGCTATGAACAGAAATGCCCTACTTCCAGATGGAACAGTTCAGGGAAATCCCATGAGTTGTCCTGCAAAGGAACTTAGGCTCAGAAAACAGGGGCTTTATCATCCGCTTGTCTTCCAGGAGACAGCAGGAAGGTCCAAAGGCTTTCTGGGTGATGGGGCAGTTTTGTTTCTTCTGTCCCTGACTCCTTTTGCAATAGCTCAATGAAGAATATTTCCATTTCACCAAGTATTTCCTCTGCTGGATCTGGATGGCTGTGCAGGTGTCGCCCACCAGCATGCCCCAGGGAATGTGACATTTCAATTCACGTTACCACATGGGTACTTTGGGGGGAAGCATCAAATTGAGAGACCTGCACCTCTGCCTGTCTTCTCCGTCTTGCTTTTTACCAGACAGGCTGGGCTTTCCTGGTCTCTCTGACCAAGGGCAATAGCTGACATGGGAAACAAGCCAGTGAGAGGAGGTCACCTTTTTTTATTAAAGCTATCTCAATTTGCACTTTGGCAATGATGGTGCAGTTTCTTCAGGAGCAAGAAAGCAGCTGTGTCCCCTGCTTTGTTGGTTCAGAAGTCTGAATGTCCCTCACAAGGTTTATTGCTCGGCCCACCTTGATAACATGATGTTTGAGCACACTGTGAAGTGTGCCTTCCCCAAGTGCCTTTTACTCCCAGCAGTACTCCCAATCTGTGCCAGCTGAGGGTTGACAAGGTGATGTGTGTGACAACTGTCTGGGTGCTGAACTCACAAATCAGCATGGCTAAAGGAGAGCTCACCATGCAATGATGCAGCATCTACATATTCCTCATATAGCATCTCCAAGCCCTGACAGGCTCCAGACAGCTGCTGTCTATAATAGACTCTATTCCTCACCTGCCCTGGGGCTGAAATGCTGATCTGTCATCCACTGGCAGACTGTTCAGCCCCTCCTAAACCCACGATGTCCATTTGTGGTACCTGCATCCTCTCCTGGTTATTCACCCCCTGGGTGAGGAGGACCTCCCTGGTCTCCTGGCCCTGCAGCGCCTTGCAGGGCAGCTCCAGACAGCCATGAGATTGCCCCTCTGGGACACTGGAGGTTGGGACCTTGGAGCCCGGCCTGAGAATAGCAGTACAACTGCTGTCTCTCTGTGAGAAAGTCTCCCTGTTTTCAGGCTGCTCTGTCTGGACAGAGAGCAGGTGGTTTGGGAAGGAGCAGAGGAACTTTGTGTGGTGATGGCACCTACAAGGACCACTCTAGCTGTGTCTGAGGCAGCTCTGCAATATGTGGAGTAGCCGTGTCCTCTGTCCCCAGCAAGGGGACTCTTGGGGGTCACCCCAGCCCACCTCCTTGAGAACTCAGGATAAAGTTTTCCAGGCACTGCTGAACTGTAACTCCCTTTCCACGGAGGGTGACAAGTCTGGTTACTGTGGTTCAGGGCTGTAACCAGGCCATACCTCTGGCACCGTCAGTGGTCATCTGTTCCTGGTTAGGCAGCAGAGCTTGGCTCACACCTCTTGCTTGATAGCTGCATTGCTTGGGGCCTGCCTCTTGGGAGCCTGGAGAGCAGTTCAAGCAGTTCAAACCTTCAGGAACTGCCCTACATCTAGAGGACTCTGAAGGTGCCTAATACGGCCTGTTGGAGCTGGTGGGGCAGGGCACCATTCTGCGTTTCAGGCTTTGTGTTCCTCCTGCATATCTTGGCCCTGGGACACCCCTGGAGTCCCAGTCCTCATACTGCTTGGTGCCTGGGGATTCCCTGCTCTGCTGGAGAGCTGTGCTGTGGCTTTGGTGTACCCGTGGCAGCACTGAAGGTCTAGGGAGGTGTGGCAACAGGCTTTGCATAGAGGATGCACATCCTGATGTGTCTTTCATGGCTGACCAGGTTAAAGCATCCCAGCATGTATCCTAGCACTCTGTAACACTTCTACACTGTCTTCTCTGCCATCTAAGATGTTATTTGAGCAGGCTATGGCCAGCCTGGCATGTAGGAACAGCTCCTGCTCCAGCTCAACGCAGGAGCTCTTTGACCAGCACTGGGGCAACAACTGCATGGTCACCCCTGGGGCAGAGGAGGATGCATGGGCTGGAGCAGAGAATGTGGGGCCCTACTGGAGAGCTTTGCCTCCTGGATGTGCCTCAGGCTGGTGGGGGCTGGTTGTCCTCCAGAGCATGGGGAGGTGATGCAGGTCCTGTGCAGGGCCAGAGGTCCTCCGTACCAGTGCTCTTGGTTGACTGAAGAGACTGTATAGTCTGCTTTTCAGAGGAGCCACAAAGTCTCCCTATGAGGTGGATGGTCCACTGTGTGTCCTCAGTGGTTGGTCCTGCCACCAGCTACAGCCTGTACAAACCGAGATGGTTTCCCTTAAATGCATCTTGCCTCAAAAGCTATGGGTTGCAGGGACAAAGGGGTCTGTCCCCTTTACTGTTTTCCTCACACTGCTTTGCTTGGCTCTGGAGACAGTCTGCCCTGTGATATCTTATCTGTGTGCAGTGTCTGCAGGTCCCCTGCTGTCTGAGGAGAGATGGGGCTGCTTGGTTAAAACCACAAAAGCTAATTACTTTTCCTTATTGCACTGCTGAGATCACATCCATCTGAATCCCCACCAACATCTCCAGAGATAAGGGATCTCAGTGGGGACTAACCTACACGTGAGACAATCTGGTCCCAGGGGAGAGTGAGTTAACCCCTGCGCAGCCGAGGAGATGTGGGCTGGGTGGGACTGGGAGTCCAGATGTCCTGCCCTGGGGCTGGGTCACAGTGTGCTGTGCCTGCTGCCATGCTTGTGAGCTGCTGAGCTTGGCTAGCTGGAATGGATGGGCTAATCCTCCTGCCACTCACCTGGCGAGGAGGGAGGCGTGATGGGGGAGCCAGCTCCTGGCTTGTCTGCATAGAGGCACTTCTGTGGAGACCTCAGCTGTGAAGTTCTAGCACACATTGCATCCTGCGGCATGGATACAGACACGTTTATGGCTTCCTTGCCATGGCCCATGTGTGCACGGCAGGACTGATGCATCTCCCATATTTGACAATATCTGTGCATCAAGGCTGCACACAGCCAGAGCTGGAAGACATTTTGGGAGAGAGTGGCAACTACAGCAGAGCTGCCTGTGCTCTGGGTTAGGGGGGTTTATTCCCAAATGCCTTCAGGAGCTAACATGTGAGCTGCTTGTACACATGTCTAACTGCAACTGTAAAGGAAAGCAGCAGAGATTTCAAATGGCACTGCCTGTTTTACCATTTCAGGAAGAAGAGTGTCTTATTATAATTGCCTTGCTTATTTGGAAGAAAAAGCCCACTGTAGTTACTAGAAATTCAATATAGAAATTACTGGTTACTACCCTCTGTAGACTAATTTTGAGGGTAGCAGAAGAATGAGGAATTTAATGCACACTATAATGAATGTCAATCTTCTCTCTTAATGAATAGGAATCACAGTTTGCTGCACATTGTAGGGAAATGAAAAGCATCCAAAGTTCAATTCACTTTTTTCTTTTTTTATCCTTTCTATTTTTTGAGAGAGAGAGAGAGAATACGTTGCACAGCAGATGGGTACATTCATTTGTGAACGCTAAGGATTTTTATCTTGCACCATACGAGTCAAGGTTTTCCTTCAACAGAGCTTTGTAAAATTTCCTATACAAGTAGAGGCATAATGCCATTTACAGAGCTGAATCCTTGAGAGAAAAGTGATTTTTTTTTTTTTTTTTTTTTTTTTTACCCTTCCCTCCTGTAGCAAACCATGCAGACAATTAAAAGCAGCGATGACCCACTCCTTGTTTGATGTGTACTTGCTGTTCTCAGCTATGGCTTTGCTTGCTGGATACACAGAGGAGCATTTCTGCGTGCATGTGTGACAACTGTGCCATTAGGTCCCTGAGAGGGGACACAAAACCACATCCTACTGCTGCACACCAGAGTGGTGCCGCTGCCTGCTCCTGTTGCCAGCAGGGATCCCCCACCGCGAGCCAAAGGACAAGTTTGCAGCAAGAGCTTTACATCTGAAAAGGCAGACATAGTTAGCACGGGCAGCATTGTTCCTAGCTGAGGAGGCTGTGCAGGAATTTGTGTTTAACAGCAGGGAGAGGGTGGACAACTCAGCAACCTAGCTCCGTGGTCCGCAGGATCTTGGTCTGCTAGAAATGTCTTTGTTTGTGTGATGCAGGATCTCTGGAGGAACAGAGCTTCTCAAACCCATGAATGAGAGGATGCCTGTGGAGCAGCAGAAACTGTTAACGTGTGTCAGGAGCCCATCCTAGTGCCTGCTTGTCCCCACTGGTGCTGTTCCTTGGCAGCTTTGTCACTGTGGGAGAACCACCGCCTGGAGTGGTTTAAGGGCTGTGCTGGAAGCTGCTGAGCTCCTGGGCATGGTCACAGTGAAGCTGGGCTGGACAAGGAGAAGGTCCCAGGCTGACAGCATATTTTCTGCCTAGACTGGATTGTGTGTAGACAAAAAGCAAACAGAAAGAAGGAAGTCACCTGCACCTAGCTTCCTTGGGGGGCATCTCTGAAGTCTGATGTCAGGCTGATGTCTGGTATGGTTTAGCAGGTCTTGCTTATCCTTCTCTTTAAACAGTGGCAAGTCATTGCTAATGCCCTGCTGTTCCCCTGGCCCAAGCCATTCCCCTGTGCCCATGCAGCCTGTGGTGTGCCAAGCTGGGCCAATGCAGCCAGTGCAGCCCACCTGCTGAGCTAGTGCTAACTGCACTCTGGAGACATTTCCATGAGAAAATCCTGCCCTTGTGGAGTAGTGTCTCTGTGTTACAGTTGGACCACAGTCCTGGGCAGCAGCTCATGAGATGCACACTCTGTAAAAGACGGTGGCTCAGGTGCACTGTTCAGCTTGGTCTGTGCTAGAGGACATGCAGGTCTTTCTAGAGCCTGTTCATCCATTTTGTCTGTCCCTCTCTGGATGGTTCATGTGAGCATGGCTCTCTGTGCTGTGGATTTCTTCTTGCGTGCTGCGAGTTTGTGCTCGTGAAAGCGTTTTCAAGGCTTGCACTAAAAACTGGTCACAAGCTGGTAGGCCTGAGATGGTCCTTAACTCAGTGAAGGTCTGTTCCACAGACTGTCATGATGTCTCTGTCTCCTGCTCATTTTGTGACCCCCTCAGGCTTGAGCAAAGACAGAGCTAAACCTATTTTCTGGAGCTAATTCTGTCTGTCTGATTCTCTAAGCTTGTGATTTCCTTGCTGTACCCATGCAGCTGCTCCGTGATCTGAGGCTTTGGGGTGAATGTGAGGGTTTGGGGTACGAGGGTCCTACACAGATGATCAGGCATCTAGCACCAGGGCTCAGGTGTAAAAGGGTGTGGGATGAATGGGTGCAGCAGGATGGCTTCCGAGGCCACTGCTTTGTGAGGTGGAGGAGGGGGAATTTCTCCCCCCTGGCAGAGAAGCTCCAGCATGGGGCTGGAGAGTTTCCTTGCTGATGTGGTCCTGGGGATCCGGAAGGTGTTTTTCCATCTGTTCTCTCTCATGTGCAAAAGCTTGCTCCAGCTGAGCAGATGCCGGCTTTGTGCCAGAGGAGTTTAGAGTTCCACTGTTTTAAAATATTTATTAATGTGAAGATGTAGTTAGCACTTAAGCTGAGGCAATACAGTAGAAGTCTTTTTGTTGGAATGGAAGTTAGTGATGCTGAAAAGCCATTAAGCTGTAAATATAAACTATATTAAGTGCTCAGTAGCAACCTTAAATATCCCTTTGTTGGTTGCTTTCCCTCTTCGAGGCTGAGTGTCTCTTGCAGGGATTACTCGCTTCTATCACTACAGCATGCCCAGTTCTGCCCGACAGCTCTAAGAGGGCCATGAATGGCTTTGCAGGCAGCATTTCCTGAGCAGCACAGTCAGGTTGGTGCTTTGGCTTTCAGTGACTGATGACTCTTCAGCCACATGAATGCTCAGTGGGAGTGAGGTGAGGTGGCCGAGCATCTCCTCTGCACCTCTGCCTGGTGAGGTGGTGCTGGGATCCCATGGTTCCCAAACCACAGCCAGTGCCTCATTACTCTCACTTCAGCCACTGGGATGTCGCAGAAGCTTGTTGCTTGCCCTTGGATCTGGCAGGTTCGGGGCTGCATTCCCGTCTAGTCTAAGAGGACTACCACCAGGATGGGGTAAGTCCGGGGCAGAAGGGACATTCTGAGTGAGATGCAGAGCGGATAAGTGCTGTCCACTGATGTGGCTCACAGCCTTCTGCATTTGGCCCCTGATGAGGAGCTTTCTCCCAGCCAGATGGGCTTTTTGCCCAGTATGGGATCAAGCCTGATCCTCTCGTCCTTGCAGATCAGGCAAAAGAGATGGACTTTTCTCAGAAACTGCTGCCAGAGCTCAAAGTGAGTGTCAGCGGGTCTCTTCTAATCATACTGCCTCTGAGTTCTTCCCTCTCCATCCCTCTGTGCAGGCTTCTCGGGAGAGTAAGAAAGGTAAGAGGGGGCTGCTGGCCATCCTTAGTGGTCTGCAGGTTGGTGGCTCTGCTCCTAAAGCGCTTGCTCAGCACAGGGTAAAGCAGAGCAGAAGCAGCCCTTTTGGCACCCTGCACCCTCCACATCCCTCCCAGAGCCACGCAGGGTGATGGATGCTCTGGGAGCAAAGAGAGGCACCTGGCCATGCAGACCCTGCTGGTACCCACTGCTGTGTGTCCTCCTGTGCTCCCAGCCCAGTAGTGGAGCTTCATTTAGTAAACTTCCTTACCCAGGAGAGCTCATATTTCAATCTTTAAAACCAACCTGAATAAAGACTGGAAAAAAAAAAAAAAAAAAGAATAGGAAAAAAAAGAAACCCTACTCTGGCTGCTGAGAGCATGAAGCTGTATGGATTTCTTAGGCAATTAAATTTTACATAATAGAGTAACTAGACTGTACAAATTTAAAGAGCACCTGGAATATGCAGGCATATTCTAAAATATCTAATCTCGTATTTCAGCCCTAGCCCATTAATCTGTCATGTTTCTTGCTTCTATTTTTTTCCTATCCACACTGCTTCGTAGTCAGGATACCGCTGGTAAAGCACTTCTCCCATGTTAGCCTCTAGCCCCTCCTGTTCTGTTGTACTCTCCTCCCATAAGCTGTGGACACGAGCATCTTCTTGTCTTCAGACCCTGTGCTCAGCGTGGTGATTTTCTGGAGAAGAGCCTAGCATCACCTCTGAACACACCTCCTATCTCTGCCTCTACCTTGCTGGGTTGCAGTTCTGCTGTGTATCTGGGCTAAGTGCTTTGGGATGGGAGCACAGAGACAGCGCAAACCTCCCTGGGAAAGGGGATGCAGCCTCATGGCAGCACCACACATGCTGGTGGGGTGCTGGTGGGGAACACCCGCTGGGTGGGTGATGAAGTGAGGATGGGTAAGTTGCTGGAGAGCCCATATCACAGAAATCTCTGGGGAAACCTATCTGGTCACATCCTGCCACCTCTGCTGCCCCACTGCCTGACAGAATGTCATCAGTGTGCATCTCCAGGTCGTATACCCCTCCTGTGACTTTCCGAGCTCCCTCAACACCCTGCGAACCTCTGGGTGTTGTAAGCAAAGGTGTTTGCCTCCCCTTGTGATTGCAGACTTCTACCTGGGCTGTGCTCTGGGCCTTTGCACTGATCCCTGCGTAGCGGCTGCCGCCTGCCAGCAGCATCTGAGCTGGGATGATGCCACAGGGCCCCATCATCCCCAGCCTCCACTTCCCTGACTTCTTTATTCCTCCCATCCCCAGTAGCTCTTGCCTGCCAGCCCCGGCTGCTGGCCTGTCCCCAGGACATGCCAAAGCATGTAATCCCCTTTCCATCGGGCAGCTAATTCTGGCATGCTGTCTCCTTCCCTGCTACTCTCATCTGCATGCTTACCCCTAAGCTGCTTTTCCAGGTCAGATGGATGGCAGTGATATTTCTCTTCCTGAGCGGGAGGATGCTCTATGTCTGTGAGCGTGAGCTGATTGCAGAAATCTGAGCTGTTGGTTATTCTTGGTTATTTAAAGCCTGAGACGCAGCCAGTGGGATGGGGCCTTTGAGCCCAGGGGGAAGCTGGGGGAACATCTGGATGATTTCTGCTTCCCGCGGTGCACGTAGCGGCTGTGGCTGTGGCTCACCTTCACAGGGACCTTTCCTGCCCTGAGTTACAACCTCCTTGTCAACAAGCAGCTGTAAAAGGCCCAGATGTATGAATCCTGCAGCTCTGCAGGCTCAGCAGGCTGCGTGTCAGGTGAGGAGACTGCTCTGGCAGGCTGATGCCCTTGGGACAGCCTGGATTTATTTGGCCTGCTGCAGGTTTTCTCCCCACTGCTTGCTGGGTCAGTGTGTAACAGGGGGGATTTTTCCCTTTAGCCACCACAAGAGCATCCCAGCTCTCCAGATGGACACTTTCAGTCTTGCTCGGGGTTGCAGATGCCCGGATCTGTCTGAGACAGCAGATGGTGAAGTTTCGTGCATTGCTTGCAGGAAATCATCGGGCACTCCATTCAGTAAATCACCTTTGACTTCACTTTATGCACTACAGATGAAAGCAGCAGGCTGTTCTAGCCAAGCCAAGGGCTGAGGTCTTGGTTATAACACTGGAAACTTTGTCAGAAGAGGGTAAAATAAACACGAAAGGTCATATTTATTGCTAAATATCATCCCTTGCTCCTCCCATGCCTCTGAGAGCTGGACAAGCTGGTCATCTCACCCCTATGCCACCCAGCACAGCAGCTGCCCTCAGAGTTTTTGCTATTGCAGCACTGCAGTGCAGCTCCTGTGAGCCTTGGGGCTGCCTCCACCCCCTCTTCCTGGGATAAATCCAGCTCTATTTGACAGGGATTGTGTCAGATGGAGCACTGAACATGACGGGGGCCTGACTTTGGCCTGGGACTCTGTCTGCTTGCGAAGTACTGGTGATACTTAAACATGGAGCTCCTGTTGATGACTAAGGTTGTTCTGACCCTGCTCAGCTCCATCAAAAATAGGGCATGGGTTGAAATGATCATTCAATGACCCTTCTACCCGTTTCTGGGAAAGCACCCAGAAGCCTCAGTGAGCTGAAGGTCTTCCCAGCTGCAATGCAGCTTCATTCAGCCTCAGCTGAAACTGCAGCTGCCTCTGGGAGCTCATATGAAATCCATCTGGAGGGAAAAAGAAATATATTGACCTGTTTTTGTTTGCCTATGTGTACAAACCAGGCTTCATGGCTGCTTTAAACTCGTGGCCTAGATTAGTAAAATATAGATTATTTTCACATGGAATTGTTCAGAAATACAGATCTAGGATGTTTCTAATTTGGTCTTTGTCGTCGCTGAAAGAAGCAAAGAGTTTTGGAGCCTGGTTACTTTGTGGGCATGGCAAGGAAGGTTTGTGTGGTTTTGTTTGTGAGACAAAGTTGGAGGAATCTACTTTGCAGAGCAAAATGAGCAAGAATGGAAGAAAAGATGTGAATGCCATCTCTGGAGAGCTTTAAAAGTCTGAGTACCTCTGAGATACTTTAGAAATTCAGAGTTGACCCCACTCACTTTGTTTTAAAAAATAAATAAATAAATAAAATACTCTTGCCCTTTGTCTCTGGCATTCTTTGTGAGGACTTCTGAAAGACTGCAAAATGTGCTGGCTGCTGAATAAATTATAAATAGGTTTCCTCTGGTAGAGCGTTTGTTTCAGGCTGCACATCCAATAGTAAATTAAGTGCTTTGGTGTAAATTTGAGTGGAGCTGTTTGGTTCATTTTGAAGATTGGATATTCAAATTATTTCTGTTTTTTCTCCAGCTACATGGGAGGGAGCTGCCTCTGGTTGAGAGCCTGAGTGTGCAGTGGGCTGGAAGGTGGTGAGGTGGGAGATGGTCCCTGCTGCTCCTGTTCCTGCTGGGTATGCTTGCAGGGGGCTCAGGAGGCAAATGTTTAAATCATGCTGCCTTTCCAAGCAAGCAAAGCACAGGCCGGGTTGTCCCATGTGTGGGCTGTGGGAGGGCTTCCCAGGATTTGCCTTGCAAGCAGGAATGGTGCTGGGCCTTGTGGACAGGGATTTAGCTATAAGGAATCAGGATTTCTCCTCTGGTTTTATGAGACCCATTAAACAAACTCTTCTTGGCCACTGTGCTTTGAGAAGAGGCTGGAAGTGGCTCAGCAAAGAATTGTGCAGGTCTTGGCAGAGTGGTTCGCAAGCAGCATCACCAGAAGAATGTTTCTCAGCCTGACACTCTCTCCAAAAGTGACACAAAGTCCCCAGGATGAGATACTCTCAGGAATGGAGGTGTATGCTGAGGATGGTAGGGTGATGCTGTCCCTCTGCTTGCTCAGGGTCCCAGACCTCCCAGAGCTGTATGGGAAGGTGATCCTCCAGCTGTGAGAGTTTGCTGCGTGCCAGCAGAGCTCCAGCACCTCCACCTCTGAGCCATCATGTGAGCCCTCTGCTGAGCCCAGGAGCATGAAATGCAGGGAGAAAAGTCGGTCCAGGGCCGCTCTAACTGCTTTAATTCTCCACAGGTGATGGGAGAGGCAATAGCTGAACATTTATACATTAAGTTTTGTAAGAATATAATAGCACTTTATGTTGTAGAGCAATCCAAACTGCGCTTCATCACCCCTTCTGCTGGCTTCCTGCCTGCCAGCTGGATGCATGAGATGTCAGGTCCAACCAGCATCAGTCCCCAGTCTGAGTTATCAGCTCCATTTCAGAAAGGGCTTTAAGTATATTTGGAACACAAAGGGGAACAGAATCCCCCTGTATCTTCTCCATGAGCAGAGTCCAGTCAGAAATATTACAGATTGATCAGTATTTTATCTGGGAAGGAGGACAGCTCCTTAACATCATTAAGTGGTGACCTTTAAAACTCATATTCTCCTGCCAGCCAGATCTGGCAATGGATAGAGCAGAGACGGATGGCGACAGTGGGGAATAAAATCAATTGTTTGCTGAGATCAGTGCGTGTGTGTTTTCAGTGGCATGGAGGTCCCTGGGCTGCTGTTCACTGTCTCTTTCAGCACATTTCTTTTTTACAGCAGAATAAATTCTGTTTGGGGCCCAAGATGAATTTTCAGAGTCATATGTCATGTTTTACAAGGGGCTGACAGCACAAATTGGGGGAGAATAATGGTGCCCAGCCCTAACTCACCTCAATGACTTTATTAGATTTCTCATCCAGAAGCAGATGAGCAGGCTGGGTTCTTGGGGGTGTTTTCTGTTGGGAAGCTGATCTGCTTAGTTTCAGGTTTAGATTTAGCTTGGGAATGAGACTCTCACCAGGTGTCAATCCCAAGTGGATCTGGGCAAGTTTGTGTTGAACCCTCCCAGTTTGTGACAGCCCATGGCAATATGGCAGTGGAAATCCTCTCTGTAGTGCCCTGCATGTGGTCCTGTGTGTTTTTAAATCATGTATGCACATGCTGGTGCTGTGAAAACAAGATCTTATCAAGGCACAAAGCTGGGTAATGTCTGGCAAGTGCCGTCCCGTGTGAAAGAGACCCTTGGCAATATCTTTGTGCTCTTGCTTGTCACCTTCCAACTCTTGTGTCCTCTGTGGCTTCATTCGGCATCTTGCAGGCAGGAGAGATACAAGGAGAAGCAAGGAGCAAAGTGAACAGGAGATAGGTGAACGCCTCCTGTAGAAGGAAGATAACACCTTGAGGGAATTCTGCTGCCCCAGGGGTATTGGCGGGTCCTGTTCTCCTGGGGCTGCATTGGTCCTGATTTGTGCTACCAGCAGCCTGGGGCTGGACCCAGGGAGGTAGATTCCAGTTTCATTCCTGGAGCTCCCAAAACATCCTGGAGCATGTGTGGGCAGTGGGGCAGGTTGAGACAAGGCAGAGTGAGTTTGGGCAGTCTTGGAGAGGCAGCGGTGGGGCCAGATCCTGAGCACAGACACACGGTGTAAGGCTACAGTGACCCACTTATGTGTAGGGGAGGTGGGAAGGAACAGGCTCTGTGCTGGTCTGGAGCTGTCTCAGCTCCTGCCAAGTTGCAGTGCAGACTCATCACAGGGTAGCGTGCTTTCAGAGATGAGCAGGGAAGCGTTGCATCTGTTTTACAGTCCTTTTCTTTGACCTCTGAGAGGCGATGCTGAAGACTCATTCCCATGCATTCGGTGTAGGAGAGCGAGACAGTCGCTCACCCAAACCAGAGTCAGGGGACAGTGGCAGGGAGCAGCTGTGTCTCCTGGGAGGAAAGAGCAAGGAGGGGTGACAGATCGTAATGGCAGAAGGAGTGGGATGACCCGTCAGTTCCTGCAGAAATACAGCAGTTGGCATGGCTTTGCTGTGCCCCTGGGCTGGGCGTGTTTGCTTCTTGCCCCAGGGCCACCGTCCCCCAGGGAAATGAGGACAAAGTACGGGTGTCTTCAGCGAGGATCTGCCTGACTTTGGGATGTCTTTGCAGAGCTCAGACAGCCCTTAAAGCAGAAGGTTACCCTAATTTATAGTCCCTGGATTTATGGGAGGTGTATATCAAGGAAGAGTGTAATAGCTTTCATGTAGTCCATCGGCAGAGGGGGGGACCATCCTGAAGACCGGGAGCAGGGACAGCAGCTGCTGGCTCATTCACAAAGGTAGCTGCCTTAACTCTTTCACTTCAGGAGCAGGGAGGAGGCAACCCTGCCACTGCCTTGCACTGGTGTTGCAGCCTGCTCCAAGCACTGCTTGCAGCAAACCTTGAATCCATGTCAGGAAAGAACTGGAGGAGGTATCCAAAGCCCCTCAGCTTCTGGCAGTGAATAGGGAGCTCGAGAAGGTTTCCTGAAGCTCATCCAACCTAGCATGAAGAGCGAGAGGCCTCACAGATTCTCACTGATTGGGAAGCTGATCTGCTTAGTTTCAGGTTTCAATTTTGGTGTGTGGAATTGCTCCAGCTCCGTCTGCTTTACCTAGAGGGGTTGCAGGGTCCTGAGGCCCACACCAGATATTCACAGCTGGAAGTTAGTTTGGGGTCTGAAGATCACAGCAGTGGCATCCCAACAGGAGCTGCTGGGCAAGCCCTGAGCAGCAGAGGGGCGAGAAATGCTCCTCTGGGTTCAGTTGCTGCATCCATCAGCAGCAGCAGCAGCACACAGGCTAGCAAGCATGAGCCTTCTCACACCTCCCAAAAAGCATAAATATCCAGAGCACCTCAGCACCCTGGGCCTTTGCTCTCCCCATCCCTTTTGCAGTTCATCTGACTCCACCACCTGCAGCTGTACTTGTGGGGTTGGGCCAGAGCTCTTTTGCTGTGGGCATGGGAGGGTGGTAGTTGAAAAGCTGCTGTTCCTGGGGCCCAGGTTCTTGCATCCTTCCTTCTCCTCTGCAGTCTGCTGTGTGGAAATGGCTGTTCCCTGCTCCAGAAGCTGGCATTGCTGCTAGAAGATGTTCTGCTTCTTTAGCAGTTCAAGAGCCTCAGCAGTTACAAAAACTTCTCTTTAAAAATTCATGCTGTTCTGTATCATGTTAAATATTTATTCTTAAGGAACAATGTGTTCCCCCTCCCCCATCCTGCTATGATACCTATTTTGCATATGAACTGATTAATAATTAAGGGTCTACATTTTATTTTCACTAACAGAAGATGTGCTCCAGCCAGCTGGACGTTTGTTGTGTTCTGCTGAGCCGTGAATTCACCTTCCCTCTCCAGACCAAAGGATCCTCTCTGGTTGTGTCTTGCAGCTTTTCCACACCGGGAGTCCAAGCTGGCCGTGACCAGTCTGGGACAACCTTTGTACCTGTAACACTGCAGGGCCAGGACTGGCCTTGCCATGGGGAGGGCTGTAGGATTGCTCCTTCGCTTTTCATGCAGTATCTGAGACCCAGAGTGAGAGCCTGCAGCAAAGGCAGGGAACCTGGCCTGGTGACACAGGCAGGGCTGCTTCGTCCCTGAGCCCTACTGGATGTGCACTCCTTTGGAAGTGGTCAGCAGGTTCAGCTCTATGGCTTAAGCCTCCCTGAATATGAAAGAGGGAAACACGGTGTCCATAGGTTAGTGGGACTGGCACGCAGCACCTGGACCTCAGCAAATACGTGCAGGTGCTTAGCATGCATCTCCTGACAGTCGGGTGGGGTCTTTTCAGTATATAAAGCCAATGCAAGTAGACAAGGGACAACTGGAGAAAAAGGTCTCTTGGTTGACTGGGACCCAGTTCTGCTCAGGGACAACTCCTGGCAACACTACTCTTGACACTGCAAAGCTCAGGATCTGTGGCTGAAAAAAGAGCTGACACAAGGGCAAGCTGCACCCTGGGATTATAAGGAATTAGTCCTGCTAAAAAGACAGGATGATCATTCAGGAGAAATGCTGAGAAAACTGCATTTGTATTCTGTGGAAAATTTCAGCATTAGCCCCCCTCATCTCCCTTTCATATTTCCTATGGAAAACACCCTCCCCCCCCCCCATTTTCTTATGGATAGGAAATGCAATCCCAGCTGCTTTGCAAACATGGAAGCATCTTACTTTCTGCAATTCTCAGGCATTACAAGTATTATTTTTTTCCACCAATAAAAATGAAACTACAGGATCCATTTTAGAATAGAGGTTTGAGGGTTCAGAAAACAAGGAAATTAAAGCAAATTGTGTTGGGGTGTTTGAGCTGTGGAGCTCTGTCAGAATAGTTGTGATACCTCAGGGTGGTCCTTTAAAAGCACTGCATTTTCTAAATGCTCCAAAAAAAAAACAAACAAAAAAAAAAAAAACAAAAAAGAAAACACCTCAGCTGGCTCTATCCTTTAGACTGGAATTACAAAACGAAGAGACTGTGCAAAACTGATATTTACTAACATTCTTGGTACAGATTCGCGTGAAATCTTTGTCTCAGGCTGAGTTTTAACAGCCTGGATTGTAAGCACTGTCATAAAGAGCAAAGATTGCCTGGAGGACTGTAAACGGAGGGAAGGGATGGGTAATGGCAGAAGGCAGGAATGGGGTGCTACGGCTGTGCGTGGGGTAGAAGGGACATGCACTGCAATTGGCGTTTCTTATTTAACAGCTTCATTAGTGAGCTGGAGGCAGGCAGAGGCAGCATGGGAATGGATGTTGCAGATGGTGTTAAACCAGGAGGTGCTGCAAGCAGCAGCTCTGTGTCTGATGCCAAGCAGTGGGGAGAGGCTTGAAAATCTGGCACAAGAAGGTGATGCTCAGCTCACGAGCAAATGGCCCAGGACAAAGATGTCAGAGTGCTAAGTACAGCCTGAGGCTGCCACACTGCAGGGACTGGCTGCTGCATCTCTCAGATCACTCCTTCCAGGCTTTTTCTTGTGGAGTGTCATTGGAGGAGGGATGGTGCAAGGGACCAGCAGCGGACTGCCCTTGTCATGCTTCAAGAGAACAGGAAATCCTTGCAAAGTATTACACTTGCAAAGGTCCAGGGCCTTGCCTGCTTCTGTGCAGGCAGTGTGCCATAGCAAGGGCTCTCTAAGAGGGCAACATCTTTTATTTCCCATCGGTAACATTTTACAGCAGGGATGCGAGACATGCACTGTGGGCTGGTACAGCTCTTTGGCCCTGCTGGACCTGCAAGATTAGGAGTGGGAATGCAGCTTGCATTTGGACAGTCTGGCTTTGAAGGCATCAGAAGACAGAGGAGCTGCTATTTCCCTCTATTGCTCGTCATTGTGGCTAATCACTGTGACTCATTTCTGATTTTATTTCTCTGTCTGTGACCTTAAACTGCTGGGTCTTACTTTGCCATCCTCTCCTGGATTAAAGAGGCTCTGACTACCCTCTAGTTTTCTTCCCTGAAAATGCTTAGATGCGTTTATCAGGTCACCTATTTTAGTTTCTCTTTAGGGGAGAGGCAGATCACGTGCCTTCCATCTCACACTTTTTTTCCTAGCCGTTGCTATCATTTTAGGTTCTTTGCAGCTGCTCCTGGTCATCAGTGGGGAGGGGAACACCAGGGCTCCCCCTGGCTGTGAGCGGTCTTGTACTTTTCTCCCCACTCACTTGGGATGGTCTTAGACTGGGGCAATACTCTCACCCTGCTTTCCCTGTGCTGCAGCATGGGCCAGTTCCCTTTTGGACTTGCAGAAGACCACTGCTGTGTGCTACATTTACTGCAGGCGTTCAATCCGAGCACTGTGACTTTAGCTACGACACCGGCTGGGTGCTGCATTTGTGATGAGCAGTTATTGCTTTCAGACATGCCCTGGCAGATTCACAGATCTGGGGAAAAGGCAGGGTTGGATGTGGTGCATTTGGACATGGGCAATGATGTTTCATTTTATTTTATTCCTCTCTGTGTGAAGCTGGCTGGCCTCATGCCAACCTTTCCCTCTCCTCGGAAAGCAGCCGCCTCTCTCCCTCCTTCCTCTGCATTTACCTGCTGTTCAGGGCTAGCATCCACTCTCTCACTGCAGGTTTCAAGCTGTGGTGAATGCCTGGGCCCAGTTTAAAATGGAGGCAAGATGGCTTTGCCCATTCCAGGGTGATGGTTGGACCAGATGATCTTGGAGGTCTCTTCCAACCTTAATGATTCTGTGATTCTATGATTTGGACCATAGCCAAGACCAGACCCATGGGCTAGCAGATCCCCCTGTTTTGTTCCAGCACTGGGAGCTGTGGTGGGTCCAGGAGAAGATGCCAGCAGCCTGCTGGATATGGTTCACCTGGGATGCTGAGCTAGAACCAGTGGAGTCCTTCAGTGGTCCTGCCCTCAGGTCAGTGACAGTTTAAATTGACAATTTGAGGTTTGAAGAAAAAATAGATGGTGTCTAAGTTGGAGGGACATAGGGAGCTGCAGGTGCATGTGCACAACAGGCACTTGTGGCATGCAGAAAATGCAGGTGTACAGGAGCACTGAGGTTTCTCCCCTCTTCTTTCCCTGTCCTGCAACTCTGTCTGGTGGAAACTCCCCCACTTCCTCCTCCTATGTTCACATTGAGCTCTGTGAGTTTTGCAGAAATACTCCTTTTCACTGCAAAAAATAAAAATAAAAAAAATGTGCAGAGTGAAAAATCATAATTTTCTCAGCACTCAGAAGGGGAGAAACATGAATAGGGCTTAGGGTGGCCCAGGATCCTTGCTAACAGAGGTTAGCACCTCTTCTTCATATCAGGACCTTTTCCTTAGATTGCAGGTGCTTCCCATATACATATATATATATATATATATATATGTTCATAGTGAATGTCTTCAGCAATTGGATGGCTTTGCCTTGGGCTCCCAGGACATCCAGGCCCTGCCTGTCCCTTTGCCTGCTGCTGTCCTCCTCGCTGGTCCCCAGAGAGGCTGCAGAGGGTGAGCAGAGGCACAAGGGTGTGGAAACGATAACTTTGCAGGTGTCTGAGGAGAGACAAAACTCAGGGAGCTGGGCAGGTGTCCTTCATTTTAGGCAGAACAGGCTCAGATCCTACAAAGCCTCCCTCCTGGGTTGGATGACACCCATACAACCATGGTCCAGAAACAGGTCCTGCTAGCCTCCTACACTGATCTTCTTGGTGTCTGTCTCCTTCCTAAGGTATATGGTGACCCTCAGCTTCACTTGTCACATTGTCCCTGTCGCTGCAGGGCTGGTTTTGTACTGAGTTCTCCCTGTTGTCCCCATGAGAAGCCATGGCCAGAGGCACCAGCAACATCACAGCTGGAGCAGGAAGCAGCATGAGCCCCAGCTCAGCTCTGGAAGCTCAGGTCCATAACTCCATTAGGAGCTTGGTCCTGCTCCAGCTGACAGCCAGGGAGCTGTACTTGGCTCTGCACTATGCTTCTAAGCTGGCTCTGTAGCCCTTGCCTATTCTCCTCCTTTTCCATGCTCAGCTGTGCTTCCTGCAGGAGTTCCCTGCTTCGTGTTTTCTGCAACACCCATTCCAGGCATTTCCATGGGTTTCAGGTGAAGTCAGGCCAGGGCTATGCTAGCAGCAAAGCTTTCCTAGACAATGTAATAGCAAGGCTAATAACTTCTTCCTTTCCTACTGTCTGTGTCAAGCTCGTCTCCTGGGAAAATACCCTCTTTAAATAGCAAGATGAGTGTTTTCAGGTTGCAGAGTGGCTTTGCAACAAATCGCATCAAGGACTCTCAGTTCTTGACCTTTCCCATCTTGTTGCAATTTCTGAGTGTGTGGCTCAGGCTGTGAAGTGGCACCAGCCCCACACAGTCTGATCCTGGCAGAGACTGAAGCTCGTGAAGAGCAGGGCCAGCCTTTGCACGGATGGTGTTAGTGAAAAGTGCCGTGCCCCTGGGAGTGCTGTCAGGTCACAGCCTCAGCACGTGGTTCCTGCCATGTGTGCTGTGCCTGCACCGCTCCTGCTCTCGGACACAGCGTGGCGGTGCCAACTGGAGCATGCTGCTGTTTTAAGTGTTGGGTCTATAAGCTCCTCTGTCTGGAGCTAGTTGAGCTAAGTGGCACCCGAAGGGCCAGCAGCATGAGCTGGGGGAGGCTGAAGGCACCCAAGCTCTGCACAAGAGCAGATCTGGGAGACCTGTGAGCCTCCATGCTGGACAAGAAGGTGACACCAGCACCGCGCCAGAGGTAGGACCTGTATGGGGCAGGCTTCCTTCACAGGAGGCAAGAGGAGCAGTCAGCAGGCTCTTGCACAGAGCTGTGGGTCGCACGCCTAGTGTGGCTGCACCAACCCCAGTTCAGATACATCTGCTTGAGCTGGCTGCCTGCTGGAGAGGCGCCCAGCTGCTAAGGCACTGTTCAGGAGAGATCTGAGTAAAAAGGGCTCTCCAGACTAGCAGGCAAAGGATAGATGAGGGTTGGTGTCAGGAGCTGGAGATAAAGCACATGTACTTTACCAGGAACAGGAGCTGTGCCCAGGTGGGTAGCAGGTTTGGTGTCACTGGCAGGTTCAGGTCACAGATTTTACATTTCCCCCTAGATCAGCTCCGAGTTTGAAGCAGAGTTGAATCCAGGCAGCCTTAGTGCTTCTGCAATGCAGGAGGACAGAAAGCATGGTTGTCTCCTAGGGCTTACCAGCAAGTGACTGTGGGCCATACGTGACTACTGCTCCTGACCTGGCTGGAGAAGAACCTGGAGATCTGGATGAGCACAGGTCTGCTTCAAACCCAGCTTTGCAGGCAATGTATGTGTGAAATGGTGATAGCTGAGCTGTGGCCATGGGCTGTTATGTGCAGGGAAATCAGGGTAGGCACAAAGCAATAAGAAAAAAAATGTTTTTAAAATTCAAATCAGCTTTTTTTTCTTTTCATGTTGTGGGTCTGCATTTTCTTTTCGACTTACAGGCTTGGGTTGCTAAAATGGCTGTTTTGTGCTTGTTTCTTTAATTAGTTTCTTAGCAGTTTCCCAGTTTTTCCATAGAGACTTTTACTTCTAAAGAAGGCTGTTTCTTAAGGTTAGTTCTTAAAATGCTCATCTGTACTGAAAAAAAATGGTGCTAAAGCCCAAGGAAAACCTTTACTGTAGGAGAGGTACAGATATTTGCTGAGCAAAAAATTCTACTTTCTGATGCGCTGAGTTTTCCATTAAGGAAGCCAAGGGGTTTTGGTTTGACCATATCCCACCATCACAGTTTGCCAGTTGAATTTAAGGGGACTTTCGCATCTCAAGTCAAATGCTTTAGAAAAACCCTCCTAATTCCCTGCAGATGGGAGTATGAGTCTAATTTTAGACTAGCTTGTTTGGAAATGTCAACTCGTGTGTACAACAATTTTACAGCAACTTTGTTCGTGCATTGAAAACTGAAATCCCTTTTTAATGTTAACAAGGAATCAATGTGTTTTGAATGTGCAAAGATTTTATGCCACTAGGAGAGAAGATTTTTTTATATGTATATAATAAGTCCATGGTGTGTCCACGTTTCAAATAATCCATATCTTTCTTATTGTCCAGCCTCAGAAAGGATGCTGTAGTAATGGAAAAACTTGTGAGATGGGCAGTCAGAATGATCAGAGATATGAAATAGGTCTTGGACAGGGAAGGACCCACACGGAGGTTTTCATGCTTAGGGAAGAAGCAACATCACAGCTAGTGGCAAAGGCCTCCAAAGATGAAAGATGAAATGCTCTGATGATCTTTGTTATGGTTACGCAGGTTCTTGTATTTAAAATAAAAAATAAATAATAAAAAAAATAAAATAAAAGGGTTTGCAGGAGCAGCTAAGACTCTGATTTAGAGCTGCTTAAGTGTTGCAGAAACATGGATTTAACTTCTAGAAGATTGAGATTTCTTTCTCTATATCTGTCCCTTTTTATCAGTTTTCTAAAATTATGGGAAAGCATCCCACAGATACGTTTTTTTTTGGTCGATTCATTCTGTGTGTGTGCATGTGTGTGTCTGTGTGAAAACCCACAGTACATTGGTGCTAACTGCTTAGTTTTCAAAGACAGACCATGCAAATGCTTGGTAAAAGCTATCTAAATCACACAGTGAACATAAGTAGCGTAAAACATTGGAGATGTTCTGAAACAGTATGAATTATTTTTAAGCAAAAGCTCCCAAATAATAATTGTTTTGGCTTTTCTATCTTGTTGGTGTCTGATCTAATTAGATTGAAGCTTTGCAGTGAGAGCAACGGGACTGTTAACTCACCTTCCCAAGATGTCTCCAAGCTGGAGTGGATGTTTCTTTTCATAGTCAGGACATTTGATGTTACCAATTCACAGATAGCCTTTGGTGACAAGTGGTTCTCCCAGATTCTCAGGCTCTCATGGTGCCTGCTGGTGGGGTAGTCACCCTGGCTGGACCACTGGGCACCTTTAGCAAGATGTGGCCACCATGGGACTGCTGTCCTGCATGTGTTTCAAATTGGCCTGTAGACCACATCTACCTCTTGACTGAGGTAAAAGAAAAAGTAAATTTGGCTGATTTCACTAAAGTCAAAGTCATCCTCCTAGTGACAGCCTGTGTAAACAGGTTACAATAAATTAACACATGGGTAAAGCCAACCAGCAAGCCCAGCTCCACTCTCAGCTCTCAATCTGGATTGTTCCCTCTGGCTTCTGCTCAGCCCCCACCAACCCTCCTAGCCTTTCTCTGCTGGGCAAGAGGAGACTGGAGAGAGCAGGTACCTGTTTGGGGCCTGGCTAACTGCTTGGATGTGTCCTTGGTGGGGCAAACAGAGTTCAGAAGGAGGTTGCAAAAGATGTCCTGAGGGCTCTGGAGTCCTCTTGAAAATCACAAAATCACAGAATAGCTGATCTTGGAGGGGACTTCTGAAGATCCTTCATCTCAAAGATCTTTTTATTCTACTGCTGTTGGAGCGTGCTTATATCATGGTCTCGTGGCTAGCCTTTGAGCATCTGCTAGTCTGTTAATGGAATGCTCTTAAACTGATTTGAGAAGAAATCTCTTTGATGAACAAAAAGGAACCCTCAAGTGCTGATTTTCTACCCATTTACCTCTTTGTGCAAGAGGTAATTGAACCGTAGTCATAAGAACATATTGTAACAGTTTGCAAATTACATGCTATAGGAGGTCCTTGGTGTCCTCTTGTAGTTTGAACTGGTTTTTCCCTCTCCTTACCAGCACACCTTGCAATAGGAACCTTTTCACGGCTCCACAAGGAACCTGCAATAAGAGTATTTCAGAAATCATTGTTTATTCAACGTTTATGACAACCCTGGAATTCAAATTAACTTGTGTCAAACTAGCACAAGGGTGGTTACTGTGCTATTACACAATTTCTAAATTACCTTTCTGGAACCCTTATTTTCATAGCTCTGTGGTCCCCTTGTTGCAAAGCTCTGATGTTGCCTAACAGCTCTGTGCTTCAGCACTCACCCTGACTTTACTTCACCCCTTTCCCTAGTCCCTCCAGCAACAGCACAAGTTGTCCTCCTGACCTGGACTTGATACTTTGAGTAGAAGGATGACATGCTGATCTTTCTCAGGTTTCTGACCTAGGTCAGCAAGTAGCTTGACATCTCTAACATCTTGGAGTTCCTCAGGATTAAGTAACTGGTCTACAACAGCCAGTGAAATTTGATATTTGAATTCAAAGTACCATGGGCCTTACTTGGGATGGGTGTATGGGTATCTGTATTAGCAATCTCAATGAGTTCTTGCTCTAAATACCACCTTCATAAACCCCAGGCCCAGCAAAGTCTGATGTCGATGTCATGCCCTCCTCTCATCTGTCCTTCCCTGTTGACTTGTTAGCAGCTGCCATCTTGCAGCAATGTCTATGGGTTTCTCCTTCTGTTCTCCTTCCCAACCCTAAACACACCAGATTAGACATGAGCATTTCCTTTAAGGCTTTCTGAAGGACCACTTAGCAATGGAGGTGGCATCCTATGATGTCAGCGTTTGCATTCCCCAAACCAGCTCTTTCATCATGACGCTCAAGCCTCATGCTCAGTTGAGAGGTGTGTTAACAGATTCATTTCTAGTCTCCCTGCAGGAAGAGTGGTTTACATGTGCTAGTTCCTGGAATAAGTCTAGCCCAACATTCTCCAAAAAGAAAAGGCAAAACATGAGCTGTTAGGCTTAGCACAAAAGCAAAAGACATGTTTGTAGCACCAAAGCTTTGCTACTTCTTCCAGGTTTCTATTCTCTTCCACCCAGAATGATACACAACAAAGCACAACATCAAGATTTAACTTAGCACAAAGATTAGGCGTGGTCTCTGTAACTCATCCTGCAGCTCTTCCCCTTCTCCAGGCAGGCCCCAGAAGCCAGTGACACATTTACCCCAAGCCATTTGTCACCCCTGTGTGCATCTCAGTATGGGCTAAATTCCAGGTAGCTGCATGTGGTGGAATGGCTGCCCAGGCAGCAGCCATGTCCTGATTATGTTTGTAATGGCTGAACACGCATTTGTTCCATCAGGCGGTATGGAAAGGGAGCACCTGCAACGTCACCCTGTCCCCAGTCGCACCGTGCTTCTCTGGATGAAAGGTGCTCTCCCAGGGTTACAACGTGGGTGGAGGTGTCCCAGCCAAGAGCTCTGAATGTCTCCCTCTGCTCTCAGTCAAGCTGGGATGACATTTTTGCACTCCCCCATGCTTGCACTTAAATCATTTATAGATTACCGACACATTTATACGTGCTATGTCACCTCCCAAACACAGCTTGCTTTCTGCCTTGACGGAGCATAACGAAGCACACACATCAGCAAGTAGGTCGGGGTTGCCACCTCGGGCTGCTTTCAGGGAATCTGTGATGTCACCACTTTATCCCTTGAGCAAAACTCTCTTGGAGTGCCTGAAGGCTCACCTGCCAGGCAGCTCTATGTCCCACCTCAGAAACCTTCCCTTGCGGTTAGCACTGGGCTTGCAGGGGTGTGGATCCTGGGCATAGTGGGGCAACAGGAGCTCCCTGGAAGGCAGTAGAAGCCAAGGGGAAGCATTCCCCTCTCTGCTGGTGTATTTCCTTGTGGAGCAGCCTCTCCTGGCACTGAACCTTGTCCTTGGGTATGAATGGCTCAGCTCAACACGCTAGCATCGCTGCACCCAGCTTACCGTGTTGACACAGGCTCCTGGGAGAACAGCATCAATACTAGGAGAATATTAATACTAGCGGAAGGCAGAACCATTGTTTACCCTGCTTTTGTTAATCAGTTTGTTTCCATTCGTGATCCCAAAATGAAATTAAAAGGCTCTGTTTACATTGCTGAATTATCATCTGCTCCAACAGGTAAAGCACTTTGGCAGAGAATTAGTGGAGCTACGGACAGATTTGTGTTAAAAATATGTGCATATTTTCCCACTGAAGGATTTGTTTTGAAATGAGCTGGAATCTCATGCCTTTGTGTTTAAATAAAACATCATCCACCAACCACCCACACATGCTGCTGGGATGCGGTGGCCCTGAAACGAGTTCACCTTTAAAACAGCTGAGTTGAAAGCTTCTTCTGTGCCGGATTCAAAGGTGATTTTTCAAGATGGCCTTGGAAGGTAGCTTAAGGACTCAGAATGTGCTTGAAGGAAAAGTGCAAAACTGATGCCAAAGAGAGACTGGAGAGTGTGTGCACATGGCTTCAGTCCTCAAGAGCTTGAACTGAATTGTGCTGGGGGAGGGGGTAGGGAGGGCAGTACTTCTATTGCAGCAACAGGAGCCAAATTATCTTCTCTTGTGCTGCAGTGTAACCCAGCATAGAATGGGGCCCTTGCACCTGCCTCAGAAGGATGAAAAATCTAGTTCTGATCATTTCTGTTCAAGCAGCACTAAATTTATAACTCAGCACAAGGAAGACAAGATCTAAAAACTAATTTAGCAAAAAATAGCCTTTGCAACTAAAAATTAATGCTTCGAATGGCCTAAATGAAGCTTGAAAATAGCTTTTATTCTGTTCCAACCGATGATTCACGTGCCTATTTGCAAACAATTCAAATGCAGTAAATTGAGAGGAAATATAAATCAGGTTCCTAAGTGAAGCTGCATAAATCCAATAAATGATTGATGAGAGATTCCTGTTTTAAGATGCTGCTGTCTGTCTTCAGTGCTGAGGCAAAAAATAATGGGGCTGTCGCCTTGTTGGGCTGTGCTGAATACCTCGAGCTTACACCAACCTCTGTTCCTCATTCAAGGTCAGAGCTTTCTCTTGCCACTTGGCCAAGATGCCCAAAAAGAGCTGCAAAATAAGACTATGGCACAGATCTTTGAAGTCTCTCCTCCAAGAAGACAGGAATGGACTCATCATCTATGAGTCAGATGTTGCAGTGCTACCCTGCAAAGGGTTCAGTGGTCCCACCAGCATGGACCTTGGTGCTGCATGTATTAAAAGCATGGGCAGAGGGGGACAATCCCCTCCCTCACCCTGCTGCCATGCTGCTTTTGGTGCAGCCCAGGATATGGTTGGCTTTCTGGTCTGCAAGCACACATTGCTGGCTCATGTGGAGCTTCTCATCCACCAACACCCCAAGGTCCTTCTCCTCTGAGCTGCTCTCAATCCATTCTCTTCCTAGCCTGTATTTGTGCTTGGGATTGCCGCAGAGATTTTTCCCAGCTTGGAGGTTCAGGTGATAACCCACAGTATAGGGGAGCTATTTTCTAGGAAGGGTGTTGTGGCCCAAATACATTTCTCATATGTATGTCTTCTCCTTCTTTCCTTGTTCTCCATGTGACCAGAAGCCCCATGTGCCTGGGATTCTGGGAGAGATGCATGCTCCTGCACAGCTCTGTTCCTGGCACAGAGTCTCCCATGCTGTGGCTCTGGGACCCTGCACTTCCAAGACAGCAGCTTCTGACCCAGGGACTGCCGTGAACACCCAGCAGCAATTAGCAACCCCTTAATGCAATGCTGTGTGAGAAAGGGAGGGCTCTGGCCACTCCATCCATCTGCCAGGATCCTGCCTCCAGCCCAAAGCTGGTGCTAGAATATCCCGAGTGCCCTGAAGGGCCATTTGCCCGTCCTGCTCAGATTGAACATCTCTGCAAGCTTTGGCAGACTGCCTTGTGTCACATGCTGCTTCTGCCCCGAGGGCTGACAGTCACCAGCAGATTTTTCCATCCACAGAGTGGATGGGTGCTCTGGGACAGGGACAAACCTCATACAAGTTGTTCTGAAGCCTTAGAGCAGAAGAAAACAGTTCTGGGGTGCAACCTCCCCAATCTCTTCTGGGCATGGAGAACCTGAGGAACCATGGGCTCCTGGGGACCTCATGCTGCTGGGCTGTGCCCCACTGTCTTACCTGTTTCAGCTTGGGTTGTAGCTGACCACATCACCCTGAAAAGATCTTTCTTCTCCTCAACCTACTGCCTTCATCCTTCCCCACCATCAGGCGGCCTGTAAGTGAAGGGAGGGACTAGAAGGTTCAACAAATTTTTCCAGAGCCTGACAGCTCAAGACAGCTGCCACCAGCTCCTGCTCCCAGGCAGCCTGGCATAAATCAGCATCAGTGGAACAAGGTGGCTTGTCTTTGCTCCAGGTTGTTGGATTTGGCTCTGACACAGTTTTCATGAAAAATTTATTTTGTGAGAAAATGGATTTTTGATCAAACCAGGCATTTCTGCATAAAATATTGTTTGGGCTGACATTTTCCCATTTTTTTTTCCATGATACAGTTCCCTTCCTTTCTTCTCCCACCCTCTTCCAAAGATACAAGCACAAAAATAATTCAGAGGCAGTGTTAATTTTTCAGTGAAAGTGTCTGGGTTTGGGTAACAGAGGGCTGCATATTTTTAGAGGAAATCAAATATCAAAAGTAAAGAAAAGTCAGTTTTCAGAAATAAAACCAACGACTCTTAATGTAGAAATGACAGCTATCTGGTAAATACTTTGTAGGAGAGTACATGTGGTCTCTACATGGCTGGTCTGCAGCACAGCTCATCTGGAAGGCTAAGCTCCTTCTGGGGCCCTTGCTGGCCCCATGGGGACATTAGAGTGCTTGGTCGTCAATCCCCAAGGCCAGTAGCCCAAACTCATCAAGCCAGCCAGCCTGCAGCCCCAGACCTTTTCCCCACTGAGTTCTTTGACTCATCCTTCCTACCCACCCCCTTCCTTCACGCCCACCTCTCCCAGTTTCCCCGGTCCTGTTGCTTTTCTTTCCCACCCCACAAACTGCTCGCTCTGAGGACCACGAGGAGAGGAGCCAGTGCTGTGAGCAGAGCTCAGATGTCTGCAGAGGAGGACACTGTGTCCCCACCTGGTCCCTCAGCTCTACGGCCCTGACATTGCAGAGCCATGGGTGGGGTGAAGACAACAGTGCTAGCGGCCTTCCTCCCTCCTCTTACTTAAGGCCTTACTTATACCCTTCTTCTCAGTGGGATTCACTGTGACGGTCCTCATTCTCTAAGTAGTCCTGCTTTGGGTCCAAATGAGGCCAGACAGGACACAAAATTAATCCACCCCAGTGGCAAACAGCATGTTGGGCATAAGAAGAAGGAAGCAGTGCCTGAGGTCCTGGAGGATGCCTGCTCTGCAGTGGAGCTGATTTCCATGTGGTGGGCTGGCTTCTGATGGGAAGATGACATCCCCTAATGCCCCAGATTCAGCTTCTTTCTGCCCTATTTCTGCCTGGTCGACTGACAGGCCAAGAAAATCTTGGATTTCCAAAAGATCCATGTGGCAAAGGTCTCGCTCAAAGGCAAAGGCTTTGTTTCATCAAGCCACGTTTCCCCTGGCACAAGTGAGGATCTTTCAACAGGTGACCGCAGGTCCTCTGTCCTCTGGGCTGTGGCCACAGAAACACAACACAGGAGCAAGCAGAGAGATGCAGAAGAAAGTACCCCATGTGTTTTGGGGGTTTGGGGACCGCTTCTCCCCACACAACTCTGCTTTTGTCAAACTGAGCTAATCAGAGCGATGTGTCACCTGGGGCTCCCCAGCTGTCCTTGCTGAAGTTGTCTGATGTTTGTGACCACCACTACCACAGTCAGCCCACTTGCAGCTACAGCAGTCCCAGTACTCCCCTCCCTGAATCAGCTGACACTGGGAACAAAGGGTGCTGGTGCAACAGCAGGGCTGGGGCTGAGGCCAGGGGTTTGTAGCTTGGCTGAAACTCTCAAGGCGTGTTATGGGGGATCCTTCTGGCTGCCCTTGAAAAGAGCAGAGCTGGCTCTGGAGAGACCCTGGTGAGATTCCCCCTGCCAGCTGTGGCTGGCAGCTGGCTAGGCACACGGCCTTGAGAAATTCTTGCCATTTTCCAGCTCTTGCTCTTTTGCACGACTAGCAGAATTTCTCAGTGTAGATACATTTGTCAATTTGCATAATTAAAGCACTGCAAACTCATCCAGATTCACAGATCCCTGCGCTGGCTCCCCTGAGACTCACCACTTCACTCCCATGAATTATTTATTGGCAGTGCTGTTTCAAATGGGCCCCTTTGTCTGCTGTGTTTGCTCCAGATTTCATTTCTCCAAAGCAGAGACAATGCTGCGGTCCTCTGAGGCAGAGTGTGGGGAAAGGAACAACTCCATTTGCCACAGCCCTTGCTTTTACTCTGTCCATCAGGCGAAAGCCAGGGAACTCCCTTGGAACGATGCGGCCAGCACAGCCTGTGCTTTCCTCAGCACAGAGCTGGGACCCAGGAGCTCAGGGCACCCCAGCTCCTTGTGCAGGGTGCTCTCCCTGCAGGATGCTGCTGGGGTACCACAAAGGGCACCCTGTTCCTCTCAAAGCAGAATTGCTTTGCCTCTAGTGAACAGGCTCACCTGCCAGCCACCTGTCTCATGTTTGGACACACAGAATATAATAGGTAACATAAGAGAGAGACAGAGAGACAGAGGAGGGCAGCAGCAAGCGGGAGGTACACAGAGACCTCGCTCATATTTGCAGGCATTCCCTGACAGAGTTGAGTGTGTGCTTGTAAATCCCACATCAGAAGAATACAAATATTTGTGCTGCAGAAACCCTTCTGATGAAGTCCTGGAGCTCGCCTTCTCAATTCACCGTAGCCTTTCAGAGGTCTGTTTGGTTTTGAGCCCTATGGCCATGACAGCTGCAGCACCGGGAGCCCAGCTAAGTCCCCACTGCTTTCCCTGCATCTTCCATGCGTCTTCAGAGCAGAGTGGGGATGTGGCAGCCAGGTTAGGAGGCCAGCATGAAATAAAAATGCAGTGGTCCCAGTGCTCAGTTAGTCAGAGTGAGTCCAGGTGCCAGAGGCTGCATGCAGCTTTGCTAATAGTGGTGCAAAAAGCTGAAAATTGAGCACGGGAAGGTTTGGGGCAAGGAGTGGTTCAGCAAAACAAGGGATGCTCATCCCTGTCCAATTTACCATGCTGACCTTTGGTCCTGGACCAGGACCTGGTGAGGGAGTTTGCAGTTGCGAATTCAGCTCCAGAAGGTTGCAAGTTGCCAAAATTGCAGATGCCTGTGCAGCACTCCTTCTCTCCCCATCCATGAATATGCATGGACAACGACGTGACCTTTCACGGCCCACGGAGCAGGACCATGGGGGCTCCTGGCAGTGTCAATGGTGGGCTTGGCTGGATGTACAGTGGAGGGCTTTGCACTGGGAACCCAGAGCATTTAGTTCCCACAGCCCCAGCTCTCACCACACTCATCAGAAGGTGCAATCACACCTGCAGTGCTGAGGCCCACATGTGTAATTTTCAGCTCCTATCCCCTTCGTTAAATTAGACGAGGCGAGAAATGGTACAATGCAGTTGGGGGCTATTGTGAAAAAAACTCTGCAAAGGATTTTCACAGTGTGATGGAAGCTAAAAGTATTCATCTGGGCTTCTCAGTTTTTATTTTTATTTATTTATTTCTTTTTTCCTGGAGACTGCTGTTGCTGATGTATTATTTATACGGCAGGAAATTAGACTCTGAGGACTCAAGTATTCTTCAAATAAGCTTCCTAATTCTGTCAATTAAGAATGCACAGGCTGCTGGGTCTCTGGCTTGGGAAGAGGCACAAAGGAGTGAAGGCTGCCCCTGGTCATTGCTCTGATGTGCTGCATCGCCGGCATGCTGCAGACATTTCAGCTGGAGGAAAAAAGATCTCTGTCCCAAAATCAAACGTGTGAGTTCCCTCCCTAGGAGCTTTATATAAAGACGCTCTTGCAGATTTCAATGGGACTAATAACTTTCTCATGCTCTGGAGGGGGAATACTGAAGCCCTGAACGTGTGGTCTCTCTTTGTTGCACTCTGAAATGAAATCTGGTGCTTTTCATTACCATTAACAAACGGCTGCCAATGCTGGAAGACCACTGTTATGAGTTAGGGGTCGTTTACTCTCTAATTAATTCTGTAATTCTTCCTGTGCTCCCAGTGTTATTCTAGAGCAAATGAGTTGACATGTAATTAATACATAAAAGAGCATCTTCCCTCCTTCACAGCCTTCTCTTAACCAACTTGCACCTTTAAATGGGTTTGGAAGTCTATTCCTCCACCAGGACTTGTGTGTGTGTTGGGGGGGTGAGCCTGACCATGGAAGAGGGCTTGGTTGGAGAACTGCAGGACTGGCTGTTCTTATCTCCCACAGCACAAGTTGTGTCCCAGAATAGAGAAAAGAAGCAAATAGACCATCCCAAAACACAGCTGGACATGGGGCTTCACCATGAGATGCTGGCACCAAGCTGGGAGACAGCGTGTTTCCTTCTACCTGCAAAATGCTCAGCACTGGTCTCTTGCTGAAGAAATTCAATTTTTAGCCAGGAAAAAGCAACAGGGGCTGAGGCAATGTTTGCCAACACATTTACAAATTCTTTGGTGCTTTTTCTGCACAAGGTGTAAGGCACAGAAAGATGCTAAATGGTTGTGCTCCCTTCAGTGTTATTATGAGAAAGGTGAGACCTCTCAGAGGACAAGCCCTTTGTCCCTTCTTATAGGTTGGACAGCATCCCTTCAACCACCCCAAAAGCACACTGCTGAGGGAAGGAGGTTGATGGCCGCAGCACAGTTTTTCTTTTTTTTTTTTTTTTATCTCTTTTTTTTTTTTTTTCCTTGCTCTGAATTTAATGTCCACTGCAAATGCAGATCTCTCCATCTGGAGGAGGAATAAACGCCTGCACTGTCTGCTCTGCATAGACATGATAACTCATTCTGGAGGACAGGGCTGCATCACTCTGTGCAGCACTTGAACAAGTCCTGCCAAAGGACCCTGAGGACAGGACTGCCACTAAGGGTGACTACCCTCCCTGCTCTGGGTAAGAGCTGGACGGGTGATGACTCTGTCCCTGGGGTGCTGGTCACAGGTGGCATTGGCATGTAAGGCCACAGCTGGATGCACGCTGGGGAAGGGGCTTGCAGAGATTGTTTAAGCCCTGCTAGCAGACAGACTTCAATGCATCTGCTTTGCCACAATACTTCCAGTAGATAGTTTTGTCAGCAAATCCAAGTCCGAAATAGCAATGCTTAGAAAAGCTCTTCAGTAGTGCATGCCAAGGATCCATCCAGTACAAGATCAAGTACTGTGTGCCCTTGGGAGCATGGTCCCTGTGCAGACAGTGATGCTCCCACCACCTTCCAGTTCTTCCCTGTCCCCAAAGCCTTGCAAATAACACCATGGTGACCAGTGGCTCACTTCTCTGACAGTTGCTCCCCAGCCTGTGTGAAATGAGCTGTGGAACTCTAATCAAGATGATTTCTATCAGCTACTGCAGATATAGCCTCATATTCACGGCTTGATGCCGTGTGAAGACTCTGAAGTAAAGGAGAATGGGATGGGAAGGCTTGGCTCAGCAAAGTCTTGGTAGACAGGGAAAAGTGCAGCAAACTGTGGTCTTGCCAGGTGAATTGTGCTAGGATTTCCCAGCAATTGCTGGAGTGGAGGAGCCCCCAGTAGAGCAGGTGATGTTGCCTGAAGGAGGCTGCGGCCCATGGAGAGCCCCCGCAGGAGCAGGCCCCGGGCTGGAGCTGCAGCCCATGGACAGGATCCCATGCAGGAGCAAGGGGTCTGGGGGGGGCTGCTGCCTGTGGGGGACTCGTGCTGGAGCAGTTTGCTCCTGGGGGATGGACCCTGTGGGATGGAGCTGTGTGGGAGCAGTTCTTGAAGAGCTGTGGCCTGTGGGCAGCCCATGAGAGATCAGTTCGAGAAGAACGGCATCCCATGGGAGGGACCCCACGGGGAGCAGGGGCAGAGAGTGACCGAGAAGGAGCAGCAGAGATGAAACATTAGGGACTGACCTCAGCACCTCTTCCCTATACCCCTTGGCTGCTTGTTGTGGAGGAGGTAAAAGAAGATGGATGGTCGGGAAGGAGTTTTTAGTTTGCTTTTATTTCTCATTGCTCTAGTCTGTTACCAATAAGCAATGAATTACATTAATCTCCCTTACTCTACGTCTGTTTTGTCCATGATGGTAATTGGTGAGTGATCTCCCTGTCCTTTTCTCTGCCGACAAGCTTTTTTTTCTTTTTCATTGTACTTTCTCCACCTGTTCTGTTGAGGAGAGAGAGTGACAGAGCTATGTGGTAGTGCTGACCAGCTCATTGGTGTTAAACCACCAAAAGGACAAAACAGAAGCCAACCAAAATGTATCTGGTGGGCAGGACATCTCTTGTGCAATGTGGTGAGGAGATGATGACACGGACTGGTTGCATTCAGCTCATTGGACTACTAAGCAGTTTGGTGTCAGCATATGTGGGTTTAATTATCTCCTTCTCCCATCTGCTGGGGGTGCCAAGTTTTGGCTGAAAAGACTTCCAGGCAGAAATTAGCTAGGTACAGGCTTAAGCACCGAGTCTTGCATGAGCCACGTGGACAAGCATGTGATAGGCGTTGGGAGGGGAAACTGGGAGCAGCAGAACTTTCTGGGGTGCCCAGATGGGTAAGAACCATCTCCCTTGGTGCTCTGTGTCCAAGGACCTCACAGTTGGCATTGCCATGGAACAGGAACCCTGTGGTCCAGGAAGGTCTCCATCCACACTGTGGTGCTGGAAAACACATCCCATGGCTTCTGGCTGATTTCTTCTTAATTTTTTACCAGCTGCATCTGGAAAAGAGGGACCATGACCTCAACCTCCAGCTTCTTCTGCACCACACCCCTTGCAAAACCTCTCAAATGCAATTTCTGTGCTGATGCACAGACTCGTATGCTTGGATTCTGTGCCTCTAACCCAGCCATCAAGATGCTCCCTCAGTGCTTTATTCTGAAGTTTACGCTCAATCTGTAAACAGCAGGATGTCCTTAGTCAGACAAGTCTTCACTGCGTACAAGTACCTACAAGCCAGGGCCACATCCCAAGCATCTTCTGAGGCTTCCAGGTCTGGCTTAGCCTGCTTGAGCAGCTGTGCTGCAGGAACTGATGCTATAGAGAACCTCATAGCTGTGGTCTCCTCTGCTCCCACCTGCTCTGGAGGAGGAGCTCTCTTGGTTTATTCCTGCTTTTCTACTTCTTGTCAGGCAATAGCATTTTGCAGGGACCTGCTAGCAGACTCCTGGGGATGACTGTTCTCCGCAGCTGGATATGGGTGCAAACGAAGAGCAGGAAAGTCCTGGAGGGCATTTGCCTCATGTTCTCAGACATCTCTTTCATAGGCATGATGCTCAGCACAGATGCTGTGCAATAAGAAGGAGCAGAGGATGCCATCAGCTACCTGCACAAATGACTCAACTCTGCCTCTGCTTTTGAGGCTGCCCATAGCCAAAGCAGCTGTCTGCAGGGTCAGGAGACATCAGAGAGGAAGGGCTGCAAAGCAGCACAGTGTCTTATGGGACAAGACCTACAAAGTTTAGGGCCCACACAAGTTCTTACTGAAGGAGGTGTCACTTCAAAAAAGACGGATCAGATGAGCATGGATGTGTAAATCTAAGCTGGTGCTCCAGTGACATATATTTGACCAAACATGGGTATCTATGTCTAATCAAGTCATCTTTACTCCCCAGAGTGATGTTTCTCCTTCTAAATGCTTGCACCTGCTCAACTAAATTGTGTCCCAGAGTCTGTTACCCAAACTGGTCAGCTCCCCTCCCCCAAATTAGAAATAATGAAATGCAGCTGCAAATGTCATCTAATCTCTAGGATCTGTGGTGCACAGCAAAACCATGTCCAGATCACAACTGGGCTATAAAGAAAGGGAAACAGAACCTCCTAAGATTTATAACTACTACTGATTGTCTCCAGGACTATTTGTGGGATCCCAGGCCTTCACACTCTCCATAGTAACCCCCAGCCAGCCCCCAGCATTGCTGCTGCAGATGGGAGAACTTCTGCTGCTTCTGCAGCTGGCACCAGGTCTGTAAATCACAGCACCCCCTCCTGCCTGCCTGGCCTCCCTAAGAGTACTTAAATCAACCCTAAATGAGCTCTTTTAAGAAAATGTAGGCAATCAGCAATGAATTATTGTGAGGCACAAGGGCTTTCTTAAAAGCAATGAGCACTTATTGGTCATCTGGACTGCAGAAGGCACAGTCCTTTAAATCAAAACTTGTAGGTCAGACAAAGCAATGCTTCTTTCTGTGCTTCCTTAAGCAGAGGTTGCCTCAGTGGGTTGTCAGCATTTTCCTTCTTCCCCTCTGTCCTTTCAAACCATCCTCTTCAATATGATTCCTGTGTGTTCCTCTTCCATTTATCAAATGTGCTTTTATTAGCTGATTTTTAGTCTGAAGCTACTCTGGCTTTGGCTCATTTACAGAGACCTTCTGAAGGGCTTTACACTTTGCCCCGTTTAGAGCCACAGTGAGGCCAGCTACAGCTAGGAAAGTCTGAAAAATAGTGCCCTGTTGCTGGACGAAGTGGTGCTGCTTGCTTCAGAGGTGCTGCAGTTCAGTAGCCTGGCATTGAGCCTTTCCTCATCCACTACACTTGCAAACAACAGCTACAAATCTCAGCTTGGAGATGGACCTAAATTCCCAGAAAACAGACTGTTTGGGACCTTTTAATTTGCCCCCTTCTCTATAAGGTTATGGGAGATAGATAAATGAGTTAATGTTTTCATCTTCTTTGCCAGAAAGAAAAAAAAAAAAAAAAAAAAAAAGCCTTCAGAAAAAAAAATCCACTGAACTCCTGAACACAGAGGGCTACAAAGATTGTTAAATGACTGGAGCACCCGTCGTACAATGATAGGCTGAAGGAACTGGGTCTGTTTAGCCTGGAAAAGAGGAGACTGAGGGGAGAGCTCATTAATGTATATAAATATCTGAGGGCAGGGTGTTAAGAGAATGGAATCGGTCTCTTTTCAGTTATGCCCAGCAACAGGACAAGAGGCAAGGGGCACAAAATGAAGCACAGGAGGTTCCAGCTCAATGTGAGGGGGCACTTCTTTACTGTAAGGGTGATAGAGCACTGGAACAGATAGCCCAGAGAGGATGTGCAGTCTCCTTTTCCAGAGATATTCAAAACCCGCCTGGATGCCATCCTGCCCAAGGTGCTCTGGCTGATCCTGCTCTGTGGGGCGGTCGGACTAGATGGTCTTCAGAGGTTCCTTCCAACCCTGCCCATTCTGTGTTTCTGTGATTCTGTGATCTTAAGATCAGTGGTAAAACTTGAAAATCAGCAAGAGTTCACAGAGACCTCCCTGTCTTGATGTCTAGGCAGAGGCTTGGGGGGGAGCACCTTCCCCTTCCCCTCCCTCCATTTGCCTTCCCTGAGCTGTACAAGTGAGGGGGGCGATAGGATCAGAGCAGTCTAAGTGTAACACGAAGGCAACACATTCATCATCAGCCTGATCTGCTCATTTCCATGTTGTGTGGTGGCAGTGACAGCTCTGTAATCTCACTTTAGAAAGTCATTGTTATGGGTCATATTCTGTCAAGGAAACCACAGGTAATGTTTTGACTTCCTTATTTGAATTTCCCTAGTTTAAAAGCATGTCAGAGTTCTCCCTTATTTTGTATGCAATGTTAATGTCAAGAGAGTCGTGATAAAATGTCATCCCTCCCCAAAATATTTTTCCTGCAAGAGAGAGAGCAGCTTAGTTTCTGAACAAGACTGGGGCAGTTTTAGGGTGAATAAAAGTGGAGCAAAGGCTGGAGTTTAGTATGGGAGAGAGGCTGCAGTAGCAGTGGTAGCACACAGTGTTATGACAGCTGCTTGGAAAACAATGTCTTGGGAGAAAAGGATGTCAGGAGTTTCCTCCGCAGCCCTCAACTACCTCTCTCTCTGACATCTTTTCAACAAAGCATTTATTAATTTTTCTGCAACATGAAGTCAGCCATATTTGGTGGCGGACTTTGAAGATATTTCTCCAGCCTCAGTCACTCCAGCAGCACCAAGTCCTCCCACCTGCAATGCTCAGAACCGTATGATATGTGATAAATAGGGTAGACAAGCTATCCCTGCTGGTCACAAGTTCTTCTTGACTCCGCTTGGATGAAGTTCTCATTTTGAGGGTTCAGGTGCCTGAAACTGCCCCAGTTTCTTTGGACTCTTCCCCAAACCATGAAGACACCATTTAGCAACACACAAGTATAGCTTTAAGCTTGTGAATTTGACAGTGAGGTGCAGTTAGACATGTTTGAGTTATGCAGGGCGCCAGGTCTATGAGGAGACATACTATGATGCTCCTACATCATCATTATCATTATCAAATGACAGCAGTGGTGTTTTTTGCCAGAATTTGATGATTTTAAACCTGTACATGGGATCTCATGGCTCTGCCCAAGATATATGTGCCTTGGACCAGTCCTGAGGAATGGCTCCTCACTTGTGGCAGATGTGTGAGACCACCATTTTGCTCTGGGATCTCACCAGTTTTCAGAGCATGCTGAGTGTAGGCAGGTTGTGTGAAAAGCATTTTTGTGTGATCCCATGATGAGAGCTTCAGCTGGTAATCTAAAGAGTGGTCTTCTTGGCTGTTGAGAGATCACATTTTTTATGCAAAGGCTTTGCATTCTACTTTTTAAATAGTCTTTCTCTTTTCCTAGGCTCCCCCTCATGCTCTGTCCACAGTTTGTATTAAATGTATCAAAAAATATTTTGTACTACTTAAATACAAGAATACTTCAGTTCACTTCTTCATTTCTGCAATAGCAGTCAATCCATCAGCATCTACTTTTTTTGGAGAGTGACATGTTTCACCATCCTCTCTAACTCATTTCTTCCAGAGTCCTCCTGGTATACCAATGCTGTGATCATGACTAGCATGGCACTGATAGCATTGACTTGTTGTTTCTGGTCAGCCTGGATTTCTGGAGCTGGTGTAAACTCTTCTTGTAGTCTAAAGCTTTTTCTATTTCTAATGTCAGAGTCACTGGAGAGGCCGTGTTCTAAAATGTCAAAGTATTTGTACTTTCTTTTGGGGATAACGGGTCAGTGACTTCATCAGGTGTTCAGCTCAGACCATTTCTCTTAAAGGTTGGTCCTTCTCAGTGCCATGATGGTGCATTCATTATTTCAAATTTCATGCAAATATGATTTGAAATGTTCATACTGATCTTAGACAAATCTGTGATACCTTTGCTTTACTTTGCATATTATTTCAGACAGTCCACAGAGAAAGGGTGATGGATGGTAGTTTTACACCAGGGCCCCGCTGACCGATCAAGGGAAGGGTGGGTGAAGCAGATACAGAAGAGACAGAGGTGACGATGTATTCCTTTAGAGGATATGTCACAGGTGTGGAAGATGACATGGAATCTTCCATTCCATCAAAGCCAATTCAGTATGTGCTTTAAAATACCACACATTTTCAGAATCTTCTGTAACCATCAAAGCCTTTTGTTTTATCCTCTGGGAGATTCTTCTCTTGGATTAGGTAGTTTATAGTAACTCAGACGTTAAAATGCTGATTTTGCAGCTATTGTATGTCATTTGTTTCCTTTGCTAGGTTGTTTGTTTCTAGATATGATCTGATCAATGTCTGTAGAATGTAAATTTAAATGAGTGGTCTCATGTCTTATGGTAGCTGACATCTATTTATTTATATATGTGTTTAACTCTTAAATCAGCATCGTATATTAATTTATTAATTTCTATGGACAACTTGCAAGGCTGTGAAAATCTCAGATGCACCAAAGCTTATGAACATCTTATCAGAAGGCTTAGTTGCAAGTGTTTTTTGATTTCTTTCTCATTTAGATTCCTCCCCCTCTTCCCCCCCCCCAGTGTCTTTCAGCCATAGACTTCCCTTGTGACTGTTGGGAATGGCTGAACTTCCTTCTAGGCATGTGGGATTTGTGTGGTTCTGAAAGCTGTAGGTCTGCTCCTCCTGATATTGCAGAAATTATTTTGCCAGCATTAGAAAAATTGCTTTTTTTTTTTTTTTTTTTTTTTGGTGCAATAATTCTGCTATCAAATATTGGCTTCTTTTTTTTTTATTATTTTTTTATTTTTTATTTTTTTTCCAGAAGTTGCAGTGTTGCCTTGTCTGTTTTCAGTTGCTGTTTTAAGTAGTCAGGCTTCCACATTTGCCTTGAATTATCTTCTCCCTGTTTTTTGAAGGTGCTCACTTTAGAAATGATTTTAAGTGCACTTAGTCTCTCTCTTTCTCAGAGTTTTGTCTCACACTTGCTTCTCCTCTGGAGAGAGATTTTCAGTGCGTCATGGGACCTGACTTTCATTGTTGTTATTTCACAGACTTCTCGGACTGCAGCTGGTTTACATTGGCAAATTTCAATGAAGTTCTAACTCGTGTGGAGCAGAGCTGGGGGGGACCTTTATTACAATCTGTCATGGCATGAGATTATTTTTACCTCTAAAAGGTAATGTTTTGATGTCCCTTTTTTCCAAACATTTCTTTGATCTCTGGAAAATCTCTTTTTGTGGAACACCACATCCTTCCCTTCCCTTGAATAAGGATGACAAAAAGGAGGCACAAGAAAATTCACCTCTGGTACTGTGCTGGTCTGAGTGATGGCTTCAAATCCAGATGCTCTGTCCCAATTTGAGGCAGAAATTGAGCTGGGAGTATTATGTGCAAAAGTTTCTGGTTTTATTTTGTCCAGCTCTTTGCAAACAACCTGCCTAGGATTGATCTAGGGTTTTGGTTTACTTCCTAATTTCAGCTCTGTCTTGATGTGGGTACCAGATTGACTGCATTGGGTAGCTTGCCATTGCACAGCTCATTTTTGGGGTTCAAATTTGAACTAGAGAGGAGGAACAATATATTTATCTCTGTGGTCTTCCCATGTCTGCTTGTTGGTTAGCCTTGCTGTAGTGACTGGTGGGACAGTCCTTCTTCTTCCACTCAATTAATTTACCATGCTACACTGCTTCTTCCTGTGTTTTTCCAGGATTCTGCAGCCCTAAGGACACACAATTAAGACATTTCAGCCTATGGACATAACTGGTCCTCCAAGTTCACCTATGGATATGGATTCTCCTTCTTTTGCCACTTCTATAACTTTCATGTTGTTTTGGTTAAGCAAAAACATCACACCTGTTGTAACTGCGATCAATAATAACAAACATATTCTTTCTGATAGTCTCTTTGAGCCCCAGGCAAGAACTAACATTAGGCAATGCAAGCACAGAGCACAAATTCAGTCCCAAGTAAACCATCTTCCCTTCAGTCATTATCAGCCATCATCTTGCAACTCTGTCAGTTCTTCAGATATGGCTCTTTTTTTATCTACAGCCTTTCCCCCTTCACTCTGATTAGTTGGAAGGCTGATCATTTCCCCAGAAGTAGCTGCATTTTTTTAGCCTATATCAATATTCCACTTCTTCCACAAATGTCCTATCATTTTTCTAACCCCACTAAAGCTGAAAGTCTCTCCAGCTTAGCAGGGGCAAATTTAATTAACCCACTATTTTCTCCCTCCTACATCTAGATCATTCATGAAAGTGTCTAGTGAGTCTGGGTCTAATGGTGGCCCTGATTGCCTAGCACAGCACACATCCTCCTCTGGATACATCAACCAGTTAACATTAAGCTTCAGTTAGGATCATTCAGGCAGTAGTAGTCATTCCTTCAATCTAGTATAAATGCCTATTTCATGTGACATGTAAGGAGTGAGTCAGTTGATCCTGTAATGCGTCGTCCCTCTGCCTGCTGTGCCCAGCTAACTGAGGACGAAGGTACAGGTCTCTGCCTCAGGTCAGTCATCGTGGAACTGTGACAACCAGCTCCCTCAACACACTGGCTTTGTGGGTGAAATAGGGGTACACCAGCAGGCCCCCTTCCAAACCTCTCCATGTGTATTTGGCCAGGAGATCCCCTGGTTGCT
The DNA here is from genome assembly GCF_964035555.1 of Netta rufina. Lineage (NCBI taxonomy): Eukaryota > Metazoa > Chordata > Aves > Anseriformes > Anatidae > Netta > Netta rufina. The sequence goes on along the minus strand of NC_140141.1, from coordinate 11,316,182 downwards.
GAAGTCCATTAACACCTGCAGATAGATGCATGTGCTCTCACACTGGTAAGAGGTAAGAAAATGTATGTGCCATCAGCTTTGCAGGCAGGTGAGAGGAATTTTGAGAGCTGGTGTGGCCGTTACATTTTAGGTGATGACAGCTCTTGGGGAGGTTTGTTCCTATGCCAGCTACCCTTGTTTCAGAGACCGTCCACTGCTGCTGTTTCACATACATCACTGCTCTCTGTCCAGCTGGAGAGGAGGGGATGCTGCGCTGTGGAAACAGGACAGAGTCCTAGGGAAGGTGAAGAGGAGGACACTGAACTTGTTTGATTTCACTTCAGGCCATGGTTTTGAACAAACCGAATCATCAGGCTCCCCCACCCCCAATCCCATCACAGGAAAGCCCAGAAGGACCTTCCAAATCTAGGATTAGCCTGTTCCCTGATAATAGCCTCTGGGCACCAGCAGCTAACATGAGGGTAAAGAGACATGTGTCACCTTCAGCAGGATTTAAACACATATGAGGAGAGAAGAAAGAAATAGCTACTGGATTTTAACATTAGCAAATGTCAAGCCATACATTTGGGAATGGAAAAAACTTAAGTTGACCTCTAGACTGCTGGGAAAGGAGCTGGAGTATTTTGATAATGAAGTGGATTTAGGGATTTGGAAAGTATTATCTCGAGGGTGGAGAACACATGATGGCTTCACTAAAGGAAGCCAGCAGGACCCCAGGCACCATCCATCCTAGGAATAATAGTGATCCAGAAGATTTTTTTTTAATGTAGAAGCCATGTACAGTTCTGCCACCAGCAGAACCTAGCAGTGCACTCAGCAGCTGACACGGGGACCATGGACTTTTCTGGGGCAGGACACAGACCTTCCTCACAGATGGACCCTGCAGACAACAAACAGTGAGCAAAGAGAAGTGCAAGGCTTTTCTCAAGGCACAGGAAGACTTACATTTGTGGCAGTGTGAAGAAGAAAGGTTGATGACTAGGAGAGGGATGCAGGCAGGAGACATTTGCTGCGTATAGACAACAGCAGAGATGAGGACAAGGCTGTTACAGAGTCAAGAGGAGATTGCCCTCCTTTGGAAAGGTTCTTGAAGAGCTGGGAAGACACCTTTGCTTGAGGTGATATAAGTTAAGAATTTGACCACAATTTACTCTATTCTGAACCCGAGTGAGCCATGGCTTTTCAGTCTGTTCTGTATGCTTTCCCCAGGTGCTTTGTTTGTCAGGTTGCTGCAGCTTTTTATGCCATGCTATTGCATGGTCCTCTTGACCAAGCTATCCAGCACAGGAAACCATCTTAGACTGTTTTCTCAGTGAAAGGCGGGGGTGAGAAGGTGTCACCCCAGATAATAACTTAAAAGGAAAACAGTAAGTCAGATGCCAAGTTTGGTGAGGAGAAATGGCAGCATCCGAATTGTGAGTGGAAAGAGGCTTCCATGGAGTTGCAGAAGCCTTTCTGACTCTAATCAAGCAGTGTTTGAATCAGTTTACCTCTCTGACAAAGTCCCTAGGGAAAGGAAGGCAAAGACAGAGGTGCCAGAAATTCTAAAATTCCTACATTTTCTCAGAAGAATTCATGTTTTCCCTGTGTGGGATCCGTGCCCAGATTCCCCACGCAGGGCTGCAAGGGATTTGCTGAGCTGAGCAGCTTTTTTGGAGCATTGCTACTGGGAGATGGTGGTACTTTGAAAGGTTTATATGGTGAGGCTGGTGCAAAGAGCACTTTTTGAAGCATGTTGGCTGGATAGTGCCCTCTGGAACTGTTAGGGTTTGCTCTCCTTGTCCTTACTGCTGTCAGAAGCTGCACAAGCTGTTTCTCCAAAGAAAGAAGAGCTTGCTTCCACTTTGGCGTGGGATAAGAGAGCAGGAAAAGATTAGAAGATATCTTTTTCTGTCTTCAAATCCTCCAAATATGAATCTCAACCTCTGCTACTGTGACTGTTCATACGCACATGGGTTTTAGTGCAGAAAAGTGGTGGATGAAACCTCATTAGTCTGTTTTGTTTAATTGCAAGTCCAAGAAAGGTTCTGAAAGTGTCAGAACTCCTACTATATGTCTCTTTGATCAGTGAATCCCTTCAAACAATAGCCAAGCCAGCTCCAAATGAACTTGATCTGGGAATCCGGGGGTGTAAATGTAGTTACATCAGCTCCCAAGACAGGATCATGGCTGTTGCTGGTGTACCAGAGAGCAGGCACTTGTCTGATTTACTCTTCTGCCTTGAATTGCATCAGGTTTAAGAAATCCCAAAGAAGGCAACAGTGTCAGAACCTTTTCTGACTCTTTTTTCTCCTCTTTCTTTTTTTTTTTTTTTTTTTTTTTTCCTCTAGGTTGTAAGACTTGAGATGTTTTGCTTGTAAATGTATATATTTCTCATCAGATGCCATTTTGGTGCCTGATGTTATTGCTTTTAACATCAGATATATCCTGTAGGTTTTATTTTTCCAGGTGCATTTTTTTTTTTTAATTCTGATATAATTTCTATTTTGCCTATTCCTAATTTGACCAACTTCATCTCTTTTTTTTTTTTTTTTTTTTTTTTTTCATTTGTTTCCACTTCAGTTAATTCCTTTGATGTCATGATTCCTTTTTCCCCTAAAATAGCACTTGGTCCTTGGTCTCCATCCTAGTGCTGAGGAAATGAATTAAACAAATAAAGATGGCAAATGAAATAGAAAAAAATGTTCACTTAGTATCATGAAATATTAATAGCCACTTAATATTAGGGGAAATTAGTCCTGCTGCACTAAAACTGCTATGCATGGAGTGACTGAACTGCAGGGTGTAAAGTTTGTGTCCCCATGGAGATTTCCAGGTCCCAGCCATAGGATGAAGGTTGTCTTCAATAAGCTTCATGGTTTGGTTCTTTTAATTAAGTAATATGCTTCAGGGCCTGAAGCAAAATGTGCTTCTACAACCTCCCTTTCTAAGACAAGCCTGGCAGTGGGAAAGCAATGTCTCCCTAGCCTGGCATGGGAGAGAAATGCCTTCCCTGCCCGCTGTGGAAGGCAAAGTTTATCGCTTTGACGGAGGGATGGTAAAGTGGTGGTAGAGTGGCAGGAATACCCATTCCTGGAGAAAAAAATGGCTCTTACAGAGTCAGCAGTAAGGAAATCTTCTATTTTCTCTGAAATTATGCTAAATGACTAAGCAAATTGCTGTGAAGTAGCACCTCTGGAGAGGGATGCCCAGCTGAGGTGAGACATCCATCATCCATTAGGAGTGGTTGGTGGAGAGTGACAGTAATCCAGCCATGGATTGATGTGCAAGCCTCCTCCTAAGGACAGTGTAAGAGCACTGTAAAAATTAGCTGACAAGGCCCCATTTCTAATTTCTTATGAATATCAGAAAACCAGGGAAGCCCCAAAGGCAGGAAAGGCCAGTCCCACACTGCTGGTAAAAGCCAGCAAGCTGGAAAACCCAGGAGGAAAGGAAAGGCTGGGCAGGTTGATCTCAGTGCTGTGTGAGAAAAAGGAAATGTTAACATAGGTAGAGATCAAAGGCATAGAAATGCCATCAGTTTTAACCTGCAGATTTCCCAGAAAATATTCTTAAACCAGAGCTTTCTTTTTTTTTTTTTTCTTTTCTTTTCTTTTTTTTTTTCCTTTTTTTTTTTTTTCCTTTTTTTTTTTTTTTTTCTTTTTCCCTTTTTCTCATTTCCTGGGATTGTTTCTAGGGATATTGCTATTGCATGGACTAATGTCCTGGTGTTTTAGATGTGGACAAGAAAAATATTCTTTGCTCATCTATCTGTATTTTCATTATATATTTAGACTTATGTCAGGCACTTGATTTACTTGGTCAAAAATACACTCTATTGAATCAATGGACAGTTATTAAATGGATTAAGAAACAGGCAGCTAAAAGCTCTCAAAATGCAATTGTTGTAGGAGGATCATTGACAAACAGGCAGCTTGCACAGTATCTTTGCAGGCTTCTGCTTTCCCCCCAGTGTATTTCACTATTTTTATGAATGATCTAGAAAATATATATAAATTAGTTGCCCGTAAAGTTTGTAGCTGACTCAAATTTTGCCATGATAAATAATGATGAAGGCAAGTCTCTAATGCAGAGCAATTGCAATTGCTTGGTAGACTGGCAACAGTGAAACAACATGAATTTTAATACAGCTAAATGCTTGGTCATCCATCTCTGAGAGCAGAATGTAGGGCACTCCGTCAGGCTGGGAGACTGCCTGCTCCAGAGCAGTGACTCTAAAATTGATTTAAGGGCTATATTGGATAACAGGTGATTATGAACATTTAATGCCCTGTAGTGGCAAAATGGATGAACATGATCGCTGGATGAAGAGGGGAAGCTGAAAACAGAACAGGGAGTTTTTATCCACCTTGATTAAAAAACTGGAGGATGTTGTCATCTACTGTAGCTGTAATGAAACCTAATGGCTGAATTGAGGGCTTTTGGCAAGGAAATCTAGTGCAAATTCCTAATGTTATATATGAGGTCTTTGAACTCAGTGTGGATATCTGTTGTAGGAGAAGTGGGTAACTCAGCCAAGCTCCAAGGGCTGGTGGCAGGATCCGCTGCCTCTCATGAGACTGAAGGCTGCAGGCTGGGATCGTTTCCCCATTGTTTGCTTCCTGATTTCCATGCAAACAGGAAGGTGTATCATTAGCATCCTATTGTACTCTTGTTTAGCTTGGCTTCACAGACTCTGCACATCTCAGGGAAATATGTTTATAGAGTTGTGGGTGTCGTGTTTCTTATCTGGCGAGAGTGAATGAGAGAGCTGCATGAGGGCAGGCAAGCATGTCTAATACCGAAACTGCAAAGGAAACAAAGCCAACTCCTGATAAAGACAGCGGCAGTTGAATTTGCACACTTATTAAAAATCAGTCCTGGCTTTTATTTGCGAATGAAAGAATGAGCTATATTACTGTGTGGGAATGTGTGCCAGGGAGCTGGGGAGAGCAGCAAGAAGGGATGCCAAGAGAGACAAGATAAAGGAGGCGGTCTATGGCTAGCCTGGGCTGGTTTCCCTGTGCACCAGTGGAGGGTCCAGGTGACCAGGGAATGCTGAGAAAAGTCCTGTGTTTGCATCACAGAGTCTTCTTTAAGACAGCTCGTATTTGATTGCATGGCTCTGATACTCTACCATTCGAGGTGATGACTCATGGGATGGGATGCAAAAGTTTGGTCTTCCAGGCTCAGAAAGGAAAAGGATATAGAAATATGATCCTCAGCCACCCACAACTACCGCTCACATGTTTTCATTTCTAGCTGTTGCTCAAAAAAGTGTTTGTGTTGAAAGTTGAAATTAAAGTGTTCTCTCCATCCCACATTTGCTCCTGAGCACTTTCTTCAGCTGCAAAGGTTGTCTGTGTCCCTGCAGACAATAAAACTGAGGTTATGGGCAATTTTCAGATTATCTGGAGCTACATTTCCTTCCAGTCTTTCCAAAACTTCCTTCTTTCGTTCCACATTATCTGCAGATGCTGGGTCTGTAGCAAAAGTTGACATAGCTGTTATTTTAGGAGAAAACTGAGAAAAATACTGCCTAGTGCAATGGGGCACTTCCAGTGCTGAAGATGTGGGGGTGGGAGTTCCAGCTGCCAGGTGGGGAGCAGTCCCAGATGGCTGGGGGGAGCAGGTGTAAATGCCATCTGCAGCTTTACCTCTCCTGTTCTGAGTCACTCACACACAGTGCTTCCACTAGTGCTGGGTTGATGTGCAGGAAATTCTGCTTCTTTAGTAACAATATTTTGAAGCATTTCTGATATACTTTGAGTTCCGTGAGAGATATAAGTCATCTCAAGAACAGGAGTATACTTCTTTTGGACACCCATTTGTCCCTGATTTCTGACAAATATGACACAGATAACACCAACTTCTGTAGGCCCTGTTATGATTCACGGCGCTTGTTTTCTCACTTAATTCCTCACAGTGTGAGGATTGCATGGTGGGGATGTCATAGATAGTCCTGGTCATGAAGTATGCTCAGTGCATTCCTTCCATATAGGACTGAAATGAGGGTCTTGGCCATTTTTAAAGCCCTCAGCCAACCTGGGGTTTGCTAGGATTTACTGGGCTGGGTATGGATTTGGTCATAAGACACTTAGCAAAAAACACATGACGTTTCTCCCAGGCCGTGAGGAAGGAGCCCACTTCCTCTCCTACTTGCTGTGCTCAGTCTGGCCAAGCTTTGCAATAAATGCACCATTGTGGTTTTGTGTGGTGGTTCAGGACCACAGCAGTTACTCAGCATCCATGACATATGATCAGGTGGATTTGGAGAGTTCAGGTTGTTCCCACAGATTTTCATGAGCATCTGTCTACAGTTGCTCAGTGAGCCTTCCTTCTGATCCTCTTCCTCTTTCCTCCTGCATGCTTGTTTTTTCCTGGGGGTGCCACAGTCATCGTGTCTGCTCCAAATGCCCTTTGCAGTCCATGTGCTTTCACCTTGCCTTTGGACACTTGTAGCCAGGCTTTTTTCTGGCCTCTTGCCTCTCATCTGTCTTCAACATCAAGTATTTGCCTTGGACTTCTCCTTTGTCACAAACTGTCCCCTGCGCTGGATATCTGGAGGTTTTTGCCTTTCCTCCAGCTATTAACATAGAATCTAATAACCAGCATGGCATCCAGCAGGTGGTCAATGTCACCTGCTCAGAGCCAGATCTCTACAGATCATATGTGTTCTGCTGAATACTGATGCTGGTGTTGTGACTGGCCCCAGGGGAAGCTGTGATGCAGGCACCTTTACAGTCTCACACTGGTGGAGGCACTAGAGGGCCAAGAGCAAGGCAGGGCCAAGGCTTTGTGATAAGTCTTCAGGAGAGTGGAATATGGCTTTTTTTTTTTTTTTTAATATATAATTCTGGGCCAAACTGATCCCTGCATGCACTGACGGTGTTTGGAGACTGTTGAAGTGAGATGTGCTCACTTAACTATCTAGAGATTTTGCCTCTAGATATGGGACAGAAGGGGAAAATAGAGCTGGAAACAGGACAGGTGGAAAAAACACAGGTTTATTACATCCCATGTGAGAACAGATGAAAATTCTGTTTCTGCAGACTTAGTCCCATGAGGTGAGGTGGCAGAGCGTAGGGGTGTAAGGAGTCCTCACTGAATCATGGCCTAGAATATCTATGGGATGTTCCTATGCCTATCCATAGGGAAAAAAAAAAAAAAAGAAAAAAAAAAAAAAGTGGTAACTAGATCAGCTTTTTAATGCATAAAAGAGAAACCCCATATTAAAAGTATGAGGAAAGTTTATTCTTTTTAAGTAAACCATTTTTGAGAAACATCTTTAGCCTGTGTTGGTAGGTAGGGGTTACTGGCTCCTTATTTTTGTGGACCAGTGCTGCAGATTGGCTTCTGGATCATGGAAGATGATGGAAGATGTCACTGCTTACAACCAACTTGCATTTTAAGATTTGGGAACAACTGTGAACAATGATAATATTTCTGCTCGAAGGAAAGTGGATATTTTGGGTACATGATTTGTTGCAGCAGGGAGTTACATGGTAAAATACATAACCACAGACTAGATGGCAGATGCAATTCAGCATTTATAAATACAAAGTAATGTACACTGGCAAACAGCCCAGATCCTTACCTAAACAAACACAAATATGGGTTCTAAATGAGCTATTGCCACTCAGCAAAGTGATCTTGGGGACTTTGTGGAGGGCTCTCTGAAAACTTCAGCCTAATGCTGAATGATAGTTAAATAGACAACAGAGTGCAGGAACTGCGAGGGACGGAAAAGGACATCTAAAGCTCTGTAGTAAGTCCGTGCTGCAGTTGCATCCTGAGTCCTGTCCTCCTACCCCAACAGTGAAGAAAACCTGGAAAAGATGCAGAGAAGTGAAGCAAAAATGTCTGGAGCAGCATTGATGCAATGACCTATGGCTTAGTGAAAACCTGAAAGAATAGAAAGGTTTCAAGGTCTGCTAAAGAGAAGTGAAAGTGGCTCAAGCAGGTCCTGGGCCACTGTTTTTCAATGAAAAGATGCCAAGGCAATGCTCACACCATTTTGTGAGCCTTTCCATCTCCATCTACTCCTGACCGCTTTCTCAGACCAACCCAAATGCCTCTTTGTCTGAGTCAGTGCAGCTTTTCTCATGTTACTGTGTTATAATGAACAGGGCTTTTCTCCTTCTCATTTCCTGGCCTCACAGGGAATTACTAGGCTATAATAATTGGTACAAGTGTTATTGTTATACTGGGACCTAATGACTCCTGTATTTAAATCCCTTGATATTTTCCCCTATAAAGGATTCTCATGACCTTTTCTTTGTGAATCTCTCACACCTCCATGGCTTGCAGCAAATCTTTGAAATTCAGCAGGAGGAAAACCCTCTGGCTATAGGAGACTTTTTTTTTTTTTCTTTTTCCTCCTCATGAAATTCATATTCAGATTGGCTGAAATATAAACTGTTAAGTATCACCTTTTCCTTCCTTCTCTGATGTTGCTGAGAGAAACACTGGCAAACCACCAAAAGAATAACCCTGCCCAAATGTCAGCTTGAGCCAATGCCGCTGCCAAAATGCTGGGAGCACTGGAGAGCCCCTGGCAGGGATGGGGAGCACCAGCAGCCAGGAGCTGCTTTGGCACCTGCCTGTGAATGGATGGAGCTGCCCTGGTTGGAATTTGTGCTGCACACAGCTCACGTAACAAGTCTCGCAGTTCAGCCCTAAGCAGTGCTGAAGAATCAGTATTCAAACCCCTCTGGAGATTGGTGAGGTGGGAATCTAAGAATTGCACATGATATAGCTCACTTTTACCGTTTCCCCTTAAAAATGTCCCTGCAATATTAAGTCTGAAAATCACATTAAGGGAGTATGATTTAGGTGGAAAAGATGAACACCTAGAAGTTAGGAAATGGCACATCTATTGCCTGGATGCATTACGGAAATGACCTTTCATTCCTGACCATATTGTATTTTTTTCCACTGAAATTCTGTCTTATTCAGGGTAGAGACTGGATATACCAATGAGCAGAACTGAAGTCGCACTGACAAAGAGAATACAGAGTACCACAGTCCCAAAGGTTCATGGATCAAGACGCAATTCCAGAGTGTGTGGGATCAGAGACTGTACCTGTAGAAGATTCTGATGCCTAAATACTGCTGCTTGGTGCCATTTATGTCACAGCTGGCTGCAGCTGCTGAGCATGGGTCTCCCAGAGGAGCTGTGCCCAATCTTCCAGCTCTCCTGTTGGCATATCATACCCTCAGGTGTGCCTAAGAGGGAATTAGCCACCTATTTTTAGACAGCTGTGATTCAGTACTGGAACAAGGTGTATGCATTTTCGTAGAATCATAGAATGGTTTGAGTTGGAAGGGACCTTAAAGAGCACCTAGTTCTAATGCCCTGCCATGGGCAGGGAGACCTTCCAGCAGATCAGGTTGCTGAAAACCCCATTTAACCTGGCTTTGAGCAATTCCAGGGATGGGGCATCCGCAGCTTTTCAGGGCAGCCTATGCCAGTAGTGGTGTGAGCAGGGACATTGAGCTCCAGCATCATCCCAAGGAGATCAAACTGACTCAGTCACCTGAGCCTGGAGAGCAATTGAGCATACTGGATTAGACATAGAGCTTCGGTGACCCATGGACTGTTCCCCTCCACAGGGGTGCCTGACACTCCAACATCCCCACAGAGCTGCAGATGCCACAGGACCTGCAGCAACCCCACAATGTCCTGCTGCCAGGTGGCTGCCCGCGGGCGCTTGCCAGCAGAGACCTGTTCTGTCAGTACTTGCTTCAAGTCCTTGGTTCCCCAGAGCTGTAACACTGCTTACTTCTCCCAGGTGGGAGTGATGGCACAGCCCTTCCCTTTTCCCCCCCTCCTCACCTTGCAGCCACTCCAGCTGCACCATCACAAAGTTTGTGATCCTCTCTGCAGCAGAGTGAGGAGGCAGCAACTGGGAGGGAAAATCCAGCCTGGGGTGAGACTCATCTAAATCAATTCTCCTACCTCTTTCACTTCTTAACTCAACTTCAACTTGAAATGAATAAAAGTGCTGCCCTCTTCCTTTTGGCGCACATGCACTCACACTCACTCACGCACATGCAGACCCACCTTTGGCTACAGGGCAGAGCGGAAGACACTGAAGCTGCTTTAGAGAGTGTCTTTCAAAGCCATGCGCTGAATTTCAAACAATACCAGTTGAGAACAGGGAATTAAGCAGCCAAGGTGTTTCTGTACTATAAACAAAGGCAAAATGCTGCGTGCATCAGCAAAAGGCTTTGTATTGTAAAGCACTCCCTTTATGCCCAACCAGGAGAGAATTCAAATGATTATTGACCCTCCACTGTAGGAAAGCCGCATTATAATATCTCCAAATCAATAGAGACAAGTGCAGAGCGGCAGAGAAAGGCCACGGCTCTGCAAACTGCAGAAAATTGCATTTTGCTTTGGCCTCTTAAAAAGTTTGCAAAGCATCTATTACAGGCCCCCGGAGCCTTTTCTTTCTAATTGCCATGTTTGACAATGCGATCGCACAGGGGACTAGCGGAAAGACAGATAATGGACCCACTTTAATTGCTTCCCAGTTCCATGAGTCATAACACTTCTGAGATGGCAAAGGGGAAGTACAGCAGTTTGACTGAAGGAGGTTTCTGGCTTTTAAGAAAGCTCTGGAGGAACAAATGCTAAGCTCAAAGCCAAACTCTTGGAGGGACTGAAGGTTCCAGGTACTGGATTTTCTTTCATCTTCTGCTTTTGACTGGAACTATCCAGTTAAGTTTTAATCATAATCTGGAATGGGTAGGAATGGCTTTTCATTTAAGAGGCATGTTATTCCAAGATTCTTTTCCTCAGGGGCAAGCAGAGCTTAACCCAACATTCCAGGAAAATGAATGATGGTGTTTGCCCATGCCAGCCAGGCTGAGGCATAGTGGGGGTTTTCCTGCCACAGCCCCCTGGATTCCTGTTTTCTTATGCCCTCAGCCAGGGCTCTGCCTATCTGGTGACCTTCATACTCAGAGTAGCACCCACTGGAATCCCTCAGCATCACAAATCCTTGGTCTGTCTCAGGAAGAGCAGGAGCCCACGGCATTCACTCTACTCCTGGCAAGTTTTAAGCTGAGTCTATGTGGTCTTTGCTTGACCACCCTCTGAAGAGCCTCATCCTTCCCCTCCATTTTTTGCCAAGGGAAAAAATGCAGTGTGATATGCAGGACAGTGTTCAGGCTCTGGGCACTGTCAGGCTGTGTCCCTTCCAGAGTGTCTTTGGGGAATATTTCTCAGCAGGAAGAGGCTTGGGTCTGTGATCTGTATTATGACATTGTGCCCCAAAATAGGGGCATGTTTCAGGCTGATAGACTTCAGCCCCAGCAGTGCCAGTTGGCGTAATTCAGTCTTGCAGGACTTGATCTAAAGCAAGAGATTACCTGAAAATACATGGGTGTAGTCCAGGCAGACAGTAAAAAGCTCTGCTGTGCTCCAAGCCATCCTAAATCTGTGTGGCTTAATTACCATGTTCTGATGTCAAGTCTTAGCAATCTTCTTGTCCCAGGACCCTGCCCTGTGCTCATCCCATTCCTAAAGTAGTCACTCACTTAGCAACTGGGCAGTCAGACCCAGGTAATATTTGCTTGGAATGGGACAGGTGAAACTATCCTGGTGCAAAGTCTTCATGCCTCACAGCACTTGGTGGGTTCCGCAGATGGGGCACGCTGAGCATGAGGAAGTTACCCGTTTGGACCTTGAAACGCCAGTGATGGAGAAGCTCCTTGGAGTAGCAGGGACAGGCCAAGGCACAGTCTCTCCAGTCTCTGCTACAGGACTGGGAATAAGGGGACTGCAGCATCGCCTTCACTTCCCAAAGCTGCTTGTGGTCTGCACCCACACCTGTGCTTGCTTCAAGCCTTGCACTGGCTGGACACTCTGGTGCCTGCTGGGCACTGAACTTCAGCGCGGCTCAGCCAGGACACAGCTGAGCTGCACAGCAGGAGGGAAACTGGAAAAAAGCTTTAGGGGGTGATTGACAGCAACTGTCTCTGGTGGAAAGAGCTCATCCGAGCAGCTCATGAACACCAGGTCCCTAATTAAAGCACACAGGCTAGCCCTGACTGTAATTAATTTCCCTGTGCTGCTCCACTGGCAGCCAGCTATCAGTGCCACTGACTCACAGCTCCCGACAGCTGCAGAGGCAGCAGCAGCAATGGAAGAAAAAAAGGGAGAAGGATTTGCTCCTTTCCTTCTGTTCCTTTGTGCTGGGGAGAAGCTGTAGCATGTCTTGAGCTCTGCACACACCCAAAAGCTGAGACAAAACTTGGCTACTTAGCCCTGGAAGCTCTGCCTGTAAGAAAGGGGCACACTCTGCGTACAACCATCAAGTGATGCAGAAGGTGGAGGAAGAGGAGAGCGTGGTTGTCTGGAAGGGCTAGCACAGGGCAGAGTGGTATTCACATGCATCCCTTGTTCTCTGCTGGCTGCTTCATGTTCTCTCTTTCTCTCCCCATGTATACATATATTTGTTATGCACTTGCCTCCCTTGTCTGGAACTAGACCAGGAGTACTGTCACTGTGATTCTTCTCCCATAGGAATAGTGCTTTATATCCATTCTGCTGTGAACATGTCACATGTTTAAGGTGTGTGGATGCATCTGGGTTGTGGTTGGATATTCCCTGAGTAGGCTGCAGCTCCTGTGGTATTACCAGGAGCAGCTGGGAAGAGCCACGGAGTCTGCAGTGGTGCCCACAGGCCAAAAGTGGTTCTGCTGGAGCATGTCACATAGCTGCAGTACCACCTGGGTCTCCATCATCTGAATCATGGAAGAGGCTCCGGAAAGGTGTGTTTCTCTGGCTGCAGTTTTTCATTATCAGCTGGAGAGGAATTGTGCTGGTCAGGGGGATGCTGACATTGTTTTAATTTCCCAGGAAGCTCCTCTTGGTGTGACATGTCTCCAGCGGGGGATTTCAGTTGTCTCGTGTTACTTTACTCCATACAGTGGGACATGATATGTCAAAACATGACAGCCAGAATGTGTCATAATACTGCTCTCAACACACTGCCTTCCAGGGATGCTCAGCAGCTAATAATATCAGGCTCAAATTATCTCAGCATGCTGAGCTGTTATTTTTTCTCCCATGTGAACGATGATGTATAGGAGTCTCCTGTCTATATTGGACTGTTGGATCTCCACAGATTTATTAGCTGCGCTTGATGAATTATTTTTACTAGAAGGAATCTCAGGCCTAGATCCCAGCCTTTCGTGACAGAAAAGTGACTTTACTATCTTGTCTTCTCTTCTTTTTCCTGGATTTCTGAACTCTGCTATTCTACCTTAAAGTGTAATGAGGCATCAAAATGCCTGAACAAACATTTTCAGTCTTTCAAGGAAGAGAAAACCTCCCACAGCTGCTGTTTGTGCTTGGGCTGGGGCTCCCCAGTGACTGGGAGGAGTGTATCCCTTTGCCAGAGGTGCTGTAATGAGCTGGGAAGGAGACACACACATCCCTGGTCACACATGGTGTTACACAAATGGAGCATCCCGCTGCTATGGCTGCTGCCCATTTGTTTTAGCTTCAGTATGTGGTTTAGAGGCAGAGATTTAATTACTTGCTGCTAATTGCTGGTAAAGCATTGTTGAAACCGGCTTCATTCACACCAACTCTTTCCCAGGTCCCCTTTCAGAAGCTGGTGTTGGCTGCACGCCTCTGCCCTACCTCTGCCCATCTTGCAGGCCCCTCCCAAACATGCCTCAGATGTGAGGAATCCAAATACTTCACTGTGATTCGAGGCCCCATGGTCCCTTGCAGTCCAGCTCCTGGGAAAGCAGGTGGTTGTCACCATGAAAAAATGTTCCTCTCGGGGGCTCTTTAACCCCACTGGGTTGCCTGAGCTCTTGGGATGCACAAAACCTGCTTCTGCCTTGTAAGCTTTGAGGAATCTCTGAATCAAGGCTTGTACATGATTTCCTCCAAGAACAGCACTGCCCTCTGGAAAACTCTCTCTTTTCTCCTCTTCCTCAGTGGCACAGATTCAGAGGGCAGAAGAGGAGAGAGGAAGGGAAGCCCAAATGTGTGGTGTAAAGGTCTGACTACTGAAGGATGCTCTTGGCTCCAAGGCCTTTGCAGGCAGGTCTGACCTGTAAGTTATTCTGAGAATCCCTTGCAGTTATTTCTTGCAGAAAGACTGGATCAATCAGAAATTGTTCATGGAAAGTCACAGAAGCCTTATCTTACATTTTGAGTGCAGGCAGGCAAGGAGCTGGTCGCACTGGATGGGACACAGAGTTGCCTAGCACAGCTCTGCCACTGCAGGTGCTTTCTCACAGCCCGGACTGTGCTAAAGGTGCCTGTGACAGAGACAAATGGCCCCTGAGGAGACAGCCCCTTTGCTCAGAGGTAAGCTCCTTAGAACCAGGCTTATTTTAGACATGCATTCAAGACCTATGATGCAAATACATAATGACTATCACTTACTTTTGTGACCAAAGTCAGAGGTCTCCCAAGTGCAAAAGGCCAAGGAAGTGCTCAGGATTTCTCTCTCTGAGTGTGTATTGCTTTTAACTATTGTGCTAAGCGGTAGAACATTTTTAATTCTTCATTTTAACTGTTTGGCTCCCCTGGCATATGTTGTTTGTGGTTAATGTCAATGCATTTAGAAGGTTGATATTCATGCTCATCTATTAGTTGCAGAGAAAAGTGCTCTCCCGTGACCCTGGCTAATTTGCATACTATTTTTGTTGTCCTTTAGGAAGCAAACTGCTGATTTTGGTGCTTTGCTTGAACATCCAGTCAGAAGTGGAGTCTTGCCCTGGGGCGTGTGTATGCTACAGCGAACCGAAGATTACAATAAGTTGTCAGCAGCAAGGACTGACAGCAATCCCCACAGAGATACCCATCCAGAGCCAGCGCATCTTCTTGCACAACAACAAGATAACCCTTGTGAGGTCCACCAGCTTCACCTCCTGTCGCAACATGACGATTCTTTGGATCCACTCCAACAACATCAGCCTCATTGAGCCTGGAGCTTTCTATGGACTCAGCAAACTGGAGGAGTTAGATCTCAGTGACAACACAAACCTGAAGTCTATCAATCCTGTCACATTCCGTGGTCTTGTTCACCTCCACACCTTACATCTGGACCGATGTGGGCTCCTGGAGCTCTCCACAGGGCTTTTTCGGGGATTGTTTTCCTTGCAATATCTCTACCTTCAGGATAATAATCTACAGAACCTGCTGGATGACACTTTCATAGATCTCGCAAACCTCACCTACCTGTTTTTGCATGGTAACAAAATCAAGAGCTTGTCAGAGAACGTCTTTCGTGGGCTAATCAACCTTGACCGTCTGCTTCTGCACCAGAACAGAGTCAGCCTGGTTCACCGCCGGTCTTTCCATGACCTTGGGAAAGTGATGACCTTATATCTATTTAACAACAACCTGACCGTGCTCACAGGGGAAACCATGGCTCCTCTGGTGTCCCTCCAGTACCTGCGCTTAAATGGCAACCAGTGGATCTGCGACTGCCAGGCTCGATCCCTCTGGAATTGGTTTAGGCAGTTTAAAGGATCGTCCTCGGAGCTAGAGTGCCACCTTCCCCCCCATCTGGCAGGCAGAGACCTCAAAAGGCTGCAGAGCTCTGATTTGGATGGATGCGTCGACTCTTTCAACCAGATTCGAACAAGTGTTTTTAGCACTAAGACCAGGTCTGGTAAACTGCCCACTGGGAACCCCCCTCTCAGCTCCCATGATGGCTCTGTGAAGTGCTGCCAGCCAGAAATGGATAAATCTTTTATATATGAAGCTAAAGGCAAGTCAGGTCCTTCCCACAGCAGCCGACCATCCTCCAACAACCCTCTCAAGGATAAGGAGAATATGTCCAAAACCAAGTACATTGAGACAGACCGTTCCAAAAACAGCAGCAACAAGCAGATAAATGATTCCCCTTTTGGGACCTTCCCCAGCATTGTAGACCCTCCAATGACCAAGTTGAAACCGGAGTTTCTAGAGCCTATTGAACCTTCCACAGTCCCAACCAAAAAGAGGCAGGGCTGCTCTAAAAAGAACAAATCAAAGGCCCAGTGCCGCCTCACCCAGCAAGGAAACAGCTCCACGTTACAGCTCAGCCTAAGCCTTTTGATCCCTCCCTTGGTGTGGAGCTTACTGTTATTCTGCTAAAATTAACTCTTTTCCTGGGTTGATGACACTTTAATACAAGACTTTTGCTGACCTCCATAAATGTTACAAACAAAAGCAAACTACCATCCACCCTGAGAAAGCTTTGTTACACAAAAGTTAACTGGATGCCTTTATAAAAAACAAACAAACAAACAAAAAACAAGACAAAAAAAAACCACAAAAGACAGACACCGAGATGTACATAATTTATTTGTCCTGAAACCTGTGAATTATACCTTTGATCTTCGGAACTGCACTTGCCCACAAAGCAGCTTTTGCTACAGCAGATGATAAAGAAATATGGTTTATTTACAGGAAAAAAAATGTGTAAGAAATGCTCTGAAAAGAATGTCTAAAATTTGTTTGTAACTTGACATCACACTGAACAATATTGCAGGTTCCCATTTGCAGAGGTAATGAATTTGATGCTGTTTTAATCCTATGTTTATGAATATTGCAGTTTTTCTGTATTCATTCCATCACACCATGTTTACGGGCAGCATTTGTTAAAGAATGCTACCTTTTCCTTCACAAGATTGCAGTATATATAGATATGCATTTTATTTTACTTGTGTACAAGTATACAAAAAATATAAAATAAAGATTTCTTTTTCCTAAGTGGTTGTCTTCTGCAAGGGATGAAGTATGCTAACTGACTAAAAAGCTGAAAAATTAAAAGGGTGTTGAGTAATCCCTGATCTGAAGGCAGGCTGAGCATTTAACATGACAGTAATAAATAAGATATACCCAGCACAGTTATGCAAGCTTTAATTGGTGCCAACAAAGGGTTTCTTTGCACAAAACATGCTCTGCTGATGCTCCTGCTTCCCTTTGAACTGTCCAACATGCTCCCCCAACACCATTCATATTTCAAGATGCTAGGAATAGCAGGAAATGTTAGCCCAGCCCCTCGAAGCTGAGGGCTCCAGGTTGCAGGTGGAGGTAAACTGTCCCAAGAAGTCAGACAGGGACATTTTTCTTCTGCCTGCACAGATGACTAGACTAAGCTCTGTGAGTAATGAATCAGAAGGTGGTTGCAGAGAACAGCAGCGCTCGGGCATGGATTTATGAAATGAGGTGTGACTCCAGACATGCAGCTCCTAGCCTGGCAGCTCAGGCCACGCTGTCTGTGCCAGAGAGCTTGCATTCATTTGTGGCTGTGCCCACAGTGGTGCTTCATGTGATCGCTGTGCAAGTGACTTCATCTTCTATATGACTCCCATCTTTGACCTCAGCATGTTATGAAAATAAATCATCTGATGTCTGGGTGTCCCCATATCACATCCTGGGCCATGAAGGACCTGTTTAGGTCTAGCTGTGTGCTCCATGCACAGAAGACAGCCCACTGTGCACTCCGTAGGTACGCAAGCTTATGGCAGGGTTGTGCAGAGAGTGTGCCAGAAGTTCACGTTCCTTATTAAACTGTGGCTTTTGTTCTGTGCTCCTCTCTCCAGGAAGAGTGTTGTGGTATTGTTCTCTATACATGCAAGACCAATCTGTCATGCACATGCTATGCTAAACAAGAATACTTCGTTCTCACATGTTAACCAGATAAGAGCAAGAGCTGCGTCAAGGTCCTAGAAACATGTGCTAGAGGACTCTGTGTGTAAGTGAAGATGAGGGTCTCCAAGCTGCCTGGGCTGCACTGAGGTTTGCAGCACGGGGACTGGTGCTCAGTTTCCTAGAACAACTGCACATGGAAGAGGGAGGGACCATCACAAGCCAGGAGAGAAGGACAACAGTACAGCTAGCACTTAGTTCAAGCCCTGCTCTAGTCATGAGTAGTCACAAGGAGGGGAGATAAACCATGGGAAGGAGCAAGGGTGGCTGTCATGGTGCATGCTGTTAAGCTGGCATGACAGTGTCTGAGACCCACCTGCAACAACTTCACAGGGTTTTGCTGGGTACCTTCACTGTCTGCCACAGCCAGTTTCCACCCCTGTGAGTGACAGGAAGATCAATGCCCAAATAGTTGCAGTTGTGATCTGTCTCTTCCAAATCCATCACCGGGCCTGCCAAAAAGATGTGGCAGAGACCCATGCTGGTCAGCAGCTCATTCTTGGCACTGAGACGGGGACTGATCTGCCAGTACTAGGTGTATCACTGGGCAAGAGATGCTCTGGAGCATGGCCCTGGGATCACAGCAGATCTGCTGCCATACCAGCTCCATGACCTTATTTCTTCAGATAAGCCAGGTGGTTTTCTGTTCAAATGCATTGTTCAACCCGAAGGATGAAGCAAGAAGTCAGTGCCCTGTGCTGGGATCCCCAAGTGCCTTGACAAACTAGATATGGCCTTGACAATCCCTGTGCTTGCATGCTTGTCCAGTGTTCATACACATGGGTGAGTGATCATTACATCACCAATTTCACTCTGCCAAACTATGTTGGATTTCTCCCCTTCACACCAGTATTGGATGTTTTCTGGGGGTCCTGCATGCCCAAAGCAGGTTCTATCCTCTCCTACACATCCAAAGCATCTTTCAGAGTACCGAGGGGTTCAAATTTACAGCTGAAGTGGAAGCACAGTAGCAGAGAGCAGCTCAGCCTGGCTTGGCCACAGGATCAGCAGCACTTCAAAGCCCAAAAGCCAGAAGAACTGCCAGATGCTGTGACAGGTTATTGTAGAAACTTCCATTTTGGTCACAGCCTCAGGTTCCACCACAGTTCTTTTTGAAATAGTTTGTAAACGGTGAGTCTTGTCGTCAAAATGCTTGGATGGATACCTAAAGATCTATGGGCATGGCGAAAACAGATGAAGTGGCAAAAGCCAGAATGAACCTGAGCTAGAAAGGACAATGGCTGCACGTAGTGGCGTTTCCCCATGACAAATAAATGGGCCCTGAACAGAACTGAGATTTGGGGTTGTCTGTGCCCAAATCAGTATAATGGGTACTTCAGTTTTAATGCTCCCTGTGGTTAACACAAAGCAGACAAGCACATTACTATTGCTTACCCTGCATGGACTGGGAGTTCCTTTATGCCAACCCAGTAACACTCTTCCTGCTTTCTAGAGCCTGACTCTGCCATGCTTTCAGCGGCTCATAGGACTATACATTGGCCATAAGCCCAGAAGAATCCCTTGTGCTCATTTCCTAGATTTCCTACTGTCCAGATGCCAATTTCTCTGTTTACAGACACCAGAAGGCCATTTGAAAGACATTTTATTGAAGAAGGGGGTGCAGTGGACAGCAGGAATACCTGTAGGATGTTTGAAGAGTGAGAGGGTGAGCTCTGACTTAGGTGAGGGTGGGGTGTGTGTGAAGAGGGCAGTCTCCCTTTTTTTTTTCTTTTTTTGTGCTTTGCTGGGGCTGGCACAAGACTTCCAGATGTGCCTAGATCTATTTTATACTTAGATGTCACTGACTTAAGTGGAATTTACCCATCAGGGCTTGGGAACTTGTTGACTGTTCCCCATATCATGAGGCCTTCTCTCTCTTCCTTTCTTGCTGTTCAAGTCACAGTCAATTTTCTGCTCAAGTCCTTGAATGCCAGGGGTGAAATCTAATCGACAAAGTCACATTTGAACAGAGAGAAGCCAGGCAGGCTCTGAGTGCGTAAGGAATGAAGTCTAGGCTGTCCTGGAAAGAGTGGGCTCCTCATCATAGAGTCGCACAGCTCTGCACACAGTGTCCTCTATGCCTTACCATTGCACAGACCCTCGATAATGCAGATCCCACTGTAAAAACACAGTGGTGGAAAGACATTGTGTTCATGCTCGCTTCTCTGACAGCATTTGACGACCCAGCTCCACACTCATCCTTTGCTGCCTGCTCCACATTTCTCCTTGCAACAAGCAGTACTAGAAGAAAACTCCCTTTTCCACATTTTCAGATCCATCTGCAAGCAACACTGGGCTCCAAGCCAGTCAGAGACATGCTTCTTCTTCCCCTTCTCATGGTAACAAGAAAAGTGCTTTTATTTTCTGCCCCTGCCCTCCCATCCTTATGTGGAGGGTGGGAAGATGAGAGTGTACCTTTGCCTATGGATAGGGAAGTGGCATCCAATAACACGTCTTTAGGTGGTAATTTGTCCCATCCTAGTGCAGGTATGGTGAGCCACACTCCAGAGGCCCCCATCTCTCTTTCCCATCCTGCCAAGTTGCAGCATCTGACATGGACACATTTCATGTAAAAGTGATTTCATCAAACTGTTTTGGAAAGCTTTCATTTTTCTTTTTATTTCTGGGTAACTGTGATTCACCAAGATCAAAACTTTGCACAGGGCTTCTGTGGCTTTGACATCATTTCCATCTGCAAGACTTTTTTGATCAAAGCTATAGAGAAGAGAGGTGTAATGTGGTGTCAAAGAAACCCACCAATGGTCTGGTTCATAAAAAATACTAGGTGTTGATTGGAAAGGGCTTAGATGCTCTGATCCATGGAATTCAAGTGGTTCTACTGTAAGCTGGGGTATCCTGAGGATTCCTCACTTTCCCAGTCCAATGTGCCTCCAAGCCCTCAAAAGATGATCTTGCTGTGCAATCCCCCTCCTAGGGCTGGGTCTGATCCTCAGTGCTATAGCTGCTGCAGTGAGCTTGCTGAAAACACACCATCAAATAACCAGGAGAGGCTGGGACCATGGCCAGGCACTGGATCTTGGATAGTTTGTTCTCTGCCTGCTGCACACAGCAGATTGCTTTTCCCAGCAGTGTTTCAGGAATGGTCATTCTGCTGCATGCAGGGATCTGTACGAGCAGCGCCCTGAGGTAGGCAGGCTCAGGCTGAGCTGGTCACTCCTGGCTTCAGATTTTATGAGTCTACAGCTGGTGGGTTCATGGCAGCCGCTTCCCTCATCTCTTGCCCAGGACATCACTGGATGTGCGAGGACAAAAAAATCACCTTTCCTGCCCTTCCACTGAACCAGAGGACTCCCATTTTCAGGCTGGACCTCCAGACAGCAGCGCACTGCATAGGTCCCCGGACTGAAGTCAGCATAAATTCCTAGGGCTTCTTAATGAAGTGCCTCTGGGTTCTGCTTTACCATA
Organism: Netta rufina; assembly: GCF_964035555.1. Classification (NCBI taxonomy): domain Eukaryota; kingdom Metazoa; phylum Chordata; class Aves; order Anseriformes; family Anatidae; genus Netta; species Netta rufina. The sequence goes on along the minus strand of NC_140141.1, from coordinate 11,295,097 downwards.
TACAGGTTTTAAAGATCATGTTTCAAAGCTTTTCTCAGCTGATACTGAAGTTCCCATGCAACTCCTTTGTCTCTGGTGATCATCAGGGAAACACAAAATCTCACAATGCTCACGACAGTGCTGTGAGGGCTGGCAATGTTGGGCCAGGGACTGGAAACTGCTCCTGGTACTAGTCCCTGGTTACTAACAGGCTGCAAGGACTGAGAGTCTGCAAGCACCTGCTTGTAACCCTGGCCGTGGGTTGCAGGCAGATACAGAAAATGCTGAGCATTTCTGCCCCGTTCTTCTCCAGTAGATCACAGAAGATCTTGGGGCCAGTTGCCCCATTGTCTGTGACTGAAGGGCTGATGGCACCACTGTTACATAGGATCTGCTAACTGTCTCTAGCAGCTGGGGTTTCCTCATCTCTCTGCTCTGAATTTATTATTTCTTCTAGATGCAAACTTGGTGCATAGAAATAATAAAGGGTGGAAGGTTTTCTAAGTCCAATCTGTGTTTCTGGATTAGTTCCCTGTCGTTAGGTTGTGAGGGAGAAGGGCTATTACCTTCTGTCTCCCGCTCCAAATCAGAAGAGAATACAAAAAGCAGAGTCATTGCAAGATAGGGGTGGGCATGAGAAGAGGGAGGACAGGCAAAAGAGGAGGAAGTTTCTTAGGGCTGATAGCAGATCACTGTGTCATGGTTGCAGATGGGAGACAGCACAGACTCTGGGTATAGCTACAGGAAGGACAAGGAGTATGAAATTATGCAGAGACATTCCTTATAAAGCCAGGCCCAAAATTTGAGTCTGGGTAGGGACAGAAACACTAACTAGAGAATCTCTGATTTGATCCATAACTAGAGCACCTCACGGAGAGATGCTGATGCAGGTGAGACTTAACAGATTTGCTTCCCAGGGCATCTATAAATAGGGAAAACTGGGACTTGGCAAAGGAGAGGCATGACAGAATATAAAGTATGCACTGCCCACTCACTAAACAATGAGGCACTGCAAATGACCCACCTTCAGTACAGCCTGGGAGACTTGTTCTAGGTCAGCAGGTACCAAAAAGGCCCAGCTGTCATCAAGGATAAAAACAGCGCATCTTTGGGGATGAAATCATAGATTTGATAGGCTGCTGCTCTCTACATGGCACCGACACAGGCGTGCTAGCTCAGATGAGTCACAGGGCTGGGTTTCTTTGCAGTATTTCAGTTGTGGGTGGCTCCATCTGCAGTGGTTTACTTGTGTCAGGGTCCATCTGCAGTGGTTTATTTGTGGGCCGGGTCTGTTGGCGGTGGTTTGCTCATGGCTCAGCTCCTTCGTGGTGCTGTGGTTGGGGCTGGCTCCCACTCGCATTTGTTGGTCAGTGGCTGGTTTTGAGCATTATAGCTTGGGTTTAAAACAGAAAAGGAAAGACTGCAAAATCTATTACAGGAAGGGTGTGCCATGTGAGAGGACAGATAACATTTTAAAACAGTGAAGCTGCACCTACTGGCTGGTTATGGCCAGTGGGATTTAATCTGACACTCCCGCAGCTCACTGCGTGTGTGTCTCCTGCAACACGAGCAGTAAGATCTGCTCAGCTTTCTGCACAAACTTGTCTGGTGCAATACCTCTAGAGAAAGATAATGAGCTCCACAGTGTGCACAACTGACGTGGACCTGCCTGTCCCCACGGTCAGCTGCCAGCAGTACTGTGACATCTGTCACCAGGTCTTCTGCGTGATCCTTCCCAATACCCCAACAGGCCAGGGATCCTCCCTGCTGCCTGCCGCAAGATGCCCTAGTCACCGGTGTGTCCACGTCTGGGACGAGTGACAGGATGTCTTTCTTTTGAAGCACGCACCATGGACAGTCCCCAGATACAACGGAGCTGCCCCCCAGCTTCTCTGACATCAGCATCCCCATCACTGTCTTACACGGGTTGAGGAGCCCTGTGTTTAGCATCTGAGCCTTGGGGTAAAGCAGTGGAGACGACTCCTTCAGAAGTGTCACTGGTACATGTGCCATGTGGTTGAGTGTCATTCGGTGAGTATGTGGCCTCGGGCAAGCCATTTAACACCCTGCCCAGTGCCCGTCTGGGTGCAGAGGGGCTGGTGGTAGGGGACTGTTCCCTTGCATCCGAGCTTCTCCATCAGCAAGAGAAGGACACAATGCTCAACTGTGTTTTGTTTTTGCTTGGAGCAAACCCTAGAGTGGGCTGACTGAGGACTCTTATTTAGCTGCACGCTTCCTAAATAAGGGCAGAGCTGCTCTTTTCTTCCCCTGGTATTTCCATTCAGACCGCAACAACAGCGGCAGCAGGAGCAGCCGCTCCCATGGAATATTTATAAGTTGTTTGCAGAAATGTCAAGAAGAGCCAGTGGTTGTATTAACACACTCTCAGAGCAGCAGTCTTGGAAAGTTATCTTATGTGATTCTTAGTCAAAGTGCTTTATGTAATAGTTACAAGTGCTTACAAATCCCAGTGACATTTTCTTGTTTCTTGACAAACAGCCGTGCAGTGTCCTGACACTGAGACAGGAATCAATCACTTTTGCTAGTTCATTAGTTGTCACTATCCTCCCCTCCATCCCGCAGTGCAATTAACACCAGGTTACTTGCAAGGCTCAATCCCTTTCTGCATGACAATTAGAGACCAAGCTCAAATAAGATGCAACAGCAATGGATAACAGGCATGCTCATCACCTGGCTGTGTCAGACTTCAGGATGCCGGGACTAAATGTTTCAATTCACTCTGTGCAGAAAAAGTTGAAACTTTATCAAGGCTTCCAAGTGAGACTATTAAATACTGCATTTTGCTAAATGCTGTTTTGTTCCTCACTGTCTCTCCCTTGCAGTCCAGTTGGCTTCACTGGGATGGGTCTGCTGGGGATGAGGGTTTTTGAAAGGAAAGCAAAGGGAAATCACCTCAGGGGCTGGAACAATGCATATATGTATAAGGGGTGTCCATTCAAGATTTATACTTTCCAGGTCCCTTCTGGTTTGCTTAAAATCACCCCACCAAGGAGATCTGAGAACGATCGCATAATTTCTAGGAGATAGGGATGGAAGGTAGACTGGGGTGTTTAATTTTACTTTGCATGTTTTGAGGTTGTTTTTAGGAGTGTTTCCAACAGCTACAGCTCACTGTAGGGGTTGAAGTACTAAGGTCCTCTGGACTCAGTGGGTAAGTCCTTGTGGCAGGATTAATTTGGTTGGACTTGGGGGGCTCTTTGGTAAACAACTTTTGTAAACTGGAGGGGTCAGGAATATTTATGTGTAGTCAGAGGATCATTTGACTTCTGATTTGCTTCTGCCCTTGGAGTCTATTACTTATTCCTATGACACCTGTGGGTTTTAAACAACCTGAATAGATCATTTCCAAAGCACAACATGAACCAGAGGATGTCCCAGAAGAAATGGAGGTTTGTGGGAAAAAACAATTGCTTTCCCCTACCAGAATAGTCTAACAGTTCTGGAAAGAAGAATACTGTAACACATGGCAATCCCATTTTTCTTTGTATGCTTTTATATTACTGGTGCAGCTCATATGTTTTGCTAGAGTCCTGAGTCAGCTAATAGGCTGAATGGCCCTGACTAGCCTTACTCGGGGTCTTCACCCAAACCATGGTCCCAGAAACTCTGTTTCAGCTCAGCCTGGTGCTTTCAGTCCCTACCTGAGATATGCTGGAGGAGGGCTGGTCTCCAGCTCAGCCATAATGCCTCAGCCTGGCTATGTAGCCCTGCTCCTCTGGAGCTCAACAGCAGGCAGATTTCCTGGCTTGACCTTAGATCTACTTCATCATTATGGACCTGCCTGGTGATCACTCATCCTGGTCCTGATCAGTGGATGAATTCCTGGCTTGAGCTTGGCGTTGTCTCATTGCTATGGAATTGCCTTATGATGTGGACTCTTGACTGGACACCTGACACCATCGCATGGTCTTTTCTTCCTCGCTTAGTACAGGCTGTGGCTGGTGGGTTCCCTGAAAACCAGTGGATCTCCCTCAGCCCCTGTCTTGCCTTCACTGAGGGAGCAGCCTTGCTCTTGCTGCTCTCTGACACATCTCAACAAATCATAAACTTTACAGACTCCAACCTGTGTGACAAGGACCAGCAGGACAAAAGGGAACCCAGGTGGCCTGAAGCTTTTTTAAGGTATGACCCCAGCCTCCTCCAGAGTCACTCCATTTTCTTGCTTGCAAAACCTTTGTGGGGCTGGAACAATGCATAGATATATAAGGGGTGTCCATTCAAGCTTTACATTTTCCAGGCCCTTTCTGGTTTGCTTGAAAAAAAAAAAAAAAAAAAAGGTGGGTCCCAAACCATGTATCAAAAACTGGAAAGAAAGCATCTGCTGTACGCAGGGGTTGTCATAGCAAAGCTGAGTGACACATAATAATGATGAATTCAGAAACTTTCACCTTGATTTCCCTGTCTATTCGAGCTTTGAAGTGAGCCTCTAATATTATGTTAGCAGTTTATTGTGTGTGCTTCATTAAAAATACATCACAGACTTTTTTGAGCTAGAAGGGACGCAAATTAGGTCATCTAGTCCACCCTCCTGCTGTTCTGCCAGGACTCTGATCTTGCTAATGACTTCAGCCCAGCCCTGACAGGTGCTCGTCTGGCTGCCAATTGAAGCTCTCAGCTGACAGAGGGGAACTAGGCTCAATGCGAGACAATTTCACTTTTAAAAAAGTTTCTGGCTTCTTGTTAAATGAGGTTTTATCTCATGTTCCAGTCCCCCTGCCTGGCCAGTGCCTGAGCTGTGAGGAGACCAGCTTTGTCTCTTCTGATGCTGTGCAGTTCCCCTTGTTCTTTGACTTGTGAAGCAATGCAGGTGTAGGCAGGTGTGACACAGGAGCTGCTCACCAGTGGGAGGTTTTCTTGACTGCATCTGTTCTGCTTTAGTGGCAAGAAAATGTGCAGAACAGGCAGGGTAGCTCCTGGACCCCTACTGCAGTAGCCTGTCCTCATGGTCTGTCCACAGCCCTTTCCCAGCTTTAGCTTTCCTCCATGCCCATCTCCTGGTCACTCCTCTGGGGCAGTGTCAGAAGCACAGGTGTAAGCCTCAGTACTATGGAGGGAATAAGAATATATTTTTATGGAGTTCTGCAAAGTAGAAACATGGAGTTTGCCTCTTTGTGAGCCCCAGTTCCAGGACACAAGGCTCTTGAGATTTGGTAAGTTCTCAGCATCACATTGCCAGCTTCCAGACTGGGCAGCTGATTGCTGTGACTGAGCCCCATGAAGCCCTTTGTCTTCCTGCCAAGGGAAGACTCAATAAAGCTGAACTAAATGCTCAATAGTGCTAGCTAGCATGGACAACCAGGGAGACTGGCCCCCATGTGAACTGAAGAACAAGCTCACCCAGTGCTACAGGCATGTGCGTGGCAGAGCAATAGGATCCATCAACTGCCCAAGTCTTCTGTGGGCAGCCTGGGAGCTGCGTGTGTACTTCTGAACAAGTGAGACAGACTGGAACTCCTGGGTCCACCTTGGAGTTGGTGTGTGCCAGCTCTCAGCATCCTGGGATTGAGGGGAGACACAGCATGAAGGCATGGGAGGAACCAGGTATATTTTCACCCTGAAAGACCATCAGGACACAGTGTTGTGTGCTCTGGTCTACAAGTATGGTCTCAGCTCATGCAAAGATCTGAGCACAAGTGTCACTGGGGAGCATGGGGACCCTCCAGTCACCCCCTGTGCACCAGGAACTGGAAATTCTAAGTGTCTTGAGCTGGTCTTTAAAGTCTTAACTGGACTTTAAGGCAGAAGGGACTGATTCCAGTCTGAAGATTCTCCTGGGGTTTTCTCAAGCTCTGTGCCTCCTCCATAGGAAGGAGAGCATAGCCCTTCGTCAGCTGTAATGACTGTCTGTTTTGAGTCAGGGCCACAGGCTCTGGGCTTTGCACTGCTTGGCAGAGTGCTGTGCTGAGCAGTCTAGATGACCTAGAAAAACCTCTTAATGTGTTGTTCATTTTGAAAGGGGCAATGGTCTTATCTAATCACAAACCACATCCTTCAGCACCAGAGCCACTGCAGCCAAGTTAACTCAATCAGTAAATCACCATGCTGAGCTATTTAGAGACAGTTTTTAACGGCTGTAGCAACAGGAGGATGATAATAATAATAATATAGAAACAAAATGCACTAATATGCTGTGATGCGATAACTGGCATCCCTCCCCACCCTGCAGGGCCTTTCAAAGCAGTGCTGCTCTGTGGGGCTTTCTCCTTTCAATTGAGCACTCTTCCTAGAGCTCCTTTTTCCCTGGAACTCCTTGTTTGTCATCTCTGCAGCCTCAGGGAAACTCACACATTTCAAAAGCATGTGAGTTTGAGAGGGCGTGTGTGTCTTTCTTTTTTTTTTTGCTTTCCCCAACAATCTTATTTTAAGTCTGTCCTCCCCCTCTTCCCTCCTCCAGGTCTGTTTTGCCTTGTGTTAGCCCACTTGGGATCCACACTTGGAGGTGATGGCTCCTGCCTGGGGGGGCTGCAGGGACATGCAGACCAGGCTGCTCCTGCCCTGGGACCAAGTACCTGCAGAAGCAGAGTCCTACTGCTTTGTTGGCTATAGAAGGTTTAGCAGGGAAGGGGCCAGTCCCAGGAAGAGTGCTTGCATCCTGAGACCCAGGACCATGCTGCTGTGCAGGCAGGCTGTAACTTTAGGACTTCAGGGACCTTTCCCATCCTTTGCCCTGGCCTGCAATGGGAAAGATAAGCAAAGCATAGAGGTCAGCAGAGTCACTAGTCCCCTGTGTCACAAGAATTATGAAGAATGGTAGAGCTCCTATGAAGTACTTCTCTTCCACAGGCCTCACTTTCTCTAGGAAGGGCTCAGCCTATTATTACTGATGGGAGAAATGGAAGCTCTGAGAGGGGAAAATGTCCCAGGTGGCCTTAACAGGTGATGGTAGGAGTGGGTTTTGGACTGTCAGGGCTCAAAGAAGAAATATGAAGAGAATTTAAATTCTTACCTGAGCAACAATCAGCATCATCCCTAAATAAGTCTGAAAACTGTTTTTCACTTATATATTGTTTGCTCTTTTGCATTTAGTCTCACGTTTCAGCAACGGTGGACTTTGGCAGGTCGGAGTCAATTTTGGCATTGGTCCTATCCCCATACACAGTATGGGCAGCTGTAGCTCACTAGCCTGGCCTTGCAGTAATGATGCTATGGAGTTGGGAACACCAGGGCTGCATCTCCATGCAGTCTTGCCATGAAATCATTGTGAGCATGATCCCTGCAGTCCTTTGGATGATGAACTAAATGATCTCATGGTTTTCTCACAAGGTTTCACCTTGCTCAGCCTGGGGTGCAGTGACTGCTGTCTTCTTTCTACAGGCATTGTTTAATGTGTGGCCTGTTTTACCTTGCTCTGAATATAGCACTATAAATGGCCTGGTGCTTATTGCTATGGTACCTGAGTGCTTCCCCACTGGTTCTAAACATTTCTAGGACCTTTGTAAAATAGGGAAATTGTTTTAACACTGTCGTAGGCAGTGCTCTCCAGGTGCTTGCAGAGCAAGGCATTTGGAGAGCAGAATGTGGTGCTACTTCCTTCTCATCAGGTCAAAACACACATGGGATTTGGCATATCAAAACCAAAAGCTGCCAGAAAGTTTCTCCCCTTTAACAAACAGAATTTCTTTGTTTTGTCTGTTTCGAGGATGCCAAACAGGTTAAAAATATTTTCTTTAAATGTTACTTTTCCTTTCTGTTTAGCTTTCCTTGCCCAGAATTGCCCATACACCTTTACTGAGAAAGGTATAAATGTAAATCATTGAGGGATTAAGAGGTAAAAAGAAGGAAAACTTTGGACCCAAGACAAATGTCAGTGTTTTTCCTTAAACAAATAATAATAATAATAAAAAAAAAAAACACCACCACCAACAAAGAAAACTTCAGTCAGACTGAAAAGAATAAAACTGTGTGGTCTGTTCAACAAAAAATCTGTTAAACTGATCCTATTTTTCTATTTCAGGTTTCTACAGTGGAAGCAAAAGCTTGGAAAATAGCAACCTGAACTTAGGCACTGGTCCCTGAGCAAGTCAGGCAGTGGCTATCTCCTCCTATCAGCCCACTCCTGGGAGCTCTGCCAAGGATGAGGAATGCAGGTCTGACTCCCTCCTTGATAGAGGTTTGTACAATTGCCCCTCGGTAGAGCAATCTCACCAGTGGCCAACCAGGGAAGAGGAAGAAAGGTACCATTAAGTGCCCATTTTTCCTTCTCCTGCTGTGCTGTTTTGTTGTTTGCTGTGCTGAAAGCCCTCCCAGATGGATCTTGCTGTCCCTAGGCTACAGCACCAAAACATATTTCCCCATGAAAATGTGCTGATACATTTTGCTGCAGCTGATGGTCTCTGGGAGACTTGGAAGTGCTGTAGCACCTTGCCCCACTATTCCTTTTATAAGTGAGTAGGTGGCTGCAGTCCTTCCACAGGGTGCAAGCATGGATCTGGCACCCATATCCCATAGTGATGCCATATGCCACACTGACTCCCTGGTTCTGAGGTGCTGTTTTATTCTTCTGCACTTGGACGCCACACCTCTACCTTCAGCATTTTCAGAGCCACCATTTTCTGATGCATGCCTGTTCCTTGAAGCTGAGCAAACTTTTTCCCCCGCAATGTCACCCCTTGGGGCAGATTGGAAAGCTTGGCACTCCAACATCAGTCTTGAGGAATTGAGTCACAAGAAGTCTAAACTCAATGATTACCAAAACATCTCAATGACTTTTACAAGCTTCTATTTTTTCAGCTTAAGAGTATGGATTTTTCAAGGCTGGAGATGTATATCAAAAACAGCCTGGGTGCCTCATGCCTGAAATCAATGGCTTTTTGATCAAGATGGAGCTGAGTCAAATAGTCTCCCCCGAAAAATGGCTTTTTGCCCAAAATGCCTGTGTATGTCTGTATCTGTGCAGATATCAGTTTGCTTTCCTTTTCCTTAAGTTTTCACTGAAAACATTGAAACAGGAACATGTTCCATAGCATGCTAGCTTTCACAAACACAGACACACAGACACACAGACACACACAAGCCAACGGTTTTTAAAAACTGTAAATTTTAGTGGAAAAGTGAAATTACTGGGTGGTTTCCTTTTCCAGTGCTAAGGGGAAATTTTGTGAAGAGTTGATTTTTTCCAGCAAAGAAGTGTGAGCTGTGCTATTTTGCAAGCAGCTGTAGCATGAGCTCATATAGGCAAAATAGAAATGTAGCCTGTGCACTGGGGGCGAGAGGCATCTGGTAAAGAAGAGCAGATTGTTACACCAGTAGAAGACATTAAGATTCAACAAGTGAAAACTGACAGTCTTGAGAAAGGAGCATGGAGGGAGAGGATCAGGTTAATTAGCCTCCCAAAAGAATTGGAGGCCACAAGCTCAGCAGAACTTTGTAGAGGAATTAATTAAAGGTTTGTTTGTAGCTGAGCTTGATGATAAAATAAAATAAATAAAAAAAAGTAAACAAAAATCCCCGCTGCAAGTGCCTATTGCATTCTGACAAACAGAGCTGCTCCTGGGCTGCTGCCAAGCACTCGCACAGCCCAGTGTTTACACCTTTAAAGAGTCAGTGGACAGGAGGGAGAATTAATTATGAGACCAACCTGCAGAGCTGCTGCTCCCCTTCATCCTGGTGGGTGGGCAAGGATGGCAAGAGCTGGTGGACTCCCTCTCAAGTGGAGCTGTGCAGAGGGAGGGGACCAGGCAGGGCACTATACGGCTGGAGGCATCACCTCAAGCCTCACTTGATGCTGCATTGCTCTCTGGTCAGAGCCAGGATGATAAGGATGCAGGACAACAATAAGCCTGGTGATCTGAAAAGCTGCTTTCCCATCTCCTGGTGGGTGCCCATAGCATCACTGGGGTGTGCTGAGAAAAGCAGCCGAATTAGGTCTGCATCTTGCAGGCAGGTTGGGTTATTGCTGGAGTTTGCTGAGACTTCCTTCAGAGGAGCAGCGACAGGGAATATGGGAACTCTGCTTCAGCAGGGCCAGTCCTCAGGACAGAGCTAATTCCTCTTTGGACTGACGTTCCTGGAACCTTGAAGTCTGAATTTTCGTTCTGTGCTGATATGGCACCAGGTTCATTGTATACTGCCTGATTAAAACAGGACACACTGATGAAATACTCAGGCTTTATGGCAGTGAAGTCCCCCTCAGCATGCAGCTGACAGATATAGCCCAAAGAAGGGTTTTGCAAGTGATCTGACATCATATTCTGTTTTTAAATATTAGTATTGGGCATTACCTAATCCATGTTAAATGGGTTGGGAAATGACCACAAGCTACAAAACACAAATCTGTCACTGAATGGGAACATTCTGTTGGGATCTCAAGGAAGCAGTGAAGCCTTGGTGCTTTTCAACGTTTCTATCAATTATCTAAAAATAAATCTAAAATTTGCAGATGGCATCAACTGGCAGAGTTGCATATAGAGACAAGAGCAAGCAGCTTTACAGACTTAGCTAAATTCCTGGGTGAGCAGGACCACTCAATTAAAATGTGTTTTCACACAGGCAGATGAGTGTTTGCTGGTTTGGTGCAGGGCAGACATGAGCTGTCAAAGGCACCAGCTCTGAAAGGGACATGTTGAAAGCAAGCAGGCTGGCTGTCATTCCCATGGTGGCAAATTTGGGTAAGCTTGTAGTGGCTTTGGTAGCAGGGGTGCCATAGGGGTGGTTTCTATGAGGAGAATCCAGAAGCTGCTCCATGTTAGATAAGGGCCTTGCTGCCAGCCAGATCCAGGCCAATGAGCAGTATTGTTTGTGCCTCTGTGAGAGCAGATTTAAGACAGGGAAAAAAAAACTGCTGGGAAACAACAGCTGGGAGAGAGAGAGGAGTGAGAAAAGTCTTGCAGGCGCCAAGGTCAGTTAAGAAGGAGGAGTCTGTGGTCTTATAAGTACATAAGGGAATAATTATGCCATGGGTAGCTTTGCCAATAAAAGTATGGCTTTGTATCCAGACCCCTAACATAAAGGTTTGTTTGGTTTTTTTGCTTGTTTTTCTTGTTTGTTTGTTCATTTTTCCATGACTGGGAATAACAGGACAATGACCCAACTCCATGGGAGCAGGCCAGTACCCAATACACCCAAGCTTGCTGTTACTTTGTTTGGGGTGGGCTCAAGGACTGTAACATCCTTTGGAGTCAGTGCTTCAGCATCATCTCACTGACACCCATCATGGCTGTTACAGAATTAGCCTTGAAGGCTTTCGTGCTGTCTGTTTTGTCTCAGCTCTCTTACATTTAGGTCTTTTGATTTTGCACCTGAGCAAGAACTTCCTGGCCAAAGATGTGCAACAGGGCACCTGGCCTCCCTGCAATATTGTGGGGGTGTTTTAACCTGCTTCTGCTCCATGGGAGTTATAAATGTCCCATGAGGGACTTTATGTCCCACCAGGCACAACTTGCTTAGCTGTGAGGCTAGAGCTGGATTATCACACTCTCTGATTAGCACATGAATCAAAAGAAACTGTATTTAGTGCCGCAGACTTAGGTCTTCAGTACAGGCAAGGGCAGATGACTACATGGAAAGGAAATAGTGCAGGTTCCTCTGAAAGAGAACCCTCAGTAGAAATCTTGTGTTTTACAGGATCTGTGCATGCAGGGCTCAGAGGACATAACCTCCCTCATGTATGGAGGTGCAGGAGGAAAGGGGTCTTGGCTGCAACCACCGCAATGGAGGTAGCTTAGTAAAATGAGTGTGTGACATCTTTTGCAAGCTACTGAGATTAAAAAAAAAAAAAAAAAAAGGATTCTGAGGCCAGAGGAGAAGAAGATGGAAATGTTCTCTCTGGGGTATTGGCACTGGGATGGTTTCAGAGGCAAAGCTTTGCAAGAAGGCTTTTCTCAGTGATCTGTGCAGAACTAATGATACAGCTAAAGAGGGAGATGAAACGTTTTATTGCTCCTGAGATCTGAAGAAAGATAAACAGATGTAAACATCTCAAATGCCTACAATAGCAGGATTTTTTTTTTTCTGAAGGTGATGAAGAGAAACAAATCTTAACAACAGAATTGAAGCTGATTGGAGGTGAGACAGCAGCCCCAAGCCTCCTGAGATAGGGGGATTTATTTAGAAGACGACCACAGGCAAATATGCTTTTTTTTTTTTTTTTTTTTTTTCTCTTGCTTTTTGATGAGGAATATTGCTGGAGTCAGCTCAAGGAGGGAGGAAAGGAAGCTTTGATCCTGCTTTTGTGGAGCAAGAAAAGCAGCTTTGAATTCTGGTAGAAACCAAATCCCAGGAGGGAGTGCATGCAGTGTTCACACTGGTGTAGAGACGCCTGTTCAGAAAATGGAGATTATTTACCTGTCCAGAGACAGTAACTATACCCTCTCACATTCCACAGCTGAAATATCTGTGCATGAGCAGTGGAGCACTGCTGCCTCACAGTTATCCTGCTGACAATCTGAGAGTTAAAGGCAGCTACACAAACCTGAACTGGCCTCTGCAGAGGAACCCAGAGAATCAGGAACTTCCAGAGGACATGGTGTATGGACCTTCTTAGTACCTATTTTAAGATAAAAGTACTGCTTGCAGGCAGTGTCTCAAAGTCAGCATAAAGGAACTCAAGGTCAAACTGCAAATACCATCTGGTGTTGTAAGAACCAAGGCTTCCTCCAATTTTGCTTCTAGGGCTCTACAGCAAAACCATTGTCCAGATAAAGTCCTCAGTTTGGCGTGGAACAAATCCATGGCAGGAGCTGTTAAACCTATATCTACTGACCATGTCAAGAAAAGTAGTGAGATCAGCAGATGCCTAAGAAGAAAGTATTTTCTGCATTGAAGTGTGTCATTAAATATGCTTCTCCCAAGAAAATTGCCATTGAAATGTTTAAATAACGACATTTGATTTGTTAGAAGACAGGAAAGATCTATATCCAGAGCCATAGCAATGTGGTAAGAACAATATGTGGGGATTTGACTAGGTTTGGCATATACTCAGAAGCAAGAGTGTTTGTTTAGATGGTAATAACTGGAATAGCATGAAAATTTCCAAAAATATGTACATTTTTGTTGCTATTTTTCTTTTGATATATATGTATATCAGGAAAGAGTTTTGCTATCAAGGACATTGCTCTTCAAGGACTGGCACTAATTTTCAATTATTTATTCATTTTCCACTTTTATAAAGCAAAATATTTGAGAAGCAGAAATTCTTTACAAGATTTTGGACGTGCACTGGGTTGAGTGTGTGGATTTTTCCTCTCTTCAGTCACTGAAATGCCAGTGAGAATGGAGAAAACTTAGCTTCTCCCCAGTGGATATTGGCTTCCAGTTCATGGTAGTTGAAAAAATTTGATTTTTTTCCAAGATGGCTTTCTCTCCAAAAACACAAAGAATTAGATGAAGAAAAGAAGAAGGAGAACAAGAACAAGAAGAACAAGAAGAACAAGAAACAAATACAAAATCAAAACCAAAATCTTTGCCTTTTTAAAATAAGAAGATCTCTTCTACCTGCCCAAGGTTTTCTTTCTCTTTCTGAGCTGGAGAAAGATGTAATGAGAGGAAAAATCACAAACTCTGTGTGGAGAACCAGAATCTTCCCATGACAGTAATTCTAAAGAGATTTATTTTTATTTTTATTTTTATTTTTTCCTGAAAATCCAGTAATTGAGAAAACAATCACTTAGTTTTCTTAGCAGTTTTAATGTAATTATTTTGCTGAGGTATTTTGGAAGATTTTCTCAGACGGGTAATGAAGACGAACCAAGTTAAATCTATTCCCCGTACCTGTACAACATGGCAAAGATCTGTACATTCCCTAATTGCTATGGCACTCTTTCTTTTTAGTACAAGCCTGCTGTAGCACAGTAGCTTTCATCATGAAAATACATTTCACTCCCCCTGTGCAGCAGAGCCAGCCATGTGCAGCTCCATACATTCACCACGTGGGTCCTCCAGCATCAGAGCCAGCTGGGCTGAACCACCAACTTCTCCTTCCTCATCTTTCCAGAACGTCCTGTGTATACCAAATCCAATATTGGATGCATGTTGTGGTTTGAAGGTGTGAGAAGAGAAGAAATCATGTAAGTGCAAGAAGCCCAAGGAGCATGGCTTCAGGGATGCTCTGTACTCACTCCAAGCTGACACTCTCTCTTCTCTCCATACTCAGCTCTTCCACATACAATCTGATGCATTTCTCAATTCTCCTCCAACTGGCCTTTCTGCCAGGACCTCCTATGTCCCCAGGCTGCCCATCCCCAAGGTCTTGTCCCTCAAAGCGCTTGGCTTTGCATTTGGCTACTGGCTTTGTTCTCCTTTCATCTTCTCTTCATCATTTACAGTTCTCATTTGTAGCCAGCCAGTGCTTCCAGCCTGACAATTAACGGCTGCAATTAAGAGTTGCAGAGGTAGGTGTTTCCCCTCCAAAGGGACCTGATGTTTTCCATGCTGAACATGAGAGAGATTCCCACTGAGGGAGCTAATTTGTGCTGCTAAATCAATGCAGCTGAATATTGTCCTTGTTGTAATCTAGGTAGCTATATTTGGGTAGAAGTCTAAAAAGTTGCACAACATTAAAAAGTCAGCATGTTTACCTACTTACTGACATCCCAAATTCCTGTCAGGTGTGAATATTAGATGATTGGAGCACTGTCTCTACTTTTCGGAGTTCCTAAGTGGTTCAGAAAATCAGGTAAACAATGGGGAAGGACAGTAGTTACCTAGTAAAGGATTTTTTAAGGTAAGGAATGTTAGCTGAAAGGTAGGGATATTAGGGTTGTCCACAGAATACAGCCATAGATGTAACAATACTAAGTAGATAGTACATTAAAATGCTTCTGTTGAACTCTCAAATCTTTTAGTGAATGATGAAATGGTAGAAGCTGGGAAATAATGGGAAAAGATTATCTGGACCTGGATGGAAAAAGAATATCTGCAAAAATCAAAACAAACTCCCAATGACACAATGTATTTTCCCCGATTTTTAACTCCTGAATTCAGAAACGCTACTGGTGTCCTATAATGGCATTTTATGCTTAATGCAGTGAATGCCAGTATGAAATTAAGGGTGGAAATACTTATTTTACAAATATGACTGTGTCTCAGCATCCTTAGGGAAAAATATGTTTAGATGGTTCTGCTTGTTGCTAAATGTGATCTAATGTTGTAAGTGAAACAAGAAAAGCCTCCAACAATGTCTGTCTGGTGATGAGAAATGATTAATATAATACCTGCTGGAATAGCTTTGTAGGCATCCCCAGGACAGCTGGATGGATTGTACACGACACAGAGATCTAGCAGTGTGCAAATAAAACAATGAAGAAATACGGAAATGTTATTGATAGAGATTATTCCTCCCTTTACTTGATCATAACAGTTTTATATCTGTGTAAAAATGAATTCATGTTTGTAATGTGGTCTCTGGGAGTTGTATTTATTCTGTTTATTGGTATTAGGAACTTATTATTTTGCATAAATTATTCATGTGAATTAAACGTGCTTGTGATACTCACATTATTTGTGTTTGGAGAGATGGGTAGAAGGAAGCCACCAAAATGCATTTTTTTTTTTTTCTGAGAAAGTGATTGGAAATCATGAGGCATGAGAAAATACCAGCACGAATATCATCATCCTGTGCACCCTGCACACCACAAATTGCTCCTGGCCATACAAACAACAAGAACATAGAGCCTCCCTATGCTGGACTTGATTGTCCTCCATGGTTCTCTGTGGTGGCACAGCAAGGGCCCTCAAAGTGTCACAGTCACAACCATGCAGGGAAGAATGGCTTTCCAGTATTTTTTTTTACTCTCTCAGAGTAGTTTACCTGACTGAGTCATGGTATTGTCGTGTTTGGCAATGACAATGGTCTTGTCCATGTCAAAAATACAACACATGCTACTTCCTCAGACAGAACTGCTTTTAACTTACAATGGGTTGTATATACCTTGGTTTCACCCAATTCATTCTCAAAAGAACTATTAACTACTCGTCAACCTATCATCTTCTATGTGATTACAGGTATTTTCTTGGCTTATTCACCTCCCCTCCCCGCCCGTTTTTTTTTCTTTTTTTCCCCAGGGATTAAAATTAAGATGGACAGCTCTGGTAGCCTGGATCTAATATTTATTTCATATTTTATAATGCTATCTTCAATATTCCCCTCTCTGTCAATATTCCACCTACACACCTCAGTATCACAGAAAACTATTGCTGATTGTGAGATGATTTCACTTGGATCTTGAAGGCTAAAATGCATCACTATCAATGGAACTGAACATTAGCCAGCTTATCTGACTGTTTGCCTATTATTTCCATGATCCAACCAGGAATCCAAGCATTTACTAGGGAAACCAGCCTCCCCACAGTGGCAGTCCTTTCCAGTGAAAACTCACACCTAACAAAATCCTCAGCTTCTCACCCTGATGAGCAGCAGAATCTTTCCTTAGTCCTCTCAACTTCTGTGGGAATTAATACTTAGTTGCTCTTTTCTTTTCTTTTCTTTTCTTTTCTTTTCTTTTCTTTTCTTTTCTTTTCTTTTCTTTTCTTTTCTTTTCTTTTCTTTTCTTTTCTTTTCTTTTCTTTTCTTTTCTTTTCTTTTCTTTTCTTTTCTTTTCTTTTCTTTTCTTTTTCCAACAAAAATATCTTGTTTCATGCCCTGAACCTTCTAATTTTTCTTCCTTCCTTCTGCCTTTCTTTTATGTTCACATTTAATGAGAAGATTTAGAAACTGAGGTCTGGCCAGAGTGTAAACGTTTCGCGTGCAGAGCGTGCCATCTCTTTTCTGGGCAGTAAGGCCTGCTTCCCAGGATAAAGAGGATGTTTCCCATCTCCCCTAACAAAGTACAAAGTTCATCTCACAGCCTTTGAACTTGGAGGATGCTGTGCAGATGCAGTATTTAGGTGAAGATTTAACATCTTACTGGAGTATCTGTTCTTCTGTAGCCTTAAAACAAGGGCCAGAAGGCTAATGCTCTGCGATCAGCAGGGAACAGGAACAGATCAACACAACAGTCCCCTCTGGTTATGAGTTTGTAACTGGGAAGTACAACTGCTTCATTCAATGGTCTCCACTGGCAAACCCCAGGCAGGAGGAGCCCGTAAGGTGGGTAATAAACCTCTGTGATTGTTCATATAGCTGCTGCTTGACCTGTGGTTCACCTATCAGGGGCAAGTCGTGCTTGGCCTTGGCTATGGGGCCTTCTGCAAACCAATTAGCCTCTGCTTCCCTCTGCAGGAAGTATTCTTCTGAAAAGCCTATTTCTTTCTTGATGGGATCTAGTTTTGTTTAAAATACTATTCAAGTGCAGTACTAACCCCAAGAGATTGATTTAGCAGTGGTGTTGCTGAGGTGGATCCCGTGCAGCTGAAAAGAGCAGTACTGCCCTGTTGCTGCACCTTTTGAGGTAGGTGCTTGTATCTTTCCCAGGACTGGTGTTTTTGCACAAGCCAGGTAGTTCCTGTATTGTTCCCTTTTTGCAGATGGTAATTCAAAAGACCTGGCTGACATGCACTTTTTTATAGAGTTCTTGGAATTGCTGGGGTGTTTTTCTGTCCACCTAAGCCATGTGTCTGTCCCATTGCGGCTGGGCCTTCATTAATCATTCCTCAGTGGCGATGCACTCAGCAAACTACAAAATGTTGTTGCTGGGCAGCCAGTCTTGCTATTGCATTCAGAGCAAAACTAGAAATTCCTTTGGTGCATTTTTCTCCAGCTGGTGGATGTTTTCTGTACAGCATCCAAATCTCACACCTGCACAGCAGGGTGGTAAACACAACAGACCTGTCCACCCTAGTTTGGGTGAAGAACAGAGGAAGCCTACATGGAGGCTCTGATGGCTTTTTTATAGAAAGAAAGGAGTGCCCTATGAGCACCTCAGGCACCAGATTGCAGCACCAAAGGCTGGGTGTAAATTCTTAGCTGTCAATAATACTGTGGCACTGTTGTCTTCCAGAAGCCTGGGAAGCAGCAAGAAAACTGGCCAGGTTCTTTGTGACTTCACAAGGGAAGAATCAAGAGCTCAGACAAAACCCACACTTCACTGAGAACAGAAAACATAAGGGCAGCAGAGGAAAACACTATTATGTAGTAACCAGAAGCTCCTTTCTCAAAGCACACAGGAATCACTTAAAGTCTTCGTCTCATCTTGATGAGGAAGCTGCTAAAGCAGTCATTTGCTTCCCCCATAGTGTAGTGACATCCCAGATAGCTCATGGATGATGAGGTTGTATCCATGTCAGGTAGTAATGCTCCACCAAGGCTGCCCACCCATCAGACTGAGCTTCCCACCACCCTCTGCCCACTGCCTTGAAGCACGGAAGCATGATCCTGAAAATGCTGTACAAACTGCAATTGATGATTACATCAGAGATTTTAGAAGTGCTGGACTTGTGGTTAAAACCATGAAAGAATCAGGTACATTGCAGCTGTGCTTTGTGGTGTAAACAGCAGAAGTGTTGGATATTGCATAGAAATCCAGAGCCCTGTGGACCAAGGCTTTGGTGGTTCCATGGTGTCCAAAACAGCAGCGTTGTTAGCATCCTGCGATGGCATTCTAGGACTGAAATTTAGGATGTGTGCACCTGCATTACACCCAGAGGCATGTCCAACCCCCATGTTTCCTTGGTTGTTACCTTGGGGGACCCTAATTCTTTAGTTGGTTCTAAGAAGGAGGAAATGCTAAGCCCAAAGTTCACATTTCAGGCAGAAATAGCAAGGTGGGAGCCCTTGTGGTGTGGGAGGTCAGGCTGGCCTGTGCGGATATGCTTCTCTTGCTCCAAATCCCATTACTCCCTGCTCCCAGGGTGCAGCCTGCTGTGAAGTATCATCACTCCACAGGTCATGAGGAATTAGCTACAGATCCCAGATATAAAAGGAAGTCAGAAATGTTGTCTCAGCCTTGCAGCTCCACTGCAGACAGCTGTGCAATTTGCCTCCTCTGAGAGGTAATTTGCTTCCACAGGTTGTCTCCGTCCCTGGAGAATGAAATTGCACCAACGGGACATAATGGAAACCACAATAGAAATCACCCCAAGAACAGCCAGCCAACAAGAAAATACAGTTCCCTAGCATCTTGCCTGGCTTATATGTCCTTGGTCGTTGCTTTGCAGGTGACAGGTGGGTCGAACAGATGCAGTGCATCATCTGTGCAGTCTGAAGTTGTGTTTCCCTTTAAATGAAGGGCTGGAAGGAAAGAAGATTTGAACCTGCAGCTAACAGGTTTGGAAATATTTTATTTACAACGGTGAACCTGCAACATATTTCCTTCCTGTTTTCTGAATTTCTCTGATTTACATGCACTTTTACTAAAAGAAATGTCAGCAACAAGAGTACAGCTGTCCTCCAGTGCATGCACTAAGAAAAAAAGCAGCAGAACATCTCTAAGAAACGATAACTATTCAATCATCAACAGCTTCTCGCCAGAATCAGACCTGATTAGATCATGCTGTAACAAAACTAATTGGGAACAGCCCTTGAGAGAGGTGCAGGACACTCATTCAGCTCATGCCTACTCCAAGGGTTACACTTGCATTCATTTTCCTGGAAACATCAGTGACGACAGTGCCTTGTGCTAGGGATGCATTTTGTTTTTCTTTGTTAACTTCTGCACCAGAGCGCATGCTTCTGTGAATCTCCAAGCCACGTACATTCTCTGAATCACAGCTCCATCTCTCCCGCACTGCTCCAGGGAAAGGAGCTGAAGAAATAATTAACTTTTCCACTTCCTGTAAAATCACTTGTTTTTCTGGGCCCTGGAAGGCAGGAGCTGGCAATGTTGCATATGTGTTAGTGATGGCTCAGATCTTTTGCCTCCTTCTGCTGTTTTTGTAAATGGAGGGCAAGATTGCCTTGTCTGATTGTCATGAGCAGAGATATGCAAGTAATTGTTTTCTTGATTTGGCCAGTGATCAAGAAAAAAAATAATTTTTTGAGTTTGACCCAAAACCACATTACAGAACTTTTGGTGAAGTGAAACAGAACATATTGGGTTAAAATACCAAATGAAACACTTCCTCTGACAAGAGGTGAATTGTTTTATCTCAGGGGAGTGGTTTTTAATCTAACTTGAGGGTGGGATGTGGGGAGAATTTTACTCCTTAGCTGCTCACCTTCCTTGTATTGGAGCTGAGATGTAAACCCAGTGTACCTGTGGCTCTAGAGAGAGCTACAGGCTGGACAGACACAACCTATACTGTGCTGTGGGGCAGAATGGACAGGACCTCATACTGATGAACTCGACTAGTATGCCGAGCCATCAGTCATGTGAGGCAGAGCTCCTTTCTGGTGTGCAGCAGGTGTCAATGTGATGGGGACCCTAGCAGGTTTCATCTGCCTGAGCAGTGACGCAGAGCAGAGATGTCTCTATCTGAGTAATCACCTAGAGCCCCATTATGGTCAACAGTGAGAAATCATGTCTGCCAGAAAGCCATCAGTCTTGCTTTCAGGGAGATATCTAAGTAGGCAAAAGCAGTGACTTGCATGCTGAAACCTGTATTTTTTCTCTAGCTTGACTGCATGAGTCTAGACTGCAAAAGTATAAATTTGGGCTGATAAATCCCTCCTTCCCTTGCTCCTTCCCTAGTTTCCAGCTTTACTCTTTGTGTAAATTTACTGAAACACCACTGAGACACTGGGCAGAGGACTGGAACAGCACTGGTTGGTGCCCTGCCCCTGGGTGCAGGTGCAAGGGGTATGATTTACACACACATGTGCCTGGGTGCTCTACTCCTGACCACAGACCCCATCTTCTGCAGCTCCAGTGTCAATGTTCCACTCACAATAGCTTTATACCTGCATCTTCTCATAATTCCAGCATCCTTGTTTGAAAAGGCTGCAGATTTTTTCTCAGGTAGTAATATTCACCTATTTCAGCCTTGCTTTAAAATGCTTCCCCAGCCTTCTTCCCCAGAAGAGAGAGGGACACAGGGGAGAGGCAGGAGTTGCTGTGAGCAGTGCCAGTGATGATAGCCATTGCTCCTCACAATGGACTCACATCTCCCTGCAGGACTCAATGGCTGCAGAGTTCTTCATCACCATGCACAGCATGGTGTTTGCACGTACTTTTGGCTAGCAGTGTGTCCATCCCCTTCCATGTCCTTCAACACTAAAGGAATTTGCCTTCATCCTTACAGACATGTGATTTCTCCCATTTTCTACTGGAAATTCCCTTCACACCTGAGAAGGAAGAAAAATGAATTCTGATTAATTTGCTGACTAAATATTTACCAAAATAGAATGTAGCAATAAAAGTTAAAAGCTCCCCAGATTTAGGATGTAAATTTAAGAACTAGAAAATGCAACGGGGGTGGTTCTATTAGAAACTTTAACTCTCTCCTAGCTTATGTATAAACCCATTTTTTCACAGAATCAGAGAATTTTCTTCAAGGCTACAGAGAACTGAAACTGGGAATTTTGGAAAAACAGAAACTCATATATAAATTTGTTTTGGGTAAAGTCAAAATTTGTTTGACAACCCCAAAACATCCAAACATTTTGATTTTAAAATGAAACATCCTATTTATTTTTTTTAATTAACCCAAATATATATATATATATATAAAAACACAACACTTTTATTGGAAACCAAAGGATATAACATTGCCCAAGTGTCTTTAATAAATGCACAAGCTGTAAAACAAATGTGGATTTGAAAAGCATTTTGTTGTTGATGCATTTACATTTTCACTGAATAAAAGTATTCCTATAAAATTTCAGCCAATTTCCTCTCTAATATTCTGCCTTCTTAATGCAACCATTTAATACTGATTTATAGTCTGTGAAATGAAGGATGAAGAGCTGATATTTCTCTGTAACCTTTTGATTTTCTGTATTCTGATTTCAGTCCATTTGATCCATAACATCCAGATTTCAGTAGCATAAGGGATTTTTTTACATTTATTTTCATAATTTAATGTTTGTTTTAGAAAAAGGAGGGAAGGGAAACCTGCCAGGGCTTAATCATGCAGCAATCTTGAATCTTACCATGACTGGGGGAGGAAAGGAAGGTTTGGCATCTTTGCTGCAGCGCTAATTTGCATTGAGGAGGATCTTTACCCTTCACAGCTAAAAAAGATGAAGTACTAACTTACAAAATGACATTTTGGAATTTGTGTGGAGGTTCTCACACTGCCAGGGCATCATTTAAAGCTCTATTTCTTTTATTAAGCTGAGGATATCAAATTTGGCCAAAGGCTCGGTGGGGGTTTAGCTCGGAAAGGGGAGCTTATCCCCGTAAATAACTTGATATGGTAGCAAAAGTCACCACTCTGAAAGCCCAGGAGTGGAGGACACTGACCACCAGTGCATGCGTTCCTATGCACTGTTCTGCAAAGGTGTCCCTTGTCCCCTGGAAAAGGGCACTTTTTACCCTTCTGAGCCAAAACCAGCAAAGCCAAAAAGCTGTGCAGAGCAGCAAATGCTCAGATACCTCCAGCTGGGGCTGTATCACACCTTGACCCCCCAGTGTTAGGACTTTGTGTTCTGGCTCTGTGACCTGTGTGCACAACCAATTGATATTTTGGGTGAAAGCAGCATCCTTTAGTGAGCACCGTAAAACACGTCCTTGTTTTGCAGTTCTGCCGGGGAAAGGTTTAGATACAGCTTTTATGGTCAGGCTTCAGACTGCAATTTCCACCAACAGCATCCTGGTAGCTGTGCATCAGTGTGAAGACAGGTTTCTGCATGGTGCTGCCATCATCCTGCAGGGATTTCCACAAGCTCCTAGCTTTTTGGAACAGGCATATCCAGAAGTGTGTTAGTGTGTATGTATGTGTGTGCGCTTGCACTTCCTTGTGATCGCAACGGGGACGTTCTCCCCTCCCGTATCTCTGCTGCTGCAGCCTTCTCAGCCTGGCATCCTTGGAAATCCAGAAGTCTGAAGGATCAGGACAGCAGCTTTAACAGTCCAGGTGGTTTCTTTTCAGTTACAATTCAGTAAGCGTTTCTTTTCATCAAATGTTAATGAGGAGCCTGAGTAACAGCTATCTGTGTGATGCCAGTGCGCTGTGGCTCTTGCAGTTCCCTGCCTCTGCCAGTGCAAGCCATGAGTCTGTGCATTGTGCTCATTACCCAGGTCTTTGTGGCTCACCTGGAATAGAGCATGACATCGCCATCAGTAAGCAATGATCAGTGCTCATTTACCCTTAGTGCTCATAAACAGGTGCAGAAAGCTCCTCTAATACTATTTATTGGTGGGTTACAGGCTTTCACACACCAGAAAGGCATGGCCCTAAATGGAAAAGGAACTCAGAGTTGTGTTTTAAATGTAGTCTGATAGAGGGAGAAGTTTTCCAAGCCTTTGAAGAAGGACTTTGGTCCTTTTTGGAAATAATGATGAAGGAGAAAAGGGCCACGTGTGTTGTGGCATCAGGGAGATTAGGTTGCACAAACAGTGCTTAGAAACTGCACTCCCTTTTCACTCTCTCCCTCATTGTCCCTCAGCTGAGCTGGATCTGAATGTGACATACATATTATTTTGAGGCCAGGAAAATGTCTGTTGGACAGACATTTTCCTTCCCTCTGCTGGAAGAGACTAGTCACAGGAGAGATGCCATAGGGAACGGGTCACACAAGAGGAAGAATTATATTTTCCCTCCAAGGTTTTTATGAATTTATGAAACAAACTAGCAAACAAAAAACAATGAACCAAACTAAACCAACAACGAAACTGAAAAGCAACTACACAGGGCTCCTTAAACTTTTTAAAAAGCTCCTGTCTGCCATATGCTTCATTTCCAAGCCTGGTCACCAGGGACTGGTAGAAAGTCTAGGCAGATGATATAGCCTGCTTCTTTCATGCATGGCTGATTGAGGCTGTCCCATCTGACTGCAAAGGCCAGCTTGAAGGAATTATTATCATATGGCTCCTCATTGGGACATCCTACTGCTTGGCCTCACGTGGAAAAAAAAAAAAAAGGAGTAGAAAAAGGCAAAGACTTCTCGGATCTTCCTCAGTTCTGCTCAGTCCTTCAGTAGTTAATATTCCTGATAAGGAAATGCCATGAGGAAACCCGATGAAGACGTGGAGGAACCAATGGGTGACTAAAGTGTGAAGAAGTGCTCTGGAAGCTAAAGGGATAGTAAAAACCTCTCCTAGTTCTTTGCACTAGAATATGGAGACATTCATCCACAGGGGCATTTGGGTAGTGGGAGAGACAAGTCAGGAGAACAACCTCTGACAGAAGTGTCAGTGAAGGGGATTTTAGAATGAATTGATTAAGTGAATAATGACAAACCACCAGTGTATTCACACAAGCACTGTAAAGGAGCTCAGATATGAAATTGCTGAACTGCTCACTGTGGCTTGTAACCTATCACTTAAATTAGCCTCAGTGCCAAAGGAATAGGAGATGGCAAATGAGATGCCAAATTTTAACACAAACTCCAGGGGAATGTGGGGAAGCACAGAGTAGTAAGTTTGACTTCTGCACTGGGAAAATTGGCTAAAGCTGTAGTGAAGAATAAATTAGTAGTCATGGATGTACAGGGGGAAGAAATGTTTCAGACATTCATCAGAGCTCTTTGAAGGAACCGACAAGCATGTAGAGAAGGGTGATCCAGTTTGATGTATTGCACATGTATTTCCCAAATGCATTTTACATGCTCTCTCATCAGAAGTTCCTCGAGAACTGGTTGCTTGGCATAAGTGGGAGCATATGATAGGTTAAAGGAGAGGAATAAAGAGCAGGAATAAATGAAAATGATTTGCCGGTAGAGTTCCCCAAAAGTCTGCACTGTCCCTAAACTACCTGAAAAGGAAGCAAATCAAGAGGAGACAGCATTTGCATAAAATGTACTGTTACTCAGAACAGTCAAGTCTGAAACTGGCTGTAAAGAAATTAAGTAGTATTTGGCCATACAGAAGGGCTGTGAGCTACATAGCATATACCAGTGTTGAAAAGGCAAAAGAAAGAACATGGAAAAATCAATCCTTTCTGCATTAGTACAGTGGTGGGCTCTAAATAAACTCTTGCTGGTCAAGGAAAAGATCTTGACATCACCCTGAAGGCATTAGCACACTGATCAGCACAAGGAGAAGAGCACATGGTGAGCACAAGGAATAAGCACCAGAACAACATAAACACCCAGGGGCATTCATATTCTGGATGCTGAATGCTGTGTGCTTTTCTGGTTGTCTCATTTCAAGAAGACTATAGTAAAATTAAAAAAAAAAAAAAATGTTTAGAAAAGCACAGCCAAAATGAACAGAGATACAGATCAGCTGTCACTGACGGAGGAGATTTCTGCAGCTTCACAATGAAGGGGTTTGATGTCAGTCTGTGGAATAGGGGAGTTCTTGGGGCAGGATTGGTACCAATTGCCGATAATAGCTCATGAAGACTGGAAATACCCTGTCTGTGATTTGACTGCCTGAATTTGGCAGTGTTGTTTAAAGGCAAAGCAAGCAAAATCCAGGTACTAGGCATATTCCCTCTTCAGCTCCACCACCACAGACCAGAGATACAGACATATCTGTCTTACAGTCCCAGTGTATCGCAACTGGGGTGGGAGGTGATGGTCACGTGGAAATGGTGATTTCCCAAAGGACAGTGCCCCAGCTCGGAGAAATCAGTGCAATCAGACCCAGAGGGCATGGGCAAAGCCCAGCACTAAGGTGCCAAGATGTTCAACTGCTGTTGTCTCTGTGTGCTGCATAGCACTGCAGAACAGGTGCATGGCTGGGGCACACGGCACCGCACAGTGACACTACTGCTACTTACTTGTAAGAGTAGTCAGGGTCTTGCAGGGTCTGACACTCATTGCAAATTGAGCTTGTGCTGAATGGACTCCTGGTAAATACCCTGATACAGAACCTCATTAGCAAACACAGCACATTACCCAGGCAGCTGCAGTAGCAAACACAGCAGTCGCTTCGTGGGGATGTCAGATTAGCTGCTTAGCTTTGTAACAAATATACTATGGTTCATTATCTTTTATATGAATCCACCTCTCTAGTGCTTCTAAGATCTCATGAAATGAGCATTTGCTATTTGCTTTTTGCTCATGCGACACTTAATTCTCTGATTATAAGTTTGTATTGGAGTACCCATAAACAAAGCCTGAGGTCAGAGCACTCAGCAAAGGGCAAGGGGCTCCCAGCTGGCCAGATGTTTGTCTTTGACAAGGCTTTGTATAAAAACATTGGTGACAGCACAACAGTGTCAGCACTTTCCTCAGCCTCCTCCACTTCCATTTCACCACAAAGTGGGAATGGGGATGATTTTGCTCTCAGAAAAAAAAAAAAAAAAAAAAAAAAAAAAAGAAAAGAGAGAAGAAAAAAAGAAAAAAGAGAGAAAAAAAAAGTCACATTAAGAAATGAGCAAGCAGTTCCTTTGATGATAAGGAAACCTGAAAGGGTGCATGTGGAGCATCCATGTGAATTCTTCCTAGGGCCCAGTAAGGACATCTTTGTCCATTGCTTTGGTGTCCTGGGAACTCATCCTGGGTATTATGAGAATTGGGATAGACACAGTTGCAAGGAGAAAGAAAATCTCTGAAAAGCCATAAACCTATTTATATAGCTCTCGTGACAGTGTCCATAGGAAACGGGATGGTATAAAGAGGTCTGGTACTCAACAGGTATTCCCTTGGAATAACCAGAATAGCTCATTTGTTGTAATGCACCACTACATCATGCAAATCAAACATTTATAACATGCCATCAATTATTCCGTACGCAGAACACTGCCCAAAGATTTATAGCAAAAACTGTTCCTTCAGGCCTGTTCCATTAATATGCAACAAATTTGATAACAATTAATATTTGAGGGAGACCATTATACTGATTGTAGCTCCAAGTCCCAGTAAATGTGGAAAGTCTATGCACCAACTGCAGTCTACCCAGGTAAGACTTTTATCATGTTCAGAAAAGGAGAGAGAGAGACAGAAAAAAAAAAAAAAAAAAAAAAAAAAAAACACAGCTAGGAGGGGATAAAGACCAAGAAGTACTTAATGACCTCTTCAGGGACTATGAGTATTTCAGAACAAATTCAACAGCAATTTCTGTGATGTGCAGAAGAGGAATATGGGGGGGAGGGGAGGAGGGTATCACTTGCAATGGGGAGAGAAAGGCAAGCATTTTATGCCCAGCCTGTTTCTGGATGGAAAGTTTGATTCTTGACTAAACCAAATTGATTTCAGAAAGTACCCAATTCCTGTGGGGATAAAAAATCACATTTTCAATTGAAATTTTTAGGCAGGAAAACTTGAGAGTTTTGATGAAAAGTCAGCCCTGAGAAATAAGATTCTATCTGCAGCTATTTCCCTACTGATCCAATATTGTTACAGCTGGTTAATATTTCTCCATTTAAGCTATATTTTGATGGAGAATTGAATATTTTTACTAAACTACTTTTTATTTTTGAAAAGTTTCTCCTTGTGCAGACTATGTTGAACTTTTAACAAAGGCATTTCAGATAAACCCCCCTTTTTATTTTTTTTTTAATGAAGAAAAGAAAATGCTAAGGGAAACATTAAAATCACTTTCCACTGACATTTTCATTCAAAGGAAACTCATCACTCAGCCAGCCCTAAAAGCAAGATTTCTCCAGTTTTATTTCCCTCTTCAGACTGCATTTTTCTTTAAAGTTGATACTGCCTGAGAACCCAAAAGAGCCATGTGAGCATACAGCTACGTGTTCAGCACACACTCAGTCATTCGTGGACAGCCATAGGGCCTCACCTGATGCTCCAGCAGCTCTTGAGCTCCATCCCCAAGGAGCTGTCATGCACAAGTCAGTGAGCAAGGGGAGGAAGTGAGTGAGGTAGGTGAAGATGATACAGCTGCGGTGTAAGCTTCATTGGCGGTTTCATGAGTTATTGGAAAATGACTTGTTTTATTGCCTTTTCTGGTTTGCTTGGTCTTTGACTTGGCAGTCAGGTCAGGCTCCATACTGGTGAGCATTGTCGAAAAATAGGTTTGAAGGCCCTGTCTGACAGGCTGGGAGCAATGTGAGAAGTTGACATACAGAGGAAAAATTGAGACTTTTCTTTCCAGATAAAATGGGGAATGCTATATGGAGATGCCACATTGGATGGGCAACAGGAAAAGACAGAGAAGGTACAGCACTGTAGGCTGGTATTCATTGCAAAAGTGAGAAATAGCGTACAAGAGAGGAACTGGCTGGTGAGAGGAGCAGGGCATAGGAGAGCACAAGAGTCTGAGGGTCTGCTCAGAAATGATGGCAAAATACTGTGGTCCCACACATTGTGCAGAGGGAAAGGCAGTGAGGGGCACGAGAGAGCCTCACAGCAAAATTCATTAATACTTGAGCCAGCCAGCTGCTATTGAATGAGATTTGAATTTTACACAATGGCTGGAAACCTCAAAATAAACCTTTCCTCTTCCCAGTGCATCAGAAACTCTGCCTTAAAGGCAGTATTGCTTGCTGGGTATTGTGGGAACATAAAAAGGAGAGAAAATAGACTCCAGAGCCCCTCTCCCCTTGCATTTCCCCAACCCTTTATTTTGCCATGGCTCCTGGCTCCTGGTGGAGTTGGGAAGGGCTGTTTTCACCCAGCCGGTGTCAGGAGGGAGAATTCCCACAGGACGAAGAGCAACAGAATTACAATTTCTGATTCACTGCCTGCAGTCAACTTAGCGTCCTGCTGCTTGTTAGAGGAAAAAAATAAAAAGGCATCTGTCTAGGTGTGCTCTCCAGGGAGGCTTCTGCCCTGCCTCGGACTGCAGACTGCAGAAAACCCAGCTCACAATGTGGAGATGTTGGGGAGGGGGATCAGGGGGAGAGAGTTTGGTTCCTCCGATGGTTTGGGCAGGCTGAATTTCAATCCAAATCAGCTGCTAAACAGAGCAGGGGGATGTTAATAATGGGATTTAATGAAGCAGAGAGTTGGTGTTGTCCTCTGCATCAAAGGGGCTTCCAGTTACAGGGGAATGCAAAGCTTTTCATTACCAAATGAGCACAGAAATACCTGCCTGATAATCCTCAGCCCTTACTGAGCACTTAACAACTTCAAATAGCTTTGCTGCCCAAGAGAAAAATCTTGCAGTGCTGCCTAGAGCCATGAGGAATTCCCAGTGCGCTTGGGCCTCAGTGGGGGCACTGAGGCCAGGGACAGCAGCTGTGGGGCTCCCTGGCTCACCCACTGCTGCTAATCAGCCTCCTGTCTTTGAGCCTTGCTCACTGTTCTACCTCTATTTTCATACATCCAGTTCCTTTTGGGGCACTGGAACTGGTGACAGCATTGCATGGCTTCTAGGTTTGGGATGGGATGACAACAAATCTTCCCACTTCTCAGATGAGTTCCCAGTTTCTTGCTACTAGGAGATGTTTTTACTAGAGGTTCTTCCAAGGGATAGGTAACTCCTGAAGAGGATCTATCCATCCAAATCTCTCTTCTCTTTGAAAGCAGCACTAGTCCCAGACCTCCTTCCTTTCATCTGGATTCAGTGTCTCTACCATACCTGCTGAGAAAACTTCATCCCATTGGGCACATTTTCCTGAACAGTTCATTTGCCAAGTGCAGACCAAACTGGTGATTCTGTCCCATATGTATAAATAACAAAGTTTTTACCTGTACCTAAAAAACTCAAATAGTTATGATTCAGAGAAAAATCTCCTTAATGAATCTATGGAGCAGAGGGAGTTAGTTAGTTCTGTGGTAAATTATACCTAGAATATTTACTTTGAATGCAGAGGGGCTACAGGAATAAATTTATTTCCTCTGATAAAAATGAGCAGATGAGGGGTCTCAGAAGCTCTGTACTTTACCACACCTCACTCCAGGCCCTGCCCAGTGTCCAGTGAGCTCTGTGGGACAATCCCCCGTCCCTTTCCATGAGAAAGGACCACTGGGCTCTTCTGTCAGGCCTCATGTAGGGAAAATCTAGTGTCTTCTACCATTTCTTTTCCCATTGTATTAGGAAGCAGTTGCACCAAGAGCAGGCATGTTTCTCCTGCTTCTGCCTAGATTCACGCTTCTAGGGACACAATGCATCTCTCTCCCAGTTTCCCCACAGCTATTATCATTTATATCCGTATCCTCCTTCCTAGGTCTCATTTATCTTGCCCATGCAATGTGCATGGACAACATCTCCCTGCCTGTTTGCCATTGTGGATGGATGGATGGTGCACAGCTGACAACAATCATTATCTGTGCTTGTGGCGTTGGACTCCAGTTAAACCATCACCATCCCTGCTATCAGAGGAGACTGACTTGGTGCCCAGCAGCATCAACTCATGTAGCAGTTCCAAACAAATTATTTCCTAAGTATCATATGCAGAAGTATATGATTTGCTAAAATGGAAGTGAACCAGCAGCTTCCCCTGACCTGCCTTCAAACTGGCAGTTTAGGAAGCCCAGAGGCAGCCTGCTGCCCCTGCCTGGTGTCAGCACCCATCCTCCCCCCAGAGCGGGATCTCTCCTGGTGGACCTGGCAACCTGCAGACCAAACGCGTTAACACAAACTTAGTTTCCTGCATGTCAGCTGTTCACTTTTGGCCAATCCATCCTTCCCTTAATGGTGATTTATTTCACAACATCTCAGCAGAGGTAATTTCCATATGGCACAGACTGCCAGAGTGGGCATTTTTCATGATATTTGGAAGCCAAGTCACTTCAATTTGCATAATATTCAAATGATTTCTAAATGTTGAAAACAGTTCACAGGAGAAAAACAAAAAGGTTACTCATAAATTCCACATCTTTTCTCCTATCTCTGGGTGCGGGGAAGCTGGTCAGGACACATAGGATGCATCCTGGATTACTGCTGGGAGAGCAGTGCTTGAAATCTAGCTTTCTGGTTGGGGGTAGGGTAACCTGGTGGAGAGGGAGATGTGCAAGCTCACATACGTGTGCACAGCAAGGGGGTGTGCATCAGGATGTTGTCAGTCAGAAAGATGCTTTGATCTGGGAATTTGGCACTGTTCCCTCTAGCCTGAAGGTGATGACATGATGTCCCAAGGGTTTCATCTCCCTGTGCCTTGCTCTACGCCTACACAGCTTAATCCTTTTTTTGCTTATCTGTCCAACCCCTCCGCTGTGAACAGGGAGGCTTCTCATCTTACATCTTCTGCCCAGGCTAACATCACCCCCATGTGCACAGGGAGGGGACTCCAGTGGTCCTCACAGGAGCTACCAGAGAAACATAACGTATTCCATGTGGGATCCCCATCAGGGCTGACTGCTGTGTGCTGAGATCCCAGCCTTGCTCCCTGGCGTTGATCCTTTCAGCAGACTCTACTCCACGTTTCAGCTTATGTTTCCTCTTCCTTACGTTCATTCCAGGATGGCTCATTTCTGTGCATTATTTCATCTTAACTAACCCTTTTTTCCTTGTTTACTTTTGACAAACATTTGAAGATTTAGTAGCTCACATCCTTGGGAAGGATTATGCAGAAATCACTGTAGCCCTCTCTGCAGTGTTCGTATCTGAGATCTGCTAACAAGCTCAGGTCTTGCTCGTGCAAAGCTTTTAGCTTTGCTTTACCTTAAGTACCGCACACGCTCCTGGGTGCCTGTGATTACCCGTGAAGCCTCTATAACGCTGGGAGATACCGGGCAGAATTTATCCCTTGATTTAGCTGAAATGGTATAAATAGAAAGGCAAGGAAAAAGGCCTACTATATTTATACTGCAAATTCTTTTCATCCCATTGGCTTTGAAATAGATCCAGGGTTTGTTTGCTTTTTAATTTTTTTGCATTAAAAATATATAAGATCCAAGTGTGGGTTTTTTCTTTTTCTTTTTCCCTCCCTTTCCCTCTCCCTATCCTTCCCACGCCTGGTCTTTAGGCATTTTCACAGCTGGTGGAAGAGGGCAGGGGGGGCATGTTGGTTTCACAAGGCACCAGGAAAGGCTCTCAGCTGGGGGTTGAGAGCTGGGGCAAAACAGTGCTCTTCGCTCCCTCTCAGGACAATGCTGTGATTCATTATGGCTAGAATGGGAAGCACCTTTGAATATTATCTCAGCATCATCTCTGTTCTTCTGTAGCATAAATAACTGGCTTATCCCTAATGACTCCGTTCTTGTTAAGAGGAAGCTTGATTTGGGAGCTGTATGCAGCCACTTAACATGCAATCTGCATCTTGCTGACTGTGAGTCAGTGTCTCTTTGATCCCACAGTGCCATAGAGGATAGCGCCGAGCATGAGAACCTGCGTGCAGTTCCCTCCTGTAGGCTCTCATATCTGCTCTTGTCCTTAGCAGGACACTTTCTGGTGGGGGTCAAGGGGAGATGCTCTGGGCAGCACCCCCAGGCTCTGATCAGCAATCAGGTGCTAATGTCCCAGAAATTGCTGCAATACCTCCTTCATCATCTGCTTCCTTCACTGAGGAAAAAGGGGGTGCTGGGACTGGGGGAAGGCTCATCCATCCCAGCTGAGCCCACAGATCAGAACTTGTCCTCTAGAGGAAGATCACTTTGAAGACCCGCTTGGGGTTTGCATATCCCATGCACAAGGGCATGATGCAAAAGACACCTTTGACATCACACTGGCATGCAATCTGACAGTAGTTCACCAAAATGTATTCCACCTGCAGCCCCATCCTGGCCAGGACAATCTCCCTGCACCCTGTGGCTTGCTGGCTACAACCATCTCTTCTCTTATTTCTGTACTTGAAGATCTTTGGGGAAGGAGCTGTCTTCTGTTTCGTTTGTTCAGACCCCAGCATAGTGAGATCTTGGACCATGACTGGGATGCTTGCATGTTCTGTGAATACAAATGTAATAAATTAATGAAAATAACCAGTGGGAAGACAGAAGTCACTGCTAGAGGGACTGACTCAGTGCAACAATATTTCTTTTATTCATTCCAAGCTCTTCTGTGCAGAAAGCTGCTCTGTAGCTAGCATGGATGGCCAGAAGTGCTTCCGTCTATTCTCATCATTAACCTTTTCAGTGCTGGGTGAGCAAATCAAGTGAGATCACAACTGTCTGCCTGGTTGCTGTGTATTGATATGAGATCCTCAGCATTTCTGGAAAGAGACTGCAGGAGGTTTAAAGGCACTGATGGCCTCTCTGAGCTGGGCAGGAAAGGGCCACATGGCTCCTGATCCATCAGCCAACATGCAGGGAAAAATCTAGTGTCTTCTAGCAGGCTTTTTCTACTGTATTAGGAAGCAGCTGCCTTTTAATTAGAGGATAGCTAAGTGCTACCTTGTGATCCATGAGGTTATGCATATTTAATAATGCCAGCTCCCATCTGCTGTTTCCTAGTGCTGTGTTTTAGGAAGTGCAGACTGGAAAGTCCCCTTTGATGTTTCTTCATGCTGGCTGCTCTTTGAAATGGGGAAAGCACAGCAAATCTGCAGCCATGGATGCTTCAGCCATTCCAAAGATTGGGGGAAGCCATGTTGTGCAGGGAGAGCCCTCACCTGAGTCTGCGAGGCATTGATCTGGCTGCTTTGTTGGTGGGAAAGCAGACTCAGCTGGAGTGGTTGGCATTTCTGAGCTTTGCATGCTGTGGATGAGGAGCAGGACTAACCTTGATAGGGCACGGAAAGGCAGAACACTACTGCTGCCTCTCCTTAACCAAACATAGTCTAAGCTCTGCTAACACTCTCCTTTTTTTGGTGCAGGTGGGGAGACAGATAATAACTTGAGACCATTTTAGAGAAGTCTGGTCCAGTTCCTCAAAGCAGTGACCCTCCAAATATTGTCATCAGCTATACTGTCATACTTGGGTGACCCAGGAGCAGCAGAAGGTGGAAGAAAGAAGTGATTAAGCTCTTCCACTAGGTGTTGAATGCATCTGGAAGCACAGAGGACTTATGCCCATCACTGAGGGTTGTAAAGCCAAGCGTGTCTTCAGTCCTGCTCATGTTCCAGTCCTTGCTAACAGTGCTTGAGGTATTCTTCTCACAGTATTTACTACTTTCTCTTCTTTCTGTGTTCTCTGTGTTGCCAAATAGATATTTCCACATCTATCTTCTTCATTTCATGATCATCCCTGATACATCTTGCAATTTTAAATTACAGTGTTTTGGCACAGTCACCCTTTCCAACTCAGTTCATTTCAAATTGCTCTCAGTATCTTTATTTTTCCTCCTTGGATGTCAAGGAAGGTCTCTGCAATGTTCAGGTGAAATCACAGTGTGGGCAGCTGTCCACAGAGAAGTAAATCTTTCCACCCGAATATGAAACCATGTTTTGGAGATAGAGGGGACTGAAAGAAGCAGCAGCTCCCAGCAAGAGCAAACCTGACTGTATTGATTTTCATTGTCGGACATGAGGAAAATGCAAACAGAGATAATAAATATCTGGAAAGGAGGAAGCATTGGACTGACAGTGTTTCTGCAGTGTGGTGTCTGTTACACAGGCAAAGCCAGAAGCTCTGCATCCCCATGGTGCCCCACCAGAGTCATGTTCCAGCAGAGACAAGTGGCCTTGGAGCTGCTCTAACTGGGACACTGGGATCGTTCCAGGTGATACAAGGACAGCCGGGACAAAAATTCGCTCTGCAAACCTTCCTCTCAGTCACAGGGAGAACAGACACTGGTTTGAGATTAAATGACCTGGAATAGCCCTACAGAAGTGTTTGTGGCACTGGGGACTAGCCTGGCACCTCTGGCTACCCATCCCACTGTAGCAGTGCTGCGTGTGTCATCATCACCTCCTAACTCTGTTGCAAGAGCCCTTCAAACCATCAGAGCAGCTGCAAGCCAGTGAGTATTCACAGAGAGGTAAGCACGGACGTTCTCTTTGCTGCTCCCTGGGATATCCCCCAGGCAAGGGATTGCCCCTGAGTGGATCTTCTCCATCACCTCCAAGCTGTTGTTCCCTGTTGTTCAAATAGACTCTGCAGTTCAGGATTACACTCATATCATTCCTCTGCAGAGAGGTTTATCTGGGCATCCCTCACCCAGGATCCCAGGGGTAGCAGCAACTCTGAAGAACCAGATGCCTAATTGCTGTGGCTCTATCCATTTGGAAGCACAGGCACAAGCAGCTCTGTGGTTAGCCAAAGGAGGGTGCCTGCAGGCATTATTTGCAGGAACAGAAGCAGATTTTGGATGGGATGGAGAAAGCCAAGAGGCTGATCAGGGAATTCACTAAATAAAATATTTTTGCCAGCCTTGTTTGTTTATTTTTGTCAAAAGTGAAATGTCTTTCTGGAATGTCTCCATCAGACCTGAACTGGGAAGAATGCCAATGTCTAGGATGGGATCTCAGGTCAAAAACAATGTGCTGGTGAGCCAGTCAAAAAAGCAAGTATCTTGTACAGGGAATTTGCCATGTGGAGGGACTTGCCCTTTCTGGAGGATTAAAAATTAGGTCTCTCGAGACTTATGTCAATGCCCCAAGCACTGGACAACAAGATATTTTGGTCTGCCACTCACTCTTTGAAAGTTTGCTCCTGGAACAAGGAAACTGCTTTCACATGAATATTTCATTGAACCAATGTGCTCTTGTGAAGGATTTTGATGGAATGGTATTCTCTACAAAACAAACAAACACAAAACTGCATCAAAACTGATTCAGTAAAGAATTCCTGCCTGTCTCCACTTCTGCCATACCATCATTGCCCTCCTGAATCTTGCTAAGCTCTTGGAGCTAAGCCCAAGCTACAGGAGCCTGAACAGCCTGGCCACTGTCTAGATTCATGCCCTGACCTATTCTTCCATTCCAGTGTAGATGAAGGGCCATTTCAGTCCTAATTCTGCCAACATTTCACCTGCAAAAACAGACTGGATAGGAAGAAAAGCACAGTTCCTTTCCATCGCACACCCAGCTGGCCATGAATACTGGTGCTGGCATCAGGGGTGGGTGGGTGGGAGGAGATGTCCAGGGGGTGCCACCAGCCATCATGACCACACAATCCTTCAGCTGTCAGGCAGCTCCACTCCCCCTCAGCCCACTCTGGGCGGGAATACAGTTAATATTTCAATAACAAATCTCCTAAACTTGGGCTCCCTGTGGAGCTGGCATTGATCGCTGATCCTCAGAGCTTCTCTCTTTCTTCCTTCATATCTTCCCTAGGCTGGAGAGGCGTTTGCTTATTGATATTCAGAGGCAAACATTGCAGTCTTTCAAATGCTGCCAGGTTTTATGAAGAGCTGTTAATAAAATGGATTCACCCAGCAGCAAAAGAAAACTGAAGTGGGAAAAAAAAAGGCTGGGAGAAGGCAGAAGGGGCATTTCCTGGCAACCATAGGCTTTTCCCTACACTTTCCCCAGGAACGTGGCTTGGGATTTTTCAGCAGCCAGAATTTCAAGACCAGGTTGTTGGATTTTGCACATGAGCAAAGAGCTTATGCTGCAGATGTGCTGAGAGGGGTTTGACCTAAAGAATTTGGATTAAGCCTCCATCAAACATTCAAGATCTCTAGTCCCTAAGGCACCTTTTACTTGGCAGATGATCTCTGGGGAACAAATTTGCAACCATTCTTGAAACAGTTCTCCATCACATGGACTGATGTCTCCTAAAGAAAAACTGAAACACTGTTGAAGAATCAAAGCTGACAGATACTACAGCTGGGACAGAGGATCAGGCACCTTAACCATGCATTCAGCACAGAGCACTGCAGTCATTGACTCAATAGTACTACAGTATGCTTTGTTTTCTGCACATGCCTTTGCAAAATGCCTTTGCCACATCTACCAGTGCACTCTAACACCCTTGTACCACAAAGAAATTTCAGGGCAGCTTGTTCAACAGTTCAACACTCTTTTCTAGAACTGCTAAGTTTTGTCTTCAATACTGAGGAACCCAAAAATCTCAGTCCCCAGTAAATAAAGTAAATTTCTACTTTACCCCTTGAATTAAATACAAGTTTGGGCTTAAGTATGAAAAGATAAAATAAACAATGCATTGAGCAGCATCCTACCACCAGAAGTTTCTGGCATTTTTGCTCTCAGACAGTTTGACCTGTTCTGCAACGAGGCCTTCTTGCCCTCCATCTGGATCATTCCTTGGTCATGAATTGCCATTACTGAGCAGTTACAATTTGAATTTACACTTCAGAGTTATCAGCTTGGAAGAGCATGTCAAAGATAAAACAGACATTCCAGTAATGACTTAAATCAAGGCATTTCCTAGGTGTTGACAGCAAAGAGGAGGAAGGAGGCTCAGCAGCTGGAAAATTCAAATACAGTATCTTCCTGCACTGCAAGAAGTGCTGAAGCATCCCCCTCACTGTTTTCTGGTCACAGTGCTGCATGGGGGGTGCAAGTGGTATGCTGATCAGGGTGATGGGCTGAGATGCAGTTTCCAGAAAGGCCATGGAATGTTAATACCTCCCTGGGATATAACTTCTCCTTCTACAGACTGATTGAGAACTGCCCTCTCCCCTTGAGACCTCTCTTACTATTTTGATGTACACCTGTAGATCTGCCTTGGGTCCCATCTGTTCCTCTTAAATCCTAGGGCTAGATAGGTTATGTGGCTGGCACCTACTGTTGTCAGGAGAGAAAATGTAAGTATGATTGTCCTTCTGGTCCACACCACACACTGACCACTGAAGATGCCATCATCTAAGAGGATGCATTTTTACAGGAGGCTGAAAAACAATTTTGGACAAACAGGAGAGGTCAGGGATGTGTGGTGGGATTGTGTGTGTCAGTAAAGACCCATGCTGTGTATTACATTTGGATCCTTTCACCATCACACTCTCTGTAGCTCTTGCTCTCCTTGACATTGGCATCCTAGTGCAATTATTACAAGGGTCTTGCATGACAGTTGCTATGTTTGGGGAGTAAGTTACTTAATTTCTCGTTTTGGAAGATCTTTGGGGTGAACGGCTATTGTTTACTTCAGGTCTACAAAGGACATCAGCAGATATGCCTGCAGTGCTGGACTGGGAGATTTATAGACATATGGGACTACAACATAAAGAGTTTGGGATGCCACAAAGCACAGAGTGACTCATTCTCCTTCATAAATGACTTTCAGCATCCTCAAAGGTCTCCGTTACTTGCGTTCACTTCTGGAAGAGCTGAAGTTGTTTACATTAGTGTAAAACCCTCAAGAAGAGTCATGAAGATGAAGTATTTTAGTCCTTCCACAGGACAAACCCCTGTTGCCAGCCCCATTCTCTTGCCTCCTGTGTCTCAAAGCTACACAGAGGTGCCTTGACATCCCAGACGTTCTGTTTTGGAAGGGCCAAGAGGCATTAGCTACAACAGGAGAAGAAAAAAAACCTTTCTGAGTGGCAATCTGGTCTGGGATCACCAGCCCTTGCTCTGTGGCACTGTGTTAACACCTACCCACTCGGCACAGCTCCAGCTGCTGTTGGTGAAGGCTGAGGAAGGGAGCAGGCAGGAATAGAGATGGCTTGTTCTTCCAGCCCAGGACCAGCTCATTAGCAAAGGATGCTTTGCTTTTTAATGCCTGAAAGCTCAGGCCACAGGAAAGGTCACAGACGTCTGGCAGAAACTCCCTCTTGAGCCTACCCTTCAGCCAAAGCACATGAATAGCTCGAGGACATGAGAGGTCACATACATAATAATCAAATGAGCATTGCATATAGAAGCCCTCAGGGAGGAAGGCTGGGATGTGCTGGGGACTCTGCTGCTGTGAGAGGACAGGGTGTGCAGAGGACAGGGGAGGAGGGAGCAGGGAAGCAGATGGGGAGGAGGAGGGCAATGACTTGACAGGAATTATGTGATGCATCTTGTGCTGTGGAGCAATGCCTTTGGCCTGGCTCCTCTCAGAAACTTGGTTCATTTTGCACGTTCACTTTGAAAGGGCATTTTCATTAAAGCTGTGCTGTGGCTGAGATGCTAGGATCAGGCAGCTGAACATACTGTGGAGTCCCACTCTAGACTTCTGCAGCAGACAGCAACGTAGCACCACCCAACAAGATGTCAAGAAACAGCTAGATTGCTGCTTAATTATTTATATCTCTTGCTTTATTATTAAAACTTGGTCTTCCACCTTCTTTCTTAAGATCTCAGTGCATGTCTGTAATATGACAATTTTATTCAGCTTTATATATATATCTGCATGTCATACTAATTTCAAAGGCAGTGACTGGGCAAGCTGAAAGAAGGGGCTGGGTGCCATGGGCTGGCTGCTACATGCAAGGGGCACATGGGGCCCTTGGGGAGCAGAGAGTGCCTGTTCCCTGGTAGGTATGGGGCAGAGACACTTCCAGCTTGTGCCTGGTGGGAAGAAAATTGGAAGGGAAATCAGAATGTGAACACCCATCAGATTATGTGTTTCCAGCACAGCAGGGCACCCTGTGCACTGTGTTTAGGCACATGGCATCACACTGGGCTAGTGGAGCACCAAAAAGGAGATTGCTCTGCAGATTGTTTGTCCTTCTTTTCTTCCAGGATGTTATACAAAGCAAGTGCTGTTTCTCCACAACATCTGAACCTTCCTCATCCAGGCAGCTAAGGTGCCAGGCCACTGGAGGAGCCATCATTGGCATTAGGATTCAATTACTGGAGTTAGGAGGAGATTATGAAACATGCATCACACCTCTGATGAGGTTTTTATCTCCTGAGTACCACCTTTCCTAACACCAAACCTCTTATCCTTAGGAACTGGTCTGGGATCGCGTTATCTTAGAAGTCTGCACTGTAAGGGATGTCTGGAGCCCATAGGAGGACTGTCACCAGCAGGCTGCTGCTTCTGTGTCTAGCTGAGCCTAAAGACAATTCCCCAACCTGTCTGGAGTGCTTTAGTGCCTCTCTCTCTCAACATTGCTTCAGGCAGAGGCATGGGCAAGTGTTAGTGTTGTTGCAAGAGTTTTTTTTTTCCCTCTCTGGAATCTTTTTTTATTCAAACCACAGTGGCGTGCTTCCATCCTGGACCACACTGCAGCATGCATTATCCTCTCCTGCCTTTGTTTCCTCTGTCAGGATAGGTCTGACTGAGTTTTGCCTCTATCTAATCACATCCCTGCTGGCTTAGACGAGGTGAAAGCCTGTTTTGTCAGGCTTTCCCAGCAATCCACATCAACCACCTTTCCCTCTGAAGGTTCAAGGCAATTTTAGGCACCTACAGGGGATGCAGCTGCACTTAGCAGCGCTGGATAGCTAGACACCCTGTATGATCTGTCTTTCCTGTAATGCAGCTATAAATCCCCTACCCACATTAAGCATCCCTTGGATATGATTCTTTCCTGTATTTCCCAGATCCCGGCGGCTGCTGCATCCCTTGCACCTTCCTCCGTGCTGAAGTTGCATCCACTACCTAAATCCCCTTCTCCTCTCAGCAGCCTCCTCCTGATGCTCACACCTGCCCTCAGACCACCGCAGCAGTTCTAGCAGCAGCCACCAGGCTGCTGTATTTCCCTGGAAATACAAGAAAAGGTCTGCATACGTAAAAGCCTGCCTGGTTTCTAGGAGGCAGGGCGATGGCGAATGTTAGTGGAGGCAAATATTTCCCTCTGCCCAGTGTGCCGAGCAGTGCTTTGCTGCCTGAACCTGCACAGACTCAAGGCAGACTCCAGTCTGAAACTGCCCAGCAGACAGACCCTTGCTGCTGTTATCTTCCCCTTCCCAGCTACTCAAGAGCTTGTAGCTTGGTTTATCTGTTCTTTGGGCTTCCAGAAGAGAACGTACTGCCTGCTCATATTTAACCCCATGTCCTAGCCATTATCACTGAGAAGACAACATTTCCCAGTATTCTGCCTGTACACGCACCAAGTTCCCCTGCCTCATGCCATGTTGTTGTCCTATCAATAGCTTTTAACCTAATATTTGACCTTGGGAAGACCTGATGAGTGGCAGTGCTGTGTTTCAGTACAGTTGA
This sequence comes from Netta rufina, assembly GCF_964035555.1. NCBI lineage: Eukaryota > Metazoa > Chordata > Aves > Anseriformes > Anatidae > Netta > Netta rufina. The sequence continues at coordinate 11,254,517 of NC_140141.1, read as the reverse complement.
TCTAAATTCAATACATCTCAAGCAGCATGGTATTTATGAAAAATCTTTAGAGAATTTTGTTGAGCACTAACAATTCTTTTTGTAAGAAACAAACATTAGGCAACTTTGTGATTAAACTTTCATATGTTAAGCATTAAAAAAAATAAAATAACCAAAAAAGAAAACCAACAACAGCTCAAGTAAGCAGCATGTGTGAATGTTGCTCAGAGATAAGCCAAGAATCTGCTATGAATATGTATCAGAAAGTCTTCATGGTACAGCTCCATCGTGTGTGCATCATGTGGTACAGCTCCACATGGTGTAAGTGAGGTTCTCTGACAAACTGGCCAAGGGAAGGGAAAAAATGCCAGAAAAACTATTATGACCATGCACTCTAGCTTCCTGGCTGAGTATATCCATTTGAAAGGTATTTTGTGATATCCTTCTCTGAGAAGGGCATTGTCTGGGAAGCCTGATAGTAAACAGGCACAGTATGCGTAACATTTAGGGGCACAGAGATCGATGTAGCTGCTGTTTGTAACAATTTTATCTTTTCTTGTGAACACTGTGATTCAAGCAGTCTCACTATGGAAACGACAAGCTCTGGCCCAGATCCTGCAAAATGTTCTGCATGCGGATAACAGGACTGGGACTTCCTTACTGAGGGTATCTTCATGGAGACATGGGATCTCCAAGGGTTTATCAGAATACTAGTGTGCTATTATGATCTTTATGATAGTTGCATTGGAGCTGGAATGTACTGGGCATACTCTGCAGTTAGAGGATCCTTCTTGTGATAAACCTTTTAAGAGTAAACACACAGAAATTTGGTGGAGCGGATCGTATCCAAGAAAACAGCAGATTCTTTCCAAATCTGTGTCCTAGAATTCACCCACACTGACTGCCTCTGACCCTTGGGGTCCATGGCCCTGTGGAGGCAGAGGCTGTGACGTGCATGGATGCTTCTCCCAATGTACCACAGGCTCCGGTCCAAGGGCTGAAGCACTTCTTGCCTCCAATGCCTGCCAGAAAGAGGCCCTCATTTTCATCCCCAGCCCAGCTTCTGTCCTGCATTCCAGCATCTATGCATATGTAAAAGCTTGTGCGGTTTATAGCAGGTTTAATTTTTGCTCTGATGTTTACACCTAAACTAGGACAGTTGTTTTATCCCTGAATTGGCTGGTTCCTCTCTATGTAGGTTAATAAGGTTTTTATCATTATTTAAACAAGGTTTTGTTTGTTTGTTTGCATTTCTCCAAGAAAAATTAACAATGTAAAATGCTACCAGGAGTAAATAAAATAATAATTTTGTAAATTTTAGGTTTATTAGGAAAAGAAAACAACGCAGGAAAGTGGTATTCCCAAATAAGACATTGACTAAGGCAAAATTGAGACCTCAGAATGCCTCCAGTCACTCAGAACAGCGGAAGTAAGGTTTAACATTATTTCAAAATACTCTCTGATATTTGAAAGTCAGAAAATTTGTAGACTTCATCCATAGCCCCTTGTTTAAATGTACACTGTGAGTCACAGGACAATGCCCCATGCACTAGCCTGAACATTGCAAAAACCTTTAGCTAAGGCCAGGGGATAAGAAGCAATATGTAAAACTGATAAGTGATATTACTACTATTACTAATGCTTCATGATCAGATAGAAAGAAGGGAACAGATGTTAACAATGATGAATAAATACTCAGACTTTGGCAATTGCATAAGAAAGCTAAAGATAGTTATAATATAGCAGTAGCTACCAGGCTAACAGAAAAACAAGGAATATTAAAAAATGTATCAGGACCAAAAGTAGGTCTGGCAGTCAACCAGTTCCTTTAGTAGACAGCAGTGATGAAACCAGCAATGATGAAGTAATACAAGCAAAAGGATTAAATTGGTTCTGAGTTTGGAGAGGTGATAGAAGAGGCTGCCACACTGCATAGAGTCCAAGCTTCTGTGTCCCACAGCAGCTAAGGATGACGTTAAACAGCAGCAGTTGAAAGCGATGCATTTAAACCTGGATATCCAGGTCACTTACACCATGAGGCTGTAAGACCTGACTGAAAAGGCCTTTACACAACCAGTGCTGATTTTAATGAATTCTTGGCATAATAAAGTTGGCTTTGCTGACTTGAATCATAAGAGGTGACTCTCGGCCCAGGGTAAGGATCAGCACAAAACCAGAGGATTTAAATTACCCTGACCAAAGAGGCAGCTGAGTTTTGTGACAGCCACTGACACATGCATGAGCTTCTACATCTGTGGACCCAAGCATGGCATAGCCAACATGCCATTACAGTGTTCCTATCTCCAGCCTACCTTGAATATCCTCTGGTTTCATCTTCAGAAAAGCACAAACAGGCTTTCTCAGGTGGGTGAAGATTGCTATAAACCCTTGGGACATCCTTGCTGTCTGCCTAAGAGTTACTCACAAACAGGGAGAAGGTCAGAATTAAGCCAATGTGTTATTCTTGACAAATAATGTCACCCACTCCAATTACTAGCTATGAAAAAGCTGTAGAGAAAGCAGTATTTATTGACGGCAGTTTGAATATTCTTCTCCTTGTTCAGACTCAGTGTAACTACTTTCATATCTGAAATAAGAGATTATGAGAGTAATCATCATCTGCTTCTTAATGTTTCTACTAAAGTTTTATGAGTGTTTTGGTGAGAATTGTTAATGATGTTTGTAAGTAATGTTCCATGTCAAACCAGCTTCAGTGTGACCATGATGCTAACTAGTAGAGCCATATTAAAATTTGCAAAGATCACAAGGTGATTGTAACTTCTATAACTTTTTATTTATTAAAATAACATTTTCTTACATATTCTTTACTGGATCAGTACATTTTTACAGTAGTTGAATGTGCTGGTATTTCCCACAGAAGAAGTGTAGGACAGTAGCTTATATTTAGTGCATTTCTTCCTGTTGAAAATGAGATTATGTGCACAATTTTTGCCCTCAAAGAGTCTTTACCTACGGGTAAAGCTTTTCCTCTGGAGAAGGTGTTTTCATGAACATAAGGTGAAAAATCCATCAAGCCAGGATCTATGCTTACAGGGAGCATCACAAAAATGAAGACGGGAGCAAGCGATTGGTTCTTCCCTCTTATAAAATATAAGTATGTGGGAGGTGACAAGGTGATTGTCTGACTTTCCTCATGCTGTTGGCAGGCTAAGTTAAAAAGAGAGGATGAGCAATTTGTTCCTAAAGTACCAGCACCATGGAGGCAAGTGACAGAGAGAAAAGGTGTTTTTGCTGTGGTGTAAGCATGCGGATTTTTGCCAGTTGCTTGAATGAACACCCCAGTTTCAAAATAAACTCCCACTGAAGGTCAGGTCCTGCCTGGAATACCTCTCTTTTAGGAAATACAGCTTTTCCAGTCCATGTGCTTCCCTGTGATCTCTTTTGGAAGCTGCTCCCTGTGCCCTGCCAGGGTGCCAAAGGCAGCCCCTTGCCATGCCAGAGGATGGGTGGAGAATGTGCTGTTGCTCCCCTATGCTCTGTGCTTCTACCTGAGTGTGTTTCCCACACAGATCTTCCTAAGAAGCGTTTCTTTTAGACTAATATCATGCCTATGGTCCAGTCCTAACCAAGAGTCATCCATCAAGGACCTTGTCCCATACTCTTTTGGCACAGCGAAGCCACACAAAATACTACAGGGACAGGCTTGGATTCCCAGCACCACACAGGAGGACAGACCCTTGCTCTGAATGCATCCTGATGCATCTGTATCCAGATGTTAAACTTCATGACTTTGTGATCCAAGTTGGGTGCAGACCTCCTACTCTACTCCCATCTTCAGCACCCCAGTGAGATGTGCCTGGAGCTGCACAGGCTGGATGAGAGTGCCACAGGAGGAAAAGACACTGGCTGACAAGTTCCACTGGAAGTAATTTGAGCCCTACCTCCAGTCTCAGTAGAAGCACAGGAACTTCCAGTCAGGGGGTGTGCAGGTAGCTACAGTATCAGAGCTCCCAGTTATGGGTTTGCTGCATTTTACCCACAAAATTGTGATATTTGGCCCTTTTTCTTGAGGTATTTGGCTGTTTATCTGGTCTATAGAAGCATCACAGACCTGTAGATCTTGTCTGAGAATCTATGGAGAAAAGTGTTTTAGGGGGAATACACAGCACTACCCATGCACTGCTTCCCTGGAGCTAAGTGCTTCTCTGCCCCAGGTTGCTCTCATAGTGGCTTAGTTCTTCATGGAACCAACACCAGCTCTGTTCAAGTTTTCAATCAAGCTAGCATGGAAGAGGTCAGGTAGTGCCATAAGGGGCTGAGACAGCCTTGCTGATGAGCCAAAGGGAAATGCTGGTTCTCGTAGCTTGGCTGGGAGCAGAATGAAGTGCAACCACTTTTAAAAGGGACAGGTTGGCCCATTGTTTCAGTAAAATCAGGAAATGCAGAGACAAGCAAGTATGAACTGGAGAAAGTGACATCTGGAAGGTCAGGATAGAGCCAGAGGAGATGAAACTGCGAAAGGTAAGGACTTACATTAGAGGAGACAGGATAAGAACCAAAACACTGTTAGAGGCCTTCAGCAGTAATATATATATATATATTTTTTGCCATTACTACCTCCTCCCCCTAGCTGCCTGCAGCTACTCCTCCGTGCAACGCACATAGCCCACAGCAAAGGCATTGCAATTTGCCTCTTGTAAATGCAATTAGCTCATCAGTTCAAAAGGTGGAAAGTTTGATATCCTTGGCATCCCTCTTCTCCAAAACCACATACTATAAATGGCCCTAAAAAAACACTTTTCCTAAAGACCTGAGGGCATGAGTGTTATTCCCTCTGCCTCCTGATGCTCAGATGACATTGGTCAAGAGCTATTACAAAGGAGGGAAACTATTTCTAATCAAACAAAACAGAAGATTGCAGGGGTTACTGGCAAAGGAAAAATTGTGTTTGGCTCATCCAAACAGTTTCATTCAATCAAGAAAAAAAAAAATCTTGTCTTTTTTTTTTTTTTCCCCCAGGGTCTTTAAAATAAAAGGTTTGACTAACAGGAAAATGTTGGTCAATTTTAAACAACAAAGAACTTGTCATTTAGAAAGAAAGAAGTCTGAACACTGTCACATGGGGAATATAAAATTGAAGCATTTTCTCATTTCCAAACCAAAACATTTCCATCTAGAAAATGTGAAAATGAGGTGTTTTGACATGTTCAAAAAAATTCTCTTTTACTACCTTCTTGGCTGAAAGCATTTGGCACACTCAGTCAGCATCAATGCATAAAAGTTTCAGTCCATGAAACTTTTTGCTTATAGATAACTGAGTCCATCACAGAAGGTGGCTCAGCTTGGGCAGCTCTAAAACCTGCAACTTTCTGAAGCAGCACAAAAAACTTCTTGAAGCAGCAGAAGGGTGCTCATCTGTTGAAATACCTAGCTCTGCACCTCCTTGGTAGATCCCCTTCTGTCCTTTATGCTGAAGTGCAAGTGAGTCTTTAGATCATAACTTGAGAAGGAGAAGTCGGATGGAGGTGTGAGTGCCCCTGTTAGCATCAGAGATACCTTACAGAGTCCCAAAGCAGCAGCAGCCCTCTCTGCCCAGTTAAGAGGGCAGACAGTCCTGCCCTCTGCTTGGAACCAAGCCCATGTCTTGCAGCTGACATCAGTCCACTTATTAGTAGCACATTAAATCTCAATTGTTTCTTAATTCTTTTGAAATGGGATAACAAGGTAGTTAATTAGCACATAACAAAACATGCAATTCTGATGAGGAGGTACTGGTTAACATACCAAGAACCAAATGTCAAGATGCATTTTTAGCACTGAATGGAATTAATTTGCCAGTGTTCCCTTATTAAATGTCAGGTCCTTATGACTTGTATACGTTAAACAATTCAGGAATTGGAAAGCACTTGTGTAATCAAGTTAAGCGTGAGGCGGGTAGATTTCTTTCACCTAAACAAACCTGAAACTTTCCTTTTTCAATTAATATTTCATTTTATAACAGCCACCACATTAATTCTTAATTAAATGCTTATTTGAGACACTCTGCTGATTAGTGTGAACTAATGAGGAACAATATGAATTGTTTATCCAGCTTCTAGTTATTTTCCTTCATAAAATGGTGTTTGGATGACTTTCATGTCTTGCTGTACCCTAAAATGACTTCCTTGCAGAATAATGTTCATATAAACAGCACTAACTTCAACCACAAGAGCATTCACTGGGACTCCAGTACCTGGGTTGCAGACAGGAATACCTGCATAACAAATCTTTGGGGGTGAAGATAGAGGCAAGTCCCAACAGCTGATTCCACTTTCATGACAGCAAGCCTTGCTTCAAGAGAGCCTAAAAGGTTTAAAAACACAAATGCGACCTTGTGTAAACGGAAAACGAATCAATACTCCTCACATTTCCAATGACATTCATTTAGTGATGGTGAACAGACAATGACATTCATTTAGTGATGGTGAACAGAGCTTCACAAGTCATGAGTACAAATGATCATAAATATGTTGATAAGTGACTAGGAGAAACTGTTATGATCATCTTGGCTGATCTGCTCTGCTCCAAGCAAGCACAAAGTAATATTTCCTATAGTATATCCTCTGAGCTTTTTGTAAACCACTGACTAGGGAGTTCTTGACCTAAGAGTTACATATAGATCTTTCTAGTTAGCTCCTAGCAAAAAGTCTTCAGCAGAAACTTCTCTATATGACTTTTCATCCTATCATACAGCAATAATAGCAGAGATGATGATGCAAGCTAGCCCTTGCTGTGTGCTTGTGATCTCCCACATGGAGGCTGTGTCCTGCCTCTGAACAATCTTCTTATCCTGCTCTGAGCCTCTTCCACTTCTTCTCTGTCATCTTGGAGGCAAGGGGAACACAGCCACAAAATGTAAGAGGATGTAAAATGTAGGATGTGCTGTGGAGTTACAGAGTGGCATTGCACAGTTCACTGTTGTGTTTTCTGTCTCTTAATAACTCTGAAAGTCTCTCTGCTGGCTTTGGCATTGCTGAGGGTTTGAGCAGGCATTTTCATAGCATTTTTTCCACTACTGAGATGTATTTCATTCACACCTTGTGATTATGTGTGTTTAGTCAGGGCTGTTTTTATCTATGTTTATGACTCAGCGTTCATTGACCATGAACTTATTCTGCTGTTTTATCACCTAATCATTCAGAATTGTGAGAGCTTCCCTTAGTTTTTCACAGGCAGATTCAGATTTGACTGTCATAAAGGCTGGTTCTTGTTGATACACAGCAAATTTTGTGAGTTGGATAACCAGTCCTCATGAAAAAGGAAAAGATTCCCTTATAAAAAAGACAAAAGGCACAGGGCCAAAACCCCAAGATCCTTAGGAAACTCTAAAGGCACTTTCTCTTCATCATTAAAGTTCATAATTCATTTTTATATTCTGTCTCAACCATTCACTGATTGTCAAGAGGCCTTTCACTTTCTTCAGGACAGCTTAATTTCCTCAAGAGTTGTTAGTTAATGGACACTATTAAATGTTTTTTTGAAATACAAATGCAACGGCTGGATTTATCACTTCTGCACCTATTAACTCCTTCAAAGAACTCTCTAATTTTTGAGGCAAGACTTCACTTTATTTCTGTTTAAATACTCTTCTTGACAGGTTTTAACAGTCCACAGTCATGTCTGTATTTCTCCAGATGCTGCAGAGCTTCCTTTAAAAGCTGGTTCCTCATTTGTTCTCTTTCATTGCTGTAATATTGGGATTGATTTAAGCGATGCTTTGCACAACACAACGAGTAGATCAGCAATTTCATATTGAATTCCTTTAAAGCTCTTGGGTGAATGCCATCTGTTCCTGTTCATTTCCTACTGTTCATTTTATCATTTCTTTAAAGGCCTGTTCCTTAAGTTCTCATGGCTGGTCAGACCCACCCTCTGTAAAGAAAGACTTCCCTAAGCTCTCCATAATAGGCACCAAAGCAAAGAAATAACCTTTCCCCTCTTCTGGGATCCTTAACATCCTGGAGATGTAGTTTTAAACCTCCATCATCGAGCAATTTTCTCATAGGCCTCCTTATAATGCATTTGAAAATAAAGCTTTTATTTCAAACTTTATTTCTTCCACGGGTAGTTTCTCAGTAGCTAGTTTGAATTCCTATGTTATGGTTCCATATTTAAGTCACAAGAGTTATCTTCTATCTTCATATTTTTTAAAAAATGACTTACACTTTTTAAACAATTTCTGTTTGACTCAAACAGCTTCCTTTACCCTGTTGCTTAACTGGTCTTCCCTAGTAAAGGGTTGTTTATATCTTTTTCAGTGGCTGCCATGACCTTCCTACATACTTCTGATACTGTATCTCTAAATAGGTTTATGGCACCCAAAGATATTTTACCCTTTCTGCCGTTTCTTTGACTTTATTTTAGAAAGATTTCTCATTTTTATATTATCTCTTCTCCATGTCCTTTAAAAGTAAGTCTTTATTAAAGGGGATTTTCACCTATGGCTTTCTCCCTTCTACAAAGCTGTACAAATACAAGTATATAATTATCATCATTACAATGTCAGTTTTTGGGAAGTGAACATCTGGAACAATACCTTTTCAATACTGAGGATTAAATAAATAATTTCTTCTTTTCTGATGGGATCTCTGAGCATTTGCCTCAAGAAATTCCTGTTTAGACTGTCTAAAAATTAGTTTATATGCCTTATCTCATTGTAACATCTACTATCTTCACATGAACATAAAAAAGTCTCCCATTAAGTTCTGTTTTTTTCCTCCTGAATTGCCTTTACTCTCTCTACTTTTAAGTGAACTTCAGTCTATGCAAGGATTTAAGGACTTGCATTCAGTTGTATAAGGTTATGACTAGCCTATCTGGCAATTCATTGCAATGTGAAGAATTTGTGTCCTCTCTGCTACTTACTACTCCATGGAGTTTCTGTGTCTTATGCAAGCTTCACCTGCAGTGATTCAGTGTTTTCTTCTTGGACATTAAAAAAGACATTACACATTTTCAGATCAAAATTCACTACCAGTGGAATTGTTCTTGAGAAGTGTAACAAAACCCTAAGTAACAATACTAAATAAAAAGGAATTATAAAAATAAAATATGAGGTGATCAAGACCCAAAATTATCTCCCAAACTCAGTGTTTGTATTTTTTCTCACTTCTCATTCCCAGCTATGAAACTGGAGATTGTTTCCTCAAAAAGTTCCATCAGCAAAATCTATCACATTTTTCCTGATGGGACCTGACCTCTGCAGTGAAGGCATTACTAGTGAATATGCTGTATGTTAATTTAGCAGCACTGCATGGTCTACCACTGAGATTACTTTTAGACTCTAGTTAAACCCTTGACCACACAGAATTTCATGTTCAAGCCCCTTTGTACTCCAACAAGGCTACAATTTCTCAACCAGCTCTCTCTTGTTCTGTGTGGGCAAGGCTGGCTCTGGTCCTGCACAGGCAGTGTTCCTACAGGGGGATAGGCAGATTCCATGTTTGGAGCTTGTCAGGCTTGTTGAATTATTATTTTTCCATCTTTCCTCAGATTTCTCAGCTCTCCTGCCTGTGGATTGTATGTCTTGCCACCCACTCCATTTCTATAATCAGGGCAGAAGCAGTAGTCAGTGGAAAAAGAAATACATCAAGTTGGGTAAATCTTCTTTTCTGAGAGCTTAAGAAAATAGCTGTATTTGTCCTAATTACTGTTTTTTACATAATTAGCTCTGGTCTGGGTGTTGCAGGCAAGATTTCACAAAGGTATGAAAAATTTCTCCTTTCAGACTTGCTGGTAGAGGCAGAGGGTGCAGACAGCAGGTTCCAGAGACCAACAGGTAGAGTCAGATGGGAGTACGCTCAATGAACTGAACAGCAAGATCAAAAAGCGGTCCAAGCAGGCGCTTCTGAACTATGACATATCTTGGCTATAATAGGAGAGAAAGATTAAAAAAATAATAATAAAATAAATAAATAAATATATAATAATAATAATAATAATAATAATAATAATAATAATAATAAAAGACAGTATTAGAAAATTACAGTAAATTTGGATTTCATACCATGAGGGTTATCAGCCCACCCCACCAGCACAAGAACCTTCCTGCAAGGTCACTTGTCTTTATAGAGGACACAGACCTTGCCAGAAAGGTTCAAGGCCCAGCAGCAACAACCAGCTCCACCTTGAATGGAAATCTTTGTTGTCTCTGACCTGGAAGAAGCTCCGGTAGATCCACCCTGGGAAACAAACTCAGCAACTGAGACAGAATTTTCCTTCAAGACAGATATTCAACTAACATTTTCACAGAACAATAAATTTGTTCTCCCAGATCTCCAAATTCAGTGATTTTATTATCATTATTATTTGCAGTATTTCTTCAAATGCCAGGATGTTAAATTTGGAGGTTCTAGGAACTTTTTTTTTTTTTTTTTTTTTTTTTTTTTTTTGAAGAAAGACTCAGAAGCTTTAGAAAATTAGCTGGTAAATTTAAAATCTTCTATTATTTTAACTGGAGGTTTTCATGGAAAGAAACAGCGTTTCCCAAGCATTTCTTTCTAGATACCATAACAATACGGTACAGGTGCATGTTAAAAAAAAGAACACGTCCTTTGCAGCTGATCCTAATTGCCTCCAAAGGTCTATGAGTCCCTCTCTAACTCAGTAATGGATTTAGGTTTAGAACATTATTTATGATAATGCCAACAGTGAAAGCAGAAATAACTTTATTCTGCTTCCATGGATATCAGGCAGTGTGTTTTTGAAAATCTCCAAAACACCCCGCTCATTCCTTTCTTCTGGGTGTAAGGTGTAGCAGGCACAATTACGGGTTGACTGAACATGTGTCATGTAGAACTTTCTACCATCCAGAATTATAATTAATATATTTTTGAGACCAGTGCATCAGCAGTTCTACAGAAGCTCCTCATTTTTCATCACCATCCAGGGTCACACAGGGTAACGTCAAAAGTGAAGTGTGAGATGGCCCTGCTACATTGGAGCAGACCTTTTTTTGTAAGGTAGGAAAAAACAAACAAACAAACAAAATTGCCCTCCACTCATGTCAATCAATACCAATAAATAAATAAATAAGAAGAACAGTTTTGCTGAGAGGAAATATGGTAGTTCTCAGCTGATGTTTCACTCTCCTAAAGATATTTTTCCTGGGTATGAGTAAACAATTCCTATATCCCCTTTAAGTTCTGCTTATCTTAAAAAAATATTAAATTAGAAACAGGAATTGGGACAGGTGGATCAATTCTTGCTGTCCTTGAAGGAATGCAGGGATTTTGCATGTCTTGTAAGAAGCAGACCTCAAATCTATCCCTCCCTGCATGGACATGATTGTGCAGATGGGGGCACTCTGGCTAAATTCATTCTAGTACTCTTGTGAGATTTAAGGTGGATGATATTTCTCCAATAAGCATATTTTAACTGACTGTGATGCCTGCCTACAACAGAAAGAGAGATGCACAGCTTAGTCAGATTATTATATTAGTGGAACAGTGGAAAACTAACAACCCAGCCAGCCCAATGAATATTGATTTGTTTCTAATCAAGCCTAGGATGTGTCACATGGTAATTTCTGTTCAATTCATGTGATCCCATACACAGCAGCTGACAATAGCCCACTAGATCTTGTGATCTGTGCCCTGAGAGCATCAGGGCAGTTTGGAAGTGAGGCTGCTGACAGGAAAGGGGTTTGCATTGAATGAGTGACCCTCAGCAAGGGCTTGGCCATTACCAAGCTGAGGCAAAGTTTTGTATAAAAATTCTGGGGCACAGGACTTTACCCAGGCTAATTTGTACCTATCTGTTACCCTGACCCTGTGTATCCTCATCCTCACCTTCAAGAGTGCTGTCCAAGGGGTATCTGATATGGACATCTCCAAAATCTCATTTGGACTACTGAGTTCAGGAGGAAGAGCTGCTCCATGTTTGACATTGCACAGCTCATCCTGGTGCTTCCATTCATTTCTGACACAGTGAAACACAGGCTCAGGCTCCAAGCAACAGGAGCTGTCTGTTGCACAAGAAGAACAGCTTTGTCTTACCCACAGTAGTAGGTTTTCAATCAAATTTGGATCTGAAGGAACACATTTTATCCTTCTCCTCCTCCACTGCGTCATTCATCTACATCTTCACTCTTTTCCAGTTGATGTCCAAAGGCTGGTGGTGCACCATTCCCTTCTGAAATGCCACTGGGACGTTTCCTATCTCTGCTTGCAGGAGGCTGGAAGGGCAAATCAGGGTTCCTCTGCGCACACCACTGCTGTCCACACTGGGACTGTGGCAAGCTGGACCTTGACCCCTTCATCAGGAAATGGTTAATTCAGCTTTTCACATCTGCATCTGAGAGGAATTAGTGCCAGTGACAAATGCAGGGCAAGACCTCTCAGTTCATGAGCTAGACCTTGAAAAAATCAGGTTCATGACAGGTGCTAATTTTCTGTTATTAATTTCAATACTAAATTTATCATAACTATGGGTTCTAGTGTTATTACAGCTATAATCCTACTAACAAGATGAGCTGCCCAGCTGGTACTTAATGTGTCTGAAACTGTGAATTATATTGCTGGAAAAACAAGCCATGTGGAACAGGAGCAGGGGCTGGCTACCAAAGTTTAAAGCTCACACAGGGATCTCTGAGGAGAAACTTGGAGACTGCTGGGCCAGTAAAGAGATGCGGGATTTAGATTCATATGTCACAAGCGTAATGGAAGGAAGCATGTATCAGTGATATAAAGACAAAAGGGATTTTAAAGTTACCTAACTTCTTCTAGATTAATGGGGAGAAAAAGTCATTAAGAAGCTCTCAAAAAGAAGCTCAGCCCCGGGTAAATGGGAAAAATAATCACCCCTCTAATGTCATGTCTGCTTGGTCTACCACCCCATGTTTAGTCACAGAGCCATGTCCAGGTATTGTGTATGCTTGCATGTTCCATGGGACTTGCACGTGCATGGGACTAATTCACTTTCTTCCTTAGAATGTCGAGCTCCTGCTTGCATGCTCTATTTTGTGTGCCCTCCTGACCTCAGTTCTCCTTTTCTTCCTCCAGCATACAGTAATACTGATATCTCAGACTCCATAAGATTGAGATCTGAGCCCAAGATCGTATTCAGATCAAAACCCTGGAATTAATATTCCCAGAACCAGTGGGAAGTTGAGCATCTCCCTCCTTCTTTGTCCCTTGCTGCACATGATTATTTTTCCAACCAAAAGCCAAACACCAAAAATGTAGATGATTTCTCCAAGGTAAAAAAGAAAAACAACATCAGAATGAAGGGAAATGTAATGGTTCTGATCTCTTCATCAACTGCTGTAACATCTGTAGCCTTTGATGTGTATTTTTTTCCCCATGATGTGTGTCCATCTTTGGGGACTCCTCTGGGAACCCCGTTGTTGCCTACAAGATGCTGAGTTAGTCACAGGCTGGACTACTGAAATTTTGCATTTGCCAAGAGAAAATAGATTGATGCAGTGGGAAGGATGAGTTCTGCGTGATGTTAAATGATTCAGCTGAGAGGGAGAAAGACAAAGATGAGACAGGGCAGCTGGCTTAGCTAAGGGCTGCAGACAATGAGGGTCACATTTGTTTGGTCTGTTCTGATAGGTATTATTTCTGAATAATAGCAATGTATCTTTCCAGAACTTGAAGGCTCAGCCTTCACCTGAACCTTTAAAATGGCCTTTTAAAGTACAGGGAAGAAGTAAAGATGACTGGAATGAAAATTTCAGTTCAGTTGTAAAGCAATTGCAGGAGATTTGTTTCATACTGGCCCCACTTTGCACAGTCTGCACAGCTGCTCTTACCTCAGGAGAGCAGAGGAAGAAAGTACCCCATCACCTTGTTTCCCACCAGTTTTGCCATGGCTAAACCTATTGGTAATGGACTGGGAAGGATCCACTCCTGTGTGCTGCTCTGAGCTCTCCAGCACACAGAAACACATGCAAAAGCAGTCTGCAGTGCCTGAATGGTCAAGTCTCTATGCCCCCAGGGCAGAAACCAGCCCAGACACCTAGCAGAGCTCTACAGAGGATGCAGAACTTGCAACTGGCATTGCCAAATGTGCTGGTGCTTAGCACATGGTGACAGACTGGAGGCAGAGCTGCTTCTTTCCGTCACTGATAGGGCATCAGCTGGCCTGTCTGCAGTACGAGTGTTCCTCCTCCTTTATTGTCCAGCTGTTTGGGAGAGATCTATCAGACTGGGATTACTTATCTTCGTCGAACAACCACCACCACATTCTGGTATTTATTGAACAGTTCACAGGTGGCTATAATTCAAGTTCAGGCTAGCTTTAAGATCTCTTTGAGACAGACAGCTATCCCACCAGTCTGCAGAACACCAGTACTGGCTGTGTGACAGAGACATTACTGGAGCTCTGCCAACACTGTCAGTCACCAGATTGCCAAGGAAGAAAATGCAGGCAAAAGAGGTGATAGATATTTAATCCAGGCTAGGCTGTTCCCTGGTGACAAACTAGACCAGTCCAGTATAGACATATGCGGATTACCCCAACTGTATGATCCATCTTCCAAGCATTGCCTTGGGGTTGTTCAGGTTAAAACAGTTAATGAGTCGCCAGGGCCTAGGCTTAGACTGACACATCTGAGGAATGAACAAGAAGGAATTTCTGGCAGAGATATTTAAAGGCAGAGATGAATTCCCCCTGTCCAGGGAGTCCCAGGCTAGATAAGGAGAAATCCATGAATAGCCTGCAGAAGATGTCCTGGATGTGTAAGCCTCAAGGAATCATGGTGATCATGGAGGGTGAATTTGGCTCGGTCACCATATCCACTTCACAGTTCCAGAATTTCATCCAGTGTGTGATAAGGTAGAGTGCACAAATTTTACAAAGAATTGGAATCTTGTTTCAAAGGCTCCAGGCAATCAAGAAACTACTTCTCACTTCAAAACCTGATCTCCCTTACAGTTCCTTGCTAGCACCTTATTTCTGGTTTGATTCTGTCTGCTTCCAGCATTTAGTAACTGAAACTTAAGACTGTATTTGTTAGGTAAACCAAAAGCCCCCAGCTATCAGAAATCTTATTCATCTATAGGGACTTAGAGTCTATGATCAGTTTTCCTTTCAGGCTTTCTAAATAGATTCAAGTCTTTCTGCATGCTTTCCTGAGTGCACCTTTCTAAATAGTTCTTCCCTGCACTAGGGATGTTAGTAGGGGGATGCTCTATTTATCCTGTAGGTGATCAGCAAGAAGATTTCATTGTTTTCAGAAAGAGCTCATCTGTGGACTGTATAAAAACAGTAGCAAACACAATATTATACAGGCTATGTGCATCTGTGCAATCTGGGCAAAGCTATTTAAAATAAATCGGTAAATAAGACAAAAAAAAAAAAAAACAACAACAAAAAAAACACAACTATTTTCCTTCTGTACTACTCCATAACATGAGTTGAGGAACTGGTTCTAAATATTCATGGAGAAGTACAGATTAACTACTCTTTCTCAAGTTAGCCTCTTTCTTTTTCCTTGCTTTTACCAAACCTTTACTTGCTGCGCTTTGTCTTGGACTGATATTCTCATAACACAAATACGTGGGCAGTTAACTAACATGCTTTCATGTGGAAAGCTTGATTCAAGCACCTGTGGGGTGAAAGAAGGACCAAAGGTGGAGCTGTTTCCTGAAAGTAAACTACAGAGTTGGTTCACTGCAATGTGCCAGATTATGGTTTTGTTCACACCAAAGTACACATGATGTGCACAAGTGATGCAGACTTAGAGGCACGGTGTTCAGCACAGGGATTCACATGGGTATTTAACCTGTCTACTGTTGTTTCTTGGCCCTGGTTCTCTGAATCCAGGTAGGATGTAAACTCAAGCCCTTCCAGGACAGAGAAGGATGTTAATGCCCAATAGGATGTCGTCACCTACATCAGCTATGACAATCTTCCAGCTCATCCCTGAAGCCTGGAGAACAACTCCATTGATAATTCTGTTTTTTTTTTTCTTCCCTTGCAGCAATGAGGAACTTCCCATTGCCTTTTCTGCCCTTCAGGTGCCTTCATTACCTCAGGACAGGACTGTGTCAGGGTACATGACTGCATCAGCCACTGCACAGATTGAACAGAACAATCCTTGTCTAAACTCTGTCCAACCCTACCCAATTTCCAACTGCCTCCTGACCACCATCAGTCTTCCAGAAATTTTGCTGTGAGCCTGACAAGTGCACTGACCCATGAGATGACATTCAGAAGGTTCCTATCACTTCCTCCTGCTGCATGACAATTAATTTTGCCTTCAGTGTCCTGAGTTTATTCCCGACCTGCACCTCTCAGGCCCTGCTCTTTGAGTTTGCCCTGTCAACTGGGCTCCCTGAAACTGTAGCATTTGGTGGCTCTTAGACTTCAAAAAAAAAAGTGTTTTGTTTTGTTTTGTTTTGTTTTGTTTTTTGTTTGTTTTGTTTTGTTTTGTTTTGTTTTTCAAGTTCTGAGCCCTTCATCTGCAGTGGGGTGTTAAGACCGCTAGTTTCTCTTCTTGCATATGTAGAGGTAGCAGTTAGACATATTCCCTCCAGCTATTAGCATATTTATACAATGAATGCTTCTGGAGGTACCTGTTAAAGAAAGATGAAATATTTATAAGCTGAAAGGTGCTTAAAATCTCACTTGAAAGCCTGTTCTTCATGAGAATTGTCACTTGCACTGTAGTGAAGGGCTTCTTTGCTGATGAAGAAGGTGCTAATCTATCTGGGACCGTCCAGCAAGCAAACGTGTTTCTAAAGCGTCTTTGCAGAGAATGCTGCACTTCATTACCAGGGCTGCTAGATCATCTTGATTAACTACTGAGGTCCAAATTTTTGAGAAAATACAAGGGATATATACATATATATATATATATATATATATATATTTGCACATATATATATATGTATATATGCACATACTCTGGGATGCCTGAGACTACAGCTATAACATGCTGTTTTTTGCCCTAGGTAAAGTCATCTAATGGGGGAGACAATTCTCAGGGAAGATGGTTTGTCTCACATATAACTCTCTCAAGCTGTGAAAATGCTCCCAGATGAATCAGAAAACACTCGAATTAGAATAGAATAGCCTTGTCAAGTAGTAACTGAGGTGTATCATTGTGCTTATTTTTTAACACCTCTCTCCAAATCTAGAAGTTTGTTCTCTGGCTGTGCATTGTATTGAAATCAATTTTGTGTTTTCCTTAATAATCTCTGATATGAAAAGTGATATCAATTTTTGTGATATATAGCAATCATCACATCTTCCAGGCAATGGCAAGATTACTTCAGTAGTTCTGAACACTGTTCTGAAGGCTGTTTCATCAAAGGAAATGTATCCAAAGAATAGGTGGGAGAGGCAAAAAGAGTGAGAAGGGCGAATCTGGAGCAAAGAGCAGTATAGTGCAGATAAAGCTCTGTCCAAATGGAAAAACACCTCTTAAACTTCCAAGTTCAGAAGCTTTCTGCCCTGAGTAAAGGTTATGTACTATGGAGAAACTCATCCTGTGGACCCTGGAGCCCCAGACTTGGTGTCCTCTTTGTACACTGCATGTGCGTTTGCAGTTACAAGTTTGAATTAATATCATGGTGAGCACTGATTTTACATTGACCTGCTTTTTGGGGATTTAGTCTTTCTGGGAACTTTGCATGGGAACCAGATCCTGGTGCTCTGCAGCAGAGAGAAGTTCCAGGTGGACCCCCTGCACTGCTTTGAGAAACTGAGCACACAGCACATAGTGAGCAATGTTATTCAAACAGCTAGGTTGCAGGCACTAAGCTGAGAGATTCCTACTGCTTTGCTGAAACAATATACTAAGAAAATGTCCATGCAGTCAAGAAAGAGCAATTAAATATTGAATGGTTTGCTAGTATGCAGAACTGTGTGAAGGGCTCTCAAACTCTCTAGGAGACAGGATCCTGTCTATCACTGGCAAATTTTTCTGAGCAAGTATAAGAAATGGTGTTTGAGGACGCAGAACTCATGCCTTTTGGGTAGGCATCAGTTAGCTTTAAGCTGAATGGGTAGTCCTAGAAACATTGGAGGCAGGACTGAATATGCTTAAAGTCTGATGATTATATTTCTTACAGAGGCATTTTTTTAAGGAAGTGCCAAACTAGCCACTAGCACTTAGTGTGCAGTGGCTAAGTAATATTTTCAACTTGGTCTCTACCTCATTGAAGCAGTCTTTCCAGCCTAGGTTCTAAAAACTTTCCTGTATTGAGGAAAGTTTTCAGGACCGAAACCTAGGTCCTTCAGAATTCAGGTGTCCAGCTTTAAATGAAGTGTCAATTTGAGTGACGTGACTTAGAAAGAGATGGTGCTTAGGCGGTACTGCTGAGTACTGTTAGCTTGCTAAGTGGAAGTCCAACCAGGCTGTACAGACCTGTGGTTTAGCCTCTTTTCTTGGATTTATTTCTGTTTGTGTGTGTGTGTTCATACTGAGGACCACTGAATGCAAAATATGTGCATTAAGTGCATTATAAACCTGAAAGCCACGGTAGGTTCATATTGACACCCACAATAGTCAGTGGAAGGATTCACACTGTGTAAGACCTTATATGAGTACTTTTTTAATATGATGTAATCAATTAAACTATGTGCTAAACTATGAATCTCTACAACCCCCTGTGATGAAAGAAAATTCTTGCTGAATGTCTTTCAGGATCAGACCTCTAGGAACACTCACTCTTCCTGACATTAAGAGATGACTGGGGCTTTTTCAGAAAAACATCTACCACTAACAAAAATGGTATCTTAGTGCCCCAGTTTATCAGTACAAATGATAGTAATTACCCAACTGACTGTCAGTGTCTCTGCAAGGGGAACAATAATTTGTCCCCATTAGCGTGCAATCAGAACCTGTGAAAGAAGTCAATGCAATGAAATGAAGTCTGAGCTGCCAAAAAGCATGGGATCTGATGGGTCACATCAAGGGAAAAGATAACACGCGAAGGGCTGGTGAAGTGCTTGGTTACAGGGGCCCTGCCCTTCTAGACTGGGGAAGAAGAACATGATAAAAGATCACTTCTTTCTCGGGACTCCAGACTGTACTGATTGTTTCTGGGAAAGTCAGAAAGTACTGGTTTGCCATGTCCTTCCAGAGGTTCTTTGCCCAAATCAAGTGGGATTGGGAAGAAGCTATTAATTTTCAGTTCAAGTCCCAATGAGCAATTTATTAGACACTGCTCAAAACTGCAGCTCACAACTCCATAAAATCTCTCTCTAAATCATAATGCCAAAAAAAAGATGGTTTATAGAAGCAGCAGATATGGGTGGGTTCTCAGTGCCTCGAGGATCTCTGCCAGCACTAAGGAATGCACTGAAATAAGAGTTTAAAAATTAACATTCGAAGTAATTTTAAGCTGTCATTTTCTCAGATTAAAACATTTGCTCTAGATCAATAATTTCTTCCACATTTTTTTATCCCAATAAAACCACATTTCTTGTAATAATAAAATTAAGCTTTTTTTGTTCAAAGATTTTCAGCCAGCTCCATCTACTGCTGCTCAGAGTTTTGATCCTATATTCTGTAAAGCTTCATGAATCCCTGTTGTTTCCCTTCATCTCAGTGGAGAATATGAGGGTACTTAGCAACAGTAGACCAGCAGTGCATGCATCCTCACCCAAGCCAGGTCTGTGACAGTGTTCTATAAAAGATGAAGGACCAGATTTTTCTTCTTTTGCTTTGTGGACAGGAACAGAGGACTGGACAGACTGCTGGAGCTGTTCCTGCATGGAGGAGATCAATAGCAATAGTGAGGTTGTTGCTCACATCTTGTACCCCTCTTGCCATTTGCTCCAGAAGATGAGGACTACCTTACCTTGCTATCCTAGCTCACACAGATGCATGGAAAGGCAGTCCTTGCTCCACTGAATATGAATTCTTTCTCCACCAACACCTCCATTGTCTCAGTCTTTCTGTCCAACCTAAGTCCTTCCACCAACACAGAGTGAGGAACTACTTTGAGACAGTATCTACTCCAATGCCATGAGCAGGGCATACGCCACTGTTGTGCTGTTCTCCTTCTCTGTACTTCTGTTGTTTGCATCTTCCTGTTTAAGAATTGGCAGCCCAAGTGTAAGGCTCTGATGGCCTTAACTATGAACACTTGGCCATTTTCAGGCCTGAAATGAGTACATGGGCAGCCAGCTGCGCAGATGGTTCTTTTCCTTCCACTTTATTAAAGCAGAAGACTCAAAAGGTCAAAGTGCTGGATCCAGGTCTTGGAGACCCATAGTGTTTGATCTGCTCCTTAAGATCATGGAAAAGGGATTTGCTCATAGGGTAGCCTGCTCCTGTGCAAAATCGTCCTAGTAGCTGGGTAATTTTCTAATTTCCAGATTAAATCTCCTCTGCTGTAAAGCAAGACAATTACCACAAGAGGATATGGAGAGCAGTTACTCACTCCATGCTTCAGAACAACACAGTGCATATTTAACACATCCGTATTTGAGCAGCTTTATTCTTCTACAGACCAACAGAATATCTTCAGTCTTTCATATAACATATTTTTTTCTTTTTCCCTTTTTCTGTTTAAGCTCATTTTTGTCTCCATCTCTCTTAAAGTGCAGTGCTCCAGGTGGGCATCATCTCCCCGATGAAGCCTGAGGATCCACTTGGCTCCTACAGCTAAGAGAGGTCAGTGACAAAGCCTACCCATCCCCTTTGTGGGACACCTGCTAATGCTGAGACCAGTCTCTGTAACGGTATCACCACTCATTTAACCACACTTCAGTTTTCGCTTTTGTTTTATCCTTCTGCGAAGTGTTGATTTCTCACTTGCCTTTATGGCATTTCATCTGGCTGGTTTTGCAAGCCCTTTCCAATTGAATCACTCCTTGCCCTCAGGTTTATCCACAAAGCTGATAGTATATTTATTCAGTTGCCTCAAAGTGGTTGTGTGGTGCCACTTCAGATGTGCTGGATATTTAAGAGAACCTGGAGCATCTGATAAACACAATGTGGGGCTCACAGGAGAGCAGCACCCTGCCACACTGGCAGCTGGAGGCCAGATGGGATACTCTGGGTTGTCTAAAATTGAACAGATGTCCAGATTTAGGCATTTAGCTGTGTCTGATCCATTTCATCATCTAAGCTGTTAATAAAAGGATTGAAAAAATTTGCCGTGTTTTTAATACCTGTAAAAATGTGGCACTACAAAATGTTGTAAATTGTACAGTTGGAATAATCCTTTGTGAAGTCAGAGATCTGGAAGAGAAGTAAAAGTTTGAATAGTGTCGGGAAATGCTGCATTTGTCCTTCAATTATGAGAACAGATATTTACCAGACAATAAACTTGTGTCCTCATTTTTACAATAGCAATGATTAATTTTATTATTCATTAAAAAATAAAATGGTATCTTATATATGCAAATATAGGTATATATTTGAATGAGACAGAGAATGTGATTCTTTTTTGGTGTGGATTTTTGTATATTTGCTATCTGTAAAGCAGTCTTGGCATCAGTTCCACAAAATTCTTGTATATTCTCTGTGTGGGTTGTGGTCTGACTTTCTGTTTTAACTTGCCTGAATTGTCAGAATTTTTTGGAATGTACGGAGACCAGGACAGATGCCTGAGAGACTTAAATCACTTATTCTGTCTCAGAACAGATTCCTGATATTAAATTCAAAGTATATATATTTTTTAAATGGTCCCCTCTGTGATTTGCTTTCAGTCCTATTTCCCTGCTTGTAGGAGACTCATGTCAGACTGTGTCAAAAGCCTTATGAAAGTCAAGGTATATCATATCTATCACTTTTTTTGTGTCCATAGGCCAATGACCCCATTAAAGAAAGAGATTAGATTAGTTTGACATGATTTGTTCTTGACAAGTCTATGTTGACTGTTTCTTACTGTCTTGTATCCTCTAAGTGCTTATAAATTGATTGTTTAATAATTTCTTCCAGTATTTTTTAGGACATCAAAGTCAAGCTGACTGGTCTGTAGTTTTCCATCTCTTCCTCTTGCCAAATCTGACAGAAGAGACTTGTAGGTTATGGGAAATTCCCCTGTGTGTTCGGTAAAATAGTGTCCATTTCTGTTTCATGATGTATGAATAGTAGAAGTGTTGTAACCCATTCTTGTAGCAGAAGAAAAGGTGGTTTTGGCTTAGAGCAGACATAGGGCACTGCTAGTGACAAGGGCAAGTAACCAGGAGACTTATGTACTGCTCAGTGACAAAACCAGTAACATAACATAACATAACATAACATAACATAACATAACATAACATAACATAACATAACATAACATAACATAACATAACATAACAGCATTGTATTACATTACATTACATAAATAAAAATTCCTGGCTTGTCTAGATACTCAGTTGTCATAGTGTCACTATGATGCACAACTGGTGTATAGATGTGTGGGAAGAGTTGCATCTGGGATTCACAGCTGCTATGGGATAACCATGGCAGAAGGGAGCACTAAGTAAGGGCTCAGTTTTGAAAAATCTTTTTCTCACCTGGGTCTTGAGTAATGATGAGCTGGGCTGTCTGCAGCATTTGTCTCCAACCTGGAAACTAGCTTCTGTTCTCACATGTCTATAGGATACTTAAGTAGCTGGGTGACCTTGCTCTCTGCTACATTCCAAAAGAAGAAAGATGCAGAGCCCATTTTGTGCATGCTAGCTAGCTGCAAGAATCCTCATTTAGGAACAGGAACAATTGGGATCCAAGATTCTCCTCCTCTACCAGAGACATGGTCCAGGAGCATTGTGCTAGACTGTATGCCCCTGGGAAGCTGAGGAACTGCCTATAAAAAGTAACTGTAAAGCCTCCCAGCCTAGTGGCATTTTCTGTTCATGTTGCAGGTTGAAGCTGTGCATCGGCAATGCTGAACTCTCCAGCATTTTGCAAACAGGAGAGCGATGAGAAGCAAGCAGCATCTGCTATCAGCATTGATAGTTCAACTAACTTCATGCTAAAAGAACCGTTGCTTCCTAGCTTTAATTCACTGTCATTGTCCCCAGGTTATTTTGGAAAAGAAATGCCAGTGCTGCAGAACATCCCTGCATGTTGATTTCAAGCTACAGGAAGAAATGGGTGACACACTGCGACAGCATCCTTCACTTGGGGGAGCAGCGAGCAGCAGGCATTTCAGGATTTTGTTCTGTGTGGCTGTTTTCCTCCTCCACACATAGAGTAAGGGATGCTTTATGGCCATATTTTCTCTCAGCTCTTCTTAATAGAGAAAAATAGCAGGTAGAGAGCATCTGGAGTTGCTGGCAGAGGTGGCAACTGATGAACAGATAATGAAGGCTTTATTCTCCATTTGTTTAGCTTTTTAGGAAGGAAAAAATGAGCAAAAGCTCATAGAGAATCAGTGACGTGCTTTTGGATGTATGATAAAATAGATGCTATCAAATTCCTTCTCAGAAGTTAATTTGCTGCAGCAGCCAATTGAAACAACAAAGCTTGGAGCACCCTTTTTTGTGTTATTTAGTCTCCAGGAAACACCTTGTGAGCCATATACAAATCTAACCCTTTTAATTGGAGTGCACAATAAGCCTATGAGCTACAAAGACATTTGACTGGTTCATGCTGTTATCAAGTTTAGTCATCATTATGCAAAACTAATTAGCAAGTCAGAATCCTTTTTTTGTCATCACTAAGCCATTGCTGCTTTTAGAAATAAGATCCCAAGACCTTCCCTTTCCCTGCCCTTTCCAACTGCTATTCTGGAATTAAACCTTCTCTTTCTATCACGACAAAGGATGTGGGGAATATAAAAAAGTCTTCAGCTCCTTCCTAAAATGTCAAAAACTGAAGAATACTTGGATTTCTTTCTCAATTATTGTGTTCTTGGAATTCATTATTGCAGAAGAAGAAAACAATGTTTTGAATAGTTTACATGACTTCTGAAAAAAACATATTTACCCCTGCAATCTTTGGCAAGCAGGGTTTCCAGTTTGCCAAAATTGTTAGCTTAATATTTCTGTTTTGAAAGTGGACTTTGTGAAACAAAGCAATGAAAGAAGCAATGTTGTTTGTTTGTTTGTTTTTCAATTCCTATGAGTCAGAAGTATTGTGAAAATGTTTTAAAAAGAAAAAAAAATCCCTTTCAAAATAAGATACACCCTCAGTGCCAGCTCAGCAAGTGTATCTTTCTAGTATGCAGAGACAGCTGATAGCCTAAGGTTTTCAGATTACCTGCTCCATGGCAGAGCTGTGCTCCAGTATCTTGAGTTGTGTATTGTGAAACTCCATTAAAGTCTGTTTGAATGACTAAGTGCAAAGTGTTTCATGGGTCCCTAACTCTGGTATAAAATGCCTTGCATGTGCACTGAAAACCCAGAAATCTGGAAACCTCAGCTTCTTTATACCTGAGTTGTGAATCTTCCCAGCCTCTTCAAACCCTGTAGTATGATATCGCCACAGGACAATCCTACTGCTTTTCTGCATGGAGATGGGAACTTGCTATGTCTGGCTCTGGAGACTGTATTGGCTGGTGCGTCTTTCCACAGTGGGGTCTGTTGGTTCTATCTAATTTCCTCACCTCTTTTTTTCTGGACTGCTTCAGGATTTGCAAGGATTTCTCCAGTTTTCTTCCTCTTAGAGGATATGGTTGAACAGGGCTATGAGCAAACTGATTGTGATAGTTTAAAACTGATGGACAGCTCAGCACCACCATGCTACTCTCTCACTCTCCCTTCTCAACAAAACTGGGGGAGAAGTAAGATGGAAAGAAACTTCACAGTTTGAGAAAAGAATGGGGAGATCACTCAACAATTACCATCATAGGCAAAATGGACATAGACTAAGGGAGATTAATGTTATTCATTGCTTATTGATAACAGACTAGAGCAGTGAGAAATAAAAGCAAACTGAAAAAGCTCTTCCTGACCATCCATCTTCTTCTACCTCTTCCCCAGAAGCAGCACAGGGACATTGGGAATGGGGATAGGGTCAGTTCATGGCAATTTATCTCTTCTTCACCCTCACTCTTTTCCCCTGCTCCATGTGGCATCCTTCCCATGGGATGTCCTCTTTCCCAAACTGATCCCTCATGGGCTGCCCACAGGCAGCAGCTCTTCAAGAACTGCTCCCACACGGCTCCGTACCAGGGGGTCCATCCATCCCCCAGGAACAAACTGCTCCAGCACGGGTCCCCCATGGGTGGGCGGCAGCTCCCCCCAGACCCCCTGCTCCTGCGTGGGCTCCTCTTCATGGGCTGCAACTCTGGCCTGTGGCTCTCCACGGGCCGCAGCCTCCTCCAGGCCACATCCACCTGCTCCACATGGGGCTCCTCCATGGGCAGCAGAGGAACTGCTGCTGTGTGCCTGGAGCACCTCCTGCCCTCCTGTTGCACTCACCTCGGTGTCCCACTGTCTGTAGGATTCTTTCTTTCTCAGTTCTCACTCCTCTCCCAGCTGCTACTGTGCAGCATATTTTCCCCTTTTCCATTGTGCCCTCCCAGGGAACAACCAATGTCACTCTCTGGCTCAGTCTTGGCCAGTGACGGGTCCCTTTTGGAGCCGGCTGGAGCTGGCTCTGATCTGACATGGGGCAGCTGCTGGGCTCTGCTCACAGAGGCCACTCCTGCAGTCCCCACACTGCCAAAACCTTGTGATTTGTGCCCAATACAGTGATCTTTGGAATGATACCCTGGCACATTGCAGAAAGTTTGTGTCTTTAAGGATCAATTCCAACCCAAACCATTCTATGCTTCTATGATAACAGGATAATTGAAGTTCAAAGTGTTCTCTGGAAATCACCAAGTCTACTTGTCCACTCAAAGTGAGATCAATTCTGAGGTCAAACCGGGTTACTCAGGACTTTATCCATCCTGGTCTTTAAAACCTCTAAGACCACACAGCTGCTCGGGGCAATCTACTCTTATGCTTGATTGTTCTCATTATAAGGTTTCTCCCTGTCTGTCTTGAAATGAACTGGCTTGATACCAGAGACTTCCCACATACCTTAGGGTGTACAAGCTTAGATCACACCTCATGTAGGAAATGACCAACGGCTCTTTGAAGGACAGAGCTGAAATTCTGGAGGATCCTGAAAAATCAGAGGCATTATCTGGAAAACACTACACACAATTCAATAAAGACAAATAAAGAGCTTGCATTTAGATGCACAACTGCACCATGCCAGAATAGGGAATGTCTGGCTACACAGTACTGCGGAAAAGGACTTGAGTGTCACGAGCTGAACATGCTAATGTAAAAAGATGTGAATACTGTTCTGGCTGTGTTGACAGCAGAGCCTCCAGAGGCATATGGCATCTGTTCTAGAGTGTTGCAGTTCAAGAAGGATGAATGAGGAAGCTGAGCAGTGAAAATGAGAATTATTAGAGGTAACCTGCAAAGGAAGGCTGAAGTAATTGAAGTTATTTAGTCTAGAGAAGGCTTAGGAGAAACATAATAGTCTGCAGTTACATAAAAGTTTTCTGCAAAGAGGAAGAGAATAATTTGTTCTACATGTTCATTCTGGTTAGGAGATCAGGTAATTAAATCACAGTTAGGGAAATTCAGGTTAGTTATTAAGAAAAATCTTTTAACGTAAGGAGAGTTAAGCACTGCTATATATTTTTCCTGGGTTTCTTGTGAAGATTCTGATGCTGGAGGCTTCTAGGACAGGTTCATCTCTACAGACAGCTTTCCTGAATGCCACAGAGCTTTTCTTGGGCCAGGTAGCTGGAAGAGGTGATTTCTTCAGATGTGCTATAGCCCTATTTTCTCTGATTCTCTGATGCACGTGAGTCTTTTTCAAAAAGTGTTTACACACTCACTGAAACTCTGTAGATCCTAGTACCATTAAAAATTGGATATTAAGTCCCTCCTGGAAAGAAAAAAAAAAAAAAAAAAAAAAGTTGTATGGTCCTAAACTACACAGGTGTTATGGAGAGTGCTCTGCCTTG
The DNA here is from genome assembly GCF_964035555.1 of Netta rufina. Taxonomy (NCBI): domain Eukaryota; kingdom Metazoa; phylum Chordata; class Aves; order Anseriformes; family Anatidae; genus Netta; species Netta rufina. The sequence goes on along the minus strand of NC_140141.1, from coordinate 11,227,725 downwards.
TTTTCATCAGCTTCCTCTCTGAGCAGCTAGACCTCTGATACCATTTTAGTAATTAAAATTTAAGGAAATGGGGTGCTTACCCCATTAAGGTTAAGAAGTCCTGCACTGTCCACTATCCTGCACCATAGGCTGCACTGTTCCTTCACACTCACTGTTCTAGACACTTCAGTCTCATCCTGCCATACCCTTGGGTGAAGCCTCCTGCACAATCACAGTTTGGATGACTCCAGCCTTGCCTGGTGCGTGTTCCTGACTACATCCCTAATGTGGGGGGTGAAATGTGTCAACTTTCATCAGAGTCACAACCAGCACAGCCCAACTGTCAAACAAGTCTGCATATTCTGCAGAAGAGAAAAAGGATAGGAAATGTTTGTTCCCCTGTAAAATATATTTAATCTTCTTTTTTTCTGATGAATCTCTTCATACTCATTGCCTAGTTTATCTTGGCACTGTTTGGGCAACTGACCACCATTTTCCTATCATGAAATAATTGTTATAGCATCACCATGAGAGCCAAAGACAGAGATGAATACATCTATAATTGTGGAAGAGAAGTAACCAAGGCAACTCATACAGCTCTGCAAAGTAATGAGGACTTTCAGTTCCCATTGCCTTTGCGTGGCAGTGGTAATAACCACGCTTTCTGGACTTGCTTTGGTGTCACACAAGATTTGATTCAACTAATTCCTTTTTCTCAGTGAGTGCCTCTCAAAAAACAGATGTAGGCCTGCACCAAACCCTCCGTGCTCAGGCTGGATCCAGACCCAGGCCTCTTACATCTTTAATCAGCTGAAAATAGACCTGACAAATGGAGCAGCAAATGTGTTTCATGTATCTTCCTTTGACTGTAAAATAAATGACCTGAGCCAGGGCTCATCACTCTTCTCTACAATTCTGCCCGAACAACAGAACTTTATTGCTGCTCTGGCTCATGACACAGCACGTGTGGCACGTGTGGCGGCCAGGTTTTCACTAGAAATGGTGGGGTTTGGGTGTGTTTGGAGGGAGATTGGTGTGCTTTTTTGTAGCTGGAGTCCCACATATGAAAAAAAGTCAAGGGCTGGCGTGGGGTCTCATCAAAGGTCCACTTCAGTAAGGCTTGGCTATGCTGCAATGATGCTTGAAGACAAGGTTCCACCCACAGCTCCATGACCAAGCCCGAGGGAGGTGCACAGTTATGTGTCTGCTTTCTGGGTTATAAAAAGGAATCTTATGATTCAGTGTGAAAAGGCTCTGAATACAGATTTATCTCTAAATCTGCCCTTATTGCTGCAGTATCCACCAACCCACAAATTCCATAAGAACTGTAGCTTGGCCACTTATTTTAAACACTGAGTTTCACAGGTTGCCTATTTCCCAGCATGCATTGATGTCAAACTTTTGATGTGAGATATCTAACGTGGAGAAGAATGGCATGTGTGAGATTTGCTTATGGTGCATTTTTCAGACTGCCATTAAACTGATCTATTGCTGGAACAAACAATAAAAAACTGATTAAAACTCAGCCCTTCATAAATTAAACATTGTTGTCTCTAGCTGGCAAGCCTGCCACTTGGCAGAAAGCAGGAACAATTGAACTTGGTGCAATGTGTATCTACAGAGTGACAGGCAGGGGCGATTTATTCCCCTTCCATACCACATTACCAAATAAAAGGTACATTGGCTAAATCAGAAAACTCCTGAACCCTGCTTGGCTAATGGCATTTGCAAAATACTTGTCCCAGGTGAGCTACTTTTCAAGATAAGCTATCAAACTGCCTATTTTATTTTATATTTTTTTATGATATGGATATTTTAGTTAGGGTGATTTTTATGAACTGCAAATGTTCTGTTGGGTGAATACTATGCTAAACCCTTGTGCCTGGTGCCCTCAGAGACATCCAGATCAGGAGTCTCTGCACTAAGCAGTGCAAGCACAGGACTAAAACAGAGCTCATTTTTAACATGGTTTTATTATAAGAAAAGGAAGAGCAGGGGTAGGGAAGGACTGAAAGGAGGTACGTAGATTTGTTTCTTTTCTGATGGGAATAGTGTACTGCATCCCCACCAGGAACATCACAGCTTCTGCTCTGCATTTGCATGTAGATTGAGCCTTGGGTAACATGCAAGGACTGATTTAAATACAGCCCTTTCTCTCATTTTGCTGTTCTCCCACTCCCACTCTTGCTCCTACTCCGGGAAGCACCAAGAAGAGAATGAGGTATTTTTCAAAGCTGCCTTCTGTGCTTTTTCAGGCACCCAATGGCAGCCCAGCTCAGTGGTGTTGCAATCCTGACACCACAGGAGTCAACTTTGATGTTTCTTCCAAGGGCAGTGCATAAGGTATTCCTCTGCAGTGAAGATCCCCTGGGCTTCAGCGTTACTTTCTAATTGCCAGGGGCTTGATTCCCAGCTCAGCCTCTGTACCTGAATTTTCTTACAATGCCTTTTCTTATTCACTCATCCTTCTTCCTGTAGGTTGTGCCATCAGGATTGTCTGTTATCCTGCATCTCCCTTAAACTGCTGCTTGTTTCATCCTCTGGATCCTTGTTCATTCAGTCGGAATCACTCTCCCTCCCTCTCTCCCTCTCCCTCCCTTTCTCTCTCTCCCTCCCTCTTTCAGGGGCTTTTTGGGCTTGTAATAGGCATAAAAATACAAAGGTATTGGAGTTAGCTGACAGGTGCTGCTGATGTGGTCAACTGTGAGGAAATGAATAACTACACTTGGGTCTAACCCTTGGACTCAAATATAGAAAGAGGGGAATATGATTTAAAATGTTCTTTTCCTGAACTAGACGGAGTATGAATTGTCCATAACTACCTTTCATGCAGTTGAGGGAGGACAGGATACACGCTTCTGAACGCTGGCTCAGTCTCTCTATTCATCCCTCTCTTTCTTTACCTTCCTTGTCTGATGGCTGATGGATTGTATTGCTGCCCTCTATCAGCACCTGGACATCTTCAACATTTCATAAATGAACGTGGGTTCAGCACTAGGCTTCTCTCCATTTTCAGGGTACAGAAAACTCTGCTTGCTCTGTGAGTGTGATGAGAAGAACAGAGATCTTGAGCAGTTCTGCAGACTGCAGATCTGATGGTGGCTTGCAAGAAGGAGCTTCTGAGTAGTTTCCAAAATTATCTGCTTCTGGATTGATGAGATCCTTTCTGACCAATATGACCAATAAAGACAGTTTTGTCTAAAGGCTTGTGAAGAATATCTTCTAGAAAAAGAAAAATAAATAAATAAATAAATAATCACCAACAACCAAAAGCGCACACACACAGAAAAAAAAAAAAAAAAGAAAGTGCCTTGAAAGTATTTGGAAACAAATCCATCATTGAGGTACAAGTGTAATTTTCAGTGGGAGTAGCCCTGGCATCAGTGGAAAAATGGATATGGGAGTGCTCTGTTTGTTGTCGTAAGAGTTCATAGGCTTTAAACTGATAGATGTTCATTATCAGTATCTCAACCTGTTTATTCAAGCTAAAGCTTGCTAAAGCAACAATTGCTACATTTATTTTATTTTATTTTATTTTATTTTATTTTATTTTATTTTATTTTATTTTATTTTATTTTATTTTATTTTTTTCCAGCCTGTAGTGTGACATCATTAGCCACACAGACTCTATTTAGTAGAGCCCACTGCTACCCTCTCCCCAGGGTGTTTTTCCAAGAGATTCAATGGCTGGAAACTGGAGCCACAGACATTCAGCTGGATGCACTTTTAGAGAAAACTATCATAGATATCAGAGCCATCCTATCAAACCAACTGCAACCTCTCAAGTAGGTGATAAATACTGCAGTCTCACTCCTAAAATTTGAAACCTGTTAGTGTAGAATTCTGTTTTGTGTTATTTTACAGTCACAGGATCTTGTGGATCTTTTTTCCTGCTAAAGACATGTTTCATATTTCAGTGCTACCTATCTACACCCAACTCATGGCTAAGTCACCTACTTCTTCTCATGTCCCAGTCATAAAGTACAAAGTCTTTGTTGTCTAGTCCATGTGACTTTCTATGTGCAGGCAAGTACATTAAGGTGGGACAGTGGAGGAATCTTCTGTGAAACTCAGCCTCCTCCTACACCACCCTAAACAGCACTCATCATAGAACTAGCACTGGCGCCTCTGCTGGACTTTTCCCCTCCTAAACTGTCTGCTGCTTCTCCAAATACAATGCATATCTGTAGAAGTGTGTTGGACCTAAAAGAAGTAGATTCTCTATTGCAACCAGACATAATATGGGAAAACACACAATTCCAGACCCAGCTGAGTGGAGCCACTCTAATGGGAATGATGGAAGAAGCCAGAAAGTAAGGTACTACAAGAAGCAGTATCTTCTCTCCAGTCCCTATCCAAGGTGAAAAATTATGCCTAGTTTAAAACATTTACTGCTGTCCTGCCTGATAGCAAAGTGAACCTTAAAGGCTAAAGAAAAACTTGGTACCTCTTTATCTGTTCCTGGACTCCTCTGTGGCACTGAAGCTGGATTGCAGATGTGTCCATCAGTTTACAATTAAAGCCAAGGATTCCCAGGGTGGGCTTGACAAAGGACTTAGTGAAATGATTCTGCGTGGTGGAACTAACAGCAGAGCTGAGGTGCCTAAACATAAAGAGTGAGCGAGGCAGGCTGTGGATTGCAATGGTTAGCCAAGACCTTGTTTTTATGATCTGTGAAAAGAACTGAATCTGACCATATGGGCATGTTGAATCTGTCTCCTCACATAATGGCACAGGCAGGCTGTCGTGGAAGTCTCCCAGACTGAGAGTACCTTGCAGCCTGTGCAGAGCTCCTCTGGACACATAGCCATACTCTGTCTACCCAGGAAAGGGAACCCTGCCTCTTCCTTCTCCCATGCTCATCTCAGCATGGGATCTATGCGCTTACGTGTGGCCTGGCTCCACATCTAGGGCTGCTTGTCATTCCCTTTCCTCCTCTTGTCTGCTGTTGCACCTTCTGAGCAGAAACACACCACTTGCCCTCCCCATGACATTGTTTATGCAGAGCACTGGCAGAGATTCAGTATGGGGGTCATACGAGCAGCCACTGTCTAGCCATGGTATAAACTTACATTTGTGCTAATAAAGAGACCTTAAAATTCATGCCCTTGTGTCTTTTCCCTGCTTCTGTGCAATTTCTTTTTCAACCTTGATGCTATCTGGCTCAGTTAAATAGCTCCAGTCTAAAGGACACCTCCTCAATATTGATTCTGACTGCTTAAACTTTGTTATTTCATTCAATCTCTTGCTCAATACTGTACCACACATGGACACCCTGGGCTGCATATCTAGTCTTCAGCTATTATTGGTTTGATATTAAATGGTCTGTTTCAACATAAAACACACACAATATTCATCTTCATTTTCAGAAGCGAAAAAAAGTATATAAGGAGATGACATTTTCGATCAATTAGCTGGCTCCTCTTTCTTCTCCAAATTAACTTTCCACAAAGGACCTCTGCAGCACACAGCAAAGCAATGATGTCTTTAGGGATAGAGGGGAGCTCAGAATAGAAACCATGTCACTGAACTGTAGGCAGCCCCAGACTTGGACATCAGCAAGTGGCTGGTATCCAGAGCAGGACAAAACATAACTCATTTACAGACACAAAAAGGCACATTCCTGCACGAGAGGGCTGTTTAGCCTCTCATCTTTGAGGCTCCAGGTAGGCACAATTTGGCCATAGCTTTCATGCTGAGAAACAGGAAGGCTTTGTAGAGCTTTTCCCCTGTCACAGGCTCTTTTTTCACTGAGTCATCAGTGTGGTTTTTTTGTAGCAGCGGGTGAAAAAGCAATACTGATGGGGACAGCAGCACTGCAGAGATGCATCTGCAGCCACTTCTGTCCTCCCTCTGGGCCAAACAGTGGTGAAGATCTGGTAAAAACAACAGCTCTTGCCCAGATCTCAAGGTACAGGGGAAGGCTGTGCTGTGGTGTCCCGCCCACTCTCCCTGTGGTTGTTACCCAAACTGTGTTGCAGTGGCACTACCTCACACGCCAAGGGCAGTGAAAGTCCTCCAAGGTGCACCACCAAGTGAAGGTCCTCATGCTCTCCTCTCCGAAGTCCTGACACTGAGCCCCAGTCCATGGGTATGCACCATCACGCAGAGCAGCCTCTGTCAGCCAAGCAGTGTAGAGCAGTCTTCGTGGAAAGATGGCTTCTGGAGCCAATTAGGTATTTGTATTGAAACATCTCATTTTGATTGGAAGCACCTGGGTTTTATTAAGTGGTTTTTTGTTTTGTTTTGTTTTGTTTTGTTTTTGTTTTGTTTTGTTTTGTTTTGTTTTGTTTTGTTTTGTTTTTTTCCCCTGTTGCCTGTGCTCCAGATCTCTAGGGCAGAACAGGGCTTGTGCAAAACTTGAAACAATTAACCCAGTGTTCGGGTGCCGCCACTCTCCTGTGATTGCTGTCTTGCAGCTCTGCTCTTCATTAATTGTCCTCCCCTGTTCTGAGACAAGTGGACATGTTTAACATCTAGTTCATTAGTCTGCGCATTCCCAGGTAGCTGGGGTAAAGTGCAAGCCCAATGTTCATGTTATCATAGGTTCACTGTGTGGATAGCTTTCTTCAAAGCTAGAAGACAGTCAGCTGATGCAAATTCTAAATGTCAATAAATCTGCTCTGAATCACAACCCGCATCCCCCACACACATACCCTTTGATCAGTCAGGAAGGAAAGGAACTGCTTGGCATAAACCCCTCATCCTGAAAAGTCTTTGTATGTTGCTTTGTGTCCCGGACACCTGTTTCTACCACTCTGCAACTGCAAGTTCCTGCAGGTGATGGCAAATGTTCCAACCCTGGCCATGCTCAAACCCAACAGATGCTGCATTTAGGTCCTCTGCCCACCCCATAGACCAAGGCTTTGGGGACCTTCTGCTTCTAGAGAGACCCACCTAAGTCACATACCTGGTAACTAGAAACAGACAACACCAAGAGGCTCTTTCATCCCATCCCCAGACTAATGTCACCAAAAAAAAAAAAGAGAGCAATGAACAGTACATAACAAGCTATTATAATGAACTTTTAAACTAAGAAAATACTGCTGCTAAACTATGACATTTTAGATGGCACAAATATTTTCAGCCAGACTCAAGAATTTTCTAGGAAATTTCTTGTTGATTCAAACGTATTGAAATAATATTTGAGAAATCCTGCAGAGACTGAGCTCTGAAGATATCTTGAATGCAGCTTCATAACAGTGTCAGAAATTGACTGTTAAAAGCAAGGAGAGCTGAACATTTATCTTAATGCTTGAAAGCCATGCTATCAGATGGAGGAATTCAAGAAACTGAGTTGGATGGGGGAATGCTTCAGTCTTGTCCCAAACACTGAACCTCATCAGGAACATTGAGGCACACCAGAAATTAAAGAAAGCAGCTAGATGTGAATCTTAGAAAAGCTGTCATGTATGTTGGCATTCGAGCACTGCTGTTACAAGGGGAGATACAGTCATGAAGCTTGAACCTGAAACAAAGACAAAAAGGAATTATGAATCTGGTATTTCAGGCTGTGTTCTTGTCAACAAAATCTTTACCATGGAGAGTGCCAAACAAAACATCATGTTAAATCTTAAATATACAGAGTGGCAATTTCAAAGCTAACATTTTAATCATGTCTTATTGCTGTAATCTGTGCATAGTCTTTTGTACCATAAGCTCAAAATGTCAGGCATCAGGACAGACCATGTGCAAATCTAAATTGTATGTATCTAGGCATTAATCAAAGCTAACTAAAGCAATATGAAATCTGCAAAAGTTCTGTGTCTCAGGATGAAGGCATTTTCCTCAATCAGTTCCTACAGAGAATGGCTACTCACTGCCTCTTTAAACATAAGAAACCGTGTCTATCAATGAAACTGAGGGAAGTATGTTAAAAATTCAGTGAAGGAGCTATTTTACCACATGCACACATACCATTTACCTGTGAACTTTGCTGCCACAGAGCATCCATGCTGAAGTCTACACTGGTTCAGAAGAGATTCAGCAAACTCTTGGAAGGAAATCCAGACTTTCAATACTACGGTGCCAGGACTTCCCTATGCCACCAAGCCCATGGCACTTGGAGAGATTTTTCCCTGGAGAACTATTACATGATTTTCTTGTTTTCCTGTAATCTTTGGCTGTTGGCTATGGTTCCTGATAGGAGACACAGGTAAACGAGCCTGTGGCTGACTGAGTACCACCCCTTTCATGAACTGAGCTTCCCAGACACTAGTACGTGACAGCCCAAAGAGAGAAAGAAGCTGCGCTGCTCAGTGCACTGTAAGTAAGGAGCAATTTCAATGTAATGCCTGGAACTCTGCCTGCTGCTGAAATGCATGGATATAAATTAGAGTTAACTCCCCCGGCTATCCTGGATTTACACTAAAATGAGGTGTTAAGGTGAGAGACTGCTCCTGCTTGCTTAACTCAGGTTCCCGTATTTCAACTAGATATGAACAAAAAGTGTAAAATGTTCTTAATAGCTACTAGACATACTGACTGCTTACCCTGCATATTTATTTTGCCTGCATGAATTCATTACACCAAAATTAAATATCTCTTCTAAATTATTAATATTCCTAAATGTTTATGAAAATACAGAACAAATAAACATGACAAACACTGTGATTCAGATGAAAGAGAAGATAACGATAATCCTCACATATTTGCATACGGAAAATGAAGAATTTTAAGTTAATAAGATTTATCCTTCTCTCTGACCATTTTAGTGGAATATTTTTTAAAAATCTATTAAACTTGAGATTTCCGCATAAAACAATACAAAATACTACAAGAAAAAGACATTAGAGTCAATCTATTCTTCATGCTGGTCACAAAATCAATCGCATTCATTGTTCAGAAAAATTAAAAACCTTTCTACATTTTATTAAAGTGCACATCTCAACAATATAGGGAGATAAATAATTGATACATTCCAAATACATGACCTACAAAATATTTATTGGAAAAAAATAACTCTTCTATCACCCATTTCCTTCAATAGCAGTGCTATGCTTTTATGATGTTTACAACTTTAATGTCATTTTTACAAGAAAACATACCAACTGCTTATTATTTCATTGTGCTTAACATTATTTTATAACAAACCATCAAATCTGCTGAAGATAAAACCCATTATCTGAGGAAAACAGTTTTACGCTAACAGGTAGAGCAATTTGGTTCTCTTAGTGAGATAGTATTTCAGTATCTTCACACCGAGTAATGTATTTTTGCTGTGTTGAAGAGCCTATTGGTCCTTAAATCACCACTGGATATCTGTATAGGTTCTGTAGGAGAACTGTGTGACTCTGTGAGTTCCTTACTGTGAAATGCAAAGGTTGGGCTGGAAGATCAGAGAAGTTCTGCAGGGACAGCCCCAGCAGACACCACAGCCTGTGGGCAAAAGAGGCAGAAGGATGCTCCTGCTCCCCAGATGTTCTCTGGTTTTCTGTGTGTGACTCCTCTCACATGCAGCTTCCCACCCTCCCCAAACACACACATCAGGCCTTGAGCAGGGTGGGACAGATGAACAGCCCTGCACTGTGGACATGAAAATCTTATTATGTACTGCTAGGAGCCCAAGCAACATATCTCACACATATCCGAGGCTCTGTCTCACAACTCTCTGCAGTCCTGAATCATTCATGCCCCACAACAGCTAGCCTAATGTTTATTTTCCTTTAGTTTCCTCCACTAACTAGCCTCTAATTCCTCTGTTGGGCAGACATGCCAGCTCTCCTGGAATCTGCAGCAACACTGCCCAGACTTTATCCCCATGCACAGTACCTATCAAGGTTATTACATGGTCTTCATGCAGGATTCTTCCTCCTCCTGCTGCTTTCTCTGTGGTTGAGGGGAAACTGATGTGACAGACTTAACAGCTTTTCAAGTTGATATGCTCTTCTTAGCACATCTATACCACCACGCTTCATTATGTTACACACATTTATCCTTCCACCATCCCTTGGCCTGAAGCATTGCTGTTGCTGACGGTTGATGGTGGGAAAGCAGACCACAGAGAAATCATGGTATCCAGAAGAACATGGGCCTGAATAATTTGGCCAGGTAATTACTTATCTGAGGTCCTCCAAGTTATAACATTTCCTTGGTAATGGTCTTCACATAATTTTGTCAATATTAGTTTCTTAAGAGATCAAAAGGATTGGAAGGAATTTCCAGTCCCTGAGCCAAGCCCCTGGCTTTCGGAAGGTTGCCATTTCTCTTCTGGTTAGGAACTTCTTGTTTGCTAAACTACTCATACTCATGACCAATTTGTTCACAATTGCATTTATGTTTGTTCTGTTTAAAATTTCCAGCATTAAGGAACATGTTTGAGAAAGCAAAGCTAAACTTATAATTTGCTATGTCTCTGAAGGCTTTAATAACAGCAAATTTTAGACTCCTACATGTGCTTATTAAAGAGCTAAATCATGGACTGTAAGAAGCCATGGCATGTTTATTGAATGTAACAGACAATTTTTAAGTGATTAATGGCTTAGCTAAGTTTACTATGTTGAAGTGAGTTTTGAGGAACAGGGAATAATGTTCTGGCATAAGAAAATGCAGGAGCGATGCAAATATCAGTCAGAGTTGGACCTCTTGAAAAAGGTACTGAGGGCAAAGAGGCAAAGTTTCTCCCGTGTTTCAAACAAAATGAGAACAGGGAAAGATCTGTAGCTGTGATAATGGAGAAGTAGAAATGAGATTAAGAGCAGGTTCAGGTAATATGCAAAATGCAAAATATGCAAAAAAAAAAAAACACAAGTATTTGGTGTTCAAATCATGTAGAAATTGCTCACCGTGGGCTGGCAGAGGCTAACAAAGTCATGGGTGTGAGAAGAAGTCACAATTAGACTGAGAGTAGATATAGAGAGTAACTGAGATAATCAAGTCCAGAGAAGGGTATTCAGTAATCCAGCATATTGGAAAGACTTAGCATGCTAAACAGCACTTCTTGTAGCAAATGTAATCAGTAGATTTAGTAGGTTTCAGGTTACTGGGTATGACTGCAGTATAACAAGTGTAGTACCTATATCTGAAACAGAAAGAAAGTGCCTCTGGCTTGTTATTGTGACCTGGGTGTTAATAAAAACTGTACAATAAAGGTTGAATGAAAAATATCAAAAACGGGGAAGTGAATGGCGAATGAAATTACATGTATCATGATATACCACAGGTAAATTGTACCAGAATAACTCGATGCAGTTTTCTGATAAGAAAACTGTTTCTTTAGGTGAAGGAATTAAGGATGCCTCTCCAGACATATTACTGGGTGTGGAAGCAAACTTTCTTCTGCGGTAGCAAGATGTGACACATTCACCTTTCTAAGTCAAAATGGACAGCTTTTACTTCACGTGTTCAAGGCTTCAAATAAAAGTAGACTGAGGCTGAGTTTAGAACTTTGTAGATCATACACCTTCAGGTTCAGAAGGGTCACATTAATTCATTGCCTTCATTAAAGTAAGATTATTTTTTTTCAATCCCAGATAAATAAGCAAATAATTAAAATGGTTTTTCTATTCAGAGAATTGTTTGATACACAAAAGGCTCTTAACTTCCTAAATGGCACAAATCCCTACCAATGAGAATCTCCCTTTTTTTTCTGCAGTGACTTTGAAAATATTTGCCAAGAACCTGGTAAAACAGCCTATATACACAGGCTTTAGCCAAATTAATTTATTATTTGTAGCCCTTATTATTTGGCTAGTATAAAACAAGCTACTGTATGCAGCAACAGGGAATCGGGATGCCTTGGGTAACAAAATGCAAGGATGACACCAGCACACTGAGCACTTAGTGCAGAGGTACTCAGACATACAGGCCCCGGACTGCAGGGTCACATCAGCATATCTTCAGCATGTTCCCCACAACCTGTGGCTCCTGGAGCCCTTATATCCTTTACCACTGTATCTGTATGTTCACAGTGCACCAGAAATGCGCAAACAGAGACAGGGGACATGCTTTAGAAAAACCAGTCACTGCTTCTCTGCACTGTGCAGAGAAACACATACAGTTCTCAGTGAAGCTGGATGCAGGAAAACACAACTATTTGGAAGAGAGTTGTGCGTGGAAGCACAGTGGCCAGCCTAACACTTATAGCTGTGTAACAGAAAATCTGCTTATGGATAATAGATTTGATGTTTATAAAGTCGGTTTTAGAAACGCAGCCAAAACAATAGATAGGGTTAAAATGAAATATTTAAGATATTTTTTTTTTAACTGCTTTGTAACTTAATTTAGGCAAAATAAAATTTTGGAATCTTGAAATTTCATGAACAATAGTAATTTAACTTTTATACCAGTTTTTAGTATAGTTTTCCCTGTGCGTTGTACCTCAACTTGGGGTTGATTTAAAGCAGACCTTTAGAAAGGAGACACACATTTTAGTTTTAAAGGCTCCCATTGATCCACCACATGCTTCAGTGAGTTACTGTTGAAAATGTATACCTTATCTCTAACCATTGTATCTCTTTCTGTATTAAAGGGTAATCCATGTTCAGATAGACAGAAAATTTCTGTGTATGTCAAAGGAAATGATATTGCTATGAAATAATATGATTTGGGAAAACAACTTTCGCTTCAAATGATTTTTGTTACATTTTAAGTTCAAAAACGTCTTTTGGTTAAATCATCGACAGTGTCATTAATCTTGATTATTGTTAGTTATTGAGTGCTATTTCTTATGAAAGTTCTCCCTGCCTTAGAAGCTGTAGTTAGCTCCTTCCTAGAACCAAAATAATTACATGTGGGCTTAGAGTTCAGAGCAATGGTCTGTCATTGTCTGATCACTACATAGCTCTTAAATATCATTAACAAGTTATTTGATAATTATTTCTTAATACACTTTGAAACATTTGTTAAAATCATTTATTTAATGTTCATAAAACTGTCATACAATCCATATCCTTTAATGACTTTAAGTTTCATTTTCATGAATAAAATATACACACATTTAAGAGTTCTCAAGACTATATTTTAAAACAATTAGAAATTCAACAAGTTCATTAAAAATATGATCTAAGTAACTGCTCAGTTAAAATGAGTTTGCTGCTACCAGCACTCCTGGATTTCTTCTTGATGTTTTCATGCATTGCATGGTAGTTTTCAGTGGATGACAAATATAAGCACCCCATGAAGAGTGATGAGTAGTGTGTGTGTGCTAGTAACCTGCATTTCAACTGCAAATCAAAACAGGCTCTACAACAGGAGAACTGGGCTGTGCCCACATATGTAAATGTAGCATACATCTGTAGCATATCTGAAAGAGCATGAGAAGATGGGTTTCTATTTGTACTGGCACATTCAACAAAACAACAACAGCAACAGGTTGATTAAAAATAGTCCTATAAAAGGTAGATGTCTGTGCATAACACAACATAATCAAGAGAGAACGTCAGGATAAAGTAGCCTACATTTAGCCTGAGTAGCAATGGGAGGAGTAGGTTTTCACAACCTGCCTATCATTCTTCATATCAAATTACTGAAGCTCTTCTCCTGCAAGGCATAAATGTTTCTGTAGAACAGAACACGTAACAGGCCTAATGAAAATAATGATGACTTTCATTAATGAGCTATTGAAAACACATTCATTTATGTATGTGAGTCATTAGTTCAAATACTGCTCATTGCCATGATCTACAGAGAAAAAGTGACGGGAATGTACAGGTTTCTAAGGAATGATATGGCTTTCACAGCAGTTTCCCTATCGTTCTCCCACCTGATGACCATCAAAGTAAATGGGCTGAGAATCAAAGCCCCTTATGAGGTAACCGGTGACTGAAAACTTAAGCTAAATGTATTCTAACAAACAGTGCACAGTTTTCTAGGCATAGCTAGCCAAAAGAACTTCACCACTGAGAAATTCTTCCAAAACATGCAGTGAAAGGACCCCAGGGTTCATGCATAGAGTGCCACAGGGACGAGACATAGCTGCTCTGCGCGGCCTCACCTTGAGCACTGTGTGCAGTTCTGGGCACCACAGTACAAAATGGGTGTGAAACTGTTGGAGAGTGTCCAGAGGAGGGCTACAAAGATGGTGAAAGGTCTAGAGGGGAAGATGTATGAGGAGTGGTTGAGGGCACTGGGTCTGTTCAGCCTGGAAAAGAGGAGGCTGAGGGGGGACCTCATCAAGGCCTACAGCTTCCTCACGAGGGGGAGTGGAGGGGCAGGCACTGATCTGTTCTCTTTAGTGATCAGCGACAGGATCCAAGGAAAAGGAGTCAAGCTGCGACAGGGGAGGTTCAGGCTGGATATCAGGAAAAGCTTCTTCACCAAGAAGGTGGTTGTGTACTGGAACAGGATCCCCAGGGACATAGTCATGGCACCAAGTCTGTTGAAGTTTAAGAAGTGTTTGGACTGCACTCTTAGTCATATGGTCTGAATTCTGATTTTTGGATAGACCTGCATGGAGCCAGGGGTTGGAAGCAATGATACTTGTGGGTCACTTCCAACTCAGGATATTCTATGATTCTGTGATTCTACGATATCCCTGAACTCAGCATCATTTCTTCTTTTACTTTTCCTGGTTAGTAGATCTCTCCTTGTTTATGTGACCACATTGTGGATTAGTTTCCTTTTGACCATGACTCACAGAGAACAAACAAAGCTGTTCAGTATCTGCCTTGTGCAGATGCCACAGATGTCAGCCCCACCATTTGCAGAGCCCTACGTTAAAAAACTCCATACACAATTGCTGCATGTTGCCATAAGCAACTGTATGGGAGGCTGAGGGAATTGGAGAGCCTGAAGCCACATCAGATAAAAATCTTTGTTCCTGGAAGGTGTGTTTGTCTGTGGACTCCTCTGGATGAAGCCTGGTGATGTTTCACTTTACTGCCAGCTTGAACAGCTCTCCATGTTCAATGCATCCCACGCTCTGTTTTATTACACTTCAAACCCACTTTGTTTGCAAAGGAGGAAAAGCTGTCAGAGGCCATTAATCCAAACAGAATTTAATCTCTCAAACAGCATTTACTCAGGCAGAGCTGCTAAATCTATATATTAAAAAACTGTTGACAATTAATTAAAATGCTTCTCTGTTAAAGTGTGAATGGGGCTGCTCTGCAGGGCGTTGTTGTGTGTATCAACATCCTCTCCCTGGGACACACACCTGTGCTTGGATTAGAAGCAATGCAACTGCCTTCACTCCAGGCATTTCTGTGCTGGCAGCTCTGCTGTGTCCTGGCAGCAGGATGACGGAAAGCTCAGTCATGGGAAGGCAAAACCAGGAATGATACAGATGATGAAGAGCATCACAATCCTTTGCAATGTTGCAAGGTGGCTGCTTGGAAAAGATGAGACAGGAGCCCAGAGGCTTAAGACAGCAAGGCTAAAAGGTGTTGGAGGTACTGAGCAGTGGGAAGTGAGAGCACATAATCCTAGGGTAGCAGAAGGCTCTGTGTGGTTCTTAACAAGGCAAAGAAATGAGTTGTAAGATGGATTTGGGGAGGTCGCTGAAAAAGGAAGAAGTAGTCTGCATGACACATGCAGAACTGCCTTAAGAGTACATATGAACATGAAACAGAAAGATGACATTTCCAGCTGGCCAAAGTTCATCTCCATGGTTGTTCAGTTATCATCATAAGGATCAATTTTCACACAGTGGCCTGAGGCATGTAACATTTCTTATAAGTCCAGGTCAGAACAATTGTAGCTTTATTATGAGATGGAAGCAGCCATGGAATGATTATTGCCTGCATTGCTGCTGCTAACAAGATGTTTCTGTCTAAAAAGAGCAAAGCTGCAGAAAACAGAAACACTCCAGGGGCTGCGAACTGGAGTTAACAATGGTCAAAGCAGTGTCTGGAGAACAAGAGGGCCCACTGCCTGACTCCCCAGCTACCTCCTTTCCCCATTCAGCTGCCTCCATGGGCACATAATGCTGGAATCATCTACATCCCACTGTGCATCATACTGCTAACGCAGTCTCACACAGGACAACCCATTAATGTTCCAATTACTCCGCCATGGACTTGTTTTCTCAGCTGACACCAACAGCTTCACCACCTTGCCTGAAGTCATTGCTTTATAACACTGAAGTTCTGCTCCTCAAAGTAACCAGTAAAGGTCACAGGTAAGGAACTCACCTGATCTCATTGAGGAAGGGCTCTCCCACTCCTACTAAGAGCAGGCTGGTGATTAGGTTATATTCATACATTTAGTTACCATTAAAAACTGCAATAGAAAATGCTTTAGATAGATGGAAGACATCATTGTATGTGGACCTCTCCAATTTCTCCTTACAAAACAACTTCCTTTGCACGTGTTATGGTAAACTATTCAGGTTTCCAGGGCCTCCCCAGTACTTGCTGCCTTGAGAAATCTATGACAAGCAATGGGGTTACATTTCTTCCCTTCTTTGTTGATTGCTGTGCCCTCATAGGAGCTGAAAATGAATGCTTCTTCCTTTTTGGAAGTTTGTCCTTCAGCTGGCAAGTAGAGATTCATTTTGTTCCTGGGGGTTGTCAGAAACTGAAGTGAAAACAGCTAATTCTAATATTAGCAAAAATTTCAATTCATTAACACCTTTCCCTGCCAAAACATCTGTGCTGACCAGCACCACGGTTTGCAAGAACAGACAGAGGAAATGTAAACTGGAGTTTTATTGCAACAAAGCAATGAGCAATGTGGATGAGAAAGTTTCTTGTTGGGTCTACACAAATACCAGTGGCACTGAAGTTTTATCTTGGGAACAGAATAATTAGTCCTAAAATCTCCTCAAACTTTATCTTCATAGTCTAAAATATTTTCCTCATCACGTTAAGCTTCTTCCAACTGTGTTTATAAACCTCACACAGCATAAGACATATGATTTAAATTTCATACTAATATTAAAAAGCTTTTTCAGCTTGGAAATCTTTTCCATTTCTGTTCATGCACACAGGGCCGTATCCAACATGTCAGGCAAGATAGTTTCATTTGGAGGGATTTGTTTTTAAATTGTTGACCACTTTGATTATTATTGAATAACACACACCAAAAGCTATCTGTGGCTGGCTACTTTTCTATCCTGCTGTCATTCAATCTAAACCCTACACAGAAAAAAAAAAAAAAAAAAAAAAAAAAAAAGAGAGAGAGAGAAATAAGTGATGTTTCTGCAATGTTTCTGCAAGACCTCATTAAAAATCCATCTTAAGCTCTCCTGAGGCTGGGCATCTCTCACGAGTCTTCCTTCAGAAGTGCTGAATCCACACCTATGTTACTTTCCCTTCATCTTCTTTCACTGGGATAATCACTCTGTTGTTTCAGGGAGACAATTAAGCTCATTAACAATTTTTTCTTCTTAAAAAGATCAAGAAGTACTCTCTGCTATGAGCAATTCAAGCAGATACTGGCAGCCCATTGCCCAAATAGACTTTATCCAGCCATATCGCTCGATGTGCTTTGCAAGCAGCGAGGTAGCAGGAGCATGTGGTGACAATGATGCTCACCTGCTTATTCTCCTGCCATGTGAGGCATTTTTGCAGGCATGGGGCTGGCTGCAGGTGAGCCCAGAGCCTCTGGCTGGGGCACTCAGAGGCCATATCCTTGCTTGCTGGGGCTGTGCGCTGGGTGAGGAGCTCCATAACCAAGTTAGAGAGATGTGGGAGGAGGTGAGCAGACCACAGTCTCAGGAAAGATGATTTATGGGCACTTCATAGAGGCACTGCAGAGATGAGAGCCTGTGGTTTTCAGGAAGTACACACAGCCAAGTCACTGAAGCTTGCCAGCACTGTGCAACATGAGCCTTGCACAATGGAAGTCATTTCCAGTTTTTTCTTTGGGCCAACTTTCCGGTTTGCTCCTTCTGGTCTCTCCCACCAGATATACCATTACCTAATAGCTGACATTATACAATTCAATACTGACAAACAGAAATTTCCCATCAGAGCTGCAGACCTCTGGCAGCACCACACGGGCTTGTGAGATCCTCTTTCCCATCCATTTGTGACTTCTGATGCTAAGCCATATAACTCTTCTTGGTCTGTTCCTGTCCGAGATCTTCTCAAGCAACACAGATGACCAGCTAATGTCATCAGCTGTTGGCAGGGAAACTCTCACCTGGGACAGTATGGCTTCAATCTGCAGAACGCTCATATAACCCATTAAAATGGTTCTCCTAGGAAGCAAAATCCTATATTCCCCTCCCTGCTTACACATGACATATTGAAAGATCACAGGTAAGATACACAAAGAGACTCAGGAATACAGATCAGAAGCATCCCACTTCCTAGGGGCTTCTCATCATCTAGAACTTTCTTCATTCTTTCTGTGGTACTATGACTCTCATTATGCTATTTCACACTGAGACCCAGCTTTGTCCTGGAGGGACTGAACTATAGCCCCATCTCTGTCTTGTTTGGGTCCTGGGAACTATGTAGGAATCCCATCAGATCTAAACCTGCATGCCTCCTTGCATAACCTTAGATTCTTTTGCAGAATATATCTGACCCCTTCCCTTCCTTCACTCATCAGAAAATAAATACAGTACTCAAAGTGTTTTCACAACTTAACTGCCAACGAGAACCACCTCAGTTTTGCCACATTGCCTAATTTGCACATCTTAAATAGCTTGGAATTTGGATACAGATACTAAGCAGTCAGTTGAGCCACAAGGAATGGTTGCTGTTATATATACCAACAGACTTCAGTTCCCTATGTAATGTATCCATTCCAGCAGCACTGATAAAGCCTGCTGAATAATTTTCCCTGGATAGCTGGATATACAATTCTGCTGTCTTCTGTTAAGGCTGTTGCTGCAAAATCCTTCCAAAAGACTTCCCAAGGTTTCAGCATCAGCCAAAGTGTCTGTTCAAGGCCCACTACCTCCTAGAAGTACTGGCACAAGGCAACCTCATTCCCCAGCCATGCAACGGCTATGTGAAAGCAATGAACCTCCAAAGCTTTAACTGCTGATCCAGGATGTCTGGAAAACTATCATTAATTAGGAACAGTGCTGATTATACCTTGCTCTTTCAAGGCACAAGAGGATCTGAGTAAAAAAAAAAATAAACTAGTCATTCAAATAATTAATTATTTTCAGCACAGTTTATGCTATCCAAATGCAGTGGAAAGGTCAGACCAATGCCATGTCCAAAATTATGCAGTTATGGTTTTAAGTTCTACAGTAACTTTATTATTCAAAGCAGGATTCAAGCCCTTATGCTTCTCTGTGACCAGTTACATAGCTGTGACCTTAGTGAAAATGGTTTTGAGGTTACTGATAGTTTTTAGTCTTAGATCACCAGTAAGAAAGACTGAGACTATTCAATTATTTTTTTCTGCACATTCATGCTGCACATCTCATAGAAAAGTGATTTTCCGGGAAACATCCTTGTAGTGAACTCCATCATACAGAAGTCTATGGTGTGAAAAGTCTAACAGGTATGAACAGGACAGGACAGTTTTTTCCAGAAATCTTCCAAACCTGCTAACATAAATACCTCTCTCTAGGCCAGTACATACATGTTGAATGATAAGAGAGGGTCTTACATTTTACATCCACTGAAAAATCTGTTTCTCAGAAATGGAGCTTTATGTAAATCTGTGTTTTGGCTTTTTCACTTCCGGGGTTTTTATTTTTGTATTTTCAGTCTCCAAATGAATGCATTTATTTATTTATGTTGTTTGTTTGTTTTTCTTCAAGATCCAAACTGAAATAAAAATACACTTAGAAAATGAGTTTGTTGGTTTTTTTGTTTGTTTGTTTGTTTTGTTTTTATTTCCAAAATTCCAGTCTAGAACAATTTATTTCCTACAGATTTGTGACCCACATCCCATGGTCTCTTCTTTCTAGCATTCTCCTGATTTTCTGTTATTCTGCTGTATTCTCAGCTCTCTATCTTCCTCTTCTGTCAGTTTGTTATGGTTTGGTGTTTTAAGTAGCCTACTCCTTCTGGAAATTGGTAAAGGATGAATTTTAACTGTGTTTATGGATAACTGTTCTGGGTCCCTCTCAGCTTCTGATGTCTTTGAAAGCTCTGTTTCTGTCAAAAGTGTTCAGTTGCTGCATGTATCCTGCAATAACCAGGAAAAGGAGGTAAGAAACTGAGAAGTGAACAGACATCCCTCATACATAAAACTCATTTCCTCTGGAAACAAGGCTAAATGGTGAGGGTTTTGTCACTAAAAGAAGTCCATATCTACCAAAGCAAATGTTTGCTGACTTCCCTCCTGAATGAGTTTGCTGATCGTGTGATAAAGCGGTGGGAGCACACTGCTCACCAGCGTCAAATAACTAAGTGCAGTCTTCACATGGGGGAAGGTTTCTGCAGCTTCTGAATGCCCTTCCTATTCTACCTACAACCCTTGACAAACAAAGTGTGGAAACAGCTACTGTCAGCCTCCAGCATGGCATGGAAATCTGCTCTGCCCACAGTCATGCCTCAGCAGTCTCAGTTTTTTGTACTTTGCTAGGGAAGTGGCACTCACTCTTTTTAAATAGTGTTGGAGATCTGGATTGGCATTCTCAGGTTTATTATTTTTTCTTTTAAGTGGGCTCTTACACTATGAAGACAGTGGTGTTTGGGCATGCTCTAGGAATGCACTAAGCAGCATGATTAATAGTCAAGTGTTATTTATTTTCTCACCTATGTGGAGGGAGATGTGTGTACTTTGGAGTATATTATTTTTCATAGAGTCTTGCTTTAGTCAATAATATGCATGCTTGGTGGGACTTTTAGTCTTCCAGAGCCTTGAAATGGAAATTCCCTGTATTCTCCTTAAAGTCAGAAGACCAAAAATACCAAAAAGTCTTCAAGTCTCTAATGCCATTTTTTATTCAAACACAAACTCTAAAGTAACTTTTGAAATAGAGAGCATTCAGCTCTGCTGTGTGAGACAGAATTTTAATAAAGAGGCTTGAAAACAAATCTGTTCTTGTGTCATGCTGATAACCTGGGAAATCTGATCCCACCCCTGACTGGGAGGTAGAGACCCCATCAAGCTCTTTATTGACAGGCTTGTGACAGAGAAGAAACTACACAAATTTTGGAGCTACCTGTGGGAACTGGTGTCCTCCTTCAGCTTTTTGCATGAGTGTAGATGCTGGGAAAGGAGGAAGGAAATATCAGAGGGAAATACAAGTAAAAAAGAAAGCATAAAATTGAAGAAGAGTTTAAAATAGGCTGGAGCGGTGGGACATGCAAGCACTTGGCAAGGGCCTGTGGACAGGAAAGCTAATGTCACTGTGTGACTGCAATGGTGCCCAGAGGATAAGAAACATATTTCTGTGATCAGCTTTCCAAATAATATTAAATTCCTTAATATATTTCCCCACAAGGGGTGAAACAGAGGCATGGGAGCCACAGAGCTCTCTGAGGAGAGTCCAGAGCTATTATATCCTTAGGCAATTAGCACACAGGGTTCTGCTGGGACTGGCACCACTGCATTTAGGAAATGCAGGAGGAATATAAGCTGATTTAAGGCAATCCTCAGAGCCCAACTGGCATCAAAATTTTATTTTATTTTATTTTATTTTATTTTTTGGCTGAATCTTTTCAGGCATGACGGCTTGCAAGCAGGGGAAGGTGTTTCATTCTTGCTGAGGATGTCTTCTGACAGGTCCCAGAATTAACTCCTTCTTCCCAGGACAGGAGCCCTGCCTGTGGGTCATAGCAAGCTCAGCATATGTTGCTCTGGGAGCTCATGTCATGCAAAGGGTTTGCCAGCAGGTCTCCTAGTCCTTCATCTCTGATAATAGCATTTTGAAGGTGTGGGGCAGTTTAGAAGGGCCTGCACCAAAATACTCATGCTACTGAAGTAAAGGGTCTTCATGGGCCAAGATTTCTGATGCGCTCAAGCTGATTGCCCCTTCATGCATGCAACCCAGTCTTGCCAAAATAACATTTTTTTCTTGGTCCTATGTCTCTGGACCCTGTTTTTGCACAACACAGTGGAACCCACATTTCTGTCATGTTTCCCTGCTGTGTCCTGGGAAGCTGGAGCAGGGAAGGTTTTCATCTGCTCTGCTAGGAGAGTGCAATATCAGCCAGACTGGATTGGCCAGTCCCAGCGAGGTGGCATAGGGTGTTTCTGAGAAAAGTGAAAGCAAAGAAAACATAGCATTGTTGCACTTACTGTGACTTTGATTTTGAGCTCGGGGAAATCAGGACTGTCTGGCTTGGTCCTACACTGCTGCCTCTGCCCCTTGCTGAAACTTTCGGTTACAAGATTTGAGAAGAGTAACAGGTAGCCAATATCAAACAGTGCAATTCTTCCCACAGATTCCTTCTGATATAAGCGAATATGGGCACTGAGCCAAAGCAAGCTCAATCCTGAGAGCTCATGCAGGAAAAGCTCCAGGCTCCTTGTGATTATAAAGAAAGAAAAATCAAAGAGATTACAAATGGGGTAAAACCAAATAATCTTTTAAAATTTAGATGAAAAGCCAAGATCTCTGGGCAAGATTTCATCAGCCCTTAGTTCTGTCTCATCACACATTTTGAGAAGAGGGTCCAGACCAGCTGTTCCAGGACAGCTTCTCCCATCACATGAGGGGCATGTGAAGGAATGAGGAGTACAGAAGATTTGTAACAATTACAGTCCCTAGTTCTCAACTTGCTGTTCTCAAAAAGCCAGGAGGAAACTTCTGCTGTGGAGCCAACTTAAGCATTTTGTCATACAAGTATGAGCACTGTTTTCCAGGACAACCACTACCTCTCACTCTTACAGTAGTTACACAGGGTCAAAATATATCCTTCCCTTCCCTTCCCTTCCCTTCCCTTCCCTTCCCTTCCCTTCCCTTCCCTTCCCTTCCCTTCCCTTCCCTTCCCTTCCCTTCCCTTCCCTTCCCTTCCCTTCCCTTCCCTTCCCTTCCCTTCCCTTCCTTTCCCTTCCCTTCCCTTCCCTTCCCTTCCCTTCCCTTCCCTTCCCTTCCCTTCCCTTCCCTTCCCTTCCCTTCCCTTCCCTTCCCTTCCCTTCCCTTCCCTTCCCTTCCCTTCCCTTCCCTTCCCTTCCCTTCCCTTCCCTTCCCTTCCCTTCCCTTCCCTTCCCTTTCCCTTTCCCTTTCCCTTTCCCTCTCCCTCTCCCTCTCCCTCTCCCTCTCCCTCTCCCTTTCCCTCTCCCTTTCCCTTTCCCTTTCCCTTTCCCTTTCCCTTTCCCTTTCCCTTTCCCTTTCCCTTTCCCTTTCCCTTTCCCTTTCCCTTTCCCTTTCCCTTTCCCTTTCCCTTTCCCTTTCCCTTTCCCTTTCCCTTTCCCTTTCCATTTTCCACAGGACACATGATGAAATCATTCAAAATCACTATATCAAAAAATGATGATATATAAAACAGCAGCCCATTCCAGAAACAATAAAAATAGGTAAAATTCAATATACAACACTTCCAAGTAATTTCAGAAGCAATTCCAAATTTATTGTCTTGTTTACTTATTCTATTGATGTCAATAAACATCACCATTTTCATTTGCTGACAAATTCCTCCCTGGAGTAATGTTGTGTTACTCCTCTCCAGAGACTTTCAGGATCTCTAGATGCCTGGTGGCACTCTACCAAATCCAGTATGCAGCAGTGTAGGAGCTGCCACACATTTATCTCTTCACCAGATCAAGAGATGTGCTAGATCTAGATCAATATGCAGTGTACAGCACAGCATATTGTCAAGATTTAGCATGCTGACTCTCTGACAGATGGGCAGAGGCCTATGCTAAAGCATTTGGTAGGATTCAGTCCAGTTATCTGTAGTCGTACAATAAACTTCTCAGCTCCCTTCTTTCTAATTGGAAGAGACCTCAGAGAAGGGCTGGATTAGAAAGGTGAGTTACCATGGCTGTTGGGATGCTGAGATGTCTGTGTGAACATTACCATGGCAGGCAGATCTCTGGGCTTGTCCAGAGCATTGTTAAGAGTTAGAGCAGACTTCAATAAGCAGGCTAAGGGATGTTCACTGAGGAACAGTCTGGGCAACATTAAGGCTTACAAGGAGGCACGAGCATGTCCATTCTCATCTAGAAAGGAGAAATTTTCACTAAATTCCTTTGCAGGACACTATCCAGTATTATCTGGGGCAACTTCCAACAAAAGTCAGAGAATCACAGTATCACGGAATTATGGGATGTCTTGGGTTGGAAGGAAGCTTAAAGACCATCCAGTTCCAGCCCCCCTGCTAAGGGCAGGGACGCCAACCACTACATCAGGTTGCCCAGGGACACATCCAGCCTGGCCTTGAAGACTTCCAGGGGTGGGGTATCCACAACTTGTTGGGGCAAACTGTTCCAGTGCCCCACCTCTGGGTGGTTGAGTCCCTCTGAAAAGTTTTCACCAAGACTTGACATAGGGAATGCTGGAAAAACCTCAGCAGAACCTTGAGGTTGCTCTGGTAGTAACTGGTCCTGAAATAAGTGTAATCCCATGTGCCTTGGCTTTTGGAAGTTTCCATGGAAGTCAAAGGGGCAGGACCTCTTGCTGCAAGAGCTCATTTAGTTTCACTTTGGTTCTGCAAGAGCTCATTCATAGCAGAGTTTTGTTTGTTTGGTTGGTTTGTTTTGTTTTGTTTTTGTGCAC
Source organism: Netta rufina (assembly GCF_964035555.1). Classification (NCBI taxonomy): domain Eukaryota; kingdom Metazoa; phylum Chordata; class Aves; order Anseriformes; family Anatidae; genus Netta; species Netta rufina. Next base: position 11,203,283 of record NC_140141.1, on the reverse strand, counting down.
ATGAGAGAGAGAAGTCCAGAAAGATAAATGTTGTACATTACAAAGAGTGCTGGAATAAGAGGCAGCAGGACTGCTCCTGCATTGTCTGTAAACATCCATATTGGTAGGATGAATGCAATATACTGCCTATTTCTCTCCCACAGCACTAAGCCTTCAGACAGTAATTGTGGGTACCCCAGAGCCTGCACATATTGCAGTTACAGCCCAGAAACACTTAAATTTGCATCCTCCTAGATAAAAAGATGGCAACTCAGCAGCTGATTCAGCTATAAAGTCTTTCCCAATAAGTTATGAAAACAGGACTGGGGACCTACATTTTTCTCATTCCTTCCCTTTCCTTTTTTTTTTTCTTTTTTTTTTTTCTTTTTAATAAAACCATGTTTATGATGGTGGATAAAACATTTCTGTCATCCTTACTAAAAGCCCTTACTACCAATCAAAAAATGAGTGGTGAATGGATAAGCTGTATATCAAAGCATAGCATGGAAACTGGGCATTTTAGCAAAGTAGCATTTACGAGAGCTGATGATGAGAGGAGATTACATTTTATATCAGAACATATTTAAATGTAGCTGGAATTAACCCTACATCTTCACTTTAAAATCTTCCAAAGACATCAAGGCTATCTGATAGCTATCAGAGCAAGGATTTGATACTTTCCATCAGCAGAAGAGAAGCGATAGGAAAAAAATAACTGAAGGAAGCAAATTTTAGCTGAGTCTTTCCTATGGAAACAAGCTGCAAGAATTTTGTCTGGATTAGGATTAGGATCTTATTTTTTCCTGTTATTTCTTGGTCTCAGGAAGTGAAATGCCAGTATTTCAGGAATCACACAAGCTGTTTATTGCTATAATGAAAAGATATATTTAAATATTTTTGAGTATGTCATAAGAATATCGTTCTACATCTTGCCTTTTAGACACAGCCATGAGCTGAAAACTGCTTGTGTAGAACTGTTGGTTGCACTCCACCCTCCACAGAATTACACAGGCTCCGATGGAAAGGGAACTTTTGTTTTGTTTTGTTTTGTTTTGTTTTGTTTTGTTTTGTTTTATCATGAGGTTGCAAAATATTTGTGTGAAGCCAGACAAAGTTTGACACCCAGAAACAACTGGATAATTTATGCACCTTGCAGCCAAGACAGGAGAAAAGGCTGGGGGCTATGTTTGAAATCCACAACCAACAATTTGCAAAGTGTCCTTTTCATAAAGGACTAATTCTTCATCCCATGCTCCATCAAAGTCTTGTGTATCTAACTCCGAGGAACAAAAGTGACAGTGAGCACAGATCAGCACGACCCTTTGTACAGTTGTGTTGTTGGACGGGTTTGCAGGTGGAAGGCTGCAGGGACACATCCAAAAAAGAGATAACCCCCCCCCCCCCAGTCTGGGGTGTCAGAGTTCTGCCATGAGTCATCTGCAGAGGACATTTGGTCTGAAATAATTTGTAGCTCATTGATTTTCCTGATCACTTACAAATCATCTCTCCTTCCTTCAGGTCAATAACCCTTTTAAGCCCTGATTGTTGCTTAGGGAGCACTTGCAGGCAAAGTTCATTTCCCATCACCAGCCCTGGCATTTCATGAATATTTCTGCTTTCACTGGAAAAGTGCTGAGATCCGGGCAAGATCCTGGCAGGCCTTGTTTAGCTCAGACGAACCAGAAGATTAACCTCATCCTCCTTTAATGACTCTGGGATTGTGTGCCTGATAATTAAGCCCAGTGCTTCCTTCTGCTTCTGCAATCCTATCACTGCCACTGGCACTTGCATGCAAGAGGCAGCATCTCTGTTAGTCCTTTTGATGTGTTTTAGCTGCAGCAGGAGAGCTGGTGTGTGAGTCAGAGGGGCCATCTCCACTCTCCTTCATTACACCACAGCCCTTATCAATAATTCATTCCCCTCTCCTGCGCCTACTCTGTCCAAGGCACAGACGAGTCTATTTGTAACTCAATAGTGCCCCAGTCAATAAGCACCTGTGGTTATGTATGATTCTCCTTGCAAGGATGTACAAGCCTGTAACTACAGAAGTGAAACCTCAGAAGGAGACAAAACACATACTCAGCTGAAAAATTACCTCCTCTTGAAGCAGCACAATCCATTGCCTGTGCTACAAGTGGGTGCAAGAGAAAGCTTCACCTACTGCTCTGACTTCGGACTGTCCAGCCAGAAAAATTCATCCTCGAATGAAGAAACAGAAAGGATCATCCTGTCTGAGCACTCGTGCATCACAGCCCTTCAACCACATATTTCAGTCCTCCGCTATTTCCTTGAATATCATCAATGCAGAGCAGGGTGTGCAAAGCCCCAGTGCTACCCCTGCACCGTCAGAGAGCTGATTACATGCAGAGAAAGTGAAACCCACTGCTAGACAGATTCTAGAGACACTGATTGCGGCAGAGCTTCTCACATAAATAAGGGTTGAAAGATCAAGCACCTGCTGAAGATTAAGTTTTGCATCTTGAGTACGAGCAATTTAAATAATTCTAAGAAGACAGTAAAGGGGTAGATAAAGATAATTAAGTGCTACTGTTGTGATCCATTAGACATGCAGAGAATAAGAAACCAGAGTTATTTTTTAATAAAAATAGAACTCCTTCTGGATTCGATCTCACTACCTTCAAAACCTTAAGACAAATACTGTCGGCACTAAATTAAGCTACAAAGTCTTTCATTAAGCACTGCCTGTGGGAATGTAAAAATGTTCTTGGAGAGGTGAAGGAAAAAGCCTTGTTCTATGAATGCAATAGAAACAGTAGTGAAAATACAGAGAAATATGCTCAGGATATATAATGCATAAAACAACAGACACTCTCAGCGGGTCCAAAAACCAATCACAGGCAAAGCATCACACAACAAACTCAGTGCTACAACATTCTTATGTAAAGACAGTGATTGGCTTCATTAAGGAGAATATATGTGCAGGTAAGAAAGGAACAAAACCATGTAAACAATGAAATTCACTGCAGTAGCAGCAGATATGAAGATTTTTTTAAAAGAAATCAAGCCTAACGAAGATGACTGTCTAGGCATTAGAAAGCATTGCTGTCAGGGTTCAGTTAGCCACCACAGCCTTCAGGAAACTTCCCCCAGTATCTGAAATTTGCAAGAGGAAATTGCCAGTCACAAGACATCTACAAAGTAGGGGGGGAAATCTAGTGGTTAGACAATGAGATTGTGTGCCTGGCTGTAAGTCAGTGATTCATATCTGTTCTCCATGGTGAGAATAATATCCAGAGAAATGCCACACAACTGGTGGCCACTTGCTGCAAGGTACTTTCACATTCATCCTACTTTGATGCCTCGTTAAGAAACAATATTGTGGCTCAAATTATCTAGATTTGCCTAAGGAAATTCTCCAGGCTAAGCAGAAATGCAAGAATATCTATATATATATTTCACTTTTCTAAAAGAGGAGGAGAAGAAAAAAGTGATTTTTGCTGCATGCATTTTTGAAAATAGATAAAGTGGCACTTCTGAAAAGTGTCCTGTTTAATGAACCCAAGTGTGCAGAAGAGGAATGATACTGTTTCATTAAAAAAATAAATAAAATAAAATAAAATAAAATAAAATAAAATAAAATAAAATAAAATAAAATAAAATAAAATAAAATAAAATAAAATAAAATAAAATAAAATATATCTTTTAGTGTCTTTTAGTTTTCCTGCTGACAGTGGGTCTTGCTTTGTTGTAAGCTGCCTTCAAGAAAGTTCCAGCCCATAAGGCCTGAGAGCTTGTTACTGAAACTTGACAACAAAACCAGATAACTTGTTTGGGTCGGAAAAGAAAGCTGCTCAACAAGCACATCTGACCCAAGGAGCTGACCAAAAAGGTCTCAGCGGAACCCAGGACTGGACCCAGTTGTGGCAGTAGCTTAAAGTGCTTTCCAGTAATGGTCAACATCTTCTGCCTCCTTTCCTACTCCCAGGAAGACCAGAATAAATAAGCAAAACTGCTTGCAAATAGCACAATTCCACATCAGCTGAACCCACGCTTAGTGCTGAAGGTTACGAGGTGGCTATTTTACGATACATCATATGCATTTTTATGTATTTGATCTCCTCATTTTAAAGATTATCGAGAAAGACTTATTAACAATTATAGTAGAGATAGAAGTAGGACGGCTGTTAATACTCAGATAACATCTGTTTGAATAGTTTTAGGGTGTAGTAGGATGTGTCTTCTTGATTCAAACCTTTGGTACACAAGCCCAACACAGAAGCCATCTAAACCACAACCATAGCCCAGGTGGGGCTAGTTCAGTTTTTGGTGCAGGTAACACAGGACACAGCTCTTTATACTAGGTGTGTAAAGGGATGAGGACACTGTGGTGGCCAGCACGGTGCCCCACTAGTGTGCTAGGTTAAGGCGGGTGAACACTGCAGAGACCTTCACCTGCAGCGCTTCCCTGCTCTTTGCTGTTGCCACCTGGAATTTATAAAGAACAGAGCTGTCCAGAGACAACTTTAACCTTTCTCTATTGCAGATGTTATCAATAGAGAGGAATGTGGAAAGCAGAAGGGAAGACTGAGTGTAGAAAATATTTCAGGCCAGGACTTCAAATGTGGAAACACTGAGAAAGTATCAGATCAGATACCGGCTGTCATTTCAGATGGGCTTCCTGGGTGTATTTACTAAAAATTAGATGATCCTGCTGGAAATGTTCCCATTGATGGATGCTTCCCTGCTACCGATTCTGCTTTCAGTCTGTCCCCAGGGCTGCCTGTGTCCCTCTGACCCCCAGCACACACACAAACAGTGCAGCACTTGCAATTCATTTGCCTGTCTTGCACACCACCATGCAGAGGACATCAAAAATTGGCAGCTTTTATTTTTGTGTTCAGCATTCCCCATAATACTCTGACTTCTCTGGATCTACCTGCCCTCACTTGCCTGATAAACATCAAAAAAACATTTCATCCAAGAAATATGAAATGATAACTCTGTTTCCATTTTGCAGGGTTCAAAACAGACCTCATTGCTCTGCTCATCACATCTGCCACCTTACTTTTACATCAATCTTATCATGATTATTGCACAAAATTGTGAAAAATCTATTTTCTGCTTCAAAGTAAGAAGCGTAGACGTTTTGTTACAAGGCAGCAAGCTGGAATAAAAAAGACTGATAAATTTCTAAAAATATACAAATTTGAATAGTGCTTAAAATTCCCTAAAAAATATATTTTCAGAAAGTGATTCTTAACAAAAAGCTCTTCTTTGCAATGCTTCAGTATTCTCTCCTAGCAAATTAAGAAAATATGAGGTTTGGTCTCCACCCTTTTTTGCAGACTTGGGCAGGATTTTCTGACAAGACTTGAAGTTCATCTGACTTCCCCAGTCAGTACCTTAGTACGGAGGAGAAAAGGCTGTGATACACCACCTAAGAAAGCCAGAGCACTGCTTTCTGAGATGCTGAAGAAGTTAATGTTTAGAAGCTGATGTTCATACCCAGAATCAAAGAACTGATTTAGCATTGTTACCCAGTGCCCGGAACGAAGGAAATGCTTAATCATGTCCTCTAGTAGAGAAGCAAAGAGGGTTGAGCTTGGGCTCTCCTTTCTGACCAGCAGCTGCTGTTGACACCAGGCAAGCTGGCATTGAAACTTATTTGCTTGTCCTCTGCTGAAAGCATATGTCTTTGCTAGTAACTGAGATTTAAGCAATCAAAAGGAAAATGAGAATGGAGGCAGGATATGCAGCTCTGTGGTTCAGAAAGATGTGCAAAGTTGAGCTACATGGATGTTCTTTTTGCTCTGTTGGATGAACAGGAAAGGAATGACTTTCAGAACTGGATGGCAAAGCTGGCTGCCTTGATCAGCTCATGCCTCCTCCAGCAGGCAGCAGCATCCCTTCTGTGCGTGCTTCTGTTTTCACAACACATCTGTGGGTCTTTTTCTCCAACTCCACAGAAGCAGGTTGGTGATCTTATGAAAAATGCAGCAAAAATTTTGCCTCTAGTGCTACAGTGGGATGCCTTGCTGTATGGCGTGATTTTTGCTTTTCATAAAAATCACAGAATAATTCATGTTGGAAGGGACTTCTGGAGGTTGCTTGGTCCAACCTGCCACTCAGAGAATGGCCATCTTCAAAGTTACCTTGTGTTGCTCAATGTCTTGTCCAGTTAGTATTGTCACCAAGCATGGAGACCCCCACAGCTTCTCTGGGCCCCTGCTCCAGTCTCTAGCCAACTTATTCTTCCTTTTCTCTTCATTTTCCATTAGATGCAGAGTCTCTCACTGTACAGCTTTTTAAGCAACTCTTTTTGGGAGAAGACAGAAGATTTAGGATGGACTAGCCATAATGTTCCTCAGCTTACCAGCATTCTACAGGACAGCAGGTGCTTAAACCAGTCTGTGTATCAGCTGCAGGAAGTCTCAGTGTTATTGTAATATCCATCAGTCCAGCCATGAGCACTATACATAGCACTATAACCAGTACTCTTTAGCTTTCTGAGCTACAGGGTTTTGGAGAGCTCCCTTCATCCAAAATTAATAGTGTCTTCCTCTCTGGGTGTTCTTGGTGAGAGCAAGTGTTATGCCCACAAGACATTGACAGGTATCTTCTGAGGTGCAGAGCAGATACTTCAACATAAGTTCTTGAAGCGCAGAAAATTAAAAAAAAAAAAAAAAAAAAAAAAAAAAAAGCACAAACTAAACTAACCAACCAAAAAACAAATACAAACCACCCACACCTTAACCAGGATGTTCTGTTGCTGCTGATCTCTGCTAGGTAGTTTTCTGATTTATGGAGACTTCTGAGATTACAGAAACTTCCCCATGTAGCTACTTCTTTAGGCATCTACAACCCTTTGCAATTCTTCAGCAGATGGAGGATGAGGCCCTGAATTGGTTGCCCCCAAGATAGCTAATTTCACAAGGTGCATCTGAAAATTTGCAAGTCTTGTTGTTTGTAATAAAAAGCCTTGGGACATTTGAGCTCTTGGTCATCCCCTCCCTTGGCTTTTTCTGAGAAAATTGCCAGAAATGGACCTAACTATATTATTTCATGCATCATTCTGATGCATGTTCAGTATTGGACATAATAGCTGGAAGTTCCCTTGCTCAAGGGCAGATTTATTTCCCAGCTAACATCTGGCTACAGACTAATCTTTCCTGCAATTTGCCAGTTGCTGGCATGAGTGAAAAAGAGAATTATTGAGCTCTTTACCTGCTTGTATCCAATTAGGCAAAGGAAAGTTGCTGCAAGTAAAAGAGATGCACAAATGAAAGATGTAAATGCCTTCCTCTGTGTTGGCTCCTTTTGGCCAGGGCTTAGTGAAAATGTTGACCCTCATATGAGCAGTGGATAGTCACTAAGATGACCTAAGATCACCCAGTCCAGAATCTTATTTCTATAAGCAAGAACTCAAAGAAGTACAAGAAGCAAAACAAGCATAGATCAGTCATTTGTGATACCCTCCCTGTTTCTGACAACCAGCAGCTGGGGGATTTCTGAACCAGAGGTTGCATTAGATATCAAAGCCTCCTCCATAGCATAATGTAATGCTATGGAACTGCTGGAAAAAAAGAAAAAAAAAAAAAAAAAAAAAAAAAAAGGAAACAAAACTGAAACAAAACAAAATAGAAACACCAAAACTCTTATTAGATATTATGCACAGCACAAGGACAAGATCATGGGACAAGCATACATTGACCTAGTGTAACTGAGCAGAGGTGAAAACAGTATGACAACTCAATAAAGTATGCTGTCTCTGTGACACCGTATTATGATCTTACAGAGTATAAAACCGATCCCCTTTTAAACAGAAACAGACAGGAGCATCCCTGTCATTCACAGCCAGGCAGACCCATTTACACCACCTCCCCTCTGGCTCAGACACATGGATTTGTTGTCCCTGCCCGCTCATGGACAGGCAGGCCCTGGGTCACATCGCACAGCCACAAAGCACCTTGGAAGACAAGGAACAAGTCTTCAGGCTTGTAAGTCCTGCACGCATTGCCTTCTTGCCCCTCTTAATGTCCATCTTCCCATAGGTTTATTAGGAATTTTTACTGTCCAAGAAAGAGCTTAGGAAAGAAAGAGGCTGAAGCTCAGGGAGCAAACAGCTGGTGCTCAGTAATGCAGGTATATTGCTACAGTGTGCATGTTTTATAACTTCCTTCTGAGCCCTGCTCCCATAATCAGATTATGAAACCTTAGAATCAAGTTAATGCAAACAAACAGATCATGCGGAGAGCAATAAAAATAAAATATCATAATAAAAAACCTAAATAGAGAACATATTCAGTAAACAGAATGCTGTAAACAAACTAATGTGTCTCTCTGCGACAATATTCGTCGAGATATGGAAGAGCCCCAAGAGATGGCATGAAAACACAGCTGTTCTCTCGTTGCATGAGTTGAAGAGAGGGAGGAGGGACACAACTGCAGCACAGTGGGGTCACACAAGGGACAGCTCTGCCCATACTAGTGGATCAGGAAGGTGTCTTCTCTTGGTGCCGCCTCCAAGTGATGCTCTGACTCCCCTTCCAGCTGAGACCCACAGTGACATGATGAGCTGGACAAAATGGAGGCCACCAGCCAGGATGCTCTTGGTGCCAGCTGTGTGTCCACACTGTGGACACAGCATGGTGAGGGGCACAGCCAGCCAAGTTATTGCAGGCAGAGGCTTCAGCAGCCTTTATGGATTTGAAAGGGCTCTACTGATGGTTTGGTGTCTTCTTGGAATTCCTAGACAGGCAGTATGAAAGCTTTAAAGCCCACAGCTGGCATGAATTAAACCACTGGAGGCATATCTGGTGCTTGCATAGCTGGAGACAAGTGCATCCATCTTTGTCAGTCCCTGTAGTACTGTTCCCTCTGCTGAGCACCAGATCAGGCTGAGTGCCAGCTCCATTACCATATAGGGGTGACCATTTGTGCAGCACAGTCAAGAAGCTCAGCAGGAATGGGAGAGAAACAGACACTGCATCTCTCATAGCATCTCTGAAATTTTTCTTCTCCATGATATTGTCACTGTCATGACAGTGTCAAGCATTTGACACTCTCCTCCATGATATCCTTGTCTCTAAATTGGAAAGACAGGGATTTGATGGATGGGCCACTCAGTGGATAAGGAATTGGCTGGATGGTTGCACTCAAAGGGTTGTGGTCAATGGCTCAATGTCCTGGTGGAAATCAGCAACTAGTGGTGTTCCTCAGGGCTCAGGATTGGGACCAGCACTGTTTAATATTTTTGTTGGTGACATGGACAGTGAGATCGAGTGCACCCTCAGCAAGTATTGCAGCACCTCTTAGAAAAAAAATGTAGGTTTTAAAATGACTAAAAGCAGAATCATCTTTATTGTCATGACTGCATGAATACAAGCCTGCCAAAGCAACCTCTTTCCTTCAGTCATGCTGTAGGCCTTAGGAGTTACCTCTCTTCCTTTGCTCTCATTATAAGGAAATCCCATGCTGAAAACCAGCTCAGACAAAGTGTGGCATTCTGATAAACACCTGCTGTAGAAAGGCCTGAGGTCACAGACTGTTTGGGGCAATGATTTTATCTGCAAATCTACCGATTTGAAAGATCCACAAGAATTTGTGACAGTTTCCTATTCCACAGAACTGCTTAATTATTATAGTAGAACACAAACCTTCTTCCCAAAATTGTTTGCTTGTCCAAGGGTCTCCTGAATGCTTCTCTGCTCCTGAAAGTAGGCCTCTGGCTCTGGGTCTCCTGGAGCACATCCTGTTCTTCCAGATAAGTGCTGTGCCTAGACAGTATCCATATGGATCAACAGAGATCAGACCAACTGGGGGTTGATTCAGGTTTAATGCTTACCCATGTGTTGTTTATTCAATTAATTTGCCCCTCTAGCTCTTCTCAAATCATCTCTCTAAGAGCTGCACGAGTTTTACAAATGTGTTCATGATTCAGAGTTGTTTGACAATTCAGTTGTGCTTCCCAACAGTCAGCCTTAAGGATGCATGATAATTTTCCAGACTGAGTATTAGTCTAATCACTCACTAAAAGTTCATTCATTATCTGCCTGTGTTACAGAACGCTGCCACATTTCACTGTATTTCTGCTGGTAGGGCAGCCCTCCAAGTCACTACCACGTGTCATCTCCAGGCCTCTTCACAATCTTGACTGCTGTAAAGACTTCTGCAAAAATAATATATATGCCCCTGTTGGGGTCATCAGGCTGGTGTGGTGTTCAGTGATTAAGCTATAGGGCATCCTTTCTGCAAACAGTTTTACCTTTTTGCTAGAAAGTCCAGCCACGGCAGTCATTCCTGGAACAGACTCCTGCCTCTCCTAGCACTGATGTATGTGAAGACCACCACAGTGTCCAGTCTCAGGTTTTCTTTTAGGATTCGATGGCCCCAGCTCATCCGTTCTCCCTTGTAGGCTGTGTTGCCCAGACCTTCAATGATTCTTGATGCTTGACTTTGTATTTAGTCTGGCTCATCCACATTTCCACAGTATGATGCTGAGGTTTAGGTTTAGGGGTATTTTTGGTTTGTTTCTTTTCCTTTTTTTTTTTTTTTCTTCTTTTTTTTTTTTTTTCTTTTTTTCCCTGTAAGAATCTGTATTTTTATACGGAACAAGGGATTTCTGTGATCGCTGATGTCCTATGTCCCCATGTAGGGAAGCTTCTGTGGATAAAAGGATGAAATGCTGCTGACCTACTGGATCCTGGAACAGCCTGTTCTGCACAGGAGCAAAGAAGAACAAGGTTTGGAAAGTATATAAACAGCATTACCCCAGTAGAAGACGAGGTGGAGGCAGACATTCAGAAACTTTAACCATTTTCAGTCATCTTGGGTCTGCCGGAAGGGTGGAAGAGGCCGGGACTTGGAACATGTCACTGACTTGCCGCCATGCCAGGAAACCTCCTGCATTGCCCGCTGCTCATTATCAGTTAAGCCTTGATATTTAGGGCAGAGGAAACCATCCACTTCCAGCACTTTTGATTGGCACTTTTAAAGACAGTATTTTTATAGATGAGCCTTTACCAAACCTGTGATCGTGTGTCAGTTCATTTCAAGCCTCTCTACAAGCTAGGGTTTTGCTCTGAAAATGTTCACTTTACTTAGCCTACTATTACTGTTTATGCTCTTAAACTTTTATTGAAAAGCAGTTTACCACCTCCTGGAAGAGCTTTGCATGCCTTAACAGGCACTACAAACACAATTTGCATGTGAGCTGGGTCCTAGGTTCTCACCAGGCATCTGATGCATGACAGGGAAATTTGTGTTTCTGTGCCTGATGCACATCTGATGCTTCTGCTAAAATGAAGCTAAGAAAACTTATATAAAAAACCTACTTACAAACATCATTTTAGAGCTGACCAATTTTCTGTAAATTCTAGCTTGATTAGGAAAAAGGGAGAAATTAAATGAGCAACCCTGCTAGCAGCTGGTCTTGGGAGCAGTATAAAGCAAGTCTGCCTAGCAAAGCAGGGAAGTCTGGAAGGGAGGCATCAGGCACCCACTGTGATGAGCTGACCCTCAGTGCCTATGCCGAGCATTTCCAAAACAACACTTCTCAGTCAGAGCTTTTCCAGAGGAGACTTCAAATGTGGGTCAGGTTGACAATGGGGTCCCAGCTCTGTGAAGATCTGTCTTTGGGGCCATGCACAAGCCACTGTCAGGAGACTCAGAAGTACCCTGAGCTTTCAATTAGGAAATTTCTACTGCACAGAAAGGGCTTGGGGCTTTGTGGAAAATGTTATCTAAGGACAGCTTGGATAGTGCATGGCAAGATCCTCCCACACGTATGGGACATTTCTGTTCTCGGGAAGGCTTATTCTGCTCTATGAGGGCTGTTCTGAGAGAAACCTCTTCTCTTCCCAGGTGCATTGAGTTCAGATGAGTAAGTAAGTGAGTGCCATTCCTGGTAAGTGGTGTGCTGTAAGGACAAAACTGTGGGGAGCCAGGAGTGAGTGAAGTATAGAGCTGCAAAATTCTCGCTCAGAAGATTGCACATAGGTACAAAGCATGTAATTCATCAGTCAAAGCTCAGGAACTGGGGAACTCCAGACATGAGTTGCATGCTAAGGCCTATTTCTAATTTAGTTATTCAGAGCTTAATGTGGCCATGTAAAACACATGCCAATAGTGTAGGCCAATACAGCTGAAAAAAAGAAGAAAAAAAAAATGAGGTTGCTAAAAATGTTTTCCAGGGGCTTTGTTGCTGGAGTGCTCTACTTGGTTGTCCTTTCTGCACTCATCACAAGTTGAGGACTGCACACACCTCAAAGAAATCAATATGAAACCTGAGTGAGCAATGCTTTGAGCAGACCCTCAAGTGCCAAGTGGATCAATGTAGGGCATACAGTTAACTAGTCACTCCAGGTGTCTGCTTGCTGACAGGAGGAAGAACCAGGAAGGATAGCAAAGAATATGTCATTTTTTGTGATTTTCTTCAAGCAGAATCTCAAGACTAAGAGCAAAAGCAAATTCTGATTTCAGTTAGGTTCTTGATTTCCCTTTACTTCCAGAAATCAAGATTATAGAAACTGGGCTTATACTGTAGAAAATAGAAAAGGAAAAAAAAAAAAAAAAAAAAAGAGAGAGAGAGAGAGAGAGAGAAAATATTTATTTTATTTTATTTTATTTATTTATTTTCATCTAGAGATTATAAAAAAGTGGGGATGAATGAGAACAAGTACATAATAGATGTTGCCTTATAATTTGTTCTGAACCAATTGAGAAAACTGAGAAAAAAATTGAACTGGAAAGGTGGTGCTTCTTTAAAGTAGGAAAAATATATTTTGTAAATATGAAAATAATATTATCAAAGCAACATTTATTTTTTTTACACAGGGAAGGGTGCAATTTTAACTCCTATCATTACTTCTCTGGAAACTATATAGTTTTTTTGTGTTTTTTTTTAAGTGTTTTTCTGGGAAATTTTTCATGCTGGAGAGGAAAGAGAGCTTGAACTCTTTCTCCCAGTGCTTCTCTGAGCACACCCATTTGAGCTCATAACTTAGAAAGAGGATGGGGAACGTTGGTTTTACCTCAGCTACCAGGTGGGCTCCCCAGATGTACATAGGCAGAGACGGCACCTGCAACAAGGGCTGTATTTCAGGGTGAAGCAACTGAAACGAGGTTATCTCACCCCTTCACACCTCTTAGCATCTGCATTTGGGGCTCCCTTTGTAGGCATCTGAGACTGACCCAAGGAGCTGAGCTGCTCTCTGGATGTGCCTGCTCCTTCCTTTGGTTGCACAGGAAGAGAGCACAGAAGTGGATGTCCAGCTGTGTGAAGTAGTGGGCTGGAGAAGATTGCTTTCACCACATCTCCTTTTGCATAAATCTCAAATCTCTTCTAGTAGGCTGCTGATGTTCTGCTTACAACATCCTATCTTCTCCCAGCCTCTGGGGCATTACAAGAAAAAGGGGCAAGTGGTGCTCGCAGATGCTTCCCAGCCATTAACCATCACAGGCTCTGCTGCCTCTCCTGGAGCTGGCAGGGTAGCGATACTTAGATCTTTTCTACCATCTAGGAGTGACTCTCACACACAACTTTTGTTAGTCATATAACTAAATATGATCTGGCATTGTTGTAATTCTTTCTCATGAGGATGAATAAGAAAGCGGCATAGAAGATGATGGCAGATTTATTCAAAGGGAAACATTTCAACAGCGACATTGTTGCTGTAGAAGTATCAAAAAATATATGTGTTTTTTTTTTTTTCCCTAAATGCATGAATTTTTCCTAATAAGACTAAATTCTGTCTGTTCTACTCAGAGAGAAATGTAAAAAAGACTGCAGAGAAAGGAAGCCTCTGAAATATCAATTTGTGGAGTAGGTTTGTGTAGTATTCTAAAGCTTTTAGTATTTCTAAAGGAAGATCAAATTTCTGTTCAAGCAGTTTTTCCAACAATGAAAATAATTTGCTACAAAAATCAACCCCTTCTGAACTTTCTCTCAGTTCTGGAGTTCTGTGATGACATGACTCAATGCTATTTTCAATTATCTCCCTTTGACAATGAAGCACAGTATTGTCCTTTATATCAAGGTTTTGACAAGAGCCTTCACGCTTTCATGCAGCAGTTACAATTCAGATGTTTTCTTTAGCTCCTAATGTTTTAATAGACCCTTCCACCAAGCCCATCTCAAAATGAAATGAATTTAATTTAGATTAAAATGAATCAAAATGGGACTTTAAAGCCTTATTTTTTCTGAAGAAATATAGTATCAAGAGAATCTTTGAACACAAAGGAATCCCCAGGTGAGGAGATAATTTGGGCAACAGATTGCACCGGGCTCAGAAGACAAGGCCCTGGGGATGGGACAATCTAATGCTTCACTCTCTGCTGATAGACGTTGTGGAAATATCCAAAGCAACTGTCATTCTTTTGATCTAGGAATAATCACCTTTTTTTCCAAGAAGGCCTTCAAGTGAGATAGACTAGGAATTTGTGTCTCTGATTCCCAGTTCCAGCTCAGTGAGCCATATGCTGAGTCCTCAGCTAACCTGGGGAGAGGTCATTCTGATGAGAAATTCAAAATACCTCGGCTTTACATGATCCAGACCAGGGTTGCGTTGTTATTACTGCAGCCTGCAAATACTTGAAAAACAGTTACAAATATGATGCAGCAGACCTATTCCCAGGAGTGGCAGATCATTAAAAAAATTAAAAAATAAAAAATGATAAAGATGTGAAACAGTGAAACAGCCACAGCCTGGGAGCTTCAGTTTGGACATTAGGAAAAGCTTCTTTAACAGGAGTGTGGTGCAGCACTGAGAGAGTGCTTCAAAGGGGTAGAAACATCTCAGTCCTTGAACATCTCTAATTACCTCTAATCTTTGGCAATACTCCCAGTTAGAGTGAGAAGCTGGGCTAGAGATCCCCAATGGTTTCTCCCAACCAGTCTTTCTATGCTTCTGCAACACCTGACAAGCCACTGGCAGAGACAAGCTGAGAGAGCTCAGCATAACATAAGGGATAAATGTCATGCGAAGGCACTCCCAGAAGGCTTCATGCATGAAGACCTGTGGGCCCTAATTGTTGGAGAAACACCAGAAAGCCAGTCCAGGTGGAAGCTTGGCTAGAGATGGTTAGAGAAAGCCTGTTTCTAAAGTGATACACCAGTGTAAGCCAGGGAGCAGCAATGTTTCCCAGGATAATTACATTATGTTATCCAAGCACTTTTACTGAGCACCAAATGTAACTGCAGGGCACAATCTGCCACGACTCTCTGGAGATAAATGCTTTGTAAATGCCAGCCACAAATATCCCACTTATTTGGGCTGTGGATGTGATTTCAAAGGCTTCCCACAAGTGAGAGAGTAGCAGCTTGCTCAGGAGAACCCCGGAGTGCTGCAGAGGTGACAAGGAACACGAGCTGGTCTTCTGCTCAGCCCGTCACCTCTGACAGACACAAATACTCCCAGAAAATGCAGATTCCCAAACACAGAAGCTAACTAGGAGCTATTTTGTGCTTCTTATTCTGCTGCTGGGGCAAACTGCTGACACTGCAATTAATTCTGTGTAAAGAACGTAGGCTGAGGTAGGAGACCAGAGACTTCCACAGCTGTTCCTCCATGGTATGCTTTGCCTGCTGAGCACACACAAAAGTCTTGCTTGGCCACCCAGGCTGTGCCATGGTCCTCACCTGCTCTTTTATTGGGCATGTATCAATCATAGCATGTTATGTCGCTGGGAACTGCCATCAGAAATAGCTTCTGGCTGTTCCATGATTCAAACATGATGCTGGTGGCATCCCATTGTGTCATAGGTGGTGGTGACAGCATATGCAGGAGATGGCAACTTTGGGAGGTATGCCTGGCCATGCCAGAACTTGGCAGCATGTTTCTTTATGAGCTGAGACAAGCTCATGGGCAGAAACATGAAGTCTCTGAATGTTCTTGAGACCCTTTTCAGTAAGAGAAAAGGTGATTTATTATGAAATGTGAATCCCATTAAGGTTTGTGATTTCTCACCAAAGATGTTTGTTGGCCAAACTGTCTTGTGCCCTGTGCACACACAGCTTGCTTGAGCCCTTACTACTCTCCTCCTTTCCCCCCTTTCCCCTTCCAGTTTTAGAGTCTCCCTATCTTTGTGAGCATTGCTATTAACTTCACGCTTCATAATTGGCACTTTAAATGCAGATGAATGGCAGCAGAGAATTGCATCACAGGTCTCTGAGAGCAGGCCGCATTTGATGCCTCTTAGCTCAGCAGAACTTTGTCATCACTGTAGGAGCAAAGCTGAAATCATCTGCTAAAGAATGGGTACAAATGCCTTATGCAACAGAATCTTCCCCACTATTCTTTACATGTGAAAATGGCTTGAAACTCACTCATTTGCCTGCTTATTCTTCCAAGGATCTTTGTTCTGCAAGGGACCTTAAAATGATCTGCTATTGGCAAAGTCATCAGAAGAAAATTTTAACTTTTCTAATAGAGAACCAGCAATTATGGAAATTGACTGTTTTCAGTGACAAAGTGCTGACGAGACCAACAAATATAATTTTGCAAATAATTATCACATTGAGGCTTGATGTGTTATGATTAAAATCTTCCACATTGCAGAGAAAAAGACCTGTCAGGTGCATTTCAATTTGACCACAAAATAAATAAATAAATAAATAAATAAATAAATAAATAGAAATATTGTCAGTAAAATGTTTACTTGACAACCATTTAATGACCTCTGGTTATCCGTTTAGGGTCTATAACACCCAGTGAAGTATTTGTAGTCCATGCAGTAACAGAATCATAGCAACACATTAGGAGGGAGCAGAAATAATTGAGGTCTGGAGGGGCTGAATGCAAGGAATGATTAAAAGAGATACTTATGCATAATGACTTGAGAGGGAACATAATAAGTTTCTTGGAGGGTGTACATAACAAAAAGATGGGATTTGTTTAGCGTTGCACACTGGGGCATAATTAGAAGTAATAGGATTAAACTTATGCATGGAAAAATAATCTGATTATCGAGAATCATTTGTAACTATGAGAAAGAAGTTGCATCTGCAAAGGGTTAAGTGATACTAACAAGTTTGCAGCACCTTCCCTCTAGGCATACTCCTGCTTCAGTGGCTCTAGGACTGGAGCACTTCCAGCAGGTTGTTACAGGCCTCCTACAGCACATCCCTTGGGCAGAGATGCTCGAGAGGCTCCGTCTTTGCCAGTGCTGTTTAAACTAGTCCCTTTCCTAGGAACACAACTGTTCCAGTGGAGAGAGGATGCTGTTCCAATGGGTCTCTTTCTCTACAGTCTCCAGGGATCGCACGCTTCATCAGCAGGGGTGTCCTGGGAGTGGAGATGGGCGCAGAGAATGAGGAGGCACCAGCCCCACTCAGAACAGGGGCCGGAGCACTAGTGAGGCTGCAGAGCTTGGTAGGATGAATCCATAACTGGATTCAATCCATAACAGCACAATGAATCCATAACTCAAGGCACACAACATGTTTCTATTAGGAGGTGGATCAAAGCTCTTTCTCCTACTGAAAGACCTTGTGGAAGAAGGGAAGACAGTTGAAACTAAATGTAATGGTCTCATTAAAGTGCTGAATGATTTTTATTCACCTAAGAATTATGTCCTTACTGAAAGACATGATTATTTCCAAGACCGCAGGCAACATCCAGATGAAGAGATGTCTGAATCTATAACAAGCCTGAAAGGCTTAACTTCCACGCACACATCCAGCCTGACAGCAGAACAATAGCTGACTGTTTGGTGTGTGTGTGCATGCATTAGTAGCGCAATAGCAGCAAATCATGCTGTGCAGCCAAAAAGGGAGAAAAAATGGACATTCAGTGAAATTTAGAGAAATATGGACATAGCAGGAAAAGAACAATCTGGTCTACACATCAGATCTTGAGACTGTAACCACTAAATAGCCAGAGTACATCCTGCAGGTGTAATGCTATGGTAGTCTGAACCTCCAAACTGGGAGCCCCACTGGAGTGCACCAGACTCTTTTCGTTGTGTGCAGGCAGGCAGGTAAGAGGAGGGATGGTGTACGCCAGAGCTCTCACCCTGTTACAAAACTGGGATGTCACACATCTGAACCTGTGAACTGGAAAAACTCACCAGTCTGGGATTGGTGTGGGGGATTCTGTTCCTGAGAAGCTGAATCCAAATCACCAGAGGCTCTGGGATACTGACCAACCTGGACTGACCATCTGGATCCCTGGTCTATGCATTGCAAAAGAACCTACCTCTCTGACCTGGAATCATTCCCTCAGTTCACCAATGTTTGCACCACCACTGACCTTGTGATATTGTCTGAATGATGTTCACAAAGTGCCTGCAGCTGTACTCCAGAGTTTGTAGTCTTCAACACAGCATATGCCTCGTGCTAGGTTTTTATAGCCCATGCTAAATTCTCTGCCAGCACACTCCCCACTGTTGATGCTTGAACTAGCTCTGTTGGTGATGTCTTTCCTTACTAGATGAAAAAAAAAAATGCAACACAAGGTCATCTGTCTTCTATAATCACATCACCTCCTTGTCCTCCTCCTAATGAGCCAAATAGATTGAGCTCTGAAATCACTCTGTGTAAGGCATTTTCTTTAGTCTTCAAATCACTGTTTCCTACAACCTTCCCCATCTTTTTACAGACATTCAGAAGGTCAAGGCTGGAACTGAGGTGCCTGGTAAGAGCCCTTCTCTCCCTGGTGGAAGGGGAGATGTGCCAGAGCTGTGGTGACACTCACTTTGCAACAGGAATTTACTAGGTTAATAGTAGTAACGGTAATGATCTACATAACTGGAATAATTGCATATCTTCAGCTTACAGATGTCAACAGGAACAAAGTAAAACAAAATGAGAATGTCCATTGGAGAATATTGTCATATTCATGAATATGCACATATAAGTGTTTGATGCTCAGATGGATGTGGTTCCAGCAGGCAGCCGTACAGTAAGGAATAAGCAAAAGTAATGTGAAGTCCAAAACTGTAAAAATTAAGTTCTTCATGACAAGACAACTTCTTGCCCACAGTATGCCTGAGAGGCCACTGGGCTACTGCTCCTACAGAAGCCATATTAGAATTTTATAATCACAAATGATGACTACGTAAGAGACAGCTACCTATTTTTGTTATCTTTCAATCTCACGTCTCTCTATGGCAAGGATGTCCCGTATTTTATTAAATCAATATCCCAGAGTGTGGAGTATGGATTTTGCTGGCTTCAAGCAATAAGAGCCTTGAAGCAATCAAAAGAAAACAAACAGGGGGATTTACCTTCTCTTGTGGGGATTCATTTTTAACTCCTAGCAGCATGTTGGATACATTCTGTTGAATGTTATGAGTAATATTTTTTGATCTATTGTTTCACCTTCTCTAAGGCATATTTTATTTCAGAACAACCTTCTTCTGATGCTTTAGAGGTCCTTCTGGCAGATTCTTGAGCTGAATCACATCTTTGTCTAACTAACCCTTTAAGGACAAAAAATACCCACACTTTTCTTGGGTGAAATAGCACCATGATAATCTGGGGTAATATTTAATTCATTGACATGCTGGGGAGAAATCCTTCTGTTTTGTGTCCCAGTGTTAGTATTCTCATGTACAAGAATATAAAATAGCTTTCAGTGTCTTTGTCTTTTGTTTTTAACATGGGATCTGACCACTTCTTCCAGGAATTACACAACAGCCATGGCCAGCTCCTCAGGAACAACTCAATCTTCTGAATTTTCCACACTGTAATTCCTGGGCAGAAAGGAAACTCTTCCACCACCCAATACAGTCTCCACATACTAATTGCCTCTAAACAAAACCTTCTCTCTACAAAAAAAATCCCACTACAGGGCATATCTGTTCAACACTGAACATTTGCTCATACACTAAATCAAAACAAACAGAAAAAGAATAAGGAAGAATAGATGTAAGAGTGCCATCTGGTGACACCTGCCATAACCTTATATCATAGACAGCTTCTTCTCTGCAGTGCAGAGTGGAAAAATTTAGGGACAAGATCGAGAACACCAGAGGAACCAGTTTTACAAAACTGATCCATTTTCTCCAAGAAATCAGTCAACTTATGTAGGTAACACAAATTGGTAGCTGAGGTCTAAACTCTTCAGAAATCCAGCCCCTGATGTGTAAATATGACTGCACAGTACATGTGTAATAATCACAGCCATGCATGCAAATTGAGTAATTGTCCTTGTAAATGGCTAATTAGGTATACTGGACATGGAACTGGGAAAACTGTGCACACAAATTAAGCCTGCACTTTTGTGCTGAAGTGGGCTGAAAAGCTGTCTCTGGGTTTCTTACCCTAATTTACTGTAGATATTAACATCTTGTATTTATGCAAATGTTTGACATGTCTGAATGTTTTGAAATGCGATCATGATAATTTGAACATGACCTAATGTTGTAGCATGACATGGAACTGGCCTTTCTTGTCCAAAAGAGGCTAATTTCTATCATTGCCCAAATTAATCCATTTTTCTATTGGGAATCTGCTCTATTTAAGAATACAGAAGTCCAGGGCATATTTCAGAGAGAAGCTGCTTGGAGTTGTCTATTATTTGGTGCATATCTTCACATTATCCCCACCCACCTGTAGGGACAGTTCAGGATCACAATTTTCATTTAAAAAGGGCTTGAGTGGAATATCATCTCTGCTTGCTGCACTAGAACTTCACTGGAGCAGATAAGGCTTGAGAGACCTAGTGACTATTCTGCTGGAAACTGTCTGGTAGCCATAAGGAATAGCACCACATGTTAAGGATAAATTATAAACCACTGCAAAAAGAAACATGGGAAAATTAAACCAGGGGTTATGGGTGAAGGGCTTTTTAGGGGTAAGGGTTAGGGATTAGGGCTTGTGTGTGTGTGTGTGCATGCGCATGACTGCTTTTGTCCTTTACATAGTCTCCTCTTTAGAAAAGATGAGACAGCTCACAGAACTATGCTCCCTGGCATGTCTTTGATATGCGCCAAATGACACTGGCCCAAATCAGTTCGGGCATGGTTTGGGAGTAGAACTGGGCCAGGGACCATTCCCAAGAGATTTTCAGTGTGCAACCACTCTGTTCAAGAAGGAAGGAGACTTTGTTAGCAAAAGCACAACTCCTCTACTCCAGCTCAGATACTGGGCACATGCTGGGGTGTTTGCAAAGTCCAGGACATTGAGAGCCACTGGGCTGAGCTGCTGAGATGCTTTGCTGGGAGTCAGTTCAGGTTGTTGCCTACCTGAAAATATGAAAACATGATCTGGGGCTTTGGGAAGTTATTAAAGGTGAGGGCCAGAGCTCCCATTCTGGGTATCCAATGCAGGTCTCATAATCTCTAAGGTACAGGGGGTAAAAGGTGACAAAGAGGCATATTTCATTTCCTAGAAAGTCAGTAGGTAAAAATGCCATCTAAATCAAACTGTAGCAAGCCAAGGAGCAACCCATGACCGATGAGTGCTCACATACATGATTCATACACAAAGTGTATCAGCCATCCCAATGCAGAACACAGTCCTCACCTGAAAATAGACCCCTCCAGGATGGTGATTCACTTGTTTCAAAATACAGCCTATGGACAGGAAGATGGTTTAACAAGACTGAGTGCACGTCCCTCTCTCCTTGCTCCAGCACATAGTTATGCCTCCTCCTTGCTGTGCTGTCATATTTAGGACAGCAAAAAGGCTTAATGGAGAAGTGTGATACTACCCAGACCTGCCCATTTTATCTGTGTCTATCCATATTTTTAGGCAACTCAGTGACTCCATGAGCAGTAATAAATCTTGCCCAGTCCCCCCAGAACTACAGAAAGTTCATCGCTGCCAGATGTGAGTCCTCATGCTCAGCTGTGCATTCCTGACAGTCTGTCCTTCTGCCAGGCACACAGAAACCTTCTTACCAAGCCTGATCCCTGCTTTTCTGCCAAGAGGAGCATAGTGTATAACCCAAGGACAGACAGCACTGGGGACACTGCCCACTGCCCAAAGCATCCCACTTGCACTATATTGCATACCAGTCCAACTTCACCTCTAATGCACTAACTCCAGTTATTCACTGCCAGTGTCACTCACCTCCCATTTGCCACACATGATCTTGACAGAGATCTTGGCTGTTGTCTCTGGGCATTTTCCTCTGGACTAATTTAGCCTTTCTATCACTAAGTTTTGTTAATGATGATAAACAACATGGTGTGCTGGCTGAAATGGTTTTCTGTCACTCTGGAAAATTTAGGACACAGGGATCTGCAAAATATGACCTCAATTTAAGTCCATCATTTTCTCCTCCTGGAATTGCTCAGCTGGAATAAATACCATTACCCAGACCAGAGCAACCGGCTGAGCGAGTGGTTTGCAGCACACGTACCTGGAGTGGAAGAAATGCAGTGAAAAATCCTACCTCTACGATAGGAACTGTGAAAAATTGAGCTGGTGTTCCCAGAGGCCCACTGAGGACCCTGAACAGTGGCTAGCTGAAATTCAACCTTCTTTTCTCTCAGTTCAGGAAGAAATTTCATGGTTGGCCTGACAAATGACACTGACAAAGCATTTGGTGAAATAGATTATTTCCAGAGAAAAATAAACATGACCAGTCATTGCCCCTGCCCCTATCCCCCCAGCCCTAAAAAATCCATGTTAGCTTTAATATAAATGCTTTTGCAAGTTCACCAAGTGGTGCTTGATTATCAGTGGGTAAGGACATGGCTTCGTGTTTCCTGAGAATAAAGCTTTTAATGTATTGAGGAGGAGGGAGTGAATAAAATGGTCACAGGGAAAAATGGCGTGCTAATTAAAAAAAAAAACAAACAACAACAACAACAACAACAACAACAACAACAACAACAAAAACATTTATAAGGGTTATAAGGGGTTTCTGATTGTGGTGGTTTTACTCAAGTGGGCAGCCAAACTCGACCAACTCTACCACAACCGCTCTCTCACTCCTCCTAGTAGGGGAACTGCTGCTGTGTGCCTGGAGCACCTCTTGCCCTCCTGCTGCACTGTCCTTGGTGTCTGCAGGGCTGGTTCTTACTACTCGTTTTCCCAGCTGCTGTTTCACAGCAGTTTCTTTTCCTTACACAGAGGCTCAAACAACATCACATATTGGCTTGGCACTGGCCAGTAGCGAGGCCCTTATCCAACATGGGGCAGTTTCTGGATTCTTTTTGCAGAAGCCACCCCTTTGGCCTTCCACTACCAAAACCTTGCCATGTAAACCCACTGCACTGTTGTTCAAAAGACTCCAACAGCACGATGGGTGACAGTGGAGGCACACATGGACTAAGGTAAGTGCCAACAGCTGCTCCCCAGGGAAGCAGTTAATGCAATGAACAGAAAGCTTTGCTGCTAGTGCAGGATTGTACACATCTGGAAAGAAAAATTGAAGAGTCTGTGGCAGGGATTTAGTGCTTAATTTGTAACAGAGGGTGGGAGGGAAGCTGATAGAAGGTACCTGCAGAGAACTATTGCATAGGTCTGATCCTGCAAAGTGCTGTGGGCACTGCAGGGGATGCGGTGGGAATCCCTTGGATGACGGACAGAGTTCAAGGAGGTGAGGTGTGGGTGTGCATTCAGACACAGGTGGGAAGTGGGAACATAATCACCTGCTCAGGAAACATAATCACCTGCTATAGGTGTCTTTGGCAGGAAAAAGTTTTGAAAGTGCTGAGACAGAAGGGTAGGCAACCCCTCCAGGGGAGAAAGAGGTTGGCTGGGAAAAATGTCACAGGCTATTAGCCTCTGCAGAGCAGAGACAGAAAAGTGTCATTGGCATTTGTATTACAGGAAAGGGTCAATAGGAACAAGCTGAAAATGCAGTGTCTCCACTGCGTCTGTGATTTTCAATCACCAGTAGAGTTATGAAATTTTAGTTCCTACATTCTCCTTGTGAAGGTTTCAGTCTCTTCTGAAGACTGGGACAGAAAGGTCAAGGATGAAGTAGTCATTCTGTGAAAAACTGTTCTCTCAGTAGTTACTGTTTTTACCTTGACTTTATAGATTGTTTGTATGAGTTCATTCTGGTAGGTGCTGGTTGTATGACCTCAGCCTAAGGGCTTGTGGGAGAGCATCTTGTATGCAAGATGACACGGATCACTTTTGGCAATGGCTTATGTAGGTTCCTTGGGTTTTGATCTGCTTTGCATACATGGGTCACAGTAATTGTGGGGAGAGATATTGATGGCTTTTATGAATTTTTATGTTTACTGAATTATCAAACTTGGTTCCATTTGCTATTTCTTAGTATACAGAAAATTTGCTCCTAGAAAAAGGGGAGACCTGGAAATAATTGTGTAGCATAATCTTCTCCTGGCGTATGCTGTAATTATTCACAGCCATATACAGCTGCCTCAGACCATTATTTTCTGTCATGGACTCCAGTACAGGACTGTGTGAGTGAGAGAGCTGTGTGCAGTTGGAGGGGTGGGAGCTTCCTTTTTTTATTGTAATAAGCTCCCCTGAAGTGTCTTGGCAACTTGTACATAAACATGATGTATTTCCTGGGAGACTGTCTTATGCACTGAAAATCATCTTCACTTTGGTGAGGTCTTGTTAATTCTTCTCTGAGCAGATGTGGTGATGTCTGAAGGCCTGGCTGTACATCACCGTTCTGGGTGATGTTTGCAGAGTTGTAGGTTTTACGAAGCATGTAAATGGACTTTTTGTAAAAAAATAAGTTGCAAGACACCATACATCACTTTTGTATAAGGATATGTTAGAAAAGCATTTCCTGGGAGTGCAGTAGCTGTTGGATCCGTCCTGGAGAAGGGTGAGAAATCAGATGCTTGGACCAAGGAATGTATAGGCTCTCATGTATGGGCTGCAAGTACAACATCCATCTGGTGGATGGAGATCTCACGATGAATGCAGTCCAAAAGTACAGGCTGAAAATTCAGCACTAAGTTTCCCAGTCCCAGTTTTGGTTTTACAGCTGACGTGGCTACACAAGTTGTCCCAGTCCTGTTTGGGGCTAAAAAAATAATACAAAAAATAATCCCAGTTTTGGTCAGGTATTTCATAACAAGGCCAACATTACTTTGTCTCTTGACCATATCAAGGACCACCCATGAGGCTCTTTCAGTCCTCTTCCCTTTGGTAATTTTCCCCCGTATTGTGTTAGGGTAGAAATTACACCTGGCTGCATGGGGGACGCCCTAATGCTAGTGGAACTTGGGTGGGTAACAGATGAAATAACTCCCTGAACAGTGACACTGAACATCGCTGCAACACATGCAGGGGCTACAGAAGCCTGGAGATATTCTCATGGGTTCAGATCCCAAATGGATTATTGAAAGATCAGAGTTGGTAGATCATTCTTATAATGGAAAGCTGGTGCTGACATCTATGGCTAAGAAACAGTCAAACAAGTGGCTTTTTATTTGCAAAACTCCACATTCATCAACTGCATGAAGTTCAACAAGGCCAAGTGCCGGGTCCTGCACCTGGGGCGCAATAACCCCAAGCAGAGCTACAGACTGGGAGAGGAATGGTTGGAGAGCTGCCAGGCAGAGAAGGACCTGGGAGTGATGGTGGATAGTCAGCTGAATATGAGCCAGCAGTGTGCTCAGGTGGCCAAGAAGGCCAACGGCATCCTGGCTTGTATCAGGAACAGCGTGACCAGCAGGGCTAGGGAGGTGATCGTCCCCCTGTACTCAGCTCTGGTGAGGCCGCACCTCGAGTACTGTGTTCAGTTTTGGGCCCCTCGCTACAAGAAGGACATCGAGGTGCTTGAGCGGGTGCAGAGAAGGGCGACGAAGCTGGTGAGGGGCCTGGAGAACAAGTCCTACGAGGAGCGGCTGAGGGAGCTGGGCTTGTTCAGCCTGGAGAAGAGGAGGCTCAGGGGTGACCTTATCGCTCTCTATAGGTACCTCAAGGGAGGCTGTAGCGAGGTGGGGGTTGGCCTGTTCTCCCACGTGCCTGGTGACAGGACGAGGGGGAATGGGCTTAAGTTGAGCCAGGGGAGTTTTAGGTTAGATGTTAGGAAGAATTTCTTCACTGAAAGGGTTGTTAGACATTGGAACAGGCTGCCCAGGGAAGTGGTGGAGTCACCATCCCTGGAAGTCTTCAAAAGACGTTTAGATGTAGAGCTTAGGGATATGGTTTAGTGGAGGGCTGTTAGCGTTAGGTTGGAGGTTGGACTCGATGACCTTGAGGTCTCTTCCAACCTAGAAATTCTGTGATTCTGTGATTCTGTGATTCTACTGGTTTCACATTCACTTAAGGGCTTCTCACTCTTTAAATTCCTGTATTCAGGGTATTCTTCCCTGTCAGAAGCACTTGCAGGAAGAGGGGAACAAAAGTCAGAGTATGATCTAGTGGGTGATAAAAGCAAGGAGAAATAACCCTGTTGCAGGTGAAAGAGAACACACAATATACATGGAGCTAAGAATACACTGGTAGTCTAATTAATCTTTGGTAAGACTAATAGTTCAAAATATTTAATTATTATTGCCTCATAAATAATACAGTCAAAATTGTTATGTATTAACTTCCTGATACATTCCCCTTTTGTCTGGCACTGTGGCCTTACTTATTTTGCCTCCCTTATTATGCCTCCCTGGGCCCAGCCTTCCTTGAGCCCAGTGCGGCGGCTGTGACACATTATTAGTGCCCTGAGTCCTCTGCTGAGACAGTGTCTGACATTCATGGTGGCGTTTCTTTCTCCACCAATATGGACTCCAGTTATTGAATCACAGCTAAAATTTGAAAGCTGCAAAACAAACCTACTTAACATAAAGTGCTGCTGTTGACTGTCTGGATTTATGTCTTTTACAGATGTGATATTGCTCAAAATATTATTATATTTGGTATTCCCATGAGTTATGCAACAGTCACTTTTCCCCTAGGCAATTGTAATCACAGCTAAAACTAAAACCAGTTCAGGTCACAACAATCCCTTGGATCTCTTCTCTAGCTAGATCCTATTACTTCATCTGGTTTTAGGATCTCAGAAAGGGCATAATAGACCCAGAACAAACATTTGGGGAAAATCCTTCCTCAGGAACACAAATAAAGCCTAAGAAGCTCACTAAAAGTTTGCAGATGCACTTTCAGCTGTAGAAAATTCATCTTATAGATCATGACATCTCCCTAAATATTGTAGTACTGTTTGGAACAGTTGCTCTTGCATACCAAGGGTAAGTTTCTGTGATACACCCCATGGCTTATCACAATTTTGGATCTTCTCTTGGACTATATGAAATCTGACATTTTTTTAAAAACATGTAGATGAACAAGATACAAGGTTCAAGGCTGAATTTGTTGAAGGCATTGTGGACTGTATTATATGAACCACCTTGACAATATGTCTTTGTCTATATTGGGATGATGGTTTTACCTGCTAACCTGCTTAAGAGATGGAGCACTGTGATCAAGTATTTAAGGTACAACTAAGGAATGCCAAACTCTTAAAGGCAAGGTAAGACCGTAGTGCTTACTCTGACACCAAAAGACAAGTTAAAATCTTGAGACTAACCAGTGATACCAGGGTTTCATACCCTGTACAGTGCAACAAAGCAGTCCAGAGAGAGGCTGGTGGGCTCACCTGCTTGTAGCTGTCAGCATAAAGTGTCCTTTGTCCTGTTACTTAAATGTTTGATGTTGGCAAGGACTCAATTTGATATAACAACCTTTCTGGACAGGCTCTTGATGGAGATGTGAGGGATGGAGATGCTCTGACTGAGATCACAAGGCTCCTCGCACCCAAGCAGAATTACTGCCGGGGATCAAAGTACACCATTGGGCTCTGCAGCCACTTCGCCTCCTGCCTGGCTCTTGGTGGCCCCTTCAGTGGATGCAGCAGGGATGAGGCTGTTGGAAAGACCTGGAAGAAGCCCAAATAATGGCTCCAGAGCCATGCTTAACCTCAGGCTGTTGCCCCTGGACTTTGCACAAGCTATGTTGTAGGCACACCTATGCCCACCAATCCTGCCCTGATGACTTAAGTCAGCGTTGACCACGGGCATGTGTGTCATGTCTCATCACCGCAGGCTTTCCTGGCCATCCCTGGACTGTTGGCTGACTCTTCTGTCATGGGACCTGTCCTACTCTGCTTGCTCGGGCTATGGGAGTGCAACACTTGCCAGTGAAGCCCTTGTCTTCCATGACCTTGGATCCCGGCTCACCTCCCTGTGCAGAACATCCCACTCTTGCAGTGATACTATCCCTACCAAGCAGATGGGCATGTGAAGCTTTTAGGTACTGGCTTCTTGGAGCTTATTAACACTTGGGTTCATTTGTGCCCTGGTTAAATAGCTGCAAGTTATCCAATAAACAAATCACAGTCCAATCTGCTGAAAACTTGCATTTTAGCTTGTGCTATTTACAACACGACTGGTCCCTGACCATTGTTTTTCTCATAAACATGTACAGGTTTAATGTATGATGAGAGCACCTCTGCCTCCATTTCTGGGAGGCAAAAAGCAATAGAAAATACATGACTTCCCAGGGGCCATTAAAAGCTGGGAAATCAGGCACATTGCTCTGTAAGGAAGCAGCATGCTGGGAGTCAGCTAGGAATCATGAGTCCCAGGGGTGGGATGCAAACAGGGGTGCAGGATAACACAGGATAGCAGTAGGTGTTGAAATGAGAAGGTGGGGGGGCACAACACAAGAAACAAAGAGCTCTGCAGGCTGGGAGAAGTGGTGTACACTTCATTTGGTTCAGAATAAAATGTAATGAAGGTTTGAGCAGATCTACTCCACCTGATCAAAGTAGAAGCAGTGATCTTGTTTAAAAATGTATGCATACAGAAGCTTATCTAAATGAGAGAGGGAGATTTTTGAGCGCTGAAAATAAAACCAGATTAGCAGATCGGTCAGGATGTCTGGGTCAGCTTATTTGCCTGTGCTGGATGACAAAACAGCAGCAGTGGCGAGCAGCCTGACTGTGCTGCTAGATGGGGCACATTTAGGGCCTGGAGGCCTCAGGCTCTCCACTTACTTGGTAGCTCTCTCAGACAAAGAAAGGCAGAGCATGTTTCTTTGTGAGACAGCTCAGAAATAGCAGAGCTCCACCTCAGTTCCTGCTCTTGAAAACCTGCAAGGCTAGAAATACAACTTACTAAAAATGTTACATGCTGCAGTAAGCAATGGGTTGGTGTGGAGAGCACAGAATCTGTCCCACAGAGCAATACATCACTCTGAACTTGGCTTCCCACTGCACTGAGGGGAATAGATTTGTGGAAGAGATGTTTAAGGGACTCTTAATATGTTTCATGAATCACAGAAGGGGGAATTTATATCTTTTGGGGATCATGACAATTTAACAAGGTTTTGGCTAAAATTCTAATGGCTTATAGCTGAAATGTAACTATTATAACATAAAATTTAAAGATCTTGTCCAGGTGAAGTGGTGGAATTTAGCAGTTCTCTAGAATCATGGATCTGAAGGTAAAAGCTGCTCTCATGTGCCCTGGTGTGAGTCTGGAGTTGTTCTGCCAAGCTGGGTGTTACGGGACGCAAGAGCTGCTCCGCAGCTCCTCTCCTGCCCAAGCAGGGCTGCAGCCTAGCGAACTGAGCATAACTTTGTCATCCACTCAACCTCCCAGGTCACACAGCATCCACTCCACCACCTCTCCTGCATTTTGCAAAGCTTTCCCATTGTATAGGATAGATTTTGTGCCTTACAGAGAAAGCCTAAGGAAAGAGATGGGCTCTTGGCCACACAGCTTTCAGATGAAGGATTCATGGGAGGTCAGAGCAGCATTTTCTTATAGAGCTTTCTCTTGGAAGAACTATTGCCTCCCTAGACTAAGCACATTTATTTTTTCAACAGAAAGGGAGATTAGTTCCTGGTAAAGGGAGTTCTTTCATATGTGCAGGGCTGCACTGTGGGTATGTGCATGTCTCTCCGTAGATTTTACTGTGAGTACACGGCTTTTCTTTACGTGCCTATTTGCCTGTGAAGCTACTCATGCTGGAGGTATTAAGCGTGCAGCAGTGGTAGCTCAGGCACCTGAACCTGGATGTCCTGAACACCAACACAATGATCAGCATTTCTTCTGGGAGCTACTTCACTGGGTAACCAGTTCCTTATGGATTTCATTCATTTTGTAGCTGTACTACAGGCCTGGCACAATTTTGCATTATTTATCAGTTGGCTGTGTCTCAGGTGTTTCTGCAAGTTTATAAGAATATTCTGGAGTAAGCCCAATTCTACCAGCTGGCTGTGAAGAGATGTAGTAGGAACTAAGTCTTTTAAGTGCTGATATAGAAAAATCGTCATTTCCTAGGGCATGGTTTGTTTTATCTTAAGATAGATCTCCAGAAAGTCAGATGAATGGCTCCAGCAGTGCCTGTTTCTCTTGCTGCTTGCATTCAGGAGCCTAAATGATGAGCTGAGGTGAAGACCTCTCTACTGCAGACATCTCAAGTTAAGTTATTCCTACTCGGCACCTGCTTTTGGTTTTTAGAATCTGATTTGAGAAATACAGTTCAGGGAGATGTCTGGGTGCCTGATGCTGACATGGGTCAGTTGGGGAAACGCGACTTAAGAATGGGTGGCGAAACAGGGTGGCTGGAAGCTGTGGGCTCACCTGTGGGACCAGAGCTGCACCCAGACACGAAGAGGAGGAAAATCAATCATTCAGGGCTTGGGAATCTACTGGACATGACTGATGAGCACCTCCCTTAGCTTCTCCAACACAGAAACAATTAAAACTAAAGTATTACTATTGTTGCTGTTGTTGTTCTAAAATATCCTTTCTTTCTGTCTCTGGGCTGAGACAACCTTATCAAGTCCAGGAGCAATGCAGAAAGGGAATTGCTGAGGGGTCAGGGTGTGGGAAAACAAAATCCTGTATCCCTGATGGAGCAGCACAGTACAGCTGACAGCTAACAAGAAATTAATTTAGAATGCTTTTACTGCTTATTTGCTTGCTTGTCATCCTCACTGTTGCTGTAGTTGGTTTAATTTTTCATACTTCTCCTGCTTATGATATAATTTATGTGATGTTTTGCCTTTTGTTGCTGCAAGACCCAGGTCCTGGATTCAGGCATGCAGCTTCCATCAAGGCAGAAAAAGAGAGCAGGGAGGGGGGAGCCCCCAAGGCGGTGAGCCTTGAGATGTGCTTGGAAGGGAGAAAAAAACAAAAAAACAAAACAAAAAAAAACTTGGAATGTGACCCTAGTATATCTTAAAGGGACAGAAAAGAGAAGGTAAGGAAAATGAAACTAAAAAGTACTATTAAATATATATATATCTTGAAATGAGTCTGGGCTTCTTCTCTCTGAATTCTAAATGCTGGCAACACTTGAGCAGTCTGTTCGGTAAAAGTACCATCTCCTCTTATCTCTGCCAAGTGTTGTTATCAATAAATAGAGGAAAACTGAGCTGGGCTTGTAGTGGATCCTACAGCTGAGCATGTGCAGAGTGTCCCAGGAAAGCCTTTTGCTGCATCTTGCTAGGAAAATGGTCAGGGAAAGTCAGTACGAGGCAACCCCATGCTAGCAGAATTATGGCTGACATATCACAGCCTAAAGACACTCACCTGCAGCAGCACAAAGCTGCAGCCACACCACGTCACACCAGGATTGTATTCCCAGCACACACTGCAGAGGGGTTGTGAGGGTATTTCTGAGTGCTTGTGCCTGACAGAGATCAACCCAGGAAAAACTGGAGTTACAAAATGAGATACAGTTAGTAGATCTACCTGAGCCAAGCAAGCTGCTTGCACAATTTTAGCATGAATTACCCCCTTGAATAGATTAAAGCCTGGAGCAAGCGTGCTGGGGTGAGAGGAGAGGTGCATGGGGCTGAGATGTGGGTGTACCAGGGTGTGTCAGGAGTAGGGGGCCATGTCTGCACAGCAGAACACATCCGTGGGGGCAAAGCCCCTCTCTCCTCTCAGGTGCGTGTCTTTGTGCAAGCAACAGCCTCACCCCCTCTGTCCACGTGGATAGGATCTCCCAGTCCTGGATAACACCGCAAGGTTTTCACCTGGATCAGTGAAATGCTGTCACCCAAAAGCGAACTTTCTCCTTTCCACTCAGTTTAGTAAAGCCTCAAGTGAGCATAGTAGCACAGGTTGAACCTCCCCGTCCTTGCTACATTCCCAAGCCACGCAGCCCTCCAACACAGGCTGCATCCTCACGCCATCCCAGGCCTGGGGAAAGGACACCCCTCTCATTAAACCAGCGCACTTTCCTTTCAGCTCTTCTGAAAACCTATTGATCAGCACCGCTGAGCTCTGGCTAAAGGTCAGGTTGGATGCAAAGGCGTTTCCGGAGCAGGCACCAACCAGCCCTTGATGTGCCCACAGAGCTGCAGGACCCCCACACCCCCAATCCCACACTGCTTCCATCAGACTCAAGAAAACCTTTCATCTCCCTGCTCCGCAGCTCACAGCCACCTCTGCTCTTCTTGTGGGCTTGTGGGTTTGAAGGGGCACACCACTGCCCCTGTAGCCAGGCCACGTGCTTTGCATGTGCTGCCATATGGGGGAACAAGGAAAAAATGGTTTGTGTTTTATCATGGCAGTCCCAGGAGCAGGGAATCCTCGGGGAACCCCTGGGTCCCATCAGGGCACCACACAGCGCAGCCGCTCTGTGGGCTCATCCCTTCTAAGCTCATCCAACCCTGCCCCTTCCTTGCCAGAGCCAGAAAATGCTTCTGTCAAAACAAACGAACAAACAAAAGAAACACCTCAAAATCATGTAGGCTTCATACCTCAGTACCTTTTATTAGAAGGTTATTCCAGGAGCTCATATTCACACCTTTGTAGCTGTTAGAAAAATTTCATCTGACAAACCTCAGGCTGGGTTCCCTGGTCCCAGGGGATGCAGCTTCCAGGTCTTCTCCCACTCAGAAAGCTCCTAGCCCCACAAGTCTCAACACCAAAAGCTTTCTCTAGTATTTACCTTATTTTTCCTTTCTTAATATTAGACAGTTCTTATTTAGTTCCCTGATACTACTATATTTACTGGTCTTCCTATTTGAAGCAGGACTTCATCTCCAAGCCATCTTCCCTCATGCATCTTCAAATCTATTTAACAAGCACTGACAAAAACAGAAGCTTCAGCACCACAGTATTGGGATGATACTGTTCATCCCTTCTGAGGCCTCCAGTTGTCTGACAGGAGTATTCTGAGTTGTAAACCAATTTGCAAAAAGTCACTGTTTTCTTCCCCTGACTTGGTTTCTATCCAGAACTTCATTTCCTTGCTCTGTCACAAAATACACGCGTCCATTTCTCCTACCAAATATGCAAACGATAATTCCTGGGCTTCCCTGTGCATGGGAAAGGCTCACCCCTCTGCAAGGCTCAGCACAGGCACATCCTGTGCTTCCTCCCAGAAAAATTTTGTGCATGCATCTGTGTCTGAAATCTTTTTTTAACTCTACACACACACACACACACACACACACACCAGTGAAATCCAGCAGGGAATTAAAGTTCTTTGTACATGGAAACATCACACTACACTCTAACTCTAAAGTGCTTTGGGGATCCTCTAGGATAAAAGGTAGCAGAGAAATGTAAATGTAAATGCATTCTTTGGATGAGCCCTCTGGATTAGCAAGTGAATTTTCAATTGTATCTCCCTGGCAAAGCTGTGAGCTGCAAGGGTGTCTGCTTACACTAATTCATGTGTAATCTCCCCGACCTCCTCTGGTACGAGGGTGGGGAATCCCACGTGCTCCCTATGAGCCCAGACCTTTGCATCAAGGCAGGGGCTTGCGGCTGGCAGGGTACCCACTCTTGCACGCTGCCCTCAGACTATTTCAGAAAGCAAAAAATGAGAGAACCGTTTTGCATTTGTTCTCAAATGTAATACAAGCTCAAGTTTAAGCAAATAAACAAAGCTGGCTATTATGTAATCTGCTTTTTCTCAGCATCTGCGTTTCAGGATGCAAATCTCGGGAAGGCTTTGATTACGGAAACTAGGGCACTCGCAACCTTGACAACAATTTCATACGTGAGCTGAATGCAGTGCACATGAATGTGAGCAGAAAACGGATCCCAGAGGACTCTTTGACAGTCCCTCCGGGTTCCCAAGCTCCTAGGGTTATTTCTGGGTACAAGACCTCTTGAGGCATCTGCTTGAGTGATGTTATACACTTATAATTTTATGAATAGAAGAGTTTAAACCAAAGCTCCTGCTCTGCCTGCACAGAACACGGTCAGAGCAAATACCCAGCCTGGGCTTCCACCTTCAGCAGGATTACCACATATAAAAATATAAAACTGATCCTGCAGCCTGGGTGATATAATGCAAACATACATCCCTCCTATTCTCAGTGACCAAAGGCACTGGGGCCAGCTCAGGCAAGCTTTCAGGAGAGCCCTGATGAGGACAGAGCCCTGTCCTGTCCTATTTTGTGTTTTCCACCTCTGGACCAGGATAGTATCAACTTGCAAAGTAACTTTGCTTACTTTTTACCAGCACCATTTCCCACTTTCCCCTGTAATCATATAAGTACCATACTTCATCCATCACCTTTACTCCCGTCATCCATCATTGTTTAGCTTGAAGAAGGCCTCACACAGCAGCATTGCACACATTAGCAAAGGCTGATCAAGGGGAAACATGTCCAAGCATGAGAAGTCACCGCAGACAAAGCCAGGTTGTGTGGAGTAGCCATGGGGCTGTTTCACACACGACATTTTCCCTGAACATAAATGTACCCAAAACACGTCCCAAAAATGTCCCAGATAGGTGAGCTGAGCTGTGCCCCAGAAATACCTAGGTCTACTGCAGAGACAAATACAGTTTCTACATGTGAAAATTAACTGATGTGCTGAGCACTTAAATGACCTTCAGTCTGCCCTGTTGTGATATCAAGCCATACATCTAGAGCCATGATCAGGCTATTTCAGTGCCTGTGGTACCAAAAGAAACAAATTAAACTATTTTTTCTTTTTTTATCCTGTGGTGCCCAACCAGGACAAAAAAAGCCCTCCTGGGCTGTATAGAAACCTAGTATCTTTCTTTGCAAAACACTGTTCTTACTGCAGCCACAAACACATTTCATGTTTTCTTCTTCTGATTATTCCCCCTCTAGCCCCAAACTGTCTCTGACCACCAACACAGCTTGATCCAACGATTAGGAGTCACTTCACTAATTACTTCTTCACCCCATTTTCTCACCTTGAACACCCCTTCCCAAGTGTGGGTCTGTGTGTTTCGTCACTTGACAGTGCAAAGCAGCCCCACTGCCCTGGCTGTTCTTCCAGGAGCAACCAAAGCCCAGTGACCCCAGTGGCCATGAGCCCCCCTGATCCTCGGGACCTGTTAGATGTGGGTGCTGCCTCACTGCACCCATCACTTCTCTTTTGCAGCACCTTCATTTTGCTCTCATACCTTCTGTGGTCCTTTCCCAGGTGCTGTCATTTCAGCAGCTTCTTGAAGCTGCTGCTTCGTTGTGGCAGCTCCTTTGCTTGCCCGCTCTGGCTTCCAGCATCTCCGCCCCAGCCGCGTGCCTGCAGCACTGAGCTCCCCAGCCTGCTCTGCTGGGAAGGCTGTCAAGGGCTCTTCATTCCTTCTGAGAGACTGTGAGCTGTCTTCCTATCAGGGAGGTGCACACTTCTCCCACGGAGTCCCTGTTATAACCCGCTCAGTAAATGAGGGAGGAATACTACAGCTCTTTTATATTCATGCCCTGATTTATTTTGCTAGAGCTTTCCTGCGTAGAAAATTCTGCATCTCCCTCACCCGTAAGACATCTTTGTTCCTGTCACCCAGCATCAGAAATGGGTAGAGGCAAGCAGGAAAAGGATGTTTGCTTGGTTCTTTCTGTACACCTTCCCCTCGGTATTTCCGGGGTAAATTGTCTTCTTCACAACCTGAAAGCAAGCGGGCAGTGGTGGGCTTCAGGGTTGCATCTGCAGAGATGTTTCCTCTTCTCCAGGCTCCTGCCCCAGTCCAGCCCCGGGGAGCTGCTGAGTGAGACCCAATGCCAGGTTTGGGGCTGGAGGTGGCTGGTGGGGAGCATCCCCTGCAGGGAAAGGGAGCGAGGAGAGATGGGAGACACCTTTCCCTGCACAGGGGGCTGGTGGGTCTGTGATCTGCTGCATGCACAAAGGCTTGCTACAAATGTTCAGCTGAGTCCAATTAAAAGGAAGAAAACCAGATGCAATGGGGCTGAAGGAGGGAGGAGGAAGCCAGCCCAGGTGTACCAGTGGGCTCCATCAGAGGGAGAGGAGAAGTGCCCACAGATAAACAGGAGGACTGGAGAGGAAAAGAAAGGAAGAAGAGGTGTATGCTTACATGTGCTCCTTGTGTGCAGCAGGTGAGGCTGCCCTGCAGCAGAGAAGGTTACACACAAAGGGTGAAACACTCCAAGCAGGAGGTGGAGAGGAGACCAAGACATTCCTGAGCCACACTGCAGCGCACCAGGATTGAAACCAGAGGCTCTCCGACTGTTCCCACAGACACCAGCCTTGGCCCTATGAACGTTCGTATCCAGCGGCCTCCTCTGCACTGTCCCTTGCAGCTTAACAGAGACTCTGCTTGGGGCTTGGGGAAGCAGCAATATCCTGCAGCCCACAGCCCCTCTTCCAGGGGAAGGGAAGGTGTAGGGGAGGTGGGGAGTCCTCTCCCCTCTGCTCAAGCTGTGTGGAGACCCTGGCTGCAGCCTGGGCACATGATACCGTGATACCACATGTAACTGAATTTAAAAAATTAAATTAAAATAAAATAAAATAAAATGTGAATATTTCATGGAAGTCTGGATTGTGGCTGTATTTAACAATTTGTTTGATATGGGGCCAATGATAACATTAATATTACAATTTAAGAACCCTGTAAATCCCTGAGCTTGAGTACTAAAGCCTGCTCAAGAAACCTGTGGATAGGCATTATCCCTCCTTTGCCTATTGCTAGCTCATTCGATTCACCAGCTCAACCCACACAACTGCCTGTGGGCTCCCAATCAGTCACCCACCCAGCTGACAAGGGTAGGTTCCCTTCCAAAGATGATGGTGGTGATGGAGATGCCTCTGGTTTTCGCATCTCCTCACAAAGGACTGAAAACTCCTGCAGTGCTGCTGGGGCTTTGAGACTCTCACAAAGTGACCAGGAGGGGAGATGTAATTACAGGTGCACAGACTGTGAGCAACCGTACAGGCTTGCTGCTTTGCTATTCTCTGTCTTCTTTGTTGTTCTGGCACCAGTCTGCTGTCATGCATCTTTATTTGAAACGGAAGTGTTTGGAAAAAGGATGTGTTTTTTGAAACGTCTCTTGAGTCCTTAATATGTTTTCATGTGCTCTAAAGTGAATAATCTTAATAATGGAAATGATACCCCGTTACAAAGAGTGTGAGTAGTAAAAGCATCATCAGAGCTGCTTGAATAAATCACTAGAAAGCTCTAATATGGACCTATGACATGCATGGTTTTGATTATTACAAAGTGCCACTGCACTGTGATGCATAAGAAGCATGTGCATGGAAGGCAGATCAGAGAGGAGCATCCATCCCCATGCGTGCTCACAAAGCTGCCCTGGCAGAAAGAGACACAGAGACAGGACGGGAGGCTGACTGCCATCTCTGGGACAAGGAGCACGGGGTAAGGACAGGCAGAAGATCCTGGGTGGACTCATGCCCACTGCAGTTCATGGATTTAAGAGTGAGACAGTGTGTCTGAGCCCATTGCCAGGTGCTTCATTTAAAGTCCATGGAAGAAAACAGGCTCCTCTGGGCAGGAGTCTGTGTGAGCTGGTTGCAGATGGGATAAATGACCTTCCACTTTAGTACAGAGGAAACTAAGTAAGTTTTGTGGACAGAGCTGTCTAACTTTAGTTCCCCAAAAGGGGCAAAGGCATTCTCTGACTTGAGCCTGTGTTGACAGCACAAAGCTGTCAGGCTTTGTGTGTCCCCTCCTAAGCCCCCAGGGAATTGCCCATTAATCACCAGCCCCCTCAGGCCTTTACAGCTGGACTGAGGATGGGTTGTATTTCATGTTAGATGTGTCTCTGTGCCTGGCTGGCTATGTCACCATTTTTGGTGATTTCAGGGGCAGCTGCTGTGAAATGGGGGAGCCCAAGCATCACTGTACCCTCTGAGGGCAGTGTCCCTACCCGCAGGTACGCAGTGTAGTTCCATATGCCCATTGATGTGACTATTTAATTAAAGACCAGGGATTTCTAGATCTTCCAGATTTCTTAACCATATATATTTCATGCATGTAGAAAAACTATTTTAGGAGCAGAACTGTGTAGTATTTTCCATCCACAAAGAGCACGACGTGACTGTCTCTGTTATTTTAGAATTTGGGAAAATACCACCAAAAGAGCCTGGAACATGAACATTTTGGTTATAGCTGTGTGTGTGCATGCACGAGCATGTGTGTGTTGCTATATTGAATCAGACACAAGATGGCAACTGGTGCCATCTTCAGCCCAGTCGAAGATATTCAGCTTGCAGCATGGAGTCAAGGACTGACACCACGCAGGCGGCTTCACAGGCTGCGTGACACATGGGAAAGGACAGCCAAATGGCTCAGCCTGTCCTGTTCCTTGGGCTGCTCATGGCTTTCAGTGCTGGGTTCCCCACAATCCAGATACAGCTCAGTCCTGCAGTTTGCTTCTCTGCTGACAGCAATCCTTGCTGCAGCAAGATGAAAAAATAATGTAGATGAAGGAAAAGAGAAATTGATGGAGATCCCTCTATGGACAGACGTTTGCCCAGAGCTGTGCTGTTAATTGAACTGGACTGTTTTCAGAAGTACTTAATGCACAGATTCAATATTTGAAATATGAAGGCAGTTCATACAGTGCACATGAGCACCATGAGCACAGTGAGATCAACTTTAAGAAATGCACCTACCAAGCCCCCAGACAGGCTGTACAGACAGACTCAGAGCACAGCCGCTGGAGTTGCAGACAGAAGACCTTGCTGAAGCATGTTGATAATAGAAACAAGAAAAGAGTGTGATAAGGAGAAGCTGAGAAGGGATAAAAATGAGACAGCAAAAGTAAGGCTTTTGTTATATTGTCAAGGAACAAAAACTAGAGGGAGTGAGAAAACTCTGTGAGGAATAATAGCAAAGTCACTAGACAAGGTAATAAATATGTCTGATTAACAACATAGCTGCAGCCAGGAAGAGACAGGAGAAGGATACCATTCTCAGTTCAAAACAAAACAAAAGCAGGAACAGAGATATAGGTAGTTACATCGCAGTGCAAAACTCCTGGCATCCACATCTAACATTGGAAGTGGAAAATCTTCCTTATTTAAAGATGAGATGGTTGCTGGACATGTAATCCTACCTTTAAAGTGAAAGTGGTTTGGGGAAGCAAATATAACTCCAGGTAAGTACGCCTGATTGCAAACTACAGCAAGACAGCAGTGGTTTGCCTGGGTGTCCTCCAGCGCAGGACAAAAGTACATGCTGCAACAGCACAGGAGTTGGTCACAATCTGTCCTTGTAAGCATCAGGGGCACAGCAGGTATTGCAGAAAGCATTACAAATGGAAGGAGGACACACACCCTATTTCATGCCACTCAATTCCGAGATGACAAAGCCACAGAGGAATCTGGGTTTCTGTTGGAAGAGTTTTTCAGAGCGAGTTCAGCAGATCCAGAGACAGTCTCCACAAGGCATCTGCCAACCACGCATTTCTCAGCTTTGCTACTGACTGATGACAAGTCCTGTACCCACCGGGGTGCAGAACCAACTGGGATATAATTCCCGCAACATTGGCAGATGGGAGAAATGTGAAGTACCACAAGCATATTTCTAAAGACCAAATCTGTGCATTAAGTATTTTTTCCATGAAGAAGCCACGAAATAAGATGTGATCTTGCCTAAGAGGTCTTTGGACAAGAGAAAACCCATCCTTGGGCAGGAAGCTGTTGGTAGCCTGTGCTCTTCTTGCAAATCAGGGTAATAGAAACATACAGAAGGAACCTGGCAGCATGTAAACCAAATCTGTGGCAGTATTCTAGAGATGGGTGTCCAGAAGACAAGCAGAAGGTGGAAATAGACCTTAGTGCAGCCTACAAGGCAGCTGGAATGCATCACTCCGTGAGCGCTGGTGGAGCAGGAACTGGTGAGTCTTCAGCTGGAGTCCTCATTCCTGGCAGGGAAACTGTGCAGTGTGCAACAGCCGAAGGGCAGTGAGAAAATGTCAGGTGAGCTGGGGATCTGGTCAATTAGAAACTACTGAACTTTACAGAAAGCTGCTCTTCATCTCCTGTGCCTGAGGACCTGTTCCACAGGGGTCTGCTTCCAAGCAAAAATTTAAAAGTGGCCTAGCAGGAATCCTGTCAAGCGTGATCTAGGGTTGTGTTTTATTGCTTTCGTCACATGTCTGGGCTTCATTTCACTTCTCTATTTCATCTGTCTATAAGTTAGCTGTCCGAGTCTGATTTTATTTCCCTCAGGCCCCTTCAATGGGGAGAGGCAGACATCTTTGCAGGGTAACTCATCTGAGCCACCCATTGCCCCTGCCTAGAGAAGCCTGTCTCTTGAGTCTGGATCCATTTTCTGGGGACACAGAAATCACAAGAAAACCATCACCAGCAGCATGGCATTCCTGAGCGGGCAGTTAGCTCTGCTGCTCTGATGCTGACACAGGAGCTGGGCTTGTGCTGGGGCCGGGTGTGGGCTACGTGTGGACACTGCAAACATACCAGCAGCTGAAGCACTCAGGCTGGCGGCTCCCAAGGGCAGCTCAGCGTGTGCCTGAACTCCGAGCTGTGCCCCAAACTGCTCCTTTTCACCAGAGAATGTGGCCAAGCTGCCCCCAGCTTAGATCTGGCACTCAGGTACTGGTTGGTTGGGATCCATGCAGCCCTGCAGCCCTGGCACTATTTCCTTCAGGATAGACAGGGTTTGATTCATGAGCAGCACCTCTTCACCAGAGTTTCCACATGCAAAAGACCATCAGCAAATAGTTTCTGCCATTTTGTCTCTTGGCAGCCCTGGATCAAAGCACATTGCTTGTCTCCCAGTGTGCTAAGCTGTAGTGAAGCCTCAGCTGCCCATACCACGAGCACGGAGCCTGCAGACAGCACCAGCACAGGGACGGCATCTCTTGCCTAGATAAAAGCACAAACTCCAGGCATAAAATCATGGTATGTCAGCCCAAAGACCTTGCCTTGAAAATCAGCACTTGAAGTCACGTCCTTGTCAGCCTGACCACTGGGCCTGTGGTCAAGGAAAGAAAGATTTCAAAGTTATACATTTTAAAAAAGCAAGACATTAGAAACCACAAGACTTTTGAGCTATTAGGCTGCCAGGCAAGTCAGAGAGATAGCCCTTAAGATTTATTAACATTATCTGCTACGCAACTCCTGATACAGCTTCAGAACTTGTGGGAAGTCTTATTTATCAACCAGAGGGAAAGGACAAATGTAAGAACAGGCCATGACAGATAATAATTCAATGTGCTGGGTGAACCTACAGAGACTGGCATTTTTCATTTCACTTCTCTGTTTGCAAAGAACTTGGCACTGGCGTTGTTTTCATTTAATTTCTCTGTTTGTAAGAGATTTGGCCATTCATTTTGGCTGAAGATCTGATAAGCAAAGCTAAGGAAACACAAGGCACATGTTGTTCTTGAGAGGAACAGAGTTAGGGAAGCCGAAAACAACTTTTTATTAACAACTCAAATATTGACTGCATGTTGCAAGGAGGGAGGGAGGAAAAACTTGCTCCATAAGTAACCTCAGGAGAATCCCAGACTGTTGGTGGAGAGTATTTTCGGGTTTCTTACCTTCATAAGCATAGTGTCACACTGGAAAATGAGGTCTCACGTTGTGCAAATGTCAGTAGTCAGTGTCTGTGTGCAGGGAGGATACACAGGCACGTGGGACATTGGCACAGATCTACAGGAGCTGTCATGTACGGAGCTGTATGGACTGGTCGGGTGTAGTTGGATGGGGACACACCAGTGCAGCACCAGTGCACCAAGACAGATGCAAGAGCAGATGCAGAGGTGTGAGAGCAGTAGAATGGTTGTGCCAGAGGGGCTTGAGCTTGTGTGGAAGAGCAGTGCTACCAGGTGTGAAACAGTAAGGGAATGGCCATGCCAGCACGCCATTAAGCTGGAAACTCTCCGTTCTTTTGGAAGTGATAGGGAACGAGAGCTGAGGAGAGAAGACACAGCCTGTGAGGCATTGCCAGATACTTCTGGGCTGATGCCTGACAGTGTTCAACAGAAATACCTGACCTCTCAGCTCAGCCCTCCGGGAGCAGTAGCTGGTGATTGACAGGGTGGGGAATAAGGATGGGATGTTCTAGTGTGGAGACTGATGGAAAGCGAAGTGCCCTGAAGATGGGAACTGGTAGGCTTTGAGAGAGAGAAACAGGGAAAGCAAAGGTATCTCATGTGGGAGCAGACACAGCAGGATAAAAAAACTGGCCATCCAGGTTATCTTATTCCCATAAGATCTGCTTATGCATCCTGAAGAAAATTCAGAAGATGCTCATCTTTTGGGAGAAAAAAAATGTGGTCTAATAGTCAAAACACATGAGACACAGTCCATCAAAAGCACTTTTCTGCCCTCCATTTCCACTGATGTGTGATGGGAGTGGGGTGGAACAGCCCCTGCAGAGGCATGGAAATCTGGCATGGGAAATTCTGCCCATGGGTGCTGGAGGTCCCTTAATGGCAATGCCTTCCCTGGGGTGCAGAAATCACTAAGTTAGGCAAGGACAGGAGATATAGTTAAGCCTCCTGAGTGGAAATGCTGCACAGCTGTAATTGGTCCTGAGGTAACCACACAGTTTGCCATCGCCATGCTTCAACCCTTTCTAACAAGGACACTGTCCTTAAAAAGGAGTGAGTAAGTTTAGAAAGGTTAGTTTAAGTTTAGAAGGCTGGAAGAGGTGCCTTAAAGCAGAGACAAAATAAGGTAGAATAAGAGTAAAAAGGGGATGGAAATAGATTTGTCTCTTGCCACTGTGCCCCCAGGTGTACCTCCAGCTCCTTTCTCCAGGTGTCTACAACAGCTCCAGGCAGGCTGATAGGACCCCAGAAGAGCTGCTGCTTCTGCCACCTCAGAGGGTGGCCACCACGTGTGCTCTACAGCCATCGGTCACAGCTGTCCCTGAGCCACTGCTACTCACAAGGGGAGCTTGGGGACCCCAGCAGCTGCTGGTGCAGAAGTGGCTTGTCCTTCTTCCCTGGCTCATGTCTGATCCCCATTTCCCAAGGAGCCCATCCAACCAGGGAGGGGTGTTCAGTTTGTGCATCAACACCCTGCTTATCCTCCTGTCATCTTCCTTCGCTTACAGCCATGGTGGAGTGTCTGTAGCTCCAGCTGATAACCACTGCTGGGTCCCTGCACTGCCGAGCCAGTGTCTGAATGTCCCATTCCCTCTGACCAGGCCTCCAGGTGGGGTCTCACTCCTTTACA
Source organism: Netta rufina (assembly GCF_964035555.1). Classification (NCBI taxonomy): domain Eukaryota; kingdom Metazoa; phylum Chordata; class Aves; order Anseriformes; family Anatidae; genus Netta; species Netta rufina. The sequence goes on along the minus strand of NC_140141.1, from coordinate 11,160,098 downwards.
ATTGCAGCCAGGTCCTGGCAACACTTCCATGCTGAAAAAGGAAAAGCAAACAGAAAAGCACAAAGATGACCATAAGAACAGCCACAGTTTGCTCAGTTTTGCTGGACTGAATTTATTGATATGTTAGTTTTCCTCAGAAATGTGTTTTCTGTATATTTTATTTAAAGCATTTGTTCAGCTGCTTGGAAAAATGAAAGTGTTTCAGTCTGCCCCCCTCACCCCTCAGAGAAAATAAGTTCTTAAAGGTAGCAGAAAGGAAAAGCAAAAAGCAAATGGAAGAAAATGAAGCATACTTCTGCTGTTTCTGTTGGTTGCAAAGCCATTTCCCACTGGAAAAACATATAAAAATTATATTCTACATGAACTACAACAAAATAAATTATCAGCTGGGATTCTAGGGATAGGTATGGGCTAAGGTGGTTAACTCTTATAAAACCTTTTTTAAAAAAATTCTTTGCAACTTTCCCATTTTATCTTACATAAAAATACTGTTAATCTTTTTCTCAGACTGAACACTTTATTTTCTCTTGCCTAAAAAAAAAAAAAATTACAGCCTTCCTTTGAGTGTCCCTACAACCCTCCTGATTTTCAGCCAAACCTAGTGATTTGCAAAGGTGTTATTCTGGTGTCTAGCAGGCACCCTGCAGCATCCATGGACAAATATGCCCCTTTTTGGTTAAGTTAGAGCCTGCTGATGGGATTAAAGCTTTCTGCAAATTGCAAAAAGATGGGAAATGTTTAATGAAAAGCTTGCTTCCTGGGAGCCTTGTGACTTGGTTTAACAGAATGATGCCTGTAATTTTTTGACACCAATGCATTTGAAGACATTAGGCTTTTGTTAATTGGATACTTAGACAATAAAGCCTTGGAATGTGTTAATTTGTTGGACTGGATATGATTAGACTCTGTGATGAGGCTATTTTGCTAAGATATTTCTGCTATTGGCTAGCCTGACATCATGGATTCTGCTGAAATACAGAGTTTAGTGATGTTTTGAATGTGGTAGTTATGTCAGTACACATTAATTCATGATGGACTACAGGAATATGGTACTCCAAATGTATTGCATGATTTATAGTCATGTAGAGCTCAGAGTAAATGTGGGAATAAAATGTGCTGGGTTGTGAAGGGACAAGTAAGGAAATGGGTCTTTGGAGACTCCTCCACAATGATAACTTCACTCTGTAAGTTTTATTCCGCTGGGCCAAGGCAGCAGTGAGCATGGAAGAGGCACAAGCTGTTCACAGAATTTTGCTTTATGCCACGACCTCATTGAGTTGATTAGTAAACAACACCAATTCTCCTCTTGTTTTGTGCTGGGTTAAATGTACCCAGGACAACCACAATCGATTCAACAGCCAGTAAATCTTCACTCCTGCACACTTGGTGGAGATGTTAGTGCTCGTTCCCTGAATTCCCCACAAGCCCCACTGCTCTCAATGTGAGCAGATGCTGTCCCTTGAGAGGCTCTCAGGGCCACCACTTGTTCCCCAGGAAATCTGTCCCTGGCAGGCATTCCCACCATGGTGACAGCAGGCTGTCCATCTCTCCTGCATGCAAATGCATCTGTTCTTCCTTCCCTGCAAGGAGGAGGGGAAGTAAATTGGAAGGAATGCAGAGGTGGGAGCTGGGTCTGTCTGGGTGTCAGCATGAGGCTCCCCAGTAAGGGACAGGCTGGTGTCCTGCATAGTTCTTGCAGTTCCTTTGTTCCCTTTCTTCACCAGAAGGATCCGCCTTTGGGGCTCTCTTTACTGGCCACATCCCAGCAAAAGCAATAAAGCAGATTCCTCCTACATCCACGTACAGCTGAGATTCCAACTCTTTTTTTTTCTTCTTTTTTTTTTTCTTTTATCCCTTCAGTTATCCATTTGCCATCTGATTGCCTCATTTCCACTGTCCTGGAAATGCAGACAGTTTCTGCCAGCTGGTTAATTTATGCCCCGGGCAACCACATGCAGATCAGATCACGGTGGCCTATTAGCATTTGGCAATACACAATTTTGGAGCTGTCTTATCAATATGGATTATACATAACAAAAAGAGGAGGTAAAGCAATCAATAACAACACTTTATAAGAGGAAACGGAACTGTTTGGACAAGAATGTACATGTGTTCTATGCTTTTTAATGCCTTTGTCACCAGTGATGCAAGATGTCCTATCTGCACAGCACCCAGCGTGAATGGAAAAAAAGGCATTCAAGTGTGTAATTGCTCCAAAGCTGGTGGAGCATTAGAGGGATGTTTGGTGTAGGCAGATACTTCACTTGTTTGTGTGTGAGATTCTACAGAGCAAACTTTCACAGCTTCACCACTGGAATAAAAATGACATCCAGGATGACTCACTTTTATTTATTGGGAAAAGGTAAAGATGATGCCACTGTGGGAAGCAGGTTTGTCTTGCTCCTGCTTTGGAAACAAACTTCCCAGCCATTTCCAGTCAACAACTGTGATCCAAGCAGTCAAAGCTGGTCCTTCATTAATCAGCCTCCAGATTTGCTTGGGGCTTGTTCTAATTGATTTAGTGCAGAGCTTCTCTTCTCCAGAAATGAAAAATAAAATTAATTTCCCAAGTTTAACTCCAGTGTGTCAATCCAATTTCCAATGGTTTTACGGTTTAATTTCCTTGGACAGTTTTCTGACACTCTCAGCTTGGTAGTGGAGGAGCACATTCCTAAAACAGTACTCCTGAACCTCCTAATGTGCGCAGAAATGCAGGCAGGTCTCGATTTACCCACTTCACTCTGGTCTAAATATTTGTAGGATGATAGCTTTTTATAAGTTACACTTTCAATTAATGGTATGATCTAGTTCCTAGATCAGATCACTTGTTAGGCCGTTATAGGTTGTTCTCAAGGTTCTGAATGAATCATTCTCAGACCCTGCCTGATTTAGGAGTGCTGCAAGCTCATTTGTAATTTAGTTTTTGTGGGCTGCGAGATTCCAAAGTTCCTGGCACATTAAACTTCCTGGCAGATACATGAGAAGGTTGGTCCTCTGAGCCCACCTAAGGAGGATAGGAAAGGCAGTGGAGATCCTTGCTCACCTCTTTGCTCATGTCCTGTTATGCAGATATGGGCAGGTTACATAGGGGAGCTCTCAGAGTGAGCGCAGCTGGGACTCCTCATCCGCACTGCAGAAATCCCCACAGACTCTGTTATTGCATTGCCCATTACATCGCCACTGCTGCAAGGCTGGCTGGGGTACTTGCTGATGTGAATCTGTGTGGGAAGTCATAGGGACCAGGGTATTATCGAGGCAGGTGGAGCAAAAGCAAAGCATGAATAATCAACACGGCACTTCTACAGTTCATCAGAGGTATGGATGCTTGTGGAGGTTATTCAGGAGCCAGGAGGTAGAAGGAGAAAGTTACACAAATGTTATTAAATATGTTATGATTTAAGAGAAGCATCAGTTCAGAGTAAAAGTGCATTTTGGGGATCAGAGCTTTGAAACATCCATTCAGCTGCTCTGAAATGTAACTTTTGATAATGTGACCCATAGAGATTTCCTTAAAGTTCACATCTCTCTCTTTTCTTTTTTTCCCCTACTATTTTTTTAATGCTGCAGCCTCTGAACATAAAATTCAGCTGTTCACTTCTTTTTTGTAATAAATGTCATCTCATTCATGCAAGAAGCAGATTTTCTCACTGTCCCTGATTCTGCAACAAGAGCAGCAATTCTCATACTAACTCATGATATAGGATCATTTACAATGAGGCATTCCTAGTTTGCGTTCTGAATCTCAGAACACCGGGTAAGACTAAAAGTGCTGGGTAAGAATGAAGTGTTATCAGTGAGGACTAAGACCATCTATAATCCTTCTAATCCAAATTGGATTAATTATTTGCAAAAAGTGATAGAAGTACATGTATTAGATCAAGGGCTAAGTGGGTTGAAGTGGGTCGTACAATTTCATGGAGGAGTAGGTTAAGCAAAAAGGGGATTTGTCAATGAGAAAAACTTTATTAAACAGCTGCTAATTAAAAGCAAACTTGCTAAAAAAGTGTCTATACACATTTAAAATCTGTATAAATCACAATTTAATAGAGTCCCTTGGAATTCCTGACTGACAGTACATAAAAAGCGACATCATATGCAGTCTGTCCTCCTGCAGCGTGGGTGGACAAGGAAGGATCTGACAGACAGAAAGATCACTTGGGATCCTATGCTGCTGTTCCACAAATAGCATGGATGCAGATGCTGAGCTACTGGCAATAAGGCAGTAAGCTGGAGAAGTCCATCTGGAAGGCTTCCAGCCATACAGCTTCATTCACATAGGGTTTGTTGCAAGGCAAGCATCATGCAAGTTATCAAGGAGACATGCGAGCAGCCTGGGACATTTATATGACACATAGGAGTCCAGTTTAACCCTGAGTTTCCTTCATGGTAAGAAGAACTCTCTGCTGTGACATTATCAGGAGCTGTCACTACAGGGGGTTGGCTGTTGTCATTCAATCTCCACAGACTTTGTTTAGGGTGCTTTTAAAAGGGTACTGCTGGTAGGAACACAACCATTAGGAATAAGTTCATACAACATTACAAAGAGCTGGATTTGGCCCACCACTTTTGTGTATTACACCCTATCCTGCTTCAAACCCCAACCCTCATACACTGTTCTTCATTTCTCCACCCTATAAATATCTGCTTTACCTGTAGTGCACTTTCAGCAGAGCACACCAAAGGCCTTTCAGTTTCTTGATGCTCCCTATTGATGCAGTGAAAGTTTTAGTTGCCAGGTCTTCTTAGAGCATCTTCTCTTCACCCTTTTCTCCTTTCCTCAGCTTTACCAATTTCTCTGTATTCTCTCCTCATTCCAGTTCCTCCTCATGTACTCTGTTCTTGACTCTTTTCTCATGTTATTTCATTTCTATTTCCTACAGATGTAACGTAAATTTACCCTTCTTTTTTCCCCTCTCCCAGTGAAGTAGACCTTCTCCTAAATCTTCCAGGAGCACAGCAGCTGCAGTCATCACAAAGCACATGCCAGCTGTCCAGCAGGTCATCTCGACTTCTCCACCCTCTCTGGTCCTGAAGGTACCTTGCTCTACTTTCCCAACTAGCCTACTAGTGCCATCCTCTTCTATCCCCTTCCTCACCAGCAGCCATTGGTATAAATATCAATAATGATGAATTATGAATTGGCTTAGTGCTACTTAATAATTTAATCAATAAAGTTCTTCCAGCAGACTGTTAGAGCCCAATGCTTAGCTAAAGAATTTAGCTTCAGAATTTCTGAATATTCTCGACTGTATTAAAACAAACAAAACAAAACAAAGGAATGGAAAACTTCCAAAAATAATCTAATATTGTTCTGTGGAAGAAGTAACTGCATTTAAGAAGTGTGACTTAAAGTTTTATCTGGGAGAAATAATAGAATGTAATAGATTCCACAGACAATAATCAGGGACTTATCTCAAAGTGCCAATCTTACCTCATTTGCTATTCTGGGAGAATGACTATTATCAGTAATGAAATGAATTGGTTCCTTCATTTAGAGTCTTGCTAATACCATGTAGATTCTTCTGTGTCCATCTCTGCAGTAGTCTTAACTAAAAATTAATTCCTTGGATAGAACTAGTAATTTCCTTAAACATCAATTACTTCAAACATTGTCTTTGAGGCAACAAGCAGCATCCTGTTCTTCCCTTGTTAACACACTCTTCAGAGTGCCTCAGAGGAAAGCAGTCCTTTGGGACTGAAGTCCATCAGGTTCAGGGTCAAATCCAGGAGTCTTGGGGGAAAGCTGTCAACCACGAGAAGAAACTGTGTCCCCTTTCCAGGTAAAAACAGCTTATGCCTAGAGCAGGAAACTTCCCTTTTGTATAATTAAACCATACCCCACATAATGATGGGAGAAAAACATTATCAAAATTTTTGATTCTCCTTTTGAAAACCACTCAGCACTTTGGCTAGGTGATTTCCTGGCTCCATACTAATCCATTAAAACTGTGACACATAATTGCATTGTCCTACATTCAACTGTATGGTGGTTTTACTCAGGTGAGCAGCTGAGCCCCACCACAACTGCTATCTCACACCAATACAAACTGCAAGCTATTGCATTTTGTCACAGCGATAGCGTGTTCTTAACCTCCTCTAGGTGACCTAACACAGGTTGGCATTTGGTACTCAGGGATGTCCATTCCACGGACATCTTAGCCATTCATGGGTCAGAGCCCCAGCAGCTACTCAGAAAGTCCAGATAAAGTTTTCCTGTTCATCGTTATTAAACCAAGTTCTCTAATCTGCATTAAAAATGATGACACTGCATGTAGGGTCAGATATCCATGTGTTTGAAGGACTGAGGACAAGTAAGATTCTTGCCAATGTGCTGCATTGCTCCCTCCAAAGGGATCTGAGGCAAGAGGCTGGAGCAGACCTCTGTGGTCACTGGCTTGTGTCTGTCACAGCAACAAACATACCGTAAAGCCTCTTCTGTAAGGTGGCCAAGCTTCTCATAGAATCATCTGGAGATCCATAGCTGGACATCCCCTCCCTTTACCCTCGGCCACCAATGCAGCCTGCAGGTAGGTATGAAGAGGTAAGCAGCATGGGAGGGAAGCCATATGAATCAGCAGTTTTCAGAGTCTTGGAAATGTCCAATTTGAATAAGCTGATATAGCAACTCAATTCATCAGATGAGCAGATCCTCCCCTCTCTATATCTTTCCAGTAAGCGATGCTTATTTTCACCATAATTGCAAGCACAGGTTCAGACTGCTCATTAATCACCAGCGAGGAACACGATATGGCACCAAGCAGATGTGGTGCCTAAACAGGAGACCGCATCCTGAAGCAGAAGAGTGGAAGAAACGATGCTGTGAGGAGACGGAGCAGCTCAGCAGATCAAGGACTGGAGCATTCCAGAAATGAAAGGACAACCAGGAGAGATTCAAAGAAGTTTGTTTTTTATCAGTCAAGTGAGCTACAAATGTGAAGATGAACTACTTTTCATTTTGCAAGATCAAAAGCACGGGATTTGTTTAGAAGTGTACACTTGACTGAAAAAGAGAAAGCTGGTTATCAGATGGTGAGTAGCTGAAAAAGAACTAAGTATAGATATTCCACACAGTAAAAAGTAAATATTTTTCTTGAAAGTACCAAAAGTCATTTAGTGATTTTCACATCGCCTTCAGTGTAGATAGGCCCAGGTGTGCACAGTAATGTAATATTCAAGTTACAGCAGTAGATTTAAGAGAAAAACTTGTCTATTAAACACAAGCTCATAACATTCATCCTTCCCATATTTGCTTTTTTTCTTTTTTTTCTTTTTTCTTTTTTTCCTTCTCTGTGATGCAAAACAACACAAACACTAGATCTTGGTATAGGAGGACAGGATTCCCCAGAAATAAACTGAAAGCAGAGCTAAATGAAAGTGTAGAAATAAAAAATTGAAACAAACAACAACAACAAAACACCAAACAACCAAGCCTTATGTAAGAGACAAAGAACGTAAGCAACTAGGATTATTTCTTTTTTAAAGAAAGAAAAAAGCCCATTCACAACCAACTCCAAAACTCAATGCTGGCATATAAGCAAACTAAAGGAAACAGTTTCAATTAAAGGTTGCTGGATTCTGGCTTATACCTGACAAGACTCACTGCATTACAGCCACTAAACCAATAAGCCTCACATATAAAACAAACACTTGTTACACTACTTCAATAACAGACAACAGAAGCACAAATTAAGCATAGAAAGATTCAATAGTTTATATAAGGTTACCATTTAAACTAACCTGAATCCAGGAATTAAATCATCACGTAGAATAGAGTGCCAAAGAACGATGTCAGAAATAGGAAAGACAAAGAGCAACAATTCAGTCTTTCTATGGGGAAGCCAGTTTACTCTACAGCACCCTTGAAACATAAGTGGTCTCCAGATGAAACAGTACACAACACAGAGTTCCATGTAGGACTTGCTGATTGTCACAGCAATGAGTGGCTTCCTGGAAAGAACAGGAATCCGGAGGGTGGGATTCACCTCCTGTGACTCAGATGCATCCAGGTTAGTTGTCTGTGCCAACACACTGCTTGCTACAGGTTCCTTTTACAGCACACCAATGGGGTCTGGTTGAAAGCATTCTAAAAAATGGACGTACAGAGAATTATGATAAGTGGGTGAATCAAAGAAAAAAATATGCCTTGCAGGGCTATTAGGATTTTGGGGATTAGGATTAGGGTGGGGGCGTGGCAAAGATCCCCTAATACTCTCCTTGGATTTCCATAGCTCTCCCAGGAGGGCTCCTCACCAGAGATAGTTGAAGAAATGAAGCCACCTTGGGATAAAAGGGCTGTCCTGACACAAACAGGTAGATGCTTAAAAGATGGGAAGATAACATAGCAGATGCTGGAAGTCAGCAGTGGCTCGGGATACATGTAAAAGATCTGAAAGGATCATGAATGGCAAGACAGTAGCACTGCTGGTATTAACTGATTCAGAGTTTTAAAGAAACCATCACAGACAACTCTGCAAACCCTGACTAGATGAGAAAATGACAGTTGAAATTTGGCATAGATAAACATAGAATTATGCAACATGAGGAGAAAAACCCTACATTTACATCCATAATGATAGGTTTTGAGATAGTGATTACTGCTCAGGAAAGAGTTCTTGAAGACACAGTGGATGAGAAGAGATTTGGTGTTTTATAACACATGGTCTCATGAAAATATCAACTCAGAGATAAAGGAAATTGATGTTGGAATGTATTAATGAAGGGAAAAGGGGCAAAACTGAAAAGAGTGTTGTGCCACTGTATACATCACTGGTGTATCTGCATCCCATCCTCAACACTGAGTCAGCGTCTCAAAAAGGATGGAGTAGCGCTAGAAAAGGGTCAGGGACAAGGCAATATATATGATCAGAAGTCTGGAATAAGAAGCACGGTAGATCTCTTCATTTATTAAAAAAAAAAAAAAAAAAAACATGTGAGGGAAAAATAATGAGATTTGGGAGTGGACTGGAGAGGGTAAATACATGTAACTCATACAGTACAGGAAACAAGGTGCATTGAATTAGCATAGATGGTGGCAAACTAAACCAACAGAAGATAATTCACCATCACCAAATGCAGCAAAGGCTAAAATTGGACATGAATCCTCAAAAAAATTTACACAAATCCATCGATGAAAAAACTACCCAAAATCATTAAACACGGGGATACCATCTTCTCCCATGGGATCCTTGTGCTGTAAGTCACTGGAAGCTACAAGGAGATATTGGGGAAGTATCATTATGTTTCCTCTCTTTTCAGTCTCTTCTGCATCTGCAGCAGCTACTACTCTGAGCAGAAATATCTTGTGGTCATGCCTTGTCTCCAGGAAAGCCAGTCAAACATAAAGCGAAAGTCAGAGACTGCTGCAGGTAGTGAGCAAAAATAATTGTAAATCATGTAATTTCAAAGAAGCTGAATCCATCACCTGCAAGGATTGCATATTTTATTTTTTTCTTTTGAGACGGGCTTGTTATATTAAACTATTTTGTACATATATTATCTCTTCTACTACTTCAAGGGGCTACTAGACTCACTTAACAGTTATTTATTGCAGAGATAGAAATGGAAGGAAAGCTGATTTTTAACACTAGAGTATCATTTACTGTCTGGATGTGCATAACCATAAGAAATTACTAGGTATGGACATAAGGCTGTAGAGTTTGAGCCCAGGGATCATTGAAAGATGCCTATACAAAAACAGCCCCAGTATGTATGCCATGCAGGCAGCCTGCACAGAAGATAAAGTATACCTTTTGGCAACTATTTCTCCAATTATTCACTGAGATGGAAACATATCTTCAGAATAAAATCCAGATCATGGGCAAGTGTTGCTTTTGTATACCATTGGACATTCACATTCCATATGTTTCCATCCGACTCCCAAGTCCTTTTCATACTTAATATTTTCTAAGTTCCCCCTTTTTCCTTCCCCTACTCCTGCGTATCTGCTGCTCATCATGACCTGCACTCGTGGTTTCTAAATGGATAGTCTCAAATTGTCAGATCTTTGTTCAGCCAGGTCATTAATCAGTGTACTAATTCACATAACAACCTCGGCACTAACAAATATTTTTCAAATAACAGTTTTATGAAATATTCACAGACAATTGAACCATTAACTGTGTACTTTGTGACTCACATTTATTAAGCATGCATGCTGCACACTTCTTAAGCATTCATGCTTTTGCACAAACTCAGAACAAAGCTATGCCACACTTCCCATGCTACCACTCTTCCTATATCCCAAAGAGTCATGTTGCGTTTGGGGTTTGGTTTGCATTTAATATACTCATACAAAGGCCTAGGGATATTCATTTCCCATTTAAGATGAGCTGCAGGCAGAGATCAAACCTACTTTATCATTGTGGTTTAGGAACAAACATATTTTGTCCAGGAATTTGCCTGCTTTTACTTTGGCAAATATCCTTTTTAGGACTTCCTCTTGCTTTGTTTTGCACTGGTTTCTCTCCCCAGGGAGTGTAGATCCTACTGTGAAGCATGTCACATTCAACTTCAGAGGCTTTCAGTATGTTTTCGTACTGCTTTATGCCAAAAATTTACCTCCATGAAAACAAGAGGAAGATTTTGTTTTTAAAGTGTACCAGTAAGGAACTGTATGATGCTGAGAGTGATAGGCTATAATTTTCTGAAGAACCCAGTTTGTACTTTCTTTTGATCCCTTTACTACTACCATAAAATTGGTCCAGGATCTCAGGCTGCTGCAAAGCAAGCAGAATTACAAAGCTGTAGTGCTGCTTGTCAGAGCACAAACCTCCTCATCACAGATTTGTGCATCAATTAGATGGGACAGGTGGTGTGTTTAGGCTGATGGGGCTCACATTAGGGAGAAGCTCATTCAGGAGAGCTGAATCACATTCCGGTATTTGATACTCCTCCATATATAATTCATCACCAGATTTCATTGCTTTCCCTGCAGTTTCTCCAGTGGCAGCATCTTCTACGTTCTCTCAGATTGTCAAGTGAGTTGGGTCTGTGATGAAGTAGAGAGGTGGTCCACAGGCTTGAAAGGGCACTGATGCTTGTGTAGAAGCTCAAAACCCGCAGAGCAGACAGTGAAGCATGATGCGGGAAAGATCTACCAGTTTCTAGCCTTTCCTGAGCAAACTGTATGCACAGAAGGAAGAGCTTCCAAGAAGGGAGGACTAGAGATAGTTCATAATGATGCCTCTGCCATTTCAGGAAGGACTTGACTGTCATTAAGCAAATATTAGATATTGAATAACTTTGCTGCTTGGGTGACTGGCAGGAAATCTTTTCTTCCATTCTTTCTTGCACACTGCTGGCCTCTCCTGGGTCCCAGCTAGAAGCCATGGAAGGACCTGAATCATTTTAACGTTCAAGGTAATGAACCATCTCCACCTCCTCAGTTCCTTTAAAGACAGTGTTGCACTATGCAATGAGAGTCATCCAGAGATTTGGGAAAGGAGATCTCCAAAAGTAGTCTGAAGGCACAAAGTAGTTTAGTAATTGAAGATCTGGAGCCCAAGCAGCACTTTGGCAAGCAGAAGGACTGTCCAACCACATGTAGGACAAGTCTATTGGCACATCAGTACTGAATGCTATGAGTGAAAATCGACGTGTTTGCTAAAGACATTGTGCTGTGTAGTTAAAAAGAAACAGCTCCCTGATGGCCAGAAAGGCTGTCAGTTTTAGAAAGGGGCTGGGCTGTTTATAGTCATGTTCTGCTCACCAGCAGACCATAAATCACTTGGCACAGAGAGAACAGGGATGGAAAAGGCAGTTTCCCAAGATCTCCCTGCAAAGTTGGAATGAAAAAAGATCTAGGCTTTGCTCATTTTTAGCCCAGAGCCTGCAGTAGTGTGGGGTGAGGATGGCAAGGCACAGTCCCAGCCTGCAGGACCGAAGGTAACACACCTCAGCCCTGGTGAAAAAAAAGAGACTTCCCAGAGGTCCTTGGTGGCAACTGTGATTTTTACACTTGGAGAAGTTTCTGGACTGGTAGCAGGGCTGGAGGAAGGACCCATCTGCAACATACAGAGTAAGAAGCAGTTTGGTTTGCAAAGCTCTTCACTTCCATCTGCGTAGGTTACTCCTTACAAACATTTGTCATTCTAAATTGTTTTCCAAGAACATTCACACAGGATATTTTAGATTATTCTGGATGATTTTCTGGATACTAATATTATCCTTAACCCTTTAAAAGCCACTTGTGAATGGGAAGTCCAAGAAGTAAACTCAAGAAACTTAGAAAATATGATCTCACGGGAAAAGAGCATGAGAGAAAAATGAATGAAAGATACCTAATAATGAGTTTTAAAAGTACAATGAAAAACAACCCTAATGCTGGAGATAAACAGTAATTGTACTAGGAGAAACTTTTGGCTGAATTGTGTAACTTTCAGTGACTTGGAAAAAATAAAGGGAACATAACACAAGTAGAAACTAAATGTGGGAATATAGTAGAAGAAGGTCAGTATGCTAGAGAAGTGAATGAGTAAGGGACAAAAAAAAAAAGTAGCAAGAAAATAAATATTTATGGATGACGAAAATTAAATAAATCCTTGGATAGTTCCACAGAGTGTAAATAATACATGATACAGAGAAAGCTTAAGTATTCAGTGCATCCTTCACTTAAAAATATATTTTTATTTTTTTTTTAGCAATTATTAATGCAATTAATTTTGAGAAAGGAAGAAAGAAGAGGGGATTTCATCCTGCTCCATGAAAGGAGCAGCCTCAGCAGTCACCAAGTCATTTGCCTTTGCCTGTGAAAGCACATGGAGGAAGAGAGGCATCTTGGAAGACTAGAAAGGAACCTTTGCCATTAAAAAGGAGGCGATTGAGGAACCAAGGGAAATACAGACAGGTCAGTCTAACCTTAGTACCTGGAAAAATACTGGAACAAGCTGTTAAGCAGCAGTTTATAAGCATCTGGAGGATAATAAGGTAATAGGAAAGAGCCCACATGGATTTGACAAAAACAATTCATGTCGAACCAATCTAATTTCCTCTCCTTGGCAGGATAAGTGGTCTAGAGGATAGGGAAAAGTGGTAGATGTGATATTTCTTGGCTCTATGAAGGCTTATGACACAGTCCCACAGGGCAGTCTTGTAAGTGTACTAGGGAAATACAGTCTGCAGGAAATGACTATGGTGGCTAAACAACCCTAAAAACATTACTTGGGCAATTGCTGTAGGCAGTTCACAGCTCACTTCAGAGGCTTTTTCAAACAGGGCTCTGTCTTGTGCTGCGTGCTAGTCGATGTTTTCGTTCTTACCTTTTACACTACAACAGAATAAAATTACCACAACATATTCTGTCAATGCAGGCAGTTCCCCGCCAGGTGAGATAAACGCATTGTCCTGGTTTCAGTTAGCACAGAATTAATTTTCTTCCTAGTAGCTGGTGGAATGCTGTGTTTTGGCTTAGAATGAGAAGAGTGCTGATAACACCCCGATGCTTTAATTGTTGCAGAGCAGTGCTTATACTAAGCCAAGGACATCTCAGCCTTTGCTCTGTCCTGCCAACGGGCAGGCTGGGGGGTGCAGTAAGAGCTGGGAGGGGACAGACCCAGGACAGGTGACCCAAACTAGCCAAAGGGGTATTCCATACCATCTGACGTCATGCTAAACAATATATAGGGGTGGCTAGCCGGGGGGAGGGGGCCGGACTGCTCGGGGTTAGGCTGGGCATCGGTCAGCGGGTGGTGAGCAATTGCATTGTGCATCACTTGTTTGTACATACTATTATTACTTTCGTATTATCCCCGTTGTATCATCATTATTATTATTGTTATTATTATTTTTGTTATTTTTTTTTTTCCTGTCTTATTAAACTGTCTTTATCTCAACTCACGGGCTTCACTTTCCATTTCTCTCCCCCGTCCCAGAGAGGGAGGGGGGAGGGTGAGCGAACGGCTGCGTGGTGTTTAGCTGCCGGTCGGGTTAAACCACGACAGTCTTTTTGGCGCCCAACGTGGGGCCCGAAAGGTTGAGATAACGGCAGATCTGATCAGAGTGTGTTAAACTAAAATTGGTGTAAGGATTAGACCTGCTTAATAGTCACTTGTCATGATGCTGATTGCTTTAATCACAACTCTGCTGCGCCTGTTTTCCAAATTGAGTATTATAGTACATTATTTTCCGTATTTGCTCTCTGTAGTGTTGTTTCTCCTCTCCGGGCCCTGGTTTCAGACCATTATGGTACTAAGTGTTATAGCAATGGAAGCAAAACAACTGGCAGCGTAGGGGCAAACCTATCTGGGCTGCTGCATTGTGGCAAGATATTGCTGCTCGGGTAGAGAACCTGGCTGTGAAAGTACGCCACGTAGATGCTCATGTGCCCAAGAATCGGGCTACTGAAGAACATCAAAACAACCAGCAGGTGGATCAGGCTGCTAAGATTGAAGTAGCTCAGGTGGACCTGGATTGGCAGCATAAAGGTGAATTATTTATAGCCCGATGGGCCCATGACACCTCAGGCCATCAAGGTAGAGATGCAACATACAGATGGGCTCGTGATCGAGGGGTGGACTTGACCATGGACGCTATAGCACAGGTTATTCATGACTGTGAAACATGTGCTGCAATCAAGCAAGCCAAACGGTCAAAGCCTCTTTGGTATGGAGGACGATGGCTGAAATATAAATATGGAGAGGCCTGGCAGATTGATTACATCACACTCCCTCAAACTCGCAATGGCAAGCGCCACGTACTTACAATGGTGGAAGCAACCACCGGATGGCTGGAAACATATCCTGTGCCTCATGCTACCGCCCGGAACACCATCCTGGGCCTTGAAAAGCAAGTCCTATGGCGACATGGCACCCCAGAAAGAATAGAATCAGATAATGGGACTCACTTCCGAAACAACCTTATAGACACTTGGGCCAAAGAACATGGTATTGAATGGGTGTATCACATCCCCTATCATGCACCAGCCTCCGGGAAAGTTGAACGATACAATGGCCTGTTAAAGACTACCTTGAAAGCAATGGGCGCTGGGACGTTCAAAAACTGGGATACGCATTTGGCAAAGGCCACCTGGTTAGTCAATACTAGGGGATCTACCAACCGAGCTGGACCTGCCCAATCAAACCTGTTACGTACTGTAGATGGGGATAAAGTTCCTGTAGTGCATGTAAAAAATATGCTGGGTAAAACAGTCTGGGCTACTCCTGCCTCAGGAAAAGGCAAACCTATTCGTGGAATTGTTTTCGCTCAGGGACCTGGATATACTTGGTGGGTGATGCAAAAGAACGGAGAGGTCCGGTGTGTACCTCAAGGAGATTTAATACTGGGTGAGAATAGCCCATGAACTGAATTGCACCATGTTAAATAGTATATTATACTGTATGTTATCACCACCGTGATTACTATAGGTGACTAATTAGAATGTATGGAAAAGAGTGTAACCTGAGCATGACATAAATGGTATGGAATAAGGGGTGGATAGATGTCCTGGTTTCAGTTAGCACAGAATTAATTTTCTTCCTAGTAGCTGGTGGAATGCTGTGTTTTGGCTTAGAATGAGAAGAGTGCTGATAACACCCCGATGCTTTAATTGTTGCAGAGCAGTGCTTATACTAAGCCAAGGACATCTCAGCCTTTGCTCTGTCCTGCCAACGGGCAGGCTGGGGGGTGCAGTAAGAGCTGGGAGGGGACAGACCCAGGACAGGTGACCCAAACTAGCCAAAGGGGTATTCCATACCATCTGACGTCATGCTAAACAATATATAGGGGTGGCTAGCCGGGGGGAGGGGGCCGGACTGCTCGGGGTTAGGCTGGGCATCGGTCAGCGGGTGGTGAGCAATTGCATTGTGCATCACTTGTTTGTACATACTATTATTACTTTCGTATTATCCCCGTTGTATCATCATTATTATTATTGTTATTATTATTTTTGTTATTTTTTTTTTTCCTGTCTTATTAAACTGTCTTTATCTCAACTCACGGGCTTCACTTTCCATTTCTCTCCCCCGTCCCAGAGAGGGAGGGGGGAGGGTGAGCGAACGGCTGCGTGGTGTTTAGCTGCGGGTCGGGTTAAACCACGACACGCATGATGCCTGCTCATTGGAAATACAGTTGATTTGTGCTTGTGTAATCCACAAAACAGGCAATTATCAGCCCAGACCTTGTCCTGACCTTCTACAGATAGCCAAAATACACCTCCTCACCCTGCAGCGCTATGACCTCTTCCTCACAGCCAAGTCTTCAGAGTGTCTATGCCTTTTGCAGTGCCCTGGGTTCCCAGTTCAGCAGCAGCAGTGTCACTGGTCAGATGGGCTCCTAACAATAAACATATCTAACTTCTAGGGAAGGTTTAGAGGAGTATTTATCAATTTTGGAAAACAGCAAAAAAGACTTGTGAAATAAAACACAAAGCACAATCAAATTTGTATCACATTACATGAGGAACATCTAATTTATCTCCCACATACTTCAGTCACGATGAACACTGGAGTTATCACCATAGGAAACTGGTAGATGGCAATATTCTCCAGCTGGCCCATCCCTATGATAATGCTCTCTTTCCTCCCCCCACCTTGGATGCTTCAATAAATTTTCTTCCTCCACTCTTTATCAAAGGTGTTTCTTAGAAAAAAATAGTCCTGGGAAGTTGCTGGAGGAGTTATGTGCATACCTGTCCCAGAGCAGGATGAGCCACTTCTGGCACTGTTCTCCCAGACCTCCAGTGATGTAATTCCCTCAGCCTGCATCTCCTGTGAGCACCTCTGTCACATCAGGGTACCACCTCTATTCGTATTCTTAGCAGGAAGATTTATATTTCAGGATAAACTGTTCCCTGTCTGCTTCTGCAGATGATTTGTAACCTTAACATCTTGTGAGCTTTGCAAATATACAAAACATTTTACAGTTTAAAAATACAAATTGCACAACTTTTTTCCATGTTGTGATTTCTCTTGTGGTCTCAGCTTTCATCAGAGTTCACTTAAAACCTCTCTCAATAGCTCATAAGTGAAGTAACAAACAGGAACTGCGGGATTCTGAGACACAAACCCTGGGAAGTTTTTTAAGGACTCTAGAGGATGGGAACCGAACATGATCTTGATGAAATGGAGACATGAACCAAAATAAATGCAATCAAATTCTCTAAAGGCAAATGCAGACACCTTAGATTGGGATCGAGGCAAGTGAAGTTACCCTTGTCAGCAAAGCTGGTCTGAGAATTTTCTATCCGTTTCCTCATCTCTCATCTACTCACTTCTGCCTTAGCAGAATAAAAATATCTATTCCTTATTTGCAGAGTGTTATATCTAACCTAGTTCACTTCTCTGTTCTGGTTCAGAGCACAGCCCTATAAACAGTAACTAACATCATACCTGTGGGGGAAACGATCTGCAGTAGGGAGAAACAAATGAGCTGCCCAGGCTGCAGAAGCAGAAAACCTCCGTTGCTGAAGTCGTTTCAAGCACATACATTTTGAGTAAGGAGAAATCAATCCATGAATACAATAAGAAGTTAGTAGCAATGCAGCACAATCTAAACTTACTTCGGTTGAGTCAATGGTGGGATACTTTTACAAAAATCAACAACAATAAAACAAAACAAATGAAGAGCAGCCAGCAACCTAAACTTGATTTTAGAATGAAAAGGAGATGGGAGGCCAGCAGCTTAATGCTGTGGCTTTTCTTGGTGATGCACTTTAGTGATCATGCTGGTAGCTTGGAGGGAAAGCAGGAAGAGAGGTCCCATGCCTGAAATGGGAGAAATTCTCCAGAAAAGAGGGGAAGTGAGGGAAGACAAAGCAGTCCTCCACAATGTAAGAATAGTTTCAAAGAGAGCAGCAGCAATTTGCTCTCTATCTTGCATAGGGTGAAAGAGCAAAAATGAATACCTGATTGTGCATCAAAAAGATTTCAGCAAGGTAATAATAAGAAAAAAAAAAAAAAGAAAGAAAGAAAGAAAGAAAGAAAGAAAACACACACCACTGCCCATCGAGAGAGAAGCAAACAGGCTAGGGACAGCGGTACTGGTACAACAGCAGGAGAGAACCACATTACACATCTATTAAGGGCTGATCCTTGGCTCTGCTTCAGTTCAAGTGGTAGATTAAATGATCTCCTGAGGCTCCTTCAAGTCTTGTGTCCTACGATCCATGCAATTTTTTTTAGCGTCATACGATGTTGTTGCCAAAAAAAAATAATACACACAAACAAAAGTAAATAATACTTCAGCAATGACAATGCATCTACAAGCAAGGCGACCTTATCCTGAACTCTGCTTGAAAGTGAACTTTCATAAAAGAGTAAGAATAAGAGAGGCTGTAGGAACAGCTAACAGAATGATTAGAGACTTGGAAAACAGCAACAAGATTTTCATGACATGGCTTAGAAGGAGATGAAATCTGGGGAATAAGAGCACATTAGGCAAACAGGAGGACAATTGGGTGTACTCAGATTCTTGACTTCTGCTCATCCAGAATTACACTTTATTGACACACATCAGATTGAAGACTAATGAGGAAAGCTGGGCAGAAGCTGCGACAGGATTTTGTTTGTTTTATTGTAATTGGTTTCCACAATAGATAATTAACTGTGAAACTCATTGCTATAAGACATGTCAGTGACTGAGAACTTATCAAGAAGAGAGAGAAGGGGAGAGGTGTTAACAAGACATGAGATAGAATATGTATTTAGGAGAAATGAATTGTTCTTGTTCACAGATTATATCAGATATTAAATCCCATGGAGAGAAAAGATGTAGTTTTGTACTATGCCATTGAATATTTGCTCAATATGGACATCATCTATTCCATACAGTGCTGTCCACCATGGCTGGCAGAAAAAGGCACCAGGTAGATCTACGTTCTCTTAGCTGTAGTTGTGTCCTCAGAGCAGAAATAAAACTCCTGTGTGGGTATATAGAGGCTGGAGGTTGGCACTGGCTCTTCTGGGCACAAAAGAAAAGATCTTCAGATTTTAATAGTATTAGTCAGGGGCCAACTTGAATTATATTTGGGCATTTGGCCCCTGAAGGAGAGTTAAGACAGATTGAAGTTCCCCTCATACTTGCAGCACCTATGAGTCTCTTGCAGATGTCCAAACCCATTCAGGGCCTCACTGAAGTCCTCCATGGATCAGCAGAAAGAGACTAGTGTATATGAGGCAGAGTAAGACCTGCTACATAAAAGCTGTGCATAAAGCCTGTTTAACAATGCCTTTGTTTTGCAGGACAGCTAATGACAGCATTGGAGGAACTGTGGGGGAACATTGATTTTCAAGGTTGTGTGAAAAAGAAACATATTGCTTAATGCTTAAGTACACTACCTACAATAAATATCTCTTCATGTGAAAAAGTACACCCACCACCTGCTTCCTAACTTAGCTTTATCACCATGAAATTGAAGCAGAGATCAGCTCCATCAAGATGGGTCTTTTATGAATTGGTGGTTAGAATATGATGATAATAAGTGGCCGTGTGACAGCAAAGAAGCTTCTCAATTGAATAAATATGTGTCTTAAAATTGCATCCAGCAAAAACGGTGGGCAGGAAAAACAATACAATCCCAAACCTTTCTTTCCAATACATGTATTTTATTTTTGTTTTAGGTCTTCTTGCCCCTCTAGCAAAGGTCATAAATTATTTAACTGCTGCAGCTCAGGCTTCTCTTTTTTACTGTCTAATAAAATCTGAGAAACATAAATCTATTTTAGGTTCTTTTTTAAAATAATTGAGAGTGGTGACAACCAAAACAGGAATTGAAGCAACAATTCAAGGCAGGGTGTCAGTGAGTTGTGAACACACCAGGAGATTTCAGCAGAAGGCTTATTAGGAGGCATTTTGCTTATTTCTGGCCAGAGATGTTTCTTTCCTTTTTTGAATTTAATAATTTATAGATTTGATGCTTGTTTTTTGTCTCCTGGCTGCATGCTTGCTATTAAACACATAAGTCAGGTGTTACATTATTATATGCTGGACTGCTTACATTTCAGTCAAGTGATGGCTGAAAGAGGTAGTGATAACTCTGAGGGTATGTATCATGCTTTGAAATTATTAAAGAGGGGATCAGATCATCATCTGATCTCATTGGTACTCTTTCACCACAAGATTTTAAATAAGCAGCACTTTCTTGGATATGGGTCAGCGATCGTTTGCCACCTGGAATTACTAACATTTAAGTTCAGCTATTGCAGAAATAAAAGGAAGAAGCAAGGTCAAATAAAATGTAGGCAAAGGTACAAAAAGAGAGCAAACACGGAGAGGACAAATGAGGGCAGAGGGGGAGCAGCTGGATGCTTACAGGGCAGAGGAAGGCTGATGTATGGATGGTGCTGGGTCCCAGCTGAACTGCAGGAGGTTGGGAAGTCCTGACACCTCTCAGGGTTGTACTTGTGTACCAGCACCAGGAGAAATGGCTGTGCCAGTCCGCCTTTATCAGCCCCACTTCGTCTCCTGGGCCCTGCTCTACACAGACACGCTTCAGAAATCTCCACAAGAATAATGCTAACCTTTCAGACCACAAACCTGCTGGAGTTTCTGCCCAACTTTCTCCCCCAATACTGATCTCTTCCACATAAGAGAACATGAATGGTAAGAGGTTAGTTTAAGCACACAGTAATAGATTATTTCTATACAAAAATAGATTGCCTCCTTACGGATGAATTGCTTCAGCTTTCTCATCATTTCTAGCTGAGCAACATTAATGACTCCCATACACAGCCCTACCAGATCTCTGGCACCTCCACATCCTTCTACAGGGGAGGATGCTGAATCCAGAGGTTACAGAGGGCCCTTCTTCTACTTTTTCCACCATCTTTCACAACTCTATGTGAGCTGGAAACAAGGCAAAAGGATTTTAAAGGAGCAGGTAAAAGGTTAAGTGGGACACAACTGGCATGAAACCTGCCTTAAGGTAGCAGATGAGAGACACGGGCAGAATGGATGCATAGCTCTGCGAGGAGAAAAAAAAAAAAGACAAAAAAGGACAAAAAGACCTTTACAGCAGCATAAAGGGGGCTGTGCCATCTAAAAAGAGTAGCATTAAAAAGCAGAAATTCTATCTGTAATGGTAGGGGCTCCAAAACTGACAGAAGGTAGCTGAGGGTGGAAGGGAAAATGTACTTTGAAGTCAAGATTATACTTTGTGTTAATTGCTGGGTTAGGAAATAAAAGCTCATCTGCACCCCCACAAAGGGCACAGAGATATGATGATGGGGGAGCCCAAATCAACTGCCCCAGCTGCTCCCAGTTGCGGCGCTCCTTGTGGAAAATATAGAGGAACAAGGGGATAAAAAGGAGTGGTCTGGGAATACACACTCAGCCTCGCCGCTGGTTGGACCTGCAGCACAGAGCTAAAGCAGCCTTGCCTTGCTCATGCTTGTCAGATCTGGTGTGATACCCCTAATGTTAATAGTGTTTCAAGTGGGAACCTTTTGTGGAAGAGTGCATGGACAGTTTATGCTTTGTTTTTCAGATGACTAACAAAGTTTCTTAACAGCCATGGAAATGTTGTAAGTCTCAGGAAAGGCCAGTTAATGTACAAGGGAATGCACTAATTGTGTAGCAGGGTAAAAGTATTAAATCCACAAAGGACCTCTTCAAATCCACAAAGGACCAGGAAGAGGATAACACTCATTTGCTGTATTTCTGTTTCATAACTAAACTCCATGAAACATGCAAAGAGGAGGAATTCCAAACCCAGACAGCAGAGGGTGGAAGAATATTCAGTTATTAAAGCTCTATTTGATAAAATACATGCACTACTGGCAAATATAATAAATAGTGAGAGAGCTGAGAGGAGACTGACTCCATCCTGATCCAAGGCACAGGGTAGATGGGGCCTTGCAGCAGGCCAGGACTCAGGGAACGCCACATCCCCACCTCCACCATGGCTGGAGCAGCCATGGAGGAACAAACTCACACCCCATTTCTTCTGCTTGATTTTGAGTGAGATTGATTTCACCATCTCAATTGGATTCATTTTCACTCCATGTCTCATCTGAGCTGTCTAGATTCCCTCTATACACAATGGAGAGAGAAGTGTTTCCAGAGCAGCCCACCCTATCCTAAGTTTGGTACCCAAGGATGAGCACACTGCCTTCTGGAGGGTCTCTCCTCTGTCTGCAAATGGTAAAGGAGCCCAGACACCAAACTGAGCCAGTCTATGTTTTAGGCCACCAGAGGACTCTGTATTTCCAATTTTGCAATCAAGAACTGAGTTCCTCACCGGGACGAATACTGTTCTTTAAGCTCGCCTGGTGCTGAGAGATGGCAGATAACTGGCAGGAGAATACTCTTCTGGAAATAATTTGGACAGCAAACCTTTCCATTCCCACAGTTTGGAGTGAGTTTGGGGCCCTGAGGAGCAAGGTAGTAGCTCTCAGGACCTGGAAAGACAACTTCCCAGGGGCTGTGGTACCCCTGGCAGGCACAGCAATGGGTCACAGACAGCCACAGTGAGACACCTTCCCTTCTTCCACCTTTGGAGCTGGGTGGCAGATGGAAAGACCTTCCCAGCAAAGCCATCTTGATGATCCTTAATGCTAGTGGCAAGCCTACCCTGTAACTGTGTTCATCATATTTACAGTTCCTCTTTTAAGTGTGCTTGTCTGTATTTGTGTTTTACATCTATCTATCAAATCAAACCTAATTGTTCTGTATCTGTGATCTGCCATCTTCATTGTATATTATTATTACAATCACTGTGTTAACTCTAAATTTATTAACTATGATTTTACAGTTGTCACCCCAAATCAGTGCTGAATAAGACTAACAAGTAAGAAACTGGAGGAGTAGATAGAGGGTTACTGTATGAGTATTCCTGCTGACTGGTATTTTGTCAGCCAGCTGACCACTAATCCATGTAAGAAATGCTCTGAAGATGATGTGGTGTTCACTTTCAAAGAAGTCTACCTCACAGAAGCTAAGATAACATCTACAACACTTCTCCCTGGCCTTGATACTTTGCATACAGCTTTTCTGTTTAAAAATAAAAATAAAAATCATTGTCACAAAATTTCATCCACTGCTAGCTACTCCTTGTAAACAGATAAACTGTAGGAGGAAAATCAGTCCCCAAAAAAGGCAGCTACATTTCCTTTTCTGTCAAGAGTCATGCCTGCGGGTCAATTCAGTCATTGCCAGTGGTGTTTTGGGCTACAGACAAGCAAGGGACAGGCTCCTTTAATGACTGTCACTCTTGTTAATCTCTCCCTCTAACAGAAGTGCTAACACAAAGCTGACTGATACCAAGAGAGCTCTTCATTAAGGATTTAAAACGAATCCCAAATTTAAGAAAGAGGTTTTCTGGCTATAACAGCAACCATCCAAAGGGAAAAAAAAAAAAAAAAAAAAAAAAAACTGAAAAGGCTAAAAGGCTTCAGCCTGTTCTCAGTTGAACACAGCATTAGGACACTGTGATTTTCAGTGAGATGGGATCAAAGTCCTCTGTGACTGCAGCAGGCTGTGGCCACCTAGGGCCATCTTACCTCCACGTGCACAAGCACCCACGCATAGCTGACAGTCTCAGCCTTGCAGATGTATCTGTGCTCTTTCCCTTCTCCCCATTCGCCTGTGGGAATCTCACACCGGAGAGATCCATCTATCTCCTTCCAGCCCACCCTGCCAGCCTGACACGTACAGCTCCTGCAGCCATGACCTCAACAGGCTAATGCATGCCCTGGCACTACTGCCAGCATCTCTATTACGCACTTCCACATGCTATTATCTCAGTACTTGGTTTCAGTTTCCAAGCCAAGTGCAACCCATTTGTGTCATAGCTATCTTGCTTTCAAGTCTTAAATGCACGGGAAGTAGGGTAAATATTTACAACTGAGAGCTTAATCAACCACCAGAGAGATACCCTGATTGCTTTCCTGGTAGAACAAGTTTGTTCACATACATCATTCTGTATTATTTCTCTTGAGTTTCCGAGTCCTAGACCCCAATTCACAACATGCTTTGTGGATTAATCTGTTTGTACCTGCACTTGTCTTTATTCTTCTGTCTTCCTGCACAGCCTCTATGGAGTTCAGGAGCCTCAAAATGTGACCACCATCACTTGACTCAATTTTTCTGGTACATCATACAAACACAGATTCTATTCCCATCTCAGTGTCACATGAAGCTTATCCCTGAACAATATGAGTTAAATAAGTTGACCAGTTGCACAATCAAAGTACACTTTTTTTTTCCCCTTAGAGAATGTGCTACATAAAACTGGCTGATCAAACTTTTCAGCAGAAAAATAACTAGCTCCCACAGAAGTAGAAATGTCATTTGTGGCAGTTTGTGTGGGTCTCCAGGATGGATAAGCCTTGCAAAACCTTGGTTAAAACTAGGGGTATAAGGGTTTTCAGGTTTTCAAGCTCTCTTCACATTTTTTCTGAGCATGCTCTCTAGAAGACTGGTCTTTCTTTACCTAGACATGGGTCCCTGGGCACAGTAAATGAAAGGCATGTTTCACAAAGGTTCGGTAGTTTGTGCTGGATGCAAAGCCTCACTGCTGACATTTCCTCCCTGCTGTTTGGCTGCTGCTCACTCTGCAAAATTTCCACAGGAGAAAGGAGGACTCTAGTGAAAGACTCACCAGTCCTTCCTCCGCCAGGACTAATGGAGCAGTGTGTTCCAGCTGTCACGTAGGCTGCATCAGTGTCTATTTCTAACTTCTTGCATGCTGCCCAAACCTCTCATAGCTTCTGCACCTATTTCTTTCCATGGGGAATGCCACAGTATTGCTTGGCCTCATTGCCCTGCTGTGAGTACTAGCTCCCTCGTTCCCTAGGCAATAACACCTTCTGCTTCAAATCTTCTTTACCAATGGCCTAATTATGCCCAGTGTTGTTAGGATGGCTTGACAGTCCTTGTACAGGGATGCCTTTCTTCAGTCTAACATTGCTGCTTACCATTATTACTGAGTTTGTATTTCCACGTGTTCAGCAACTCAGTGGTAATAAAGTTGGTGACAGCTTTGCAGAATTAGAAAGTGAATGTCTGGCAGATGCCTTCTGTACTGCAGGCATCCTGACAGCCAGGATCAAAGGAGTTCACACTGTGGATTCTTCACTGGACATCGCTGGACACCTCCAGTCCCTGCCTGCACTGATGAGTTTCATTTCTTACGAAGGCTGTGGGCAGCTGCACAACCTGAACATTTACAGCTCTCCCTTCCACTATTCCCTTGTCCTACTTTTGAGAGAGCAAACATTGTTCTTTCTACCTTTTGTATTTATTGTTTTCCACACAAAAGTAACTGAATCATAATGCTTGCATTTTCCCTGATCCATCTGTAAATTTGCTTCCTGCATCCCTTTAGACTGAGCCTTTATCATGGTTCTGCTCTAGTGGGTGCACAAAGGGACCCAGGGTAGCCACGCTTTCCTTGCTGTTAATCCTGTGCAAGGAAAGTTCATCTGTCCTTGCTATTTGGAGGTATTTCCTTAGGGAGAGATCTGTTTCTCTGAAAAAAAAACCTCTGGTAATTAGGAGTCACATGCCTCATTCATCCCAGTCATCTCTCCTCTTCCCCACAGTGAAATTATAAAAAAAAGGCTGTATTGTTTGGAAATCCACCATTCTCAGCCACTTACATCTGTCCACATTCCCTGCTTGTTCTTTTTGTAGGTGATACTTTGTTTTCTTCCCTGCTGTGGGTTTCATTAGGCTTAACAGCTGCTGCCATGTGCATTTCATAATGTGCTGGTAACATTAAAAAAAAAAAAAAAAAAAAAAGTGTTCCTAAAATTAAACTGGTTCTTCAGTAAGAAAAACATCTATAGAGACTCTGAAACCATGACTAGGAGCTTCAGGATAGAACTGGCCATTTGCAGAGTGACTGCAGCATCCAGCTCCTGCAAGCCTTTGCCCCTCTCCAGCTGGATGTGAGGTCTGAGCCCTGCTGACCTGCTCCACACACCATCATAGGGCCATGGGAGCACACTGCTGACTGGGGAATCACTGATGCCCCCTCAAACCATGTATACTGAAGATGTCTTGCTGGAACAAATTCTCCAACTTCTTATCCATTAATTTGACTCTCAATTATATGTTTGAGGCTAATTATTCGTGACAGCTAAACCTGAAATGATTTTCCAATTCAGCTAACAGTGAGGAGTTGATCTTTGGTCACTGAAATATTTCCCTTAGCTAGAAAAACAGGCTTTCTTATTTTTGATTCTCCCTTATCATCACCACCACAGTGCTTTACCTACTGTTGCTGTTGTTAGTACTAAATTATTATGGATTGTTGTCAGTACCAATGAGTTGGAAATTTTTCATCTTGAGAGAGATTTTTAACTCTCCAGATACAGATGCAAGTGGCCAGCCACAGAGTCAGCTCTGCAGGGGAGCTTGGAGGATTCTTCAGGATGCATCTAACAACAATCAGAGCCAGTTAAATGGCCTTCAGAAGTCTGTTGTTGCCCTTGCTTGAGTGTAAGAAACCACCAAACATTTATTAAAATATCTCAAAGTACTTGAAGTGTCCTCCATATATTATCTATCTCAGCTTTTAACCAGGAAAATAACTCTCTCTCCAAAGGAAACAGAAAAAATATTACTAGATGTCAGATATGTCTAGACTGCCACTATTAGATCCACGCACGGCCTTAGGGGCTCCACTGGTTACCAGCATACTGGGCTTCATCTGGCACATATGGGGATGCAAGCACTAAACTACAACCCACTCCATCCTCCCACTCCAGGCCCTTCCCCACGTGCATGTCACCTTGTTCATGCCAACCATCACTCCAGCACATTTTGTGTAAAGGGCCACGTCACAGCAGACATTCAGCTTTGCCATATATTCACCAGGCACCCAGGCTGCTGTTGGAAGGCCTTAGGAATAAACCTGTGACCAGAAGACCAAATTCAGGCCATCCCTGCTCTTCATGATTGAGCAAAGGGCTTAGGGTGTTCCAATCCCTCCAAAACAGATGCTAGAACAGCAGGAAGGCTGTCCCTACCCTTTCTTTTCTGAATCCTCCCCCAGCAAGGGTTTGCAATGATTTATTCTCATTCCCTTGGCTGATATGCATTTGTCCTACCAAAGCAAGATGCATCTGGAAAGGTCTGCTGGTTCCAGAGCAGTGGGGCACTACAGGAGCAAAGTTTCCCAGACACAAAGAGCTGGTCTGGCAGAGGGGACCCTATCCACAGCTGACAGCCCAGAGGTCCTCCTCTAACCCTTCAGAGATGCTCTGTGAGAGCTGCACCTGCTCCCTCTGCTCCCACAGATGGAGCCTTGCTGGCACAAAACTGTAGGCCATGAGAACAAAAACAAAGTGTCACAAGCTTTGAATATCCCTGAAAAAGAGAGAAAAAACACAGACATTGAGCAGTTCAAACATCTTCCTGCTAGCTCACTCTACTGAAAGGCCAGCCTGTCTTCAAATAGAAACAATGCATGTAAAAATAACAATATGGGGCAGAAGCATGAAGAAAAAAAATCATGAATCAGAGGTTTGATCATACATAAGTTTCCTGCCTCCACAGAACTGATGAACCACTAATCACCACAGGGCATAGCTCAGCTCAGTGCACAGCTGTGCATACATTTTTATTCAGATGAATCTCACCAAAACTTAGAAAAATCAGCTGCACTGACAATGGCTTACAAACACTCGCAAGTCAGGTCAACAACCCCAACTTTAAATATTCCATCATGGCCTGGGTTTGTTTGTTTATGCAATGTCTTATCAGCATGTTCTTCATGAAACAGAAACAAAAAAAACCTTTGTGCTTTCACTCCCTCACAGGCAACAGTCTGCAGAAGACTGAATTTAAGAAGTTCAAAATACCTTTCAATTGCTTTTCAGCTCTTCACTGAAGTCCTCAAAGGACCTCTTTACAGACAAAAGAATATTAAGCTGGAGCAACTTCTTCGCTCCATTGAATTTTGATATTGCCACATGTTTTGGGCAGCTGATAGACATTATAGAAAGTAGTCCTGGATTTATTAATGGTTCTCAAAACTTGCCACTGAAAAATAATTTCCATGGTATGACCAGCATGGTAATAGATCTGAAGGTAAATGCAGGTTTTGGACCTTATTGGTTTCTAATATTCAGCTTTAAGAATCAGATTACATGTTTGTTCAATAGCAATAAACTTCCAGAGTTTTATAGACTCATAAAAACACTACAACTGCTTCCATTTATGGCCTGTATATAATTTACTTGGGTAGGTTTCCTCTCTAATGGTGCAGTGCAAGTGATTTGAGTTCTATTAGCTGGAAACAGTACATCTACATTTGCAGAACTCTCATAAATAATTCTGCCTGATGGACAGAATCCCATCCAGACTGTTGCAAGGGGAGGAAGGGTGG
This sequence comes from Netta rufina, assembly GCF_964035555.1. NCBI lineage: Eukaryota > Metazoa > Chordata > Aves > Anseriformes > Anatidae > Netta > Netta rufina. Next base: position 11,131,834 of record NC_140141.1, on the reverse strand, counting down.
GCAGAGGAGTAGGGGAAAGAGAGGAGGAAGAGATGGTAGGAATAAAAAAGGGATGCTAGGACACTACAGAAATTAGGAATTCAAGGATCCTCCTTGTGCTGGTAGTATCAAAATCCCATTTTCCTTCTTAATTTGTGTGATGCTTTGAGCTTGAAATGTATCCACAGTTCATGCCAGACTGCAGGCTGAACTCATTCTGAGCCTTGCAAAGGCTCATTTGAAATGGAATCTCCCAGGACACAAAGAATTCCTGAGTAGTCAGAGATACACTCATCTCCCAGGAAGCTTTACAGCAAGAAATGAATTGTTAGACTGACTTACAGCTAAATGAATTATTTGGTCTCAGGTACAAGAACAGGAGAGCAGTATCTCAGCTTTAAGACCCTTCAGCCATAGCAGAAGGGTCAGCCTGCAGTGGCAGAGGGAGGATGTATAACTGTGCAAACACCCAAAGCAGAGGCAATGCCATCTTTTATAGCTGTACAGCACCTAATGGTTAAATTACTGTGTCAAGATACTGATTGCAAGCAGGGCTCTCTGCCATCTATCACTATAAATGACATTAAAGGTAATGACACTTGATTTTCACAGGAAAACAAATCAATTAAATAACATCAAGTCCTTTTTGATAGAATTATAAAACAAAGGGTTAGAAATTGTGGGTCCAATTTTTTAATGCATAACTGAAGGACACTCAAGGATAATAAAGAACCAGTATAGAATAGCTAATATTTAGACTGTTAGCCATATGACTCCTATATGAAGTTCAGTGGTCTGATACCATTTCTGTGACATACAGCAGAATAAAAATCCCACTGGCTTTTAGACATTGCTGTGTTGGCTCTGGCTCCAATGACTTCGCAAGTTCCTAGACCTATTTAACCTAGCAAAACAATGGCTCAGAGTTGATATGATTCTTTAAAATATACTGGGTAAGTAAATAACAAGGACCAAAAGGAATATGCAAGCTAGAGAATAATAAGATCGAAGTTGTCATAAATAAATTTAGACCATAAGGCAGAAAAAAACTTAAACATCTAAGGAATTATCTCATGGAATGACTTTGCAAACAGTACAGTAAGACCAAGGAGCTTAAATTATTTTAAAGTAAAAAAAATAAAAAATAAAAAATTAGGAAAGCTTGTAAAGCAGTATATGGGTCAGCCTAGAGTAATAAATGAAATGGGCAATATGAGTTCTTACATAACTCATTTGCCACTCTACTAGAGGAAAGTGGAGTATGGAAGCTGTCTTGGTTGTTGATTGTTTTTATTTTGCTGATTGTATTTATTTGTTTCATATTTATTCTGCACTGAGCAGTCCTGACAGATATTTTTGTAACCCCATCTACTCTTTTCATAACAGTCAAGCTTGTGTAATGGAAAAAGGATTTATTTCAAAGGAATTTTATGTCAAAAATGGAATCAGACAAGGACTTGTGGACTTGTAACTATTTTGTTCAGCTTTCAATCCTCGGGAATGCTGGCCATAGCTTTCATGGATCATGAAAAAGAAGTACCTGTTTTCTAATGGCAATTGCTACATCCTAGAAGGCCCTATTTTTTTTCACAGCCACAAGCATGTCTTATTATCAGAAGCCAGAGGTCATTTTCTTCTTATTCCAAGCTAGCCTCACAGTGAATGGCATTAGACTCAAAGAAACCAATAAACTGATATTGGTACTGTTCTCTTTCAGCTTTATGCACTCAAGTGTATTGGATAAATGTCACATTACAGCACGATGCCATGTCAAACAGAAAAATTACTCAAAGAATCTGCAAGAGTAAAACCAATTCTTAACTTGGTTGCATCCAGCACAACCAATGCACAGTACCTGACTGAAATGTTATTGTAGAAAGCCATCTATAATAGTTGTCATGAAGTGTTCATATTCAGCACCTATGTTGGACTTTAAGAAAAAAAAAATACTGCAGTATGTTTAGCTTCAAAAAGGGACACTAAATTAAAACTCTTTTTTATTATCTGTCTTGATTAAAGAGAGAATAAAAGAAGAGTTAGAAAAGTAAAATCCTTGGGTATGGTGTAAAAACTCAAGATACCACACTGGGGCTTTGAACAAATGCATATCACTAGCCAAAAGCATTTCAGAAAGACCAAGGGAAGCCAGCATGACTAAACACAGAGGCAAAAAGAGTACTAAAAATACAAAGCGACAATCAAGGTTTAGAGAAATAAGTGCATTGCAGAAAAAAAAAAATAATACACTTTTTGCATTTGTTTTTACTATGGAAGAAGTTGAGGAGATTCCTGCACAGGGGACACAATCAGAGGATCTCTCTTATATTGAAGGAGGTCATGAAATATATCAAAAGGTATTATAACAAATCACCAATACCAAAGGATATTCGCCCAAGAGCATCTGAAAAACTCCACTGTGAAACTGTTGAATTAACAATTGGTGTGCTGGTTTTTTTTTGTTTGTTTGTTTGTTTGTTTTTTGTTGTTGTTTTTTTTTGTTTGTTTGTTTTTTTGTTTTTTTTTCCACTGGTGTAAAAATAAATAAATAAATAAATAAATAAAATTAATATATCATGGAAACAGAGGGAAGGTCCTCATAAATAATTGTTTAAAGTATACAAAACCTGTGTTGGTAATTAAATGATCAACTTTCATAGGTGATGGTGATTCCTAGTGAAATTAACGGTGAAAAAATATATATATATGATAACAAAAGACAGTGTCACTATGTCAACAAGCATGATGCAATTACCAGTGGACCTCTGTGATCCCCAACTCAAAAAAGATAAACCAGAACTTTTTGGAAAAAATAAAAGGCAGTAAATGTGATGAAATGTTCAAAGTGATTTCTATTCACAGAACAAAACAGCTACATACACTATAATTCTTCATCCTGAAAGATATCTGGATAGGAGGAGGCAGAAGGGAGAGATGAGATAGATATCTGTAAAAGCATGAGAGGAAGGGAATGGCTACCTAAGGAATAATTTCTCAGCTATCAGATGGCAGATTCAAAACAAACAAAAGGAAGGAGGTTCTCAATGCAACACAGAGGTACCTTGTGGAATCTGCCACAGGTAATTGTGCAAGATAGAAAGTCTACTTGTATTCAAAATGAGACTGGGCAGGTTCATGCTCCAATGAGGCCTGCGAAATACTAGATACCTCTTTGGTCTCAGTAGTTCTAGAGCCACAGGTAAGGAGAGGCTTGTGCCACTCATACCTGTTCCTTAGCATCAATCATAACCCCACTTGGAAAGTATGCACTCACCTTAAGACCATTCTGAAACACTCACATCTTTGTGTTAGGTGATTATCAGCAGCAATAGATGCTCTTCTGAGTAGATTTATCTGTCACGTGTGTCAAAATTGTCTGCAACCAGGTATTTGTACCGCTGTTATCTATTTGCTGTCTTCTGTGGGTCAAGGTTTTGGACACTACCTATTATTATCCAACAACCTGAGGAGTTCAAGCGGTTTTGTGCACACTGAAGAGGAAGGTGCCTACCAGTGTAAACATTTAGCAAAACTCTAAGAAAATGTCTTGCAACAGCCTTGCTGATCACACCTTTCTGCAACAGTCTTATCATCACAATGATTCATAGAATCATAGGATCATTAAGGTTGGAAGAGACCTTCAAGATCATCTGGTCCAACCATCATCCTACTATAAATGTCACCCACTAAACCATGTCCCTAAGTATCACATCCAGCCTTTCCTTAAACATCCCCCCAGGGATGTGACTCAACCACCTCCCTAGGCAACCCTTTCCAATGCCTGACCACTCTTTGGAAGTCCCAGAAACTCCAGAATGTTCTTTACAGACTTGAAGTAAAATTCTGCTTGGAGACAAATCCTCCAAATGGTTATTAGTTTAACAACATACTGTAAACCTTCATTAATGTCTTCCATAATAAGGAGGAGAAAAAGCTTTAGATCAAGACATTTGAGTCAAATCTATTTATGATGCTCTCAACTCCTCTAAGGTAAAATTACCCATACCATATGGGAGTCCACAGAGAGTAAATGGCTACATTACACCACAGAAATCTCCATCAGCTGTGATGGACTAACTTTATTGTATGAATCTTCTACTTCAGAACTTGCTTTGGTTGCCTGCCAATTTCAGGAAGGAGTGATCTCTTCATTCATAACCTGGCTCCTGAGAATGTATCCTTTTCTCCTCCCTTCTTCTGAAGCACTGAAAGTTAGGCAGAGAGACACATGCAAGTATATAAGGGATCACATTAAGAGTAGCATTAACATCTTCAGCTACAAGTTCAGTGTTTCTCGCTCTTAGGTTCAGAGTTAAAATCATCATCATATACGGAGCTTTTGGGAATTTTCCTTAAGATTTTAATTCTGGACACTTTTTTTTTGTTTTTCCTTTTTTCTTTCACTTTGTTCTGATCTGTAGGCTGCAGTCCAAAATTAAGGATCATATAAAAACAGTTCACAAGAGTTTCCAAGTTGCAGAAGGGGACTAATTAGCTGTTATGAGAAACAAAGTTGTGTTTTTGCAGTAGAGAATTACTTTTCCGTATTCCAAGGTAGTTGTGTAGTCACAATAAGGAGAAATGCTAAGTAGGTAAGTGGACAGTAGAAGGCCTCACTGTTACAAAATAAGGTAGAAGTTTGAGAAAAACAGGATGAGCAGTGTGAGAACAGGAAAACAAGGATCACAAGTTCTCAAAACATAAGAAAGAAGAAATTAAAAGGTTGAAAAAAAGAAAAATTGTACGTATATGGTATAGAGGAGCATCGAGTAGCTTGTGAACCTGTAGTACTCAGCCAATGAGGAAACAGGGGAGGTGATCAGGTGTCGGGTAATAGGGAATAAAAGGTTATGATTTGTTTGCTGCAATTTGATGCACTCCTGATTGACAGGATGCCTGCCATTGCAATCGCGAATAAAATAGCTTCACAGAAGATCCTGTCTGAAGAAAATTATTTGAGATTTTTCTCACACTGTGGCTTGTGTTTCCCTGCTTTGAAGTACTGGACAATGTTACATGGCGTTTGAAGGACTATGCAACAGAAGCATGCTGAGGATCATTCTGAACCACTACATGGATGCCTAAGCTGGCCCTTTGAACCAAATCCTGGTTTCACCCAACAAAGAGAGCAGTACCAAAGAGAGCAGATCAATGGAAGCTCTTGTTCTGAGTTATGTGATCATTAAAGACGTATTAGTATCTGCTGATCATTTTATCCGTTTAACTCCAAAAAGAATTCCTAATGAAGAAGAATTTATAAATCAAGAGATTAAAATACAATACAAAATGCATATTAAAATCCTACAAACAATATTGGCAATCTTGACTGGCATTTTTCTGTTGAGACTGGGATATTTTTGGCAATTGCTGCCTCTGTAGCAGCCCTAGTGTGTCCCAGTGGTAGATTTATCTTATTTCATCATTAAGTATTTCAGTATTTCAGCACGATGAAAAATGTAAAGTTATGGCAAAAAAAAAAAAACAAAAAACAACAAGATACATCACAGATTTTGGCAAATATGAAGTGAAGCCAGGTACCTGTGACAAACCTCTGCACAATATAACAACAAACCACCACCGTGGCCCATCAGCATTGCTGCTACCATACCAGCAAGGGGTGCAGTTTTGTGAGGTTACACTGGAGCCCTTGCCAAGGAGTACAATTCTCTGTGCTAGCTGCTGAATGAGTACTCAATGCAAAAAATACCCTTTCCCCACTTAACAGAGAGCATTTCGACACAGTCTACCCAGTGCAATGATAAAATGATTTGTGTGTGATCTGCAGATAGATAAACAAGGGATTAGTGAGTTATTGTACATCTATACAAGGCATACAAGGCATTGGTGGGACTAATATAGGAACAGCACATTTAGTCAAGTGAAAAATTGAAGATAGCACAATGAACAGTGATACTATTATCTGAAGGCTGGAAAATGACTTTTCATGAAACACTGAATGAGTTCAATACCTTCTGACTACCAAAAAAAAAAAAAAAAAAAAAAAAGATTCAGAAATTGTTTGCTATATGGTGTGAAAATAGCATCTTAAAGGAGAGAACACAGGAAATTAAAATATGAAAATATGAAAAACACCAAAGGAAGTGACCATCAGTCAGAAGGTAAAATTGAACAATTTCCAATTATAAATAACAGTATTAGCAACTTGGAGAGCCTCCTGGTGGGTCAGAATTACAGACTGAATAAAACCTGGATGCTGTTCTGGATGATGGTTTGGTTAAACATAAGCTATCATGCTCATTCCACAGCCAACTGGACCAAAATCTTTCAATATAAAAAATCAGACTATTATAAGGGTTCTTTCAATCCCCTTGCTTTCAAGGTAAAAGCTATGCATTTTAGATCCAAATGTTATCCTGAAGGAATACTAACACAGCTACTTCAAGCATAGAGCATTTAGAAAATGTCAGAAATGGAAAAATATTCTCTGCAACATCACCTCAGTCCTAAGCACATGCATGAGCTTTAGCAACATGATCACTCTGTTGTTTCTTTCCCGTACTCTTGCTTTTTTCCCAAAACATTTTACTTTCTTTGAGGGCAGTGACAGGTTTGCTGCCCTTGGAGTAAGTCAGGGCCAGACAGCTTAAAGCCTGCCACTGCCTGTTCCTCTGGCAGCATCTTCAGTTTCTGCCCAGTGGGAAATTCTAGTATTTCATCTTCTGTTTTATCTCACTTGGGGATGAAGTTTTAAAAGGAAAGTTTGTGTTGAATGAAACTCTGCAGAATCACATGAACCCCAAATGCAGAAACATATTGGATGTGTCTGATAAAAGTAAACTTTCCAGCACACCTGCTGCAGACTATTTTTTTCCATTTGGTTGAACTATGTATATTTTAAAAATGCCATTGTCCAGTTCAACATTAATTTAATTTTCTGTCTTGTGGAGTCTGTATTGTCATCTGTGCAGCACACTTTAAGTGGCAGAATAACGAACTGCACGCTATACCACCATAAGGACCTGTAGTATAAAAGAGAAATATAAATTCATATGAAGTGAGTCAAAAGCAGTTCTTTGGGAAATAAACATTTCTTTCAGCCAAAAATATCTTCTCCTACCATATACTTTGACTTTGTGGAAATATCCTTTGATCATCTTACATAAAATGGAGCAAAGACTAGGACACTCTAAAGCCAGAATGTATGTAGAATTACCTAAATGAATCCGTCACTGGCTGTGAAGGGAGCCTGTGGTGATCAAGACTCAGCTGATCTTCAGATGTTTAAAGCAAGAGGCAACTTTCATAGAAAGTGGGCACTGAAAGAAAGCATAATAAAAGGTTAAGGCATGTTCCCTGAGCACTGCCTGGGAATTCTGAAGGACCTAAAATTGTCCACTGTTTGCCTCATTGACTCTCCCAACTTTGAGCTTCTGCAAATATAAGGCTGTAGAATTGCTTGGGATTTTTTGTTTATTTTACAGAAGTATGGGATTCACTTGTAAGAGTGAACCTAAAATTAGTTGCCAAACTCTCAGCTATTTATTTTGGGATCCCATATTCCACATGAAGAGAAGAAGGCATGTTAAGGGAAAGATAGCAGGATCTGGTTTTGATACTTATTCTGTGTTAAGATAAATCCTACCCTAAACTCCACTGACTCTATTAACTAGCTCTCTGCTGACTTACAAGCACTTAAAAGTAAGATTAATCCTGTGTAGGTTGGTACTTCTGGATGCGGAGAAGCAGTGACCACACAGCTACGAAAAACATTAGCATCACCTTCTTTGGAAGCACACACATAACTAAAAACATCAAAGTACTCAGGAAAGTCAGGTCAAAGAATCAAAAGGCAAGCCAAAAGCTGTTTGAAAATTTGGCTTATTTTGACTTTAATACTTTTTTGTGCATCACTTACCCCTGGGTAAAATGAAGGCATTACCATCAAGTTCAACCATCCGCTATACTGTGAAAATATATTCATTAAACTTTGTAAAGAAAGAAGATTTTATGGTGAAGCACCAGAGAAAAGCCCCGTAAGAAATTAATAATTCTGTATTCAGTGCTGTATGCAGTAAATAATGCATTGAGCCACACGCTGAACGATGAGACTAAATGAAATATTGAAGAGTTGCTCTTTCAGCAAGCAAGTCTATTCTGTGAGGCAGGGATTCTGTATAAAGAGAAGAAGTGATCACATATTTAGGACTGTGTTACAATGCATGCACACTGGGACACTAAATGAAAAATTTGCAGGTATCCTTAAGTCTGACATTTCCTAATTTTTGAGTACTTGACTTTGTGACCTTGAAAATGGGTTATTAAAATGATGCTAGTCTTTTTTTAATGCTATTTCCCTGTTTTGGTTTGTTTATTTTTTATTTTTTCAGTAGGCATCAGACACCTGTTTTACAGATGGTAGCAGAGACAGGTAATCCCTAGCTGGGACCTGAAGGGCAGCTCAAAAACTTGAGTTGGCTGGGGAGTATATGAAATTGGACAAGAGAGTGACATAGGTCAAACAGGGGGGTGATCTTATTTTCTGTATTACATATGGATAACTTATCTGACCATCCTAGTCCAGCATCAGGGAAAAACAGAGGCTTGAAAGCCACCAGAATCACAGCACAGAACCACCAAAATTCTTAATCACAAACAAATTTGCTTTTTGTCCAGTTTCCCAAGAGTACACAAAGCCTGACAGGCTATAAGACTGATTTTTGTTGTTGTTGTTTTTTGTTTTGTTTTGTTTTGTCTCTGTAGCTCTGTAGGCATCACAGTTTCAGGATATGCTCATTTTTAAAACAAGTGCAAGCCTAGTGCTTGTTTGGATTGTAGAACTAAGACATTAGGTATGCTCAGTACTAATCTGAATGCAATTTACACGAATAACCAGCCAGAGAGCTGCACACTCTCCTGCCTTTCCCTTCCAAGGTGATAAATGTTCTTACATATCTCAGGGATTGCTCTTCATTTTTTAAGATAAATAAAGGTTTATGAAGAAACATCAGTTTTACATGAAAAACTCTATTTTGCCTATAACTTTTGTCATTATTGTATTTGCACTTCAACTTTGCATTAAGCCCCCACTTTACCACACCATGGCACATTACTCATCCTCCTACATGTCTAACGTGCAGTCAGAAAAGCAAGAATCCTCTCTGCCTTCTGCATTTCCCCTCCTCTCTCCTTTCTATCTTTTCCCATGTTCTCCATTGTGTGCTTGCGGATCTCCCAGTTTTTACCCCATTCTTCATCACCTTTCTCTTTTCCCTTCTAGTCCTCTGCAGTGTTCAAGCCCACACTTCTTCCTGACTGCTACCTGATCCCACGTGGAAATCTCTGTGATGGAGCGGCATTGATGGTTGGGTCCTTGGCTGCATTAAAGATGTAGGAAGAGACCCTGGTATTAAGCATGAATAAAGAGGCAAGGTGATTCTTTCTCACGATACTTTGAACGCCTTAGGTGCGTAGAGATCTCCTGCCCTTCCTCCCTCCAGGTGTTCTGCCAGATCACTTCTACCCGTCTTTCCTTGCTGAGCTTCTAGGCCCATGCCCTGCCTGATGGCCTCCCCCTGTGCATTCCACCAGAAGGCTTCCAGCAGCAACTGTCTAGGCTTGGGTGCAGCAGATGGATCCTGCAGGTGGCTTTGCTAATCAAAACTCAAGAGCCTCCACAAGGTATTACCCTGCCAGGACGACTTGAAGTCAGGCTCAGGGGCCTGCTTGCAGAGCCTTCCCACAGCCCAAAGAAGTGGCAGCAAAAGCTGTCGGGTGGATGCCCTCAGCAGCACAGCCCCTCCACCCCTTCATGTTTCTGTCACAAGCCAGCAGGCCACCTCAATGCTGTCAGCTTGGTGCTCTGCATTTGGCTCCTCAGACCAGGTTCCCCAAACGTCCACATGCTGGTTCATGTCAGCTTGGCACTGCCCTGTTGCCCTCAGCCCCATGTCACCACCTACCAGCACAGAGACATGTTCGCAGCCGCCTGTTACAGAAACACACCTCTACAGGGGCTCGTTTTCCTTGATGTGATGTGTGGGGGAAGAGGTTCCTGTGGTTACAAAATTAGCATTATAGTCAGCAGCCTGAGTGTGCTTCTTGTCCACATCAAAAGTATTTCCTATAACCCTAGAGAGAAGCAGGCCTCATTATAAGAGCCTTATCATTTCCAGAGACCAGAGAGGAGTGTGAGCAAATAGTCTGACCTAGCTGCCAAGTTGCTAAAAGTGTAAAATTAAGTAAAAGGGGTACAGCCCTTAACATTACTGTTTCTCAGCTTCCTGTTCCATGGAAACAAGCTTTATAGCTTTCCCACGGTTGAGCAGTGGAAGTTTCACTGTTAGGTACCAGCTCCTGCACCCAGTAGGCCAGACCCAAATAGATGATCTTTATCTAGATCCACACTGAAATCCATAACCATTAATTTAAAAAATAAAAATATCACATATTCATTATTTTTCCTGTCATGTTTCTCTTCCAATACACTTTCATACATAGAAATGAAAGAACAACTAATATGCCTTTAGTTACTGTGCTTGTCTGTTTTCCAATCATAATTCCTGACCTGCTTCAACAACCAGAACAAACATATTTGTTTTTGATAAATTAAAATGATTTGGTGTGTTTCTTTATTACATTTTTTTTATTATTTTTATTTATTATTTTTTAAGTGTTTTCCTTACAGCAGTTCTCTGCTTGTGGCTCAGTGGTTATCTAATCTGGTGCCAGAGTAACTGCCCTACAGAGGATTCAAACTGTGATTGTAATCTGGTGTTTAGCATCTGAAAGTGAGCATAGAAGTTGTAAACCCAAGCACAACTGGCAGAGAAGAATAGGAGCTTGCAGTGATCCAAGGGGAGAAGGTAAGGAAGCTCTCCAGTGGTGATGTTGGCAGGCTGGACAGAAGGATGCAGTTCTTCCAACACACCTACCAGGAACTGATGGGCAGGAACCACCCAGCAGCACGCCTAAGCAGAGTGACTCAGACTAACAGGATGCATATTGCAAGTGAGTAGCTGGGTCTCCAGTACTCAGAGGCTTTGTTTATGAGATGTGGAAAAGCCTGGGATCATCAATATTTGATGTGGAAAGAGAAGGTATAAAAGATTTCATCTTGGATAGAAACAGAGGAAATAACCTCTATCATGGAAACTCAAAATGGAATTAATTTCTCCTAATTTGTCTACTATGAAGACACATACAGCTAAGCTGGTCTTTATTGAATGCTTTGAGATCCAACATCCCAACAAGTATGTGTGGTCCATTCCCCAGGCTCTGTACATATGTTCTGATGTTTGTGAGATTTTAACAGTCAGCATCCAAAACACTTCACAAGATGGACAAAAGCCCATGAATAGTTAAGAAAACCCCACTTGGGACAACCCCACTTGGGACAACATCCCTAAATACAAGCCTGGGGAGCAATGCCAGCTACATAGTATCTCAGCAGATGCTAGCATGGCAGCACTAAGGCAGGCTGCATCATTTGCTCCTTAAGCAAACTCAGAAGAAGGCTGTGCTCTGCTAGGCAAGGAAACCTCTCCCCCTCCTTGGAGCAGAGCTATTTCCTGAGCTGCCTTTGGGAAAAGCACTGATTATAAGTCAGTAGGAAACACCATGGAGAGGAAATTGCTAAGTGCACCCAAGTGACTGCAGCACATTACTGAAACTGCGGCACGGTGCTATGAGGCTGAGACAGACAGGGAAGTTACCATGCAGAGGGGGATTCCCAGCAGAAGCACAGGCTGAGCAGGTAATGAATGCTGCAGTGTGTGCAAACTTGGAAAGATACCGTTTGGCAGTGAGAGACTGCAGTCCATGAACTGTCAGCTGGGCACATGGAAATCACCTGAGCAGACTTGTTCAGTCCTAGAAGTGGGGACCACTTGGGCATGACCCTGGATCATGCCCTGGAACTGTGGTCTGGAGGACTCTCAGTGATAACAACTGCAGGTTATCAGCTGAAATAGGGCAGCAGTAGGTCTGATGTGCAGGGTGTGAATATGCTGCCCTGAAGTGCATACATAAAAATGGATATTGGAACATTCCTCCACTGGATAACGCTCATTTCTTTAAATTAACATTTTTGGAGGTTCATAGAATCGTAGAATATCCTGAGTTGAAAAGGACCCACAAGGATCATTGAGTCCAACTCCAGGCTGGAGGTTTATTAACTTCAGAGAAAATTGTCTTTGTTTTCTCAGGTCTAGGATGGCATTTTTGCACTGGGAGAAGTTTCTGTTGTGGAATTACTAATGGCATGGTAGTAAGGGCATTTGTACAGATTAGAAAGGCTGCAAGGCCAGATCCTCACAATGACTTTGGTCATCAGCCTGGGACTCAAAGAGAGCTCATGAGTCTCCAAAGCAGAAACAAAACAACTTGGTCCAAAGTGGGAATCAGCATAAGATGCTGCTCCTTGATATCACAAACCATCAGGAGCAAGTCAGCAGGGCAGAAAGCAAAGAACCTTTTATGAAGTAAAGTGACTGGAAGCAATCCCTTCCTGCCAGATCTGGACTCCCCTTTGCAGAGGATAGGTGGAAGATACAAACAGGGACTGAAGGGTTTGACAGACGAGGCTGGACTCACTGTGCAGCAGAGAGCCACTGGCATCACCCCAGAGTCAGGAGACCCCAGAAGTTTTGCATTGAGCAGTGCAAATCCCAGTATGAACACTGTTCTCAGCAGAGTGAGAATGATGAGTTAGCATTGTTTTCAGCCAGCTTACCTGGCCAACCACAGCTTGCCAACATGGCTCAGAGTAGCAAGTAGTCTCGAAGACTGCTGCAGATTGGATTTAAGAGGAGGTGAGGAATCTGTGGAATAATTTTCAGTAATGGGCACATCTGAAGGACACCCTTGTCCAGGAACCATCATCATCTTGCCAAACACCAGTGAGACTCCCACTGCTGATCATCAATTTAGACAGAATAGAAAAAATTTTGTGTGTGTGTATGTGTATGTGTGAAAAAGAGAAAAATAAATCATAACAGCAACAAACACACTCCCATCTAACATATGATTACATTTCAAATGTAATTACAGATGCTTCCAGAGTATGCGGATGTATTTAGTCTCACAAAGCAGAGCTAATTTATTCATAAGCAGATCTGCAAGGCTGCACAGGCAGAATCCACTCCATATTCAAGGGGATTATTAAACTGGTGGGTGTAGAGGGTTTCTTTGCAAGAGTCTCCAGTGCATAGATACAGCAGGCAGCTGAATGAGAGAGACACGAATGACAGGCAGGCAAGGGGACCTATTTGCATGATGAAAAAATTGTCACAATGACAGCCCCAAACTGGCAGCATTTCAGAGGGGAGAATGGCTGCACAACAGTGCAAGGGAAACATCTCTAGACACAGGGAGGCAGCCCTGCAGATTTACACCATGGCAGAGTACATGTATATCTGTGCTCTCCATCAGGCTGTGGTCTCAAATCTGTGGGATGTCTGGCAGGTCCTCCTGCTCGAGCCCTTTTGGTACATCTGGAAGCTGCCCAGAAACATACAAACAGCAGAGAGTCAGCACCTCCAGGCAAGTTGGTGCTGCCACCTCTATGCTGCTTGGGCAGCCAGAGGAAAAAAAAAAAAAAAAAAAAAAAAAAGAGCTGAGAGGTGATAAGGAGCTTTTTTAACTGCATCTCAGCAGCTCCTGACCCCGTGCATGTTCCTAATCTGCTCCAGTCATCACTGATTTCAGGCGACTTGGTTGATTTTGTATTGGAGCAGAATAATGGAGACATTTGAAGATGTAGGGGAAATAAATGCAGAGTGGAAATAAGTGCAGAGAATAAATGGCTGATTGGCCCCGCTGACTCTGTTTGCTTACTGGGTCAGGGCTAGCTGCAGGGAGATGAGAAGCTGCTTCTTTCCTCCTTCCAGCTCTGGGCTGCTGCTTCCCTGCAGAGTGCCAGTGGTATATTGATCTGAGCACAGCAGCAGCAAGTGGCGATAAAGGCTAAGGGAGCTGGCCAAGGTGAAAAGTAACCTCAGCAGTCCCAGATCAGGTGTTCAGAAGGGCTTTTCTCCCACCAACCTCAAACATCGAGTTGTGCCAAGACAGGCAGATTTCCTTGTCTTGTCTTTACAGATGAATACAAGAAAAATCAGTATTTTTTCTTTTCTCTTTCATTTCCCTCTTTTTTTTTTTTTTTTTTAAACCTGTAGATTCTTGAAACTTTCTCAACTTTGGAAAAGTGATGGAGCTGAAAAATAAAAGTGAATTTGTCACAGTGTCACTTTCATGAATTGAAAACATTTGTAAAGTTACACAGTAGAAAATGTGCAAAAAGGACAAAAAGCATGCTTAATATTCATCATGAAACAGAGGGAAAAAAAAAAAAAAAAAAAAAAAGAAGAAGAAAAACCTTAAACCAATGTGGTACATGTTGAAAGTATGTCCTGTTGAAGAAAGTGACAGAGTGAAAAATGGATCTAGCCCAAATTTCTCAAGGGAGAAACAACTCGTGATTCCTGCTTTCTTACAAAACTGTTCTTCCATTCCCCAGAGCTCTCTGGCCAGCCAGGAGAAAGAGTTGTTCTGCGGGGTTCCCATTCCGCCCAGTAGGGAAGGGGAAGGAAAATCAGATTCTGCCCATGGCCACAGCACTGTGGTGAAGCCAGGCAGATCTGCAGCTCAAAAACATGGCTTTGACTGCCCAGGTGGACATAAGAGGAGTTTTCCTGCTACCTGGTGGAGGGCAAATGGGAACATTTGCACACAACGTGAGATGCATTTTGGAAGTCTCATCTTCTGATGAAATACCGCTAAAAGTTTGTCCAGAGGGACTTACCACATGTAGCCATGTGTGGCTGAAGAGCTGCTTAAGGTGTTTGAGATGATGAACCCCTCAAACAGCAGGGATGGGGAAAGGGCCATCAAGAATAGGAGAAAGGAAAGAGATGTGGTTTTCTCTTGCAGTAAATACAAGGCGATAGTTTTATGTTTGCTGAGTGACTCTGTTAACACGGACTGCTGGAAGGACAAGCTTTGCAGGACAGCCAGCAGCAGTGGATTCACAACAGTTCTGCAGCTGGTGAAGGCTGGCTGTGTTAAGACTGCTGTGAGCAGGGGCCAGAGCCACCCCTGCTGTGCCTGATGATGGGTGGTGCTTCAGGCTTACCCTCAGCAAAGACAGGTTGGAAAGCCCTTGGGAACATCCTGTAAGGAGAAGAAATCAAGAGCCTAACTCCCCAGGGGCCTGCAAAGAGCTAGCAAAGCACAGCAGGGTAGGACAGGGCATGGACTGGTCCCTGTGCAAAGTGCACATAGACGGGGTAGTAGGGCTGGATGACTGGTGCTAGGGCAGCACTGTTAGCCACTGCTGATCCATCAGGCATGTAGGTATTTAATTGTTGCCACCTTTTCTGAAGAAATAATTTATTGATTTTGATCAATTTTGATTTAAAACTTGATTGAACTTGATTTAAAACTTGATTGAAGTCTTGATTTAAATCCCTCTTAGTTTAAATACCCTTGTTGGAGAGGGGAAGAATTGAATAGTCTTGACCACATGCTGGCTGGCATCCTTCCTTGGCCAGGCTTTGCCATTTCAGTTGAAAGGTTACAAGCAGAAGGGCCATGGCAAATGGTGTCATGCTGCTGGATGCACACAGACCGGAGGCTGTCTTGCTCCCCATGGTCCTCCCAACATCTCCTGGGGACGCACTCACCCAGCTCCTCTGCCACCGATGCCTGAATTAGCCACATGTTTACTCTGCCAAGCTACCAAGCAAAGGTTCTTGGGGAAAAATCTGCTCTTTCTGAAGAGCACCCCTCCCCTCCAAGCTCTCCCTTTTATCCTTACTCTAAGTTTTTTCCTAACATTAGTTTTTTTTTCCCACTACCTCCTAACACTTTTACATCCTAAGCTTATCTGTCCAACCCTGGGATGACAATGAGCATGATTTGGGCAAAAAGTTGAGTATTGTAGTCTTGTATGGTTAGCATGTACTCCCTTATTCGCATTATCTTATTAAGAGTAAACTTTAATGTTCCTTTTATAACTAATGAAGAAAAGGGTTTGACTTAGGGCAGCACGGACTTGAGGATTCTGTTCTGATGCCCAAACAGGGTTTGGCACACAGCGGGTATGCTGCTTTTGTCCAGAACTAACGCACGGAGGCCAAACTTTTCCAGTCTGCTCCAGGCACCTGGCAGGACACCCTGGGGCAGGACCAGACTTCAACCGACGGAGAAAAAACTGGGGAAGCTGCGTGCGATTTCAGCTAATCTGTGAGTGCTACGGGACACGCAGAGACAGGGAGGTAACAGAAAACAGACGGGTACGCAGCTTGTGCCAGAACTAACGCCGAGGGAGCTGCTAGGACCCGGCAGCCCCCATGAGGGCGGCTGAGGGGCCGTAGGCAGAGGCAGCAGCGCCCCCTCCCCGCTGTTAAAAATCTGCCCCTGAGGCGCGAGCGCCGAAGGCGGGAAACGGGTGAGGAGCGGCGGTTTGCGCTGAGGCGAGGCAGGGCGGCGCGCTCCGCCCCGCTCACAAGAAGAAATTTTCTGCCGGCTGCCTGCCTGTAGGTAAACCGCTATGGTCCTCACGAGGCAGAGAGCTCTTTTTAGACGGGCTGCGGCTACCCAGACTGAGCGGTCGCTCAAAAATGCGGCGGTTCAGGTCTCTGAAGGGAGACCTGAGGGCGGCAGGGACACCGTGTCTGTGAGGTGGCTGGCCTGCTCAGCCCGGTGGCGGAGCTCAAGGAGGAGGTAGAGAGGTTGAGGGCCCTCAGGGAGGGCGAGCGGGAGACAGAGCTGTGGGGCAACTCCCTGCAAGGCCTGAAGGAGAGGTACTGGGGTGAGGCGCCCCAAAGGGGGGTGGACCCCCTGCCCTGCTGAGCAGAGGGAGGGAACCTAGGAGGTGAGGAGGAATGGAAACAGGTCCCTGCTCGACATCGCAGACAACCCCCCTCCCTACCGTCCCAGCCTTCCTGGTTGCCCTTATGCAACGGGTTTGGGGCCCTGGAGCTTGAGAGGCCGCTGGGTGAGGATGAGGTGAACCCTCTATCCAGGAGGATGCCTAAGGCAAGGAAGTTGACTCCATGCCTCAGGACTGCCTCCACAAAGAAAGAAAGAAGGGTGATTGTTGTAGGCGACTCCCTTCTCAGGAGAACAGAGGGTCCTGTTTGTCAGCCTGACCCTACCTGTAGGGAAGTCTGCTGCCTCCCTGGGGCCAGGGTCAGGGACATTGCTAGAAAGCTTCCTAACCTGGTTTGCCCTTCTGACTACTATCCTCTTGATAGTTCAGGCTGGCAGAGATGATATTGAAGAGAGAAGCCTGAAGGCTATCAAATAAGACTTTAGGGGACTGGGACGATTAGTATATGGAGAAGGAGTACAGGTCGTGCTTTCCTCCATCCCTACAGTGGCAGGGAGGGGTACAGAGGGGACTTGGAAATTCCACCTGATTAACAGGTGGCTCAGAGGCTGGTGCCAACACAGAAATTTTGGGTTTTATGACCGTGGGGTGCTTTACTCGGCACCTGGCCCGCTAACTGCAGATGGGTCCCACCTGTCAAAGGGCTCTTTGAGGGCTTTAAACTAGGAAGGAAGGGAGATGAGGACAGGGAGGGAATACGAGTCATTAGAGGTGTGCCGGGGGAACAGTTTCAAGGCCAGGGGAGCAGGCAGTAGCCCAGCTAAAGTGCATCTATGCTAATGCACGCAGCATGGGCAACAAACAGGAGGAGCTGGAAGCCATTGTGCAGGCAGGCAGACTATGACTTGGTTGCCATCACTGAAATGTGGTGGGACCACTTCCATGACTGGAGTGCTGCAATGTCTGGCTATAGGCTCTCCAGAAGGGACAGGCAGCACGGAGGGGGTGGTGGTGTGTCTCTCTATATCAGAGAGAGTTTTGATGTTGTGGAACTCAAGGCTGAGACTGGGAATGAGCTTGATTGAACTTGATTTAAAACTTGATTGAAGTCTTGATTAACATCCCCCTTAGTTTAAATACCCTTATTGGAGAGGGGAAGAATTGAATAGTCTTGACCACATGCTGGCTGGCATCCTTCCTTGGCCAGGCTTTGCCATTTCAGTTGAAAGGTTACAAGCCGAAGGGCCATGGCAAGTGGTGTCATGCTGCTGGATGCGCACAGGCAGGAGGCTGTCTTGCTCCCCATGATCCTCCCAACATGTCCTGGGGACGCACTCACCCAGCTCCTCTGCCACCGATGCCTGAATTAGCCACATGTTTACTCTGCCAAGCTACCAAGCAAAGGTTCTTGGGGAAAAATCTGCTCTTTCTGAAGAGCACCACCACCACCCCCCCCTCCAAGCTCTCCCTTTTTTCCTCACTCTAAGTTTTTTCCTACCATGAATTTTTTTCCCACTACCTCCTAACACTTTTATATCCTAAGCTTATCTGTCCCACCCTGGGATGACAATTGGCATGATTTGGGCAAAAAGTTGAGTATTGTAGTCTTGTATGGTTAGCATGTACTTCCGTAATCTCATTATCTTATTAAGAGTAAACTTTAATGTTCCTTTTATAACTAATGAAGGAAAAGGCTTGACTTCAGGCAGCTCAGACTTGAGGATTGTGTTCTGATGCCCAAACAGGGTTTGGCACACATCGGGTATACTGCTTTTGTCCAGAACTAACGCTTGGAGGCCAAACTTTTCCAGGCTGCTCCAGGCACCTGGCAGGACAGCCCAGCCGTGAGCTCCAGGGAGCTAGGGCATGGACGTCACAGATGTGGACATTCTCAGGAACACAGGTATGATGGAAGCAAACGGCAGTGATCAGCTATCTGCTAGGGGAAAGAGCGAGAAGTCCGCGCTGTGGCACTTGGAGACTCGTGGACTCGCACGTCCACCAAGTCGCTCAGAACCAAGCATGGGGACCCAGCTCTTTGGAAGCCAAAGACAGGGATTGTGATGTCATGGCAGCCCTGTCCTATCAGGGACAGTGCGTATTGTGACATGCAGTGGTGCTAGGCAACTGCCATATGTCATTGTGGGGCTGACAGCCACAGCCTCAGTCACCCTCAAGCCAGAGCTGGCCCCAGACCAGACCTGCAGCTCCCACCAGGGTGCTGGGGCACCAGTGCAGGTGGGCTCGAGCTGGATGGTCTTTAAGGTCCCTTCCAACACCAGCCCTTCTCTGATTCTGTGCTGGAGGCACTGCACAAGGAAAATGGGGTGCTGTGCTGATGTCTGAAAAAAGCAAAAAACAAAACTAAGAGGAGGATTCAAACTAACACAACTGGTAGGATTGAAGGAAAGACCAAAGAAAAAAAAGGTCACAATGAAAAGAAACAACCGAACAAAACAAAATCAAACAAACTGTCTATTCCATTGTTGCAGGGTTGGGAACCTACACGGATGGACACAAAAGTACTAGAGCAACAGCCCTGGAGGAGTCTGAGGCAGCAAGCTGAGATTTCAGCTCCGTTCAGAGAATGCCAAAAGGAAAGGCTCCAGGAGATACTTGGCAGAAGCCATAAGGAGCAAACAGGACCGGACCTCAACAGACAGAGAAACAACTGGGGAGCCTGCATGCAATTTCAGGTAATCTTTGAGTTCTACAGGACATGAAGAGAAGAGAAAGTAAGAAATAACAGACAGGTATATAACTTCAGCCAGAAGTAATGCAGGTAAAGCAAAATTTTCTTAAGTACAAACTCATGCAGACCAAGGTAGCTACCGGGCATGTAAAACCTACAAAGTAACGAAAATGCTCTCTTACGTAGCCTAGAGGTATCAGAGTATAGGATCCAGAAAGAAAAAAATCAGCCTTAAAACAAGCCAAATCCTTTTGCAGAAGCATGCCGAGGTGAGAAGGCAAGGATAGCTACCAGGCATACACTTAGCAGGAAAGTTGGCCAGACTTGTGGCGTCCGTCCCCTGAAGGGCTTTGCAGGTACCCAGAGCTAAATCTGTGTCAGAAAGAAGCCCAAACATTTCCAGAAGCTTCGTGGAGGAAGCAGTGGTGGCTTGCAGGCATGCAGCTACCTGGAAAGGAGAGGCAAAATTGGGAGCAAGCTAACGTGGAGGGGTCCTGGGCTGGCATTGCCAAGCAATTCTGCATGTGGAGCTAGCCCAGAAGATTTGGAACATGGGATCAGCGGGGAAAAGCGAAGGTACCCTGGCAGGTACCTCTCTCCAGAACTGGGCCAAGTTCTCGGGTAGCTCCCCTGAAGCAATCTGTGGACAGGATCCCAAAGTCAATCTGCGTCTGGACGTAGGCAGAAACTTTTGTCCAAGCAGATCAAGAGAAGGCAAGAGAAGCCTGTTGACGTGCAGCTCGCTCCAAAATTGGCCAATGCTCTTGGGTACCTAGGCTGAAGGGGTGTGCGGACTAAATGCACAAGTCATTCTGTGGCAGAGGCCAAAAACTTCCGCAAGTATGCCTGGGAGGAGGAACGGGTAGCTACTGGGCATGCACGTAATTGCCAGTTTGGCCCAAATTGAGGTAGCGCCCCCAGACGGGTACGCTGCTGTAGTCCAGGAGTAAGGCAGGGAGGCAAAACTTTTTCCTAAGTGCAATGTGGTGGAGGCCAAGGTAGCTCCCGGGCATGTAAGACCTCCAAAGTAGCCTTAATTCCCTGTTGCCTGTCCTGGAGATATCCCTAGAGATCTGCGAGTTTAGGACGCAGAGCGAAAAAATGCGTGTTGGTGGAAGGCCAACCTTTTGCAGAAGCATGCCGAGGTGAGAAGGCAAGGGTAGCTACCAGGCATACACTTAGCAGGAAAGTTGGCCAGACTTGTGGCGTCCGTCCCCTGAAGGGCTTTGCAGGTACCCAGAGCTAAATCTGTGTCAGAAAGAAGCCCAAACATTTCCAGAAGCTTCGTGGAGGAAGCAGTGGTGGCTTGCAGGCATGCAGCTACCTGGAAAGGAGAGGCAAAACTGGGAGCAAGCTAACGTGGAGGGGTCCTGGGCTGGCATTGCCAAGCAATTCTGCATGTGGAGCTAGCCCAGAAGATTTGGAACATGGGATCAGCGGGGAAAAGCGAAGGCACCCTGGCAGGTACCTCTCTCCAGAACTGGGCCAAGTTCTCGGGTAGCTCCCCTGAAGCAATCTGTGGACAGGATCCCAAAGTCAATCTGCGTCTGGACGTAGGCAGAAACTTTTGTCCAAGCAGATCAAGAGAAGGCAAGAGAAGCCTGTTGACGTGCAGCTCGCTCCAAAATTGGCCAATGCTCTTGGGTACCTAGGCTGAAGGGGTGTGCGGACTAAATGCACAAGTCATTCTGTGGCAGAGGCCAAAAACTTCCGCAAGTATGCCTGGGAGGAGGAACGGGTAGCTACTGGGCATGCACGTAATTGCCAGTTTGGCCCAAATTGAGGTAGCGCCCCCAGACGGGTACGCTGCTGTAGTCCAGGAGTAAGGCAGGGAGGCAAAACTTTTTCCTAAGTGCAATGTGGTGGAGGCCAAGGTAGCTCCCGGGCATGTAAGACCTCCAAAGTAGCCTTAATTCCCTGTTGCCTGTCCTGGAGATATCCCTAGAGATCTGCGAGTTTAGGACGCAGAGCGAAAAAATGCGTGTTGGCGGAAGGCCAACCTTTTGCAGAAGCATGCCGAGGTGAGAAGGCAAGGGTAGCTACCAGGCATACACTTAGCAGGAAAGTTGGCCAGACTTGTGGCGTCCGTCCCCTGAAGGGCTTTGCAGGTACCCAGAGCTAAATCTGTGTCAGAAAGAAGCCCAAACATTTCCAGAAGCTTCGTGGAGGAAGCAGTGGTGGCTTGCAGGCATGCAGCTACCTGGAAAGGAGAGGCAAAATTGGGAGCAAGCTAACGTGGAGGGGTCCTGGGCTGGCATTGCCAAGCAATTCTGCATGTGGAGCTAGCCCAGAAGATTTGGAACATGGGATCAGCGGGGAAAAGCGAAGGTACCCTGGCAGGTACCTCTCTCCAGAACTGGGCCAAGTTCTCGGGTAGCTCCCCTGAAGCAATCTGTGGACAGGATCCCAAAGTCAATCTGCGTCTGGACGTAGGCAGAAACTTTTGTCCAAGCAGATCAAGAGAAGGCAAGAGAAGCCTGTTGACGTGCAGCTCGCTCCAAAATTGGCCAATGCTCTTGGGTACCTAGGCTGAAGGGGTGTGCGGACTAAATGCACAAGTCATTCTGTGGCAGAGGCCAAAAACTTCCGCAAGTATGCCTGGGAGGAGGAACGGGTAGCTACTGGGCATGCACGTAATTGCCAGTTTGGCCCAAATTGAGGTAGCGCCCCCAGACGGGTACGCTGCTGTAGTCCAGGAGTAAGGCAGGGAGGCAAAACTTTTTCCTAAGTGCAATGTGGTGGAGGCCAAGGTAGCTCCCGGGCATGTAAGACCTCCAAAGTAGCCTTAATTCCCTGTTGCCTGTCCTGGAGATATCCCTAGAGATCTGCGAGTTTAGGACGCAGAGCGAAAAAATGCGTGTTGGCGGAAGGCCAACCTTTTGCAGAAGCATGCCGAGGTGAGAAGGCAAGGGTAGCTACCAGGCATACACTTAGCAGGAAAGTTGGCCAGACTTGTGGCATCCGTCCCCTGAAGGGCTTTGCAGGTACCCAGAGCTAAATCTGTGTCAGAAAGAAGCCCAAACATTTCCAGAAGCTTCGTGGAGGAAGCAGTGGTGGCTTGCAGGCATGCAGCTACCTGGAAAGGAGAGGCAAAATTGGGAGCAAGCTAACGTGGAGGGGTCCTGGGCTGGCATTGCCAAGCAATTCTGCATGTGGAGCTAGCCCAGAAGATTTGGAACATGGGATCAGCGGGGAAAAGCGAAGGTACCCTGGCAGGTACCTCTCTCCAGAACTGGGCCAAGTTCTCGGGTAGCTCCCCTGAAGCAATCTGTGGACAGGATCCCAAAGTCAATCTGCGTCTGGACGTAGGCAGAAACTTTTGTCCAAGCAGATCAAGAGAAGGCAAGAGAAGCCTGTTGACGTGCAGCTCGCTCCAAAATTGGCCAATGCTCTTGGGTACCTAGGCTGAAGGGGTGTGCGGACTAAATGCACAAGTCATTCTGTGGCAGAGGCCAAAAACTTCCGCAAGTATGCCTGGGAGGAGGAACGGGTAGCTACTGGGCATGCACGTAATTGCCAGTTTGGCCCAAATTGAGGTAGCGCCCCCAGACGGGTACGCTGCTGTAGTCCAGGAGTAAGGCAGGGAGGCAAAACTTTTTCCTAAGTGCAATGTGGTGGAGGCCAAGGTAGCTCCCGGGCATGTAAGACCTCCAAAGTAGCCTTAATTCCCTGTTGCCTGTCCTGGAGATATCCCTAGAGATCTGCGAGTTTAGGACGCAGAGCGAAAAAATGCGTGTTGGCGGAAGGCCAACCTTTTGCAGAAGCATGCCGAGGTGAGAAGGCAAGGGTAGCTACCAGGCATACACTTAGCAGGAAAGTTGGCCAGACTTGTGGCGTCCGTCCCCTGAAGGGCTTTGCAGGTACCCAGAGCTAAATCTGTGTCAGAAAGAAGCCCAAACATCTCCAGAAGCTTCGTGGAGGAAGCAGTGGTGGCTTGCAGGCATGCAGCTACCTGGAAAGGAGAGGCAAAATTGGGAGCAAGCTAACGTGGAGGGGTCCTGGGCTGGCATTGCCAAGCAATTCTGCATGTGGAGCTAGCCCAGAAGATTTGGAACATGGGATCAGCGGGGAAAAGCGAAGGTACCCTGGCAGGTACCTCTCTCCAGAACTGGGCCAAGTTCTCGGGTAGCTCCCCTGAAGCAATCTGTGGACAGGATCCCAAAGTCAATCTGCGTCTGGACGTAGGCAGAAACTTTTGTCCAAGCAGATCAAGAGAAGGCAAGAGAAGCCTGTTGACGTGCAGCTCGCTCCAAAATTGGCCAATGCTCTTGGGTACCTAGGCTGAAGGGGTGTGCGGACTAAATGCACAAGTCATTCTGTGGCAGAGGCCAAAAACTTCCGCAAGTATGCCTGGGAGGAGGAACGGGTAGCTACTGGGCATGCACGTAATTGCCAGTTTGGCCCAAATTGAGGTAGCGCCCCCAGACGGGTACGCTGCTGTAGTCCAGGAGTAAGGCAGGGAGGCAAAACTTTTTCCTAAGTGCAATGTGGTGGAGGCCAAGGTAGCTCCCGGGCATGTAAGACCTCCAAAGTAGCCTTAATTCCCTGTTGCCTGTCCTGGAGATATCCCTAGAGATCTGCGAGTTTAGGACGCAGAGCGAAAAAATGCGTGTTGGCGGAAGGCCAACCTTTTGCAGAAGCATGCCGAGGTGAGAAGGCAAGGGTAGCTACCAGGCATACACTTAGCAGGAAAGTTGGCCAGACTTGTGGCGTCCGTCCCCTGAAGGGCTTTGCAGGTACCCAGAGCTAAATCTGTGTCAGAAAGAAGCCCAAACATTTCCAGAAGCTTCGTGGAGGAAGCAGTGGTGGCTTGCAGGCATGCAGCTACCTGGAAAGGAGAGGCAAAATTGGGAGCAAGCTAACGTGGAGGGGTCCTGGGCTGGCATTGCCAAGCAATTCTGCATGTGGAGCTAGCCCAGAAGATTTGGAACATGGGATCAGCGGGGAAAAGCGAAGGTACCCTGGCAGGTACCTCTCTCCAGAACTGGGCCAAGTTCTCGGGTAGCTCCCCTGAAGCAATCTGTGGACAGGATCCCAAAGTCAATCTGCGTCTGGACGTAGGCAGAAACTTTTGTCCAAGCAGATCAAGAGAAGGCAAGAGAAGCCTGTTGACGTGCAGCTCGCTCCAAAATTGGCCAATGCTCTTGGGTACCTAGGCTGAAGGGGTGTGCGGACTAAATGCACAAGTCATTCTGTGGCAGAGGCCAAAAACTTCCGCAAGTATGCCTGGGAGGAGGAACGGGTAGCTACTGGGCATGCACGTAATTGCCAGTTTGGCCCAAATTGAGGTAGCGCCCCCAGACGGGTACGCTGCTGTAGTCCAGGAGTAAGGCAGGGAGGCAAAACTTTTTCCTAAGTGCAATGTGGTGGAGGCCAAGGTAGCTCCCGGGCATGTAAGACCTCCAAAGTAGCCTTAATTCCCTGTTGCCTGTCCTGGAGATATCCCTAGAGATCTGCGAGTTTAGGACGCAGAGCGAAAAAATGCGTGTTGGCGGAAGGCCAACCTTTTGCAGAAGCATGCCGAGGTGAGAAGGCAAGGGTAGCTACCAGGCATACACTTAGCAGGAAAGTTGGCCAGACTTGTGGCGTCCGTCCCCTGAAGGGCTTTGCAGGTACCCAGAGCTAAATCTGTGTCAGAAAGAAGCCCAAACATTTCCAGAAGCTTCGTGGAGGAAGCAGTGGTGGCTTGCAGGCATGCAGCTACCTGGAAAGGAGAGGCAAAACTGGGAGCAAGCTAACGTGGAGGGGTCCTGGGCTGGCATTGCCAAGCAATTCTGCATGTGGAGCTAGCCCAGAAGATTTGGAACATGGGATCAGCGGGGAAAAGCGAAGGCACCCTGGCAGGTACCTCTCTCCAGAACTGGGCCAAGTTCTCGGGTAGCTCCCCTGAAGCAATCTGTGGACAGGATCCCAAAGTCAATCTGCGTCTGGACGTAGGCAGAAACTTTTGTCCAAGCAGATCAAGAGAAGGCAAGAGAAGCCTGTTGACGTGCAGCTCGCTCCAAAATTGGCCAATGCTCTTGGGTACCTAGGCTGAAGGGGTGTGCGGACTAAATGCACAAGTCATTCTGTGGCAGAGGCCAAAAACTTCCGCAAGTATGCCTGGGAGGAGGAACGGGTAGCTACTGGGCATGCACGTAATTGCCAGTTTGGCCCAAATTGAGGTAGCGCCCCCAGACGGGTACGCTGCTGTAGTCCAGGAGTAAGGCAGGGAGGCAAAACTTTTTCCTAAGTGCAATGTGGTGGAGGCCAAGGTAGCTCCCGGGCATGTAAGACCTCCAAAGTAGCCTTAATTCCCTGTTGCCTGTCCTGGAGATATCCCTAGAGATCTGCGAGTTTAGGACGCAGAGCGAAAAAATGCGTGTTGGCGGAAGGCCAACCTTTTGCAGAAGCATGCCGAGGTGAGAAGGCAAGGGTAGCTACCAGGCATACACTTAGCAGGAAAGTTGGCCAGACTTGTGGCGTCCGTCCCCTGAAGGGCTTTGCAGGTACCCAGAGCTAAATCTGTGTCAGAAAGAAGCCCAAACATTTCCAGAAGCTTCGTGGAGGAAGCAGTGGTGGCTTGCAGGCATGCAGCTACCTGGAAAGGAGAGGCAAAATTGGGAGCAAGCTAACGTGGAGGGGTCCTGGGCTGGCATTGCCAAGCAATTCTGCATGTGGAGCTAGCCCAGAAGATTTGGAACATGGGATCAGCGGGGAAAAGCGAAGGTACCCTGGCAGGTACCTCTCTCCAGAACTGGGCCAAGTTCTCGGGTAGCTCCCCTGAAGCAATCTGTGGACAGGATCCCAAAGTCAATCTGCGTCTGGACGTAGGCAGAAACTTTTGTCCAAGCAGATCAAGAGAAGGCAAGAGAAGCCTGTTGACGTGCAGCTCGCTCCAAAATTGGCCAATGCTCTTGGGTACCTAGGCTGAAGGGGTGTGCGGACTAAATGCACAAGTCATTCTGTGGCAGAGGCCAAAAACTTCCGCAAGTATGCCTGGGAGGAGGAACGGGTAGCTACTGGGCATGCACGTAATTGCCAGTTTGGCCCAAATTGAGGTAGCGCCCCCAGACGGGTACGCTGCTGTAGTCCAGGAGTAAGGCAGGGAGGCAAAACTTTTTCCTAAGTGCAATGTGGTGGAGGCCAAGGTAGCTCCCGGGCATGTAAGACCTCCAAAGTAGCCTTAATTCCCTGTTGCCTGTCCTGGAGATATCCCTAGAGATCTGCGAGTTTAGGACGCAGAGCGAAAAAATGCGTGTTGGCGGAAGGCCAACCTTTTGCAGAAGCATGCCGAGGTGAGAAGGCAAGGGTAGCTACCAGGCATACACTTAGCAGGAAAGTTGGCCAGACTTGTGGCGTCCGTCCCCTGAAGGGCTTTGCAGGTACCCAGAGCTAAATCTGTGTCAGAAAGAAGCCCAAACATCTCCAGAAGCTTCGTGGAGGAAGCAGTGGTGGCTTGCAGGCATGCAGCTACCTGGAAAGGAGAGGCAAAATTGGGAGCAAGCTAACGTGGAGGGGTCCTGGGCTGGCATTGCCAAGCAATTCTGCATGTGGAGCTAGCCCAGAAGATTTGGAACATGGGATCAGCGGGGAAAAGCGAAGGTACCCTGGCAGGTACCTCTCTCCAGAACTGGGCCAAGTTCTCGGGTAGCTCCCCTGAAGCAATCTGTGGACAGGATCCCAAAGTCAATCTGCGTCTGGACGTAGGCAGAAACTTTTGTCCAAGCAGATCAAGAGAAGGCAAGAGAAGCCTGTTGACGTGCAGCTCGCTCCAAAATTGGCCAATGCTCTTGGGTACCTAGGCTGAAGGGGTGTGCGGACTAAATGCACAAGTCATTCTGTGGCAGAGGCCAAAAACTTCCGCAAGTATGCCTGGGAGGAGGAACGGGTAGCTACTGGGCATGCACGTAATTGCCAGTTTGGCCCAAATTGAGGTAGCGCCCCCAGACGGGTACGCTGCTGTAGTCCAGGAGTAAGGCAGGGAGGCAAAACTTTTTCCTAAGTGCAATGTGGTGGAGGCCAAGGTAGCTCCCGGGCATGTAAGACCTCCAAAGTAGCCTTAATTCCCTGTTGCCTGTCCTGGAGATATCCCTAGAGATCTGCGAGTTTAGGACGCAGAGCGAAAAAATGCGTGTTGGCGGAAGGCCAACCTTTTGCAGAAGCATGCCGAGGTGAGAAGGCAAGGGTAGCTACCAGGCATACACTTAGCAGGAAAGTTGGCCAGACTTGTGGCGTCCGTCCCCTGAAGGGCTTTGCAGGTACCCAGAGCTAAATCTGTGTCAGAAAGAAGCCCAAACATTTCCAGAAGCTTCGTGGAGGAAGCAGTGGTGGCTTGCAGGCATGCAGCTACCTGGAAAGGAGAGGCAAAATTGGGAGCAAGCTAACGTGGAGGGGTCCTGGGCTGGCATTGCCAAGCAATTCTGCATGTGGAGCTAGCCCAGAAGATTTGGAACATGGGATCAGCGGGGAAAAGCGAAGGTACCCTGGCAGGTACCTCTCTCCAGAACTGGGCCAAGTTCTCGGGTAGCTCCCCTGAAGCAATCTGTGGACAGGATCCCAAAGTCAATCTGCGTCTGGACGTAGGCAGAAACTTTTGTCCAAGCAGATCAAGAGAAGGCAAGAGAAGCCTGTTGACGTGCAGCTCGCTCCAAAATTGGCCAATGCTCTTGGGTACCTAGGCTGAAGGGGTGTGCGGACTAAATGCACAAGTCATTCTGTGGCAGAGGCCAAAAACTTCCGCAAGTATGCCTGGGAGGAGGAACGGGTAGCTACTGGGCATGCACGTAATTGCCAGTTTGGCCCAAATTGAGGTAGCGCCCCCAGACGGGTACGCTGCTGTAGTCCAGGAGTAAGGCAGGGAGGCAAAACTTTTTCCTAAGTGCAATGTGGTGGAGGCCAAGGTAGCTCCCGGGCATGTAAGACCTCCAAAGTAGCCTTAATTCCCTGTTGCCTGTCCTGGAGATATCCCTAGAGATCTGTGAGTTTAGGACGCAGAGCGAAAAAATGCGTGTTGGCGGAAGGCCAACCTTTTGCAGAAGCATGCCGAGGTGAGAAGGCAAGGGTAGCTACCAGGCATACACTTAGCAGGAAAGTTGGCCAGACTTGTGGCGTCCGTCCCCTGAAGGGCTTTGCAGGTACCCAGAGCTAAATCTGTGTCAGAAAGAAGCCCAAACATTTCCAGAAGCTTCGTGGAGGAAGCAGTGGTGGCTTGCAGGCATGCAGCTACCTGGAAAGGAGAGGCAAAACTGGGAGCAAGCTAACGTGGAGGGGTCCTGGGCTGGCATTGCCAAGCAATTCTGCATGTGGAGCTAGCCCAGAAGATTTGGAACATGGGATCAGCGGGGAAAAGCGAAGGCACCCTGGCAGGTACCTCTCTCCAGAACTGGGCCAAGTTCTCGGGTAGCTCCCCTGAAGCAATCTGTGGACAGGATCCCAAAGTCAATCTGCGTCTGGACGTAGGCAGAAACTTTTGTCCAAGCAGATCAAGAGAAGGCAAGAGAAGCCTGTTGACGTGCAGCTCGCTCCAAAATTGGCCAATGCTCTTGGGTACCTAGGCTGAAGGGGTGTGCGGACTAAATGCACAAGTCATTCTGTGGCAGAGGCCAAAAACTTCCGCAAGTATGCCTGGGAGGAGGAACGGGTAGCTACTGGGCATGCACGTAATTGCCAGTTTGGCCCAAATTGAGGTAGCGCCCCCAGACGGGTACGCTGCTGTAGTCCAGGAGTAAGGCAGGGAGGCAAAACTTTTTCCTAAGTGCAATGTGGTGGAGGCCAAGGTAGCTCCCGGGCATGTAAGACCTCCAAAGTAGCCTTAATTCCCTGTTGCCTGTCCTGGAGATATCCCTAGAGATCTGCGAGTTTAGGACGCAGAGCGAAAAAATGCGTGTTGGCGGAAGGCCAACCTTTTGCAGAAGCATGCCGAGGTGAGAAGGCAAGGGTAGCTACCAGGCATACACTTAGCAGGAAAGTTGGCCAGACTTGTGGCGTCCGTCCCCTGAAGGGCTTTGCAGGTACCCAGAGCTAAATCTGTGTCAGAAAGAAGCCCAAACATTTCCAGAAGCTTCGTGGAGGAAGCAGTGGTGGCTTGCAGGCATGCAGCTACCTGGAAAGGAGAGGCAAAACTGGGAGCAAGCTAACGTGGAGGGGTCCTGGGCTGGCATTGCCAAGCAATTCTGCATGTGGAGCTAGCCCAGAAGATTTGGAACATGGGATCAGCGGGGAAAAGCGAAGGCACCCTGGCAGGTACCTCTCTCCAGAACTGGGCCAAGTTCTCGGGTAGCTCCCCTGAAGCAATCTGTGGACAGGATCCCAAAGTCAATCTGCGTCTGGACGTAGGCAGAAACTTTTGTCCAAGCAGATCAAGAGAAGGCAAGAGAAGCCTGTTGACGTGCAGCTCGCTCCAAAATTGGCCAATGCTCTTGGGTACCTAGGCTGAAGGGGTGTGCGGACTAAATGCACAAGTCATTCTGTGGCAGAGGCCAAAAACTTCCGCAAGTATGCCTGGGAGGAGGAACGGGTAGCTACTGGGCATGCACGTAATTGCCAGTTTGGCCCAAATTGAGGTAGCGCCCCCAGACGGGTACGCTGCTGTAGTCCAGGAGTAAGGCAGGGAGGCAAAACTTTTTCCTAAGTGCAATGTGGTGGAGGCCAAGGTAGCTCCCGGGCATGTAAGACCTCCAAAGTAGCCTTAATTCCCTGTTGCCTGTCCTGGAGATATCCCTAGAGATCTGCGAGTTTAGGACGCAGAGCGAAAAAATGCGTGTTGGCGGAAGGCCAACCTTTTGCAGAAGCATGCCGAGGTGAGAAGGCAAGGGTAGCTACCAGGCATACACTTAGCAGGAAAGTTGGCCAGACTTGTGGCGTCCGTCCCCTGAAGGGCTTTGCAGGTACCCAGAGCTAAATCTGTGTCAGAAAGAAGCCCAAACATTTCCAGAAGCTTCGTGGAGGAAGCAGTGGTGGCTTGCAGGCATGCAGCTACCTGGAAAGGAGAGGCAAAATTGGGAGCAAGCTAACGTGGAGGGGTCCTGGGCTGGCATTGCCAAGCAATTCTGCATGTGGAGCTAGCCCAGAAGATTTGGAACATGGGATCAGCGGGGAAAAGCGAAGGTACCCTGGCAGGTACCTCTCTCCAGAACTGGGCCAAGTTCTCGGGTAGCTCCCCTGAAGCAATCTGTGGACAGGATCCCAAAGTCAATCTGCGTCTGGACGTAGGCAGAAACTTTTGTCCAAGCAGATCAAGAGAAGGCAAGAGAAGCCTGTTGACGTGCAGCTCGCTCCAAAATTGGCCAATGCTCTTGGGTACCTAGGCTGAAGGGGTGTGCGGACTAAATGCACAAGTCATTCTGTGGCAGAGGCCAAAAACTTCCGCAAGTATGCCTGGGAGGAGGAACGGGTAGCTACTGGGCATGCACGTAATTGCCAATTTGGCCCAAATTGAGGTAGCGCCCCCAGACGGGTACGCTGCTGTAGTCCAGGAGTAAGGCAGGGAGGCAAAACTTTTTCCTAAGTGCAATGTGGTGGAGGCCAAGGTAGCTCCCGGGCATGTAAGACCTCCAAAGTAGCCTTAATTCCCTGTTGCCTGTCCTGGAGATATCCCTAGAGATCTGCGAGTTTAGGACGCAGAGCGAAAAAATGCGTGTTGGCGGAAGGCCAACCTTTTGCAGAAGCATGCCGAGGTGAGAAGGCAAGGGTAGCTACCAGGCATACACTTAGCAGGAAAGTTGGCCAGACTTGTGGCGTCCGTCCCCTGAAGGGCTTTGCAGGTACCCAGAGCTAAATCTGTGTCAGAAAGAAGCCCAAACATTTCCAGAAGCTTCGTGGAGGAAGCAGTGGTGGCTTGCAGGCATGCAGCTACCTGGAAAGGAGAGGCAAAATTGGGAGCAAGCTAACGTGGAGGGGTCCTGGGCTGGCATTGCCAAGCAATTCTGCATGTGGAGCTAGCCCAGAAGATTTGGAACATGGGATCAGCGGGGAAAAGCGAAGGTACCCTGGCAGGTACCTCTCTCCAGAACTGGGCCAAGTTCTCGGGTAGCTCCCCTGAAGCAATCTGTGGACAGGATCCCAAAGTCAATCTGCGTCTGGACGTAGGCAGAAACTTTTGTCCAAGCAGATCAAGAGAAGGCAAGAGAAGCCTGTTGACGTGCAGCTCGCTCCAAAATTGGCCAATGCTCTTGGGTACCTAGGCTGAAGGGGTGTGCGGACTAAATGCACAAGTCATTCTGTGGCAGAGGCCAAAAACTTCCGCAAGTATGCCTGGGAGGAGGAACGGGTAGCTACTGGGCATGCACGTAATTGCCAGTTTGGCCCAAATTGAGGTAGCGCCCCCAGACGGGTACGCTGCTGTAGTCCAGGAGTAAGGCAGGGAGGCAAAACTTTTTCCTAAGTGCAATGTGGTGGAGGCCAAGGTAGCTCCCGGGCATGTAAGACCTCCAAAGTAGCCTTAATTCCCTGTTGCCTGTCCTGGAGATATCCCTAGAGATCTGCGAGTTTAGGACGCAGAGCGAAAAAATGCGTGTTGGCGGAAGGCCAACCTTTTGCAGAAGCATGCCGAGGTGAGAAGGCAAGGGTAGCTACCAGGCATACACTTAGCAGGAAAGTTGGCCAGACTTGTGGCGTCCGTCCCCTGAAGGGCTTTGCAGGTACCCAGAGCTAAATCTGTGTCAGAAAGAAGCCCAAACATTTCCAGAAGCTTCGTGGAGGAAGCAGTGGTGGCTTGCAGGCATGCAGCTACCTGGAAAGGAGAGGCAAAATTGGGAGCAAGCTAACGTGGAGGGGTCCTGGGCTGGCATTGCCAAGCAATTCTGCATGTGGAGCTAGCCCAGAAGATTTGGAACATGGGATCAGCGGGGAAAAGCGAAGGTACCCTGGCAGGTACCTCTCTCCAGAACTGGGCCAAGTTCTCGGGTAGCTCCCCTGAAGCAATCTGTGGACAGGATCCCAAAGTCAATCTGCGTCTGGACGTAGGCAGAAACTTTTGTCCAAGCAGATCAAGAGAAGGCAAGAGAAGCCTGTTGACGTGCAGCTCGCTCCAAAATTGGCCAATGCTCTTGGGTACCTAGGCTGAAGGGGTGTGCGGACTAAATGCACAAGTCATTCTGTGGCAGAGGCCAAAAACTTCCGCAAGTATGCCTGGGAGGAGGAACGGGTAGCTACTGGGCATGCACGTAATTGCCAGTTTGGCCCAAATTGAGGTAGCGCCCCCAGACGGGTACGCTGCTGTAGTCCAGGAGTAAGGCAGGGAGGCAAAACTTTTTCCTAAGTGCAATGTGGTGGAGGCCAAGGTAGCTCCCGGGCATGTAAGACCTCCAAAGTAGCCTTAATTCCCTGTTGCCTGTCCTGGAGATATCCCTAGAGATCTGCGAGTTTAGGACGCAGAGCGAAAAAATGCGTGTTGGCGGAAGGCCAACCTTTTGCAGAAGCATGCCGAGGTGAGAAGGCAAGGGTAGCTACCAGGCATACACTTAGCAGGAAAGTTGGCCAGACTTGTGGCGTCCGTCCCCTGAAGGGCTTTGCAGGTACCCAGAGCTAAATCTGTGTCAGAAAGAAGCCCAAACATTTCCAGAAGCTTCGTGGAGGAAGCAGTGGTGGCTTGCAGGCATGCAGCTACCTGGAAAGGAGAGGCAAAATTGGGAGCAAGCTAACGTGGAGGGGTCCTGGGCTGGCATTGCCAAGCAATTCTGCATGTGGAGCTAGCCCAGAAGATTTGGAACATGGGATCAGCGGGGAAAAGCGAAGGTACCCTGGCAGGTACCTCTCTCCAGAACTGGGCCAAGTTCTCGGGTAGCTCCCCTGAAGCAATCTGTGGACAGGATCCCAAAGTCAATCTGCGTCTGGACGTAGGCAGAAACTTTTGTCCAAGCAGATCAAGAGAAGGCAAGAGAAGCCTGTTGACGTGCAGCTCGCTCCAAAATTGGCCAATGCTCTTGGGTACCTAGGCTGAAGGGGTGTGCGGACTAAATGCACAAGTCATTCTGTGGCAGAGGCCAAAAACTTCCGCAAGTATGCCTGGGAGGAGGAACGGGTAGCTACTGGGCATGCACGTAATTGCCAGTTTGGCCCAAATTGAGGTAGCGCCCCCAGACGGGTACGCTGCTGTAGTCCAGGAGTAAGGCAGGGAGGCAAAACTTTTTCCTAAGTGCAATGTGGTGGAGGCCAAGGTAGCTCCCGGGCATGTAAGACCTCCAAAGTAGCCTTAATTCCCTGTTGCCTGTCCTGGAGATATCCCTAGAGATCTGCGAGTTTAGGACGCAGAGCGAAAAAATGCGTGTTGGCGGAAGGCCAACCTTTTGCAGAAGCATGCCGAGGTGAGAAGGCAAGGGTAGCTACCAGGCATACACTTAGCAGGAAAGTTGGCCAGACTTGTGGCGTCCGTCCCCTGAAGGGCTTTGCAGGTACCCAGAGCTAAATCTGTGTCAGAAAGAAGCCCAAACATTTCCAGAAGCTTCGTGGAGGAAGCAGTGGTGGCTTGCAGGCATGCAGCTACCTGGAAAGGAGAGGCAAAACTGGGAGCAAGCTAACGTGGAGGGGTCCTGGGCTGGCATTGCCAAGCAATTCTGCATGTGGAGCTAGCCCAGAAGATTTGGAAAATGGGATCAGCGGGGAAAAGCGAAGGTACCCTGGCAGGTACCTCTCTCCAGAACTGGGCCAAGTTCTCGGGTAGCTCCCCTGAAGCAATCTGTGGACAGGATCCCAAAGTCAATCTGCGTCTGGACGTAGGCAGAAACTTTTGTCCAAGCAGATCAAGAGAAGGCAAGAGAAGCCTGTTGACGTGCAGCTCGCTCCAAAATTGGCCAATGCTCTTGGGTACCTAGGCTGAAGGGGTGTGCGGACTAAATGCACAAGTCATTCTGTGGCAGAGGCCAAAAACTTCCGCAAGTATGCCTGGGAGGAGGAACGGGTAGCTACTGGGCATGCACGTAATTGCCAGTTTGGCCCAAATTGAGGTAGCGCCCCCAGACGGGTACGCTGCTGTAGTCCAGGAGTAAGGCAGGGAGGCAAAACTTTTTCCTAAGTGCAATGTGGTGGAGGCCAAGGTAGCTCCCGGGCATGTAAGACCTCCAAAGTAGCCTTAATTCCCTGTTGCCTGTCCTGGAGATATCCCTAGAGATCTGCGAGTTTAGGACGCAGAGCGAAAAAATGCGTGTTGGCGGAAGGCCAACCTTTTGCAGAAGCATGCCGAGGTGAGAAGGCAAGGGTAGCTACCAGGCATACACTTAGCAGGAAAGTTGGCCAGACTTGTGGCGTCCGTCCCCTGAAGGGCTTTGCAGGTACCCAGAGCTAAATCTGTGTCAGAAAGAAGCCCAAACATTTCCAGAAGCTTCGTGGAGGAAGCAGTGGTGGCTTGCAGGCATGCAGCTACCTGGAAAGGAGAGGCAAAATTGGGAGCAAGCTAACGTGGAGGGGTCCTGGGCTGGCATTGCCAAGCAATTCTGCATGTGGAGCTAGCCCAGAAGATTTGGAACATGGGATCAGCGGGGAAAAGCGAAGGTACCCTGGCAGGTACCTCTCTCCAGAACTGGGCCAAGTTCTCGGGTAGCTCCCCTGAAGCAATCTGTGGACAGGATCCCAAAGTCAATCTGCGTCTGGACGTAGGCAGAAACTTTTGTCCAAGCAGATCAAGAGAAGGCAAGAGAAGCCTGTTGACGTGCAGCTCGCTCCAAAATTGGCCAATGCTCTTGGGTACCTAGGCTGAAGGGGTGTGCGGACTAAATGCACAAGTCATTCTGTGGCAGAGGCCAAAAACTTCCGCAAGTATGCCTGGGAGGAGGAACGGGTAGCTACTGGGCATGCACGTAATTGCCAGTTTGGCCCAAATTGAGGTAGCGCCCCCAGACGGGTACGCTGCTGTAGTCCAGGAGTAAGGCAGGGAGGCAAAACTTTTTCCTAAGTGCAATGTGGTGGAGGCCAAGGTAGCTCCCGGGCATGTAAGACCTCCAAAGTAGCCTTAATTCCCTGTTGCCTGTCCTGGAGATATCCCTAGAGATCTGCGAGTTTAGGACGCAGAGCGAAAAAATGCGTGTTGGCGGAAGGCCAACCTTTTGCAGAAGCATGCCGAGGTGAGAAGGCAAGGGTAGCTACCAGGCATACACTTAGCAGGAAAGTTGGCCAGACTTGTGGCGTCCGTCCCCTGAAGGGCTTTGCAGGTACTCAGAGCTAAATCTGTGTCAGAAAGAAGCCCAAACATTTCCAGAAGCTTCGTGGAGGAAGCAGTGGTGGCTTGCAGGCATGCAGCTACCTGGAAAGGAGAGGCAAAATTGGGAGCAAGCTAACGTGGAGGGGTCCTGGGCTGGCATTGCCAAGCAATTCTGCATGTGGAGCTAGCCCAGAAGATTTGGAACATGGGATCAGCGGGGAAAAGCGAAGGTACCCTGGCAGGTACCTCTCTCCAGAACTGGGCCAAGTTCTCGGGTAGCTCCCCTGAAGCAATCTGTGGACAGGATCCCAAAGTCAATCTGCGTCTGGACGTAGGCAGAAACTTTTGTCCAAGCAGATCAAGAGAAGGCAAGAGAAGCCTGTTGACGTGCAGCTCGCTCCAAAATTGGCCAATGCTCTTGGGTACCTAGGCTGAAGGGGTGTGCGGACTAAATGCACAAGTCATTCTGTGGCAGAGGCCAAAAACTTCCGCAAGTATGCCTGGGAGGAGGAACGGGTAGCTACTGGGCATGCACGTAATTGCCAGTTTGGCCCAAATTGAGGTAGCGCCCCCAGACGGGTACGCTGCTGTAGTCCAGGAGTAAGGCAGGGAGGCAAAACTTTTTCCTAAGTGCAATGTGGTGGAGGCCAAGGTAGCTCCCGGGCATGTAAGACCTCCAAAGTAGCCTTAATTCCCTGTTGCCTGTCCTGGAGATATCCCTAGAGATCTGCGAGTTTAGGACGCAGAGCGAAAAAATGCGTGTTGGCGGAAGGCCAACCTTTTGCAGAAGCATGCCGAGGTGAGAAGGCAAGGGTAGCTACCAGGCATACACTTAGCAGGAAAGTTGGCCAGACTTGTGGCGTCCGTCCCCTGAAGGGCTTTGCAGGTACCCAGAGCTAAATCTGTGTCAGAAAGAAGCCCAAACATTTCCAGAAGCTTCGTGGAGGAAGCAGTGGTGGCTTGCAGGCATGCAGCTACCTGGAAAGGAGAGGCAAAATTGGGAGCAAGCTAACGTGGAGGGGTCCTGGGCTGGCATTGCCAAGCAATTCTGCATGTGGAGCTAGCCCAGAAGATTTGGAACATGGGATCAGCGGGGAAAAGCGAAGGCACCCTGGCAGGTACCTCTCTCCAGAACTGGGCCAAGTTCTCGGGTAGCTCCCCTGAAGCAATCTGTGGACAGGATCCCAAAGTCAATCTGCGTCTGGACGTAGGCAGAAACTTTTGTCCAAGCAGATCAAGAGAAGGCAAGAGAAGCCTGTTGACGTGCAGCTCGCTCCAAAATTGGCCAATGCTCTTGGGTACCTAGGCTGAAGGGGTGTGCGGACTAAATGCACAAGTCATTCTGTGGCAGAGGCCAAAAACTTCCGCAAGTATGCCTGGGAGGAGGAACGGGTAGCTACTGGGCATGCACGTAATTGCCAATTTGGCCCAAATTGAGGTAGCGCCCCCAGACGGGTACGCTGCTGTAGTCCAGGAGTAAGGCAGGGAGGCAAAACTTTTTCCTAAGTGCAATGTGGTGGAGGCCAAGGTAGCTCCCGGGCATGTAAGACCTCCAAAGTAGCCTTAATTCCCTGTTGCCTGTCCTGGAGATATCCCTAGAGATCTGCGAGTTTAGGACGCAGAGCGAAAAAATGCGTGTTGGCGGAAGGCCAACCTTTTGCAGAAGCATGCCGAGGTGAGAAGGCAAGGGTAGCTACCAGGCATACACTTAGCAGGAAAGTTGGCCAGACTTGTGGCGTCCGTCCCCTGAAGGGCTTTGCAGGTACCCAGAGCTAAATCTGTGTCAGAAAGAAGCCCAAACATTTCCAGAAGCTTCGTGGAGGAAGCAGTGGTGGCTTGCAGGCATGCAGCTACCTGGAAAGGAGAGGCAAAACTGGGAGCAAGCTAACGTGGAGGGGTCCTGGGCTGGCATTGCCAAGCAATTCTGCATGTGGAGCTAGCCCAGAAGATTTGGAACATGGGATCAGCGGGGAAAAGCGAAGGCACCCTGGCAGGTACCTCTCTCCAGAACTGGGCCAAGTTCTCGGGTAGCTCCCCTGAAGCAATCTGTGGACAGGATCCCAAAGTCAATCTGCGTCTGGACGTAGGCAGAAACTTTTGTCCAAGCAGATCAAGAGAAGGCAAGAGAAGCCTGTTGACGTGCAGCTCGCTCCAAAATTGGCCAATGCTCTTGGGTACCTAGGCTGAAGGGGTGTGCGGACTAAATGCACAAGTCATTCTGTGGCAGAGGCCAAAAACTTCCGCAAGTATGCCTGGGAGGAGGAACGGGTAGCTACTGGGCATGCACGTAATTGCCAGTTTGGCCCAAATTGAGGTAGCGCCCCCAGACGGGTACGCTGCTGTAGTCCAGGAGTAAGGCAGGGAGGCAAAACGTTTTCCTAAGTGCAATGTGGTGGAGGCCAAGGTAGCTCCCGGGCATGTAAGACCTCCAAAGTAGCCTTAATTCCCTGTTGCCTGTCCTGGAGATATCCCTAGAGATCTGCGAGTTTAGGACGCAGAGCGAAAAAATGCGTGTTGGCGGAAGGCCAACCTTTTGCAGAAGCATGCCGAGGTGAGAAGGCAAGGGTAGCTACCAGGCATACACTTAGCAGGAAAGTTGGCCAGACTTGTGGCGTCCGTCCCCTGAAGGGCTTTGCAGGTACCCAGAGCTAAATCTGTGTCAGAAAGAAGCCCAAACATCTCCAGAAGCTTCGTGGAGGAAGCAGTGGTGGCTTGCAGGCATGCAGCTACCTGGAAAGGAGAGGCAAAATTGGGAGCAAGCTAACGTGGAGGGGTCCTGGGCTGGCATTGCCAAGCAATTCTGCATGTGGAGCTAGCCCAGAAGATTTGGAACATGGGATCAGCGGGGAAAAGCGAAGGCACCCTGGCAGGTACCTCTCTCCAGAACTGGGCCAAGTTCTCGGGTAGCTCCCCTGAAGCAATCTGTGGACAGGATCCCAAAGTCAATCTGCGTCTGGACGTAGGCAGAAACTTTTGTCCAAGCAGATCAAGAGAAGGCAAGAGAAGCCTGTTGACGTGCAGCTCGCTCCAAAATTGGCCAATGCTCTTGGGTACCTAGGCTGAAGGGGTGTGCGGACTAAATGCACAAGTCATTCTGTGGCAGAGGCCAAAAACTTCCGCAAGTATGCCTGGGAGGAGGAACGGGTAGCTACTGGGCATGCACGTAATTGCCAGTTTGGCCCAAATTGAGGTAGCGCCCCCAGACGGGTACGCTGCTGTAGTCCAGGAGTAAGGCAGGGAGGCAAAACTTTTTCCTAAGTGCAATGTGGTGGAGGCCAAGGTAGCTCCCGGGCATGTAAGACCTCCAAAGTAGCCTTAATTCCCTGTTGCCTGTCCTGGAGATATCCCTAGAGATCTGCGAGTTTAGGACGCAGAGCGAAAAAATGCGTGTTGGCGGAAGGCCAACCTTTTGCAGAAGCATGCCGAGGTGAGAAGGCAAGGGTAGCTACCAGGCATACACTTAGCAGGAAAGTTGGCCAGACTTGTGGCGTCCGTCCCCTGAAGGGCTTTGCAGGTACCCAGAGCTAAATCTGTGTCAGAAAGAAGCCCAAACATTTCCAGAAGCTTCGTGGAGGAAGCAGTGGTGGCTTGCAGGCATGCAGCTACCTGGAAAGGAGAGGCAAAACTGGGAGCAAGCTAACGTGGAGGGGTCCTGGGCTGGCATTGCCAAGCAATTCTGCATGTGGAGCTAGCCCAGAAGATTTGGAACATGGGATCAGCGGGGAAAAGCGAAGGCACCCTGGCAGGTACCTCTCTCCAGAACTGGGCCAAGTTCTCGGGTAGCTCCCCTGAAGCAATCTGTGGACAGGATCCCAAAGTCAATCTGCGTCTGGACGTAGGCAGAAACTTTTGTCCAAGCAGATCAAGAGAAGGCAAGAGAAGCCTGTTGACGTGCAGCTCGCTCCAAAATTGGCCAATGCTCTTGGGTACCTAGGCTGAAGGGGTGTGCGGACTAAATGCACAAGTCATTCTGTGGCAGAGGCCAAAAACTTCCGCAAGTATGCCTGGGAGGAGGAACGGGTAGCTACTGGGCATGCACGTAATTGCCAGTTTGGCCCAAATTGAGGTAGCGCCCCCAGACGGGTACGCTGCTGTAGTCCAGGAGTAAGGCAGGGAGGCAAAACTTTTTCCTAAGTGCAATGTGGTGGAGGCCAAGGTAGCTCCCGGGCATGTAAGACCTCCAAAGTAGCCTTAATTCCCTGTTGCCTGTCCTGGAGATATCCCTAGAGATCTGCGAGTTTAGGACGCAGAGCGAAAAAATGCGTGTTGGCGGAAGGCCAACCTTTTGCAGAAGCATGCCGAGGTGAGAAGGCAAGGGTAGCTACCAGGCATACACTTAGCAGGAAAGTTGGCCAGACTTGTGGCGTCCGTCCCCTGAAGGGCTTTGCAGGTACCCAGAGCTAAATCTGTGTCAGAAAGAAGCCCAAACATTTCCAGAAGCTTCGTGGAGGAAGCAGTGGTGGCTTGCAGGCATGCAGCTACCTGGAAAGGAGAGGCAAAATTGGGAGCAAGCTAACGTGGAGGGGTCCTGGGCTGGCATTGCCAAGCAATTCTGCATGTGGAGCTAGCCCAGAAGATTTGGAACATGGGATCAGCGGGGAAAAGCGAAGGTACCCTGGCAGGTACCTCTCTCCAGAACTGGGCCAAGTTCTCGGGTAGCTCCCCTGAAGCAATCTGTGGACAGGATCCCAAAGTCAATCTGCGTCTGGACGTAGGCAGAAACTTTTGTCCAAGCAGATCAAGAGAAGGCAAGAGAAGCCTGTTGACGTGCAGCTCGCTCCAAAATTGGCCAATGCTCTTGGGTACCTAGGCTGAAGGGGTGTGCGGACTAAATGCACAAGTCATTCTGTGGCAGAGGCCAAAAACTTCCGCAAGTATGCCTGGGAGGAGGAACGGGTAGCTACTGGGCATGCACGTAATTGCCAGTTTGGCCCAAATTGAGGTAGCGCCCCCAGACGGGTACGCTGCTGTAGTCCAGGAGTAAGGCAGGGAGGCAAAACTTTTTCCTAAGTGCAATGTGGTGGAGGCCAAGGTAGCTCCCGGGCATGTAAGACCTCCAAAGTAGCCTTAATTCCCTGTTGCCTGTCCTGGAGATATCCCTAGAGATCTGCGAGTTTAGGACGCAGAGCGAAAAAATGCGTGTTGGCGGAAGGCCAACCTTTTGCAGAAGCATGCCGAGGTGAGAAGGCAAGGGTAGCTACCAGGCATACACTTAGCAGGAAAGTTGGCCAGACTTGTGGCGTCCGTCCCCTGAAGGGCTTTGCAGGTACCCAGAGCTAAATCTGTGTCAGAAAGAAGCCCAAACATTTCCAGAAGCTTCGTGGAGGAAGCAGTGGTGGCTTGCAGGCATGCAGCTACCTGGAAAGGAGAGGCAAAATTGGGAGCAAGCTAACGTGGAGGGGTCCTGGGCTGGCATTGCCAAGCAATTCTGCATGTGGAGCTAGCCCAGAAGATTTGGAACATGGGATCAGCGGGGAAAAGCGAAGGTACCCTGGCAGGTACCTCTCTCCAGAACTGGGCCAAGTTCTCGGGTAGCTCCCCTGAAGCAATCTGTGGACAGGATCCCAAAGTCAATCTGCGTCTGGACGTAGGCAGAAACTTTTGTCCAAGCAGATCAAGAGAAGGCAAGAGAAGCCTGTTGACGTGCAGCTCGCTCCAAAATTGGCCAATGCTCTTGGGTACCTAGGCTGAAGGGGTGTGCGGACTAAATGCACAAGTCATTCTGTGGCAGAGGCCAAAAACTTCCGCAAGTATGCCTGGGAGGAGGAACGGGTAGCTACTG
This sequence comes from Netta rufina, assembly GCF_964035555.1. NCBI lineage: Eukaryota > Metazoa > Chordata > Aves > Anseriformes > Anatidae > Netta > Netta rufina. Next base: position 11,090,481 of record NC_140141.1, on the reverse strand, counting down.
GGCATGCACGTAATTGCCAGTTTGGCCCAAATTGAGGTAGCGCCCCCAGACGGGTACGCTGCTGTAGTCCAGGAGTAAGGCAGGGAGGCAAAACTTTTTCCTAAGTGCAATGTGGTGGAGGCCAAGGTAGCTCCCGGGCATGTAAGACCTCCAAAGTAGCCTTAATTCCCTGTTGCCTGTCCTGGAGATATCCCTAGAGATCTGCGAGTTTAGGACGCAGAGCGAAAAAATGCGTGTTGGCGGAAGGCCAACCTTTTGCAGAAGCATGCCGAGGTGAGAAGGCAAGGGTAGCTACCAGGCATACACTTAGCAGGAAAGTTGGCCAGACTTGTGGCGTCCGTCCCCTGAAGGGCTTTGCAGGTACCCAGAGCTAAATCTGTGTCAGAAAGAAGCCCAAACATTTCCAGAAGCTTCGTGGAGGAAGCAGTGGTGGCTTGCAGGCATGCAGCTACCTGGAAAGGAGAGGCAAAATTGGGAGCAAGCTAACGTGGAGGGGTCCTGGGCTGGCATTGCCAAGCAATTCTGCATGTGGAGCTAGCCCAGAAGATTTGGAACATGGGATCAGCGGGGAAAAGCGAAGGCACCCTGGCAGGTACCTCTCTCCAGAACTGGGCCAAGTTCTCGGGTAGCTCCCCTGAAGCAATCTGTGGACAGGATCCCAAAGTCAATCTGCGTCTGGACGTAGGCAGAAACTTTTGTCCAAGCAGATCAAGAGAAGGCAAGAGAAGCCTGTTGACGTGCAGCTCGCTCCAAAATTGGCCAATGCTCTTGGGTACCTAGGCTGAAGGGGTGTGCGGACTAAATGCACAAGTCATTCTGTGGCAGAGGCCAAAAACTTCCGCAAGTATGCCTGGGAGGAGGAACGGGTAGCTACTGGGCATGCACGTAATTGCCAATTTGGCCCAAATTGAGGTAGCGCCCCCAGACGGGTACGCTGCTGTAGTCCAGGAGTAAGGCAGGGAGGCAAAACTTTTTCCTAAGTGCAATGTGGTGGAGGCCAAGGTAGCTCCCGGGCATGTAAGACCTCCAAAGTAGCCTTAATTCCCTGTTGCCTGTCCTGGAGATATCCCTAGAGATCTGCGAGTTTAGGACGCAGAGCGAAAAAATGCGTGTTGGCGGAAGGCCAACCTTTTGCAGAAGCATGCCGAGGTGAGAAGGCAAGGGTAGCTACCAGGCATACACTTAGCAGGAAAGTTGGCCAGACTTGTGGCGTCCGTCCCCTGAAGGGCTTTGCAGGTACCCAGAGCTAAATCTGTGTCAGAAAGAAGCCCAAACATTTCCAGAAGCTTCGTGGAGGAAGCAGTGGTGGCTTGCAGGCATGCAGCTACCTGGAAAGGAGAGGCAAAACTGGGAGCAAGCTAACGTGGAGGGGTCCTGGGCTGGCATTGCCAAGCAATTCTGCATGTGGAGCTAGCCCAGAAGATTTGGAACATGGGATCAGCGGGGAAAAGCGAAGGCACCCTGGCAGGTACCTCTCTCCAGAACTGGGCCAAGTTCTCGGGTAGCTCCCCTGAAGCAATCTGTGGACAGGATCCCAAAGTCAATCTGCGTCTGGACGTAGGCAGAAACTTTTGTCCAAGCAGATCAAGAGAAGGCAAGAGAAGCCTGTTGACGTGCAGCTCGCTCCAAAATTGGCCAATGCTCTTGGGTACCTAGGCTGAAGGGGTGTGCGGACTAAATGCACAAGTCATTCTGTGGCAGAGGCCAAAAACTTCCGCAAGTATGCCTGGGAGGAGGAACGGGTAGCTACTGGGCATGCACGTAATTGCCAGTTTGGCCCAAATTGAGGTAGCGCCCCCAGACGGGTACGCTGCTGTAGTCCAGGAGTAAGGCAGGGAGGCAAAACTTTTTCCTAAGTGCAATGTGGTGGAGGCCAAGGTAGCTCCCGGGCATGTAAGACCTCCAAAGTAGCCTTAATTCCCTGTTGCCTGTCCTGGAGATATCCCTAGAGATCTGCGAGTTTAGGACGCAGAGCGAAAAAATGCGTGTTTGCGGAAGGCCAACCTTTTGCAGAAGCATGCCGAGGTGAGAAGGCAAGGGTAGCTACCAGGCATACACTTAGCAGGAAAGTTGGCCAGACTTGTGGCGTCCGTCCCCTGAAGGGCTTTGCAGGTACCCAGAGCTAAATCTGTGTCAGAAAGAAGCCCAAACATTTCCAGAAGCTTCGTGGAGGAAGCAGTGGTGGCTTGCAGGCATGCAGCTACCTGGAAAGGAGAGGCAAAACTGGGAGCAAGCTAACGTGGAGGGGTCCTGGGCTGGCATTGCCAAGCAATTCTGCATGTGGAGCTAGCCCAGAAGATTTGGAACATGGGATCAGCGGGGAAAAGCGAAGGCACCCTGGCAGGTACCTCTCTCCAGAACTGGGCCAAGTTCTCGGGTAGCTCCCCTGAAGCAATCTGTGGACAGGATCCCAAAGTCAATCTGCGTCTGGACGTAGGCAGAAACTTTTGTCCAAGCAGATCAAGAGAAGGCAAGAGAAGCCTGTTGACGTGCAGCTCGCTCCAAAATTGGCCAATGCTCTTGGGTACCTAGGCTGAAGGGGTGTGCGGACTAAATGCACAAGTCATTCTGTGGCAGAGGCCAAAAACTTCCGCAAGTATGCCTGGGAGGAGGAACGGGTAGCTACTGGGCATGCACGTAATTGCCAGTTTGGCCCAAATTGAGGTAGCGCCCCCAGACGGGTACGCTGCTGTAGTCCAGGAGTAAGGCAGGGAGGCAAAACTTTTTCCTAAGTGCAATGTGGTGGAGGCCAAGGTAGCTCCCGGGCATGTAAGACCTCCAAAGTAGCCTTAATTCCCTGTTGCCTGTCCTGGAGATATCCCTAGAGATCTGCGAGTTTAGGACGCAGAGCGAAAAAATGCGTGTTGGCGGAAGGCCAACCTTTTGCAGAAGCATGCCGAGGTGAGAAGGCAAGGGTAGCTACCAGGCATACACTTAGCAGGAAAGTTGGCCAGACTTGTGGCGTCCGTCCCCTGAAGGGCTTTGCAGGTACCCAGAGCTAAATCTGTGTCAGAAAGAAGCCCAAACATCTCCAGAAGCTTCGTGGAGGAAGCAGTGGTGGCTTGCAGGCATGCAGCTACCTGGAAAGGAGAGGCAAAATTGGGAGCAAGCTAACGTGGAGGGGTCCTGGGCTGGCATTGCCAAGCAATTCTGCATGTGGAGCTAGCCCAGAAGATTTGGAACATGGGATCAGCGGGGAAAAGCGAAGGCACCCTGGCAGGTACCTCTCTCCAGAACTGGGCCAAGTTCTCGGGTAGCTCCCCTGAAGCAATCTGTGGACAGGATCCCAAAGTCAATCTGCGTCTGGACGTAGGCAGAAACTTTTGTCCAAGCAGATCAAGAGAAGGCAAGAGAAGCCTGTTGACGTGCAGCTCGCTCCAAAATTGGCCAATGCTCTTGGGTACCTAGGCTGAAGGGGTGTGCGGACTAAATGCACAAGTCATTCTGTGGCAGAGGCCAAAAACTTCCGCAAGTATGCCTGGGAGGAGGAACGGGTAGCTACTGGGCATGCACGTAATTGCCAGTTTGGCCCAAATTGAGGTAGCGCCCCCAGACGGGTACGCTGCTGTAGTCCAGGAGTAAGGCAGGGAGGCAAAACTTTTTCCTAAGTGCAATGTGGTGGAGGCCAAGGTAGCTCCCGGGCATGTAAGACCTCCAAAGTAGCCTTAATTCCCTGTTGCCTGTCCTGGAGATATCCCTAGAGATCTGCGAGTTTAGGACGCAGAGCGAAAAAATGCGTGTTGGCGGAAGGCCAACCTTTTGCAGAAGCATGCCGAGGTGAGAAGGCAAGGGTAGCTACCAGGCATACACTTAGCAGGAAAGTTGGCCAGACTTGTGGCGTCCGTCCCCTGAAGGGCTTTGCAGGTACCCAGAGCTAAATCTGTGTCAGAAAGAAGCCCAAACATTTCCAGAAGCTTCGTGGAGGAAGCAGTGGTGGCTTGCAGGCATGCAGCTACCTGGAAAGGAGAGGCAAAATTGGGAGCAAGCTAACGTGGAGGGGTCCTGGGCTGGCATTGCCAAGCAATTCTGCATGTGGAGCTAGCCCAGAAGATTTGGAACATGGGATCAGCGGGGAAAAGCGAAGGTACCCTGGCAGGTACCTCTCTCCAGAACTGGGCCAAGTTCTCGGGTAGCTCCCCTGAAGCAATCTGTGGACAGGATCCCAAAGTCAATCTGCGTCTGGACGTAGGCAGAAACTTTTGTCCAAGCAGATCAAGAGAAGGCAAGAGAAGCCTGTTGACGTGCAGCTCGCTCCAAAATTGGCCAATGCTCTTGGGTACCTAGGCTGAAGGGGTGTGCGGACTAAATGCACAAGTCATTCTGTGGCAGAGGCCAAAAACTTCCGCAAGTATGCCTGGGAGGAGGAACGGGTAGCTACTGGGCATGCACGTAATTGCCAGTTTGGCCCAAATTGAGGTAGCGCCCCCAGACGGGTACGCTGCTGTAGTCCAGGAGTAAGGCAGGGAGGCAAAACTTTTTCCTAAGTGCAATGTGGTGGAGGCCAAGGTAGCTCCCGGGCATGTAAGACCTCCAAAGTAGCCTTAATTCCCTGTTGCCTGTCCTGGAGATATCCCTAGAGATCTGCGAGTTTAGGACGCAGAGCGAAAAAATGCGTGTTGGCGGAAGGCCAACCTTTTGCAGAAGCATGCCGAGGTGAGAAGGCAAGGGTAGCTACCAGGCATACACTTAGCAGGAAAGTTGGCCAGACTTGTGGCGTCCGTCCCCTGAAGGGCTTTGCAGGTACCCAGAGCTAAATCTGTGTCAGAAAGAAGCCCAAACATTTCCAGAAGCTTCGTGGAGGAAGCAGTGGTGGCTTGCAGGCATGCAGCTACCTGGAAAGGAGAGGCAAAATTGGGAGCAAGCTAACGTGGAGGGGTCCTGGGCTGGCATTGCCAAGCAATTCTGCATGTGGAGCTAGCCCAGAAGATTTGGAACATGGGATCAGCGGGGAAAAGCGAAGGCACCCTGGCAGGTACCTCTCTCCAGAACTGGGCCAAGTTCTCGGGTAGCTCCCCTGAAGCAATCTGTGGACAGGATCCCAAAGTCAATCTGCGTCTGGACGTAGGCAGAAACTTTTGTCCAAGCAGATCAAGAGAAGGCAAGAGAAGCCTGTTGACGTGCAGCTCGCTCCAAAATTGGCCAATGCTCTTGGGTACCTAGGCTGAAGGGGTGTGCGGACTAAATGCACAAGTCATTCTGTGGCAGAGGCCAAAAACTTCCGCAAGTATGCCTGGGAGGAGGAACGGGTAGCTACTGGGCATGCACGTAATTGCCAGTTTGGCCCAAATTGAGGTAGCGCCCCCAGACGGGTACGCTGCTGTAGTCCAGGAGTAAGGCAGGGAGGCAAAACGTTTTCCTAAGTGCAATGTGGTGGAGGCCAAGGTAGCTCCCGGGCATGTAAGACCTCCAAAGTAGCCTTAATTCCCTGTTGCCTGTCCTGGAGATATCCCTAGAGATCTGCGAGTTTAGGACGCAGAGCGAAAAAATGCGTGTTGGCGGAAGGCCAACCTTTTGCAGAAGCATGCCGAGGTGAGAAGGCAAGGGTAGCTACCAGGCATACACTTAGCAGGAAAGTTGGCCAGACTTGTGGCGTCCGTCCCCTGAAGGGCTTTGCAGGTACCCAGAGCTAAATCTGTGTCAGAAAGAAGCCCAAACATTTCCAGAAGCTTCGTGGAGGAAGCAGTGGTGGCTTGCAGGCATGCAGCTACCTGGAAAGGAGAGGCAAAATTGGGAGCAAGCTAACGTGGAGGGGTCCTGGGCTGGCATTGCCAAGCAATTCTGCATGTGGAGCTAGCCCAGAAGATTTGGAACATGGGATCAGCGGGGAAAAGCGAAGGTACCCTGGCAGGTACCTCTCTCCAGAACTGGGCCAAGTTCTCGGGTAGCTCCCCTGAAGCAATCTGTGGACAGGATCCCAAAGTCAATCTGCGTCTGGACGTAGGCAGAAACTTTTGTCCAAGCAGATCAAGAGAAGGCAAGAGAAGCCTGTTGACGTGCAGCTCGCTCCAAAATTGGCCAATGCTCTTGGGTACCTAGGCTGAAGGGGTGTGCGGACTAAATGCACAAGTCATTCTGTGGCAGAGGCCAAAAACTTCCGCAAGTATGCCTGGGAGGAGGAACGGGTAGCTACTGGGCATGCACGTAATTGCCAGTTTGGCCCAAATTGAGGTAGCGCCCCCAGACGGGTACGCTGCTGTAGTCCAGGAGTAAGGCAGGGAGGCAAAACTTTTTCCTAAGTGCAATGTGGTGGAGGCCAAGGTAGCTCCCGGGCATGTAAGACCTCCAAAGTAGCCTTAATTCCCTGTTGCCTGTCCTGGAGATATCCCTAGAGATCTGCGAGTTTAGGACGCAGAGCGAAAAAATGCGTGTTGGCGGAAGGCCAACCTTTTGCAGAAGCATGCCGAGGTGAGAAGGCAAGGGTAGCTACCAGGCATACACTTAGCAGGAAAGTTGGCCAGACTTGTGGCGTCCGTCCCCTGAAGGGCTTTGCAGGTACCCAGAGCTAAATCTGTGTCAGAAAGAAGCCCAAACATTTCCAGAAGCTTCGTGGAGGAAGCAGTGGTGGCTTGCAGGCATGCAGCTACCTGGAAAGGAGAGGCAAAATTGGGAGCAAGCTAACGTGGAGGGGTCCTGGGCTGGCATTGCCAAGCAATTCTGCATGTGGAGCTAGCCCAGAAGATTTGGAACATGGGATCAGCGGGGAAAAGCGAAGGTACCCTGGCAGGTACCTCTCTCCAGAACTGGGCCAAGTTCTCGGGTAGCTCCCCTGAAGCAATCTGTGGACAGGATCCCAAAGTCAATCTGCGTCTGGACGTAGGCAGAAACTTTTGTCCAAGCAGATCAAGAGAAGGCAAGAGAAGCCTGTTGACGTGCAGCTCGCTCCAAAATTGGCCAATGCTCTTGGGTACCTAGGCTGAAGGGGTGTGCGGACTAAATGCACAAGTCATTCTGTGGCAGAGGCCAAAAACTTCCGCAAGTATGCCTGGGAGGAGGAACGGGTAGCTACTGGGCATGCACGTAATTGCCAGTTTGGCCCAAATTGAGGTAGCGCCCCCAGACGGGTACGCTGCTGTAGTCCAGGAGTAAGGCAGGGAGGCAAAACTTTTTCCTAAGTGCAATGTGGTGGAGGCCAAGGTAGCTCCCGGGCATGTAAGACCTCCAAAGTAGCCTTAATTCCCTGTTGCCTGTCCTGGAGATATCCCTAGAGATCTGCGAGTTTAGGACGCAGAGCGAAAAAATGCGTGTTGGCGGAAGGCCAACCTTTTGCAGAAGCATGCCGAGGTGAGAAGGCAAGGGTAGCTACCAGGCATACACTTAGCAGGAAAGTTGGCCAGACTTGTGGCGTCCGTCCCCTGAAGGGCTTTGCAGGTACCCAGAGCTAAATCTGTGTCAGAAAGAAGCCCAAACATTTCCAGAAGCTTCGTGGAGGAAGCAGTGGTGGCTTGCAGGCATGCAGCTACCTGGAAAGGAGAGGCAAAATTGGGAGCAAGCTAACGTGGAGGGGTCCTGGGCTGGCATTGCCAAGCAATTCTGCATGTGGAGCTAGCCCAGAAGATTTGGAACATGGGATCAGCGGGGAAAAGCGAAGGTACCCTGGCAGGTACCTCTCTCCAGAACTGGGCCAAGTTCTCGGGTAGCTCCCCTGAAGCAATCTGTGGACAGGATCCCAAAGTCAATCTGCGTCTGGACGTAGGCAGAAACTTTTGTCCAAGCAGATCAAGAGAAGGCAAGAGAAGCCTGTTGACGTGCAGCTCGCTCCAAAATTGGCCAATGCTCTTGGGTACCTAGGCTGAAGGGGTGTGCGGACTAAATGCACAAGTCATTCTGTGGCAGAGGCCAAAAACTTCCGCAAGTATGCCTGGGAGGAGGAACGGGTAGCTACTGGGCATGCACGTAATTGCCAGTTTGGCCCAAATTGAGGTAGCGCCCCCAGACGGGTACGCTGCTGTAGTCCAGGAGTAAGGCAGGGAGGCAAAACTTTTTCCTAAGTGCAATGTGGTGGAGGCCAAGGTAGCTCCCGGGCATGTAAGACCTCCAAAGTAGCCTTAATTCCCTGTTGCCTGTCCTGGAGATATCCCTAGAGATCTGCGAGTTTAGGACGCAGAGCGAAAAAATGCGTGTTGGCGGAAGGCCAACCTTTTGCAGAAGCATGCCGAGGTGAGAAGGCAAGGGTAGCTACCAGGCATACACTTAGCAGGAAAGTTGGCCAGACTTGTGGCGTCCGTCCCCTGAAGGGCTTTGCAGGTACCCAGAGCTAAATCTGTGTCAGAAAGAAGCCCAAACATTTCCAGAAGCTTCGTGGAGGAAGCAGTGGTGGCTTGCAGGCATGCAGCTACCTGGAAAGGAGAGGCAAAATTGGGAGCAAGCTAACGTGGAGGGGTCCTGGGCTGGCATTGCCAAGCAATTCTGCATGTGGAGCTAGCCCAGAAGATTTGGAACATGGGATCAGCGGGGAAAAGCGAAGGTACCCTGGCAGGTACCTCTCTCCAGAACTGGGCCAAGTTCTCGGGTAGCTCCCCTGAAGCAATCTGTGGACAGGATCCCAAAGTCAATCTGCGTCTGGACGTAGGCAGAAACTTTTGTCCAAGCAGATCAAGAGAAGGCAAGAGAAGCCTGTTGACGTGCAGCTCGCTCCAAAATTGGCCAATGCTCTTGGGTACCTAGGCTGAAGGGGTGTGCGGACTAAATGCACAAGTCATTCTGTGGCAGAGGCCAAAAACTTCCGCAAGTATGCCTGGGAGGAGGAACGGGTAGCTACTGGGCATGCACGTAATTGCCAGTTTGGCCCAAATTGAGGTAGCGCCCCCAGACGGGTACGCTGCTGTAGTCCAGGAGTAAGGCAGGGAGGCAAAACTTTTTCCTAAGTGCAATGTGGTGGAGGCCAAGGTAGCTCCCGGGCATGTAAGACCTCCAAAGTAGCCTTAATTCCCTGTTGCCTGTCCTGGAGATATCCCTAGAGATCTGCGAGTTTAGGACGCAGAGCGAAAAAATGCGTGTTGGCGGAAGGCCAACCTTTTGCAGAAGCATGCCGAGGTGAGAAGGCAAGGGTAGCTACCAGGCATACACTTAGCAGGAAAGTTGGCCAGACTTGTGGCGTCCGTCCCCTGAAGGGCTTTGCAGGTACCCAGAGCTAAATCTGTGTCAGAAAGAAGCCCAAACATTTCCAGAAGCTTCGTGGAGGAAGCAGTGGTGGCTTGCAGGCATGCAGCTACCTGGAAAGGAGAGGCAAAATTGGGAGCAAGCTAACGTGGAGGGGTCCTGGGCTGGCATTGCCAAGCAATTCTGCATGTGGAGCTAGCCCAGAAGATTTGGAACATGGGATCAGCGGGGAAAAGCGAAGGTACCCTGGCAGGTACCTCTCTCCAGAACTGGGCCAAGTTCTCGGGTAGCTCCCCTGAAGCAATCTGTGGACAGGATCCCAAAGTCAATCTGCGTCTGGACGTAGGCAGAAACTTTTGTCCAAGCAGATCAAGAGAAGGCAAGAGAAGCCTGTTGACGTGCAGCTCGCTCCAAAATTGGCCAATGCTCTTGGGTACCTAGGCTGAAGGGGTGTGCGGACTAAATGCACAAGTCATTCTGTGGCAGAGGCCAAAAACTTCCGCAAGTATGCCTGGGAGGAGGAACGGGTAGCTACTGGGCATGCACGTAATTGCCAGTTTGGCCCAAATTGAGGTAGCGCCCCCAGACGGGTACGCTGCTGTAGTCCAGGAGTAAGGCAGGGAGGCAAAACTTTTTCCTAAGTGCAATGTGGTGGAGGCCAAGGTAGCTCCCGGGCATGTAAGACCTCCAAAGTAGCCTTAATTCCCTGTTGCCTGTCCTGGAGATATCCCTAGAGATCTGCGAGTTTAGGACGCAGAGCGAAAAAATGCGTGTTGGCGGAAGGCCAACCTTTTGCAGAAGCATGCCGAGGTGAGAAGGCAAGGGTAGCTACCAGGCATACACTTAGCAGGAAAGTTGGCCAGACTTGTGGCGTCCGTCCCCTGAAGGGCTTTGCAGGTACCCAGAGCTAAATCTGTGTCAGAAAGAAGCCCAAACATTTCCAGAAGCTTCGTGGAGGAAGCAGTGGTGGCTTGCAGGCATGCAGCTACCTGGAAAGGAGAGGCAAAATTGGGAGCAAGCTAACGTGGAGGGGTCCTGGGCTGGCATTGCCAAGCAATTCTGCATGTGGAGCTAGCCCAGAAGATTTGGAACATGGGATCAGCGGGGAAAAGCGAAGGCACCCTGGCAGGTACCTCTCTCCAGAACTGGGCCAAGTTCTCGGGTAGCTCCCCTGAAGCAATCTGTGGACAGGATCCCAAAGTCAATCTGCGTCTGGACGTAGGCAGAAACTTTTGTCCAAGCAGATCAAGAGAAGGCAAGAGAAGCCTGTTGACGTGCAGCTCGCTCCAAAATTGGCCAATGCTCTTGGGTACCTAGGCTGAAGGGGTGTGCGGACTAAATGCACAAGTCATTCTGTGGCAGAGGCCAAAAACTTCCGCAAGTATGCCTGGGAGGAGGAACGGGTAGCTACTGGGCATGCACGTAATTGCCAGTTTGGCCCAAATTGAGGTAGCGCCCCCAGACGGGTACGCTGCTGTAGTCCAGGAGTAAGGCAGGGAGGCAAAACTTTTTCCTAAGTGCAATGTGGTGGAGGCCAAGGTAGCTCCCGGGCATGTAAGACCTCCAAAGTAGCCTTAATTCCCTGTTGCCTGTCCTGGAGATATCCCTAGAGATCTGCGAGTTTAGGACGCAGAGCGAAAAAATGCGTGTTGGCGGAAGGCCAACCTTTTGCAGAAGCATGCCGAGGTGAGAAGGCAAGGGTAGCTACCAGGCATACACTTAGCAGGAAAGTTGGCCAGACTTGTGGCGTCCGTCCCCTGAAGGGCTTTGCAGGTACCCAGAGCTAAATCTGTGTCAGAAAGAAGCCCAAACATCTCCAGAAGCTTCGTGGAGGAAGCAGTGGTGGCTTGCAGGCATGCAGCTACCTGGAAAGGAGAGGCAAAATTGGGAGCAAGCTAACGTGGAGGGGTCCTGGGCTGGCATTGCCAAGCAATTCTGCATGTGGAGCTAGCCCAGAAGATTTGGAACATGGGATCAGCGGGGAAAAGCGAAGGTACCCTGGCAGGTACCTCTCTCCAGAACTGGGCCAAGTTCTCGGGTAGCTCCCCTGAAGCAATCTGTGGACAGGATCCCAAAGTCAATCTGCGTCTGGACGTAGGCAGAAACTTTTGTCCAAGCAGATCAAGAGAAGGCAAGAGAAGCCTGTTGACGTGCAGCTCGCTCCAAAATTGGCCAATGCTCTTGGGTACCTAGGCTGAAGGGGTGTGCGGACTAAATGCACAAGTCATTCTGTGGCAGAGGCCAAAAACTTCCGCAAGTATGCCTGGGAGGAGGAACGGGTAGCTACTGGGCATGCACGTAATTGCCAGTTTGGCTCAAATTGAGGTAGCGCCCCCAGACGGGTACGCTGCTGTAGTCCAGGAGTAAGGCAGGGAGGCAAAACTTTTTCCTAAGTGCAATGTGGTGGAGGCCAAGGTAGCTCCCGGGCATGTAAGACCTCCAAAGTAGCCTTAATTCCCTGTTGCCTGTCCTGGAGATATCCCTAGAGATCTGCGAGTTTAGGACGCAGAGCGAAAAAATGCGTGTTGGCGGAAGGCCAACCTTTTGCAGAAGCATGCCGAGGTGAGAAGGCAAGGGTAGCTACCAGGCATACACTTAGCAGGAAAGTTGGCCAGACTTGTGGCGTCCGTCCCCTGAAGGGCTTTGCAGGTACCCAGAGCTAAATCTGTGTCAGAAAGAAGCCCAAACATTTCCAGAAGCTTCGTGGAGGAAGCAGTGGTGGCTTGCAGGCATGCAGCTACCTGGAAAGGAGAGGCAAAATTGGGAGCAAGCTAACGTGGAGGGGTCCTGGGCTGGCATTGCCAAGCAATTCTGCATGTGGAGCTAGCCCAGAAGATTTGGAACATGGGATCAGCGGGGAAAAGCGAAGGTACCCTGGCAGGTACCTCTCTCCAGAACTGGGCCAAGTTCTCGGGTAGCTCCCCTGAAGCAATCTGTGGACAGGATCCCAAAGTCAATCTGCGTCTGGACGTAGGCAGAAACTTTTGTCCAAGCAGATCAAGAGAAGGCAAGAGAAGCCTGTTGACGTGCAGCTCGCTCCAAAATTGGCCAATGCTCTTGGGTACCTAGGCTGAAGGGGTGTGCGGACTAAATGCACAAGTCATTCTGTGGCAGAGGCCAAAAACTTCCGCAAGTATGCCTGGGAGGAGGAACGGGTAGCTACTGGGCATGCACGTAATTGCCAGTTTGGCCCAAATTGAGGTAGCGCCCCCAGACGGGTACGCTGCTGTAGTCCAGGAGTAAGGCAGGGAGGCAAAACTTTTTCCTAAGTGCAATGTGGTGGAGGCCAAGGTAGCTCCCGGGCATGTAAGACCTCCAAAGTAGCCTTAATTCCCTGTTGCCTGTCCTGGAGATATCCCTAGAGATCTGCGAGTTTAGGACGCAGAGCGAAAAAATGCGTGTTGGCGGAAGGCCAACCTTTTGCAGAAGCATGCCGAGGTGAGAAGGCAAGGGTAGCTACCAGGCATACACTTAGCAGGAAAGTTGGCCAGACTTGTGGCGTCCGTCCCCTGAAGGGCTTTGCAGGTACCCAGAGCTAAATCTGTGTCAGAAAGAAGCCCAAACATTTCCAGAAGCTTCGTGGAGGAAGCAGTGGTGGCTTGCAGGCATGCAGCTACCTGGAAAGGAGAGGCAAAATTGGGAGCAAGCTAACGTGGAGGGGTCCTGGGCTGGCATTGCCAAGCAATTCTGCATGTGGAGCTAGCCCAGAAGATTTGGAACATGGGATCAGCGGGGAAAAGCGAAGGTACCCTGGCAGGTACCTCTCTCCAGAACTGGGCCAAGTTCTCGGGTAGCTCCCCTGAAGCAATCTGTGGACAGGATCCCAAAGTCAATCTGCGTCTGGACGTAGGCAGAAACTTTTGTCCAAGCAGATCAAGAGAAGGCAAGAGAAGCCTGTTGACGTGCAGCTCGCTCCAAAATTGGCCAATGCTCTTGGGTACCTAGGCTGAAGGGGTGTGCGGACTAAATGCACAAGTCATTCTGTGGCAGAGGCCAAAAACTTCCGCAAGTATGCCTGGGAGGAGGAACGGGTAGCTACTGGGCATGCACGTAATTGCCAGTTTGGCCCAAATTGAGGTAGCGCCCCCAGACGGGTACGCTGCTGTAGTCCAGGAGTAAGGCAGGGAGGCAAAACTTTTTCCTAAGTGCAATGTGGTGGAGGCCAAGGTAGCTCCCGGGCATGTAAGACCTCCAAAGTAGCCTTAATTCCCTGTTGCCTGTCCTGGAGATATCCCTAGAGATCTGCGAGTTTAGGACGCAGAGCGAAAAAATGCGTGTTGGCGGAAGGCCAACCTTTTGCAGAAGCATGCCGAGGTGAGAAGGCAAGGGTAGCTACCAGGCATACACTTAGCAGGAAAGTTGTCCAGACTTGTGGCGTCCGTCCCCTGAAGGGCTTTGCAGGTACCCAGAGCTAAATCTGTGTCAGAAAGAAGCCCAAACATTTCCAGAAGCTTCGTGGAGGAAGCAGTGGTGGCTTGCAGGCATGCAGCTACCTGGAAAGGAGAGGCAAAATTGGGAACAAGCTAACGTGGAGGGGTCCTGGGCTGGCATTGCCAAGCAATTCTGCATGTGGAGCTAGCCCAGAAGATTTGGAACATGGGATCAGCGGGGAAAAGCGAAGGTACCCTGGCAGGTACCTCTCTCCAGAACTGGGCCAAGTTCTCGGGTAGCTCCCCTGAAGCAATCTGTGGACAGGATCCCAAAGTCAATCTGCGTCTGGACGTAGGCAGAAACTTTTGTCCAAGCAGATCAAGAGAAGGCAAGAGAAGCCTGTTGACGTGCAGCTCGCTCCAAAATTGGCCAATGCTCTTGGGTACCTAGGCTGAAGGGGTGTGCGGACTAAATGCACAAGTCATTCTGTGGCAGAGGCCAAAAACTTCCGCAAGTATGCCTGGGAGGAGGAACGGGTAGCTACTGGGCATGCACGTAATTGCCAGTTTGGCCCAAATTGAGGTAGCGCCCCCAGACGGGTACGCTGCTGTAGTCCAGGAGTAAGGCAGGGAGGCAAAACTTTTTCCTAAGTGCAATGTGGTGGAGGCCAAGGTAGCTCCCGGGCATGTAAGACCTCCAAAGTAGCCTTAATTCCCTGTTGCCTGTCCTGGAGATATCCCTAGAGATCTGCGAGTTTAGGACGCAGAGCGAAAAAATGCGTGTTGGCGGAAGGCCAACCTTTTGCAGAAGCGTGCCGAGGTGAGAAGGCAAGGGTAGCTACCAGGCATACACTTAGCAGGAAAGTTGGCCAGACTTGTGGCGTCCGTCCCCTGAAGGGCTTTGCAGGTACCCAGAGCTAAATCTGTGTCAGAAAGAAGCCCAAACATTTCCAGAAGCTTCGTGGAGGAAGCAGTGGTGGCTTGCAGGCATGCAGCTACCTGGAAAGGAGAGGCAAAATTGGGAGCAAGCTAACGTGGAGGGGTCCTGGGCTGGCATTGCCAAGCAATTCTGCATGTGGAGCTAGCCCAGAAGATTTGGAACATGGGATCAGCGGGGAAAAGCGAAGGTACCCTGGCAGGTACCTCTCTCCAGAACTGGGCCAAGTTCTCGGGTAGCTCCCCTGAAGCAATCTGTGGACAGGATCCCAAAGTCAATCTGCGTCTGGACGTAGGCAGAAACTTTTGTCCAAGCAGATCAAGAGAAGGCAAGAGAAGCCTGTTGACGTGCAGCTCGCTCCAAAATTGGCCAATGCTCTTGGGTACCTAGGCTGAAGGGGTGTGCGGACTAAATGCACAAGTCATTCTGTGGCAGAGGCCAAAAACTTCCGCAAGTATGCCTGGGAGGAGGAACGGGTAGCTACTGGGCATGCACGTAATTGCCAGTTTGGCCCAAATTGAGGTAGCGCCCCCAGACGGGTACGCTGCTGTAGTCCAGGAGTAAGGCAGGGAGGCAAAACTTTTTCCTAAGTGCAATGTGGTGGAGGCCAAGGTAGCTCCCGGGCATGTAAGACCTCCAAAGTAGCCTTAATTCCCTGTTGCCTGTCCTGGAGATATCCCTAGAGATCTGCGAGTTTAGGACGCAGAGCGAAAAAATGCGTGTTGGCGGAAGGCCAACCTTTTGCAGAAGCATGCCGAGGTGAGAAGGCAAGGGTAGCTACCAGGCATACACGTAGCAGGAAAGTTGGCCAGACTTGTGGCGTCCGTCCCCTGAAGGGCTTTGCAGGTACCCAGAGCTAAATCTGTGTCAGAAAGAAGCCCAAACATTTCCAGAAGCTTCGTGGAGGAAGCAGTGGTGGCTTGCAGGCATGCAGCTACCTGGAAAGGAGAGGCAAAATTGGGAGCAAGCTAACGTGGAGGGGTCCTGGGCTGGCATTGCCAAGCAATTCTGCATGTGGAGCTAGCCCAGAAGATTTGGAACATGGGATCAGCGGGGAAAAGCGAAGGTACCCTGGCAGGTACCTCTCTCCAGAACTGGGCCAAGTTCTCGGGTAGCTCCCCTGAAGCAATCTGTGGACAGGATCCCAAAGTCAATCTGCGTCTGGACGTAGGCAGAAACTTTTGTCCAAGCAGATCAAGAGAAGGCAAGAGAAGCCTGTTGACGTGCAGCTCGCTCCAAAATTGGCCAATGCTCTTGGGTACCTAGGCTGAAGGGGTGTGCGGACTAAATGCACAAGTCATTCTGTGGCAGAGGCCAAAAACTTCCGCAAGTATGCCTGGGAGGAGGAACGGGTAGCTACTGGGCATGCACGTAATTGCCAGTTTGGCCCAAATTGAGGTAGCGCCCCCAGACGGGTACGCTGCTGTAGTCCAGGAGTAAGGCAGGGAGGCAAAACTTTTTCCTAAGTGCAATGTGGTGGAGGCCAAGGTAGCTCCCGGGCATGTAAGACCTCCAAAGTAGCCTTAATTCCCTGTTGCCTGTCCTGGAGATATCCCTAGAGATCTGCGAGTTTAGGACGCAGAGCGAAAAAATGCGTGTTGGCGGAAGGCCAACCTTTTGCAGAAGCATGCCGAGGTGAGAAGGCAAGGGTAGCTACCAGGCATACACTTAGCAGGAAAGTTGGCCAGACTTGTGGCGTCCGTCCCCTGAAGGGCTTTGCAGGTACCCAGAGCTAAATCTGTGTCAGAAAGAAGCCCAAACATTTCCAGAAGCTTCGTGGAGGAAGCAGTGGTGGCTTGCAGGCATGCAGCTACCTGGAAAGGAGAGGCAAAATTGGGAGCAAGCTAACGTGGAGGGGTCCTGGGCTGGCATTGCCAAGCAATTCTGCATGTGGAGCTAGCCCAGAAGATTTGGAACATGGGATCAGCGGGGAAAAGCGAAGGTACCCTGGCAGGTACCTCTCTCCAGAACTGGGCCAAGTTCTCGGGTAGCTCCCCTGAAGCAATCTGTGGACAGGATCCCAAAGTCAATCTGCGTCTGGACGTAGGCAGAAACTTTTGTCCAAGCAGATCAAGAGAAGGCAAGAGAAGCCTGTTGACGTGCAGCTCGCTCCAAAATTGGCCAATGCTCTTGGGTACCTAGGCTGAAGGGGTGTGCGGACTAAATGCACAAGTCATTCTGTGGCAGAGGCCAAAAACTTCCGCAAGTATGCCTGGGAGGAGGAACGGGTAGCTACTGGGCATGCACGTAATTGCCAGTTTGGCCCAAATTGAGGTAGCGCCCCCAGACGGGTACGCTGCTGTAGTCCAGGAGTAAGGCAGGGAGGCAAAACTTTTTCCTAAGTGCAATGTGGTGGAGGCCAAGGTAGCTCCCGGGCATGTAAGACCTCCAAAGTAGCCTTAATTCCCTGTTGCCTGTCCTGGAGATATCCCTAGAGATCTGCGAGTTTAGGACGCAGAGCGAAAAAATGCGTGTTGGCGGAAGGCCAACCTTTTGCAGAAGCATGCCGAGGTGAGAAGGCAAGGGTAGCTACCAGGCATACACTTAGCAGGAAAGTTGGCCAGACTTGTGGCGTCCGTCCCCTGAAGGGCTTTGCAGGTACCCAGAGCTAAATCTGTGTCAGAAAGAAGCCCAAACATTTCCAGAAGCTTCGTGGAGGAAGCAGTGGTGGCTTGCAGGCATGCAGCTACCTGGAAAGGAGAGGCAAAATTGGGAGCAAGCTAACGTGGAGGGGTCCTGGGCTGGCATTGCCAAGCAATTCTGCATGTGGAGCTAGCCCAGAAGATTTGGAACATGGGATCAGCGGGGAAAAGCGAAGGTACCCTGGCAGGTACCTCTCTCCAGAACTGGGCCAAGTTCTCGGGTAGCTCCCCTGAAGCAATCTGTGGACAGGATCCCAAAGTCAATCTGCGTCTGGACGTAGGCAGAAACTTTTGTCCAAGCAGATCAAGAGAAGGCAAGAGAAGCCTGTTGACGTGCAGCTCGCTCCAAAATTGGCCAATGCTCTTGGGTACCTAGGCTGAAGGGGTGTGCGGACTAAATGCACAAGTCATTCTGTGGCAGAGGCCAAAAACTTCCGCAAGTATGCCTGGGAGGAGGAACGGGTAGCTACTGGGCATGCACGTAATTGCCAGTTTGGCCCAAATTGAGGTAGCGCCCCCAGACGGGTACGCTGCTGTAGTCCAGGAGTAAGGCAGGGAGGCAAAACTTTTTCCTAAGTGCAATGTGGTGGAGGCCAAGGTAGCTCCCGGGCATGTAAGACCTCCAAAGTAGCCTTAATTCCCTGTTGCCTGTCCTGGAGATATCCCTAGAGATCTGCGAGTTTAGGACGCAGAGCGAAAAAATGCGTGTTGGCGGAAGGCCAACCTTTTGCAGAAGCGTGCCGAGGTGAGAAGGCAAGGGTAGCTACCAGGCATACACTTAGCAGGAAAGTTGGCCAGACTTGTGGCGTCCGTCCCCTGAAGGGCTTTGCAGGTACCCAGAGCTAAATCTGTGTCAGAAAGAAGCCCAAACATTTCCAGAAGCTTCGTGGAGGAAGCAGTGGTGGCTTGCAGGCATGCAGCTACCTGGAAAGGAGAGGCAAAATTGGGAGCAAGCTAACGTGGAGGGGTCCTGGGCTGGCATTGCCAAGCAATTCTGCATGTGGAGCTAGCCCAGAAGATTTGGAACATGGGATCAGCGGGGAAAAGCGAAGGTACCCTGGCAGGTACCTCTCTCCAGAACTGGGCCAAGTTCTCGGGTAGCTCCCCTGAAGCAATCTGTGGACAGGATCCCAAAGTCAATCTGCGTCTGGACGTAGGCAGAAACTTTTGTCCAAGCAGATCAAGAGAAGGCAAGAGAAGCCTGTTGACGTGCAGCTCGCTCCAAAATTGGCCAATGCTCTTGGGTACCTAGGCTGAAGGGGTGTGCGGACTAAATGCACAAGTCATTCTGTGGCAGAGGCCAAAAACTTCCGCAAGTATGCCTGGGAGGAGGAACGGGTAGCTACTGGGCATGCACGTAATTGCCAGTTTGGCCCAAATTGAGGTAGCGCCCCCAGACGGGTACGCTGCTGTAGTCCAGGAGTAAGGCAGGGAGGCAAAACTTTTTCCTAAGTGCAATGTGGTGGAGGCCAAGGTAGCTCCCGGGCATGTAAGACCTCCAAAGTAGCCTTAATTCCCTGTTGCCTGTCCTGGAGATATCCCTAGAGATCTGCGAGTTTAGGACGCAGAGCGAAAAAATGCGTGTTGGCGGAAGGCCAACCTTTTGCAGAAGCATGCCGAGGTGAGAAGGCAAGGGTAGCTACCAGGCATACACTTAGCAGGAAAGTTGGCCAGACTTGTGGCGTCCGTCCCCTGAAGGGCTTTGCAGGTACCCAGAGCTAAATCTGTGTCAGAAAGAAGCCCAAACATTTCCAGAAGCTTCGTGGAGGAAGCAGTGGTGGCTTGCAGGCATGCAGCTACCTGGAAAGGAGAGGCAAAATTGGGAGCAAGCTAACGTGGAGGGGTCCTGGGCTGGCATTGCCAAGCAATTCTGCATGTGGAGCTAGCCCAGAAGATTTGGAACATGGGATCAGCGGGGAAAAGCGAAGGTACCCTGGCAGGTACCTCTCTCCAGAACTGGGCCAAGTTCTCGGGTAGCTCCCCTGAAGCAATCTGTGGACAGGATCCCAAAGTCAATCTGCGTCTGGACGTAGGCAGAAACTTTTGTCCAAGCAGATCAAGAGAAGGCAAGAGAAGCCTGTTGACGTGCAGCTCGCTCCAAAATTGGCCAATGCTCTTGGGTACCTAGGCTGAAGGGGTGTGCGGACTAAATGCACAAGTCATTCTGTGGCAGAGGCCAAAAACTTCCGCAAGTATGCCTGGGAGGAGGAACGGGTAGCTACTGGGCATGCACGTAATTGCCAGTTTGGCCCAAATTGAGGTAGCGCCCCCAGACGGGTACGCTGCTGTAGTCCAGGAGTAAGGCAGGGAGGCAAAACTTTTTCCTAAGTGCAATGTGGTGGAGGCCAAGGTAGCTCCCGGGCATGTAAGACCTCCAAAGTAGCCTTAATTCCCTGTTGCCTGTCCTGGAGATATCCCTAGAGATCTGCGAGTTTAGGACGCAGAGCGAAAAAATGCGTGTTGGCGGAAGGCCAACCTTTTGCAGAAGCGTGCCGAGGTGAGAAGGCAAGGGTAGCTACCAGGCATACACTTAGCAGGAAAGTTGGCCAGACTTGTGGCGTCCGTCCCCTGAAGGGCTTTGCAGGTACCCAGAGCTAAATCTGTGTCAGAAAGAAGCCCAAACATTTCCAGAAGCTTCGTGGAGGAAGCAGTGGTGGCTTGCAGGCATGCAGCTACCTGGAAAGGAGAGGCAAAATTGGGAGCAAGCTAACGTGGAGGGGTCCTGGGCTGGCATTGCCAAGCAATTCTGCATGTGGAGCTAGCCCAGAAGATTTGGAACATGGGATCAGCGGGGAAAAGCGAAGGTACCCTGGCAGGTACCTCTCTCCAGAACTGGGCCAAGTTCTCGGGTAGCTCCCCTGAAGCAATCTGTGGACAGGATCCCAAAGTCAATCTGCGTCTGGACGTAGGCAGAAACTTTTGTCCAAGCAGATCAAGAGAAGGCAAGAGAAGCCTGTTGACGTGCAGCTCGCTCCAAAATTGGCCAATGCTCTTGGGTACCTAGGCTGAAGGGGTGTGCGGACTAAATGCACAAGTCATTCTGTGGCAGAGGCCAAAAACTTCCGCAAGTATGCCTGGGAGGAGGAACGGGTAGCTACTGGGCATGCACGTAATTGCCAGTTTGGCCCAAATTGAGGTAGCGCCCCCAGACGGGTACGCTGCTGTAGTCCAGGAGTAAGGCAGGGAGGCAAAACTTTTTCCTAAGTGCAATGTGGTGGAGGCCAAGGTAGCTCCCGGGCATGTAAGACCTCCAAAGTAGCCTTAATTCCCTGTTGCCTGTCCTGGAGATATCCCTAGAGATCTGCGAGTTTAGGACGCAGAGCGAAAAAATGCGTGTTGGCGGAAGGCCAACCTTTTGCAGAAGCATGCCGAGGTGAGAAGGCAAGGGTAGCTACCAGGCATACACTTAGCAGGAAAGTTGGCCAGACTTGTGGCGTCCGTCCCCTGAAGGGCTTTGCAGGTACCCAGAGCTAAATCTGTGTCAGAAAGAAGCCCAAACATTTCCAGAAGCTTCGTGGAGGAAGCAGTGGTGGCTTGCAGGCATGCAGCTACCTGGAAAGGAGAGGCAAAATTGGGAGCAAGCTAACGTGGAGGGGTCCTGGGCTGGCATTGCCAAGCAATTCTGCATGTGGAGCTAGCCCAGAAGATTTGGAACATGGGATCAGCGGGGAAAAGCGAAGGTACCCTGGCAGGTACCTCTCTCCAGAACTGGGCCAAGTTCTCGGGTAGCTCCCCTGAAGCAATCTGTGGACAGGATCCCAAAGTCAATCTGCGTCTGGACGTAGGCAGAAACTTTTGTCCAAGCAGATCAAGAGAAGGCAAGAGAAGCCTGTTGACGTGCAGCTCGCTCCAAAATTGGCCAATGCTCTTGGGTACCTAGGCTGAAGGGGTGTGCGGACTAAATGCACAAGTCATTCTGTGGCAGAGGCCAAAAACTTCCGCAAGTATGCCTGGGAGGAGGAACGGGTAGCTACTGGGCATGCACGTAATTGCCAGTTTGGCCCAAATTGAGGTAGCGCCCCCAGACGGGTACGCTGCTGTAGTCCAGGAGTAAGGCAGGGAGGCAAAACTTTTTCCTAAGTGCAATGTGGTGGAGGCCAAGGTAGCTCCCGGGCATGTAAGACCTCCAAAGTAGCCTTAATTCCCTGTTGCCTGTCCTGGAGATATCCCTAGAGATCTGCGAGTTTAGGACGCAGAGCGAAAAAATGCGTGTTGGCGGAAGGCCAACCTTTTGCAGAAGCGTGCCGAGGTGAGAAGGCAAGGGTAGCTACCAGGCATACACTTAGCAGGAAAGTTGGCCAGACTTGTGGCGTCCGTCCCCTGAAGGGCTTTGCAGGTACCCAGAGCTAAATCTGTGTCAGAAAGAAGCCCAAACATTTCCAGAAGCTTCGTGGAGGAAGCAGTGGTGGCTTGCAGGCATGCAGCTACCTGGAAAGGAGAGGCAAAATTGGGAGCAAGCTAACGTGGAGGGGTCCTGGGCTGGCATTGCCAAGCAATTCTGCATGTGGAGCTAGCCCAGAAGATTTGGAACATGGGATCAGCGGGGAAAAGCGAAGGTACCCTGGCAGGTACCTCTCTCCAGAACTGGGCCAAGTTCTCGGGTAGCTCCCCTGAAGCAATCTGTGGACAGGATCCCAAAGTCAATCTGCGTCTGGACGTAGGCAGAAACTTTTGTCAAAGCAGATCAAGAGAAGGCTAGAGAAGCCTGTTGACGTGCAGCTCGCTCCAAAATTGGCCAATGCTCTTGGGTACCTAGGCTGAAGGGGTGTGCGGACTAAATGCACAAGTCATTCTGTGGCAGAGGCCAAAAACTTCCGCAAGTATGCCTGGGAGGAGGAACGGGTAGCTACTGGGCATGCACGTAATTGCCAGTTTGGCCCAAATTGAGGTAGCGCCCCCAGACGGGTACGCTGCTGTAGTCCAGGAGTAAGGCAGGGAGGCAAAACTTTTTCCTAAGTGCAATGTGGTGGAGGCCAAGGTAGCTCCCGGGCATGTAAGACCTCCAAAGTAGCCTTAATTCCCTGTTGCCTGTCCTGGAGATATCCCTAGAGATCTGCGAGTTTAGGACGCAGAGCGAAAAAATGCGTGTTGGCGGAAGGCCAACCTTTTGCAGAAGCGTGCCGAGGTGAGAAGGCAAGGGTAGCTACCAGGCATACACTTAGCAGGAAAGTTGGCCAGACTTGTGGCGTCCGTCCCCTGAAGGGCTTTGCAGGTACCCAGAGCTAAATCTGTGTCAGAAAGAAGCCCAAACATTTCCAGAAGCTTCGTGGAGGAAGCAGTGGTGGCTTGCAGGCATGCAGCTACCTGGAAAGGAGAGGCAAAATTGGGAGCAAGCTAACGTGGAGGGGTCCTGGGCTGGCATTGCCAAGCAATTCTGCATGTGGAGCTAGCCCAGAAGATTTGGAACATGGGATCAGCGGGGAAAAGCGAAGGTACCCTGGCAGGTACCTCTCTCCAGAACTGGGCCAAGTTCTCGGGTAGCTCCCCTGAAGCAATCTGTGGACAGGATCCCAAAGTCAATCTGCGTCTGGACGTAGGCAGAAACTTTTGTCCAAGCAGATCAAGAGAAGGCAAGAGAAGCCTGTTGACGTGCAGCTCGCTCCAAAATTGGCCAATGCTCTTGGGTACCTAGGCTGAAGGGGTGTGCGGACTAAATGCACAAGTCATTCTGTGGCAGAGGCCAAAAACTTCCGCAAGTATGCCTGGGAGGAGGAACGGGTAGCTACTGGGCATGCACGTAATTGCCAGTTTGGCCCAAATTGAGGTAGCGCCCCCAGACGGGTACGCTGCTGTAGTCCAGGAGTAAGGCAGGGAGGCAAAACTTTTTCCTAAGTGCAATGTGGTGGAGGCCAAGGTAGCTCCCGGGCATGTAAGACCTCCAAAGTAGCCTTAATTCCCTGTTGCCTGTCCTGGAGATATCCCTAGAGATCTGCGAGTTTAGGACGCAGAGCGAAAAAATGCGTGTTGGCGGAAGGCCAACCTTTTGCAGAAGCGTGCCGAGGTGAGAAGGCAAGGGTAGCTACCAGGCATACACTTAGCAGGAAAGTTGGCCAGACTTGTGGCGTCCGTCCCCTGAAGGGCTTTGCAGGTACCCAGAGCTAAATCTGTGTCAGAAAGAAGCCCAAACATTTCCAGAAGCTTCGTGGAGGAAGCAGTGGTGGCTTGCAGGCATGCAGCTACCTGGAAAGGAGAGGCAAAATTGGGAGCAAGCTAACGTGGAGGGGTCCTGGGCTGGCATTGCCAAGCAATTCTGCATGTGGAGCTAGCCCAGAAGATTTGGAACATGGGATCAGCGGGGAAAAGCGAAGGTACCCTGGCAGGTACCTCTCTCCAGAACTGGGCCAAGTTCTCGGGTAGCTCCCCTGAAGCAATCTGTGGACAGGATCCCAAAGTCAATCTGCGTCTGGACGTAGGCAGAAACTTTTGTCCAAGCAGATCAAGAGAAGGCAAGAGAAGCCTGTTGACGTGCAGCTCGCTCCAAAATTGGCCAATGCTCTTGGGTACCTAGGCTGAAGGGGTGTGCGGACTAAATGCACAAGTCATTCTGTGGCAGAGGCCAAAAACTTCCGCAAGTATGCCTGGGAGGAGGAACGGGTAGCTACTGGGCATGCACGTAATTGCCAGTTTGGCCCAAATTGAGGTAGCGCCCCCAGACGGGTACGCTGCTGTAGTCCAGGAGTAAGGCAGGGAGGCAAAACTTTTTCCTAAGTGCAATGTGGTGGAGGCCAAGGTAGCTCCCGGGCATGTAAGACCTCCAAAGTAGCCTTAATTCCCTGTTGCCTGTCCTGGAGATATCCCTAGAGATCTGCGAGTTTAGGACGCAGAGCGAAAAAATGCGTGTTGGCGGAAGGCCAACCTTTTGCAGAAGCATGCCGAGGTGAGAAGGCAAGGGTAGCTACCAGGCATACACTTAGCAGGAAAGTTGGCCAGACTTGTGGCGTCCGTCCCCTGAAGGGCTTTGCAGGTACCCAGAGCTAAATCTGTGTCAGAAAGAAGCCCAAACATTTCCAGAAGCTTCGTGGAGGAAGCAGTGGTGGCTTGCAGGCATGCAGCTACCTGGAAAGGAGAGGCAAAATTGGGAGCAAGCTAACGTGGAGGGGTCCTGGGCTGGCATTGCCAAGCAATTCTGCATGTGGAGCTAGCCCAGAAGATTTGGAACATGGGATCAGCGGGGAAAAGCGAAGGTACCCTGGCAGGTACCTCTCTCCAGAACTGGGCCAAGTTCTCGGGTAGCTCCCCTGAAGCAATCTGTGGACAGGATCCCAAAGTCAATCTGCGTCTGGACGTAGGCAGAAACTTTTGTCCAAGCAGATCAAGAGAAGGCAAGAGAAGCCTGTTGACGTGCAGCTCGCTCCAAAATTGGCCAATGCTCTTGGGTACCTAGGCTGAAGGGGTGTGCGGACTAAATGCACAAGTCATTCTGTGGCAGAGGCCAAAAACTTCCGCAAGTATGCCTGGGAGGAGGAACGGGTAGCTACTGGGCATGCACGTAATTGCCAGTTTGGCCCAAATTGAGGTAGCGCCCCCAGACGGGTACGCTGCTGTAGTCCAGGAGTAAGGCAGGGAGGCAAAACTTTTTCCTAAGTGCAATGTGGTGGAGGCCAAGGTAGCTCCCGGGCATGTAAGACCTCCAAAGTAGCCTTAATTCCCTGTTGCCTGTCCTGGAGATATCCCTAGAGATCTGCGAGTTTAGGACGCAGAGCGAAAAAATGCGTGTTGGCGGAAGGCCAACCTTTTGCAGAAGCATGCCGAGGTGAGAAGGCAAGGGTAGCTACCAGGCATACACTTAGCAGGAAAGTTGGCCAGACTTGTGGCGTCCGTCCCCTGAAGGGCTTTGCAGGTACCCAGAGCTAAATCTGTGTCAGAAAGAAGCCCAAACATTTCCAGAAGCTTCGTGGAGGAAGCAGTGGTGGCTTGCAGGCATGCAGCTACCTGGAAAGGAGAGGCAAAATTGGGAGCAAGCTAACGTGGAGGGGTCCTGGGCTGGCATTGCCAAGCAATTCTGCATGTGGAGCTAGCCCAGAAGATTTGGAACATGGGATCAGCGGGGAAAAGCGAAGGTACCCTGGCAGGTACCTCTCTCCAGAACTGGGCCAAGTTCTCGGGTAGCTCCCCTGAAGCAATCTGTGGACAGGATCCCAAAGTCAATCTGCGTCTGGACGTAGGCAGAAACTTTTGTCCAAGCAGATCAAGAGAAGGCAAGAGAAGCCTGTTGACGTGCAGCTTGCTCCAAAATTGGCCAATGCTCTTGGGTACCTAGGCTGAAGGGGTGTGCGGACTAAATGCACAAGTCATTCTGTGGCAGAGGCCAAAAACTTCCGCAAGTATGCCTGGGAGGAGGAACGGGTAGCTACTGGGCATGCACGTAATTGCCAGTTTGGCCCAAATTGAGGTAGCGCCCCCAGACGGGTACGCTGCTGTAGTCCAGGAGTAAGGCAGGGAGGCAAAACTTTTTCCTAAGTGCAATGTGGTGGAGGCCAAGGTAGCTCCCGGGCATGTAAGACCTCCAAAGTAGCCTTAATTCCCTGTTGCCTGTCCTGGAGATATCCCTAGAGATCTGCGAGTTTAGGACGCAGAGCGAAAAAATGCGTGTTGGCGGAAGGCCAACCTTTTGCAGAAGCATGCCGAGGTGAGAAGGCAAGGGTAGCTACCAGGCATACACTTAGCAGGAAAGTTGGCCAGACTTGTGGCGTCCGTCCCCTGAAGGGCTTTGCAGGTACCCAGAGCTAAATCTGTGTCAGAAAGAAGCCCAAACATTTCCAGAAGCTTCGTGGAGGAAGCAGTGGTGGCTTGCAGGCATGCAGCTACCTGGAAAGGAGAGGCAAAATTGGGAGCAAGCTAACGTGGAGGGGTCCTGGGCTGGCATTGCCAAGCAATTCTGCATGTGGAGCTAGCCCAGAAGATTTGGAACATGGGATCAGCGGGGAAAAGCGAAGGTACCCTGGCAGGTACCTCTCTCCAGAACTGGGCCAAGTTCTCGGGTAGCTCCCCTGAAGCAATCTGTGGACAGGATCCCAAAGTCAATCTGCGTCTGGACGTAGGCAGAAACTTTTGTCCAAGCAGATCAAGAGAAGGCAAGAGAAGCCTGTTGACGTGCAGCTCGCTCCAAAATTGGCCAATGCTCTTGGGTACCTAGGCTGAAGGGGTGTGCGGACTAAATGCACAAGTCATTCTGTGGCAGAGGCCAAAAACTTCCGCAAGTATGCCTGGGAGGAGGAACGGGTAGCTACTGGGCATGCACGTAATTGCCAGTTTGGCCCAAATTGAGGTAGCGCCCCCAGACGGGTACGCTGCTGTAGTCCAGGAGTAAGGCAGGGAGGCAAAACTTTTTCCTAAGTGCAATGTGGTGGAGGCCAAGGTAGCTCCCGGGCATGTAAGACCTCCAAAGTAGCCTTAATTCCCTGTTGCCTGTCCTGGAGATATCCCTAGAGATCTGCGAGTTTAGGACGCAGAGCGAAAAAATGCGTGTTGGCGGAAGGCCAACCTTTTGCAGAAGCGTGCCGAGGTGAGAAGGCAAGGGTAGCTACCAGGCATACACTTAGCAGGAAAGTTGGCCAGACTTGTGGCGTCCGTCCCCTGAAGGGCTTTGCAGGTACCCAGAGCTAAATCTGTGTCAGAAAGAAGCCCAAACATTTCCAGAAGCTTCGTGGAGGAAGCAGTGGTGGCTTGCAGGCATGCAGCTACCTGGAAAGGAGAGGCAAAATTGGGAGCAAGCTAACGTGGAGGGGTCCTGGGCTGGCATTGCCAAGCAATTCTGCATGTGGAGCTAGCCCAGAAGATTTGGAACATGGGATCAGCGGGGAAAAGCGAAGGTACCCTGGCAGGTACCTCTCTCCAGAACTGGGCCAAGTTCTCGGGTAGCTCCCCTGAAGCAATCTGTGGACAGGATCCCAAAGTCAATCTGCGTCTGGACGTAGGCAGAAACTTTTGTCCAAGCAGATCAAGAGAAGGCAAGAGAAGCCTGTTGACGTGCAGCTCGCTCCAAAATTGGCCAATGCTCTTGGGTACCTAGGCTGAAGGGGTGTGCGGACTAAATGCACAAGTCATTCTGTGGCAGAGGCCAAAAACTTCCGCAAGTATGCCTGGGAGGAGGAACGGGTAGCTACTGGGCATGCACGTAATTGCCAGTTTGGCCCAAATTGAGGTAGCGCCCCCAGACGGGTACGCTGCTGTAGTCCAGGAGTAAGGCAGGGAGGCAAAACTTTTTCCTAAGTGCAATGTGGTGGAGGCCAAGGTAGCTCCCGGGCATGTAAGACCTCCAAAGTAGCCTTAATTCCCTGTTGCCTGTCCTGGAGATATCCCTAGAGATCTGCGAGTTTAGGACGCAGAGCGAAAAAATGCGTGTTGGCGGAAGGCCAACCTTTTGCAGAAGCATGCCGAGGTGAGAAGGCAAGGGTAGCTACCAGGCATACACTTAGCAGGAAAGTTGGCCAGACTTGTGGCGTCCGTCCCCTGAAGGGCTTTGCAGGTACCCAGAGCTAAATCTGTGTCAGAAAGAAGCCCAAACATTTCCAGAAGCTTCGTGGAGGAAGCAGTGGTGGCTTGCAGGCATGCAGCTACCTGGAAAGGAGAGGCAAAATTGGGAGCAAGCTAACGTGGAGGGGTCCTGGGCTGGCATTGCCAAGCAATTCTGCATGTGGAGCTAGCCCAGAAGATTTGGAACATGGGATCAGCGGGGAAAAGCGAAGGTACCCTGGCAGGTACCTCTCTCCAGAACTGGGCCAAGTTCTCGGGTAGCTCCCCTGAAGCAATCTGTGGACAGGATCCCAAAGTCAATCTGCGTCTGGACGTAGGCAGAAACTTTTGTCCAAGCAGATCAAGAGAAGGCAAGAGAAGCCTGTTGACGTGCAGCTCGCTCCAAAATTGGCCAATGCTCTTGGGTACCTAGGCTGAAGGGGTGTGCGGACTAAATGCACAAGTCATTCTGTGGCAGAGGCCAAAAACTTCCGCAAGTATGCCTGGGAGGAGGAACGGGTAGCTACTGGGCATGCACGTAATTGCCAGTTTGGCCCAAATTGAGGTAGCGCCCCCAGACGGGTACGCTGCTGTAGTCCAGGAGTAAGGCAGGGAGGCAAAACTTTTTCCTAAGTGCAATGTGGTGGAGGCCAAGGTAGCTCCCGGGCATGTAAGACCTCCAAAGTAGCCTTAATTCCCTGTTGCCTGTCCTGGAGATATCCCTAGAGATCTGCGAGTTTAGGACGCAGAGCGAAAAAATGCGTGTTGGCGGAAGGCCAACCTTTTGCAGAAGCATGCCGAGGTGAGAAGGCAAGGGTAGCTACCAGGCATACACTTAGCAGGAAAGTTGGCCAGACTTGTGGCGTCCGTCCCCTGAAGGGCTTTGCAGGTACCCAGAGCTAAATCTGTGTCAGAAAGAAGCCCAAACATTTCCAGAAGCTTCGTGGAGGAAGCAGTGGTGGCTTGCAGGCATGCAGCTACCTGGAAAGGAGAGGCAAAATTGGGAGCAAGCTAACGTGGAGGGGTCCTGGGCTGGCATTGCCAAGCAATTCTGCATGTGGAGCTAGCCCAGAAGATTTGGAACATGGGATCAGCGGGGAAAAGCGAAGGTACCCTGGCAGGTACCTCTCTCCAGAACTGGGCCAAGTTCTCGGGTAGCTCCCCTGAAGCAATCTGTGGACAGGATCCCAAAGTCAATCTGCGTCTGGACGTAGGCAGAAACTTTTGTCCAAGCAGATCAAGAGAAGGCAAGAGAAGCCTGTTGACGTGCAGCTCGCTCCAAAATTGGCCAATGCTCTTGGGTACCTAGGCTGAAGGGGTGTGCGGACTAAATGCACAAGTCATTCCGTGGCAGAGGCCAAAAACTTCCGCAAGTATGCCTGGGAGGAGGAACGGGTAGCTACTGGGCATGCACGTAATTGCCAGTTTGGCCCAAATTGAGGTAGCGCCCCCAGACGGGTACGCTGCTGTAGTCCAGGAGTAAGGCAGGGAGGCAAAACTTTTTCCTAAGTGCAATGTGGTGGAGGCCAAGGTAGCTCCCGGGCATGTAAGACCTCCAAAGTAGCCTTAATTCCCTGTTGCCTGTCCTGGAGATATCCCTAGAGATCTGCGAGTTTAGGACGCAGAGCGAAAAAATGCGTGTTGGCGGAAGGCCAACCTTTTGCAGAAGCATGCCGAGGTGAGAAGGCAAGGGTAGCTACCAGGCATACACTTAGCAGGAAAGTTGGCCAGACTTGTGGCGTCCGTCCCCTGAAGGGCTTTGCAGGTACCCAGAGCTAAATCTGTGTCAGAAAGAAGCCCAAACATTTCCAGAAGCTTCGTGGAGGAAGCAGTGGTGGCTTGCAGGCATGCAGCTACCTGGAAAGGAGAGGCAAAATTGGGAGCAAGCTAACGTGGAGGGGTCCTGGGCTGGCATTGCCAAGCAATTCTGCATGTGGAGCTAGCCCAGAAGATTTGGAACATGGGATCAGCGGGGAAAAGCGAAGGTACCCCGGCAGGTACCTCTCTCCAGAACTGGGCCAAGTTCTCGGGTAGCTCCCCTGAAGCAATCTGTGGACAGGATCCCAAAGTCAATCTGCGTCTGGACGTAGGCAGAAACTTTTGTCCAAGCAGATCAAGAGAAGGCAAGAGAAGCCTGTTGACGTGCAGCTCGCTCCAAAATTGGCCAATGCTCTTGGGTACCTAGGCTGAAGGGGTGTGCGGACTAAATGCACAAGTCATTCTGTGGCAGAGGCCAAAAACTTCCGCAAGTATGCCTGGGAGGAGGAACGGGTAGCTACTGGGCATGCACGTAATTGCCAGTTTGGCCCAAATTGAGGTAGCGCCCCCAGACGGGTACGCTGCTGTAGTCCAGGAGTAAGGCAGGGAGGCAAAACTTTTTCCTAAGTGCAATGTGGTGGAGGCCAAGGTAGCTCCCGGGCATGTAAGACCTCCAAAGTAGCCTTAATTCCCTGTTGCCTGTCCTGGAGATATCCCTAGAGATCTGCGAGTTTAGGACGCAGAGCGAAAAAATGCGTGTTGGCGGAAGGCCAACCTTTTGCAGAAGCATGCCGAGGTGAGAAGGCAAGGGTAGCTACCAGGCATACACTTAGCAGGAAAGTTGGCCAGACTTGTGGCGTCCGTCCCCTGAAGGGCTTTGCAGGTACCCAGAGCTAAATCTGTGTCAGAAAGAAGCCCAAACATTTCCAGAAGCTTCGTGGAGGAAGCAGTGGTGGCTTGCAGGCATGCAGCTACCTGGAAAGGAGAGGCAAAATTGGGAGCAAGCTAACGTGGAGGGGTCCTGGGCTGGCATTGCCAAGCAATTCTGCATGTGGAGCTAGCCCAGAAGATTTGGAACATGGGATCAGCGGGGAAAAGCGAAGGTACCCTGGCAGGTACCTCTCTCCAGAACTGGGCCAAGTTCTCGGGTAGCTCCCCTGAAGCAATCTGTGGACAGGATCCCAAAGTCAATCTGCGTCTGGACGTAGGCAGAAACTTTTGTCCAAGCAGATCAAGAGAAGGCAAGAGAAGCCTGTTGACGTGCAGCTCGCTCCAAAATTGGCCAATGCTCTTGGGTACCTAGGCTGAAGGGGTGTGCGGACTAAATGCACAAGTCATTCTGTGGCAGAGGCCAAAAACTTCCGCAAGTATGCCTGGGAGGAGGAACGGGTAGCTACTGGGCATGCACGTAATTGCCAGTTTGGCCCAAATTGAGGTAGCGCCCCCAGACGGGTACGCTGCTGTAGTCCAGGAGTAAGGCAGGGAGGCAAAACTTTTTCCTAAGTGCAATGTGGTGGAGGCCAAGGTAGCTCCCGGGCATGTAAGACCTCCAAAGTAGCCTTAATTCCCTGTTGCCTGTCCTGGAGATATCCCTAGAGATCTGCGAGTTTAGGACGCAGAGCGAAAAAATGCGTGTTGGCGGAAGGCCAACCTTTTGCAGAAGCGTGCCGAGGTGAGAAGGCAAGGGTAGCTACCAGGCATACACTTAGCAGGAAAGTTGGCCAGACTTGTGGCGTCCGTCCCCTGAAGGGCTTTGCAGGTACCCAGAGCTAAATCTGTGTCAGAAAGAAGCCCAAACATTTCCAGAAGCTTCGTGGAGGAAGCAGTGGTGGCTTGCAGGCATGCAGCTACCTGGAAAGGAGAGGCAAAATTGGGAGCAAGCTAACGTGGAGGGGTCCTGGGCTGGCATTGCCAAGCAATTCTGCATGTGGAGCTAGCCCAGAAGATTTGGAAAATGGGATCAGCGGGGAAAAGCGAAGGTACCCTGGCAGGTACCTCTCTCCAGAACTGGGCCAAGTTCTCGGGTAGCTCCCCTGAAGCAATCTGTGGACAGGATCCCAAAGTCAATCTGCGTCTGGACGTAGGCAGAAACTTTTGTCCAAGCAGATCAAGAGAAGGCAAGAGAAGCCTGTTGACGTGCAGCTCGCTCCAAAATTGGCCAATGCTCTTGGGTACCTAGGCTGAAGGGGTGTGCGGACTAAATGCACAAGTCATTCTGTGGCAGAGGCCAAAAACTTCCGCAAGTATGCCTGGGAGGAGGAACGGGTAGCTACTGGGCATGCACGTAATTGCCAGTTTGGCCCAAATTGAGGTAGCGCCCCCAGACGGGTACGCTGCTGTAGTCCAGGAGTAAGGCAGGGAGGCAAAACGTTTTCCTAAGTGCAATGTGGTGGAGGCCAAGGTAGCTCCCGGGCATGTAAGACCTCCAAAGTAGCCTTAATTCCCTGTTGCCTGTCCTGGAGATATCCCTAGAGATCTGCGAGTTTAGGACGCAGAGCGAAAAAATGCGTGTTGGCGGAAGGCCAACCTTTTGCAGAAGCGTGCCGAGGTGAGAAGGCAAGGGTAGCTACCAGGCATACACTTAGCAGGAAAGTTGGCCAGACTTGTGGCGTCCGTCCCCTGAAGGGCTTTGCAGGTACCCAGAGCTAAATCTGTGTCAGAAAGAAGCCCAAACATTTCCAGAAGCTTCGTGGAGGAAGCAGTGGTGGCTTGCAGGCATGCAGCTACCTGGAAAGGAGAGGCAAAATTGGGAGCAAGCTAACGTGGAGGGGTCCTGGGCTGGCATTGCCAAGCAATTCTGCATGTGGAGCTAGCCCAGAAGATTTGGAACATGGGATCAGCGGGGAAAAGCGAAGGTACCCTGGCAGGTACCTCTCTCCAGAACTGGGCCAAGTTCTCGGGTAGCTCCCCTGAAGCAATCTGTGGACAGGATCCCAAAGTCAATCTGCGTCTGGACGTAGGCAGAAACTTTTGTCCAAGCAGATCAAGAGAAGGCAAGAGAAGCCTGTTGACGTGCAGCTCGCTCCAAAACTGGCCAATGCTCTTGGGTACCTAGGCTGAAGGGGTGTGCGGACTAAATGCACAAGTCATTCTGTGGCAGAGGCCAAAAACTTCCGCAAGTATGCCTGGGAGGAGGAACGGGTAGCTACTGGGCATGCACGTAATTGCCAGTTTGGCCCAAATTGAGGTAGCGCCCCCAGACGGGTACGCTGCTGTAGTCCAGGAGTAAGGCAGGGAGGCAAAACGTTTTCCTAAGTGCAATGTGGTGGAGGCCAAGGTAGCTCCCGGGCATGTAAGACCTCCAAAGTAGCCTTAATTCCCTGTTGCCTGTCCTGGAGATATCCCTAGAGATCTGCGAGTTTAGGACGCAGAGCGAAAAAATGCGTGTTGGCGGAAGGCCAACCTTTTGCAGAAGCGTGCCGAGGTGAGAAGGCAAGGGTAGCTACCAGGCATACACTTAGCAGGAAAGTTGGCCAGACTTGTGGCGTCCGTCCCCTGAAGGGCTTTGCAGGTACCCAGAGCTAAATCTGTGTCAGAAAGAAGCCCAAACATTTCCAGAAGCTTCGTGGAGGAAGCAGTGGTGGCTTGCAGGCATGCAGCTACCTGGAAAGGAGAGGCAAAATTGGGAGCAAGCTAACGTGGAGGGGTCCTGGGCTGGCATTGCCAAGCAATTCTGCATGTGGAGCTAGCCCAGAAGATTTGGAACATGGGATCAGCGGGGAAAAGCGAAGGTACCCTGGCAGGTACCTCTCTCCAGAACTGGGCCAAGTTCTCGGGTAGCTCCCCTGAAGCAATCTGTGGACAGGATCCCAAAGTCAATCTGCGTCTGGACGTAGGCAGAAACTTTTGTCCAAGCAGATCAAGAGAAGGCAAGAGAAGCCTGTTGACGTGCAGCTCGCTCCAAAATTGGCCAATGCTCTTGGGTACCTAGGCTGAAGGGGTGTGCGGACTAAATGCACAAGTCATTCTGTGGCAGAGGCCAAAAACTTCCGCAAGTATGCCTGGGAGGAGGAACGGGTAGCTACTGGGCATGCACGTAATTGCCAGTTTGGCCCAAATTGAGGTAGCGCCCCCAGACGGGTACGCTGCTGTAGTCCAGGAGTAAGGCAGGGAGGCAAAACTTTTTCCTAAGTGCAATGTGGTGGAGGCCAAGGTAGCTCCCGGGCATGTAAGACCTCCAAAGTAGCCTTAATTCCCTGTTGCCTGTCCTGGAGATATCCCTAGAGATCTGCGAGTTTAGGACGCAGAGCGAAAAAATGCGTGTTGGCGGAAGGCCAACCTTTTGCAGAAGCATGCCGAGGTGAGAAGGCAAGGGTAGCTACCAGGCATACACTTAGCAGGAAAGTTGGCCAGACTTGTGGCGTCCGTCCCCTGAAGGGCTTTGCAGGTACCCAGAGCTAAATCTGTGTCAGAAAGAAGCCCAAACATTTCCAGAAGCTTCGTGGAGGAAGCAGTGGTGGCTTGCAGGCATGCAGCTACCTGGAAAGGAGAGGCAAAATTGGGAGCAAGCTAACGTGGAGGGGTCCTGGGCTGGCATTGCCAAGCAATTCTGCATGTGGAGCTAGCCCAGAAGATTTGGAACATGGGATCAGCGGGGAAAAGCGAAGGTACCCTGGCAGGTACCTCTCTCCAGAACTGGGCCAAGTTCTCGGGTAGCTCCCCTGAAGCAATCTGTGGACAGGATCCCAAAGTCAATCTGCGTCTGGACGTAGGCAGAAACTTTTGTCCAAGCAGATCAAGAGAAGGCAAGAGAAGCCTGTTGACGTGCAGCTCGCTCCAAAATTGGCCAATGCTCTTGGGTACCTAGGCTGAAGGGGTGTGCGGACTAAATGCACAAGTCATTCTGTGGCAGAGGCCAAAAACTTCCGCAAGTATGCCTGGGAGGAGGAACGGGTAGCTACTGGGCATGCACGTAATTGCCAGTTTGGCCCAAATTGAGGTAGCGCCCCCAGACGGGTACGCTGCTGTAGTCCAGGAGTAAGGCAGGGAGGCAAAACTTTTTCCTAAGTGCAATGTGGTGGAGGCCAAGGTAGCTCCCGGGCATGTAAGACCTCCAAAGTAGCCTTAATTCCCTGTTGCCTGTCCTGGAGATATCCCTAGAGATCTGCGAGTTTAGGACGCAGAGCGAAAAAATGCGTGTTGGCGGAAGGCCAACCTTTTGCAGAAGCATGCCGAGGTGAGAAGGCAAGGGTAGCTACCAGGCATACACTTAGCAGGAAAGTTGGCCAGACTTGTGGCGTCCGTCCCCTGAAGGGCTTTGCAGGTACCCAGAGCTAAATCTGTGTCAGAAAGAAGCCCAAACATTTCCAGAAGCTTCGTGGAGGAAGCAGTGGTGGCTTGCAGGCATGCAGCTACCTGGAAAGGAGAGGCAAAATTGGGAGCAAGCTAACGTGGAGGGGTCCTGGGCTGGCATTGCCAAGCAATTCTGCATGTGGAGCTAGCCCAGAAGATTTGGAACATGGGATCAGCGGGGAAAAGCGAAGGTACCCTGGCAGGTACCTCTCTCCAGAACTGGGCCAAGTTCTCGGGTAGCTCCCCTGAAGCAATCTGTGGACAGGATCCCAAAGTCAATCTGCGTCTGGACGTAGGCAGAAACTTTTGTCCAAGCAGATCAAGAGAAGGCAAGAGAAGCCTGTTGACGTGCAGCTCGCTCCAAAATTGGCCAATGCTCTTGGGTACCTAGGCTGAAGGGGTGTGCGGACTAAATGCACAAGTCATTCTGTGGCAGAGGCCAAAAACTTCCGCAAGTATGCCTGGGAGGAGGAACGGGTAGCTACTGGGCATGCACGTAA
This sequence comes from Netta rufina, assembly GCF_964035555.1. Classification (NCBI taxonomy): domain Eukaryota; kingdom Metazoa; phylum Chordata; class Aves; order Anseriformes; family Anatidae; genus Netta; species Netta rufina. The sequence continues at coordinate 11,055,428 of NC_140141.1, read as the reverse complement.
TTGCCAGTTTGGCCCAAATTGAGGTAGCGCCCCCAGACGGGTACGCTGCTGTAGTCCAGGAGTAAGGCAGGGAGGCAAAACGTTTTCCTAAGTGCAATGTGGTGGAGGCCAAGGTAGCTCCCGGGCATGTAAGACCTCCAAAGTAGCCTTAATTCCCTGTTGCCTGTCCTGGAGATATCCCTAGAGATCTGCGAGTTTAGGACGCAGAGCGAAAAAATGCGTGTTGGCGGAAGGCCAACCTTTTGCAGAAGCATGCCGAGGTGAGAAGGCAAGGGTAGCTACCAGGCATACACTTAGCAGGAAAGTTGGCCAGACTTGTGGCGTCCGTCCCCTGAAGGGCTTTGCAGGTACCCAGAGCTAAATCTGTGTCAGAAAGAAGCCCAAACATTTCCAGAAGCTTCGTGGAGGAAGCAGTGGTGGCTTGCAGGCATGCAGCTACCTGGAAAGGAGAGGCAAAATTGGGAGCAAGCTAACGTGGAGGGGTCCTGGGCTGGCATTGCCAAGCAATTCTGCATGTGGAGCTAGCCCAGAAGATTTGGAACATGGGATCAGCGGGGAAAAGCGAAGGTACCCTGGCAGGTACCTCTCTCCAGAACTGGGCCAAGTTCTCGGGTAGCTCCCCTGAAGCAATCTGTGGACAGGATCCCAAAGTCAATCTGCGTCTGGACGTAGGCAGAAACTTTTGTCCAAGCAGATCAAGAGAAGGCAAGAGAAGCCTGTTGACGTGCAGCTCGCTCCAAAATTGGCCAATGCTCTTGGGTACCTAGGCTGAAGGGGTGTGCGGACTAAATGCACAAGTCATTCTGTGGCAGAGGCCAAAAACTTCCGCAAGTATGCCTGGGAGGAGGAACGGGTAGCTACTGGGCATGCACGTAATTGCCAGTTTGGCCCAAATTGAGGTAGCGCCCCCAGACGGGTACGCTGCTGTAGTCCAGGAGTAAGGCAGGGAGGCAAAACGTTTTCCTAAGTGCAATGTGGTGGAGGCCAAGGTAGCTCCCGGGCATGTAAGACCTCCAAAGTAGCCTTAATTCCCTGTTGCCTGTCCTGGAGATATCCCTAGAGATCTGCGAGTTTAGGACGCAGAGCGAAAAAATGCGTGTTGGCGGAAGGCCAACCTTTTGCAGAAGCATGCCGAGGTGAGAAGGCAAGGGTAGCTACCAGGCATACACTTAGCAGGAAAGTTGGCCAGACTTGTGGCGTCCGTCCCCTGAAGGGCTTTGCAGGTACCCAGAGCTAAATCTGTGTCAGAAAGAAGCCCAAACATTTCCAGAAGCTTCGTGGAGGAAGCAGTGGTGGCTTGCAGGCATGCAGCTACCTGGAAAGGAGAGGCAAAATTGGGAGCAAGCTAACGTGGAGGGGTCCTGGGCTGGCATTGCCAAGCAATTCTGCATGTGGAGCTAGCCCAGAAGATTTGGAACATGGGATCAGCGGGGAAAAGCGAAGGTACCCTGGCAGGTACCTCTCTCCAGAACTGGGCCAAGTTCTCGGGTAGCTCCCCTGAAGCAATCTGTGGACAGGATCCCAAAGTCAATCTGCGTCTGGACGTAGGCAGAAACTTTTGTCCAAGCAGATCAAGAGAAGGCAAGAGAAGCCTGTTGACGTGCAGCTCGCTCCAAAATTGGCCAATGCTCTTGGGTACCTAGGCTGAAGGGGTGTGCGGACTAAATGCACAAGTCATTCTGTGGCAGAGGCCAAAAACTTCCGCAAGTATGCCTGGGAGGAGGAACGGGTAGCTACTGGGCATGCACGTAATTGCCAGTTTGGCCCAAATTGAGGTAGCGCCCCCAGACGGGTACGCTGCTGTAGTCCAGGAGTAAGGCAGGGAGGCAAAACGTTTTCCTAAGTGCAATGTGGTGGAGGCCAAGGTAGCTCCCGGGCATGTAAGACCTCCAAAGTAGCCTTAATTCCCTGTTGCCTGTCCTGGAGATATCCCTAGAGATCTGCGAGTTTAGGACGCAGAGCGAAAAAATGCGTGTTGGCGGAAGGCCAACCTTTTGCAGAAGCATGCCGAGGTGAGAAGGCAAGGGTAGCTACCAGGCATACACTTAGCAGGAAAGTTGGCCAGACTTGTGGCGTCCGTCCCCTGAAGGGCTTTGCAGGTACCCAGAGCTAAATCTGTGTCAGAAAGAAGCCCAAACATTTCCAGAAGCTTCGTGGAGGAAGCAGTGGTGGCTTGCAGGCATGCAGCTACCTGGAAAGGAGAGGCAAAATTGGGAGCAAGCTAACGTGGAGGGGTCCTGGGCTGGCATTGCCAAGCAATTCTGCATGTGGAGCTAGCCCAGAAGATTTGGAACATGGGATCAGCGGGGAAAAGCGAAGGTACCCTGGCAGGTACCTCTCTCCAGAACTGGGCCAAGTTCTCGGGTAGCTCCCCTGAAGCAATCTGTGGACAGGATCCCAAAGTCAATCTGCGTCTGGACGTAGGCAGAAACTTTTGTCCAAGCAGATCAAGAGAAGGCAAGAGAAGCCTGTTGACGTGCAGCTCGCTCCAAAATTGGCCAATGCTCTTGGGTACCTAGGCTGAAGGGGTGTGCGGACTAAATGCACAAGTCATTCTGTGGCAGAGGCCAAAAACTTCCGCAAGTATGCCTGGGAGGAGGAACGGGTAGCTACTGGGCATGCACGTAATTGCCAGTTTGGCCCAAATTGAGGTAGCGCCCCCAGACGGGTACGCTGCTGTAGTCCAGGAGTAAGGCAGGGAGGCAAAACTTTTTCCTAAGTGCAATGTGGTGGAGGCCAAGGTAGCTCCCGGGCATGTAAGACCTCCAAAGTAGCCTTAATTCCCTGTTGCCTGTCCTGGAGATATCCCTAGAGATCTGCGAGTTTAGGACGCAGAGCGAAAAAATGCGTGTTGGCGGAAGGCCAACCTTTTGCAGAAGCATGCCGAGGTGAGAAGGCAAGGGTAGCTACCAGGCATACACTTAGCAGGAAAGTTGGCCAGACTTGTGGCGTCCGTCCCCTGAAGGGCTTTGCAGGTACCCAGAGCTAAATCTGTGTCAGAAAGAAGCCCAAACATTTCCAGAAGCTTCGTGGAGGAAGCAGTGGTGGCTTGCAGGCATGCAGCTACCTGGAAAGGAGAGGCAAAATTGGGAGCAAGCTAACGTGGAGGGGTCCTGGGCTGGCATTGCCAAGCAATTCTGCATGTGGAGCTAGCCCAGAAGATTTGGAACATGGGATCAGCGGGGAAAAGCGAAGGTACCCTGGCAGGTACCTCTCTCCAGAACTGGGCCAAGTTCTCGGGTAGCTCCCCTGAAGCAATCTGTGGACAGGATCCCAAAGTCAATCTGCGTCTGGACGTAGGCAGAAACTTTTGTCCAAGCAGATCAAGAGAAGGCAAGAGAAGCCTGTTGACGTGCAGCTCGCTCCAAAATTGGCCAATGCTCTTGGGTACCTAGGCTGAAGGGGTGTGCGGACTAAATGCACAAGTCATTCTGTGGCAGAGGCCAAAAACTTCCGCAAGTATGCCTGGGAGGAGGAACGGGTAGCTACTGGGCATGCACGTAATTGCCAGTTTGGCCCAAATTGAGGTAGCGCCCCCAGACGGGTACGCTGCTGTAGTCCAGGAGTAAGGCAGGGAGGCAAAACGTTTTCCTAAGTGCAATGTGGTGGAGGCCAAGGTAGCTCCCGGGCATGTAAGACCTCCAAAGTAGCCTTAATTCCCTGTTGCCTGTCCTGGAGATATCCCTAGAGATCTGCGAGTTTAGGACGCAGAGCGAAAAAATGCGTGTTGGCGGAAGGCCAACCTTTTGCAGAAGCATGCCGAGGTGAGAAGGCAAGGGTAGCTACCAGGCATACACTTAGCAGGAAAGTTGGCCAGACTTGTGGCGTCCGTCCCCTGAAGGGCTTTGCAGGTACCCAGAGCTAAATCTGTGTCAGAAAGAAGCCCAAACATTTCCAGAAGCTTCGTGGAGGAAGCAGTGGTGGCTTGCAGGCATGCAGCTACCTGGAAAGGAGAGGCAAAATTGGGAGCAAGCTAACGTGGAGGGGTCCTGGGCTGGCATTGCCAAGCAATTCTGCATGTGGAGCTAGCCCAGAAGATTTGGAACATGGGATCAGCGGGGAAAAGCGAAGGTACCCTGGCAGGTACCTCTCTCCAGAACTGGGCCAAGTTCTCGGGTAGCTCCCCTGAAGCAATCTGTGGACAGGATCCCAAAGTCAATCTGCGTCTGGACGTAGGCAGAAACTTTTGTCCAAGCAGATCAAGAGAAGGCAAGAGAAGCCTGTTGACGTGCAGCTCGCTCCAAAATTGGCCAATGCTCTTGGGTACCTAGGCTGAAGGGGTGTGCGGACTAAATGCACAAGTCATTCTGTGGCAGAGGCCAAAAACTTCCGCAAGTATGCCTGGGAGGAGGAACGGGTAGCTACTGGGCATGCACGTAATTGCCAGTTTGGCCCAAATTGAGGTAGCGCCCCCAGACGGGTACGCTGCTGTAGTCCAGGAGTAAGGCAGGGAGGCAAAACGTTTTCCTAAGTGCAATGTGGTGGAGGCCAAGGTAGCTCCCGGGCATGTAAGACCTCCAAAGTAGCCTTAATTCCCTGTTGCCTGTCCTGGAGATATCCCTAGAGATCTGCGAGTTTAGGACGCAGAGCGAAAAAATGCGTGTTGGCGGAAGGCCAACCTTTTGCAGAAGCATGCCGAGGTGAGAAGGCAAGGGTAGCTACCAGGCATACACTTAGCAGGAAAGTTGGCCAGACTTGTGGCGTCCGTCCCCTGAAGGGCTTTGCAGGTACCCAGAGCTAAATCTGTGTCAGAAAGAAGCCCAAACATTTCCAGAAGCTTCGTGGAGGAAGCAGTGGTGGCTTGCAGGCATGCAGCTACCTGGAAAGGAGAGGCAAAATTGGGAGCAAGCTAACGTGGAGGGGTCCTGGGCTGGCATTGCCAAGCAATTCTGCATGTGGAGCTAGCCCAGAAGATTTGGAACATGGGATCAGCGGGGAAAAGCGAAGGTACCCTGGCAGGTACCTCTCTCCAGAACTGGGCCAAGTTCTCGGGTAGCTCCCCTGAAGCAATCTGTGGACAGGATCCCAAAGTCAATCTGCGTCTGGACGTAGGCAGAAACTTTTGTCCAAGCAGATCAAGAGAAGGCAAGAGAAGCCTGTTGACGTGCAGCTCGCTCCAAAATTGGCCAATGCTCTTGGGTACCTAGGCTGAAGGGGTGTGCGGACTAAATGCACAAGTCATTCTGTGGCAGAGGCCAAAAACTTCCGCAAGTATGCCTGGGAGGAGGAACGGGTAGCTACTGGGCATGCACGTAATTGCCAGTTTGGCCCAAATTGAGGTAGCGCCCCCAGACGGGTACGCTGCTGTAGTCCAGGAGTAAGGCAGGGAGGCAAAACGTTTTCCTAAGTGCAATGTGGTGGAGGCCAAGGTAGCTCCCGGGCATGTAAGACCTCCAAAGTAGCCTTAATTCCCTGTTGCCTGTCCTGGAGATATCCCTAGAGATCTGCGAGTTTAGGACGCAGAGCGAAAAAATGCGTGTTGGCGGAAGGCCAACCTTTTGCAGAAGCATGCCGAGGTGAGAAGGCAAGGGTAGCTACCAGGCATACACTTAGCAGGAAAGTTGGCCAGACTTGTGGCGTCCGTCCCCTGAAGGGCTTTGCAGGTACCCAGAGCTAAATCTGTGTCAGAAAGAAGCCCAAACATTTCCAGAAGCTTCGTGGAGGAAGCAGTGGTGGCTTGCAGGCATGCAGCTACCTGGAAAGGAGAGGCAAAATTGGGAGCAAGCTAACGTGGAGGGGTCCTGGGCTGGCATTGCCAAGCAATTCTGCATGTGGAGCTAGCCCAGAAGATTTGGAACATGGGATCAGCGGGGAAAAGCGAAGGTACCCTGGCAGGTACCTCTCTCCAGAACTGGGCCAAGTTCTCGGGTAGCTCCCCTGAAGCAATCTGTGGACAGGATCCCAAAGTCAATCTGCGTCTGGACGTAGGCAGAAACTTTTGTCCAAGCAGATCAAGAGAAGGCAAGAGAAGCCTGTTGACGTGCAGCTCGCTCCAAAATTGGCCAATGCTCTTGGGTACCTAGGCTGAAGGGGTGTGCGGACTAAATGCACAAGTCATTCTGTGGCAGAGGCCAAAAACTTCCGCAAGTATGCCTGGGAGGAGGAACGGGTAGCTACTGGGCATGCACGTAATTGCCAGTTTGGCCCAAATTGAGGTAGCGCCCCCAGACGGGTACGCTGCTGTAGTCCAGGAGTAAGGCAGGGAGGCAAAACGTTTTCCTAAGTGCAATGTGGTGGAGGCCAAGGTAGCTCCCGGGCATGTAAGACCTCCAAAGTAGCCTTAATTCCCTGTTGCCTGTCCTGGAGATATCCCTAGAGATCTGCGAGTTTAGGACGCAGAGCGAAAAAATGCGTGTTGGCGGAAGGCCAACCTTTTGCAGAAGCATGCCGAGGTGAGAAGGCAAGGGTAGCTACCAGGCATACACTTAGCAGGAAAGTTGGCCAGACTTGTGGCGTCCGTCCCCTGAAGGGCTTTGCAGGTACCCAGAGCTAAATCTGTGTCAGAAAGAAGCCCAAACATTTCCAGAAGCTTCGTGGAGGAAGCAGTGGTGGCTTGCAGGCATGCAGCTACCTGGAAAGGAGAGGCAAAATTGGGAGCAAGCTAACGTGGAGGGGTCCTGGGCTGGCATTGCCAAGCAATTCTGCATGTGGAGCTAGCCCAGAAGATTTGGAACATGGGATCAGCGGGGAAAAGCGAAGGTACCCTGGCAGGTACCTCTCTCCAGAACTGGGCCAAGTTCTCGGGTAGCTCCCCTGAAGCAATCTGTGGACAGGATCCCAAAGTCAATCTGCGTCTGGACGTAGGCAGAAACTTTTGTCCAAGCAGATCAAGAGAAGGCAAGAGAAGCCTGTTGACGTGCAGCTCGCTCCAAAATTGGCCAATGCTCTTGGGTACCTAGGCTGAAGGGGTGTGCGGACTAAATGCACAAGTCATTCTGTGGCAGAGGCCAAAAACTTCCGCAAGTATGCCTGGGAGGAGGAACGGGTAGCTACTGGGCATGCACGTAATTGCCAGTTTGGCCCAAATTGAGGTAGCGCCCCCAGACGGGTACGCTGCTGTAGTCCAGGAGTAAGGCAGGGAGGCAAAACTTTTTCCTAAGTGCAATGTGGTGGAGGCCAAGGTAGCTCCCGGGCATGTAAGACCTCCAAAGTAGCCTTAATTCCCTGTTGCCTGTCCTGGAGATATCCCTAGAGATCTGCGAGTTTAGGACGCAGAGCGAAAAAATGCGTGTTGGCGGAAGGCCAACCTTTTGCAGAAGCATGCCGAGGTGAGAAGGCAAGGGTAGCTACCAGGCATACACTTAGCAGGAAAGTTGGCCAGACTTGTGGCGTCCGTCCCCTGAAGGGCTTTGCAGGTACCCAGAGCTAAATCTGTGTCAGAAAGAAGCCCAAACATTTCCAGAAGCTTCGTGGAGGAAGCAGTGGTGGCTTGCAGGCATGCAGCTACCTGGAAAGGAGAGGCAAAATTGGGAGCAAGCTAACGTGGAGGGGTCCTGGGCTGGCATTGCCAAGCAATTCTGCATGTGGAGCTAGCCCAGAAGATTTGGAACATGGGATCAGCGGGGAAAAGCGAAGGTACCCTGGCAGGTACCTCTCTCCAGAACTGGGCCAAGTTCTCGGGTAGCTCCCCTGAAGCAATCTGTGGACAGGATCCCAAAGTCAATCTGCGTCTGGACGTAGGCAGAAACTTTTGTCCAAGCAGATCAAGAGAAGGCAAGAGAAGCCTGTTGACGTGCAGCTCGCTCCAAAATTGGCCAATGCTCTTGGGTACCTAGGCTGAAGGGGTGTGCGGACTAAATGCACAAGTCATTCTGTGGCAGAGGCCAAAAACTTCCGCAAGTATGCCTGGGAGGAGGAACGGGTAGCTACTGGGCATGCACGTAATTGCCAGTTTGGCCCAAATTGAGGTAGCGCCCCCAGACGGGTACGCTGCTGTAGTCCAGGAGTAAGGCAGGGAGGCAAAACGTTTTCCTAAGTGCAATGTGGTGGAGGCCAAGGTAGCTCCCGGGCATGTAAGACCTCCAAAGTAGCCTTAATTCCCTGTTGCCTGTCCTGGAGATATCCCTAGAGATCTGCGAGTTTAGGACGCAGAGCGAAAAAATGCGTGTTGGCGGAAGGCCAACCTTTTGCAGAAGCATGCCGAGGTGAGAAGGCAAGGGTAGCTACCAGGCATACACTTAGCAGGAAAGTTGGCCAGACTTGTGGCGTCCGTCCCCTGAAGGGCTTTGCAGGTACCCAGAGCTAAATCTGTGTCAGAAAGAAGCCCAAACATTTCCAGAAGCTTCGTGGAGGAAGCAGTGGTGGCTTGCAGGCATGCAGCTACCTGGAAAGGAGAGGCAAAATTGGGAGCAAGCTAACGTGGAGGGGTCCTGGGCTGGCATTGCCAAGCAATTCTGCATGTGGAGCTAGCCCAGAAGATTTGGAACATGGGATCAGCGGGGAAAAGCGAAGGTACCCTGGCAGGTACCTCTCTCCAGAACTGGGCCAAGTTCTCGGGTAGCTCCCCTGAAGCAATCTGTGGACAGGATCCCAAAGTCAATCTGCGTCTGGACGTAGGCAGAAACTTTTGTCCAAGCAGATCAAGAGAAGGCAAGAGAAGCCTGTTGACGTGCAGCTCGCTCCAAAATTGGCCAATGCTCTTGGGTACCTAGGCTGAAGGGGTGTGCGGACTAAATGCACAAGTCATTCTGTGGCAGAGGCCAAAAACTTCCGCAAGTATGCCTGGGAGGAGGAACGGGTAGCTACTGGGCATGCACGTAATTGCCAGTTTGGCCCAAATTGAGGTAGCGCCCCCAGACGGGTACGCTGCTGTAGTCCAGGAGTAAGGCAGGGAGGCAAAACGTTTTCCTAAGTGCAATGTGGTGGAGGCCAAGGTAGCTCCCGGGCATGTAAGACCTCCAAAGTAGCCTTAATTCCCTGTTGCCTGTCCTGGAGATATCCCTAGAGATCTGCGAGTTTAGGACGCAGAGCGAAAAAATGCGTGTTGGCGGAAGGCCAACCTTTTGCAGAAGCATGCCGAGGTGAGAAGGCAAGGGTAGCTACCAGGCATACACTTAGCAGGAAAGTTGGCCAGACTTGTGGCGTCCGTCCCCTGAAGGGCTTTGCAGGTACCCAGAGCTAAATCTGTGTCAGAAAGAAGCCCAAACATTTCCAGAAGCTTCGTGGAGGAAGCAGTGGTGGCTTGCAGGCATGCAGCTACCTGGAAAGGAGAGGCAAAATTGGGAGCAAGCTAACGTGGAGGGGTCCTGGGCTGGCATTGCCAAGCAATTCTGCATGTGGAGCTAGCCCAGAAGATTTGGAACATGGGATCAGCGGGGAAAAGCGAAGGTACCCTGGCAGGTACCTCTCTCCAGAACTGGGCCAAGTTCTCGGGTAGCTCCCCTGAAGCAATCTGTGGACAGGATCCCAAAGTCAATCTGCGTCTGGACGTAGGCAGAAACTTTTGTCCAAGCAGATCAAGAGAAGGCAAGAGAAGCCTGTTGACGTGCAGCTCGCTCCAAAATTGGCCAATGCTCTTGGGTACCTAGGCTGAAGGGGTGTGCGGACTAAATGCACAAGTCATTCTGTGGCAGAGGCCAAAAACTTCCGCAAGTATGCCTGGGAGGAGGAACGGGTAGCTACTGGGCATGCACGTAATTGCCAGTTTGGCCCAAATTGAGGTAGCGTGTTGTCGACGGAAGGAAGACACAGACGCTCAGTATGAGTGAACAGTGAACTTCAACTTTAATGGATAGCTCAGTCGCCTTTTATCTAGTTTGAACATAATCAACTCATACATATTGCAAAAACTAAGCTCAGGATTGGCTAACATTTTCCCGCTCTTTTCAGGTAGTTTCTCCTTCTTTTAGCTACCTTCCCGCCTTAGGGACTTTCCCCATCGCTCAAGGGCATCATGTCCTTGAGCCTGATTGGCTCTCAGCCAGCTGCGTACGTGCCCAGACTCTTGTGAGTTGAGCACGGTACTTTACTAGCCCATTGCCTCTTAACTGCCCAACATCCTCGTGTCCTATTTCAGTTAACCATTCTTCCACAATTCCCCCGTTTTTATTTTGCGCTACGAACACCCTCTCTGTGAGTTGCTCTAGTCTCTCAGCTAGGCAGCCAAAGACCACACGTGCAACAATCACAATCACTACAATTATAAGTCAACTTGCTCCCAGGGACTGGAGAAAGCGAAGTCCCTCTTTAACTAACAAAACCCATCCACCCATGTTCCCAAAAACAGATTTAAGCCAACCTTCAAACCAACTATCTTGTAACGCAACCAGAATCCCTTGCGCCATTAGATCAGCCATGGTTGCTGTTATCCGTACTTGATGACTTTTCTTCAATGGCTGGTTTAACACATCGACTAGGCACCCAGGTTGGCCCTGTAGGGGAAGAGATACACACATAACCTCGCCCCATATAAATCATGTCAGCAGGCCCCAACCATTGTCCCGTTTTCATATCTCGGTACAGTACTCTCATAATACATTTATTATCATTTTCAGACTTAATGTAATGACGTGCCGCGGGTGGTTCCTCATCATCTCCAAATATACACAAATGATTGAGAACAAATAAAGTTTTATCCACCCTCTCTCTAACATCTGTAATGTCTTTAAACTTTTCCAAGTACTGCTTAACTGTTCCATTAGCCCTTTCTACTATAGCTTGACCAGTTGGTGAATGTGGAATACCAGTTATATGCTTAATGTCCCACAGTTCCATAAATCGCTTAAGTGGCCCACTAACATAGGCTGGACCATTATCTGTCTTTATCGTTTGTGGTACTCCCATTACTGCAAAACAACTGGCAAGATGACGTCGTACATCCCGAACTTTTTCCCCAGGCTGCGGTGTAGCCCAAATCATGTGACTATAAGTGTCTATCGTTACATGCAGATATCTCAATCTGCCAAATGCTGTGACATGAGTGACGTCCATTTGCCACACTTCGTTGGTTTTAATCCCTCTCGGGTTTGTTCCGATTCCCACTCCCGAATTGTAATGACTACACGTTGGGCAAGCTTTTACTATCGCCTGCGCATCAGCTCTAGACAGTTTGTAAGCCCGTGCAAGTCCCTTAGCGTTCTGGTGAAAAATAGCATGAGCCTCCCGAGCTCTGCAAAAGGGTGACAGTGGTGCTTCAGTAGCTGTTGCGGCGACTAGTCGGTCCGCTCGAGCGTTGCCTTCTCCCAGGCCTTCTTCCCACTGATGACTCCTTATGTGTATTACTGCGTACGGTTCACTTCTTTGAGCTATGGCGATCTGTAGACTGATTATTAATTCTGACAGCCGTTCATTTTTTAAGTCTCTCAAGCCTGAGTCTTCTATGCGATTTGCTATGCCTACTACATATAAGGAATCAGATACCACATTTAACGGAATATCTTTCCATTTTATAAATGCCCATACTACTGCAAGAAGTTCTAGTGTCTGTAATGAGTCTTTATCTTGGGCTTGTAAAATTTGATGTTTCCAACCATGCTCATCCTTCCAAGTCACTGCAGCAGTTCGAGAACGTTTTCCTGCGTCAGTGAAAACTGTCACTGCATTCTTAAGTGGGATAGACGATCGTTTTGGCTTAGTTATCCATCCCTGGTTTTCCATCCATGTCAGAGCAGTTGATTGTAACGTTTTTGCTACTATAGTAGCGCCATCCTGCAGTAGTGCAGCTTGTAACTCTTCAGAATTTTGTATATACCATTCCAAATCGCCTGGCTTCATGGGTAACCAGATCATATTTGGAGGAACCCCATCCACCTGCAATATTCGATTCCTCCCTTTCTTTACTAATTCTGCTAATGTTGCAATTTTTTCTTGAATTGTTCGTCGAGGTTGTAACGGAGGAGCTATCCACTCTAATACCACAGTTTCTCCTCCCTTCTCCCCCGTTTTTATTTTTTGCTGTGTTATGGCACCCATCAGGTATTGTGAGCCACATAGAATGGTAAGATCGAGTGGCCTGTCAGATATACGTCGGTGCGTGACACTCGTTGTGATCAATGATGCGATTTGTTGTAATATTTCTTGTTGTTTTTCCGATAGTGTCACTTTTGAAGCAGGATCAGTTCCTTTTAATAGCGGCCGAAGGGGATTTAATAGTTCATTCGGAATCCCGACTACTGGCCTGATCCATTGTAAATCTCCCAGCAGTTTTTGAACATCATTAAGAGTTTTGATGTCCGATTGGATTGTAAGTTTTTGAGGCTGAATGGTGGAATCTGTAATTTTCCAACCCAAAAACTTCCAGGGGCTTGTCTCCTGAACCTTTTCCGGTGCAAGTATGAGTCCCATTTGTTTTAAGGTCAGTGTTAAGTCATTTTTCTGTTGTAGAGAAAACGGTTCCTTCTGGGCTAACAAAATATCATCCATGTAATGATAGATTATTGTCTCTGGCCATTTTCGTCGAATCGGTTGCAGAGCTGCGTCAACATAAAGCTGACATAACATAGGTGAATTACGCATTCCCTGGGGTAATACAGTCCATTCAAATCTTTGATCCGGACCTTCACGATTTATTGCCGGGAGAGTAAAGGCAAACCTCTGTTTGTCATTTTCATGGAGGGCTATTGTGAAAAAACAGTCTTTCAGATCCACAATCAATAAATGCCAACCCTCTGGTATCATAGCAGGATTAGGTAGACCAGGTTGCAGTGCTCCCATGGCACACATTTGATTATTAACCGCTCGCAGGTCGTGAAGTAAACGATATTTCCCCGATTTCTTGGGAATCACAAAAATTGGAGTGTTCCAAGGGCTTGTTGACAGTCTTAGGTGCCCTTGTTGACACTGCTCTTGTACTAGTCTGTGAGCATGTATTAGACTTTCCCGTTTTAGCGGCCACTGCTCAACCCACACAGGTTCATCAGTTTTCCATTTTAGTGGGATTGGGAAAGTCCAAGCAATGGCCATACCTATAAATGGTGGTCTGACGTAAGAACCATTCCCATCTGAGCAAGAATGTCTCTCCCTATCAGTGCTTGTACTCCATCTGGCAACGGTAAGACAGATACACTGCATTTTACAACTTTGTCACCTATTGTCCATTGCAGTACTGGTGATCGACGAGCAATAGTCATACCTCCTACTCCTGCTACAGTGGTACTGGATTCGAATGTAGGCCAATGCGGTGGCCAAGTTTGCGCACTGATTATTGTCACATCTGCGCCAGTGTCCAACAATGCCTCAATTTGCAGTTTCTCATCCTTTAAGCATACTGTGATTTTCTGTCGTGGTCTCTGCTGCATGCCAAGCGTTAATAACGCTACTTTTCCTGTGGAGCCAAATGCTCCGAGTCCTCGGTCCTTATTGACCATCGGTGGTAGAGATGCCGCCAAGTGTGGCAACGGAATTAATTGAGCTATCTTTGTATCCTTTGGTACATGCATTGGAGGAAACATTGCAGAAACCATAATCTGTATTTCCCCAAAATAGTCTTTATCTATAAGTCCAACCAATATTTGTAATCCATTCAGGGTAGCAGACGATCTTCCGATCAATAAAGCTCCCACAGGATCACCATTAATAGTAACTGGTCCCATAACTCCTGTCTTTACCCTGGTGGGTTTAGAGTCCAATAGCATTACATCTACTGCTGTTGCCAAATCCAAGCCGAGGCTCCCTCTGGTGGCTGGTCGGCAGACATTGGTGACAGAGCCGTTCCGGCTGCTGTCGTAAATGCCGCTTTTTGTGTCGTCGCGGGGCGGTCCTTCCCGCTGCTCCAGCCGTTTCCCAACGCACCATGTCGACAGGTCGCTGTGTTATGCATATTGGATTGGCAGTTCTGACACCACACTGATTTCGTTTTGCACTCTCGTCTCATATGTCCCATGATCCCACAGCGAAAACAACGCGGTCGCGGAGGACGGCCTCCGGGCGTTTGCAAAGGAGCAAGGGCAGCGAGTGCTTGATTCTGCGTTTGCTGCGCAGTCTCTCTTAATACCTGTGCCTGTTCTTTCATACTATCCCCTAGCTGTTTTATTACTTCTACCAACATAGCCTGCGGACCCACGGGTACCTGAGCCATCCTTTCTAAACCCTCCTCAATTGTCCAAGTTCCCGGTAACGTAGCTAATATACTACGAGTTGAAGGGTTGCAGTTTTGAATTGCACACTGCTTTAGGATAGTGCCCTTTAGATAATCAGGTACTCCAGCCGCTTGTATTGCGTTTGCTACTCGATCAATAAACAACCCAAATGGTTCCTCCCTTCCTTGCTTGATGCCCATATAGGATGGTATCCCCCCTGGCTCTCTAATTTGGTCCAAGGCTCTCCGAGCCAATCTCATTGATTCTTTAGCTTTGTCTGGACCCATCAATGCTTGTGCTTCTAATCTATAATATGGTCCGAGTCCCATCAATTCCTCCAACGTGACACCATGTAGCGGATCTCCAGGTGCCCTTATCGTAGCTACTGCCTCTTGACAAACACTTTGCCAATGCGCATTAAAAAGAAGCTGTTGATGTTGTGTTAGGATCAGCTTCATTATACTACGTATGTCCCCAGGGAGCAATATATTAGTTCCCCAAATATAATCTAACATTTGCCGAGTAGGTTCCCCCTTTAAGCCAGAATCATTTACAGTAGATCGTAATTGAGTTAATAGTTTCCAGTCTAAATTTGTCATATTAACCGTCACATTCCCCTGTGCATCTGGTGGCGAGTATACTACCGGAAAAGCTTGTGTTAACTGTGTTGCCGTTTCATAATTCCCTTCACGCAGTGCCTCATTTGCTATTTGCCTCCATAGACCTTCTCTCCCCTGCGCCCCCGTTGTGAAGGGATTTGTATTCGATAGAAATAGGCTAGCACTGGTCCTTCCACTTGCTCCTTCCTCACTTTCTATTGGAGCGGTTGGAGCTGCTGGTAGTGAAAGCTTCTCCTCTGCTACAGAGGACATTGTTACAGGCACCTCCGAATTTCCCGAGACCCCCTGTGTAATGGAAAAAGTTCTAACGGAAGGTGGCAACGGGCAATCTGTTCCTTCCATATTTATTTGCTGTGGATTAACCTTATTAACCCTTCCTGGTGGTCCTAACTGCTCTGTTGCAGCAGCGGCAATTCTTTGTTCATCTTTATGTATGCCTAATGCATTAGCCACTGCTCTCCATGGCTTCATTAAGGTTTTTAGCAGACTTAATATCTTTAATAACATCATCAAACAATTTGTCCCCAATTTACACCACTCTGTTTGTTCAAAAAACTGTATCAGGATTTGTAAAAACAACCCTGCGCTACTGCATATGCTAATTCTTTTATCTAAAATGCTCCGCTTTTCTAAAAATCATCTGAGCAAATTATACGCCGCTTGTCTTTCATACCTTTATATATACAGTTGCAGCCTTTGCAAAGACCTCGGCGGCGCTTTTCCGGCGGGACCCTTTATAGGCTCATCCCGGGTGCGGGGACTCCCTTCCACCTTCCGAGCTGCGGGTGCGGGGACTCCTGTCCCTTTCACCTTTCCGACGCGGGTGCGGGGATTCTTGTCCCTTCCACCTCCTGGGCTGCGTTGCAGGACCGGTTCCTCCCTTATTCCGTCCCTCGCAGATTCAACTCCAGCGGAGTCCCTGTTCCCGTTCAGATAGGTCCCTGTTCGGGCGCCAAATGTTGTCGACGGAAGGAAGACACAGACGCTCAGTATGAGTGAACAGTGAACTTCAACTTTAATGGATAGCTCAGTCGCCTTTTATCTAGTTTGAACATAATCAACTCATACATATTGCAAAAACTAAGCTCAGGATTGGCTAACATTTTCCCGCTCTTTTCAGGTAGTTTCTCCTTCTTTTAGCTACCTTCCCGCCTTAGGGACTTTCCCCATCGCTCAAGGGCATCATGTCCTTGAGCCTGATTGGCTCTCAGCCAGCTGCGTACGTGCCCAGACTCTTGTGAGTTGAGCACGGTACTTTACTAGTCCATTGCCTCTTAACTGCCCAACATCCTCGTGTCCTATTTCAGTTAACCATTCTTCCACAGTAGCGCCCCCAGACGGGTACGCTGCTGTAGTCCAGGAGTAAGGCAGGGAGGCAAAACGTTTTCCTAAGTGCAATGTGGTGGAGGCCAAGGTAGCTCCCGGGCATGTAAGACCTCCAAAGTAGCCTTAATTCCCTGTTGCCTGTCCTGGAGATATCCCTAGAGATCTGCGAGTTTAGGACGCAGAGCGAAAAAATGCGTGTTGGCGGAAGGCCAACCTTTTGCAGAAGCATGCCGAGGTGAGAAGGCAAGGGTAGCTACCAGGCATACACTTAGCAGGAAAGTTGGCCAGACTTGTGGCGTCCGTCCCCTGAAGGGCTTTGCAGGTACCCAGAGCTAAATCTGTGTCAGAAAGAAGCCCAAACATTTCCAGAAGCTTCGTGGAGGAAGCAGTGGTGGCTTGCAGGCATGCAGCTACCTGGAAAGGAGAGGCAAAATTGGGAGCAAGCTAACGTGGAGGGGTCCTGGGCTGGCATTGCCAAGCAATTCTGCATGTGGAGCTAGCCCAGAAGATTTGGAACATGGGATCAGCGGGGAAAAGCGAAGGTACCCTGGCAGGTACCTCTCTCCAGAACTGGGCCAAGTTCTCGGGTAGCTCCCCTGAAGCAATCTGTGGACAGGATCCCAAAGTCAATCTGCGTCTGGACGTAGGCAGAAACTTTTGTCCAAGCAGATCAAGAGAAGGCAAGAGAAGCCTGTTGACGTGCAGCTCGCTCCAAAATTGGCCAATGCTCTTGGGTACCTAGGCTGAAGGGGTGTGCGGACTAAATGCACAAGTCATTCTGTGGCAGAGGCCAAAAACTTCCGCAAGTATGCCTGGGAGGAGGAACGGGTAGCTACTGGGCATGCACGTAATTGCCAGTTTGGCCCAAATTGAGGTAGCGCCCCCAGACGGGTACGCTGCTGTAGTCCAGGAGTAAGGCAGGGAGGCAAAACGTTTTCCTAAGTGCAATGTGGTGGAGGCCAAGGTAGCTCCCGGGCATGTAAGACCTCCAAAGTAGCCTTAATTCCCTGTTGCCTGTCCTGGAGATATCCCTAGAGATCTGCGAGTTTAGGACGCAGAGCGAAAAAATGCGTGTTGGCGGAAGGCCAACCTTTTGCAGAAGCATGCCGAGGTGAGAAGGCAAGGGTAGCTACCAGGCATACACTTAGCAGGAAAGTTGGCCAGACTTGTGGCGTCCGTCCCCTGAAGGGCTTTGCAGGTACCCAGAGCTAAATCTGTGTCAGAAAGAAGCCCAAACATTTCCAGAAGCTTCGTGGAGGAAGCAGTGGTGGCTTGCAGGCATGCAGCTACCTGGAAAGGAGAGGCAAAATTGGGAGCAAGCTAACGTGGAGGGGTCCTGGGCTGGCATTGCCAAGCAATTCTGCATGTGGAGCTAGCCCAGAAGATTTGGAACATGGGATCAGCGGGGAAAAGCGAAGGTACCCTGGCAGGTACCTCTCTCCAGAACTGGGCCAAGTTCTCGGGTAGCTCCCCTGAAGCAATCTGTGGACAGGATCCCAAAGTCAATCTGCGTCTGGACGTAGGCAGAAACTTTTGTCCAAGCAGATCAAGAGAAGGCAAGAGAAGCCTGTTGACGTGCAGCTCGCTCCAAAATTGGCCAATGCTCTTGGGTACCTAGGCTGAAGGGGTGTGCGGACTAAATGCACAAGTCATTCTGTGGCAGAGGCCAAAAACTTCCGCAAGTATGCCTGGGAGGAGGAACGGGTAGCTACTGGGCATGCACGTAATTGCCAGTTTGGCCCAAATTGAGGTAGCGCCCCCAGACGGGTACGCTGCTGTAGTCCAGGAGTAAGGCAGGGAGGCAAAACGTTTTCCTAAGTGCAATGTGGTGGAGGCCAAGGTAGCTCCCGGGCATGTAAGACCTCCAAAGTAGCCTTAATTCCCTGTTGCCTGTCCTGGAGATATCCCTAGAGATCTGCGAGTTTAGGACGCAGAGCGAAAAAATGCGTGTTGGCGGAAGGCCAACCTTTTGCAGAAGCATGCCGAGGTGAGAAGGCAAGGGTAGCTACCAGGCATACACTTAGCAGGAAAGTTGGCCAGACTTGTGGCGTCCGTCCCCTGAAGGGCTTTGCAGGTACCCAGAGCTAAATCTGTGTCAGAAAGAAGCCCAAACATTTCCAGAAGCTTCGTGGAGGAAGCAGTGGTGGCTTGCAGGCATGCAGCTACCTGGAAAGGAGAGGCAAAATTGGGAGCAAGCTAACGTGGAGGGGTCCTGGGCTGGCATTGCCAAGCAATTCTGCATGTGGAGCTAGCCCAGAAGATTTGGAACATGGGATCAGCGGGGAAAAGCGAAGGTACCCTGGCAGGTACCTCTCTCCAGAACTGGGCCAAGTTCTCGGGTAGCTCCCCTGAAGCAATCTGTGGACAGGATCCCAAAGTCAATCTGCGTCTGGACGTAGGCAGAAACTTTTGTCCAAGCAGATCAAGAGAAGGCAAGAGAAGCCTGTTGACGTGCAGCTCGCTCCAAAATTGGCCAATGCTCTTGGGTACCTAGGCTGAAGGGGTGTGCGGACTAAATGCACAAGTCATTCTGTGGCAGAGGCCAAAAACTTCCGCAAGTATGCCTGGGAGGAGGAACGGGTAGCTACTGGGCATGCACGTAATTGCCAGTTTGGCCCAAATTGAGGTAGCGCCCCCAGACGGGTACGCTGCTGTAGTCCAGGAGTAAGGCAGGGAGGCAAAACGTTTTCCTAAGTGCAATGTGGTGGAGGCCAAGGTAGCTCCCGGGCATGTAAGACCTCCAAAGTAGCCTTAATTCCCTGTTGCCTGTCCTGGAGATATCCCTAGAGATCTGCGAGTTTAGGACGCAGAGCGAAAAAATGCGTGTTGGCGGAAGGCCAACCTTTTGCAGAAGCATGCCGAGGTGAGAAGGCAAGGGTAGCTACCAGGCATACACTTAGCAGGAAAGTTGGCCAGACTTGTGGCGTCCGTCCCCTGAAGGGCTTTGCAGGTACCCAGAGCTAAATCTGTGTCAGAAAGAAGCCCAAACATTTCCAGAAGCTTCGTGGAGGAAGCAGTGGTGGCTTGCAGGCATGCAGCTACCTGGAAAGGAGAGGCAAAATTGGGAGCAAGCTAACGTGGAGGGGTCCTGGGCTGGCATTGCCAAGCAATTCTGCATGTGGAGCTAGCCCAGAAGATTTGGAACATGGGATCAGCGGGGAAAAGCGAAGGTACCCTGGCAGGTACCTCTCTCCAGAACTGGGCCAAGTTCTCGGGTAGCTCCCCTGAAGCAATCTGTGGACAGGATCCCAAAGTCAATCTGCGTCTGGACGTAGGCAGAAACTTTTGTCCAAGCAGATCAAGAGAAGGCAAGAGAAGCCTGTTGACGTGCAGCTCGCTCCAAAATTGGCCAATGCTCTTGGGTACCTAGGCTGAAGGGGTGTGCGGACTAAATGCACAAGTCATTCTGTGGCAGAGGCCAAAAACTTCCGCAAGTATGCCTGGGAGGAGGAACGGGTAGCTACTGGGCATGCACGTAATTGCCAGTTTGGCCCAAATTGAGGTAGCGCCCCCAGACGGGTACGCTGCTGTAGTCCAGGAGTAAGGCAGGGAGGCAAAACGTTTTCCTAAGTGCAATGTGGTGGAGGCCAAGGTAGCTCCCGGGCATGTAAGACCTCCAAAGTAGCCTTAATTCCCTGTTGCCTGTCCTGGAGATATCCCTAGAGATCTGCGAGTTTAGGACGCAGAGCGAAAAAATGCGTGTTGGCGGAAGGCCAACCTTTTGCAGAAGCATGCCGAGGTGAGAAGGCAAGGGTAGCTACCAGGCATACACTTAGCAGGAAAGTTGGCCAGACTTGTGGCGTCCGTCCCCTGAAGGGCTTTGCAGGTACCCAGAGCTAAATCTGTGTCAGAAAGAAGCCCAAACATTTCCAGAAGCTTCGTGGAGGAAGCAGTGGTGGCTTGCAGGCATGCAGCTACCTGGAAAGGAGAGGCAAAATTGGGAGCAAGCTAACGTGGAGGGGTCCTGGGCTGGCATTGCCAAGCAATTCTGCATGTGGAGCTAGCCCAGAAGATTTGGAACATGGGATCAGCGGGGAAAAGCGAAGGTACCCTGGCAGGTACCTCTCTCCAGAACTGGGCCAAGTTCTCGGGTAGCTCCCCTGAAGCAATCTGTGGACAGGATCCCAAAGTCAATCTGCGTCTGGACGTAGGCAGAAACTTTTGTCCAAGCAGATCAAGAGAAGGCAAGAGAAGCCTGTTGACGTGCAGCTCGCTCCAAAATTGGCCAATGCTCTTGGGTACCTAGGCTGAAGGGGTGTGCGGACTAAATGCACAAGTCATTCTGTGGCAGAGGCCAAAAACTTCCGCAAGTATGCCTGGGAGGAGGAACGGGTAGCTACTGGGCATGCACGTAATTGCCAGTTTGGCCCAAATTGAGGTAGCGCCCCCAGACGGGTACGCTGCTGTAGTCCAGGAGTAAGGCAGGGAGGCAAAACGTTTTCCTAAGTGCAATGTGGTGGAGGCCAAGGTAGCTCCCGGGCATGTAAGACCTCCAAAGTAGCCTTAATTCCCTGTTGCCTGTCCTGGAGATATCCCTAGAGATCTGCGAGTTTAGGACGCAGAGCGAAAAAATGCGTGTTGGCGGAAGGCCAACCTTTTGCAGAAGCATGCCGAGGTGAGAAGGCAAGGGTAGCTACCAGGCATACACTTAGCAGGAAAGTTGGCCAGACTTGTGGCGTCCGTCCCCTGAAGGGCTTTGCAGGTACCCAGAGCTAAATCTGTGTCAGAAAGAAGCCCAAACATTTCCAGAAGCTTCGTGGAGGAAGCAGTGGTGGCTTGCAGGCATGCAGCTACCTGGAAAGGAGAGGCAAAATTGGGAGCAAGCTAACGTGGAGGGGTCCTGGGCTGGCATTGCCAAGCAATTCTGCATGTGGAGCTAGCCCAGAAGATTTGGAACATGGGATCAGCGGGGAAAAGCGAAGGTACCCTGGCAGGTACCTCTCTCCAGAACTGGGCCAAGTTCTCGGGTAGCTCCCCTGAAGCAATCTGTGGACAGGATCCCAAAGTCAATCTGCGTCTGGACGTAGGCAGAAACTTTTGTCCAAGCAGATCAAGAGAAGGCAAGAGAAGCCTGTTGACGTGCAGCTCGCTCCAAAATTGGCCAATGCTCTTGGGTACCTAGGCTGAAGGGGTGTGCGGACTAAATGCACAAGTCATTCTGTGGCAGAGGCCAAAAACTTCCGCAAGTATGCCTGGGAGGAGGAACGGGTAGCTACTGGGCATGCACGTAATTGCCAGTTTGGCCCAAATTGAGGTAGCGCCCCCAGACGGGTACGCTGCTGTAGTCCAGGAGTAAGGCAGGGAGGCAAAACGTTTTCCTAAGTGCAATGTGGTGGAGGCCAAGGTAGCTCCCGGGCATGTAAGACCTCCAAAGTAGCCTTAATTCCCTGTTGCCTGTCCTGGAGATATCCCTAGAGATCTGCGAGTTTAGGACGCAGAGCGAAAAAATGCGTGTTGGCGGAAGGCCAACCTTTTGCAGAAGCATGCCGAGGTGAGAAGGCAAGGGTAGCTACCAGGCATACACTTAGCAGGAAAGTTGGCCAGACTTGTGGCGTCCGTCCCCTGAAGGGCTTTGCAGGTACCCAGAGCTAAATCTGTGTCAGAAAGAAGCCCAAACATTTCCAGAAGCTTCGTGGAGGAAGCAGTGGTGGCTTGCAGGCATGCAGCTACCTGGAAAGGAGAGGCAAAATTGGGAGCAAGCTAACGTGGAGGGGTCCTGGGCTGGCATTGCCAAGCAATTCTGCATGTGGAGCTAGCCCAGAAGATTTGGAACATGGGATCAGCGGGGAAAAGCGAAGGTACCCTGGCAGGTACCTCTCTCCAGAACTGGGCCAAGTTCTCGGGTAGCTCCCCTGAAGCAATCTGTGGACAGGATCCCAAAGTCAATCTGCGTCTGGACGTAGGCAGAAACTTTTGTCCAAGCAGATCAAGAGAAGGCAAGAGAAGCCTGTTGACGTGCAGCTCGCTCCAAAATTGGCCAATGCTCTTGGGTACCTAGGCTGAAGGGGTGTGCGGACTAAATGCACAAGTCATTCTGTGGCAGAGGCCAAAAACTTCCGCAAGTATGCCTGGGAGGAGGAACGGGTAGCTACTGGGCATGCACGTAATTGCCAGTTTGGCCCAAATTGAGGTAGCGCCCCCAGACGGGTACGCTGCTGTAGTCCAGGAGTAAGGCAGGGAGGCAAAACGTTTTCCTAAGTGCAATGTGGTGGAGGCCAAGGTAGCTCCCGGGCATGTAAGACCTCCAAAGTAGCCTTAATTCCCTGTTGCCTGTCCTGGAGATATCCCTAGAGATCTGCGAGTTTAGGACGCAGAGCGAAAAAATGCGTGTTGGCGGAAGGCCAACCTTTTGCAGAAGCATGCCGAGGTGAGAAGGCAAGGGTAGCTACCAGGCATACACTTAGCAGGAAAGTTGGCCAGACTTGTGGCGTCCGTCCCCTGAAGGGCTTTGCAGGTACCCAGAGCTAAATCTGTGTCAGAAAGAAGCCCAAACATTTCCAGAAGCTTCGTGGAGGAAGCAGTGATGGCTTGCAGGCATGCAGCTACCTGGAAAGGAGAGGCAAAATTGGGAGCAAGCTAACGTGGAGGGGTCCTGGGCTGGCATTGCCAAGCAATTCTGCATGTGGAGCTAGCCCAGAAGATTTGGAACATGGGATCAGCGGGGAAAAGCGAAGGTACCCTGGCAGGTACCTCTCTCCAGAACTGGGCCAAGTTCTCGGGTAGCTCCCCTGAAGCAATCTGTGGACAGGATCCCAAAGTCAATCTGCGTCTGGACGTAGGCAGAAACTTTTGTCCAAGCAGATCAAGAGAAGGCAAGAGAAGCCTGTTGACGTGCAGCTCGCTCCAAAATTGGCCAATGCTCTTGGGTACCTAGGCTGAAGGGGTGTGCGGACTAAATGCACAAGTCATTCTGTGGCAGAGGCCAAAAACTTCCGCAAGTATGCCTGGGAGGAGGAACGGGTAGCTACTGGGCATGCACGTAATTGCCAGTTTGGCCCAAATTGAGGTAGCGCCCCCAGACGGGTACGCTGCTGTAGTCCAGGAGTAAGGCAGGGAGGCAAAACGTTTTCCTAAGTGCAATGTGGTGGAGGCCAAGGTAGCTCCCGGGCATGTAAGACCTCCAAAGTAGCCTTAATTCCCTGTTGCCTGTCCTGGAGATATCCCTAGAGATCTGCGAGTTTAGGACGCAGAGCGAAAAAATGCGTGTTGGCGGAAGGCCAACCTTTTGCAGAAGCATGCCGAGGTGAGAAGGCAAGGGTAGCTACCAGGCATACACTTAGCAGGAAAGTTGGCCAGACTTGTGGCGTCCGTCCCCTGAAGGGCTTTGCAGGTACCCAGAGCTAAATCTGTGTCAGAAAGAAGCCCAAACATTTCCAGAAGCTTCGTGGAGGAAGCAGTGGTGGCTTGCAGGCATGCAGCTACCTGGAAAGGAGAGGCAAAATTGGGAGCAAGCTAACGTGGAGGGGTCCTGGGCTGGCATTGCCAAGCAATTCTGCATGTGGAGCTAGCCCAGAAGATTTGGAACATGGGATCAGCGGGGAAAAGCGAAGGTACCCTGGCAGGTACCTCTCTCCAGAACTGGGCCAAGTTCTCGGGTAGCTCCCCTGAAGCAATCTGTGGACAGGATCCCAAAGTCAATCTGCGTCTGGACGTAGGCAGAAACTTTTGTCCAAGCAGATCAAGAGAAGGCAAGAGAAGCCTGTTGACGTGCAGCTCGCTCCAAAATTGGCCAATGCTCTTGGGTACCTAGGCTGAAGGGGTGTGCGGACTAAATGCACAAGTCATTCTGTGGCAGAGGCCAAAAACTTCCGCAAGTATGCCTGGGAGGAGGAACGGGTAGCTACTGGGCATGCACGTAATTGCCAGTTTGGCCCAAATTGAGGTAGCGCCCCCAGACGGGTACGCTGCTGTAGTCCAGGAGTAAGGCAGGGAGGCAAAACGTTTTCCTAAGTGCAATGTGGTGGAGGCCAAGGTAGCTCCCGGGCATGTAAGACCTCCAAAGTAGCCTTAATTCCCTGTTGCCTGTCCTGGAGATATCCCTAGAGATCTGCGAGTTTAGGACGCAGAGCGAAAAAATGCGTGTTGGCGGAAGGCCAACCTTTTGCAGAAGCATGCCGAGGTGAGAAGGCAAGGGTAGCTACCAGGCATACACTTAGCAGGAAAGTTGGCCAGACTTGTGGCGTCCGTCCCCTGAAGGGCTTTGCAGGTACCCAGAGCTAAATCTGTGTCAGAAAGAAGCCCAAACATTTCCAGAAGCTTCGTGGAGGAAGCAGTGGTGGCTTGCAGGCATGCAGCTACCTGGAAAGGAGAGGCAAAATTGGGAGCAAGCTAACGTGGAGGGGTCCTGGGCTGGCATTGCCAAGCAATTCTGCATGTGGAGCTAGCCCAGAAGATTTGGAACATGGGATCAGCGGGGAAAAGCGAAGGTACCCTGGCAGGTACCTCTCTCCAGAACTGGGCCAAGTTCTCGGGTAGCTCCCCTGAAGCAATCTGTGGACAGGATCCCAAAGTCAATCTGCGTCTGGACGTAGGCAGAAACTTTTGTCCAAGCAGATCAAGAGAAGGCAAGAGAAGCCTGTTGACGTGCAGCTCGCTCCAAAATTGGCCAATGCTCTTGGGTACCTAGGCTGAAGGGGTGTGCGGACTAAATGCACAAGTCATTCTGTGGCAGAGGCCAAAAACTTCCGCAAGTATGCCTGGGAGGAGGAACGGGTAGCTACTGGGCATGCACGTAATTGCCAGTTTGGCCCAAATTGAGGTAGCGCCCCCAGACGGGTACGCTGCTGTAGTCCAGGAGTAAGGCAGGGAGGCAAAACGTTTTCCTAAGTGCAATGTGGTGGAGGCCAAGGTAGCTCCCGGGCATGTAAGACCTCCAAAGTAGCCTTAATTCCCTGTTGCCTGTCCTGGAGATATCCCTAGAGATCTGCGAGTTTAGGACGCAGAGCGAAAAAATGCGTGTTGGCGGAAGGCCAACCTTTTGCAGAAGCATGCCGAGGTGAGAAGGCAAGGGTAGCTACCAGGCATACACTTAGCAGGAAAGTTGGCCAGACTTGTGGCGTCCGTCCCCTGAAGGGCTTTGCAGGTACCCAGAGCTAAATCTGTGTCAGAAAGAAGCCCAAACATTTCCAGAAGCTTCGTGGAGGAAGCAGTGGTGGCTTGCAGGCATGCAGCTACCTGGAAAGGAGAGGCAAAATTGGGAGCAAGCTAACGTGGAGGGGTCCTGGGCTGGCATTGCCAAGCAATTCTGCATGTGGAGCTAGCCCAGAAGATTTGGAACATGGGATCAGCGGGGAAAAGCGAAGGTACCCTGGCAGGTACCTCTCTCCAGAACTGGGCCAAGTTCTCGGGTAGCTCCCCTGAAGCAATCTGTGGACAGGATCCCAAAGTCAATCTGCGTCTGGACGTAGGCAGAAACTTTTGTCCAAGCAGATCAAGAGAAGGCAAGAGAAGCCTGTTGACGTGCAGCTCGCTCCAAAATTGGCCAATGCTCTTGGGTACCTAGGCTGAAGGGGTGTGCGGACTAAATGCACAAGTCATTCTGTGGCAGAGGCCAAAAACTTCCGCAAGTATGCCTGGGAGGAGGAACGGGTAGCTACTGGGCATGCACGTAATTGCCAGTTTGGCCCAAATTGAGGTAGCGCCCCCAGACGGGTACGCTGCTGTAGTCCAGGAGTAAGGCAGGGAGGCAAAACGTTTTCCTAAGTGCAATGTGGTGGAGGCCAAGGTAGCTCCCGGGCATGTAAGACCTCCAAAGTAGCCTTAATTCCCTGTTGCCTGTCCTGGAGATATCCCTAGAGATCTGCGAGTTTAGGACGCAGAGCGAAAAAATGCGTGTTGGCGGAAGGCCAACCTTTTGCAGAAGCATGCCGAGGTGAGAAGGCAAGGGTAGCTACCAGGCATACACTTAGCAGGAAAGTTGGCCAGACTTGTGGCGTCCGTCCCCTGAAGGGCTTTGCAGGTACCCAGAGCTAAATCTGTGTCAGAAAGAAGCCCAAACATTTCCAGAAGCTTCGTGGAGGAAGCAGTGGTGGCTTGCAGGCATGCAGCTACCTGGAAAGGAGAGGCAAAATTGGGAGCAAGCTAACGTGGAGGGGTCCTGGGCTGGCATTGCCAAGCAATTCTGCATGTGGAGCTAGCCCAGAAGATTTGGAACATGGGATCAGCGGGGAAAAGCGAAGGTACCCTGGCAGGTACCTCTCTCCAGAACTGGGCCAAGTTCTCGGGTAGCTCCCCTGAAGCAATCTGTGGACAGGATCCCAAAGTCAATCTGCGTCTGGACGTAGGCAGAAACTTTTGTCCAAGCAGATCAAGAGAAGGCAAGAGAAGCCTGTTGACGTGCAGCTCGCTCCAAAATTGGCCAATGCTCTTGGGTACCTAGGCTGAAGGGGTGTGCGGACTAAATGCACAAGTCATTCTGTGGCAGAGGCCAAAAACTTCCGCAAGTATGCCTGGGAGGAGGAACGGGTAGCTACTGGGCATGCACGTAATTGCCAGTTTGGCCCAAATTGAGGTAGCGCCCCCAGACGGGTACGCTGCTGTAGTCCAGGAGTAAGGCAGGGAGGCAAAACGTTTTCCTAAGTGCAATGTGGTGGAGGCCAAGGTAGCTCCCGGGCATGTAAGACCTCCAAAGTAGCCTTAATTCCCTGTTGCCTGTCCTGGAGATATCCCTAGAGATCTGCGAGTTTAGGACGCAGAGCGAAAAAATGCGTGTTGGCGGAAGGCCAACCTTTTGCAGAAGCATGCCGAGGTGAGAAGGCAAGGGTAGCTACCAGGCATACACTTAGCAGGAAAGTTGGCCAGACTTGTGGCGTCCGTCCCCTGAAGGGCTTTGCAGGTACCCAGAGCTAAATCTGTGTCAGAAAGAAGCCCAAACATTTCCAGAAGCTTCGTGGAGGAAGCAGTGGTGGCTTGCAGGCATGCAGCTACCTGGAAAGGAGAGGCAAAATTGGGAGCAAGCTAACGTGGAGGGGTCCTGGGCTGGCATTGCCAAGCAATTCTGCATGTGGAGCTAGCCCAGAAGATTTGGAACATGGGATCAGCGGGGAAAAGCGAAGGCACCCTGGCAGGTACCTCTCTCCAGAACTGGGCCAAGTTCTCGGGTAGCTCCCCTGAAGCAATCTGTGGACAGGATCCCAAAGTCAATCTGCGTCTGGACGTAGGCAGAAACTTTTGTCCAAGCAGATCAAGAGAAGGCAAGAGAAGCCTGTTGACGTGCAGCTCGCTCCAAAATTGGCCAATGCTCTTGGGTACCTAGGCTGAAGGGGTGTGCGGACTAAATGCACAAGTCATTCTGTGGCAGAGGCCAAAAACTTCCGCAAGTATGCCTGGGAGGAGGAACGGGTAGCTACTGGGCATGCACGTAATTGCCAGTTTGGCCCAAATTGAGGTAGCGCCCCCAGACGGGTACGCTGCTGTAGTCCAGGAGTAAGGCAGGGAGGCAAAACTTTTTCCTAAGTGCAATGTGGTGGAGGCCAAGGTAGCTCCCGGGCATGTAAGACCTCCAAAGTAGCCTTAATTCCCTGTTGCCTGTCCTGGAGATATCCCTAGAGATCTGCGAGTTTAGGACGCAGAGCGAAAAAATGCGTGTTGGCGGAAGGCCAACCTTTTGCAGAAGCATGCCGAGGTGAGAAGGCAAGGGTAGCTACCAGGCATACACTTAGCAGGAAAGTTGGCCAGACTTGTGGCGTCCGTCCCCTGAAGGGCTTTGCAGGTACCCAGAGCTAAATCTGTGTCAGAAAGAAGCCCAAACATTTCCAGAAGCTTCGTGGAGGAAGCAGTGGTGGCTTGCAGGCATGCAGCTACCTGGAAAGGAGAGGCAAAATTGGGAGCAAGCTAACGTGGAGGGGTCCTGGGCTGGCATTGCCAAGCAATTCTGCATGTGGAGCTAGCCCAGAAGATTTGGAACATGGGATCAGCGGGGAAAAGCGAAGGTACCCTGGCAGGTACCTCTCTCCAGAACTGGGCCAAGTTCTCGGGTAGCTCCCCTGAAGCAATCTGTGGACAGGATCCCAAAGTCAATCTGCGTCTGGACGTAGGCAGAAACTTTTGTCCAAGCAGATCAAGAGAAGGCAAGAGAAGCCTGTTGACGTGCAGCTCGCTCCAAAATTGGCCAATGCTCTTGGGTACCTAGGCTGAAGGGGTGTGCGGACTAAATGCACAAGTCATTCTGTGGCAGAGGCCAAAAACTTCCGCAAGTATGCCTGGGAGGAGGAACGGGTAGCTACTGGGCATGCACGTAATTGCCAGTTTGGCCCAAATTGAGGTAGCGCCCCCAGACGGGTACGCTGCTGTAGTCCAGGAGTAAGGCAGGGAGGCAAAACTTTTTCCTAAGTGCAATGTGGTGGAGGCCAAGGTAGCTCCCGGGCATGTAAGACCTCCAAAGTAGCCTTAATTCCCTGTTGCCTGTCCTGGAGATATCCCTAGAGATCTGCGAGTTTAGGACGCAGAGCGAAAAAATGCGTGTTGGCGGAAGGCCAACCTTTTGCAGAAGCATGCCGAGGTGAGAAGGCAAGGGTAGCTACCAGGCATACACTTAGCAGGAAAGTTGGCCAGACTTGTGGCGTCCGTCCCCTGAAGGGCTTTGCAGGTACCCAGAGCTAAATCTGTGTCAGAAAGAAGCCCAAACATTTCCAGAAGCTTCGTGGAGGAAGCAGTGGTGGCTTGCAGGCATGCAGCTACCTGGAAAGGAGAGGCAAAATTGGGAGCAAGCTAACGTGGAGGGGTCCTGGGCTGGCATTGCCAAGCAATTCTGCATGTGGAGCTAGCCCAGAAGATTTGGAACATGGGATCAG
Source organism: Netta rufina (assembly GCF_964035555.1). Taxonomy (NCBI): domain Eukaryota; kingdom Metazoa; phylum Chordata; class Aves; order Anseriformes; family Anatidae; genus Netta; species Netta rufina. Next base: position 11,026,676 of record NC_140141.1, on the reverse strand, counting down.
CGGGGAAAAGCGAAGGTACCCTGGCAGGTACCTCTCTCCAGAACTGGGCCAAGTTCTCGGGTAGCTCCCCTGAAGCAATCTGTGGACAGGATCCCAAAGTCAATCTGCGTCTGGACGTAGGCAGAAACTTTTGTCCAAGCAGATCAAGAGAAGGCAAGAGAAGCCTGTTGACGTGCAGCTCGCTCCAAAATTGGCCAATGCTCTTGGGTACCTAGGCTGAAGGGGTGTGCGGACTAAATGCACAAGTCATTCTGTGGCAGAGGCCAAAAACTTCCGCAAGTATGCCTGGGAGGAGGAACGGGTAGCTACTGGGCATGCACGTAATTGCCAGTTTGGCCCAAATTGAGGTAGCGCCCCCAGACGGGTACGCTGCTGTAGTCCAGGAGTAAGGCAGGGAGGCAAAACTTTTTCCTAAGTGCAATGTGGTGGAGGCCAAGGTAGCTCCCGGGCATGTAAGACCTCCAAAGTAGCCTTAATTCCCTGTTGCCTGTCCTGGAGATATCCCTAGAGATCTGCGAGTTTAGGACGCAGAGCGAAAAAATGCGTGTTGGCGGAAGGCCAACCTTTTGCAGAAGCATGCCGAGGTGAGAAGGCAAGGGTAGCTACCAGGCATACACTTAGCAGGAAAGTTGGCCAGACTTGTGGCGTCCGTCCCCTGAAGGGCTTTGCAGGTACCCAGAGCTAAATCTGTGTCAGAAAGAAGCCCAAACATTTCCAGAAGCTTCGTGGAGGAAGCAGTGGTGGCTTGCAGGCATGCAGCTACCTGGAAAGGAGAGGCAAAATTGGGGGCAAGCTAACGTGGAGGGGTCCTGGGCTGGCATTGCCAAGCAATTCTGCATGTGGAGCTAGCCCAGAAGATTTGGAACATGGGATCAGCGGGGAAAAGCGAAGGTACCCTGGCAGGTACCTCTCTCCAGAACTGGGCCAAGTTCTCGGGTAGCTCCCCTGAAGCAATCTGTGGACAGGATCCCAAAGTCAATCTGCGTCTGGACGTAGGCAGAAACTTTTGTCCAAGCAGATCAAGAGAAGGCAAGAGAAGCCTGTTGACGTGCAGCTCGCTCCAAAATTGGCCAATGCTCTTGGGTACCTAGGCTGAAGGGGTGTGCGGACTAAATGCACAAGTCATTCTGTGGCAGAGGCCAAAAACTTCCGCAAGTATGCCTGGGAGGAGGAACGGGTAGCTACTGGGCATGCACGTAATTGCCAGTTTGGCCCAAATTGAGGTAGCGCCCCCAGACGGGTACGCTGCTGTAGTCCAGGAGTAAGGCAGGGAGGCAAAACTTTTTCCTAAGTGCAATGTGGTGGAGGCCAAGGTAGCTCCCGGGCATGTAAGACCTCCAAAGTAGCCTTAATTCCCTGTTGCCTGTCCTGGAGATATCCCTAGAGATCTGCGAGTTTAGGACGCAGAGCGAAAAAATGCGTGTTGGCGGAAGGCCAACCTTTTGCAGAAGCATGCCGAGGTGAGAAGGCAAGGGTAGCTACCAGGCATACACTTAGCAGGAAAGTTGGCCAGACTTGTGGCGTCCGTCCCCTGAAGGGCTTTGCAGGTACCCAGAGCTAAATCTGTGTCAGAAAGAAGCCCAAACATTTCCAGAAGCTTCGTGGAGGAAGCAGTGGTGGCTTGCAGGCATGCAGCTACCTGGAAAGGAGAGGCAAAATTGGGAGCAAGCTAACGTGGAGGGGTCCTGGGCTGGCATTGCCAAGCAATTCTGCATGTGGAGCTAGCCCAGAAGATTTGGAACATGGGATCAGCGGGGAAAAGCGAAGGCACCCTGGCAGGTACCTCTCTCCAGAACTGGGCCAAGTTCTCGGGTAGCTCCCCTGAAGCAATCTGTGGACAGGATCCCAAAGTCAATCTGCGTCTGGACGTAGGCAGAAACTTTTGTCCAAGCAGATCAAGAGAAGGCAAGAGAAGCCTGTTGACGTGCAGCTCGCTCCAAAATTGGCCAATGCTCTTGGGTACCTAGGCTGAAGGGGTGTGCGGACTAAATGCACAAGTCATTCTGTGGCAGAGGCCAAAAACTTCCGCAAGTATGCCTGGGAGGAGGAACGGGTAGCTACTGGGCATGCACGTAATTGCCAGTTTGGCCCAAATTGAGGTAGCGCCCCCAGACGGGTACGCTGCTGTAGTCCAGGAGTAAGGCAGGGAGGCAAAACTTTTTCCTAAGTGCAATGTGGTGGAGGCCAAGGTAGCTCCCGGGCATGTAAGACCTCCAAAGTAGCCTTAATTCCCTGTTGCCTGTCCTGGAGATATCCCTAGAGATCTGCGAGTTTAGGACGCAGAGCGAAAAAATGCGTGTTGGCGGAAGGCCAACCTTTTGCAGAAGCATGCCGAGGTGAGAAGGCAAGGGTAGCTACCAGGCATACACTTAGCAGGAAAGTTGGCCAGACTTGTGGCGTCCGTCCCCTGAAGGGCTTTGCAGGTACCCAGAGCTAAATCTGTGTCAGAAAGAAGCCCAAACATTTCCAGAAGCTTCGTGGAGGAAGCAGTGGTGGCTTGCAGGCATGCAGCTACCTGGAAAGGAGAGGCAAAATTGGGAGCAAGCTAACGTGGAGGGGTCCTGGGCTGGCATTGCCAAGCAATTCTGCATGTGGAGCTAGCCCAGAAGATTTGGAACATGGGATCAGCGGGGAAAAGCGAAGGTACCCTGGCAGGTACCTCTCTCCAGAACTGGGCCAAGTTCTCGGGTAGCTCCCCTGAAGCAATCTGTGGACAGGATCCCAAAGTCAATCTGCGTCTGGACGTAGGCAGAAACTTTTGTCCAAGCAGATCAAGAGAAGGCAAGAGAAGCCTGTTGACGTGCAGCTCGCTCCAAAATTGGCCAATGCTCTTGGGTACCTAGGCTGAAGGGGTGTGCGGACTAAATGCACAAGTCATTCTGTGGCAGAGGCCAAAAACTTCCGCAAGTATGCCTGGGAGGAGGAACGGGTAGCTACTGGGCATGCACGTAATTGCCAGTTTGGCCCAAATTGAGGTAGCGCCCCCAGACGGGTACGCTGCTGTAGTCCAGGAGTAAGGCAGGGAGGCAAAACGTTTTCCTAAGTGCAATGTGGTGGAGGCCAAGGTAGCTCCCGGGCATGTAAGACCTCCAAAGTAGCCTTAATTCCCTGTTGCCTGTCCTGGAGATATCCCTAGAGATCTGCGAGTTTAGGACGCAGAGCGAAAAAATGCGTGTTGGCGGAAGGCCAACCTTTTGCAGAAGCATGCCGAGGTGAGAAGGCAAGGGTAGCTACCAGGCATACACTTAGCAGGAAAGTTGGCCAGACTTGTGGCGTCCGTCCCCTGAAGGGCTTTGCAGGTACCCAGAGCTAAATCTGTGTCAGAAAGAAGCCCAAACATTTCCAGAAGCTTCGTGGAGGAAGCAGTGGTGGCTTGCAGGCATGCAGCTACCTGGAAAGGAGAGGCAAAATTGGGAGCAAGCTAACGTGGAGGGGTCCTGGGCTGGCATTGCCAAGCAATTCTGCATGTGGAGCTAGCCCAGAAGATTTGGAACATGGGATCAGCGGGGAAAAGCGAAGGTACCCTGGCAGGTACCTCTCTCCAGAACTGGGCCAAGTTCTCGGGTAGCTCCCCTGAAGCAATCTGTGGACAGGATCCCAAAGTCAATCTGCGTCTGGACGTAGGCAGAAACTTTTGTCCAAGCAGATCAAGAGAAGGCAAGAGAAGCCTGTTGACGTGCAGCTCGCTCCAAAATTGGCCAATGCTCTTGGGTACCTAGGCTGAAGGGGTGTGCGGACTAAATGCACAAGTCATTCTGTGGCAGAGGCCAAAAACTTCCGCAAGTATGCCTGGGAGGAGGAACGGGTAGCTACTGGGCATGCACGTAATTGCCAGTTTGGCCCAAATTGAGGTAGCGCCCCCAGACGGGTACGCTGCTGTAGTCCAGGAGTAAGGCAGGGAGGCAAAACGTTTTCCTAAGTGCAATGTGGTGGAGGCCAAGGTAGCTCCCGGGCATGTAAGACCTCCAAAGTAGCCTTAATTCCCTGTTGCCTGTCCTGGAGATATCCCTAGAGATCTGCGAGTTTAGGACGCAGAGCGAAAAAATGCGTGTTGGCGGAAGGCCAACCTTTTGCAGAAGCATGCCGAGGTGAGAAGGCAAGGGTAGCTACCAGGCATACACTTAGCAGGAAAGTTGGCCAGACTTGTGGCGTCCGTCCCCTGAAGGGCTTTGCAGGTACCCAGAGCTAAATCTGTGTCAGAAAGAAGCCCAAACATTTCCAGAAGCTTCGTGGAGGAAGCAGTGGTGGCTTGCAGGCATGCAGCTACCTGGAAAGGAGAGGCAAAATTGGGAGCAAGCTAACGTGGAGGGGTCCTGGGCTGGCATTGCCAAGCAATTCTGCATGTGGAGCTAGCCCAGAAGATTTGGAACATGGGATCAGCGGGGAAAAGCGAAGGTACCCTGGCAGGTACCTCTCTCCAGAACTGGGCCAAGTTCTCGGGTAGCTCCCCTGAAGCAATCTGTGGACAGGATCCCAAAGTCAATCTGCGTCTGGACGTAGGCAGAAACTTTTGTCCAAGCAGATCAAGAGAAGGCAAGAGAAGCCTGTTGACGTGCAGCTCGCTCCAAAATTGGCCAATGCTCTTGGGTACCTAGGCTGAAGGGGTGTGCGGACTAAATGCACAAGTCATTCTGTGGCAGAGGCCAAAAACTTCCGCAAGTATGCCTGGGAGGAGGAACGGGTAGCTACTGGGCATGCACGTAATTGCCAGTTTGGCCCAAATTGAGGTAACGACCCCAGACGGGTACGCTGCTGTAGTCCAGGAGTAAGGCAGGGAGGCAAAACGTTTTCCTAAGTGCAATGTGGTGGAGGCCAAGGTAGCTCCCGGGCATGTAAGACCTCCAAAGTAGCCTTAATTCCCTGTTGCCTGTCCTGGAGATATCCCTAGAGATCTGCGAGTTTAGGACGCAGAGCGCAAAAATGCGTGTTGGCGGAAGGCCAACCTTTTGCAGAAGCATGCCGAGGTGAGAAGGCAAGGGTAGCTACCAGGCATACACTTAGCAGGAAAGTTGGCCAGACTTGTGGCGTCCGTCCCCTGAAGGGCTTTGCAGGTACCCAGAGCTAAATCTGTGTCAGAAAGAAGCCCAAACGTTTCCAGAAGCTTCGTGGAGGAAGCAGTGGTGGCTTGCAGGCATGCAGCTACCTGGAAAGGAGAGGCAAAATTGGGAGCAAGCTAACGTGGAGGGGTCCTGGGCTGGCATTGCCAAGCAATTCTGCATGTGGAGCTAGCCCAGAAGATTTGGAACATGGGATCAGCGGGGAAAAGCGAAGGTACCCTGGCAGGTACCTCTCTCCAGAACTGGGCCAAGTTCTCGGGTAGCTCCCCTGAAGCAATCTGTGGACAGGATCCCAAAGTCAATCTGCGTCTGGACGTAGGCAGAAACTTTTGTCCAAGCAGATCAAGAGAAGGCAAGAGAAGCCTGTTGACGTGCAGCTCGCTCCAAAATTGGCCAATGCTCTTGGGTACCTAGGCTGAAGGGGTGTGCGGACTAAATGCACAAGTCATTCTGTGGCAGAGGCCAAAAACTTCCGCAAGTATGCCTGGGAGGAGGAACGGGTAGCTACTGGACATGCACGTAATTGCCAGTTTGGCCCAAATTGAGGTAGCGCCCCCAGACGGGTACGCTGCTGTAGTCCAGGAGTAAGGCAGGGAGGCAAAACGTTTTCCTAAGTGCAATGTGGTGGAGGCCAAGGTAGCTCCCGGGCATGTAAGACCTCCAAAGTAGCCTTAATTCCCTGTTGCCTGTCCTGGAGATATCCCTAGAGATCTGCGAGTTTAGGACGCAGAGCGCAAAAATGCGTGTTGGCGGAAGGCCAACCTTTTGCAGAAGCATGCCGAGGTGAGAAGGCAAGGGTAGCTACCAGGCATACACTTAGCAGGAAAGTTGGCCAGACTTGTGGCGTCCGTCCCCTGAAGGGCTTTGCAGGTACCCAGAGCTAAATCTGTGTCAGAAAGAAGCCCAAACATTTCCAGAAGCTTCGTGGAGGAAGCAGTGGTGGCTTGCAGGCATGCAGCTACCTGGAAAGGAGAGGCAAAATTGGGAGCAAGCTAACGTGGAGGGGTCCTGGGCTGGCATTGCCAAGCAATTCTGCATGTGGAGCTAGCCCAGAAGATTTGGAACATGGGATCAGCGGGGAAAAGCGAAGGTACCCTGGCAGGTACCTCTCTCCAGAACTGGGCCAAGTTCTCGGGTAGCTCCCCTGAAGCAATCTGTGGACAGGATCCCAAAGTCAATCTGCGTCTGGACGTAGGCAGAAACTTTTGTCCAAGCAGATCAAGAGAAGGCAAGAGAAGCCTGTTGACGTGCAGCTCGCTCCAAAATTGGCCAATGCTCTTGGGTACCTAGGCTGAAGGGGTGTGCGGACTAAATGCACAAGTCATTCTGTGGCAGAGGCCAAAAACTTCCGCAAGTATGCCTGGGAGGAGGAACGGGTAGCTACTGGGCATGCACGTAATTGCCAGTTTGGCCCAAATTGAGGTAGCGCCCCCAGACGGGTACGCTGCTGTAGTCCAGGAGTAAGGCAGGGAGGCAAAACGTTTTCCTAAGTGCAATGTGGTGGAGGCCAAGGTAGCTCCCGGGCATGTAAGACCTCCAAAGTAGCCTTAATTCCCTGTTGCCTGTCCTGGAGATATCCCTAGAGATCTGCGAGTTTAGGACGCAGAGCGCAAAAATGCGTGTTGGCGGAAGGCCAACCTTTTGCAGAAGCATGCCGAGGTGAGAAGGCAAGGGTAGCTACCAGGCATACACTTAGCAGGAAAGTTGGCCAGACTTGTGGCGTCCGTCCCCTGAAGGGCTTTGCAGGTACCCAGAGCTAAATCTGTGTCAGAAAGAAGCCCAAACATTTCCAGAAGCTTCGTGGAGGAAGCAGTGGTGGCTTGCAGGCATGCAGCTACCTGGAAAGGAGAGGCAAAATTGGGAGCAAGCTAACGTGGAGGGGTCCTGGGCTGGCATTGCCAAGCAATTCTGCATGTGGAGCTAGCCCAGAAGATTTGGAACATGGGATCAGCGGGGAAAAGCGAAGGTACCCTGGCAGGTACCTCTCTCCAGAACTGGGCCAAGTTCTCGGGTAGCTCCCCTGAAGCAATCTGTGGACAGGATCCCAAAGTCAATCTGCGTCTGGACGTAGGCAGAAACTTTTGTCCAAGCAGATCAAGAGAAGGCAAGAGAAGCCTGTTGACGTGCAGCTCGCTCCAAAATTGGCCAATGCTCTTGGGTACCTAGGCTGAAGGGGTGTGCGGACTAAATGCACAAGTCATTCTGTGGCAGAGGCCAAAAACTTCCGCAAGTATGCCTGGGAGGAGGAACGGGTAGCTACTGGGCATGCACGTAATTGCCAGTTTGGCCCAAATTGAGGTAGCGCCCCCAGACGGGTACGCTGCTGTAGTCCAGGAGTAAGGCAGGGAGGCAAAATGTTTTCCTACGTCTAATCTGGTGGAGTCCATGGTAGCTCCCGGGCATGTACCGTCTGCCAAAGAAGCCCAAATTCTCTTTTGCGTTACATAGTGATATCCGAATTTAGGATCCAGAGAGAAAAAAACTGTGTTGAACAGAACATAGACGTGAACAGAATAGGATATTCAGGAGGACTTATAGCTTTCTATGTCAACTGATAGCAAGGGTGTAAGTGCTACTAATCCCTATAAAGAAAATGTGAAATGAGAACCAGGAATGAAGAATTCAGTTAAATCAGTAGCAGCAAAACCAAGATAAAAAAGGGAAAAGTAGGTCATCTTGCTAAGGAGAGCTTCATAGAATAACCTAGATTACCAGAGAAAAAATCAGGAAGATCAAGACCCAAATGAAATACTAGTAGTAAGAAAGATAAGAAGTCAGATGGAAACGTACTGCAGACACTTCAGAAATAAGAGACAGACCTATGAAAGCACCAGTTAGTAGTCAATAGGGAGGGAAAGCTATTAACAAACGGGATTAATTACTTGAAGTAAAGTTCATCGTCTAACCAAGTTATGAGATTGTTCATAAATTCTTTCAAATCATTGTGACCTAAGAAATAATTACTCTGTTTCAGCCAGTTCTCAGAAGCCTGTAATCTCAACACAGTTTTGTGGTTTTCTTTGAAAGTAAGATGGAGTAGTTTTCAAAAGGACGAAAAATGGCAGACTGGGATCTCTTTACACATAAAATAAAGATGAATCAGAATTATAGACTTAACAGCTCCTAGAGAAATGCAGATCGAAATACAAAATCATATTTGTTTTTAACTCCCAGAAGACAGCTAGGCGATAACAACAGCTGACAGATTTGTAAAGAAAAAATTATGTCAAACTAATGCAATTTCCATCTACAACAGAGTAATGGGCTCTGTAGAGAAGGAAGATGTGGTCGAAATCATGTATCTTGATTTTAGAAAGACTTCTGCCACAGGCTCATGTGATATTCTCATCAGAAAGTTGAACAAACATCATCTGTATGAAAGCTCTCCTGAGAAGTTTAAAAGCTGCACTTGGGGAGCAGTTATCAACAATTCACTATTAAACTGAAACATTGAGTCAGATGGGAATTTGTGGACACCTGACCCAGGTCAGATAGTATTTTTTTTTCACTATCTTAAATGAAGGAATGAACCGTGTGGTTGTTATGTTAGCACATGACCTTAAGATGAAAGGGGCTGGAAGCATTTTAGTAGAAAGGATTGGAATTCAGAATGTTCTTGACAAGTTGGACCAGTGGGTGGGGGGGGAGAGGGAACATTATGCATTTCAGAAAGGACAAATGCACAATTATAAAGTTGAGAAGAAAAAAAAACAAAAACAAACAAACAAACAAAAAAACACTAATTGCCAAACAAAGAAACACTAGGGGAACAGATCTGGAGACAGAGAAGCAAAAGAACTGAAAGGTAGGGACTGTGAGGGATGTTTTAACAATTAGTGTCCATAAAGAACAATTCTGTTTGAATCCTGTCTGCCTCTGGGCCCTGCACTGGCAATTTAATTCTTGAACCACAGATGCAGTGTGTCCCAGTCTCCCCCTCATTCTAGTCAATTTATCACTTCTTAAATTTATGAACCTGTTTGCTTTTGTTATTCCGGACTTCTATTTCTAACACTGCTATAGATGTGTCTGTGAATGGCTGGGGAAGAATGTTTTAATTACTCGTGTGTCTGGGAGTTTCAGAACAACTGATAACAACTAGTGACTGTTATGGGATACTATGTGGATCTTTGGTATCTGGTTATTGGGGGCCGAGAGATAAAGAGGAAGGAGAAAGAAGCTGAAGGACGGCTGGGAGACAAGACTTGAAGAGGATGTTCTATAAACTTGGTATGGTGCCCAGTAAGTACAAAGGGGGAGAGGAAGACTACGAGCCTTCAGCATGAAAGACCCCTAGAGACCCCCAGAAGAGACCCCAGAGGAGACTGCGCATGCTCCAGTAGGAGGGACTGCACCCCGGAAGCTAATTTTAATAATCTATTTTTTTTAGAAGTAGTAATTAATATGTATTAGTCTAGGAGCATAAAAATCAGCTGCTTGATGTAACTGGTGTGCGTCCTGGTGGAGCGGAGACTTACGGTGCACCCAGCGCTGTTTGCTTACCTCTATTCCTTTATATTCTTTTAATAAATCCTATTTTTTTATTTAATCCTAATTTGAATCCTGAGCCATTTATAACAGGGACTGAGCTTGTAACGTCATGACCAAGACAGTTATCCTATGACATATCTGAGTTCTACGGAAGGATAAATATAACATATAATACACATGCAATCTGTGCTGTAGACCACTTGCTTTCTATAATGTCTCAGCTGCAATAGTTGACTCTTTTGAGAACTTCTCTTGTGAGCATTGTTCCAAGAACAATGTGGAGCTATTGGAAGCGGTCCAGAAGCAAGAAATAAAAGGCTGGAAGTCTGGAGACATGACCTGTGTGGGAGATGTCCTGAGTCACCTTGCCTAAACCGGTGTTTCTCCATGATTTTATGAAAGGCTAGATGAACTGGGGTCCTTTTAGTCTAGAGAACAGATAACTGAGAGCAGACGTGGTAGTTGTCTTCAAATATACAGAGGACAGTTAAACGAAAGGTAGGAATATTTTTGTCCTTGTTCAGTGTGGGCTGAAAATGCAGCACAGAACAATAGAGAGATCTGTCTAGCAGGGAAGCTCATAAAGTAATGAAGTAGGTTTTCCTAGAGAAAGTGCACGTCCTTCTTTTCCATGGAATCTCAAGATCAGGGTGGGTAGAAATAACAGGAGTCACACCAGTTGCTCCTGCCTTTGTCAGGGAGCTGGTTTGGAGGAACACCTGAATCCCTTCTGTTCTAAGTGGTTTCCATTTTACAAAGGAACAAAAAGCTCATGTAAACTGTTTTGTTTGTTTGTTTTTGTTTTGATTTTCTAGAGCCATGATCCAGATTTGATTATAAAGATACTACCTTCCACTAGAACTGTTGATTTCTACTATGGCCCTGGTTTTCTGTTTTTTTAAATACTGTTTTTTAAAACAGTATTTAAAATAGCTGCACAAGATGGAATCACTCTTCCAGTCATGGTTTCCCTGGAACAGAATAAACCCTTCTGGTTTGTTTTTGCTGGAGTGGCTGTATCGAAGCTATGTTAATTGAAGATTGCAGTTTTGCATACCTCAGCTGGCATTGCCATGCCACCATACCTTCAAGTTCAGAGTGCAGGGTAGCACAGGCAGAGGCAACATGATCTCAGCTGGTTCCTCTGGAGTTTGCCAAACTAGCTACTAATATCCAGGGCCAGACACTTCTTCTTGCACCAAAGGGCTTGGGAACCATACCCCAGATGGTTCTGAGCTGAAGCAGTTAGTTTCCTTCTGTGCTAGTCTTTTTTCTCCCTAGGAGTCTCTGCTAGGTGGGACCAGACTTCTCTGATGGCCCACATGACATCCACAGTGGTTCAGTGAATGCTTGTTTCCACTCTTCATCTTGAAAATACTTCCTTCAGGATTGTTGAAGGTGCAAATCACTTGTTTTAAGAGCCTGTGAGTCAGAAAAAGGAATAAAATCATTTCTCTTTGGGATGTTTTGAAGTTCCTGATGCAGGAAAAGGAGACGGTTTCCTGCTGCTGCCTCTTGAAATTGGTCAGCTGCACTACTGGTGAGGAAAGCCTGGAGTCTCTGCTCCACTTTCTTCTTTGTGATCAGAGTATCTTTTAAGACTTACAACAAATGATGCTGTCAGGAAATATTCTTTTGTTCAGCATCAGGACATTGCTGTTCCATATGGGAGAACAGAGCTGCCTGTTATTGGTCTTGGAGAACAGCTGATTTTTCAGTTTGACAATGAAATTGAAAAATCAAGTGGAAAAAAGGTTTTACTTGGATCACACTGGAATGTTATTTATCTTGCTAAAACAAAACAAAACAAAACAAAAAAACAGTGTTCCATTCAGCATGAAATATTTCATGCATTCCCAAATGAAATGTTTTATTTTGTGCACTTGTAAAAAAAGCAAGGAAAATATAAGGAGAGATTCACAAGCATGGTATCTGCCTTGTGCCCAAGGACTATAACCCTTACTGAGAATGGGAGAGATCCTTTTCTTCCTTTGAAATGTCTTACCTCCCAGGAGCACAAAGCTATCACCAAAATTGCACTTGAAATCCAATAATGATCATCAGCCGGCTCTGCAGTGCTGAGTGTAAATGATGAACTTTGGTGTATCAAGAAAATGGCCCCGGCCCTTACTGGTTGCTATTTTTAAATGTCCTCAGAACATCATTCCATCTTTGGTAGAAGCTGGCACATTAGCAAAGAGCTTACAATTCAAACATATAAATATTTCAGCCTTTTAATTTAAGCACATGAACATGAATAAATTGATAAGGAAAGCAGGTGTCTATAACACTTTAAACTTTTTTTCAATTTGTATAACTAACCAGAGTATTCCATAATAAGCAGAGAGCCATCATGTTGCTTGGTGAACTCCTGAACCTCTCTAAATGCAAAATTCCTTAAACTGTTAGGAAAGAAAGATAATATCATGTTTTCCAGTATGAACTTTACTCTTAGCTGGGAATGCCAAGGACAAGAAAGAGGCAAGAAAAGTATCCTTTCTTAATCCTAACTGGCAAAGCAATATATTTTTATTCAAGCCAGTTGAACAACCCCAAACGCAAAGTTTTTGAAAGGTAATTAAAAGGTACAGTACACTAATATTGTCCCAGTCTGAAAAATAAATAATCAATAAGAGAGAATAACAGCTAGAAATATGGGGGAAGGGATACTGTAATACAATCAAAAAGAGAACTGAACAAATCAGAAGTATTCAGAAGTGCCCCAAGAAATGGCAGCGTGTATCTATACCTTCAAAAGGGAAAAACCTGAACTATTTCTCTGCACTAGAAGGTGTCGTATGGTATTCTCTGTACCATAGGAAATTAGTAACTATTTGTGTAACTACTGTCTTCTGTTCTTAACTCACAATTTAAGAGTAACAGAGGTGTCCTTAAATATATATATATCACAAAATAGCAGCAGCACAGTCTCAATGGCATGAGACAGACCAGTGCAGAGGAGTCCTGGAATTCTAAACAAGACAACCTTGTCTTCCCACAGGCAGATGGGTAGCACACTTGTGACAACTGTCGCACTGCATGCATCATGCAACAGTGGAGCATCAAATAGACATCATTTTGGCGATGTTGTGTGTTTACCTGACCCAGCATCACAAATAGTAGCAGCAAACTCTCCTCTGGTGTAGTGGCCTCACACAGTGAATGGTCATTGCCAGCCAGCAGTGCTAGGAATGCAACTCTGAGGGAAGAAAGAAAAGGATGGCTTCTACAAGTTCTGGTCATAGACTCAGAATGCTACAGATTGGAGGGGAACTGGTGGTCTTAACACACTTGCAGGGATGGGGCATCCACAGCTTCTCTGGGCAACCTGAGAAGTTCAACCTGCATGTGTGACTTGCTTATCAAGAAATCCACCAGCAATACAGTGTGAATTAGCCTATATTTATTGATTTGATACTAAACCAGAGAACATAGTTTGAGGGGGAAAAAAAAATCTGTGCTTAAAAACACAGGCCTTAGCCCTGAAATAGTGGTGCAAGGGATCTGCACATGGTAAAGGCTAGGCTACTGCTACTAAGTAGTACATTGTATAATCCTTAAAAGTTTTTAAGCTACGTTAGAACACATTTGGGTTTTTTTCTTCCAGTTGTTCTGATTAGGAGATTATTCCAAAGCACCAGTCATCTTCTGCTTTCTCGCCTACACTTGCTCAAAGTTAGTTTTCATCTATTAGTTCTTGTTTCAATAGAAACTTGTTTAGCTTCTGAGTCTGGATGTTTATTTGCTGACAACTCTATAGCCAGCAATCATATCTTCCCTCAGCTTTCACTGAGTCATACCAAACAAGCCATACACTTCTCATCTCTTCTCATATAATAGTTTCTCCAATCACTTACTCATTTTGGTTGTCATGTGGTTCTCAGGGTACACAGGTAACCAGTTACACGTATAGTTCCTAGTTATGACAGTACATGTCAGACTGAAAAGTAGTAATACAGAAAACCATTAGGACAAAATATAATGTTATAAGGAAGTCATGCAATGTAGAGCCGTATGTTTTGTGCAGTAACGCACATAATTAAGGTGATCACCAGACTGGTGACTGCCTTTCATATTCAGAGTCAAAGTACAGAGGCAGAAACCTAAAAATTTAATTCAGGGATATACTCTTGCAGTATTATTACTATAGTTTTTGTAGTGGGAAGTCCTAATCATTTGTGGCTTCTGTCACCTCCTCTCTCTTCAGAAGAGCTAACAATTTGGAGGAGCTGCTGTGAACAGTCACCCAGCAGGAAATCTCTTCAACAACAAGAGTCTGCAAAGGTGGACAGCAGGGCATGTCTTGTGGCAGAGAACAGGACTGCCCTAGAAGCTTCTTGGAGGACCGCTTTTCCCACCTCAACCCAAAACAGTTTATTCAACTCCAGTTGCTCCTGGAGCCCAGATATTACATCTCCCACATAAGCAACACAGAAACAATGCTGAAGGTGGGCAGGGAACTCATTTGCAAAGCGTTTCCTGATGGAGTCTGGTCTGTGTGGAGATGACAAGGCAGCACAAAGCACACCGAGGGGAAAAAAAGAAAAAAAAAAAACTTATCAAGCAGCTTACAGAACCGTATTTCCCATGGGCTTAAGTGGAGATACAAATGCATGACAGGTCAGGGACCCACTGCAGACCTGTTAACTATATTTCCTGTCTCCCAGCAGGTCAGTCCTTTGCACTAAGCCTAGGTGAGTGTATGGATATAGTCATACTGAAGTTATCAAGGCACCTTTCTACCTGCTGATGAAAATAATTCTTCATACTTAGCTGCCCTTTGGGAATGGTGTTAGGGCCCAGAAGCATACAGGGAAAGCTTTTGCCTCCCTGGGCTATAGCAAAAAATGGGCTGGTCACATGCAGATGTTTTTGTTCTTGGAAAACTGCCCTGTGAGAGAGCATACACTGTAAAGGGAAGGGGGAAAGCCCTCCTCAGAAAGGCAAAGAGCTTTCGCTTTCTCTGCTAACCCTGATGAAGCCTCAGAATCCAGTGACCAGTACAGGCTGCCTAGCAATTTCCAACTAATACACAAACCATAAGGATAAGCCAACATATGGACCTTACATTCTGCCATGGTTTAGCAGAGCTTAATTGGATCATCCATTTTTGCCGTATTAACATATCAGGGCTGCGGCTAATCCCTCGGGAAGTCCTGTATGTTGCAGATTAAAGCACTTTTCACAATCTGCATGATATGGTTGGCTAAACAATATTAAGAAACTAAGTCTCCAAACACTTAACTGCTAATTTAATGCAATTTCACAAAGGCTGATGCTTTCTGTGGGTGCTATTGAGATGCATGAACCCACAAGTAAATTCATCAAGATAATCTACCCAAAAAAACCTAAATGTTCCAGAGGATGCCTCACTTAGTTTAAAATACTGCTTCCTTACTGCAAATGGAAGTGCATTATTGAGATTTATTCTAGCAGAAAGAAAAAAAAAATCTTTGAAGTATTGGTTCCTTTCTCAAATTGTACCTACACTGTTTACAACAGGCTGCATTTCGAGGCTGCTTCTAGATTCTAACCAGTAACTACATCATTCAGTTTCTTGGATATACATCCTCAGTACAAACAATTCTTTATTTAAAGACTGAGGTCTGTATCAAGATTTCCCCAAATTCATGTGTATGGCTCAAGCCTTCGATCTGTATTTGGTCACTGTCAGACAACAGCATAAGGTCAAAACAGACTCCACTGTATGACAGAAACTGGTCAGGCCATCAGATGATGTTAATAGGCAAGGCGAAAATGGTCCTAGATAACCAGTAAAATAAAATCAAAAAAGCACTTCGATTAAAAATGCAAATTTGAAACTGCTAGTTGTGGTGGTTGAGGCCCATAAACACTTCAGTGCAGGAAGGAAAGAAAATAAAATTTCTGTTTGAAATTTAAAAAAAAAAAAAAACTCACAAAAGAATGTTAATAATAAAAAATATTTTAAATGACTCAGGAGATTAATGAGCTGGTCACTGAGGGGAATCCAATACTCTCTGAATTTAATTCTAATTACTATAGATTTGTAGCATTAACTAGTCATCTCTCCTCCATCTCAAAGTGTATCTTTGCTACAGATAATTACACTATGATAATTGCAAAGATTCCTCATATTAACTCATGTGGGTCTCTGCAGGGAAAACAGTAGGACAGGAAACTAATATCATGACCATGCTGCTTTAAATACGTAGGATAATAAGAGGATGCAGTTTAGTAGCGCATATTCAACAGCCTTGTGTTTGCTAGACCTTAGTATTTTAGGTATATATCTTATAAATCATCGTGTGAATCTTCCTCCAGTCAACATGGCACAAATAATAAACTGATACAGTACCCTTGGCTAATCTCTGCATTGCCCTGAGCAGACTAGAAGAGCTGGACTCCCAGGGTAGGGTTTCTTCCTCCTGACAGTCACTGAAGAATGCTTCAAAAGAAGAATCCAGTGAGAGATAGATTAAAGATAGGGATTTTTCCCCTGTCAGTAATCAAAAAAGTAAATCTTGCTAAGTCAGAAATGAGTGGAAAACCATACTGAGAACAACCTCATGCTACTGTGGAAATCCATGGTGTATTCACTTCTTGAATATTTTCTGCAATCCTGATCTCCCCATCTCAGAAAGACTTGTACAACTGGGAAGAAAACATAGAAAAGGGCAACAGAGATGATGAAAGGTATGAAATGACATCTGTGTGAGAAATAGATAAACAGACCATGAATCTCCAGCTTGCAAAAGAGGTGACAATTGTTTGCCATTTCTTCCAGGAAGCATTCTGCATCTGTCAGATGGCAGGCTCAAAACAAGCAGGGGAAAAAAAAAAAAAAAAAAAAAAAAAAAAAAAAAAAAAAAAAAACAGTCTATCCATAGAGCATGTAAATTGTCTGTGGAATTTGCCACAGACTGTTTTCAGAGCTGGAAAATACCATGTTCAGAAAGGTTTGGACTGATACATGGAAGAAGAAGAAAGATCAGCTGGTCCTGCCAGGCAAAATGAGTCCTGAGACCAGGCAGCAGATACACAGCCAAGCCTGGGGTATGATGGAAGGGAAAAGGCTTTTCCTGATACTATACAATACCATGTGGAGTTTGTTTGCAGTCCATGAAATTTAAAAGGTTGTTGGAGTGAAGGCAGGCCTGGAGGTAAGCAAACAGAGGTGTTTTTTTTTTTCCACCTGAAAGCTCTGTTTGACCTGGATTCCTATCACAAACTCTTAAATCTTTCAATGTCAAGCTTCTTGCCTCTCTTTCACTGAGCATCCCACAGGATGACCCAACCAACAAACGAATCATATTTAGAACAATATCTTTGGAACTTTTAAAATTACCCTCAAGAAAATCTGGCAAGCCTTCTGCTACTTATGGAAATGTACTGTATAAGCACTCTAAGGGCTCCTGCACAAAGTAAACTGGTCTTGCTCAATCTACAGGTCATATCTGTACCTTCCTTCCTTCTCAGCATCTTTCCAGAAACCAACAGTAATTGAATTAGCCAACACCCACAGTGGATCCAAAATAATCATGGCAGTAGCTTAGAGGGTCTGGGGAGACATACCAAAAGATGGATGTTTGAGAGCACAGTAAGCAACCAGATTTTTTTCAGTAACCACTGAAATTTGCTTACCAGATCACAGTTGGTCCCCAACCCCTACCCAGTATCTTTGCCAGTCTATACTGAACTTTTGCCGGTCTATACAGACTTTTTGTATGACTGTTCAAGGGCAAGAAGAATAGCCCTATAGGCAAATACTTTATTTTAGCAGAAGACAAGTGAACTTTGATATATTAGTGGCTGGAAACATCACACCTGAAGAACAGCCCTAGTAGCCAGAAAATATGACACCGTCTTCAGATTGGAAAGAGATTTTGCTACAGCCCCACCAAAAGCTGCCTCAAAAATAGAGAACTTTCCCATTCTGCCCAAGAGCTGACAGCATCTGTCCCCTTGGACATGACCATTCTCCCAGCCCTGGTCTGGCATAGGATCCTGCCATGCAGCTCACCTTCCCCATGCAGTCTCCCACTGTCCCAGCTCTCCTTCCTGACCCTGTGCTTGCTGAAGCACTGCCTTGTCCAGACCTCACCAGCAGAGAGAAACCACCCAAGGGGTTTGCTGGTGGATTCTGCTCACACAAAGGTGGAGGATCTGTTAGAGTGAGGCCTTTGGATAGGGCAGCTGCTGCTCATGTGTGTATGCACCAGACCTGGGAGCGTGAACCTCCCTGCTGGGCAACAGCTTCTGGGCAGGGCAGAGCAGAGGACCACAGAAGAGCCCTGCTCCCAACGTGGTTGCTAACACCCAGCCCTTGATTTAAGCCATTTGAGCCCCACTTCCTCATTTTTCATCCTCCCTGCCACACTTCTAATATGAACACCCTGTTGCATCCAGGGAAACATGCTGTGTTGAACAAAACAGTGAGGGACCACGTCTGGCCACAACCTAGCACTGGGGAAAGAAGCCTGAGGGGAATCAGGAGTGCCAGAAGAGCCAGAGGCAGACCTTTAGCTCCTCACCACTGTGCTGGACCTGCTGCCTTTTGCCAGACAGGCTCTCGCTTGCACAGAGCTCTGCCTCTGCACAAGAGGGCAGCCAGATCCCATGGCATCTCTGGGGTCCCTTCCCACAGCAATGATGGATCGTGTTCAGAGCAAGTGCCACTTCTGAAAGGCCTCCATCTGTCAGGAACATTGATCTCCTGCAGCCTTTTGATTTACTTGTTTAATCAAATCGAGCTGCTGGAGACGGGGCCTCAGTGGGACTATCTGTGTCCACTCCAGCATTTCCCCTTCAGGCATGTGACTTCCCAGCATCTGGTGGGCTGTGCACTGCTGAGACAGCATCGCTGACATTAGGCAATAGGAAGCTACATTATTAATCTGACCTGCCAGGCGGGGAGACAAAGAGGCTTCCAATAGCGTGAGTCGGAACCTCCTCGGAAATTCTCTGTAACTTCAGGGGCTGAAGAAGCCTGCTTATCATTTTTACAAATTAACTCTACCAAGCCCTCATCCACCAAGCCTCTGGAAACACTGATAGAAAGAGAGACATCAGAACTGAAAACCAGTGACAGAATAGATTTAGTCACATGCACCCCTGCCACTGGGCTGTGGTGTAAGCACCAAGTCAGAGTAGAAGTGCACACAGTCCTTGTTGAACATTGCTGGTGTATTATTCTGTGATGCTGTGCAATGACAGGTGAGATAAGGAAATGTCATTCACTGTCAAAGAAACTCAATGAACTAATGTATTCACTGGAAATTGCAGCTTCCTCACTGGGCAAGATGCATTTCAGACGGAACCCAGGCAAGATAAACTCCTTTTGTCCTCCAAACCCTCCTGTATGGATCCTGGGTGGTGCATGTGATTTTATAGCATTTAAACAAAATTCTCATAAAAAACGGAAGCTGGAGAATGTCAGGATCTTCAGGATCTTCCAACCCTTCCGCTGTGCTGCACTCAGAAAACAGGCATGCTGCAGAATGCTCTGCTCATCCTGACCTTAACACGTAGTCACCAGCACTGTGTTCTTCCCTGCTCTGAGGGCAAGCCTGCCCCAGCTCCTCCAGGATTTCATACTCATGAAACTCTCTCCCCATCTCAGGGACAGTGTCTCCTGGGAATGTTGCCTTGCTGAGGTCATTCATGGATAAATATTTTCCATTCCTCTGCTTCCCGAGGCAACTCTGCTACTGAACAAACAGAAGAGGAGAGTAAATTCCCCTATTTATCAGCCAGTAGGGAAGTTTCATCTGCACCTGGTAAACAGGCAAACAAGACTATACAGCCTGAAACAAGTGCAATGCTGATACTTACAGAAAAAGAAGGGAGCATTATAATCTTTTGGTTGAATGCTCTGCACAGCACAAGCCAGAAACAAGCTCCCACCACCCCCCAAGTAAATTCCAACTTTAAATATTTTGTGAAACCATATTGTCTATTGTCCATTGAATCCTGTAGTGCTACCTTATTGCATGATGTTCTCTCTGTCCACCTCCTGAGGTTGAAAGCCCCTAACCATTACATTTCAGGATGCAGAGCTCTAGACTTTCAGTGTTATATGTTCCTTCAGACTGGATGCTGACCTTGTAATGGCCACTGTTCTTCAGGCACTAAGTTGTAGGCTCTTTTCGAACATGTTATGGCTTGGAAATCCTGAAGCTGGGAAATCCTGCACAGATGAGCTGAAGCCCATGATGGCATCTCGCATTTTTGGACTTCATCATTCCCCTCCTGGGCTCCACAGGCTTTTTGTAGCCCGAGGTGTTCTGCTGTTCCTTACTGAGCACAGCTGCTTCTTTGCATCCTGCAAAGTCATTGAGCTGCTCTAGTCTGCTCACTCAGCAGGGCAGTGCAGCGCACCAGGCACTTTTCTTCTGAGGAACCCATGCTCCAAGGTCCTGGCCAGTGATGGTCCTCCAAGGACCATCAGTGGCAGTGGCTGTGAGAGGACAGCGGGAGGACTGCCTGCCACTGCAGCATCAGATGTTAAATCACCCTTCTGTACTGGAAGCATCACAGAAGCAAGCTGGAACAGTTTGGGGTGATTAAAGTTATTACTGGGCCGCTCAAAAGAGCATGGGGATTTATCAGCTGGCAGATGTTGGATTAGGAGGTCTCAGAGTTACTCGCTCCATGCCAGGAACCTCTCAGGCCATATGCCTAAAGGACTTGGGCAGAGAAGGATTAATTGAAATCAGGCTTGTGCAGTACATTCAAGTGAAATAAAATCACTCTATAAATGAGAGAAGATCCCAGGGACTCTGCAAAGTGATTATAGGAGCTGGTGCTTAGTCTTTAATTCAACAGATTTGGGATTTTCTCTTTATTTATAAGGCTAAAACTACCCCTCCTTTCACCCTGAACATGAAGTAAATCAAAGCTGCCAGAACCCGTCAAAGCCTGGAGCAGCCCAGCTTACCCTTCAGTATGCGTGTCAGAGGGTAGCCCTGGGAGACACTGCAGCTGCTGGCGGCCTGAAGGGCTCAGGGACGTTTAACAATCATCAGGTTGGGAGGTTTCTGAGCATTTATTGGTTGTAGGAAGCTTGGCCAGAAATCTCACAAGTACTGTCATTTGCAGGGGGTTGACTTTGGCTGTGGTTAGATGGAAAGGGGTGGGGCTGGGAGCTGCAGACACATATGGCAGGGATTCCTGGGTCCCTGTAGTCTCCCTTCCAGGCTGTGTGCTGGTCTGTATTTGACAGGAATGATTTCTTGCTTCACATTGCCAAATCTGATCCAATTGTCCAGTCTACACTTTTCCTGGAGACTGTCCCATTCTGGGCAGACTTGGGGTGTTTTTTAGAGGGAATGGCCAATTTGTACAAGAATCCAGTGCCATTGTAGCACTGCATTTACATATCTGAAGTTCAAGGCACTGCAGTAGCATGCACGGCAGTGGCATAGGTGCATTAAGTAGCACGTGGCTGGCTGGAATTGGACCAGCTTTTTACATGGTCTTTAAACTGACAACCACAGTTTCTTCATTGCTGGAAATGATGGCGTCATCTTGATTTCCAGAGAGTTCATGAGAGACTGGAATGAAAACCCTGATCCCTCTGGAATCCCTGCGGGATCTTTCAGTGAAGCAGGACTCCAGAGTTGAGTGGTGGGAAAGTGAAAACACTGATAGATAAGCTCATTTCTGCAGTCAGAGAGCTTCAGCAAAGCACTGGAGGAGGAATATGCCCAGGCTTTGACAAACAGCATGTGTTCTTTATCACTGTCAGCCCTCATCTGGGATGAGCAGATCCTGAAGATCCTGGAGCACAGAAATCTTCCCTACTGCAAGGGCCTGCCTGAGAGGATTTGGATTAGCTCAGAGCAGTGAACAGTCTCTTTATTTCCAGGGAAGATGGCCTTTTTTCAAGCAGAGGATGCTCAGGTGAACTCATTCTCTGCCAGGGAGGGAAGCACAGCAGAGACGCCTGGTTAGGGACACGGTCCTAGGAGGTTAAATGCCATAAGCCTCTGGCAGGGTCTCCTTCCAGCATAACTACTAGCATGAGATCTGTAATGCCAGACATACCCACTGACTTTATTTCCCACTCCCTTGTGCTTTCTCAGCTGCAATGCCAGGCTCATCACCGCCTGCCATTCCCCACAGCCCCTGGCTCTGGCTCCACGGAGTGGCTGCAAACCATGGGCAGGAGACCTGCAGTCCTCTGCTTCTACACCGCTTCCCAGCAGGGGGGACCACGGTTAGGCAATTGCATCAAGGCAATCACGTTCCCATCATTTAGACAATTGCAGACTAGCACATGAGGAGGGTGAGGCAGGCTGCGGGACGGTGTTATGCTGAAACCACCCACCCTGACATCCCCTTTCTTCTAGTCACCTTCCCACAAAGCGCTGGAAGCGCTGCCCTGCTTCATCCCTGCAGGAAAATCAGCGCTTGGTCTTAGCCTTGCAGCTTCCACCCGTTCCCCTATGCATGTTAATGTGAAGGTTACAGCAATAGAAAGATCATTACTCCATGCTGAGCAGAGCGTGCAGAGTGAGGTGCAGAATAGGGTGAGCAGGATTAGGCAGTGGTTCGACCACCCTTCCTTTTGCTGGCTGACAGGCTTGGTAAGCTCTATCCTCTGCTGAGTCCCCTGGGCAAGCTGCAAAAACCTTCTGTTCAAGGGCTTTAAAAAGCACCACGTGGAAAGATTTTGCTTTATTAAACTAGAGATTTAGGTCAAAAAGAGTCAAATAACTAATTCTCAAAGCTCTCTATCCTCTTATTGGACTCCTGCTTTTAATGCCATTTGTCTCTCCCTTTCTATTTTAGCTAGGCGTCACGACATTTCTGATTACACGGGGATCTCTGCTTCGAGGCATCCTTTCAAACATCCCTGGACAGAGTTTCTAGAATGCAAAATGGAATCAATCCAGCAATTTTTTTTTTCAGTGAATGAAAAACCCAAGGGGCTTTTGGGAACATTTTAAAAGGTTTTGCCCCTTTTCTCGTAAATGAAGTAGTGAAACCTTTGGAGGAAGATAGTGTTTCTGAGCTCTGACAACATAACTGGGAGCACAGCCACATCAGCACTGGAGTGCAGAGTAACTCTGTAGGAGAACTGCTGCCATAAAGAACTCCTACCTGGTTTCTCAAAGTAATGTGTAGCTCTGCCACTGGTCTCCTTGGATTTTGCCCATTAGGTCGAGCAGCCTTGTGATGCTGTGTCTGCCTACAGGTGTAGGCTGGGGAGGCCTTTGAGACATTTGCCTTTCTTGTTTTATACTTAAACCTTATTGCAGGTAGTGAAAAGTCACTTGGAGGCCTAGAAGGAGAAAGAAGAGTTAAACACTGTTGTTCTGCATCTCAGCTACTGCACAAACCCTGAAACTTTCTGCAGGTGCTAGGTGGGCTTAGCTGCAATAAGGGTGTTCCCATGCCTTTTCAGATGTCATGGACAGATGAAGATCCTGGCTTTTGAGTCCACAGGGACATGCTTCACCTTCCACTCAGGCTGTAAGACCTCTGACATCTGTGTGAGCATGGGAGGTGGAGGAGGACTACCAAAACCCACCTGCTTCAGCTTTTAAACCACTTATTCACAGCAGAGCTAAACTCAGCATTTGTGAGAGAACCATGTAGGATCAATTTTCTACTCACTAGAACATGTTCCCTGGTTTTGTACCACTCTGCTGCAGCTCTCTTTCTTCACATATTTTGGCTTTACAGGTCCATCTGTATTTTCAGACTACTTTTCACTATCTAGAAGCTACTACTGGGTCCTTCTGCTTCACAGATTTGTACATCCAAGTGCAGGAAGACCTGCTCACACTTTCTGAAACTTCACAGCTATGATCTGACAGTTCTCTGGGAAAGAGCCAGCTCTGAGGTGTGCCTGTCAGACACAAAAACAAGGTGTCCCAGTGAATAACTCATGGGAACTGAAATACAGAACTGTAGCACAGCAAGAATCCAAGTCTGTAAAGACAGCCCAGGCCACCACAACCAAGAAACCAGCATAAAAACAAACAAACAAACAACTATATAAATGTAACCAGAACATGGATATGGCTATAGTAGATAAGATGCAAGATCCCCTGTAAGGTTGTGACACTGAGCATTAATGAGATGGACGATGCCTGGGTGTGGGGGCAGAGCGGAGGTTATGCACAAGGCCCAGCTTTGGCTTTTTCTACCCAAACATTGTTCAGCCCTGATGATTACTGCAGCCATGAAAGCCTTTGGAGGATGAAACCCCTATGTCCAGAGCTGTCACTTCTCGGTGAGTTTTAAATGTCTGTGGCACATATTTATTCCCCGAGAATCTAGAGGTTTTTCCTCTTCCTTCTCCCCTCCATACTCTCCACCACTACCACCAAATTCCAAACAAAATAACAAATCTATTAAGGGGGGAAAAAAAAAAAAAAGCAGGAAAATTTATCTTCTAATTCTGCTTCTCTGGTAATAGTGTGTAGTGGTAGAAGTGATGTTACATTAAGTGTCTTGCTCATCTGATCTTATTTTTCTCTTTATTATATCACATTGTCTGCTCATCTAGTTAATGCCGTTTGAAATACGCCTGATCCTGGAAGCTAATTGTCGTAGTGACATGAAGTTTGTGGCTCACACAGCAAAATGTATGATTTCAGTATTTGCAAGAATAACATAAATCCCTGCACACATTTCATACTAAGGGCCACAAAATCTGCTTGCAGTGTTCTTATCTCTGTGGATTAGCGAGTTATCAGGGAGCGTCACTATCATCTGAATGGAGATAAGGTGCAGCAAATCCTTCCCTTCTGCTCTCTGACACACAATATCAGCGCCAAATAGGAAGCCTAGGAGCACAGATAAATCAACAGCCCTCTGGGGACCCTAAGCTAAATATGAATGCATTAAAGCAATATTCAGCTCCCTGTACAAAGGCAGAACAGCGGTACCTCTATTGCTCAATAAGGTAGGCATTGTACTGGGTATTAAGCTCTGAGCTGTCAGGAAGGTGCATGTGTAATGCAATGTATTAGCATCTTACAAGAGCTGCTGTCAAGAAAAGCTGGGAGAGAACAGATCCACCCTCAGCACGGTAGGCATCTTCCACACCATGCACTAGGTTGCTTTGGAGACCAGTGCTGGTCTTCAAAACAGAACATACTGGCACAGAAATGAGACAGCCCAGATGGCTGTTAACAGCCAGGAGAAGCCCTACTGCTTGTCAGTCTTGTGCTTAGAGCCCTTTAAAGCATGCAAAGTATATTAATAATGAATGCAGTAACTACTGGAAAAGCTAAAAGCTGGCCTGCCCTGTGGAAAGACACTTCCAGGAGTGAAGTCTTTGGCTTTTTTCAGGCACTTCACAGACAAAGCTCAGGGCCCCCTTTTGACTGCAGTTACATTTGAAAGCCTTTGACTCAGGTTCCCTGAGATGCAACCTGAGATAAATGAGCATGCTGTAACCCTGCAACATGCAAACGGGTGCCTGGCAGTCTGTGGTGGCCAAAAGAACTAGCAGCAGGCACCTACAGGATGGAAGCTACTGTCATGGGCTTGCTCTCCAGTTCTGGCCAGGCCCTCATTGCTGGATCTGTGCTATCCCCAATTCACTCTCCTAATTTCCTTTCTTCAGCTGTTAACTATGGCTCCTGATAATAAAACTCTTCTCATCTGAAACTAAAGAAGAGCTAAGTACTTGTAGCTTTTCCCTCAGCTGTTAGGTCCCAGTCAGGCTGGCAAGAAAACTTAGGCTGCATTTCAAGACACACTTAAAACAAGTTACTACCACATTTTCCTACTTATAACCAGCTGCATATTTCTTTTACTTCTAGTATTATATGAGCTGTCATTATCTTGATTACTGCTGCAGCATAAAGTTTTTCATAGTCAGTGAAAACAGATGGCCTCTGAACTTTCTACTACACCATATGTTTTCATGCACTCCTTGTTAAAAAATCTTAGTCAGACCTTAGACTTGAGGGTTATTACTATCTTCTTTATATCTGCATTCACTTATCTCCATCCCCCAGGGATCAGGCAAAGGCTGGCTATGAATTCGTACTTTTGTAAGAAGTTTATTTATGTGGCATTCAGATTTTCTGCTGAGCAGTGGTATATAACAGCCTTTACTGTGTTCTAGCTGGAAAAAATGATGGTTCGTACTCCACGCCTTCTATCAAACAACCCCAAAGCAGTGGGGTTCTTCTCTATTCATATCATGTCTTGGGCATATGAGTCTTGAGCCATGCTTATAGCTTGCTTCTTTGACAGGCTGGAGAGATGGGCCAAGAGGAATCTCATGAAGTTCAACAAAGGCAAGTGCAGGGTTCTGCACTTACTTAGGGAGGAATAACCCCAAGCACCAGTACAGGCTGCGGGCTGACCTGCTGGAGAGCAGCTCTGCAGAGAGGGACCTGGCAGTCCTAGGGGACAGCAGGGTGATCGTGTGTGGTGGTTTTACTTGGGTGGGCAGCCAAGTTCCACCTGTGCTGCTGCTTCTCCTTTTGAAAGGAGCAGTCCTGAGGCTCAGCTTGGTGTGCTGTGGAGTGTATTTCATGCTAACTAGTTACACTGGGTCCATTAGAACCATTCATAAAGCTGCTCACTGGACTGCAGACGGGTTGCACTGTCTGGTTTATAATTTGATCCCACAGTAACTAATTGTATGCCAAAACCACTGTGAGACCGAGAGAGTTAACCACCTACCTGCCTGAGCATTTTCTATGCCATGCACTCGTGGATGGTATTCAAAGCATCCTTTTCCATGTGCTTTTTGTTTCCTTCACAGGTGTATTTGTTTTAATTTTCTAGTCTTCTTCTGTCCTATTCTACTGTATTCTGCTGTATTCCTGTCTAATCTATACTATTCCATTAAACTTCTGATTTCACACTACTTGCAATTCAGTACCAGCTGTTAGAGTTTCAGGAAGCCTTGGGAAACCACGTGCAGGTAAAAATATTGACAGTTTCAAGTTGATTCACAGTCCATCCAAATTAGTAGCCTACCTCTGATCACCCAGCAGGTAGATATGAAATAGGGTGCCCCATGTGATGATCTTAATCATAATCCTAAGAGTTTATAATGAATTCAAGACTAGAGGCAAGCAGTTTTATATCTCTTCCAAAATGCTCTTTACACCACCTATAATAACTGTGGCTATTCCTGTTTTTCATATTTATTCCAGTCTCTGTTTGAATATAGTTTTATCTTTTGCCTTCCATATCCTTTTTGTGGAAATGAATTCCACAGTTTAATATTCCACAGAAAAACTCGAGTGACTAGGCAAGGTGTCTAACCTGAGCTGGCCTTCCTAGTCAGTCTTATTATCAGCAGAGATCTAGCAGATATAGTCAGCAGAGCGTGAGGCGTGGAGTTATCGCTTCCGCAAA
Organism: Netta rufina; assembly: GCF_964035555.1. Classification (NCBI taxonomy): domain Eukaryota; kingdom Metazoa; phylum Chordata; class Aves; order Anseriformes; family Anatidae; genus Netta; species Netta rufina. The sequence goes on along the minus strand of NC_140141.1, from coordinate 10,999,806 downwards.
TGGATATTTGTATTTGGTCAGACAAATTGCTGCTTGAAAATGCCTGTCCCTCCTGACTGTCTTAAAGAGAAGCCTCAAATAGCCAGTTGAGGTGCAGAGGTCTGTGTTTTAGATGTCTCTAGCTGGTGGAGCTGAATCCCACCTCATGGTGCAAAAGTGAACGGCCTTTCATCAACACCGGATTTTCCATCTCTCAGTTTAATTGAAAATATGCTTCTGCCTGTGTCAGGAGGCCGAGAGGACTTATCTGTACCTGGCTGTTTTACAGGCAGTTAAACAGATGTTATTCATCTGCTCACCATAGGGGTACTTCCTAATCGTTTCCACCTCCTTTCAGGGAGAGTTTCTGCAGCCTGTGATCGCATTTTGTGTCCTTAGCACCCCTGGACCCGTAGCCTTTTAAAAATCTTAAAAATCTCGTTACAGTGCTACAATGACAGCTGCAAGACCAAAGCCTTTTCAGGCATCTGCCCCTTATTTGGGTCTCTAAATGTGAGCTGTGCCTTTGAAAATTGACTCTGAAATTCCGTGTCTTAGCTCCCAGCACCCTGGGAGCCAATGTGCCTGTAAATTTGATGAGCTCCTCCAAATGTTGCAGTGCACAACTGAGCCCTGGCTTTGGCTGAAGCACTTTGCATCCCGGCTGCTTTCTCCCCCTGTCCCAGTTTTGCTGTGCCTTCTGCACCCATCCTGCCCGTGGGCTACAGAGGTCTCTTGAGGTGCACAGCTTTGGGGGCAGGTGGGCACAGGACCTCACCAGCACCACTGGGCATCCCTCCTGCAGGCCAGCTCCTGCTCTGCAAAATGGGTGCAAGCCCTGCCAGGGCAGCATGGGCCTCCGTGCAGCCCAGCACGCTGCCACTCTGCAGGGGCACAGCACAGACACAATGTCAACAGGACTTGAGAGTGCTGTTTGAACAAACAGGGAGCTTATTTTGCCATTAATATGCAAAAGGCCAGCTTTAACATGCCGCAGCTGAAACAGCAACACTGTCAAGACCCCTTTTTACAGCCTCACCCCCTGCCTTTGTCATAGACAAGCTACTGAAGCTAGGAGAGAGCATTTCTTTTCTTCAAGTTTCTCCTGGTTCCATTTGCCAAGCATTGATTTTCTTTTCCTTCCTACCAGTGAAGCTTGAAATTAGTAATTTCTACTTTATTTTGTCACTTATGTATCATCGATACCAGCAGGGCTGGACAATTGCACAAGTCCCTTCAGGGAGCTGAGAGCCAGCGAGGGGCGTGGAAAGCCTGGACCCTGATCGCAGAGCAGACCTTGGCATTGTCATGACAAGACGTGGGACATTCCTGTATACTGATGATTTTAACAACTGCACATACTCCATTTCTGTCCCTAAACTGGGTCTTTTGGCAAAACCTGCCAAGAAACCTGAATGAGCATTTCTGTGACCTCCAGCTGCTTTCTCTACATGGTCTACAGCACTGCCTGAGGACCATGGGGTGCAGCACAGGACTCAAGAGGGCAGAATCCCACCCAGCCGTATGTCGACTGCTTACTTTTGAGATGGAGAGAATACCAGTCTGTCTGTCGCACCAGCTTCTACAGTTTTTCCACACAAAAGTCTTCTCAACCAAATCTCATGGATGCACATTCTGCCATCCATAAAAAATATTTAAAGCTTCCACAGCTTTATCTATAACAGAGAGGGAAGATGACTGGCAAGCTGGAAGGAAAGCAGAGGCTGAGCTGGATGCAAGTGCATGAGAGCTGGAAGTTGAAGGTTCTGCCCACAGTCATTTTCTGTGTCTAGCACTGACTCCACAAACGTCAGTTCTACATCTGTATTTTTCTGAAGATGGGGATTATGGATAGTCCTTCAGTCCCTGTGGCTACTGGAAGGGCCACGTAGGAGCCACTGCCACATCTCTGGCGACAAGGACAGAAAAGGGTGGGGAGATGCTCTGTGAGGGGCAGTTTGAACAGCCTGAGGCAGGAGCAGGGTGGCTGCTGTGCAGATGTTGTCTTCTAAAGCCCTGCTCCATCACTTCAGAGCAGCAGCCTGCAGCTTCCCCCAGGTACCAAAGCTCATTCTCAATGCTAACCTTTGTTAGACTCATTCTCTTAAAGGCATTTTTTGGATGTTTTATCTGCAGCCAATGAGCAATATTTCTACGCAAGCAGTGGGATATATGAGGGCTGCTCAGTTTCCATGGGGGTCCGTGTATGTAAGAGCTGTGCTAAGAGCACGCTGGATTCTGCTTGAGCCTGGTTTTGGCCAGGTCTGTTAGAGTCATGATTTCTCCCAGTCAGGTGTCTCCAGCCGGCACCAAGCGTGGCTGCAGGAGCTGTTCAGGGAGCGGGTGGGGGTCAGAGGTCTCCTGTCTGGCTCCAGCTGTGGGGGATTCTCCCTCCCACACACCTGGCTGGTCACAGCATTGTGGTGCTGTCTGGGCACAAGCCGCTCACAGCCCAGATCAAGCCTGGAGTCCACCTTGTGGCCCCAGCCCAGGAGGAGGAAAGGCCTTGAGGTGCATGCACTGACCCTCGCAGGTGGGCTGTCTGATGCCGTGAGTGCTGGGGAAGGGCTGAGGCAGGGAGGGGAAGGACGAGGGGCAGGGACGGGAGAAGGCAGGTCTTGGCTGCTGCCATGCACAGTCTGCTCCTCTTGCCTGTACTTTTCTCTCTCTTTCAGCTTCTCGGAGAAGAGGCATTTTGTAGTCAGCCTGCTCAGCAAATGCCAGAACAAGGACGGGGATGCAGCTGAGCCTGCAGCGTCGGCATGAGGATGTGAGCAGTGATGGGAGGCAGACCTCTGACAAGCAGTTAAGGCTGAATCTGTACTCAGGAATGGGTGTCTGTGATGGTGCCCCCCCCCAGCCTGGTGCCCAGCAATGCATCCAGCCCAGATCCTTATTGCAGGGGAGACAGCTCAGGCTCAGGGGTGGGGAGGGAGCTGCAGCACATCTGAGTAGCCTGGGCAGGCTCCTGCAGGACATGCTGGAGGGCACTCTAGCCCCATGGCCCAGACCCAGTGAGGGAGAGCTTTAGGGTTTCAGCTACTGATGACAAAGCAATATCTAATTAAAAGGGGGAAAAACAAAAAACAAAACAAAACAAAACAAAAAAAAAAACTGACAAACAATAGCAAAAACAACAACATAAAAACACTGCATTTTTGCATTTTCTGGCATCCATATGCTGCAGTGGAGTGTCTTAATGTTCTCTCAGCTTACAGTTGCAGTACCTGTCCAGCATTTTGGTAATAACATCTGGCTCTGTCCTTTCCCATAAAATGGTAGAGACAGACCAAAGATCTCCTCTTTTCCCAAGTATTTCTTTTTCAGATGGAGGTGCTCTGGGGCACTTTGTAACCCACAGGTGGATGAGAGGTGCACAAGAAGAGGCTGGGTGTAGTCTGTGAATTCATGCCAATGCAGAACTGGGACCAGTGCAGGACCAGGTCTCAGGGTAAGCACTTTTGTCTCAGAGGGTAGCACATTTTTCTGTCCTCCTGCGTGGAGAGGTTCATGGACTGAGCCTTGCTTGAAATCTGCACTCTGCATCTCTGTCATCACTGTCTTATTTCTCATCGACATTTTCAGGAGATGAGACAAGTGTGCCCTTCATTTCACTGAGGCCACAGTTTCATGATTGTTAATAGTGGATCTGAGCACAGATGTGCACCTGGCACAGCAGACTTCAGACAGTTCAGCTCAGTGACAAGATCACATTTCAAAGGGACAATGCTGAATTAGCCTGAGCAGATAAAAGTGACTGTCTGCTGAAACTCAGCAGCCCCAGCAGCCCTGGCAGAGGAGCTCAGTTTCACTGATGCTTCTCCCCATGACTTTGATTGCCCCAGCAATGATGGCTACGGCTTGTTCACAAAAAGAGGGACAAGATTTAGGGAGAACAAAGTGCAAAACTCATATAATCCTGATCCAAGCCTGGGCACCCCAAAACCTGTTCCCAGAAACACTGACTGATCAGATCTCTCTCAACCAGAGACTCGGAAGATGCAAACAATTTCTGTAATTGTCCTGAAATGATTTTCTGTCAGCGTAAAGACCAATGTGATCAAATCAGTTGCATTCTGAATATGGAGCCATTGTTCCATCTGCTCTTCTCTCTGTTTGACTCACAGGAGTATCAGCATCACATAATAGCCTGCTGTGCTAAACTCCATTCTTCACTGTCCTATAAACTACACTGATGTTCATGGGGCAAAGGTAGGATGAGCCAACATTTGATTCAGGAAAAACATTCCTCTGGGACACATCCATGTCAGAAATTAAAGAGCTGCAGATGACTGGACAGAGGAGCAGTAAAGGTGCCAGAACTCTTTGCCCTGCACACAGCACCTTCTGTCAGAGCACTCTGGGTGGCTGCAAACCACTGAACTGGCCATTACAGTTCAGAGGGCAGATGAAAACTGACATTGCAGCACCTGGCCATGAGACTCTGTTTATATTCAGCAGTCAACAATATATGAGCAAACAGGAACCAGAATTTGAGACTCCCCATTTAGAGGACTCCTTTCATTACGAGAATCACTGGTCCTGTCCTGTTTCGGACTCCATGAGAGCTGCATTTTTGCTGAACGTTAACACCAGTTCAGCTGCCTTGGTGCACAGTTGGTTCTGTAACCACAGACGTAGTGATCACAGCTAGCACCCACAGCTGCAGAGCTGTCTTGTCTTAGCATGCACATCCAAGTACAGCTGGGTCTGCGCTCTGCAGGAGCTTGCAGCTTTATGGTAGTTGGCTATGCAGACATGCTCACAAAGGCAGGTCCTTTGGACACAGGCGATGTTGCTGCTCTTAAACAGAAGCATCAGTGTATGTCCTGATAGAGCAAATGGTGTGATTGTTGTGTGTTGAATGAAAGGCATAGGATGAGTGATTTCAGAAACCCTGATGGGTCAGAGAGAGTATTAGCAAGTACCCTAATCCATGATGTATTGCTTTCAAAACATTAAACAGGCTGTGGATAAACAAATCAAATCCAAAGCCTTTAGGCTGATCATTCTGATCTTGCACACAAGGAAAGCTGAGGATCTTCAGGTGGACGCATTGTGAAGGCTCATGGCATCCTAAGTGTGATGCACCATGTGCAGCAGGACCTGACCAGCATACCCCATAGAGCTCCCAACCCAGATCACCCAGACAAATCTATTTGGACTGCTCAACAGTGTGTCTCTGGCAGCAGAAAGCATACTGTGCTGTGACTGCCACAGCACTGGGCAGCTGCAAATTGGAGGTAAAAGCACAAGCAAAGCTCCAGAGCAAGTGAATCAGCCAGAAGCAGGAGTCTCTCAGTATTTTATTGCTGTGCACTTCCATCAGCACAGGTGGTAGAAGCACAAGTGCAGATGCAACAATTATTGTTAATGTACAGGTTCCCTTTATCCTCCAGTGTTTTTACATGCAGTAAAAACATCAAAGAAAGTCTGTCAGAATTCCCCATGCTCCTTCCTGCAGACAAAGGTGACCTAGCAGGGAGGGTGGGTTAAATGGAGGGAGCTGGAAAGGCACAGGGCAAAGCCACACAAGTCTCCCAAAGGATCTATGTCTCATCCAGGTGTGAGACACTGCAGAAATCTAGGTGTGAACTTTCATCACTTTATATGAGTACAGTTTTAACCTTCAGGCTGCACTTCCGTCTGCTTTAGACGTGTTCTTCCTCTGCATCCATGAAGAGTTAGCCCTGTTTTCTTTTCCAGAGGAACAGAAAGCTTCAGTGGGAAAGGTTTCTTACGAGCAGGGGAGCAGCCTGCTAGAAGGGTTTGTCTGTGAATGGGGTACTTCTGGGTTTGCTGCTCCTCCTGCAAGCCCTTCTGCAAATGCCTGTTATTTTTAATAGATAAAAGTTTAAAGCAAACATTGCCCAGTAATAGAATTAGCCTTGACAAATCTCTGCCTGCAACACACCATTACAGTATTTAGGGTTTAATAGAAAAGTGCAAGCAGAACATGGTGTCAGTTAGCAAAAACAAACACATCTTTTAAAGAGGCAGACAAAGACCTGCGTTTCCTAATTAGCCAACCCAATCCAAGACAAAGTGAGCAGTGTTTTCATCAGGGCACCTGTGTCTTCAAAACTGCTGAACACAACAGTATCATTAAGAAGGCATGTGCTGAAACACAGGACATTTTCCCACCACACAGCCCAGTAATGGGATCTGCTCCTTTTGCCTTTTCTCAGCTGCTGGTTCAAACCTCAAAATCACCTGCTCAGCACCTTTTCAGCTGCTAATCCCTCAGGCCTAATTGGTGCCTAATTGGCTGCATGCTGGTCCTGCCTCACCCTGGGGAACAGGCAGAGGGTATAAACCAAATAGGGGTTGGAGACAGAAAAATAAGAAATAATCTGATCAAATTTTATTTGAAGGGACTTCAGGATGTTTCTGGTCCAAATCCCTGCAAAGAGCATATCTAGAGCAGGTTAGTCAAGCTTCATCCAGCAAAGTTTCAGATATCTCTGGAGATGGAGACTGTACAACCTCTCTGTGTCTCTGAGCATTTGCCCACCCTCACTGTGGGAAATTTCTGTCCTGTATTTGGCTGGAATTTCACACACAGCTTGTGCTCAGTTCTTTGCCCCATCCCTGTGTGCCTCTTGTCTCTACACCTTCAAATCAGAGGAGTGAAGACACCAATAAAATCTCTTCACCTTCTCATCTCCAGGCTGATAGGAGTCCCTCTGCATCTCCCATCCTGCAGCTCCTGACCACCTCGATACCTCCTCTGGACTCAATCCAGCATCTCCACACGTTCCTTGCGCTGGGGAGCCTCAAACTGGACCTAGCACTGCAGGTGGGATATCAAGGAAGGGCAGGAAGAGCCAGGGGCAACCAGAGAGTATAATCCCTGCGTACATATGTGCACAGGCACATGCACACTCACCCAGATGTTGATTCTGGGGGAGTAAACTATGGCATGAGCAAAGGAGAACATGCATGTGGGAGATAAGAGGATCTGGGGCTGAAGGATCCCAGGACACGTTCTGGATGGGGCTGGGACGTGTGATGAATGTATTGGAGCAAGAATGGGAAGTGCACGGATGGGCTGGGAGCTGAGCAGGGTGAACGGGAGGTCGGGGGGTGGAAGGCTGTGAGATGTGGGAATACATGGAGAAAAGCTCATCAAGTACATTTTCTAAATCCAAAAGAAGACAAATGTGATTTTCTCTTGGTTATTGTATAAATTTACAAGCACACTGACACAGGGCAGAGCAAACAGCAGCAGTGTCAACCTCTAATAGAGATGAATGACAAACATATTTAATGAATTAAAAGATGATGAAGTATTACTGACAAAGCAAACACCCACACATTGTGCACGCTGTCACTGATCTATGTGACACAGCCCTCGAACAAAGACTGTTGTGGATCAACCTCAGCACAGCAAGCACACAGCAGTGGGCAGCCCCAGGGGTCTGCGAGATGCAGGACAGCAGCCTGGGCAGAGGGGTGGTCTGGGGGCTTTGTGGACACCACTGGTGATGGGAGCTGATGTAACATGGGATTGCTCAATGCAGACAATCCATTAGGCTTGTTCAGCTCAGACACTGAGATTTTTAAGGTGGGATATGCAAACTTTTGGTTGTCTGCATGACAAAGGGTCAAAGCTGAGCCAAGCTAGAAGTTCAGAGCAGGCAGGAATAGATTTTCTGATCCTGAGCATCCGTGGGTCTGGGCGTTCAGCTGGGAGCTCAGTGTTGAGCCGTGGTGCATCACTGGGCAATGCAGATCTCTGCAGAGAACGTGGGGAGAAAAAGCAAAAATCTTTGCTGTGATGTCAGGACAGGCCCCATACCCATTTGCCCATGCCCCCATGAAGGTGGTTTCAGTCCTAGTGCCACCAGACAGTCGCTGTAGCATTGGCAAGACGTGACACAGCTTGGCATATGCTCCTCATCCCATTGATGTGGCTGTGACTCCTTCTGCATCAGCTCTTTGGAGACAGATCGTTTCACGGCACCTGTGATTTATTAAGCTGCCTATTTGAACACCGTGTTGCACAGATTTCCTGTGGCTGCCTGCACATCTGCTCAGGGAGAGCGCTCAATAAAGGCTGCCTATAAATACAAAGGCCAGAGGGGAACATGCCCTGACAATGAAACTAAACAAAAAAGGGGAAGCTCTGGGCAGAGGAGACAAACAGACAGAAGCAGCGCTTCAAAACAGCACTCAAAGAGCAGTCATTGCAGGTGTGCTGCCGAGCTGGCTCGGCACTGCACGTGGAGCCCTGCAGGGGTCAGGTTCTGTTCGGCGTTTTTATTAATGGCACGGATGATGGACTAGGAAATGCACTTACAAATTTGTGGGTGAACTTTTGCTGTAAGGAGCAAACACTTTGAAGAGCAGGGCTGGAGTTCAAAACTAACCTCAATAAATAAGAGAAATGTTGCAAACTGAGTAAGAGAAAATTCAATGAAAAAGAATGTGAAGCAGTGAGCTCAGGAAAGAGAACTCAAATGAGAAAAAACAAATGGAGAATACCTGAGGAGACAATGATAAAGGGCACAAGGGGCCATGGCATTACTGCCAGGCTGTGATGTACTCTTCAGGCTTCCCATGGAAAAATCTTTTCCCTCTGCAAGAATTAAATGTCAGGCCCCACTGTTGCTCCATAGGCTCACCAAGTAGAGGCTCAGTGGCCCTGCTTGTCCCCAGTGACACCCTGAAGGACACCGAATGCCTTTTGGGGTGGCCGGGCTGCCACAGACACCAGCCATGGGGATCCAGGGATGGCTGCACGCCACTCTCCCAGTGCTCATCAGCCAGCAGCGACCTATGAAATGGATCTTGATGCAATCTGATCGCAGGATGAAGGTGTCGTGCACATAACCAACATTTAAATGCAGTCCAAAATGAATCAGGAGAGTATTTCCAGCAGGGAAGCAGCAGCCTCTCTCTCTCCATCTGCTTCTTGTTGTGCCCTTGCTGCTCACTCGTGGTCATGAGGAAAGGCTCAAATTGAAGAGGGCATTCCTTGAATGATGAGCAATGGAGAAAAAACATGTTATATGGTGAAAAACACAAAGAGTTTGAGGTGGGAAAGTGTTCTTTTTTTTTCTTTTTTTTTTATTTTCCTTTTTTTTTTTTTTTTTCTCCTAATCTAGCCCTCCTAGCAGGGATATTGCTCTCTATAAATTCACTGGCAGAAACTCCAAGGAGGAAGAGAGCCATTTAAGCTAAAAGCAATATTATCACAAGGATATGTGTCTATAAACTGACCAGACATAAATTTAGGCTGGAAATTGGAAGAATGCTCCTAACAGCTGGAGTAATGAGGCTCTGGCACAGCCTCACAGATAGCAATGAGTAGAAAGAAGAAAAATAAAAAAGCAAGAAAAAAAAAAAAAAGGCAGCAAGTTTTAAGATGGAACTTGCTCATGAAGGGGGCATATGTATCTTCTCTTGGTACTCTGCTACTCTCTTTACCCCATGCAGGATAGACAGATGTTTATTTTCTTTGTTCTAGATTTGTCTCTGATTTCATATGCAGAGAAGGGCTATGAAGCTGGCAAAGGATCTGGGACACAAGTCTTATGAAGAGCGGCTGAGGGAGCTGGGGGTGTTTAGTCTGGAGAAAAGGAGGCTCAGGGGAAACCTTACTGCTCTTTAAAATTACCTTAAAGAAGGCTGTAGTGAGGTGGGGATCAGGCTCTTCTCCCAAGCACCAAGTGATAAGACAAGGGGAAATAGCCTCACATTGTGCCAGGGAGAGGTTTGGGTTGAATATTAGGAGAAATTTCTTTACTGACAGGGTTGTACAGCATTGGAACAGGCTGCTCAGGGAAGTGGTGGGGGTGTCGTCTGTGGAGGTCTTCAAGAAACACATAGATGTAGAATTTCGTAGCATGATGTATTGGTGGACATGTCCATACTCGATTAAAGGATAGACTAGATGATCTCAGAGGGCTTTTCCAACCTGAATCATTCTATGATTCTGTTCTGTGATCTCCCGTTATTTATTTTCCAGGCTTTTTCCTGTCATCTTTGTAAGTGTATTCACATTCATGAAAACCCATGTGTATGACAGCAGTCCTGATGCCAGCTCAGATACAGTCCACCTGAATTTTTTGACTGTCCACAAAGGCCCAGCCTTCCACCAGGCCTGTGGCATTTCTCCAGTTTAAAGAAATATGGAAATCAGCACGTGAGCCACTTTACACATCCAGTTTCACTTGGTGGCTCAGATTATCAGGGAGGAAGCTGCTTTTGCAAGACATTTGTTGGCTTTTTCTGATTTATTTTTTTTTTCTGCTGGCTCATGCTCTTAGTAAGCATCTTTTAAAAGTCTTTCCTGTGCTGAGACAGGAAAGCATGTGGTCAGGTCTTGCCCCATCCTTACTGGATGCACAGTTGGGTGTCCAGCAGCCATGCCTTTCCCCAGAAGCAGATAAGTCTCTAAACTAATTTACTATAATATATATCTAGAAAGGCAGCTGATAAGAAAAAATATGTCTGTGAGGACTGATTCACCATGGCAGTTGCAGAACAAAGTTGGCAGCTGCCAACATACCAAGCTCTACAAGGAGTTCTAGGCGTGACTAAGGAGAAAAGGATGTAGATAAACAGTAATGCACTTTACAGACGTCACTGTGGGCAAAAATTCCCACAAAACCCATGAGGTGTCTGTGAGGAGAGCAGTCCCCTCACCACAGGACAGCAAGCAAGCTGCCCTGGAAGGTCAGTGGGACAGCTCTGACGGTGGGAACCTCCCAAGCCAAGGAGTAGGGCAAGGGAGGAAACTGCTAAGGAGACAAAGTCCTCACAGGAGAGCTGAGCAGGGAGCTCTTGGGTGTCTCTGAGCTCCCCCTGGCTCCAGGGGCTGAGGCATTTGCCCAGCCAGAGGAGTGTGAGCCATCTACACCCAGGGTAGAGCCATAACCACCAGCTCTGCATCGCTGCCAGCTCAGGTGCACCCGTTGTAGGCATAGCAACAGCTACATTAGTGGTTTAATGCAGATGTATTAACACGGCCAGGCATTGCCCCCATTTTTAAGTTGTGCACTAGTATCAATTACCCACCCATCTTGTAGTCAGACCTTCCAAGAACGTCTCCATCAATTGAGTTTTATAGTGCACAGCCAGTTTTCATTTTTCTATTTGCTTCTTCTGTCACAGAGGAGTGGGGCTAAATTATGAAGCAAACTGCTCTTGAGTGGTGTTACTAATGTTCATAAGTGACTTTAATAGACAATAGTAGTTATGCTTTGAAAGAGCAGGTTTAGTGTCACTTAAATGGATACAAGTTCTGTACCTGTCTGCTACTGCTTTCCTACTTTATTTCTCATACATAAAAAAGCAAAAGCAGTATTCTCCACTTGTATTTTTTTTCCTGTAAAATAAATAAATAAATAAGAAGGGCTGAGTATTGAAGAGAGAGAATAGAGAGAATGAGAGCACAGTGTTTTATGTCCTCTGCAAAAAGCAGAATCCACTACAAGCAGAAAATGGCTGTAGGCTTAGCAGGCAGACAAAGAGATGGAAATGTAGACACTGGAAAAAGGGAAGGCACTGCAGTCTCAGATGATGTGATGATACAGAAAATGCTGGTTAAAAATTCTGCCTCAAATGTGTTTTGAAAGAAACTTGGGGTTTTGTCTAAACCAATTTTTTGTGTGTGTAAAATGTGCATATGCTCCATGGAAACAGTATGTTCTTGCTGAGCTCCCCACAGCTGAAATATTGCTGTGATATTGCCTCCAGAGCTGTAGCAGCTTCTTCATGTCCCCATGCTCTGCTGTGGTCGCAGCTCCTCCTGCCGCCTGGTGACCAAGTCAGTGCTGCGAGGGACTGCAGCTCCTCACCAGTGCCAAAATCTCCATGACCATAAGACCAACAGCCTGAGGCACACTCTAGTGATAGCATCTCAGATGAGAAATACACTGGACAAAAAAGATTTAGATTTACATCAAAAATTCAAAATTTGCTATTGAATTTTGCTGGGGATCCTTTTTCTTTTTTTCATAATTTTCTACTGAAAGAGACTTATTTTCTAGCTGTTCAGGTAATAAACTTTGTGTCTCCCACACCAGACCTTGTCAGCGCTGTTTGACCACACACAAAGTATTGATTTTGAGTCTGGCAAGGCCTCGTACAATGCAGACTGTACACAATGAATTCCCAGATAGATCTTGGCAGCTCATGGGAATGACAGACATCTAACATACTTCCAGAGCAAGTACAGCTTTAGAGGTCAGCATTCAGCCTCGCAGATATCTGACAGGCATACTCAGCTAAACTGGTGAAATGATAACTCATATTTCAAGACACTTGAAACAGCCATCACCAGTACACATTCACCTCCCCCACTACTCTGCCTGAAAGATGGTTTCTTAATGTATTTTTCTATAATAAACTTCACTTCTTCGCATTTTATTTCCCACTTGAGATCTAAATCATCTTTGCCATAAATGTAAAACAACTAAGCCAATTGTTTGGTAGTGCAGGTTTACAATATATCATTACAATAATAATTTAGAGAGCTGGGAAGTTTTCTTTGCTATAAATTTGCTCCGCTCATTACTGATACTAGTGTGCAAAACAAGCAGATTCCCACTGGAAAATGGGAGCAGTTGAAATCCGCCTGAGAGCCATGGGTTTATTTTTAGTGTTCTGCTACACTCAGAAAAAAAAAAATGGTTTTAACAGACACAGGATGGATGAACCACTATGCATTACATGGGAAAGGTCCCAGGTGGGTCTGAACTGGCCAGGACACTTGAAACAACACCTCGTCTGGCATGGAGTGAGGGAAGCCATGTGTATCATGCCCCTCTGAAGCCTTTGATTCCCAGACCTCACACAGCACCCAACGTGTGAATACCAGGAAGGAAAAAGAAAATGCAAAGTTCAGGTGAGAAAAAGAGTCACGCAGAAGCTTTGGTACACACAGCCATGGTGGGGAAGACAATGGAAGGTGGGACGAGTGGTCAGCAAAGAACAGGACCCACTTCTGAGCAGGAAGATAAGTCATTCTGGAAATAAAGGAGGTTTGCCACTGGGATCCTCTAAGCCTAATTGCAAAGGGGAACTCAAGATCAACAGCTGAACTTCAGAAAACCAGAAAAAATAATGGAGACATAGGAATATTTTAGACGTTAGACTTTTCTGGGTTTTTACAAAACCAGCAGGCAGAAACTCTGCTTGCTTCATTCACTTCCCTATTCATTATTAGCTCTCAAACTTTTGTTGTATTCTAGGGTGTTAATAAACAAATAGCTATTGTTAGTTTTAGTTATTAACTGAGCCAATATTTGCACAAAGCATTTACAGTTTAAAATAAGAGAGCTGCAACCACGCTTTGAGTTCGCAAGGGGCTTCATGACTTGGTGAGGGGGAGGCATGGCTCCAAGTCTGTCAGTCTCAGGCCTACCTGGGATGGTGTTGTAGCCCACCCTAGGAGCATGCTTCCCTTGTAGGAAAAGGAGAAATATGAGTGAGCAAACTCCAAGCTTAGACAAAGCAAAATTAAAGGGAGCCATGCATGGAAGAAGAGCTGAGCATGGAGAAGCTGGCAGCAGCTCAGGCAACATACCACTCTTGAAAGGACCAGTACAAGCCAGTGCACCTAACTCTCCTATGATGAAGGGTGGAGAATTCAGAATGAATCCCAGTTTATACTGGACCAGGAGCATGTATGACATTGCCACTTTGATTCTTTCCCAGCAGTCCTGAAACTGTTCTTGTCATCATCTGTCCGTAGCTGAGAGGAAAGACTGCATGCTGCTGCAGTCCCTTCGCCTTCCCCAGCCTTCCCACTGCCACCATCAGAGCACAAAAGGAGCTTTTGTCTCCCCATCACTCACCTGCCAACCCAAATGTGCCTGCAAAATGCAATCATCGCTGACTGAGGAGCAGTGAGTGCTCCTTTGCTGAGGCAGCTGGAGGAGGATGCGCCACTCACAGTTGCTTAAGGGCATCCCACAGACAGGATGCTTTGCTCAAGAAGTGTGCAGTGTATACAAGTGCTGGAGAAGGGATGTGAGATTCACAGATGACAGCTCCAGCTCCTTTGATCAGTTGTTCTTGATTACGTGGTGCCTGTGCATTGCTCTTGTGCCACATTAGACAAGGGTATGAGCTACAGAGATAGAGGAAACAGGCGACCCCACTTTTAGAAACCCAGCTTGGCTCCATGTGAAGGCTTCAGGAGGGGGCCAGGGCTGGCTGAACTCAGGAGGAAATGCATGAATTGTTCCCAGCAGGTGGAAAGTGCTGCCTTAGCTCATTTAAGCCAATTTTCCTCTTTTCTTGATTCCTTTCCTTTCTCCAGATCACTCCTGGGATAGTCAGGACACAGAAGCATATGCTTGAGGAGAGCCTCATGTGACTTCAGAGATGGAGCTGGGCGTTGGTGTTGCTCCCAAACTAGACCAGGTGAAGGGGCTGGGATCCTGGCCTAACAGACTGCCTATAATAACCATTTCCCAGGGAGAAAGACGAGCAGACAGCACCTTCCTACTGCCTTTTGCAGTTCCATTTTTTTCACAGGCTGAGTTACCAACCGGTCTCAGTCCAGTGTTCTGCAAGCACAGGCAGTCTTGCAACAAAAACTTAACCAAGAAGGGTCTCTAGAACTCCTCTTCAAATGCTAGCTCTCACCAAAGCCCACAAAACATCTCACTTCAATGCCCTGCAGATTACAAATGCAGTGTGAGAAAGCAAACGCATCCCTGTCAAACTTTCCAGCAGAGACCAAGCAATCACCAGCCTCCTGGATTCCTGAAATAGCAGGGAATTCAGTGAGATTAATTTCTCAGAAGTGATGTTAAGAAATGGACCATTTCATTAATTAAATTAAATTAAATTAAATTAATAAAATAACCTGACAATCCCAGCTCTTGACAGAGGAACTCTTTCCTAATCTCAGAGATGAAGATCACTGTAATCCTGCCTATCAAGTGGAAAGCTTTCCGACCACCGTCAACCAGAGGAGCACCCTGCTCTGAACCCACCCTTTGTGGACAGCACTTGCAGTAATTCAGAGGAAGGCTAAAACAGGGCAAGAAGTCAAGTGGCAAATTGAGGAGTAAACAAGGATTCCTAGACCATGCAAGTGACCAGCAGAAGACTGAAATCTGGGATTAATGTGATATAAATATAGCACAGGCAAATGCACTTGGCACGCAGTGATCAAATCTCCATCCAGTGTAATAGCAATAAATCACATGCCCAGGGCCTTTAGCTTCCAGCCCTGGAATAATTTCTACTCTATCAAACAGCTCCTTTTCATCTAGAGCTCCATCTTCATATAATTTATGTTCCCTCCTTCCTGCCTCCCCCTCCTCATCTCCATACAGACAAATGGATTTTGGAAAGCATTTGAGAATTTCACTCTTTGGATAGTTAGAAATCTTCTAATTTCCAGTTTCAGTGTACTCATGACTGGTTTATATCTATTTGATCTATTTCCATGTTATCCCTTAATAGCTTTTCCACATTTGATATTATCCCCCAGATGTATTTATAAAGAATCATCACCCAACTTCTCAAAGTCATTTTGCTATACTGACAAAACAAAGCTTTCAAAGTGTGTTTTTCTAAGAGAGGTACTCCACTCCCCCAAACAGCCTGATTCAACAGCCTTCCTCTTTCCTGATGCAATTTAAAACTAATTTTTTTTTACTAAACCCATACGCAACAGTTCAATCAAATTCTTACTGATATTTCGTATAGTAGACTACTACTTCTTTAACTTTGCTGAAAGTACTTCTGTAGCATCCCCAAATTACAGCAACTGCTTTTAGAGCTCCATCCCTCCATCAATCCGTAGTTACACTAGTGCTAACCAACACGTGCTGATGCTGACCTTTTCCCTCTTTCATTATGTCTAATTGGTGAATCATCAGTTCAGAGAAAAAGCTCCTCCTGTTATCCCAAAGGGCAGGACTTTGCCTTTTGAGCTATTAAGTCTAATCTCTTTTCTATTTTTCCAGTTGGTTAGATAATCCGATTCTTCATGTGTGATGATCTGCTCATTGTCTGGACGAGCAACGCCTTCAGCTCTCAAGAATTACACACAGTCGTGAGCAGCTCCATGCCTCTCATTCTGCTGTGCTAATTGCTGATTATTGCTGCGGCTGGTTCCTGGGAGGCAGCACCCAGAGATGCTCCCTGCGCAGATCTCAGCGTGTCCCTCATACAGGCGCGTCCCCACCCGGTCCAACCATGCCCTGCCAGTGCTGCCAGATGCTCTCACGGTGCATGGGTGAGTGAGGAAACAGCCAGAAAGAGGGAAAATAACAGGATTTAGCAAACCATAATGTCTGCGTATAGCCCAGTGCCTGGGTGCTCCTGGCATTGTGAGGACCTTCCAAGCCCCAGGCCCTCTAAGGGCTGCTGACTTCGGCACCTGTGGCACAAGCACAGCTCGCGGTGCCAAACCAGATCCGTACTGTCCCATCTCCACTGAAGAGCCAACTCTGGTGCCAGGACAAAGACCATCCTTCCCACACTGCTCGGAGATGCTTCCAGGGGTAAGTGCTCACACTTCGTTTTGGGAGTGGGCGAACAGACCCACTGTGCCAGACAGCATGGGGCAGGAAGGGAAGGAAAGGTGCTGCCACTGTGTGCAGCAAGGAGAGGGAAGAAAAGGAAATAAATCAAGGAGAAATGTGTATCATGAGGAAAGGGACTGGTAATGGGGGGAGGGACAACACAACCCCACACTGGAGGAGGTGAGAAGAGGCTGTAACGGTGTGGTGGGCAGAGGATAAGAGGGTACCTTGCTGCCCCACTGTGAAGTAAATCTGAAGAAAAGATAAAGCACTTTCTGGCATGGAGAAGAACTTCACTCCTTGCACCTTTCAAATCATATTCTAATCCCCAAAAAGCTGTCCATTATTTTCAGAGCATTTCACCCTTTGCCCAGTGGCTGCGATGCTGGGCATTGGCACCCTGCTCTCCCAGTCTGAGGGCAGCAGGTTGAGGTGGGGACCAAAGAAACCAGCCTGTGGGTGGGTTGTTCCTGTGCGGAGGGGAACAGGAGACCAACATCACCCAGCCTCCTCCTCTTTAACCTTGCCTCTATCTGTATCCCAGCATGGCTGTAAATTTCCAGTGTTTGACCAGAAAAGGAGTAAAGCTGTGTCTGGTAGCTCCTAGCCAAGTCAAAGGCACTTTTGTGTAGAGTCATCAGCAAAAACAGAAGCTGGAGCTCCTTGTAAGAGAAAACACCATACTGATCCCATCTTCCAGGTCTTCAGCTGTGCAAGATCTTTTTGCATGCGGATGAAGTAGGTGAAGCTCTGCATAAAGAGCAGAGAAGCTGTGGGAGGGGAATGGCTGCAGCAGAGCCTTGGCGAGGCCAGCAGGAGAGCTTCTGCCTCTTGCCCAGGTCCTGCATGCGTTTGGCTCCTCTTAGGTGTGCTCTGCGCTTCGAGGGGCAGCGAGAGACCCCACGAGGACCGTGGCAGAGCTGAGGGACCTGACTTGCTGCACCACACCCCGCGTCTCAGAGCTGGGCTTTTGGTGTGGACAGCAGCAATGTCCACGATCACCTTGAGTGTGAGCCACTGGCCTCCTTCAGAGGAACCACGGCTCTGAGCAGATAACCACCCTCAGTTGTGCTTCCCCAGGCAGTCCCTGTCTGCAACCTTTGGGGTGCAAACTCCCTGTTTGCCTCTAGAGTAAAAGGCTGGCTGTGCTGCTGCTCAGCACCAGACCGCCTGGGGCTCTGCAGGGTGTTGTTTTTCTGATACCTTCCTTGTGAAGAGTGGGGAGGATGAGAACAAATTAGTAGTATGGATTTTTATTTTTATTTTTTTCATCACTAAGAAAATTTTCATCTGGAAATAAGGTTCCTGAGCTGAGTTTCAAGCTGCCAAATCACGGCCTCTCTCTTATTTTCATCAGATATGTCTTGAATATTTCAGAATGGTCAATTCATGAGCGATATTACGGAGAAATTCCTAAGAGCACTTGACAGAAATTTGCTGAAGACCCTGTTCCTGCCTGCAAACCATCCGTACTGAAAGCCAAATAATTTGTGGAAGGCTGTTCAGCTTTTAACTCAGAAGAAAAACTGAACAAACCCAAAATATTTTGGTTTTCTCAGAAAGGAACATTTTGTTTTCTTTTTCCAAATTAGTTTTTGCATTATTTATTTTATTTCAGATTATCTGCAAAAAGCAAAAACCTAAAATTGGAATCAAACATTTTTATTTTACCAAAACAAAATAGTCTGGCTGATTTATTTTTCTTTTCCCTCCGGTGTGGAGACTTGAAAGTAAATTAATTTCCATCCCACTTTATGGAATCATGTACACATGAATTAAATGAAGAAAATAAGTCTTCAGCTATCCCTGGCTTTTAAACAGAGGTGCTTGTGTTCCCTGGTGAAGTAAAAGGCATCCCCCCTCGCAGAAGAGTGGTGTCATGGGGGAAGGAGAAGGACAGATGATGTCCACAATGCAGCTTGCATGGACGGGACCCCAGCATCTTGCTGGTGTGAGGGTGAGACCAGCACAGCCTCATGGACCACGTCCATGAGGTGGGAGAAGGCAGAAGCCCTTATTTACAAAAATAGCGTGACAGATCTTTTTACAGCAGACTCAATCTTTGCCAAACATGACTCAATTACTCATGCTGGGTTTATATTACCTTGCAGGATTTTTACTCCATTTCCCAGGAAATCATTACTCTTCCTCACTCCCTGCGCTCCCAGCACAGATCTGAAGGCAGGTGGGGAACAGTTGTACCCAGGTCCTTAGGCTCCTGCCCTCACAGTCCCTGTAAGCCCCACGCACCACACGTTCCTCCCAGGGCACTGATTTTTTTGCCCTTTCTGTGCAAGCACAGCACGTGGGACACCCATTCTGGCAGGACAAGCTGTAGACATTACCCTGGGGAACTTCTTTTTCAGTCCTGGTGGGATTCGCAAGACTTTGAGCAAGTTCTCTGTCAACCACCCTGATTTAAGGGTACTGAGGCAGGAGTAGCCATTCTCCTCCAAAATCCACCAGGAGACAGAAGGAAGAGGGCCTGGTCTGCTCTCAGGGTCGGGACTGGGAGGAAAGGAAAGGGAAGGGAAGGGAAGGGAAGGGAAGGGAAGGGAAGGGAAGGGAAGGGAAGGGAAGGGAAGGGAAGGGAAGGGAAGGGAAGGGAAGGGAAGGGAAGGGAAGGGAAGGGAAGGGAAGGGAAGGGAAGGGAAGGGAAGGGAAGGGAAGGGAAGGGAAGGGAAGGGAAGGGAAGGGAAGGGAAGGGAAGGGAAGGGAAGGGAAGGGAAGGGAAGGGAAGGGAAGGGAAGGGAAGGGAAGGGAAGGGAAGGGAAGGGAAGGGAAGGGAAGGGAAGGGAAGGGAAGGGCCCTGTCTGGACAGGTGTCACTTGTGCCAGTGACACCGATCACCAGTGACAGATTGGTGTGCGAGCACTGTGCCTCCTGGGTCAGTTTGCAAGGATGAGAGGGACCGAATCAGTCCTGGGCATTGCTGGAGTCACAGAAATAGAAAAATGGATGGCCTGGCCACACAAAAACAGGCCAAGGAGAAGCACTGGGGGTGAGTCTTTAATTGTGTCCTTGTAGGATGATGGTGGAGTAGACACGGTACAAATCTGCGGTCACAACATGAGAGCAGCTATGGGACTGCTACTAAAGGCAGTGTCCAAACCATCCAGCAGAGCAGCATTGGTGGCCAAAACCCAACCAAATCCTTTCTGGAAAGACAAAGGGAAAGCCACGTCTCTGCCTCCTGCCTTCCTGTCCAGGTCCCGTACAGCTCATACAAGCCCGTACAGCTCAGGGACTTTGCTGTGCTGCTCTGAATGCAGAACCCCACTCAGTCACAGGGTTTGATGCCACATTGCAGCGACCAGCCCTGAACATAGCAGGTGCAGAGTCACAACCCCTGCCTAAAAACTGCAAAAATAAGCAGGGAGAATGACCAAAAAATTCTCTATAACTTAATAACCTTGCTAGCTAAGCTCCTCTAGCCTGAAAGAGCAATGGCAGAAGCTGTTTTTGTTTCCTTGCTGCTCACCTGAACTTGCTGCCCACCATCAGCCTGGACTATCATGTGGAAAAACCAGACACTAATTACCATCAACCCATTTACAAATTGTTCTTCTCCTGCCACATCTGTTCGGTGAAATCCCTGGGTACCCAGCAACAATCTTGCCATTATTTAGGGGCTGTCCCAGATGCTTTATTGCCTGTCCCCATGGAAATGTGTACAGACAAAACATTAGCTGTTTAAGTGTAAAATAAATTTCCACCCTGCACAGCTAGCTTGCTCACATGAATTGCTTCATGGGCAACAAAAAAAAAATCTGCTGGAGACATCTGCAAGGGAAAATAACAACAATAACATCACAGCCATGGCTTCATAGGAGGGAGGCAGAAAAGCTCCACGAAATGGTCCAGTCCTTCCCTAAGGGCCTGGGGAGGCCAATCCTGCTGACGTTTGGGCTGCAGCGTTGCAGGTGATGGAATAACCTGCCCTTCTCTCCAAAACGAGTCCCACAGCCTGCGGCGCCGTACTGCTGGGAAGTCCACCCCGGTGTTTGTTTTCCTCCTCCTTCTTAGAGAAATGGCAAACAAACAGACCTCCAGCCACAGCTATACGTCATGGGAAAATGGTTCTGCTCATTACCTTGCTCTTGGTAAAAGAGTGTGTTTTATTTTCTGTCCATGTCCTGTGTATCAGCACAAAGAAAACCCTTTCTTCTGCCGATGGATTCCCCCTTCCTCAGCCCAGCTCAGTCTGTGTGCTCAACAAGCCAGATGCATCCGTGTCTTTCTCTCACTTCTCCCCATTTCAGTGCTGTGGGTGCTGCTGGTCTGGAAATCCTCACCACTTTGCCCAAGTCTCCTGCCAAGGCAGTTGAGAGCTGGGCTTCCCAGCATGAGCCCCGCTGTCTCCGGGCTATTTACGCTGTGCTGGGACTGATCTGAGCACTGCCTGTTGCCATCTGCCACCTCTACCCTGCCACGCAGTCTCACCTTTAGATTTAAAGATGATCAAACTGTTTTCTTGTGGTGCTTATTCTGCAAACACACCCATTTGCATTATACAAGCCGAATGCCATTGCATTTTCTCCCTTTGTTTCTGCACTTCCCTGTTCCAGCCTATTTATTTTTTATGGGATTTTCACCTCTTTCCAACTTCTAATTTAAAATGAATTCATGCACCTGTCCTTCCAGCAGAGAACAATTGAGATATGTTAACTAAACCCTTAGTTAGATGAAAGAGTCATTTTTTGTATGGCTATAAACCATAGTCAAAGAGAAAAAAGTCAACGGGAAGCTTTAACACAGAGTCACCCAGGGTGCCCTTTTTTTCCCCTTATTCCTGTGGAGAAAAAATAGGAGATTTTGGACAGTGACTCATCAGATCAAATGTAGCCAATCACCTTAATTGAAATTAATTGCACCCAGTCTCCACGGCTTATATTGACTCTACAGGAAGCATCTAATGATGGGCTCAGAGGGCTGCATTGATATTTAACCAGGATGAAAACAGATTTTCCACACCCAGACCCCCCTAGGCTGGGCTGGGTGCTGCTACAAGGTCTGCAAATGAAGCTGGAGGCCAGGACACGAAATGCCTCACCCAGAGCAGCAGAGAAAAACAAAGAAACCTGAGCAATAAGGGACAAATGAGCGTCAGCCATTAGGAAAGAGCATTGTTCCACATCAGATGGGTCAGGGACTCTTGATAGTTATCAGTGGGCTGTTATCACCATTATTTTCACCTCTGCCCCTACAAAATTTCATGGGAATGTTCTGGGGAGTTTCTCCCTGAAAGAGAGAGAAGGAAATGTTCACCCTGGCTTGGGGGAAGAGGTTTAGCAAAGCTCAGAGAGTTGCAAAGGTGTCCTTCTCCAATGCTTATGCATTTATTAGCTGAGGCAGCTACATCCTCTCAACACCCCTGCTTGTCACAGCCCTTCTTGTGCCTCCCCACTCAGGGCCAGGGCTTCTTTCTGCTGTAGAGCAGAGGTGGGGAACTCTGAGATGTTGGGCAGATCTGGAAGATGGGTATCATCTCCTTTCTGCTCCAGGGACTTCTGCGCAACCCTGCAAGCAAGAGCTCTTCCTCTGGCACAGCATCCCCAGCAGGGATGGGGGTACGAGCAGGGTTGTGTGGTCCAGGTAAGGCTCACAGAGGTGCCCCTAACTGCTGTAGGAACTGCTTTGCAGACAAGCAACATGTAAAATGAGTAAGCGTGGACAAATCAGCTTTGTTTTTCTTTGTTTTGTGAAGTGCTTCTAGTGTCAGAGCAATCTTCTGGCTATTCCTCATGCTCTCCCCTATCCTCGTCTCATCTAGGTTCTCTCCAGGAACAAGTCCGTATGAAGTAGTGCTCCTGCAAGTTCCTGTTCTGGCTTCAGACATCCTGCTACAAACCTCAGGATTGTTCTTCTGAACCTTCCAACTCAGTGCTTGGTGGTTTTTGATTTACTTTTTTCACCTTAGCAAATCCGTTCAGCATCACGGCTCTTTGTGAGGATGAAATTCATTATCATCCCTCCATCCCTTGCTAGATTTCTTCTCAAGGTTGGCTCTTACTCTTTAGAAATATCAGTTGGCAACCTGGACTATAGTCAAGGACTATAAAATAACTCAGTTTTCCTACAGACAGTCCCAGCTATGTCACTTAACGAGGTAGCTGACCCATTGTTTAAAATAACTGGTTTCCCCATGTATTTCCTGAGATGGAGAAGGCATGCTTAGCCTTTGTTGCTGTCTGCTGGGTCTTCCAGTGGCATTCACGGTTTCTTCTGTCCAGGTCCTGGAGAGAAGACATTTTCCCAAGTTACTATGGAGATGGCTGTGATGCAGGCAGCAAGCACAAGGGAAGGAACAGTATTTGGAGCAGATGGATGCATACAAGGTAAGATCCTGCTTGCTCTCTCTAGCTGGGAGAACAAAGGAAAGTATAAAGATAGACAAGATTGGAACAGAACGAGAGAAATTATTTGTACAAACACTGTTGTCATAGGTGTGAGTGTGATGGTGTCAGTGAGGCTAAGGTGCAGAGAGAGGTGGTGGCTTCCAACAGACTGAGAGTGCAGATGGCGAAGAAAAAAAAAAAATGAGCCATTTGGGTCCCGCAATGAACAAAGGGTTTTGTGCTTGAAAACATCTCCGGGATTTTTTCCAGGTATATTGGATGGTCTAATTAAAGTGATTGATTCATTCCAGAAATATGTCATAATTTCTCTGGCCTTTCTTTGGTAAAATTCTTCCTGAGGTAAGAACAAATGTCACTCATCTCCCAGCTGAGGCTAATGAATGTGACGAGTAAGTGATCTGTGTGCCTGATGGGGTCTTGTTGCACAGAGAAATTTTACCCCAGTTCTGCAACATTTGGTCTCCTCCATTACCGCTGCTGAAGCCCTTTTGCCTAGAAGCAGGTGCTTGGAATAAGGGTATATACATGGCCAGGTGGCAGCAATGTAGCAGGATGCATCCTTGGCCAGTTTTGGTTTACCTAACATGTAAAACACTTTAGGAATTGCATGGGTATTTGCCCCCAAAACAATCTACAATACTAGTGTCTGTCCATTTCACTGCCCTGGGTGTTTTTGTAGCTAATGCCAGGGTGACAGAGCAGTGCTGCTGTTCCTGCTGCCCAGAAGAGAAACACCCCAATGGTGGGGAGATGCAGAGCTCCATGTGGCTGTGCCTGGGAGTGGGGACCAGGACCAGGAGTGATGTCTCATTGCTTGTGAGGACTGTGTGTTTCACAATGGGACCCAAAGCACCTGTGCAGCTATCAGAGGCATCCAAATGAGCCATGGGGAGCACAGTGCACCTGAGAGTACTGCAGTACAGCACCCCAGGGTTATCACCAGGGGACAGCCATCCTTTGGGAATTGCCCAACTGAATCTTCTCTTTGCAGAACAGTGTGAACTTTTTCCCTTTTCCTTGAAGGATCTTTTTACTTTTCCTACATGAGGCAGGTGTGCATGAGAAGGAAATGCAGGGTTTTTTCTTTGTTCTGTTGTCTTTTGTGTGTGTGTTTGTGCATGAAAACAATCTGCAAAGCTGCCCTTCAAAAAATCAGAGAGGCTCTCTAGAAATGCTGACTGTGATAGCATAGGTGGGCATCGCTAGCAAAGACAGGGTGAAATGTCCATGTTAAAAGACAAGTAAGCTATAAGTACCTGTCCAGGGAGCTGTAATGCTATTGCCCCTCATGCTCTGTCACCACATGCCCCTCTCTTATTTCAACCTGCACAAACAGTCACTGGGGAGCTGGGACTATGTCTGACAATAGATTTATGCAATGGCCAGTGCAATGAGACCATGACCATGTTAACCCTGCCAAAGAGAGACCAATTAATGTGACAGCTGACCCTGAAATTTGGGTTTTTGCTCCACATTATGCAGCTGCTCTGAAGCATCATCACAAGCCTGTCATTATTCTATGCCTTGGTTTTCTGTAAAATTGAGTGTTTTACCCTCTTTTGAGTGAATATTTTAAGACCTAATGATGCACCGTGCTGCTTATTATTATCACCAGTGTAACACATTAAACCAGTGTCATAATCTGGTGTGCTTAACAATGAGATAATCGCTAGAGTTGTTAGAAGGCAGGAAAGTTGGAAATTACTTGTTCCTGAAAAGGTAACGTGTGAAGTACTGATGCTGCCTTCTCATCTGTATTCATCACAGCAAGTAGTAACTGCTAAGGCCTTCCCAGTACAGAAGAGCAAAGCCCCAAAGGTTTGGGGACTCCATCCCTAAATGCCATACAAAGTCAGGAATCAACAAGATCATTATGTTTAATACCAA
This sequence comes from Netta rufina, assembly GCF_964035555.1. Classification (NCBI taxonomy): domain Eukaryota; kingdom Metazoa; phylum Chordata; class Aves; order Anseriformes; family Anatidae; genus Netta; species Netta rufina. The sequence goes on along the minus strand of NC_140141.1, from coordinate 10,975,082 downwards.
ATATTTAATAACGAAGGTAGCAGTGAGATTGTGTTTCATTCCGATACGTATAATCAGTTTTATTTGAAACAGCAAGTTGCCAGCCTGGTGCCAAACCCCTGTGAAAAGGAACTCAAGAAACCAATGTCTTTGGGTACCTTCAGGATACATATAGAAAACTATTTTTTTGAAAGGTGTGAGTCAGACTGAGTTTGCAAGACATGTCAGACAAAGCTGGAGGAATTTGTTCAGAAAGGTCCAGTTTTTCCAGAGTTAAACTGGCGATTTGCCACCTCATGGCTCTCCTTATGATGGAGCTGCCACTCGCAGCTTTTGGAGGACATGGTGAGTAAATGGCAAATCATGATGGAAAATGCTGCCACACCTGCCGTCGGGACTTTATGCAGGACCAGTGTTTATGTGTGGTGGGCTGTTGTGCTCAAAGCAAAGGCCAGGGTGAAATAATGTAAATCCTAAAAGTAGTGTAAATCCTAAAAGGGTCTGCCCTTAACAGTAGACCTGGAAATAGCCTGCTGAATGCTTTGGCACAAACTCATAAATGGAGGGCAGAGAGATGTTGATGTTGTTTCAAGCCAAGTGTTGATCACATTGAGTGATATTGCTTTCCTGGGGCACAGAGCATCATTTGGAATCAGTCCTCATCAGGGGCTTTGGACCAAGCTCTCATGAACCTAATGATGTACACAGGTTTATCTACCAGTATAAAGAAAGATCTCATTAAAATGAGAATGGGACAGCCCAAAGCTGCTAAGTTAATGAGCAAAATGAAAGGGCTTGTAGGGAAGGATGAAAGAGATGTTATTAGATGCTGGAGGGAGAGGAGCTGAGCCTGAATGATGACACCAAAGACTACTTTGTGCCTTTCAGCCTGACTCATCCCAGTGACCAGGAGACACCTTCCTCTGGGAAAAAGCAGAGGGTTCTCAATGGTTTTAAAAATAAAAACAGATAAAATCACATAGAACTTAACAGATTTTACTCAGTTATTCTGTATGACATTGACAGCCATACACGTTCTGCCACTCTATCACTGCTCTATAAAATAATATTAAAATGAAGACCCTATAAAGTGAGATAAAGGTGAGACACAAATCACATTGTGAAATGTGGAATTTTGAGACAATTTTAGACTTCTGAAACTCAGGCGTGTTCCCAAAAATTATTTTCTTTGGGTAAGGAAGGAGGAGAGAAACGAAAATTGTTACTTGACTGCCACCCACAGAAAGCTAGCAGATTTTTTTTAGTGAAGAGCATTGACAAGCTGATCACAGGGTCACTACAAGATGGAAGAAATCACAAATAACATCCTCTGCTGTGATCTGTGCTCATTCTCTGCTTTGTATGTCCCTTGTGCTCCTCACACAGCTTCAACTCTCTGCACAGTTTAGTCAGTGGAAACACACATTCAAAAATAGTATCAAGAAAATTGAGACACCACACCTCTGTTTATCTGAACTTTCTCATTTTCAGAACAAATCATAATAGCAACAGCTTTATTAATTACCATCTGCAAAGTGTGAGACAGAAAAAGCTGATGCTCTGCCCAAACAGCGGTGCATCCTGAGTCGCAGTGCATCCGGAATCTGGACCCAAAGCAGAAGGCAGGATGCTGCTGCAGAAGCAGGCAGCCTGCCTGCAGAAATGTGTCCCTGGGCTTGCAATGCCACTTTCAGCCATGGAGTGGGGCACAGCTTTGGTTAAGCAACATCTCCCCTTGGTTCTTCCCATCTTTGTGAGCTGGTATTCCAGTGGGACTGATGTTGACAAACAGAGATGTTCTGAAACTAGCCCAACTGGCACGTGAGAGCTGTGCATAGACCTTGTAAATAGGGGACATAAAATGCAGGCAGGTGGGAGAGAGCCAGAGAATCTCTGCCAGCTTTGGTAATCTGTGTGGGCACTGGCCCAAAAATGTCACTTCGAACACTTTCCCAGGGATCGTACTGGGCTGAAAGTCAAATGCCGAAAGAAACCCCTAAGAATTGATCTTTACACATTCAACAGTCAGGGTACCTTGGGTTCTTTTAATTAAGGCAGCCCTGCAAGGCAGTAACATGCAAGGCTGAGGCCTGGATGGCCAAAAAGCACCAGCTGATGGGAAGCAGTACCTGGATGGCATCTTGGTTGCTGCCATTTGGGTCAATGAAAATGGGCATTTTGGCAATAAAAGTTCAGTTACGACAATCTCAATTTGCACTTTTTACTGGAAAAATGTCCATTCCAGTGCACCAATCCTCAGCCTCATGAGGTCTTGCCTGATCAGCCTTGTGCTTTCCCACTGATGCTCTTGATAATCTCATCCCTCTGCCTCCTGCTTTCATGAAGTTTGGCATTATGGACTGGGAATTTCTTCCTTGGGGAGTCAAGCAAAGAAGAACAAAGACTGACAATGGCTTTCCATGAGAGGAGGGGAGAGATGTAACTGGTGAGAAGACAGGAGTGCCAGGTATAAAGCTACATGTAGGGCAGGGCTGTCTGCATGTTTTCAGGCCATGTTTGCAAACCCCTCTGGCTCAGACTCTGATGTGCTATTTGCAAATATTTATGTCAACCGGTTTTGTTTGCTGAGGTATTTCGGGAGTGGCTGTTTGCTTTTGTTCATTCATGAATTGTGGTGAGTGTGTGTGCGCGAGTGTGCATGCGTGCCTCACCAAATATTTGCTTTTCATTATTCATTATTTGCAGTTCATATGTTGCTGTTGGTAATTTGCTGTCCTCTGTTCTCATTTAAAAGCTCCACTCTCTGTCCTCAGGAATTGAAGACAATTCTGGGTGCCAGGTGTTGCACTCTATATCAAGCAGCTGCAAACAAGGGAATTTATTAAAGAGAGCTCAGAAATGGCCATGAAATGATAAACACTGTGAAGAAAAGAGGGAGGAGGGAACATAACATAAGACAGTGGCCTTAAAGTATGCCTGATAACTTTTCATGAAAAAAAAAAACAATAACCTTAGGGGAAAAGCACTTAAAGAGGCTTGGTAATACCACAAGTGAATTGTATTAGGTGTTTTGGAGCAGACCTTCCCAATGCAGATAAGTTGCTCAGAGAAATTGGAAACTGGGTCAACTTGAGGAGAAAAAAAATAATAAATAAATAAATAAATAAATAAAAGTGAAACAATAACAGGAAGATTTGCAGGTGTGAAAAGAAAGGGCAGGGCAGGAAAGAAGAAACAATCAGCTGGGGACATCAAGAGCAGGAGATGCTGCTCTGTACGCACGTAAACTGTGAGAGGCAGTTCAGGGAAAAACCTGGCCTGGTGCTCAGCAGGCAGGAAAAGCTCCCAGTAGAGGACACAAAGCAAAGCTCTTAATGCCTTTCCTCTGTCTTTGCAGAAAGCCAGACTGCTCCAGCAGCTAACAAGAGTGGCAAAGCCGTGGGAATGGGGCTGAAATGGAAAAAGAAGTAAGCACTGAAGAATTATGAAAGTTTTCCTACTCTTAGATTGTCTGAACCCAACAAAATTCAGCCCAGAGTGTTTCAGGCTGATCTGAGCAGTCTCAGACCTGATGATCCCCATCTCCAAGAGCACACGGAGAAGGAATGGTTTCTGGAGGCCTGGAAAAGACCAAATCCATGGCCTTCCGTGGGGCTCTCTTCCTTGGGAAAGAGTTTTTAACAAGCAGGGCAGCCTGAATATCTTTAAATGGGCAGTAATCAGTAGTGAACATATAGATTTGTTTGTTATTAAAACCTAAAACCAAAATGGATTAAATTGCAGAAAGAAAAAACGCAGCCCTTTCTCCACCCAAAACAGCAGTCCAGGTGTTTTTTGTTTTGTTTTGTCTTTTAATTTATTTAGCAAACTTTGTAAACAGATACAAGGTCCTTCTCAACTGCAGCATGCTGTGCAGGAGGCAGACCTGCAGACAGCATGAGAAAGCCTTTCAGAGGTGATAATTTACTGCAGGAATCAGTGCTCACATCTCAGGCATTTTGTTTTCCTAAGCATCAGAAGTCGCCTGCCTTGCTTCCCTTTTAGCGACAGTTTGTTTCACAACAGTGATAAGAAAACAGGGAAGGTCCTCCGTCTGCGTCCTGCTGGGACTGCCTCCAGATGCTCCCTTCAGTAGCAGGAGCTGGCCACCGTCCAGCCTGCGAGGATTTCTTCTGAAGTGAATGAGCTTGTAAAAATACAAGCAGCTGGTGCAGATTATCCAATTTCCATCCCCCTTTCATTTAGCAGCCAGGATCTCTGTCGGCCGGGCCTCCTGCCTGATCAGTTGTAGGAGCTTTGAACCCCTTTAATGACCATTTGGGTTGCAATCTGTACTCTCCCTTCTACTCATCTTCTGCCCAGCTTGGTCCACTTCATGATTTAGGCAAATGCCCCCTCCCACCCCAATGCAATTGTCATGATTGTCTAACCTTGTTTGCTGCCAGTGCAGGGGTCCCAGGGTGAAACTACTCCTTTTACCAGTAGGAAGCAGTCAGCTTGTGAGTACCCTACTAACCCCTTCCTGGCTCTCCATCCTGGCCTGAGATCAACCCACTGGCCTGAGTGGGGTCTTGTTCTCTCATGCCTGGGCTATCCTATAACACGAGAATTAACCCACACTATTGCATCAGGGTGCAATCAGAGCTCTGAGACACTGCGGCCATTCCTCCTGACCCCAAGGTGTGCTTCAACATCCCACACTGGCCTACACAGATCAAACATCCCCACTTTCCTCAACACCAGTGACCCAGGAACCTGCTCGTGTATGTTTATGGATGCTGCAGGTCTGCTGCTGGCCTGCAGCTTGAGCACAACTGATGGGATTTATCATCCTGCCCTCTTCCACCTACCAGTACTGCCTGTGCTTTAGCACCTTGTCTACATGCAGTATTGCCTTCACAGGCTCCATCAACTTTTTTTTGATCTCTCTCTCCTCTCTTTCAAGGCACAGAGCCACACACACAGCTTTTTGAAGTTCATTTTCACTCCTTACCTATTTAAGGAACATCTCTGCAGAAGAGAGAAATACAAGAGCTCCCGAACACAGGAGCAGTTAAGCTTCCATCCACTGTGTTTTATAGCTTGATGCTGGCATGGGCCCATTCAAATATATTTTGACATACAACATGTTATTCTTTCCAAGGCAGTTGGTCTCTTTATTTATTTAGTTAGAGTGAAGGATTCATTCCCTTGCTGACTAACAGGAGACCAAGGATTCCCACATGCAGCTGAGCCCCTACACTTCATTCTCTGCTGGTGAAATTGTTTTCATCCATTCTGGAGCTATTACACTTCATTCCTCACCAATATATTTTTATTTGTATATAAAATAAAAATGTGACAGCACATGGAAAGTTAAGAAGTGGATAAATTCATAAATTACTTTTATACTGCAAAGCTGATATGGCTGTATTCCTCTGGACTTAACTGGTGCACAACCAAATAGATGCTAAAGATTAGTTTCAGGGATACACTACACCCTTCCAGAAGGGCTGCACGAAGCATGTTGAGCTTTCTCTTTTCTAAAAATTGTTTCCTGCCTACAGGAGACCACACACCAATTATTCTTGAGGCTGACAGTTTTGCCCTTGAAGACCTGCCAGGTTTGGGGAACACATTGAGGGGACCCCAGCTCCCAGCATGGAGAGAGCCATCAAACATCCCGTGCCTCCATGTCTTGCAGGCAGAAGTGGAAATCACTTAGAGGTGTTTCTGCAAGGTAGGACAAGTATTCTGCTTCAGAACTGGAGCCTTGGCAAGGTGTGATGGGGCTGGTGGGACTGGAGACCCTTCCAGTGCTGGCACTCAAGCTCTGAGCCCAGGTGGTGGAAGGGGCAGGGGGGAGTGAGCTGAAGGCCAGGAGAAACCCTCCCTGCAAGCAGAACTGGGCTGCCCTCTCCTCGTGGGTGAAACAAGGGCAGCCCTGTCCTGGGGGCTTCCAGCTGCTCCTTGCCAATGCTTGTCCCTGCCATCAGCAACTGTGGAAATGGAAATAAAGGAGGGCTAAAGGAATTTCAGTATTAAAGCTTTTTTTTTTTTCATTAAGTTTAAAAACTACAGACCTAATTTTCATTAAATATATGTATTACATTATTTGAATTCATTTTATGTACTCTGTGATAAAAATATGAGACCTCACAAGGATTAAGAGAGTGGGCAAATATCATACAAGCTCACCTGTGGTCCAAACTACACCTGTGCAGCTTGTTCTGGATGGATGGTCCTCCAGCACACTCCAGAAGTGTCTTCTACCACCAAGGAAGGACACAGGACCTGCGTTGGTGGTCTCTGCAGGGATGGGAACCATCCTGCCTGGTGCTCCTGGGCTTGGTTTCTTCACACTTATTTCACCCACTCTTGGGATCCCTGAAGAAGAAAACACCAGATTAGAGGGGTTTTCTGTAATCTCTAACTCCTGTGGCTGGATATGGGGTGCCACTGTGGGCAGTGCCCAGCCTAAAGCCCTTAATGTAACACAGAGAACATGAAAACAGGGACCGGCCTCTGAGTCCAAAGACAGAGTTACAATGCAAGGCTCAGAGCTGCCCCAACAAGATTCACTCATCTCCCAGGTTTGCTAGGGACCTCTTTTCATAAGATTCACAGTATTTGCAAGGTGGTAAAATCAGAGCTTAATAACTCTAAATTAAGGGCTAAATCAAGTCCTGGCCCAGCTGGCTCCACTCACTCCATCCATGAGGAGCCCCATTTAACAAGCTCTTGGAACATGAGTTTCTGCAAAGATGCTGTGGGTCTTGTGGTCCCTCATGGATTCACCTTGTAAGGTCCAGAGAAGTTAACAAGCCAAACAGGTCAGAAGCTAATTCAGCGCTGGATCAGTGGGAAGTCTCCAACCTGCTCTCCTTTTCCTCTCTTCTGGGAAAGAGCTGCAGAGATGCACACTCTGGAAGCATTTGGGTCCAGCTGGAGCCCCAAACTCTGCTTTGCCATTTTCTGGTCCATAGTAGCTCTGTGCACAGCCGTGGTGCAGGTTCTTTGGGGGAGGCACAGCCACTGCATCCTGAGCTGCTCTGCAGCTGTGCACAGCCCGAGCAGTCTGACAGCAGTGCTGGAGAACTGCCTTTATTTAACAACTGTCACCGCACAGGTCACTGGGAGCATCCATTGAGGAATTGTGCTGTTTTCATACTGCTGTGTTTTTGCCAAACACTTTTTTCCAGGGTTCATACAGTACATTACAGTGTCGAGTGCTGAACAAAAGGCATTGTGGATCATTGCTGTTTTACTCTGCAGAAGCACTAAACCTGCACTCACACGGTAGCTCTTGCTCCCAGGGCATGTTGCCGCAGTGCCAGCTTGGAGCAGAGGTGCTCCGTGTGCTCGGTTATGGATCTGGCAACCACAGGAGAAGAGTGGGGATGAGAAAAAAAGGGGAAAAACTACCCTCTGTACAGTACTGAGCAGGGAAGGGAATGGGGTAGCAGACAAATGGGGTGTGCCTGATTTAAATCCCAGCAAAGATACCAGGAATCCATCCCAGCAAAGTAGAAGACTGTCAGCAAGACAAGTTCATAACCCTGGAGCAGAAGAAAGAGCCCATTAGTTCTCTCTGAAACTGATGAGGCCATAGCTAACCCAAGGGGATCCTTGAGAAATCAATAGTACTTTGGTAGACTTCTCTGCAGCACTGTACACCCCTATGGCCCAGAAGGACTCTGGAATCTTTCATCAGTTTTTCCTCCACAGCTCATGCACACATGTCTGAGTGGCAAAGGTCAGACGTAAATATTACAGATGAGGAAACAAAAGGATCTATAACCAAGATGAGGAGGCAGGATCCTTGAGGGACGCAGAGTTTGTGAATGGGTTCTGCAACATGCCTGCAGCACGGCATCCTCTCGGCTCCCGTGCTGCATGGAGGTGTGTGATGCAGCACGGGCTCAGGGAAAACCCAGAGAATGCCCCATGCAGGGGGCTGCAGCCAGCCCCACTGGGGTCATTGTGCCTTTCAGCCCCATGGGAGCAGAGCACCAATGGTCTTCCACAATGTATTCATGTCAACATCCCTCTGCAGCCCCTGCAAAGGGGAACACGGGGCATGAAGAGATCAGGCACCTGTGTCCTGCTCCACTTGATCAAATTCAGCTGGATCCTGACGACCAGCAAGGCCCTCCACAGTTTGGACACTCATTGTAATGCCAGAAAAATGACTTATTATGGATGTAACAAGGTTTATCCATCGTCCAGAGCTAAGCCTTCTCACAGCAGCCACAACCCTTGGTGAGACACCTTAGGGATGCAGCTCAGGCACTAAGCCCAGCAGCTCTTGCTGCAAACTACTCAGCATGGCTTGAAGACCACGTGAGTTAATGCCCAAGGACCACAAAGCAAGCAGGACTTGCCCAGAGCATGATCTGCTCCTAGTCTGGTGATGCACTAACTCTACCCACGGCTGGGCTCCCAGTACAGCTCTGAAAGGAGCAGACACAAGTGTCACTGCCTGTAGTTAATCACACCCTGGATTAATTAGCAGTCATGAAGAGCTGACGGCTCTGCAAGAGCTCTGAACCTCTCCATTTAATGTTTTACTCTCGTAATTCATGTGCAGGAGCCCTGAGCGAGTAACCAACTTTAATGACCATATCATCATCATGAAGTCGTTAAGAGGGGATGGGACGCGAGGGGATCTCAGCTATGAATAACAAAGGAATGTACAATATGTGTTCCTTCATTACCATGATTAGCCTGTGCCAAGGCCTATCTGCCCACCACCCCTGAGTGCCTCCAGGCGCTCAGCCTGCAAAGCACTGAAGGGTCTGTCCGCATGCTGACACCTCCCGTCACAGCCAGGCTGCTGACATCCTTCGGGGCATGTTTGTCTCATAGGGTGATGGATGAGATAGCAGAAACACAGGCTCAAACAGCAGCTCAACACATGGTCCTAAAACTGAATGATCATTTTAGAATTAATTGATGTAATGGTCCTATCAAAGTGCCATTATTTAACAGTCTGGGATTGATTGCTCCTGGTTCCTATTATTCCATTTCCTACCCTGCTGGGAACAGAAGGAGTCGATGACTTTTAAAGCCATAACAAGTGCCACTTTTTGTCCTCTTTCCTGGGAGTGCTGCAGAGACAGCAAGTGTGGCTCTGGACAGCAGTGGCACTGGTGTGACAAGTACCCCTCATCTCCTCCATCAGGAGCAGCAACACATCCATGGCGGGCCCATAAGGGGCTAGGTGCCCTCATCTGCCCCCCACCCACACCTGGAAGGGTTGCATTAGCTGCATCGTGCTTTTAGGTTCGAGCCAAGCCTTGAGGATCCTTTTGGTTTAAGAGTAAAAATAACTCATGTGTGTTTAGCCTGGGCCTGTTACTGTTTCCTGTTATTAAAATAAGTGCATCCATCTTGGCTTGGCATCATTTTAGTTGTGCACATTTAAATTGCAGTTCATAGCAGCACACCCTTCAGGTGCAGATAAGGCTTTATATAGACCAAGGTCCTGGCCCCTGTTGATGTGTGTTTGCTGGATGGGCACAAAACTAGACCTAAATGTGATTTGGCTGACCTGTGGCCAAAGCAGTACTGAGGAAACCTGCTGTCTCTGCAGCAGGGAGCTCAGGACCAGAGGACAAAGGGTGCATCCTGCAGGAGACAGAAAGACGATGGCCTGGGTACTGTCGAATTCCCAGCTTGGAGGTGTGAGGCAGACAGAGTAATGATAAAGGTGACCTCAGGCAGATTATTAAGGGCAGATACAAAAGGGGAGAAGAGGTAAGGGGAGGAATCAAAGCACCATCAGCACAACAGGATATACAGCTAGTGAGGGATGTAAAGACTAACAAGGAAACTTCCTATAATGAAATAAGTACTGGGATGAAGACAAAGAGTCCTCCCTGGCCCACTGCTACTCCAAGGGGCTGAGGAAGGCTTGAGTGATGATGCCCCAGACAAAAGACATCTGCTGTTGTTTCAGCCCTCACTAAAAGAGTTGGTGACAATGATATGGTTAATTCAAACAGCTCTAGTGACAAAGGGTCAAGAATTTACTCCGCAACAGAGAAAGAATGGGTGAGAGAGCACTTAGGTACATTAGAGGGTTTCAAATTGCCTGGGCCTGCCAGCATTTGCTATATGGTGCTCAAAGGAGGCTGAATCAATCTCAGAGCAGTTGGCTTTTATCTTTGAGAGTGTGTGGAGAATGGATAAAATTTTGGAGGTCTGGAAAAATAAACGCAAAGCCCATCTTTAAAAAAAGGAATGATGAAATGGGGATCTATCGACCATCCAGCAGCCTGAAATACCTGGAAAAAAGGGAGAAGATATTAACAGACAAACCACTTGTGAGCACCTGGGAGATAACGAGCCAGGGAATTACAGCCAGGTTTGATTTGTCAAGAACAAGTCACATAAAATCAATTTAATATCCTCCTATGGTAGCAAAACAGGCCTTACCCTCAGATGAGCAGTGATGGATGTCATGTGTCGTGATTTCAAGGAAGAGGAAAAATCGACGGCCCAGAGACAGGGTGGGGAGCGCCCAGCACTGCAGGAAACCATCCCAGGGAGCCCAGCAAAGAGGAGCCCACGGCATCACGGTGTGGTGGGAAGAGAGGGGCACCCATCTGCGGTGTGACACGAGTGTGCTTGCCTGCACAAGTGACTGCTCTGCTCAGCACCTGTTAGGCTTTGCCAGAAACCTGGGTCTTGACGTGTCTGTTTTGTTCAATAAGAAGATGGATGAGTTTGGAGGGCAGAAGCAAGGCAGTCATCAGTCTAGAAGAACATTTGGCAGAACTGTCATCGCTGGAAGAGGTGACTGAGGGGAGACATGATGCCAGCTGTAGTTGTACAAATGGTAGCTGCAGAGATGAAAAAATATGTTGTCATTTATGTTTAGGAAAAAGAAAGAAAAGGGTGGAATTGCAGCAGTGGATATATTTAGGGTAAATATTAGGGAAAACTTCCCATAATGAAAGAGGGCGAGGGATTTTGCTTTGGGAAGTGATGAGATCTCTTTCACTGGATGTTTCAATGCAAAGGTTAGGGCTGATGGGGGTGGAATTATCTCAGCTGGTGATGAGCTGAATGCCACCAAGCAGTTCCTTCCAGCCCTGTTCCCTGTTGTGTTGTGACTCCCTTTGCACCACGGGAGGACCTGCCTTTGACACAGGTTGCATTTGAACACAGTAAAATGCAGTGGGCTCATATTTCTAGGAGACTGCAGATGCTCCCAAAGGTCTGGGAACCATTCAGAAGTCTGCAAATGGTATTTTTTTCCTGCACCACCCTTCCAGGTGTTTCACTTCAGATTTTTTTCCTCTTCTACTTTTTGTTCAGAAATGTTCCTTTTTGGCATCTAACATGCTGGCAGATCAGGGGCTCTAACACTGGCTTTGCAATCTGCCCCAGGTCTCTGCCCAGACACCAGCATTTTAGCTCACATATTCTTGATTTTTAGTAAATCATTCTATTGTTTCTAATTGAAAACCCCAATGCTTGCATATCTGTGTAAAGAAAAAAATCCAGCTTTTATATATATATATAAATATATATATGGTTTTCTGGCTTCAATGTAAGTTCATTGTGGATAAAGATGAACTCTTGGTCTGTAAGAACAGCTCTGTACCTGGGAATCATAGTGCTGGGCATTGCCATAAATGAGTATGTGAGCACTGCAGGTGCGCACTGCTCCTGTCTCACACGTCTGGTAATTTCTGGGCATCTTCTCTCCTACTGCTCATCCTTGCTTGTGCATGCTCGCTGTTACTTGGCTCATGGGCCAGAGTCCATGGAACAGTCAAACTGCTTCAAGTTAATGGAGTGGCTTTTGCAGCATGGCTGGGAAAGCAGGAATTTTCTCTCAAATCGCTAAAACAGAAAGCACAAAATAACAGAGAAATAGTGGTATATGGGTGTGAGATGAATGCATGAAAATGGATGAGTCACTAGGTCTGACTTGCTGCTGTGCTACACCACTCATTTCAACTCCAAAGCTGTCGGCACCATGAAGTCAGAATGAGGCAGTGCCAGACTCAGATGTGCTTAACCACGGGTGAAGGAGGAGGGAAGAAGTGGGACAAGTCCACAACAAACACAGCACTGCTGCAGTGCCGTGAAGTGGAAGAGGAGGGTGATTCCTCTGCTCACCAGCAAGAGGGGAAGGCAGTGGCATGCCCAGGCAGTCCCAGCCCTCCTCCCTCTCTGATGCCCTCCACACTGTGCTGCACAGCTCTGCCTTCTGTCCCTGGCCTCATGCTGCCATTCCCTATCTGGCTGCACAAAATGAGGGTGCAGTCAGAATGAACATCAGTAAGAAGGTGGAATCCAGACCTCATTTTTTGAGGCAAGCTCCTGAGTCGTTCTTCACCCTGTGTTGTAATTTACTTTTCTAGCTAGAAGGTTAATTGCGTGCTACATAGAGCTGTGGGCTCTCTGATTGAAGGTGCTGTTGATAGCTAAGTGTTGGTGTAGCTCTGATTTAGTTCTGCTTACCAGAGTGATAAATTATGGGTAGGTTTCTGAGAGAGGACTGTTGAAGTTCGCAGGCTGCTGAACTTGGACCTGCTCTCCAGGAGGCAAAGCCTGGTGCTTACCTAATGCTGCAACTCCTACGCTGAGTCAGTATTTCTCTGGGAGTCTGCCTGTCATCCTCTGGGTGTTGTGCTGTGACTGAGCATCTCCTTCCTTTAGATCCAGTCCCCAGATTTTACCAGCATTGATGATAATAGCTCTGCAATGGGCAGGCTACTTGGGAAATGAATAGGCAACAAAATGCCTCCAGCACAGAGCTGTGCTTAGGAGGAGGTGACAAAAAAGAGAGAGATGCTTTACTGACATGATGCTGCCACCCAATGCCATGCTGGACCTCCACTGCCTATCTGCTTGCAGCCACAGTGAGAGTGAACAGGGATGTCCTGGTAGGGCCAGGGAGGTTCTGAGGTCTTGTTCATGGTGAGAGGTCCCCTGGGGCAGTGGGATGGTTTTGGGGCTGGCGTCTGGGTCCTTGCTCCAGGGATGTACTGGGAGGAGGGAGCTGGGCTGGACTGGCATTGCCATGGCTGCTGCCAGTTTGCTGGCTACAATCCCTGTGCTGACAAATGCCAATATTGAGGGCGGCAGCTTGATCAAGAGGATGGGTTCATGGCATTGCAGTGTCGATGAACATCCCACATCACATGTAATGCAAACAAGGTTGTGGTGCCATGATTGCAGCCACAGCCCCTGGGTGCAGTCTGTGACATCCGACATTGGTTTTCCATCTTCATTTTGTGTTGGTCCCATACATCTCAGTGTTGTGCTCAGCACGGTGGGGATAATGCCATTCCCCCCAAAAAAAATGTGAGTACAGACCCTGCTGCCAACTGGTGCCTGAGGCCTCACCATCCCCACATCAGGCTCAAGGAAACCCCCCTGAGCCCTTACCTGTGCGTGAAGCAGGGAGAGGCAGCTGCAGGGCCAGGCCAGCAGCAGGAGGCACTCAGCAGCTCTGCCAGAGGCTGTTTTCACGCTGCATCTTCTGTCCTTTAATGATGGCTCAGAGATACTCCCATAGGTCGGGAGTGGTGAGGGATCCTCACCTGCTCCAGGCAGCTTAGAACAGAAATTAAGTGAAAAAGGTGGGTTGTAGTTAAAAACAACAATTTAGATTTAAACAGAGGAGCAGAGATGAGGCTGGAGCCTGAACCGGGAACTCATGACAGAAAGGGAGCAGTGCCACAAAAGGTGTACACCTCATTCTGGGGGCAAACCCTCACCTCTGTGCCCTGGTGATGCTGAGCGGCTCATGTCTGAGGCCAGGCAGTGGATGTTCAAAGCCCTGTCGCTGGGTGAGACCTCCCAGAAACACGGGACCACAGCGGTGTCCATAGCCCACCTGGAAGTGCCTGTTTTAGCCATGAGGAGCAGGGATCCATCCCTCCTCCATCCCTGCCAGGTGGGCACGGAGCCAGCACAACCAGTGCTCACCTCTTCCCTGCAAGCATCGCTTCCCTCTTTCCCACACCCTGCTCAAGGCTGGCAGGGGGCTGGCTGAGGGACCCTCAGCTTGTCCTGTCACCTGCAGAAACTGCTTTCCTTTGCCCCGCACAAAATGGCCCTGGGTTTGGAGAGCTGCAAAGGAGCCTGCACTTCACTGCATTATAAATAGCAGCAACTGCAAAATTCCTGCAGTGCTCCTGGTGTCACTGAGGAAAGCCTTAAAACTGTTTGTCCAGAGGCAGTTAAGATTGATGAGAAGGAATAGTGACAGGCTGGGTGAGCCAGGGGCAGCAGGACCCTCCCCAGGCATAAGGTGGATCTCATTTACTCCCTGAATTAAGCAGGATCAGTGTCTGGGAGCATCCCTGCTCCCTTCCCTTTGTATCTCAAATGACTCCGGCATCTTCTTAAGCCCTGTTTAGCACCTAGAGAAACCATCTGGATACACAAAAGGCACTTGATAAAAGCCTTCCTCTTTAGTACAGAGCAGAACTATGTAGGAAAAATGTGCTCTGAATTGGTTAGAGACATATAGAAAAGTCCTTTAACAGCCAGCACTTTCTGCAGAAAGCCCAAGAGAAAAATCACCACTGCATGCCTTCCTGAGAAAGGTATTTTTTATTTAAGATACAAAGCATTATTGTGTTTGTGAGCTCCCCTTCATCTGCATTACTCCACTTAAAATCCCATTTAAAAAATATGAAATAACTCTGTTTTCTTTAAAGATATATAAACCCTGTTCCCAGAGGGATAAAAGAGCGACATAAAAAAAGGGACAGCTTTAGTAAAACAGCACTGCCAGGGGGCATAATAAATACATAAATTACTCACAACCAGCAAGGCATACTCACAAACTGCAGAACAAGCTACTGGAGCACAGAAATGTCTTAGCAGGCTGAAGAGAACCAGCGTAGTAGTGCAGTGCCCTGCTGCCTGGAGCTGCAGCCCCTCCGCTTGCCCAGTGGCAGTGGTCTCCAGGGGTCACAGCAGTGCCGATACTGCCAGCCTAGGATTTGCCTGTGGGTCTCTAATCCCCAAATATTCAAACCTGTGGCTTGAAAGAAGCTGCAGTGCTTCTGGAGCACAACATCTGCAGCCCAACAAACTCCTGTCCAAGTACAATGGCTCACAGCCCTCTTCACCCTCCACGATGCAGCAGACGGGGCAGGCAGTGGTACCACAGCTCTGTGGAAAGGGGGATGTGTGGAGTAGGGATGCTCAGGGAAGCCTCAGGAAGCCCAGCAGCCTCCTGCCATTCACCCACTGGACCCAAGGACCACAGCCTGGCACCCACGTCACTTTGGGAGGTTTGTTGTGCCTCCCTCTGTTCCAGCTGTTCTCTTAAGCTTGTTGGTTCCTTTTCCCATCACTCCTCCTTCTCCTTATTCTGTTCTACTCCTCTGAGAAAGGAAAAAGTTATACATCTCAGTCTTTGTCCTTGAGCTGCTCACAGACAGACGGTGGAGATGCTGTGCTGCTCGGATGATGCCAGGGAAGGAGAGGAGGAAAGAGGTTTGCTGCTCACAGGATTTCCTACAGCCAGCACCGGGAGGTGACAGCAGCTAGCAGGCTGGTAATACGCACCCACTGGCTGCTCGTGTGCTGTTTTCCAAGGCCGACTGCTGAAGTTCAGGTGATGAGGCTAATCAGCAGCTCCTCTGATGTGCTCACACCTTGCCCAGGTCCTGCAGGCAGGTCACCATACTGCCGCTCACAACCCATAAGCCTCCTACACCTGCTCCTTCAAAAAGGATGAAAACATAAAGAGCATTTGTACTGTCTGTGTTAATGACTATTGTCCCTTGCTGTATCATCTGGGTTCATAGAGGAGAGTTTGGTTCCACCACCTCTGCAACTCTCCTTCGGGTAGTTGTACGCTGCAATCAGATCACCCCTGCACCTCCTCTTCATTAGATGATGAAGGCATCCCAGCTTCACAATTCTTCCTTACAGGACAGGGTCTCTAAACCCTGGCCCACCCTGGTGGGTCTTCAGCAGATCCCTTCCAGTCTCTCAGCATCTCTCTTGAATGGGGGCAGCTCAAAACTGGGGACAGTGTTGCAGGCAGGTTTTCCCCCAGTGCTGAGTAAAGGGGCATAACCTCAGCACGCCAGCCACTCTCCTCCCAAACATAGCCCAGGGTGCTATTTGTTTTAATTGCAATGAAAGCTCACTGCTGGTTCTTATTCACTCTGGCATACACTATAACCCCCAGGCCCTTTTCAGCAGGCCCAGTGTATCAGCAAGCAAGCGGTGCATAGCATGGTCCAGCTTCTCAGCAGTCTAAATCCAATGAAACTGAGCTAAGGTTTCTCATTAGAGCTACTGAAATGGTCCCTTATATACTGAATTATGCATTCATAATGGCAATTATCGTCCATCATGGCTTGTTATGCTCTCTCTAATTGGTTAATGATTTTATCCGTACACTGAACACGCACAAACATTGTAGTTATTGTCAGCACAGTTCATCCCACTTACTTTTAGAAGCTATATTTAGATATTTTCTGTCCTGCATTTATTTTACCATGCGATACCTCAGGTGTCTTTTGAGTCTCTTCATTGTCCTTTGAAGGATTACCAGCATCACTCCTGCTGATTATTACCTGTGTGCTTATCAGTTGAACTCCTGAGTTCCCCATTAATTCAGTTGCAGTTAAAATAACCAGGTGTTTTTTCAGGACCATACAGCATTTTTTTAGCCTGCTCTTTTCACCACTGGAAGTATTGGCTTTTTCAGGTCTGTCTTTTAATATATCTTGTGCATTAAAATAAAAGGACTGGAGATAGCCTATACCCCTATATCACTCTTATTCTGTAAAGTAAAATAGGACAAAGAATATGTAGAGGAGAGAGCAGATTCCCCATGAGATGCTGATGTCTCCAAAGTGCCTACAGGGAATCTGTCTCTTTATTTATGGTCAAGCACCAGGTCACCTCATATGCAGGGGAATAATATCAACCCTAATGAGACTGGAGCCACTCTTGCAGCACCAGCATCACAGTACCAAGGCAGAGCTGGGCTTTCTCCTGCATTCATGAAACCACACACCAGGAGGAAGGTAACAGGGAGGAGAGTATCTTCTCCACCCTCCACAAACAGAGCTCAGTGGGACTGCATACATGGGCTGGCTGAGGAAGCCACAGGAATGGAAAAGGCTCGGGGAGCAGGAGAGTTGGCCCCTGAAAGGGGTAGATGTGCAGAGCTGCTTCTCTCCCCTCTCCCAGCTCTGTGTTCTCCCAGCACAGTTCAGGATAACCTCTTAGCATGTTTGTTGGAGCCCATTCTGACATTTCAAAGCATCATTTTGGTTAGATTACTGCATTACATCCTTAATGCAGCAAGCACAAATTGAAGAGTCAGCAACTCCAAATGTTAACTTCCAGGGAGCATGCTTTATTATTATAAATTCCTAACCACCTTCATTCATTTTTCTTCGCTGTCATCTCAATTGTTCTCTCCTCTTTCCACCCTTCTATTTAAGGTGTTTTGTTTTTAGCAGATCCACCTTTATGGGCTTCTGCACTCTACTGCAGCTCCAGCTGTGCCTCATCTTGTAGCTGGCCTGGGCTGTGGAGGACCAAGACAGACAACATCTTGCAGACAGCAGCAAAGAGTAGTCCTCTGTAAAAGCTGCACAGAAAATGAGGAATATGAGGTTCGAAGGCCTGATGGACCACTCATGGGTCATAGGCCAACAGATGAACCTGATTTCTGCTGGCATGATGCCTGCACTGGCCCCAAGGCAGGGCCAAGGGTGGTTCTGCATGGAAAAGGGCATCCAGGTCACCTCATCTTCTTATGCAATAAAGGGAAAATGAAATTTGTGTATGAAACGTGATGAAAATAAAGGAGACAAATGATTCAGAGCATCACTCACTGCTGCTGAGGGCAGTACAATGTCTCCTTTAGCATGGCGCAGTGCTGCTGGGCTACAGAGTATCTCCAAAGTATCTCCATATGCTGTGGCAAAAGCCCATGGATTTGAACACAGCAGCTACTGAAATTCAGCTGTTTCCATTAGGGCAACTTCTGTTCTGACCCATAGTTGTAGAAGGCGCTTTTTTTGTTTGTTTGTTTTGGTTTGTTTTTTAGCATTAGTAAGCAGTTCCTAGAAAGCAAATGAAGCAGTCCAATTACATCTGGCTTCTCCCAGGAGGTCTCTGAGTTAGTAAAGTTAATTAATTAAGGAAGGCAGCAAACAAGCTAACACAAGGGGAATACATTACCTTCCTTAGCTCTGACATTACATTTGCTTTTGTTCATCCTGACTCTCCTGACATTGAGTCTGGGCAGCAGAAGCTAACGAAGGGACACCCAAGCAGCTGAGAGATAAGAAAACCTGAGGCATGGAAGGGGAAAAGCATGTAGCAAAAGGAGTTTACTGATCCAAAATACTAAAAGCTGCCTCCTGCACTTACCTGCCATGCCACAATTTCTACCCCACGGGCTCTGTCAGCATCTTGTCTTACTCATTGCAGCACTAGTGCATCTTTGAGCATTTTCTTCTCCACCACTCATTTTCTCATCCTGTTCCTGTATTCCCTGCAGCTTGGCCAATTTACAGCTGCCCCTTAACCATTTCATGAATTAACCCTTCTCCCGCTATATATTTTTACATCCACTTCCAGTAGATATTATGAACCCTTCTCCAAAGCCACCTGTGCTATGACAGTCACAGAACCATGAACCATGGCCAGCCTTCTGCCTGCTACTTTAGTACTCATTTGCATTCTCAAAGCATATGATTTGATGGCAACTTTTTTGGAGCAGAAACTGTCCAATCATCAGATACATACATGGACTCCACAGTGGTAATCAGAACTTTATGAATCTCCACATTATAATGAATTAATAAGATAGCAATTTATCAGCCTGACATCTCTTCGTCTAACAGGAGTAAGAAACAAGGGGAAGAAAATGGATGCTGAGCTTTTCCCCAGACTAAAGTATTTGTGCCTGATGCTGGTGAACCATAAGATAAAGCAGCGTAAAGGTTTCATGGGCTCTTTCACAGCCTGGTTGTGCTATGCTTACAGATTTCTTCCTAGCCCAGGGTGTTCCAAGTCCTGAACCCTGAGCCAGTGTAATTTTCAGCCCCTGAACCTCTGCTTTTATTGCACTGAAGCTGTGCAGAGCAGAAAGCCTTTCTGCTGGAGCCTGGCACAGAAGGTCTGGCCCTGCATTTTGATACCTGCAGTAGGATGCACTCTGCTAACCAACTACAAAGGGCAAGGAGGATCTGAAGGGACCCCAGTGTTGCCTTAGAATAAATAAAGCCCCTCAGCTCGATCTATTTATCACAGGACGCAGCTTAAACAGGAATGCATGTAGGAAGGCTACAGAACAAAATGATGAAATGGCAGGATCCCTCCCCAGAATCAGACAGTGTTCCCACGGGTGTCCTAAGGGAACTCTAGGATGAAATAGCTCTTATAGGCAACCTCTGGCTTAAAGCCACCACAGGAATAGAAAATTTTTGCAGGTTTTGCTGTTTTAACTAATGACAATTCTAAAAGACCAGAATCTTCAGGCATTTGTAGGGAAATGGCTAAAGCTCATGTACTGGGAAAGAATCAATGCAGCTTTTCTCGGGGGAAGTCAGGCCACTACCAGCCTCTACCAAAGGAGCTCACAGTCACCTTCCAGAGGAGACCTGGTTGATAAGGTCTGGTCATAAAGAGCACATGGTGAGGTTCCCCACAGGAGGTTTTTAGAGAAATACAGCTGCCCTAAGAATAGAGATAGATAATAAATAAATAAATACATGCTTAAAAGGCAAGGTTCTAGGAGTGAATGGGCAATGTCACAGTGGAGGGAGGCCAGCAAGGAATTGCTTGGGTGTCTGCATAGCGTCTGTGCTGCTCACCTTACTCATAAACAACCTGGAGAACAATGTGAGTGCTTAGGGGAACAGCTTGCTGCTGAGGCACTGTGGCTCAGGGGGCTAAGGATGAAGAGCTATAAAAGCACAGTGTGATAAAATGGAAGGTGAAGTTTACTGTAAATAAAAATGTAAAGTCAAGTGCACAGGAAAAATACTAATTATGCATCTCCAGTGATGGTCTCTGAGTTTATTACTGTCATTCAGGAATGAGGTAGTAAGATTTTAACAGCTAGTCCCTTGAATGCATGAGCTAGCACATAAGAAAGCAAATCAAACTATAGAATTAACAAGACAAGAGTAGACAGATATATAATATATATATGTGTGTGTGTGATACTGATAAAACCATGATAAACCTCTACCCAAATACTGCATAGACTTCTCGCGCCTCCCATTTGACATAGAAGAACTGGAAAAAGGTGGAGGACATTGCAACAAGGTGAACGAGGTCATGGGAGGACTTCTGTTTGAAAAGCAGCTGAATAGTTCAGGAGATTTCAGAAAGAAATAGAGGTGACTGTAAGAAATATCATCTGATTTTATTAAATCCTGTATACCTTAAGGGAAGTGTCTAGAGAAGAATTGCTTGCTCTCTAACGTTAGTTTAGCAGGCATCCTATGAAACCTGCAAATAAAATGTATGAAACAAGCAAAAGGTGGAATTCCTTCACACTGTATATAGTACAGCAGTGGAACTCCTTACCTCAAGATACTGCAGCTACTAAAATTTAAATACATTGAAAAAGCCACTGAACAAATTCATGTAATAAAATTCTATCCTGGTCTAATAAATACGGAAGTGCTGCCAGAAACAGTCTGGGCCACTTGCTGCTGGTGAAGCTTTCTGGACAAGCACTGCTCCATGCTGATCCAGTTCCCCCAGGCTCACCGTGGCACACACCAGTGCACAGTGGCTCTGCTGCAGCCAAGAAAATGACAAGAAAAATCCTGCCACGAAAATAAACTATACCTAAATCTCTTCTGGAAATGGAGATGAGGGAAAGAGGGGACCAGAACCAGGGAAATTAGGTGATTGCAGGGGCAGGGGGTGAAATAACACATACAGTAGAAGGTTACGCCTTGCATACAGGAAGAATATTAACTGTGGAGATAGAGGGATAATGGCTCTTTTGGCTACAGCAACAGGGTATTTCAACATCCTCCTAGGAGGGCTGGGCAATAGGCTGACACCAACCAAAATATCAAGCCTTCCCCAGAGAGGAAAGGGCTAGAGGTAAAAAGGGTACAGGGGAAACAGCCAACTCAGGAAAAACAGGGAAAGGCTGTGGAGGTGGCAGGGCTGACCAGAGACGGACAAGGAGAACAGCAGAGATTGGCAGCTTGGTACATCGGCTCTCCCAGAAAACACTGAAAAGATTCTGGACATGCTCCACAGCATCCTGCTTGGAGATGTGTGCAGAGGAGAGGAAGTGGGCCCTCATTTCACTGCAATCTCCTCATTCATCCTGGTCATATGGGATCTAGTTAAACAAAGACAAAGTCTCACAATTTATTAAGATCTCAAATGGGGAGAGGACAAAGCTTGAAAACTTCAAGGCTAGGATTAAAATAAAGAGGTCAAGGGATGCGGAGCAGGACAGGAAAAGGGGTCAGATCTTGGAGGACATACAGGAGGAGATAGCTGCCTTAAAGCGGAGATAAATGGGGCCAGTGCTTCTCCTGTTATGCTTTATAAAAGAGGTAAGAAGGGAGATATGGCTGTTCTGAGGGTTAGAGAAGGATGAAGATGAAAGATGCAGGGAGTAAAAATCATTTGCTGTCTTCTCTCAGGTCTTGGCTCAGACCAGCTCATGGGAGACTACAGAGGGCAGGAACAGCAGCAGGACAGGGACCTCCTCCTGCTCCAGGTAGCAAGGAGGCAGGATGTTACTTTGACCTTGTACAGCCACTCTCCTTCTCTCTGCTCTACAACCTCTTTGTATCAAAGCAGCAGTAGAAGATTGTGGGTGATAGAAGGCTCTGGATGAGAGACAGGAAAGTGAGAGCACAAGTGTCCAGCAAACACAAACCTGGCAACCCTGACAGCACTTCATTAGAGAAGTCAGGTAACATTAGTGTGTTCACTCACTCCTCCGAACAAAATGAAGCTCTTCTGCATGCGTTAGAAAGGCAGGGCTGCATGGCAGAGAAATCCTGTCCCAAGCTCTTTTAGCCATGGTTTCGAAGCGCTGCAGCTCTGCCGTCAGCAGCCGTCCTGCTGGTGTGCCTGCAGGCAGCTGCAGCTTTATGCATGTGGAGGGGCCACGCACTGGCCCTTAAAGCACAGAAATGCAGAGCATTTGGTTTACTTTCTAACGCCAAAGTATTGTGAAACTGTGTTGTAAGATCTCTCATTTAAAATCCCTGTCTGTGGGGTGGGACAGTTGGATAAAGGGATGGAGGAAAACTGCCTCCTTTGGATCTCAAACCATGCGAGCCTCCCAGTAGCCCTGAGGTGGTCATTAGGAGCTCCTGCCACAGTTGTAATGTGGGCTTGATCAAAACCAGCTGTTCTCCTTTTTGACATTGATGGTTTTCAGCAATGACAGACCTAACTCCCTGGACTCTGGCCCTCAGTAAAAAAGGCCTGAGAGGCACTAATAAAGATGAGCACTGCCTGTTATCCATGTGGCAAGCCTGCCAGAAGATGACAGCACTAAAGAAGGGACCACATCTTTAGACCACACGTGATCCATCACTGGGCATGCTGGCACCCTTCCAGAGAGGAAAGACGATTAAATTCCAACCAAAGTAGTTCTATACATTTGTTTTTCCTCGCAACAGCAGTCAGGGACCCATGCCACCAGAGAGATATCTCAGGGAAAGGACAACCAGCAGCTGAGCTACCAATCCTAACAGCAAGTGAAATCGTTATCTTGGAACGGTTTCTGATATCCCCAGCTGCTCCGAGCCAGTGACCTTTTCAGCATGTTCCTCTGCAAGGGTGAGTGAGTGGATGCCTGCCACGCGCAGGCACAGCCTCGCTGCTCCCCTCTGCCCTTCTGCATGGCCGCATTAACCACGGCCACCATCCAGCTGGGCAACGTATGCCCACCCGCTGGCCGCAGGGTGCTCTTTGACTCACTGACCGATGTTTGCTCTGATCCTCCAGCAGGGCCAACAACACCGGGTTTCTTAGGGCCCTCTGCTGTTGCTGTCTGAATACCTGCCAGGACAGAGATCCTGCAGCCCAAGATCTTCATCACCATTTATGTTTTCAGCTCCCTAATTTGCGACAGTCTCCGGATGCTCATGCCCATGACTGCTAAACTGCCCCCCCACCCCTTGGCACTTGCAGTCTGGACCAGTTTCAATGGCTGAGAGCAAAATCCTCTCGTGTTTCTCCTGGCAATAAGAGAGATGTCACCTCAGCTATTTAATTTGGGGTGAAAGCATAGAGCTAATGTCTCACTTTCTGTACAAATTAGCTTTTTTGCCCTGAAGTTCTGGTCAAATTCCAGTGAAGGTAATTACACTGAGTTCACCTAATTCCCCTAACGCCTGAGCTGAAGACATTATTAAGGAATAATTATTTCTTAATTTGCTTTGTACAGTGTCAAATAGTTGTCATGTGGTACTGCAAGGGTGGCTGCGTTTTCACCATGGTCACAAAGCGGCTGATGACTCCGTAATATTTCTTGGCTGTTTCCATGATGTAGCACTTATACAGCAGATTTGGAACTAAAATTTAATCCATTATGGCTGTAAACAACACACTCCGATGTGAAGCAGGTGTAACCTATGCTGTCTGCTGAAAATATGAAATAATAACTCTGAGAAAATGGTGGAAATCTAATAGCCTGCCTAGCTATTTGTCAGTGTGTAATGTCCCCTGCATGCTGCTGTTACAGGGAGGGTTGATCTTTCTACATATGTGTCCCTCTGCAGTTGCTGGAGCTTTCATCTGCATAAGCAACAGAGCCCACATCACCATCTGTCTTGTCCTAAAGTACATGTCCAAAATAGGTCAGATGAACAGTGCCTGAAGGTACCTTTTTTTCTCCAGATACTACAAAGGGAGCCCACAAAGATGTGATCAGACAGAGGCACTTAAAAGTAGGAGGAATAAATCCTCCAGTGGATATCTTACCATGTATTTGAGCATCCTCACTGATCTCTGACTAAGTTTACTCCAGAAACTAATGGAAGAAGACAGGGACATGGCTAACTCTGTCCCTATATATGTTCATCCTTTGCATGTCATGTTCTGCAGTGTTCACATACGACTTGCATGTTCATTCACATCAGCTGTGAACTGACACAGTGACACCACCATCAGGTAAGGCCTGGTAAAGTTGTCCATTTACGTTTTTCCAGTCTGAACGCAGACCTGTGCCAAGCCAGTGCCCTTGGACACAACTTACCTGGTCTCTGCTTCTGTCTCAGGGCAAGAGGGGATTGTCTTTAGTCAACTGAGCACCTTGTATTTACTGGGGCATGATGAGTCCTGACAAGTGAGAAAATGTGGTCCAGGTAATGCTGAGTGGTGAGAAACTAAAGGGAAATTTTGCAGTGTCTAAATCCAGTGCAAAGAAGCAAGTCCTTTTTACCGAAAGGGAAGGTGGTGAGCAAAACCAGGCAATCCTTAACCCCATCCCCACCTCTGCCCCACATGTAGTTGACTGGAACCCTGGAACAGTCATTTGCTATACCTATTGACCCCACAGCCCACTTGAGATCATCAAAGGCAACAGAGCCCATTTGTCTGTCCTTAACTCCTTCTGAGACAACATGTCCAGAGAACTATTCTCTTACAGGAGCTTTTCTATCCCGTAACAAACTGCATTCAGCATAAAAGCAATTCTATACAAGAACGAGCCGCAGGCTATATTTCTTCTCACACCCTAATCTCTCTGAGAACAGAAATGAGCAGCAGCTTGGGAGTCTGGGGTGTCTAGAGAGGAGTTCGGTTTATTGCCTGGAACATAACCCAGCATAAATGGAGCCATGATGTATATATGGAATTTATTCCAGTGAGACAAGGACAAAGGCTATTAGGAAAATGAGTTGGACCTTTCTGATAAGCTGCTACTTTCATTGCTTACTTAGCATAAATCACAGCCCCCCTGTGAACCTGAACACATTTGATTTCCCTCCCTTTCCTTCTCTCAGTAAGATCTGTTCTACCCGGGACTTCATAAGGGTCCAGAGGCATCAGTTTCCAGCTTCACAGATAAGACTGTATGAGAAAAGCCCAGAGAAAACAGTTTATTAGAAAGTTGGCAAATGGGGAGGATGGGGCAGTTCAAAGAGGAGAATGCTGCAGACGCAACTGGATGCAAAGCAGCACGTGCTCTGGAGGGGATGAAATGGGTAGTTGTCACCCCCATCCTAGCTTGTCATCCCCTCTCCTAGCACAAAGGAGCCAAGGAGTAAGAAGTAACTGCATGGAGAAGTGAAAAAGCAGAAATATATTTTGTTCAGACGCAACTCACACCAGTAGTCCTAGGTACTCACTGCAGCAAAATGTGGGACAGAACAACTCCCAGAATCGTCCTTTTAAGTAACAATCAGACAATAAGAAATTCATGTGAAAACACATCAAATTAGATCATCGGCTTTCACATTTCACCTTTTGTCCTGACAGTAGGAAGCCATTTCTCCTCTCCTAGCTGTTTTTTTGTTTTGTTTTGTTGTTTTTTGTTTTTTGTTTTTTGTTTTTATGTGTATTACTACCTGTATCAGTTAGTGAGAGCCAGCTCCGGTCAAGCTGGGCTGCTGTAGCTGTGCCTTTCTTTTACCACTTACCACTTTTACCATTTTCTTTTACCAGTTCGCCATGACCAGGTGTAGGGTCATGGCTTTATCTCCTGGTTCTGGAGGTGTCTGGAAGCAGTGTCTGGCACAGCACTGCACAGACCGCTTGCCATGTTGGGGACAGCGCCGAGCAGGCCTGGTCCTTCTGACAGGATCCACCGCATGCCGCTGGGGTGACAGCCGGAGTTACACTGACTTCTTGCCCTTCATTTTAAAGGCGAATCCCATCTGGTTTTGGTTTTCTCTTTGGGGTGATTGTTTACTCTTTCTTGAAAGAGGTGACCCCTATTTCATTTGTCACACGGGTTGTAGGGAGGCCGTAGCAATCAGTCAGTGCCGCTGCTGATTAAACCTTGCTCTCAGCAGGGAATTCAGCCTGGGGGAGCCTTGACTTTTAACAGAAACTAATCACAAAGTTAGGGTGAAATACAAGGTTGTCTCTTGTGTTGCCAATGACCGTGTTCCCTGTGCACCCTCACTGAAAATCATAGATATGGTGTTGTGTTCAAGACTTTGCCTGTCAGACATGTTATTATCCTTGGCCTTTGATTCTGTGCTTGTCAATCAGGCCAGGAAAAAGCATACAAAAAAAGTCTTCTGGACAGATCCATTGAGACAAAACAGCAAATGTTCAGCCTCTGACATTTTATTGCAAAGATTTAGCAGGTCTAATGAGTAGGACAGGGCACTGAACATGGTGCAAGATCATCGTTCTCTGACAGGGCCTGAAGGTTAGAGCCCAGCATGCCAAAAATCTCCATCCCTGCTGGGCAGCTTGGGGCTGGGGAGGTCTCCTCCTCCTCTGCCAATGCTGGGGTGGCTGGAGACTCAGCGGGGAGCTTGAGGAGAGGTGGGTTCCGTCCATGTTCAGGGTCAAAGGCTGTGGAAACTCTGCTCCAAAAGGTGGGGTGGACACCCCCTCATCAGGGGCACTGCTTCTGGAGGCTGGCGAAGTTGGCTGAAGAAGAGCAAAAATTCCAGCATGGGTGAGAGAAAATCCTGAGGGCCCTGCTGTGTGTGCCTCTCCTCCAGAGTAATTTCTGAATGGCTGAGCTGCAGTTATCTTTATTGAAAGCCATCTCACTTCCCAAAATGTCTGGCTCTTTGGGGTCAAGTTCAGAATACTTCATCCCAAATACTATGTAATCACACCTACGCAGAACTTCGAAAACCAGATGGCTGCTACAATGCTGATAGGGCATTTTCCAGAAATTATTCCGCTTTCCGCTGATGTGTAATGATATGTTTGAAATATGTGGTTACGGGATTTTAGTCTAGAGCTGGGATAACACTACATAGTCAATCTTTTCTCAATATAGGGATTTTTTAATCCATAAACACATCATGTTTAAACACTGGCTGGCAGAGGCGGGTCTCAGCAGTCTGTCAGCTCACTGTAGAGGGGGCTGGAAGCAGGCAGGGTGATGAAGAGCTGTGCCTGGGTCACTGCACAGTGTCTGTGCTTCACGAGGGTGGTGACCACAAGAGTGACTGCAGTGAATCAAAATACAGCCCTAGAAGGAAAGCAGCCTTCTGTTTTCCCAATGGAGATGGTCCCCCACAGATCACCAAATAGAGAAATAATTTCCATGAGCCTTACTGGATTTATATGAAAGTAGGTTCCGAATTGCTTGAGGTAGGTAATCAGATATAAGTCATTATGCGAATGAAGCAAGTGCAAATGCTAAAATTATGGCATTAGAATTCTATGGAATATAATTATAAATTATAATACATATAATTATAATATATATAATTACAGGGGAACTCATAAGAGCAGCTCTCTTGAAACTTTTGCCTAAGGAATATGAAAATATTGAAAATGACAAGGTAACGGCTGTAGAAACAAGAGCACATCACAGCATTATCAGTAATCATTAATATAGACTTTGTGATTGTGATAACAAATGAAACCCTGTTGTTTGTCAGGCTTCACTTACAGAAAAAAATGACAAGTCTTGGTAGGGCAAAAGAGTACATATACTGTCAACAACACGTTAACACTACTTCTTGTGAGGAAAAATGTTAATAAAGACCATGTGTGTTTTCCCTCACTGTTGACATGTAATGCTGTGGAAATAACATTAAAATAATATGTTATACATTGCTATCTATTTGATTATTTTTAAAGATCATGTGTGTTTTTCCTCACTGTTGACATGTAATGCTGTAGAAATAACATTAAAATAATGTGTTATACATTGCTATCTATTTGATTATTTTCTATATAAGAAAGACCATACAGTGTTTCTGATACTGATATTTCAGAATATCCGAAAAAAATAAAAAATTTTGATCTTTTGACTACTTACCTTCATTTATAGTTTCTATGCTAACATTAACTGTGGTAGATACCACTGACTACAAATTAACAGCAAATGAGAATGGATATGTGCCCTACCAGCTTACATAACTACCAGCTTACATATAGCAAAAATAACAGGGTATGCCATAGATGTGTCATCATTTTGTCTTGAAAATCATCAATAAATAATTTCAATCACTCTTAATTTAAGAAAAGTCTTTCAGCACCACAGAGATCTTTCATTTTGGCAGCCCTGAGCATGTAGATGCACTGAGGTATATCCCCACAAGACTTTTCTTCTCTCTACCATGCAGCTGAAGGGATCTGTAAATGCTTTCCAGTTATTAGAGGTTACTTCTATGCATTGAGGGAGGACTTTTCACATTGCATTTTTAAAGTTATTAAACAGCAATAAAGCTGGTGATGCAGAGGCCCTCTTTATAATAAAGCAATGCATACATGTATATTTACTCATTTCTTGAGACACTAAAAGCTTTTCTTTTTATGACACAGCTAATTAAAACAGTCTCATCCTGTGTTCTGTTTATGAGGTATTTGCAGACCTCAAAGTGTGCAATAAAAGAAGAAAAAAAAAAAAGAAATGGTGACAGATTATTTGGCCACAAATAAGGCTCCTATTAAAAACTCAGACAGTGGCAAAGTGGAAAAGAAGCACAGGAGTTTCAGCCCATTGCATATAAACATCTCGGAGTGAGGGGGTGAAGAATTTCTTTTTTTTCTTTTTCTTTTTTTTTCTTTTTCTTTTTCTTTTTCTTTTTCTTTTTCTTTTTCTTTTTCTTTTTCTTTTTCTTTTTCTTTTTCTTTTTCTTTTTCTTTTTCTTTTTCTTTTTCTTTTTTTCTTTTCCTCTTCCCTTTTCTTCTTCTTCATCTTCTTCTTCTTCCTATTCTTCTTCTTCTTCTTCTTTTTCTTCTTCTTCTTCTTCTTCTTCTTCTTCTTCTTCTTCCTCTAAGAATGTTTGGGAAGTTTTAAGTAGTTTTGTCTGCTTATAAGAGGATTTTCATGGACAGAAAATCTCAGTACAGTGTGTGTGAATGGTCCAGGAGTCTGATATGTGGAGAAGTCTGAAGTTCAAGCTTCAAACCCTTTTTCTTCCAAATTCTTACATCAGAGGTGTATTGTCCAGATATCAGTGGAAAAAAAATCTTGAATAACTAAATATGAATAGGCTGCAGCAATCTATGAAATATTGATTCTGTTAAGGCTAGCCTGCAAATTCAAGTTAATCCTGTCTGTACATGAAAAGAGTGCTTTACAATTCATTAAAAATAGCACGGGTGCCCCAGAATGCACTAAAGGTGATTAATATGTACCACTTTAAATAATGTACCAGAGTTTACAAAATTTGAATCATTTATGAGAACATTAATAACATCTAGCAGAAAGAAAAATAAATGAATGACTAAGGAAAACAGCATTTTTCTAAATGTTGCTTAACATAAAACAACATTTCCTCCTTTCCAGTTGGTTGTACTTCATCTTTGCAGAACCTCAGAATTGCTGAAGTTGGAGGCATCTCTGGAGATATCTCATCGAACCCTCTGCTCAAGCTGGCTGCCCTGGGCTACATCCAGTCAGGTTTTGAATATATCATAGGATGAAGACTTCACAAACTCTCTGAACAACTCATGTTAATCGAAAGCTTTTTTCTTAGGTGCAAGTGGAATTTCCTGTTTTTCAGTTTGTACCCACTGCCTCTTGTTTTGCCTCTTGGCATTAAAAAGAGCCTGGCCCCATCTTCTTTGCATCCTCCCATCAGCTATTGTTACATGTTGATAAGATTCCCTTGACCCTTCTCTTCCCCAGCCTGAACAGTCCCAGCTCTCACAGCCTCTCCTCTTGTGAAAGATGCTGCCACCCCTTAGTAATCCTATTGGCCTTTTGTTCCCATGGCACGCAGCAGAAGTGCAGCAGGACCTCCAATCCCAATAAAAAAGGCACTGGAGGCTGTGGAGCTGTTTCTGAACACCTCCTGAGTCAGGGCAGATGTATGCCTTGTGGCAATTGTTTCAAATCCAGTTTGGGGTCTGGAGGCATCATTAACTAAAAGCTCAACAAGATGCAATAAGAAACAAGAGCTTGTCTATTCAGTCCCCAGTGCCTCACCATCCCCATCCTAGTTAGCGTCTTTTGCCCACACTCAGCCACATGGTAATTATTTGCCCTGCCAGGTCTGCAGCAGCAGAGGCAGGATTTATCACTTGTGCAGCCACCTCCGGCAGCTGTTAGATGAAAATGGAAAAAGGAGCCCTCTGTCGTCCCCTGGGGACCCATCGAGACAGAAGCTCCAAGCATCTGTTGTGAAGATGGACAGTTTTAATACCATACAAGAGCCCACAGACAGTTGCCCTGACTGTAGTGTGTTCGACAGTGCTGACTTTGCTGGCGCATGCCTGCTCTCACCTCTTGATATTTTTATTATTTTGCTGACAGTTTTTCTTTCCAGCTGTTTTATGAGCCAGACTTTTCATATTGGTTAAAGCCCAGGAAGCATCGAGTAGGGCCAGGGTTAAAGGAGGTCAAGGAAAGAGACAGGAATTGGAGTCTGCAGCTAGGATGTTTTATATTTTCCCTACACCTAGCTGCCAGCTCCTCCTGCCATTGCCACATGATGGATTTGCTCTCGGCTTCTCACTAGACAGCTTGCATAGCAAAAGCACTGAGAGAGCAATTACATCCAGATGTGGGGTGGGTAGTTTTAGCAAACTGGCCACCATTCGTAACTCAACAGCAGCAATCGATACTGAGAGCTGCACTTGGGGTGGAGCGGAGAAGGTGGGAGCACGCAGGTGAGGCTGCCCTGAAAGGACTGGCTGCGCTGCTGGCTGTGGTCAGACAGCTCATCAGGTTACTCGCTTTAGGGTGTGAAGAAGGGGTTGAGAAGGCAAGAGTCTTCCTTTATTAGCCAGCCTAAAGAACTATTTGAACCAGCAATGCTCGGGACTATCTTCCCTTCTCAACTGAGAGTGGTGCATCACTGATGTCCCCACGGAAATGTCTTCTGGAGATTGGAAGGATCTGCTGAACTACGCCCAAAACACAGGCTTGAATCCTGGGCAGAGAGGAATGATGCCAACCCTTCCCCTTGTATGCTCTGCAGGATTCATCTGTGAGTTCACCAGTAGAGGAAGATTTGGCCAAATTTTGGAGACCTGCTCTAGCCTGGTGCTTGTCTCTCACCCTCCTAAGAATCAACATTAGCCTGGGAGGGATTAGGGCATAGTCTTCAGTCTTTCATGTGCTGTAAATCCAACAGAGAAGAACACAGTGCAGAGGAGACTCAAGCCATCCAGCCCCACCCCACCAGCACCCAAAGGGACCAGGAGCTCCTGTGGAATTGCTGATTACCTGCTCAGCAGGTAACGTCTGGTGCTGTCAAAGTCTGGCCTCCTCTGGGTCCTTTGCATTTTTTGTGTCATCTCAAGAGAAAAGAAGAAAAGAATAAGTATTATGCTTTTTGCCAGAGCTCTGCACTTTTACTGTTCTCCAGTGATATTTAGCAAAAAACACAACCTTGCAATGACATGATATACAGACTTAAGAAGAGCAGCTATTCACCTCCTGGACAGACAAACATTTAGTGTCATGACAGCTGTGAAAGAAGTGGCTAGATACCTCCAACACTGATAGTACACAACAAAGCAGAATTATGAAAGCCTGAAACATTCAGACAGGATATGTCATACGTGAGGAAAAGGAAGGAGAAAAAACAAGCACATCCCAGCTGACCTGACCATATCTGCTCCATCTACAAACCTGTCAGTAAACAACAACCCACCAGTCTCTTATAGCACCAGCTGGGATAGATATGCTGCTCAAACACCCTATTTCTTTCCAGTGGAGCTGTTGATTTGGAACCACGCCACTGACAAAGATGGTTTTTTGTTCAGCTTCTTATTATGACACAGCAATACAGTCATTAGCACTTCATACTTAGTGACAATATTCTTCCTTTAGAGACCGTTATACGAGATTATGTGGCAGGAATGATCAGAGTGCTTCTCAAGGGGACCTGGTTATTTTGTCCAAAGAAACTTATGTTGATGTTAAAGCATATACTAGAAACACACCAGCAGCAGCCATCAGGATCAAAACCAAGCCCTTGTTCTGTACTGCCGGCCAGATCAGCTTGGTATGCACACCACTCTGTGTGGTAGGCATGGCCCAGGCACAGCATCAAAGCAATGAAACACTTTGGGGTCTCTCCCTGCAACCCTGGTGGGTTTCGGTAGGCAAGATGGGAAGAGTTAGGTAAAGCAACGGGGCGACCTGTTCTTACCTCAGCATTCATTTGATCAAATTGCTGAGCCCCTGCTATTGAATAAAAACAACCATTTCTGCTCCTGGACACATGTAGGGAGCAAGGCTGGGTGAATAATTGATTTTTCAGTTCAACTACCAAGTTAAAAAGTGAAAAAAAAAAATCAATTTGATCCAAACTAGAGCAGATTTTTTTTCGAGTTTTCTTGCCAAAAAGAAAAATGAAACAATTCCACTTCAGTGATTAAAAACAAAGTTTCATTCCTGTTTGGGCTGTTTTGAGCAAAAATGG
Organism: Netta rufina; assembly: GCF_964035555.1. NCBI lineage: Eukaryota > Metazoa > Chordata > Aves > Anseriformes > Anatidae > Netta > Netta rufina. The sequence continues at coordinate 10,942,677 of NC_140141.1, read as the reverse complement.
GATGTTCACAACACCTGCAGCTTGGAAACTGAAGTTTTAACATCTTTTTACACCCAACAGCCTCTTAAGTCCATCCTCAGCATAGCCTGGATCTGTGTCTCAGCCCCGTGTTTGATGGTGAATCTGTTCCACTTGTATTTTACTGACTGGAATGAAAATGGAAGGCGGATGTCTCCTCCACAGCCGCGACCCTCTGGGAAGCAGGGTTGTCCTCATCCACCAGGTGAGTGTTTTGGTTTAGGAGACACAATCAGGGCATGCAGCAAAATCCACCTGCAGGTAGAGGAACTCAGCAGAGAGGCGGATCACCCCAGCGGCTTAGAGCTCTGCTCTGAATTAAGCAGAAAGTAGACTTAAATTGGAGAGAGCAATTTAACCTACTAATTGAAGGGAAGGAAGTGGCTTATCTTCTTGAAACTATTTCTTAGTTCACTTTTAATGGACAGGACTTTTTACAAAACAGTTACTCTGAAATGCAGATCAGAGCAAAACGTTTTAGCTTGGTTCATTCTGCTTCTGAAGCTCACTTTCCTGCATTGTCACTGAACCTCATGAAGACAGTCCATCAAGTCTCTTTGCCGTTTCAATTTAGAAACTTTCCCAGTGCCCAAAATTGTTACTATTAAGTTTTAATTCAACCCCTGTAGTAGCAGATACCATTAATGGTCCTGTCAAGATAGGTAGAGCTGTTTCATTGGTCCACCTACTACCAGAAGACAGGACTCAAGTATATCTCCCGTCTTATCATTAGGTAGATGAATTGTATTATCTGCAAAGAAAGACTCATCAAGTCCTTCCTGAACATCATTAAGGGAAAGGGATGTGGGGACGTCAGGGAGAGCGATGTGAAAATAGAAGCATAGCAGCAAGTGCTAACACTAATCAGCTTTTTTTTTTTTTTTTTTTTTTTCTTAAATCAGAAACACTACCCAAGGATGCAAGAAACCTAGATATTTATTTTCTCTTCTGCTTCACGATATCCTAAGACACATCTCCTGTCTGCCAGACAATGCTCTTACTACCTTCTCAAGCAGCTCCTTGGCTAAAGGTGGCTGGGAGGTAGGGGGTAGCATCTTTTCTCCCATTTTTGGAAGCTGCTGCCCTAGAAATAACTCAGAGTTTAGGCTGAGGAATGAAAATCATTTTGCTTGCATGGCTGAATGCCTGAGAGGATGTCCTTACTGCAGGATGTCACTTTAGCACTAACAACAGGCAGTTTTTTCTCCAAAGTACCTTTGGACATGGGGCCTGGACACTCTCATCCCACTGGTACTGAAGTAACTGGAGTTACACTCCAGTTGTTGGACCACCAAATCTTGGTGGTTCTGCAAAAGGACTGGTCTGGCATTTGGGAAGGTGTCATTTCAGTGAATTGAGAAGGATCAGAAAACCTTTAAGATTTTTTCTAACTTGGTATGCAGATTTGCATTTTACACCCACATTTCATGTGCCTATCCAAGTATTTAGGCAAAATATATATATATATAAATAAATAAAATAAAATCTCAAAACATCTGAGATAGCAAATACACCTACACTGAGGTCTCTGGGACTGCAGCATTGACATTACATGCATAATGACAGCAGACAATGGCAGCTGATGTAAATGATGCCATTCTCCAAAACAAGAGGGAGGTGCTCTCAGGGACTATACTGCAGAGTCACAAAAGTATCTGCTGGGTGTTACTTGGCCTAGCAGCTTTCCCTCCTCTGCGACTTGTGATCTCCTTGTCTATGGCTCCTTCCCACCTCCATCCCAAAAATACGTCAAGGCTGCGTTAGCTCAGTCAATAGCATGACAGCTGCCAAGCAGCAGCAGAAAAATGGGAAGACGGGGTACTGAGACCAAGCTGGCCCACGTATCAGCCACAACTCAGCTCAGCAGAGCTGTGGGCCTGGCACAGTACCCCCAAGCGGGCAGGAGCTCTGCCATCACGTCCCTCAGCACTCACCCTGGGCTCTGACACTGCACAGCAGTGGCTGTTGAGATTCCACTAATCCTACTCCCCACCACAGAAACGCTGTCCAGTCCCACCAACATTTCCTCAATTGCTGCCCAATTCTACTAATTGAGGCTCTGCGAAAACTTTACATGTTTTCTCAGCTGATGTGTTCTGCAATTGGTACTGGTACATGCAGTGGGTGCAGATGCAATTTCTGCATGTGAACAGTCCGTTTAGTCCTACTGGATGGCTCTCAGCCTGGAGAAACTTTGCCTGGATGTGGTTACTGGGTGGAATAGAGAGTATCTCCCAGGAAAACCAGCTGCACAGAGCCTTAGCTTGGCAGAAATCTCCAGGCTGGCAGTTTGGAGATTTTTATCTTTAGGGATGGATAAATCAAACCCCATGGTAGAGGCAAAAATACCTGCTGAGGCAGCACAGGGGCTGGGTAACTTGGCAGGACCCTGACAAGTGCAAGAAACGGAGGCTTCCCCGAGCCCTGCACAAGGGCAGAGTAAGGCAGAAGAAACCTGGGAGCCCTGGCCTTCAGCAGAGCACTGAGGGTCAGCAGTGGCCACCTTCTACCAGGACAACTCCTTCTGTGCCCCTGGGTGCTGGGGAGCAGCCCCGCAGCAGCAGCTTCAGAAGCGAGTGAGGGAGCTGGAGCAGGGGCTTCAATTCTGCTCACTGGCTTTGCATCTGTTGTTCGAAGAGAAGACAGTGCTTCCCGAGGCTGCCAGTCTATCACCTTTCATCAGTGCAAAGTATGTTTCGATCAAGAAATGAAATGTGCAAGCTGAGGATAATTGCAGGTTGTAGATGGCGATAATAGCTGTAATTTGGATTGTGGAAGCAATAAACCCAGGCTCAATCACTGGCAGCTTGATTTGGGAAAGAGCCCAAGCTGCAAACAGTGAAAATGAAATTTATGAAAAAAATATATTTCGTGAAAAGTAATTAGCATATGTCTGTTGCTGTGTTTGCAGGGGACTAAGTGCTTCCAACTTTCTGCAGGCTAAGCCAAGATGTTTGTTTTAAGAGAAGGAGGCTGGGGGGAGAGGGGCTCTGCATGCACTGTTGTGGGCAGCCAGCACAGGCAGGATGAGCCACGGTGTGAGGCTTCCCTTTACTAGTGGCATAGATTGGACACTGAATTTTTAGGCAGCTAAGGTTAGGTTGGGATAAATGTTACTTCCATTTGATTAACTTCGGGTCATCAAAGTTACACTGTAAAAAATAAATCATTTCCACCGAGGTTGCTGTATTCATGCCATTGGACCGTAAAACATTTCCAGTTGTCCCCACTGCTGACATCTGACTCATTCAATGCTGCTCCAGCTTACAGCATGTGCTCAGCAGGTCGTATGATAAGGAAAATCCATCTCATTTTCTTTCTTATGTCTTTCTTTCTTCTTTTTCTTTGGCAGTCCGGAGCTTTCTGTTAGCTTCTGTCTCGTTTTAAACACCTCAGGTAAAGCAAGACCAAAAAATAAATAAGATGTAATTAATAAAGTGAGATTCAGAGTGAATGAGACTACTTTGATTTTTGACCAAATTCAACTAGTGCTCTGTGCATAAAGTAATGGAGGAAATAGAAAATACATAAGTGTTCCATTTAGACACTTTTAAAACAAAAATGCTGTGCTATGGAAATGCAGGAACACTTTAATTTTGTCTTCTTTTTTCTTCTTTTAAATTAAATTGCATCTTTGCAATGTAAAAGGGGCCAGAATCAAGAGCAAAATGTACATACACCAGGCAAATAGCCAAAAAATAAAGCGCAGTATTTATCTGCCTCTTAATGGAAACATTCCTGACTGACCCAAAATGAATCTTTTTTTTTTTTTTTTTCCACATATCATCTGCTTTCAACAAGAAAACCAAAAATTCCTTCCAAAGCAAACTTAGGTGGATTTTTAGGCTTGGTCACTGACATGATAACTCCATTATTTTTCCAGATCATCTCCGAACTACTGAAGTTTCAATCATCTCCCTTCTGGAACTTCTTCCCCTGTAAAATTGATCTCTAGGGAGAGCTTTCCTGGCAGGCAGCTTAACCATCCCTTCTCTCATTTTCATCCCATTACTCCTAGCAAATTATTTGTTAGAGTTATTGCAATGAGTGATGGGTTTTTGTGACCCTTCTTACTTTGAGCTGATTATTATGGGATGGGAATGTGGTGAGGAAACCTCTTATTGTTGATGGGTTGGTAATTGTTTTACCTTTAAATATCTCTTCAGCAAAACACCTCGGATCTGTCCGTTCATTGTGGATGTGGGACTGCACCCTTAGGGAAATGGATACTGTACAATTAATGTCCCCTGCAGCTCTCTCTAGAAGTGGGAAGGCAATCAAAGAACAAAAAGAGGAGTAAAACTGCAAATCCCATGAGTTGTTATAGAATCTTAGTTAAAAAAAATAATTATAATAATTTAAAAAAAAAAAAAAGAAAAAAAAAAAAAGTCATCTATAGGACCAGGAACTACCTCTTTATTTCTTCTTTGAAAGAAAGATGCAAAATCCCCGTGACTTTTGTTTCAGACATGATTTATTTGAACATAAACCTGTTCTGATCCAAATATGACATTTTCCAAAGGAAGACCACACACATACAGGTAGCTTCACACTCTGCTCTTCCTTGCAAGCCACCACATAAACACAAGAACCTGCTGCAGCCCAGAAGAAAATTTTTTCTTGATGCCCTCCAACCCCCTTCAAAATATATATATATGTATATGTATATATATAAAATAAAAATCAAAGACCAACTATCTTAAACAACATGTTAGAGCAGCCCCACCAATCCCATCAGCAGGCATTTCACTCTGGACACATATAAACTGGGCTGAAAAAGCAGATTGCTGTCCTACGGCCAGACAGCTGGTGACCTCTTGTAGACATCTTGCTCCTGGCCCCCAGGAGATGACCTCTCACGTCTGTAGGGCACCAGGCACGTGCTGTGAGGAGGAGGTGTGCAGGTCATGGGTTTGCAGGGAAACTCCTGAGACCTTGTTCTGCCCTTCTGTGGGTTTCCTTGCATTCAGTGAGCTCCTGCCTCATCTACAGGCTCTGTGCAAGGTTAACAGAGGATGCTTTTGCTCTCAGGCAGTGGGGAGAGGGAATGGGAAGAGACTCAAAGACCCTGGTTGAAGATCTGGCCCTGGCTTTGCAACAACGCTGTCTACTGCATGATATAATGTCAAGGAAGGCTGCCACCCCCTGAGGCAAAGTCTCACTCAGAGACCCAGTGCAGAGCAGTACCATGACGCTGGGTATCCAGTCCAGCAGCAAAGGCAGGTGTCTGTGCAAAGAAGCCAAAAGCACAAGGTCCTTGTCCACTTTCAAAGGAACTGGATCACATCCTGTGACAGAAATCATGGGGATCAGCAAGAAAGGAGGAGTGAAGAAAAGGCTGAGGTCTTTAGGGTAGCTGCGGTGCACATCATAAACTCCAGCATGCAAAGTAACCTTTGGTTTTGCAGAAAGCCTGCATAAACTCACAACTGCCTGCAAATCTTTAGCACTGGGGACGTGATATAATGATCTAATAAATACTTGTCTTGGCATGTCACTAGGACACAACGTCCTTGGCTTCAATGAACCAGCAGGTTGTATCAGCCTTGGGGCACTCTGATTCACACACCTCTAAGTGCTTGAACGTGCCACTCATCTCTTAAACACTCTGACCATTTCTCAGCATTTTGGTCAAGAGAATTCGAACACTGCCTGACACCAGCAAGCCTGTCTGCTGTCCATAAGCATTGTCCAGCTGAGATCATTACTTTCCAGAGGAGACAGAAAGATGCATGATCTGGTGGGTCTGACTGACGTTTGCTCCACTCAGCGGCCACTGATCACTTCCCCAGGTTTTATTGCAGATTGAGTCAGCGAGCACTGCAGGGAGCAACAGAGCTGCAATGTGTGACTGACTCAACAGAAGAGACGAGTGGTGTGGCAGCTCTCAGAAAGCTTCTGATATCAAAATATCACAGGCTATTTTTGTCATTCTCACCTTACTAATTCTGCAAAGCCATCCATGCCTGGAGCACATCACAGTGTCTCATTTGGCTCAAAGCCACCCCATTTTCAAACCAGACCAAGCGCCCTTCTTGCAGCAAAACAAATTTTCAATAGGAGAAGGGCAGAGCTGTCATGCAAATGCAGATTCTCGCCTCCAAATTGTACTGCTCTAAGACAGGGCGTACAGCTGAGACACACGGATTTCAGGGAAGGTATCACAATATTTATATTCACATCCATGCTCTCGCTACGGACTCCCAGTCTGAAAAAATGTTATAGGCAAACCTGACAGGGGCACTTAAAATTGGAGTTAGTTAGATTTAGAAGCCCGTGGTTGAAACCGTGCTTGGTTGAAACCTTCAGGATCCTTTTTGAACTTCTGTCTAGACTTGGAAGTGCTGCCTCAGCTTCCAACACTCACCCCACCAACGTGCCTTCCCTCTGGGGCAGCTCAAGCCCAGGTCCACCAGCACACTTCACAGATGCTGCACACTTCTGTAGACCTTAGCCATGTGGTAACACCAGAATTAGCTCTTCCTCCTCATGGTTCCCAGTCTGTCTATCGGCTCAGGCTCTTCATAAAATGTAGCTGTGACTTTTCCTTTTAAAATGTATCTGGAGAAGGAAAGGCTGCTTGTAGCCACCTTCTTCTCCTCATCACTGGAAGGTAAGTAATTGTCACATGTAGTAGGCTTCCCTGACTTCAGTTATCCACAGAGTCATCATGCAGCCCTCTAACCTGCAATGAGGAGAGTGCAGAGCTGTTTTCCCCTTGTTTGGGTCTGGAGAAGCACAGTCTGCAGCTCTCCAGGGCTTCTTGGGGAAGAGGGCAAGTGTCCCAAAGAGGGATATTTTGGAGAGGCATGGAGTGGCCCAAATCCCCTATGCATGTCGGCTAGGAAATAGCTTACACTGGAAAGAGTGTGGCATTTGTATCCCCTTTGGAAATATCTGAGTTTGATGTGTCCAGAAGGAGGGATGCTCAGACCTTTCTTGGGGCAAGGCTGGGGAAAAGCAGCCACAAAGACACAGAGTGGTGATGCCACCCAGGAGCAGGTTTTCGTCAGTGATAAAGTCATTGGTCTTACACATCATGGATACCTGTCTGGAGGATGAATGCTGGAGGGTTACCTCGGGCAGCCAGAGGTGCTGCTCCTGCTGCCCAGAGCAGCCATGGCACAGGATGCTCCGCCAGGTCACCAGTATCACCACTGGGAACCAGAGCCAGAAAAAGGTGGCTACCAGGGCATGCCAAGGGAAGCTGCAGAGGGCTGTGTGGTTTTCTGCTTTTTGCTTTGTTTAAACTCTTCAGATGTGTGCTTTGGGTTTGTGATTTAAAGAGGTATTTCTCACTGCTAGGTTGATTTATTTTCTGGAGTTTTTAGGTTGGAAAGCACAGTCCTTTTATGACTTTGCAGCCTTTGACAGAGTGGCGAGGGCAAGGCAGATCTGTCTAAAAGAAATGCTGGAACATGGTGGCTTGCTTCTGCATTCAAACCTGAATGCTTCCCAAGGAGAGATCCTGCTGTTGGCCATGAGAGGACTGCCTGCTGCTGTCCGGCAAAGACCTGCTCCAAAGGGTCACTCTGCCCCGTGTGTCAGCGCTCCCTGTCCTGCTCCACGCATGCAGCCATGCTGCTGCAGCCGGCGTGAGGCTGGGCACATCCACCACCTCTGCACTGCCTGCTGTGACCGTCCCTCCCAGCATAAATACAACATGCAGCTGCAGATGTGATTATTATTACTCCAGCTCAGCTCTTGTGTAGAGCTTTGGTGCTATCCTCCATTATCTGTGCTGCAAAGCTTTTCTGTTATTATACATAGTTGAAGAAGAGACTGGCTTCTGGCAAAGCTCCATTGGTAGCTTCAAAGGAAAGCTGTGCTGACACTTACCTGCAGCCTGACATTTAAATTCCTACATCCACGTGAGCAAGCTGAGCCCATTCCAGTAGTAAATTGATGTTTTCCTTGCCTGCTCTCAAGTTTGAGCTCTCAGACAAGGGATACTGCTCACAGTTGTTGACAAAGCAATTCTCACCTGCAGAAGAAACTGCACGGGATGCTGTGTCACCACCTGGTCATCTGTCAGCCCTTGTCTGTAGATTCTGGGGATATCTGTGACAGGGAGCAGCTGCCTCTCTCCAAACTGCAAAGCCCAACAAGAAATAAATATCTTCCCTTTGAAGCTTCGACTTTAGCTGGACTAATGTATTTGTGAGGTCCACAGGAACACAGTGCAGCAGAAGAGCAGACGCAGTGTATAAATTTCATGCAGATACCATCATTTGTTGTTAATACTAGGACCCGTTGCTAATGCAGAGGGTCATTGTCATTCATGCGCTGTGCTGGATATGTACAGATGCACCCAGAATACCAAATAAACACAAAACAAGCATGAGAAGATAGCAAACAGACAAACACAAAAAAGGAGCAAAATGAGTATTCATCTTTAAAAACTACATTTATTCTCCCCCTGAAAAAGCAGTTGAAGAAGCAGGATGATGAAAGAGAGAACAGGAGTTAATCAACAAAGTAGTTCTGGCAAGAAGCCAAGTCACCTTTGGAGCTTCTTGTATTGAATGAGAAACCATCAATGATAAGGTACAGCCGTAAATGATTTTCACAATGGACTGGCCCAAACACTGAAATTATTCTGCAGGGAACAGCTCTTCACAGGCTAATTGGGCTCGTTCAGTCTTGAACGCCAAGGATACACCAGGGGCTACTTTCATTTATTGGGTTTAGAAGAAGTATTTACAAATTTAAAACCATAAATCTGAGGCTTTGTAGCCTTAGCAAAAGAGCAGAAATGCAACTAAGACTGATGCCAGACGGGACTTTGCCTTCATCCTTGAGCTTAACTGATTGATTGAGTTACATGTAGATCATTAAAAAACATATATTAAAAGAAAGCTCCCAAAGTCTAGGAAGACCACACCTGAATACTTTAAGTAAGAAAAAGTAAGCCAGAGAGTAAGCAGGAGAAAACAAAACAAACAAACAAACAACTAACAAAAAAAATCAGCAACAAAAATACAAAAGAAACCTACAACAGCCTAGCATCAAATGGGTAGAAACAATTCCAGTCACTACCCAAAAATACCAGCCTGCTTCTCTCCTCCTCATGCTGGGCACCTGCCCATTGTCTGAGAGAGAGCTCAACCTCCAACATCCATTCTTGCAACTTCCTTAAAGATGCAAAAGTCAAGGCATTAACCATGGGTGCTGAGGCTTCCTGTGAGCTCTAAGCAAGTTTGGAAAGCAAACTCATTTCCTTGCACATGCAAGATACTGTTGGCATCCAAATCACAGATGCACAGAGTGGTCTGGCTCTCTCAGGGTGACACACCAACATCCTCCTATACCACCCCAAACACACACGTGGAGCTAGTTCAGATTGAGATCGGTACGGACAATAAAATACAATTTGTCATGTCATTACTCTGAATAACAGAGGCTTGTATACCTTAAAGGGCTCATTAATTTAAACTAGTCTCTTATTTAGCTGTTACTTTTATGCAGCCTCACTCGTCGTGGAGTCAGACCTCAGCGTACCCTGTTAGTGCCACATCGCCTGAAGCTGTGCATCCAGCTCACAGATGCCAAGTTTCACCCTTTCCAGTGGGCATGGACCAGCTGCCAAGCCAGAAATTGGAGACTGGGACAGAACATTAGGTGTGAGCCAGTTGCAAATGTCACTTCACTATTTTGGCTCCTGCGAAGACAGATCAATTTGAGTAGCTTTGGGAGTGGTAAACACGGTTTGCAAACACAACTGCTCTGATGACACCCTTTCTGCACTGTGCATGGAAACTATCAAAATGGTAAGAACCAGAAACATAAAAGTCATTTGATATAGTCCTCTTTATTTTCCAGCTCATCTGTAGGAGGGATTGTTTGGGCATGGAGCAGTAGAGAAATTAACATTGTTAATTTGATGCAAGCCAGGGCATCTATATGTGTTCAAGAAATGCAACACAATTAATTAGCCTCTAAAAAAAGCATTTGAAGTGTTTATTGCAGGATCAAGCTCCTGGTTTTATAAGCAGATGGGGAAATAAAGCGCTAGGAATGACATGGAGAAAACAGCTGCACTGGGACCAGAAGCCTAATTCATAATTCAGCAGACTAATCAGTGAACATCTTCTGCAGTTCCTCAGCTGTAATGGAAGAACGTGAGGAGGCAAACGATTAGGCTGCTTTATTTCTTAAAGAGGTTGCTACCAATTAGCTTTCTTTCTCTGCTGCCCATGTACAGAACTAATGATCTGGCCCATGTTATTAAAGAGACAGAGAAAAGTAGGTCAGCCTAAAATAATTGTCTTAACGATAAACACACTGAGGCACAATTTCAATACAGTTTGCTGAGAATTAATTAGAAGAGTAAAGACCTGTTCACACTCACTTTTCTGATCTTCCCCACTCTCCCACCCGAGGAGAAGGGGCCAATGTTCTGTCGCTGCTGCTGTTTGCTTGGCGATGGCTCTTTCGAGAAGAGCCAGCCATGGCTGTTGGTTCACCTCCACAGAGACCCACCCAGAACAGCACAGATTTGCCCTCGAGGTGCAGCTTTGCAGTCTATGTGTCCAAGTATGTGCCACAGGCACCCAGGGAGATGCACCCTTTCGTTAACAGGGAGCCACCTGCCTCCCCGCGGTGACAGAAGGGAGCCAGCTGCAACCAGCCCCATTGGGCATTCCACAATTGGACGTCTATGTCGAGATGAACAGATGAATGGGGAGCTGAGTGCTTGCAAGGGACATGGAGTCCTAGCCAGGATTTGTCACTGAATAGAACAGGAAACTTGTTCTGAGGAAAGCACTGCAGGAGGGTCCCTGTCTGGCCCCCTGGGAGGACTGGCACTAACTTGCAGAAAACGGAGTCTACAATCAGTAAGATTGTAAAGTAGGTATGTTTATTCAGCACTGGGCAGCACGGAGGGGTAGTCCCACTGAAATCATGCACATGCAACACAGCAACCTGCCATGGTTATATGCAGTAAAGAGTTACATATGCAGGAAGTTTCACAATGTGCCCATACACATGCATAACCTGTCCCCGATTCATACTAAAATTAGTTTAAGAAGATTTTCCATAAGCTCCTCCCAGCTGCACTTGCACAGTGTCTTCTGGTGGTGGTTGCCAGGGGTCATGGGGATGAAGACTGATGACTCTTCCTCATCACCACTAGTTGACCTCTTGTCTTTGCACAGACTCAGTTGCTCCTTGGCTCCATGTGCCTGACGTGGTCTTTGTACAGGGCAAAACACCCCTGAGCAGAAGCGTGGTGCTTTTCTTTCAGTTAAAGAACATTCATCTTAGCAAGGATCCATTGAGATGACCTTTCGTTGATCTGCATTTCAACTCCTTTCCTTGAATCTTGCTTTCTTGTCTGGCTTGGAGATCATTTTACTAGTAGCCTAGGACTTGGCTGGCTCATGTTCCCTGTGCTGGCACCAGGGCACTGAGTATTGATTGTTTCTCCCTGTCACATCAGAACGAAGGGCTGGCCCTGATTCCCTCCAAGCCCCTCTGTGCAGGTCTGTGCAGCTAGATGAGTCCGAGGACCAAGATAAACTGATGGTGTTGGAGTCCCTCCAGTGTCAATAATCCCATCTGGGGTTCAAGTTTTCTCCTTCATGAATCTCCTAACTAATATCTTCAAGTAATATCATCATTAACAAACTGTATTCCTACCCCTGCTGTTCTTCCCAAGGTTGTGAGACTCCAGATACCATAAAAATGCACTTGGAGGGTGTTGGGCCTGCATTTCTGGAAGAAATACACTCGCCTTGATGTAGTGGCAAATCATCCAAGCAGTGGGGAGCTTGCATCTTTCTGTCTGCCAGCTGATACCTTTTGCAAAACCAGACAAAACTGTGAAGATTTCTTTAGCTGAGTTTTTAATCAACTTTGAAAAATGGAACATTTCCCAACAAAATGGTTTACTTATCCCTTTCAAAACAATACCCTCTCAGCCTCTGCCTTTTCAAATAATGGATGCACAAAATTTAGTGAGATATTTTGTCACTTCTTCCTTTTTAGACCAAAACCAAAAAACATTGTCAAGTTCTTCCAGAATTATTTTTTTTTTAGCACATTTAATTTGATGTCCTAATAAAAGTCCAATCTTTTTTCAGATCTGACTGGAATAAAACTTGATGTTCCAAGCCCACTGATATCAAGCTGCACCTGGCTGTTCTGATGCTTGTCTAGAGACAAGCCAACACCGGAGCCCCAGATCAGAGCTACTGCCTGAAGAACAAACAGCTGAGTCCTCCCTGCCGGGCACTTTGAAGGCACCAAGCCTGGTGCTTAGATCTCTGCTCTGCTTCTGCCTCTGAGCATTTCCTGCCAGCTACCCCTGCAGGACCTGCTCTTGTGACCTATCTGACCTACCCTGTCTCTTGCTAAGCTGCAGCTGGCCATCTCCTGCACCTCCAGAGCAGGTCAGGGCACCAAGCTTGTTGCCTGGACTGGAGCTTGCAAAGCTCCCCCAGCACAGGCTTGCATACAAAGCAGGCACTGTGTTCTTCTGCGGAGGCAAAACCAGCCCTTCTCAAGGAATCGCTTTCTAAAAAGCCCTCATGGAGCACAAACCTCTGATTAAAAGGAAGGAAAGTCATTTTCGATGTCTCCATTCAAGAACTATATTACTGAGCCTTTCAATAATTACTGAGCTAATCTGACATTCATGATCCTCTCTAACTGATGGACTTGATTTCAGTCATTCATTCCATGCCATATAGAATCTGATTAATAAGATATTACTTAGTGGAACATAGTTTCTTTTCTTCCCCAAGGACATTATAATTTTAGAAATAATTTAAATATTACAAAGGATAGCAGGTAATTGGCAGGAGCATTTATCATGCTGCTCTACAATTCATGGGCTTCCTCACCACCAGGAGAGGGCTTTCCCAAAAGATCACTTGATATCGTAGTTGGGAGGGAGCAGAGGGAAAGGAGGTGGAAGAACAGGTGGGAATGCAATGGACAGGAGTCAGGGCTGAACACAGACACAGGTCCACACTGTAAAAAACATAGGTCAACCTCTCTCTGCTGTTACCAGTCTGATCCTATGCCCAAAGAGATGAGAATGATTTATATGCACCAGTGAGGTTACTTCCAGCTCACACTGATGTGGCCAACATCTGAATTCTTCCCTGGATTTCCACTTACTCATCTTTGAGGAAGCACACCCTGTGCAGGACCAGACCCTTCTAACCACTGTTTGCCCCTGGGGTCCACAGCCCCCATGAAGACTGACATGGGGCATGTGTCTTCCATCCACTCCAGACCAAATCTATGCATTTTCCAAGATGTTATGTACAATTTGAAGTACCAAGAAACTCTGACAAAGAAAACAAAGGCAACCTTATTATTATGTTTTTTAATTGGGCTCAAGCCTAGTGAACAGCAGATAAAGCAAGACGAATGAAAATGTTGACAGTACCAACTTACCTCTTTGTTATAATCATGCTGGGAGCTGCCTGTCTTGGCAAAGAAGAGCCCAGCGTCTCAGTGCTGACAGCATGTGCAGTGTATTCCTTCTGAGCCTCACGACCCTTATGTCTTTTACAAAGAGAATATTAATGTTCCTTCTGCTATGCCAGACCCAGGGCTGTAGACCTCATGCAGTTTATTTTAATTCTCCCAGTAGATCTCAAAATAATTTGATACCTGCATGTCTGCTTTCTCTCATGGACATTATTGGGTTAATTAATATCCAGTTGACTTTCTCAGAGCCCTGTGTGCAATACATTAGGATATAAGCATTACAGGAAAAAAGTTATCACATAGAAAATGCATGTTGAGTGTGCCACGTATTACCCTGCTTCTAAAAGCATTTTAGGCTGCTCACACCGCCTTTGCAGTGTGCCACAGCTCCTTGCCAAGCCCTACAGTGGTGTGTGTCCATACAATGCCCCAGCTTTGCATTTAATCTCTAACATGAATCTGTCAGCAGTGCCCTGCATCATCCTCATCTGTTCCCCTCGTAGCTATGAGCAGCCAATCCAGGCTGTGCTGGCTGACTGCTGTCTGGGACACATCTGAGTGGCTGGGTATTTGCAACGTGAAGGTATGCAGAATAGTCCCTGCACCTGCCTCTCTATCAAATACCCAGCAATTCTCCAGCAAACCGATGCAAATCTGCTAAGCCACAACACATTCCCAACGTGTTTCATGAGCATTAGTGATTGCCCTGAAGATGAGGAGCACAACAGCTGTTTGGGGCTCAGTGGCGTCAGCACCTATACCAGGTTCTCCTCCTGCTCCTCCTCAAATTAACCCATAAGAAGGGGGATGTGGAAACAACGCCAGCCCAGGTTGCTCCTTCCCAACCCCTTCTGCAGTTCTGCTGCCCCTGAGCCATGCTAACATGTGGAGATCCAAGCTACACACTGGAGAAGTGAAACACTCTGTTTTAAAAGCATGTCCTGTAATGATAAACTCTGCAGAGGATTCCATAGAAAAACATCCTCATCACTGGATTCGGACCCCAGCCTTGCGCCAGATATAGCCCCCAGGTGCAGTTACAAGGCTCAGAGTTAAAACAGGCTCTTGTCATTTACCTTCATCTCAGAGCGCACAGTCTTTCAGAAAAGCAAGGTGTCGACCTCCACAACCTTCCCTGTGCATCCCTCTGTGGTCTTCTGCCTCCCTGATCTCATCCCAAACAGGCTTTTGGTGCCTGCAATGTTACATATGAAACCATGGGGGGCTGAAAAAATGCCTTCTCCTATCAAAAGGATGGGGGTGGGGAGAGGGGTTAGGGATTAATTAAAGAAATTAAATCAGAACTTCAGAGGTCTTGGGGTTTTAGAACATGACAGCTTTATTAAATAGAGTGTTTTTATTACTCAAAGCAACAAAAAATGAAGAAAAAACAAGTGAAATTAAGCTAATGAAAAGCTAAATAATTTAATTGAGAAAATAATTCTCAGTAAATGCTGGTTTGATGTGTGCTTGTTTTTTTTCTCTCAAATGCCAGACCTTTTTTCTCCTAAGTGTTTCCCTACTGATTTTGTGCTCCCTTTGCCACCCACTTCCCAAAGCTTGCTGCAGCCTTGCTGTGCTGTTTCGAGTGAATCCTGCCTATTGTTTGGTTTAGTCCTCATCTTACAGAGTCTTCTGGTTTTGGTGGTCACTGATGTCACCTGTCCTCTCAGTTGTTCTCCTGCAAATGATTTCCAGAAATGGGCAAGCAGAGTAGGCTGTCTTAGACTTCTAGGTCAACCATCAACCTTCTTTGTTTCTTTGGGCCCCAAAAATATTTTCTTCTGATTTCCAGTGTACCAGTAGAGAGCCTGTTCTTCCCACAATAGCATCCTCTGTGACATGTGGAAAAGCTGAAGTAGGAGACCTGGAATCATTGAAGTAGAAGTAGGGTTATTGTCACATCTTTCTTATGCTAATGATGTGAATTGGAGTGGTTAGGAAAAAATAAAATAAAATCAACCCCATACAAGGTACATCAATGGCCAGCACAGCATTAAGGGAGGCTGAATTTCTTGGTGTTCCTCTGGATGAGTGGACTCAGTACTGAGCAGGTTGTTCACAACTTGTGCAGCTATAGAGGTTACCAATTCTTGCCATCTCATCACCATGACAAATACTTTCTTAAACAAACAAACATCCATTTCACAATTTCAGCTGTTTTTTTTGTTTTGTTTTGTTTTGTTTTGTTTTGTTTTGTTTTGTTTTCAGCTAGCTCTTACCCTTCTAATTATCAAGGAAGAAGCATGACCTCTAAGGCCTTCAAAGCCATAAAGCATGTGTTCAACCATTCCCAGCATCTAGGAGGACTCACCAGCCAGTTTTTGCATGTGAAGTGTTGGCATAGCCCCTGCTGCACGGAGGATCCTGAATTGCTCCTGACGAAGTCATTGAACCAAACAAGGACAAACCAGAGCAACTTTTTGCAAGGAGTCCCAAACCAAACAGTCCTCCGAACTGAACAGTCCAAAAGCAGGTCTCCTTAACCATCACAAATTGTAACAGCAGTTCCATAATGACTGTGTGGTTTTTAGAAAGACAGTGCACACTTTGGTTTGTACACATGCTCCAGCTGGTGCCCACTCCTGCACTGTCTCATGGCACAATCCTGTCAGCATATGCCAACTGTTCGTCTTAACAGGATATCCACCACAGTGGGACATTGCTTGATCTTCTGCACATGCTTGCATACTTGCAATTTTCCAGTCCAACAATGAATATCATAGACCAAGTGTGGTGGTGATACAGAAAGACACCACCCCCATCATTATTAGTGTCCACGATCATGGCCTGTTCCCCATCACTGCGTCAACCACAGTTAAACAGTTCTTTGTTGACAATATTTTAATTGGAAAATGGGGCAATTTCACACACATGCTAAAGTCATATGCTTTTTCAGCTAAGAACAGTCTTAATGTGCAATTCCTTCTACAACTGGGAGGGCTTCCTAGACAGAGTGCAGAGACATGACTCCCTGCTGCTTGTCTCTCATGTGGCAGCACCAAATTTATCATCTTTCCCAGTCTGACTTTTTAAAATGAGAACAGCAACAAAAATACATTGATTTTGGCGGTATGTCTGCTTTGATCTGAAAAGCGAATGTCATTTGCGAGATGCGTGGGATCCTGTCCGCAACATCCTTGTGGTCCGAGGGTGGGGTGCTAGCTATGTCATATCAGGGTGACTGAACTCAGGTGATGTTTGTCTGATTGTGCTCTAAAGAGCATCCACTACCATTATTTTTGTTATGACCTAGCTGCTACGGCATTTGGGCTTCCCAACAACCACTATAGCTCTTGTTTGGTGTCCCCTCTGACATTTGCAGATATATTTGTCTGCTCCACTGAGAAGCCCTTTGCCATGGTGTCAATTACCTGCCCAGATCAACAGGGATTTTTGTTTGTTTGTTCTGTTTTTCACTATGGTAGCAGTTGTTTTGCAAAATTTGTGGATGCT
Organism: Netta rufina; assembly: GCF_964035555.1. Lineage (NCBI taxonomy): Eukaryota > Metazoa > Chordata > Aves > Anseriformes > Anatidae > Netta > Netta rufina. The sequence goes on along the minus strand of NC_140141.1, from coordinate 10,925,757 downwards.
CAGAGTCTGGCAGGGGCCATAGGAGGGATGCTCCTCCTGTGGCCTAACTGTGGTATGAATATGTAAAGATTTGAAACAAAAAGGGAAGAAAGAGATGAAAATACTGATAAGCCACCTTTTATCTATAATGATCCATTATAATGAGGGGTAGGGAAATCCATTATTATTGTATGACATAAGCAACATGTTAATTGATGTAAGAGATATGGACAGCTTTGGCATGCTGGAGGTGTTTTTTGCTTTTCCAGGTTGTTTCACATCAGCTTGTTGTGCTGAAAGCAGCAGAGCAGATTCAAAACAATCAAAAGCGATTAGGGATTCTTGGGAATGATCTCGTAGGAAGCCGCAACAAACTTTAAGTAATTATGTTGTTACAGCTTATTGGGTATGTATTAGTTTAAAACTAATTATTAAACCCCACAGAAGATACTTGAAATAATTATTCTCATTTGGAGAGACATGCTTGAAATAACGATTCTGATTTGCAGACTCGCATTAGCTACAACAGGAATGCTAGATGGCCCCAAGACCAAAAGCATAAACCTTCCTGCTCTCCGAGCTTTGTGGAGAATGGTGGAGTGAGGTCTGCACCCCGAAATCACAACACACTGGTCCCAGCAAAGGGCAAAGTTGGCTCATGGGATGCTCTCTGTGCTGAGCTGTGGCAGCAGAGCCTTGTGGCTGGGTGCTGTGACCAAGGCCACAAGATCACGCTGTTCCCCACAGCACCAGCCTGAGCCCAGTCCTTACACCTCCTCTGCCCCACACCACCAGCACACCAGCAGGGCAGGACTAGTACCTGCACACCCAGCAACCTCTCTTCCAAGATTTTCTGTGCATATGCAGAAGAACTATTCAACACACACGTGGAAAAACAAGAACACTTCTGTCTTGAATTTCAACAGAGGGAGGAACCTTTTTTACCAGCAACAGTGCAGCATTGAGAATAGGGACCCCATCTCCCTCTCATCCCTCTCATCCCTCCTCCCTCTGCTGCTGATCTATCTTCTTTGCACTCATGCAGGTAAAAACCCCATACTCAGTCTTCTCAACAGCATGGGGTGCAGGCAGGATGGGAAAGAGGTCACACCTGCTGCACCAAATTGGCTTATGTATTGTGCTAAATCAGATTACAGGCACCAGACAGGAGGTTTAAAATAAATTGAATATCAAAAATTTAAATACATTTTATGAAACTTCTAGCTTCTACATGAACACAGCTTTCAAAATAATGAAGGGATGTTAAGTATGCATCCTGGGATGTTTCTGCTGGCAATAACCTTTAACAGCCTTCCTCGCTGTGTTGAGAAGCTAAACTCATGCATATTCGCTGTGCACATTCTTGCTATTCAAAGTAAGTGCCGCGAGTATCACTGATTCATGTTCAGCCAAGTGTCCTGTTTCTTCATGCCTGGGAAAATGTCCAGTGAGACTCGTCAAATGCTGTGTGCCTTCAAGCTTTGTGAAAAAAAGAGGAAACCCCCAAACCAGTGATTAGGCCCAAGCAAATCCCACAAGCTACCTGCCAGTATTCACATTTACAGCATAAAAGCTCCAAGGCATGTTTCAGGGGTTTTACAGTTCATCTTTTTGTGCTTAATAAAACTGGGGGAGGCATTTTGAAAAAATATACCAAAAATACACCTGGGAGTCAGCAAAAAGAAGGGTTTCTGTATGTTCAATGCAATTAAATAATAAAAAGGCAGATTATACACACAAAAAAAGTAATTATTTCCATCACTTGAAGAAATCTCTCAACACCTTCATGGCAAGATGTCAACAACTGCAGTGCTGGAGAAGAAATGGGGAAAATTATGGAACAAAAAGCATTTCTTGGCAATGTCAGTGGGTGATATGTGGGCCCCGCAGCTCTGTTAGGAGTTAGAGAGGAGATCACTAGGATGAGGCCCAGGGGCCTTGGGGGAGAGCCCCCCACAGGCACCCACAAGGAGCCCACTGCAGGGACAGGTGACCAGCACCAGAGCCTCCACTGATGGCAGGGTTATCAAAGACAAACCCTCTCAAGAGAGTCAGGTTTGAGTGAACAATATGACAGAGATATTGGAGATATTCCTAGGAAAGACACCAAGCTTCCCTAGATCACTATCTGAGAGTGAACGTGCTCAAGGGAAGAAAAACACAATCATTTATTGTTTCTTGCTTTAAAATGTTGATTTTGACTATAATGCTTTGATTTTTCTGGTAAAGAAAATCTAGCTGCAGGAAGAATTTTGGTCTCTGCCTTCACATTCTTGAAAACCCTAACTCCTAATATGCGTAGTCAGATCTTTGGGATATTGCTATGCACCCATTGCCTTCAGTGCAGTCTTTAACAGCCCATTATATCACACAATTTTCCTGAAGGCTGGTGCTTTACAGGGGATATGATATACACAGTCAATGCCATTTGCTACCATCCATGAACCAAAAGGACTGTTGTGGTATAACCTGGCCAGCAGCTCAGCACCATATAGGCATTCACTCACAGTACCCGTCCCTTCCCCCAGTGGAACAGGGGAGAGAATCAGAAAAAAATACAGCTTGTGAGTTGAGATAAAGGCAGTTTAATAGGACAGAAAAGAAACAGAAATAATAATAAAAACAACAACAACAACATATACAAAGCAACTGATGCACAATGCAATTGCTCACCACCCGCTGACCGATGCCCAGCCTATCCCTGAGCAGCCAGTTCCCCCACCCCAGCCAGCCACCCCATATTAATTGTTCCGCATGACCCCAGATGGTGTGGAATACCCCTTTGGCCAGTTGGGGTCAGCTGTCCTCGGTCTGTCCCCTCCCAGCTCCCACTGTACCCCCAGCCTGCCTGCTGGCAAGACAGAACAAGAAGCTGAAAAGTCCTTGGCTTAGTGTAAGCACTGCTCTGCCACAATTAAAACATCAGGGTGTTATCAACATTATTCCCACCCTAAATCCAAAACACAGCACCATACCAGCTACTAGAAGGAAAACTCTATCCTAGCTGAAACCAAGACAGGTATCAATAGTGGACACTAAGAAGATGTTGCAGCCCAATGCCCAGTCCAAGGCTGGGGAAAAGGTGCTGTACCAAACCAAGAAAAATAAAGTCATGAGGCCTGGAAAGTGTCAGGTGGAGTGGTAGAGCAGTAAGACGTAGCAGTGCAACAGTCCTGCTGGGAACAGGCTAAAGGAACACAACTTAATACATAAAGGAGAAAGACAGAACAGATATTAATCATGGATTTACCTGCAGGAAAGGGTTCAGTTAGTGAAGCTCTGAAGTCAGCAAGCAAGGGCAGATTAAGATCCAGTAGGAAAAACCTGAAACCAGGCTAATCCAGATTAAAACTGAAATACCAAACTGACATACAAAGATACATCAGTTTGGAAGATGACATGCTGAAAAATGGAAACTAAGTGGCACATCAAAAATGAGCTAAATGGTGAAGAAATCAGTTTTGGTGGAAATAGGAAAAGCTTCATAAAGCTCATGTCCATCCCAGGGAAGTCTGTACAAGGGAGATGGTGAGCTTCTGCTCAGAAACCACAGTGCTGTGCATTGGAGTATACAAATGCATGTCTTTGTAATTAGCCATTAAGCCCAACAACTGATGTTCACAAGAGCCTTTAAAAGGCAATTTCTAATGATATTGATATTATTCTAACCACATTTCAGACTGCATGTTTTCTATTAAGTTTATTTATACTCCCCTTAAAGAAAGGCCTCATGGCCTCTATTTGCCATTTCAAGACAGTTGCATTAACTTTATCTAATGGGACATATTAGTGATTAAACATGGAACAATTCCAGTTTAAGCATACTTCACAAAATTAGACATTAATTACAGCAACAAGCTTAAGAGAATTAGAGACAACTAATTAATGGGCTGCTTCATTTTTTGTCAGAAGTGATTTCTTCTGATAGAAAATGGAGCTTAAGACCAACTTTACAAATGTGAAATAATCATGGATCTGAAAATACAAGCTTACAGAAAATTTGGCAATAATTTCTGCTGGGAATAAAAGCTAAACAGAAAGGCACCTCCAAACTCTGAGCTCTGATCATAGAACCATAGAATCATTAAGGTTTGAAAAGACCTCCAAGATCATCTGGTCCAACCATCCCCTTACCACCAATATCACCCACTAAACCATGTCCCTAAGTATCACATCCAGCCTTTCCTTGAACACCCCCAGGGATGGTGATGCCATCACCTCCCTAGGCAACCTGTTCCAATGCCTGACTGGTCTTTATCCCTATATATAATTCTAACTCTTACTTTACATTAACTTGTCCACTTTGGAAAGCAGGTTTTTGTTTGTTTGTTTATTTTAACTGTATCATGACAGCATTCCAAACACACAATAAGTTGTTTTGTGTTTTTTTTGACTGTGATTTCAGATTTTGTCCTCTTAGTTTCCCATCTTTTCTTCTTGGATTCTTCTCCACAGAGATAAATCTTGTGTACCATTTCAGTCAGTTATGCCATTAGATAAAATTTTACAGAAGTGATATTACATTTTTTGATCCCAGAACATGTTATTTTGAAATTGGTTTTTGTTGTTATTGTTGTTGTTCTTTTAATTTTTCAATGGAAGGGGGGAGGGGGTTCAACAGAAAAAAAAAATGTTTGGGAGTGAGGAAGACAAAAAGGAAAAACTAAAAAAAAAGCATGTTTTAAAATAATGACAAGATGGTCTGTGCGATATTCTTATGCAGTTCTCTCCTCAAAGCCAGAACAGAGGTTCAGGGTTCAAGAAGAAACAGCAACAGTGAGCAGACTCTTCCCTCTTGGTCAGATCCAACAGAGCCTCTTTCCCCTGCTTTGCCATAAACATCCCTTCCACTCTTCTCTCACCCTCTAATTTATCAACTTCTAGTCCCATATGACAGTAAATGTGAAAGCATCCAGAAAGCATAAAAAAAAAAAAAAAAAAAAAAAAGACTAAGAATTTTTTGAGGATCAGAAAATAAGCCTTTTAGCAAAAGACTAGAATGCTCCATTTGTGGTTTTCAGCTAGTGGCTCCTGAAGGCAGAGGAGAGTCACTGCACTGCTGTTATAATTTTCTCTCTGTCCAGCCAGGTGGGACAAGAAGCTTACATCTGCTGTCAGAGATTTTGCGCCGTTGCAGACAGCTAGAAATCATTTTGCACCATTGCAGGCAAATCTGGGCTGGATGTACAAAGCAGTACTTAACAGGGAATTAACCAGTGGTGGTCTGTCATTAGGAATACATTGAATACCATCACTTTTTCTACAAGGTGCATTCATGGCCACCAGCAGCATCTCCAGGCAGGAGCCACCAGATGGGATTATCTGAAAAATTGTGGGGTCTCTGCCAAGTGCTCAGGAGCGTTCACCACCCCACGGTACACTCCTTCGTGTACCACTTCATGTACCTTCATGTCACACCAAAGGGTGGAACACACCACTGGTGGGTGGAGAAGTGGGCAGGATCAGCACTGAAAGGCTCTGGGGACATCCCAACAAAGCACAGTGAACTCATTCATCGAGATCCTCTCCTGTACAGCAACGTGGAGCATAAAGAGGGGCCTGGGTGGAAGCTGCTGGAGGTTGCTGCCATAGCACAGGCTGAGGACGGCTGCGTGCCCCAGGTCTGAGCAGCTCTGGAGCCCTGGGTTACACAGAGATTATTCTGATCCTTTCATTAGCTTAATCCTGCTTTTCTCCAGCGTGGTTGATACTGTTACAAGGAGAAAGAAGTCAGCGGTGCAGGATTACACTCACCCATTCGTGCCAAGGAAAAGGAGCTGGGAATTATCCCCTTCATTGAATTTGGATGGACAGTATATGATTGGCACCATTGGCCCTTCTTTTAATCACATCAGAGTAGATGAGAGATGCTCCATGCACACTCAACAGCTTTGGAAGGGAGAAGCCAAAGCCTCAGAAGATATTCCTTAATTAGGAAGATTTAATTTCTGCAGATTCAGATACTTATTATACTCACTAATCATGCCTTCCCATGTCCTACCAGAGCACTGCTCCAGCAGGATCACGGTGTGCTGCCCTCCCTTGCCAGGGTGAGGTGGGAGCACCCCACCACGGAGCTGGAGTCTTCCAGGAGAGCCTCCCAGGAGGCCTTCCAGCAGAGAGCATTCTTCTGCCCTGGTGTCACCAGGAGGGAGCCAGGAATGTCCTTGTCACAGTGATACCTGCAGTCACCACTACCAAAGAGAACTGTGCCGGAGTTTCCTGCCCTCTCTGGACAACGTATGTTTAGAGAGGGAGGTGTGACAGCTCCTTTCTCTCACAGCACAGCTTTGGCTGTGAATACCCAAGGAGGTGCAGACCCATCTCTGTGATCAGTGCCAAATCTGACTCCTGTGCTCACAGTTCCCAAGAGGCTCCAGGAATTCCTTTGCTGGCTGCAGACAGTTCTCTGGTGCTGCTGCTCTCGTGAGCATCTGGGGCTGTGTCCTGCCCAGGCACAAAACCCAAGTTGCTCAGCGATGGGAAGGGCAATTGCTGCACCTGGGGAGGAGCAAGCTAGGATGGGCTGGGGGCACGCACTTGAAAAACACCCAGGAGTCCTGCTGCACAACAACTTGCCCGTGAGCTGCAACGAGGCCTGGCCGCACAGCAGGCAAATGCTGGCCTGGGCTGCATCGGGCACAGTGTCGCCGGCAGCTCCAGAGAGGTGATCTGCTCTGCTCAGCTCTGGGGAGGCCACAGCTGCAGTGCTGGGACCGTGCTGGGCTCCCCAGTCCGAGACAGAGCTGGGCACACTGCAGGGAGGCCGGTGGGAGGCCACCAAGATGCAGGAGGGACTGGAGCAGCTCTGCTGCGAGGAGAGGCTGAGGGAGCTGGAGAAGAGGAGGCTCAGGAGGAGCCCGTCAGTGTCTGTCAGCACCTGCAGGGAGGCTGCAGAGGGGACAGAGCCAGGCTCTCTTCAGTGATGCCAGAGCCCTGCACAAGTTGCTCCCTCCTGGGAGATCTTCAAAAGCTGCCTTGATGTGGGCCCCCTGCTCAGGGTGGCCCTGCTGCAGCAGGCAGCTTGGACAGGGAGCTCTTTTGCTGGGTGCATCTAGCTGTGGAATGAAATACCTGGGAATCTTTAGACCCCCAAAGACAGATGACCCGTTGCATGTTAACTCCACTTCCCTCCTAGGCAGGGCAGAGAGGACACCAGATCTGGGGGGCGTGGGGGAGGGATCTCTTCCCATCTCCACTGTAACTCAGGTAATGATGATTTTAGGAGACCTGCTGTTCTGCAGAATCAAGTCACACCACAGCGCATGGGGCTGGCATGAGGACTGGCAGGCGATAATCAAATCGTACTCAAGCAGATGCAACAGCAGACGAAGATAAATGGGTGGGAGTTAGGAGGGAAGCAGCAAGAATGAATAGGGACTGTAAGACCAGATAGATTAAACAAGATAAAAAGCAATAAATATGTACATTTCTAGTAAACAATGATTAATGGGAAACAGAGAATGTTGCAAGGAGGGGTTTATTGGAGCCAGAAGGAAGAGCAGAGACTAAGAGAGCTAATGAGATCGTATGAGGAAAAAGAAGTGTGGCTGTCAAACCTAGCACCATAGCAGCGGGGAGGAAAAGCAAGGACCAGACTGGTGGGACCCTGTTGCCTTGGTTAGCAAAGAGAACAGGAAGCCACCAGGACTGCAGGGGACAACCAGTATTACTGCACAAGAGTCGGCTTCACCACACATTGGTCTCACACCAGCATGGCAGAAGGCAGAGATGATGGTCATGGCCATCCCCACAGAGGTTCCACATCCCCCATGCCAGTATCTGCATGCAGGGGACTTGCTGCTGCCAGGTAATGCAGGAACCAAGGCTTCCTTCTGCTCTCCTAGGAAGGGAGGTACCCTTGGATATCCATGGCAAACTCATGCTGGGGATGCAGCTTTCCACCAAGCAGCAGCAGATGCTCAGCTTACCTACAGAGCAGCAGAACTTGAGCTCTTTTCCCTGCAGCAGGCCCCCAAAAAGGGTCCTCACAAGACCTTTGCAGCCTTGATGCTGCTGCAGAGCTTTTTGCCAGACACCTCTACCCACAGGTTTGGTAATTGCCTGTCTTCTGCTGCCATCCCAGAGACCTAGAGCAAGGAGGGCTTGGGAAGGAGGGCCATTTGGCAGCCTGAGCTTGCCCAGCTGGAGGGACTCTCAGAAGGAGAGCTGGGGAGCGTAGCAGGCAGTTCTGGCCAAGGACAGGAGCATGAAGGGCTCACTGTTAAACAGTCCACCAAGCGCTGAGAGATTGAAGCCATCCATTAAAGCAATTTCACTTCTCCCATCAGGTTGCAGGGTTTGCAGTGATAAAAGGAATTAACAACTGCAATTAAACCAAAATCTCCCCTGTGTTGTCAGGATGAGTTATGAGGAGCTGGGTTTTATAATAGCTCTATCCAGGGGACTGCAAGAGATAGCTGGGGGTGGCGGGGGATGAAATGTTTATGGGTTGTGATATCTTGAGCTCTAAGCCACTTTGTTTTCATTGGGGAAAATGTATTAGGAGCCAAGATGCCTGCATGTGCAGGAAGAGGTCCTGCTGGCCAGGAGAGCTACAAGACGTTAGTCTGCAGTGCCTACATCAGCAGGAGACCACAGCAAGGCCCACTGTGCCACGTCCTCACCCTACAGCCTCCTCAGCGACACTATGAGCAAGGGAAAATGATCAAAAGGCAGTGCTGACACTGCTGATGTCTGAATTTTCAATGGTGTCAGTCCTTCCTCTTACTTCTAAGAGCATAGCAAGCCCTCTCTGCAGCCCTGCAATAATCCCATCTAGGCTGTGCTCTTAATCAAATCAATTTTACTAAGTAATTGAATTAAAAGAGCCATTTATACAGAGCCCAGTTATTTCGGGTCTTTGTGCAGCCTTTAGGAGAGCAAAGCTTCAGTGCTTTCGGGCAAGACCTGACCATACCCAGGGATATCTATCCAGCTCCTTAGGGCAGCAGATCTCTTTTCATGCTCTTCACACAGTGCCTGGCCCAGCAGAGCTGTACTCCACTGCAGCAGCTCCTGGGATACTGCTGGGGTATGAACCAGCAGCAAGATGGATGGTTTCTGGTGTAATAACAACCACAGGGATGATGTGTTGGGAAGCAGAGTTAGCGTAAGAACCGTCATTTCTCGACTGTACCATGCCAGGTAGAGACAGAGGGAGAAGCCACAGCTTTCTCTTAGAGCAGGTTTCAGCTCAGCATTAAGACATCAACACTTCCATGTCCCCATGTGGGGCAGATGTCTCTATCTGAGGTTGTGCAGTCTCCATACTTGAAGCTTTCAAGACCAGACTGAATAAAACCCTGAGCAACCTGGTCTGACCTCAAGTTGATCCTGCTCTGAGCAGGAGGTTGGTCTAGAGACTTCCTGAGGTCCCCACCAACCTACATTTGGCTACCTCATTGTTCCTGAGTGTGACCCTGACTCTTCCAGCCATTGCAGCTGCCTGTTGATTCTGAGAACACATGAAATATCTGCTGGGTGGTAGTCAGTGTCTCCCAGCTAGCAGCAAGTCACTCCAGATTTCATTCCTTCTCAAAGGAGTTCTGCTTTAAGAGCTGTCCACTGCAGAGTGCACAGGAGCAGTGAGCCCTGCAGCAGCAAATAGCAACACCTGGGTTACAGGCTCTGCAACACCAAGTAAACTTTTGGTTTCAGAATTAATATATTTTTATTTTATTATTATTTAAATTTTTTACCAGAAGCACTTTGGGGGTTTCATATGTGTGTGTTTTTTTAAACAAACATACCAGTATTGGCCAAGAACAGCAATGTATGCTGCCATTAGTGCAATAAAGAAAAAATTAGCACTTCAAGGGGAATTTTTCAGTTTGCCTACAGGCAGCTTTTCAAACTTCCTCTTTGGGTCTTTTCCTTTCTCATTCTCTGGAATGGGCTGCAGCCCTACCTAGCTGAGATAATAAAATGTCATCAGTACAGGAATAACAGAAAAGTACAAAAAATTGTATGAAATTGTCCAGAGACATCCCTGACACACCACGCCAGGGGAGGCACCCGACCTCATTGTGCAGTTCCTAGGGCTGCGTTTCACAACAGCCTGATTGGGATTTAATGACAGGGACTTAGAAATACAGAGCATTTCCCTCATGCAAAATGGGGATCAAACTGAGCCCAAAATACTTGAGAATGGAAAAATCTATTAGACAGCCTGTCTCCGGCAAAAGACTGAGAGATTAGTACTGGCTTTATCCCATGGGATTATCCCTGCTTGCGTGTTTTAATTTACTCACTGTTATGGATAGGTGCTTTGAACATCTAAATAAATAAGTGATTCGATTGCATAAATTCTCCATCAGATTTAATTCTCACATATTTAAGAATTATCTTGTAATGCCATTTGTGCTCGTGTCTCATTAAATAGATCTGCAGAAGATTTTAATTTTTTTATTTTTTCTAGTTTCATATTGAAGATGCATGTTAGTAACACAAAATGATGAACCAAGTACTAATGAGAAGTAAAATCTTGTGGGAAGCAAATGTCAAAAGCACTGCTCGGTACAAACACGTGGGTTGAACCTTTGGCTGTGCCTCCCCTGTGGCAAGGACGCATCTCGGTGGTCTCCCTCCCAGCGTCAAGGCAGAGTCTCCCTGCCAGCACAGACAGACGTCATGTCTGTGCCCTCCTTCCTTCTCTGCACCATTTAATGGCTTCTTACTGTTTCACAGATTAGGAAAAAAAGCCTTCCCAATGTTGCCAGGCAGCGTCAAAGGCAGAGAATTGCCTTAAATCTCCTTTGACGCCAGAGACAAAGCCATGGTCTGTGTCTGATGGCTGCGGACAGCCCTATCTGACTTTAGTTCAGACAAATGCTTCCTTTCTCAGCTACGCTGGAAAAGGAACACACATCTAATAACACGATCTTAACTAGTTTTCAGATTGTGCATGAAATAATTAGTTGTAGAAGACATTTTCTTATGTACCATTCAGGTTTAATTAGGAAACATGTTCATGAAGCTGGTCCACGTGACAGAGGCGCATAGCTGCACAAACATGGCTGGGAAGAAGTTTGGATTGTAAGGCTGAATGGAAAGTCTTCACTTTAGGAAAAAAAATCCTGTGGGAATGAGCATGGAGACAGCAAGTCCACGGTGAAGACTCACTGGCTTATGGAGACTCCAGTTTTCTTCCAAGCAGGCCATTGCTGTGAGGAGCACTGTGGTTTAATGCATTACAGCAAGGTGCAGAGGGTGGGTGCTCATGAAGAAAGAGGATGAGGGAAATGTAAAGCATCCCTTGGCTTCTAGTCCAAGAGCAGCAGCAAAGCTTTGTTTTGCTCCAGGGTGGGAGACTGGACAGAACAGCAGGAAAACAGTAGGCAGCACACCTGCATGCAGAGCTTTTAGCGAGCCTGGAGAGGGGGAGATGCTTCCACCAACCACCTCTCCTCTTCAGTGCATTGAAAAGTTCAGCCCACCGCTTGACACCTTTTTTTTATGACACCAGACCTGGTAACTCCTTCTTCAGGATGCTGATTCCTGCCTTCCGGATCCCATGTTTTAGATGTAGCCTTGCAATATTTGCCAAATACAGGTACAATTTCCAAGCAAACCATCTGGGATCTTTCCTACAGCTCCCCCTTTTTAATCCTTTGGGTTTCCTAATGGAGTCCCATGTCACTTGTAAATCCCTGTGTAATGCAAGAATTCATGCCTTCAGCAGCATGATTAGTTGGCCTGACACCCAGACAGACCTCTAGGCATGCATTAAATCTTTATACTCTATTTACTTTTTACTGAAGGTATTTTACAAGCCTCTGAGTTTCTGAGTTAGTTGCCATGGCTTAAAGAATTTTCTCTAACCATATTCAAAAATCTGTTCTGTGCCTCAGATTTGTTTTTGACTTTGTTTGGCACTGAAACCAGGAACAGTGTCACTGCTATGCAAGATATGTCATGAAACTACATATATATAATTTTTATTCCCTTGTTATAAAAAGGCTTTGTGTTGTGTTTGCATTTTGAATTTACCAGTGGAACAATAGCATTCTATTTGGGTCAGAATTAAGGTCCTTGTACTATCATAAAATTCATGCTTAATAGGAATAATTTTGTTTGCTATTTGGGCACTGCAAGAATTATGATGTCCCTAACTATTTGCATTGTTGCTTTTAAGTGGCCAGGTGTTTTGGATGCTGTGATAAGTAAGTGCATTGTTGTCAGTCAGCCACCATAATTGGGTTTTGAAACAAAGACTTCTAGCTTTTGGAATATTTACCAAAAAGTAGTGACATTTTCGACAGATCAGGCAAAGCTGCTGACTCAAAAAAGCTTATTTTTGTGACTATCAGCAACATGACCTCCCTGGTTTGAAAAGAAAAAGAAGTGATTGTTCTGCTTAGAGCTGACAACAGGGTTCAAAATTCTTTCTCATATTCACAGCGTATTTCTAATCCAACTTGATAATAGAAACTGCACTTAGAGGGATATATTTCACTGCTGCACATGCATTCAAACTCAGGTCAGGAAGAATTTTGGCTTAGAGAATGTGTTATTGTGATTAGCTGCTGAGTGCAGAAATACAGTAGCCTAGACAGCATCAAAATTCCCACTTCTCCTTATTATGAGAAGGGATATATCTGATCCATTGTCACATTTGCAAATGGCTTACCCCTTGTATGAACACACGCAGTTCCTTGATGCGAATAATAAATCTTACCTACTTTGCTGAATGACATTAATACATTCAATGCTAAAAAAGTTGTATTTGTGCTTACCTTCCTGACAGCAATTCCAGAGATTTCCAGAACCTGAAACAAGAGATAACCTAATGAAACGATCATTAGTCTTTTTTGCCATAGCCATTATGCCCCATGACTTCACAATTTCTGGACATGAAACTCTTGGTATTTTGCCTTTCCCTTGCTGATTCTCCATCATGTATCACTACCAACATAGTGACAGGCACTACAAAACCGGTGGTGAACTCACATTTAAGTTTTACACCTCCAGCTCTTCATGAGTCTAAAAGCAGTACTAAAGCTCAGCACAGCTAAAAGACCAGCTTGAATTTAAGTTCCACGATGGAAATGACCTGATGTTGGCAGACTGATATGCTAGGAGGTAACCATAGAAACGTTCCCAGTAGCTTACATGGAAGATTAAAAGTTGCAAGAAGGCAGAAACATGGTCTGGATTAGTTTTTATTTGTCCAAGGCCATCACCCCAACAAGGAATTATTAATTATGCATTCAAATTCTTCACTTTTGAGGAACAGCCTCCATGCAACTGCAATTCCTAACCGAATGGAGAGCTCCAAGGTGAAAAAAAAAAAAAGACCATGTGTATACACACATGCAATTTTTGCAGCTCTTGCAGTTGCATCATTACATGTGCACACAGGCACTGTAGTGTACAGTGAAGGCAGCTGGACCATGTCACAGAACAGCTGATGCTGGACTTCAAGTCACGGAGCTAAAGCCAAGGGTGGTGTTGGGAACAGGCTTCTGCTTTTAAATATGGGAAGAGTCAAACCTTGGGAGAGGGAAGGCTGTCAGAAATGTTTGTGTTTCCACGACAGATGGTCTCTGAAGGCCATCTGTCATGGAAACTTGGAGCCACTCAAGGCTTGGACGGCGAGTCCTTCACCACCACTGATGAGCTCACTAAGAAGCTGTCAGAGCAAGAAATGTCTCAATGAAAGGAGCAAAGCAGTTGTGGACACGACCCTGATCTGCATGCATTCAGCTAGTATCACCCTATCCCCTCAAGCACGCAGTGAAACAGTCTTTTCTGTAAATCCAGACCTGGCAAAAAGCTCTCATTCCCAAAGTACATGATTATTCCAGTCCCTATACATATGAATAATTCATCATGCAATGTGGATCCACAGCCTTGAATCTCTCTTTTCCCACAAAACTGTGTCAATTCTGTATGATGCAAAACCACGCAAGGTCAGTATCATTTTTCATCCACTTTGCACAGGTACCAGAAAAGGTACAAGATTTGGGGCACCCATGGGCACATCACCACAACACCTACTTGCAATTCCCTCTGTTGAGCAACTTCCATGTGTATGCAAAAACAAAACAAAACATAAACACCAAATTAAAGCTTTCAGAATCCATATGCTTTAGGAGTGTAGTCCCGTAGTCACTGCATTTGTTCTAATAATAACTAATGAATCGTTAGGTGTGAATCAGAGGAGCAATCATGGTTTAATCATGGTTTAATTTGTTTCACAATACTCCTGTAAGATTCCATGTATAGTTTAATTATATTGAAAACCAAGAATCATTTGGGTAAACTTACTATTAGCTGTTGCTACTGTAACCTGCTTACGCCACCTGATGGGCACCAGCATGGGGGTCCCAGGAGTGCAGATGGGCAGGGAGGGAGATTTGGCCACAAGGGACACAGCTGTTGCTCATGGAAAATCGTGTTCATCTGCAACTTGTTTCCTCCCAGGAGGAGGCTCAGCCTCTGACACCTGTGTATTGGCACCTTTGGGCTAAAGTGCCAGGTGCCTTTGTACTGGGGCTGGCCATGAAGGCAGTGTTCAGAGGCTACAGCTGCTCGTGCTGAGTCTTTGTGCTCAGAGTGTAGGATCTGAGCACAAAGTGTTCTGCACAGACATCTTGTTGCAGAACAGCTTTCCAAGGCCACTTCTTCTTCTTCTTTCCAAGACCACTTCTTCTCCATAGGAAAATCTTCCACCATACGTTACATCTTCAATGTAAAAATATCCCTGAGTGCCCCAGATGTTGCCAAACTTTTTCAGAGATAAATCTGCACAAATAATACAAAGGAAGATTGCTTTCAGAGCAAAGTCTGGTCCCACAGGCATTTGGCTTACTTGTTTTTAATTCAGGATGTCTGCTGCTTGTATGCACCCACCACCCAAGAGGGCATCTAGGTCTCCAGTGAGAAGCCCCAGCAAATGAATCACACATGACCACAGTCATTGCAGCAGGCATGTCTCACTCTTGCAGGCTACAAACCTGGCTGTTGCCAAAAATAAATGAATTAATTAAAAAAAAAAAAAAAAAAAAAAAAAAACTGAGAGAAAAAAAAAAAAACTCATACTTTTAAAACCATGATAATGTCTTGTTAATGTCACAGCATGCAGCAAG
Organism: Netta rufina; assembly: GCF_964035555.1. Taxonomy (NCBI): domain Eukaryota; kingdom Metazoa; phylum Chordata; class Aves; order Anseriformes; family Anatidae; genus Netta; species Netta rufina. The sequence continues at coordinate 10,910,686 of NC_140141.1, read as the reverse complement.
GCATGGGTGATCCACATCTCAGTTAGCTGTCTCTTCTTTTCCTTGTGTCAAAGACTAAAAGAAATGCCAGGTGGAATCAAAAGCCAGACAAATCAGACCCAACATATGTTACTGCTAATAAATTTTTGCTGATGATCTATTTGAGAAGTTCATGCTCCTGCCCTTTCTTTGTAGTATCCAGACAGCTTCTGTATAAAATTAATAACAAGAATTAAATCCCTGGTGAGCTTCAGGCAATATCTGATCCTTTTCCCTCCCAAGGACAAAGCTCTGCTCTGTGTGGGTTTAACACAGCTTTGCTAAGCAAAGTGGTGTAGTAGAGAGGAATTGTTTTTTCCAACAAGATTTTCAGAGATTTTGAAATATAGTCCCGATAGGAATGAGAAGCCAAACATTTGTATTTCCTTCATAGATAATTCTAGAGGGGAAAATTACAAGCAGCCAATGAGAGCATTTAATTTTTGCACAATGCAGTGTGATTTTGTTTCTTAAATTGTATAATCAATTACAACATATTGTATTATAAACTACATTATGTTCTTTGCAATCTAAAAGACAGCAGTTGCAAAATGAAAAGTGAAAACTTTCCATTGCAGTATCCTGCAGGAATCAGATCCAATGCCGCCCTGAAGGACTGGAGGCCTGTGAGAGCAAGAAGCAGCACAGGGATGTCTCAGAGACTTTCTCAGTATCTCCAGAAGAGCAGGAGCTGTGTGAGGACTGGGGACAGGCATGGCATGGTGGAAGGAGCTCTGGCCACCTGAAATGTGCTGCTCTAATGAAGCAGTGGAAGAGCCCAGCAAAAAACAGGTGGTGGCACACCCCAGCCAGAGCCAACGCACCCAAGTCATCTCCTCCACCTAGGATCCCAGCTCACTTACGCCACTCTCAGAGTCATGACATGGGGGTTAAGTACAGAATTGACATTCTGCATCATCCCAAAGGTCCAGCTACCTGTCTCTGAACATGTCCAGTAAAATCACTTGAGGACAGAGCCTAATGAAGGAAAAGACAAGTTCATTCCTTTACCTGGTCTATGTCCTACTTATGACCACTTAGGACTTACCTAACACTTCCATACACCAGTAATTGTGGCAAAGAGTTACGTAATTTAGTCATAGTGTGAATGAAAATAAAAGTAAAAAAAAAAAAAATTTAGTCTGCCTTATATTCACTGCCACATGATCCTGTTTTCTAGCTGCTCATTTTCAGCTTCTCAGAAAGAGTACGCAGTCATTGCAGTTCCTCTTCCCCCACCATTCATGCAATTCTATATCCTTAATAGATGCTTGTGTATCTCTTTCCCAGGTTGAATGGGTACAGTCTACTTTGCCTAACATTGCAGGTCCAGGCTGTTCTGTTGCCTTCCTCTGAATCATTTCAAGTCTGTGCCTGCCTTTCTAGTGTTGAGATCAGATCTGCACATGTGTGGGCATGCAGTGTATTACAGAGCTGCACAAGCTAGGTTTGTGTCCTCGTTGTAACTTCATCTTAATGACACCTAAGTCTCTGAGATGTCAATGAACACCAAGCTAGCATTTGCAGAAGACTCTCCAGAGCCGCTCCAGGATCTCTTTCCTGAGCAGTAATAGCCAGCTCAGAGTACACCTTTGTCAATGATTGTGCCTCACTTTGCAATTATTGACATTGCATTTCATCTGACATTCTCTGCCTTAGTCACTAAGGATCATGAGATTCTTCTGCAGCTCCTTGCAATCAGCTGTCATTTCTCCCTGCTGAGTCGGAAATGTCAGAGGCTGACAAACAGAGTAACATCCCTTTTGGCTGAGCAGATTGGATTACACCTTGCAACTGAACTAAGGACCAAAGATGAGGTTGAAGGAAATTACTCATCTTAGGCAAAATAAACCAAGAAATAGATAGTTTTGCAGAACACAAAAAAAAAAAATCCTAATTAACTTCAAGACTCCAACCACCAAAAACTGTATTTATCTGTCTTATGGTTTTGATATTTATTTTTGTATATGTGGGTTCTTTCATGTTCTCTAATTGTTGTGTCTTTTGTTCTGTTGTACAACTTTAAGAACATTAGCAGAAGAATATTAGATATTAAAAAGAATGTATGTATGAGACCTACTCCATTTAGATAAACTATAGGATTTTAGTGTTTTCTCTAAATTTTTGTAATATTCAGGAATGAAAGGAGTTTCCTAACGTAAGGAGGAAAAGAACACTGAGCATACTTAAATGTGCTGTAAAATAACCCGGAATATTAAAATGAATTGCTTAACTAATGAATAGGATAGATTAATACAGCAATGCAACCCCAAATATGGAGAAAACATAAAAAAAAGCTCCGATAAAAAAAAGATCGAAGAAGGTTGCTATGTGCTGCTGCCATCTCCTGGGTGTTGAGAGAGGGGTGCTATGGAAAGAGCGTGGAGAAATCTGTAAGGCCAGGAGGGGAAAGGGAGCTCTCCTCCAGCAGGTATGGGCCCAGGGCGTGGGGAACCTGAACTCACACAGCCACCTTCAGTTTGGAGGAGTCCCTGGGGTCAGCCTCTTCCTCACCTGAATGCAATCAGTGCAGGTGAATGAAAAGACATACTTCACTGTTTGTATCTTATTTTATATTTTTTCTACAGAAAGCCAAATGACTCCTTGCTCAGCCAAAACACATCATTAACATATGTAACTCTATCAAATCATGTGATACTTCTCGAGTTAGCATGCGTATTGATTGATTATGAGTTATCAAATGTGCCTGAAAGAGCATCTGAAAGATGGTTTTAAGGGAAATGTAAGACTGAAAATCCCTTGCGTTAAATTTGTTGAGCTAAAGGCCCCAGTGAAAACACCTTCACCTATTCTATTCTATTCTATTCTATTCTATTCTATTCTATTCTATTCTATTCTATTCTATTCTATTCTATTCTATCCCATCCCATCCCATCCCATCCCATCCCATCCCATCCCATCCCATCCCATCCCATCCCATCCCATCCCATCCCAGTATTGGCTGTAAGCCATGCAAACTGCCTCATCTACTTTAAGACTTTATCTTCACCTTCTGCCTTGTAGCTAAGCAATCTCAGAGCACTCAGCCTCTTTCCCACTCAAAAGGACTCAGGCACCAGCCCCCCTTTCTCAGTTGCCTTTTAAAGGACTTGTCAGTCTCCTTTGTACGCTCCACTGATAAAGTGATTTCATTAATGAGAAATGAGCCAGAACTTCAAAGCTCACACTCGTATAACCCCTTTGACCAGGATTTGGGGTCCATATAAACAGCACTTGAGATGCCGGGAGGGATGCTTCTTTCATCTCAAGAACAAAATATGATTCTACCACAAGTAACTGCCAGACCAGTTTTCAGCAGCAATATTTCAGCATTGTGACTTTCTCAGCAATCCTGAAAAAATTGGTAGGTTGCTGAATGAACCACGTGGGCAAGCCTGAATATTTGCTGCAGCGTGTCATCCTGGAGTATTTCCAGGGCACAGCAAAGCTGTGTTCAGTGAGCACACGTGCTCTGGAGGGTCCTTGTCACCTCAGCTCTCACCTACCAGCTATGCTCTATCTGTAATCCACCTGAGAGGCTTTGCTTCAAAATAAAACACATTGAGTGTTTAGTACATTTTCTTACACCATCCCATAGACATAAAATACCCTGCAGATGTTTGATGGTAAGAAATGTGCAGACAAGAAAACTGTAAAGAATTTTTATGTTTAATTTTCTGGGTGAAAAGTAATTTTGCTTGAAATTTTGGCTTTCATTTCATATTTCTGTGCTGCATCCTTGAAAGATCATTCTTATCACCTTTGTACTCTCCCACTTCTTGTCCTCTTTGTCTATAGTGGTCTTTGGTTGTAGGGACATTATCTTTGGTTTGAGAGGTTTTGGTTTATATTCTGAAACAGTGCACTCCTAGGGTCTACCAAGTTCCATATAATAATAAATATAATGATATTGATAATTTAAGTAAATAGAATAAATCTACCCAGAGCCCACCTGTGGCTGAGCTGAAGTGGGAGCCACAGGCACAAGTACGGTGATTCCAAATGACCTGGCACAGTAAGGTGTAACTTGCACATCGAGTTATTTTCATTTTACAGATAGCAGAGCTGGGTCTCGGTAGTTTGAGGCCAAGTGGCTGCACCAGAACAACACAACAGACCAGGGTGGAAAGGCCAAAAGCCCCAAGATCTCTCCATGTGCCAGCTCAAGTCAGCTGCAGGGATGAGAGAGAACCCAGAGAGAACAAGTTAATGCACAAAAAAAGCACCAGAAAGACCCAGTCCTGCAAAATGTCCCCATTCAAATGCACCATCACCCTGTATGTTGGCAGCACAAGGGAAGGTGCAACAGTGGTGGCTGGGGACAGCAAGGCACAGGGTCCAGCCAAAGTCACCCACACTGCACGCATCCATCCCATCCCTTTGCACTGCTCCTTCAGACGGTCCTGGGGAAGCAGCTCTGCTGAGAACTCCCAAGCCATTTTAAAGGAAGCTGCCATAATTGAGCTCACTCTTACTGGCTGGGGTCTCCAGGTCTTAAGAGAAATTGCAGGGCAGTTGATGAGCTTGCAGTACTTCTGTTAGCCAGTGTCACTGTGAGGCCACAGAGCCTGCTTTCAGGTTGCTGCCCCAGGCATAATTTATGCAGGAGTCAAGGGTTTTTTTCAAGGGCTTTTTAGCAATTTCCTTTTTTTTTTTTTTTTTTTTTTTTTCCCCAGGTCCTTTTTGTGATGATCCTGATTCAGAACACAGGAATGCCTCAGTTAGGGAAGTGGCAGGCTTTAAATACACAAGCCTACAATTGTGTGCCTCTGCAAATAGCCTGCATGTTTCAAACAGAAAGCGCAGAGTGAACCGAGGGGTGTCTGGACAATACCTCCTGGTGCAGCCAGATTTGATGGCCACAAAGTTCACACAGCCTCAGTGACAGAAAAAAGAAAAAAAAAAAATCACTGAGCCAGCAATGGCAGCAATGGGGACAAGACTGATCTTTGTAACTGTTTCTGCCTCCAAACACTGCCCACCGACACCAGCAGCTCTGCTGGCAAGGGCTCACGTCCCCAGGTGGCTCATGCCTCCTGTGCTCCTGTCACCACAGGGCACACCCAACCCCAGCACAAGGCACAGTGCCCCTAGAATTCATTTCTAATCACCAAATGCCTTTCACAGAGCACACAGTGACTGTCACTGGGGCCCTAGCCCTGCAACTGTGAGGTTAATTAGGGATGTCCTCCCCACCAAGCCCTGCTCAACCCCACAGCTGCAGGTCTGACCATGAACCTATTGCAGTTTTGATGAGACAGACCCCACTGCCTTCAGCAGTCAGGTCCTGCTTCCTTTCCAGTTCATTGAGCTCAGGATCAAACTTCGGTGCTTTTTCCGTCCAAATCCATGGCGTGGCAGATTTCCTCCAGAAGAGCAGAATTCTGAAATAACTCACTTTTGGAACAGAAGTTTGGGGTCATTATATTTTTTTTCAGTCCACTGGGAGTACACAGCACAGAATCTGAAGTCCAGAGTTTCATAACAAACATGCAAAGAAATGTGTAATTATTGTCTAGAGAATTACATGATTATATTACAAAATGGAGATTTCCTTGTCATTAGCAAATCTCTCCATAGGCACTTTTTTACTGGGAAGCTTTGAAACTATTAGCATAATAAGCTGTTCCTCAAACCCTGATTGCTAATTAAAGCCATATATTATTGTCAGCTCCCCTATTGGTATGTGAGCTTGGTTTTACCTCATTATAGTGTAATAAATGCTTCTTTTTTCCTAGTCTTTGCTTTTTGTTTCCTTTCTTCTTCCTTTTTCTTGCAAAAACAAAGTTGCAGAAAACTGGCTACCACATAAAATTAGACTTTTTTCCCCTCCCTTATGGAGAACTATACAGTTTATTCTGCATATTTTTCATGTCTTTTTCACAAATAAAGGAAGCCCAATGGCTGTATTGACTGCTCCCAAAGATATCACACAGCTCTGAAGCTAATTAAAAGTCAGTCTCTGTGCAGTTGTGATGGAATAGGGTAAGCACAACTGAAGTGAGCAGCAAAATACTCAAAGATTTTCTCTTTGAAACCCAGCCCCAGAACTGCTCCATGCAAACACTAAATGAGGAAGTTAGTTCAAAAAAGCAATAAAATAATGGTTGTTCTCCTCAGCACAGAGACTATTTAAATATCTTGAGAGTCCCAGAAGGGTTACATGACCCAAAATTACAAAGACAAAAGAAGATCTAAGATGTCAGACTACAACTCAAGTGGGACAGGCCTAGAGCGGCAGAGCAGCTTCCTAAAGTGGCACTACAGCCTGGTAAATGTCGCTGGAAACAATCATGAGATTTGCAATCAGAGGAAGGAGAAAAGACAACAAGAAACCATGAAGTGGTGCAGAGCACAGTAAATGCACGCTGGCCAGGCTGGAAGTAGTCTCCCTACGCCACAAAGAAAGATGTGTGCCTGCCCCACATATTTATGACAAAAAATGCTCCCTGCTAGCTACAGGAGGTATTTCAATAAAGCCTTGAGGTTCCTGGAAAGAGGATTAACCCTTTATAGGTGTGCATTTTATATTGGGATACAAATTTAACACAAAGGTAAATCCTTGCAAAAGAGTCTAAGCCTCATCCTCTGCTCACTGTCTCACGTGAGACAAGTGAGTTACAAAAGGGTAATAAAAATTCCAAAGAGTAGAGAACTGGCCTCTCTGTCCCTAACAGCAATGTGCATGCCATGTTTCAGATGTCCTGGGGCTCAATTACTGGTGTTTTGTCCTTCTCCTACATCTGTTCACCAAAAAAGTGAGTTTCTTCAGACTGTCCTAAGAGTCCCAAGAGGAGTTGCATCTCTGCACCATGGTTAGCATACTGGTACAACCCATCTATTCCCTGGCTCCATTCTTGAGGAGTCCCAGCATCTTCACTGGAGACTTGTTCCTCACATTGCATCTTGTAACTTAGGAGTATTTTCTGAGATGCAATAAGAAATAAACAAGCACATCTTTGATTTTTATTTACATGAGTTCTTCCAGTGGAAGCTTTAACTGGAGTGAGATGAAACTGGGAAGCATCTTTCAGGCCATACAGGAAGAAGAAAGCTCTTCTCTTGTACCATGCCTGTTGTCATCAGACCCCCAGCCATAAGCAGATGGAAAAATGGTGCCATTTACATAAAATGACACAATAACTCCAGAACAGCCTACACACACTGAAATTTGTAATTGCAGAAATGCAGATTTTTTGTATGGTTTGAATGCAGACATTTTATGTTCTTCTGTTATTATATTAAATAAGTTCATCTGATACAGATAAACGAGAAGTTCGTTGGGATCCCTTCTCAAAATAACCATCTGGAAGCCCCTTCCCAGGGATGATGTCTCTTGGGCGGAGGACTGCTTTTTATAACTTGCAAATCCAGTAAAAATAATGCCCCTAACAAAATGAAACTCACATCAGATTTTAACTCATTTTGAAATCCCAGGTAAATGTCAATTTGAAAATAAAATACTGACACACATTACATTTTATGCAGGAGGGAATAGCAATGCTTCTTGAGGGGACTAGAAGGGTTATGCATAAAGGAGAGAATGAAAATTAATTGAAATGATTCCCAACCTGGGGGCCTACTCAGAAAGACTCCATTCATCAGAGAAACAATAGAGAGACTCTTTGAAGTAATCTCTAAAGATTAAGTGTGTTCGGGCGGAAGAGTATAGATGCCATGTGAAAATTTACTTGGCCTGAGCAAGGGAAATTTCACAGAAGAGGGTTGGTCAGCAATGGAGCCTTATCTGCTGGCCAGGGTCAACCCACCACACCTGCCATTTCTTTGGCAAGATATCTTCCTGGACATCCCTGTGGTCCTCAATCCACCACTGGAAAACCCCTTTGACTGATGCCTTGTAACACACCCTGGTGTGCTGAGCCTCAGCTCCTTCACCTCTGCTACCCTTGATGTCAAGAGACTCTTTCCAACTTGCACTAAATGCATTCCCTGAGCACCGTTCCTCTTCTCTCTTCACCCTCAAGACATTTCTGGTGCTTTATTCTCCTTCCTGGAGATGGACGGGACTATGTGTGCAATTTGTTTGTCCTAACTTGGATGCTGGGAGTTGGGCAATGTGGCCCCCGAAGGGGGGCACATTGAGGCATACATTCACAGTCTGGGGGGTGTCAGCAATGCAGGGACAAACACAGGAATTGCGTGTGCACCTTAAGACAAAAGTTGAAGATTCCTAAACTGAGAAATGCCAACAATGCTGTGTGTTTTTATTTCAATTCCTCACCTCACCAAATTAAATTAATTAAAAAGCATTAACTGGAGTTATAAATCTTTAAGTAATTATTACCTCAATGATAACAAATTGATTAATGGCTGTGCTAAGAATTATAATAATTATTATTAAAATTTATACTATCCAGTTATTACTAATACTTATTAAATGCCTGCTAATAGGTGGAATACAATCATTGAGCTTTCCTTCTGGGAGCTAAAAAGTGATACAACTGACAAAGTTTTTGGAAACCTTTTGACTGACTCCAGATAGGTGCTCTTTGCTCCAAACCTCTCCTGACCTCAGTGCTGCAGACAGCGGTGGGGAGTGCGCATCAAGGGACAAGATATCTGAGGCACAAGGGAGCAAAGACCTTGCTACTTGGGCATTAGGAAGATGCTCGCTCAGTGCACTCCATATCTTTGCGGCTTTTGTAAATTGCTTTTATTAAGTTCTGTTTCACAGGAGGGCTCAGCTGGCCTTGGAAGCATGGGGTGGATTTTTCTGGAGATTTTAAGGAAACAAGAAATGCACTAGTCTTGTTTCTTTAGTAAAGAGTTACAAACAGATTGCCCCAAAGGCAGAGGAACCACAGAAGCTTTTCCAGAGGCTCGTGCACTTTGCCTCCTGCTCCCATCAGGGCCCCCCTTGGGCATCTCCTCTGGGCCGAAAACAGCAGAGCCATGGCTCACCCGGAATGGTTCTTCATCAGGAACAAGGCAGTGCTAACTGGCTTTAAATCAACATTTCACTGCCACTTTCTCCCCCTTCCTATACCGCCATAAACCACTGAACATGAGACATCTTGTAAAAACTAGACTGTGTCTCTTTAAGTGGACTTCTGCTGAAGACCTAGAAACCAGGCAACTTTTTAAGGCTCAAAGCTGGGTAGTTAAGCATGCCTAAAATGAAAGGACTCCTCATATGATCATTTTAAACTTAATATTTAATAGCATTTCTAAAAATACCTGAATGGGCACAGTGATGCAGCGTCATGGTGCAAGCCCCGTGAAAGCTAGATTACAGAGCCTCCAAAAGGCTATGAAAGGAAAGCCCAAGAAGCTATTATTTGTTTTCTAAAAAACTGCAGATATCCCCTTAGGGACAGTATTTCTAACAGACAGCTCAGTTGTCCATGTCATCCCCTTGCTGCAGTCAGCCTTAGCACGCAGGGGCTTTTTCTTTACCTCATTTGCCCATGTTAGAAAATATACATGGCACAGTTCAAATAACGTTAAAAACATGGTATTTGTACCATCGGTGTTATAAAACATCACTTTTCCTTTCCTCTCTGGATATTCTCTATGTGTGGCAGGCAAAGAGAAAAAGGCTGCATCCAGCTGGCCCAGTCAATCCTTCATGGTCTTGGGTTGTATCTCCACCCTGTGCATGAGACAGAAAGCAGACACTGTGCCATGAACTTCAAGGCTTCACCAGTTACAGCTGAAAGGCCAGACACACTGCAGAGGGTCTCTAGCTGCCTTGTAGCAAAAAGAAAAGAGCACATTTACCCACCTTGAAAGAAAAATGAGGCCCTGTTACTGTTACAGAGCTATAATTTTTCTTGTAAGGCAATGTCTCACCGTCATTAGCCTTTCCTGTCTTATCAACATAAGTGTGTCACTAAAGTTTTCCTTGAGCCCTGGGAGAGGCTACAACAGAGTCATTTTTGCCTGTCTCTTTAACAGCAGAGTCTAGCAGCACTCACAGTGCAGCCCTTTTCCCACTGATTTTGTTCAGGTTCACTCTAACACTTGAGACCTGTGCCAGTGCTGGTTTTCCCCAGGATTTTCACCACCATGTATTAGCATTCCTTCCAGGTAGGTGAGGAGATGGCCAGTCTGAGCGCTGCAGAAGTGCCCAGCATCTGTATCAGGCAGAGTTTTATGTTTTTGGTTTTGTTTTGTTTTTTTCTAGATTGCCAAGTAACTACCCTGCAGCCTAAAATGATGAAGTCCTATCAGATGGTCACAGCTGAGGTCCCCACTGGAAGTAGGCCCAAAGAAATGGGAGGTATTTCTGACTTGTGCATGCCTTTGAGAGATGTGCCTGGTTTAGCCACATTCTCTCCTTCCTCCCTGATAAAACAAAGACTGTAAAGATTTGGGGCAACCATCCATCTGGCTTGTTGCCTCAGGCACATCACCAGAGCCAAGTCCTCCACCCTCTTTGCAGAAGCCCATGTCTCTGCTGCCATCCCATCATTGCCTATTTTCAGATGCTCTCCTCAGGCTGAAGAGATTTCCTGATGTGGAACCACAGGGCAAATCCCTTCCTTTCTGGTGGCACTGGGGAATCCACACTGCTACAAACCTTCCTGCTCTTTGGAGAAGAGAGGAAAGATGAGGACAACAGATAGGAGAAAGAACAGAGTGAGTAAATGATGGACGAATCTCAACCTCTGCTTCTTCCCAGGGGTGAACCAGTGACAATAAGGTCCACCCTAAATGGAGATTTCCTACATGGCTCCATGGTCATCTGGAGGGTCTTCAGGACTAGCATGGGCTTCACAAATAGATGATGGTTATGAGCATTCATATTGATCTCCCAAGGCAACCCCATTTATTTTAGGCTCCAAAAGACAGTTAATCTTAGTTAAGAATAAATACACTCAATTATCGGAAAGGAAAAAATAGCAGTGTATTTATTGTGAGGAAATCGAAAGTAATTACTCTGGAAAAAGTTGTGTTGGGCCTGGAAGCGCAATACATTAGCTGTCAGGATTTTTAAAGCAGTCGGCAAAGACCGTTCCAGCGCCTCCATCCCTGTGACCCAGGAGAGGCTGAAGAAGCAGAGGCAGCACTGCCTAGCACGTTATTTGCTGGTTAGCAAAGCCCCTCGAGCTGGAGGGGGCCATAGGGACCCCCGTCCCATTGCTTCGCATGCCATGGCAACTCTCAGAGGCACTTGCCTCACTTGGGCAGAAGAAAACCTTGCTATCTCTGGGTCACTAAGGTGGAAAATCGGACGGTGGTGTGGTCTCCTGGTCCTCTGATTTTAGGGCTCCTTGGTATGAGCCATTTCCCTTGAAAAGAGCCCCAGTTCAAGCCAGGATAAAAGAAAAAATGAACAGGAATATTTGATCACGAATATTTGATCTGTTCTTGTTCCTCTTCCCGTGTGCCATCACCTCACTGTCAGCCTCTTTACTGAACTATTTCACTGTTTTCTATTAAACTGTGGTAATTATCCTGTCTATGAGCTTTAATCAGTGGGATGAGGACAGAAGCCACCTTTGCTTGCTCCCCATTCAGGCACGTGGAATTGCTGTCCCACACCCCAGGATACAAGAGGTGGGTGCTATTACTCTTGCAGAACAGTATCACAAAATACCAAGTCATGCACTGTCCAGAAGGGTCTTGTATCAGCACAGTGCTCTTTGTCCCATCAAAAGAAAAAATATTAATCCCAACCAAATTTCTATAAACCAGAGCCCGTCATCGGTTATGATTAGTCCTCCTAAACTCTGCATTAGTCAGCTCCCCTGTTGCTTGTGGTTTTCCCCATGGGTGGAGTTGACTGTATCATTCATTTAGGCTTTCCCCCAGCTCTCAGAAGCTTCCCCCTTGCTTTTAGTTTACTGGAAAACTTTATTAACATTTCAGCAAGTTCCTTGGGCCAATCTTGTTAAAGCCTTTGATGCAATTATCTGGAAATGCTGGTTTTAAAAATAACTGCATTTGGCAGGCGCTGTTAAACAACACCTTTAACTACTGCTGGGGTAGAGCACAATCCCTCTTCAGACAGTGATCATTGTCTGACATTTCCAGACCATGCTGAGAGAAATGCCCTCCACCCCCAGAACCGTGGTGCAGGTATCACCATCACCCCACCACGAGCAATGCTGCAGATAGGCTCCTTTGCCCCGCTCTGCCAAAAATATCCCTGTGCTCATCCAGGGGCTGTCCTTCAGCATCTGACCAGCAACATCTGTCCTCACAACCCAGTGTCTGAAAGCAATATCCCGCATTTATACCAACATTTCCAAGAAGGGGCTTCTTGAGGTTTAAAAGCATTCGATGTGTAGGGAGGGGCTTGGAGCTGCAGGCTCTATGCATGTCTTTGGAAAGGCAAACACTCAACTGGTGTACACTAAGGGAGTGCAGTGGTTTTAAAGGTTTGTCTCTAACGAAGGCAGCAGCTGAACACTACAAAATTTCACTCATCTTGAAGGAAAAGCAGGTGCTTTTGTGGACACAACACCTTCCTGCCTCAAGGGTGCTGCCAGGTTACCCCCAGGTCGGGAAGCACAGCAAGAGAAATCGTTTCAGACCAGCTCACAGAGCTAAACGTTTACATCATGCCTCGCCAGGCATTTACTCACAGCTCATATTGCAGGCTAAAATGGGTGCAACCGCAGACACGAAATGGTAAGGCAGCTACAGCCCCCACTAAGTCACACCGTTATTACGGATCTGATTTAGAGCAATGCCAATGGAAAGTGGGAATTGTGCCTGGCTCTGTGCTTCGCATGAGCACTGCAGGTGGAGCACTATTCTCCAAGAAAGCTCATATCACGCAGTCTGGAGCAAGAGGCACACAAAACCAGGAACCATACAGGTTGGAGGGGAGCTCATGAGGTCTCCCAGCCTGGTGCTTCAAGCAGGGGGAACACTGAATTCACACTAGGTTGATCTGGGCTTTGTAATTCCTGTGCCTAATAATACAGCTGTGAGAGCACCAGCGTGCTGAAAGGTTGGCTTCTGCATCCAGTGATTAGTTAATATAGTGGAAAGTCCCTTTCAGGAAGACCCCATAGGAATAATAATTCTGTGGGACAGAGTTGGAACAGTAGCTATAATCAGCATTTAGGAACGGTGCAAAAGAGGGTAAAGTGATAAATGAGTAAACTGCCATGCTTGGTGCAAGGAGCTATTCCACTGCATAGACACGTTCATAAAGCATGAAGGATAGCATCTCTGTGTGATGTTAGTGTCATTGGTGAGACAGTTAGTTACAGAAATATGTGTCTGGGAAATGCAATACCTACATAAGGCTTCAGTGAATAAAAGTGTATATAAAGGCTGTAATATCAATTTTCTTTGGATTAGATTTTAAAGCTATATTCTCCCCCTGGTTAGGTAATGCGATCACCTCAATTGTCATGCTAAGATGAACATATCTGACTGTATCGTTAATGCAAGTTTGTGCATTTGCATCACGTTGCCGCAGGAGCTGGCCGTGCCCCTTGGAAGCACCAACACGCTGCTGGAACAGCTCTCAGTGCCAATATCCCCTAGTTGTGAGGGATCTTGGAGGATTGAATTAAAACTTTGTGCCAGCTCAGCGGTTCTCTGCTACCTGAATGCATATACTCGCAACGCCTCAAAGTGTGTCACTTATCGAGCATAGATTATTTTTAGTGAGTTGTCTGAAGAATGAACTCTGGGGCTGCTTGCACACAGAGGATTGCATCCCCCTTGAGTGCTTTGCTGCCATGCCTGGCCTCTAGCCCTGAAGTCAGGCTGAAAAGCAGTGGTGGGCCATGAGGAGAGCCAAGGACCCTCAGATCTGTGTCAGCATGTCCTCTCTCTTTTGCCCATCATTAAAATACTCACTTTTCATCCTCTGCCAGTCTAGGGCTGACCATACTGCTGTGCTGGAGGTAAAAAGAGGTGCAAAAAGTGCACATTGTTGGCCAGCTCTTCCTTAAGGACCAGGGACCCTTCAAAGCAGATCTGCCTGGGACTTGCACACCAAAGTCGTGGCTGCTGCAGATCGTTTTTTCCCTGCAGCCCTTTCTTGGGTGGCCCATCTTTGCACACTCAAGGAGAAACTGGGCAGATGCTCAGGGAAGTGAGTTTGGTCCTGTGTTGTTGTGTCCTTTTGCTCCCTGCCGATGGCTCTCCTGCCAGCCTGGACTGTCGCCAGAGCCCTGTCTTGTGGCTGTGAAACTGAACGTAGCTTTTCAACTGCTTAATGGCTTCTTAAGTGATAAAGTGAAATCCTGTCAGTCTGTCCAAACACACATGACTCCTCCACATTTTCAGCAAGAAGAAATTACTCTCCAGTCTGTTAGCTGAGACTTGATAAATCAGATTAACCTGTCCCAGCGATGACGGATTGGTCCTCCTGTCGTTGCAAATGCTCTGGAGAAAGGGCTGGCGTGTAGATGTCCCTCAACCCCTGCAATGAGGAGCCTCCTGCCTGTGCTCTGGTCCAGGAAACCACAGTCCTGCATTGTGCAGAGCCTGAAGTGGGTCTGAGGGCACCTCTGCCACGAGTGCTGGCTGAACTGGGGAGACAACCAGTTGGGCAGTTCTATGGATGGAAAAGGCACAGCTGAAGCCGCTCCGGCAGAACTGAATGTCTCACCCTCAGTGGGCTTTTAAATGCCTGGGAGAGCAGTGGGATGTTGGAGTGAGAGTTAGGAGATAGGAAGAGCCTTTCCTGGGTTTTGGTGGTGTGCCCTCTCCCAGGGGTGCTCTGGCATCCCTGCTGCATGAGTCCCACCCCTGGAGGAACAGCCCCGGTGGGATTTTGCATCCAGGCATCTACCAGGCCCTGACCTGCTCTGCCTGCCCACCTCGGTGTGGTTTCACACAGGGCTCAAAGGCAGTGGTCAGGTGCCTGGAGACTCCTGAAGGGTGCTGTATGGACCTGGCCTGGGAGGCAGCCACAGGATACAGGTTGGAGCTAAGTGACCTTTAAGCTCCCTTCCAGCCCAAACCACCCTATGATTCTAGTACGGTCACAAATTTCTCTTGGATTCTGCGAAGGAGAAGAGACATGTTACCAAAATCAGTCAGGTTACTAATCTCGATGTGTTATAGCTCATCCTGTGAGCTGTAACAACAGGCAGCGTGCACACCCAGCCGTGAAGCTGAAGCACGCATAGCAATGTCGTTAGCTCCAGCTACTGCAAAGTTTGTGGGCTTTATCCCTCCCAAAGCACCCATATCGGCTTTTGACAAATAAAGCTGGCTCGCTGTGCATCACTAGAACATGAAAATCAAATGCTCAGCGTGCACACTTTTTGGAAGAAAAATGGATGTGTGTAAATTATAGCGTCTCTCAAATGCCACTCTCCTCCTTTCCCTGCTCCTGCCCAGTTCTGTGGCTCAGGAACACTGGTACCAGAGAAAAAAAAGAGATTAACATGTTTCCAGCTACTCAATAATAGTTCTTCTGCTAATTAAAGCAAATCAGCAGATTTAATGTACACATCTCAGCAGCTGGTTGCCTTTCTAATATTGCCAGGCATTAATCATCAGAGAATGATTTTTAAATAAATTAGCAATGAGCAACTGGAGAAATGAAGTGATATAAGCATCTCCATTAGGAAGGCTGAACTATTTATTGAAAAGAAAAATATGTATTACCTACCCTTGTGCTTCTTTGATATCAAGCATACACATTAAAAAGCCAGGAAAACTGGGACTTGGATCTGCCCTCGCACAGTATTTAATCTCCGTGGCAGTCACAGGCTTAAAACATTTTAGTAACTCTCCTTTACTGTAACTGCATCTTCAGTGGACTTTAGCAATTAATATTGAAGACAATCAATACTGCAGTCAATACAGTTTTTTCAGGTACCAGTAACAGGTGCTGTGCTGGTGGCGTGGAGTTTGCTGATACCACAATACATCATCTGAGCCCCCCAGTAGTCTGCAAAACAAGGAGCTCTTTCCCAAAAAGCATTGAAATGTAAGAGGTGGGATTAGATCTGCCTGCCTTGAGTTTGGGGCTTTTCTTTGGTGGAAAGCACACAGATTTTCTCGCTGTATAGGATTGTATTCCAGATACAAAGGAAAACCTAAATGGATTTCACCAGCATATAGGAAATTAAAGTGTTTAAGTTACTGCACTGTGCCTTCTGAAACCACGCAGCTTTGGCTGCTATCGCATCCCACAGTGCAGAAGTTTTCCCTGGGTACAGGAGGCATCTAATCACAAACCAGCAGGGATGTTGAGAAGGGCAAACATGGAATAAACACCCCAACACCAGCCTGCACTTTGGTTCAGATTCAATAGCAGCTCCAGCAAAATCACAATATGTGGTGAAGGTACAGGCAGCTGTAATTATTCATTTCCTCTGGTCCCAAATTTCAGACTCGTGGAAAGAGTTTTCTATCATAAGGCAAGTCAAGGTCCCTGATGAGAACTCCTCTGGCACATTCTTTGTGGTAGCTTTTGAAATGACCTCTGGATATTTGGTTCTGGGGAATTTCAAGAAATATTGAAAAGTGATGAATTGAAAAGCACCTGAAACTCTGTCAGACTTCTTTTGGATTTTGCATTTAATTGAGTTTTATCCTGCATTGTCCCAAAGTGTCACTGAGATATGATGTGTCTTTTATAGCTTCTGTGAAGCGTTATCTTCCTGGAACAACAGAAAGTGTAAAGAGCCACTGAGATAGGCTGGATGTGGACACATTATTAAAAGCCCTCTGCGCTTTCTGATCTATGTGCATTTCTACAAGTGGATGGGAGCACTGGTCCCACAGCCCATCCCAGTGCTGAGCCTACTGCCAGTCACAGAGCTTTAAAACGAGACAGAAATTTCATTCAGCGTGAAGGAAATACTCTCAGAGAGAAACATGGCATTTCTGCATCCTCCGTGTGACCAGAATGAATGCACGGTGACATCCTACCGGGGTGAGGCAGCCGGCAGCGAGGCTTTGTGCTGGCTGGGGTTGGGATGGATGCTGAGCCCTCCTGCGTCTTCCTCCCTTCCTCAGGTGTCCTGTGCAACATTAACAGTGATGCATCAGGAGCAGAGCAAGTTTGGTCCTTTTCTGCTGTGAGGCTTTGGGAATGATTTTATAAAGGCTGTAGTAACGTCATTCTGCTGGGCTTTTATGCCCAGTGGCAGCAACCAGGAAAAAAAGTTTCTCCTTTCCAAGGACCCCAGCACAATTCACCAAGCATCCCTGCCATCCTGCAGGGTATGCACACCCCAGCAGTGCCCCTCCCGGTCCAAGTGATGGCACCAAAGTCAGAAAGGATGTCCCCTATCATCTTCCAGCTGCAGCCACTGAAGGGGGCTCCAGGAAGACCCCTCCCCAGTGCCCCCACACTTCAGTAGATCCCAGAGGTGAAATCCCAGCCACAGTGCCGCCAAGTTGTCGTGTCCAAAATGGGTCCCAGAGGTCCAGAAGCACAAAGCTGCTGGGGTTGTAGTGTCTGTGCGCTGGCTGCACCCATGTTATGAACCCACCTTGAGACAATACAGCCGTCCAGAATAGAGCCCTCCAAATAGGTTTCCTTCAGAACAATTTAGGAAAAATTAAGAGAAAAGATGAAAATTTTTTGAGAAGGAAATTAAGCCAGGCAAGAAATAGAAGATAAGTGTCACTAAATGAGTAAATAAATAAATAAAAATGGGGGCCTGTCCATGGAGCTGTGCAGCTCACCATGTTCCTGAAAACTGTGGAGAAGGGGAAGCACTGAGGTGGCAGATTTTGGGGGTAACATGAAATTAAGTAGGAAACAGGAAATTGGCTGTGGAGGGGCAGGGTCTGATGCTGCCTCACAGCCCCTGGGCTTCAGCAGCTGCAAATACAGGGTGGTGCTTGTGGGGGAAACCAGCAGCACCTGTGCATGCCCAAAGTGACTCCAGCAGTGCTCACACCTGGAGAGTGGGGGATGGCAGAGAGATCAGGACAGGCTATCAAAGACTGGGTCTGTTTCTGTGTGAAGAGACACCAAGCAGTCCCAAACTCTGCACAGATGGAAAGAAAGCTCCTGGGCCTGGGACAGGCAGGGACAATTTGGGTAACTGGGAACATACATCTTCTGCTCCCCGAGGAATAAGGGTGGCATAATTCAATCCTCAAGGAGATTGCACCAGAGCAAAAGGCGCTGTGCTGACACAGCCCATCAGTCAGCAGCTGCCCTCATAGCCAAAACCCAGGTGGGTTTGAGAAGCCATTGAACATGTCTGCAGAAAAAAAAAAAAAAAAAAAAAAAAAAAGAAAGAAAAAAAAAACAGGGGGAAAGTGTGTAGACCCAGCACAACTTCCCCAAGTCCCCCAAATGCGTTTGGAAACGTCTCTGATGAAGGACCAGTGCTTTGTGCCACACAAAGTGTGGCACAGAGCTCCCAAACCAGCAGCAGCATCTCTGCAGGCGAGTGAAAGTGTTCCCAAAATGGGTATCCCCACCCACGTACAGCACCGGGGTCCCTCTGGGGACTCTGGGCACCACAAGAACAGACTGGGTCAGGCAGTGCTCACCCTGCAGCTCAGCTCATCCCGTGTCATCTCAGACCAACCAAGTCCCTGAGATTACAGCCCCACGGCTGCCTGTGAAAAGAGCCTGGGGTGGTGAACTCAGGTGTAGGCTGGATCCCATGCTGATGGGTCACCACATCCACCCTGCTGCTGCTGGGCATTGCTGCCTTGCACTGCAACACATCGTGAAACACAGCCTTGGTACCCAGCTCAGTTTCTATAAAATTAAAAGGGTAAGTACACACTGTGCAACAGATAATAATAGCAATAAATTGGAGCATGGCATCTTCCAGAACATTCTCTTTGTTCTCAGGCTCTGACGGTGTTTTTTTCCCCTACTTGAAGCTGTATCACAAAAGATTATCTTTCTGCTCTTGCACCCTCTAAACAAATTGTTTTCCTGATTTGTCACATGCAGTGCCTGCACTGCTCTTTGCTTTATTCTATTATCAAATGATTCCCCACAGCTCATGGGAAGGGTGTTTCCAGCTGCTAATTTACGTCTGTTCCTCCCTAAAAATCTGGTGGCTAGGGTTTTTCTTGGTCATCTGAACAGGGGAAAGAGCTTCTGTCATCCCCAAAAGGACCCATTCAACCTGGACCCTAGCAAACAAGAGCATTTCCAGCATCAGAATATTTTTAATTGGTTCCATTAAAAAAAAAAAAAAAAAAAAAAAAAAAAGCTGCACAGCTTGTGAAAGGGCCTTAATTCTTATTAATTTTCCCAGTAGCAGACATGGCCTTCTTTTGATGTGCAAATTTTAAACTATATTTTTTCCCCACTCGGCGTAGATAGGGATCTTTGGGAAATGCTGATTGTACCAGCGCAGGATGGGGCAGGGGGAAGGGGAGGGACAAGCTCGATGTGAGCACCAGGAGGGGCAGAAAGAAAGAAGCAGCCAGGCAGGGGATGCCTGAGGGCTATTTTAAAAGCTAAGAGAAAACAGCTGTCCCCGCTGTGATCTGGGGTCTCTGCAGAGCTGCTCCCTGCAGTGCCAGGAGGTGCAGCAGCCATCAGCAGGGTGCCGGCTGCACACAGGGCAGGCTGCTGAGCAGTGCCCACATCGCCTGCTGTTCCCAGGGGTATGGTCAAGGCTGAGCAGTGGTCACCAGGCCAGTGGGGGAGAAAAAAAAAAAAATCAAGAAAAGGCTCTCCATGGGCAGCTGGGCACTGGGGAGCATCCAGAAGCATCAGAGATATCGGCACCACCTAAAGCAGCCACAGCCGGGGCTCTGCCTATACCAAGCTTCACCCTTGGCATGAGCCCCCTCTATTCTCTATACCCCAGGCTGTGTCTGTGTGCAGGGATGTGATCAAACAAGACCTTCAGCAAAGCTGATGGGAAATTCCAGTTCGGGTCACTTCTTTGGAAGAAAAAAGATCCTCTTCTGGGAAAATAAATAACTAAATAAATAAATAAACTAAAGAAAACTTGTTTAGAGGCAATGTATCACCGTTCCCAAATGGTGGAGTGTGAAAGAAAGGATGAATATGTCAGAGATTTCACTATGAAGAATCCAAACCAAAAAATGGAGAGAGGGAAATCTCCAGACTGACCTTCCGAACACTCAACAGCAATTCATTTCTCTTTCTTTTATTGGTTGAGTGTATAGATATGTTGTCGCCAATAAATTAAATCGGTTGTAAAACATTCTATATAAAACGATTGTTATTTTTCCCTGCATCTTTCTGTAACTGCATTGTTACCAACCACGTTGGCTCTGCCATCACCGTGTTGCACGTTCACCTGGTTCCCACCAGCACCCTCGCATCCATCTCAGGTTTTTCTCGCTGCAGGTACAGCCCATCACTTCACAGGTATAAGCGCCTTTCTCTCTAGAAATATAACTTTGCATTTAGTAATATTAACACACATGCTCGCTGCAGTCCCCTTTGCCAGGTACTTCAGATCACTCTGTAAAAACTGACTTGTCCCCATGCACCAATTTCTGTCACCTGCAAAATTCATCTGATGATTTAATGTATGCTTAGCCCTGGATCATTGACAAGGAGTAAGACTGTCACAGCACCCTCTCAGGTCCTCTGAGCTCCAGCAGGCACCAGGCACTTCCCCTTCCTTCCATTTTCCCCATCCACCTTCCTCTCTCTCTGCTCCTGGATGCTGTTTAGACAGACACTGATCTGCGAGTACTTTCTCTTGTGGCATTTTAGGAGCTCTGCCTACAAGACTCTAGTGGGAACCGCTTCCTTGCTTTGGAGGCACTTTGCTGACATCTGACCTAACAGACACAGAGGGAGAAGAGCATTTCCACCACACGCTTTGCTCCACTGCATCTGACAAAACAACCCCAAAAAGGACATTTCTAGCAAGCCACCCTAATAACCTGCCAAGAGAAGTAAGAAGGTCTGGCAGAGGAGCCAGACACCTCCAATGCCAGGCAGAGAATGATCTTCCCATCCTTGCTGGAGGGCATGACCACCATCAAGCACCTTCCCCGTCCAACCCCCAGTAGGACATCCCCTCCCTTCTCAAGGCCACCCCAAGTTGCCATCGTAGCACGAGGAAGCTCTGCATGGCCAGAGAAGCTGGAGCCACATCCATGGTCCTCTGGATGTGCCCCCCTGGGAGATGGGGCTGCAGAGTCCCCAGGCTGGAGCAGGTCTTCCTGGCCAGGCTCACACATTTTTATTCCTCCTGTTGAAGGAGGAGGAAGGGTTGCGGATCCCAAGGGCAGGCAGCAGGATTTCTTGCTGAACCTGACACTGAGTCCTTTGCCAGTGCTGCTGTGGCAATGTTATCACTGGGGGGCACCATGACAGGTGGTGGGAGGAAAACCCACCAGAGGGTCGCAGTGAGTCCCTCACACCTTCCCTGCCTTCCCTTCTTGGGTGGGCCTGGAGTGGGTTTTAATGTCCTGCATTTTAATGTGATAAGCCAGACTTTATGCAGTGCAAATCCCCTGCCTTTACTTGCTGTGAATGATGAAATGCAGGGGCTTTGTTTGCATTTCAGCACCTCCCAGTAGCAGATTTCCCAGGCAACTTTGATGTGGTGTGTGTGTGAGAGTTATTGGGGGTGGATTCCAGCATACAGAGAGGAGGCACAGTCAGCTTTGACCAAATGTCTTTAATCAGGGTTCCCGAGAAAGATAACAGAATCAGCTCAGTCTCTCCTGATAGCAACTCAACCTGGGCTGATGCAGCACAGAAAGCGGAGGAGTGGTGAATTTATCAGAAAAGTTATACCCCAGCGTGAGGTGGTGAAAACAGCAATTGTTCAGCTATTGATCTCCCACCAAAATATGTGTGAGTAGACTAAGCTCAGACCCAAACCAGCTGAAACAAACCTAGAATTACTACCAGGATGTGCAGCCAGTTTATACAAGAGTCCTGCAGACAGCATGGGGTGTGCCTGCAGGAAGATGCCACCGGTATCCACAGCATGCATTTTCAGCCCAAAGCAGTCTCACAAAAGCCCACCTTGCTCTCCCCAGGGGTAGGGATGCTGGTGAGGAGGACTTGATCCTAGGGTCAGGTGCTCAGACCTGCCCGCCACATGAACAAATCCTGGCCCCCCATCAGCTCGTCCCCACTTTGGGCACCAGATGGGGACAGGCACTGGGCTGACCACCAAGCCAAAGTGTCCTCTCTGGGAGGAGGAGGAGGGCTTGAACTGGCTCAGTGGAGAAAGCACAGCTCAGGCACACCAACGGGACAAGATTTGTCCATTTAGGTGTCAAAACCATGACAAGTAACCACTGAAGACAGCGGGAAGAAAGGAGAGGAAGCAATCTCTGAAAATCATTTTAAACTTTCCTGGTATCTTAACTGAAGATATGAGGCTGAAATATTTAACAGAAAAGTCCTGTTCCCGGAAGTTTAATTAGGCATTGGCATATAATATGTATTAAAGGTTCATATATTTCAAACAGGGCACAGAAAACTCGATAAGTTTGAAATATAACCTGCCTCTGTGAATAGCATGTCCATGGTACATCTTCCATCAGCTCCATGTCCCATCCCAACACATCACCAGCGGGAGTGACCAGGGCTGCCAAGGGAACCCAACTGGCAAGACCAAGTTTGTGGCCAAAAGGGCTTGGGTGGCTGCAGGGACCTTGTGCAGCCAGATCCTCCTGAAAAAAAAATAATAATAATAATAATAACACAGGACAAGCACTTCAGATGGGTGCTTGGAGGTTTACAAAGCATCAGTGAGTGTCTTTCCATAAAGCTCGAGGGCGCATTCATGGAAATGCATTGATCAGCTGAAGGATGTAAAAATACATCAGGATACTCAGAAGAAATATAATTGGTGAAATCAAAATTTTTCACCTGGAAAAACATGCCCCACCTGTCCAGTGCATTTGACACCCATGTACTAGACCATAGTGGACAACTCCAGTACAGCAAGAAACTGGGAAGAACTGGCCTACATTGCACTGATGCTGTGAAATATTAGCCTTGGAAGTGGGGTTTACTCACGTGGATAGACAAAGCAACCCAATTTTTTAAAGCTAAGAGGCAGAATTACTTTCTAACCCTTGTTTTACTTTTTTTTCACCTGTATGTTCTAGCAGAGGGACTCTACCTAGGGGGTTGGTTGACTTTTAAATTTCATATTCCCCTGTTTTTTGGGTGGCCAAGTCAAGAGGGAACTGATTTTCAGGAAGTGCCAAACCCTTGCCCTTGAACTTTAATCCTCTTTGAGTTATTAAAGCAGCCAGAGCACCTAGCAACTTGTAACAACCTGGCATGAGGCCACATCTAAGGGCTCAATGAATTTTTAAAAGACAAATCTTCTGGAAAAGTAGAGAGGGTGGAAAAGAAAAATGAGACATATTGCTGGAGCCAGGCCATGTTAGAAGACTTTTACAGCAAAGCCTACAACGAAAATGTGGTGTGTTTTTTTTTCCCATTTCTTTTTTTTTCACCTGGAAATGTGCTTGCAGAAACTCTGTGCATAGGAAATTATTTTTGGCGAATATTTGTGGAGCATGAAAATCCCTGGAAAGATGGTGCTCAGCACACCAGGGACCCTGGAGACACTGGGTGTGCCCCTGGGTCTCAGGATGAGGTGGGGAATGGGCCCTGGTGCTGTGCATCTTGTATTTGTTAGCAAGTATTTGTTTCGAGAAGAAAACACCAAGTGAAAACAAAAATGGGCTCAGAAGTGATGCCTGAGAGGATTGAAGCTCCCTTAATGTAACGGAAGAGCCTGGCACCTGCCCGACTGATGGCAGAACTGGGCAAATGTGACGGTGGGGAGGGGGTGCCACAGCCCACATGCTTCACCCACCCCAGCAGCCAGGTTTCACAAAGGTACTTTTGGTAACACAGATGCAGATTCCATCTCGTAAATCTCTAAAGCTTATCAAAGTTGTGTTTTCCTCCCCTCCCTCCCCCCCCCCCCCCCCCTTTTTCAGCCCTGTATATTCTTAACCACCAAGATCTTCTTATGTATAATAAATACAAAAATGCTTCTCTTCCCAGCTTTGCTGCTAAAGCCAAGATGATTATAAAGCTAAATCCTCAGCATATGGCATGGGTAGTGTACTTGCAAATTTTTCACTGTCTTGCACCGAAGGGCGGGTTAACCCTCGGTGGGGATCCCAGGGCATAGTGGAGGGACCCTCCTCCATCAAACAGGATGCGACCACAGGGAGCTGGACTCTTCCAAGCCCAGGTCAGGGTGCCAGGTGTTATCCCAAGGCAGTCTGAAGATGCTCTTCACTGAGGCCAGCTTCTAAAACCTATCCCCCCACACCATGCACAGCTCAGGTGCTTCCTCTACAGAGGGGGACGCAGAGCAGGAGAACCTTGGCCACCAGCTGCACTGAAAAGGGAGTGCGGAGACCCAACCAGGCTGTTTCCCAAGGGGTGACAGCCCCTGCAGACACCTCGAGGGGGGTCAGAAAGCTGCAAATTAGGGGTGTGGTTGCCAAACTGTGCAGCTGCAGAAAGAGCCCAGCTTTGGCTCACCGAGTCATCTTTCCATCAGGTGGGATAACAGCCCCACTGTGTGGCTCGGCAAGACCCAGTGCATCTCATACGCAGTGCAGGAGCACGGGCACGAAGCTGTCAGCCTTGGCAGGGAGCTAGGGACAAGCGTAGAGCATCATTCAGGGACAGATCTAAAGGGTGGAGGAAAGGAAGAAGGATACAGTATAAACTCGGACAGATTTGTGATTTCCTTTTGTGTGTTTGTGTCTGAACATACTGCACCTTTTTCCTGTATCCTTTGCAGTTTTCTGCAAAGTTTATGTATTTCTCTTTTTTTTTTCTCAAAGAAAGGGAAAATTACATATTTTTTTAACATCATTCCTCCTGGTAGTTGGACATGAGGTGCCAGTACAAGTATTTATACCATCAGAAAGAGACTGAACTCCAAAGATCCTTCAAAAATAGCTTAAGTGCCTTCCCACTTTACCTTGCAAAGACACAGAAGCTGTGCTGGTCCCTACAGGTAGCTCTGGAGAGACAGAGCTCTGCAGAGGGACAGCTCTGGCTGCCACAGAAGGGCAGGGGGACACCAGTGGGCAACCCTTCACAGCTCAGACATGCTGTTCCCCCAGGGCTTCTGGTCCGTGGGCTCCTCTCATACAAGGAAGGAGCAGGAGGGTAAGGCTGTGCTTCAGCAAGCCCAGGGGAACAGGAGAAAGTCATCACTAGAAGGGAAATAGGGAAGGTGTAGGGAAAAAAAGAGGGGAAGAGGGTGCCTGTGCTGCTGGGCAGCAAATGGTGGGCACCAAACAAGGCTGCGTACGTGCACCATGAGCACTACCCTAACTCACCTGGTGGATGAATGATGTTCAACTTTGCAGTTAGTGATGAGACCAGTTGCAAAGTAGAGAAAAAAAAAAAAAAAAAAAAACAGTTCAACAAGTGCTCCAAGGTCAGGGAGAGGAGCTCTTCCACCATCTTGTAAATCTTAACTCAGGTCGCTGCTTAAAGGAAAGGCTTGGGAATCCAGAGCAGGCTTCTCGATGCCCCGAGACAGAGAAGGTTTCTCTGAATACCTCCCACAAACTAACAATCCTGCAAATGGTTGTGGCCAGAGGTTGAGTTTGAATGTGCACCACTGCAAATGAGCTGTGGTCCAAACCCACCCCAGTGCGTGACTTTCTGAGGAGCAAAGTTACAGCATGGAGCAGTGCCAGCACCAGGCAGTTTGCATGCTTCTTTTCCAAGGAGAAAAACTTCAGCCCAAAGTCACTCCTCGGGCTCCACCTATTGCAGTCATTAGTGCTGAAATGGATGATTGCACAGGTTCAAATGTGCATTTTTGATCACATCTCAAAGAAAGGGTGCGTGTGGCTGGCTGAAGCTGTATCTGTCAGAAGCTTACACGAGGCAACATAAATCAAGCAGTCCTGAAGGCAGTTCAGAGCCAAAGGGCTTCATTTGAAAGTATTCCTGTGTCTCACAAGGAGAAAGCTGCATACACACAGAAAATAAATAAATAAATAAATATAAATAAAAGCTTTTGCTGCTGTTCCACTGGGCTCCTTCAGCACTATGCTCACTGCGCATGATTGGTGTGTACCATCAATAATCATCTAGATGAGAGCTTCAGACAGCTCTTTGAACAGTGAACGCATTTTGTTCCAGGGTTGGTTTCTTCATTTCAAATGTATTTTAAACATGGACAAGGAGCTGGATACATAGATGACTTGAAAGGTGCTCTCCCTTACTGGCACTCATCCCTTCACAGCTCGTGACACCTGGCCCACTGTGGCCACATGCACCATAGCAGGAAGGATGTCAGCTGTGAACAGCCCTGGCCCCGAGTGTGTGAGATTAACAGAATAATGACAGCCAGCCTCCACAGCCCACGTGCACCATGCCCACACTCCTGGACAAGATGTGCTCCCTTGTTATCAGGTACTTCGAGTGTCTCAAAGAACAAGTTGTCCCGGAGAACTGCTGTCTGCGAGAAGATGGAGGAAGCGCTGAGATATCCGGAAATCAATTCTTTGACTCTGGAAGAAGCTTTCAGTAAGATCTTTTACGGGTAATTTGTCACTTGGTAAAGAACCATCCAGTTCAATGATTTAAAAGGAGCCATTAATATCTCATTGGGGAAAAAAAAAAAAAAAAATGGAATGCCTTGAGGATGGAAACAGAGGTCAGTCAGGCATCTACTTTCTAAAGAACAACAGTGCTCTCTTCATTCACAGTTACTTTCTTGTCTCACAATAATTTGTATTAGAGCTTTATTCCTAATTGCATCACCAGCACTCCTCCTTTCAAGTCAGCTGTCTGCACATACAGCCTTACTTCTATTCAGAGCAAAGTGCTCAGCAGTAATCTCCTTTGACTTCCGGTGAGAGACCATGTCCTACTGCAAATGACCACTGAAATGTTATAAAAAGCCTGAGCTAACCCGTCAGGCACCAAATAAAGCTCAACCTACAGCATCATTGTGTCCAAAGAAAGATGACCCGAGTCAGAACACAACTTGTGGGCATCAGTCTTCTCTACTGCAACTAAATCCATGATTTAGTACTTCATGGTCACTCTTTAAAACTGGACAACATTAGTAACGAAATCAGCTTGCTTCCTAAACAGGAGCAAAACAACAGAGTGGATAATCCTTCAAATTGGTTTTGGAAGGGGAATGTGAGCCCAAATGCTTTCAAATTATGAGGCAAGGGGAGGAAGATAGCACATAGCTCTTTGGATGTCAGGGAGGAACAGCAGGTTAAACCTGCAAATCACAGGGATGCGATCACCAAGCAGGTCCAGGAGACAAGAATGTTAGTGAGTCATTTGACACGAGGACTACAAAACTAACCAAAGGTGGAGGAAGGCCATTTGTAAGAAATCATCTAAAAATGTCAAACAGGTCATCTATGTTTGTAACACATTATCCGTGGCCTCATTGAAAAGCTCATAGAAAATGGTAAATTGTCTGATAAAGAGAAAATGTAGTTTCACTGCTGTATAAATCCTTGGGTCACTCATACTTTAGCTTCTGCACGGGGTTTGGATCCCCTCATCTCAGAGATGTTCTGGAGCTGGGAAAGGATCAGAGAAGGTAAGAGGGTGATCAAAGGTCTGGAATGGCTCTTGTGTGAGAAAAACTGGAGAACAGGACCCTTCATCACAGAAAAGAGATTGCCTGAGTGGACATATGAAAGAACTCAAGAAACCCATGATAACCCTAAGAGGATGCGTAGGGCTCAGCTTTTCCTTTCTCTTCCTATGGAAGGATGAGGGGCATCAAATTAAACAAGTGGCAATCAAGTTCAGTCAAAGCAAACCAAAAAGAGCTTATTCTCATGCATGAGGTAAGAGACTTGTTGACCTTCTTGCCATAGAACACTGTGGGTGCTAGAAAGTTTACGCTGGCTTAAGGGAAACGATTTGGGAAATTCACCAGGGACTGCCAAACGCCTGGCCTCACAAATCTGCAAGAAGACACCAAAGCAAGAAAACGGTCCCCAACAAAGGCTTGTAGAGCATCTAAGATGCCATATGAGAAAGTCCTCACAGATAAATGTCTGTATAAAAGCCAGGAAGCAAAGGACTGGGTTAAGTGCTCAGTTTCCAGAGTGCAAGGAGGTGGCATTTTGAAGGGATCTATGCTTAACGCAGTGCACTTACACATGATCTACAAAAGAAGTTAATGGAAGCATAACACAATTTGCTGAACTGAGTTACTGAAGGTAGTAAAGGCAAGGGCTGACTGCAGAGAGTTTCAGGAGGAACTCGTAATATTGAGAGAGTGGATGACAAAATGGCAGATGAGATTCAATACAGATAAATGTAAAGTGATGCACATGGGAAAAACAAATCCTAACTTCAGATATACTGTAATGGGCTCTGAAAAATTACCGCTTGGGTGTAAGAGCTGGGGTTATAATGTACAGTATAATGTTCTGTGAAAATGTCAGTTCAGCTCTCTGCTAAGGTCAAAAACCAAGGAAACTGAATGTTGGGAATGAACAGAGAACAAAACAGCAACCATCTGTGTAAAACACCCAGGTTCACCTGCAAGCTGAAAATCGTGGTCTTTCCTGCCCCTGTTCCAGCTTCAAAAGGCACATGGAAAGGTTGGAGAATTTACTAAGAGCAATAGAGAAAACCAGACATTATTTAATGATGAGCTGTTAAAGAGAGGCCAAAGGAAGTCCCTGAGGCACAGGCTGCTGGAGCTGGGGAATTCTCATCTCCCCGTGCTGGTGCTGCTCTCAGGGCTGTCCCTTGGCACAGTGTTGCATTAGTGCCTCTTGACTGTTGTTTGAGGGTGCCCCAGCTGTATTTTTCACAGCTGTTTCAATGGCGTGCACTAGCTAAGAAGTATAGGTCTCTCTTTTCATCTTTGTTCACATTTCAGTTGTGGGCCCAAACTGGAACCTGAGTTTTCAGACATTATCAGAGTTAAGCCTTGTGGAGCTCTCCACCATGAAGGCGGATCTGTATCTGCTTCTCTTTGCTTCCTAGCCTTTAACCAGACACACCTTTGGGAAGACCTTCCTTCTCTTCCCAGCTTTGAGGTCCAGTAAGATTTAAGATCTTTTGATTAAGGAACTTGCTGAAACTCTCCAGGAAACTCCAGCAGACTACGTCAACGGGACCTCTGAGCATCGTGGTGTCTGATCCCCTGGCTGAATCTTCAGAAACTCCCAGGAGTTTGTAAGGTAAGAATTCTATTCTCAAAAGCCTTGTAGGCTTTTCCCATAAATCATGTCTCACTCACATGCTCCCTAATTCCCTCCCATACCACAGTTCTATCTCATTTGGGGATCAGTATTAATCTGCAGTTCCTGGATCTGCTCAGAAGCACTTTGTAAAATCAAGGTCTCACTGCTTTCTTGCCCTCTGATAGTGAGAAAATTTTAAGTGAGAGGTTTCACAGTAGACTTAATACAGTTAATAGTTTAGCTATTTCATCCTTGAATTCCTTTAGAGCTCTTGACTGAATACCATCCGGTGCTGCTGAACTGTTACCGTTTATTTTGTCAAGTTGCTTTATAACTTCATCTACTGAAACATCACTTTGAGACACATTTTCTGACTCGTCCCCCGTAAAGAAAGGTTCCGGGCTGGGGACTCCTGTAAGCTCCTCCACATGGACATAAAACATTTGCTCTGCTTCCCTGCTACACTTGTATCCTCTTCACTAGATGCTTTTGCGTCTAGATTATTAGCTGGCCCTAGAGCTGTTCTAACAGGCTTCTGCTCAGATGTGTTTGAGAAAGAAAATACCATCAGCATGCAATGCCTGAGCTAGCAGTGGGCACTGGGGAAAGGAGTGGCCCTATGGGAAGCATGGACGATGTTTTGGGAAGCTGTTTGTCACCCCAGAGACAGCAAAACTCATATTTTGAAGGACAAAAGTAGGCTTGTGTGTGGCTGGCAGTGGCTGTGCATCCAGCTCATGCATGCTGATGCTGTGGTGCCAAGGGAACAGTGGCAAGGTAGATATCAGAAAAGTCTTGGGGGGGCAGGCATGAGGCAGCAGGCACACTTCAGCTTTGGATGCCTCAGGCAGGCCCTGCAGAACCAGGGGGAGTAAAGCTGTGTGGTCCCTGCGTGGCTGCAAAGTGTGTGCTTGGCACAAAGACCTCCTGTCTCCTTGCACCAGAGAGGGATCAATCACAGATACCTTCCTTGGACAGGAGCCTTCCTCTTCCTCCTCACCTTTTCAGGTAACTTGTCCCATTTCCCAAAAACACAATGTCCCTGACACCAGCCACAATAAACTGCCTTCGGCCAAGGGGCTGGACTTAGAAAGACTTCAGTAAACACCAAGCAACCTCCAAACCAGCTGTGCTACAGCTTTTTCCTCACCCCATAGCCCAACCACTCCAACGGTGCCACGGGACAGGCACATAGGGCTAAAAGTCCTCTTCGGGACTGCCAGCTCCCACCTTGTCACCATCAGAGCCTGGATCCATCTCCTCTTCTGGAGCTGGGCTGGAGGTTGCTGCTGCCTGTTGTGCCCCCATTTGGTCCCACTGACATCGCTGTTTGTTGTTGGGCCATGCCAACATCACGGTCTCCTGCCTTCAGCCACATCTGATCCTACAGCAGCACACCTCCTTGCTCTCCAACAGGCAGCTCTATGTTCTCCCACCATCTCCTCCTCCTGAAATAACTTCAGCTGTGCTCCCCAAATCTCCCTCCACCTGGCCCCAGTCTGCACCTCCCTCCCCAGCCCCTCGCAGCTCCAAGCCACAGCCTTTCCCCATCAGCCCTAGTTCAATTACAGCCTCTTCAAATATTTCTGTTAGGCTTTGAACTGTTCAGCGAAATTTCTTTCTAGTGAAAACTGGGTTTTGCTTCTCCATTTCAGGCACTTCCTATGTATGAGAAGGAGCTCCTGCTGCATTAGCATTCTGCTCACCCTGTCGCTGCACACAAAAGGTGCCTCTGCCTTTTCGGTGCTTCCCTCCCCCTGCTCCTGAGGACAAAGTAGCCTCCGGTTTCTCCTTGGGGTTGCTCCGTGCAGAGCACGAAAAAGCAGCCTCACAAGCAGTCTATGAGTGTCAGTGATGATTATGATTCATAACCAGAGTGTTTAATGTATGATTTTTCCATCCTCTTTTTTTTCTTTTTTGTTGGACACTGCAGTCCAGGTGCTGCTGAAAGGGGTTGGTCCTGACACAGAGGAGCATTTTCCATCTGCTTTACAAATGAGGACTATAAAGAGTTTCACACACCAACTCCCTCTCCCAGCTGCTTGCTTTGACTCCACAAATACAATAGAGTCAGGTAACACCAGCTCCTGTGCAGACAGGAGTGGTCCACAAGGGCAAGGGTAACTATGTCTTATCCTGTCTTTGTGGGGCTAACATATAAGCCCAAGCTTAAAGCTAAGGGTTTGGTTTTTGGGTGCCGGACACGAGGTTTGGATCCTGTAGATGTCATCTGAGAAATGTCCTGTGGAATTTGAACCCTGGCTGTTGCTATTTCTCCATGCCAGGTCTTCGTGCTTTTGCAGAGGTCGGTCTGTCCACCACCATCGGGCAGTAATAAACAAATAAAAATATAAATAAGGTAATGCTTTGCAAACAGTAGTGTTCTAGGGGAAAGAAAGGCCGTCACACTCGGGATATACTCAGCCATGGTTTCGTATGAGCTGTCAGATGTCCCAGAAGGGAGCAGTGCGTCCCTCCCTGCAGCCTGAAATGTCCCCCTGAAGCAAAGCCCAGCTGCTCCCGCATTTGCCACTTTGGCTTATAGGCTTGATGCTGCTCTATATCCTGTTGTTTTTTGCAGCAGAAAAATCCTTTAAGTCTCTAAGTAAATAGGACCTGCTGCCTTTTTTTTTCTGATGCCTTTGCAGTTTTCCAAGAGCTGTGTGAAGGAGCAGAGCCGAGCGCGGAGCAAACTTGCCACCTAGCGGGGGACAGCCCCTCTGCGGCTCGGGTTTGTCTGCCTGAAACAGCCACCAGAGAGTGGGATTTGCCTCCAGGGGGGGATCATCTAAACGGGAGAGCTTCCAAATAAGCTAGTTTTGGGGGGTAAGAAGCGGACCTGCCTGCAACGACCAATGCAGCCGGCCTATACCCATTAACTGCAGTAAGAATGGGTGCCCAGATTTGATTTCTAGCTGGCTTTTAACCCACCAGTGTTAAGCTAGATGGATGCTGTGCGCCTGGCCACAGGCAGCCAAAGGCCACAGGATGCTGTCCTGAGGACTTTCCTTCTGTCTGTGTCTTCCTCTGGGCTCTGTGTCTGCAACCAGAGCTCCAAGGCAAGGCTCAATGACGGCAGTGATTTCCTTACTGCTTGCCTGATTGCTGTATTTCTTAGAGTTCTAATTAAAGCAAGAACTTTGCATAGTTCCAACAGACATTATATGCATCTTCTGCAGGTAATTAGATTTAGAAAAAAAAAAAATCACACAACAACAACAACAACCACAATAGTGATTGTAATTTCTTCTAGGAGCTCCTATGAATTAACAGCACAAAGTGGGTTTCCCTGAGGCATTACAGTGGGTGCCCTCCATTAAGCACCCATGAACGTACCTGGACTATAACACCACAGAGTGATAGCCCTTTCACAGCCATATCGCATGTTGGTTATCCCTGGTTTTGAGAGGATTTGGTGGAAGATGTGATTTACTGTCCTTTGCAAGAGCAAGCATCCAAGCTCCAGGACGAGCAAAGCAACCCCAGTCAGGGTTGCAGAAGTGCCAGGAGGGGCATCAGCAAGAGCAGGCTTTTACTACACAAGGACTTGTGACAGATTTCCTTAGCAGTGACTTACATAAATCAGGAGCTTCCAGGCTGAGAGAGGCTCTCATCTGCAAATCAGGGGCTCTTTGTGCTCCGTAAAATGTAAAGGGGAGTATGAAGTGCCATGCTGAGCAGGGTAAAGGAAGTCCTTCTTGCACGGCAAGCATGAAATATGTCAGGTGTCAGGTTATTACTGGCGGTCGCCTATCGTAAAAACAACTCTTGAAAATCATTTCAACATTTTTATTAAAGTTGCTGAAAGAATGGGGAAAAAAAACAGTGAATGCATTGGAATATTAAACGATAAGGCTCTTCTTTTGATGGCAACAATTATTCTCACTCCCTCGAGCCCTAAGGAGCTTTTATGGCCAGGAGCCTTCCATTTGACAGTGAAACCATTAAATGGGAACAGGTTCCCAGTGGGGTTAAGAGCAGGCAGAGAAGCAGCAGGGCAAATAGCTGAGCACTGGAAGGTGCTGTCCTCCTCGGGCGTGAGGACAAGGGCAGGAGGTCCCAGGGTCTTTGCCTTCCCAAACCGGTGCCCAGTGTGACTTTTTGCATGAATTGATGAGGGTTCATCCCCTCCAAGCCCCACCCCAGTATTTTGTTGTATTTTTGTTGGTCTCACAAGGAGAAGGGGAGACGTGCAGCTTTCATTATCTCACCCACTGGTGGGGAAGACAGGGTTGTCATCTGCGTTTTTCCCAGTTCTCCTTTCTCCCCACGAAGGCCAGATAGCACCTCTTTTCTTGCTCTTTTTCTTCTCCATTTACTGACAGTTCCCTGTTTTCATCAAAAGGGTTTAATATGTGTTTCTATTCATGACCTTTTCCTTTGGATTCTCTTGATATTTTTCATACCTAATGAAAAAAAAAAAAAAAAATCTTATTTTTTCCAATATTTTGTTCCAGCTTCATGTTTTCACCAAAAAAAAAGCTGCCATTAAATGTATTTTTTTCACTTCCATAGCATTTCTAATTGTTTTTCTTTATATTCTTCCTCACCTTATTCATACTTTCTCTTTTATTCAGTGAATCATGGTGGACTTTCCTTTTTTTTTCCCACTCCTCCCAGAATTTCTCTTATTTTGCTTCACTTTTTCTCTGGGGTAAAGTGAAAGGGTTTTTCCCCATTTTATCCCAGAGAACAGTTTTTTTCCCTGCACTGCTGCTCCTCATGTGTCACCTTCCTTAAGAGCAGCAAAGCAGCACCAGCCTTTATCTCATTTCTTATCATTTTTTTCCCTGATGGATAAAATAGTGACAAATATTGTTTCTCATTTTTCTCATTTCTTTAGCACCATATTTCATCTTTTTTTTTTCATGTGATCCCTCCGGTGGAACAACATGGCAGTGGCTTTCTTTCATTTTTCTTTTCCTCTGTTCTTCAATTTTCTGTCCAGTTTTTCATGTCACAAGCAGCAACATCTTTCCTTTGTTCCCCTTGGGTGGTTTGAGATTTCTTTTCTGTTTGGTTGGTCTTTTTTGTTGTTTTGTTTTGTTTTTTCCTCTATTCTCTTTTCCCAGTGGATGAATCAACAGCATTTCTGATGTAGGGGGGCAGCCACAACCAGCCCTGCACCCAACACCCAAGTCCATGGCAGGAAAAAAATGGGACCAGCTGCACGGGGCTCCATCAGGGGAACATCTTCAGCTCCCCAGATTCTTCCAGGGACGTGGGAACTGCTGATGGCAGCACAGAAATGTCTCACTATCACCTACAGGTCCATGGGGACAAAGTATTCTGGTTGTCAGACACTGGGACAGGCTGCCCAGTGAGGTGGGTGGTGCCCCAGTACCTGTTGGTGTTCAAGAGGCATTTGGACAATGCTCTCATCAATCTGATTTGGCTTTTGGATAGGCCTGAAGGGGTCAGGCAGTTGGACTAGGTGATCTTTGTAGGGCCTAGCCTAACCTAGCCTATCCTACCCTATCCTAATCTTGCAAGAACTAGGGTAGAAAAACAACACAAGCAGCAGACCTCTTGTTGCCTGGTGTTCTCCAACACTGTAGGGACTTAATTAGCATAAATCAAACGTCTTCAGTTAACCACCATGACTGGCACCTCCTCAGGGATGGTGGGCACTGTTAGGAAAACAACTCTGATTAATCCACATTATCTGGGACCCATGGGAAATCCTTGCTAAAACCCACCCATGTCTCTGCTCAGCCATCATTACTCATGATGCTCTAGGCTAGGAAAAAAATGTCCTCACAGAATTCATCAGAAAGGTGAGAAATTGCCACTGGAAGGTAAGCGTGGCTCGTCATCTCTCTCCTTGCTCAGAATTGCCAGGAATAAGCAGAGCGAAAGCAGACATCCCGGCCCCCTGTAGTAGATGTAGGTGTAGTAAATGGTATTTATTTGCCCCATTCAGCCCGGCTGGTGCAAAGCACTGTCTGCATCCGAATGCCGCAGGTTGGCACATTAAGAACATTGTCAGGAATTCCTCGGGATGCTGGGGGCTGATCAGCCAACAACACCTGCTCCTGCCCACTGGAAGGGGGTCACAGAGTGGTCCCAGTGAGCAGCTGCCTGCAGCCGAGCGGTGCCACCAGCCAGCACAGCAATGTCCTGCACAGCAACAGGAATTGTTCTGCGTAAGCATGAAATGTGTCTAATAAATCCAATTACCCAGAAATTTAGAGAATTAATCAGCATAAGACAAGCCTGGCCCTGCTTAACAGCCGTATCCCCCATTTCATGCCAATGATTGAATTATGCGTTATAAACAGAATTTGTACCCGGTTAACGTCAAGGAGGGTGGGAGCTGATGGGTATGTGGAGGAACAGGAGGAAAGAGGAGCAGAAAGCCCGCTGTCCCCCCGGGGATCCTTGGGGCTCTGCCATCAGAGGAGCAGGTCTCCCCCCCACCCAGACCTGAGCCCCCCTCCGAGAGCAAAATGCTCTTTGGTGCTCACTGGTTGAGGGGGGGTTTAATAACTGAATGGGTTAAAGAGGAAAAGGTGAGCAGCTGCAGCTCACCCTGATCATCCCAGATGTCCTAGAAATGGAGGGAGACAGTATCGGCAAAAATGCTTCTGATCTAGTGGCATCCTCCAGAAATTATTGGAATTAGATGGTGGGCAGCAAATATGCTGTTAGTTAAGCACTACTGCACACTGCATTACTGTGTGACACTAATTACTAACCAGGAGAAAAATGCCTCTTATGGGCTGATGTCGTCTCAGAATCATAGAAATTAATCAGCAAATGTTAAACGTACTTGCCTAAAATCACCGTGCTCCACACTCCCTATTGATTGGCTGGATTTAGTCGCGCTAATCACAGAAATACATCTGATTAACCAGTATGGCCCTGGAATAGTGGGAATGAGTTAATTTACATAAGGCAAGTGCCGCTCCGTGCAGTCAACACCGACTAGGAGCTGTGGGTATTTCTCGTCATAAGCAGAAATTGTCTGCTTACCTGGCACTTCCCAGGAAAACGCTGCCATCAGATGGGACTAAAATTAACTGCCACCCCCAAAACCAGCATGAGCACCAGCTTGTGTCAGCACAAAGCAAACATACCTTCAATTAGCGCTTGCCTGTAATTCATACTAGTGATGGGAGGCTTTACCACGGCCCCAAATGGCTCCGCCTAACCAGCATGGCTTAAGTAGGGACGTCTGATGAGCACAGGGGGAAATGTATGTAATACATAGACCCAAGCACCTCGATCCCATTCCCTAGCAGTGATGAGCATTCCCCTGGTGCCCTTTTTATCAGCCAAGCTGCCTTGGGGGCAGCTACAGACCTGCCAAGCCCCATCCTCCCAGCCCCACAGCAGGGATGCTCTGGCCCTGCCGGACCAAGGCTCCTGCTGCAGGATGCTGGCATTAATTCTGGTCCATGCACACCCACTGCGCACAGCAGCAGCTTTTCCCCTTGCAAGTCCCTGTCTGGAGCCAGAATCACTGCCCCAGCCACCCCAGGCATGGAGAAGAAGGACGTCAGCCTTTTCCTGCCTGGGTCACACTGCTTGTAGCTGCAACCCCTTCCTGTTTAGCACCCTCTGGCTTTGTAGCACTGGCAGCAGCTATCAGGCACCGGGAGAAGCTCTGCTAATGGCACATGGGAGACGCAGGCACTCACTGAACAGCTCCCCACATGTCTGTGCAATAATTCTCGCTAATTACCCTCACCAGCAGCTCCGGCAGACGGGTGGGAATGACATCTCCCTCATGACAAATGCCACTGATTACCCAGACGGCTCCAGCCTCACTGGGACATCGTTAGCCTGACACCACTGCTCCTCCCTTCCCTGCCTGCATCGGGAAGGACTTGTTCACGTGAGGTGGGGATGCCACCAATTACCCTGCCTTCCTCAGAGGGAGAACTTAATCAGTGCAAAGAAAATACATGTATATCAGCCGGGAACTACAAGTATCTGCAATCCCCAGGCATTAGGAGATGCTCTCCATAAGTAAATAACTCTAATGGGTGAGTACTCTCCATAAAAACACACAAAATCACTCAAGCAGAAGGCAAGTAATCTCCCAGCTAAGCAGCACTGCTGTGGGTAGGCAGCTCCGCTGATAGTAGAAAAACATCACATTTTCGAGTAGCAGTCTGGCCTCCGTTCATTTCTCCCAGGCATGAGCCTCAGCTGCACCGCTTGGAGGCTCGTGGCCTCCACCAAGGGCAGGGCTGGGGAGATCTCAGCAAAGGTCTGTTCTGTTCTGTTCTGTTCTATTCTATTCATTGTTCTGTTCTATTCTATTATATCCTGTTCTGTTCTGTCCTGTCCTATTCTAACTATTTCATTCTATTCCATTCCATTCTATTAATTTTCTAATTCTTATAATACTGAATGGAGATAACCATTTCTGTGCTTCAGGCCTTTCCTTAGCATAAGAGTCTCCCAAAAGCACCCTCGGTGCTTTATTACTACCAATTCCACATCCATACTAATTCAGCACCTCCAGCTGCTATTTTTATATAACTTTTTTTAAATGGTATTCAGCTATAACCCAGCATTAGCTTCCACACTGCACAGTGTGCATCACCGTTTCCAGGAATTTGTGAGTTTTCAGCACTAATCTTTCATCACAGAGACACTAATCGTTGGGGAACACGTCTTTACGTGGGATAACCCTGCCTGCAGAGGAAGACAGAGTTCAGCACAGACGCCACAAAACATCAAAATTAAAACAAATAAATAAGGAAGTCATTTAAGTCCATCATCACTCCCATGCACGTAGTTTTCTAGCTGTTGGCTAACACACCGGCTACTTAGAAAAGCTTGCAAAGCAGCGGTGGCACTTAACAGACTTTAAATGTAAACGAGAGGAATTTTTCTTCTCTGCTGCCTCTGCAAAGGCTCCGTCATTACAAAGGATTTTCAAATAGCCAGGCATATTATCAGCACATACAGGCTACATTATAGGAGTCCTCTGTAACCCCTGCAAGTTGCTTTTTCCGACCATTTCTGCGGGTGTAAAGGAGGTAGGGGCGTGCTGCTGCCTGCTGGAGGGCTGTGGGAGCACGAGCCACTCTGCTCCACGGTTTTAAACACAGAAAAGCCAAAAAGATGAAGGGTTTAAGAGCTCATCACACCTCTGCAAGGCTTTGTTACCTCGTGCAGGTAGGGAAGGCTTTTCTTTTTCCACTTCCCTATTTCAAAAGCAAGCGATGCCCAAAGAAGCATGCCCAAAAACCCGGCTGCGCACAGCGCTGGAGCTGGGGTCCCATGAGGTTCCCTTTAGCTCAGGTTTTCCCTGCCACCAAGCGGCCTGGAAGCTCAGTTTCAAGCAGGGAAATGCTGACTCCTGCATGAGGAGCGGTCCCAGGCGTTCACACGCCTACCCTGCGCCTCTCCAGCTTTAATCCTGGAGCCAACATCACTCCCGACACACAAGGGGAAGTCGAAGCACCTGAATGTTAAAAAATGGTCAAAACTGGGGAGAAAAAAAAATGTATATTTATATTATATTTTTATATATTTATATATATATATTACATTTATATATACATTTATATATATATATATATATATATATATATATATACACACATTTCTCCCAGGTACGCATTAAATCAGCCTCCAGGAGCCCGGCCCTGCCGCAGGACCACGAGCTCTGCGTCTCTGCACCGTGGGAGTGCTCAGGTCCCATCTGAAAGGGTGTATCACACTGCAGCGTGGGATCAGATAAACAGACCTCAATTAGCTTCATGTAGCTCTCGATTACCTTTTTTTTTTTCCCTGCAAATTAAGGCTGGGTTCGTGCATTTGCACTGGGTGGTAGCTGGGGAGGCCTGCCTGGCTCTGCATGGAGATTGGTGAGCTCAGCACAGAGCGGGGCAGCCCCCACTTTTTTATAAAAAAGACGTTCAAAGAGCTCGTTTCTAGCCCAGGGCTGTTCCTTACACCACCAGCTCCTCCATGGAGAGGACCAGAAGAATATCCAAGGTCCTACTCTCCCCTGAACACCCAGCAATTTCACAACTTTTTTTGCACACAGGCCAACACTTTTCAGCATGCAAGCTCCAAGCCTCCCGGTGATCCTTCACCCTTTCCATCCATCATCCCCACCTCCTCGCAGCCCTTCCTGGAGAAGCAGGAGGTGAAGAACCAGACCCGTTTGTGTGCCCCAACAGTCACTAAAGCCTGAGAAGTCAATGAAGGTCCCCCCAAGGTCAAAACCTCCATGCGTGTAGCAGAGAGTAACAGCGATGGAAATGCTGCTGTGGCCACCCAGGGAGCTGGGAGCCAGCCCTGCACCAGGCTCCTGCTGAGGGATGGGTGACACTCCTGTGTTTTGACCGGGAAGCTCAGGCTGCTGCTTGCAAAGGCATCCACGGGGCCTTGCAAGCCTTTGGGTTTTAATTAAAAGCCATTCAGAAAAAGAAAAAAAAAAAAAAAAATGGTAGCTTTTACCACAGTTCTCTTTGTGAAAATTAAAGAAAAAAAAAATGCAGTAACTTCAGCAAGGGCTGTGCATCATAGGTAATTTCAGAAACGTCCCCAGTCCAACATTCCAGAAAAAATATAATGAAAAACAGTTTTCTTTTAATTGGAAAGAAAGCATACAAATATTGCTGTTCTCATTCCCTCTCTTCCCCTGGCAGGAGGCGCAGCATAATCGAGTGCTGCAAGAAATTCTCATTTCCCCCCCTTGCAAGGAGAGGAGCTCTCCTTGGACACTCTCCGGCAAATTAAGAACAATATTTTCTCCAATGTGATGTGCCGAGACTGAGAAAAAGGTCTCTCCTCTTTCAAATGGAATGAAAGCTTTTAAAGAGAAAAACAGAAATCCCTATCTTATTTTTTTTTTAATTGTTGCTGCCTGCAACCATCCCAGGGCTGGTGCCCCTGGCTTGGCTGCGTGGCCACATCCTGCTTGCACACCTGGACACCTGGAGCTCCAGGAGCAGGGGTAAAGATGCTGGTAGGGCTCCAATTTTGGCCTGGCTGGACCTGGTGGAGACCCAGATCCACACTGATTGTTGCACCCAAGACAAATGTTGTCCCTCAGCCAGCAGTTCTGGAAAGGAGCACAGCCAGGAGGACCCGAAGGGAAGTTTCCATTTGGGAAGGTTTGTGGGGAAAGTCCTGCATAGGGAGGGTCCAGCAGCTTCACGGCTGGTCCTTCTGGGCACGCACAGGGAGATGGAGCAGCCAGGGATGTCTCAGCATCTCCCTGTCCCAGTCCAAGTCCCTGTCACAGCAGACAACAACTCCTGCAGTCGTGTTTCCTCCTGCTGCTCCTGCTGGGGTGTGGGGTGTCTGCTACCAGGAACCTCTGCCGCAAGGGAGGAAGAGCCAGAACTGGTGAGCGTGGTGGCACAGAAAGGGAAACGCCACCGCCAGCCTGCCTGAGCTGTGTCCCATGGCCACATCCCAGGGCAGGAGATGGGAGGATGAGGAGAGCAGAGGAGAAGCAGCAGAGTGGGAAGAGCCGTGTAGGGACTCCAGGTCCAAGCAAACCCAGAGGTGGACTCCCCTAGGACCTCTGTGGGCCTACCACCAGTAGGTCTCCCCCCACCAGCAGGTCCCTTAGCCATCCTCAGATGACCCCTGTGTCCCTTAACCCTACATGATGGCAATGGGATCTGCCCAAAGTCCCTAGGTTACAAACAACCCCCCTTGGAGTGCTTGGCAGAGCGGCTCTGCACCTTTTGCTTGGGTGAGGCCGCGACAGGGGGCGAGTCCCTTGTCCCAGGCTGTCCCCATTCCTCCTCGCTTGCTGTGGGGCCCAGCCCTCCTTCCAGGACTTCAGGGTGCTCCAGGCCGCCCGTGCGGTGTGTCTTATCCACCTGCAGCTCCTGCAGGCAGCGCTGGACATGGTGCAGGAGCCTCGGGGACCCAGGGCCGTGCTGCCGGAGACCAGGCGCGGTGCTCGGGGACGGGGAGGTGGCGGGGCGGAGGCGCAGACGTTGGCTCCATCTCTGTGCACAGGCAGCGTCTTCAGTCCCGGTTCGGATGGGACAGGGGGGACAAAAAAGGGGGATCCCACCCGAGGAGGTCTCACCCCACACCCCACACATCCCTGCCTCCTGCAGAGCACTTATTTGGGCCAGCGAGCAACTGTGGCTGCTCTCTAGTTGTTTTTATCCAAAGCCCGTCCTCCCTGTGGCACTGCCGGGGAGCAGGTCCTGCCCCAGAGCTACCAGCTCCCACGGGGCCGTGTCCCTGTCCCCAAGCGGGGCACACCGGAGGTGACACAATCACTGGGCACTGCCACCGCCCCTCTCCATTCCCTGACCTTCTCCACAGCCTCCTGGAGCTGATGAGATGCGGTCGCCTCCTCCTCCCTCAGCAGCACCCGGAGCTGCTCCAGGGTCTCCAGCCGCTGCCGCAGGAGGGAGCGGGTTCGATGGTGCAGCTCACGGAGCCTCTGCATGAAGAGATGGGTCCCCAGCCCGTGGAGCCACCCCAGCACGTCACCCAGGCCCAGCAAGGTATTTCCCACATTCAGTCCTCCCGATGCAGGCTCAGGCTGGGTTGGAAGCGTGGGCACAGCGGCGACCAGCATCGTGCCAACACCGCTGCCATGCCTACACCCCGAGGGACCTCCCAGCCCAACCAGCCAGGCCTGGGCACAGCCACAGAGGTGCTTTTCCCCACGGATCCTCTCTCTTTAAACTGTTTTAGGAACTTGGCCATACCCCGACACGGGACATGCAGGTGGCTGGGTGAGGGGCTTGGCCTCGACGAGGGACCCGCTCCCTCCCTCCCTCCCTGG
Source organism: Netta rufina (assembly GCF_964035555.1). Classification (NCBI taxonomy): domain Eukaryota; kingdom Metazoa; phylum Chordata; class Aves; order Anseriformes; family Anatidae; genus Netta; species Netta rufina. Next base: position 10,868,916 of record NC_140141.1, on the reverse strand, counting down.
GTCTGTCCCACGCAGCCCCAGACCCACGGCACACACCGACCTCCTGCAGCTCCAGTTTCTCGTCTTGCAGAGCCGACGTTTCCCTTCGTGCCTGCCCCGTGCCCCCATCACGGCCTCTCTGAGAGCCCCTGCTGAGACAGGACCCCCCTTCTCCACCTCCCACCTCCTCCACGCAGGAGCAGCTCCGCGCTTCCCTCCCCGTGTAGCCACAGCCTTGGCCACCCCAGCCCCTCGCCCTGCTGACCCCAAGCTCACCCAGAGTCCCCTGACCCCCACCCTGCTTTACCCAACTTGGGGTGCCCACCACCATCTCCAGGTCCACCTGGTCCTGTGTCCATGCCAGCAGCACCCAGCCAGCCCTGCTGCAGGGACAGCATCACCCACGTCCCCACCAGGACACCCCAGAGCCCACCCATGGGTCCCTGTGGGGTTTCAGCCCCATCCTCAGGGCTGTGGCTCCAGCCTCAGAGCAGGATGGGTCCCTGAGGGCTCACCTGCCTCTCTCCCTTTCTCTCCAGGTCCCCTGAGCACCAGCTCCCAGCTCTTGAGTCCCCTCCTGGCTCCTCCGCAGGGCCCGGCGCAGTGACACCAGCTGGAGGGATGGCGATGGACGTGCTAATTAACTTGATGAAGGTAACGACTTTCACGATGACGAACTGTTCTTGAGTGCTGGAAGGTTTTCCGTCAGGTCTCCATTTGCAATTATTCGTTTCTTTGATAAATGTCCCCATGTCGACCCTCCCTATGGCCACCAGCAAGGTCTCTGCTGCCAGGTCCTGCATGGGACTCGGGGACGGGGACATCCCAGCCGTGTCCCCCCCCCCCCCCATGGCAGCAGCCACCCCAACCACCCCGCTGTGCCCATGGGTACCTTGTGGGACTGGACGGCTGCCAGCCTCCCACGCTGCCCCTGGGGCTGGACAGGGCAGGACACAAAGCTCAGCACCTTGTAGTGGGGGCTGCATCTGCCGGAGGGTCCCGCTGCTGCCTCGGTACCTGCAGGACCACACGGCGTTTTGGGGGGACACCACAAACCCCATGAGCAAGTGAGGGCTGGTTCCTGCCAGCACATCTCCTGCGTGGGCACCCCAGCCCCTGACACCCTTCCCTTGCACCCTGCTTGGCCTCAGTCCCCCCGTCCTCTTCCAGCCCCTGTACCCCGGGGCCAGCCCCGACTCACGGTGAGATGAGCGGTGAGCTCCCCTCTGCTTGCTGCCACCTCCTTCCTTCTCCACTGCGAGGGCGGCGTCCCCTCCTTGCCACCCCCGGGCAGCTGCTGGCTGCTGATGTCTGCTCTCCGTGGGCTTCCTCCTGGGGTGTCCCCTGGTTCCAGCCCTGCTCCTGCTGGCTGAGCTGCATGGGGGTCTCCGGGGATGTCCCGTGTCCTCCTCAGAGGGAGCCAGGCAGGGTTCCTCCCAGGGTTTCCCAGCATTGACCTGGCTCAGCCTGGAAATCCTCACTCCCAGGGACTCCAGGCTGTCCCTCCTTGTCACCCACGGGGATGTGTCCCGCATGGGCCAGCCTGGTCCCACGGAGAGGGACGCATCCTGCCCATCGCCATCATCCTCAGTAGGGAAATAGAGGTCCTCGGAGAACACCGCGGGCTCCACCATGCCTTCCCAAAAAATGGCAGCCAAGTCCTCAGTGCAGACAGAGCTGGAGCTGCTCCCGTCACCCCAACACTGCCTCCAGGAGCCACGTCCCGCCGGCTCTGCGGAAAGCAGAGCACCCTGAGCCTCCCCAGCCAGAGCCCGACCCTGGACTGCTTCCAAAATAGAGACAAAGAAAGCGCTGCTACATGGCTTTTTTGGGGGTCAGGCTAATTTTGCAGGCACTGTGCAGCAGCACAGCTCGGCACAGGGTGCGTGGGCAGGATGCTGCAAGCTCCACTGCTGCCACAAGGAAGCGACCGCTGGGTGTGAGGTTCCCGGCCCCACCGTGCCCTTGGCACCAGCGCTCGCCCCTCCAGCAACGTTTGCGTGTCAGCAGGATCCCGGGGTGCCCTTTTGCCCTCTAGCTTTTGCTATTTTAGGCTCCGTGGTGCGTTGTTGGTTTATTTAAATGGTGACAGCTGCATAATGCTCTGCGCAACGTCCTTACCAGGGGGCTGCAAGGATCCCTGTCCCCACTCACCGGCCATCCTGGAGATGTCGAAGGCATCGGGAGAGGTGTCGCGGGCTCTGCTGCGTGCCCCAGTGCCCTGGGGCTGCGGGTGGCTCAGGGCCGGAGCACCCCAGTGTTGGTGCTTCGTGGTCTCCTCCAGACCCCCACACCTCAGCTCTGCGCTGCGCGGCTTGTGCACTCGAAGTCTACACGAGCCCAGACCGAACATGACAGGAACGAAGCAGCCAGGCTCACCCACCTGCTGGAGCTGAGGGCCAGGGTGTGGGGACCCTGCTGGCCCCTCACCCCGCTGCCTGCACCCAGGGGACTCCTCCCGGCACGGCACGGCACCGGCACGGCACCGGCAGGGCTGTGCGCTGTTGTCTGTCACCTGGCAACGTCCCGGTGACTCGGCCAAGTCTCGGCCTGCCCAGGGTTTCCCCTCCCCATCTCCTGTCCCGGGGCCTCCTCCCTGTGAGCCATCCCCTGGGACTCCTCTCCCGTCCCTCCCAGCCTGGTCCTCCTCCCCTGCACAACCTCCGCTGGGCCATCTCCCCGCCTCCCCCAGCCCTCCTGCCTCCCTGGGCAACCTCCCCCCTGCTCCTCTTCCTCCTCTGGGCCACCATCCCTGGAGGATTTCTTCCCCGGGGCCACCTCTCCTGTCCCTGCTTACCTGGGCCACCTTCCCTTGGCCATCTCCTCCTTTGGACCACCTCTGCTGGGCCACCTCCTCCCCTGGACCATCTCCTCCCCAGGGCAGCCTCCCCTCCTGATCCTCCTCCTTCCCTGGGTCTCATCTCTGGGCCTCCACCCCACGTCCTCCTCCCCTTGGACAACTTTCTCCTCCCGGCCACCTCCTGTGGTCCCTTCCCCATCCCCCTCGCCCACCACGCGCCCACCTCGGGGTTCCCTCCACCTGCAGATTTGGGGGGAGGGCGAGCGATAACCTCAGCACTGCACCTTTTAAAACTCCTGAATCCAAGTTTTATTACCGTGTAGGAGAAGAGGGATCACTCACAACATATTGTTCAAAAAGAAATACATTCAACAGCATTTACAGTAGAATGACATTAATTATTTTTTTTTTTTTGGGGTGGGGGGGGGAGACGGGTAGAAAGACCAGGAGATGGTGCTCAGATTAAGCGTTGCCGCTAGATGATCTCTGGAAGATACTGCAGTTTTTAAAATTAGCCTAAAAAAAGGGGGGGATTGCTGTTTCTGGGGGTGCTCCTCACACTCCCCAGGCTCTGCTAAGCTGTGTAGTGTCCGTGATGGTGATTTTTGGAGAGACATGGGGGGAGGGAACATCGCAGAGGAGCTCCCAGTGTCCCGGAGCCCAGCAGGACACTCGGTGCCAACACTCCCTGAGCAACGTCACCTCTGCCACGGGGACGCTCGGGTCCAGGTCTCGGGACAGCCCGGAGCTCCTCGCCCTTCCCAGCCCTGGCGTAACGCTTGCATTGACAACACAAGGAAAATAAGGCATTTGGAAGTGCTCAATCTCTAGTCCATTCTACAAAACCCATCCCGGTGCCACTTCTGCTGCTGTCCCGAGCGCAGCCGGGCACGGAGCCTCCTCCCGGCCCCAGGACGGGACACGGCACAGCTCGTGCCAGCTGTGGCCAACCTCACGCGGCAGTTTGGGTCATTGAAGAGCTTCGGAGCAAAATGTTGCTTCTCTGCTTCGGGAACAAATCACCATCACCCCTACACCCTACCTCGGGACACGCCTAGGGGAATGGCCGTACTCGTACTACAAAAACTCAGACAGACGCTTCTGTCTTCATCATTTTTTATCTATTGTGTACCATAGAAATTTAAGCAAAATAATTTTTTTTATATATATTTATATATATATATAAATTAGAAGCAAATAAATAAGATTAAGGGGTACATTGAGATCAGCGGGTGTTGCCACTCCAATAGCCACTCACTACTGTTACGCCATACAGGGTCTATATATACTGTACACATGGGTTTGCTGTAAATAACAGGTACGGAGGTGCTGGAGAAGCTGACCAGGAGGAGACTGACGGTAAGAGGAACCTGATTGCGTAAGTGTTCCGTGTGCAGCCTGGGGTTTCCAGTTCCCATTGCCTCAAAGTTCATTATTGCTAATTATCTTCCGATGGGGATGTGACAGTCCGGCTACAGGTGGCCTCTGACCCACGGGAGGGAGCAGGCAGCGTGATACGATGAACACCCAAAGAAGAAGACACCGAAAATGAAATCTGAGGAGGCAAAGGCAGGTGTGCAGGTACCTCCAATTCCCTCTGTCCCGGCGGGATCCACGGGATCTGTCCTCTCCTGGGTCCTCACTCTGTGCCAGGGGACCAGGCACGCCCAGTGCCCAGGCATCGCTCACTGCTGGTCCTCACCCATCACCTGCAGGGCTTGCTCAGCTCTCCCAGGAGAAGAGCTGCAGGAATCCCGCTGTTTCCATCCAGCAGCACGAGGGGTGTTCTAGCCATGACCTGCAACCTGCAGACTGGGGAAGACACGGGCCGGGGAAAGCAGGACAAACGCTGCCTCCTGGGAGCCGCTCTGACAGCAGAGCTCCTGCTACCCCTCAGTCCTGCTGCAGCGACTCAGAGCTGAGAGCTGGTCTGCAAGCCCCAGAGCTTCACTGGGCGACAAATCTCTTCGCTCTGTGCTCAAGCACCTCCTTACACCCCGCCAGCAGCTCGCTGTCTCAGCCCCCTTCGGATGCAGGTACGGGAAAACCAAACCAAACCTCACTCCAATCACAAAGCATCACGTTAAAGACAGTCCCAAACCTTGACTAAACACAGCAGACCACAGAGAATCTGCTCAAAGGCTTCTTTAAAGTGAAAACAAAAAGGAAAAATGGTCACCAGCTGAAATATCCTGATTGGTATTATTGGGATGACCGGGCGCTGCAGGAACCACCAGCAGCCTCCAGCAACAAGCGCCTCGGCCACAGCCCCCAGTGTTTTCTGAGCAGATTTGGAGTTGTTTGTGTTTGACTTTGAAGGAACCTGAACCAGAAGCAGATTTTTTTTTTAAATCTCCTTTAAGTCCACGCACAAATGAGGAAAAAAAAAATGTCAAAGAAAGAGCTCACACAAATGCACGGCATCCCCACGACGCGAGCATCTTTGGAAGTCGACGTCTCAGCCGATACAGCTGAGGCATTGAAAGATAGAGGCAGCAACTCCTGATAGCAATAAATATACTAGGCTAAAAACAAATCAGGTTCTCATGTCCATATTCCTAATCAGTAGCTGAAAAAGCCACCATTAAAAAAAAAAAAAAAAAAGGATGCTATTTATTAGTGCATAAAAAAATAGGTTTGGAATCCCTGTTTAGATTTTCTTTTTTTTCAGATTTCTGCATGAGTGTGTGTGTGTGTGTGTTTATTTGCACTGTCACCTGCCGGCAGGATGCTGCCAGCATGTCCTCGCTGTCCCTCTGTCTGTCCTGCTGCAGAGGCGCCCAGGGCCGGCCAGGCCGGAGCAAGCAGAGCAGTTCAGAAGATATCGGGGCACACGCTCCAGTCCTGCTTGTCCTTGGCCTCCCAGTAGCCGCCTTTGTACGCGCAGATCAGCTCCCCCGTCATGGGATCCACCTTCCTCTCGAACCACAGCGGGATGTAGCCTTCGTAGTCCTTCCCTGCACGGGGACAGAGATGATGAGGGGTCGGTCCTTCCTCCCCGAACCCAGCAGGGTTCTCCCCGCGGCACCCCCTCCACCCCATCCCGCATCCATCCCGTCCCATCCCACCTTCCTCCAGGGCTTCCACGGCCTCGGCCTCCCTCCTGCGGCGCACGGCTCGCTGCTTCTCCTCCAGCCGCTGCTTCTCCACGTTGGCCTCGTCCCAGCGGCCGCTCTCCATCAGCCGCTGGTCGGGGCGCAGCCGGCTGTCCGTGGGGGCCACCCGCTCCTCGGGCTCGTTCAGGGTGAGGGCCAGGTCGGAGAAGAAGTACATGTTCTCGGCGTTCTCCCTGCAGTGAGGACCGCGGAGGTTGGTGCCTGCCTCGAGCAGAGCTCCCATCCCTTCGGGTGGTGGTGTCTCACCCCAGCCCAGCAAAGCTGTTTTATCTATTATTCTGATCCCCAAAATGCCGTGTGTAGAGCATGCTTAAGGGGAGTCCTGCATCCCACCCCCTAAGTGAAGATGTCAGGGATGCCTCTGGGGGAGCACAGACCCCTCCTCTATTGCGTTCACAGAATTACAGAATAATCTAGGTTGGAAGAGACCTCCAAGGTCACCTAGTCCAACCCCTGACCTAATACTAACAAGTCCTCCACTAAACCATATAATTAAGCTCTAATCTAAATAAATCTTTGGTGTGGGGGAGCTAAAAGCAAAGCCTACGAGCTCCAGTATCACACAGCCAAAGCAGGAAACGACCCAACCCAAGAGCTACCAGACCAGAGCCTGAAGAAGGGACACTGGTTCGGTGTCCGACAGCAGGGCTGGTCCCCAGAGAGCTGAACTAACCCATGGGACAGGGATTTGGTGGCGAGGCAGAGCAGCCAGCACCTCGCCCTGCCACAGCCAGCAGCCAGGAGAAGCAAACCTCAGCCCAAACCAGCACCTGGCTGCCCAAACCCTGGCTGCCCAGCACGCCGCGCCGCAGGACGGGACTCACGGGAGGGGGTACTTCTTCCACAGGACCTTTGGAGACAGCGTTTGGTAGACGGTTTTCTGTTTGCCCTCCGAGCTGGTGCTGCCGTGGCTGCTGTGCACTATCTTGGAGCACTCCATCTTCTCGTCCCACGTGCCAGACATGACGTAGTGGGCTTTACCATCCGCGTCGCTCACCACCCCCGTCACCTGGCAGACGGAGAGACAAAAGTGCAGGAGGTGGCTCTGGTGGCTTCTGAAGGTGCCCAGGGGGCAAATCCAGGAGCGAAATAGCTGGTCCTGGTGACTCAAGTGGTGCTGCGTGTCCTCAGACGTGAGGACAGCACCCAGTTGCACCCAGGAGGCAGGTCCCATCCCACCCCAGCCCCTGCAGCTGGTCCTGCAGCCCATCCAGTCCTGCCCAGCTCCCAGACACGGATTTCAGCACCACCCTCCCAGCCCTCCCCATTGAGCTGCACCACATATGAAGGTGCCAGTGCAGATCCTCGCCCCGTGCTAGGATCCCTCCCACCCTCGGGCCAGGACCCCACAAGCCCAAGCCCAGCTCAGAGGGAAGAGCCAGGCCACCAGAAAGAGCAGGGAGATTTCTGGCCACGTACCTTTCGGGGGACGTCTCTGGAGAAGTAGCTGTAGGGGGTAAATTTCAGCTGGCATTTATCTTTTGACTTATGGTTAACAATCTCTATTTCACCAGACTAGATAAAAGACACAGAACCACAGCAAGTGAGAGACTTTGCAAGGAGACAAATGAGCCGTTAGTCACCGCTTGTGCAGCTGCACGGCAGCCTCAGCTGCAGCACCGCTTCTGCTCCCCGCCGCAGCCCCACGGCTGAACCCAACCCGGCCCCAGCCCTCCGAGGCCGGCCTGAGCACCCACCTGGTCGATCCAGAGCTTGCCCACGATGATGTTGTGAACGGTGGAGGTGACCTTCCTCCAGACGTAGTGGTTCCCACTGGAGTGGAACTCGAGGTGGATGGCGCCTGCGGGAGCACAGAGCCCCGGGCTCAGGGTGGGGACAGGACCAGAGGCCCCAGAACCATGCCTGTGCCCACCCATCGGCCCCAAAACAGCTCGGGGTCTGCGCCCATCCCTCCCTGCTGAAGCTGCTGTGGTAGCCACCAGGTCCCATGCCCTCTTTCTGATCCCAAAAGCTCTTATTTTAGGAGCTGTTCGGGAATGTGCCGTGAGACCATGCAGAGGGGACTGGCCCCAGGTGTGCTGCCCAGCCCCAGGATGGGGGGAAGGCAAACACAGCCCTGCAGGGAGGCAGCTTCTGGCCTCTGGCTGCTGGGGAGAGGGCTGGAACAGGCAGCAAGTCGACCTTTAAACAGCATTTAAGGAGAAATCAATTTATGGGCAAGCAGGAGTACAAAATTGGCTGTCTGCTGGCCACCGCCACCTCCCACTGGCCAGTCTGGGTGCCACCTTGGCACGAGTTAAGCCAGGATATTTCCTGAGCACCTCATCAGCAAGCAAAGCACTCTCCCTTTGCAGCTGGCATAGTTTCCACCTCCAGGATTATGGCTGGAAGTTTCAGGATTGTCTGTGACCAGGAGCACAAACACGCACTCCTACAATGCTCAGGGTGGGATTCATCGAGCCCTACCAAAACCCACGGGACTGGTGTGCTGCTTGGACCTCTTGGGTATTGCAGGAGCCAGCCCCGATCCCCTCGGCACGAGTCACCTACCCAGAGGCATGATGGAGAGGTATTTGCCCCTGAACTTGCTGGCGATCGTGATTTCCTGCCATAACGTCCACCCTCGCTTGGAGAAGACGTGGTGGGCAGCCGCCGGCGGGTGGTGGCTCACCTGGAAGAGAGAAGAAAGAGCCCGTGAGGTGCCCGCCACCCTTTCTGTCTGACCATGATGTGCACGCCCCTGCGTTCAGAGACTGCACGCACCGGTGTCATCACAGCCTGAGTGCCCTGAGCAGCTGGATTACAACCGTGAGCAGAGCCAAAACTTCTCCATTAAACCCCACGGTCACCGGCGGGAGGAAATCCTATTTGGATAACTGGATTTCAGGCACGGGATTATCAACGCTTTGCTCAGCAGGTCGGCGGGCTGAGCAGCACCCGCTGCTCCCAAGGGAATGGAAGCAGTCAGAGCAGCGCGATCAGCGTCCGTCCGCCCGTCCACCCCATGATGCCAGCACATCCCGGGGCAGGGGTTGTAATTCAGGGCAGGTTATTTATTTGGGAGGTGAGGATGGAGACAAAGGGACGAAGAAGTGTGGTGAGAAGGAGGGTGAAGAAACAGGAAAAGAGATGACAAGCACGGGAGTGATGTCGGGGCGCTCTGGTGGTATCTGACAGGCAGCACTGGGCTTCATCATCGCAGCCCAAATTGGGGTAATAAACCAAACTTGCTAAACTGACTGTACAGAACACGATGATGAGATGTGCCTGTGGCTAAGGGGTGCATCGAGCATCCTGCTACCGCCGTGTTGGCACCCACCCGCTTCCTACCACAAGGCTGAGCAGGGCTGAAGTGGCACAAGGGGGAACAGAGACCCCCAATTCCCTCAGCTGTGCATAAAGCCAGTTTGGGAATTGGGCTGCGAGGCAGGAGGGGTGAATTAATGCTGGGATTGGCACCAGACAGAGCACAACGGGGAGGCACCCTCATAGCTGGCTGGAGCTTTGCATGAGCAAAGCACTGAGCAAGGAGCAGCCATTACCATGGAGTGGTTTTGCTTGCACCTACATGCCCTGGTAGGAGCTGATCGCAGACCCCAGTGTCTCCTCCTGCTGCTGCTCCGTGTCCAGATTAGCAGCAAAGCTCTTTCCCTGTACTATGCCCCTCTCAGGAGCTCTCTGAATGGCCTCGGCCAGACCAAAAAGGCTCCTGCCCCAGTATGAACGAAGAGCAGCATCTCCAAAGCCCTGCCAAAAGGGACTGAGCACCTGGAAGACGTGGCTTGCAAGCACAGCCCCACAAAAATCACTGACCCACAGCCCTCAGTGGGCACGCTCTGCTCAACGCTGCTGCAGGTCTTGGACCTACGTTGGCCTCTGCAGAGCGATGGAGGTTTGTGGCTTTGTTTGATGCTTCTGAGAGCTGAAAGATGTGATGGTTGCTCTGCTCCCGATACAGCACAGCCACCTCCTGGAGCCCCCACCAACACGATGTCCTGCCTGCAATGGTGATAAACGGCCCCGGCCATCCCCAGGAGGGGTGGGACGCACCAGCCAAGCATGCTACATAATTAAAGAGTCAATTTTCTTCACAGGTCTCAACCCATTAAACGCTCCAGGTTTTTAATTAAGACCTGCTGTTTGACCGATACGCGTCAGAGGCACTCTGTGGTTAGCACAAGAGGATGTCAGAGGCTCTCAGGTTGCTCCCAAGCTTTGAAACTAAAACTTTTCAGTGTAACAAGAAAGAAACAAGGAGGAGCTGTGCCTCAGGCTTCACTGATGTGTCTTCTCCCTGTCTGCTCAAGTGTTGAGCTGTTACACAGACCCCAGACCCAAGCAGGCTGCCATGAAACCTGCCATGGTGACAGATGCTCTTCTCCTTCCCTTTTTCCAACCCCAACTCCTGCTCTGCAATGCTGGGACGGCCACACAATGCTCCTGCAGATGGCTCAGGCTGTGTTTGCTGCCGCTTCTGCCAGTGCCAGGAGCAGCGTGCTGCCTGTCTCGGCCAGGAGGAAGGCTCAGCACCAGGAGCTGCTGGGAATCCTTTGGGGAAGGGGCTGCTTGGACTGGACACGAGCAGAGGCACGCAGCCCACACCTCACCTGCTCGCACAGGGAACGGAAACCAAACTCCTCCAGCCGGTCGAGCTCGTAGGTTTCCCCCAGCAGGGGGTTGAACGGCTTCGCCGTGCGGTGGACCGTCGTCGAGTAGGAAGACACGGAAAACGCGGCCACGAAACACATCTGCTCCGTGGAGCTCTCGCACTTGACGGCTTTGTCCAGCAGCTCGTGGTACTCCAGGTCCTCCGTCAGCCGCTGCAGCATGGAGAGCGGCTCGTTGAAGTTTACCTGCAGGGAGAGAGGAGGGAGGGCAGCAAAGGAGGACAGGGGCCGAGCTGGGCACTTCAACATCTGCCTTTCACCCCAGCACCGTGTCCTGCTCCCCAACAGCACCCCACGCTGTCGGCTGTCCCAGCACGGGGCTCACAGCACGGGACTGGATGTGCCAGGGTGCCCTGCTCGCACACTGCCTCTGCAGAGCCACGCAATTGTGAAATAAAGCAAGAGATTCATGCTGTAACGTGCTCCCTGAACCATGCCACGAGAGCCTGAAGGCTTTGAAGAGCCCAGCTGGGCTGAGCTAGGAACAGCCCAGCAGGGAGCTGGCAGCCCCGCAGGCTAACCAGACACCATCCCAGTTCATGCATGCTCCAAATCAGGCACCGATGTCTCCCAAAATGAGCCTCAGCAGTGCCCAGCTCCCTCCTGGCTAGAATCTACCAGGCCAGGAGCAAGAGGTGGCACAGAGGTAGAGGTGAGCATCCCTGAGCATCCTTCAGCCACCTCCATCACCTCTGGGCTGCAGCACAGTGACTGGGAGAGCCTCAAAAACCTGATTTAGGGGTATCCCTGCTTCTGGGGTATCCTGCTCCTGGGATTACAGCCCCACATCAGCACCCGCAGTGCTTTTATGAGCTGCAGGCAGTGACAGCCGTGATGCACTGCAGGGCAAAGGGCAGAGAGGCAGCTCTGTCCCAGGAGAGCCCCCAGTGCATTTATTTCCAGCCCCAAATCATCGCTTTGTCAACTGGAGAAGTGTGCAGTCACCAGGTTGGGCAGGATTCTCACTGCAAATGTCTTTAGGGAAAAAAAGAGAAAGAAAAAAAAAAAAAGCAGTTGGTTTTAGCAATCTATTTGTTCTGAAAAGAATTAGAAGCACGAAGGAAAAAAAAAGAAAGAACAGAAAGTGAGATGTTTTCTGTTGCATGAGTGGAAAGTGTTCTGCCTCAAAACCATCCAAAATTCACTTTTCACTTTCATTTCAGATCAAAAAACGTATTTTAGAATGAGCAGATGGTTGAAGGACGGGAGAACCACTTCTATAAGCCCAGTTACACATTCCGTGTTAAAGACAACAAACCTCAGGTCATTCCACTCGGGGATTTAGCCTGTAAACAAGGGGGATCTTAGAGCATCCGAGAAAGACAGAGGCACCCAGAAAGGGCAGCAGCGCATCCACAGAGAAGCAAATCGCTGCCAGCTCGGGGTAACTCTGAGAGCCACCGCTGGAGCAGGCAGCTCGAGGACAAAGCCAGCAGCTGCGGCCTCCCATGGGCACCGCTCAGGAAGCCACGAAGCCAAACCTGAGGGAGGAATGAAGATTAACCCTCTCTAAATGCAAAATCCCTACAGCTGCTTTGTTCCATTTCACTGCTGCGGATTTGTTCACTCGCAGGAAAAACAAAGGAACGAATGCGGAGTTTGCAGGGGGAGGTTTTCCAATCCATTGTGTCCCCAGGGAGGGAGAGGGGTCTCAGAAACGCTCCCGAAAGGCCAAGAATCGGTTGAAGTACACGGCAGGAGAAGCTCCTGCTGCAGCCACCACACGCCACGGAGCGCAGCACAGCGGGCTCACCAGTGGTTTGTTCTGGTTTATACTGGAACTGACCAGCTTTCCAAACAGCCTTTCCCCAGCTGACTGCTCTGCTCCCTCCTCGTCTTCCCATCAGCCTGTGAGCTCCCTCCTGTCGTTGCTTCCCCACGGCAGAGGGCAGGGATGCAGAGAGAGGGGCTAACAGCGAGCTGACACCGGGCTGAGCCGTTCCCTTCCCACTCGTGGCTCTGCTGAACACTTGCTGGGAAACCCACCCACCTTCCCCAGAAAGGGACGGAGGAGCTGCAGCCCTCCAGCAGGCTTTGGCTCTGCTCGGCAGCTCCCGGAATGGTTTGATGGGGAGGGGAGGTAGCTACCTCCTCTCTGTCGGCGCCGCAGCTGCTGGTATTCCACGTCCTGAACTGATTTCTGTGCCCATCACGCCTCTATCTGATATTGATGTTTTGGCAGAAATGCTAACGGACAGCACCGGACTGCGGATCTCAGCTGGACATGGCCCAAGGAAGAGACGAACCCGTCTTTTTCTCCGAGCGTGTCAGGTACTGTTCTGAGAAATAAGATCTATTCTCCCAAGCCTGCCAGGATTTCATGGGGTTTGGGGAAGCAGAGTACTTGCGGTGGCACCCATGCCGCTTACGGGGCTGGCCGAGACCTGCTGGCAAAGCAGCAGCCTGTCCAGGGCTGTTCTGTACAGGTTCCACCTCCTTCACTGCAAGGGAGCTCTTTGCACGGAAAATAAAGGTACTTTGAGTCCCTGGATGAAACACGCTGCTGGTACAGAACACAGAAGGGTACGCGGGGCTGCTCACCCAGCATCATGTCCCCAGACTCACAAAGGGGAAAGGGTGATCAGCAGCAAGGTCTCTCCTCCTGGCCCCTGGGTGAAATGCTTGAGCACACGGGGATTCAAGATGCCCCAGTTTTCTCCTTGCCTCTGCACTGGTTGGATTTGCAGAGGACATTCAGGCAATGTCTCTCTGCTCCAGCTTGCTCAGGGCACCACGTGGGCACTCCAGGGCTCTCCACAGCCAGTACAGGAAAAGGGATCAGTCCCAACCGGGTTCAAACAGACCCTAATGCAACAGCCATGATGTCGGAGCTATTTACCGCAAAGCAATTAGCAGCACAGCTCCATGCTGCTGAGGACAGACTCCTCCTGCCTGGCTGTTTGTGCTTTCTGGCTGTGCTGGCTCCCCATAGCAGTGGACAATTTCAAGAGCAACCAAACTGCAGCCAGGACGGGTGTGCCAGTTGGTGACATGCTCTCCAGCCTGCGCGGAGGCTGCTGTGCTGCCACAACCCCTGCAGCACCACCTGGAGCAATAATTTAAATTCTCTGCAGCAAACCAAACCTTCAGCTTGGCCCCTGCGTCGTGGCAGCAAGCTCTCGGGGCTCACTTACGGGCATGGGGATCTTGGACAGCTCCTTGCCGATGCAGTTCTTCATGATGCTCCAGAGGTTAAGGCTGTAGTTGGGTTTGTCGGGGATGCGGGTCCGCCTCCTTTTCTTCGGCAGGAGATCTTTGCAAGACTCATTGTAGCTGCTTTGATTTGAGCTTTCAAAGACCTGCAGAAGCAACGGATGCACAGGTCTAAGCCACGCTCACTCCTCCTCTCCCTGCGTTTCATATTTCATCTCCCACCCTGCCCAGCCAACTCACGCTGTCCTCCAGGTTCCAGTCCTCGGGGTGCCCCTCGCTGGCCCCGCTCAGGTTACTGCCCGAACGCCTGCAGGGAAAAAAAGGCCAAATGCTGAAGGTGAAAAAGGGCAGAGAAAGGGAGAGAGGAGCCAGGGCAGTGCTGCTCAGCCACCACCAGCATGGGCATCTCCCTCCACCACCCAGGGTGCTGCCAGGAAGGCAACGGGGTGATAGAGGCCAAATGTGGGCATCAGAGGGGGCTGAGAGATGTGCACACGTGGGTCACTCCCCCTCAGGAGGGGAGGCTGCTCTAAAGCCTAAGCACAACACCAGGCAAACTCCTGCCACATGCTCAGGGGGCTTCGCCATATCCCGGGGCAGGGGCTCGTACCTGTGGTGCTTGGGGTCTGCGGTTACAGTGATAAAAGCTGGTGCATCCTCCATGGCATCAAAATACTCCGTCTCTTCATCTTCGTCACTGGCCTCTCCTTTTGAGGACTGCACACTCCCTGTGGGCACAAAAGGTTTGAGATGCTCAGTTGCTGCCAGTCCCCTTTGGAACCCATCGAGCACAAGTGTCACCGCTGTCCCCAGTGTCCTCCTCCTGCTGTGTCCCCTCCAACACAGGCTTCTTTCACAGCTTATCTCACATCAGCCTCTATTCCCCTCCACAAGGAGAGGTTGTCGTGCTGGTTTCCAGCTCCTAAAACCAAGAATGTGCCCCCCAGCTTGCATCCTGCCCCTGGTCAAGGCACACAAGGCTCCCCTGCCAGGCTCAGGGCCACCTCCAAAGTGTCACCAGGCCGCCCAGCCAGCTCCTGCTCCAGCATCTGCCAGGAAATCCGGTTTGGGTTAAAACAGAAAAAAAAAAAAAAAAAAAAAGCCAAATGTTTCAGGTGTTGCTCAGACTTCCTGGCCTTTGCGTTTTCCAGCCACGCAGTTATAAACATTTCTCTTCCCTGCTGCTTGGGGAGAGGTCACCAGGAAGCCAGGAGCCACAGCCTGAGCCACACATACCCCACTCACCCCCCAAAAATTAAGTGCTGCTGAGGCTGTGTGCAGGGACCAGGACGGATGCCCCAGCCCCATGGGGCTGGGTTGTTTGTAGGGGATGGCACCTTCTTTCCCTGCACCATCCCTATGTCCTTCCAAAGGAACAGGACCACCCCAAACAGGGGTTGGGACCATCCCAAAGGGGGTTGGGATGGATTTGTGCCTTCCCCTACACCCCCCGGCACCACCTTCGCCCCTCCAGCAGCAGCTCACTTCTCCCTCGGGGCCATAAATCCTTTTAAAATAAGACAGGGCTCTGCTTGCAGCTCTTGGCTACCAGGCTGTAACTAACGTCTCCTGCAGGGAAGGAGATTTGGCACTACTAGCCAAAGCTGTTAGATTTTATTGCCCAGTAAATAACTTTTGCCAACAGTAGAGTCCCGGCTGGGACAGTACCACCCCACAGCAGTGACCTCGGTGGCCCTGGGGACCCCAGGTTTCCTCTGCAACAGCCTGAGATGCTCCCAAGGGTAAGGGAGGAGGCTGCCAAGCCAGCCTGAGATAGCAGAAGCAAGCCAAGCTCTGGGGGCACAGCCCTCTCCTGCAACCACATCCTGAGATTTGGGGAGATCCAAGTCCCCAAGCAAGGAGCCACGGGACAATTAGGGACAATTACGGGGCGACGGGCTCCGTAAAAGCAAACACAACGGGCACGCATCCTCCCCTTCCCAGTATTGTGGCTCTGCCCCATCCTGGCTCACCCTTGGCGGTGCCGGTGCTGCCCGCGCTGCCCGGGGCCCCGCGGCAGGCTCTCTCCAAGCTGTTGTGCTGCTTGGCTAGCTGCTCGATGGTCTCCTCCAGCCGGATCCTCTGCTCCCGCTCATACTGCAGCGCCCGCTGCCATTTTCGGCTGTGAGTCTCCGCTAAGTCCAGGAAATCGCGGCAAGCCTGGAGGGAAGGAAGGGAGACGTCAGCTGGGAGCTTGTCATGGGAAAAACATCATCCCTGCATCCTTGGGGCTGCAAACAGTCCGGCCCTGAGCATCCGAACCCAAACCCGAACCTCCTTGGAGATGGAGGCAATGCAGACGGGGTCCTTGGGGTCAGGGAGCTCTGGCTGAGCTTACATGGACAGGGATGTCCCCGGACCCCAAGCAGCCGCCTCCAACCCTACTCCTGCAGGCACGGAGAAGCCAGGCAGGGCGATGGGTGACAACTACAGAGCGGGGGACGCACACGCAGGGAGCCACAGCCCCTGCCCAAGGCCAAAAGCCCCACTGGCCCCACCACGTGCTCAGCACCGCGCAGGAGCTCCAAGCAATTCAATGACAAAGTGGGGAATTTTGAGGGTCTGCCTTTCAACCATCCACAAAGCCTCGGTTATTTACAACCTTTGCATCCACTCGGATTTCACAGGTTACTTATTCAGCTCTTTCGGGCTGGCAGATGGCACCTGAACGCCGAGTTACCTCCAAGCAACAGCAGGGCTTCAGCTCCCGTAACGTGGCCCCAGGTTTTACCAGGATCTGCCCAAGAAAAGCTCTGACTCTGCAGGTTTCCAGCAAACCTGCGGATGGGATTTGAGTCTCATCCAGGGAGAGAAGTTTGACAGCATCGGAAATGATGCAGCACGGAGCAGCAGCTTTCGTGCTCCAGGTGAAGCAGCCCAAAGCAGAGGGAACAAACGTCCCATGGCTATTTAGGAAGACGCAGGGGACAGGCACGTGTGCCAACATCCCAACAGCATCGAACCAGCTGGAGGGGATTTATAAAGCCTCAGGCAGAGCCACGCAGACCCACACGCACCCTAACTCCATAAATGTTACCCCGTGCAGGTCCCCTGCACCCCAGGCATGCTCCCACCCCATGTACCCCAGCCAGATGGGTTCGCTCTGGGTTTCCTCATCCCCATGTCTGAAGCCTCCAAGAAAATCCCTCTGCTCCCCTCCCTGCACCATCCCAAACCTCGCCGGCACCAGTGCAAACCAAGCCGTGCCCCGAGCTGGCAGGCTCGCCTCTTTTATTACGCTGATGCCTTGCGGTAAGAGGATGAAAGCAGAAGGGCAAGTAATCAGATAGTGGCCACGACCTTGCCAGCACAGAAAGCTCATTACCTGCTCGGAAGATCCCAGATCGTGGGCAGTGGGTAGGGAGGTGCCAGCTGGCCCCGCTCAGGGGCTAAGCCCTTTAAAACGATGCGCCAGGAGATCTCCAGGCATGATCCCGCTGCGACCCAACACCCACACCCCCAGCTGCAAGCTTAAGTTATTCCTTTGCTTTTACACCTTAGAGAGGTGCCAAAAGGCACCCGGAGCCCAAACTGCTCCGGCAGCCGCACCCCCGAGCCACTGACGGGTGCAGAGTCCGGGCAGGTCTCCCCAGGCTCCTCCTGCCTCTCTCTAGTCCCTAAATCAGCACTTTCAGGGGTCGTTTGTCACCATTTAGGCTGTCCAAACCTTCGGTGGCGACAAGCCAGCTGCTGTGGGGATGTGCAGGTGTTGTGTTAAGGCAGCAGCGCCGGCTGGAGCCCGGAGCAGCTCTGCCTCTCCCCAAGACAAAGAGCCACGAGCAGGGGGCACCACGAAGCAGTGCCTTGCCCTGCGATGCTCTCGAGGCTGCAGCAATCCCCAGCCACAGCAGCCACTGAGCACCACTCCCTGCTGCCAAAGGACGTGGCACAACCGATTTCTTTCCCGTGGTTAAAGCCACGGAGTGGGAGCTGCCCCACACACCAGGAAAGTGCCCCGGGACCCCGGGGGTGGGACACCCCGAAGGGACGCAGCGGCTCCAGGAGACAGCAGCCACGGCTGGGGTGAGCGCGAGAGGAGGGCAGAGGAGCAGAGAAGAGGAAAACGGGAGAGAAAGCAGCAGCCAGCAACTCTGTGAGGGTGAGGACAGAGGAAATGCAGCTGCTGGGAAGCACTGACGGGGTGCTGGGAGGATCTGCCCTCACCAAACGTGACCCTGAGGAGAGCACCAAGTGCCCGAGGTGGCACAGGCAGAGGAGCTGCGGGTGCAGCTCGACGCGCCCTGCTCGCAGGACATCAAGGCTGGGAGATGCTGCCCTGGTGGTGCCAGCCTGCCCCACGGAGCCATCCCACAGCCCCATCCGCACCAGCAGTGCCCTGTCCTTACCTGCCCTGTCCTTGCCCTACCTCAAACGGGTGATGGCAGCGCCGGTACCATGCGCTTCACCACTCACGGGCATCACATCGCTGCTTCCACGCCTGCTGGTGGCTGTCCCCTCTCCCACAGGGGTGACTTCACGGCGCTGTCACCGTGCGAGGAGGTGGCCGGGGAGCAGAGGGGCGGCCCTGGTCACCGATCTCCCCGTGGTGACAGTGCAGGGCAGCGAGCTGCCGCCTCGGAGCAGTCCTGGCACGGGTCAGGGTGAGCGCAGGGGACACGAACCCGAGGTGCCAGCATCCCGGGTCACGGCCCATTCATTTCGTTAATCCCTCCGAAGGTGCAGACAATCGCAGCCAGCGGGGCTTTCTCGGGAGCAACGCGGCGAAATCCAGCTTATAAAAACCCTGACGGAGCGGCGGCTAAATTTAGCTAGGGCTGAACCTGAGCTGGATTGTGAGCGAGACAGAGCTGCAAATCCACACGGTGCGGGGAGAGCAGCCCTTCCCACAGAAGTCAGCGGGCGAGAGGCCCCCGGGTGAAGGCACCGCATGGGAGAGCGCAGGAAGAGTTTGTAGGATGAAAGCAAACCAGAAGCAATTCCCCAACGGGGCAGAGGCACAAGATGTGCTTTAGCAGAGGGCGCAGGCGTCCTGTGGCTATCACAGCCATCTGCAGAGCTCGCCTGGGGCCGAGCACGTTGTGCCCCATATGCCCTGACACAGCGGCTGTGTTTCAGCACGCCGATGCCCAAACCTCCAGCAAGGCAGGGAGAGGCCAACAGAGGAGCTGCTGTTCCCATCCCACGCAGCACCACACTGCTGGGAGCCTGGTTTTAATCCTCCAGGTTACAGAGGGGCAAAGGGGGGCGTGGGAAGGGCCGCACCGTGCCCCCATCCTCGCTGCGAGCTTGGCGCGAAGCCCCAGCCCCAGCCTCCAACCTCGCAGCCCCGAGACCCGATCGCTTCTTGGCATCCTCACAGCACGGAGCCAGCACCCCCTGGGCTCCACGAGCGTGTCTGAAAATAACCAGGGAGGAAGCAGCCCTGCTGAAGGCCGGGCGAGGAGGACTGCCCCTTCCCAGTGCCACGGAAAGGGCAGCGGGCTCTTCCCTCCGCGGCTAGCACAAGGTTTGGCACTCCATCCTAACTCAGTGCTGGGCTGCAAATCCCCATAAAGGCACGCTGGAAAAGCGCCCTCCAGGCTCCTGCAGATCCCTGCGGAGGGAGGCAGGATGCCATCGAGACCCCCCCATGGAGCAGGGGGTGAATGCCGCCACTGTCAGGATGCTCCAGCACGGCTCACGTGCCTGTCACAGCACGCACACCAGATTTCACAGCTTGTTGCAGCCCAACGGGAGCATCGTTAACGTCCCGCAGAGGATTTCTGTAGCTGGAAGCCATCACCTGAGGTCACCCGCGTCCTGCTGGGGTGCCAGTGCCACACACCCGCAGGCACCTGGGACCTCAGCGGGTCAGCAGGAGAGACACAGAGCACGGAGACAAAGCATCGCTCGGGACACGCATCGCTCCATCGCCCGGGCGTGACGTGGGAGAAGGGAACTGCCAGCTGCACTCAATCATCTCCCTTTCAAAGGTGCATTGTGCAGCGAGGGCTGCTTCATTCATCGCAGGAAAGAGCATCTTGCTGCTCTGCACGCTTCTGGTGCTGCGTAGATAAGTGCTCCCTTCCTTCCTGGGCTCATCAAAACGCAGGGACACAGCTGCGCTGCTGCTGCTTACCAGAAAATATCCCAGGGGAAGGGCCATTTCTCATCCTCTTTTTAGCTCAGAACACATTACCATCACGTCAGCGCCCCAGTCGTGGGGCGCAGCATAAAATTCAGCACTCGGCGTTGCGAGCAGGGAGATGTGCACAGCGTTAGCACAGGTTAATTTGCCTTCCCCCCCTCTCTCCCTCAAACACTGAGCACAAAGCAAAAGGGAAAAAAAGCAAGGACAGAGCCGGCCTGAATCCCAAATCGGCTCGCACAAGCAGCCGGAAGGCACCCAGACAGGGTGGACACGGTGTCAAGTGCCCCCAGCCAGGCCCACGGAGCAGCAGCACAGCAGCAGCGCAGGGGGACATCCAGGGGACACAAATGGCTGAAACAACAGCAAATCCCCCCAGAGCCCTTGGAGTGACCCTCAACGACCCTCCCAGCTGCCCGAGGAGGGCACAGGCACGCCGAGAGCTGATTCTCCCCCGGGAAGGGCTGGCAGCAAGAGGAGAGCCTGAAAGGTGCTGGGCTGAGCCCCTCCAGCTCACGGCACCATGCAATTAAGGAGGCACGGGAAAACTCATTAATGCCCCAAAAGGGCCGCAGGGAGAGACATGAGAGCAGCCAGAGCTGGTCCAGCCCTGCAGCACGCACAGCACCGCGCCAACGGCGGCGTCTCCGCCAGAACCCAGCGCTCACCCGACGTGCCCCCAGAACGCTGCTGGTCCTGCAGGAGGACCCCCAGCAGGTCCCTGCCAGCACCCGCATCCCACAGCAGCTCGGATGAAGTTCAAGGCAACCGAGGCTCTCGACTGGCAGGCGCAAGGACTGCTGATTTGGCCCCAATAAAGCGGAAGGGCTGCTCTTCAGGTGAACAGCAGCATTCACCCCGCACCCCCTCCGCTAAGCCCCCTCTGAAGCCCCTCAAACCAACCTCAGCCCAGGTCCAAGCAGCTGGGGCCGGCCCTGGCTCCACGGCTGGCTCCTGTCTGCAGCCCCGGCCGTGTAATCCAGCCCTCACCGCCCAGAGGATTAGCGTGGAGCCGGTGGCAAATCCCTGGGTGCAGCTGCGTTAACGGAGGCTCCTGCGATCCCTCGGGCACGCAGGCTGCTGAGCCCATCACCGCCGCGTCCTCGGCGGGACAGGAGCCCTGCGGTTTGCTTTCCAAAGCCCTGCTCTCTGGCAGAAAAACAAGGAAGGCATTTGCGCAATGCTTTGGCCCCGAACCGAGCCAGGCAGCACCGCAGCCCCGCCGGCCGTGCCAGGGCCACGCGGTGTCGGGCAGGAAGGTGCACGGGGAGCTGAGACCCCGCAGAGCCGGGCTGCCACGAAGGGCTCCCTTGTAGGGCTTTGCTGCTCTCCTTTGGGAACACTCACATCCTCGGTTTTCCTTCCAGAGGCTCTCACTGCTCAGCAGCCAGATCCCTCCAGCTGCACGCTGCGGTCGCTTCCTTCCTCTCTGGTACCCGCACCACCAAACCCAGAGTGGGGACCCGGCCCCCAGAGCAGGAACCTGCTCCCCAGCTCTGTCCAGCCTCAGCCAAAGGGCCCAGAAAGGCCAGATCCCATCCCAGACTTCATCCCCTGGGCTTGCCCTGCCCTCCGAGCAGCCCCAAATGCCTTCATGGTTAAACAGAACCAGGCTGGTGAATTGTCACGCTGCTGCTTCAGCCCAGAGGGAAGGGGTACCTGTGCCAACCCTCAGCACACACAGGGATCTGACCCCAGCCTCAGCACGCTTTGACAGCTCCGTCCTGCAAAGAGGGTGTGCACAGACAGATCTAACAGGCTCCTGCCTGTTGCTGGCTGCTGCTTTTCTCCAACAGAGAGAACTCCAGACTGGAAGGACGCCGGTCCCCACCACCCAGTGAACGGCCAGGGTGGCAGCAAGCAGCTGCCACTGCCCACGGGCAGCTCCAGCCCCAGGCCCTGGAGGCCCCATTTCATTTCATCCCTTGGTTTCGGCCCCATGCCACGTGTGTGCGCCCACACCCGGCTCTCCTTGCAGTAGTTTTAAAACTGCATTCTCACGGATAAAGATAACTGATTGAATAGAGAAGAAATTTAAGAAGACGTAAGCAGTCTTGTGGGAAAGACTGCTTAGCTTCTGGTAGGAGAGTGAGCTTGCAGTTGTGATGCTGAAGGAAAACTGCACGAGGCCACAAGGAGCAGCCCTGGGGGCCAGCAGCTTGCCCAGCAGCAGCTTCCCTCCCTTGTCGCACTTGTCTCCAGCCAGATCTGCCTGGCTGGGTGGTCCTGCAGCAATGTGGGGCATTTCTGACGGGGTAAGGCCGGTCTCTGAGGTGCTCAGACAGCAGAAATCAGCCCCTGTCACCCACCAGCTGCCTGGGCAGAAACGCTCAGAGCTCTCCTTCTCTGAAGCTGCAGGAGAGGAGTTATCGCAGAGCTGAAAAAAACAGGAGCTGCAAGAGACGTGAGGTCAGATGGACACGGCAAGGAGGAAGAGGAGGTGGAGGAGAGGCGCGAAGCCCCACGCCATGGTGAGGACAAAGCCACCTGCAGGAGCAGCAGCTCCAAGAGCACCGCCTGAAAGCCCCAGACTCGGAATTTATACCAAGTCCCATGGCCACGTGCAAGGTCTGAGGGTGAAATAAGAGGGCAGGAGGCTTCAGCGACCCCAGGGAACATGGGTCACAGCGCCAAGCCCAGCCGGAGGGTCGCCACACGAGCAGCCCCCCCAGTGACTTGTTCATCAGCATCCACAGCGACACAGACCCCTCGCCGCTGCCTCCTCGTCTGCCCGGGATTAGGGCCGGGTTAGGGATTTAATCGCAAAGCCACGGGCTTTCTGGGTCACTGACGTGGTTTTCGATGCGCTGATTAGAGCAGACGGAGCGGCGCAGCACGGATAATTAATTAACCGGGCTCCTCCTGCACCTTCACCGCCGCGACAGGCCCAGGTGGGAGCAGCTTAGGTTTTAGGTTCGGGTTTTAGGCAGGAGGGTGATTTTTGCCCATAAGGAAGCAGCCCCAGGAGCAAGGATGGCAACGTGCTCGCTGCTGCACCTGTGTTAGCACCAGTTCTGTAGGGATGTGCAGCTCCTCCAGCCCCACGGGTGCCCAGAAAGCTGCTCTGGGAGGGCAGAGAGGAGGTGGGATCCATCCTCCTGTCGTGCCTGCGATGAATTAGGGGATCCCAAGGGGCAGCAGGGTCCCAGCACGCTGCCCTCATCCTCGGAGCCACCCAGGGCAGCCCAGGAGGCAGGGAAAGGAAGGAAGCGAGCACGGATGTGCTGGTGTGGAGGTACCTGCTGTGTAGCAGCACAGGCAGGGGTTAAGCACGAGGCTGGAGGCTGCTGGGCTGAGCCCAGCGCCGCTCAGAGCACGTGCCCCACATCAGTGTTTTAATGCTGAGGCAGTTTTAGGAGCAGAGATTAATCACACCACCATCCCCGCGGGGCCACAGGAGGCTCACGGCACTGCAACAGCCGTGAATTTGGGCAGGGCTGGCACCGGAGCACAGAGCAGCTCTGGGGAAGCGCATCCTTCGTGGGGTCACGGAGAGGGTGGCAGCACTCCGGGTGGCTTTGCTGCTGTGGGAAGGGGAAATCCGTGCTGGGGATCAGCCTGGAGCCTCTTGTAGGGACAGCGGCGAAGTCCTTTGGGTCCCCGTGTCCCCCTGCCCCACACAAATCTCGTCCCCAAACCCAAAACCTCAGCATCTCGCAGCCAGCACCACACCCTCGCCCTCCTCACACGGGCTGTGCCTGCATGGCTGAGCCTTCCTCCCTCTGCCCTCCTCCTCCTCCTCCTGCTGCCAGGCTGCTCCCCAGCCTCGAGGTATGCCACCAATCCCACAGTGACACGCAGCCCGGCCGAGCCCCGCCGCTCCCTGTGCTCGCACCAGCCCTAAAAAAGCACAAAGGAGAAGGAGGAGAGCGGGTGTCGCACGCTTCCACGTGGCTCAGCCGCCTCGGAGCTCTGCCGGAGCCAAACCCACTCCCTTTCAAAGCCTCTTTCCAGCAGCACCCACAGCATTTCGAGCTCCCCGAGTCGCTTCCTCACCGCGTGCACAGGGCCCCCGCCCGCTGCCGAATCCCGAGCCGGGAGCTTTCCGCGCCGCTCGGCATCGCGTCCACGCCGCTCAGCACCGGGCTCTTTGTCTCTGCTCCTCCAATTACCCCCCTTTCGTTTGTTTCCTCTTATTTTGACGTACCTCCCACTCCTCCCCCACGGCAGATCGCTTTTCTGCGGCTCCGCGTTGCTGTCGCTCCTCCAGCTCCAGGCACATCGGCTGGGCCGAGCTCTCCCACGTGTCTCGCCCGGTGCGTTATTACGCAAGGCTTCAAAAAGAAGGACGGAGAGGAGCGAACGGGCAGCTGCCAGAGGTTTTTGATTTGGGAGATTTTGGGGGCTGTCCCGCTGCCTTTCCAATCTGCTCCCCCCTGCCCAAACCTCCCCCCGCTATCCCTCGCGCAGGAGCCCAGGGGACGACCTCCCAAGGAGAAGGGGGGGCTGCAGAGGGCACCCAGACCCCCAGCACGGCGCGGTTGCAGCGCGGAGGTCACCTTTTACCAGCAGAGCTGCTGTATTTACATATGTATTTACTTATTTCTACTCGCCTGCTGCTGCCCCCCGCGGCGCGGGGACATTTACATAATCCCATCGTACGCGGCCGGGTGGAAACGGGACCGGGACACACGCCCGGCCGGCCCCATCCCATACCCAATCCCAAATCAGAGACAGACCCCACGGAGACATTCATACACCGAAAGCAGCTCGCGTGGTCCTGAGGAGCCTGCCAGGACCCACGTGGGCACGCAGAGAGCATCCTCCCTGCTACAGCCAGGAGATGGCTTGGTCCCAGGTGCTTTTCCACAGCGAGGTTTAATTTCCATCTGGAAGGTTTCGGTGGCTCTGCAGTGCTCAGAGCCACCCCTGTCCCAGGAGAGGTTGTAGCAGGGGCTGACAGCCCGGAGGGCATCAGCCCGTGCCAACAGGGTAAATGGAGGTGCAGAAATGCTCCTGGGGTGTCAGCTCTCCCCACCTGTCCCGGGGTCCCAGCTGCATGGGGTTGGGCTCTGCTCCTGGCCCTGTCCCCTCTCCGCAGAACAAGGGGCTCAGCAGGAAGCAGGGAGAGCTGCGAGCACCCCCAAAGGCTGCCACCCACTCCCGTCCTGCTTCTTCCCCGTTACAGCCTCTTCCCTTCTGGCATCTCCCCCAGTGGCTCAGCGAACACAGAAAAGGACACTGTTAGAACATACCCCAGACACCCAGCAGCACCACAGCCCCTCTTACTCCATGTTTTGGACTCACCAACCCACGCCGAGGCAGCAGGTATCACCCCGCTCGCCCCTTCCCCAGGGGCTGCGCAAAGCCCCCTCCCCAGCTGCTCCTGCACCCCCTCGCCCTCCTGCTGGCACACCGAAACTCGGAGGAACTCAGGGCAGCAGCAGCAGCAGTGCTCCATGGGGACCCCAGCTCGGGAAAGCCTCTCCCCAGCGAGCGCCCGGTGTGCAGCCGCCGGGCTGATGATTCCTCTGAGCACACACAGAGTGACACGCGGCCTCCTTTCCGCTCATCAGGGCTGGGACAGCGCCGCTCCCTCGGCGATTCCCTGAGCTCTGCCTTCGTACGTTGTTCCGTGCCTGTCAGGCTTCGATTTCCTTTTTCCCTTTCAATATTTTATGGCCTTTTGCTCTCTCCTCCCCTCCCCAGGGAAGCCGGCGCTCCCGGGAGGAGCTGCTTCGCTCCAACAGCCCCACGAGCCCCACGTCCCACCAGAAGCTGTCCAAAAGCAAGTGGGAAGCCCGGCGGCGCTGCGCAGGGCCGGGAGCAGCTCCAGCAGGAGGCTGGGGGCACCACGCAGCCCGTGACCACCACTTAAACCCCTGGGTCGTGCAAAGCGAGGAGCACAGCTTCACCCACAGCAGCGACAGCACAAGCGGCAGGGGGACGTGGCTCTGAACCTGCAGCAGGCTCTGAATCGCCGTGCCAGCCTGCAAGCTGCGGCCAGCGGTGGCCAAAAAGCCCCCAGCACCCCAAAACCTCTGCTTTGCCGCGCTCTGGGGGCAGTTTGGAGGGGTTCGGCACCCGTGCAAGAGGGGAAGGGCAAAAGAAGAAGAGGAGGAGGAGAAAAGCCTCGCCCTGCCCGCTCGCGAACTGCGGCAGCACTCACGTTGACATAGCATTGGAGGTGATGCGGAAGAGCGTGGCTCGCTCGTTCACCGCCTTGATCTTCTCGCCGCTCTCGGCCGGCAGCTTCAGGTTCTCCAGCTCGCTGAGCGAGCGCTGCAGGGCGGCCCCGTGCTTGGCGATCAGGTCATTGCATGTGCTCAGGTCCCTCCAGCTTGCTCGAGAGGGTTTTCAGCGTGCCGTGCAGCTCGCTCTTGTCTGACTGCGAGGCGGGCTCCTCGTCGCCCGAGTCATCTGCAAAGGGAGGGATGGAGAAAGAAAGAAAAAAAAAAAAAAAAAACAGTTTCCATGGTTACCCCCGGACTGTACCAGCGGGCAGGGGGACCTCCTGCCTCCTGCTGCCTCCTCCACGCAGGCAGGGATGCGTCGGGGCAGAGGGAAGGGCACGAGCCCGGTCCTGACCCCCTGTTCGGCCACCCCGCTGGCATCCCTCTGTACTGGGATGCGGAGCCCAGCACCGACAGCAACCTGGGACAGCACCCCAAGGTGCCAGGAGGGCTCCTGCTGCTGCCACCGGGACTCTCAGGGCTGCTAAGGCTGAGGGATGGGGGTGACACCAGGGGAGGCGGCCCCTCTCCTTGTACACGTCTCCAAGTGGAGCCGCTGGCGCTGCCAGGAGCGCGCTGTGCCAGGGAAATCCGTTTCACCCAAGGGACTGGTCCTAAAAACTGCCTCTACCCCAAACCTTCCCCCCTGCGGCGGGCAGAAAGCCGTGATCAGCACCCGTCAGGTACCACGGGGATGGTTACAGCTGCAACTCCAGAAAACCAACTTCAACAGAGCCAGCAGCAAAACTGAAGCCATCAGGAAGGAAAAGTAACCAAATCCCCCCTGGGGGCTGCTTTTCCATTTCCCAAACTTTTCCATCACGGACACCAGGCAGCTGCCACAAAACACCGTTACTTCTGCGTGGCTCCAGGGGAAGAACCCGATCTGGGATTCTCCTGTTTGCAGACACAAGCGATACTTCCAAAGGCAACCTCAGCTATTCACAAAAACTGCCAAAACTGCACTGTAGGAGCGCCGAGCAGCAGGAAGCATCTTTCTGCCTGTCCCCAGGCAGCATTTAACCCCCAAATCCTTCCCATCCCCATTTTCTCTCCGCTGCACAGAATCAGACAGATCCTGGGTCCGATCGTGCCGCCTGTGGTGCTGCTCCTTGTGCTCAGCCAGGGACCCCTCAGCCACGGCTGGCCTCGAGGAATCTTCCTCCCCTTCCCTCTTACACAGCACCTGGGAGCGCCTGAGCTCAGAGAGACCCAGCTCGAACCCTGTAAGTCACAGTAAAATACAAACATCGCTCACCAGCAACATAATTTGCTGTAATTAACTGAAATCAGCGCACGGGAAGAAGGAAACACGGAGGCACGGTTACGATTAAATCAGAGCGAGCTAAAGGACAAAAATTTGTGCAGAGCCCCCAGACCACCTCCGGCACTCACTGGAGTGGTCACTGGGACCCCCCAAAGCCCTGTGAGACCCCAGCCCAGCGGGGTACCGGCTGGTACCCAAAAGCAGTAGGGTCAGGCAAAGCCAGCCACTTCCCAGCTGGTTTCTTGGTGCCACCAGGAAAAGTTTTGGGGACAGGGTTGGACCCTGTGCTGGCATCAGCCCCTTCTCAGCCATCGCTTCCCACCTGGGGGAGGACAGCCCCAGGTTTGCTGAAGTACGTGGTGAGACACCCCGGGGATCAGGAAACACCCATGGAGACAGAGACTGTTAGGGTCTCCTCATCTGAGGACAAAAACTGCCCCAAACCCACAGCAGCAGGCAGGGATGCGCACGCTGCCCGCCCAGCAACCTCACCCCACGGGGGGCTTCCCAATTTCAGCAACCCGGGCTCACAAACACCCTCAGGAGCAGCAGAAAGTGACAGCCCCGGGTGCCGGGGAGCTCGGAGCGCAGGTGGGGCGATGGCAGCAGCCCTGCGCCTTCACCACCGCATGGCCAAGACCCCAAATTCACAGCCCACCTGCCCCAGGACCACACGCAGCTTTCGTTTTGCTGCCCGTGCTTCCTTCGTGCACTACAAAGGGCCCCCTACAACCCTTTCGTTCCCTCTTCCGTACTTTGTTTTGGCTTGTGACCGAACTTAAAGGAAATCTGTTTTGCTTTTCATTTGTAGGGCACTGGCATGAACCAGTTGCTATAGGAACAGCCAGCCTCGCTGCAAGCTCGGAGGATTATTTTTGGAGCCCTGATGCTATTTAAGCTGCGTAAAATGGATCAGCAGCCGGCGGCCGTAAGCCTCCTCGGGCTGTTTCTCAGCCCAGCAGCCCCGGAGAGCAACACCAGCCCTCGGCACCTGCAGCACCAGCTCACAAAGAGCCCGGTAAAGCTCCCTTTACATCCCTATTTTCTGCCCCCTGAGCTTCCCTCAGCTCAATACCGCTTGCTGTTTCCCCAGTGCTGGTGGAAAGCTGCACGTGGGCTGGAAGGAGAGGAATTTCTCTGTGCTGCAGCCTTCCAGGGACACCGGTGACACTGGAGGTGGCAGGGGAGTGGCCGGGGACCCCGCCACATCGTGCTGGCCACGACAGCAACCCAAGGTGCTGCTGCTCACAGCCAGGGTATTTCGGTGCTCCCACGGATGCATGGAGCCAGGAGAGAATGGATCTCCTGGTCCTCTTCTCCTTTTGGGACCTGGATATCCTCACTTCCAGACCAGCCTCTGCTTCCTGCATCGCCTTTACCTTCTCAGGGAATCCCACCGGGCTCTCTGCTGGTCGGTGAGCTGCCACGGGAAAGGAGGTGTGGGATGGAGCAGGACGGGTGCTCCTGCTCCAACACCAGCTGCCCACAGCCCGAAAGCAAACAGCGTCGGAAAACATGGTCAGAATAGAGCTGTGAGCAGCCGAGCCACTGAGGCAGTGTCCCCAGGCACGCAGCCCCCTTCTTACCAGCCGGGTGCCCCCAGAAACTTGACAGCACAAGTGACCACGCTGACACATGAAGGATGCTAAAATAGCAAATGCACTGCTCCTGCGTGGCTTGGAGAGGGGCTCCGGCACATTGGCTGCTGCCAACACCACCAAAATGTTGAGGTGGAGGCTTCAAACTTTGCAACGGATTACAAAGTAAGCCTGGAGTGAATGGTGTAATGGTGTCGGTGGTTTTAATGAATGCTGCAGGGCTAACGAGCTGCTCGAAGCAATAACAAGGAGGAAAGCTCAGTGCTCTCCTAGGCAGGGCGTTAGGGGCACTTCTCCCACCTCATTTTGGGGCTCTGACCACCAGCACCTTCACCCAGCCCCGGCAGCAAGCACCCAGGGAGATGTTGGTTGCCAAATCACCACCAGCCACAGCACCTGATCCCCTCTGCCTGGGGGTGACCCCGAGAACCACAGCCCCCGTCCCCCTGTCCCTCACCTTCCTCCTGCCCAGCCCATGCTGCAGGAGCCGCGCTGTTCTCTGGGGCTGGAGAGGTTTGGTTTGGCTTCCTTAAAGCAAGCTTTTATGTTGAGCTTGGTGGGATTTTATGTTTATTTTGACTTTTTTCCTTTCCACGTCTCCTGGGTTTGGGGAGGGCACAAAGAAATACGATGGGGGATGATGCTGCAAAGCTCAGTGTGAAGCGAGCAATTTTCCAGACCCGGACTTCTGTTTTGCAGCTCTACCCCTTGTGCAGTTGCTCCTGACTTTTCCCATACCTGTCAAGGCGCTTTGGAGGTAAACGCAGAAGAAATCCTAAGGTGTTTCAATAGGAGCATCTCTGAGAAATCCCACGCCATTTGATAGGAGCCTCTTCTCCTCCCCAGGCAGTACAGAGAAGGTCCATGAGGGCAGGCGAGCACCAAAGCCAACCTTGGCGGAGGTGATGACAGGCAAAAAAAGCACCGTGGAAATCACACTCACTGCACCAGGAGGCTCTGTCTGTCCCTCTGGTCCTCCTAAAACTGCTCTCCCTGCTGCCACCACCCCGGTGCAGAACTGGGAGCCTTCCCCATCAGGGATTATCGCAGTGCTGATCCCCGGCCACTCCTCTGGAGCAATTCTGGAGCAATTTCCACGTTGGCTCCAAAAAACTCATCTGCTTTCCTCACTTTTAATAGCTATGAATATTAAATGCAAACTGGCATCTATATTTAATAGTCTGGCCTGGCTGCCAAGAGCGGGATGAACTTTTACAGCACCCACAGAAGCGGGCCCAGGCAGTGCTTTTTTGGGGTGGAAAGAATTATGCTGGAAATTAATCATCAAAATAGCCGAGCAAATCACCAGTCATAAATCCTTCCAAATTTGGGTGATCGCTTGGCAATTATCACCAACCTGGCAGGGAGATTTCTTCTATTGCTAATGCAAATGGAAAGCTGTTCGAGCCAACGGATGCCTAAAAATAGCAAATATTGGCTCGTTGGGACAAGCTGCGACATTTCCTCAAGTCATTTGGTGGGAGCAGGTGGTGGGAGCGAGCCGAGGGCAGCACCAGAGCCCACCACAGGGCTCTGCAGAACAGACCCAGAGCTCGAAGACCTTAAAAAAGTCCCACCAGACCCGTCTGAAATCCATAAGGATTGTGGACAGAACCGAAATGCTCAAGTTTTGAAGAAATTCAAGCCTGAGGATTTGAGAGAGCCGGTGTAAGCTGGCCCAAGGTTGGAGCAGAGAGCTCCAGAGGTGCCCTCCGACCTCCGTGGGAGGCCAAACTCCATCACTTCTAACAATCGCTTTTGGTTAACCATCAGACATAGCACACGGTTGTAATAAAAAGGAGAATCTAACATACAAAGGAAGAGATATATTTACGTATTCGTATCTGGTTAAAAATGCATTGAAAATGAGTATGTAAAATAGGCTAGACACCAACACAATAAAAAAAAATGGCTTAAAAAATTTTGGAGCCTTTCTCGGGATGACAGCTTGGCCAAGAGAGCAATCTGCCACCATGCTATGTTGAAATAAAGAAGGAAAGCAAATTCTTCTGTTCTGATTTTTAAAAAATATATTATTTCTCTTGATTTCTGCAACTGTGATTTTGTCAGTCACAGAGTCATAGAATCATTAAGGTTGGAAAAGCCCTCCAGGATCATCTGGTCCAACCATCCCCCTACCACCACTATCACCCACTAAACCATGTCCCTCAGTATCACATCCAGCCTTTCCTCAAACACCCCCAGGGATGGTGACCCCACTACTTCACCAGCCTCGCAGCCCTTCTCTGGACACATTTCAGGGCCTCGATGTCCTTCTTGTAGTGAGGGGCCCAAAACTGAACAAATTACTCAAGGTATGGCCTCACCAGAGCTGAGTACAGGGGCACCATCACCTCCCTGGCCTTGCTGCCTTCACTATTCCTGACACAAGGCAGGATGCCGTTGGCCTTCTTGGCCCCCTGGGCACACTGACAGCTCATTTTCAGGCAAGCATTGGCCAACAGCCCCAGATCCTCTTCCTCTGCACAGCTCTCCAGACACTCTGCCCCAAAACCCGCAGTGTTGCATGGGATTATCGTGACCAAAGTGCAGGACGAAGTGCCCATCACCCCAACCTGTCCAGGTCCCTCTGAGAGGCCATCCTACCCTCTGGCAGATCGACACTTACCCCCAGCTTGGTGTCATCTACAAATTTACTGAGGGTGCACTCAATTCCTTCATCCAAGTCGTCAATAAAGATATTAAAGAGGATGGGCCCCAACACCAGCCCCTGGGGAACACCACTCATGACCAGTCACCAGCTGGATTTCACCCCATTCACCACCCTCTGGGCCTGGCCGTCCAGCAGGTTGAGAAGAAGGCACTGAGAACCTCAGCCTCCTCCTTATTCTCAGTAGTCATGTTCCCCACCACATCCAGTAGAGGATGGATATTCTCCTCTTACCGTTAATATATTTGTGATAACATTTACATATATGTTGGTTTTTACCACAGTGGCCAGGGTGAGTTCATGCTGGGCTTTAGCCTTGCTGATTGTCTCCCTGCACATGCAAGCAACTTCCTTGTACTCTCCTGAAGTCACCTGCCCCTTCTTCCACTGCACATGAACTCTCTTTTTCTTCTGGAGTCTCAGCAAAAGTTCCCTGTTCCGCCACGCCGCTCTTCTTCCCTGCTGCCTTGTCTTACGGCACATGGGCACAGCCTGCTCCTGTGTCTTGAAGGCTTCCTCCTGCTTCCACAACATCTCTTCTTGGTTCACCAACAGCAGGTCTTGTGGGGCATCCCCCCAGCAGGCTCACTATCCAGCTGAGCCAGGAAGCTGTCTTCCACACGCTGCAGGAACCTCCTCGACTGCTCTGCTGCAACTGCTTGGAGCCAAACCTATAAGAAGTGACGCTGTTACATGGCCTGGTATTTCTTGCTTGTTCCTTTTTAGGACAGCAAACACCACAGCAACACAAGGACTGAAAAGACAGGAAAAAAAAGACCAAAGGGATAGAAAGCAGCTGGGATTAATGGCTTTGCCTCTCATCCAGGATGAATTACAGCTCACTAGGCAAATGAGCCCTGGTAAGAAAACTGGAGGGAGCCAAGACCCCAAAACAAAAGTAGCAAGGCTGAGCCCAGCAAGGTGCCTCCTTGGATGGAGGGGTGCTGCTGACAGGAGGTTGCAGAGGAATTTCTTCCAGGACATCAGGAAGTCAATGCAAACAAAATGATCAATAGGTCCTGACCTGTTCTGGCACCAGCCCCTTGCTGTCTCCTTGTGACTGGGCTGTGAGGACCCATTTCCAAAGGAGGTGAACAGAGCTGCTCGTCGCATGGGTGCTGAGCAACGCCTTTGAGCCATCAGCCTGGCCCAAAACCTGCTTTATAAAACCAGAGCCGCCTTCGGGTCGATGCCTCAGTGCAGTGCTGGCACCACCACACGTCCAAAAGTAACCTGAAATAGGTTTTGTGTGCAAAATTCCATTGGGAAACAAATACTACTTGTCCCTTTGCAGCACAAAGCCATGTAGGTTCCTAGCAGTGCACGTGTGATGAATTTTGACCCACCTGATGTTCTCTGCTCCCTTTCCTGTGCAGCGTTCAAGTACCAGCCTGCACGGAGAGAGGGCAATGCAGCCCATTAATGCACGGGAAGGATCTCTGCTGTTTTGAAAGAAAAGCACTGGGAAAGCACAAAGTATTTTTATAATGATGACTGCAGTCCAGCCATCAAAAATTTTATTGCTGCAATTAGAAAACGATGACGTTACCAGTCAATAACTCTGGGCAGCAAATGCTGCGCTCTCTCTGGCTTGCCGTCATTCTCTCTTTCCGGCACCTATGGGATTGTCTGATTACCCCATCACCTAAACAACTCCAACACACCACTAAGTCAGGCAACAAAGAGGGGCTGAAAGCACAGAGCAAGACAGGGTTTAAGCTCAAAAGAGTGTGGAGACAGTGTAGAAACGGCAACTGAAATACAGGACGTGATAAAAGCAGGATGCCACACTACCCCAGCTAGAGAGCACCAACCCAGCAGATACTGCATGAAAAAGGAGCCAGCAATCGCAGCTGGCTATAAATCCAGCAGGCACTGCAATAAAGGATTTTAAAGTGAGCTAAAAAAAGTGAATAAATTCAGGGTTCCATGGGCAGAGCAGTGCTATCTGCGACACGTGCCGCGCTTTCCGATCAGTCCCCACCAGCCCATGCCCAGTTTGGGATTCTGCACTCCAAAAACAGATGTGGCCATAAAAAGCCATCCATGCAAACGATAGCGGGGCTGGAAAACAACCTGCAGAGAGACTGAAATACAATTTCTGCAGAGCAGAAGGGAATGATCTGTTCTCTGTGTCCACAACAGAATGGAGAAGAAGCCAAGAGCCTCGGTTACTGCATGTGGGGCTTTTACTCAGCTGAGCTCCACTACAATCACTTTCTGTCCCCCTCCTCAGAGAGAAATGGGGAGAAAATATGATGAAGAGGGCTAAGGGGTTGAGGTAAGGACAAGCAGCACTCCACAACATTGTCACGGGCAAAACAGACTCAGCACAGGGAGATGAATGTAATTCAGTACCTATCACTAACACGCTAGAGCAGTGAGAAACAAAGAAAACAAACTAAAAACACCTCCCCCTCCATCCTCCTTCTTCCACCTTCTCTCCCTGTTGCTCCTTCATGGTCCCTCTCTGCCCCTGCTCCCCGTGGGGTCCCTCCCACGGGATGCCATCCTTCCCAAACAGAGCCTGTGGGGGCTGCCCACAGGCAGCAGCTCTTCAAGAACTGCTCCCACACGGCTCCATCCCACGGGGTCCATCCCCCAGGAGCAAACTGCTCCAGCACGGGTCCCCCATGGGTGGCAGCTCCCCCCAGACTCCCTGCTCCTGCGGGGGCTCCTCCTCAGGTGTCTTCAAAGCAGATTTCTTAAAAAGCTCCCCAAAACTCTCTTCCAGAGAAGCCAGGAGGACTTTCTTTGCAAGCAGATCATGGCACGCTTGCTTTAGGAGGAGGCAGGGTGAGGGCCCGCTCTCCATTGCCAGAGGAAAGTGCCAGCAGCCACCAGAACCACCTGGCTGAGCTTGGACCTGCTGAACCAGAGCTGAACATCCCTAAGAGCAGAGCTGGCAGGGAGCACAACTGGAGATGAAAACAAACCCACAGCTGATGCTATTGTTCCAGCGGTGGCAAGTTGGCTGCGTCGGGCACAGCCAAATGCCCCTTCCTGTCCCCAGCAGCCGGTTCTGAATAAAAATGAAAAGAAAAAAAAAAAAAGGAACAGTTGTGAAGGTGTGATTACAGGGAAATAACCATTCATTACCAAGAAATTGTCTGCTCACACTGCACATCACATCGCCAGGAAAGAAAAAAAAAGAAAAAAAAAAAAAAAAAAAGAAAAAAAAAGAAAAAAAAAGAAAAAAAGGCCTGATAAAAATAGAAAATTTTCGTTATACAACTGGGAACAGCATCGACACACTGCGTACTGACCTGAGCAGCGGGGCCAGCTCAGGGCACAACGCTCTGCTTTGTTGTGTTACTGCCTGCCTCCTCGTCTGCAACACCGCTAATTGTGGTCCCCAGAGGCTGCTGCTTTGCTTCATCCACACCTGCACAACTGGCTGGGATGGCCCTGCCAGCCCCAGCACCCCTGGATGGATGGACCAAGTTGCTCAGATGCCTGCTCATGGGGCTCCACCAAATCCCAAATCTACCAAATGCACATCAGAGCACCCCAACTCTTGGGCTAAATTCCTATCAGCAACACGGAAGCGAAAACCTCCGCGACCCATTCTCAGTCTCGGGCCAACAAGATCTGTGCCAAGACGCTTGTTACTAATTTACACTTTACTAAAGCCTCCTTGCTCTAATTTCCAGGTAATCTCCAAGCTCACAACCAACACGCAACCCAAGACAGCTCTGCAGGGAGGCCTGGCGCTCCCCAAGGCTTCAGGACTATCACCAAGCCGGCTGATGAATGCTCAGCCACACAAACAGCATTGTCATAAATAAGTGAGCATCGTTTGCTCTTGTCGAACTGACCAACAAAGCACGTGGGGAAAAAACAACATCCAAACTTTGTTATTTAATCGCATCTGTCTGGAATTTGCACCAATCCCACAGCCCGGTGTTGCCCCCAACAAGGGGACAGGAGCCCCGTTGCAGAGGTGGACAGGACTCCGGCAGATCAGCAAAATCACCACTGGGGTTGGCTTGTTTTGTTTTGTGAGGTTTTATTTTGAGACAAAAACCCACTGGAAAGCTCCCTCTGCATGTCCACGGGTCGCCAGGCCTTGCCCCACCACAGCGTGGGGTGCCCCGGCTCCCATCCCTGCCTCCTCTTCCCCAGCGCCCTGCATGTGGCTATTTAAAACTACCCAAGGTCTCGGGTAGCCTCCAAGCACGTCACCAAATGTACATTTTTAATGATGTTCAGATGTTTTCCAGCCGCAGGCCTGGCTACAATTTCAGCAGAGCAAGGAGCAGAGCTGCTGTGAGGAGCAGCCTCTCCTCCACGCACCCAGGAGTGGAAGAAATGGGGAACACTGCTGGCAGCACAGCTGGGTGTTAATTAAAATAATAATTAAAAAAAAAAAAAGTCTTTTTCTGGCCGTCTCCTGTCAGCAGGGAAAACACAGCCTGCCCCAGGCTCTCTCTTCTTCCCAAAGCCGGTTGGAGATGGACAGAGGACGCTCCGACGCTCCCGTCAGCTCTCTCCTTCCCCGCCAGCCCTCAGTAACATGAACAAAGTGACAGGGGACCGTGCTCCCGGGAGGGGAGCAGCGATGCAAACGGAAGCAAGGAGGAGGTCACGGGGCTGTGACAGCACTGTCCCCGCGGAACCGTGGCCGCAGCAGGACCGGGAATAGGGCAGGAAAATTTGTCAACCCCGGGGGCTTCAAACTGCTCACCCCAAAGACACAGCCCGTCCTGAAACCTCTGCTTCTGCAGCGCTGTCCGGAGCAGCTCAGGAAAGGACGAGCTTTTTTCCTGCCAAATGCAATGGGTAACGCACATCCCGCACAGTTGTGTCCCTACAGACTTGTAAGCTCAGCTCAGCTGGTTGCACAAGCAAAGATTTTGGAGAAACCATCACAGAGCTGCCCAGGATGAGCTGCCAGGCAGCGCAACACAGACACCAACCCGTTAACGCGTGCCCTTATGCGTGTTTATATCTGCCTGAGCCACCTTTGCTCAGCTTACCCGTGTGTAAGAGGATCAGAGCTGGTGTCAGTTACCCACCTTCTTCCAGTTCCACACAGGTCAGGAAGGGTCAGTGGAAACAGAGGGATGTGAGCGACCTGGAAATCTCTCAGCCCCTTTGCTCCACTGCCCCCACGTAACGGAGAGCCCCAGGCACAGAGAGGGCGAAAGCAGCTCACGAGCAGTCCCGAGGAGTCCGACCTGAGCCCTCTTCCCACTGCTCCTGCTTTTGGTTTCAAGCCCTGTTCCTGCAGTACTCACAAGCAGGCACGGCTACGCCCCGCAGCACGCACCTCCACCAGCCTCGCTGCGAGCACTGGGCTGCCAGGACAGACTTTGTAAGGCTTTGAACTGGAAGGAAAGACAAAGCTTTTATTAGTCCCTTAATAAAGAACAAGCAACGGACTGCAAAAGGGTGAAAAATACAGAATTTCACCCAAGAGACCTTTCACCGAGCGAGGAACGCAGCAAAGCTGCAGGTAGCGGTGAGGGGGTTGCGCGGCACCGCACCCAGCTCGCTGCCGAGCCACTCCTGCTCCAGCACTGAGTGCACGATGCGCCAGGGCAGTGGCACAAAGAGGAAGCACCTATTTCCTTTCTAAAGCTTCGTGTTTCTGCTAAATATCACTGAGAGATTAAAACACCACCTCTGAGGAGGCTGCGGCACAGAGCGCAGGCACACGGCCGCTTGCACCCTGGCAGTTCTGCTGCCTTCCCTTCCTCCTCCCTTCTTCTCTCCGCTTTCTGGGCAGCGAGTCTTCCCAAACACAGCAGGGCAGGCAGGGAACAAAGCACCAAACTCCTCAAGCGGGGGCAAAAGAAAAATCATGAATGGGCAAACAGCCCTGAGAGCTCGCTTCCTACAAACAGAAAGAGAATTTCATCAGTCCCGCTCGGTGACAAATCACGGGCAGGGCTCAAAGCAAGTGACAGCGCTCAGCATCCCCGCAGCCTGGCAGCCCGTGGCTGTGGTCGGAGCCTCTCTGCCACCCCCTGAGCCAACTGCCAACCTGGGGTCCCTCCCGACAGAGCCTCAGCAGCAAGGTGACGCTCCAGAAGCTTGCAAGGTGCAACGAAAGCAATCTGTTCTCGGCTGCCTCTCCATCTTTCACAACCGCGGGTGCCATCGCCTCGGTGCTGCTGCAGGGGACATGTAGAGCTGCTTGAAGGAGAGAGTCCAGGAGACAGAAAATGTTTTTCCAAAGCTTTCCAAACCCTCTGGTCTTATCAGAAAATAACAACCTGCTAAAGAAGGCAGAGTGTTTCTTGCTGGTGCCCTCGATGACCTGATGCAAAGCCAGTGCAAGGGGCTCCAAGAGGCTTCACCAGACATCACGGCACTATCTGGGCCTGCCTCCAACACCTCTGTCTCCTGGAGCAGGTTTCTGCCTTCAGTTCCAGCGTGAGGCTTTATATTTTGAAGGTGAGGAATGCAGCCAGCACAGGAACGTGCCCTCAGCAGCCAGGAACACCTGCAAGAACCTGCTGTACCGCGTCACCTGCCAGCTTGGCACAGGCGTGAAGAATTCTGCCATTAAATGCTCTCTTTGTGATGGAGAGACCTTCCCAGCCCCGTGCTGCAGTGCTTTGGGGTTTTGTTCAGAAGAGGTGCATCCGAAGTGCTCCCGGCTCAGCCACGCTCGCTGCCTCCAGGCAGAACCCAGCCCTGCAGCCACGCACTGCTTGGGTAAGGGGCGAGGGCATTACCCGTGAGCTGGAAGGAGCAAAGCAAGCTGTCCCCTCAGGGCTGGATGCTGACCCAGCCAGCTCCAGACACCATCAGAGCTGCTCTGCTCATCACTGCCTTCGGTGACCTTGTCCCATCGTCGGTTCCCTTCTGGGAAGGGGCGAGGCACAGCGCCCTTTAACCGAGGGCTTGAGGCTCCTCAGGGTTTGTCCACCCCTGCAACGAGCCCGCATTACTCACCAAACCCCACTCTGCATCCTTCCTCCTGGTGGCCAGGTTAGTTTTCTGCTGGATGAGTGAGTGTGAAGCCAGTTTTAATCCCATGAACTATGGGCACAGCATCAATAATTTCATCTCCACTGGACTACAAGGCAGGAAGGGCAGTGGCTCACTAATGTTTGGCCGCATGCTACTCTCCACACAGCAGTTACTATCGAGGACTTAGTGGAAATACGTCCTCTAAACCAGCAATTTGCCCCTGGAATTGCTCCTCCATCGTCTGCCCCCGATCCGGGTTTGGCCAGGAACTGCACGCCCGCAGAGCCAGGCAGTTCACTGACGCAGCATCTTCTCCCCCAGAAGTGCTGTGCTGGCCTTCAGCGCAGCCTCATCAGTAAAGAAGCAAAAAATAAATCCATTTGGGCTGTACGCGGGGCCTCTATTTGCAGATCCACGTGGATGGAGCTCAGGGTTCATCTCCGCTCCTTCCAGTTCTAGAAACCGTTTCCAGTCCCTAATTACAGCACCAGGCTGTCAAGACGGCCACTTCCTCCCTAATTACTCTTTGTGTGGAAGTCACAGCTAATAAGCCCGCATTGTTAGTGCCTGCTGCTGATTAGCTCTGGCGAGGAGAACATCTCCTGCCTGGCGCTGCGAGGCTCTGGCACCAGGAGCGCACGCATCTCCGCCAGCACCTGCGCGCCCTCGGGCACCTCCACGCCACACGCACGAGTGCAGGAAGAGATCTCCACGGCGGTTATAAATGAACGGGAAAGAGGCAGAGAGTCCCTCTTCTGCTTTCTTGTAGCCCCCTTTAGGCACTGGAAGGCCTCTATGAGGTCTCCCCGGAGCCTTCTCTTCTGCAGGCTGAACAATACCAATGTCCACAGCCTGCCTTCATAGGAGAGCTGCTCCAGCCCGTTGATCATCCTCGTGGCCTCCTCTGGACTCTCTCCAACAGGTCCCTGTCCTTCTTGTGCTGGGGGCCGCGAGCTGAACGCAGGGCCCCAGGTGGGGTCTCACAAGAAGAAGGGGAGAATCACCCTTCTGGGGTCATTCAGAGGGAAGCAACAGGGGATTTGTCATCTCCTTGTGCCTTGACACCTCGGTGAGATGCCTTTCCAGCAAACGTGCTACCCAGAGAGACTCCATCGCATAGGGGAAGTGGTATGGAGACATGCCTGTGAATTTCACACATCAGGTATCAGATATTGCTGCCTATTTTTGGCTTCATCTGCTCTTGGCTGGCTATGCCAAGGAAAGAGGTGTCATAACTCTCACACAACAGCCTCCCTAGGAGATTTCTAAATAAATCTGGAAGAAGGCTGAATCAACACTTCTGCTTTTGGAAGCAGGCTACAGCGCTGTCCATCACCAAGCGAGTACAGCACTGCTTCCTGCTGGCCACCTGCATGTGGCCATCAACGCAGCCTTACTTCCATAGCAAGAGGGATCTGCGCACCAGTCCTAAACAGCTGTCGAAGCAGCTTCTAGCTCAGCCATAAAATAAACAAACTGCCATGCAGCTGTAGAAGTGTCCTTCCTGCATTTAGCTTATGTCCTGGTTAGAAGCAACCGACCCGTGTGTGTGTGCCGTGAGCCCGGCCAGCAGCGTGCAGGCGGCAGCAGCCCAGGATCTGACCTCCGTCAGGAGACCGCCCGTGTCCTCACCGAGTGCTAACGGCAGGCTGCTCCTGCTGACATTTCAGAGCAGGGTCACCAAATGCTCCAAAAGGACCCGGCAGGGCCATTTCTGCTGCAACTTTCCTTGGAAGCTGGATTGTGCTGTAAAGAGCACAGGGCGTCTGTGCAAGGCAGCGTCACCTTTCCCGTGGCGCAGCACAAGGTGCTGAGCGCCTCGGTGCTCCCCCCTCGATCTGGCCGATGTCACCAAAGCCAAGCCACAATCCCCATGGCTCTAATGGAACAGGATCAAGACACGAATGGAAAAGAGCGCTGAACATCTCCTTACTTCCATTTCCACCTCTTTCTGTCGCTCTGCAAAGTCTGCGTTGGTTTCGCACACAAGGGACACCCAGCAGAAACCACTGCTTGGAAGGCATCTCCTGCCCCCAAAAGGTCTCTGGTCTCATTAGAAGCCATCAGCATTTTAAAAGTACCTCAAATGGTTCCTTTTCAGCGAGACAAACAGAGTTAAAGCCTTTCTATTTTTTTTTTGTAGAAAACAGCTATTACAATACAATGATTTTTAAGTGAGAAGCAAGGGATCCTTGGGAAATATCTTCACTTTGGGAGAAAGCATTGCCTTTTCCAAGCAGAACCAGCCTACCAGGGACTCCTTCACTGCACAGCCTGCACATTACATCTTTACAGCAAATTAATTTGAACAGCCAGTGTTTTCTAGCCTTTGGGGTTCAGCTTTTGTTGCTAAACCACGCCAATATCTGCATTTTTCTCCCGGTTCTCCTTCACCACCTGCCTGTGCAGCACTCCCCGGCAACCCGAGGCTGTCAGGCACCACGTGGGCATTTTGCACGTTTAATACAACCCGGTTCACATCTCGCATGTGCTGTCCTGTGATCCACGTGCCCAGAAGATCGTGAGGATGCCCAGCTGCTGCAAGCGCCCTGGGGATGGACACGAGCCTAATTTGGGCTTAAGGCACTTTGCTCCCCACTGGAGCCAACTTACACAAAGCAGGCGCACGCACCTGAGCTCTGCTAGTCCTCACGTCATCAGCTGGAGAGGAAAACCAAAGGAAAGGAGGGGACAATCTGGATTTGATTAATAAAAAACAACAAAACACTTTTTTTTGTCATCTGCCTAAAGACTGCTGTAAATCCGCAAATGCCAGGATTTTGATCTGACCTATTTGCATCTCTCCCTTCCATGCCTTTTTTTTTTTTTTTTTTTTTTTAAAGGGAATTACGTTTAGGCAAAATAACTTGCTGTGAAATGAGGCTTGGGAGCAGGACAGAGACACCTCCACGAGCAGGGACCACACCAAGGGGAGGCTGATGCTGTGCAGCGCTCTGCAGCCACCTTCCCACCATGCGTTAATAAAAATAAAACGGGGCCAGCGTTTGCAGTAAGGAAGCAGTGAGCCTAACCACCTGTAGCTACCGAAGACGAGATGACACCTCACCTCTCTTCTGATAGCCAGGAATGGAAATTCCAAGGCTGAGCAAGTCCTGGGGCTTCCTTGTGGTCAGCAGCGAGACACCAGCACGCACAGAGCAAGCTGCCCACAACCCCAGCACCTATCTCAGAAGGAAGCAAACGTCTCTCCAGAGGTGCCCGGTTCTTTACGAACCCCCAGAGGAAGCCCAGGTTCACCAGATCAGGCTCACACTTCAGGCTCATACTGAGAGTCACCCCAGCTTCCCCCAGCAGCACAAACCCAAAGCTGATCCTGGCGGAGCTCCAGAGAACCCCCTGCCCTCACACCGCAGCTGAAATGAGTCCAGGAGAAGGCAGGGAGATGAGCACGGGTCCCAGTAGCACCAGGTGGCTCCCGGCTGCCCAGCAGCAGGTGATGCTGACACAGGGACACCTGCAGAACACTTCTGGCTGGCGAGCTGCGAGATGCCGAAGCACTGGCTGCACACAAGTGGTCTCGTTTTGTCTTAGCTGCAAAGTTTCTCCTAGAGCAAAGCAAACCTGTCTGATGTGCTGAAACCAAGTAATAAGGCCGTCTGTGGCAGGAATTAACTTGACACCACAAACAAATCAATTCTTTTTGATGTTTAAAGCGCACAACATGAGCAAAATGTCTTACAATTTAACCCCAAACAGACCAGGGTGCAGCACGCCCTCCCTGACAGCCCCTTCCAGAAGCAAGGGGAGGTCTCGCTCCAGGACGCACAGACCCCAGGGCTGCAGCCCTGCAGACCGCTGTCCCCACGGCTCCCAGGGGCTCTGCCACACCACGGTGTCCCCCTCCCATCCCTCCCCACCATGCCGGGATGGCCACTGACCCTTGGGGAACTTGTTGAGGCAGGCGGAGTTGCAGAAGGAACGGACGGATCCTGACTCCCAGCAGCTCCGGCCCTTCATGCCCAGAGCGGGGCTGCGCTCGCGGAGGCTACACGCTGCATGGCCGTTAGCTTCAGGACAGAGGAGGAAAAAAATAATAATAATAAAAAGAGAGAAGAAACTGTCCTGATTCAGCGATCGTCCTTATTCAGCCCCACGTCTCACATGGCCACTTCTCGCCCCACGCTGACAGCAGAGCACTACGGCACCGGCTCGCAGCAGCCACCAGACCCCGTGGTACCGGCATGCACCACTGCTGGCTTCAGTACACACAGCAGCCCTTAACTCCATCTCTGCCAGGAAGAGGCATCCTCCTCCCCAAAAAGGGGGAAAATTCAGCCCCGGGTAGCAGCAAGGGCGGGATTCACCACAGCCGTCTCCGGAACGATGCACAGGAGGCTGCGGGAGATGCAGTCCAAAAACCAAAGGGATGCTGTTCTGTGCAGAGGATGATATTTGGAAGCTTGTCCCTTTAAACGCTACTGGAGGTTATTTTTGGGACGCTCGCTTAAAATATACACCAGAATTCCTTCATTTTTCTAAGAACCTTCATTATACATTTTACTCACGCAGCTCCGTTTCGGATCACCCCGAGAGCCCCATAATAAAACCTCCACGGTTTGCACGCACGCCTCCCTGACGGCCGTTTTCTCGCCCCTCTGCTGCAGCAGGATTGGATTTTCCCAGCCTTTAATATTTTACTGGTCCCAGGGGCAGGTCCAGAGGCAAAATGCGGCACAAATCAGCGGCACGAGG
The DNA here is from genome assembly GCF_964035555.1 of Netta rufina. Lineage (NCBI taxonomy): Eukaryota > Metazoa > Chordata > Aves > Anseriformes > Anatidae > Netta > Netta rufina. The sequence goes on along the minus strand of NC_140141.1, from coordinate 10,825,806 downwards.
AGCTGCAGCCAGCGCGGCACCACGAGCGTTCAAACCGGCACAGCACGGCCACGGGGACCTGGGCACGCACCGAGAGCTTGCCAAGACTTTCAAGGCAATCTGGGTGAAAAGAAGGCAAAATCTGGAAAATGAAGCTCTCGGCACACGCTGCACACTCAAGGGAGAAATAAAGCTGACAACACACACACACTGCAATGTGTAACTTCGTGTGCTTACCCAACATACGCATCCATCTGCATTGGCTAAGAACCAGCCATTTTTCAAGGGAAAACCCACAAGCAACACAGGGACAGCAACTCTTAATTAGAGGGCCTTGATGGGATCTAGCTCCTAACGAGCACTCCTGCTTCTGCTATGGGATCCAAGAACCAGATGGAGCTGGGATCCATGGTTTGACATGAAGAGCACAGCCACCACGTACATACAGCCACAGAGAGCCTCCTGGACAGCTCCATGCCCACAGGGACACACGTGCCTGAACTCCTGGCAGTAGCTCGTGTACACACCTATCCGCAGCAGAGCTGGGACTTCCTACAGCCCCCCAGCCCCCCGTTACCCCAGGGCATTCCCTGGCAGGTCAGGGCCACCGTCAGGCTCAGGCACATGTGCCCGACCCCACCAAAGCCTTTTCCTTGCCACCGGCAGCCACGCACCCCAGCTCGTTACACCACGGCACTCCTCCTGCTGTGCTCCTGTAAGCAACCCCCTTGCTCTAGGGGTGACTTAAGCACAAATTTGTTATAATCCCATGGCAGAAACTGCAAGGGGGGATTGTGGAAAGCGGAGATAAGATACTTCCCATCAGCTTGAGGTTACTGAAGCTTTATAATCAGCTCTGCTTCTCTTCTGCCAGCTGCCACGAGCCTCCTCCTGCAAATAGTTAAGTCACAGCCACCGAGCTACACACCTGAATGCTTGAAGAATTAGTCTTAGAACTTTTAAGCAAGTTCCATGCTTAAAAGCAGATTGCAGATTAATCCCTGCATTTAATTCACTCTGTTCAAAACTAAGTTACCAAATAAAAGCCTTGGTCCCTGGCTCAGCAAAAAGCACCTGGGAAACACCACACGTCAAGGCGGAATTCCTGCTCGCTCGCTTTCCATGAGCAACACCCAAGGGACCTGAATTAGGTGCCTGGTTTTGCGTGCAGCAGAAGGTGGCAGTGGGCATGGGTGAGCCCAGGTGGACCAGGGTGGTGGCAGGAGGGGAACACTCACCTCCTGCTGGCACTTCCCACCGCCACGGCGCTACGTTCAGCTTCCCTCACAGCAAAGCTGGGCTGATGAAGGCAGCTTTGCTTTTAGCCTGACCCCTTCATCCTCGTTGGATGAAATTCAAAACCTTGAAGGAATTCTTTACCTGAATGTGCCTGCTAACACCCAAAACAACCAGACACCAGGGGCTATGTACTTCAGCATCTCCTTTTGTCATCATTATTCACCTATCCTGGAAGCATCCATAGCCCTTGATCCTTCCACATCACTACATCTATTTACAAAAACAACCACTAGAAATATCAGACAAATTAAAAAAAAAAAAAAATCCAGAGCTCTAATAGGATTAGTTGCACAAAACCAACTCAACTCCAGCTCGTTTGTTAGCCCATCAGAAACACTGCAGGTCCGGCAGCTCCTGTCTGGCACAGGGCAGAGACAGCACGGTGGAAGAGGTGTGTGGGGTAACCACCTCTGATGTTGAGGTGCATCAACAACCTTCAGGTTTCCACCAAACGGTGGCAAAGCCCTTCCAGACGTACTACACGCATAGAAACGAGCACAGCCACTCGAGCCACAAGCACCAAAATTGAAGTGGCCCGACTCCCCGACGTCACAGCGCTCCGCACGGCGTTTCCACAGCCCCTCTTCCTCACATAGCACTCGGGATGGGCTGGGGATGTAGCACCGAAGATCAGCACCAAAGATCAGCACCACACAGCTCCAAGTGAAGCCAGCAGGGGCCCTGCAGGCTCCATACCCACCTCGGTATGCTCCATATCGTCTCGGTGTGCACCGGCAGCCGCAGTCCGGCACATCGGGGTCGCCTGGGGATGGCAGCGGTGCCATCAGCCGCCCTGCACCCGGAGGAACAGGACAGGAGACAGAGGCGTGGGGATTTCAGCTGTTCTGGCTTCAGGCTTTCTAAGGGATAAGCCCACACAAGCCCCTTGTCACAGCCCTCCTCTGGAGCGCGCTGGGCAGATTTGCTTTTTCGGAGGGACAAAAGCCACACAAAGACGGGCGCCCTGCCAAATCCCAAGCCCTCGCTTCAAACCCTTCTCCAGCCCAGGGACCTGCTGCTGCACACCAACGGGGCTGCCTCTGCCCCCTGCAGCCATGAGAGAGAATTGGTTGCCTTTCTCCCTCGCAAAAACCTTCAGCGTGTTTGAAAACACCAGTAACACCTCTGGAATCCCCTTCCTTGTCTTTTTTTTTTTTTTTTTTAATTACTACTTCTTTCTTTCTCTTTTCCCTCATTACATTTCTCCTGGCTTTACTAAATTTCACCTTACTGATATCAGACAACTCACCAACTTCCAACACCTCTTCTGACTCCTGCCGCCGTTCCCATCCTCACTCCTAGAAGTCACTCGTGCCATGCCTACGCAGCAAGAAAATCCTCAGGCTTTCAAAAGGAAAACACAATTAGCATTTTAAAACTTTGTCCTGCCAACCAGGTAACACAATACCTCCTGCTGCACTTTCTCACAAGTGCTGCGCATCAAAATAAAAATTATTTCAGGGTTAAAAAGTAAAGAGGAATACAAGATGCACGCTATGTACACAGATGGACACGGCAGCTTTGCTCCTCTGGCTCTTTAGACTTTCTCATTCCTCTTCTTTCCACAAGGAATTATTTTGCATTTCTGCCACAAGCTTATTCTTAATAACACCTGAAAAGCAACCTCACCTCTGCATCTGGTACTGGGGTTCCCCAGCCCCTCACCATCAGCGCTGCTGGATCCTCAGCCCCATCCCGCTGCTCCTGGGCTGCTGAGGTCACACCAGGACACCCAGAAGTGAGAGCACAACCCTCGCTCAAGGTGATGCAGAAGGAAACAGACCCCCAGGAGCCCTTTCTCTGGCTCTGCCCAAGGATCTGCTGCTGCTTTACATTTTGTTCCTTCCTCCCTTTAGCTGATTTCACTCAAGAAGCGCTGCTGGACCGAGAGCAGACACCCACAGGCTCACCCCGGGCTGAGGTGGGTTTGTGTGCTCCCAACGCTATCACGTTACGAACACCACCCACGCAATTTGCCCTGGAGATGGACAGAAAGAGTGATGGAAATAAGCTCCTGGTGCAAACAGCTGGAACAGTTAGCGTGTGGACCTTGCATTAAGGCGCTGATGGCTCTGCCCACGTACGGCTCAACCCCGGCTCTCTGTCACCACGTCGCAGCCTGGCATCTAGGCAGGAAACAAACTGTTAACAAACGCGTTTTATGCGCAGCTCGTCTGTTTGCATTTCTGTTCCTTTAGCCCGATTCTGCTCCTCTCAGCGCTCGCATCAAGGGCGGCGAGGAACAACTCGCACAGAGCTCAGAGGGGGCTAACGCAGAACGCGCTGAAATGGAACGGGTGGGACCCCATGTCTGAGCTACCCCAAGCTGCTGTTCATCCTCTCACATTGCAGAGCCTGACAGGAGGATTAAAATACACAGAAAACCACCCCTGAAAACGAAACATCTTGTCTCTTCGCAAGGAATGGCTTTAAAAATTTGTCTCCTTGAAGCATTCTGGCCCAACATGTGTCCAAAATCCCCCACACGTTGGAACAACACGCTGCTGTGTGCGCATCGCTGTGCACCTACAGCACACAAGACTTTTTACTCGCTCGCTGAAAAAGCCTCAGAACCTGTTTTTCCACAGTAATTTTAAAGCTGACAGCAAAAAGCTACCTGGGGAACACAGCACTCACCCCCAGGTGTCACTGCAGCATCAAACCAGCACCACTCGCTGAGAAATGCACGGAACAATTGGCAGTGCCCCGAAACTTGCAGTTTGTGTTCACATCATCGTTCTGCTTTTAAGGTTTCCCAGGCGTGATAAAGCAAACAAGAAAATTAGGAGTAATACCGCTCTGAAGGGTTGATCAGTTACTGCTCATTGCTCTCGAATCTCAGCATCAGGAAGGCACCCAGGAAACAAAACAGCATTTATTTTCCATTTCTAGTTGTTGATGTTTGTTTTGTTTTGTGTTTTATTTTAACCCAGATGCTTCCTTAAAACAGCGCAAGCTTTATCAGATGAGCTCCAGTCCCTTTGCTTGTGCCACTCAACCATTCCAGGAAACTTCTCAGCTTAAACCATGCACTCCTACAGCTTCCTTCCCTAAAGCAGACGTCCACCAGTCAGGAGACGAAGTGCACAGCAACAAGCACCGATTTCTGAGCTGTTCCTCCAAACCACACACACGTGCAAACACAAATCCAACAAGGCCAAGTTCCTCTTCCCCTCCAGGGAACGCACTGTGCCCCGACCAGAGCTGCTACGGGCAGATAAAACCTTGCTGCTCGCCACAAGAAAAAAATAGGAATTGACAATAAAGCTAAATCCTCACCAGCGAAGACATTCATAACTTTTTATGGCATACCAAGGCAATATCTCCTCTTTTTTCTTTGCTTGTTTACAGTTATTCACTGTGACGCATCACCAAGCATCAGAAATACACAAGTAGTTGAAAAAAAAATAACCAAGGACGAGGCAAAGCAGCAGGACGCAGGTGATCCTGGTACGGCACAGCAAGGAAATGCACGGTTTGGGTCGTTTTGGGTTGCTTTTTTTTCAGGACTTTCAAGCGCCGGGGGTCAAAACCCTGCTGAGTGAGATCCCAGAATCACCAAAAACAAATAGAAGCAGTTTCAGAAGCAGAGATGTAAATTACAGCTGTCTCCAGTGGATTTTGTCACTCAGCCCCACAGCAGACCCCAAAAGCCACAAAGCTCATGGAGAGCAGGAACGTGGGGTCTAACTCCAGCTGACCGCACCGCTACCGGCTGCTTGACGCTGCTGATGCCTTGGCACTCAGCATAACCTCGGATGGCAGGAATTTGGGGGTAATTCAGCTTTGATAATACTCAGAGCTTCTCATTTTCCCTATTTTTCAGGCTGTTTCAGTCTCCGGTGCCAACACCATTAAGTACACGTCCAACTGTTTGGGCATTTTAGGATCTGGAAGACCCGAAGGGGTACTGAGGCTTCGGCAGGAGCTCAATGCTACAGTCCAGTTCCACAGCTGCTTTTTTCCAGTACTATTCACCGAGAAAAAGAAAAGGCATTAAATATGTATGTTAAAAACAGCCGGGACATTTGCCAGCACGCCGGTAGGAAGCGTGGAAAAAGAAATGCATTAAATGAAACGATTTAAATAACACCTCTCCGCTGGGCTCTGAGAGGACAGCTTCCCATCGCCACGTCCCAAATTAGGGACGAGCAGTAGCCAGGGCAGGCGAGCCAGCACCTCCAGCCCATGGAGGACACAACAACCCGCAGGCTGCTTTGGCACAGCGCTGGCTGCGAGCTCCTCGGCTGGCACCACGTTTCCAGCCCAAGATCTTCAGGGAGATGTGGATTTTTAGCAGCAGAAAGGAGACCGCTTCCAAAAGGAGGAGTTCGATAGAAAGGGCGTACCAACAAAAAGGGCACACGGTCATTTTTTTCCCTCGAAGGCTAACTCATTTCCATCGGACAGGTCTGCTCAAGGTGACATCCCACATCGCTGCTGGCTTCATGCAGCTGAAAACAGGCTCAGGACGGGATCTACCCACTCTGTTTCACATTGAAAAGTGAGAATGTCAAAGCCTGAGTCCCTTTACAGGCAGCAAAAACAAGGATCTCTTTTGGGAGACCCCCCTTCCATCCCTGGGAAGGAGCAGATTGGGCTGGGAGGCACCAAGCCACTAAAATCCAATGCCCCCCAGCACGTTTACCAGCAGCCCTGTCACGCACCTGGGACCCGCAGCATCACCAGCCCCCTCTCAGCCTGCAGTTCTGTCCCCTCACCCGTAAGGAGGATCAAGGCAGCATTAAATTCTGTCACCGAGTTGATTTTCATTTTTTAGGGTGAGAATTTTGGCTTAAAACCTTCTAAACTCCATGGGAATGGTAAATTCCCACTCTGCTGACCACCCATGCCCTGCAAGCAAGCCATCTGTTTCAACAACTTACGTGCTAAAAGCTCACCTGTTTTAATCCTCTGTGTTGGTTCTCCTGAAATTAACCCACAAGCAGCAACCACTGCGCTTGTCGGACACGTGCTTGGTGCACTCTCACACCGAGCTGATGCTGAAATCAGGGAGCTGATCACTGAGCTGGGGGAGCAAAGCCAAATCCGTGCCAGCAGGCAGGCTCAGCAGCTCCTTCCCAGCACCAGATCCCCGCCGTGGGGAGCGGGGAAAGCTCAGCACCCTGCTGGGTCGCTGGGATGAGCGGCTGCAGTGTGGCACTGGGTTTCAGCACCGGGAGGAGGAGGAGGAGGAGGAGGGCTGCAGGAGTGTGCAGCACCACAAGGTGCCAGCACAGGCTGGGCAGAAGAACTGCTGAGGGATAGCTGAAAAGGAAATGACAGCGAGCAAACGCCTTCAGCACCTTCGCTGCCGGCCCTCTGCTGGGCCATCCCTTACCCAAAAGCTCCAGAAACCTCATGAGGGATCCTTGGTGACGAGAGCCTCATGCTGCCAGTCCTCCTCCAGGCAATAGGAACACGGGGATTGTGGAGGAGACGTGGAGGAGATGTGCCAGGAGAGGGCATCCTGCCACCGCAGCATCGCTCCAGCAAAGCGCCAGCACCCAGCTTGGGCCTCAGCCGCGGCACCCACACAGCTACGGCCACGGAGAGCAGCGTGCTGCCACCACCACAGCCTTTTTCTAGGTGGTTTAGGGTCATTTTGGTGGAGTTCCTCATTCCCCTGGGCCCCTGCAGCAGATGCAGTGCCCTAAATGACTGCAGAACACCTAAATGGCCTCTTCACCCATCCCAAGGGACACAACCTGTCCCCCAGGGATGGAGCCCGAGCAGTGCTCCCCAGGCACAGCCTGGCAGCCTCCAGCTCCCTGCGCGCTGATGCGGCCAGGTCCTATCCCTGCTTTGGCAGAGGGGTTGGACCCGATGATCTCTTGAGGTCTCTTCCAACCCCTACAAACCTGTGATCCTATCCCCATGAGTCCCAATTCACTGAAATTCACCAAAGCAGCGCTACCAGACTAACCCAGAATAAAAACATTTCCCTTCCCACATTGAGCTCAAATCCAATTCTCCATTTCGCAGGTATGCTGCAGAAGCTGACGTGCTCAGGTGGACAAAAAGTGAAGCAGGAAGCTCCCTTGCAGCCATTCATTCCCAAATGACTTATTTCTAATTAAAATTGTTATTATTTTCAGACTTAGAAATTGATTTTCCTCCGATAGCCTTTCTCTATACCAGTTAAAAAAAAAAAAAAAAAACAACAGCCCTTGCAAATCGTAAGTGCCTAACAACACAGAAATACACTGAGCCATGTATCTGAGCTGGACACACTCCCCCTTGCCATGTCCAAGGCACGATCCCACTTGCACAAAAGCCCCTGCTATGTCATTCAGGGTATTAAAAAAAAAACACCTATGGGTCAAACTCGCTTGCTTTGAGCCTTTAAGTAACAGCCACGCCTGTCACCACTTCATGGGCACTGTGTCCCCATGTAGCATCTTGAGTTTATACAGTAAGGTTTTGGTAGCTGGGGCCGCAGGGGTGGCCTCTGTGAGACGAGCCCCAAATGTTAGATAAGGGCCAGTTTCAGCCAGCTCTAAAGGGACCTGCCGCTGGCCACAGCCAAGCCAGTAAGTGATGTTGGTTGGGCCTCTGAGAGAACAGATTTAAGAAGGAAAAAAAAAAAGGAAAGGAAAAAAAGGGGGACAGAGTGGTTGTGGTGGAGCTCAGAGCACTCAGAGCAGGGAGAAACCACCAGACGTGGGAACTGTGCCACTAACAGCACCAGGAAAGCCCCCCCGATGGGATGGGTGCAGAAAAGCCCAGGTGTCAGATTTAAGCATCTCCAGACACCGCTGCTCGGGGCGCCTGATGCCAGCAGTACCTGCAGCACAAGGCAGCTCCACCACATCCTCCCTGGAAAATAAAAAAAAAAAAGGACCCAGCTTCGTTCCTTGCTGCAATCGCAGGCTTCCCCCAGCCCCTACCTGCTATAAATAAGCGTAGAGCCTGTGCTCAGCACACGCTGTGCTCAGTGAGCTGCTGCTTGTGAACCTACACAGCATGGGTTCGTGAAGGAGCTGCTGTAGGTGCAGGACATCAGCCATCAGGCCTGGAAGTCCAAGGGTAAGGTTAAATCAGAGCTGGGCCCAGCAAACCCCGGCCCTGGGGATCAGCAAGGAAGCATCCTCACCGACTTGCGTCCCAGCTGCAGCTGTAAGGCAGCAAGATGACAGACTAAGCTAATTTTAGCAGGCACAGCGAATGAAGCAGCACATCCCTCCCGCTCCTGCCAGGTGCAGAGAAGCAGCTTTCAGAGCACAGGGAACAGGGTGAGGAGCCCAGACTCTGGAAGAGGAGACAAGCAGCAGGGATGAGCACGAGGGCGGCTCTGCAAGGCCAGAGGCACGCTTTGAAGACCCAGCCTGCGCTGAGCTGGGAGCTGCTCACACAACACCCAGGTGTTTCAGAGGAAACCTGGCTGGGAGCTTCCCGTGGGGCAGCTGGTTCCTGCCGGAGCAGCCCTGGCCACCTCACCACCGCACCAGATGAATTAAAAATCCCAAAATTCCCAACACCAGCTGCTCTGAAGCCTGTGAACAAGATCTCAGCAGCACAGCTCAGGTTCACAGCTGCCAGGGCTGGCTCGCTGCTCATGGCTTCACCTGCAGGCAGACACATTGTAAAACAACCGTGGAGTTGTTTGGGCACACGAGTCAAAGGAGCCTGGTTTCCATCCTGCTCTCAGGACACGCAGTAAGCCAGCCTGGAGGGACAAGTGACACAAGTGACAAGGCCAGCAGTCACACAGAGTTCACGTGTGCCATAATCAGATGAAAAGGCAGAAGAAATCAAGAACATACGTGGGCACATCCCTCTGGTGTGGCCGGTGCAGCCCCATAGCCTAGCACCAGCAGGAGGCCACCAAACCTGCTCTGGGGGCAGAACCGAGCTGCTCTGACACCCCCAGGCACCAAACCCGACCAAGAAGTCCTCATTCAAACGGACAAAACCCAGCTTAGAAGCAGCCAACAGCGAATGAACCCAAGGCAGAAGGACCAGGCGCTGAATCCCAATCTCTGCAGCCGTGTCCAGAAGCCAGCACAACCTGCGGGCGCTTTGGGGGTTTTGGGACCTGTGTGGGAGCAGCTTGGAGCCATCCCAAGGGCTTGTTCTGTGCCCAGCTACTCAGCTCCTCACCAGCACCAGGGCAGCGGCCCCTTCATGCACAGCAAAGCTCCCCAAATGCATCTGAGCCCCCTGCAGGAAGAGGACGAATCCTGATGGAGGCAAGGGACAGGCAGGAAACGTTTTGAGCCGGGGGAAGTGACCACACACCACTCGTCAGTCACCAGGTGAGGAAATTCATCGTGAATTAAGGAAGATGCGTGCATGCACTTCCTGGGTTTTATTGATTTCGCTTTGCAGTCTTGACAAGTGCCCTTGATAAATTTGTTTTTGTTTTTTTTTTTTGTTTTGTTTTGTTTTTGTTTTTTTTTCCTGGAAGCGTGCAAAAATGGTAAAATCAAACAATCCACAAAAAGGCCACTGAGCATTAGACAAAGGAAGCATTTATTTACAAAGAGCTGACAGGCGTGAAACAATGGAATTAACACTTCCTCAAATCACACACGCACCCTCAGCGAGAGGCAGCAGCGTTTGTCCAGGGCAGAGGAGAAGAGAGGCCAATAAATCAGGAAAACGAGAAACACGCAGATCTCACAGAAACAAAAACAGGGAGCAAAACCTCAAGACTTTCCTTTAAGATCACAGTGAAAACAACTTTTTTTTCCCCTCCCTTACAAAAAAGCAGGAGAATTAAAAATAAGTTAGTAAAAAAAAAAAAAGGGGGGGCCTTTCCTAGCTTGGGAAACACAGGAAAATCCTAAAAGATTGCCCTATCTTCCTGACGGTGCAGACAGAAGCTCTCTGCTGCTTTAAAACTCAGCTTCATCTGATGCAGAGCAAGCAGGAACTGCAGCCCAGAGCAGGGAAGCAGCCTCCAGCTGTGCAGGTTTCGGGCTGAATCTCAGCTGAACATCCATCTACAGGGATCCATCAGCTGCAGAAATTCAGCCGACTCGATGAAGGATTTGCCCCCCAGGCCTCACATCCCAAGGTCTGTGAAACCCTGCGGGGCTCTCCTCTGGGACCAGCAGATGCCCTGACTCAGCCCACACACCGCTCAGGTGGAGAGAAATTCCCCAGGCTGATCAGATCCACTCTAAAAACAATGAAAAAAATAAATCACTAGGGTTTCTTTTTTTTTTTTTTCCTGCCAGTTTTCAATTTCTTAGAACATGCAATATGTGTTCGTGCCACCTACTTTATCCACCCGTATTTAAAGTGGGTCAATGCTTCCAAACCATTCAGGGCAATTGCTGGTGGAGCCAAGCACCCGAGCACGCAGCCTCAGGAGATCCAGAGACACGGCCACCTCCTGGGCACCATCCCCAGAGCCCTGTGCGAGATGCCCACGAGCACGGTGACAGCCAGGGATGGATCCTGCCCCGGATTGTGCCCGTGGTGGGGCAGAGGCACCAGAAAGGAGGAGCCACGGATCCCATCAGAATGCAGCTCCGGGTGGATGCTGGGGAGGTGAGGGTTGGGTTGTCTCGGTCTCTCCCCGAAGGTCAGGTTTGAGCAGTGAGGACAAACTGTTAGAAAATCCAGGGCAGCAGCCCGGAGAGCCCAGAGGACAGGAGAAGCACACACAGAGCTCCCTGGCACCGCTGCAAAGCGCGGCCGGCAGAAAGCTTTGTGTGCCTCGAGGCTGGCATCCTCTGAACGCAGCCCACACCCGACCCGGGATGTCAGGGCCCCAGCTGATAACGAGCATAATTATTTCTAAATGAGCACAGCGGAATGTTATTTCACAGAGAATAAACGTTCCGAAATCAGATCAGCACAGCTCCATTAGTGACACATCACGGCTCACGCAGGATTACCTCCAGGAACGGACTGGAACCGCCAGCAGGATTAATCCTTTATGGACACCGCCAGAAAGATGCAGAGGGCCAACACGGACTTCCCAGAGACTGAAAAATACAGATGGAAAACCCCAAGGGCCAAGCACAACTGTGAAACCCTTAGAGAAATCCCACTTGCTGTTTTTGAAAGGGGGGGGAAAAAACTGGCTGAGAGTCTCCAAAGTTCAAAACCTTGATTAGGGACAACTAAGAGAGGGAAACCCAAGAAAAAGGCTCTGTCCCAGCAGAGCTGCCAACCACACTTTCCGTGTCAGCAGCTCCTGGCAGAGCAAACAGCAGCCGGCAGTGCTGGGAAAATCCAGGCTGTGCGGATCAGAAGCTAATTAGAAGAGCGAGGTAAGGGCGAGCTGGCAGCGAGCACCCCTCCTAATATGTGCCCCGCGAGCCGAGGGAGCACGGCACCCAAGGAGCGGGATGGAGCAGCACCCGAGGAGGAAGGGAAAAGGGAGCGTGGTTGTGAAAGGCACTGACGGAGCTGGGAACAGCAGCGCTCTGCCAGCAAGCTGGCGTCGGGAGCACGCAGCCAACAACGAGGGCGATTGTCTCGTCAGGCTGCAGTCAGAGCAGGAACCCGAGGGACAGCCACCGGAGCAGGAGCTCGCTGCGAGGCAAGGGAGGATGTCAACAACGGGACGATTCACAGAGCTGGGCAGGGAAGGCTGCAGATGCTTTGCAGCATCACATCGCCAAGGCAGACTGCGTTTAGCAAGCAAACCCCTTGCTTGGGAAGAGGGGGAAAAAAAACAGACAAAATTCTTCAAGCAACAAGACCGAGGCTATCACTAGTGCAGTTAGAGGAAAAGCTTTGGAGTGGCTAATTATGCACCTTTTCTTCCTATAAACCCCAGAGCAGGGGGTCAAAAGGAGTTACCAACTCACCTCTCCAAGCAACCAAGCAGCCCGAGTTCATTTTGGAGATGTCATTGCTTAGGCCACCAAGAACAGATTTCTACCCTTCCCTTGCAAGGCTTTTCCAAAGATCCTCTCCCTCACATAGCCAAGAAAATAGTTCTCAAATACCCACACTCACCATTTCACAGAATTAATCCCCGTACCTCATAACACTGCTCTAAAACAAAACAACATTTTACTACCTCAAAACCCAGGCATCGATCACAGTCACCAAATCTAACTCACGCTCTCCAAGCCACATCTGCAGAGAGAAAACCGAGCTTAAGGAAGAGAGAAACGTTCACCAACCCCTTATAAATGCAGCTAGAAATAAGAATTTGGGATTTCAATGAACGGCGGCAAGCTGCTCAGCTGTGTCCAGGCCCCTTCTGTGACGTTATGCGTTTATTTTAATGGAATTCAGTGTGACATTGTAATTGAGAAGAGATAGACGATGGCAAACCATCTCCGCTCTCGCTTTCTGCTGCTAATCCACGCGGTACTGCTCGTGACACCAGTCAGGCTTCTCATCAGCGAGGACAGACACGGATATCGAGCTCTCACGTAACATCTGAGAGTATTTGCTCATGTCCCAGCTCACGCTGCCTTACCAAAATAGTCCTAGCCCTGTGCTGGATGGAGGGGAAACCAGATCCCCTCCGGCTACACCCTGGATCTGCAGCAATGTCTCCCATCTCGCAGTTTGGGTATAGGGTTCGCTGTTTCTTAAAAATAGAAACGAAAACCCGTTCTGTGAAAAGAGCACCTCTTCTCAACACACAGCTCGAGCTCACCAACGCTCGCAGTAAAAATGTTTTTGGGTAAGTTTACTTCAAGAAAACTACCGGGGAAAAAGGCAGCTTTCATCCAGCAAAACATTCTCCCAGCAGCTGGGCACCTGCAGAGCCCAGCAGCACCACCTGCACCCCGTTACACCGCCAGCAGCAAAAAGTCCTTGGGGGAAGCGGCTGAGAGCTGCACGTGTTGCACCTCCTCGTGCCTCAGTGCTGCCAGGGCACGGGAAAGCAGCAAGAGAGCGGTGATTGCTGCCGAAATACAGGGCTGGGATCACTCAGGGCAAGAGGAATTGAGTCAAGACGACTCCCACGTGAGCAGGCCTGAAGGATCTGAGGGCTCCTTCAGCAAAGCCAGAGCCTCGTCCTTCTGCTTGCAAACACGCAGCTCGAGGCTCTGTGCCATTCACAGCACAGAGGAATTTTACTTGGACTCGAACAGAACTGTCCAACCTGACACACGTCCATGCTCCACCTGAATTACGAGGTCCCTAACTGGGACAAAACATCATTTGGGTGAGCATTCAGCACAGAGGACTTCCAAATCCTCAGCTCCAACTCCCTACCAGATCAGCAGCGCTCGCATGGCCGGCAGACAGCGAGCACGCTGCACGATGCCATGCTCAGCCAGGCCAAACAGGCGTGTCTAGAAGTCTCCATCTTCTCCTCAGTCAGCTGCATTCCCCATCAGCATTTCCATATACTCCAGAGCTGCAGAGCTGCGGGACAGAGGGTTCACGGTGCTTTCTGTAATTAAATCTGTAGATGCTGGTGCCATGGAACACAGCACACTTAAATCATTATGGGAAACAAGTAAATGGCTCATGCACTAATCAACTTCTAGATGACCTTGTGGGACGGCTAATTATGCAAAAAGCCAGACCACGCGAGCGCAGGACTGGGGGCTCACTCCCTGCAAGCCGAGCAGGTTATGCTTTGGCACCGTGCTGCTCTGTAAAACAGGACGCTAGGCACAGAGCGCCCACCCTGCGCTCAGCAGCCGGCATCCCAAAGCACCGTCCCACCGACCCGGAGATGCACACGCTGCTGCGCTGCCTTCCAGAAACGCGGTCAAACCAATTTTCTGTTGACTCCGTGTTTTCATGAGGCGGCAGCATCAGGCGGTGCTGCTCAGACATCCACGCAGCCCCGAGTGCTGCTCAGAAGAGCCGTGCCCAGCAGTCACATCGAGCGCGCCGCAACGCGACGTGGGTTTGCTGAACACAGCAGCGCTTCCCCTAGGGAAGGAGAGTTTTTTTTTTTCCTTGATGCACTGACCGAGCCACAACCTTCCTCAGTGGCAAGTCTGGAAGCCTCATGAGCACTACCCACAGATGCATATTCAGTGCAGCCAGTACCACAGAGCAGCATTTATGGATGTCCCAAAGCCCCAGCCCCGGACCAGGAGAGCAACACGCTACAAGAACACCAAACCAAAGCAACCCCAAACTGGGCAGCCAGTATCTCACCGTACCATGAAGCAATGTTCTCATTTTAAGCAGAATGTAACAAAAGCAGGTGTTCCCTACATCTTCTCTCTTGCATAAGGTTTGATTTCCAGCATTCAAGGTAAGAGCAGAGTGGTTTTGTAGGGCAAAATGGGTGGCTGGCTGGCTGGCTTTTTAATACATTCATGGGTTTTGTTTGCTGTGATTTGAAGCCATCCTCGTTTGTGGAAGAAAACCAAATGTGAATCCCAGAAGAGTTATGAACACAAATATTTCAGAAATATTGTTTGTTAAGCACTTATCAGATCTGTTACACAACAGAGCAGTAAAAACTACGCTCTTGGGAGGAGCACGCATGGGGTTTTGACAGCTTTACATAATGCAGTTGTCCTAAGTATACACTAATAAATACCAAACCAGAGCTTAGCGTGTACAGAGGGGAGACAGGGAATATACACAGGCAGCTAGATTTATGCATCATTCATCTCCAGCACTCCCCTACAGTGGGGGTGAACAGGAGAGGCGCTGCTCTGGCATTTTGTTGTGAATCAGAGCTCCCCAGGGCGCCACTCACCGCTGTGCTTTGTGCCTCCTGCATCACTCCCCACCACACTGACCACCTCAGTCTCCCTGAGAAACACACACCATCCTACCTTCCAGAAGCAGCACTGTAACTTCACTTTCACTTACTCTCCCCAATTTACAGTCATTACCCAGGGGCTTTAAAGACTGGCTTAAGGCTGCGTGACCAGCTGAGAAGACGTTCGGCGCACGCAGTATTGCTTAAAACCCTTCGTGGCTCTTTGGGAAACAGACAGCTACTTTTAATTGCATATGAACCGGTATCTGCTAGGGTTTCTGCACGATTTAGCAGGCCCAGAAGGGCTGCTTTACAGGAAGGTTTTTAAGAAGGATCCAGCTGCACGTTCGCACGCCGAGCCGCGCTCTACCTGACTGGTTGTTCCTCATGCGGATGGCTTTCGCCTTGGCCAGCTCCAGCGCCGTGACCCAGCGCTGCCTCTCCACTTCCGAGTTGGCCTTCAGGTGGTACGTCCTTCCCCCGTTGGAGAGCACGATGTTGCACGAGTCCTCCGTGTCGATGTGGGCCGTCGACAGGTTGATGGTTCCGCGGCACGTGTGGGCCATCTCTGCCTGCGTCCTGCACAGGAACAGAGGACAAGGAAGCATAAATCCCTCTGCACCCACCCTCCCCGGGATGGCCACCAACCCACACACCACCAGGGCATTTCTCATCTCATTTGCACTGCTGCTCTTCTCTCTCCCTGCTATCCCACCTTTATTACTCTCCAGTTTTGTGCCTTTCCATACCCTCTCCCTTCAATCGTTCTCTTTTGTCCAAGTTTGATAAGATCTTGCATGCGAAGATCTTCATTTGTAAAGCAAACGAGCGTGGCATAATTCCTCTGGGGCTGTTAAAACACCTTTGCTGCAGGCAAAATTGCTGCACACTTCAGCAGGTTTCATCAGCACCAAGAGCAGGCGGCTGTTCTGGAGCCAAAATTTCCAAACAACCAAACCCTCCTCGTACCCCCAGCTTAGCCAACCGAGGAGAAATGGGTATGCTGCTACTATGGCACCTAATTCTCAGCGAGCAGTTCACCAAGCAGCTGCAAGAAGATGGAGCTCCAGGTCAGGCCAAACCTTTCTTTGGATCATTATCCAGGGATCAGGCCCCCCTGCCCAGGGATGCTTTGGTTGCAGAGCACGAGAGCTGTGCAGGAACAGCACACAGACCAACAGCCAGCGCTCCAAACACTCCCTAGCATGTTTTCAGCAGCACCTAAAGGCACTTTTTTTTTTTTTCTTAAGCAGAGACTAGATGTATCAAAGGCACTCGGGTACAAAGAGAAATGCCTGATGTAGTCTGAAACTGCCTCTCCACCCACTGCTGCACTTACAGACACCTAAAATAGCTCAGCCCGTGAGTCCCACAGCCCTCCCAGCACCCAGCTCAGGCACAGCCCACAGCACAGCGGTGCTGGCAGCACCCACGCAGCCCACCCCCGGCACACAGCCCACCCCCACGGGGCCGCCTGCTTTCCAGCCGGGGCTGCAGATGCCGTAAGCCCCATCCCTCCGGCCTCTCGCACAGCCTGGAGCAGCTGAAAGGCAGATCTGCAAGCAGGAGGAAATCAGAGGGTCTCCTTTGACCCTCTTTGCATCTCCTCCATCTTTTACCACCCAACCGTTTCGTCCCATCCCATCCAGCTCTGCCCCAGCACAAGTTAATCTTGCCCAGCGTGTTCACCATGAGGTGAACCAGGTCCTGTGACGTTTCTTAAAAACCCTCAACCTCCCCAGGCCCAGGGGATCACGCTGGAGAAAGGTGGGAGCAGAGCAACAGTGTCATGGGATGAATCAGCCTCACGTTTTCCTCAATGCCCCTGTCCTGAATCATTTCCAGAGTCCTCTCTCCAGCTCTTTTCCTGACACGAAGACCTGTTGGAATGGGACAGATGTCAGATAATAATTAGATGCATTTTTCTAATATTTCAGCAAAACGCATTACTGCCCAGTTGCTCACTGAATTGCAGTACCAGGAGGAACCAAGGGAATCTGCAGGAATTTCTCTCAGCCACTAATGGCTCCTTTATTTCCCCCCAAGCCAGCAGCACAGTCCTTACTAAAGAATGTCCTCAAAGTTTGTCATCATTAGCTTTAACTCCTCAAGACGGGGGCCTGTTAGAAAAACCCATGGGTGTTTGCTTATCAGAAGCCGCTGAGTGCATCGTGCAGCCTTCAACAGGGGCATCACCACTCTGGGCAGATGCTCACCTGGACAGCACCAGCACGAGAAATCACAGCCAGTAAGAAACCACCAGGCTTAGTGGCAGGACTGGAGAGAGCCTCAGCACACGAAGCTCTGCCAGCATCAACATCTCCTCTCCGCTGTTCCTCCCTGTCTTAACCCAGCTGCTTTGTCCTGGAAGCACAGCACGCCGAGGCACAGCCCTCCCAGAAGGGTTGGTTCATCCTCTGCTGGATTTGAGGTGCCCCAGCTGGGCAGATGCCTGCGCTGCTCCTTGTGGGGCAATGCCAGGTCTCTCCTTCTGATCCTGATTCTGATCTGGGTCATCACTGGCCACAGCTTTTCTATCATTTTACACCAAGTCACATCCTTACAGCTGGCAGAGCTGAACAAGTCACCGACTGCTGAGCATCAGAAACTTTGACTAAGGCACATGAAGCAGCTCATAGTGACAGCGTGGCACGCACAAGACCATGCCTGCCAGCGCCAGGAGCATCCCCCCGTGATCCCAAAGAGCTCAGAGCAGTTTGCCAGCTGCTTCCTTCTCCACGTCACGTCCATCACACAGGCAGGGGTGCAGCGAGCTGCCCCAGAGAGACCACGAGCACCAACCTCACAACTCAGCGTGATGACACTGGTTTGTGGAGGGGATAATTTGGCCCCAAATTAAACCAAGCACAGATTTTTGTTTCCAGAGTCACCCAGCTCATGATGCAGCACGTACTGGCACGGTCCCAGCAGGGCTTGCTTTTCACTTTGAGCAAACTGCTAAAATGATTTTTCTCTCACACAGAAAACAAAGGTCTCCAAGGTGACTTTGCTAAATCGATTTAGTCACATGAAAACAGCCCTGCTCTCCCACCCAGGAAAACTGTTTCTGTATAGGACTTTGCTCTTCGAGCTACTTCTCGGTGCAAATCTGCATGGGAAATCAATTCCCATCACTCAGCACCCACACGCAAGGCAGGCACCTGACCCAGCTCCGAGCCAAGAAGCCATTTCCCCTGTCCGCATGCAGGAAAATACGAGGTGCCCTTCAGAAGCACTCCTGCTCAGCTGGATCTGCTTATTCACCGCCAGCAGCTCAACTATTGCATAACGTGATCCAGGCAGATTTTCTGATTCTCGACTTTCTGCAATAATCTGAGGGCCGCACAGATGGGAGAACACGTGGGCGGGCTGCAAAAAGCTGCCCAAGGGTTGAGGGTGGGCACGGACCACACAGAGGTGCCCGCTGCTGGGTGCCTGGGATTTTCCGCTGCTCCCACTCCGAGCTAATTACCGGGTTCACCTTCAGAGATGTGAAATCACAGCTGGGTGGAGAGGTGAAGCAGACAGCTGCCTGGCAGAGTCCACGCGTGGCGAGAGGCAGTGGAGCTGGGCAGCATTGCCCCGTCACAGCTCGGCTCCGATTCGTACCCTGAAATGAGGCAGCATCAAAGCATTCACCTTTGTTTTCTCCACAGCACGCAGAACATGGGAATCAAAGCTTCAGACGAGCATCGTTACTCGGGCACCCTGCCCACAAGCACAGCAATCCGCAGAACGCTGGATTTTGCAAAAAGCTGAACAACCAGAAGATGTTTGAAAACATTGTTTGCATCGTCTTCTGGTTGTTAAAACATTACTTGCATCATTTCTCTCTTTATTTAACGAAGCCACTTAAATACCACAGATTTAAATAGAACTCTTGCAGCTATTTAGAAAGGCCTTCAGGATGAAACTCCCCGAGTCTGATCTTTGGCATCCTACTGCCTGACAGATGAGCTGCCTGGCGTGATGCAATAGGAACAGCAAGCTGCTGTTTAAGGACCCGCTTCCAGCTCTGGGGGAATACCTGAGCTGCACGCTCCCACTTGGCAGTGACCGAAAGGAATCTTAGAAAGGAATTTCATTGTTTTATGGTAAGAGCTCAGAAGACAGGTTTATCAACAGAGCAAAGATTAAAAGAGAAGAAAAGCAGAGAGAAAGGTTTTTTTTTTTTTATTAAAGCGAGCGAGGATGATGGATGCTTAGGGCTAAGCTGCTCTGTCACAGGGCTCTTGTCAGCAAGGCTGAGCGGTCTCTGAGTGGCCTGAGTAGTCTCTCGCCTCTCTGACTTTCATGAGGGTGCTGAAAATGCTCCAGCTAGCAAGTCAGAACTTCTTTAAACTGGATTATCCACAGAAAAAATGAGTGAGATGCTCCACAAACACTGACCTGAGGCTTCTTTCCTAAGCTGGAAGTACCAACACTGCCTGCTCACGCTCTGCATTGCTCACAAATCAAGGCAGCTCCTTATTTAAATAGAGCTCACCTCTTGGCAGGTTTCTCACTATTTAATCCACTTAGACCTTGATTTTCAGCAGGAAAGCCTGCACCGGGCTGAACTATTTCAGAAATTTGTAGAAGAAACATGGTTACTCCAGCGCAGTGGCTGCAAGACAGCCCCGCAGCTGCTTGGCCTCCTTCCTCCAGCACTCGCATGAGACTTTCTGGCAGATGGCCCGAGGTTACGCAAAGATGAGAAACTTTGCTGTCTCCGGGATATTGCCAACATCCATCAGCTTTTGAAAGCAGAAAATGAAAAATGAAAAAAAAAAAAAAAAAAACACTTCCACAGGGAACTATGAAACTTTGGTATGTGTTTGGAAAGGACTTCCCAAGCAGAAATGAAAATCAAGCCACCAAGGAGGTTTTTGTTACCAGCTAAGAGCAAAATCGGAGCTCCCCAAGCTGAGCCTTGTGCTGGCACTTTGTCCATCCACCTCTCCTTCCTGACAGCACACGAAGCAGCCTACAAAAGGGACAAAATTCTTACATGCTGGTTTTCTTGAGGACAAAGCCTGAGCCACAACACGAGCAAAGCTTTCCCTGCCAGCGAAGAGCTTTCTGTGCCATCACCAGGCTCGGGACCGAGCAGTGAGCAGAGCCAGGCCAGGCTGGTGGTGGCTGCTCGTGATGCGAGAGGAGACAGATTGAGAGGGGTCGCTTTCAGAAAGGCATTTAGCATTCGGGGCATTTATCCATAAACCTGCCCTCCTTCTCCGAGTCCAGCCTGCGGATGGAGGGATGGGAACTGACCCACGGGAAGAGCCAAGACTTGGGCTGGAATTTCCTTCAGAAGATGCCTTCTTGTTTAACTGCCTGGATAAAAAGTCACGTGCACAGGATTCTTGCACGCTAGCGATGGGACAACAAACAGATTATTTGATTTCCATTAACCTTGCACACAACCTGCAGGCCATTCTCCATGGCCAAAGCATGGATGTTAGAAAACAGACAAACCACGTTAGCAGCCTGTTAGTGCCCCTGTAAGAGAGAGAAACTGGGAAGGCCTCATCGGTCACACACTGACTCAGATTAAAACCCACCTATTTTTCCCTACAGCGCCTTTCGCAGATGAAGTTGAGCACGGTTTGATTTTAACACTGCCCTGCTGATTTATCCAACTCGCTGTCCCATCGTGCCGGGAGATTAACACAGCTTTACCCAAATCAAGGGCTCTGCAGCCAGAGAGAAACCTTCACAGCGGCTGCAGAGCTGGGAAATGCCCCTCGGGGCGAGCCTCGGGATGGGAAATTGCTCTCAGGGTTAGCAGAGAAGGAAACGAGGCGCACCAACCGAGCGTGGGGCATTTCACCCATCTGCTTGGATTTTGAGCATCCCTTTTTTTTTTTTCCAGGGAGCGGCTGGCTGTGAAGCTAGTGAGACCCCTGCCTTCCCTTTTATGTTCGAGGAATCCCAAAAAGCAATTTAAAACCGCCTTCGTTCTGAGGCCTAAAGTTCCCCTGCCTCAAGTCTGAGGATACGAGCACAGACACCAAACCTCCTGGGATTTTTACCCTCCTCGGTACAAGGGAAAAGGATTTTTTACGACAGCTTAATTCCAGGGCACGAACGGCCAGGAGAAAGCAGGCGCGTGCCCCAGGAGGTGCTTTCCCAGCTGGCACGGCAGGCAACGAGCACGTTCAACACATTACAAGCTTGTTCAGCACCTCTCGCACAAACCGCAAGCCCCACATGACAAAACAGCTGAGATTTTTTTTTTTTTTCCTTCCTTCCTTTTTCTTTTCACTAACCCTACCGAGTCGCAAACAAAACCCAAACAAGCATATGGCAAGTGTCGCCCTGAGATGTCTGCACAAAGATTCAATTTGCTTCTATTTGCAGGCCGATTAATCTGCAACTGGCTGCAGTCAGGATGGGTACAGATTAGTGACAATCAGATTTAAGGAGGGGAAAAAAAAAAAAAAAAAAAAAAAAACGAGGCTGTTTTCTCAGCGCTGTTGTGTGAAAGCTTTCGGTCACAGCCACCAACGAGCCAGGAGAGCTGCACTGAAGGGGTCGGATCTGCACGGCACGACTCCAAACCTCTGCTTCGAGCAGGGGCTGCAGGAGGAGAAGCGATCTGGCTGCCACCTGCTTCCTCTGAGGAGGGGACACGGAGCACAGGGCCGCCTCTTTGCTGAGAAGACAAAGTGCAAAGATGAGGATAGGCACAGATGTCCAAAGTGCTTTTTATCACTACCATCCGAACGCCAGGTTGTGCCCCTGCTCCCTTCCAGCACAAAACCCAAGCAAGGCTCCCACCCTGAATCAAAGGATACCCTAGAAGCGATCTGTTCAGGTGCACATGCTTCAGAAGTAGCTTTTATAACAGATTTATCTGTCTCAGGTGGGCACAGCGCACAACTCCTGCCAGGAAACCTCAGCCAGTGAGATACAAAGAGTCAGCAAGCCACCACTCAGAGATCAGCAAGTGCAAAACTGGTCTGAGAAAGGAGACTTTGCGCTGGGTTTTTTGATGAAAAATTAAAAAAATAAGACTTTAAAAAAAAAAAAAAAACAGCAAGGCCTTTAAAAATTTAAAAAATAGAAGGGCCTGTATAGTTTTCAGAGAACGTTTTAGATCTTAGGATTTTAAATCCTCCTCCACCTGAGCAAGGGCTCCAAGATCACCTCTGGTTATGGTGCAGGGGTACGGCACTGCCGATTTCCTCCCCTGTAGGCTCTCCCCAGGCTACAAGCAGCCCAGCTCTGTTCCTACAGACTGGTTTAGGAACGTGTTCTGGTAACTACAACGTGTGCCAGGCACAGCCCACACCGCAGCTCGGCAGGGACTAGAGCAGCTCCACAAAATCACAGCTTTCAGAGAGAGCTGCTAGAAAGCACAACTGCCTCTCCCAAAAATGCCCAAGCAGCACAGTTTACTGTTTTCATTACTTCCTAAGCAAAAAATGCTGAAGATCTAGAGCAGAAGCGAGATTTATGGAAGGTCTGGTCCAGATCCCATCATCCGGGCAGAAGTTAGTTTACACTGAGCACTGGAAGGGACACAAATTACACGTCTGGTGGCTGGTTTCTAAGCAAGAAAGAACAAATGACCACACACAAGGTTAATTTGACAAATTGCACAGAAAGCCTGACATAAATGCAACACGGCAGACACAAGCCTGAGGCAGCATTGTGTCTGTTATTGCCTCTGCCTTTAAGTTTCCACTGGCCCCTCAGCCCCTGGAAATTGCGTTAAAACAGTAAGAATGAAGCTCAGCCACCGTCACCTCACATTTGCATTTTCTAGCCACTATGTCCAAGAATATAAGAGCACGCAGGGCACAGCGTGGGGAACATTAAGACCAATTTTATTCTGTTCTTATCCCACTGATGTGCATCCAGCCTGATTATTGTTGTGAAAAGATGCCCTGTGTCAGGGCGTGCCCTTACCAGTCCTTTTCAGGTCAAAGCTGGAGAGAAGAGCTTGTTCCAGGAATATCTCCCCTGCTGCAGGCAGCTGCCTGCAAGCTACAGCCAACGCTGATGCTTTCAGTACCAAACTAATTTTCTTTGGAGGTGCTGTGCATGAATTATGGCCCATGACCTCGAACACCGAAGAGCACTTTGAAGTCATCCTTTTTGCCAGCTTTCAAACGGTGCCAAAGTCACACCATAATTTCCTTCTGCGGGAGATATTTCTTACGGATGCTTCAGGAGGGTGAAGTATCTTGGGGTCACCCGCAGCCATAACTTCTTGGGCTTCCTGTGCCCACCCAGGAAACGTATTCCTGGAACAACCTGCTCAGACCTACAAGCAACCTCGGGAGCTGAGATGTACCCAAGTGACTTCCATGATCTCCGTTATGACCTCTATAAAATATTCAGATTTACAGGCCCACCCCGTTGCCCTTTGGGGACACGCTCCTGGGAAGTGCAGAGGACAGCAAGTCACAGAACAGCACTTTTTTTTCATCAGGACTGATGAAACAGAAACAGAAAATGTGAGCAGGAACGTAAACCACGCCTGCAATGTAAGTACCCCAGGCAGTGTAACACAAGGCAAGATCCTTCCCATTCCTTACGACTCTACCCAAAGAATAAAACATCTTGACAGCTGGCTTTTCAGCCGCTAGAGATGCCAAGGGCTTTTTTTTTTTTTTTTTTTTTTTTTAATAGCAATCAGGAGTTAACTGCTTACTGGCCCGTGATTCACACTGGCAGGGCTCTTGGGTCTTGCAGCCCCTCCTGGACAGACCTGGCTGACCTCAGCAGCTTCACTCGCGACACCAAAGGCCCAGAACACATCTTTCAGCATCTGTGTCTTGAGACTTCTTCCTGAAGCCACATCTCCGTTGCCATCAGCTTCCTCAGATGGCCTCTGCTCCTCAGGGTCAAGCAAGTCAACCAAGGAAGAGGCACAGGGGGAAAAGGGATGCGATGGTTAGAGCAAGGCATTAACTGATCAGCGACACAGCTCCCAGATACCACGCAGGCACCAGCGAGACCCACGTTCCCTCTCAGCCTCCACGCAGGAATATATAACTGCACAGAGCACACACAAGTCATGTGCTTTCAGAGATTTATCTTGGGAATCTGAGTCACGTCAATACTCGGCACTGGGAGCAGTCTTTGCGGGCTGTATATTTGCTGCACAAATCCCGTGGATGTTGACTGGGGGTTACCAGAAATAGAAAAGTGCAGTGTATGGCCAAAAGGGAAGGGAAGGTCAGTAAGCTCCCTAAGGAAGGGCTCTTGCATCGACCAGGGGGAGTTGCAGCTTTCAGCCAGTTTCCCAACTGCTCAAACCAGACTTTCAGTGGTACTTCAGCAGCTGGTGTTGCAAGAAACCCCCTGGAGCAACAGGAGCTGATGCAAAACTATCAGAGATGCTTTGGCACAGCTGAAGACCTGCCCTCCACAAAACCAGCACCAGAACTTCATCCCAAGGCCCTGCCTTCGGTTTCAGCAGCCACTTTGGGAAGCCAAGGAGCCTCTGGAGATGCCTGCCGCATGCATCCCCCAGGAGGCAAGCTGCACGTTGCACACCGAGGTGCTTCACCCCGCTAATCCGCCCCCCTGAGCCTGCCCAGCAGCTCGGACACACGGACAGCAGGTCCCAAAGGCCCTCTGCAGCCCCTGCCCTCGTGCCCCAAGCACTGCGGAGTGTGTCCGGCACTTCCCACCTCAGGGACGGGAGCAGGAACATTATTTTTAGACCTCAGAAGAATTCATTTCTGCAGGAGATGCATTAAATGCTTATATTCCTTAAAGCCTGCCTTCCTTGCTGCTCTAACGGCCTCAAAATTGGACCACTCGAGACAGAACAAAAAAAAAGAGATTTGTGTTTGCTAATTTTAAGTGGCCAAAGCAAGCGAAGTGCTGTCGTGCACAAGGATGACATCCAGATTATTTGGCCAGTGCAGAAAAAACAAAAGTGGAAGTGGGAAAAGTTGCGGCCTCCTTGCCACGTGCTGGTAGCAGGGTCCTGATACAGCCTCCTCCAGCAGGTCACGAGGCGACGGGCAGTTACCTTTGAAGACAGCTCTCGACACGCACAGCACTGGAAGGAACTCACTCTCCTGAAGCTTCTTCACGCCTTGAAGTCTCCTCCAGTCAACAGAGAAGAGACGAACTCCGTGGCACAGCGTTAGAGCACAACACGTTGAAGAACAAACGCTTACAGGGATGTGTCGCTGCGGGTCCTGTACAAGAAGAGCCAAACTTCACGAGAAAGCCTCTCCACAGACACACATCCCTCCATCTGAGCAGACCCATGGAGGCACAGTCCAGACGACGACTTCTGTCCCATGCCAGGGCCCTTCCAGAGCCACTGCAGCTCACGACCAGCTCAGGAACAAGAGAAAGAAAAGTCTCCAGTCCCAATAAAAGGGTTTACCCAGCACCAAAAGTCTTTCAGGTTCGGAAAAACACCCCACAAAAGCTCAGATTCCCACCAAAGGTTAAGGGATATCTCCCTGTTGCACACCTTCAGGTGTATCCCATCCAAGGAGGCAGTCCTCCAGGCACTGGAGGAGAACAGATGCAAAACCGTGTGGAATAAAGGCACCCAAGGAGGCAGCGCTGCACTGCTGCAGAGCTGGGAAGACAAATCCTCAAGGGGAAAAGAAACGCCTAACGTGAAACAGGAGGCAGGCTGCTGTAGGAAACCTTCTCACAGAGCCAAACCAGCACGCTGAGAATTACACACCAGTGGAAAAACAGCAAAACTCTTCTTCCTGAGTAAGGGAGCCAGGTAACCACGCCTGAAGATCATGGGAAGAGAAAACTGAGCTGTTAGCGCTGCAACGCTTGCACACAGGAGCAGATTCTTTTTATAGAGATCTGGCACAGCCGAACCGTTCCTCTTGAGGTTTTATTAAAGAGATAAAAGGTGCACTTAGCACTAAGCAGGATGATGTGCCTTCACGGATTGCAATCACATGAGCACGCTGAAGCTGGATGGTGATTTTCAGCGTTTCTGCCAGGTTTACATTCCTCGGGCTATAAACTCACCCTTAATACCTCGCACATTACCGCAGCCCTGTTGGCTTTCCTCGCACAAAGCCAGCAGACCTCCCTGGGTTTTCTCCCATTAGCAACTAAAGCAAAAACAATTAGGGCGACAGACAGCTCCGCGGCCTCTACAGCAAGCCCCGTCGTGCCGCTGCACCTCACCCATCAGTCCCACGACAACTGGCTGGTATCAGGCGTTTTTTACCCTTCTCCTTCCATCAAAGATGCACTGAGCAGAGAGAAAAAAGGCAGCACTGCCTCTTCACAACGCAGTTACAGGCACCAAGCCTGCAGTGACAGAAGGGAGGACCCCCCCCCAGCAGCCTGCATCCTTCGAGCGAAACCCCCTGGCAGCACGTCGGTCTGATCAGCAAAACCTTCCCCCAGCGTTTTGCCTGGGCAGGGGACGTGTTTAAAGGTATTGCTGCCGGCAGGCCGTGGGTTTACCGTAACACCTGCCACGGGGAGTAACAGCACGGCAGTGTGCGTGAAATCAGCAGCGCAGATAAACCAGCAATTCCTTAAATAAAGCACAATTACGAGTTAAAAACACACAAATGGCAACAGCCGGGCTCGCTTGCACAACAGGCAGGACACAGGCCTTGCAAGAACTGACGCAGCTCCTCTCCAACGCAGAGAAAAAGGAAAGAAAACATTTAAAGGCCGGTATGTTGGGTGCAAGACCAGGATGGATTCACCCTGCACCAGTGGGGCTTCATAACCCCTGCTACGCCTTGAGGCCAGCTTGCTGTTAGTGCTTAGATTAGCTCCTGGGCTGAAACTCCCTTCCTAAAACTACAGAAACGGGAACCCTGCATCACGGACATACCTCGGATAAAGGCCACACATGAGAGCCCAGGGCAGAGCGCTCCAGAGCCTTCCCGCAGGTTTTGTAGGGATTTCTCCCCAAAGCTCTCAGTGCCCCATCACCAAGCTACACCAAACACCGAATTTAGCTCCTACAAGATCATTCTGGAGACCTTTCTCCTGCTCCCATGAGCAAACGCAACCCACGCGTCCTTAAACCTGTTTACAGGCATTGCGCACTTGGAAATTAAAAGTCTGGGTGAAGTAATCTTGTTCCCTTGTCTCGGAGTAACTGAGCGACATCACAGCACTGCTTAGCAAGGGGTGACAGCGAACGTGTTAACCTGCAACACCCCCAGCCCGGAGAAGCCCGAGATGTTCCATTACGGCGCTGTCAAGGCAGGTGAGGCCGGAGCTGTGAAGCAGATCTCACTTCAGTCCAGCAGTTTCGGACCCCACCTGCACCGAGACGCGGCGCTGCGCCGTCTGCAGGTCCTCAGGCTCAGTGCCCGCAGGCTGCAGGGAGAAAAAGCACAAAGGGAGTCCCAGCACATTACTCATGCACCATCTTCTAGGCCTCCACAACTAGAACTCCAAATTTAAAGCTCCCAAGGAACTCGCATCCATAGGTTGTCCACTTTGAAGCCACTCTGTACACGCGTCAGCTAAGGAAACCCTAACACACCAGAAAAGCAGTTTGAGCCCATCCTCGATTTCAGAGGTGCGTTTGTATCAGCTTGTCAATCCTCACGTGTCGGACAGGAGCGCTTCCCTAAACTTAGGGGCTGACTTGTAACTTTAGAGGATAAAACTGTGCTGATTTTTTAAAGAAAAAAAAGGTAACTCAGCTGCAAACGGCGCAGGAACGGAGCTGCGAGGCTCGAGCTGGAATGGTTTGCTGAGCAATGCTGGCTTTTACAAAACCAAACTCTCCTGACAGCCGGCGCAGAGCACACAGAGATTATGTTGTGTGAACCACACTTCAGGCCCACTGTCCTCGCTGATGCCTCACCAAAGCGGCTTTTCAGATTTATGGTGGATCCTGCTTATTTCCAAACACGACGCGCAGAGGAGAGCCCCGGGCGACCCAGGACTCCATCCCAGCAAGCTGAAGGCACGCGTGCTGTGTGTAAAGCACCAGAAGCCAAACACCCAGACACAAACATCCAACCGAGGTCAGGAGGCCCCTCGGGAGCCTCAGGTGCAACCTGCCCGAAGCAGGAGCAAGCAGCTCAGCTCGCGCAGGATGCTGTGTAGCCAAAGTTTGAGCACCACCACGAATTTCCTCCAGCCCCCGTCTCAGTATTTGGCCTCACTCCCAGTGACACATTTCCTTGTGCCTGCCGGGGGTTCCCCACCTCCCTGGTGCACACCAACCCGCTGATACACAGCAAAACAAATGCTGGGAATAATGTTGTGCGATCTCACGGCTACAAAAAAGAAATTAGCGTGTAGTGCTTGGTCACAGGACACTCACCAAGCCGCACAATATTCCTAACAGCTCCCTGACAGGATACAGCTGCTGTGAGCAGCAACCAGCTCCAACAGGAGTCCTACACCTTGTCTTGAGACGCTGGCAGTACCACACGATTCAACAGGAGGTGCTGAGAGCACGCTCAGTTGGAGGTACACAAGATGAAGATGGTTCTGTCACCTTTTGCACCAGTTCCCTCCAAGATGCAGCAACCTACGAGCAGTTTAGAAATAAAATACCACCTCGGATAAAACAGCTTTTGGTACAAGTACTGCCTTACCTCCTGCTCTCCAAAAACTACATCCCAGGAAAGGCTCGAATTAGAGAGGCTGCAGCAATCCCACCGACACAGAGACACACGAGCAAGAGGGAAAGGGAAAGCTGCTTGGGTAAGACAGAGCCACGCATTAGTTTCACCTGAGCACACGCTATAAACCTGCAGCACTTCTTGCTCTGCTGGGGAACATCCAAGCAGTGACACAGGAGCAATAAATGGCAGCTGAATGGTAGCCAGCTGGAGGTCAGGATGCTCAGGTCGGGATGCCTCCAACAAGGACTTTGGACCAGAGCTGGAAACTTCATGACTCGCAGCGAGCTGCAGGGTAGGGGGCACCCCTCAGCTGCTGCACGGCTCCGTACCGTCACGGGTCGTGCAGATCCGTGGTACCAACGAGTTCGGCGGCCGTGCCAAGGAAGCAAGCAGCTTGCCCCGTGTTAACAGCGATGGAGGGACACTGCTGGGGTGCCCGCACCCATCCCCGACCTAAATTGCAGGAATATGCAAGCAGTAGGGTGAAGGACAACATTTTCTGCTCCATTTCTCATGAAGTGCTTACAGAAACCAGCTTTAGCTATTAATAACCGCTACGAAGAACCGCTGCTTTGTGTTAAAGAAGGGAAGGAGAGGCACAGACTCCCACAGCACCGTATTTATCCCCGCTTGCATTGCAGAAACTACCCTAACCTGCTCTGCATGCCTGCACTGTGCTCTTTAGAAAGATTTGGAGAATTAGGCTATTTTTAGGAAATGAAGGACCTCCTCCACAGTCACGGCGGGGACATACATCTACCCAGGCGTGATTTCAAAGCACAAATATCCTATCTTGAAGGGCTAGATTCAAAAAAAAAAAAAAAAAGGTAAAAACGATCAGGAAGGGTGACAGAAATACCATGTGGCCCCAAAGGAGCATGAAAGCAGGGCTGCTGGAGGCATGCACGCGCCGTGCCGAACGCGACAGCTCATTGCTAACGCGTGCCTGCGAGCCAGCCTGTACTACTGACGCTGCAAAATGCTATCGCAGCCCACGTAAGCGCTGAATGGCACCGCAGAGCTGGCCAGAAGCAGGGCCAGCAGCTCAGAAATGCCACAGTCACAGGCAACAGCCACGGCTCCCCCCGAGCCTGGGCTCACAGAGGTGAAGCGAAGCACACAACAGCCTGGAGCGGGGCCAAGGAGGAGATGTTGCTCCCAGGGCTGCCACCGGCGGGCGGATCGTGCCACCAGCCCCCCTGGTACCACGCTCTCGATTTGCATTTTTAATTTTGAAGTTGCTGCACACGCAGCCCGCAGGCACCCGGGTGAGTCAGCAGCCGCTGACCCAGCAGCAACAAGCACGTCCAGCCCGGTTATCCTCCGAGCTTTAACTCCGGCTGCCTCCGCCTGCCGCTGTCAGACAAAGAAAAATGAAGCGATGAATTATTAAAGCAGCTTTTTGATCGAAACCAAACAAAGGTTGATAGAAAATGTACCAAGATCCTCGCCCAGGTGCCCAAGGAATGATTAAAGGCCCGAAGGGAACCCAACACCTCCCGCTCAGCCAGGGAGCGGGCCGGAACAACTCACGTTTCAGGTGATGACCCCAGCATTGGCCATCAGCGCTGGATCCGAGGAGACCTGCAAGAAGCAGAGGGCTCCGATGTCACGGCCTGCTTAAGTCGCCTGAAATTACCCGAGTTACCTAGCTACAACCTAATTTAGACACAAGCACACCTCAATACGGCAAGGTTCAATAGTCTGACCTGCTGCAGCACGAAATCAGCCGACAGGTGAGGGAAGCCAGAGAGGTTCAGCAGCGACTTACAGTGCAGTAAACGCTGCAAGTTGCTGAGGGAAAATGCTTCTTTGCAAGGGAATCGGGCAGAATTTAAGAGGGATGCTGCAAGGAAAACCAACCACAAGCAAGGGAGCTCTGCACCAGGTGCTTGCATTACTTCTGGCAGGAGATCGGCTCCTTCACCACGGACTCAGTGGGCACAGAGGAAGGCTGACAGGGCAAACACAAACTTAAACCTGTGCTTGGAGCAAGGGAAATCAGAACCAAACGCCTAAATAGTAAATATGGGAAGAGATGGGTGCAGGAATTACAGCCAAAGGGCCAGGGATGCCACTGGAGCAGCAAGGACAACCACAGCACACGGCGCCCGCGCTGGCTTCCACCTTGCCAAGAGGGTGGAGAAGAGGAAGGGCAACCCAGAGCCTGGTGGCAATTTCTCAGAGGGAAGCAAGGCCACTGCTGGCACTAAACTGCAGCCAGACCGTAGCAGCTCTCAGCTGCAAAACGCAGAGCTAAAGGCAGCTCCCGGCAGCGCCTGGAAGCGACGCAGGGCTCGGAGCAACGACCTTCCCCTGCCTTCGTGGAGGACAGCAACAAAAGCTGGCACACTCGAGACTAGAAACGAGTGACAGGCGTCTTCTCACCCCATAGATATCCTCGCAGCTGAGCCCATAAGTAAGCCTCATACCCACAAACACCTCCAGGACTAGAACTGCAGCACGAGTGATGCCCTCTGGAAGCTCACGATGCAGCTGACCTTGAGTTAGCAACACGGGCTGCAGCTACACCGCACAAAACCAGGGCACGCCGCTCCTCTGGCCACCTCAGAAGTGAGCACTTGCACAAGATCAACCAGTTACTTCTGCTGCGGCTTCATCGGATAAGGCATGTGGGCCAGTAGGCTAGATTTAAGAGTCGAGCAACTCCCTGGGTGCAGCATGAACTGGAAACAGAGTGAGCTGGTCGAGCAGCTCGAGCGCCGCTTTGACTCGCGCCGTGTCTCCGGTTGCAAAGCACAGACGACGAGATTCCTCAGAAACAGGCGAGAGATGAACAACGATCAACAGCACAGCGCCATATGGCTTGAGCAAGCACCGTGTGAAAACAAGATGAGTGGAAACAAGCATTACGTGCTGTTTAAACACAAGTCGCTCGCAGTTACCATGCAGCCACGGGGCTGTCTTGAAAACCTGCATGCTCCATCACCCCGAGGATGAGAAACGGTCAAGCTACTTTATTTCTGTGGAGAGATGAGCTGTTTATGAAAAACATGCTAGGAAAATCTCTCTCCCCTCATTTTATTACGTGAAAATTACCTGGGCATCCTCACGGGGTGGCTCTGAGTTGCACATGGGTTTGAGACCAGAGGTTGCTTCTGGAAGCCCTCAGTTCTTCTGCTCCTGTCAGCAGCAGATTCCAAATTCCTGCCTGAACTCACCGCCTCAGCTTTCAATGAGAGTCTCAGCACAAGCTGGAGAAAGCCCCTCTGGGTCGTACTTGAGAACTTAAAGCGCTGATCAAGAGTTAACCTCTGGGTAAAGAGAGCTGGGGGAAGAAACCTGTTCTGGGAAACTCAGCTCTTCCAGGGAACCACGCCACCACCCCAGCATAGGCAGGACAGCTCATCTGCTCCAGGCACAGCTCGCTCCTGCAGGAGCTGAGAGGGGAGCTGAGGCTGCTAGGTGGCGGGGAGCCTTCCACATCCCAACCATGAGCAATTAGACACAGCACAGAATATTTTTTTCCTTCTCCATTTGGCACTGCTTTAACCATGACTTCCTGTGGCCACAGTAAATACTGAAATACTGCAGAAGACGCTTCAGATACCGGGCTGTGCACCAAACCTGTAGAGGGGACAAGATGAAACTCGAGCTCCTTGAAACATGAGCAAGCTGCCCGGAGAAGACAACCCACGTCTAGAACGTCGGTCACAAGAACCAAAGGCAACCTTTGGTGAATTAATACTTGCCTCAAGATCCTCTCTAAGCTCCTTGAAAACCCGTATCTGTTCAAGGTGATGAGGTTCTCCCATACACACAGTAATTATAGATGATGATAAATCTGCGAGTGGCAGCCTGCCAAGGAAGAGTTTTGCTCATTAACGAAACAAGTAGCTGTGCCATGCTTGAACACAGCTTTCCAGCACAGAGGTGATTTCCAAGTCAGCCAGAAAACTTAGCCAAAAAAAAAAAAAAAGGACAATCAAGGGCAATTAAAATGTAGAAGAAAACAAGGGGCTACTCAACCTTCCAAGTGCCAGTCATTCCCGAGCAATGAGAAAGTCAGGAATATCCTGCAGATGAGTCTCCTGGCTGCAGAGGGCCAGCAGTGCTCCAGGTGCTGCCATGCAATTAGGTGCCAACTATGCTAATTGAAGCACATGCCCCGTGCCCCCTGCCATGCCCTAGGCACCAGCCCTGCCCGTTCCCAGCTGCATTTGTAGCTATTCAAGCACTGGCCTGCAAAGCACGCCTGTCTTTGTCAGAGACCAGCCTGCAAGCACCTTGTGGAGAGGGAAGAGCCCAGGTTGCTGAAGAAGGGCCCCAGCCCAACCCCTGGGTTTCAGCGGTCAGAAAGGCAGCACTCAGTGTCTGCAAGGGAGGAGGCTGCCTGGCCAACTGGCTTGCTGTGCAACTCCCAAACCCCCACGTCCCACTCCACATGAAGGTTTTGCAGGGTAAATTATAAAAATTACTCAGCTATGCCCATTTTCTACAGGTTCACAGTAAGGAACACGAAGCAAAAGCCCGCATCCTGCACAGATGCTTCTCAAGCAGCAAGATTTGATGCCTTCACTGATTCAGCAGGGATACAGGAGGCTTTTAAGATGCAAAGTTGTTTGGAAAGAATCCTAGGTAGAAGTTTTAATTCAGAAAACCATCCCCGTACGGCCAAGGGGGCAGCAAACAGGTGTTCTCCCACCTCCACTCTGCTCTGGAGCCCTTGCAGGGCTTTAAGAGATCAACTCCACAGACATACAAAAAAAAAAAAAAAAAGCAACCAGGCAACCTGACAGGCTTTCTGATTTCTGTTTTTGTAAGCCAAGCAGTGAGCAGCAGGAAATTCAAGTGAAAAGAAGCGCTTCAGCCTGCAACTAGATCAATACACACAAGGAGGCCGCTTAGGCGGCAGGGCACGGCATTTCAATTGAGGTGACTTTTCGTGCACAAGCCAAATGAAGTTTTTCTCACCTTCCTCAAACCAGCCCTGAGTAATCAGCAGCTAAATCAACAAGGCCGTCCATCAGGACAACCATCTTCCAAAATTCAAATTGCACAAGTGCCAAAAGCCACAGAGGGGGACAGAGCACAGCGAAGCACGGGATTTAACCTGTGCAGCCTTCAGCTGCAAAGACGGAAAAAGAAAATTCTAGCACGCTTCTTCAGAGCCGTGATGAGCACCAAGACCCAGCAGACAGTGGGAAATGGGGCTCACAAAGCAAGACACCTCCCCAGAACTCACTTCTTAAAGACTCTTCATCGGCACCAAACAACCAGAAGCCCAAGTATTTCTCCAGCAATTTCCTCAAGGAAAAGAGGCAGATGAAAGGCACTGCCTGACAGCTACAGCTTCCTTGCTCTATTGATAAGCCAGAAGCAGTACTTAAAAGCATAAATGCCCTTTTATAAGGGATTCTCTCACCGGAGCTCTCTGCCACAAGCAATCCCTGCAGACACTCAGGGGTGGGCACTGCCTCCAAGTAACAGCTGCTCTGAGGAGCCTGGCAGGTATTTCTTCCATTTGTTTAAGGAAAACTTTCCCATGTTCTGTGATTTTTGCACTCCAGGCTCACAGCTCGGCTGACGTGGCTCCCGCCAGGCACCACTGCCAGCCTGAGCAGTGGGGATGCTCGCAGCAACCCTCCCAAAAAAACACCCCGCAAACCTCCAGCATCATCTCTCCAGGTCCGCACCTGATGCCGCTCCACCTGATTTCCCCAGCTGGTTTTCGTTTGTTTGTTTCCACCAAAATCACCTCAGATTGCCTCAAAACAAACCCGCCGGTGCAAAGCTACGATAACCGCTAGAGAAAGGCACTCGGTCGCTCGTGACAGGCTTGGCCCCAGTACAAAATAAATAAATAGATAAACAAATAGGTAGATATATTCTGCCAGGGTTACAAGCGGAGCATTGAACCTCATCAACTGACCCTGCAGCAGGGCTCGGGGCTGAACCGAGCCGGGCTGGGCCAGGTCCCCGGGGTCCCCCCCTGTGTCCAGGCGGGTTGGGGGGAGCCCAGACACGGAGCTCCCCGGGCTGCGGCCTGCCCGGAGCCGAGCCCGGCCTTGGGGTCGGGGTTTGTGGCCGCAGCCAGCCCGGTTTCCATCCCCGGGATGCCGTGGGGGAAAGCAGAGAGCCGGCTCCTTGGCCAACCCTCGGGGAGAAACCCTGAGAAGGGCAGCGCGGAGCGGCTTCCCCAGGGCAGCCCCCAGCTCCCAAACGGCCCCGTCCCCGGTACCTGTAGTAGCTGAGGAGCCCGTTGCTGAGCACGAACCAGCGGCGCTGGTAGCCCTTCAGGTAGTTGGTCCACTTGAAGAGCCAGCCCTTGTAGGTGTCGGAGCCCGGGGCTGCGGGCGCTGTCCCCGCCGACCCCCCTCCACCGCCGCCGCCGCCCCGGCTCCCCGCTCCCGTCGCCGTCGCCGCTGCTTCGTTGCTCATGGCTCGGCGGCCGGAGCCCGGCAGCTCGTGGCAGGCCAAGCAGGGGACGGCGCTGAGCAGCGAGACCAGCCCGCGGGTGCTGCCGCTGCACAGCGCGGCCGCCTTCCCCATAGACCCCGCGGCTCGGCCCCGCTCCCCTCCGCTCCGCTCCGCCGGGCAGCGCTGAGGGAGGGGGGGGGGGGGGGGGGGCGGCACCGCCGTGCGTCATGGGCCGGGAACGAAGAACGGGGAATGGGAATGGGAACGGCAGCCCCCTGGCGGTGGGGCCTCAGCGGCTCTGTTGCGGGATCGGGTCGGGATCCGGGCGGGATCTGGTTGGGATCCACTCAGCCCGGATCCCGCCGCCCCCCCCCCCGCCATTTTGCTCCCGCCGCCATTTTGCGGCCCCGCGGCCGCGGGCGCCCCCTCAGCACCGGGGTGGCTGTGAGGCACCGGGACCCCCCCACCTCAGCCCCGGGACCCCCTCACCCCCGGGCAGGAGCCGGCTCCTTGAGGAGCAGGGAGGCGAGAGGCAGCTGGTGATGGAGCTTGGGCAGCTCTTTGTAACAACCCCGGAGTGACGGGAGCATCGCAGCCCAGCAGTCCCCCAAAAACACCTCACCGACACCCTTTAAAAGTGGCTGTAAAAAGAGGGCGGCCCATGGAAGAATAAAAATGTGCATGGAGACACAAGGAGGGAAGGCCTGTGGTACCCCACGGTCACCAGCTCAGTGCTGGGTGAGGCGGGGGCACCGCCTGCTGAAGCGCCACAAGGAGCTTTGGCAGCCGCTGCCTTCCCCGGGATCTCCTTTCCCTGATCCCGCTGATCTGCTCTTATCCCGCTAATCGCATCACTGCTCGCCGATCACCTGCGCGTGCACCTCTCACTTGCAGCCCTGCCGGCACCAACAGCCCGAATCGGGAGGTGCCACCACCCTCAGGGCCATGGTGGCCACCAGCTGATGCTGGCCACCGACACAGCCATGGGACTGGCCACCTCAGGCAACCCAGCCCCTCATCCACCGAATAAGAGACAAAATAGAGACAGTCAGCATGCCCTGTGCTAACAAGCTGCTGTTTGGGGGCTCCAGCATGGCCTTGGTGTGGAGCCCATCCATGACCAGGGGGTGAAG
This sequence comes from Netta rufina, assembly GCF_964035555.1. NCBI lineage: Eukaryota > Metazoa > Chordata > Aves > Anseriformes > Anatidae > Netta > Netta rufina. Next base: position 10,789,858 of record NC_140141.1, on the reverse strand, counting down.
AAAAGCAAGCCGTGGTGGCACCAACACTTACACGCCGAAGAGCACCTCAGAAAAAGAAATAAACCGTGGTGACTGAAGGCACCTGAGCCAGGATCTGCTTCTGTCCCTGCTGATGCCCCTGCAGGCAGAAGTTGGTGTTGTGTGACAGCTGGGCCATGGATCTACTGCAAGGCAGCGAGGCTGTGCTGGAAGGAGGAGCAGGTGGGGTGACACGAGGCCCACAGGGGACCCCACAACAGTTACAGGGTCCCAGTAGGCTGGCGGTAAGTAAAAGTGTCGTGAACAAGTGCCATTAGCACCGGGTGGCCAGTCTGAGGCTGAGCAGAAGAGAGATGCTGAGGCTGGGGCCAGCCAGTGATGAGCAGCAAGAGGAAAAGAGGTTCCCCCAGCCTCTGACATAGGCCTCGGAAACATCTCCAAAAATATGGATTTGGATCCAAGCCTGAGGATCTGGGCCAGGCAGCTCCTAGGGTGAAAAAAGATGTAGCCAAACTCTATCCACTGCTCTGTACAGAGCTGCATCTGCTCTCCTAGAGCTGGTTGAACATTTCCTTGCTTTCTAAAGAGGAACCCCCGAGAGACCTTCAGCCATGAGTGCCAGCATTGCCAGCATGAGCAGATATTGAGACAGCTTATATGGGTAAGTCCCGTGTCTGGAAACAGTCTGAGAGAAATTTGGACTCTAAAAGCTGGAATGTTTCCATCAGGTGTTCTGGGACTGCCACCCAGCCGAACATCTCTCCAGATAGGCTTTGGCAACTGGAGGTAACGTGGAGGTTTTAGAGAAACTCAGACAGGAAGGCATCAAAATCAGTGCCCAACAACCACTCTGACATTCTCTGTTAAGGGTTTTAAAAAACATGTCCAAACCTTCTTTTGCCAAGAACGAAAGGGCTGTGGGCATTTGTAAACCAAAGCCCCTCTGGAGATGAAACATCCTTTCTTGGTGTAAACATACCCCAAACTGCCCACGTGGGTACCAACTTCTGAAAGTCTCTGTGGATCCTGGAATCTCTTCTGTCTGCAAACAAGAGAAGAAACCTCCTCTGGCTGTGTCTGAGGAGGGCTGAGTCTCACCTGATCCTGCCTGTCAGAACCTTGGGTCCAGGTGTGAGTGATCACAGCAGGCACTTGGGATCCTGCACAGGACGGGACATACGATGGCAAAAATCCCATGATTTGCACTGAGTGTGTGAAGGAGGTGTCACAGTGACCCCGTGCTTTTAACCAAACAAACAATCCAGGGCAGATCTGGCAGGACCGTGTACTTGGTACACAGGGCACTGCTGTGTCATCATCCCCTCGCTGCAAGCTGAGGCTTTGAACACCTCCAGGGACTCTTTGCCCAGAGGAAAATTGTCCCTCTCTGCCTTGGTTTGCAGCACAGTCTGTTTGCTGCAGGTACCCATTTATGAGCAGAGGTAGAGAGGCAGCCAAGAACTGGGGCTGCTGGGGCTTTGCAGCCACCATCACTGCCCTCTCCTGAGAAAAGAGTCTGCAGTGAGGAGCCACCGGTGTCAGGGAGTGCAGCAATGTCACCAGCACTCTGGATCAAAGAACTGTTTACTCTGAGACTTGTTAAATGTGAAGAATACGTGAGAGGAGCTGCCGGGGTCATACTGGTTACATACAGCAGCCTAGTTCCCCAAGGAAATGAAACAGGTAAGACATAGCACTCTGTAACTCTGCCCTTGCACAGTTTCAGCCCTGGCACAGTTGCAAAGAGCTCCACGCTACAAAGTTTCTACCTGGTTACTGAGAATAGGAAGCAGAGGGAGGAATTCAAAAACGGACTCACGGCCCTGTGAAAGGGAAAGGCTGCAGAGCGCTCTCAGGGCATTAGGCCCTGAAGAATCCAGAGGAGAGCGTGATGTCAAAAGGGAACAGGCATTAAACGGGGCACAGCTTGCTGCTGGGCTTGGGGAGCGACCTGTAGGATCAGGAGCACAGCATGGGCTGGGCTGTGCCACGTCCCACCCTTCGGATATCCCCTGGTGAAAAATTTGAATTTCCAGCAGTGATACCCTGGTGTACACCTCGTGATGACACCTACACCTCGTGTGTCAGCACCTGGTGAAAGTCAGGGGTGAAGTTCTAAACCAGGTGCTGACACACGAGCAAAGTACGGGCAAGGGAAAGAAGCCAGGGATCTGCACTCCTGGCCCAGTCCCTTCACCAGCAGACCTCCTCCTCCTTTTCAGAGCAGCAAAGCTAAACCTAAAGTGGAGAGACATCTTCATGCCACCACTCTGCTAGACCCAATCTAGGAGAGGCAGCTCCACCCCTGGACAGCTGGAGCCTTAATGCAAACATTATCTCAACTCTAATGCATTTATCTGGACGAGTTCAGTCTCAGAGGAGTCAGCAACGTTTCCAGGAGAGGATGGAGGAAAGAAAATAGATTCTGTGATTATTTCTTAGCCTTTGTGTCCTTGCCCTTGCCTTTGCCCTTGCCCTTCTTCTTCTTTTTTGACTTGAAGGTGGACCGAATCAAGTAGCCTCTCCAGAAGGCCTGGATGCGGGTGGCAGCAAGGGTCATGGTGGCCAACTCCTCCAAAGCCTTCTTCTTCTTCTCCTGACATATCCTGCGCTCCTCCTCGATCTGGGAATACTCCTGGAGAAGCAGAGCGTGTTTCTCCATCAGCACGGACAACTCGGCCTTCTCCTTGGTGTAGGCAGCGTGAACCTCCTCGTACTCAGCCTAGCAAAAGAGCAGACAGCACGGAACATTCAGCAGCTCCTCCCTGAACATTATTAAACACCTGGCAAGGGAAGGAGCATGGCTAGCAATTAGCAGCCAGCTCCTAGGCCCCTCCCGACATTTTGCTTTGCCAGTAATCCAGCAGCTTTTAGCCATCTCCATGAAAGGGCAGGAAAAAGCACCTAGGGCCATCTCAGGGGCAACTTTAGGGGGTGCTGACGTGATTCTCAGCCTCCTGCTCCACAACGACAGAAAGCTTCACAACTCTTCCTCTGGATGGAGAGCTGCCCCTCGCTTCCCTGGCCTCCTGTGTGAGAGCCACGCGTCCACGTGGACGGCGATCTACCTGAAGGTGTCACCTCACGGGAGAGCAAAGCACGTCAGAGAGGATACCTGTTTTTCTGCCATGTCTGCGTCGTATTTCTGGACCCAGTTCAGAATTTCCGTCTCTGCTCTGCACTTCCTCTGAAACGAAAAATACCGTGGGTTACCTGCAGGCACTTCAAGTGGAGTAAAAAGCCTGAGCTAAAAAACAGCATCAGAGCTTTGAGCCCCAGCATCGTTATCCTGGAGGAGAACACCTCCTCCTTGTGGCAAGCTCCCTTCAGCTGACGTGTATTTTGCCCCTGGTTTGGATAGTCTCAGGGGACAGACCTCCATTCCCTGAGGCCAAAAGCACCTTGTTTGTTTTACAGCACAGAGCTGGGCGAGGGCTGAGGACTGGAACGCGTCTGAGAGGTGTGTGGAATGAGACAAGTCATCGACAAACTGGGGCAGCCACCCCAAAACTGAAGCGACAGAGAAATGCTAAACATGAAGGCCCTCCAAATACAGAGCCTCCTAAAACAGAGACATTTCTAGTTGTGAGACGGTTCAACAGTGGCCTGACTCGGCGGTTTAACCAGGTTTAACCCCATCAAGAAAAAAATCAGCCAGAGCCTATCACAAGCCACATGATTTCCTGTATGACACTGGCCCAGGATGTCCCAAGGGCTTCCAGGCCATCACGAGGTCAGACACGGCACTTCCCAGCTATTCACCCCGCAAGAACAATCTCAGGCCACCCGGGGCTAACGCACGTGCTAAGAAGAGGGAAAGGACACGTCTGTAGTCGGTAAATCTCCCTGTCCGAGCCGAGCGACTCGTCGTGACAACTACTGCAGCAGCCTGCAGGCTCAGAAGAAACCAGCTGATCAAGCCACTGCACTACGGGAGGTGTAAATGGGTGCCTTGGGTTTTGAACTGCAGCTCTGACTTGTATTTGTGCCTTGTCACAGCTGCCCTGTCCTACATTGCCCAGTGCACGAAGGAAAGAGGTCCCGTTACCAGAGTGTGCAGTCCTGTTTGGGGTAAACACCAAGAAGGAGACAAAATTAAAAGAAAGGAAGCTCTATCTTTTTCTAGCTCCAGATTTTCCATGCCCAGTTATCTCCCGAGGCCACCTGCATTCAACCCTGAACGCTACAAACAATAAAAGATGTTTTTATGCACAGGCTGGACCATGTTTGCTAGGCTCACCCCACCCCAAACCTCTTGTTTCTTAACACCCGCCTGTCTTGCTGCAGCCTTGCTGCTCTGAACTTTGACTAGAGCACAGCCTCTCCAGCAAGCCGTGTCGCAGCACTACACGCGGGTGTTTCCTGAGCTGGGTCAGGGCACAGGAGGAGGACCCGTGAGCAGGCTGCTTCCCCGGCACCGCTGCAGGCTTGCTTTCCGCTGGAATCAGCAGAGCAGGAGGCCAGCGTCAGCACACTGACACACAGCGTGTGCATCCTGCCAGGAACTAGCAGGAATCAAGTAATTAGTGGCAGAAGGCAGCCGCCAGACCTAACAGCAGTACAACAGGTCTTAAATTTTGTATTCTGGAGCTCTCCTGCCATTCACCTTTCTGAGAGCCAGCTCTGATGCTCGATGCTCCAGCACCAGCTTCTTGAGTTGTGCTCTCAGCTGCTGAATGTCCTGCTGTAGGCTGGCACACTTGGCCCGAGAAGCTTGCAGCTCCTCTTTTTGCTCTTTTTCTCCTTCCCACTTGACCTGCAGAATGTCGGTCTTGCAGTTTTCAGCTAGATCTTGCATGCTCTTTTTGAGGCCTTTGATCATATTGTCCTTTTTCTGAACCTAGACCCGGAAAAGAAGAAAGAAATACCATCAAGACTCGCAGGTGAGGCATAAAGCAGGCAGAAAGCACATTGCAAAGGTGGAAGCGATCTAAGAATAGGGACCTGCCACAGCTGGCTGGGAGAACAATCAGATTTCCGCCAGCTTCTCCCCTGTGAGCCTGAGAATAAAGCTGGAGAAGGAAGGAGCCAGACCAAGACCACCGTCACTGAAGTCTTCTCATCTCGACAAGAGCCAAAATCATCCCTCAGGATTCGGATGAGGCTCAGTGACTGTCTGGGAGATGCAGCTCAGTGGGCTGCCTGCAAGAGAAATCCTCAGCTGGGAGCAGTGAAACAGATTTGCTCGTTACGCGCTGGACAAGCTGCCAAACTGCACGTAAAAAATCTCAATTCACAGATCTCCAAGGAGCAGAGGGGATGGGGAGCACGAGACAAAACCTTCCCCCTCTGACCCCTTGTGCAGAAAGGGGAAGTAAAAGCACACACAGAAAATGAGGGACTGCTTGTCAGGAGTCCAGGGCTTGAATTCTGGCACAGCCCATGGGCTCACAGAAAGAGCCTGGCAAATGCCTGTTAGTTAATCCATGCCTCAGTTGCCTTCGCTGAAAAAGATGAAGACATGATACCATCAGATATTAATTACAAATGCTCCAAGGCAGCTAGTATTACCAAGTTGGAAGTCACAGAAATATTGGTATTAAGCAAGAGTGAAGGCAGAGCAGATATTAAAAAAGGATTTTAATCTGAGCAATCTCTCCCCAAATGACTTTTCATCATTTCATCAGCAGTGAATGGAGCCTCTCCCTGGCAGCTGACACTGTGGCCCTGCCAAAACACCACTGCAGTAATTTGTGCCTGTCCTGCAGCTCCTTTGTAAACCCAGTGACTTGTGCCCTTTAAGTTGGCCTGTGAGAGCAGGTTCAAAACATGCCAAATGCAAGTTCAAAAATGAAGCATCCAGTAGGAATCTTTAAATTATATTTCACAATGAAATAAGTATCTTTCGATTTAGGATCTGATTTAGAAATCATCTCTGGAACCGCCACTTTCATATCTCCAAGAAAGGGGTCAATCTTTAGCTTATCAAAATTTTGCACCAGTGACCCTTTATCAGGAAACATGTTCTCACACTGTTGTACCTCCTCATCTCGAGTACAGATTGCTGCCAGCAGTTCTGCCCGCGAAGCTGTGACTGTTTCAGTGTTTTTCTTAATCCGGAGGGAGACATCTTCCATGAACTGAACCATTTCTTCCTCTTTTGTGGGATTAGTCAGGAGTCGCTCCAACATGAAATTCCTGAACTCCCTAAAGGCTTTGATAAACGCTTCAGCTGATGGCTCTCGTGGCCCAGCTTCGCATTTCAGAGCCTTACAAATTGAAGGGTTGGCCTGCAAAAGCCTCACGATATTTCTAACAGAAGACTTCAGCTGTTGTTCGAGCAGGCAGAGAGAGACCCTTCGCTCCTCAGCTCTCTCGGCATCCTCTTCTTCAGGGCTGGCAAGCAGTTGCTCCATTTTGCTTGAAAGCTTCTGGTGCTCAGTTAGGTTCTTTGTGATCTCAGGTCCCAGCAGAGCCGAAAACCTATCCAGCGAGGCGAGAATACGTGGAACCAAGCAGCTCAGCTCCAGCTTGGCAATCGTCTCGTCCAAGACGGATATAACCCATTCCGTTTCAATGCTATCAGGTTTTAACCAACGCGGATCTAACACCTTTGTGGCATCTAACGCGGTCGCTGCCTTCTTTGGAGACACAATGCCCATTGTCAGGGGCTGGTTGCTTTCCTTTGTGTCCTGAGAGGACACCTGGAGCTCGGTAGGATTTGCCGTAGCCATGTCTTCAGTTAAACACCTGCGGGTTTAGTGTGGCAAGGTCTAGAAGGGACACAATGCTCTCATAGTACAAGAACACAGAGGTCCCTCTGCTGCTTCTGCCGCAAATTCTTCCTTTGTGGGTTTTATTTCTGAAAGGAAAATATGATACGAGCATTAGAGGGACGATGTAATTCAGGAAAAGCTGGGAATTTCAGGTTACCCCAGAGCTCTCCCTGGGTCTGTGCACCCAGGCAGGACACGGGCTCGCACGCCACAACTGTTCTCTATCCTAGAGAGGCTGCTGAACCCCCAGGGCCATGAGAAGACCCCCGAGGAGGGAGGGCAGCCATAACCCCTTGGCCCCCATGGCTGTGGGGGGAACCCCTCAGCCCCTCAGCACCACCTCAGAAGGCCCAGCCCGGGCCCTGCGGTCGCTAGGCAACGCGAACGCGGGGGCGGGGCCTCCCGCCTGCCTCCGCGCCCGCCCCTCCTCGAGCCACTCAGCGTCTTCGCTCGCTTGACGGACAGCGCCACTGGCCAATGAGAGGCCTCGCGGCGGACAGAGGCCGGCCGGGGTGTTGATGGCGCCGGGCGGCCATCTTGGGGCGGGAGGGCTGGGCGGGGAGGGGAGGAGCCGGCTCCGCTGGGCTCCTCCCAGCTCCCAGCCGTGCGAAATAAAAATAAATAAATAAAAATAAACATAAACTTCGTACACTGAAAATGAGCTTTGCGGCAGTATTAAATCACGATGTAGCCCCTTCAAGGGGGGTGAACGCCAGAGCATTAGCAACCAGAAATTACCCCAAGCGTGCTGTTAAAGAGGGCTGGTATTACAACGCTCTGCATTTGGGGTATACATAATAAATAAACCAATAAATTAATAAATAAACTCCAGAAAATAAATCCATAACCTAATAAACTCCAGAAGGCGGCGGCTGGTGGCAGCGCTGAGGAATTCCCAGCAAGCTGCTCATGACACCGGCGGTGCCCAAGGGGAAGCAGCAAGCACACAGCAGCCCCACAGCGGCTGCGGGACCCAGCTGATGCACCCAAACCAGCCCAGCACCTTTATTTCTGTGCACCTTTATTTCTTTATTTCTTCATTTCTTTTATTCCCTGAGCCAGCACCTGCAGCTCCGACAGGGCTGCAGCGGGGCCGAGGTGGGATCAGATCCCTGTGTGGGCTCTGTGGTGTCAGCTGGATGTGTCCCTGCCAGCCCTGCTGTCCTTCAGCCCCTAGTGAAAGCACAGAGCTCATCAAGAAGACCTTTCAGCTCTCTAATTTGGTGGGTGGGATCCTGTGACCACACTGGATCCAGCCCAGCCTTGCTTCAGGATGAGCAGGAAGCACAGGAGGGCTGGCAGGTAATGGGGGCGGCGTGCCCTCGGCTGGATGTTTGCCCTGCCCATCAGCACAGCTCAGCAGAGGGGCCCTGGAGATGTGGAGAGCTGTCACTGCCTAATGGGGACTTCAGGGCTGAACCCTGACCCCCGTGAGAGGTGAGAGGCTGCTGCCTTCCCTGCGAGGCGTTCTGGCAGTGAAATCCATCTTGAAAAGGATGTTGTTTTCCTTCCAAAGCTGATGAGCCTCTTGATTGCTCCGTTTGAAAAGGGACGTGGCTCTCTGAGAAATGCAGACTCAGGCTTCCTGACAGCCATGACCTCGAGGAGGGATTGAGATGGACTGCTGAGAGGCTGCCAGCCGCATCCTGCACGCCCCATGCGCGCAGCCTGCCTGAGGGACAGAAGGCTTCTTGGAACATAACAGCAGGGGGATGATGGAGAAGCGGTGGGTCGCATCCAAACCTCCTCTAAACTAGGGAAAAGATGTGGAGCACTGCAGCTCGCTCCTGGCCTTGGCTAACTGGAGCCGTCCCAGACTTGCAGAGCAGACTGAAGGCAGCCCAGCTCGTCCTGCAGCATCACACACCGCTGCCGGGAACAAAACCAGGCCAGTGTGGGAGCTGTCACTGAACCTGTGTCATCCCAACCTCTCAACCAAGACGTAGAAAAATCTCAGATCCATCCTGAACCAATTCCCTACAATCTGCTGGTCCGCACGCAGCAGCCTGACTGAGCCACAGCGGGGCTGTCCTGCCTTGGGGGCATCAAACAGGAGCGAAACCAGAAGAAGGGGAGATCTCATAGCCAAGGGACGGGACCTCTGGGTGGCAGCGGGGACAGCAGGAATGGGCAGCGAGGGGTTGCTGGCCTTTGCAGCTGCTGGCTTTGCAGAGCCGGGATGGAAGGAACTGGTCCCACCATGCTGTCGGTGGCGATGCCCAGGCTTTGCTGAGCAGGGCACGTGCTCCCATTTCCAGCAGGACACGCTGACCCTTTTGCCTTCCTGGTGGCTTCAGGAAGGAGGACAGGTTGGATCCAGGAGTTGTCTCCGCGGAGCAGCAGGGGCACAGGAAGTCCTGTGAAGACCTAGGAGCAAAACAAAGGCACAAAGAGCTCTGCTTTCCCTTCGGAGGCAAAGCAGGCGTCACGCAGCCAGCAGGCAGCGGCTAACGCTGCTTTGTGGGCTTTTTTTTGCCACCCAGCTGCTTCCTCCTGTGGAGAATAACTGAGTACATAAACTGAGTACATGTTTCGGAGGTGGACGGGCAGACGGATGGATGGTTGCAATCATTCGCTGCTCCTCCTAAAGCAAAAAAAAAAAAAAAAAAAAAGGGTGCATGAGGAGAATTTGCCCAGACAGTAGGTTTAAAATAAAAAAAAAGGACTTTTCTTCCCGTCGGGTCATTAAACGCTGCCCCAGGAGGTCTGCAGCAGCCCAGCAGCACGTGGGGGAGGGGTTCTCCTTCCACTGCCCCCTGGGGACCCCTCGCTCTGTTTTTCTCGTGCTCCACAAGCCTGTCACCTGCCCTGGGGATGCAGGCAGGTGCTGAAGAGCTGCAATGCTGTGTGGTGACCCACGAGTGGCTGGACCAAACCCAGAAGCCCTTACTCAGGGCTAGACCAGCCCGTTCCTCCCAGCATCTTCCCACAAGGGAAACCTGGGGGTGGCCAGCACGGGGCACCTCAGGCTCCTCTAAAACTGCCCTGTGCTCTTTGCCTGGTGGCACCTCCTTGCTTTTCACCTCAACACCTCTCATCCTAGGTTTCAGTGCTAAAGCCAGCCGCAGTGAGCACGACCGAAGACATTTACTGCCTGTCCTAGCTGGTGACTGTCACGGTGAAGCACAGATCCAGATTTTCCTTTCCATAGAGGGAAAAGGCTGCAGACGCAGGGCTGCCAGGCAGTTAGCTCTGCTGGGAATTTCTCCTTTCCACCTGGATGTCACCGCTAACAACGCCGCTGGTACAGGGCAGGGTCCAGGCAGCAGCGTGGAGGAGGCAGAGTGCCCACCAGCAAGGTCGAGAAGGAAGGGTCTGTCCACTCAGGTGGCTGAGTCTGGCTGAATTACCTGAAATTCTCCTAAGGAAGAAGGATGAAAAAGATCTCTCCGTTTTCAGGACCCAGAAATTAGGGGGAAAGTTTGTTGTTTCTTTAAAAACTAGCCTTACAACAAACTGAGAAGACATTTCATCATCAAGGACTGATGCCTCCAGATTTTGGGGCACTGGACTGTAACTTGCCAAGTGTGCTGCCCTGACACCAGAGGGCTGTACAGCTGCATTGGATCCTGTGAAAACTCTCCTTAGAAATCCCAGCCAAAGGGGACAGTTTGAAGGTACTGAGCATTTTCTAATTCGGTGAGGAAGAGACTGAGGATGTGACAGCAATATTCCAGCATCCAATTATTCCCTCAGGGCCACCGGGAAACATTAAAAAAATCGCTCTGCTTCATCTGAAGCAAAAAAAAAGGTTTATGTTAAGAAAATCCCAACACTGCAATGCAGGAATCTGACTGAAAAAAAAAAAAAAAAAAAAAAAAAGGCACCTTGAGACTGTAGCATCTCCTCCACCACAAGTCTTGAAAACAAGTGGGCTGGACGTTTTTTCAAGGAAAGTTCCCTGCAACTCACACACCATAAATTTATCCTGCAAGCACTCACAGCAATAGGGTGGACTTTACAGCCCTGGTTTATAAAACATTGGTCTAAACCAAGGAACTGCTGAAATCACGATGCTTGGGCTTTCTGGCCAAAGCAGGAAGGCAAAGTGCCCTGGCACAGCTGCAGTAAGGTGAGGGGAGAGGACTCAGGTGGTGCTTGATGGGTCCCAAGGGCAAAAAGCCTGGTGCACAGGAGGCGAGAGGAGAGCTGAAGGGGACTCATCAATGTGTGACTGCCCAGCTCTGTCTGATGACACCCTAAATCCTAATTCTGGATTCATCCCCCTGGTCCTGCAGGAGAGGGTACAGCTAATGAACCCATTACTGCGGGGCTCAGAGTGGGAAGCACTACAGGAGCAATCAGGCTGCTGAAATCTTGCAAAACCTTTGACTCATCCCCGTTCCTGGGAGGCCACGTGTCAGCGCTTCACCCGTTTCTCAACATTTAGCTATTTTAGGAATGACATCGAAGTGCAGGTGAAGTCTGACCGACAAGGTCTGTCGCTCACGACTCCAAAACACCGCTGACCTGCAAAGATCATGCTGAAGGCTGCCTGAGAACCGAGGCCTTCCCCCCCATGATAACACCCCCAGGCGTTTGCTTCTCGCCCTCCCCATGGACAATCCCCAGCAGAGACTTTGCCAAGTCCCGGGCATCTGCATCCGGACCCAGCAGGCTGAAGATTTAAGGTCCAAAGCGATGATTTCATGGTTCCGAGGAACTGAGACCAAAGCGTTTGCCCAAGACATTCCTCCAGCCTCGAGTCATCTGCGGGTCTTGCTGCCAAGGGAGGGGAACTCCCTGTGCTTTTCCACAACACAGCACCCCAAACACAGCCAAGTGAGGGGCAACAACCCAGGGCTGGGGCGGGGTGGAGGTATTCACTTTTTTCTCCAGGAGAAGCAGGGCACGGCGGCTGCTGCGGCTGCTACTGGATGATTTGGGCAGGGAGCTGTCGGGGCCGTGGCCTCCCACCTCGATGTCTGAGCCTACAAAGCAGCTTCGGGCATGGTGTCACATGAAACGGGGTGCAAGCGATGCTCCCCGGGTCTGTTTTGGGGTGCGAGGAAGGGGACCTGGGCTGGCATGGGTGTGTGTGTGTGAGGGGGTCCCACAACCTCCAGGACAGTACCAGGAGGTCCCACCACCCCTTGCCTGGATGAGGGGGTCCCGCAGCCCCCAACAACTTTGAGGAGCTCCCACATCCCCACGGTTTGGGATGATACCCAACGTTTACAAGCCCGAAGCGAGGATGTGCTGCTGTGCTGAGCACAGCCTGGCTACTAGGACGGCTTGCCCGGGAACCGAGGGGAAGCGAAACGTGGATCTGCACCAGAGCTCTGAAATAAATTCTTGTTATCCAACAGGGTTGTGGCGTGGAGGCTGTGCTGCTAAAGGTGTGGAGATGTGAACAGAAGCTTTGGGGCTTGCTGTAAATGCAGCCGGGTTCCTCGCATCGCTTGTGTCGGGGTCCCGTTGGTAAGTTTGAAGTGAAGCATCATGTGCCGAGTGTTTCGTTCCGGCACAAACCGTGCCTATAAAGCAGGACAGAAACTAGCTGCGGCTCAGGATACTTGGAATGGGACCAATGTTTGCTCTTCCTGAGATACTTCTCTGGGTTTTGACACAACAACCCCAATTCCGGTCATCTGCTGCATTGCAGAGAGGCCGGGAAGGGTGCAGACTCCAGTGCTGGGAGAGCCTGAAGTCCTGAACCCTCCTCTTCCTCCTCCTGATTCCCCCGGCTGTTTTTTTCAGAAGAGGCAGAGGAAAAAGTACAGACATGTCTTATTTTGATATATCAAAATAAAGCACAGTTTACAAGATGTCCTCGTCCTCCTGCATTTCTCCTGTTACAGACTCAGCTACAGGCAGCCGACAGCCCTGTGCACACACGGAACCACGGAATGGTTTGGGTTGGAAAAGGCCTTCAAGATCATCTGCTCCCCCCCGCCAAGCAGAGCAGGGAGCCCCCGTGCTGCGGTGAGAGCCCAGTGAGATGCTTCAAAGCGAATCCCGGAGTCTTTTTGGGTGCTGAACCAGAAAATGTCACGCTGGAGGGGAGCCCCGAGGGTCAGCCTGCCTGTGTCCAGGCCTCCAACCAGTCTTGGACGTCCCCAGATGTTGCTCTCCAGTGCAGACGCTGCTCCCCGCGTGGCACTTACCCGGTTAGGCTGTGCCACCAGGCAGGATGTGTTTCTTAACGCCTGCCCTGAAAACGCCCCTGCCATAATTTCAGCTGCAGAGCCAGGACGGCTCTGACACCTCGTTAGGATTGCAATGGGGTTAGGAGCACAAGGCAGCATGCGAGGGAGGGCTGTCCTTGCTCAGCCGGTGCTTGTCCAGGGAGATTTGGGGAGCAGTTTCAGAGCTCAGAGAGGAGGAGCTGCCACCTGACCGTGCCCCTTTGGGACACCCAAGCAGCTGGTACTGGGGAATGCCACCGGGCTGAGATCATGGCCTGAAATACCCGGAGAGGGGGACAGCAACCAGGCCAGGCCCTGTACAGGCAGCATAACCCCTCCAGCACACAGCAACCCATGGGATCCCTGTGCCCAGCCTGGAGCCAGCCCCTCTCTGGGACCAGGCCAGCATACAAAGCGCTAAAAAGAGGGCAAACAAGGCAAAAGGATGGGTTCAGCAGGATCCAGGCAGCGGTGTGGGTGCCAGCCCCGCTCCTCCATCCCCTGGCAGGGGGCAGCACAGCTGCCAGGTCCTGGGGACACCGGGTTGGGAGCTTTGCCCAGCCTCATCCCGGGGGCCGCAGCATGGCTTGCCCTTCAGAAGCAAACCCAAAATGCCTTCCAGTCCTCCCAGCTAGGGGAAAACCTCTGAAATCTGAACCCTAAAAGCAAACAGGCAGAGGAATGGGCATGGCTTGTGGCTGCTGAGCTCTTGGCAAGAGCAGGGGCTGTGCTGGCGGTGAGGCCGAGGTGAGTCACGGGGCTGGAAAAGGGCTGGGGTGGTGCTCTCGGCCCCCGGGGGCAGGGTGAAGCCCGTGGGCACGGCGTCCCCTGGGAGCTGGGGCGCCCAGCCGGTTCCAGGTGCGAAGTCACCACAGAAGCCACGGTAGGAGTACAACAAAAATAGAGCTTTATTTCAGGACAAGTGCCACCAGAGCCAGGCCGCGCTCCTACGGCAGAGCACCCGCGGGTGTGCAGCCGTGCCCGGTGTGCACGCAGCTGGGCTGGCGCTCACGTGCTTTGCACGTGCTGTGCCACTGCTCCGTCAGAGGTCGGTGAGCCCTGGCGGAGCGTAACGCCCGCTGGGGACACCGGCACCGCGCCGCCACGCAGCACCACGAGGGTCCGGCGCGCTCCGTCCTTCGTGCAGGGGGCACGAGGCGTGCGTGCACGTGCCCCACGTGTGCACCGGGCTTACTCCACCCAGCAGAGCTCAGTAGCGATGCACACACACGTGCACACACACGCATACATCTGCTGTGCACGGGGAGGTGCTTGCACACGGAGGCTGTGCACACACGCACACGCACAAGGCTCTGCACATGCACTTGTGCCTCCCGGACCTGTACACACCGACACACACGTGCCCCGTGCACAGAGCCGTGCAAAGAGAGCCACTCACACGTGCAGAGCCTGTGCACACCAGCACACACACGCCTACACGTGTGAGACCTGCTTGCACACGCAGAGCCTTTGTGCACCAACACTCACGTGCTCCCTGCACACACGCCAGAGATCCACTCACTCTTGCAGAGCCATTGCACACCTGCACGCACTTTCCCCACGCACACAGACACCCCCTTGCACACACAGACCCTGTGCACTGCAGCACACACGTGCACACCCAGAGCTCTGCACACCAGCACTTCGGTCTGCACGTGACCGTGCGCGCCGGCAGAAATGTGTGTGTGCAGAGCCATGCACACCAGCACACGCGTGCACAAAGGGCCTGTGCGCACCGGCACACACGTACACACACAGAGCTGTGCACACACACGTGCATACAGTGCTCTGAGCAGCAGCAGGCGTATGCATGCCCAGTACCATGCACACCAACAGATGTGCACACAGAGCCACGCATACAGCACGCACACACGTGCACCGTGCCACGCACACCAGCACATACGTGTGCACGCAGGGCCGTGCCCACTGGCACACACGCACAGGGCCGTGCCCAGTGCTCGCCGCCGTCCCCAAGGCCTCCCCAGCCCTACTCGCGCCTGCGGGGGGCACGGCCCGGCCACGCTGCCCAGCGCCTCGCGACGAGCTGCGGCTGGTGGTACATGAACATCCCGGCCAGCGTCAGCCCGATGCCCAGGTAGCTGAGCCCGCTCAGGTGGCTGCCGAAGAGCAGGCGGGAGAGCAGGAGGTTGCCCACCACGGTGAGGTTGCCCAGGAGATGGATGGTGAGGGCGGAGGTGAGGGAGAGGACGCAGAAGCTGGCCAGGTTGTAGAGGACGGAGCCAAGGCAGCTGAGCAGGACGCAGCCCCAGAGGGAGCCGTCGTAGCGCAGGACGCCTTCCCAGGCTGGGGCCACCTCCAGCGCCACGGCCGCCCCGAAAAGGAGCCAGAAGCTGGGCAGGGCGGTGAGGCAGAGCAGGGAGACAGCATCCAGCCGGTCCTCCTGCAGCAGCAGGCCTGGGGACAGGGGGAGGGACAGTCAGCGGGAGCTCCCCGCCCAGTGCTGAAAGAAATCCCGAAAGAAATCCCAAAAATCGCAGCAAAGGGGGATGTGGGGAGCAGCCCCATCTGCGGGGACGGGGGAAAAAGGGGCTGCTCCTGGCCCTGCTGAGGCAGTTCGCAGGGTCCTGGGGTGCCCCCCAGCCCGGGGACCGCAGGGACGTCACAGCACGTGCCCAGCGCTCGTCCTGACGCCAGTGCCCGACCCTGCGGTGCCTGCGTGAGTCACAGGCTCCGGCTGCCGCGGCGGAGGAAACGCTCCCTTCCCAACCAAAAAACAAGTGAGCTCGGGGCCAGACGGCTCCTCTCTGCTGCTGCCAAGGACATCGCGGCCCGGGTGGCCCCGCTGCTCCCACAGCGCCCAGGGGCCCCATGTGGGGACGATGCCGCTCGGTGCACAGGGACGATGCCACTCAGCAGGGGGATTTGTGGGGGCTGCGGACCCGGCCACCCCATGGGGAGGGGACAGGGACAGAGGGGAGCGGTGTGTGACTCTGTGCCAGCCAAAGGCACTGCCGCCACCCCGCAGTGTCCCTGGAGCTGGCTGGTGTGCCACCGCGGGGACACCAATGTGTTTGCTCCTTGCCAACAAACCAGGGTCACCTCGGGCCAGGATCGTGGGACAGCCCCCAGGGCAGGAAGCCAGGGGGTGAGCAGGGACAGGGTGGTGACATTGGGGTGAGCGGACACCTCAGTGTCACCAGGCTAGGACAGGGGACAGTGACAGGTACATCCCCAACCCCAGAAGCAGCGGTGGCACTGGTATCAAGGGTGGCAGAGGGGACCAGAGCGCCACAATGGTCGTGGTGCTGGTGGCACCTCCTGGGCGCAGTACTGCCACCAGCACGGGGACACCCCGGGGGCGCGCGGGCGGCACTTACTCTGCTGCAGCGACTTGAGGGCGCGCAGGACGGTGGCGGCGAGGAGGACGCAGCCGCCGGGCTGGTGGAAGTGGACGCCACCGGCGATGCTGCAGGCGGCCCCGGCGCAGACGGGCCCCATGGCCGCGTACTGCAGCGGGTGGTGCCGGCGGCCCCGCAGCAGCGCCGACAGCAGCAGGGTGGCGAGCGGGGCGGTGGCGTGCACTGCTTGCGCCGCGTCCAGCGGCACCAGGCTCAGCCCCAGGTTGCCCAGGGCCACGCTGCCGCAGAAGGTGAGGCTCAGCAGGTAGATCCTGGCACGGGGACGGACGGATGGCAGCGGGCCCCGTGCCCACCCCAGCGGGTACCCCAGCGCCACTGCCGCCAGCATGTGCAGGGACGACAGCAGCAGCGGGTAGCGGAAGCCGTGGGCGGCGAAAATCCATTTGTTGAGGCCGGCCAGGGCAGTGCCGGTGCCCAGCCAGGCCAGCACGGTGAGGGCCAGCGGCAGAGGCGGCCCCGACAGCTGCCACCCCGGCTCAGGTCTGCGGGGCTGGAGGGTCCCGCCGGTGGCTGTCATCGCTGCTTCATCACCGCCGGGGCACCGCGGGCACATGGGCACCGCTGCCACGCCGGCTGTGCCAGTGCGTGCGGCGTCCCCGGCTCCTCCCGGCGTCGGCGTCGGCGTCACCTGCCCAGGGTGGGCCCACGGAGGGGTCAGCCAAGGGGTGCCATGTGCAAGCGGCGCCGGCACCAAGGAGAGAGGAAAGTTTGATGGCGGGGAGCGAAGGCAGCGAGGCTCCTCCCCACCGGGCCGCCGCACGTCACCGCAGCCGGCAGTGCGGGCCTGCGGAAAACCGGAGGAGCGGCACGGCGAGCTGGGAACCGAGCTGGGAACCGGCAGCAGTGGCTGCGTGTTCCCCCCCGGAGCCGCCCGCAGCCGGAGGACCGGAGGCGGTGGGAGCACGGGCGGCCTCCATGGTGACGGTGGGGCTGCGTCAGTGTCCCCGGCTGACTCACGCCGGGGCGGGCGCCATCGCTCGCCGGGCCTGGCACGGGCACCGGCATCCCCGCCCAGCGCACCGCCTGCCCTGGCACCGCTCCCCGCCAGCTGTCCCCGCCCTGGTCTCGTTTTAGGAGGGGATTAAATCTCACGGGGTTTCCACGCACGTTTCAGATGGAACTGCCCTGGCACCGGTCCTCGCGCTGGGGCCACCGCGGTCCCCACCGATGCCATTGCCCCCAGCCCCTGGGGTGGGGGGTGATGTTGTCACCCCCAGCTGCTAAAATCAGGAGGTGCGTGGAGGGGACTCTCCCTGCTCGTGGCTTGTCCCGCTGCTCCCGGCTTCAGACTGCCCCACAAGCACCCTCGGGGGCACTGCGCACCCCAAAAACAGGGGCTGTCAGTCACCAGAGCGGGGGACAGCACCGAGGAGCTGCCGGTGCTCAAGCAGGGAGCCCAGGTGCGCCCATCCCACTGACCCCATCCTCACCCTCACCGGCGCACAGAGAAAGCACAGCACAGCCCGGGGGATGCTGCAGAGTTTCATTGTCATCGCCCCCATCAGTTGGGGCAGCAGCGGGGTCCCCCCCCTGCCTACCATTTGCTCAGGCGCAGGATGACGGTCTCCCCGTCCTCTGGTCTGTAGTCGGCAACGCCTGCGGAGAGAGGCAGCGGCCAGGGTGGTGGTGTGGTCAGGAAGACAGAGCCACAACCCCACAACCCCCCCAGGCACTCACTCAACCCCCCCAGGCACTCACTCAACCCCCCCAGGCACTCACTCACCCATCTGCAGGCTGCTGCCGAGGCCGCCCAGCAGCTGCCAGTAGTGCCGCTCCTGCGGCTGCGCTGCCAGGCCCAGCACCGAGGTCAGGAAGGGGCCCTGGGGGGTGTCCTGGGTCTCAAACCTGGGGGGTAGAGGGGAGTGAGGGGCCTCGGGGTCTCAAGGGTGCCAAGAAATGCAAGGGAACAGGGTGGCAGCCCCCTGCCAGGGTCTGGGTCCCCCCTTGGCACATGGGGGTTACGCACGTGAAATTTTGGGGTCCCTGCGCTGGGGCTGCCCCGAGCAGGTCCAGGAGGGAGGCACCGGTGGGCACGGGCACCGGGAGGTCGTAGAGCAGGTGCTGGGGACACTGTGCCACCGGGCACTCCACCACCAGCCGCACCATCATGTTCCCCGGCCCCACGGGCAGCGGCTCGATGGCGAGGGGCTTCAGCGTGTCTGTGACAAGGACAGCCACCACGGTGGCATCGGTACCAGCCCGGTGCCAGCCCCCTTGGCCCCACCTTGGCCCCGGCTCCTACCAGGCTCCTCCTTGCACTGCATGGAGGCGATGTCCAGGTAGCTGCGGCCATGCAGCACAGGCAGTGCCTGGGCCATGGCTGCGGCGCTGGTGAAGGCGTCCAGGCGCTGCAGCAGCGCGGCCATGGCCCGGCCGTACGCCGTATGCGTCCTGCACTTGTCAGTGGCGATGAAGACCTGGGAGGAGAGGGAGGAAGGGCTCAGGGCACAGTGACATGGGCACGGTGCTGCTGTGGTGCCATAAACCTGCACCCACACCTGCACCCTGCACGTGCCCGCAGGCACCCATGCTCCTGAGCTCGCACATGCACCTGCACCCGCGCCCACCTGCATGGCCAAGGGGGTGCTGAAGACGTTGCCGATGAAGCCGTCCTCGCTCTGCGCCACCACAAACCTTGCCCTGATGCCACGCACGGCTGCCCGCAGCTCCGCCGCCAGCCTGGACCTGACGAGCTGCTCCCGCTCCAGGCAGGCGAAGGCCAGCGCCGCCACCGCCTCCGTGTCTGCAGGGATGCCCCGTGTCACCCTGGGTGCCGCACACCCACCCCGGTGTGTCCTCGTAGGTCCCCAAGGGTCCCACGGCCCCTTACCCACGGCACTGCTGCCCGCGTGCCGGAACCGCCGGCGCTGCTCGGCCACCAGCAGCCGCTGGATCACCTCCTCGCGCACCCGCTTGCCGTGGACACACAGCGCCAGCACGCCCAGGCTATACTGGTAGTAACTGGTGAGGGGGTGGCCGTGCCGTCGGGAACCTGGGGACGGGGCACCACTGTCACCGGGGCCAGCTGGTGGCCCCGCCGGAGCCAGGGATGCCAGCGCCCAGCTGGGTGACCACCAGGGCCACCCTGCGGGGCCATCCCCACCTGCCCAGTCCTTCTCCAGGTAGTACTTGAGCCACGTCACCAGGAATCGCTGAGGACCGGGGTCCGGTGGGGGGCAGGAGGCTCGCAGCCCCAGCAGGTACAGCGCCAGCCGCCCCGTCTCCGGCCACTGCGACGCCGCCCTGGTGTCCCTACAAGCAGCGGGGTCGGCGTTGGGGAGCAGAGGGACCCACGCTGTCCCCGTCCCCAATCCCATCACCTACTTGCTGTGCTTGGCATCCCGGTGGCGATGACCATGGGACGAGTGGCTGTCCGAACCCAGGCTCCTGCAAGGGATTTGGCACAAGTGGGACCAGAAAGGGGGTCAGCGAACGTCCCCTGGTGACACACGGGGGTCTCAGGGGACCTACCGGCCGTAGCGTCCCTGGAAGGCATCCTGCAGCCGCTCCAGGTAGCGCCACTCGGCGCGCAGGTCGTGGTCCCCGGCGAGGCGCAGGCCCACGTAGACACCGGGGTCAGCGTCCAGCCCCGGCTCCTCCGCCAGCCCCAGCAGTCGCGCACTCAGCACCCTCACCACCGCCTCCTCCGGTGCCCCTATCCCCATGGGGGGGACCCCCGATGCATGAGGATGGCAGCGGTGACAGCTGCGAGCCCCCAACCCGTCTCCATCCTTTTGGGGGGATGCAGCGTGGCCGTGGGGACGCGCTCCCCACCGGGACACCCCCACCCCACTGTGCGCCCCCAAAAGTCACCAAAGAGCCGGAGAAGGAGGCAAAGCCAAAGGAAATGGGAAAAGGGGAGGCCCAGCCTGGTGCCACCCGCAACCCAACCCGTGGAAAAGGGGGGGGTCCCCGTATCCAGCCGGGGGTCCCCGTGTCCAGCCGGGGGTCCCTGTGTCCAGCCGGGGGTCCCCGTTTTACTCACGGCAGCCCCGGGCGGGGAGCACGGCCACCGGCAGCAGGACGAGGAGCAGCCACATCGCGGAGGGGGCCCGGCAGGGCTGCGGGGGGGGGGACTTTGCCCGGAGCCGGGTGTGGAGCGGGGCAGGACGCGCAGGGCGACGCGCCCCAGGCAGCGGCAGGCGGGGGGCGGCCGGCACCGGGCGGCACCGGGAGGGCACGGGGCGGGGACGGGGATGGAGGGGGCGGAACGGGGCGGGGGGGGACGGGCGGAGGGTCCGCGGATCGGTGTCGGTGCCGGTGTCGGTGCCGGCGTCAGTCCCGGTGCCCGTGCTGATGTCGGTCCCGGTGCCACCCCGGTGCCGGTGTCACTCCCGGTGCCACTCCCGGTGCTACTCCCGGTGCTACTCCCGGTGTCACTCCCGGTGCCACCCCAGCCCCAGCCCCATCCCGGCCGTGCCCCAGTGCCCCCCAAGGTGTCCCCCGGTGCCCCCCCGGTTCCCAACCCAACCCACCCCCATCCCCACCCCGCCCCACCCCCGGTGCCCGCCCCTCCCCGTTTCCCCCGCCCCTTTCCCCTCCTCCCCCCGGGCTGCCCGTGCCGTGCCTGCCCCGAGCCGTTCCCCCCGGAGTCCCCCGAGCCCCCCGGACCCCCCCCAGCCCCTCACAACCCCCCTGCACCCCGCACCCCCCCGTCCCGTACCCCGCACCCCGCAGCCGGACCGGGGGCGCAGCGGCTCCGCACAGGCGGGGTGGGGGCAGCCCGGGGCTTGCGGAGCGGCGGCACCACGAGGGAGGCGGCGGAGCCATGGGGGGGCTGGAGAAGAGAAAGGTACCGGGGGGGGACAGGGGACAGGACCGGGGACCAAGACCGGGACCGGGACCGGGGTCGGGGACGAGGACGGGACCGGGGTCGGGGTCGGGGTCGGGGACTGGGGACGGGACCGGGACCGGGGTCGGGGTCGGGGTCGGGGACTGGGGACGGGATCGGGACCGGGACCGGGGTCGGGGTCAGGGTCAGGGACCGGGAACGGGGTCGGGGACCGGGGACAGGACGGGACGGGACGGGACGCACCAGGGGCTGGTCCCGGTCCCGGTCCCGGTTCCCCCTCCCGGTTCTCGGTTCCCCCTTATTTCCCCTAGAGCTCCCCTACCTCGGTCCGGTCCCGGTTCCCCCTAGGTTCGCCCCCCCGGTTCCCCCTGGGTTCCCCTCTTCATCCTCCCCCGGGCACCCCCCCCCTTTCCCCCCGGTTCTCCCCCCTTCCCCCCTGCCTCCACCCCCCCGGCTCCCCTCCACCCCTCCCCGGTTCCCCCTCATTCCCCCCAGCTCTCCCCCCTTTATTCCTTGCCTCCTCACCCCCTCCGGTTCCCCACCACCACCCCCCAGTTCCCCCTCATCCCCCCGCTTCTCCCCCTTTTCCCCCTTCCTCCATCCCCACCCCAATTTCCCAGCCGTGTCCCGGTGCCACCCCCCCCATGACACTGCTGTGACATCTTTCTCCCCCCTCCCAGTACGAGCGGGGCTCGGCCACCAACTACATCACCCGCAACAGGGCGCGGAAGAAGCTGCAGCTCAGCCTGGCCGACTTCAGGTGCGTGGTGCGGGGCCGGGGGGGCGCTGGCTTTGGGTTAAACCAGGCTGGGACCCGGCCTCACAGCCCCTGATCCCCCCCCCCGCAGGCGCCTCTGCATCCTGAAGGGGATCTACCCGCACGAGCCCCGGCACAAGAAGAAGGTGAACAAAGGCTCCACGGCCCCCAGGACCTTCTATCTCCTCAAGGACATCAAGTTTCTCCTCCACGAGCCCATCGTCAATAAGTTTCGGGAGTATAAGGTGCCTGCCCTGCCCGATGGCCCTTTGGGGTGGGGTATGTGGTGTTTTGGCCCCTCTCCCCGGTGCTCAGCTCCCCCTCTGTGCCTGCAGATCTTTGTCCGCAAGCTGCGGAAGGCGTACGGCAAGAGCGAGTGGGGCACAGCGGAGCGGCTGAAGGACAACAAGCCCAGCTACAAGCTCGACCACATCGTGAAGGAGAGGTGAGCCCGGCTCACCGGGGGGGGGATTTTCCTCAGCAGAAATCAACTGAGGGCTCCTGTGAGGGTCTGGCTGCCCAACGGTGTCGCCCCCATCCCCACAGACCACCCGGCTGCCCCGGGGTGGCTTTGAGAACCCGTTCCCTTTCTCAAGCGAGGTCTCTGCCAGTTGTTGCAGTCCCAGCTGGTTTCTGGTGGCTGTGGGGCTGGCTGTGATGCCACCTTCCCCCTCCTGCCCGGCCGCAGGTACCCAACCTTTGTAGACGCGCTGCGGGACCTGGACGATGCCCTCTCCATGTGCTTCCTCTTCTCCACTTTCCCCCGCACGGGCAAGTGCCACGTTCAGACCATCCAGCTCTGCCGGCGCCTGGCCGTCGAGTTCCTCAACTACGTCGTGGCGTCCCGCTCCCTGCGCAAGGTGGGTTCCCCAGCGAGGGATGAGTCCTGCCGGGCTGTCCCCGATGCTTCCTCACACCCCCTGCTGCCCCGGGGAAGGCTGATGAGAACCAGGGGACACCCCTGGCCTTCATCCCTCGCTCTGTTCCCCGCCAGGTCTTCCTCTCCATCAAGGGCATCTACTACCAGGCCGAGGTGCTGGGGCAGCCCGTCACCTGGATCACCCCTTACGCTTTCGCCCATGATGTGAGTACCCGGGCATAGTGGGACCTGTGCTGCTGCTGCTGCTTTGCTTTTCCTTTCCCTGGAGCCAAGGAGGGGTGGTGGGGACATCTCCTCCCTCTACATCTCCTCCTTCTCGTGCTAGAGGGGCACATCGGGCAGTGCCTGTGGTGGAATCCACGAGGCCTGGTTTGGCAGCCCTATGGGGACGTAGCCCCTTTCCATCAGGGATGGCAGTGTCCGTGGCCCTGCTGCCTAGCCATACCAATCTCCCCAGCTGTTATACTCCTCCTTTTATCAATTATTTTACCCAGCAATTAAAGATTAGCTGGTAGTTACCTCATCTGGAGGTGCCAAAGCACGTCGGACCCCGCGCCCTCTTCGCCAGGGCGGCGAGGCAGCGTGCTCACAGCACAGCCATCCCCACAGGGCTCTGTGGGAGCTGAGGGTGATGCAGCCTGCAGAGCTGTCCCTGTCCAGTGTCTGGAGGTGGGCATAAATCTCTAGACCTGGCTGTGAAGAGGGCAGGACCTTCCTCCATCTGCAGATGGGGCCAGAGTGGGGGCAAGTGAGCAGCGGGGCTGGTGGCCTGACCTCCCAGCAGCTTCATGGGACCCTGCACCTGATGAGTGGATCTGGTCCTTCATCCTCGTGTTCTCACCCTCCCTGCCTGCCCGCAGCACCCCACGGATGTGGATTACCGCGTGATGGCCACCTTCACCGAGTTCTACACCACCTTGCTGGGCTTCGTCAACTTTCGCCTCTACCACTCGCTCAACCTGCATTATCCACCCAAGGTGAGGCCACTGCCTGCCCTGGGGACACCGGGCTGGTGGCAGCACCTGCTGCGGGGAGCAGAGCCCCGGCAGGACCTGTGTGTGTGGTGGAAGGGCTGGAGCAGAGGGTGTTTGGGCGCTCCAGGCCTGGGAGCTGTCTCCCCATCTTTGTTTCTCCTCAGATCGATGGCCAGGCGGAGGTTGAATTAAAGCCTGCGGAGGGCAAGGAGTACGCCATGGATTCGGAGAGCTACCTGGAGGTGAGGGACGCTGCTGCTACCAGGGTCAGCGTTAGGACCTGTGTGGCCTTGGCGTTCACATTGACTCCTCCTGGTGTGGAGGACTCGTGGTGCAGGGACTGAGGAGCAGAGCCTGATCGCCCCTTTTGGCTGGCCAAGGGAGGGAATCGGTGCCTGCCCTCGGGGGATTTCCTCTGCGGGCCTGCCTCTTACGTCTTCTCGGTCTCCTGCTGCAGAAACTGTCGGCTCTGAGCGCCAGCCTGGTGCGCGTGGTGGCACCGGCCCAGGAGGACGAGGTGGAGATGGATGAGTTTCCTGTGGAGGGGGTAAGAGCCTGGCGGGGTGGCTCTGCAGCACATCTCGTGGCTGGGCGAAGGCTGGGGCTGTGCAGTGTGGGAGCTGGGGGACAGGCAGGAGGATGGGGGCAGCACCCAGGAGCCCCCCATGCAGTGAGGGGCTTGGCAGGGGCTGTGTGTGGGAAGAGGCTGAATGCTTTGCTCTGAGCAGGAGACCGCTGAGCAGATGGACGCGAGGAGGAAGGAGCAAGAGGCCCTGGAGAAACACAAAAAGCTGTTCGAAGGGCTGCGCTTTTTCCTCAACAGAGAGGTTCCTCGAGAGCCGCTGGCCTTCATCATCCGGTACTTCCTTCATCAGCAGCCTTCCCCAGCAGCCCGACCTTCCCCGTTCCCTCCCAGTGGGACTGCTGAGGCCGATCTGCCTCGTGTCCCACGGGTGAGGTGACCCTGAGGGGTCTCTCCGGTGCGACCGCTCGGTGTATGTGGCTGGCAGGTGCTTTGGTGGCCAAGTGTCCTGGGACAAGTCCCTGTGCATCGGTGCCACCTACGACGTGAGAGACCCCTCCATCACCCACCAGATCGTCGACAGACCCCGGGTGGAGCAGCAGGTTGTGGGCAGGTGAGGCAAGTCACTTGTCCCTAGCGTGGCCACCAGGGCTAGTGGCTGTCCCGAGCTGTCCCCATGCTCTTGTCTCCTCACATCCTGCTCTGCTGCAGTCCTGCAGCCCCCTGGGCTCCAGAGCTTGGGGCAGGAGGACGCGTTCTGACCCCCGGCTCTGTCCCACAGGTATTACCTGCAGCCTCAGTGGGTTTTTGACTCGGTCAATGCGAAGCTGTGCCTCCCTGTAGCTGATTATTTCCCTGGTGTGTTGCTGCCCCCACACCTCTCGCCCTTCGTGACGGAGCAGGAGGGAGACTACATCCCTCCAGAGAAGCTGAAACTGCTGGCCATGCAGCGGGGCGAGGACCCAGGTGACACTCAGCTCCTGGGGCTTAAAAGGAGGGGAACCAGGCAGCACTGCTGCTTGGGCAGAGCTCTGCAGTGTCAGCTCGCTCCCAGCTGATAGCAGTGGTCTCTCTGTAGGTGAAGAGAGTGAGGAGGACGAGGAGGAGGAGGAGGAGGATGACAACGATAACGAAGAGGAGGAGGAAGAGGAAGAGTCTGAAAAGGAAGAGGAGATGAAATTGAAGAAGATGGAAGAGCAGAAGACTCAGAGCAACAAGGTGAGGTGCCTGGCAGCGGGACAGGAGCTCCAGGAGAGGGCAGCCTTTGTGAGTGCCCTCCCTGCCGGGGCTCAGCTCGCTGCAGCGTGTCCCAGCCCAGTCCTTGCTCTGGGACTGCTGTGGCCGAGCTGCTCCTGCAGCAGCCCCTGGGTCCTGAGCCCTTGCTAATGGGCTGTAGCTCCTGCTCACACTCAGCACCTGCTGAGTGGAAATCCTAGAATGGCTTCTGTTGGAAGGGATCTTAAAAAAACATCCAGTTTCAGCTCCCCTGCCAAGGGCGGCGATGCCACCAACCAGACCAGGCTGCCCAGGGCCACGTCCACCTTGGCCTTGACCAGCTGCAGGGATGGGGCATCCTCAGCTTCTCTGGGCAACCTGTGCCAGTGCCCCTCCACCCTGTGAGGGAAGAGTTTCCTCCTAACCTCTAATCTAAGTCTTCTCTAAATTTAAAACCCTTTCCCCTTGTCCTATCACTGTCTGCCTGTGTAAAAAGTATTTTTTATATTTTTTTAAGCTCGCTTTAAGTTCTGAAAGGCCACAATGAGGTCTCCCTGGAGCCTTCTCTTTAGGCTGAACACCCCTACTTCTCTCAGCCTTTCCTCATAGGAGAGGTGCTCCAGCCCTCTGATCATTTCCGTGGCCCTCCTCTGGACCTGCTCAAACAGCCCCACATCCATTCATCCTCAATGAGTTCCTCTCCCCGTCCGTCCTCAAGTCTGGGATTGCCCCAGCCCAGGTGCAGCACCTTGCACTTGAACTCATTGAACCTCAGCAGGTTTCCATCAGTCCGTTTCTCGAGCTTGTCCACGTCCCTTTGGCTGTCGTCCTTCTGTTGTACCAAGTGCATCCCTCAGCTTGGTGTCTTCTGCAAGCTTGCAGAGGTTATTCATGGTCCCACTGTCTGTTGAAACGTCTGTGGGCACCCAGCACGCAGGGTCCTGAGCTCTTGGCTCCCTGCAGGCGCTTCCTGTGAAGGTGACCGCTGGCAAGGTGAAGCTGGAGGACAAGAAACGCCTGGAGCAGGAACAGCAAAACGAGGAGAAGCGCCTGGCCATCATGATGATGAAGAAGAAGGAGAAATACCTCTACAAGAAGATCATGTTTGGCAAGAAACGCAAAATCCGAGAGGTATGAGGATAAGGATGCCTTGAGACAAGGAGCCCTGCGCTAGGTCTTATCGAACTGGCTTGCAGCTCGGGATCATTAAATCCTGTCCTGTCCCCATCTCGTGGGGAGGGAGCAGCCTCTGGCAACCTTGTGCTTCCCCAGCTCTGGTTGCAGGAGGGAGCTTCACCCATAGCTGTGCCTCACGCAGCTCCCTGCCCTGCTGCAAGCATGGGCAGAGCTGAAGCTGCTCTTCAGGGCTGAGCCTGTGTTGTCACAGGCTGGTCCCACATTTATCAAGCCTACAAACACTGCTGCCACTTGGGGATTTCCAGCTCTT
The DNA here is from genome assembly GCF_964035555.1 of Netta rufina. Lineage (NCBI taxonomy): Eukaryota > Metazoa > Chordata > Aves > Anseriformes > Anatidae > Netta > Netta rufina. Next base: position 10,763,067 of record NC_140141.1, on the reverse strand, counting down.
CTCCTTTCTCTCCTCCCCGTACCTGAGGAGGTGGTGAGGACATAGACCACAGGTGTGCTGGGCTGAGGCTGTACAAGCCTCGTGCCTGGCATTACCAGGCTTTCAGGCGCTCAACCCTAACAGAGCAGAGTCTCCCTGTTCTTCCCCAGGGCCAAAGCATGAGCTCAGCAAGTAAAACTCAGGCGGTGCCACTGCTCCTCTCCATCCCCTGGGAGCAGACTGGGTTTGGTGGGTCTGAGGGTGGCGCAGCTCTCGGTGCTGGCAGACTGACCTGACCGTGGGTCTGGGGGTTTTTCTCTGCAGGTGAACAAACTTGCTGCAAAGAGGAAAGCCCACGACGATGCCATCAAAGAAGAAAAGAAGAAAAACAAAAAGGCGCGGCGAGCGTGATGGGGCATTGGCCCCCTGCACCAGGGGCTGGACTGGCTATGTGCTGCAGAGACCGTAGTGTTTGGGTGAAAAACCCTCAGCTTTGCTCTTGGGACAGAAATTGTAAATTAAAACGTTCCCTGTCTGTAAATGCAGCTCCTGCTGTGCCTTTCCCTGGGCTGGCTCACTCCACACAGATGCTGGGTTAGTGCATGTCGGCAGCACTGCCTGTCCCTGCCCGCCTGCCTGGAGGCAGGGTGCGTGGGGTTGCTCAGCTTGGTGGGATGTGGTGGTGTGCTTGGAGGGGCAGGGGGCTTGCATAGGGGCTGATGGGCTTCATCCCACAGCATCCTTCTGGACAGAATGAGCAGAATACAGTTAGATAAAAGCATAATAAGTGGAGTGAGCAATTGGCTAAAGGGTCGGGCCCAGAGGGTCCTTGTAAACGGGGTTAGCCTGGTGAGCCTGTTCCATTGTGTGACAACCCTCTCAGTGAAGCACCTCTTCCTGCTGTCTAGCCTAAACCTCCTCTGTTGCAGTTTGACACCACTCCTGCAGGTCTATCACTGGTACTAAAGAGAATAGATGGCCTCCTCTTCCCCTTTTGAGGTAGCTGTAGATGGCAATAAGGTCTCCCTCAGCCTCCTTTTCCAGGATGAACAGGCCAAGTGGGGTGATGGGACCGGGGTGTGGGCTGGGCTGGAGACCCCAGGCTGGAAACCCCTTCCTGGGAGCGGCTGCGGAGGCGCAGGCTGGAGCGGGGCAGTGGGTGCTGTCAGGGCAGCAACGCAACAGGGCAAAGAGTGGGCCTGGCATGGGGAAAGGGAGGAGAAAGCAGCAGGGGTGGGGATGGCAATGACCACTGTGTTTGCGACACTGACAGGTTTTCTGTGATTTTATTTTATTTTTTCTGTGTGGTGGAATAGGACCCTGATGACTTTCAGGTCCTTTGGGGCCGGCGTGTGTCCCAGTGTGTCCGGCCCCGGCCCCGGAGGGTCTTCTATTGTCCCCGGCGGGGTGGCCTCTTCTTGGATGGTGCAGAGGCCTGCGAGGAGCTGTTCTTCCTCTTGGGGGCTTGCCGGGGACCCCGAGGTGGGCAGCCCCTGCCCCGCCTGGTGGTGGAGGGCCCTGGTGCAGCCTCCTGCGGCTCCTCTTCAGGTGCTGCCTGCTCCACGGGGACCGCAGCTGGTGGGGAGTGAGGGCGGCTGGCGTTCCCTCCAAGGGCATCTCTTGATGCGCCGGGCCCCTCATCCCTGCTGGAGCTGGCAGGATGGAGAGAGGAGACTGCGCCGGCTGCAGGAGCCACCCCGTCGGGGCCAGACGGGACGGGTTCTGGCCCGGGGCTGGCCTCCCGATGCTGGGCTGCAGGAGGAACATGGAGGCCCAGCAGGCGGTGGGCCTCCCTGCTGCACCGCTGCACGGCGACGTCCAGGAGGTGCCGCACGAACGTCGCCGCGTTGTTCCCTCCCAGGTCTTCCTCCACCAGCTGGAGCAGCATCTCTTCCTCCAGCCCCACCAGGCGCAGGGTCTCCCTGATGGCGTTCTCCAGGAGCAGCGCCTCCAAACGCCGTGCCCCGAAGACTCTCCCGAGCTCGCGGCGCACCCAGGAGAGCAGGGGCCGGAGCAGAGCAGGGTGCTCCTGGAAGAGACGGCCCCAGGTGTCCGCGGGGAGGCCGCCCACCAGAGGGCTGGGTGCCACCCATGCAGCCCACGGCCAGGCTGCCTGGGCCCCAGAGGAGCTGTCGGCGGCGATGGATGCCGATGGGCTGATGACCAGCTCCTCAAACTTGTCATCAGCCTGCACCGAGTGCACGATCGACGTCAGCCTCCGCTTGCAGAGGGGGCACTCGGGCTTGGTGTCAGCCCACCGCTGGATGCAGGCGAAGCAAAACTGGTGGCAGCACGGCAAGGTGAACGCGGGGCTGCCCCAGCTGTCCAGGCAGATGGGGCAGCGGGTGTCCAAGGCCGCGGCCATGCTTGCCACCAGCTGCGGTGGGCTGTGGGGAGCAGCAGGTGACGATGCGCTCCCTGGTGCAGACGCTGCAGCAGCGGGGGTCGCCCTGGAAGAGGAAGAGAGGGGCCACTGTCATTCTCTGGGCTGGGGAGGGTCCCTCAAGGAGGGTCCCTCAAGGAGGATCCCTCTGCGGGCACATAGAGGAGTCCCTGTGCCGCCTACCTCTGCTGCTGCAGGTGCTCCTCCTGGATGTCCCAGCTGCCTGGTCGGACCAGGGCTGGGAGAAATGCAAATGTGGCTCTGGGGACGTGAACCTCTGAGAGCTCCACGAAGCAGCTCTGAGACCACGACCCAGCACCAAGGCACGCCAAAGTCCGCGCTCCAGTCCTCGCACAACCGCTCGGCTGGAGGGGAGGCACAGGCCACTGGGCTGAGCTGCCGTGCCCACATTTAAGCAGGGAGGGCCACGCAGTCACAAAAGCGCATCAGCGGGATGTCACAGACAGTGGCTGGGCACATCGCCGCCCACCAGCTGGGGACATCGCCACCGGGATGTCCCAGTCCATCACAGCGACATCACAGTGGACTGTCCTCACCTTCCTCACCTGCAGCACGTTCTCCAGCAGTTCTCCAGCCCCAGCACATGTTTCTGGGCTTTCCGCAGTGCCACGGCCTGCTCCATGCACCGCGTCTTGTGGGCTTGGCACTGGTGTTTCATATCAGCCCCTGAGGCCTTGGCTTTGTCTCTTGGATTGTTCAGCCTGGAAGAGGCTGAGGGGAGACCTCATTGCAGTCTGCAGCTTCCCCATGAGGGAGAGCGGAGAGGCAGGTGCTGATCTCTCTCTTCCCTCTGGTGACCTGTGCTTCAGCGATAGGTCCTGAGTGAATTTCCTGTAGCTCGCCCAGTGCCACTAGCAGGGCTGACATAGGCTACAATTAAAAGAAAAATAAAAGCCGTGACTGTTCCACAGGCAATGTCTTGGTCTTACTCAAAAGCAAGCTCACAGCAGCGCCTGTGGGTGCTGCTAGCAATGACGTTTATGGGGGACTCTCGCCTTGAGTCCTGGGATGCTCTGACTCGCCAGGACGCTCTCTAACAGTCTGGGACTCCAGGACACACCGTGAGACTTTGATCTTTCTTTTCATTTCCAAATGTTTCAAACACAAACCACAAAATCACTCTTCTGTGCCAATGGTTACATGAGAAGTGCCCAACCCCTTTTTTTGCATCTTCTCAAGCTTTAGCAGAGCACTGAAGGTTGTGCTCATGGAAGAACTTTTCCTTCTGCTGCCTTACTTTTGTGTGCTGCAACAGAAGATCCGTGATCCAGTATGCTTCCTGATTTCCCAGCTGATGACGCAAATCAGGTTTCAAAGACAAAAACAACGTAACACAGAGTACACCAACTGGGCATTAAAAGGACATGACCTTCTCTGAAAAATCCCTGTTGCTCTGTTCCCTGTTGCAAATGTCTTACAAGCATCGATTCAGCAGCTGCTGTATTCAAAGAACTGCTCAGCATCAAATCATAGAAACATGGGATGGTTTGGGTTGGAAGCAGCCTTAAAGATCATCTCATTCCAACGCCTGCCAGGGGCAGGGACACCTCCCACTAGACCACGTTGCTCAAAGCCCCATCCAACCTGGCCTTGAGCACTTCCAAGGATGGGGCATCCACAGCTTCTCTGGACAACCTGTTCCAGCGCCTCACCACCCTCATCATGAAGAATTTCTTGCAAATATCTCATCTAAATCTACCCTCTTTTAGCTTCAAGGCTGCAGAGGGGACAGAGACAGGCTCTCTCCAGTGGTGCCCAGTGCCAGCACACGAGGCAGGCCTTCAGCAGCCCTGAAGGCTCCTGCACCTCCTTGGTGGTGCTAGCAGTTATGGTGACCTTGAGGAAGAGGAAATTACACTGGGGTTAATCACTAAATTAAAGCAATATATGGAAAATACATACAAAATATATGGAAAATCTAGAGGGGCCATGGCCACCGCCATGCATAACTTGGGAGAGGATTCCTCTTGGGAGAGGATTCATCAACAACAGCTGTGTTATCCTACCCCATCTGTAAATCTCTGCCTCTCTTCTAAACCCACATCCCAACATTTTGTTCCTCAGAACACAACCTCCCCCCCTTCTTCCCTCCCCGAGGCCTGTGCGCAGCCCCGGAGCCTAACATGGCTGCCGCCCGAGGGGGCCGCCCAGCCCGAGCCCAGCCCTTGGTGCCACCCCTGGTGCGTGCAGCCAGCCCCATGGGGAGCAGCCCCCGGCCCCGTGGTGCCACAGCTCGGGGTGGGAGGTGGTGAGGCGGCGGCAACGTGGGGACAGGGGGAGGAGGAGCTCGTTTTCCTGTAAGGTTTGTGGTGGTTTGGCGTTTTTTAACTCTTTTTGTTGTTGTTGTTTAGTTTGGAGGTTTGAATGTGTAGCTGCAAGGGTTGAGGAGGGCTTAGGGGAGCGTGCCTCATGGAAGTTGTGTCATCTCGTGGGGTTTTTGTGGAAGATCCTTGCTCCGGGGCAGCAGCGGGGTTTCAGGTGTGGCAACTAAGACAGCCATGGCATGCTGCGACGTGGCAGAGCCCTGCTGCTGCTCCGCCATTCGCATTGCCATCTCAAGCCTCCATTTCCCCCTCCATAACTCCCCATAACGCTACAATGTCCCCACACAAAATCCGAGAGGTATGAGGATAGGGATGCCCTGAGACAAAGAGCCCTATGCTAGGTCTTACCAAACTGGCTTGCAGCTCTGGATCATTAAATCCTGTCCTGTCCCCATCTCGTGGGGAGGCAGCAGCCTCTATCAACCTTCTGCTTCCCCGGCTCTGGTTGCAGGAGGGAGCTTCACCCATAGTCTCTCTTCAGCATTGTTCATTTTGCATGGCCACAGCTATGGGATGTGCAAAATGTCCCTGCCCACCTGCCTGGAGGCAAGGTGTGTGGGGTTGCTCAGCTTGGTGGGATGTGGTGGTGTGCTTGGAGGGGCAGGAGCTTGCATAGGGGCTGATGGGCTTCATCCCACAGCATCCTTCTGGACAGAATGAGCAGAATACAGTTAGATAAAAGCATAATAAGTTGGGTGAGCAATTGGCTAAAGGGTCGGGCCCACAGGGTTCTTGTAAACGGGGTTAGCCTGGTGAGCCTGTTCCATTGTGTGACAACCCTCACAGTGAAGCACCTCTTCCTGCTGTCTAGCCTAAACCTCCTCTGTTGCACTTTGACACCACTCCTGCAGGTCTATCACTGGTACTAAAGAGAATAGATGGACTCCACTCCCCCTTGTGAGGAAGCTGTAGATGGCAATAAGGTCTCCCTCAGCCTCCTTTTCCAGGATGAACAGGCCAAGTGGGGTGATGGGACCGGGGTGTGGGCTGGGCTGGAGACCCCAGGCTGCAAACCCCTTCCTGGGAGCGGCTGCGGAGTCGCAGGCTGGAGCGGGGCAGTGGGTGCTGTCAGGGCAGCAACGCAACAGGGCAAAGAGTGGGCCCGGCATGGGGAAAGGGAGGAGAAAGCAGCAGGGGTGGGGATGGCAATGACCACTGTGTTTGCGACACTGACAGGTTTTCTGTGATTTTATTTTATTTTTTCTGTGTGGTGGAATAGGACCCTGATGACTTTCAGGTCCTTTGGGGCCGGCGTGTGTCCCAGTGTGTCCGGCCCCGGCCTCGGAGGGTCTTCTATTGTCCCCGGCGGGGTGGCCTCTTCTTGGCTGGTGCAGAGGCCTGGGAGGAGCTGTTCTTCCTCTTGGGGGCTCGCCGGGGACCCCGAGGTGGGCAGCCCCTGCCCTGCCTGGCGGTGGAGGGCCCTGGTGCAGCCTCCTGCGGCTCCTCTTCAGGTGCTGCCTGCTCCATGGGGACTGCAGCTGGTGGGGAGTGAGGGCGGCTGGCGTTCCCTCCAAGGGCATCTCTTGATGCGCCGGGCCCCTCATCCCTGCTGGAGCTGGCAGGATGGAGAGAGGAGACTGCGCCGGCTGCAGGAGCCACCCCGTCGGGGCCAGACGGGACGGGTTCTGGCCCGGGGCTGGCCTCCCGATGCTGGGCTGCAGGAGGAACATGGAGGCCCAGCAGGCGGTGGGCCTCCCTGCTGCACCGCTGCACGGCGACGTCCAGGAGGTGCCGCACGAACGTCGCCGCGTTGTTCCCTCCGAGGTCTTCCTCCACCAGCTGGAGCAGCATCTCTTCCTCCAGCCCCACCAGGCGCAGGGTCTCCCTGATGGCGTTCTCCAGGAGCAGCGCCTCCAAACGCCGTGCCCCGAAGACTCTCCCGAGCTCGCGGCGCACCCAGGAGAGCAGGGGCCGGAGCAGAGCAGGGTGCTCCTGGAAGAGACGGCCCCAGGTGTCCGCGGGGAGGCCGCCCACCAGAGGGCTGGGTGCCACCCATGCAGCCCACGGCCAGGCTGCCTGGGCCCCAGAGGAGCTGTCGGCGGCGATGGATGCCGATGGGCTGATGACCAGCTCCTCAAACTTGTCATCAGCCTGCACCGAGTGCACGATCGACGTCAGCCTCCGCTTGCAGAGGGGGCACTCGGGCTTGGTGTCAGCCCACCGCTGGATGCACGCGAAGCAAAATTGGTGGCAGCACGGCAAGGTGAACGCGGGGCTGCCCCAGCTGTCCAGGCAGATGGGGCAGCGGGTGTCCAAGGCCGCAGCCATGCTTGCCACCAGCTGCGGTGGGCTGTGGGGAGCAGCAGGTGACGATGCGCTCCCTGGTGCAGACGCTGCAGCAGCGGGGGTCGCCCTGGAAGAGGAAGAGAGGGGCCACTGTCATTCTCTGGGCTGGGGAGGGTCCCTCAAGGAGGGTCCCTCAAGGAGGATCCCTCTGCGGGCACATAGAGGAGTCCCTGTGCCGCCTACCTCTGCTGCTGCAGGTGCTCCTCCTGGATGTCCCAGCTGCCTGGTCGGACCAGGGCTGGGAGAAACGCAAATGTGGCTCTGGGGACGTGAACCTCTGAGAGCTCCACGAAGCAGCTCTGAGGCCACGACCCAGCACCAAGGCACGCCAAAGTCCGCGCTCCAGTCCTCGCACAACCGCTCGGCTGGAGGGGAGGCACAGGCCACTGGGCTGAGCGGCCGTGCCCAGATTTAAGCAGTGAGGGCCACGCAGTCACAAAAGCGCATCAGCGGGATGTCACAGACAGTGGCCGGGCACATCGCCACCCACCAGCTGGGGACATCGCCACCGGGATGTCCCTGTCCATCACAGCGACATCACAGTGGACTGTCCTCACCTTCCTCACCTGCAGCACGTTCTCCAGCAGTTCTCCAGCCCCAGCACATGTTTCTGGGCTTTCCGCAGTGCCACGGCCTGCTCCATGCACCGCGTCTTGTGGGCTTGGCACTGGTGTTTCATATCAGACACTGAGGCTGAAATCTCTTGGATTGTTCAGCCTGGAAGAGGCTGAGGGGAGACCTCATTGCAGTCTGCAGCTTCCCAAAGAGGGAGAGTGGAGAGGCAGGTGCTGATCTCTCTCTTCCCTCTGGTGACCTGTGCTTCAGTGATAGGTCCCGAGTGAATGGCCTGTAGCTCGTCCAGTGCCTGTAGCAGGGCTTACATAGGCTACAATTAAAAGAAAAATAAAAGCCGTGACTGTTCCACAGACAATGTCTTGGTCTTACTCAAAAGCAAGCTCATAGCAGCGCCTGTGGGTGCTGCTAGCAATGGCATTTATGGGGGACTCTCGCCTTTCTCGCCTTGAGTCCTGGGATGCTCTGACTCGCCAGGACGCTCTCTAACAGTCTGTGACTCTCTAGGACACACTGTGAGACTCTGTGATGCTTTCTTTCCATTTACAAATGTTTCAAACACAAACCACAAAATCACTCTTCTGTGCCAATGGTTACATAAGAAGTGCCCAATCCCTTTTTTTGCATCTTCTCAAGCTTTAGCAGAGCACTGAAGGATGTGCTCATGGAAGAACTTTTCCTTCTTCTGCCTTATTTTCGTGTGCTGCAACAGAAGATCCATGATCCAGTATGCTTCCTGATTTCCCAGCTGAAGACCCAAATCAGGTAACAACAAAAACAACGTAACACAGAGTACATCAACTGGGCATTAGAAGGACATGACTTTCTCTGAAAAATCCCTGTTGCTCTGTTCCCTGTTGCAAATGTCTTACAAGCATTGATTCAGCAGCTGCTGTGTTCAAAGAACTGCTCAGCATCAAATCATAGAAACATGGGATGGTTTGGGTTGGAAGCAGCCTTAAAGATCATCTCATGTCCTGTCCAGGGGCAGGGACACCTCCCACTAGACCAGGTTGCTCAAAGCCCCATCCAACCTGGCCTTGAGCACTTCCAGGGACGGAGCATCCATAGCTTCTCTGGACAACCTGTGCCAGTGCCTCACCACCCTCATCGTGAAGAATTTCTTGCAAATATCTCATCTAAATCTACCCTCTTTTAGCTTCAAGGCTGCAGAGGGGACAGAGACAGGCTCTCTCCAGTGGTGCCCAGTGCCAGCACACGAGGCAGCGGGCACCAGCAGGAGCACAGGAGGTTCCTTCTGAACACCAGCACTGCTGTGCTGTGAGGGTGTCAGAGCCCTGCACAAGTTGCTCCCTCCTGAGAGATCTTCCAAATCGGCCTGGACGTGGGCCCCCTGCTCTGGATGGCCCTGCTGCAGGAGGCCATTTGGACAAGATGTTCCCCAGGGATTGTCAAGAGGTTTAAACCCCGCGCTGGTGGCCATTCTGTAGGGACACGCCTAGGCAGCGGGAGCTCCCAACTGCCCTTCCAGCAGCCCTGAAGGCTCCTGCACCTCCTTGGTGGTGCTAGCAGTTATGGTGACCTTGGGGAAGAGGAAATTACACTGGGGCTAATCACTAAATTAAAGCAATATCTGGAAAATATATACAAAATGTATGGAAAATCTAGAGGGGCCATGGCCACCGCCATGCATAACTTGGGAGAGGATTCCTCTTGGGAGAGGATTAATCAACAACAGCTGTGTTATCCCACTCCGACCGTACATCTCTGCCTCTCTTCTAAACCCACATCCCAACATTTTTTTCCTCAGAACACAACCTCCCCCCCGCCTGCCCGCCCCGAAGGCCTGTGCGCAGCCCCGGAGCCTAACATGGCTGCCGCCCGAGGGCAAACCTCTCTTGCTCCCCACTCGGGTGGGTGCTTCCCCAGGAGTTATAGACAGAAATACCTCTACAAGAAGATCATGTTTGGCAAGAAACGCAAAATACGAGAGGTATGAGGATAGGGATGCCCTGAGACAAGGAGCCCTGCGCTAGGTCTTATTGAACTGGCTTGCTCTGTGCTCTTGCATCTCTCTTCAGCATTGTTCATTTTGCATGGCCACAGCTCTGGGATGTGCAAAATGTCCCTTCCCGCCTGCTTGGAGGCAGGATGCGTGGGGTTGCTCAGCTTGGTGGGATGTGGTGGTGTGCTTGGAGGGGTAGGGGGCTTGCATAGGGCCTGGTGGGCTTCATCCCACAGCATCCTTCTGGACAGAATGACCAGAATACAGATAGATAAAAGCATAATAAGTTGGGTGAGCAATTGGCTAAAGGGTCGGGCCCAGAGGGTTCTTGTAAATGGGGTTAGCCTGTTCCATTGTGCGACAACCCTCTCAGTGAAGCACCTCTTCCTGCTGTCTAGCCTAAACCTCCTCTGTTGCAGTTTGACACCATTCCTGCAGGTCTATCACTGCTACTAAAGAGAACAGATGGACTCCACTCCCCCTTGTGAGGAAGCTGTAGATGGCAATAAGTCTCCCTCAGCCTCCTTTTTCCAGGATGAACAGGCCAAGTGACCCCAGCTGCTCCTCATACGTTGTCCCCTCTAGGCCCTTCACCATCTTCGTAGCCCTCCTCTGGACACTCTCCAACAGTTTCACGTCCTTTTTGTACTGTGGTGCCCAGAACTGCACGCAGTACATGAGGTGAGGCCGCACCAGCACAGGGTAGAGAAGCATGAGTGTTGCAGAAGTATGCCAAGGTGAGAAGGCAAAGGTAGCTACCGGGCATACAGTTGCCCCTAAAATTGAATAAATTCTCGTGTCCCTACCCTGAAGGGCTTTGCATCTGGTACCCAGAACTAAATCTCTCAGGAAGAAGCCCAAAGGATTCTAGAAGCGTATGTGGGGGAGGCAAGGGTAGCTACCAGACATGCAGCTATCTCCAAAATACGGCCCATCACGGCTGGGGTGATGGAACCGGGGTGTGGGCTGGGCTGGAGACCCCAGGATGGAGCCCCCTTCCTGGGAGCAGCTGCAGAGTCGCAGGCTGGAGCGGGGCAGTGGGTGCTGTCAGGGCAGCAACGCAACAGGGCAAAGAGTGGGCCCGGCATGGGGAAAGGGAGGAGAAAGCAGCAGGGGTGGGGATGGCAATGACCACTGTGTTTGCGACACTGATAGGTTTTCTGTGATTTTATTTTATTTTTCTGTGTGGTGGAATAGGACCCTGATGACTTTCAGGTCCTTTGGGGCCGGCGTGTGTCCCAGTGTGTCCGGCCCCGGCCCCGGAGGGTCTTCTATTGTCCCCGGCGGGGTGGCCTCTTCTTGGGTGGTGCAGAGGCCTGCGAGGAGCTGTTCTTCCTCTTGGGGGCTCGCCGGGGACCCCGAGGTGGGCAGCCCCTGCCCCGCCTGGCGGTGGAGGGCCCTGGTGCAGCCTCCTGCGGCTCCTCTTCAGGTGCTGCCTGCTCCATGGGGACCGCAGCTGGTGGGGAGTGAGGGCGGCTGGCGTTCCCTCCAAGGGCATCTCTTGATGCGCCGGGCCCCTCATCCCTGCTGGAGCTGGCAGGATGGAGAGAGGAGACTGCGCCGGCTGCAGGAGCCACCCCATCGGGGCCAGACGGGACGGGTTCTGGCCCGGGGCTGGCCTCCCGATGCTGGGCTGCAGGAGGAACATGGAGGCCCAGCAGGCGGTGGGCCTCCCTGCTGCACCGCTGCACGGCGACGTCCAGGAGGTGCCGCACGAACGTCGCCGCGTTGTTCCCTCCCAGGTCTTCCTCCACCAGCTGGAGCAGCATCTCTTCCTCCAGCCCCACCAGGCGCAGGGTCTCCCTGATGGCGTTCTCCAGGAGCAGCGCCTCCAAACGCCGTGCCCCGAAGACTCTCCCGAGCTCGCGGCGCACCCAGGAGAGCAGGGGCCGGAGCAGAGCAGGGTGCTCCTGGAAGAGACGGCCCCAGGTGTCCGCGGGGAGGCCGCCCACCAGAGGGCTGGGTGCCACCCATGCAGCCCACGGCCAGGCTGCCTGGGCCCCAGAGGAGCTGTCAGCGGTGATGGATGCCGATGGGCTGATGACCAGCTCCTCAAACTTGTCATCAGCCTGCACCGAGTGCACGATCGATGTCAGCCTCCGCTTGCAGAGGGGGCACTCGGGCTTGGTGTCAGCCCACCGCTGGATGCAGGCGAAGCAAAACTGGTGGCAGCACGGCAAGGTGAACGCGGGGCTGCCCCAGGTATCCAGGCAGATGGGGCAGCGGGTGTCCAAGGCCGCGGCCATGCTTGCCACCAGCTGCGGTGGGCTGTGGGGAGCAGCAGGTGACGATGCGCTCTCTGGTGCAGACGCTGCAGCAGCGGGGGTCGCCCTGGAAGAGGAAGAGAGGGGCCACTGTCATTCTCTGGGCTGGGGAGGGTCCCTCAAGGAGGATCCCTCTGCGGGCACATAGAGGAGTCCCTGTGCCGCCTACCTCTGCTGCTGCAGGTGCTCCTCCTGGATGTCCCAGCTGCCTGGTCGGACCAGGGCTGGGAGAAACGCAAATGTGGCTCTGGGGACGTGAACCTCTGAGAGCTCCACGAAGCAGCTCTGAGGCCACGACCCAGCACCAAGGCACGCCAAAGTCCGCGCTCCAGTCCTCGCACAACCGCTCGGCTGGAGGGGAGGCACAGGCCACTGGGCTGAGCTGCCATGCCCAGATTTAAGCAGTGAGGGCCACGCAGTCACAAAAGCGCATCAGCGGGATGTCACAGACAGTGGCCGGGCACATCGCCGCCCACCAGCTGGGGACATTGCCATCAGGATGTCCCTGTCCATCACAGCGACATCACAGTGGACCGTCCTCACTTGCAGCACGTTCTCCAGCAGTTCTCCAGCCCCAGCACATTTCTGGGGTTTCCGCAGTGCCACTGCCTGCTCCATGCACCGCGTCTTGTGGGCTTGGCACTGGTGTTTCGTATCAGCCCTTGAGGCTGAAGTCTCTTGGATTGTTCAGCCTGGAGGAGGCTGAGGGGAGACCTCATTGCAGTCTGCAGCTTCCCCATGAGGGAGAACGGAGAGGCAGGTGCTGATCTCTCTCTTCCCTCTGGTGACCTGTGCTTCAGCGATAGGTCCTGAGTGAATTTCCTGTAGCTCGCCCAGTGCCACTAGCAGGGCTTACATAGGCTACAATTAAAAGAAAAATAAAAGCCGTGACTGTTCCACAGACAATGTCTTGGTCTGACTCAAAAGCAAGCTCACAGCAGCGCCTGTGGGTGCTGCTAGCAATGGCATTTATGGGGGACTCTCGCCTTGAGTCCTGGGATGCTCTGACTCGCCAGGACGCTCTCTAACAGTCTGGGACTCTAGGACACACTGTGAGACTCTGTGATGCTTTCTTTTCATTTACAAATGTTTCAAACACAAACCACAAAATCACTCTTCTGTGCCAATGGTTACATGAGAAGTGCCCAATCCCTTTTTTTTTTGCATCTTCTCAAGCCTTAGCAGAGCATTGAAGGATGTGCTCATGGAAGAACCTTTCCTTCTGCAGCCTTACTTTTGTGTGCTGCAACAGAAGATCCATGATCCAGTATGCTTCCTGGTTTCCCAGCTGAAGACCCAAATCAGGTTTCAAAGACAAAAACAACGTAACACAGAGTACACCAACAGGGCATTAAAAGGACATGACCTTCTCTGAAAAATCCCTGTTGCTCTGTTCCCTGTTGCAAATGTCTTACAAGCATCGATTCAGCAGCTGCTGTATTCAAAGAACTGCTCAGCATCAAATCATAGAAACATGGGATGGTTTGGGTTGGAAGCAGCCTTAAAGATCATCTCATTCCAACGCCTGCCAGGGGCAGGGACACCTCCCACTAGACTACATTGCTCAAAGCCCCATCCAACCTGGCCTTGAGCACTTCCAGGGATGGGGCATCCACAGCTTCTCTGGGCAACCTGTGCCAGTGCCTCAGCAGCCTCATCGTGAAGAATTTCTTGCAAATATCTCATCTAAATCTACCCTCTTTTAGCTTCAAGGCTGCAGAAGGGACAGAGACAGGCTCTCTCCACTGGTGCTTAGTGCTAGCACACGAGGCAGCGGGCACCAGCAGGAGCACAGGAGGTTCCCTCTGAACACCAGCACTGCTGTGCTGCGAGGGTGTCAGAGCCCTGCACAAGTTGCTCCCTCCTGAGAGATCTTCCAAAGCGGCCTGGACGTGGGTCCCCTGCTCTGGATGGCCCTGCTGGAGCAGGCCGTTTGGACAAGATGTTCCCCAGGGATTGTCAAGAAGTTTAAACCCCGTGCTGGTGGCCATGCTGTAGGGACACGTCTAGGCAGCGGGAGCTCCCAACTGCCCTTCCAGCAGCCCCGAGGGCTCCTGCACCTCCTTGGTGGTGCTAGCAGTTATGGTGGCCTTGAGGAAGAGGAAATTACACTGGGGTTAATCACTAAATTAAAGCAATATCTGGAAAATATATACAAAATATATGGAAAATCTAGAGGGGCCATGGCCACCGCCATGCATAACTTGGGAGAGGATTCCTCTTGGGAGAGGATTCATCAACAACAGCTGTGTTATCCTACCCCATCTGTAAATCTCTGCCTCTCTTCTAAACCCACATCCCAACGTTTTGTTCCTCAGAACACAACCTCCCCCCCTTCTTCCCTCCCCGAGGCCTGTGCACAGCCCTGGAGCCTAACATGGCTGCCGCCCGAGGGGGCCGCCCAGCCCGAGCCCAGCCCTTGGTGCCACCCCTGGTGCGTGCAGCCAGCCCCATGGGGAGCAGCCCCCGGCCCCGTGGTGCCACAGCTCGGGGTGGGAGGTGGTGAGGCGGCGGCAACCTGGGGACAGGGGGAGGAGGAGCTCGTTTTCCTGTAAGGTTTGTGGTGGTTTGGCGTTTTTTAACTCTTTTTGTTGTTGTTGTTTAGTGTGGAGGTTTGAATGTGTAGCTGTGAGGGTTGAGGAGGGTTTAGGGGAGCGTGCCTCATGGAGGTTGTGTCATCTCGTGGGGTTTTTGTGGAAGATCCTTGCTCCGGGGCAGCAGCGGGATTTCAGGTGTGGCAACTAAGACAGCCATGGCATGCTGCGATGTGGCAGAGCCCTGCTGCTGCTCCGCCATTCGCATTGCCATCTCAAGCCTCCATTTCCCCCTCCATAACTCCCCATAACGCTACAGTTTCCCCACGGCTTTCACAAATGGGGCGATAAGGGCATAATAAGTTCCTCCACGCCTGATTAACTGGTGTTCAAAGGAGCTGAGGCCTGGCGCTCCCCATGACAGGACGGGTGTGCCCTGCTCGTGTGACATGGCCCCTGCTAGGTGACATCGGCACAGTGCCCGCGTTCAGCTGGAAACCTCTCTTGTTCCCCACTCGGGTGGGTGCTTCCCTAAGAGTTTCTCCTGAGTGGGTGATGGGGATGAGAGCACCCCATGCTGGGGGTAAAGCCCTCCTGGAGCTGCAGTCCTTGGCGAGGCAAGTCAGCACCCATGGGTGCCCCTTCCCACTCAGCTGTCACTAGCAGGAGGTTTTTGGTTTGGGGTGGACTTGGTGAAATTCTTAAAAGAGAAATCTCACCCACTCGAATCACGGAGGTGTTTCTCAGGAGGCTTCTGCCACGGTCTTTTGGGTCTTGTGCTTTGAGTTTGGCTCTTGGGATTTGGGGTTAACCACCCCTGGGCTACCTGGGGTGTCACACACAGGGTTTATTTCAGTCCCATCCCAAGGCCCTTTGCTGGTGGGACTGGGCACCACTGCTGGGGCCAGGCTACCATGTCCTGGCTGCAGCTGCTGGGTGCTGTGGCCCTCTTCTGACTGGAACCACTGCAAAGCACCATCCTGCCCTCCGAAAAATGAGAAACTGGCAGGATGAAAGGTGCTGGTCTGGAGATCAGAGAGCTTCAGAGAAGGGGTGGGAGCTTGCAAGGAACAGGGCTCCTTGCCCTGGCTGAGTCCCAGCCCAGACAGTGGCTCTGGCACAGTGCAGTTGGGGCCTGTCCATGTTGGGGGACGTCAGGGACGAGGATGAAAAGCCAATTCATCCAGAGCCAGGTGTGTGTGACTTAATCCAGTGCCGTGCTTGCTTCACGCAGACTGCTCACTGCGACAGATGTGCCTCAGGGACAGGTGAGGAGATGGGCGATAAACCACTGGCACAAATCCAGCCAGGGCTGGGCGCAGCGGTGCGTCAGCTGAGAGCTCGGTGGTGCCACCGACCTGGCACATTCCCCGCAGTCCCTGCAGGAGGTTCTGCTGCGTGGGGAGGCCAGGGAGAAGTCAGAGGAACTGCTCTGGGCTGCTCTCTCCCCATAACCAGCTTGTGGCAGGGGAGACCTGGTCCTGTCCCCATCTGGGCAGGGAGTGCAGCATCCTCTGCCTCCCCAGGGCACATTCTTTTGCCCTGGAGAAGGCTCTGCCGTCTCAAGAGGTTTTTTACGGGGACACCCTGTCCCTAGCTGTTGTGAAGGCTGTGCCATCTCAAGCCATCTGTGGATGTGCCTGTTTCTTTCCTCTGTCCATGGAGAGCCTGGGATGGCTGACATAGGCTCAGGGTTTCATTTTGACCATAATGAGGTTGCCTACACAGGTTTTCTCATCCTGTGACATTGGGGACAGCATGAGTCCCAAGAGAGCAAGGACCTCACAGCCTCACAGCCTCTGTCACACCTGGGAGCAAGAGGACAGTTCTTGGTCCCTCTTCCTGCAGTGATGGAGACCATTCTAGTTTTTCTTTTTCCTGGGTACATTGAAGTGGCTGCAATGGGGCAACAGCTTCACTTCATCCTCCTGTCTGTCCTCCCTTGCTGGGAGACCCAAACACATCCAGGTGCTGGGCCTGGCAGCGGGCATGCCTGTGGGTGCCCCACGGTTATAGAAGAGCTGCTGCTAGGGTGGTGGGAAGGAGCCAGGGCTGCACGGACACACAATGGCCCCTTCTGTGGCCAGCAGTGGGGTGATGTGGGAAGGAAACGGCGCTCACCGGCTTCCTCGCGGCTCTGCTGCCGCTGCCGCGGAACAAAGGAGCCATGGGGCACGCAGTGCCACGGGTGCTGGTGGCAAAGCAAAGCTGGCTCCCACCAAACAAAACCCTTGTGTCCCAGTGAGTGAGAGAGACCCCGGTTCCCTTTGGGGTCCCTGGGGTGCCCTCCTGGGTACCCACCTCCTCTTTCTCATGGGTGAGCAGCAGCGGTGATGTGCCGAAGGGCAGGGAGCACAGGCACTGCTGTCTTACAGCCATAAAAGCTGTCAAGATACAGCGGGCAGCAAGGGGAAGAGGAGGATGGAGCCTGGGGCTTTTTCTCTCTCTTTTTCTGCGAGAGAAAAGAAAACAGCCTGAAGCTGCTCCCCGTAGGGAAAAGCTCATCCCACAAGGCCACGGCAGGAAGGGAACATCCCCGAGAAGGGATGGCCACCGTCCTTGCATCCTGGGGTCCATAAAACAGCTGAGCAAGCACCACCGGCACTCCCTGGCTGCGTTCAACTTCCCCTTGGCGCTTACGGGGCAGGGAGTTTCCACTCCTCCAGCACCCCAAGCAGCCCCAGAGCCCCCCGGCCCCGCTCAGCCGGGGGTGCCGGGTGGCAGCGCCAGGCCGGGCCGGGGCAGAGCCGGCTCTGGCTGCAGCGAGCCGGGGCGCTGGGCCACAATGTCCCCGTTGATGGCCGTGGCGCAGATGGAGACAAACGGCCCCGTTGTTGTGCGCGCGGGGCGGCAGCGGGGTGAATGAGCCCTCTGTGCTCCCTCGGTGGGTGGAGAGACGGAGCCTTTGCGGCCGCTCGGGTGGCAGCGGGAGCCCCGGCAGCGCCTCGCTCCGCGCCTCGAGCCGGCAGCAGCGCTGTGAGAGGAGCTCAGCCCCATTCGGCTTCGCCCTCCCCGCCCGGGCGGGTGCGCTGGGGCCAAATTTGGGGGGATGGCTTAGAGAGGGTGGGAAGCGGCTGGGGGCTGCTTTGGGAGAGCCTGTTCCATGTCGGAGCAGCATCGCCCCCCACGCCCCACGCCCCAGCAAGCCGAGGAGAGGAGAGGGACGGTCCGCAGGGAGCAGCCGGAGCAAAGGAAGAGGTGATGGGGGCTGGTGGGGGGCTGGGAGGGCCGCGCGGGCCAGCACAGGGGGATTTCAGGATGCAAGGGGCACGTGGGCACCAGCACCCACGGGATAAGATGCCGGGGCGAGGGGGATGGGGTGAGCACGCACGGAGCGGCATGCCCACAGCGGGCATTGGCACGGGATGGAGAGAGCCTGAGCCAGAGCCACCAGGGGCTGGAAGGGTGCCCTGTGCCTGGTTCCTTAAATCTGGGCTGGAAAGGGGTCGGTGCCTGTAAGGGAAAATGCAGAAGAGGGCTGCCACGGGGGAGTGTTGGACCTGGGGGGATGCAGGGATGTGGGGATATAGCATGGGGCCGTGTCCTCGCTCTGGGGCCGTGACCACGGGCTCCGGCTGGGGCTTTCAAGTGGCTGGGTGAGGGCCAGCGCCAGCGGCTGCCCTGCTCCTCTGGGAGCCCCAGGACAAAGCCTCCACCTTAGCATTTCTCCTGCTGAGCTATTAATAATTAAGCCACTCACTTAAGGCAAAGTCAATAGAGTAACTGGGCTGGGAACTGTTTGCAAGAAACACCCCGCCGGAGCCAGCCCGGGTGGAGCTCAGCATCCCCTCGGCATCCCTGCCAGTGGGGCCGGGCGCTGGCAGCCACGGAGATGCTGGGGGCAGCTCAGCCATGCTCTCGCCGTCATTTCTGCCGCTCGGAAAGCCCGCAGAGCGGAGGCTGAGCTCGCCTGGGGTCGGCGAGGGCGAGCCGTGCCCAGCGTCCGGTTACATTTTCCATCCATTATTCATCAAGATGGAAATCTCAGCTGCGGCGTGGCTCGCTGCCCTCCGCCGGGCCGGGGCAGGAGAGATGCAGGTGGAGGACGGAGGCCAGCGCCGCGGGAAGGCTTCGTGCACAGCGGGGCAAGACGCCGGCGGGGGCCCGGTAGGGTTTCCGCATGGTTTTCCTCTGCGAAATCCCCGGGAGGTCCGTGCTGCTGGCTGCACCCGCCAGGCTGCGGGGTTTTCGTGCTCTGCACGGCACCGCGGGGCGGCTGAAGGGTGCCAAGGATGGCCGGCGGCCAGAAGGGTGCCAGGAGGCAGGGCAAGGCGTGCGGGCAGCTCGTCCGTGTGTCCTGCCGGGAGGACAGCCCTGCTGCAATGCGGCGCCGGGGCAGCTCCCGGCTCGGCGAGCGGACGCGGGGCACGGCGCGGCGACGGTGCAGGTGCTGCAGGGACTCGCGGGGGTGCGTGTGAGTGTGTGCACGTGTGTTTGTGTGTGTGTGAGTGTGTCCTAATCCATGAGTCTGCAGGCATAATGTGCACAGGGGCGTGCGGATGCCGGTGTCCTTGTCCGTATGAACTGCGTGCGCGTACGGCTGTGTCCTTGCCTGTGCATGTGCGTGAGTGCGCAGAGGTGTTTGGCTGTGTCCTTGTGTGCGTGCGTGCATGCATAACGTGCAGAGATATGTGCCCCTGTGTGCATGCACACGCATGGAATGCGCAGATGGCTGTGTTCCTGCGTGTGCATGCACGAGTGTGCATGGATGTGCGAGCCCCTAAATGTCCTTGTCCTCACATCGGCGTGCACGAGCGTTCACGGGGGGGGTGGCTGCCTGTGTCCTTGTGCATGAGGAGGCACAGATGTGTGCGCACACGCCTGTGCCCCATGCATGTGTGTGCATGAGTGTGTACAGCTAGATACGTGTGCGTGCATGAGTGTGCACGGACGTGTGTCCGTGTCCTTGTGTGCACGTGGGAATGCATGAGTACAGAGGTGTGTGTGCATGCATAACACACAGAGCTGCGTGCCCTGTGTGCGTGCACACACATAAATGTGCACAGGGGTGCCTGTGTCCCTGTGCACGCGTGTGGAGGGGTGGGGGTGCCCCCATATTTATGTGCACACCTCTGTGTGTGTGTATATTTGTGCAGGGATGGCTGTGTGCACACGCCCTCCTTCGTGCACGTGTGTGTGCGTGCGTGCATGCCCGCGTTTGTGCACGTGTGTGTGGTCACGCAGAGCCGCCCGCTGCTGGTGGGGCTGTGCGGGGTGGGTGACGTGGGACGGATCCGCACCCGGTGGGACCTGCAGCGGTGCCACGGCTCCTCGGCGCTGCAGTGCCCCACGGCCGGGCGTCTGCTGGGTGTAGGTGGCAGAGACGCCCCTTCTGCCACCCCAGCTCTTCAAGTTGTGCTTTTTGCAAGGAAATTGCTTGCAGTTTTTGCAGCATGGGCAAGAGCGACGCGGTGTGGGCAGCGCTGCGGCACCCTGGCCATGACTCCCTCACGGCCCAGAACATGCCTGGCACCGGTTCTCCCCTCCCACATGGCCTAAAATCCCCCTGCAGTGCTCCCTGAGCCTTATTTGCTTGAAATTTGTCTCACGTGGTCTTTGTTCCTCACTCCCCGTGTCCTTCACCACCCGCGTTGCTGACAGCTGTCCCTTTTGCTCCTCGCAGGTGACCACGATGCTGCAGCACCATGGGAAGCCCTGGAGGTCCATGTGCAAGGGACTCGTCCTGGGGACCCTCCTGACCAGCTTCATGCTGCTGCTCTACTCCTACGCTGTGCCTCCGCTGCAAGTCAGCCTGACGGAGTGAGTATCACAGGGATCCCTCCGTCACCTGGGCAGAACTGTTCCTGGGGGCTTTACAGGCTCTGGTGGCCTTGCTCTGAGATGTCACCGTCCTCAAGGGCCACACCTGGCCCCGTCCCTGTGACCATGGGGAGCATTAATCTCTGCTTTTAATAATCTTTGCTATTATTATAAAACAGCTCCGCGTGCGGGTATTTAAGTTGCTTTCTGTCTCCTGCTGTCCCACATTGCCATCCCGCGGCGTTAACGAGGATCAGAGCTGCATCTTCCCTGGGGTCGTCCAATGTCACTCAGCGCTGGGGCATCTGTTACTGGCTTCGGGCATCTCAAATAGCACAGGGATTATTTGTTACGCTCGCTCATCTGACAGCCCTCAGCCTGTATGGTGATACCACGCGCTTCTTTCCCTCTCTACCCACCTCACCACGCTGTCCTCTCTCTCCTCCCCACCAGGATCCCCATCCCCTACTCCTGCTCCTCCTCCCCGGCCCAAGCCAAGGGGCGGGCGGTGGCCAACGGCACCCGCAGCCCTGCGGGAGGAGGCTGCCGGCCCAAGCTGGACATCATGTTCATGAAGACGCACAAGACGGCCAGCAGCACCATCCTCAACATCCTCTTCCGCTTCGGAGAGAAGCACCGCCTCAAATTCGCCTTCCCCAACGGCCGCAACGACTTCTACTACCCCTCCTACTTCGAGAGGAGCCAGGTGCAGCACTACCGGCCGGGCATGTGCTTCAACATCATCTGCAACCACATGCGCTTCCACTACCAAGAGGTGCGCAAGCTCCTGCCGGCGGACACCACCTTCGTGACGGTGCTGCGGGACCCTGCCTACCTCTTCGAGTCCTCTTTCCACTACTTCGGGCGCGTCATCCCCCTCACCTGGAAGCTGCCGGGGGAGGACAAGCTGGCTGAGTTCCTGCGGGACCCCTGGCATTACTACGACCCGAACGGGTTCAACGCGCACTACCTCCAAAACCTCCTCTTCTTCGACTTGGGCTATGACAACAACATGAACGCCGACAGCCCGCTGGTGGAGCAGCACATCCAGGAGATAGATCAGCGCTTCCACCTGGTCATGCTGCTGGAGTATTTTGACGAGTCCCTGGTGCTGCTGAAGGACCTGCTGTGCTGGCAGCTGGAGGACATCCTCTACTTCAAGCTCAACGCTCGCAAGGGCTCCACCATCTCCCGGCTGACACCTGAGCTCTACGAGAAGGCGACTTCTTGGAACCTCATCGACGCCAAACTCTACCGTTATTTTAATGCCACCTTCTGGCGGAAGGTGGAGGCCTACGGGAGGGAGCGGATGGCCAAGGATGTGGCCGAGCTGCAGCAGGAGAACGAGAAGATGAAGAGCATCTGCATCGACGGGGGACATGCCGTGGACGCCAGTGCCATCCAGGAGTCCTCCATGCAGCCGTGGCAGCCACTCGGGGAGAAGTCCATCCTGGGCTACAACTTGAAGAAGAAGATCAACAAGAAGCACCAGAAGCTGTGCCGCAAGATGCTGACGCCCGAGATCCAGTACCTGACGGACCTCGGGGTCAACCTGTGGATCACCAAGCTGTGGAGCTGGGTGCGGGACTTCCTCAAGTGGTAGGAGAAAGTGGGCGCCCTGTGGGAGAGCCAGGGGCTCGCGTTTTCCTTCCGTCACCTGTCTTTGGGTTGGGCATGAGCAGAACCAAACGGTGGCTCCCAGAGGTGCTCCCAACCCTGAGTACCCAAGAGTGACGGAGGGGACGTGGGGACCCAGCTCAGAGGCCACTGCTGCCAGCAGCAAGGGCTTCAAGGATTGGGGGGGTTTGGGGGTCTTTCCCAACAGGATCCACTTCTTCCTGCCACGTGGAAATGCTGGAGGCAGGATGGGAAGGACGGGTCCCCGTCGTGCCCTTGTCACAGCAATAGACATCCACCACCGCGCCGCCAGAGGTGCGCTGCGGGTCGGGCAGTGGTGGGACCCGTGGGGCCAGGTGTGCACGGGTATTCTGGAGCATCGCTCCCAGCGGGGGGCTGCTCTCACCATCCCCTTTCCCTCCAGCCCAGTTTTTGGGGCCCACCACGCTGCTGGGGCTCCCCCAGCCCATGGGTGCGTCGAGTGCCACGCGTCCTCAGCGCACCCGTGGCTGTCGGTGCCTGGCACACCATCAGCCCAGACCCAGGAAGCCCCAGCAGGTTTCTAAGCACCATCCACACGTGAATTTGCAGAGCAAAAAAAACACCCCAAAGCCCCAGCCTGTGCCAACGGCGGTCCCCAGCACGTCCATGGCAGCAGGTCCCCCCCAGCCCCCTCTTGTCCCAGTTAGAGGGCCCTGTGGTGCCAGTCCCCACTGGGGACATCCCGGGAGGACCACGGGGTCTGGTGAGAACTGGTGTGGAGAGCAGGCGTGGAGCAGGGTCCCAGAGGTGCCAGCCCTGGGTGCAAGTGGGACACGGGGACGAGCCACATCATGGGGAGCCCTCGGGTGTCCTGGCCGGGCTGGATGACAATGGCACGGGTAAAGCTGAGAGTGGCCCAGGCCGGGCACCGAGGTGGCACCGTGCGGCTGCAGGGGTGACAGGAGGTTGTCACCTGCCTGGGACAGCAGCAGGGAGCCCGGCCCTGCCACTCCCCGGTGTGGTTCGTGTTCTGCTCTGTTTGTAAATGCAAGCAATAAAAAAAAAAAAAAAAAGAAAGAAAAAAAAAAAAAAGCAATTCTACTTTTGTAAGATAATCGGATTGTATATTTGGCAGTTTTTAATACACCAATGGTCCAGCTGGTCTCCGTCGGTCTCGTTCTTCTCTGTGGGAAGGGGATGGGGACAAGGGGACAGGAGCCCCCCCAGGCTGCCCCCATTTATTGCGTGCAGCGGGATGCTCTGCCGGTCCCTGCACCCCTGGGGACAGATCCTGCCCCCCCGGCGATGCCCCAGCTCTGCCCCTGCCACCGCTGCCACCTGTTAAAGCTCCTCGGCCCGGTGCTCGGAGGCCCTGGGTGCATGGGGTGATGGCAGGTCCCTGTTGGCTGGGGATGGTGGCACTGGGATGTCACCAAAGGGGCAAGTCCCGAAGATGCCCTTCGGGGCGGGCAGGGAGCAGAGGTTTAGAGGCTGCTCCTGGGACATCCCTGGGTCGGGACAACCGCAGGGAAAAGCCACCATGGTTCCCCGTGACCACAAAAGTTTGTGTTTGTGGAGAAACACCCCTTCCCAGGGCCCTAAATCCCCTCTGAAGCCCCAGCGGGTGTGCACCCAACAGCAGAGGCTGGGCTCTCCCTGATCTCCCGTGGCTTGCAGCAAGGTTTTACTGCAGAGATCACAAAAACAGAGAACCAAAGAAGGGAAAAAGAAAAAAAAAAAAAAAAAAAAAAAAAAATCAGCGCCAGGTGTGGCCCATTTGCACTCACCTGCTCTTAAATGCCCCCCAACACTGGGGCTGAGCCATTGCTCTCTGAGGATGGGGCTGTGCTGGTGGGTGCTGGTGTGCGGGGCCGTGCTGGGGGTGGCAGGTGAGTGGGGCTGGGGACCCCTGGCTGCTCGTGGTGGGGGGTGGGTGCCCCATGGTGCTGGTTCCTGATGCCCTCCCGGTCCTGCTGGTACTGGTCCTGCTGGGGGAGGTGGTCTGGGAGCTCCCTGTCCCCGCAGATCCATTAGGGGCTGCTCTGGATGGGGCTCTAGGGCTACCTATGGGGTCCCTGGCTACTGGTGGTGCTCTCCCATGCCATGAGCAGCTCCAGATGTGTTCCTGGGGGGTTCTTCACTTGGTGCTGTGGCCACCGCCTCTCCATGAGCTCTGGAGACATCTGAGGACCTGGGTGTCCTCTCCACGCCTCAAGGATGCTGCTCCCACCGCTCCGTGCTCAGCCTCCCCCCGCTAACCCCCTTCCTTCCCGCAGGGACCCCCACGGCCCCGGCTGTTCCAGCATTTTCTGGCCATGTGGCAGTGGCCCCAGTGACATCCTGGGGTGTGGGGACACAGGCGGTGTCCCCAGCACATTCTGCTGCCACCGTGCCTGGTGGGATTCACGCACAGCCCCGCTCAGAGGAGCCCAGCATGAACTTCACCTTGAGGCTCCTGCACGGTGAGTGCTCTGGGTTGTGTGTCAGGCCCCAGGTTGGAGGGGCAAGACCCTGGGATGGACCCCATTATGAAGGTTTTGGGGTTCTTATCAGTCTGATGGGTGATGTGGTCCTGTTCTGCTCCTTGTGGTTGGACCAGGAAGGTGCTGCAGGTCCGGAGCCAGGCCAAGGTGACAGCCAACAGCAGGGGCTGGGCTCCAAAACCAGGTTCCTGCCTCACAGCAGTGGGAGCAGAAACCCCTTATGGGCTTGGGACGTGTCCTAAGTCCCCATCTGTGGTGGGACAGGCTCGGGGACATCGCACTGATCCCACTTCTCCTCCTTCAGGGGACCCTGGTGCCACGAAGACGCCGCTGGTGCTCAGCTCTGGTTCTGTCCTCCACCTGGAGGCCAGGGTGGACTTCGGGCCTGGTGTCTCCCCCAGGATCTACGTGGACCAGTGCTACGGGACGGGCTCGGGGTGGCCGGGACACTCCAGGAGGGCCTACGTGGTGGTCAACAGCCAAGGGTCGGTGCTGGGGTCCTGCCAGGCCTCCTGGTGGGGTGGGAGAGGTCCTGGGGTCAGCTTGGAAACGTCCCTGACTTGTTCCTGGGTCTCCCCAGGTGCCTGCACGGCCCGAATTTGGGCAGTGTGTCCGTCCAGCACCAGAGAGGGGCGTCTGTCCTCCAGCTCTCCATCCTGCCCCCCGTGCTGGAGGCTGAGCCCGAGGAGGAGGTGAGGTTGTGGTGGAGCGGGGTTCCTGGTGGTGTGGGCCACCTCCTCGGGGTGACGTGGGTGTCCCCAAGGCCTTGTCCCTCTGTGGGCTATTCCTGGTCCCAGATACGGAGCCCTGAAGCCATGGGGAGGACACGGAGGTGGGAGGGAGGGGAAGGGTGAGCTGCCCGGAGGTGGTGGTGAGGACGGATGGTGTCCCAGCAGGTCTACGTGCACTGCCTGCTGACGGCGTGGGGCACCCGGAGGCACAGCCTGAGGTCCTGCTTCTACAGCGAAACCGTAGCCAGGTGAGCTCTGCCTCCGTGTGGGCTCCCTGCTGGCACCCAGGAGCTGGGCAGGGATCAGAGGACCCATGGGTGCTCTGGGAGCAGAAGCCACTGGTGCTGTTTTGAGGTCAGGGGACACATCCATGGCACTGCTGTGGGCTGGATGCCACCCCTTCCACCCCCACGTGTCCCCCTGGTTGTGGATGAGCTGGGAAAGACCCCTCTGAGGTGCCCAAGACCCAAAGGGACGGAGGACATGACACCACGTGGGTCGTGGGTGGGTGCTGGGGACCCGAGGACCCCCAGCTCTGCCCTTCCCTCCCAGGTGGCACAACGCAGAGGACCCTTCCCAGAGCGCCCTGTGTGACTGCTGTGACAGCGGGTGTCCCCCTGGGGACACCCCACCAGGACAGCAGCCAGGTAGGCACCTTCTCTGGGGGCAGCTGGGTGGTTTTGGGTGCCCTGGGACCAGAGGGGAGCCGCACGATGGGCTGTGTCCACCCGCAGAGTTCCCAGGAGAGGGGATGCTCCACCGGGAGACCATTGGCCCATTTCTGGTGCAGGACCTGGTGCCGTGGTACGAAGGTGAGCAGCCAACCCCAAACTTCTCCCTTTTAGCCCCAAACCAGCCCAACCATCTGCTGCCTGATATTCCCCCACCCGGGAGGAACGGGGACACCCAGGACAGGGAAGCCCTGGAGGCTTATCTCTGTCCTTGGTGCCCAACCCCTGACCCTGTTGTCCCCCCCCCAGCGCCGTGCCGCACAGTGAAGAAGCTGCTGCTGGCCGTGCTGGCCCTGCTGGGCAGTGCCATCGTGGCGGCCGTCCTCGTGGGGAGTGTGCTGGCCCTGGGCTTGGCCGTGTGGCGCCTGCGCAGGGGACAGCGGAGACGCCGGCGGCCGAGGCAGCAGTGTCCCTTCCAGGCTGAGCTGCAGGCCGTGGTGGGGGCCCTGGTCCCCAAGGAGCTGGAGAAACAAGGGGAGCCCGGTTTGGAGTACCGCAGCCTGGAGCACAGCTCGGTGTGAGTGGGGCTCCTTGGAAATAAAAGGTGTTTCTGTGAAGCTGCTCCTCCTGGGGGTGCTGCAGGGAGAGGGGTTTCCAGGTAGGGCAGAATGGTGGTGTGTCCCCGGTCTGTGCTGCGTGATCCTGGTGCTGGGACTGACCTGCCCAGGGGAATTGGGGTCCTAGGAGGCAGCACGGGAGGTGGTGGCAGTGCCCAGGTGCTCCTGGAGGGCTGGGCCCTATGGGGTTTGGGGGTGTCCTTGGGGCCGAGCTCCGTCATCGAGGGGTGAGCCCTGACCGTGGCTCCCCCACACTGTGGGGCTGCTCTTCCCCTTGCCTGTCTCCAGTGCCAGGAGCCTCCTGTCCCTGTGAGGTGGGGTCTGAGGGGCCACATTTGGTGTGGGGACCCCTCGTGATCCCATCGTGAACACTTATGGCCCTCACAGGCACCCAAACACCACTTCCAGCAGGTGATGTATGAAATGATTTATTAGGACCAGGCCCGGGGCGGATGCCTCCACCCCATGGCCACAACCTGAGTGTGTGGGTTCACAGTGCAGGAGGTGCAGCACCCCAGAGCCAGCAGCGTGCCTCACTTTCCCTGCCTGGCTCTGCTGGATGAGTCCCCAGGTGGGGATGGGGCTCAGTGCGAGGACGGGGGCTCTCCCTCGGTGCCGTAGAGCTTGCGGAGGCTGGAGTCCATCAGGAAATCCACGGTCCTAGGGTGAGATAGTAGGGTCACCACGGGGCCCCCTGGGACATATCTGGCCACAGGGGCGGTCCAGCTGTCCCTGGTGCCATTGGGCTTTACCCCACTAATCCCCACCAGCCCCCAGGGAGCTCAAGGGACCGGCACTGACCCCCCCAACTCCCCCTGTGCCACCCCCCAGGTCCCTGGGACCCCAGAGGAGCCCGTCCCAATTTGTCCCCGTGCCTCACCTGTCGATGGGCGTGATGATGACGGGGATGGCGGCCAGCCCCAGGGCGGTGGTGGCCCACTTTCGGACGGGCAGAGGCCAGCGGGTGAGGGAGCCCAGCAGGGCCAGCGAGGCGGCGCACAGGCGGTTGATGGTGAAGCCGGGGATGGCCACCGAGGCCAGGCTCTGCCACACGAAGGTGTCTGCCACCGCCACCCCTACCCGCGTCGCCTTGCCGGGGTCGTGCTCGTGGGCCTGGGGTAGGGAGGAAAAGGAGGAGGTCGGATGGAGAGGGGCACAAGGGGATGAGGTGGGGGAAGCCACGGGGGGGATGCACTCACCGCTGCAGCTTTCCTGCCCTTGTCGATGGCATCGGCGGTCACGTAGGCTGTGGCCACCCCGTAGCTGGCCCACACGGCTGCCACCGGGACCAGGGGGCGGAAGGATTCGCCCACCTCGTTGGCATAACCTGGGGGGGGGGACACCGGGATGGGGGTGAAGGGGGCAGCAGCTCCGGTTTGTGTCCCGTCCCATCCCGTTCCACCTTCCCCACAGGGACAGGACCCTGCCCAGGTCACCTTGCTCCCACCACCGGGACACCGAGGGACGGGGGGGTGGGGGGCAGCGGGCAGGGTCTGGCCCCGCTGCTGCTGCCGGGAGGGGGCCGGTACCGGGTGTCGGTACTGGTATCGAGTGCCAGTACCCGGTGTTGGTGCCGGTACCGAGTGCCCGGTGTCATTGCCCGGTCTCGGTATCCAGTACCGGGACCCAGTGCCGGTACCGAGTGCCCGGTGCCCGGTTCCGCGACCCGGTGTCATTGCCCAGTTTCGGGGCCGGTATCCGGTACCAGGACCCGGTGTCAGTGCCGGTACCGAATGCCCGTGCCCGCTGTTGGTGCCGGTACCGAGTGCCCGGTGTCGCTGCCCAGTCTCGGGGCCGGTGCCCGGTCCCGGTATCCGATCCCAGGACCGGATCCCAGTGCCGGAACCGAGTGTCGGTGCCGGTACCGAGTGCCCGGTGTCGGTATCGGGGCCCAGAACCCAGTCTCGGTCCCAGTTCCCGGTCCCGGTGCCGTATCCCGGTGCCGGTGCTCACCCAGGTACCGGACCCACGTGTCCCGGTAGAGGTCGGGCTCCGCCGCCCCCATGGCGCGCCCCCGCCGCCGCACGCTCCAGGCCCCGCCCCCAGCCCCGCCCACTCTCCCGGCGCGTCACCGGGCCCCGCCCCCTTGCCCTCAGGCCACGCCCACTCCGCCCGGCTGCAAGATGGCGGCGGGGGAGGCAGGGCCGGGCGGCACGTGACCGCCGGTGGTCACGTGGGGGTGAGGGGCGGGGAGGGAGGGGCAGGAGGGGATTGGGGTAATGGGGAGGGGGCAAATAGGGGAAATGGGGTAATGGGGAGAGGGGATAGGGAAATGGGCAATTGGGGGGGCAAATAGGGGAGCTGGGGCAATAGGGGAAGGAGAAGAAATAGGGAAACTGGGGCAATAGGGGAGGGGGGAGGAAATAGGGGAGCTGGGGCAATAGGGGAGGGGGCAAATAGGGGAAGTGGGGCAATAGGGGGGTAATAGGGGATGGGGGAAATAGGGACATGGGTAATGGGGGGGAATAGGGAAACTGGGGAAAGAGGGGATGGGAGGAAATAGGGGAACTGGGGCAATAGGGGCAACAGGGGATGGGGGGGAATAGGGGAAGTGGGGCAATAGAGGATGGGGGGCAATAGGGGAACTAGGGAACAGGGGCAATAGGGGCCAGTGATGGGGCTGAGAGGGGAAAACAGGGTTGGAGGACACAGCCCAGACTGGTGACGGGGCTGAGGAGGGGAATAGGGGCTGGTGAGAGGGCGGGGGGCACAGCCCGGAGCAGCTGTGTGGCTGAGCAGGACCCCCCCCACTATGGCCAGCGGGGCCTGGCCATGTGTCCGAGGGCCAAAAACCAGCCGAGAGCCCTGCGTGTGTCCATCCCTTTACTGCCCCCACCCCACCAGCCCCTACTCCCCCATACATAAGGCACAGAGGGGCCGGCGGCCCCGCATCCCTGAGCCGCGGGGTCCCGGCCCCATTCCTTCCTCCGTCCTCCCCGGGGTCGGGGCCGCGCCGCCGGTGTCAAGGGCTGGGGTCGAGGGGTCCCGGGGCCGGTTTCTCGCCGCCAAGCTGCTGGATCTGCTGGGCCGAGGCGGCGTCGGGCAGCAGCACCTCCACCGTGTAGCTCACCCGCTTGGCGTGGATGTAGCTGTAGGTGTTGTCGAAGCGCAGGACGTCTGCGGGATGAGATGGGGGGTTAGGACACCAGGGATGGGGTCCCCGGGGGTTGGGGATGGGTTTTTGGGGGTTGGATTGGGGCCGTACTCACAGATGCCGGGGGTGGAGCAGGTGAGGGAGCCGTCCTCGGGCACCATGTGCGCGTTGTAGCGCTGGGTGGGGAACACCTCGGCCATGTCGCCCGCCCGCTGCCGCTCCCCGACCTTCGTCTTCAGGTACACCCCGAAACCCACGTCAGCCCCCTCCGACTTGAACTGCCACCTGCCAGAGGGACACCATAGGGTGTGTAGGGGGGTCTCCGGCTCCGTCCGTCCTCATCCTCATCCCCCCTGTGCAGCGGGGGGACCTCCCTCACCTGAGGACGCAGCCGGGGACGAGGATCTCGTACTCCACCTGGTGGGACGAGCCGCGGTTGACCACCACGGTGTGCTCGTAGGGCTGCGTCAGCTGGTCCCGCACGTAGTACCGCGGGGGCACGTCCCCCCCGTAGTTGATCTGGAAGGGGATGTTTGGTGACGGGCAGGGGGGGTGCCGCCGTCCTGAGCGCTCCTCCTCAAATTGGGGGAGCTCCTCCTACCTTGCTGGGGCATTTGGGGTCCCCGTCGGGGTCTGTCAGCGTGCCCCCGTACTCCACCGGGATCTCTGCGGGGTCAATGTACTTCTGCAGGACCTCCTTCCAGTCGGCTGGGGGACAGCGGGGTGTTCAGGGGGGGCTGAGACCCATATGGGGACCCCCCAGCCCAGCCAAGGTGCCTCTGCCAGAGCCGGGGACCCCCCCACACACTTTGGGACTGCAGGGACAGGGTGAGGGCTACCCCAACCCTACTCACATCCCAGCACCACGACCTTCTTGCGGGTGTCCTCGCTCAGGAAGTGCTTGACCAGGTTGTAGGCCACCGGGAAGATTTTGGGAGCTGGGAAGGAGGGGGAGCAGAGCCGGGCGTCAGGGGGGGCCTCAAGGCATCGCGCCCGGCCACGCACCCGGCGCTGGACTCACCCTTCACGATGAAAAGGCGCTTCAGGGACTCGGGGTAATTCTCCTCGAACATGGACAGGAGCTGCGGGATGGGGAGAGCTGCACACCCATGTCCTCCGGCCCCAAACACCCCACGGGGCAGCCCCACCTGGTCGGGCTTTGCAGCAGGGGCGCAGGAGGGGACCCCCTGCTCCTCGGACCCCCAGGGGCACCAGGGACAACCAGAGCCCCCCCGGGGTGGGAGCAGCCCCTCACCTCGCCGTAGGCTTCCACCGCCGGCTTCCAGAGGTGCTTCAAGCCCAAACCCTCGCAGTCATAGACCATCAGCACCATCTCAATCTTCTTGCCCAGCTGGGACGGGGGACAGAGAGGCCAGGCAGGAGGATGAGCTCAGGGACTTGGGGGGGGGAAGCAGCGGCCGCTGCCAAGTCCCTGCTCCCACCTGTCCCTCATCCCTGCCACCCGTCGTCCTGGGGACAAGCCGGTGGCAGAGACGGGGCAGCCCCAGAGCTGGTCCCTGCGTCCCCACCAGGCTGGCCCCGTCCGTCCAGAGCCTCCTCTGAAGCATTGGTGCGGGTGCTGGGACAGGGACACACGGACAGAAGACGGATTTAAGGGGCTGACAGGGACACGGGTGGGTGGGGACGGACGGGACACGGACCTGGTGGGTACCCGGGCTTGTGACAGCAGAGAAAGGCTTATGGGGTCGGTGGGGATGCAGATATGGGGGGCACAGAGGGGATGGCGAGGACATGGGCTGGTGGGGCCAGCAGGGATGGACGGGGCAGAGGCTGGTGGGGACGGGGGGCACGGCCAGGCGGGCGCCCACCTTCTGGCTCTGCCTCTCACACTCGTGCCGCAGCAGCTCGCAGTCCCGGAACTTGTTCTTGAGCAGGTCCTGCTTGGAGGCGGAGAACAGCAGCCCCTTGGCGTCCAGCGGCCCGATGATCTCGTACCAGATGGGGCTGCCCTCCCGGTCGTAGCCGCACATGCCCCCCGACATGTACTTCCTGATCACCTGCGGGGGCACCTCACGTTGGGGACAGCCCCCTTGGGATGGGGACACCCCCTTTGGGATGGGGACACCCCTCCAGGGCTAGGGACACCCTCTTTGGGATGGGGACAACCCCCCTTGGGCTGCTCACCCACCTCGGGTGCTTCCCAAGCAATGATGTTGTCGGCATCCATGCGCTTGCGGACCTCCACGTGCTGCGAAGGCGAGGCAGGGGTGAGGGCACGCGGGGTCCCCCCACCACCTCCACGGGGACACCCCAACCCCTCGGCGGGGCTCTTCCCAGCGCCGGGGCCCCCTCACCTTGCGGAGCATCGCCTCCGACTTGGGCAGGTCGAAGCAGCGTGCTGCAAGAGAGCGGAGAGGCTCAGCCCCACCGCGGGGCACAGCGGGGACGTCCCCACCGAACCCGCTGCCCTCGTTGCTCTCTGCCCCGGTGCTGGCTTGATAAAAGTCCAGGAGCAGCCCTGCACGTGCCGGCATCCCCGGCTCGGTGCCACCCCGTGGGATGTCCCAGCCTCTCCGTGCCCTCCCCAGGCTTACCTCGGAGCCATTTCAAGAGGAAATAGTCGTCCTGAGAGGGCAGGGAGGGGAGCACGTCCTTGAGGTTCTCGCGAAACTGCGGGGAGAAAGAAGGGGCGCAGTCAGCAGGGTTGGGGAAGTGGCCCCGTCCCTCCCTCACCCCTCAGGTTCGAAGTTTTTCCCAAGGGCAGCCGGCAGGACCGGGCATTCTCTGCTCCCCTCCCTGGCAGGGGACCGTCCCCAGGCCAGCTGCCAAGCACAGGGTGTCTCCAAACCGGTCCCGTTGCGCAAGGGCACCAGCAACCTGCCCCCTCCCCACCCCTCCGGCACTAAGCATCCCCCCTCTGCCATCAGCAAGGAGATTTTGGGATGGAGCCGGACCCCAGGCACTCATCACACACCACCGCTGGCACCACCGAGGTCGGCAGGGACCTGGGGGCACCGGGGTGGCCTGGGGGCACACGGTGCCAGTCGCTTGGCCGGGGCACGACACAAATCCCCCTGGCCCGCGCCGTACCAGCCCCGTAACAAGGCTGACCGGATTATCCCCGCCTGCATTTAGGTGTAATTAAACCTCGGATTAACTCCTTCACAGGGAGAAAAACAACGCGGCCGCAGGCGGGAGGGGACAGGTTCCGCAGCTCGTTGCATCAGGGCCGCGCTGCGCGGGCGTCGCGCACCCTCCCGCCCCGAAATCCCAGCCGGGCATCGACGTGGCCGTACCCCACCGGGGTCATCGCCCGCGGGCCGGGCCGGAGTTCGGCTTGGGTTTGACGGCAGGCGATAAGATAAAGCCTCCGACGTTGCCCTCTCATCAGATCGAACCCCACGGAGGCCGATAAAGGTGGGACAGAGGCGACGCCGCTCTTGGCAGCGACTCCAAAGGTGGAGAGGGGGGGGGTGACAGCCACCACCTCGCCCACCCGTGCCCGGAGAATTGGGGACACCAGGGGCTCCCCGCTTGGCACACAGATCCCAAACAGGATGGGGAGCGCTGGCAGGGCTCCATCCTCCGGGATGGGAGCAGGCAGCCGAAAGCGGAGCCCCGGGGATGCTCCGTGCGCCGGGAGAGGCGAGGGCCCGGCTTTGGGCCTCGCAGGGTGCCGGTGGCGATGGGCGATGGGTGCCGGGGACCGGTGCTGACCGCTACCGGTGCCGGTGCGCACCCGGTGCCGGTGGGTACCCAAGGGGGTCCCGGTGCCCAAGGGGGGTCCCGGTACCCAAGGGGGTCCCGGTGCCCGCAGCATCCCCCCCTCGCCACCATCCCGGTGCTGGGCTCACCTGGGCCAGCGCCTCCGCCTGCCGTGGGCTCAGGTCCCCGACGCGGCCGCTCATGGTGCCGGCCCGGCACGGCTCGGCTCGGCACCGCCTCTTAAGGGCAGGTTGCGGCTGCTCCGCCCCGTGCCGCCCCCGGCCCGGCACGGCTCAGCTCGGCTCGGCTCGGCTCGGCTCGGCTGGGTCCCGCAGCCCTTGGACTCTGCCCGCCCCCGGTGGCCGCACGGTCAGAGCCCGAGAGCCGGGCAGGGGAGGCGGGGATATAGGGCGAGAGGGCTGGGGATGGAGGGAGGGAGGATGGACGGAAGGGATTGGGGTCAGGGCGGAGAAAGGGGTAAAGGTGGGGACGGGGCAGGGAGATGGGGCAGGGAGATGGGGATGGGGGCAGCGTGGGGTAAGGGGTAGAAGGGGGTGAAGGTGGGAGATGGGGCAGGGGGCAGGTGGGGAGGGGATGGAGGAGGAAAGAGAATTAGGGGCAAGGGTGGTGTGGGAGGTAGGATGGGGAGAGAGATGGGGTGCAGGTGGGAGATGGGGTAAGGGATGGAAACGGGGCAGAGGTAGAACAGGGGACAGAAATGGGGCAGGGGCAGGAGCTGGGCTCAGGGTCAAGGCTCGGGCACAGGGGCAGGAGGACACGGAGAAGGGATCGGGGTCAGGGCACCGGGGAGAGGGGACAGAGATAAGGGACAGGGCAGAGGCACTGGGGGCACAGGGACTGGGGGCAAGAGGGGTGCTTGTGTGTCCCACAGGGCTGTGCACCCAGGGGTGCCCCACAGAGCCCCCCTTGTCCCATGGGCTCAGGGTGGTTGCAATCCCCACAGATCTGCCCCGACCCGCACCCACCACCTCCAGCATGGCCCCACAGACTTGCCCCAGCTTGTCCCCTGCACCAGCACCGTCCCCAGCATCACGGCCCCGCTGTGATGCAAACCCCGCTCTGATCCTTGTCACAAATCCCCCAGGCACACGTGGCAGGCACACGTGGCCACGGCGGGGCTGGGGACGGTGGCACCGGCAGGGCCACCCGTGGGTGCGCGGGGTGCTACGCCCGTGTTGCACACGCATGTGCCCAGATGTGCGTCCATGATAACAAAGGGAGGGGGTGCATGGATAGGGGACCCCATGTGTGTCACTGGGACACAGGGGGTGGCCCAGTGTCCCCATGAGTCCCCTTGCCTTTGTCCCTGTCCCCATCCCCATGCTTGGTGCTGTCCTGGTGCCAGCCATGGGGTGCTTGGTCATGGTGCTGGGTCACTGTGCAGACATCCCTGTGCCGGTACCTGTCCTGTCCCCATCCCAGTCCCTGTCCCACTGCGGGTACCAGTGCCTCTCCCTGGCCTGGTGCCACCTCCAGCCCATCCCCGTGGGCAGGCAGGGAGCGGGGTGAGAACTGGGCTGAACAGCCAGGACTAGGGGCTGGAGGTCAGCGACATGGAGTCCAGTTGGAGGCCATCAACGAGCAGAGTGCTCCAGGGGCAGTGCTGGCTCCAGTTCCATTTAACAGCTTCGTTAACGGTCTGGGTGATGGGGGAGTGCAGCCTCAATAAATCCGGGGATGACACAAAACCAGGGCAGTGGCTGCGTCGCCAGAGGGACAACACCCAGAGGGACCCGGCTGGAGAAATAGGCTGGTAGGAACCTGGTGGGCTTCACCGAGGAGCAGAGCAGAGTGCTGCACCTGGGGAGGAGCAAGCCCAGCACCAGGACAGGCCCCAGGAGTCCTGCCGCACACCAACGTGCCCGTGAGCTGCAACGAGGCCTGGCCGCACAGCAGGCAAATGCTGGCCTGGGCTGCATCGGGCACGGTGTCGCTGGCAGCTCCAGGGAGGTGATCTGCTCTGCTCAGCTCTGGGGAGGCCACAGCTGCAGTGCTGGGACCGTGCTGGGCTCCCCAGTCCGAGACAGAGCTGGGCACACTGCAGGGAGGCCGGTGGGAGGCCACCAAGATGCGGGAGGGACTGGAGCAGCTCTGCTGCGAGGAGAGGCTGAGGGAGCTGGAGAAGAGGAGGCTCAGGAGGAGCCCGTCAGTGTCTGTCAGCACCTGCAGGGGGGCTGAAACGGGGACAAAACCCTGCACAAGCTCCGTGATCCGGTGTGATCCCAGTGTGATCCTGGTGTGATCCCCCACGATCCCCTCCCCACTCTCCTCCGCCCCACGAGGGGCGCTGTGCAGGCCCCGGGGCAGCCATGGCGGCGCTGAGGGCCGCGCTCTTGGCTCCGTTGCTGGCTCTGAGCCGGGCCGAGCCGGGCCCGGCGCCCTCAGCCCGCATCGAGGTGGAGCTGGCGGGGCCTGGAGCCGGCAACGGAGCCGGCAACGGAGCCGGGGAGGCCGCGGGGCCCGGCGGCTCCTACACGCTGCGAGGGGCCCTGCTGGGAGGGCCGCGGGAGGAGGCGATCGGAGGGCGGCTGCTGCTGGTGAGAGGGGGCTGGGGGAGCTGGGGGGTGGCTGTGGGGGGCAGGCAGGGATGTGGAGGCAGCAGGGAGCGGGAGCACGCTGCCCGCACCCCTCCTGAGCCTTCCCGGGGGTGTCCCGGTGCCCCCGGTGCCGGCCCCTGATGCTGCCGTGTCCCCAAGGTGGGAGATGAGGAGCCTGAGCTGGGCGCTGAAGACAGCTGGATCGGCGTGGTGCCGCTGGGCGAGGAGCCGGCTGAAGGTCCCCGAGGTGCCAAGGAGGAGTCCTTCACCGCCGCCGTGGTCAGCAAGGTGAGGGTGCCCAGCTGCGGCAGCTCGCGGGGCTCACGCTGGGGTCCCCAGCAAGGATTCGGGCAGCTTCAGCCCCCGGTGCCTTCTGTTTTCACAGATGAAGCGAGCCCTGGTGCTCGGGGCATCGGCACTGCTCATCCTGGCGCTGAACCAGAACGCCATCCGAGAGGTAGGGGAGCTCCAGCAGCCCTGCTGGCGCCCTGGATGCTCTTCTGCATCACTCACGGCTGTTGTTTTTCTGTCCGGTGCAGCTGGATGTCTCTCAGCTCCTCGCCAAGCCCATCATCGTGATCCAGTCCTCGGACAACGTCACCAGGCTGCTGGGAGCACTGCTGCGGTGAGAGCTCTCCTGAAGCAGTCGGATTTGTGCCACGGCTGCTGAAGGGTGGCAGGGCACAGCCAGCACTTGAGTGCAGCACCAGGAGGGATGGGACAGAAGGGGCCGGGGGGGGTGTCTGGCATGCTCAGCCTGGCACAGGAGCTGGGGCATCTGCTGTGCTTTATCAGATGGGGAAACTGAGGCACGGGGCTGGGCACACGTGGCTTGGAGGAGGCTTCTCTCCTCCCTGAGCGTGGCCCCGTGCCCTGCAGGAAAGGGGCTCCCAGGTACTGGGGTTGGATCCTGCTGCGCCCACAGGGCTGACGCTCTTCTTGCCTCTTGCTCGTAGGGGTCTCAGAGCTACAGCGAAGATCACATACCAGGCAGTGCTGCTGGAGAACCTGGTACGTAGATAACTCTTCCTCCTCTTCATCCTCTGTTTTGGTACAAGGGCAGGGGCACAGCTGTGCCCAGCCAGCATTTGCTGGCCAACGGGGCGATTTAGTGGCCAGCTCCACGAGGGCTGGTGAAGCTGCCGGTGCCTCGGTGTCCCCAGGACTGGCTCTGTGGGAGCAGGGAACCTGGCAGCCACCTGTGCTTCCTCATTCCCTCTCCGCCTGCAACACCACAGGTGGAAATCACTCAGCGTTGCTGTCCTGCCTCCTGCGTCGTGCTGCTGCGTGCTGGCACGGGCTGGCGGCAACGCGGTGTCCTTCCTCGCAGGGGGTGACGCTCACCCTGTGGTCCACCTGCGGCCTCTCCCGAGGGGGCCTCTATGGGGAGTGGCAGGGTGTCATCTGCACCGGGGAGAACAGCTCGCAGGTCCAGGTGCGTCAGCAGCACCCATGGGTGGCCCCACACTCACTCCCCACAGCCGTGGGGCGAAGGACGGCCGTGTCTGGCGTCACCACAGCCAGGCCGAGAGGGAAACGGGGGCTTCCCGCTTGCCCTCCTGAGTGCCTCGTGGTGTTGTTCCTACAGAAGTACCTCCAGCAGCTCTGGAACACCATCCTGCTCATCGCCCTGCTCCTCTGCACGGGGGTGATCGTGCAGGCGCAGCGGCAGTCGCGGCAAGACGTGTCGGAGCGGGATGCCGAGGTGGGAGCTCCCCGCTCCCTGCTTTTTGCACCCGAGCGGTGCGGCCGGGGCCTCACGCTGTGCTCTGCCTCCCCAGCTGGACCTGAAGCAGCACATTCGGCGGCGGCTGTCGGCCCTGAAGACGCGGCGCTACCATCCCGGCAAGGCGCTGCAGAGCCGGGTCTGCGAGATAGATAGCTGCGCCGTGTGCCTGGAGCAGTTCTGCAAGAGCCAGGTCGGGACCGGTGGGGCCGGTGACACAAACGGGTTGGGGCCACCCCTGCTAATGCCTCCCCTTTGCTCTGTTCCCTGGGGCTGAGCCTCCCCTCGCTTGCCAGGGCTGGGATGTCCCCACTGGGGGGACATTGTCCCCCTTTCTGGGGCAGGGGGAGGTTGCTGTGGCCCTCAGGGCTCAGGTCTCCCACCCGCTTCCCTCCTCGCAGTGGCTGCGGGTGCTGCCGTGTGCCCACGAGTTTCACCGGGACTGCGTGGACCCCTGGCTCCTCCTGCAGCAGACCTGCCCCCTCTGCAAGCACAACATCCTGGGTGAGTGCAGCTCCGGGGCTTTGAGGAGCCCCAGGGCTCCCAGCACGTCCTGCTCCCTGTTTCACCCTCCAGGGAGCATGTTCATATCGGGGCGAGGGCTGTCCTCTGCCCCTGCTTCCCCCCGTGACGCCTTCTCCATCCTTTTCCCTGCCAGGGAACTGCTGTGGAGAGAGCTAGCCAGCCTGGTGGACGTGCCCCGGGGCTGCTCCGGGAAGAACAGGGGGAGAGGGACCGGGGTGGGCGCTGGGCGAGCTGTGCTCGGTGCTGGCACGGGCTCAGCGTGGCCGTGCCCTTCGCAGCACCCTGGCAGCGCCTGGCCTTTAGGGGAGTGAAGGATTTGGGGGCTCTCCCTGCTCGGCGTGAGTAGAGGGGTGGGGGGCACGGCTGGGCACAGCCCAGATGGGTGCTGCTGGGGGGCTGGGGGAACGGGAACCAGGGAGGGGACATCGGGGGAGGTCTGCAGGCCCAGCTGCTCCCTCTCCCTGCTCGTAGTCATTTTTCTAAGTCTCTTTTTTTTTTTTTAATTTCCCCCTGGCTGTGGCAGGGCACGGCTGGGACGTGTTGGGTGACGGCTCTGCCACAGCCAAGGGACGGGGACGGAGCTGGCAGGGCTGTGGGGGGGGGACCTGCTGCTCGTGGCAGGGGGGTTGGGAGGGGGGGAAAACACCCTATTTATACTAACTTATTAGAGAGGACGGCGCGAGTGAGCTGCAGAGACTGAACGCGGGCTGTGCTGCGGTGTCCGGGGACTCGCCGTGAGCCCCATGTGGCTCCAGCTCCGTCTGGCAGCCGCAGCGCTGCCCAGCTCCGTCGCAATTAAAACACAGCTAGGAGAGGCTGCGGGGCTGCTGTGTCTTGTGTTGCTTCGTCCCCGGCCCCTCCGACCGCTCGTCGCCGCTCTCCCAGGCTGCGGCGGTGCTGGCGAGCTGAGCACGGCTCCGACTCCCCTTGTCCCGAGGCCGGCTCTGCCTCCAAGCCCTCTTCAGAGCCGCCTGGCTGCCTCCCAGCCGCCTCTTGGGAGCGGTTCCTGGCCCGAGCTGAG
The DNA here is from genome assembly GCF_964035555.1 of Netta rufina. Classification (NCBI taxonomy): domain Eukaryota; kingdom Metazoa; phylum Chordata; class Aves; order Anseriformes; family Anatidae; genus Netta; species Netta rufina. The sequence goes on along the minus strand of NC_140141.1, from coordinate 10,724,286 downwards.
CCGAGCCGTGCCCAGGCGTGGCGCAGGTGACTGGGAGTTAGCCGGGATCAGAGCCGTGCCAGGGATTGCAGCAGCGGCTCAGCCCGTGGGCGACCGGGTTCCAGCACCCAGGAATGTCGCCAGCCCTGCTCGGCTGATTGTTTGGGGCCAGCTCTGCACGCCAGGGAGCGTTTCCCCCCCACCCAGGCCTCCTCGCCAAGGTGCTGGTCGGTCACCTGGCTGCCAGCGGTGCTTGCACCAGTCCCACCCCTGTCCCCAAAGCCCCAAAGCTACAGAGGGGCTCTTCCCAGAGCCCCTGCGCTGCAGGAGATGAACGGGGGATGCGCCAGCCCAGCCCTCAGGGCCCCGCTGCCTCCTGCTTTATCAAAAGCCGCAGCGTTGCCCAACGGAGAGGGACAAGAAGGGAAACCACACAAACAGGTTCGTTGCGTCCCTGCCGAAAACAAGGTGAAGCAACAGCCGGCAGCCAGCTGGCAGCCCCGCCGCCGCCTCCCAGCTGCCACGGCACCGCTCCCCGGGCTCCCCACGCCGCCGCGTGACGCCGCTCCTCGGGCTCGGAGCGATGGGGAGGCAGAGCGGGTGTCCCAAAGGAAGGTGCCGTCGTGTTTGCAACAGGTAACGAGGTCCCGCAGGGAAGGGGGAGCAGCTGCACGCTGCTCGTTAGCGCTTCAGTCCTGCCTGAGCTCCCCCCAGCATCTATTTGCGGTGGGTGCCGGTGCGGTGTGAGAAGGGGCGAGCTCCTCCGGCAGTGCTGCTGCTTCCTCGGGGGTCGGGGGCCAGCAGCAGACCCCGTGCTGGCAGCGAGAGGCAGGGTCCGGCCTCGCCTGGGGGTTCTGCTGAGGGTGGCTTTGGGCGCTGGCTGCCGGGAGGTCGCTGCCGGGCCCTGCCAGTGGCTCCTCCGCGTGCCCCTGCGCTGTCCCCGCTGCCTTGGCTGCTTGGAGGCCTGCGGAGGGGAGAAGCGGAAGAGGTTGGAGGGGAGGAAGGAGTGGGAAGCTCCCCAGCGCCTTCCTCCGGGTTCCTACTCACCCTGCAGCCTCCCCGCCACGCTGGCTGCCGAGCTGAGACCACAGCTGGGGCTGTGGGACAAGCTGGAGGAGAGAAGATGGGGGTGAAACCTCCTGCGTTCAGCTCCGTGCTCGGGGATCTTGGCTTCTGCCCTGGGAGGATGCCACCGCCAGCTCAGTGGTGGCACAACAGCCGCAGCGGGGCTGAGGTAAAGGAGCTGGAAACCAAACCAGGGGGCTCGGCAATGCAGCTTTCCCCTGCTGGCACCAGTTCACCACCGGGCTGACCTCCAGGGGCACGCGGTGCCCCCCCAGCTCGTGCGCCCCTCTCCTGCCAGCTCCCAGCCCCGACTCGGACTCAGCCTCACCTGCAGCACGCCCTGCTGAGCAGCCGCCTTCAATTTGGCCAGCGCGGCCCTGAGCCGTGTGTTTTCCTGCTCCAGCACCCCGATCCTGATGTCGTTGGCCTGCAGCTGCTTCTCCATGTCCTCGGCGATGTTCCCGGTGCCTGCAAATAAAATAAACCACGGCGCCTTGCAGCCAGGGCCTGAGCTCAGCACGCCGCCTGCAGCCTGCTCGGGGGTGCTGGCAGCAGAGCCCGTCCCAACAGCTCAGGAGCACACAAGCGGGGTGGTGTTTGCTGGAAATGAGCCTTCCCAAAGCAGGGAGCACCAGCACAACCCCACAAGTGGTGGCTAGGTCCTAAACCTGCTGGCTGAATCAGCAAGGACAAACGCAGCCGTGTCCAAGCCCTTGCCCTAACCCTGCTTCTCCCTTACTCTCAAACTGTGTCTCAACGGGGACGTGGAGCTCGGGGAAGAACACCAGGAGCTTCTCCCGCTCCTTCAGCTCCTGTGCCTGCTCCTCCAGCCTGGAAACATCCTCACGCAGCTCGGAGACGGACTGCTCCAGGCTCTGCTTCTCCTGCTGCAGCGTGTCCAGCAGCTCCTGGGGGGCAGAGCAAGGGCAAGGGGCTGAGTTTTGTGAGCACCCTTCTCAGGAGGGTTGCCAGCTGCTCCCCTCGTGTGCCGGGTACCTGCTGCGCCCGGAGCTGGTGCCCGCTCTGCTCCCGCTGCTCCCGGCTCTCCTCCAGCTGCTCCGCCAGCCGGGCCCTGTCCCCCTCAGCCTCCCCCAGGCTGGCTTGCAGCTCCTCACGCTCCTGGTCCAGGCTGTCCAGCTGCTGCAGCAGGGCGTTCTGCTTGGCCTGCAGGGACTGCACGAGGAGGTGAGCCTGCAGCAGCTCTCTGCTTCCCTGCTGCCAACACTGGAGCCACGGGGAAGCGGCACCGTGGTGATGAGGGGCTGTGGCTGCAGCTGAGCAGCTGCGGGGAGCAGCAGCCGTACCTCTCGGTGCCTCAGCATGCTCTCCACCTTGGCCTTCTCCTTCTCCAGCTGGGTGGTGACCGCGCTCAGCTCCTGGCCCAGGTTCTCCTTGTGGTCGGTGAGCAGCCGCACCTCCTCCTCCAGCTCCAGCACCCGGTTCCTGGCCACCATCGTGGTCCTCAGGTCCTCCAGCAAGCTCTTTTTGGTCACCTCTGGGGAGGCAACAGCACCATGGAGCCCAGCTGGGCAGGAGGGGGAGCTGCTCCCAGCCCAGGTGGTGCTTTTAGGGGCCCTACAGCTTCTGCAGGTGCCAGCGAGGTCTGGTGACAGTTCCTTGGTGTCCCAGGGAACCCCTAAATCTCAGCCAGCACCTGGGTGCTGGCTGCTGTTTGGGCACTGCAGCGCAGGAGGCTACGTCCTCCCGTTCCCACCAGGCCCACACCCAGCTGGTTCTGGGGGAGCTGGGAGTTACACGGGTGTAAAACAGGCGGTGAGATCAGAGCTGGACCCAAGGAGAGAGGTGGCAGCTGGGTGAGCCCCCAGGGTCCTTACCCAGCTCCTGCAGAGCAGCCTGCTTGGCAGCCAGCGCTTCCTTTAAGGCAGAGATTTGTTCTTCCAGCAGAGCAGCTCCTAAATCAGTGCAGAAGACCACGAAACGTTAAACAGCTCCTCAAAGAAACTAAAACAAGGGGGCAGCAAAGCACAGTGCCATGGTGTTTTTCACCCAGTGATGGCATCGGGCTCCCACCGCCGCGTTTGTCCCACGGTGGGGAGCAGCCAGCAGCACGTGAGATGCTGCAGAGACGGGGCACAGAGAGTGGGAAGTGAGATGATGGGGAGGGGAAAGCAGCAGAAGAAGCTGGGAGAGGATGAAAGCATCAGGACAGGCGGCAATGCCAGTGCACCAGCCCTCACCTGCTCCGGGGGAGCCCCAGGAGCTGCTGGCACAGATAAAAGTGGGATTTCCATGGCCAGGTGACCGTAACGGGAACAGTCGCTCTCACTGGTGACATTTGAGCCACCCAAAACTAGAGGTAAAAGCCCCGTTCATGGTGCTGGGACTGAGATTTGACCGTGGACTGCCTGCTTCTGCAAATACCTGCAGGGGACAGCACCGTACCTCTCCGTAGGTCGTCCTTGTCCCGCTCCAGCCTGGCTACAGCCTCCAAATGCTCCTCGTTCTTGACTTCCAGGCTCTGCTCAGCCTCCTTCCTCCGCTGCGCCTGGGTCTCCTTCTCCGCCTGAAGCAGGCGGGCAAAGTCCTCAACCTGCTTCTGCAGCTCGTCCCTCTGCTTTTTCGCCGCCGCCAGCTCGGATTTCAGAGGGTCGAGCAGCTCCAGCAGCGCGTGGAGGTGTTTGCTGATGCGGGAGAGGTCCTTGCTTTGCTCCGAGGCCCAGCATTTCACCTCGGCTGCCGAGAGCGTCTTTCTCCCCACGGTCTCCGCCACCACCTGCTGGAACCTGCTGAGAGCCGAGGGGATGTTGTGGCTCTGGCAGATGCTGGTGATGGCTTCGCCCACCTCGCGCAGGCTGGCCTGGGTGCAGGCACAGGCGTCGCAGGGTGCTGGGGACGGCTCCGCTGCCCGCGTGGGGATGCTGCCCGAGGCGTCGCTGCCAGCCTGCCACGGGCACAGGGAGCTGCACTGGGCAGCACCCGACGGGGCGCAGGGCTCCGAAAGGGCTGGCAAGCAGGGCTGGAAGTGCTCCTCCGTTTTCCCAGCCTCAGGGGCGGGTTGCAGCGTGGGGATGTTCCTCCTGCAAGCCTTTTTCTGGTGGGGAGAGCACAGAACAAAACACTGAGCACAGATCAAACCACGCTGGCTGCAAACAGTCCATGAGAGACAAACCCAGATGGGTGAAGGATGGGGACAGCGCAGCCAAGAAGCCATGAGGGCAGCGAGCCCTTCTTTGGGGTGAAAAGACACTCCCTGAGCTTGCTGGAGGACAGAGCCAAGTGCTCGGGGTTCCCTGCTGTGCTCTGTTACAGCCAAAGCCAATGGCTAAAAGCCAAATGATCCTCACGCACAGCATGGGCTGCCCCCAGCGCTCCCTGACACCAAGAGGTTGAATTTCTCAAGCTCCCAGGTAACTTTTCAGCCACTGCTCGTGGAGTGGAGCTGTGGTTTCATGACAGAAAGCCTCTGCAGCAAAATGTGCTCCCTGGCTTCCACGTTTGTTATTTTCCCTCCTTCCACGCCTCGCTGCCCTGTTCCCTGCTCACGCCAAGTGAACGCTCTGCCTTTGCTCTGAGACTATGCCACGAGAGGAACCATTTGGGAAACAAAATGCAGGGCAAAGCATTTTTGCCACAAATCATTTCACCAATCAGAATCAGCTCAGCCGCACACGGTGTAGGGCAACAGAGCCACAAGGGGCAGCACGCCGGCAGGAGGAGAATATTCATCCAAAAACTACGGGCAGTCGGGCTGCCCCATCCCAAAATCCTGGTGGAAGCCAGGGACAGCGCACATCTGGCACGGCCACCACACGAATCAGGGTGTCCCTGTGCGTGCCTGGGGGATCTCCCAAATCGTGGGGGCGTTGAGGCTGTTGCTGTGAGCCCTGTGCTCATCTCAAGGTGCCCGCACGCCTCCGTATGTCCCACCTCGGTCAGGAGCTGCTGGTAGAAGGTCCCCAGTCGCAGCATGCTGTGCCAGTACCTCCTCACCGTCAGCCCCGCGGACATGCAGGGCCCCACTGCCTGCGCCGGGGGCACGGCTCGCTCGCTGAGCAGGTTTTCTGCGTAGCCTGTGAAGCTCTGGAGCAGCAGCAGCAGCCTTCATGGGGATGAAAGAACAACAGAATGTTAGAACCAGGGAACGTGCCCATTGCACTCAGCAGAGCGCTGAGCCTGAAGTGCAGCGACAAAAGTTGTCTTCCTTCCCCAATCCCTGGCCCAGGTCTGGCAAAGGAGGCTGGATATCAGCACTTGTGTGCCCCCCTCCTGGGGGCTGCTGACTCCCCAGAGCAAGGTTTGGTGGGGTTAAATCCTCCTGCACTGCCAGGGTGCTTGCAGTTCCGAGGGGCTCTCCCTAAAGTTTTGGGGCACTCACCACCCATATCCAACCCAAACCGTTAGGGCCAAATATTGAGACAGCTCCGTGGGCACGGCTCATCTTTAAAACCGAGCTGTATCTCTTTCACCCCGATCACAAAAGGCACTTTTGCCTCCCAGCCTCGTAGCATGGCCGTGCCTGGGGCTTTTTAAGGTCTCGGAGGGATGCTTCGTGTCGGCCGTGCCCTCTCTCACCTGTCTACCAGCAGCTCCAGCAGCACCACATGGGCGTGCTGGCTGAATTCGGGGTCGCCCTCGGCGTAGTCGTAGCGCTCCAGCAGCGCCGCCAGGTCCAGCTCGCAGGAGACCTGATCGGGGAACTTCCAGGAGGGGAAACGAGCGGGGCCGGCCCGGGAGGAGACGTCGGAGATGGCTCCCTGCAGGTCCCGCAGGTCGGCCCGCAGGCTCGCCATGCTGCCGGGGTGGCCCAGGAGGTGTGCCATGGGTGGAAGGATGGATGGATGGATGGACGGACGGATGGACTGAGGGTGGTGGGGGTGGCACTGGGGATGGGTGGGGGTGGTGGGTGGGTGCTAGGGGGTAGGGGGGTGTCAGAAGGGGGGTGTCAGGGGGTGGAGGAGTCACAGGGGTGGGTGTCAGGGGATGGGGGTGTCAGGGGGGTGGGTGTCAGGGGGTGGAGGTGTCGGGGGGGTTTGTCAGGGGTGGGTGTCAGGGGATGGGGATGTCAGGGTGTGGGTGCCAAGGGGTGGGGGGTGTCAGGGGCTAGTGGGGTGTCAGGGGGGGTTGTCGGGGGTGGGTGCCAGGGGGTGGGGGTGTCAGGGGGGTGGGTGTCAGGGGGTGGGTGTCAGGGGATGGGGGTGTCAGGGGGTGGAGATGTCAGGGGGGTGGGTGCCAAGGGGTAGGGGGGTGTCAGGGGCTAGTGGGGTGTCAGGAGGGGTTGTCGGGGGGGGTGTTAGGGGCTTGGGGGGATGTCAAGGGGGTGGATGCTCGAGGAGTGGGGGGCCCAGGGGGGGTGGGAGGCAGGGGATGGGGGTGCTAAGGGGTGGTTGTCAGGGGTTGGGGGGCTCAGGGGGTGGGGGTGTTGGGGATGGGGGTGTCAGGGGGTGGGTGTCAGGGGGTGGGTGTCAGGGGATGGGGGTGTCAGGGACGATCCCGGGAGGGTCCCAGTCTCCCCTCCCCAAAACTGGAGGCTTCAGGGATAGGAAGGCGTGAGGGGGCTCCTCGCTTAGCCCCGGGGGGGTTTTGGGGGGCGCTGGGGGCCGGGGGGGGGCGCTCGGGGCGAGCGGGGCCCTGCAGGGGCCGGGCCTGGGCCGCGGCTTCGCGCCGCGCCCGTTGCCATGGCAACGACCCCCCCCTCAACTCCCCCTCAATGGTCCGCCCCGCGCGCAGAGATCCCGTCAGAGACACCCCCCCCCCATAAAGGAATGGAACAGCCCGAGGCGCATGCGCGCTGCTCCTCCGCCCTCACAGCGCCGCCTGGGCGCGTTCCGTCAGGCGCGGCCGCCATTTTGTCCGCGGGCGGCACCGAGCGGCACCGGGCAGCGCCATGCCCGCCGGGCCGGTACAGGCCGGGCCTCCGGCACAGCCGGCACCACCCGCAGAGAGCAAACCGGTAGGGCCCGGCCCGGGGGAGGGGGTTCGGGAGGTGTCCCGGAGGGTCCGGGCATAGGAGGGGCAGCGCGAGGCCCGGTTCGCGGCCTGGAGGCCGCCCTCGCTGTCGGGGCTTGGGGAACGGCGGCACCCGCGGGGCCCTCGGTGCTGTGCGGGGTCCGGGTCGGCCCCTGGGGTCTTCACAGAGCTTACAGTGGTTCTGGTGTTCCAAAATGTCCCCATTGAGACCTTAAAGCCGTCCTGTACGGCAGGGCCCAGCGAAAAAGCTGCCCTCAGGGTGCTGGGGCTGCAGCACCGCTGAGGGAAGCCGGTTGCTGAGCTGCTATTGTCAATTAAAGAGCTTCTGATGTAATCTCCGTAGGGCTAGAAGCTGTCTGTTCTATCACGTTGATTCAGTCGGTGTGATTCTGGTTCCTGGCAGTCCCGTGAGCTCGTAGGAATGGTCCCCAGGTTGATCAGCACAGCCGAGTTACTCCTGCACGTGGTGTTGCAGGCACTCCCCTTCGCTGCCCCTCGGCTCAGCGTCTAAACAATGCTTGGGGTCAAGGCTGAAGGCGCAAAGCGCTGTGGAGACGTGTTTTGGTTCCCATGGTGTGGCCTTCCTCCTCGCCCTGCCATGCCAGCCTCTGCAGCAGGTGCCCTTGACGAGCAGACAAACATCATCTCCCGGCCCTGGGAAGCTGGGGAGTGCCGTTACCTCCTGTAACGCTCCTGGGGCTGTTGATCCAGGTTGTTAAACTGGATCTTTGCCAGAAAAACTTAATGATTTGGGGGCTGGGGAGGAGAATACACTCTTGTCCACTGTGGGGGTTGCTGTTTGGAGTACAATGTTCTTTAAGCATGGGATTTCAGACCGGCTTGTGAAGGTGTGTTATGCCTGCTATTCTAGGTATAGATGAAGAAATCGAGAGAGAGAAATGCATTTTCCAACTCAACCCATTCAAAATAAACCTGGTGTCACTTCACAGTCTGCCAGGCTGTGCTGTCACACCCAGATGCTGCTCTACAGCGAGTTATTCAGTGTTGTTTGAAATTCCTTCTCTTGTTAGCAGTTGGGATTTGGGCTGTTTGCATTCGCTGCCTTCACTATTTGCAAACCCTGCAATGGAAGGTGTCTCACTGTACCACCAGCGTCATCATCTTTGGAATAATTTTTGTGGTTATGAGGTAGCTGGACAGACAACTGTAAGAAAAATGTTTTTTTTATTGCAGCCAGAAGAGGAGCCAAAAGAGGAAGCAGCCCCGGCCAAGCCTGTGGTGGGAATTATTTATCCTCCTCCGGAGGTCAGGAACATCGTTGACAAGACTGCCAGCTTCGTGGCCAGGTAAACAGCACGGGAGTTGGCTCCTGTTTGTGGGATTTTTGTTCAGCTCTTCTTCCAGTGCTGAGGTCTGCGTAGCTCCAGAAGCTGAAGCAGGTCACACAAAGGTTTCGTGAGGATTGAGCTCGTACCAGTGAGGTTGTAGAGGTTGTGTTCTGCTAGAAAAGCACTGACAGCAAATAAAATCCTTTGTGAACGCTGTGAGGTGTGCTGCAATGGCTAGGTGACAGCTCTTCTAAATCCGACCCGAAGGGCAGACAAAATTCCAGGTAGAAAGGGAGCCCTGTTACAGGCACTTCGCTGAGCCATTAAGCCAGCAGCAGCTGTGGCTGTATTTTACGATGTGTAGGCAAATGGCAGATGAAGAACTCTGCTGCTTGCTGAGCCCTGCAGCCAAGTCCCGTCCCTGTGTACCTGCAGCTTCATAAACGGTGCCAGCAGCTGGGCCTGACGCTCCCCAGCTCAGCTGCCTCTCTCCCTTTGCAGCCAGGGGAAGAAATGCACGCCTCCAGGGAGCGATCTTGCCCTGTCTGAGGGCAGATGGACTGCCTGGGATGTTTTCCCCTGCTGACTGGAATTTGCTGCTTGAGCTGTAGCACGAGTGTAGCTCTCACGGTTTGGGGAGGAGCCTAAAAGTGAGATAAATTGCGCTCCTTTCAGTTCCTTCTGTTTGCCACATGTCCGTTCAGCAAACACAAGGTGTCAGTGCTGGCAGTGCCATCTTCCTCTGCTTTTGGGAGAGGCTGAGTGCCTGAACGAGACCTAGAGGTATCTAGGGAACATGAAGAGCAGCGTGATGCAGCAAGCTTTTAATTTTCTTGAAGTGCTCTTTGAAAATAACCGGCGGTTCGCTTGGATGGGAGAAAAGGAAATAACCCTGGCGGCTCTCCTGAGTGCATTGTGCTTCGTTTCTGCATGGGCTGCTGATTACCTGCCTGCTCCTCGCGTGACCTTTCTTGAAATAAAACCAGCCTCCAAAACTTGTTAGTCTAGTAGGGGACTAAACATCATCCAGTGAATCGTGTAATCCGCTTGGAGATGTTCGGTGTGAATGTAGCCCAACAAGACTGAAATACCTGTGTGTGTGTTGAACTGCCTCGAGAAATGCTCACTGTGGAATGTTAAAGGCTAAGATAGGATGTGCACATAGCCAGTATGTGTATAAACGCCTGCTGTGTTGGGTGAGAGTTACCTGGAGGTAGAGAGAGGTAAACTCCTGCCACACAGGAGAGAAAAGCGTTCAGGGAATCAGCCCCTCAGAAGACAGGTCTTCCTATGACAGAAACAGGCGTTTGTACCTGAGTCGATACCCATTCGTCTGATCGTTTTTCCACCCTACAGAAATGGTCCAGAATTTGAAGCTCGAATTCGTCAGAATGAAATAAATAACCCCAAGTTCAATTTCTTGAATCCCAACGACCCTTACCATGCGTACTACCGGCACAAAGTCAGCGAGTTCAAAGAGGGCAAGGCCCAGGAGCCCTCAGCTGCTATTCCCAAGGTTATGCAACAGCAGCAAACTGCTCAGCAGCAGCTTCCACAGAAGGTAAGCGTTTCTTTTCACTTCAGTCAAGAACTTTGCTCTGACCGCTTGTTCCTCACACCCCGATGTTAAGCAGAAGAATACTAAGCAGAAAGATGGTGCAAATGATACATTTGCCATAGAAGGTAGCATGCAGACATGGAATTTTGCATCTGGGACTTCCTTCTGATGCAGGTGTGCATCCCCCAGATGCTGGTATCTCACAGGTTTTGTGAAAGATCCAATATGTTGTATTGTTTAATCTATTTTAATTGCATTTTCTCATACTTAACGCTGATGATCACTTGGAACGTTTGACTTTAGGACTCCTGCCATACACAAATCCTTTAAAATCCCTTGGAGTTTAGTTTGGGCTTGTTGCATGCACAGTCTTATAGAAATGCTTTTTTTTTTTTTTTTCCTGCCAGAAGGATCAGCTTGCCCTGGAAGTGTGGAGTACAAAATGTTGCTTAGTTGTGTCTTTATACATACGGGATGGAAAAAGGGCACTGACTGAATCTGAGCCTTTTATATGTTTTGCGTGGCCAACAGCCGTGCTGCGTGACACTGACTGCAGGACTGGTAACCACAGGAGGGTTGTAGCGAAGTCCTGACGGTTTGCAGTGTTGTTAGCTGGTAGAACACTTATTTTACAGTAGGCCTGAGTACAGGTGTCCAGATACACCTTACATTACTACTTTATTCCATCCTTGCAGTTGCCAGAATATCTAAACTGACATTACTTTCCCTCAGCAACTGAAGGAAAAATGGGCCCTCCCAAGCATTCAGTAACAATTTCTTGATGACAGTCACGGAGCTGTCTGTGTTCTGCTCCACAGGTACAGGCCCAGGTGATCCAGGAGACCGTTGTTCCCAAAGAGCCACCTCCGGAGTTTGAGTTCATTGCAGATCCTCCCTCCATCTCGGCCTTTGACTTGGATGTGGTGAAGCTGACAGCGCAGTTCGTGGCTCGGAACGGGCGGCAATTCTTGACGCAGCTGATGCAGAAAGAGCAGAGGAACTATCAGTTCGACTTCCTTCGCCCGCAGCACAGCCTGTTTAACTACTTCACGAAGCTGGTTGAGCAGTACACAAAGGTACTCGTGGCAGTTCACCTGTGAAGCTGCTTTCCTCAGGCAGCAGTGCTGATTTTGAAGACTACAGATGCTCTACAAAACAGACTAGAAATGTGTACAGGTCTAGGAGTCCATGCCTTAAATCTTGCCGTTTAAAAAGAGATTTCTTGCACGTTGTTGTGGGCATGTGCAGTGCTGAATGCAGTGGGTTGCTACTTAAGTGTATCAAACACTACAGCGATATAAATAAAAGTTACATTTTTAAAAATACTAACTATAGATAGAAGGGCAAAGAGTGAATATTTTAAGTTCAAGTACAAGGAATAATTAATACAGTAGCAACAGAAGAAATGGAACGTAGTCCCAGGGGTCTGCTGATATTTTTATCTATGTGGAAAGATAATAGTTGCTTTTAAGGAGACTTTGTCAAAAAAGAGTCGTTGCCAACTGTCATACAAAATATGTTTCAGATCCTGATCCCACCAAAAGGCTTACTCATCAAACTCAAGAAGGAGGCTGAAAATCCCAAGGAAGTCCTAGATCAGGTATTGCATGAATCATTTTCCAAACTGCTAAAGCATTTCAGTTACACTTCGAATTCTCTCTTTGCATGCTTCTAATTTACTGGCATCCAATACAGATTCCACGTAAGATGGGTGTGTCCCTTGTAGTCACAAGGGTGACTTGAATATCAGGGTACTCAAGCTCACTTTCAAGCTCCTAGGTACTGTTTGTTCACGTGTGGCACTGCAGAGGCATAGATAACTGCATGATGCCATTCCTAAATACCTTTCCTTCTCAGACAACTTCACTGTGGCACCTCAGTCACTTGCAGTTCTATCAATATGTTTTTTTAACTTCTGTCTTCATCACAAAGGCTGCTTGTGCTTGGAGAGGTGACATTGCAGACTTTTTATTACAACCCTGTGAATTGTTTGCTGATTGTGAATCCTCAACAGTACACAAATCAAGTGGCTTGGTCTTAAGAAGGTTGCAGTTCCAGCTTTAGAAAACCACTATGAAGCTGGTGCAGTACTCTGCTCAATAGGCAAACCTGTAGTTTATCTGTAAAACACAACTATTTCTTTGCTCTGCCAAGCCTCTGAAGTGGTCCTTGCACAAATGCCTTGACAGTGTTGGTAGAATAAATTTTAGATGCTGTACAGGTGATTATTATGTATTTTTTGGTGCTAGCTTTGTGTCTGCTTGTGCAGGTGTATTACAGAGTGGAGTGGGCCAAGTTCCAAGAGCGAGAGAGAAAGAAGGAAGAGGAAGAGAAGGAAAAGGAGCGTGTTGCTTATGCCCAGATTGATTGGCACGACTTTGTGGTTGTGGAAACAGTGGACTTTCAGCCCAATGAACAAGGTACTGAGGTTAGGCTTTGTAACCTCTTTGAAACTCTGCTTCCTCTGAGTACAATGCTGGTTTTAGGCAGACGTGGGGTTTTACAGCTGTATATCCCTCAAAGATGAATGGGAAAGCCTCTTAATGACAGGGTAGGGCTGGATTTTTTTTATTTTTTCCTGGAGTCAGTAATATTCTCCTTGCACAAAGGGCTGCACAAGTGTCTGTTTTTCCACCTGCAGCAGGACAGCAAGTACTGGGGGTTCAGCCCTGGGGCTCCCTGGTCTAAGAAGAACGTGGTCCTATTAGAGCAAGTCCAGAGAAGGGCCACGAGGATGCTCAGAGGGCTGGAGCACCTCTGCTGTGAAGACAGCCTGAGGCAGTTGGGGTTGCTGAAGGCCAGGCTGGATGAAGCTATGAGCAACCTGGTCTGTTTTCTGCTTTGTAGGCAATTTTCCTCCTCCCACCACTCCGGAAGAGTTGGGAGCTCGAATCCTCATCCAGGAGCGTTATGAGAAGTTTGGGGAAAGTGAGGAGGTGGAAATGGAGGTGGAGTCAGATGAAGAAGATGAAAAGCAAGAGAAAACAGATGAGCCTCCGACCCAGCTGGATCAAGACACACAAGTGCAGGATATGGATGAGGTAGGTAGCCAACAGAATCAGCATCACTTCAGCCTCGTGAGCTTTGTGACTGGTTTATGGTGCTCTTCATCTTCATTGCAATAAGTTCCTCAGTTTCTTGAGGAAATGAGATTTCTTTGCTTCTGATGGAATTTCAAAACAACCTGTTTCTGCCAAAATGCTGTAATATGGTATTTTTAATATTTTTCGTGACAATACAATTTACAAGAGAAACCTGGGAATTCTGAAACCTAGGATGTGAATTCGGTATTTCTGTGACCGAGTCTTTTAGGCTTTCTTCTACATTGGAGTCTGGAACATTTGAAGACTGATGAATTTTAGGCTCTTCCTCTAACCACAGTATATTAGCTGTTTTGCTGTTAACAAGGAACAAGGCCATGGTTAACCGTAAGCCCCTGCTTGCCCTGCTGTGGTAATGTGGAAGCTGAGGAGTACTTGCTTCCTTTATTTGGGTCTCCTGAATCTTTTAATTCCTGATTACCCTGAGGAATCACTGTAGAATAGATGTCCAGAGGCAAAACAGCTCAGTTGCTTTGAAGCTGTGTGATTGCTCCTACCAGTACTACAGAGAAGTTCTATGCAGTTCTCACATCTTTTGTGTGGGTGTTTGACTACTGGAACTTTATGACTTTTTTTTTTTCTTAAGGGCTCAGATGATGAAGATGAAAGTCAGAAGGTTCCTCCTCCACCAGAAACCCCAATGCCGCCACCTCTTCCTCCAACACCAGACCAGGTCATTGTGCGGAAAGACTACGATCCCAAAGGTAAATCGGGCTGCTGAAGGCCGACTTCATTTCTTACTGTGTAATCACAAAAGCGTTTGTTTCTAGGCCACATCCTCTGGTGGTGTGTTTTTTAATGGCTGTGGTTTTGTTTTTCCAGCCTCAAAACCATTGCCGCCTGCCCCAGCTCCGGATGAGTATCTTGTTTCCCCCATCACTGGGGAGAAAATTCCTGCCAGCAAAATGCAAGAACACATGCGGATTGGTCTCCTGGATCCTCGGTGGCTGGAGCAGCGTGATCGATCTATCCGTGAAAAGCAGAGCGACGATGAGGTCTATGCCCCAGGTCAGCTCGAGTGTCTGACAAAGCCTGTAAAACCCACTTCCTAGATCAGTGCTATGAACTTCTTAGCGTGTGTCCTCACTCCCCCTAGTTGCCACTGATAAGGACTGTCTTTAATGTAGCTTTCTGTGCTACGTCCTTAGTGTGCTGATTATATGGCTACTTTTTGTCCTTAGTACGTTGAAGCCCTTCTGCAGACTTAAAGGCAAAGAGTGTTGGCTGCTGCTGACCAGCCATCAGTTGCAGTCCCTCTCTGAAAAGAACAGCACTAAGCCAATGGGTGCCAAATAGTTTAACGATTTGTTAAAGAGTTGTGACTCTTTGTGATCCTGTTTGACTGGGAATTCTTTCCTGAAGTGATACAATTCCTTTTTGCCTGTAGGTTTGGATATCGAAAGCAGCTTGAAGCAGCTGGCAGAACGCCGTACCGATATCTTTGGTGTGGAAGAAACTGCCATTGGTAAAAAGATTGGTGAAGAAGAAATCCAGAAACCAGAGGAAAAGGTAGAGTAGGAATGAGTTCCTGTAGTATTGTGAATGCTCAGAGAGAGGGGTCTTCTTGTTCTTGCTGTAAAACTGGTGTCTTGATCTATTTGTAGCTCTCCTCGTGGTCTCTGTGGGCTGGGGTTATTCTGATGTATTTTCTCCTGTCAGGTGACCTGGGATGGCCACTCAGGCAGCATGGCCCGCACGCAACAGGCTGCTCAGGCCAATATTACTCTTCAAGAGCAAATTGAAGCTATCCATAAGGCCAAGGGACTGGTGCCAGAAGATGACAGCAAGGAGAAGATTGGTCCCAGCAAACCCAACGAAATGCCCCAGCCTCCCCCTCCTTCATCAGCATCAAATCCCCCAGCGAGTGCTCAGCCCATCACATCTGTGCCTCGTCCACCCACAGTAAGTGCTTGGGCATCCGAAAGTAGACAGCTGTGGCTGTAGTTAATTAGAAAGGAGTCCTGACAAAGCTCAAGGGTTATAGCAGGCCACTGGCTGGAAGCAGATTTTGGGCGAAGTTAGTGTTTCCAAATGTCTCCTAGGCCTTCAGAAGTTCCCTGTTGACCTTGCTGTTAAAAGTGAAAGTAAGACAGAAGTGAAATCTCTCATCCTTAGCAGTGTCAAAAAGACTTGATCAGCTGGGCTGGGGAAAAACGTGGGTGGTGCCTCCTTGGAGGAAGGAAGCACGGCTAATAAATGCATGGGTGGGGGCCTCTTTTTTAATGTAAAAAGACGTGATGCGGAAAACGAAAGCAGTGGCAGGTGAGAAATCACAGATGCCTCACAGCCCCAGGTTCCTGTGCACCGGGGGTTCTGCTGTGACCCTGAGAGCTCCTGCTCCAGGATCGCCATGTGGCTCGCAGCCTGGTTCCTGAGTGGTGAGGGAAGGAAGAACTGCTTGATGTGTTAATGAGGTTTCTGTGCCTGTTTACAGGAAGCTCGGGCTGGCCATACGGTGAGCACGCAGAGGTTCCCAGCAGGTCTTTGCCCAGCAGGAATCCTCAGTGTGTTGCCTTGGTTATTTTAATCAAGACTGCAGACAGCACTGAGATGATCATTGCATGCATCTGCTAAGAAAAATGACCTCCTCTCTCTCTCCAGATGCCCCCTCCTGTTCGTGCCGCCGTTGTTTCTGCTGTTCCCGTCATGCCTCGTCCCCCGATGACTTCTGTGGTCCGTTTGCCTCCGGGGTCTGTCATAGCCACCCCTATGCCACCAATAATCCACACCCCACGTATCAACGTTGTCCCCATGCCGCCCTCCGCTCCTCCCATCATGAGCCCCCGCCCGCCTCCCATGATCGTGCCGACAGGTCAGTAACTTCAGCTCTTTCCCATCTAGCGTGAGCTTGAGCTTTGATTCCCTTCTTCTTTTTGTGCCTCTGATAATGGTAACCAGGACTGCAAACCACAAATCTCATCTTTAAGGACTTTTCTTGCGTTTAGTAAGACTTAACCTGGCAGTGCTGCTTCTGGGCTCCAGTGTCCCCACTCGGTGTCCCTGGGGGTCTGACCAGGTGAACGCTGGGGATCTGTGCTGCTTTCCAACAGGGACCAGAGTAAAGCTGATCTGCCAGCACCTCGCTGGGTGTTACAGCTGCTTAGGGAAGTTGCTGCTGCAGGAGGAAGAGCTGTTGTCTGGCTCCATTCCTCATAGTGGCTTCGTAGCGTGAGGTGATTTTAAGTTAAAAAGCACAACATGAAAACGCTTCTTCCGCTTTGTCCTTTTTTTTTTTTTCTAAATTGAAGTGCTGGCACCGCTGCATGCCAAACGGAGAGCATTTTCTTTTCTGCAAGATCTGCAGGAAACTCTTACGCTGCTTGTTGTCTTTTCCTGGACTGTTTCCCAATATAAAAGATCTAATGTTTAAAGTTTGCATGTTGCTGTTGGTTGTGTTAACTTCCTGCGTGTATTGTGGCGTTTATTTTCAGCCTTTTCCAGTTTGCTAGTAGAGTTTATGTAAGGGATTATCTGCTGTATACTCGGTGGCTGACTGCAGGTTGTGCTTTTCTCCCATCCCGTTTCAGCATTCGTTCCAGCACCTCCCGTGGCTCCAGTTCCTTCCCCAGCCCCGATGCCCCCTGTTCACCCACCACCACCGATGGAGGATGAGCCGGTTTCAAAGAAACTGAAGAGTGAGGACAGCCTGATTCCAGAGGAGGAGTTCCTGCGCAGGAACAAGGTACACGTGTGGGCTGGCTGCTCGGTCAGGCTCCTCACCCTGCCGGGCTGTTTGTTCAGCCTCCTGTACCCAAGGGGGATGTAAAGTCCATTGAGGACACAGAGGGGAGCTGATGTGCAAGTATTCCAAGAGACAGTGACTTTCTGAGAGGGCTCCTTCCTCATGATGTACCTGAGTGAGCTGAACTGCCCTATATTTTATTGGAAAGAGCAGCAGAGCACTGCACACACAAGCCTGGTGAGATGGTACTCTTCTGTAATTAAGGGCAGCGAGAAACAGGTTTACAGTAATGTAAAGAAGAGCTAATGCTGATAAGCTTTTAAGCAGAAGACTGCTAAGCTGGAGATGCAAGGAGATTTAATATATCAATGTCAACATGGTAGTATGGTAATGTGACATTCTGTAACAACATGAACGGGACGTTGGGCTGAATTCCTTCCCAAGCAGTGGCATCAGCTAGGGTTGAGTTTGAAGTCCTTTAGGAAGGGAATGCTGTTTTTTTCTGGACACTTGCACTGCGGAACTGCCTCCTGCTTAATGCTGCTTGTGTTCCCTCTGTGATAACTCAGAATGCGTGTGATGCTTGGTGAACGGCAGCCTAACGAGGGACTAAGGGGAGAAATCCAAGTAAAGGTTTTGTTTTGGTAACGGCAAACTGACTTTCTCAATATTGAGACAAATAATACTTCTGTGTGTTCACTGAGCAGTCAAGATAAGCGATTAGTATTGGGAAGGTCTATAAATACTTTGTCTGCCCCTCTTATCACAGCCCTGAGCCTCCTTGCCTGTGAGAGACGTTATCTTTGTTTCCTTGCAGGGTCCTGTCACGGTCAAAGTCCAGGTTCCCAACATGCAGGACAAGACGGAATGGAAACTGAACGGCCAAGTGTTGGTGTTCACCCTGCCGCTGTCGGACCAGGTATGTAGCTTATTAACCTGGCCTTTATCCCTTGCTCTTTTGTTGTGGAGCATCTCCGTGTTGAGAGTTGCATGACAGGAGCTATAAAACTGGAAATTCCCCATGCTGTGGCCTCTTGCCAGGCTGTGTGGCTGGGGGTGCAGTGCTGGCTGGCTGTATGGTGCGGAAAAAGCCTGAGGAAGCTCTTTAATTCTTCGTAGGTGTCTGTTATAAAGGTTAAGATCCATGAGGCCACGGGGATGCCAGCTGGGAAACAGAAGCTGCAGTACGAGGTAGGTATAAGTCCTTCAAACGCTGTTGGTGTGTTGGTGCTTTCTCAAAGAAAACCTTTTCAGGAAAAAAAAAAAAAAAAGTTGTGCCCACTGAGATATTGGGAAGAGCAGAGGGAACGGATTTCCTGTCTGTACAGCACACTTGGTTACAGTACTGCGCGCTGTTTCAGCAGGACAGGCCTCTAGGAGGTGGCATCAGTGGAATTTCACATCCTCACTGTTGCAGATGAGGCCTCAAAGCCTTAATATGTTCTCTGAAATCAACCTATTTTATTGAGGGGGTGGGGCTGGTTGTGATTTTTTTGCATTTAAATACAGCATTTTGCCCCTGCCGTTCTGTCTCACACTCTGGAAGGTTGGGCAAGAATGTCTTGAAGCCCTGGGGACTCTGAAAGGATTTTCACCAAAACACTGAAGGGAAAAGAGGTGTCTTGAGACTGGAGCTGTTGTTAAAAAGGAGCAGGGCCTTTCTCATTTGTTTTCAGTCATGCATGTGCCCAGGCAGGCACAACCTGCTGCCTAAGCAGTGAACTTTGAGCTCTTACCTCCCCAGGAATTTTTCCGTGGGCAGACAGTGTTAACCCTTAGCAAGAAATAAAAATTATTTAAAGGATTAAAAAAAAAAAAAAAAAAAAAGGAGGGGGAACTAACAGGCTTCATCTGTTGTGGCAACTGATTCTTTCTGTATTCGTAGAGGTGTCTATTGTGTATTGCCAATTCCTACAATTGTGTAATTCCCAGCCTACCACCTCTTCCCATGCCAGTCTTGTGAGACTTTGGGACCTCTCCAGGCTTTATCCAAGCCTGCAGTGTTTTGTCATCACTCCAGTTTGAGAGTAGGGCCAGGAAGGCTTTGTCTGTGTGGGGTTTTGTGGGAAGGGACCATTAAGGGTTTCTGCTGTGACCGTTGTTTATTTCCTTTTCTCCTCAGGGCATCTTCATCAAGGATTCAAACTCCCTGGCTTATTATAACATGACAAGTGGCTCTCTGATTCACCTGGCACTCAAAGAAAGAGGAGGCAGGAAGAAATAGGAGCCGTGGAGCCCGGAGACGTAACGGCTCCTTTGCCACTTGTGTAGCCCCAACCATTCGAATCCTCCAGCCTTTTAGGGGCCACCGTGACAAGCTGCAGACTGCCTACCAGCTTGTTTGAGAAGAGAGACTGCGAACCCAGTGCTTGGGTGGCTGAGGAGAGGGAAGAGGCTGGTAGAGCCCTGAAAGCTGTGCAAGTGTAGTGAGCTAGTACGTAACTGCAGCGGTCTGTTAGTGATCGATGCTTTGCTAGAGTGCTGGTGTCCAGGTTTGCTGTCTCCCCAGTAAATTCCCCAGAGAAGCCACATTGAGGTCATGCCCAGCTTAGTCTAGATCCATCTTTGAGGGATTTATACTGACCAAGAACATCATTTGTCTGGCCACAGTGGTTGCTGCTTTATTTAACCCTTTTTCTAATTGAAAACTTCTTTCTCAGTGTACTTGCTAAGCCCCTTGTTCTTTTTCTGTCTCAAATCTATCCGCAAGAGCCTCTTGCACTGACCCTGACTTGGAGTTTTATCCTCTCTCAGTGTAAGTGTGCACGGCTGTCCCTCACGATAAAGGAGATCCGGGACTGCATGCTCAGCAGCTTCGTGCTTGTTCTGTACAGCCCATGATTTGTTTTAATAAACACGCATCTCGGTGCGAGGTCCTGTTTGTGGCAGCTCTCGTTCTTGGGGGTTTGGGCTTTTTAGATGGGGGTGTGCTTGACTTCATAGCTCTCTGGTCCTGGATGGGTTGTGGGGAAGTGCACTGGTCTTTAAAATCAGTTATTTTATCCAAGGAAAGGCTTCAAGAAAAGGGTTTCGTTAAATTTTTCTCAGTGCTACCCGTGTGTTCCCAACCATAACACACACGTGTACTCACGTTTGTGTAGGGGTATAGCGAGGTGGTTTTGAGCTTAAATCTCATTAGTGGGAATTTTCTTGGGAGGATGTTTCACACTACCGTGCAGTTTGCATCTTCTGGTTCTGGAGAGCATTCAGATCCAGAGATCCACAGAACAGATCATGCCCTTACCTTCCCTCGAAGCTCTCTGGCAGTTGGAAGCGCCCACAACCCAGGCACAGCGAGGCCAGGTTAAGCTGTGGGCAGGTAACGAGGTGGCCGAGGAAGCTGGGCTGTCTGCTGCTGCCCCAGCAACCCCGTCACTTGGGTACCTCTGCTCTTTGGGGCCAACCCAAAGCCACGGGTTTGTTTTGCTTTCTTTTGTGCGGCGTCCAGGCGTCACAGAAGGATCCTGTTTACCTTATTTTGTGCTCTGGGGGACGGAGAGATGAATCAGGAGTGAAGAGATGACATCCTACGGCCTCCTGTGTGCTCATGGTGGGGCAGGCAGCCGAGGAAGCTGCAGGGAAGGTGCCTGGCACAGGCCCAGCCCAGGTGGCTGCTGCTTCTCCTGCTTCTCCTGTTCCTCCAGCTGCCGCAGCTGCCGGGTGCCCACGTGTCTGCAAACGCAGCCCCGCTCCCCTCAAGCCGCAGGATGCCGAATTAAATCGCTTCTCTGCAGGTGTGGGCAGGCTGTTTGGGTGTACGGAGGATGTGGGGGCGCGCCTGCCCCCCAGGAAGGCAGGCTCATGGCTTTCCCTTTGCTTCTAAAAACTAAACAATGATAGCGGGGTAGGGTTGGGACAACGGGAACGACGTTTTTATGGGGAAAACAAAACGGGGGGCAGAGCTTGGAGCCACTGCAGTGGAGGTTCGCTAAAGCAGCGGGTGAGTAGCTCGCTGGCAGTGCTGTTTTCCAGAGCTGCTAAAAACTGCAGAGAAAGCTCTGAAATGGAGAAGTCACATTTCTGCACCCTGCGTAGGACAGGACTGTATTTAAGGTCACGCAGCTCTTTTTCTTTTTTTTTTTTTTTCCCTCCTCTGGCTGCACCCACTGGTGCTGTGAGCAGCCACGGTGCTTGTGCAAGAAGAACCCGGCTGTCCTGCCCAGCCCGGGGCCGTTCCTCGATGGCTCCCGCTGGACTCGGCGCTGACATTTCCAGCCTCCGCCGCAGCCAAGCCCCGTTTCTCAGCCTGGCAGGGCCGAGCACCCAGCCCCACGCTCCTGCAGGAAAACACCCGCCGGAGCGCTGGAAATAGCTCCGGTGGAGCCCTGCCAGCAGCGCTTCCATCTCAATATTACAGATAAACGTTGTAGCAGGCCGTCCGTGTGTATCTCCTACAAAACAACTGTTATCAGAGCTTCTCGCTCTGCTGCTGAGGACCCGCAGCATGGGGGGGCTGGAAAAAAATCAGGATAGGTCCTGGGGGCTGCTTGCCATGATCCCTGTGCCCTGGGTTCCTCAATAGCTCGCCCACCGCCTTTCCCCTTTTAGGAGGGGTCTCGATTCGAACAAATTTTGACTGTTTTTGCAGAGGGTGGTGGCACAGCGAGCCGGGGACTCCCCTCCTCCTGCAGCCCAGGGCTGGGCCGGGCCCTGCTGCGTGTTTTGTGCTGTATTTTTAGCCAGGGCCAGGCCAGTTCCACCAGTACGGGCTGCTGGCGGCAGCGCCCTGTGGGTTTGGCAGCCTCCGGGGAAGCCGCGGGGTCTGGATGCGGAGCTGCCTGCAGGGAGCCAGGCCCCAGCCCTGGGTTTTGGGGGAGCTGCTTCTCCCCGTGCTTTGGGGTCAGGCACCGCTCCCTGCAGCCCCTTTGGCTCTCGGCCTGGGTTGCAGCGTGCCCCGAGAGGGGAAACGAGGTGGGCGCTGGGCTTTGACGCCTGCCACGCGTGCTGCCCATCCCAATTCCCTCCAGTTCCTCCCAGTTCCATCCCAGCGCCCCCCTAGTCCCATCCCAGTTCCACCCCAGCCCGCTCCCAGTTTCCCCTGGTGCCCCCTGGTCCTATCCCAGTTCCTCACAGTTCCCTCCCAGTGCCTCCCAACGTCCCCCAATTCCACTCAGTCCTCTCCAGTTCCTCCCAGTCCTGTCCCAGTGCCCCCCAGTTCCTCCCAGTACCATCCCAGTGCCCCCCAGTTTCTCCCAGTCCCATCCCAGCGCTCCCTAGAGCCCTACAGCCTCATCCCAGTGTTCCCTAATCCCATCCAAGCACCCCCCAATTCCACTTAGTCCCTCCCAGTCCTGTCCCAGTGCCCCCCAGTTCCTCCCAGTCTCATCCCAGTATCCCCCAATGCCCCCTAGCCCCATCCCAGTCTCCCCCAGTCACCCCCAGTTCCTCCCCATCCCACCCCAGTTCCCCCCAGCCAAATCCCAGTCCCCCCTAGATCCCCCCAATCCCATCCCAGTCTCCCCCAGCTCCCCCCCCAGCCCCATCCCAGTCCCCCCCCAGTCTCCCCCAGTCCCTCCCAGTCCCCCCACGCAGCCCCGCCCTCCCCTACCACTACCGGGCGGGCAGGCGGAAGGAGGCGGGCCCTCTCCCTGACTGACACCTCCCTCCCCACCTCCCACCCAATCCCTACCGGGGGAGGGCGGGCTCTCCCACCTTCCTCCCCTCCCATTGGCTCCCTCCTCCCTCCCTCCCTCCGCGCCACCCAATGGCGTGGCGGCACCGGGGCGGCACCGGGAGGAGCGGCGGCGGCGGGCGGAGAAGGGAGGGAGGGAGGGAGCGAGGCGGGGGGGGGGCCGCGCCCGCCGCCGTGGCCGCGGCATGGAGGGGCGGCGGAGCCGCTGAGCGAGCCGCGGCGCCATGGCCAAGAGCCGCGGGGGCGGCGGGCCCGGCTCGCCCGGGAGCACCCGCGGCCTGGCGGGGACCCGCGAGAGCCTGGCGGAGGCGGGCGGCGACGAGCTCAGCTCGCTGGGCTCCGACTCGGAGGTCAACGGCGGCGGCGGCCCCGAGGAGCGGCGCGTCGATAAGTTCGGCTTCATCGTGGGCAGCCGCAGCGCGGAGGGGCCGTGAGTGGGGACGGGCACCGGGAGGGGGAAGGGAGAAGGGAGGGAGGGAGGGGGGGGGGGGGCGGCTCCGGGCCCTCCCCACCTTCAAGTCTTCAAGAGCCCGGTACCGGCCCCCGGGGAGCGCCACAGCCCCCCCGATGCTTCCTCCTCCTCCTCCTCCTCCTCCTCCTCCTTCTCCTCCTCCTCGGAAGCCCTCGGGGGCGGCCTCCCGGCC
Source organism: Netta rufina (assembly GCF_964035555.1). Lineage (NCBI taxonomy): Eukaryota > Metazoa > Chordata > Aves > Anseriformes > Anatidae > Netta > Netta rufina. Next base: position 10,701,408 of record NC_140141.1, on the reverse strand, counting down.
TCCGCCGGCCCCGGTAGGAGGAAGCGGGGCTGCGGCCGGCACCGCCCCGGCCCCGGGGCCTGAGCACGGCGCCTCCTCCTCCTCCTCTTCATCCTCCTCCTCCTCCTCCTCCTCTTCCTCCCCGGGGGGGTTGCAGCGGCGCTCACCGGGCCCGGCCTCCCCCCCTACCGGGCACCCTGGGCCCGATCCAGCGCAGCCTCGAGGGTCCCGTGTCCCCCCCCCCCCCTCATCCCCTTCCCGGTGTGGGGACGCTGGGGAGGGCCCAGCCGTGGGGTTGTGCCCCCCATTTTGGCTCTGCCACCCCCCCCATGGGGTGCCCCCGCCACCCAAAAGGTGTCCGGTCCCCGCTCGGTGCCCGCTGCCGGGCGGCCGTCAGCTGGTGACAGCTTCCAGCCCGTGCTGGCGGGGCTCCAGCAGGCCGGGGGCCAGCCCCAGGATCCAGTGTCCAGCTCCCTCCGGCTTCCCACGCTTCGCCGAGCCCCCTCCGGGCTCCCCCGGCTCGGGGCCAGCGTCCCCTCGGCTCCCCCGGTCCCCACGCCGGTGGCCGAGCCCGCCATGGGGAGGATGCGGTGGTCGCCCTTGGTCGAGCTGCTTGCATCAGAGCTGCTCATAACCAAGCGTTTGGCCCCGTCTGACCCACGGGTGGGACCTCGCAGGGCAGGGCTGGGAGCTTGGCTCGGCCAAGCCGCTGGCACGCCCCAGGAGCTGCTCCTCTGCCCGCGTTGGGGCTGGGGGCAGCACGAAGCCACCCGGTGCCACCACCACCACCCCTCTCCCAGCTCGGATGTAGCCCCGGGGGGCTCTGCCGGGTGAAATAGGGACGCCCATCCCAGCTGGGCGCTGCTGGAAAACGCTCCCCTCTTCGTGGGGTGGCTGGGGATGTGTGGATTAATAGGGACGGGTGGGCTCCGTGGTGGGTACGGGGCTTGGGGCCGCGCTCACCCGCCTCGTCCCTTCGCCCCGCAGGCTGGAGGAGGTGCCCCTGGAGGTGCTGCGGCAGCGCGAGTCCAAGTGGCTGGACATGCTCAACAACTGGGACAAGTGGATGGCCAAAAAGCACAAGAAGGTGGGTGACCCCAGGACACCCGGAGGTGGCAGAGTGCGGCAGCGTCCCCAAAAAGCCCTGGGGCACGTCCCCGAGTCCCCCCCGCAGGAGGACGGCCGCGGCGCCTTTGGGTGATGCTGTGTTGGGGCTGCCCCAGCTGGCTGCCGCTGCGCACGGCTGCTCCCTGCCGGCTTCCGAGGGCTGGTTTGGCTGCGTGCAGGCAGCCCTGGGAATTGTTAGGTCATGGAAACTTCTGCTCCCAGCATCTCGCAGACCCAAAAAAAGAAAAAGAAGAAAAAAAAAAAAAAAAAAAAACAGGCTGTGGGGAGGAAATAGTTGAGCCTGATGTGGCCTGCGAGCCGGGGGCTGGTTGGAAGGCGGCTGATGGTGGTGTGGGCACGGTGGCCACGGTGCCACGCAGGGCTGTGCTGGTGCCTCGGTGCTCCCTGACCTCCCGAGGCTGCGAATGCAGCGGGGATGGGATGAAACAAGCCCTGAGCTGATGCTGCTCGCCTGACAGAGTGGCGAGGCTGCTGGCGGCCCGAGGGCTGCCTCCTCCCCCTGCCCGCTGGCACGGCCTCCTGGCACCGCTCCGCGTGCCATGCCCCCGCCGGAGCTGCCCGCGGCGCTCCCCGAGCACCGCTCGGTGCCTGGTGACCGACAGAGGAATCCCTCATCCGCTTCTTGGCTGCTTGCGAAGGATTTCTGAGAGCTTTTCGGGTCGCAGCAGGCGGGCGCTTTGTCCCGAGGGCGGTTTTGCGCCGCTCTCCGCGTGATTTCCAGGCGCGGGTGAGTGCCCCGGCAGCCGCGCTGCTGGCAGAGGAGCTCCCTCGTGTTGGGGCCGAGCTTCTGGACATCCCTGAGGAGCTGCAGGGCCTGTGCTCTCTGTCCTGCTGCAAAATCAGTGCATGGAGCCTCCAAGGGCTAACGCAGAGAGCTGCTCCTTGCCCAGGCCCCGCAGCCAGCCGGCTTGCTCGCACCTGCAGCGCTCCGGGATCCCAAAACGCTCCCTGCATCGCTGGCCTGCATCCTACCAGCGCTGAGCCGTGCCAGCGCCACGTGCCTGCCCGTGCCCTTTCCAGGCAGACCGAGGGAGTGCAGACGCGTGGGCAGCTCCGGCTGCTCCTTGCTTTCAGCATCCCTCCGCCCAGCTGCGCTCCCGATCGGGCACGCGGGGGCCCCGGCAGTGATGGCAGGGAGGGGAGGAGGGGGCAAAACCACCTCGCCCCCCGGGCTGTGCTGCTCAGGCAAACCCACAGGGCTCTTGCTCCATGCTAGGCGGCTTCCTTCCTGGCTGCTCAGCCAGCAGGAAGGGCAGCAGGAGCGGGAGCTGTCAGCACCAACAGAGCTGCCCGTGGCCACCCAGGGCATCGCCCGCTGCGTTTCCTGCGAGCACAAAGCCCTCGCGGGGCCTGGCCGGGTAAACAAGCAGCGCTGCGGTGAGGGAGCAGCGAGGAACGTGGCGTTACCACCACCGCGCTGGGCCGGGCTGCTTGGAAACACAAGTGCCTGCTCCCGAGTCAGCTGGCAAACAGGGAGAGCAAGCTCTGGCCGGGGAGGAGAGCCCCGAGGCTGCCGAGCCCCACGGCAGGGAGGCTCAGAGCTGTCAGCTTGCGGAGCCCTGGTGCCTCTGTGTGCTGCCCAAGCAGGGAACGCAAGGCACGGAGGCTGTGCTGCGATTTTTCAGGGCTTTATGCCGTACTGAAAGCGTTTATCTCATGGGTCCCTGCCTTGCTGGTGCTGCTGTTTCCATGGAGTGGGGCTGGAGCACTAGTGGGGCTGCAGGGAGGGCACAGACCGTCCCCAGCTGCTGGCAGCAGCAGGGTTAAGCGAGTCCAGCTCCCTGCTGCGGAGCTGGCACCCGCACTGCCCAGCTCGGACTTTGGTCCGGTCGCTGCCCCGTGCCAAGGGAGCCTGGGGCTGGCTGGGCACGGAGCCGGCCACTGGGGCTGGGAGCTGGGGCCAGCTCTGTCCCTGCCGCTCCACACAGCCCTGCGGGGGGACGCAGAGCCCTCTCCTCATCCTGCCCCACGAGCAGAGCCCTCGGAGCTCTCCGGCCTCCCCGTGGGCCATGGCAGCGTGGGGAGGGAGCCAGCTTCTCCCCAGCGTGGCTCTGCTCTTTGCTTTTCCATTTGCCCTTGGGGTCCTGCTTGAGGCAGAACTGGGCTTGTTGGGAGCCGTCTACAAGCTGAACGGCCTCAGCCGGGCTCCTGCCGCCATCTGCAGCTCCCTCTTGCCCCGGGGAGCCTCAGTGCTCCGTGATATCCCCTGAGGGTTTTGTTCCCCCCCCTCTCCTGCAGATCCGGCTGCGGTGCCAGAAGGGGATCCCGCCCTCGCTGCGGGGCCGAGCCTGGCAGTACCTCTCCGGCAGCAAGGTCAAGCTGGAGCAGAACATCGGCAAGTTTGATGTGAGTGTGTGCGCCAGGCAGCGAGGGCTGGGGAAGGGAGCTGGAGCTCGGCTGGTGCTGCTCACCCTCACCCCTCTCCTTCCCAGGAGCTGGATCTCCTCCCGGGGGAGCCGAAGTGGCTGGATGTGATCGAGCGGGATCTCCATCGGCAGTTCCCCTTCCACGAGATGTTTGTCTCGCGCGGAGGCCACGGGTGAGTGGGGCAGCCACGTGTCTGCTCCTTGGTCGCTGCTGAGCCCCCCGTGGGGCTGTGCCGTGGGGTTTGTGCCCCTTAGCATGGGGTTGGGGCCAAGAGGGATCCCGGACGGGAACTGACACGTGGGGGAAGAGCGATGAGCAGCGGCTGGCCTGCGGTGTGGGGTCACCGTGCTGGTGTGTGGGGCTGCAGGGGAGGCCGCTCTCCACCTCTCTCTCCCCGCGTTGTCTCTGCAGGCAGCAGGACCTTTTTCGGGTGCTGAAGGCCTACACGCTGTACCGCCCGGAGGAGGGCTACTGCCAGGCCCAGGCCCCCATCGCCGCGGTGCTGCTCATGCACATGCCGGCTGAGGTAGGAGCAGGGAGGTGCTGGGGGGCGGGTGCCCCAGATTTGCCCTAAATCTCAGCCGGTGTGAGCATGCCCCAGGCGTGCTCTGCCCGCCCCCTTGGTCCATCGGGGTGAGGTGGGGGCTGTAGGGCTGTCCCCTGTGGGTACCCGGGTGCTGACCCGCTGTCCTTTGGCTTGCAGCAAGCGTTCTGGTGCCTGGTACAGATCTGTGAGAAGTACCTCCCCGGCTACTACAGTGAGAAGCTGGTGAGTAGAAGGGCCGTGATGCTCCTCCAAGGGGTCAGGAGCTCCCCCAGCTCCTTCCAGGGGGTGCTTGGGGCAGCCTGGGTGTCCCCATGGTCTTTGCATGATGCCAGGACCCCCAGGAGCATCCAGCAGTGAGGGACGGGGGGCTCGGCGCAGCTTTGCTGGGGCTGAGCCAAGGGCTGGGGTTAAGGCGCTGGCCGGGGAGGTCCCTGCTGATGCTGTCCCCGCAGGAGGCCATTCAGCTGGACGGGCAGATCCTCTTCTCGCTGCTGCACAAGGTCTCGCCCGTGGCCTACAAGCACCTGAGCAAGCAGAAGATCGACCCCATCCTCTACATGACGGAGTGGTTCATGTGCGCCTTCTCTCGCACGCTGCCCTGGAGCTCTGTGCTGCGTGTCTGGGACATGTTCTTCTGCGAAGGTAGGGGCCTCCTCCTGCAGGCTGCGGCGTGGGCCAGCCTCTGCGGGTGGCTGGCAGCCCCCTCGGCACGAGGAAGGCACCTGGGGCTGTGTCAGGAAGAGCGGGGCAGAAGTTTGTGGGGTGGAGACTGGAGCAAACAGCTCTTACAGGGCTCCACAGCACCCATCCCAGGCAAAGGAGCCTGGAGAGGCATCAGGATCCCATCCTGGTGCTGGGTGGGATGGAGGGGAGCACGTACAAGCGTCCCTTTGCGTTGGCAGCTGTACCAGCACAGCTTGGGGCTGAGTTGAGTCGTGTCGTTGGCATCGGGCACGTGGTGGGGGGGTTCCTGGGGAAAAAGAGGGCATGGGGACCACCAGAGGGACGTGGTGGCGGCGTGCCACCTCACCCTGTGCCACCTGCCCCTTGCTGCCTCACCTTCTCCACTTCCAGGGGTGAAAATCATCTTCCGGGTGGGCCTGGTGCTGCTCAAACACACCCTGGGCTCCTCGGACAAGCTCAAGTCTTGCCAGGGCCAGTACGAGACCATGGAGCGGCTGAGGGCCCTCAGCCCCAAGATCATGCAGGAGACCTTCCTGGTGCAGGAGGTGAGGGTTTGGGGAAGGGGCGCAGCGCATGGGGCCACCCCTCGTCGGGCAGAGCTCGCCTGGAACCAGGACAGGACCTGGTTTTGGGGCTACCCCTGTCCCGGGTGGCACTTTGGGGGGGTAGGGATATCGGTGGCACAAGCCTGTCCCCTGCAGGTCATCGAGCTGCCGGTGACGGAGCGGCAGATCGAGCGGGAGCACCTGATCCAGCTGAAGAAGTGGCGGGAGACGCACGGGGAGCTGCAGTGCAAGTCCCCCCCGCGCCTGCACGGCGCCAAGGCCATCAGCGAGGCCGAGCCCCCCACCCGCAAGGCGCTGGAGCCCGTACCCTCCATCATCGTGCCCCCGGGGCCCGCCCCGGTGCCCAAAGCCCGCAAGAGCAAGGAGAAAAACCGAGAGAAGAGCTCGGGCAGCCCCGCCAACGGCCCCGGAGCTGAGGGCAACGGGGCGCCCGGCGCTGCCCCCGAGCTGCTGCACCCCCAGGTGTCCCCCCACCACCAGTCCAAGGAGAGCCTGTGCTCCCGGGAGAGCGAGGACACGTACTTGTAGGGCCGACGCCGCGCTGCGCCCGGGCAGACCGGGCTCAGCTGGGCTGTGCGCGGAGCCGGGGCCTCGAGGACGCTGCTCCCTCTGCGGCCGAGGGCGGGAGGGGACCCCCGCGGCGCCTGGCGGTGGGGACTCGGGGCTGGAGGGATCAGGACGCGGCCGCTGCGGCACCCTGGGTGCCCGCTGAGGGTGGGCGCGAAGCTGGGGTCCCAGGGTTTGGGGGGTTGGAGGGGGGTATCTGGGAGCTTGACCGAGCGCGGTGACAAAAGGGGACGTGTCCAGCACACGCTGGGTGCCCGCGTTGTCCCCACCCCAGCAGGGTGCTGGCACCATGAGCGGTGGGAGCCCTGGCACGGGGTGGCTGAGCCACCCGCGCTCCCTCGCTGTGGCTGGGGGGGCCAGGCTGCCCCTCGGGTCCCGCTCCTTGTCCCCCAGCCCCTTGCCCCACGTCCCCAGTGTCCCTCCCGCCGCCCCCGGGCTTCCCCTGTCCTCCTGTGCTGGCGGGGCAGACCCAGACCCAGTTCCCCAGTGCTTGCGCCTGGCGCAGCGGGACTGGGGGTACGTGAGGAGCCGGGGGCAGCTGCTGCCCCCCCCCCCCACTCCTCTTTATCTAGTGAGGATGTATCAAAGTGTAGCCCAATATGTAGTACTGAATTTACCTATTCACTGAGCCTATTTATTATTCCTCCGTGGCAGTAACCGTTGCAGGACGGGGGCCAAGGTTGGGAACTGCAGGCGGGATGCACCAGAGGCAGCGGGATTTGATGCCAGACCACGACCCTCGCCAGCCCCACGCCGGGGTCCCCCCCCCCCCCTTTGCCACCCACCCCACGGCGGAGGTGAGATGGGGCGCGAGCGGCCGGGCGCTCCCCGCTGCGGGGTCCCCTCTCTTCCCCCTGCCCCTCGCCGAGGGCCGGGGGTAGCTTTGTAAAATACAGCGGGGAAAAAAATGGTTTTGTACAAAGGGAAAATAAAGCAGGATTGTGTAAAGGCGCAGCGTGTGCGGCTCCCTGAGTGTGGGGCTGGGGGGCACCAGCTCCCCCATGCATTTTTCCACCACCCTTGGGTGCTACGGGGGGTGACAGGGACCCAGAGGGGTGGCCAGGTGCTCACACTGACCTCCCACTTCTTGCTCACCGCAGCTGTGTTAATGTAGGCTGCAGTTTCTCAACTCCAGCGGTGTCTGTGGTTCCCGAGCTAAAGGTGGCATCCTTTATTGAGCCAGAGCAGCTGCTGTGAACCTTCCTCCTGCAGCCTCCCCTGTACCTGGGGCTGGCTCCTCTTGTGCATCCCGCACATGTGGCAGCAACCCAGGGGCAGTCCCTGTCCTCCCAGGGCTCTGGGCTGGTGCTGGGTGGTGGCAGCGCTGTCCCTGCCAGGGACACCATGGGGACAACCAGGGCTTGAGGGCCGTGACTCACTGCCCCAGCCAGCCCTGCTGCTTCACCCTGCCCCATGGCAAGCCACGGTTGGGCTGTTTGAAGTGCAGATGAGGGATGCTGAGACCTGCCCATGTTCGTGACACCCGTGGAGGCCATCTCCAGCCCTGGCCATGCTGCAGGGGCTTCTCGGGTGGCTGCTTTGGGGGTGAGCCCCTCGCTGCCATCCCTTTCCAGCACCAAGTCCTCAGTCCTCTCCCAGTATCACGGCTCTCGTGGCCCCACAGAGGCAGGAGCACCCAGATCCCACCCGGGCTCTATCCCAGGGCTCCGCTTTCCGCACACAAAATGGAGCCCGAGCGGCTTCTCCCTCCCCGCGATTCCAGCAGGCGGGAGTTCTGCAAAAACCTCAACCCCCCCTCTTTCAAAAACCCCTTTTCCCCTGAAGAAGAGGCTGCGGGGAATCGCCGGGCCGCGTTGCTGGAGCCCCCAATCCGCCCGGCTGCGCTGCAAGCCCCGTGTCAGGCCCGGTGCTCCCCGGGAAGCTCCGCGGAGCCGGGACCGGGGCGAGGCGGGGCCGGCGGCCGGCGGCGGGGCGAGGCGGGGCCGGGGCGGGGCGGCCGCGGGACCCCTCCCGCTGCTCCGAGCGGCCGCGGGGCGCGCTTGGAGCGGCCCCGGCCCCGGTCCCGGTCCCGGTGCTGGCCTCGGCCACCATGGACCTGCACATCCTGGAGCACCGGGTGCGGGTGCTGAGCCTGGCACGCTGCGGGCTCTGGCTCTACACCCACCCGCTGCTCAAGCTGCTCTTCCTGCCCCAGCGCTGCAGGTACCGGCCTCCCCCCTTTCCTCACCCTCCTCTTCATCCTCCCCGTGCTCCCGTGCTCGCGGCGGTGCCGTGCTGGAGGGGTTTGGGGGGTCGTGCCCCGCTCCCCCTTCCCCGGAGCCACGCGCGGGTTGGGCAGCGGTGGTTTGTGCCCCGTAGGTGCAAGTTCTTCAGCCTGACGGAGACCCCCGAGGACTACACCATCATGCTGGACGAGGAGGGCTTCAAAGGTACCAGGCACTGCAGCAATGAGTTGTGGCCGTTCTCAGCCCAGCCCGGCGCAGCGCAGCGATGCTCGGCGCTCACCACGGGCAGCGAGCCCTGGCTTGTGTCAGGGATGCCCCGGCTTGCCCCACTGAGACTCTCTCAGCTCGCCTGCCTTGGCACAACCAACCTCCTCGGAGACGCGGCCGTGCCTCCACATGCTTGGACGAGGCTGGGGTTTGGGTGGGGAAAGGCTCCTGTGAGGAGCCCTGCGCCCACCGAGCCTGAGCATGGGGCACAAACCTCCCGGGACACCCGGGAAGGGCTGTGGGCAGCACCCGGGGCTCCCTGCCTGCACGGGGTGCTGCTGGCAGAGCTGCCGGTGTCCTTCCTTGGGTGCTTCACTGCTGTCCCCCTGCCTGGTGAGGTCTGGGACTGGCCACCACCGTGGTGGAACAGGGCCAATTCCCCACCCAAGTGGCTGAGCCTGGCCTTAGGGGACCAGGGGTGCTGCTGGGGGTCCTGGGGATGCAGCATCGCGGTGTCGGGGTGTCCTGGAGTCTTTGAGCCCTTCTGGAGACCTGTCCCCTCTGTGGGAGGTGTCACAGCACGATGTCCCCATCCCGAGAGCCTGTGTGTGCCATTCTGCAGCCTCACCACCGGACCTGCCCTGACAGGCCGTGCTGGTAGGACAGATCCTGCCCCAAACCTCCCGCACCCAGACCTTCCCGGCTGGGCCTTATCTCCCTGGATGTGCCCCAAGGAGCAAGGGTCAGCGGTCCGGCAGCACGGGCCGATGGCTGGCCGGATCCAGCCCAGCTCCCCCCAGCCCTTCGCTGGGAGCCAGGCTCTCTCCTGAGGAGCTGGGGCCGTTCCCCCCATGTATTGTATTTTAATTTTTTTTTTCGGTGCCTGCGGACAAACGCTCCTCGATCCCGTGGGGCGGGCGGGAAGCGGCGAACAATGGTGCAGCGAGTCGGCCGCCCCGCTGCTCGGCGCCGGGCTGGGGGGCTGCCAGTGCCCTGTGGGGGCACAGGGGGGGCACCCCCCATAGCCTTGTTTTAATTTCTGTGCTGGGGGCCGGATTAAGCATTGGGGCCGGCCGAGGCACCGGGACGGTGGTGTTTGGGGACCCCCGTGCAGTCACAGCCTCCCCAGTGGCCCCCGGTTCCTGCTGGTGTTGAAAAGCGATTAAGCGGGGACGCGGCAGCGCGGTCCCTGTCCCCGGCCCTGGGAAGGAGCCGAGCAGGGGCTGTTCTGGCGCTTCCTGCGCAGGAACAGGAGGCTGCCAACACCCGCCAAGGCCCCGGGTTTCGGACCTCCGGATCCGGCCTCGCCCCGTGGCTCGCGCCTCCCTCACCGCTGCGATGAGTCCTGCGGCCTCAGCTCAGTGCCGCGGCCCTCCCTGCCTCGCCTGGGCAGGGGGACGATGAGATTTGGGGGTGTCGGGCTCCCTGCTGACCCCGCACCTCCCGGGGAATTGGGATGCCGGGAGCGGGACGTGTCCTGGCCCGGGGCAGCTGCAGGAGGAGCGCGGGTGCCGGAGGAAGAGCGCGGCCCCGATCCGGCCCTTCCTGGGGAGCGGGTGTGGGGCAGGAAGGAACCAGCCGGCACACTCGCTCCCTGCCAACAAAAGCAGCGTTTTTGGGGAGGCAACCCTGGCTCCCAGCCAGCGTGGGCTCAGCCCCAGGAACACGGCTCATTGGAGCCGGGTGGGTGCATGGCTGGGGTGGCACGGATCGGTGGCATGGCGGGGTTGCCGTCCTGTGCCTCCTCCAGTGCCCCTGACCCGTCCCTGCTGGGCTGGTGGTTCCTGGGGGCTGGAGGATGCAGGGGGAGACGTGGGCAGCCCCAGGGGCCTGGCTTTGGGGTGCTGCACCCCATTGTGCACAGCCCAGCTGGTGCAGGAGAGACGTGTCCCGGGCTTGGAGCATTTCTCCCTACAAGTCCCCAAAAATATAGCAATTCCAGCTCTGTGCGTGCAGCTGATCCTGCCCTCACTGCGTGGCACCCCGAGGACCCCACAGGCTTCCCGGTGGCAGTGTCAGGCTGTCAGGGGCACTGGGACGGCTCCGCCAGCAGGGTCAGGAACACCGACGCGGCCCCGTGCCTCAGTTTCCCCTCTCCCTCGCAGAGCTGCCGCCCTCGGAGTTCATGCAGGTGGCGGACTCGACGTGGCTGGTGCTCAGCGTCGTCTCCAATGGCCGGGCGCCCTCCGGCTGCCAGGCCACCGGCGTCACCAAGATCGCCCGGTCGGTCATCGCGCCGCTGGCCGAGCACCACGTCTCGGTGCTGATGCTCTCCACCTACCAGACCGACTTCGTCCTGGTGAGCCCCGGGGTGGGAACGGGGATGGTGCCGCGTGGCCCTGGCAGCCCCGTGGTTGCTGGCGGGGACCCGGCTGTCCCCAGCTGGCTGTGGGGTCGGGGGCTCCGGTGTCGGTGACGCTGTGACGCTGCCAGGTGCGGGAGAGGGACCTGCCTGTGGTCATCCACACGCTGGCCGGGGAGTTCGACATCTACAAGGAGGAGAACGGCGAGTCCGTCCCCGTCACCTGCGACGACGCCAGCAACGGCTTCCTCAAGCCCAAGGCAGGTGAGTGGCGCGGGGACGTCCCCAAGAGCCACCTTGTCCCCGGGGTCACCCGGTGCCTGCAGGGTTGCTCCGGCTGCCGGAGGTCTCCCCGCGTGTTGGGGACCCCTGGGGCCACCACCCAGCGGGACGCGGGACTGCGGTGGCCACGGGGTGGCACTGCGGTGCTGTCCCCGAGCGTGGCGGTGACGGGTGGCTGTGCCCCGCAGCCACCAGCCCCACGCTGCACCCCGTGCAGAGCCCCCAGAACCGCTTCTGCATCCTGACCGTGGCGCCCGACACGCTGCCCGCCATCGCCACCATGCTCATCGACGTCCTCTTCTACTCCCACAGGTGGGTGACAAGGGTGGGGACATCATCGGTGGTGGTCCCTCAGCTGGGTGTCACCCCCCTGCACCTTGCTCCCTGTGGCTTTCCAAGCTCCGGGTGCATTTTGCAAAGTGTTGTTGCTTCCTTGAGCACGTCACCCGTGGGCGCTGCGTGTCCTGCTGCCACTCCTGGGAACTGGAGCCCCCGAGTCCCAGTGTCACCGTGCTGGGGGACAAGCCACGTATTGCAGCAAAGCAAAGAGGGGTGGGTCAAAGGTGGCTGAGATGTGTTGGAGCTGTACACGGGAACATTTTGGGACCAGCCTTGTGGGACCGTCCCCTCCAGAGTCACCACGGTGCTCTGGAAATGCCCCCAAACCCACTCTTCTTGCGTCCCACTGACTGGTGGGACACAAACCCGTGCCTGGCTCCTCCCGCAGCCCCCCCAAGGAGCCCAGTGCTGGTGGCCAGGACCTCGACTCCATCACCTTCTTCGCCTTCTCCCTCATCGAGGGCTACATCTCCATCGTGATGGACGCGGAGACCCAGAAGCGGTAGGTGCTGGTGCCCACACTTTTGGGGGATGGCTGGGTGGGTTGGGGGTGTTCCTGCACTCAGCCCCCCCCCCCCCTTTTTGCAGGTTCCCCAGTGACCTGCTGCTGACCAGCTCCAGCGGGGAGCTGTGGCGGATGGTGAGGATCGGCGGGCAGCCCCTGGGCTTCGGTGAGCGTGGGCGCCGCGCGCGTCCCCTGCCCTATGGGGGTGCAGGGGTTTGGGCCCCCTCCCCTTCATCTCAGCACCCACCCCGTCGCCCCCCCAGCATGGGAACCCTCCCTGCTGCCACCCCTGCGTCCCCTGCCAGTGCTTCCCTTTGGCGTCCCCTGCCACCTGGTGGCTCCCCGTCGCGGTGACACCGGGGTCACCGCGGGACACGTTGCCTCCCCCAGATGAGTGCGGCATCGTGGCGCAGATCGCGGAGCCGCTGGCTGCCGTCGACATCTCGGCGTACTACATCAGCACCTTCAACTTCGACCATGCCTTGGTGAGCCCACGGGGCACATGGCACTGCGGGTGGGAGGGTCCCGGTGTCCCCAGCTAACGGGATCTTTGTCCCCTCAGGTCCCCGAGGAGGGCATCACCGAGGTCATCCAGCTGCTGCAGAAGCGCCAGGAGAGCGGCAGATAGCGGCCAGCTGTCCCCGTGCCGCCTGTCCCCGTGCCACCCGGTGACCCCTGGAGACCAGCGCGGTGTCCCCGCAGGCTCCTCCTGCCCAGGGCTGTCCCCAGCCCTGTCGCTGTTTTTTATTTCTAAGCCTTTCCCCCCCACCCCGGTGCTGGGCAGAGCCCCGGGGGGCGCAGCGTCGCTCCCAGGACGCGGGGGGGACGCGGTGGCACTGCTGTGACAGTTTGATGTCCACGCCGCTGTGAATCCCCGCGGGAGAGGCCGAAGGGCAGCGCCGTGCCCTCCTCTGCCTCAGGTCCCTTCCCGGCTTTCTTAGGGTAGGGGGGAGCGGCGGGTTTGGGGGATTTGAGTGGTGGTGAGGAGAGGAGGTTTGTGGGGGGGGACACGTGCTGCAGAGCGGTGATGTGCCACAGCCCTGCTGGAGGTGACAGCGTGGGGCTGGCGGGACACGGGACCCTGAGTGTCTGTGGGATGGTGGCCGTGATGCTCTGCACCTTTCCTGGGGGGGGTTCTGGACCCGTCCCGCTCAGGGGATCTCCCCAAAACCCTCCAGTGCTGAGAGCGGGGTCTGCGGGGGGGTGGCCAGGGCAGCATTTCAGCCCTGTGGCCCCGACCCCTGCCAGGCCATCGTGTGTTGTGGGGGGGGACAGTGACACCCCAGCTCCTTCCAAGCTGTATTTTTACACACTTTTAATTGTCAATAAAAGTCCTATTTTTTTGTTGGTTTGGGGTGGTTTCTTTTTTTAAAAATTTATTTATTTTCAAAGTACCCTATGGCCACAGCTGGGGCTGGCCCAGAACCTGTCCCCAGTGCTGGTGGCACTCCTGTGCCCACCATAGGGTGACCCGTAGGCAGGGAAAAAGGGTCTGGGACATGGGGTGAGGGCTGGGGCGTTTCTGCAGCCTCGTTAGTGGCCATGGCTGTAACGAGGTGGCTCTCACCTGGGGGCCGTGTGGCCTCCGGGGGTCCCCTGCACACCCTGGGGCTGCCCCTGGTCAATGCGCGGGGTGGGAACATCCTGGGGGCTTCTTCCAGCAGCGGGGAGCCCGAGCAAGCAAAAAGGCACAGGGGAGCAACACCTCGTCTGCTCCCATCCCCTCAAAGCCTTCCAGATCTTGGGGACAGGATGGGGCAGGTGGGTGGTGGCCTCAGTTTGCTCTCTCGCCACCCACCTCAGTGGGACCCCGGGCCCACGTTTCAGGGGATGGGGACAGGGATGGAGCCGGGGTCGGGGCTGTCCCGTGACGTGTTTTGGGCAGGAAGTCGCTCCAGACAGTCGTCACCAGCCCTGGCATCGCCGCCCTGCATAGCCGCGGGGTTCCTCGCGGGCACTGGTGCGCACGGGAGCAGACCCGGGCTCCCCACACATCCCCCCTGCGTCCCCGCCTGCGTTGGTAAGCCCTCGGCTTCCTGCAGATCCACGGGTGCTTTCTTTCCTGTCTCGCTCTCTTTTCCAGAGTCATGAGACATCAGTGACGTGCGCCCCGGCGATGAAGAAATTGCTGTCAGCCAGTGCGGTCACACGCGCTATTTTCGGCCCCGCTGGGTATTGCACATCCCCGCACCGTGTCCCCGAGGGCTGCCAGCCATCGGTGCCGGCGACCGCGCCGTTCCTCTGCCGTGGTCTGCGGGCACCCTGTGCGAAGCCCTGGGCTTGGAAAGGGGCAGGGCGGAGGTAGCGGGGTGTCCCAAGAGGGACCGCTTAGCCTGGTGGGTCCTGGGCAGTGTGCACCCTGAGGAACCACGGGTACTGGATGGATGGATGGATGGATGGATGGATGGATGGATGGATGGACGGACGGACGGACGGATGAATGAATGGATGGAGAGGTAGATGGATGGATGGGTGGATGTATCTGTAGTTGGATGGACAAGTGGATGGATGGATGGATGGATGGATGGATGGATGGACGGACGGACGGACGGACAGATGGACAGGTAGATCGATGGACAGGGATGTATCTGGGTGGGTGAATACGTGCAGGGAAGAACAGATAGGTGGCTGTGTGGACAGATGGAAGGATGTAAAAGTGCGTGGGTGGGTGGGTGGGTGGCCAGGAGGATGTACAGGTGGAAGGACAGATGAATGCATGGACGGGTGGACAGGTGGAGGGGTGTGCAGGTGGGTAGATGAATCTGGAGGAAGGAACAGGTGGATGGGCAGGTAGCTGGGTGGGCAACTGGACAGATGGGTGGGCAGGACAACGGGTGACTGGCCAAATGACTAGACGGATGGATGGACAAACTGCCTCCAGGTGTTTCTCCTGGAGAGAGGGGCATTCTGGCTCCTCTGTCCCTCCAGAGGTGCCCTACGCACAGCCCCCGGCTCTCGTGAGCACGGCCCAGCCTGGCCAGCAGCACCCACGGGTGTCCCCAGACAGAGGGACACCTCGAGGAGGAGGAAGAGGAGGAGGAGGAAGAGTCAGCAGCACCGCCCCGTGTCCTGCAGCAGGGAGTTCTGCAGGTTGGGGGCAGTCTGGGGGGGGGGGGGAATTTGGGGAAAAGAAAACATTTCATCTTCTGGAAGTGAGTCACTGCTGCGCTCTTCCGCTCGCAAGGAGATGTTATTTCTGGTGTGGCCTCCCCTTGCCCAAGCCACCCCATCTGAAACAGCAAATTCTGCCTCGGGCAGCTTCCTGTGCTTACAGAGCAGGGCACTGCGGCCCTGCACGGCTCTGTGGTGCCCCAAAGCTCCCGTTCTGGGGCTGAAACCCATGAGAAGGGGAACAAATCGCCATGATTTGGGGTCACAACGTGTGCATTTTGCGTGGTTTGGGTCGGCGTGGCAGAGGGTGGCACGAAGCTGATGGAGCACTGAGCTGGGGAGGGGGGGGTCATGTCCTCGTCTGTGGTTTTCCCAAAGTTTGGAGCCCCATAAGAAGAAGTCTCCAGGTCTGGTGCGTGGCACCACCCCAGCTGGGTGGATTCACTGGGAATTTACGAGTCTTCACAAAACCTGATGGATTACAGTGAAAAGAAAACCCGATAAAAACACATTATTTTTTATAGGGTCGGTGCTGGCATCCTCCCACGCCCCACTGCAAGGCGAGAGCAGCTCAGGGGTGCTGGGGGCTTGGCACCGGGTGCTTCCAGCAGCGCTGGGGCCGTACCCGTGCCGGGCTTCCTCCTGCTGACCTCGGCCTTTGGGCAGTGCCCGCAGCCCCGGCGCTGCCGCTGACCCCGCCGATTGCATTTCCTTCCCCGCCGGAGGCTCAGCGCCGGCTGCTGCAGGCGGTTTAGCAAGGGGAATGGATCTGTCCCGCCTGCCTCGCCCTTGTCTCACCCCTCCCCACCAGCACAGGGGCACCCATGGGTGCTGGTGTCCCCTGGTCCCTATCATTAGCATCCCTGCACACCCCGGCTTCGGGTGCTGGGGGTGTCCTGGGGTCCTCCCCGCTCCCCATCGCCCACCCCAGGCCAAAGCATGGGAGACACACCCTGGGGAGAGCAGACAGACAGACAGACAGACGGACATCATCTCCTGGAGCATCCCCGTCCATCCCGGGGCCTATTTTCAGCCACGGCCCCACCACAGCCCACGCCCTGGGCATGGCACGGTTTGGTGACACCGTGGTGCGGTCGGAGCCATTCACACCTCCACCAGAGGTGCGAGCCGAGGCGGCGAGGTGCCAGCCTCCAGCAGCACCCGTGGGTGCAGGGCTTTGTGCCACCCGTCCCCCTCCTGCTGCAGCATCGTGGGGCTCAGACGTGGGGCGAGCATCACCTGCCCGAGCCCCAGAGCTGACATTGATGCTGCCAACGGCCTCCGCCGCTCGCATTTCGGTTTCGGAGGCTGGTTTTCGGTTTAACGAACGCCGGCTGGGCGCAGAGGGACGGCGGTGACTCAATGGGGTGCTTTCCTAAGAAGCCCCACGCCGTGCCCCGGGCATCTGGCTCGCCCCACGCGCGGGCTGGACCCACGAGGACTCCCTCGAGGAACTTGATCGAAGAACAAAACCATCGTCCGACCGGCCTCATTTCCTCCCCCCGCCCTTCCCCGGCCCGGCTCACCCTGCTCATTGGCCCCCAAGTCATGGCTTCACTTCTCCATTTCTTTACGTTGGGGCCGGGTGCCTCCTTCGGAGGTGGTGGCTAATCGGGGCACGTTAAAAGGCGAGCTTCCCCCTCGCCGACCAGTAAGGAAGTCGCTCGCGCGCCCTGCGGCACCGCTCCCCGGCACCCGGACATGCGGCGCCACGCGCGGCCCCTGGGCGTGCTGGCAGGTAGGCTGCGTCCCACAACTGCCCTCTCACTCGCACACCGCCCCGGGAGGGCCCTGGTGCTTCCCCTGCCCCTGGGTACGCCGTTTTGGGATGCCCCCCCCCCCCAACTTCCCCAGCCCCTGGCACCCACCCGGGGCTCCCCGGGCACCTTTGCGGAAGAAGGGGTGCCGGGAGGGGGCGGGTGGGGGGATGTGGTTTGGGGTTGATGCGGGGAGCGGGGGGCAGGTGGCAGAGGGATGGGGTCACCCTGCTTGGCTGGTGTGTCCCCCAAGCCCCCAAACGTCCCCAAAACCCACGCTGGGGAGGGCTGGGAGCTGGGTGCTGCTGTGGTGCTGAACTCACGTGGCTGCGGTGACAGCGGGGCTGGAGCAGCACCCGCTGGGACTGAGGGGATGGGCCCAGGAGTGCCACCACTGTCCCCAGTCTGCGGTGGCCCTGCGGTGGCCTGTGCTGACAGGGAGCTGCTTGGGCAACCGCTGGGGCCAGCAAGAGCTGTCTGTGTTCCTCGATGCCTCGAGGGCACCTTCTTCCTCCTCTTCCTCCTGCTAATATTCTTCCTAACACTCCTTTTCCTCCTCCTCTTTCTCTTTGTCCTCTTCATCCTTGTCCTCCTTGTCCCTGTCCTCCTCATCCTTGTCCTCCTCATCTTTGTCCTCTTCATCCTTGCCTTCCTCCTTACCATCCTCCTCCTCATGCCGAAGGCCCTGGCAGGTCCCAGCAGCTGGCTCCCGGCACGGTGTCCCTGCGGCACCACGGGGCACCTTGTCACCATACCCGGCACGTGCAGCCCTCTCCTCCAGGCCTGGCACCAGGGTGATGGGCACCCGGGACGGACATCCCTGCTCCCCATCCCCACCCCGCGTGTCGCCGCAGCGAGAGGCTCCCCCATCTCCACCATCTCCCTCCTCTTCCTCCCCAGCCGTGGCCAAGGGACTCTTCCTCCTCTGGGCCGTGCCAGCGCGCAGCACGCAGCCCCCGACCCTGCAGCAGATCCACGCCCTGGTGCGGCACATGGCCGAGGACGCGCGGGAGCTCTTCCTCTTCTACGTGAGTGCCACCTCGCCAGATGGCAGGAAAAAGGGGACAAAAGCCCCCCTCACTTAGTGTGTCGGCAGGGGGGGGGTGGGCTCGCCACTGAGCCCCCCCGTTGACCCCCTTGCCTTTCCCATGGGCAGGAGCAGGAGCAGCACCTGGCCTTCACCCGGCTGTGCCGCACCAACGCCTCGCTGGAGTGGCTGCGGGGGACGGTGGTGACGGGGACCGGGGGGCTGCGGGCACTGCATGGGGCCATGGCCCGCATGGACCGGGCGCTGCAGGGAATCAGCCAGCACCAGCGCGACCTCCACCCCCCCGGGGCCCCCATCCTGCGCCGCCTCGACAGCACCCGCCTGAAGGTGCGGGGCCTCCTCAGCAACCTGGAGGGAGTCCTCCACGCCCACGGCATCGTCCCCACCGTCCCCACCCTGCCCCGGCTGCCGGCGGCCACCAGAGTCTTCCAGCAGAAGGTGGAGGGGTGCCGGATCCTCTGGAGCTACGCACGCTTCACGGAGCAGCTCAGCGCCCAGCTGGAGGAGCGAGGGCTGCGGGCGCGCCGGGAGGAGCGGAGGCAGCAGCGGCGAGGCCGGCGGCGAGGCCAGCGGCCAGCGAGGTCCTAGGGAGCCCCTGCCACCCCCGCTGCTGTCACCCAAGCTGTCCCCAGCGCCCTGGGGCTTGCGGTTGGATGCGGAGAGCCCGGCGCGCGGCTGGCGCTGGCACAGACGTCCCCCAGGTGCCACTGCGTGTGGAGGCCACCATCGGCCAGCGGGGTCACTCTGGGTTGGTGACGTCCCCCGTTTGCCAGCCCTGCCTGATTTTCCAGTGATTCAATGGGTCTGGTGACACGTCCTGACTAAGGGGCCGCCCGCACGGCACCCGCACACCCGGCGCAGGCAGGGTGCAGCCCCAGACCGACCCTGGCCGCTTGTGCCACCGGCTTGTCACCCCCTGCCTGCCTCTCGAGGGGTTTGCTGAGCCCGGAGAGCATCTGGGGGTGGCTTTCCTTGAGCCTGGCGTCCCTGTGAGCTTGGTGTCCCCATGAGCCCGGTGTCCCCGTGCACTCTGTGAGCGCAGTGTCCCTGTGCTCATCCCTGCCCGCCTGGTGTCCCTGTGCCTGTCCCCGTGCCTCATGTCCCTGCATTGTGTCCCCACGCCCTCAGCATCCCCGTGCCCACCCCTGGGCCCTCGGTGTCCCCAGCGTCCCCGAGCCCTGCACTGTGCGGGTGGGCACCGGTCCCCCAGTAACTTATACGTGACAGTGGTGCAGCTCCCCTATTTATTGAAACCATCGGTTTAATTTAATATGTCCCTGCACCTGGGAGAAATATTTAAGGATACCTTTTTTTAATATATAAATTATATATATCTATTTTTGTTATTTTTTTTTTGTACTGTGTTAAGCTGTAAAAGTAACGATGTTTTATTTATGAATCTAAATATTATTTTGTACTGGGAGAAGGGCACCCGGGCCATCCTGGCCAGGTGGTGCCCCCTTATTTTTATATCACAGCAGACGGAAATAAAGCATTGACCTCGGCCCGTGGGCTGCTGCCTCTGGCCTGGCACCTGTGCGTGTGTGTGTCTGTGTGTCCATGTGTCCGGCTGTCCATGTGTCCGGGTGCACGTGCCTCTCCCAGCCCTGAGAAAAGCCCGCGGGGTTTGCTGTGCGCAGGAACCGACTCATTCTGCGAGTGCTTCTGGGGCTTTTCAGGGCTGCAGGGTCTGGTGCTGCCAGGAATTCTCCTGAGCGCGGTGATGTGGTGAGGGCACAGTAAAAAACGAACAAATTCAGAAACTGATTAGCAATAACCTGAGAGGAAAATGGGGCCACAAGAGGCCAGGGGGACAAAGTAGGGGACAAGGCTGGAGGGAAACTGCAGAGCATGGGGGACGATGTGGGACATGGCATGGGGCGGTGTGTGGCATGGGATGGTGGCACATTGTGGCACATGGCACAGCATGGGATGACAGCACAGTGTGGGGCATGGCATGGGATGGGATGACAGCATGGGGTGGCACATGGCACGGGATGACAGCATGGGGTGGCACATGGCATGGGATGACAGCACGGTGTGGGACAGGGGATGGGATAGGTTGGGATGGGATGACAGCACGGTGTGGCACACGGCATGTGATGGCAGCACGACGTGGCAGCATGGGAAGTGGCACGGCACGGTGTGGCACATGGTGTGGCATGAGACGGGGTGACAGCACGGTGGGACGTGTGGCACTGGGGACACTCTGTGGCATGGCACAGGGCACGGTGTGGGATATGGCAGACAGCGTGGCACCAGCAGGGTAGGGAATGAGGCACGTGGCACACGATGGCAGGTGGCACAGCGCGGGGTGGCACAGCACGGCACACGATGGCAGTGCCTGCAGGGCGCATGGCACAACACGAAGCACCGCAGCTCTGCCCGGCCCTGGCACCGCACCTGGCGTCGCCGTGCCAAGCAGTCCTGTCCCTGCCACGTGGCCAAGGATGTGGTGGGGGCCCGCTGCTACCAAGCACTGGCCCCGCTGAGTCAAAAATCCTAAGACCCGGTCATGTGGCACCGCGGAGTCACTCGTTCCTTGCCGTGTGCCCGTGCCTGTGCCCGGCCGTGCCGGCGGCACTGACTCAGTTGCAGGCTGCACCGCCGCCGGGACGGCCACCGCCGCCGTTTGGGGACCCTCCAGGGGGGACAATGTCACCATGAAGAGTCCCGGGCCGGCCTGTGGTGCCACCTCCCGCCAGCTGCCATCCACCCAAGAAGGAGGCAGCTTGGATGGGCTTCGAGGGCTCAGGTGGGTGACGCTCCCCCTCGGGGACCTGGGGACAGCGGCGGGGATGGGGGCGATGCTGATGGCAGCGTCAGCCCCTCGGTGCTCAGGGGAGCAGGATCCAGCACCCAGCCCTCTGCCCAAATGTGGGGCTGCAGGACCTGGGGAATGATGGAAAACCTCCTTGGGAAGGGGCTCTTGGGGTCAATCCTGCAGGTGGGGCAAGGTGTGGGGTGGCAGCATGCCACTGACCCTGTGTCCCCAGTATCCCCATCAGCCCGACCTCTTACAGGTTGCCCCATGGGCAGCGCTCGGAGGAGTCACCCCATGGTGGGGACTGGTCTTTGGGGCTCCCTGTCCCCAAGGGCGCTTCTCATTGTCCCCAAATCCATGGGGACCATCAGCCTGGCTGGGATGGTGGCAAGCAGCAGGGTGCCCACCACCCATGGGGGTGACACCGGTGGGGTGACACCCATGGGGGGTGGCACTGGTGGGGCACAGGGATCCGAGCCCAGAATTGTCCCTCCGTGACTCAAAGGGGAATTCGTTCCCTGCCCGTTATTCAGCCCGGGCTTCCCCGGCACAGGGGTGCTGCCTTACTCACAACTTACTCAGCCCCCCCCGGCACCCAGCACCACCCAGACCCCCCCAGGGGGCTGCATCTGCTGCTGGCATCCCTGTGGGACAAGGTGGGACGAGGACATCGGGGCTGCCAGGACCCTGATGGCTCGGGCGGGACGGGATGGGGATGGAGGGGTGGTCATGGATGGGGACAGGGCAGGAGTGGGGTGAGAAGTGCTGCCTGTGTCCCTGTGTCCCCGTATCCCCGTGTCCCCGTGTCCCCGTGCCCCGTGTCCCGTGTCCCGTGGCGGTGACAGGCGCGGACAGCAGAGAGCACTGTTCAGCAGGGCAGCGCCTGCCGCAGCCTCGCCTGCCAAACCCAGCCCCAAGAAGCCCCAATTTGGGGCCCTGGCCCTACACGTGGGATCACCCAGCTCCGTGCCCCACCTCTCTGCCCCTCCCCACTCCAGCACCCAGCCGCATTTTAGGGCCAATTCCCCCCACACGCACCTCCCCACCCCCCTTCCCCATCACCCCCCCAAAAAATCCCAGCCGTCGCGTGGGAGCGGGGCCACCATCCCCGGCCGAGATGCCGATAGGATTGTGTCACTGCCCGCCGCCGAGCACGTTCCCATTCCCTCTTTTGGGCTTTTTCCGAGTGCATCATCCCCGGGGCGGGTGGGCGTCCGCCAGGGACCCCCTGCCCGGGTCACCTCCCCTTGCTCGGGGCACAGAGGGGGCGTCGGGGCGGCCGCAGAAGCCACTGGAAAAGCCGAATTTCCTGGATGCCATCAGCAATCTGCCCCGGCTGTGCCTGCAGATGGGGTGGGGGCAGGTTTTCCTATAGGGGAACCTATGGGGGAGCCAATATAACTAACGCGTTGCATGGGATTAAACCTAACAGCTCAGCCCAGCTCCCCGCTCCCGTCTTCCGCAGCTCAGGTGCTGGGAAAGTCCCATTTTTCTGCATGGGTCATTTCCCTGATTTCCTCCTTCTTTATTAATTAGTTTGGCCGGAGAACCTGGGGGTGATTCAGGAGCTCGGGGGGCATGGGGATGACCGAGCTCGTCTCCCCCCCCCCCGCACCCACGTGCAGCTGGGAGCCGGGAGCTCCCCGCAGGTGAATCAGCCCCAACTGCACAGCACCGCATCCCCAGGGGCCAGATCCTGCAGAGAAATTCAGGGAAAGGGCAGGAAACGGCGGAGCTGGGGCTTGCGACAGCCCCACCCCCAGATTTCCCTACTGCTGTTAATGAAGAAACGCCAGTTTCCCAGCTAATTAAGCGATACAGTTAATTAAGAATGAATTTATCCACGCGATGCTGCTCGCTGCGCACCGGCACGAGCCTCGAGCGAGGCTGCGGGGCTGCGGCGAGCCTCATCCTCCCCATCCCTTGCACCTCCCTTTATCCCCATCCATTTTTGCAGCCTCTTTGTCCCTTGACCCCCCCCGTTTCCCGAGTCTTCTCCCAGCATCCCAGTAAGGCTAAACTGGGATTTCACTGGCGGAGCACCAGCACAAACTCCCGCCCTCGAGCCCCGGCTCGCCCTCCTTGCCTCACTGACGGGGAAACTGAGGCAGGCGGTGGCTACGTGACGCCGAGGGCGACACCGGATCCGGCGGCCGGTGCTGCCCGAGCCCCTGAGTCACCGCGCTGCCCTGCCCGTCTCGGGGAGGGGGAACCACGCGCCGAGCCCCCACGGCAGCTTGGGCTTGTGCAGCATGCCGGGGCCGGCGCACCAGTGCCCCAATAAATCAGCGGCACCCGGCCACCTGCGGCCACTTGGAGCTGGAGCTTCGTGTGGACGGATGGCTCTCGTGGCAAAAATGCTGGGTATATATATATATATATTTGAAATCCTCTTTTTTCTTTTTTTTTGGGGGGGGAGGGGGGATATTTTGGGGAAGTTATCTTCTTTTTATTATCTTTTGGGGGATTGCTCTAAAATATGATGCCCTGGGGTGCTTTCCCGCCTGGGGGATGCACCGAGCGTCGCCGGAGCTGTGGCCGTGATGCTGTGCACGCCACACGTGGCACCGACAGCAGCAGCATCCCCAGGACATGGTGATATGGGGACAGGCAGACACGGCAGGATGGGCTCCCAAGGGTGCTGGTTCTGAGGCTCTCACCTGCCCCACGCAACACCCAGCGCTACCGGGATGTCCCCACGTCCCCCTCCGTGTCCCCCCAGGGGGCAGCGGGGTGGCCGCAGGCTGTTGTGTCACCGTTCCTCGACTGTCACCCCGGCAGGTTTCACACTGCCAGCACAAACAGGGCACAAACTTGCTAAACCTGATTAAAAGTTGCAGCTTGGCGTGCCCCCAGAGGAAAAAAAATATATATATATATACACACAGCGAGAGAGAAACATGAAAGCGCCTTTAACCTGCTTCAAGCCCAGACCGGGGAGCGAACGGCCCCGAAGCATCCCAGAGAGAGGGAGATGTGGGACAGGGTCCCCCCCACGTGGGGACACGGACACGGGTGGCACAGGGACACGGGTGGCACAGGGACACGAGTGGCACACCGACACGGGTGCTGGCACCCTCTCCAGAGGCGTGCGGGGCCGACGCAAGGGTTAACCCCGGGGGCCGGGCCGGCTGTTGCCGCCGGGTGGGTTTGTCTTTTATCCCAGTGGAAAAAGAATTCAAAAAAAAAAAAAAAAAAAAAAAAGCAAACAAAAAAAATTTAAAAACTACTTTTTTCCTTTTTTTTTTTCCCCTTTTTCTTTCCCCAACGCCCTTTGCGCCAGGGGTGCGTGTGCTCCGCTCGCAGCCGCTCCCCCCAGAGCGGACAGACCACTGCTGGACCGGGGATGCTGAGGGCACCGCATCCATCCCCTGACCCTGGGGGGGGGGCACCGCCGCCTTCCACCTCCACCCCAAGAAAAAAGAAAAAAAAGAAAAAAAAATCTTTTTTTTTTCCTTTTTTTTTTTTTTTTTTTCCTTTTCTTTTGGGGGGGTTGTTTTTTTCTGCACGCTTTTCCCGGGGACTGAGCCTGGCCACCCTGTGGGGAAGCACCAGCCCGGGGGGGGGGGTCCGGGGGTGAAAGTGCTTGCGGAAACATGAGTCACGGCCAGAGCGTGCGGCACCGTGCGTCGAGGCGTCCCCCCAACGCCAACCCCGCGACGCCCATGGGACCCACGCGCTTGGGTGCCGCGCTCGGGTGCTTTCTTTTTCCCCCCACTGAGCCGCCCGCCAACCCCCCCCCCCCCCTCCCCATAATCCCTCCCCACACTCAGCCCGTGCGTGAAAAAAAAAAACCGCAATCCCGGTGACATCAACTTTATCAGAAGTTTATTTCTAAGAATCATTCACGATTCGTCTCAAAGCCCTTTACTTCCTGATTTAGTTTCAATAGAAGTAATGATAGTCTTTCTCTGTTTCTTCCCCCCCCCTCGCCACCCCCCCTCCCCTTTCTTACAACACAGGCTCACTGGAGGACCGGTATATAAACCCAGAGAAGTCCCCCAGTATGAACATGAATTTCTGAAAACGTCCTCTGCCAACACCAATCTCTATTAAGTTGCTCCCGGGACACAGCTCACAATGAAGTTCATTCCAGCAGGTAAAAAAACAAACAAACAACCAAAAAAAAAAAAAAAAACCCAACCCTGAAAACCCATCCTTGGCAAACCTCTCCCCTCCTCCTCTCCCCCTTCTCTCCCCTTCCCCACCCCTTTCTGATTTCGGTGATGTCCAAGCAAACAAACATGCGCCGCGCTGCGAAGCCCGCAGCCCTCCCGACGCGCCGCTTTCCCCGGGGTTAGCATCTCTGGGAATTGGCAGCGGGGAGCCAAATGCCTTTCTGGCGCTTTTTGGCCAACATCTGGCCACTTATATAACTCTAAATAATTCCAAAAAAGCGCTGGGGTGCGGGGGGGGGGGGGGAAATCTTGCTTTTTTTTTTTTTTTTTTTTTTTTTTTGCTTTTTTTTTTTTTTTTTCCCCTCCTGCTTTTCCTCCTTCTGGGTCCGCTGCTTAATTGGGAGCGAGGGAGGGCTGGGGAAGCTGCCAAGCGCGGGAGGGCTCGGGAGCGTGCGGCTCCGCGCCGGCCGGGGCAACGCCAGCCCCGGGGCCCCGCACACGTGCACCCGGCCTCGCTCTGCCCGCCTGTGAAATGGGCACAAGGAGGAAAGAGGGCTGGGGGCCGTGCCGGGGGGAACGGGGCCGTCTCCGGCCCTTTGGGGGCTCGGTCCCCTTCCTCCCCGCGGTGCGTGGGATGGGAGCAGCGTCGGGCTGGGGATGGCGACACGCCCAGGTAAGTCCTTTCCCATCTGGGCACGGGTGTAGCTGCAGGAGGGTAAATAAAGCGATTATTGTATTACCTGGGACCTGCGGCAACGCGGAGGCTCTTACAAGTGCGGACAGCTTCGGCGCTTGTCAGAGCCCGGGGACTTTGCTCGGCGGCAGCCCCGGGGCACCACGTGGGACCAGGTCCTCGGGGTGCCTGGTGGGGACCCCCGGGGCACCCCATCCCCGGGAGCTGGGGACGGGTGACACCGAGCTCAGTGCCAGGGCTGGGGACACCCATCCTGGATGGCACCCAGCTTGGTTTCTCCTCCCGGCACAGGGGACACCCGCTTTGGGGGTGCTGAGAGGGTCGCAGCACCCCGCTGTCACCCCACCGGGGTGACCCAGAGGCTCGAGCGCTTCGCTTGTTCCTCGTCCAGGGGTTTCCTGGCCGGCGGCTCCAGCAGCTGCGCGGCCACTCCCCGCCACGGCTGCGCCCACTTCGCAGACGGGGAAACTGAGGCAGCGCGGGGGCCGGGGGGGGCTGGAGGCCGGCCCCGAGGCAGGTTTCCTTGCGGGAGCCCCTGCTGAGTCAGCCGGGGCCGGGGTGGGGCCTCGCTCCAGCAGCAGCGGAGGATAACGGGGAGGAAATCACTTTGCATATTTGATTAAACCCCACAGGTCGTCACCGGGGCCGCTTGCGAAATGTGGGAATGCCACGGGGCGCCCCGCGGGGACGGGAGGCGGGGGAGCCCCGGCCGGGGGGCAGGTGAGGGGCGAGGGGGAGGCGAAGCGGGGGCGACCCTCGCCTCGTGGGGTCGGTGCCGGGTGGGGGGGATCCCCACGGGGTCGCTGAAGTCGCCTCTGTCCCGTCCCCCCCCTCCACAGGCGTCGTGCCCTTCGTGGCCCTGCTCCTGCTGCAGAGGAGGCCGGTGGCCGGCCGGGCGCTGCTGGTGAACGGCCCCGGCTGCCCCGGGAACAGCTTGTGCCGTGCCAACGTCCACGAGCAGACCCGCAAGCAGGTCGCCCTGCTCAACGCCACCGCCCAGGACCTCTTCAGCCTCTACGTAAGTGACACCCGTGGGGACGGAGCTTGGTAGGGCGCACGGCGCGGTGACACCAGTGGGAATAGAGCATGGGGGGGGGGGGCGCACAGTGGGGTGGCCAAATCGGTGCGAGCCGGTGGCCGTGGGGGGGGACACGAGGGGTTGTGGGGAGGTGTGAGGGTGGCCGGGTGCCCCGGGGTGACGCTCGCCTCTCCCCCCAGCTGAAGTGCCAGGGCGAGCCGTTCAGCAGCGAGAGCGACAAGCTCTGCAACCCTGGCGGCATCTTCTTCCCGGCCTTCCACGTCAACCGGACGAGCGAGAAGAAGGAGGTGATGGTGGCCATGTACAAGCTCTTCGCCTTCCTCAACGCCTCGCTGGGGAACATCACGCGAGACCAGGAGGAGCTCAACCCCACCGCCAAGGAGCTCCTGGACCGGCTCCACAACACCACCAAAACCACGCGGGGCCTCATCTCCAACCTCACCTGCCTCCTCTGCAAGAACTACAACGTCTTCCAGGTGGACGTGAGCTACGGGGAGAGCAGCAAGGGCAAGAGCACCTTCAAGAAGAAGCAGCAGGGCTGCCAGGTGCTCAGGAAGTACGTGCAGGTCATCGCCCAGGCGGCTCGCATCCTGCTACCTCATCTCAGCCCCGCGTGAGCCCCAGACCCGGCTCCTCTCGCCCCCGTGAAGGACAGCGGAGGACACCTCCCCGCGCTGCCTTGCGCCCATTTCACAGCACGGCAGAGCAAGACCCCCGAGAACTGCCTCCTCCTCACCTCTCGCCTTCCTATTTATTACCTCCTGCTGATGCTGTGCTGGCCCTGGGCCCCCCCTCTCCATGCTTTAATTTATTTGCTCCTTTGCAGCAGCGCTTCCCGCACAGAGCAGGGCCGAGGACCCTCCTGTCCACCCGAGGGCTGCAGGAGGGTGCAGGCACTGCACGGGGCTGCGGGGCCGGACTCTGTCCCCTGCACCCCGGCGTCCCCTCCGCAGCACCACGGGGGAAACGGGGCATTTGGCCCCTTGGCTTGCAGCGCCTAGCAAATTTTTTGAAAAACAGAGAAAAGGTGACTCAATTCTGCTGGTTGGCCTCCAGGGCCGACCAAAAGCCCCCGCTTCCACGAAGAAAAGGATCGGGGTCGGGGAGTGCGGGGCTCGCACCCCCCTTGTAGCTGTCAGGGCCACGGGGATGCGCTCCCGCCGCATGTTTTGGGGCTGGATCCCTCTGAAATGGGGCTGAACTGGGGGCACCGCGGTGGCCAGGGCTGGGTCCCGCCACCTGGGAGGAAGGCCACCCTCCGGGGATGGAGCCGGTGGCCACGACACCAGGGAGCATCCCACTGCTTCGGAAAAGCACTGGTTTCACGGGAAGGGCTTTGGGCACCTCCAAATGTATGGCCCGGCCCGGGGCTGGGTTTTGCATGGATGGGGTTTTGGGGCTGGCATGGGGACGCAGGGACGGACCCCGGGGCCGGGTGGCCAAGGGTATTTATTGGCACAGTGGAAAGCCTTGCGTGCACCGAGCGCTAGGACCTGACTTTTAATATTATTATTAATAATAATTATTATTAATAAGATCTGTGGTAATATATATGTATAGAATTTTATTTAAATATTTATTTTTTTATACTTTTACTCTTTTCTTTTTTAAATAAAAGAAGACAAACAGATCATCTTCAGCTCCTCTTTGCCTCATCAAACACCACTGCGGCTCCAATTCTCCCCCAAAATGCCCTCAGGGCTGCCCCAGAGACCCCCGAGCACCGCTGAGGGCTGGGGGTCGCCGTTCCCTGCCCCCTTGCTCCTGTTTCCCTCCCCATCTCACGGGACGGCTGCTTTTTTGGCTGCCACTACTGCCCTAGCACTAAGAGATTTTCCCCCGGGGGTACTTCAATTTTGATTTTGAGGCTCCCTGAAGCTGCCAAGCACCGGGAGGGTGCGTGCAAGCGGAGCAGGGAGCCCTGCAGTGCGCTCGGTGCGCGCCAAAGATGCTGCGCGGACAGACCCAGGGGTGCTGGAAAATGCCAAAACCCAGCGAGAAGAGGCGAGGGAAGGC